>NC_042617.1:367039408-369439408 GCF_901001135.1 Rhinatrema bivittatum
TGGCAATGTCCAAATTATTGGTCCCAGCTGACTTTTCAGGTTTTTAAGTGCGTTTGGAATTTGCCAATCAAAATAAAACATTTGTTTTAAATTGCAAGAACTGAAAGAATATTTTCTTAAGCTTTCCTACGGAGTTTATATGATTGAAATTATTGGAAAGATATGTATGATTTCAAACTTTCCCCCCCCCCAAAAAAATAGTATTATTGACCTTCACTTTTACCACCAGGCCTGATTTATTGGAGACAGATGTTTTCGATATTAAATGGGATTTACAAAAAGGTTTCTTATTTCCTTTTTTTTTTTTGTCTTGTTTGATACCAATTTATTTTGTAATGTCAGAACACAGTGTCGTGTCCATAGTTTGCTGCACATGTGCTGCCGTATGGTGTATCCATTAATATTAAATAAAAGCTCTAATGTCCAGGTGGGTGGTCAGCTGCGTGCATCAGACGGTGCGGTTTAAAAAAATAGTTAAAGTAGAGCGAGGAGACGTAGAAGGACATAAGGACAATTTTCAAAGCTTGATTAAAAAATGTTTTAGCCATCAACGTGACCACAGTTTTAAAGTGGCATTCCCGGGGAGAGGGGGCATGTTTAGGACATAGGAGAAAATAATGTGCAGAGATTCAGTTTACAAATCTACGGGCATTATTTTCAGTGGAAAAAAAAGGCACTAGCAGAAAAAAGCAAGTACGAGCATCCTGAGGTACTTCGTACCCCCTGTGGCATGTCTCATAGCAAAAAGTACAAGCCGGCTTATGCACTGAAAATTGGTGCAAAAACCTAAAATAAGACTACGTCTCGATTCAGACAGTTTAAAAATTGCCCCCCAGTATTACTCCCCCCAAAAGGTATCACCCTTTATTAAAATGGGTGAATACCTTAGCGAGGCACTGGCAGGGGCAGAAAATCTTTGTGAAATGGAAGAACGAGGGGGGCTGAAAGAAAAGGGAGCTGTGCCAAGAGCAACAAATCATTCCGTTAAGAAAGTCAAGAAAAGTAAGGAAGGAATAAGGTAACCAGGCTGGTTCTTGAAGCTGATGATCAAAAGCCCGGCACAAAGACTAACACATTCGATCTCAGAAAAGAAAGGAGACCTGAAAACCAGACGAAAAGGTGAAGCAATAGAACCAAGAAACTGTCAAGCTACTATCTGAAGCAATCTCATTCCATTGCATACTTCTGCTCTTATACCTCTCTAGCACAGGAAAGATATTAGTAATCAGGCAAGATCATAACTGTAGCAAAAAGGAAAACATCCGGGTGGAGAGCATTATGGGAAGCTTTATCAACCTGACGTGAAATTAATGAGCTCTGACGTCTGACACTCGGTGCTAGCCAACAAAAACCATGGAGAAAGCGTTAATGATAAAAGGTATCTTGGTATTTTTTTTTTTTTTATTTAGGAGAGGGTTCAGATAGTCTGTGAAAGGACTGCAAAACTGAAATCTCTTATCCAGGAGAGGTTTCTCATTTCCTAATTGTTAACCAGAGAATTGTGAAACTGCATTTTGTTGTCTTAACGGAACACGGTATCTGCAAGTAAAAAATATTGTTCGCAACATTTCACCATCTTCGGTAGCCTATTTTAAATATATATGAAAATATACATTTTGCTTTGCCTATTTTTCAGAAAGTTGCAAAAATGAGGTGATGTGGAATTTAAAGTGTAGACAGCCATTTTTGGCTTCTTGCCCTTAGTTAACATTGACATCATTTTCCGCACATGCTCAGTGGTTCCTCCCTGTTTTTTCCTATAGTGGATCAAACTCACCCAAGCAACTTTCTACATCCAACAGGAATAATCAGGTTAATGATTAGGGAAATGAGGCAGCTAGTGCATTCCATAGCTTGAAGCATGTCAGAACAGTAAAGCTTCATTAAAATGCTCCTTCACTCCCAGTTCACTATTATGCAGCCTCTGCTTTTTCCTTTTCATTCTGCTTTTTGACACTTCAGAGTGGTTATGTTAGGTACTATAGGTATTTCCTATCCCCAAAGAACTTCTAGATCTGAGTTTGTACCTGAGGCAATGGAGGGTAAATTGATTTGCCCAAGGTGCAGCAGTGGGATTTGTTGGATTCTCTGTTTCATAGCCCAATGTTACCCTTGAATAGTAATGTTTTATTTGATTTAGCAGCCTGCTTGAATAGTTATTTGCCACAGCCTCCTTTTCAGCCTCTGATTAGACAAATTCAGCCTTTTGTTTAATGAAAGCTAGCACAACTATCTTCAGGCGCACTCGTTGCCCGCCATATGCCTCCTCGAACCAGCTATCTCTGCTGAAGATTTCTGCAGAGGGTTTAAGTTATCTTTCAAATGGCAGGATCAGCTTTGTTTATAATGCAATACTAAATGTCCCCATGATCTGCCCACCTCACTGTATTAAAGGTGTTGGTAAGTGTCTTGTTGAGGCTCTGAATTATGCTATTTTGTCAGCCTCTAACACACTTTTCCCTGTATTCTCTACCAGGGAGAACTATCCCATTTATACCAAAGAGAAACAACATGTTGTCAGGGGAAATTAGCACTGTTTGACTTTGTTTTCACGTATGGTAGAGTTTCAAAGTAAGTATTGATCATCCACTACATTTTACTCAACCCTGGTCAGAGGTTTGCATGTTTGTTTGTTTGCTTTTGTGGGGAGGCGAAGAAAGGGTATAATTTGCAGAAATGTATTTTCCTTTCATTTCAATCTGGAATGCAATATGACGGCAATATTTCTGAAATCAGGCTCCCTAGAGAAGCTGTTCTGACTGAGGATTCAATTGCACATGGCTTGTCTGTGGGACTGAGACATATTTTAGTAAACTTTCTCTCTATTTTAGAATACACTTTCTGAGTGAACTGGATTTATTTACGTGGACTGTATCTTTTTCTTTCTTTCGGTTATGTGGGCTGCGATAACCTCCCAATAGCCTTGCGGGAGTGTTCCCGACCCCATTCCACAGGATCCAGAAGTGGTTTCCTCCCCCCCCCCCCCCGCCCCCCCCCCCCCCCCCCCTTTTCCGTTTTTCCCCGCACCCTGTGTTGAGCGAATCAGAGCTCTCCAGGAATGGGAAGGGGATCCCCTCCCCTGGAGGAGATTATATAAAACTAAAAGTGAAAAGGGGATGGGTAGATGGGGTTGCTGGACATTTTCTTGGGTTGATGTTAGAAGGGAGGTTGGTCGGCCAGATTTAGGCCTTCTTTTGCAGCACCTCAGTTTGACCGGCCAAGTGATTATTATTATTTATTAGACTTTATATGTCGCCTGTAAAGCACCTGTATCCATCAGCACTAGCCCCCTGGCCCCAGGCCTGCCCAGAATTTATCTGGCTAAATTTAGTGGCATAGTGAAATTTAGGTGAATAAATTTAGCCAGAAAACAGTTTTCAAAGGCTTTGATCTAGCCAACTTGCTTAGCCGTTTAAATATTAACCATAGGTTTTTAATGATCACATTTTAGGTTGCAGTTAGGGTTAAATTTCTTTTGGAGACCCTAGACAATAATATACCCATATGAAAATCTCAGAAGGCAAGGCAAAAGCAAATGGATACTATACGGGTCCATACGGAAGACAGAAAAATCGTGTGTGGTCTGAGTGGATGTTTTTTTGTCATCCTGCTTGGGAACTAATTCAGGATCTGTTTCTGTTGGCACTTTCCTCCTGAATGTATGTGTGTGTGCATTTCTCCAGGCCTCCGCACAGCTGAGATGCTAGTAATGCTGGCTGAGAGCAGGGCGGGTGATCATCCCAGAACAATTCAGACGCAAGAGATGGCATGAAAAAGGAGCGATTACATCCCTATAACAAAACTGAGAGCCAGGACTCTTATCTTTCTTTTACTTTTGCCATAAAAGTACATGAGCTTCTTATCTTTTCTATTAAAAAAAAAATTGCAGGAACTTACTGAGCTTGGGTGCAGTACATCAGCTAATCCTAAATAATTGGCTAAATAATGACGAAACAAAGACTCGAGATTTAATTACGACAACAATGTTTCCATCACAGCACCGAGGGCAGTGGGCTATAAACCTGTGAAGCCAGGGTTCAAATCCCACTGCCACACCTTGTGACCTTGGGCAAGTGACCTTCCCTTCCATTGCCTCGGGTACAAACCTAGGAGGTTATTCACCGAAAGGTACATTTTAAAAGCCCTATGTGCGCCAAAGCCGGGAGATACACTTAGAAGCTGCACCCGTGCGTGGCGCACGTATTTTAAAAGGCGAGCGAGTACACGGGTATCTCCTGCTACGCACGCATTTTTTCCCCCTTTAAAAAGGGGCGTGGAATGGGCGTGGTCTGGGTGGAGTATGGGCTTTCCAGTATTTTTCAATGAAATCTGTGTACAAATACGTCTGCATGCAAGCACACGCCGGGTTCCCGGCTATGAACGGCATTTAAGTTGTAAAATAAAAGAAATCCAGGCTAGTCAGTGGGGTTTTAAGGGTAGGGGGTAACAGGGTAAAAGGGAGGCTAATTAAATAAGGAGGAAGCCCTATCCTTTACCTGGGTAAATAGGTAATGATCTGGGGAAACTGGTAATTGCGTTGGCTTGTGTGTCTACTAAGATCCTCCCTCTTATGCGGTAGAGGCGGCGTTTACGCGCACGTGCACGCATCCATATAAAATTGTGCACATGTGTACGCACGTACAGCCTACTTTATACCTTGCATGCATATATGCTCATATGTTATAATATGGCTGCGTCCTTTGGTGTGAGCCGGTACGCGTGTAAATGTGCGCCCGCGTGGTTGTTTCAAAGTCACCATCCCTAGGTTTTCTTTCTTTTTGTGTCTATGGGAAAATGCTTAGTAAATAGGACCCTTAGATTGTAAGCCCTCTGGGGGATATAGAAATACTTAAGAGTATCTGAATGTAATCCACTTTGAAGTGCTGAAAAGCAAAATATAAATAAAATAAAGCATAGCTAAGGAACATATTTGAATATGACAAATTAATATTGGTAACATATGGGGGATCTATTTTCTGCTGCTATCCATCCAACAAAGTTAGCAGGATAAACTTATCCAGCTAACATTGCAGGTATATTCAGCTGCACAGGTGTGTGGCTAAATATCCCAGACTAAAGTTATCCTTCTGAGGGCCTGAATCATCAAGTTCCTTTCCCACAGGCACATATGCGTGCATGTTATAAAACAGCCTGGCTGCGTGCACATGTGCACGCAATTTTAAATGTATGTGCCTATCCGCGAAAATGGGTTTCTATCACGTAAGTCAGGGTATTTTATAACCAGTGTGCATCCACACCATTGTCAGTTTCTTCAGGTTCATCCACCAGTTCACCCAGTCAAGAGTTAGGTCCTCGAAACCTCCCTGGTTTATAAGCCTCAGCTGTCCCAGACACTTTAAACCCATCAGAAATGGCTTTTTTTTTTTGTTTTTTCTAATTTACATCTCCTCCATAGCAGAAGTAAACTTAGGCAGTACTTTACCTTGGCATGCACCCAGGCGCAAAAGTATTTAGGTGCACATCTCTTTGCCCCGCCCTAGAGAGCACACACCCTGCCCAAACCACACCCCTTTTGAAATCAAGTGAGATGTGCATGCTGCGGGAGATATGGGCACATCTGGGACGCTTTTAAAATCCGCTGGGCGCTTGTAATCCTGATGTTATGACTGTCTCTGCCCGACGTCGCCACTCCGCCCTCCTTACCTCTCTGGCGACTCCTCCCGCGGTTGACGGATGTTTGGCTGCCGCGGTGTCTGCCTGCCGTCCTCTCCCGGGGTCCCCGGTCCGGCTTGGGCGCTGCCTCCCGCCATGCTATCCAGCTGCCTTAGGGCGTGCTTGCCGCGCGGCCCTGCTTCAAATACTTTCTTTGGCGCGAACCTCAAGGGCGTCCCCCTGTGATAACGTCACACATCTCGGATACAAAAAGCCTACACTACTGCTAGCTAATTGAGTTAGCAATAGGTATTCGTTCAGGAACTCATTTCGGATGGGATTCGCTCTCCGTACCTACTACTCTGCCTCTCCATTATTGGACTTACTCTATTTGGGGTACCCACTCCTCGGGGGCCTCACTCTTCTCTTTCAGGTCGCTGTCTGGAACCGGTACTTGCTCCTCGAGGGCCCATGTTCCCAGACTCGCTGCCTGAACATTACTTCTGCCAGGAAGATACCGCTGCCTACACCATCAGTGAGTTACCATCTACTTCTCTCAGAGCTGTTCCCTGGTACCAGGTACTCACTCCTCGAGGGTCCCTGCATATACTTCATTGTACTCACTATCTCAGTTTCTCTCCACTACAGCACAGCCATTGTGGGATCGCTGTTCCAGAGCCTGAGGGACTACAAGCCCAGCCGGGCTTCATCTCTGCTCACTACTGCCACCTCTGGTGGCTCCTCAATACTGTTAATAAAAGATATAATCTGTGTTGTGTGTCCTAAGCTGAGCCTGACCTGTGGCCCCTCATGGGATTTCCCCCTGTGGGCATGGTCAGCAGCCACAGTGTCCAAGGGTCCACCCAAAACCGTACAAACAATAACACCTGACCTATGCCCGCATTCCCCAGTTGAAATGCGCCGGGCTTTTAAAATCTTAGCGAATTAGTCCTATGTTAGCTAGATAATGCTCAAAATCAACCTTTATCTGACTCACCCAGATAACCAGTTCTACCCAAAAATGTCCTGCCCTGCTCCCGAGGTAGCCAGATAACACATTAACTGGCTATCTTGGGGCCAGCAAGCAAGGTGAGGTTTTCAAATCCTTCATGTGTCCAGCTAAGCCCAAACTTAGCTGGACAAATGGCACTGAATATCAGCCACAGAGTAATAAGGACCTTTTAGTGCAGCCACTCTACCTGAGTCACTTCTCGGCCTCTAGACATTTCCCTCCCTCACTCTTACTAACACAGTTTGTATCCGTGCTAAGCATTCTTGAATTCTGTCACTTTTATTTTTGGTTAAAGCACACTTTGCAGGTAGACTATTCCAGGCATTTACCACCTTTTCAATAAAGTAGCATTTCTTCTGAGACATCCTCCTTCCAGTTCCATACCCTGACCCCTTGTCATTAAACTTCATTTTGTGTAGGCTGAATGTCAGAACACAGAGGCCCAGTTGCCACCGTAAATTTAATGCAAGGATCTGCTACTGAAGTTGGGAAAGGGGTGGTGCTATACTATAAAATTATTCATATGACTGGGATAATCTCTTTTCCAAGGAATTTGCTTGCAGTAGGAATGTAAAGGAGCAGAATTTTTGTTTCAGTTTGTTCATTTGTTTTATAGATCATCTCCATTCATTTCATTAGTTACAAATGAAAAAATAAAATTTGTGTATTTGTTTCATTCGTTTCCCGTTAAAGTCAATTGGGGAAGCATCTTTTGAGTTTCAAAATTGTGTTTTATAATCAATTCTAATGAAACTTTTGGGTAGAAAACTTTAGAAGGGGGAAGAGAGCTCCAAGACACTAAGACTGTGGCAAAGTAACACCAAAAGTGGCATGAATAGCCTAAGGCACTGTAAAGGGACAAACGTGTACTAGCAGTGGCAGGAGTTCCCCAAGGCACAGTCAGAGGAGCAAAGCAGCAGCAAGAGTGTCAAGAACACAGCAGGGCTTCCAAAACGGACACTGATATCAGTAGCATGAACCCCCAAAGGCGGAACAAAAGGAGCAAAATGGCACCAAGAATGATATGACCATCTTAAGGCACTATGAAGGGGGAACAACGCAGCAAAGGTGCAGCAAGAAAATGCAGCCACTGACAGAGGGACAAAGCAGCACAAAAAGTGGCATAAAGACCCCAAATCACCATGACAGATGCAAAGCAGCCTCCCACAGTGGCAAGCACACCCCAAGGTGTTGAGTCTCGGGTATAGGAGCAAGGCTGAGTCTCAGAGAGACCCCCCAAGGTCTAACATAAGTGGCATAGCAGCAAGACAGCTGAAGTGTAGAGGGGATATGGCAGCAAGCCAGAAGGCAGAAAGAACCCCAGTACTGTATAACAGTGGTATAGCAACAAGGCAGAGTGGCAGCAAGATCCTCAAGATGTAGTATAGCAGCAATAAAGATTCCCAAGGTATAGCATTAGGAGCATGAACGATAGCAAGGCAGAGCAGCATCAAGACCCCCAAGGTGTAGTTTCATAAGCAGGGCTGTAAGGCAGAATGTCAGCAAGATCCCCAAAGTGGTGCATCAGGGTATGGCAGCAAGGCATAGTGGCAGCAAGACCCCCAAGGTGTGTAGCATAAAGGCTAAAGTAGCAAGGAAGAGTAGCAGCAAGCCCCCCAGGGAGTAGCATGAGAGGTAAAGCAGTAAGCAGAGTGTTAGGCATCAGGGGCATTACAACTAGGCAGAGTGGCAGCAAATCTCTTAATTTGTAGAGTCTGAGATATGGCAGCAAGGCTCCCAAGATATATTGTCAGGAGCAAGGCAGCTTCTTCATGAGTGATCCTCCATCCTGTCTACTTGCCCTCTTTTCCCGCCTCCGTTCTGTTCTGGCTACTATTGCTATACCTACTGGTCTCACTATGGTTCTTTTCAATGGGCCATAGATTTGAATGGGAAACCTTAACAAATAAAACTACGTTTTTTGTTTAATTTGTGGGCATTCTCCATTTGTTTGGGGGTTCCACAAATGAAACTAAAATGGTTTCATTTGTTGCGATTTACCTATTTATTCCAAACAAATGCACATCCCTAGTTTGTAGTCTGCATTGGACTGAGGATTAGGCAGTTTGCTCAAATGAGTGCCAGAAAGTTATTCAAACCACAATTTCTGGGTTTTCAGTTCTGCAGTCTAATCCCATGGTCCTCCATTCATTGCCCAGGACCTTACTGCTAGAAGAAAATTGCATTTGTTGAACATTGCCAGCTGTTCTGAGTTGCCAGCAGTCTGTGGCAACCCATCATCCTCTCTGCTCCATTAACTGAGGTGCAGCTACAGTCAGTTGCCAAAAACAACACACAGTGTCTTTCAATACAACTGCAGATTGCAGAGTTGTAAACCTATGGAACTGATTATATATATATATATTCCACTTTTCCACACTTCAAAGCATAATATATTCAGATACTGTAGGTACTTCCTTATCCCCAGAGGGCTTACAATCTAACTGGGTCATTCATCAAGCTGTGTTAGGGCTCGTATTGCATGCTATATCATGTATATAGTGTGATATACTCAATATTTTGCAACTCCCCACCCAGGTACCCTCCCCTATTACAATGACCTTCTTTGCATGTGATTTGCATTCCTGAATAATGCAAGTGCATGCAAAGAAGGTCATTAATAAGCAATTTGATGCTAATATTTTATCGAGGATGGTGGTTAACCGCGATAAAATAATGACACCTCCTAGGGAAGAGTTAAATGTGTGGTGGGAGTGTTGGGACCCACATTAGGGTGCCAGGTCTCCTGCCACAGCCACATTGTGGTTTGATAAATCTAGTTGTAAATTTGCACATCTGGCAATGGACTTGCCTGAGGTCATAAGGAGCAGTAGTGGGATTTGAACCCTGGGCTCTCTGGTTTTTAGCCCACTGCTCTAACCAGGAGTAGAGGAGTAGCCTAGTGCTATATGTTGTGCAGTATTTCAATGTGCATCTAAGCGTAACAGTCAGTCTATAGGTTTGAAAATACAGTCTATGCACATTGTTTTCCTCCTGCCAACCTCAGTATGTCCCCAGGAACACACCTGCATTTAGCCTTATTGAGGGGGTTAATTGTCAGACTGCCAATGTAGGAGTGTAAACTACTCTTCACCTTGTAAATGACTTTACAATTTGGCCTCTATAACTTCAGTTGTTTCTCTTTCAAAAAGTGCCAAGACTAGGGGACACACCATGAAGTTACTATATGATACATTTATGACAAATAGGAGAAAATATCTTTTTACTCAACACATAATTAAACTCTGGAATGAATTAGCATACAATAGATTTGCATACACTGCCTTCATTGTATGCAAATCTATCTCATGCATATTCATTCTGGGTATCCTGAAAACCAGGCCTGTTGTGGCTCTTGAGGATGGCAGTTGGCCACCCTTGCACTATAAAGTTGCTACACCAGCAAGTGACTATTATATATGGAGAAAGAGAAGATCCTCAAGAACTCACAAATGCAATCAGAAAATGTGAGAGAAAGATACAGAAATGGTCTCAGTTGTATTGGGTGCCACCAGCCTGATAAAAAATCACTTCCAAACACACCTTGCTATGTTGCATCCTCTGAGTTCCAAATGGAAGCTATTTTTAACACAATGCAAGTATTTAGACAAGCACTAGCAGCAAATTTGAAAGACTGAGATCTTATCCAACATATCCTGACTTATGAGTGAGGTTTATTCCCGTCAAGGTATGTGCAAAACAAACCCATTTGGAGACACTATGTTGTGAGAAATACTATAAAAATGTCCTGAATGTGAAAAAGCCATCCATACGTTGCCTGTATGTATATTACACTTTATGAACTCCAGAAAGCCGCTCTCTTTGGCACAAAACAAGTACCGAGAAGAGCGGTAGCGGTAAACCAGAGATTGAGATGAGACTCAGCATGTCCTGGCACAAGAGAGAGATTCCTTAATGGCATGGTATGTGCAAAAGAAACACTAACCAGGAAAGTCATGTGTCTGGCTGATACTGCTCCTTTTCTCACATGGGACATGCCAGGCTTCTTAATGCCAAGAGCTTGCTACTGATTAGTTCTATTAGAAAGTGCACCATGCAACCACTGTTGAATTATTCCTCTTAGCTGTCAAACAGTGGTTTTTCGGGATATTTTTAGACAGCATAAAATAGGAAATGGGTCGGAAGACATTAGTGCACATAGCATTTAGACAGCTGAGAGTATTTGATGCCTAAATGAACCGTGGAATGCTCATAACCTATGTGAGATCTGGAGAATGAGGAAAAGGAAACATGACAGATTACCTCCCAAAAATTTAAGAAAAAGTTTATGTAACTCAAATTTCCTTCCAATAATCCTACACTATGGACTGTAAAAGTAGTTAGAATAATGTACAACGGTGTTACTCAAGAACAATTTAGTGGCTTTTGTAGTGCTCTTATTCCACAGGATTTGTTGACTAAAACAAGTTTAAAATGGAAGAAATACTTTGGCGAAGGTTACAGCAAAAAATATTTATGTATTTATTTCTTTGTTTATTTATTTAATGGCTTTTTTACCATCGTTAAGTACCGTAATTTACCATCACAACGGTTTACATCAAGGCATGTAAAATAACATTAAATCTCTAAAATGAGTAAAATATTAAGGGGTAGATTTTCAAAGGGGTACGCGCGTACCCCCCCAAACACCCCCTGCGCGCGCTGAGCCTATTTTGCATAGGCTCGGCAGCGCGCGCAAGCCCCGGGACGCGTGTAAGTCCCGGGGCTTGCATGGAGAGGCGTGCCGGGGGGCGTGGTGGTCGTGACGCGGCGTTTCGGGGGCGTGGCGCGGGTGACGCGATGTTTCGGGGGCGGTGCTGCGGGCGTGGTTTCGGCCTGGGGGCGTTCCAGGGGCGTGGCCGCGCCCTCCGGAACAGCCCCTGGGTCGGGTGATGGCGTAAATCCTCCGATAAAGGTAAGGGGGGGTTTAGATAGGGCTGGGGGGGGGGTAGGTAGGGGAAGGGAGGGGAAGGTGAGGGGAGGGCGAAAGAAAGTTCCCTCTGAGGCTGCTCTCGATTTCAGAGCGGCCTTGGAGGGAACGGAGGCAGGCTGCATGGCTCGGCGCGTGCAGGCTGCCCAAAATCGGCAGCCTTGCGCGCGCCGATCCAGGATTTTAATGGATAAGCGCGTATCTATTGAAATCCCGCGTACTCTTGTTCGCGCCAGGTGCGCGAACAAAAGTACGCGCTCGCACAAAATTCTAAAATCTACCCCTAAAAGTGCCAATACGTTAAAATCCGGTTACAGAGTATAATATCATATAAAAATCTAATTTAAATAATTCAGTTATCTCAACTCTTAATTACATGTAGAAAGTTACTCTAAATTGGACTGCATGTATTTATTGTTATATCTGTGGACCTTTGGCCTGGACTGAAATTAGCTCTACCTGCAGGGAGCCCTGCAGGATCTCACTGCCATCAGGCAGACCCAGGCAAATCAGAGACCAGTCAGGAGCTTCACCTTTACCAGCCCACATTCCCCTCGGATTGAGCATTTGGGTGCCAGGGCCAGAAGGACTTAGGTGAGAGTCTCTGCTAATGACTAGGTATGTGGTCCAACACCAGGCTAGAGTTGTAGGCAGGCAGTGGTCAGGTGTCTCGGGTCCGGGCAAGAGCTAGGAGCAGACAGTAATCGGCATATCAAGAGACCAGGCAGGACTGGCAAGGCAGGAGCAGGCTGGGCAGATGAAGGCAGGAACAGGCTGGAAGATGAAAGCAGGAACAGGCTGGGCAGAAGCAACACGCACTACAACGTATCTGGACATGTTGCCAAGGCAATGAGAGAGAGACAAAAGAGGGCCTTTTATAGGGCTAAGCATGTGATGTCATCAGGAGGCACCGCGTGGCTTTTCCCGCCATGGGCCCTTTAAGTCTGCCTTAGTTTGGCTCACGGATGTGCCTAGGGGAGCATCAGAGGGCTGCAGAAGCAATGGCATCTGGACATGTGGCGACAGTGTCCTGCTCTGCTTCCAGAAGGCTGACATTGGGGTGAGTGGAGGAGATGTCTGAACAATGGGTAGTTGTAGCTGGTCAACCAGGTCCTGCAGGATGAAGTTTCCCCCAGACCCAGATCCACAAAGGCCTGGTTGGAGAAGCAAGTCAATCCAAGTTCCAAAGTAGCTGGAAGAAGAAGTTGGGAATAGAGATGGTGAGGCCTAATGGCTCTAGGCATTTAAGTTTCACAAGCTCTCAGGGAAATGAACCTGGAGATGGTCCCGGGCTGTGCAGTAGAGGCAGAGGCCCGTAACCTGCGATAGAGCTTCTCTTCGGGGGGCCAGGCAAGAGCAGCCTATTTGCATTGGTTCTTCCAGTGCTGTAGAGGTCACGGGTGTGGCAGTAACAGGCATGAATGGGCAATGGAAATGTGGTACCAAAGTGATCCTTCTGCGTGAGGTCTCTCATGCTTTTTTCTGCAGGCGTTAGTCAATATTACCAGTTAGGGAAATGAGAGCCCCCAGAGAGGTGGGGAGCTCCTGGGTGATGAACTCATTCTTAATCTTCCCTAAGAGACCTTCCAGAAAGATGGCAACCAAGCTATCTTCCTGCCCATTTAGGTCAGAGGCCAGGAGTCTGAACTCCATGGCTTACATGCCTAAGGTTCTGGAGCCCTGGTGAAGTTGGAGCAGATTGAAGGTCATCGAGGCTGGCCATCTAGGCTCCTCAAAGGTGGAGTGGAATTGTTCCAGGAACTTCTGGAGGTCGAGTAGAACAGGGTCCTCTCATTTCCAGAGGGGAAAGGCCTAGGCCAGTGCTGTTCCATCTAACAGAGTGAGAATATAAGTAATCTTGGCTTATTTATTTATTTATTTATTTATTTAAGTTTTTTATATACCAACATTCAAGACGGTGGTCCCATCATGCTGGTTCACAAGAAACAGGGGTGAAATTATAATAAACTTTACCATTTAAAAATAGTGCAGAAAAGCAGTTACATATAACAAGGAAAACAATAACTTGGAATGAGAGAGGAAATGAAGATCAGATAGTTATTTACAAGTATAAATAACATTGTGAAAGGTGGCTATTAACACTAATGCTAGCGGAGCTTGTTGCATGAAGGGAGTTAGATGGAGTTGGATGGAGTTAGATGGAGTTGGAGTTAGGGAAGGCCTGTGTGAACAGCCACGTTTTGAGTCTTTTCTTGAATGTTGAAATGTTGGGTTCCATTCTAAGATCGGGGGGAATGGAGTTCCATAATGTTGGACCGGCTGTGGAGAATGCCCGATCTCTAAGCGTGATGTGTCTGGTAGTCTTGGCTGGAGGTACTTGAAGTGATCCTTTGTAAGCATCTCTTGTCGGTCTTGTGGAATGGTGTAATCGGAGAGGAATATGGAGATCGATTGGGGCTAATTGATGGATGTTTTTGAAAATGGTGAGAATGGCCTTGTAGATTATTCTGAAGTGGATGGGCAGCCAATGGAGGTCCATCAAGATGGGTGTTATGTGTTCTCTTCTCCTGGTGTTGGTGAGTATACGGGCGGAGGCATTTTGTACCATTTGTAATGGTTTGGTATGTGATGAAGGGAGACCAAGCATGATGGTGTTACAATAGTCCAGCTTTGCGAAAATGATTGATTGTAGGATCATTCTGAAGTCAGTGTGTGGAAGAGAGGTCGTATTCTTTTCAGCACTTGGAGCTTATAAAAGCAGTCTCTGGTGGTTTTGTTGATGTTGGCTTTCAGGTTTAGGTGATTGTCAATTTGAACTCCAAGATCTCTCACTTGTGTAGTGCTTGGTACGATAGGATGAGTGTATGTGATGGAACTGTTTTCAGGAGTGATGAGTAGAAGTTCCGTTTTTGATGAATTTATTATCAGGTTGAGACTTGTAAGCAGTTGTTTGATATTTTGGAGGCAGGATTCCCAGTACAACAGTTTTTTTGCGAGCGATTCTTCGATGGGGATCAGTACCTGAATATCGTCGGCGTATAGAAAATGTTTGAGATTGAGGTCAGTGAGAAGTTTACATAAGGGTAACATAAATGTTAAACAAGGTAGGAGACAGGGATGAACCCTGAGGGACTCCTACTGCTGCGGGGTGTAGAGAGGATTCTTTATTATGAATTTTGACCTTATAACCTCTATTGCTGAGGAAGGTTCTGAACCATGATAGGGCAGTGCCTGAGATACCTATGGCTGATAATTGGTTGATGAGAAGGGAGTGATTGACCGTATCAAATGCAGACGAGAGGTCAAGTAGTATCAGAAGGAAGGCTTGTTCTTTGTCTAAGCCTAGGATGATGTAGTCAGTCATAGAGATGAGGAGGGCTTCCGTGCTTAAGGTTTTACGGAATCCGTATTGTGATGGAAATAGAAGGTTGTTGTCTTCAATGTGGTTTGAGAGTCGTGAATTTACCAATTTTTCCATTATCTTGGCTATGAATGGGAGGTTAGCTATCGGCAATCAGGCTTAGTAGTTGAGGATCAGAGGAGCCTGTAGCGGAATGTGCATGCTGTACTGACTGAGAAATCCCCAACACCGTTTGGAATCTCCTGCATACCAGGGTAGTGTTGGCAGCTGAGGGTCAGGCTGATTGGGTGCTGAAGGAGGTGAAGGCAGCAGTATGGATGGAAACTCCATGGCAGGTGAAGTAAGGGCAACCAGGTGGGTAGGAAGTGATCCATAGTGGCAGCAAGGAGCTGCAAGGCACCCTATTGATCCTGCAGCCTGCGAACTATAGCAGGGATGGCTTGGAGCGAGGTCACGTCCACTGAGTCAATGGCCTCGGCAATCTGTTGTATCTGTGGACCCTTGGACTGGGGTGAGATTGACTCTACCAGCAGGCGGATCCAAGCAAAGCAAAGACAGGTCTGGAGCTTCAGCTTTACCAGCCCATGTTCCACTTAGGTCGAGCCTTTGGGTGCCAGGGCCAGCAGGACTTAGGCGAGGGTCTCTGCTGATGACTAGGGATGTGGTCCAAGGCCAGGCTAGAGTCATAGACAGGTGGTTCTCAGGTATCTTGAGAGTCAAGGACAGGAAGTGATCAGGCGAAACAAGAGTCCAAGCAAGAGTCAAGGGCAGGCAGCAATCAGCATATTGAGAGTCCAGGCAAGGGTCAAACCTGGTATCCGTCCAAGGGAGAGAAAGAGGAACGGATAGAGATGATGCAGGCTTGGCTGGCAAGGCAGGAGCAGGCTGGGCAGATGAATGCAGGAACAGGCTGGCAGGCAAAGGTAGGACATCCTGGGCAGAAACAACACACACTACAACATAGCTGGATCTGGACCTGTTGCCAAGGCAATGAAGAGAGGCAGAGAGAGTCCGTTATCAAGCTAAGCATGTGATTTCATCAGGATGCGCCATAGGGTTTTTCCCATCACGGGCCCTTTAACTCTGCCTGAGTTGGTTCGCGAGATCTAGGGAGTGTCAGAGGGTCGCAGAAGTGTCGGCATCCAGCCGTGAGGCAGCAGCATTCTGCCACACTTCTGGAGGCAGATGTTGGGCTGAGTGAGCTGTCTCGCAAGTCAGCCTGCAAGCTGGGAAGTATAACAATTATTTTTAGTAGGTTTTATTTTTAATTTTGTTTTCAGTTTCATTTTTTTATTGTGTGGATGACTGGTCACTCATTGCTTCGGGATGCTTTTCAGCTCTTACAAGTTGATGTCAGAAGCACCTCTCTATATAACAGCCAATTCTGGCCTATGTGTTCCTCATGCATCACACTCCTGTTTGCTGTCCTCATGCTGGAAAAATCACAATCCTGCATTCTCTTTCCAGTTATTTCAGATAGCTTTCATCTTGTACAATTTTTTCTCTCAGAGAGAGACCCGTTGCGGAGCACGAGGCCTGTTGCAGTAGCTGGAGCACCGGGTGTGGTCCGAGGTCGGAGCCGGCGGCCCACCGCCACCAGAGACGTGGAACTAGATGCTGGATTTGGCAATGAAAGGTGAGAGGGCCAGGTCGCGGACCTGCTGTGGCCGGCACACGCAATAGTAACCCCCTCCCTTACGCCCTCCCCCACCTTGGAGGTCTGGGTTTGCCTGGATGGGCATGATGAAACTGGAGGAGAAGGTTTTTTCCAGGATGTTACGAGCTAGTTTCCACGAATTCTCTTCAGGGCCATAACCCTCCTAGGATAGGAGGTATTCCCACCGCTGGCGAACATCTAGGACTTCATGGACCTTATAAGTAGTGTCAGATTCCACAACCAACGGAGATGGTTTGGGAACATTTCGTGAAGGCTAAGATAGAACCACTGGCTTCAGAAGTGATATGTGAAATGTATTATGGATTCCCAAGGTTGGTGGAATGTAACTGGTCCAACACGATGAATGATTGGGATTGCTCTGATGTATCTCAGTGCAAACCTTTGGGAAGGTATCTTAAGCCGAATGTACCGGGTACTTAACCAGACTTTCTGGCCAGGGAGAAACTCAGGAGCAGAGCGTCGATGAATGTCTGCAGACGTCTTGGCCCGGGATGCAGCTTTGTGTAAGCGAATGTTCATCTGATTCCAGAGTGCCTTGAGGGCATCTGCAGTAGCTTGTGCAGCAGGATAGGGCACAGATAACTGTATAGGTAATGGAGGTCGAGATTGCTTTCCATAGAACAATGTCCTTGGGTAAGCCGTGCAGGCGAAATATGTGGAGGAAGAACAGGCGTGTCAATTCTGGGTTTTCCTGGTAAAGGAACAAAATGGGCCATTTTGGAAAACCTATCTATGGTAACCCATATGGCCATATGACCCTTGGATGGTGGCAAGTCCACAATTAAATCCATTGAGATGCGTCCATGGTTCCTCAGGAGCTGGAAGTGGCTGGAGCAAACCCCATGGTCGACCGATCGGGGGGTTCTGTTGAGCGCAGGTATTGCAGGAATCGACGTATGCTTTAGTGTCAGAAACCATAGTGGGCCATCAGAAGAACCGCTGGAACAAAGGCTAGGGTTCGCGCTCGTCCTGGGTGACCGGCAAACTTAGAATCATGTGCCCACCAGAGGATTCTTTCATGGTGGCGACAGGGCACAAAAGTCTTCCCAGCTGGAACTGGGTGAGTTGTAGATAAGCAAATACAGGCTAGGTCAATAATGTGACCAGGTTGTTCAGGAGTATCTTCTGGTTTGAAGGAAAGTGACAGGGCGATGCCCGGAGATTCTTTCCAGCTGGATGATTGAGAAGTTAAACCTAGAAAAAAACAAGGCCTATTTGGCTTGACGGGCATTGAGATGCTGGGCATGATTCAAGTGTTCCAGGTTCTTGTGATTGGTAAATATTGTGAATTTATGCTGGGCACTCTCTAGCCACGGGCACCATTCCTCCAGGGCTAATTTAATTGCAAGCAGTTCACGGTCTCCCATGCTATAGTTTTGTTCTGCCCGGGGAGAACTTGCGCAAGTAGAACGAACATGTAACCAGGAATCCAGAGGTTGAATGCTGGCTCAGAACCGCCCCGGCCCCAATAGCAGAGGCGTCTACTTCGACACCTGAAAGGGGCGGTTTGGGTCAGGATGCTGAAGACAGGGTCCAGCAAGGAAGGCCTCTTTAAGGTGTTGAAAAGCTGTGACAGCTTCCAAAGTCCAGTTCCAGGTGTCTTGGCCCTTGCGGGTCAACGCTGTAAGAGGAGCTGCCAGAGTTGAATAATGGGAGATGAAATGGCGGTAATAATTCGTGAATCCAAGGAATCATTGCAGCACTTTAAGGCCCACAGGCCGAGGCCAATCTTGGATTTCTTTGAGCTTTTCGAGATCCATGGAGAATCCTTGCTGCGAGATTATATACCCTAGGAATGGCAAACTGTTTTTTTCAAATAGGCATTTGTCCAACTTTGCAAAAAGATGGTTTTCACGGAGACGTTGAAGGACCGTGCGTACATCGGTATGATGTATAGCTAAATCCTTGGAGAAGACAAGGATGTCATCAAGGTATGCTACAACTTTGATGTACAGTAGATCTGACGATTTCATTGATCATCCGTTGAAAAACTGCTGGAGTATTACAGAGGCCAAAGGGCATCACCAGATATTCGTAATGCCTGTCTGTGGTGTTGAAGGCCGTTTTCCAGATATCTTCGAGGTGAATATGTACCAAGTTGTAAGCTCCACGCAGATCCAATTTGGTGAAGATGGAGGCTCCTTGTAAATGATCAAATAGCTCGGAAATCAAGGGTAACGGATATTTCTCTGTGCGGGTGATGGCATTTAAACCGTGATAATCGATACACGGTCTTAGGGATCCGCCTTTCTTCGAAATGAAGAAAAATCCTGCTCTGCCAGGGGACATTGATGGTCGAATGCACCCTTTAGCAAGGTTCTCTCGGATGTGCTCCATCATAGCTTTGGTTTCTGGAAGTGACAGAGGGTAGGTCCGCCCTCGGGGGGCTTAATCCCAGGCAAGAGTTCAATAGGGCAGTCAAACCTTCGAAGAGGTGGTAAATGTCTGCCTTCTGCTTTGAGAAGACATCTTCAAAGTCTGCATAAGGATCTGGTATGCCTGAAGAGGTGGTAGCCAAAGGAACTGTAGGGGCTGGCACCACCTTTTGTTAAGAAGTCTGGTGGCAGGTGGAACCCCATTCCACCAGCTGGAGCGACCCCCAATCAAACTGGGGGGAATAACGTTGGAGCCAAGGTAGCCCAAGGACTACCGGGTGAATCGATTTTTCCAAGACCAGAATTTCAATTTCTTTAACATGGAGGGCACCAGTGAGGAGTTAGATTGGCTCAGTAGTTAAGGAGATTTGGCCAGGTAATGGCTCTCCATAGATCGAAGCAATGCACAAGGAGGTTTCCACATGACGGGTATTTATACCCAAGAGCTGAACTAGATCTTTAAGAATAAAATTTCCTCCTGCTCCGGAATCTACCAGAGCGAGGACTGGGAAAGACTAGGAGTCCCAGGTCAAGGTGACTGGTAAGGACAGTTGAGGGACTGGTGACGTTGCGCCCAGGTTCAGGACCCCTACTGAACTTAGGCCAGGTAGTTTCCCCCGGTCGAACTGGGCAGGTCTGTAGACGATGGCCTGGTGCTCCACAGAAACAGACATAGGCCTATTTGTCTCCGCCGGAGGCGCTCTTCCAGGGCAGCTACCCACGGCCCAACTGCATGGGTTCTTCCGTTTTGGCCACAAGGGGGAGCCCTACCAGAGGCAGGGCTAGTGGTCGGTGGAGAGCAGGAGCATACCCGAATGGGCCTTTTGGGCATCTGATTCTCCCGGTGGCGCTCTTGGAGACGAAGATCAATTCAGCCCATCAGATCGATAAGATCCTCAAGCGAGGGAGGGAGCTCCCGAGCTGCCAGTTCGTCCTTCAGCTGCGGGGATAGTCCATCCAGGTAGATAGCACACAGACAGTCTTCCTGCCAAGAGAGCTCGGAGGCTAAAGTCTGAAATTCAATCGCATAATCAAATAGGCTCCTTTGACATTGTCGAAGATGAAGCAAATTAGCACTTGCCACAGCATGCCGCCCAGGGTTGTCAAAAGTCCGCCGAAAGACGGCCACAAATCGAGAGAGTTCTTGCAGGAGCGAGTCTGATCGCTCCCATAAGGGTGAGGCCCAAGCCACCGCTTTTCCCTCCAGATGGGACAAGATAAAGGTGACCTTCATAAGTTTATCTTGGAAGATGGAAGGCTGCAGAGCAAACTGCATGTAGCATTGGTTGATGAACCCTCTGCAGAGCTTGGATTCACCATTGAAACGAGGCGGAGCTGGTAGAGCCAACAAGGCTCTAGGAGTAGAGGGAGATGGCTGTTGGTGGGAGGAACTCGGTGCTGGAACAGAGTTACCGGATAGGGCATCAAGCTGGGCATGTAGACACTCAATGGAGGAGGCCAGTGCCTCAAGAAAACATTGCTGTTCTTATACCTTTGAGCCAGGCCAGGAATAGTCTGGAGGGCTCACAGCTCTGCCGAGTCCATGGCATTTGCAACCTGTTGCACTGGAGGGTGGACCCTTGGGCCGAGGTGGGGTTGATGCTACCCATAGGAAGGATCCTACGGGTCCCCCTCCGTCGAGAGGCGCAGTGGGCTGATGGACGGAGGCTGGCTGGTGCTTCACCAATACCAGCCCTCGTTCCCTGCGAGTTGAGCCTTTGGGTACTGGGGCCGGCTGGACTTAGGTGGGTCTCTGTATGTCGTTGTAAATGGAGAGGTAGAGAGGTCAGCCCAGAGGCAGCAACAACAACAGTTGGGAAGTCTGTACTGGACGACACGGAGTTCTGAAGACCCGGGCGCCAATAGAACAAAGTCAGACAGGGGGCACCTGAGCAAGAACAGGCCGAAGCCTGAATAGGCCAAGTCCAGGACGTAGACTGTAGAAGTGTCGTAGGGCAAGCTGGAGTCAGGGCCGGTGGCAATCAAGGAGCAGTGGCAAGGCAAGGATGAAGTCTGAGCTAGGAGAAGATCAGTAGCGTAGTCAGGCAAATAGAGGTCTGGGCTAGGAGAAATCAGTAGCGTATTCAGGCAAAGCAGAGGTCCGGGCTAGAAGAAGATCAGTAGCGTGGTCAGACAAAGCAGAGGTCGGGTCCAGGAGAAGGTCAATAGCACGGTCAAAAGAAGCAGGGGTCAGGTCCAGGAGAAGATCAATGGTGTGGTCAGATGACGCAGAGGTCGGGTCCAGGAGAAGATCAATGGCGTGGTCAGACAAAGCAGAGGTCGGGTCCAGGAAGAAGATCAATGGTGTGGTCAGACGAAGCAGAGGTTGGGTCCAGGAAGAAGATCAATGGCGTAGTCAGACGAAGCAGAGGTCGGGTCCAGGAGAAGATCAATGGCATGGTCAGATGAAGCAGAGGTTGGGTCCAGGAGAAGATCAATGGCATGGTCAGACGAAGCAGAGGTAGGGTCCAGGAAGTCAATCTGAAGAAAGGCAAGGAATCAGGAATGAAGGAGAACAGGAACAGGAACTCTCAGGGATCAGGAACCAGGAACGCAGGAGAATCACCAGGAGGCAACGAAGTACATGACCAGCGTGGAGACCTGTTGCAAAGGCGACTATCAGGAGCTGAGCCCGGCCTTCAGTGACGTCATCATCCGGGGCTGCGGCCAAGTTCCCACATCGGGCCCTTCATAGGCAGCAGTGATGTGCAAGTGCGCGCCTAGGGAGAGGCATAGCGATGACTGGCGGTGTCTCTCCGCGGGGCACAGAGGCATGTTGCAGTAGCTGGAGCACCGGGGGTGGCCCGAGGACAGAGCCGGTGGCCTACTGCCGCCAGAGACATGGAACTAGACACTGGATTTGGCAATGGAAGGTGAGAGGGCTGGGCTGCGGGCCTGCCGTAGCCGGCACACGCAACACATATTCTGTTCTTCCAAAAAGTAAAATAAGAAAAACACAGTTACCTAATGAGCGCTAACATATTATATATAATAAACTAAACATCAAGCTGAGAAAAAAGTAAGATTTCCCCCCTTTTATTTTTCTACTGCCTGTTCTTCAATCCCTAACAATGATCTAAGATGTTCAGGATTAGTAAACTGATAATTTTGCCCTTTACATTTCACAACACATTTGAAAGGGAATTTTAATAAAAACTGTCCCCCACTTTCAATTACATTTTTCCTGAAAGCTAAAAATTTCTCTCTTCTAATTTGTGTGGACCTAACGAGATCCGGATATATCCAAATCTTCTGTCCATAGAAAGTTTTTCCTCTGTTCCTGAAAATATACTTTAAAACATTTTCCCTATTGGAAGCAAATGCAAAAGTTATTAACATTGTACCATGATTTTCAATGTACAATTCCTCTTGTGATTTCATTAAGAAATCTGATGTATTCATGGATAATTCAGTATCTATCTTATGCTCATTCAGTTCCCTATTCTCTACTTCCTCTTGATTTAATTCTTTTCCTCTATTCTTGGCTGTTATACTTGTATTTATGTAAAATGCTTTTGTTATAGTAGGCAAACATTGTTCTGGCATTTTTAATAATTGCATAACGTAAGACCTGAATAATTCTGCTGGACTCAACCGGCCCAAAGGGCCACGGTTGTGGACCCTTGGGCCGGTTGGGACAAGGGATGGAGCGCTGTAGAAGTCCACAGTAAGTGTCCCAACCGGGAGGCGGTTCGGGGAACTCGGAGAAGGCTTCGGCACTGGACTAAGGCGGAGTCCTATGCGACCAAGGACTCGGCAGCCAGAGGAAGAACGGACGACGTTGGGCCCTGGTGACTGAAGAGTCTTCACCCTGGAAGCCGGAGCCCCCCCAGGAGGAGCCCGTAGGGGCCCGGCCGCTGGGACTTAGGTGAATCTTCGGGGCCGGCGAACACCAGGAACCAGAGGAGCAATGATGGCCAAGGTCAGAGTCCAGGAACGAAGCCGAGTCGGAAGCCAAGAGTCGCAGGAGGAACCAAGCCAGGGATGAAACAGGAGACGGAGTTGTGGACAGAGCCGGGTCAGAACCAGAGGTCGGAGGATGACAAGCCAAGGACAGAAGCTGAAGACAAAGTCGTGGGCGAAGCCGGGTCAGAACCTGAAGTCAGAAGGAGATACCGGAACCAAGGGACAAGACGGAGGAAGGTCAAGAGTCAAGCCGGGTCGATGACGAAGAGCAATCCAAGGAACGCAGCAACTAGCAGTCAGGAGACCTGAGGAACCTTGTTGCAAGGCGAAGAAGGAACCAGGAAGCAGGGCTCAAATAGTCTGGGCGTCTGACGTCATCCTGGGACGGCCCAGAGGTTTCCTGCGCTGGCCCCTTTAAATCCCCAGCCCCTGCGTGCGCCTAGGGGGCGGGGCCAGCCGCGGCGAAACGCAGTCTCCTTCGAAGAGGGAGAGTCGCGGCAGAGGCCTGAACAGGCCTTGACAGATCTTCGGCAACCCGAGCCAGCCTCGGGGTAAGTAGGGACCCGGGGTACAGCCCGGGGCCGTAACACTCATTTTTTCCATTTTGGGGAAATTTATGACCCTCAAATTTAAAGCACGGGTATAGTTTTCTAAGCTTTCAATCTTTCTTTGTATTTCTCCTCTGCTTTAATTTGTTGGCTTTGTATTTTTCAACCTCTTCCATATGTTTTCTATATTAATAATCTATTTTGTTGAGTTTCCAACACTTCAGTATTTCTTTTCACAACTACATTTGTTTCATTGACCACATCAGTAAGTTTCATAATGGATGAGTCTAGTTTAGCAATATAGTTCCATAAAGTTTCCATAGTAATAGTTCCAGGTTTTATGATAACATTCTGAACATTTTTAACTTCCGGGCTATTCTCAACTTCATGATGTAAACTATGTTCTAATCTCTTCATTCTTTGGTGTGCTCTCTTGACTTGGAGTAAACAAATGGGCACCAGGACCTCTCAGTTCAGATGGAGTCATTAGTGTTTATAATCCTTTGAACATCTCGATCTTGTTGGTATATGCTTGGTAATTCTTGGGACATCTCCCCATTTTTACCAGGCGGTGATGGTATCTCAGGTGCCCCCGGACTAAGTGAGATGTCATCGGCCATAGGGGGAAGTTTCCACTCTGAATCATCCCCTAACGCGGCCCCCTCAACGGGAGTATACTGGGGGGAATTTAACCACTCTGACACGGTCCTCTGAGCTGATTCTGTATTCAATATACTAAGAGAAGGCTTAATTTTTGCCTCTCTCTTAGTATGAGGCATATTAAATTTATAATTTAATTTAAGGCAAAAGAGAGTCTAGTTCTGAGGAGGCAGCAGTTTCTTACTTATTTATCATCAGTGCTTCCCTTAGGAGAATTAAGGAGAGTATAAAGGCATAAGCCTACTTCTGTGGATAAGTCACAATCTTCTTCAGCAAGCTAAAATATCCAGGCAAAACCGGGCGAATCCAGCCGAAGCCAGTCAAAGCCGCGCGCACCCCTTAGGCGCGCGGCTTCAGCAGTGCGCCGTTGGCAGCTATGCACTGAAGGAGAGCCCTTTTACCCTCCACTTCCGGCTCTTCCTTCTGACGTTCTTGCTGGGGATTGGTTGGTGTTACCGTCGGGGTAGTCTCCCGTCTACCCCCGGGAATCCTCAGTGATGCAATTAGTAATGAGCAGTAAAGTCCCGAAGCAGGTCAGAAATATAGCATTGCCTCAGCCAGGTAAGTTTCTCCTTGCCTCCACCCAGTTAGAATATTTGAATGGCCCAATATCAAAAACTGAAGTTCTGACAGTGATAAAACAAGTAAATCTCATAAGGCCCCTGGCCGAGATGGGTACACGGCTGATTTTTACAAACTACTATGCCCTCAACTGGTAACGCCCTTACTTTCAAGATGCCTGTCAAAAGGGTAGGTTGCCCTCTGGCTTCAATAAAGCTTTTATAACAATACTTTCAAAACCAGGGAAAGACCCCCATTTAGCCTCATCCTATAGACCTATATCCAGATTAAATTGTGACCATAAATTCTATGTATGCATCAAAGCGGAGTGGATGAGTAATATCATTCCCTCCATTGTTTCCCCATATCAAGCTGGGTTCGTGAGCGGCCATAATGCGGGAGCTCATGTCATTAGACTCATTTCAGCAATTGAATCCTCTCGCTTAGCTCAACTTCCAACCATTGCGTGGATTTTGACTCTGAAAAAGCCTTTGATAGGGTATCATGGGACTATATGTTCTCTGTCCTACGTAGATTTGGCTTCTGTGGTCCAATTTTAAATAGCATCTCCTTTCTTTTTCAATCACTTACGTCCTATATTGTTGCCAACGACCTGACCTCTAGAGCAGTCTGAATTCAGAGGGGAGTCCGACAAGGCTGCCCTCTGTCACCAATTTTGTATATCTTATCAATGACTCCTTGTTGAGGAAATTGTCTACTTCTTCCCAAATCCAAGGCTATTCCTTTAAAGGAAACACTTTTACTGTAGCGGCCTTTGCAGATGACGTGCTTATATATTTGAGTCATCCCACACAATCGTTACCAACTGTTTTAACTATTCAGCAGGCATTTGGGAGGTATGCTGGCCTGAAGATAAATTATGAAAATCAGAAGCTCTAGATGTTCTTGGAACATTACGAACCACGTGGCCAGGAACTTTTCCCTTAAGTGGGTCACAAAAGAATTAAAATACCTAGATATACATATCCTTGCTGATCCGGCACAATTGTATGAATATAACGTGGCTCCCCTAAAATTAAAACTGATCAAAAATCTACAATCTTGGTAAAATTTACCATTATCCTTATCGGGCAGAGTTTACCTTTTAAAAATGATGGAAGTATCCAAATGGCTTTATATCTTTCATATGTTACCCATATGGTTAAAAAAAAAAAAGATGTCTCCGATATCCATAAGGCAATGAGGAAATTCATATGGGCTGGAAAAAAACCAGAATTTCACTAGATACCCTAATGCGACCTAAAAAGATGGAGGGCTGCATTGCCCAAATTTGGTCCTCTATAACTTGGCCAGCCTACTCAGGCACATTCGAGACTGGGTCTTTGAAACCTCCTATTCTACTCCATTCTTACTTCCTTCTTATTTATAGGCAAGCTAGGTGCTGAGGCCTTTACGAAAAGCCTGGAAAGCAGTGTGTACTATGTTAAACTTGACGTGTGAGTTAACAGCCTGCATGCCCATAAGAGGCAACCCACATTTCCAGGAATGGATCAAAGCCGCTTTCCTCAGTGGAGTAAAAAGGGCCTCTCCAGGCTTTCCCAAGTGTATTTCAATGGAGCAGAGGTTGGCTATATAGTTAGCTTCCAAGACTTGCAAGTTGAATTTTCCTTACCCTCCAGAGATTTCTGTGGTTACTTACAACTACGTCACTTTATATCTGAAATGTTAAAGATCAATCCTCTGTTATTTAAATCCCAGCCACTGCAAGAACTCTTGGAGGGTACGGATGGGAAGAGGCGGAAGTGTGCTCAGTTTTAGAAAGCTTTACAAGCCATTCAATCTACATCTCATTTAACATTTCTGTTATCTAAGTGGTCCACGACAATTACTTTGTTGATTGCTTTGTCTGATTTACATTATTGTTTTTTCTAGAATAATCTATTATCTCAGAAAATGTAAATTTGCGTAATAAACAATATCAAGCTTTTTATTCTCAACAAAAGGCCTATTTGCTGAAGGTACTACCTGCACCTCATTGTACCTGATGCTCATACCATACTGCAGACTTTATACACTGCTTTTGGGGTGCGACATCTTACAATGCTTCTGGAGAGATTTGAGTGCTTTTGTCTCAAGACTATAGAATCAGGGTATCCCATTGGATCCTCAGATCTGGCTTTTTGGTCTGTATAAGAAAACACTTACAAACATTTCCCATTGGATCCTCAGATCTGGCTTTTTGGTCTGTATAAGAAAACACTTACAAACATTTCCGCTTCCCAAGCATTATTTTTGGACAAAGTTACTCTCATAGCCAAATCGGTTATCCTCTTTCAATGGACCTCCAGCACTCCTACACTCTTACCTGTCTGGAGGCAACACTTCAATAAGCTACTTAGCATGGAATACCTTACTGCCAAAACACTATCTCCAAAAGAATTTGCTCATATGAAGGACATTTGGGGTGAATATATTTGTGATTTACTTTCTGAATCAAGGCCTTTTCTGGATGATAATAAGACTTAGGTCAGTGTACTCGGAGTTAATAACTGTATTGTTCCTGCCTGTAACCACCAGCTTACATAGAGTTGTTTCCTTACAAGTCTTTATTCCATGTGAATCAACCACTTGTGAATTCAATGCATTAGCGGGGTGGGTGGGTAATAAAGAAAAGTAAATAAGATTACGTATTACTTATAGAAAAGTTAATGGTACTAAGTTGATGCAACTTCCTTGGCAGTTCTATATCACTAATGTTGATATTGCATCCTCTCCTAAGTGTCAGAGGTGCATCCCTTTTTCTGTGCCGTTTATACTTGTTGTATACTGATTTACTGTATGTATCACATTGTGAATGAATAAAAACTATTATACAAAAAAAAATACTTAAGACCAATGATGATTTGTATCATTAGATACACTCAATTACTGGAAATTCTGAAAAAGTCAAGGTGCACGCATCAATGCTGTGAGAAGGACAGAAATTTGTGATTGTTGTGGATCTATAAAAAGTCACAGCACAGAAAAGGTAGAGGTTTCTGGCAATGCAACAGTAGCTAAGAAATATGAAAGCAAGGATCAGATTGCTCTATCCAGCAATGATAAAAGCCACTTTGAATAATAATACCAAAACATTTGTGTATCCTGAAGAACTACATGGTCCTATTGATTCTCTTTCAGAAAAGGCAAAATGAGACTTGGTAATTTGTATGTGTAGAGGGAGGCAAATGGTGAATACCAGTATGCGACCAAATTTTATGTACTGCAGTTCTGGCTAAGAGACTACATGCTGTCATTGTGACCTTAATAAGAGTCTATTTTATGGGTTTGGGTTTAAGTAAGGTTCTTGATTATAACTGGATCAACTGTGGAAAATTTGTGAGTGACAGAAAGACTTAGGAAGAGTTACTGTGAGTTGGTTCAATAGAAGCTTTAGGTCTGCAGGCAGATTTGTTACTGTGAAGTCTTTATGGCCCCCATGGGAAAACTCCATACCAGTTTGTGTTGTTGCAAAATGAAAAGATTTTACAGTGAAATCTGCTGATAATTTGACAAAAAGCACTGTTTCTTCTGGTGATATCCATAACGTAATTTCAAACAGTCATGTGAACAGTTCAGAGATCTACAGGAGCCTCCCTTGTCTCTAGGTACCCCTTCAAGCTAATCCAGAGATTTAATCTTGACTCCATGGACTCTTCTTTGTACTTGATTTCTCCTTGACTCCAAGCAGTTCTCTCTTCTCCTCCCCTTTGAAATGTTGTGACTCCATTCTTCTTTCCTCTTCATACAACACTACCTGGAGAAAGTCCTGCTGCAGCACCGTTCCTCTTGGCTACAGACCTTCTACAGATTTTCCAGACTCACTGGACCAACTTGATCTCTTATGTTTCTTAGACTTCCCACTCATTTGCAAAGAACAAATTCCAGCAGAGCAAGAATTCTCCTATTTTTCATCTCTCCAGAAGGCCCTTCAAGAATCCTCCCAAAGCCTCCTCATGTTATGACCCTCAGTCGCAGATGGCTGCGACTGCTATTACTTACTTCGAGTGTTGCTGCCCTCTCTCCTTTGGGAAGACTTGTGGCTGTGGCTAGCCGCTTCAGACATTCATGGCTCCGTTCCAGGACTCCCCAGGGAGGCGAGGATGCCGCCAACCACCATGTCTCTCCCAAGCCTTCCTAGGTGCGTGCGCTCCATGACCCTCCTTTAAGGACGCCAGGGCGGAAACCTCAGGGGCATCTCCCCTTGATGACATCACTAGCCCTGTACTCTTAAGCACCATCGGGGTCTGGCTCTCATCGATTTGGCAATGAGTTCACTCCTTGCTGAATCCTGCTGTTCTCGCTACGGACACTGGTTCCTGGTTCCTGCTTCTCCTGGCGTGAGACACTCTCGGGTACCCGCTCCTCGGGGGCCCTGCTCCTGTCTCTGGCTATCCGCTCCTCAGAGGGCCCTGCGCCTCGGAAGCTGTCTGCCATCTCCCCCGCTCCTCGGGGTTGCTCCAAGAACTACTCTACCTGTGAGACTCTACTTCATTGTACCCTGCTCTGCGGACCATTGCCATTCTACTCTGCTTCGTGGAGACTCAGCGTGGTGTGCCCTGCTCTGCAGATCATTGCCATATGACTCTACTTCGTGGAGAGCAACATAGGTGTACCCCGCCCTGTGGGCCACTGCCTCAATACTCTGCTTCGTGGGACCTAGCGGTGGTGTACCCCGCTCTGCGGGCCATTGCCACCGCTTGTGACTAGTCGCACCCCATTCCTCAGGGTAGCGCGTTGTGAACTTAGGACTTGCCACGCTTCAAGACAACGCCTTGCATACTACTGTTACTATGTTACGCTCCCTGCTCCTCGGGGTAGCATCCTGCCTATTTTGGAGACTGTACCGCACTCCCCCACTCCTCTGGGGTAATGTCCTCTTGCACTGCCAGAGACCCTTGGGCTTCCCTGTGTCTTGGGTAAGCCTACTTCAATCCTCCCGGGCTGACTCTCTCCATGGCTCTACCCCCTGGGGTCGCCCTCGCAAGCACTCAATACCTTGCCTGCATTCCCCGCTCCCCAGGGCCTGTTCAGCACTCCACCACTAGGGGGACCTTTTCTGGCAACCGCATCCACACCCAGACTCCTGCTCTTCCTGTACTTGCTGGGCTGTGTCAACTATTGCTCAGACCTCGCCTCCCATCGGTGAGACTCAGTGGGGCTCCTCCCCATGGGCAGTACCATCTCTCACCTCGGGTCAAGGGCCCACTAACCTACGAATCCTAACACCTCATAGGTGGCTCCCAGAATGCACCCCTTAACAAACTCAGAACCTCCTTCCTGCAACCCTGAATTCACCTCAGAATGACCGAGTCTTCTCTTGCATTTACTCCTGAACTTCTCAGGCATCACCACTCCTCTTACTCTTTCTCTAGTCATACATTCAAGTTTAATTTAATCTTTTATATCATTTGAAAAAAAATACAGGCTTTCAACTTTAAAGTGGGGGGGGGTCTGTTTAAAATGGGCAATTTTCTCAAACAGCTTTAAAAACACGGCAGAAGGGTGTTTGTATTTCAACGGCAACCCTCTGGCAAAGTTATCAAGGCTGTGGGTCTGCCTCCGTGATTTATCAATGGATTCCGATTGCTTTGGAGTCTTTTCATCAGCTATCACCACCTGTAATTGCTGTAAGCTCCATCCCAAACCACAAGGGTGTGTTCAAATCTCCATGGAGCAATAAATGAACAGGCAGGATAAACTTGCATACCTTCTGTACATGCTTGTTTTTTAAATTTTGATGTTTTCATAGCTTTTAGGCTGCTATTCCCTATTTTCTTGGTAGCCTCTTGTCCAGAGGAAACTTAGACACTCCCTGACAATCCTTTCTCTTTCAAATCATCTTGGCTGTTTTCAGAGTCAGTGAGAGCTGAGATTGCATTAGGGGCAGCCCTAGAATATCAAGCAGAGTTTTAGCATAAATCTAAACATTTCTGGAGTTAAAAAAAAAACTCCTTGTATCTAGATTTTAAAGTGCTGATGTTATTAATACTGTAAATTGTAATGAAATCCCAATTTTTAATAAAACACTTTTACAGAAAAGTTTCTTGCATTGTGTTATGCCGATCTGGAAATGACCCCCTTCCTCCTCTTCCCACACACACATATCTTCCCTTCCATAGTAAGGATTGCAGAATTCCTGTTACAGAAGTAAGCTATTCAAACCACAGTCTTCGCCACCGTCAAACCATCATTAGCATACCTGCTGTACCACTAATGGAGGGATTCTTTTTTTTCTGTAAACCTGCTCCTCACTGTAAATGTTACCTGTAAACTCAGAAGAGACTGTAACCGGTCAAAGTGCATGCTGGATTCCCTTTTTATGTAGAAAAGCACATTTCCCCCAGAGCTTTTTGCAGATTTCACTACTGCCTTCCTTGCAGTAAATGAGGACCTATGGGCATACAGCTGATTCAGTGGAAACTAACAGTCAGAGTTTAAATATGCTCTGATGACAGCTGACTTACTTGCTAAAGCTGTTGTAACAGGACTTGACTAATGAATAAAGCAGATGGACAAAAAGGAGGCAGAATGTTAGTAGAATGTGTGAGAGGTCAAAGGGCCATGATGAATTAGTTCAGTGATTTCCTCCGGTCTGTGGGTGTGTTAACATTTATGAGCCAAAGGACGGGTCTTTGGTCTTTAATTTCATTCTGTAAAGCTCCAATGACTTAATAGATCTCCTTATTAAGTTGTAACCTTTGTAGATGAAGTTTTCACATGCTATATAACATGGATGGGTCCTGAATATGAGCATATGTATTGCCTTATTGGAAACCATAAACACAACTAGGAATCATGATGTATTCACACTTCTACACCTTCCAACAGTTGATCGAGAACATCAAGGTATTGTAGAGTCAGTTGTAGCAACTCTTGCTACAGTGCCAGAAGCGATGTTAGTAGAAGCAGAGGTCCATATTCAAAAGCCATTTAGACAGATAATGTAATAGTTATCTGTCTAAATGGCTTACCTGGCTATATTCAGCCTTTATCCAGCTAAATTCTAGGCTGGCTAATAAGTAAGGTAGTTAAAATTTAGCCTAGATAAGTTAGGGGTGGTCCATGGGTATAACTGGGAGGTGTTGAGTTAGCCAGCTAAGTTAACCGGCTATCTCCAATATTCAGAGTTAGCCAGATGACTTAGCTAGCTAGTGTGATCAATTCAAAGAGCAGTCCTAAAGATAACCAGCTATAGTTTAGCCAGCTAAGTAGTTAAAATAGCCAGCTATATTCAATAGTGTGGCTGCACTGTTTGAATATGCCTACCAAAGTTAGCCAGAAAAGTTTGTCCGGCTAACTTTGCTATCCGGACTGTGTCTAAATAAAGACCTCAGAGAGAACCAGAAAGTTAAAGCCTGGGGTTCATAATGCTATACCAGAAGGTTTCCCCCTTTTCACATGTCAACTAAGATCGGAAATCCTGTTTGCCAGTTAGGCCGCCTCAGGTTTAGCTTAACCTCAATATTCTGGGTTTACCAGCTAACTCAAGTCATAATCAGCAGGATAAAGTCTTATTACAGTACTGCTTTCTAATTCCGATTTCTCTAATAAAGCTCAAGTTTGTTGTTCATTTAATACTTTAATGGCACTTCTACCAAAGTCAGTAATTTTAAAACGAGCATGTGTATGCCCATACATGTGCGTATCGGCGCACGAGCAAAGATACCCTGGAATTTATAATCGTGCATGCACTTGCGTGTATGTCTTAAAATACACCAACTGCTCATAAGTACGCACCTAATTTTAAGAGATTACTCAAGCACAGCTAGCACGCGTGTGACTTCCATAGGACTTTGACAGCTTTTAAGCACATATGTCAGTAGATTTAAAAACATGCTCGTGTGAGGCACATTCCCCAGTTTTCCAATTAGACCACTCCTTTGTCCAGTTGATATTGAGGTCTTTCACACCTCTCTAGTTCTTCATCTTGTATTCTGCCCAGTTGACCCAGACCCCTCACCCTATCCTATAAGCCCTAAAATTCAAGATCTACAGATTTTCTCCTCATCAAGTGCAGCAGTAAAGTTATGTGGATATCTCGCATATGCACACTGCGGTTTTTGGTTTTAAAGTACGGAGTTTCAGGTGTAAAAGTTGGCCCTGCCCCTTTCCATCCCCATATTCCTCACATGCTCATGGGTATATACGCGCATAATTTGCGGCTTTTTTAAATCCACATTGTTCATGCCCGGCCCACATATGTGCGCATGTGGCCATTTTTGAGCGAGTAATGCTTGTAAAATCGACCAGTAAGTGTTTGGATAGTGTAGAACAGGAATAGTATGATATCTTTAAGGCGATAAGTTTAAGACTGGCCACATAAGTGCAACGTCTACAGATACATTTTCCCTTCAGATTTGTATTAATTTTTTAAGTGGAAGTATGCTTATATTTTTATTTTGAAAATTATTTATGAATTTAAAATATTTATAGTTCACCAGTCCAAAGTCTATACTCATGGCAGATAGCAGTCCAAAATGTATAATAATTATAAACTAATGCAATACATACGCATAAAACAAAATAACTAATCCAATAACAGAACAATGTCAACAAATAGTAGAACTAAATATAGCAGCTAATAAAATGAAAACTATGAAGGCGTAAAAAACAACCCTTAGGCTTATGACCTAAACAGTTTCATCTAATGTGGCCTTGACAAACATACTAACTCAAATGACAACTTGATTGGTTAAATACCCAGTCTTTATTCAATTTATGGAACCATAAATAGTCTACGTTCATCTTAGTTTCCAAAAGGAGGCTGTTCCAGAGTGTTGATGCTACAAATGCAAATACTCTGACAGGTTTCTTCAAGGTGAGCTTTCTGCAAAGATGGAACAAAAGAGACGGATTTCTTTTTGAAATCTTAAGGTTTGTATTGGAGAATAGAAAGAAATACTTTCCCCTAAATATGTTGAGCTAGACTATATCAAAATTTTAAAGGTCAATGTGAGGATTTTACATCTGTCTCACACAACATACACGAACAGTAACCAATGGAGCTCTTACAAAGCTGGGCCAATATGAATCCCGTGCGAACCTTCCAAAAGCAATTTAGTTGCCAAGCTTAGGTGCAATTTATGGAGCATTCTTGCCAATAGCCCCACTATAGTAGTCAACTTTTGACAAACTCAGAGCTTGTATCACTGACTTTAACTTTGCAGACTGAAGGTATAATATTTTGACAGTCCAGTTGAGTGAACCTTTAAAAATGCAGATTTCACAACTAAAGAAATGTGGGACTCCAAACTTAATTTGGACTCCAACTTTACATCAAGATTGTGCACCTCGGTGTTTGGTGATTGTCATTAATTAACCTATGGAAACTATACACCCACATTTATACCCACTGACTGTGTGAGAAGTTTTCCTGAGAAAAATGGTGCACATAGTTTTGAAAATTAAACAATATGGGCCAGATTTTGTAACCTACGCGCACAAATCTACGCCCGATTTTATAACATGCGCGCGCAGCCACACGCATGTTATAAAATCCGGGGTCGGCGCGCGCAAGGAAGTGCACAATTGTGCACCTTGTGTGCGCCGAGCCCTAGGGGAGCCCCGACGGTTTTCCCCGTTTCCTCCGAGGCCGCTCCGAAATCGGAGTGGCTTCGGAGGGTACTTTCCGCCCTCCCCCCCACTTTCCCCTATCTAACCCGCCCCCTAGCCCTATCTAAATCCCCCCTACCTTTGTTGTATTATTTACGCCTGCCTCCAGGTAGGCGTAGGTTGCGCGCGCCGGCCAAGTGCCAGCACGCGATCCCCGGGCCCAGCGGCAGCGGCAAGGCCTCTGGCCACGCCCCCGCCTGCCCCTCCCCCCCCCCGCCCATTTATTTCAAGCCCTGGGACATACGCACGTCCCAGGGCTTGCATGCGCCGCTGAGCCTATGCAAAATAGGCTCAGAGCGCGTAGGAGGGGTTTTAAAGGGTTACACGCATAATCCTTTTAAAATCTGCCCCTATGTGCCCGCAGTGACTGGCAGGAATGCCAGTCACTGCGGGTAAACATACACACATAGAGGCCCTATGCACATACTTTTACCCTTCCTCCACCCACAGGGTGACCAATTTTTTTTAAAAGCCCATTTCTAGGGGTAAAACGCTACTTTACATGTGGAAGTGACTTTGATAATTACCCACTTAAGGAATCACTTTAGTTGATTAAGCATGACATTGAGGAGCAAGAGATTAACGTTCAGGAAATGTCAATGTAAAAAAAAAAAGTGTGTTTTTACATGGTGGGAGTGTTGCCATAGAATGAGTGTCCCATGGTAATTCATTGCAAGTAGCTTGAAAGCTTAAAACATTGAAGATACACATAGAACAGTGGGACCAATGAAACGAGACTGGGTCTGGGGCGGTGGAGGAAGATACAGCAAGAGACCAAATTCTGGAGTCCATGAACAGATGTGAAAATTGAAGTAGGACTATGATGTGTAAAGTCTGAAAACATGAAAAGTTAGACAGGCAGCATAATTTTAAAGCAATTAAACCAGAATACAATCAGAGGATAGAAGACTGACTAAATATGAACTATAGCAAGCCTTGAAATAATTTGGATTTGGATAAGAAGTCCATACTTAAAAGGCTTGTGCAGCTAACTTTTAGATGGAACTGAACAAACACCGATGTTTGAAATTTTTCCCTTTCCCTGCTTACCTGCTTAAATTTGTCTGGGCAAATGTCCGTGGCAAATTTTCCAGGACCTCTGTAATCCCAGATTACTCTCCCAAAATGCCACTTTTCTCTCAGTAACTCCACAGGGACTGTCTCTCTTACAAGTCCATCTCCGAGATCCCTTAGACCAGAGGTCAGGAACCTTTTTGGCTGAGACAGCCATGAATGCCACATATTTTAAAATGTAATTCCATGAGAGCCATACAATATGTTTAAAACTAAATACAAGTAAATGTGTGCATTTTATGTAAGATCACACTTTTAAAGTACAATAAGTCTCTGAAAATATTACACCACGCCTTAAGACACCAATACATCTCCTATTAGGAAAACGGACCAAGTCAGGCTGCTATAGAGTCCTACACAGAAACTACACGCCAGCAGAAAACCTCACCTGAATCATGTGCTGACCCTCACCTAACATAGAATAAAGAGACCAAAACGCATAACTAGAAGCATGCAGAAAAAACTGAATTGGAAACTGCAACAAGCCAGAGTCTCTGTATGCAGTGTAACAAAGGAAAAAAGAAACATCACCCATCCTTATAAAACAAATCAAGAAATATAAAATCATCAGCAGTAAAACTGTACTAACAAAAGAACATATTTCGAAACAGCTGATGAGTGGAATATCCAATAATTAAAAACTCATATAAAAAATTTCCAGATACCTACAAAATATTTCAAAATAGCAGACACAAAGACCCAGTAATGAAAAATAATAAGGATACAAAACTTTTTTTGCTATGCATACCTGGGAACGTTTGATATCCAGGTGTCCTGAGATTGTTCTGAATTAGCAGGAGGAGGGGTGGTTTGCTTGGAACTTTCTCCTCTCTCAGTCACATACCAGCGCTCTCTCTCACACTGTCTCTCAATTACACACCTATACACACATGCTCTCAGTCACTCACATATACACATGCTTTTTCTCTCTCACTTATATAGGCTCTTAATTACACATTTACACACATGCTGTCTATCGTTTCACGCTTACACACACACACACAGGCTTTCAATCACATAAATACATGCTGTCTTTTTCTCTCACACGCAGACTCTCATTCACATGCTTACAAACATGTCCTCTCTTTCTCTCATTTACACACAGGCTCTCAATCACATACTCACATGCTCCATCACCTAAACCAGCTCTCAATCACACACAGACACACATACTCTCTCTTACTTATACACACAGGCTCTTAATCATACATACACATGATTTCTCTCACACACAAAGGATCTCAATCATACATACATACTCTTTCACACAAACAGGTTTTCAATCACAAACTTACACATACAGGTAATCGTAAACTTACATTCATGCTCTCTCTCTCACAGGCAGGCTCTCAATCACAGACATACTCTCTTTCACATATACAGGCTCTCAATCATTCACATACATGCAATCTCTCACTCACACACACAGGATCTCAAACACACATGCTTGCTCGCTCATTCACTCTCTCTCTCTCCCCCACCCCCACCCGGGGAACTCGCGGCAGCAGCAGCCTCCTCCCAACACTAACCTCCTTCATTTTCAGCCCTCGCGGAGGAGGAGTCCCATCGGCCGCGGTTGAAGCTCTTCTTTATTTTCCTCCAAGCCGCGCTGCACAGTCTTCTTTTCGTCGGACCGACGCTGACCACACTAGCGTGGTCTCTTCTTCCCGCGCACGCACCCGATGCTTACCACTTCCGCTTCCGGGCCGCGGGGAGGGGGGCGGGAAGAAGAGAGCATGCCGGTGCCGCCGACTCCAGCTATTCTGCCACGTTCCGCCCGGGCTGACAGCATTTTAAGCCGGGCGGAGGAGGATCGGGGAGCAGCTGGGTCAGCGGGGGACTGGAAGTAGATTTGTTTGCGAGCCAGATGCAGCCATCAAAAGAGCAATATCTGGCTCGTGAGCCATGGGTTCCCGACCCCTGCCTTAGACTGTCTCCCTCTCTCTCTCTCTCTCTTCAGAACCCAAGGGGGGAGGGGTGTCCTGGATGTAATCCTCTCTTCTCTCACAGAAGTCACACCGCTGCTCTCTCACCTCAGGAGCAGTTCTGATCCAGGCATTGTACATCAGGAGCAGCTCCGGAGCCTGTGTCCACTGGGCACAGTGTCAGTCTTCAGCCCTGTGCTGAAATAACCAGCTTCAATCTCTTCCCCTAGGTCCACCCCCCAAGACAGTTCCTCCACACAAGTTCCAAATCCAGACTTCTTCTTGCCATCCAGCCTCTTCTTTGACTTCTGCAGCACTCCTCTCTCTTTAAGGACACAAACTTTAATTCTTTTTCACCACCAGTTTATAATCCACAGCTGGTCTCTCCATTCACCTCTCGGGATTTTGGTAGTCTTATCCCAAACATTAATTTCCTCTGTTTTATAATGTTTCTCTTTACAGGAATTTATCCTTGTCTTTGACTTATTTATTTTCAATCATTTTAACTTGAATTGTATTTAAGATTTTATTAGATGTAATTTTGTGCTTCTGTTGTAAACAGTTATGATGGCTTTCACCAAATGACGGTAAATAAAATCAGTAAATAAATAAATAGTACTTCAGGGTGAAGTACTCGATGTAACACCACTTCCCTGCTTGGCTCCTCCAGGCTCTCTCCAACTCCCTTCATCAGATATACAAACACTCCTTTTGTACCACAAAAACTCATACAGTCATTGGCTTCTACCACACATTACTAACACACTCCTGCTGGGGCCATCCCTTGATATACTACCTGGAATTTTCCCCGTGTTACAGATAAAGTAAACTTTTTACCTTTAAAAAAAACACACACACTGAAGAACCCCTTAAGGATAGGGCTACCACCAGAGTTGTCCCACTAATACTCCCCCCCAAACATCGTTTGCCCAGACTAGAACCTTCTCGGCTCTTCATGTCATCGACCCTTCATGGAAGCGCACTTTAGATAATCTTTAAATTTGCTTTTCATCTATTATTTCCTGACTTAAACACAAGTTATCCCTAAACATGTCCAAAACTGAATTCCTAGTCATTCATAGTCCTTACTCAACCTTTAACGAAAAATCCATAACTTTAGCAGGTCACGCATTTCCCATTCAAAACCATATCCAGAGTTTAGGTGTCCTTATCGACAACAGTCTCTCTTTCAGTCCTCAAATTAAGCAAGTCTTTTCACAAGGATTTTACAGACTCCATGTGCTCTTCAATGTTAAAAAGCTACTACATCCACCAGATTTTTGTACCGTGCTTCAAACGTCCATCTTTCCAATTCTTGACTATTGCAATAGCCTATTCACTGGCATTTCACAAACTCATATCAAATCATTTTCCCATGGCTTATTTCTGGTACTAAATGACATGAACACATCACTCCCACCTTAGTTGAATTACACTGGCTCTCAATCAATGAATGCATCAAATGCAAAATCAGAATGCTAGTACATAAACTTCTTAATGATCAGAAATGTAATTGGGCAAACATGATTCTCAAATTCTATCAACCAACTAGACTACTTCGTTCTTTACAAAGAGGCTTACTGGAAATTCCATCACCAAAATTCACGAAACTCCACATTACTTGTGAGTGCTTTCTCTATCACAGCATCAACACTTTGGAATTTTTTCCAATAGAAATCAGATATGTGATTTGATTACTCAATTCAGAAAAGATATTATGACCTTTTTATTTAATTTAGCCTATGATTAAGTTTTCTTTTATCACCTAACTCTTGTGATTATCAACTGTCTTAATTTAATATTTTTATTTTATGCACCATCGTAACATATTTTAATTTTTTATTTTAATTGTACGTTGTTTTATTTCTTGTTTGTTGATTTAATTTGTGTATGTTATTTTGTTCACCGCCTAGGCCTTTTTAAGTGTTAGGCGGTTTATAAATTTTATTAAATGTATATATATACGTAAAATATATCAACTTGCACTTTTAACCTTTCAAACACTGTAAAGCATAAGTTCATTGAACACATAGCCCCTGAAAAATACAGGACCAGTGCACCACCCAGTGACACCTGTGCCACACCTGGGTAAGTCTGGCTTGATAAATAGCAGGCCTAAAAGTTACCCAGATAGCTTTACCTGGATATATTGCCACTGAATATCTGGATAAAGGTACCTGGTAACTTCCCTGCTCAAGGAGGGTAATTTTTCAAAGCCATTTCTAAGGGTAAAACGGTGCTTAACTTCTAGAAATGGGTGTTTAGAAGATTGTCTGCCCGCTATACATGTGTTTTTACCTGCAGTGTGAAGGGGGGGGGGGGGAGGTAGGGATGGGGTACGGGAGGACTTTACACTTCCACCTGTACTTTTGAATTTTCAAAAATAGGTGTGCAGTTTTTCTCAGAAAAAGCTGCCTGAACAAATTAGCAGGTATAAATGTGCGCGAGTCATTTTTTCCTGAGATAAGCTTCTAAGGCAAAGAGCACACAGGATATTTTCCATTTTGAAAATTAGTGTAGATTTTGCACCAACGCGGGCAGTTTTAAAATTACTTCTAAGTGTCTCTTCAGTTAAAAAGGAAAAAGGAGTAACCTTCAAAGCATTCAGTAGCTAGCTAAAGCTGACAGGCTTTAATAACGCATGGAAGAAAGGAATGAGAGCTATGAAAACTGAGCGGGCAGCTATAGAATTTGGAAGTGACTTGACCTGAATAACAGGTTCATGAGATGGCCAGTGTACAGGCAAGTGGGCAGCGGAAAGCAAACAATATTAGTCTTCATCGGGTTCATTTCTATAGCAATGGAGAAAAATATTTGCAGTTATTGTATGTCCAGCCCTTACAGTTCTCTCTAGAGACATATATTTTAGCTAGCCCTCTCTACCCGAGGGGAAAGACATGGGGAAAGAAATGGAACAATTAGACCCACAGCTTTACAAAACCATAACTCCACAACCAAAATAATATTGCACCTAGAACAGCATCAGCTACTATCTGACAGAAGCTATAACCAGGGATGGAGTACAGTGATGCTATTTTCCAACCTGCTGTCAGAGCCTGACTTGTAAAACTGATGGTCGGGGCAGGATGAGGGGAGGGCCAAGTCCATTCACCAGAGATTTCTGGTCTGCGCTGCAGAGTGCGGCTCTCACTGGCCTGTGGCAGTGCTAGGTCACAGAATGCCTTCCTCATCACACTGAGCAGAAATCACTCACACTGCTTATGAACACAGGCTATATGAAATCAATCCTTCTATCATAAAAGCAAATGTGCACCTATCATTCCTCCCCCTCCTTCACACAACACAGCTGCTGTTTTCTATTTGCCATGTATATGCTGCCTTTGCTTTCCTCACAGAATTCAAGCAATTCAAAACATCAGCAAAAATACAAAATCTAATTATTACGAAACAGTTCAAAGGTACAGAAACAATATCTCAGGGTGCATGGCGCATGCCCCTTGACTGAAGATTATCGCTGCAGTAACCGGACTAAAGTAATTTAGAAGGGGATATAAAGCAGGTGAAAAGTCCCAGGTAGTTACAAATGAAGGTTTATGGTGATACTGCTAGTTGAGAAGAAAATGCACACACAGGTTTCATCCTGAATTTTCAAAGCAGACTTGCATGTACAGGTCCGCTTTGAAAATTATCAGGTGTATGCGGAAGCTTGCATGGCATATGTGCAGACATTATACCTGCTTGAGAGCTGATGAAAATATGTGCATGGGCATTTATGCCCATATTTTCGAAAATCAAAAGTGTATACTGAATGGTTTCCCCACCCTGGCTCCGGAATGCCTCTTAATTTCTCACCAAATCACTTCCATGCCTACTTTTACATGCACCACCTCCAGGGCAATTTTCAAAAAGCTTTTGAAAATCAGGCCCTAATGTCCTTCTCGTTTGTGACATTTTGTAACCACCAATGTTAGTTTTTGCTGTCATATGACAATTTGCATAGAACACATTAGACTATTATCATATACCATGACCACCTGGCAAATACTCTTCTTATTTAAATGGAAAGAATAGTATGAGAATATATTATTTACAGTACCAGAGGTGGCAATATATTTATAACCCTTTTACGTAATTCTTCTAAACCTCAGGCCTGTTTAAAAGGTTTCTATCCAGGCAAATTAAATTTTCCAAAACTTTATAACCAATAAACTGCACAAGGAAGGAGACAGGAAATAGCCCTGTTAAACTGTTATTACTTCCCACTGCCTGTGGGTTGCTTTGTTATGAGTCTCTCTGGGCAAATATGGCATCTCCGATCTCAGAATTTTATCTAAAGCTACTAGGTGGGAGATAGAGCGTGACATTATTGTCAGGGCAAAATTTAAGTAAGTGTTGACAGGTCTTAAAAGTCACTTGGTAGAAGCTTGAAAAGGCAAAGCTTAGATTGATAAGCCGTTCCTGGATTGACAACTTTAGGCTTGACTGAGAATATCGGAAACAGTTGGGCAAGTGGAGAAAACCAGTTTTATTTCATTAGGAGCTATACTGGGAAGCAGAGGGGGGATTTATTAGCTGGTGAAACCTACAGAAACCTAAGAAAAAAAATAGGTATGAGGTTCATAAATTTTAGATACTTCAAAAGAGCATTGTTTCTGAATAATTTCCTTGTTATGGGTTAATTAAGTTTCTCAATATCCTTATGAAAAAGAAAGCCTCTGTTTGTGAAAATTAATTCACTGGAATGATTAAGTGTGAAGCCCAGGGCTCCAAAATATTTCATGGGAAGCAATCAATAGAAAACAATAGGGAAAATAAGCAAAAAAAAAAAAAATTATTGCGGAAAATAAATGTACTAGCAAAAAATAATCCACACAATACAAGAGGAACAGTAGCAAAAACTAAAAGGCGATAAATTTAACCAATTCGTAAGTGCATATTTTGGGTGTCAGCAAGCTGAGAAAACATGATAGACCTCTTTGAAAAAGAGGTTACCCAGACTACTCAATCCATGGCCTCATGTGTGTGATTGAGTAGTCTGGGTAACCTCTTCCCAAAATATACACTTACCAATTGGTTACATTCATCGCCTTTGAGTTTTTCCTACTGTTTTTTTCTATTGTGTGGATTGTTTGAGCTAAGGACAGTTTCACTGGCTGGCTTATTTTTGAGTCCAGGAAAAAATAACACATCTCAGCATATTTTTAAAGTCAGTCTATGGTACTGTAAAATACATTATGGAGACAAAAGAAATCTGGCTAGAGGAGCAGCCATAGGTTGTTTAAAATGTTATGGTAGTCAGTTCTTGCAGATGCCACATCTTATCAAATCAAACAGTATCCACAAGGAAGCTTTCAATTCATATTGTGTGCATCATAAACTTTTATTGCCAGATATGGAACACTGTTTTATTCAATTGCATCACATTCAGATGGAAAACATATTTTAATGTGGCAAAGTGTTAAAGAAATGCAATACTCAAGGGCTGAATGAAAATGCTATGGTTCATCTCCTGGATAAGGAAAACAATGTATGAATGCAATATTCATTTCCTGAAGTGGGCATAAGTAAAAACGTTGTCTGAAACCTAAAACTGTGTCATTGGCCTTTGGTAGTTTCTTTAACTCATTGATGTTGTACATGGTTGAAGTTAATTAAGATGACATCTGGGAAAAAATACGATTTTTTTTAAATCTTAAGAACATAAGAACATAAAAAATTGCCATACTGGGTCAGACCACGGGTCCATCAAGTCCAGCATCCTGTTTCCAACAGTGGCAATCCAGGCTACAAGTACCTGGCAAGTACCCAAACATTAAGTAGATCCCATGCTACTGATGCCAGTAACAGCAGTGGCTATTTCCTCAGTCAACTTGATTAATAGTAGTTAATGGGCTTTTCCTCCAAGAACTTATCCAAACCTTTTTTAAACCCATCTACACTAACTGCACTAACCACATCCTCTGGCAACAAATTCCAGAGCTTAATTGTGCGCTGAGTGAAAAATAATTTTCTCCTATTAGCTTAAAATGTGCTACTTGCTAACTTCATGGTATGCCCCCTAGTCTTATATTTATTGACAAGTTGTGTATTATGAAATTGTTTTGTCAGAGTTGTCAAATTTGAATTGCTTTTTTGTTTCAGCTATTAAATTTGAATGTATTTTTTCTGTAAACCACTTGAATTTTTTTTATAAATGGTATAGTAAATAAAATAAACATAGCATAGGTGGTGATGAGGATAAAAGCATAGAGGTAGATCTTAAATAAGTACGCCGGATTTTGTAAGATACCCGCATAGCCGCGCATATCTTATAAAATCCAGGGTCGGCACGCGCAAGGCTGCGCAAAATCAGCAGCCTGCACGCGCCGAGCCGCTCAGCCTGCCTCCGTTCCCTCCAAGGCCGCTCCAAAATCGGAGCGGCCTCAGAGGGAACTTTCCTTCCGCGTCCCCCCACCTTCCCCTCCCTTCCCCTACCTAACCCACCCCCCAGCCCTACCTAAATCCCCCCCCCTACCTTTTTTTGTGCAAGTTACGCCTGCTTGAAGCAGGCGTAACTTGCTCGCGCCGCCTCGGCATCCCCCGGCACAAGCCGCAGTGCCGGTGGACTCGGGACCACCCTCCCGGCCTACCCCGAACCATCACCACGGCCCCGGACCTGCCCCGGACCGCCCCTGACCCCGGACACGCCCCCAGGACATGCCCCCGGACTGCCGACACGCCCCAGACACGCCCCCCTCTCGCCCTTTTTATGAAGCCCCGGGGCTTTGCGAGCGCCGGCGGCCTATGCAAAATAGGCGTGCAACTGCCCTGTGGCGTAAATTCGGCAGGATTTACGCGTGCAGGGCTTTTAAAATCTAGCCATAGCATAGGGAACAGTAATTTTAGAAAGATAGGATATGAGAAATATTTTATTTATTCCATCTTCTATTCCACTATTTTCAATTTATTCAACATGGATTACAACCAAATATTTGAAGAAGAAATATTCAACGAAGGAAGGATAACTATGATAAGAGAAAAAAGTAAACATGGCTTGAGAGATGAAAAGGATATCACCCCTTTGGGCAATAATTTTTGACTCTAACTTTCCAGTTCAGAGTTTTTACAGTAGCAAACTGAACAGAGTGCCAAGCAATTATACATTTTCAAAATATTGCATGGACAAAAACATACCCAGATAAAATAAGAATGAGAAATATGATTTCAATATTACAATTTAAACCATGTCCAACACAGTTAATACTGCATTCCAGGATTATTTGCTGACAGCTATTCAGATAAGATTCCACAATGAATAAGGCTGATTGAATCAATAAATTTGCTTCATCTGTTGGATCAGTAATATTACAGTTTGCACTGTGAGAAAAGGTTAAAAGTAAAAACTACTGTGGGTGTTTTTGGTAAATAGATTTATTGGATTGAGCAGATGGGTGACCAACATTGAACTTTTGAGAATGATGATGTAAAAATGTTACAGGAATTTTTGACTGGGTAATAACATCTGACTCAGTTACACAGGCTGGAACAATTTGGTTTTCTAAAAGACATTTATTCTCCTTTGAAAACTAAAAAGTATGAGTGAATACCTCATGATATAACTTTTGTTGTAGGAAGAGAAGAGTAGACTCCCCTTATAGTTACATTTACTCCTTCAGGGATCATTTTACAACAGGCCCCATAAATTTGCAGGCTGTTATGTGCCCAAGTTAGACCAGTTTTCAAAGCAACCTTGCACGTGTAAGATCGCTTTCAGAATTATCCTGACAAAACCACACACGCACAGTTACACCTCCTATTTGTTGTGCATAGTTTTGCTGAGAGAATTTGTGTATAAGTTCCAACCCCACCCCTCTGGAAAGCATCTCTCCTATGCATGTAAAAGTATACATACACAGTATGTATGTGAAGAATTATACATACGTTTTGGCTACAAGGTTTTCTAAAGAGCTCTTTCTGTGGTTGGGATATGTGTAGAAAAAAAATTGTTTGGTTATTTATTTTAGTTTGCTTGGCTCAGTGATTTATTTTGTTTAGTTGGGAATCCCAAAATTTCATTCCTTTATTTTATGCATTTATCTTCCATTCCATTAAATGGGGAAAGCAATGAATCCTAATTTTTGGGCTCTGTTGCTGCCTGACCTACTTCTACCCCTCTCAATGGGTCCCAGAGAACTCCTACTACTGTTGATACCATTTTGCCACCGTTATTGTTGACCTTTGCTCCTCACATGGTGCCTAAGGGTATTCTTGCCATTGTTGGTGCCTTTTTTCCCCTCTCATAGAGCCTTGGGGATCTTCATGCCACTTTTGCTGGTACCCTTTGCATATTATTTGCCATTTTTGGTTCTACTATGCCCCTGCCATGGTGCCATGGGATATTCATGCCATTCTTGATGCCATTTTGCCCCATTCCGCAAGCTCAGGAGGGATTAAAAAACAGTGTCCTGTGTGGCTCCTACCTTTGTTCTTAAACGCCTAGGGCTGGATTTTAAATGCCCTGCACACGTAAATCCGGCCGGATTTACGCGCGCAGGGCCCTCGCGCGCCGTCGCGCCTATTTTGCATAGGCCGCCGGCGCGCACAGAGCCCCGGGACACGCGTAAGTCCTGGGGCTTTGTAAAAGAGGCGTGTCGTGGGTGTGTCGGGGCGTGTCCTAAATGACGCGGCATTTCGGGGGCGTGACGCGGTGTTGCGGGGGCGGGCCCGGGGGGGTTATAAAATCCAGCGTACTTTTGTTCGCGCCTGGTGCGCGAAGAAAAGTACGCGCTCGCGCAAAATTATAAAATCTACCCCCTACTGCTTGTGGTGTTTAAGAATAAAAGTATAATGTAACAGCTTGATGAGAAAAGCATTCTGGCCGCATAATAGACAAGCACAATAGACATGCTTCAGGCTGATTTCACCCCCTGCTATTGTGCGTGTATATTGGGCGACCAGAAATCTACCTGAAGCAGGACGAAACGAACGCACCTATTGAAAGCCCGTAGTGATATGCAAGCGCATAGCCACGTCTCCTGGGCACCCAAAGCATTTGAGCGCTAGGGACGCACAATTTCTCCCTAGTGCTTCCCTTTTAACGCACCAGCTCATTTACATACAGCATCGGGCACAGAGGAGAGGTGGCTGTGCGCGCATTAAAAATACGGGCGCCTAGCTTAGATGCACATTTTTGTGTGCTTCTTATTGCGTGGGCCTGCACGTCCCCTAAGTATGGGTACCAAAGTGACCTGCTGGGTTAGAAACTGACTGAAAGGCAAGCAACAAATGCTAATGGAAAAAGAGTTCACGCTGAGGGAAAGGGGTGGGTTACCAGTGGTGCGCTGCAGTGATTGGTTCTCAGTCTGGTTCTGTATAACATTTTTGTAAGCAATACTGTGGAAGTACTGTTGGGAAAGGTTTGCCTTTCTGCAGCTGATACTAAAATCTGAAACAGGGTAGATATTTTGAAGCTTGGGTAATAGTAAAGTCTGGCAGGTAAGATTTAGAGGTAGATTTTAAAAAGCCTACGCACGCCGGGCCTATTTTAGAAAGGCCCGGTGATGCGCATAAAACCCCGCGTAGGTCCCTGGGCTTCGAGAAGGGGGTGGGGTCAGAGGCTCCCGGCACAGCGGCCATTTGCCGCTGTGCTGGGGGATCGCGTGCCGGCAGGCTGCTGGCGCGCGCAACCTGCGCCTGCCCAGAGGCAGGCCCAACAGGTAAAACAAAGGTCGGGGGAGGGTCTAGATGAGGGTAGGGGATGGGAGGGTTAGGGGAAGGGGAAGAGAGGTTATGTTAGGGGTTTGGGAAGGTCCCTCCGAGGCCGCTCCGAAATCGAGCGGGCTGGGAGGGTTAGGGGGAAGGCCGCGGGCATCGTCACGCGCAGTTGCACAACTTTTTAAAATCTACCCCTTAATGCTAAAAATGGGTCATGCATTTGGGTTTCAAAAACCCAAGGGACCTGTATAGTATAGGGATATGCATTCATTTGAAAAAAAATATGTTTTTTGGAACAAAAAGGCAGTTTGCAGTTTGTTTCAAGCAGTGCCTCCAAAAAAAGATTGAACATTCTTGTTTTCATTAATTTTCAGAAGTTTGTGTGTACAGTTTGTATTTGCACAGACTTCAGAAGTTGTTTGCATAAGTTGCCAATTTGTGCACGCAACGTCTATTGTGAATGTACAAAATACGTTTTGCTTGCAATTATGAAATAGCATGCACAAACTTCCAAAGACAAAAAAATGAAGGTGAATGAAAAAAAAAAGAAATATGAAAATTCTCACCCAAACAAACCAAAATGAACATTTTTGGACTTCACATCTCTAGTACAGTATAGGGTAGATTTTTAAAGTTATGCGCGGGCGTAGATTTTTTCGCGCAACCCGGTGCAAACAAATCTACGCCCGATTTTATAACATGCGCACGCTGCCACGTGCATGTTATAACATCCAGGGTCAGCGCACGCAGGGGGGTGCACAACTGTGCAACCTGCGCGCGCCGAGCCAAGCAGCCTGCCTCCGTTCCCTCCGAGGCCGCTCTGAAATCGGAGCAGCCTCGGAGGGAACTTTTTTCCGGCCCCCCCCCCCCCCACCTTCCCCTCCCTTCCCCTCCCTAACCCACCCCCCAGCCCTAACTAAATCCCCTACCTTTGTTCAGAAAGTTACACCTGCCCGAGGCAGGCGTAACTTGCACGCGCCGGCACCCTGCCGGCGCGCCATTCCCTGGCCCCGGGGCTGGTTTGGAGGCCTCGGCCATGCCCCCAGAACGCCCCCAGGCCGGCACCATGCCCACAGCCCAGCCCTTGGAACGCCCCCGAATGCCGTGCCGCCCCCAAGCTAAGCCCCGGGACTTACGCGTGCAGGGCTTTTAAAATCTGCCCCTATGTGAAGTGAAGTACTTCTGTGTACTTCACTGTGATAGGCCTGCATTGTATTTCTTGATGACATAAAGAAAGCTGCATGGAGCAGGAGATACAACTCTAAAGGGGACACAGTGGGACTGGAGTTGGATTCCATCTGGAAATTTGATCTACTTTGGGGAAATGTGCATAAAATCGCTGCTGGGCAGCCTAGGTGTGCCTTTTTGGTCTTTATCTTCTGTCATTTAGTATGTTAATAGTTAAAATATCTGGCTACTTTAAATATTTTGATAGCATAGAGTAACACATGTACTATCTGAATTCACAAAAGCATGGAACAAGAACAGAAATTAGTGCCAATGGAGAAGCAGGGGTAAAGTCAGAGACCAAGTAGGGTTGATGGTATTGTAGCAAGAAGTTCAAATGGGCAAACTAGATGGTCCTTGAGATCTCCATTTTTCCACATATTCCATGTCTCTGTGTAACCGAACACAAACCATGGAAGCTGTGGAATCTAAGCTTCTGAAATAGAAAAGTAAAAGTTATCACAAAGAGGGAAGGAGCAGTAAGGATCTGGACTGTGCATTCAGCTCCAGAGATGACTAAAAGGCCCTGATAAGGGCATGATCCTGTGAGGAATGTGGAACATTTTCCAGGCATGCAAACAGCTAAGGGTTTATGTGGTACTAAAAGACAAACTTCAGTAGGTGTTATTTTTTCAATACTTGTACATGCTAGATAAAATATCCATACAACAAATATAGGAAGAACTATTTTATTTTTAATTTAATGGTTGGATTATATCAGCTTGAAGACTGTGCATCTCTTCTCTTTCCATTTTGCACAGAAAAAGAGCAAATGCATTTTGTTTCTATTTATTTGGTGTTGCAATGCATGCAAAGTCTGGTTTCTTGGGGCTTCCAGTTTGGGTTTTGTCTCACATTTCTAATTTGCAGTCACTTTTTCTGTATTTGAGGGTCTGGCTGTGTTTTGTATGTGTGACTGAGGTGAGGTATTGTGCTAAATGTAGTTTCTGTGAGGAATCTATAGCAATCCAACTTGTTCTGTTTCTCCACTAGGAGATGCATTGGTGTTCTAAAGCCCAGTGTAATATTTGGAGTGCTGCCTTTTCATAGTCAGGGTTGTTCAGGTCTTCTGTACTACTATAGACTGTGATTTTTGTAACTTAATTTTGTGATTAGTGTTGTGTGTTAATATCAATCATCATACTCTATATCAGTGGTTCCCAACCCTGTCCTGGGGACCCCCCCCCCCCCCAGCCAGTCGGGTTTTCAGGATATCCACAATGAATATGCATGAGAGAAAATGTGCATGTTATGGAGGCAGTGCGTGCAAATTTTTTCTCATGCATATTCATTGTGGATATCCTGAATCCTGACTGGCTGGAGGGTCCCCAGGACAGGGACAGGGTTGGGAACCACTGCTCTATAATGCTCTGTATGATTTATGTAAAGAAAGTATGTAAGAAAGAGTGACTGTAAACATAAATTAAGCAATTGGTTGTGGAAGCTGGAGTAGGGGGGAGGAGGCAGGATTTGTTTGAGTCCCCCTCCCCCAGCAAAAAAAGGTGTTCTGCTGGCCCTGGTCTATAATGACTGAAATAAATATAATCGATGCATCTCGCATGCTTTTGAAATACTAAATATTATCTCATTAGTAGTATAATTGTTGGCAGATAAGGAGCTCCTGGCCTGCATGATCCGCCCATTGATATACGTGTTTGATTTTTTCAAAGCAAGATTGCTTATGAGAATATATTGTGCATGATATTCTATCCTCAGCTACATGGTTTCCCCAGCAGATATGTGATGTGCCGCACCTTCCTTCTAACACCAATTCAGCATGAACTGATATGACTTTGAGATAACTGGCCCTGATGCCAACAATGATAACTTTCCCCTCCTCCTGCAAGACTATGCTTTTATTCTCAATTAAAGCCCTATAATGTCTCCTATTGAGATGTTGGTTGTTGTCCCTGTTTTTCTGTGCGGAAGTGTAATAACATCACCTTTGGGATTCCTTCTGCATGTGTTGTTATTCATGGGAAAAGCTGAGTGTCTTCTTGGGTGGGATAGGAGAATTTGGCATATGAAATGAGAGCTCGCAAACAATATTTTAATACACTAATTTTGTTTTAACTCAGTTATATTTTGAGAATGTATTATCTGCAATATTTTCCTGGGAGTACAGAGGGCAAATTCAGTTGTTGGACTGATGACCGCACCAGCATGATTCACTCAGGAATGTAATAAGAGAATAAAAAAGATGAAGCACATACTGCAGGAATAAGCGAGAAGCTGTTTTCTCATATGCAAATATGTGTTTAGTTTAGGGACTTGAGAGAGCGGCTCCAATATAAATCCACTAGTAGATATCTCAGTTATCCGTGATATTAAAAAAAAAAAAGTCTTGTAGATTTTACATTTTTCAACTTGTCGTGTTCATCATGTTGGGTAAGCTGAAACTTCCAAACTTTCTGTCTTGCCTTAATTGTACTTCCTTTTGTAGGCAATATAGTGAGGGGAGAGGACTTTATGGGCCTTATTCAATCAAGATTAATTCTATAGGCATAAGAAAAAATGATTTGCTTGTTGTTGTTGTTGGTTTTTTTTTTTTTTTTAATAAAACCCTATGATTTTAAGACTCACTCTTCTCATTTCCACAGTGATTTGAGCCTGTGTTTGTGGTTGTCTGTGTGGTATATTTAAAAAAATATAAAGCCAGCACCTCCCCTCCCGAAATCTCAGTTCTCCTCTCCTGCCCGCCCTTTTGGGAATACAGGCTGAATCACTTTGCAGTAAGTGTGCTGGTCAAAGACATATCCTGGAACAAAAGCTGGATCTGTTCAGCCCTTCTAATGCTCTTTAGCTCTTAAGTGTGTACATACTGGTGGTCTTCATAAACACAACAAACAATAGGATTTTCTTGGGGTTTTTTTTTCGCATTATAAAAGATTAAAGAAAAATACAAGTGTGTACAATTACAATTCCAGTAAAGCTTTTCAGATGACAGGACTTAAAAAATAAAGTTATGATCAATGACCAAAACATTTATCCATCACCAGTTATTACAGCAGAATTAACTGTACTGATCTGCACGTAATACTGTCATTCACACAAGTGTCAGAAATAAGCAAGTACAATCTAACTGCTTCTAAACATACTTAAAACATTTAAGCCCTGAATCAAATGGTCAAGTCACTGAAGCAATATTAACTTTAAAAAAATGTAATCAACTGTAAATTTAAACAAATTCATTAAACAGAAATATCACTCCAGGAATTAAATAAAACTTCTAACAAAAACCGTATCTTAAAGTGTTTAAAATCTCACTCTTATCGCTCTGAATCTAAGGAAGTTGGGATACTGCTGAAATAATCCTTAACAGAACACCAAAAATGCTTCATAATGATTTATCTTAATTCTTAAGCATGGCTAGAACACTAAACAAATGACCAAGAAAAAAAGGAGATAATAAAAGGCACACACATTCTATTCCAAAATGAATAAAAAAAATCAGAAATAAAATCTATCAGGACAAAGGTGTGAGGAAGTATTCTAGAAACTCTCTCAAACCACCTTAAGGGCTGGCCACAGCTATCTAGTCCGGCCTTCCTTAAGGTTCAGCCCTGTAAGGGATTCTGGGTGAAGGGAAGCTTCCCTCACCATATGATAAGGAGTCAGGGCCCAGAAGGGTTAGATAGGCCTCGGGGAGTGGTCAGGAAACCAGATTATGCAAAGACCTGTTATGTTTGAGGTTGGTTACTGTCTGAACTGCAAAGTGAGCAGCTTTTCTTCTGTATTGTGTTTTGCACTTTAAATAAAATTGCACTTAAGGAAAGAGTCTGCCTCCATTATCCCACTGGATGTTTCCTAAGCCACGCCTGCCCACATTATCACAAGAGGAAGACACATCGCTGAGAAAAAGTGATATACATTAAAGCAGGGCTTCCCAAACCTGTCCTGGGGACTCCACAGCTAGTCAGGTTTTCAGGATATCCACAATGAATATGCATGAGATAACGTTGCATATGCTGAGTCCCATGATATGCAAATTTATTTTATGCATATTCATTGTGGATATCCTGAAAACCGACTGGCAGTGGGATCCCCAGGACAGGTGTGGGAAGCTCTGCATTAAAGAATTTGAAAGTTCTGCCACTTCTAAGTTTCCTCAAAACCACGTAAGCAGAAGCCCCTCTTACCTACTGCTTTCCAATGACTTGCAATCATTTACCACACCTTTTTTTGTTTTATAATAATCAAACACTTTTTCAAGGACTTTCTGGGAGTTTGTTTTTATTTTTAAACAGCAAGAGAAAATGTCTGTCAGCAAGACAGGGGTGTCACAGCCGGTCCTGGAACTCTTGATTTCTGTGCACATCCATCACAAACAGCACTTTCTGGAGGCCATGTGTGATGCAGCCTTAACTCCTTTGCAAACTGCATCCTTAGCTACACCTCCCTCACAAAAAATATTACCCACAAAATCCTCAAAATCAAAAGGGCATGTTATAAAATCGAGCGTGATTTGTGCGCGCCGGGTTGCGCGCACAAACCTACACCCACGCGTAGGTTTGAAAATCTGGCCCAGAATGTATAAATAGCACGTATGTGCACAAGTAGGGGTAGATTTTAAAAGGTGCGTGCACGCATCCATGCTCGAGTGGTTCCTGGCGCGCGCATGTTATAAAATCCGTGGGCCATGCGCAAGGGGGTGAAATTTAGTAAATTACGTATGCCGACACATTTGGATTTTCCCCAGTTCCCTACCCCCCCTACCTAAACTCCCTCTCTCTTCCCCTAAACCTGTCCCAGCAACCTATTGTTTTTTTGTTATACTACTTACTGCTCCCCTGGAACTGAAGTAGTTTGCGCACGCCAGCCTTCCCCGGGACAGTGGCTAATGGTCACTGTCCTGGCCAGCCTCCATCCCGCCCAGCCCCTCCCCACCCAGACCATGCCCCCTGGCCTGCCCCTTTTTTTAGGGCGCGGCAATTGTGAGCGTATTGGCACGTGCGCGCGCCTTTTCAAAAATGTGCGTGGCGCGCTCAGGGCCTGGCCATGCGCGTAAGTGCCAATATTTGCTCCCTTGGCCATTTAAAAATTCAGCCTGTAGTATTTTATAAAAATCTGAAGTACGCACGTACCAGCAGTGTTATGCATCAATGTCAATGATATAAATGATCAGTTCCGGAGCACTCTGGGATGGGGTGTGGTAGTTTGCATACAAATTAATATTTTGCAAGCAGCATACGAACACGCATTGCAGGGCTCCCGGGCTCCCGCAGTTCTGCGGCTGTGGGAATGGCCGCTAAATCTAGCCCTTCACGCGGAATTTGCTTCTCCCTGCAGAATGGCCGTGGGATATCAAGGCCCAGCCAGGTTGCCAAGACAGGGTTGCCAGGCAGCTTGTCTATGACATGGGGCTCAGTGCTGTGACTGAGCTTTTTTTTTTTTTCTGAGAGGGCAGAGTTTGTAGATTTGATCTCTAGCTGAAGGGCTTGGAAGGAGATCCTGGCACCAGGACCTGCTGCTGCTGCTGCTCTCTTTTGCTCCTCTCCCTTCCCTCTTCACTACCCATCGTTTACATGGTTCAGAGCAGCAAACAAGAAAAAAAAACACAAAACAGGGCAAAACCATTTTGCAGCCAAATGGCTGCCGTTTGATTTTTGTGTACCCAGCTTGAGACGCTGGTTGAAATATCCCGATGCACATCTCTCTCTGTCTCCAGCTCTACAAACTATAATGTGATTGGTATCATCCAATATTATCCAGTTCATCTATTTATTAGATCACCTCCACTGTGGTTTTTATTATATGTGGCGTCCATTGCTTGGTATTATTTGGATATCAAAGAGTTCTGGAAAGGTGGCTGGGGGCCACTAGATTGAATGGGGGGGATATTTGGTTGGGGGCCATTTTTTAGTGCCTCCTCTATAGATGGTAGGGGGTAGGAGCCTACTCAGACCCCTGAGGGGGGGGGAGATTTTTGTACATTAGGAGGGGGGCTTTTTACAGATCTTGTGGCCCTCTAAGAAGATGGTGGCCCTGGGTGAAAGAGAGTGCCATCGCATGTTTTTCAGCCTTTCCCCGTTATATTTTTTTCTTGTAGAATTTTTGGGTGAGAAGTTATATCATTGGGAAACTTCCATGATATGTTCCCAGGGAGGGGCTAAATATCATGGGAATGCCCCACCCCCATGATATTTTGCCCCTCCTGCGACAAAATATTACAACGTAGTAAATGGCTCCTTAAGACTGAAAACCCTTTGGGACCAGGATCTACCCACTGGAAATGAAATGTAACTTGCCTTGTGCTCAGGTCAGGATAGGCGAGCACGCAAATCTAAAATCCAAATCCAGACTTTTATATTTGGGGGACAGCAGGAAGTGCTGCTGTTGCTTTAAAGTATAACAAATCCCTTTGCTTGCCTTAATCCTAAAGGCCCAAGAAACAAAAGCCACTACTTGAAGCCCAGAGCATGTGGATAATGAAATATCCAGAGTAATTAGGTCTGTGCCATTGCTCTGATTTGCTGTTGTTTGAAGGCAGATCAAGTTAGTAGTGTCACTGGCACAGATAATCTGAGGAATTTTAAATGTAAACAGTGGCTAACATGCCCTTTGCCTAATGGATGTATGATGTTACAGCTTTTTATTTGTAGTAGTTAAAATAACCCTGAAATCTGTAAAGGTTTTCCAAACAGGGTCATTCTCTATGCTTACCTATTTGGAGTTAGAACACCAAATTCCTGTCAGTGCTGCGAATATTTTTCTCTCATAATAGACTGGGGGGGGGGGGGGGGAACGGACACACACCCCTAACTTTTCCTCATTATGTTACAATGCGGCAAAAGTCAACGCTCCACAGGAACATCTCTAATAAAATGCTCTGGAGCTTTAATTTTACCTTAGTCTGCAGGCAAAACGTATTCATGGAGAACACGTTCTACGGCCAAAATATGCGCGTCCTGGGGCTTGCACGCGCCACTGAGCCTATGCAAAATAGGCTCGGCGCACGCAGGGGTAGGTTTTCGGGGGTTATGCTCATATCGTACACGCATAACCCTTTGAAAATCTACCCCTTAATGTGTAGGACATTATACAATAGAAAGTTATGCACATACTGAACAAAGAAAAGAGAGATGTTAATAGATATTAACTTATAGGTTAATGCCACCTTGTAGCTAATTATTATATTTCACTTACATAATAACATAGTGAATGATGGCAGATAAAGACCAAATGGTCCACCCAGTTTTTCTACTTCCTGCCTCTGTAGTTATTTTAACCTTATTTTACTTGCTGGATAATATCACATGGCTCCAGTTCACTAGAAGATTTATTTTACATATGAAGCAGACTAAGTCCTGTTACTGTATGTGTCCCTGCTTTCATAGCTTCACCTGGAAGCAAGGCGTCATATATCTACTGTATATCTGTACATATTGGCAGTTCTTCTTAGTCAAAGATAATTCTTTTTCATGATTATCCTATATATGGGTTATTTAACTAGGTAAGGCAACTCTTTATTGCTTCTCAGACAACTCTCAGTGAGGAAAATATCACAAACTGCCATCCCATGTTGTTCTAAAAGCAGAAGTGGACTATTCCATCCACAGAGGTTTTCCCAGCAACACTAATCAACTTTCAGGTCAGAAAACAGGAACCTGAAGTGAGAGGCAAACCCAGGCTTGTCACTGCAGAGTTCAAACCACCATTAGAATGATTTGTGTGGTATTTCTTTTTAAGAGCCATATCTCAGGGTAACCTGTAATAGTTTTGAATCTCTGGCACCACACTGCCCCATTTGTAGGTAATACTGAACTCTGATGTTGTGAACCTAAAGAAAAAGGACAAAGATTTAGGTGTAAAATAGAGTCCAATCCATGGAAGCTTTCCTCCCCTATTCCTAGTGAAGCAGCTTGATCAGTGTGTTGTTCTCGTATGGTAACCCTCCATGAACCTCAGCAAACAAGAAGAAATGCCCCTCTAGTTACATGTGGAGGTGAATCAGTACTTTCTTTTTTTTGCATCCAAATCCACTGACCTTGTTTTTTAACCATACACTTCAGAGTATCCAGTGAGTCCTTGTCTACATTGAAAATTAAGCCCTTCCATTTCAATTATAAAGAATGTATAACCATGTTTTGAGCATGAAGTCTTTATAGAAACATAGAAACATAGAAACATAGAAACATAGAAATGACGGCAGAAGAAGACCAAATGGCCCATCCAGTCTGCCCAGCAAGCTTCCCTCATTTCTTCTCCCATACTTATCTGTTTCTCTTAGCTCTTGGTTCTAATTCCCTTCCACCCCCGCCATTAATGTAGAGAGCGGTGATGGAGCTGCATCCAAGTGAAATATCTAGCTTGATTAGTTAGAGGTAGTAGGGGCAGTAACCGCCGCAATAAGCAAGCTACACCCATGCTTATTTGTTTTTACCCAGATTATGTTATACAGCCCTTATTGGTTGTTTATCTTCTCCCCTGCCGTTGAAGCAGGGAGCTATGCTGGATATGCGTGAGGTATCAGTTTTTTTCTTCTCCCCTGCCGTTGAAGCAGAGAGCTATGCTGGATATGCATCGAAAGTGAAGTATCAGGCACATTTGGTTTGGGGTAGTAACCGCCGTAACAAGCCAGCTACTCCCCGCTTTGTGAGTGTGAATCCTTTTTTCTTCTCCCCTGCCGTTGAAGTTATGCTGGATATGCGTGAAGTATCAGTTTTTCTTTTCCCCTGCCGTTGAAGCAGAGAGCTATGCTGGAAATTCGTGATGTATCAGTCTTTCTCCCATGCCGTTGAAGCAGAGAGCCATGCTGGATATGCGTCGAGAGTGAAGTATCAGGTACATTTGGTTTGGGGTAGTAACCGCCGTAACAAGCCAGCTACTCCCCGCTTTGTGAGTGCGAACCCTTTTTTCTTCTCCCCTGCCGTTTAAGCAGAGAGCTCTGCTGGATGTGTGAAGTAACAGTTTTTCTTTTCCCCTGCTGTTGAAGCAGAGAACTATGCTGGATATGCATTGAAAGTGAAGTATAAGAATGGAGTGATCAAGCTAGTTGAAAGGCATCAGGAATAGAGGAAGGTGGAGGTAGTAATTTGGATATTTGGTTTGGGGTAGTAACCGCCGTAACAAGCCAGCTACTCCCGTCTTTGTGAGTGCAAATCCTTTTTTCCACATTTCCTCTTGCTGTTGAAGCTTAGAGTGATGTTGGAGTCACAGTAACCATGTGTATGTTTATTGAATAAGGGTATTGTCTCCAGGCAGTAGCCATCATTCTGGCGAGTCACCCACTCTTCATTGGCGGCCTCTTGACTTTATGGATCCACAGTGTTTATCCCACGCCCCTTTGAAGTCCTTCACAGTTCTGGTCTTCACCACTTCCTCCGGAAGGGCATTACAGGCATCCACCACCCTCTCCGTGAAGAAATACTTCCTGACATTGGTTCTGAATCTTCCTCCCTGGAGCTTCAAATCGTGACCCCTGGATCTGCTGATTTTTTTCTTATGGTAAAGGTTTGTTGTTGCCTTTGGATCATTAAAACCTTTCAAGTATCTGAAAGTCTGTATCATATCACCTCTGCTCCTCCTTTCCTCCAGGGTGTACATGTTTAGATTCTTCAATCTCTCCTCGTACGTCATGCGATGAAGATCCTCCACCTTCCTGGTCGCCCTTCTCTGTACCGCTTCCATCTTGTCTTTGTCTTTTTGTAGATACGGTCTCCAGAACTGAACACAGTACTCCAGGTGAGGCCTCACCAAGGACCTGTACAAGGGAATAATCACTTCCCTTTTCTTACTCGATATTCCTCTCTCTATGCAGCCCAGCATTCTTCTGGCTTTTGCTATCGCCTTGTCGCATTGTTTCGCAGACTTCATATCATTAGACACTATCACCCCAAGGTCCCTCTCCTGCTCCGTGCACGTCAGCCTTTCCCCCCCCATCGAATACAGTTCATTCGGATTTCCGCTCCCCATATGCATGACTTTGCACTTCTTGGCATTGAATCTCAGCTGCCATATCTTCGACCACTCTTCCAGTTTCCTTAGATCTCGTCTCATTCTCTCCACTCCTTCCGGCGTGTCCACTCTGTTGCAGATCTTAGTGTCATCCGCAAAAAGACAAACCTTACCTTCTATCCCGTCCGCAATGTCGCTCACATTATTATTTTGAACTCACTGCTTTCTGAAAGTACATTCTGACTGTAAAATCTATTAAGAGTAGGAGAGGGGAAGTTCAAGTAAGGTATGTTTGGTATTTCCACCACCCTCCCTCTCCCAATTTTTGTTGTGAAGTTACAATGATTTTTTACCATTGCTAAAGAAGAGGTTCCAAAGACACAAAAGGCTAATGATTTTCTTATAAATCCTGGCCCATACATCAGAGCTACAAATATCACCCCTACTAGATGGATAACCTAGCTAAGGGACAATAGTCAAGTAGAATCCAAATGTGAGTCTGATTTTTTTTAAATGCATGAGAGAAACGACTTCAAATTCATTATTTTGCAGTTGGGAACATACATGTTTAATTTACAGATTTGGTTTGAATACAAGTTTGTCGCTATTGAACAGAAATCATATGTGATTTCAGGCAGTGGCCTGGACTGTTTGCTGATACTTATTGTGGTTTGTTGAAAATAAGTTAGGAGACTGTTAAAACCTTCCCTGGCAGTAACTTGATCTATGGAAATGTACTTTGCAGGAACAGTGATGAGGTTTACAGCTGCCAGAAGCTTTTGACAGTGTTGCCACATGACTGTACGTCTTATTTCAACTAACAGACTTAAGAGACTTATGAAACAATCTAGCTGATGAATCAATGAAATATAGAACATAATGGCAGGTAAGGACCAAATGGCTCATTCGTCCTCATTCCTGCTCAGCTTCATAGTCCCGTCCTCTCCCTCAGGGTTCCTCTGTGCTTGTCACATGTTTTCTTTAATTCTGATCTGCACTTGCCTCCACCACCTCAGCAGGGAGGCTGTTCCACATGCCCATCAACTGTAAGGAAATATTTCCTTAGAATATTCCAGAGTCTATTCCATTTCACATTCTTCCCATAGCCCCTCATTCTAGAACCTCCTTTCTGTTCCTTGGATGCTTTTAAATGCACGCATCTTATCTCCCTTTTCCTCTTTAAGTGTGTCTCTATATTCTTTATGATGAAGAACATAAGAAAATGCCATGCTGGGTCAGACCAAGGGTCCATCAAGCCCAGCATCCTGTTTCCAACAGTGGCCAATCCAGGCCATAAGAACCTGGCAAGTACCCAAACACTAAGTCTATTCCATGTAACCATTGCTAATGTCAGTGGCTATTCTCTAAGTGAACTTAATAGCAGGTAATGGAACCGTTGACCATTTTATTAGCTGCCTTCTGGGCTGACTCTTTCTCCAGAATTGAACACAGTACTTCAAATGAGGTCTCGCCAGAGACATACAGAGGCAATATCACCTTCTTTTTCCTGTTGGCTCTTCCTTGCCCTGTGCACCCAAGCATCCATTGCATTATTAAATTCTTATTTGTCCTTCTTTATTTGACAATTGAAGAAACTGGAGATGGGCGTATATAGAAATTTAACGCACTCACACATACAAAAACACCTATGAACTAACAATGTATGCAAGGTCACACACACATAGGGGCTTAACCAATAAACTTTAGTATATATTCTACACTAAAGTATATTGTACAATCTATATAAATCCCAATGTTTTGTATGAGATAACACTAATGTGTTACCATTGCGGCTAGTTATTGTAAGGTCTCATGTGGGCCATAATGACCTCCCTTAACTCCAGATATTGAAGCAAGGCCTGCCTTAGCCACCCTCCTAATTGTTCCGGTTCCTTCCCCACCCCCCATGCAATGAAGTAAGGCTCCTTCTGGTTGCCCAAAACCTCCTGTCACCTTTTCTCCTGTACCCTACCCCATTGGTGGCAATGTAGGCATTCATGAGGGCAAAAGAGTACTCTTGCCTCTCCTGCTTTGCCATGAAATGGTGCTGGCCTATTTCACATGGATATTTTCCTCCATGGAGGGTCCTCGTGAGCTTGTCTAGTGCCTTTTGGAAATGTGGCCTCCAGATTTGAAAATAATACTCCCATAGTAAGGGCAAAGGGCCATCGGCGCCATTTTGATTACTGGCAGCCAACGGCCCAAGTGCAGGAGATCGCTCCCGGACCCCCACTGCACCACCAGGGACTTTTGGAAAGTCTTGGTGGGGTCAGGAGGGTGGGGGTTGTAGTAATTAAATTTAAAGGGTTGGGATGGGGGGGTTTGGGGGGGTGGTTCCCACAGAAAGAGAACGATAAAAGTTTTCTGATCTGGGGAGTGGACCGAAATGGCCCTCCCCAGACCCGAAAGCGAAATGGGGACAAAACAAAATTTGATGCACTCCCCTAATTTGTTCCATAAGACGCACAGATGCCTGGGAACAGAGCCGGTTTAGCACTTATGGTCAGGTGCGTCTTATGGAACGAAAAATATGATAGGTCTAGAGTGTTGCGCTGGAGGTGGATTCTTGGGCTGAGGTGGCATTGACGCAACTCATAGGCAAGGACCTATGGGTCCCCACCGTCAGCAGGTGGAGTGGGCTGAAGCTAAAGGCCACTGGAGCTTCACCTATACCAGCCCACGTTCCCCTCAGGTTGAGCCTTTGGGTGCCGGGGCCGGCAGGACTTGGGCGGGGCCTCGAGATAGGTTATTGAAGGTAGATGGTTCAGCCAAGTGACAGCAGCCAGCAGGTGGCATAAGTCTATCCAAGACAGGTTACGGAACTGGAACCCAAGCACCAAGGAACAAGGAGAGACTGAGGGTGCTTGAGCAAAGGAAGGCTGAAGCCTTGTAAGTCCACGTTCAAAGGATAGAGGCAGAGGAGTCACTGTCAAACTCAGATGGAAGCTGGCGGCCAGAGGAGACTGTAGCAAGCAACATGGAACTCTGGATAAGAGAGAGTCTATAGCAAGGTTTTTCGTAGCAATGGTCAGGGTGGAGAGAAGGCAGGCATGGTCAGGCGTAGCAATGTTCAAGGCATGGAGAAGGTAGGCATGGTCAGGCATAGCAATGGTCAAGGCACAGAGAAGGCAGGTGTGGTCAGGCGTAGCAATGTTCAAGGCATGGAGAAGGCAGGCATAGTCAGGCGTAGCAATGGTCAAGGCACGGAGAAAGCAGGTGTGGTCAGGCATAGCAATGGTCGGGCTTGGAGAAGGCAGGCATGGTCAGGCGTACCGGTCAGGCTTGGAAATAGTCACAAGGCAGAATCAGGCAAAGCAAAGTCAAAGTCCATGTCCATGAAGTCAATCCGAAGCAAGGAGCAGGGTAGGAACGAAGAGACAGGAACCAGGAACAACAAGGAATCAGGAACACAAGGCTGAGACGAATCCCTAGAGGCAACGAGCACTCGATCAACAGGGAACCAAGGAGACCTGTTGCAAAGGCAATGCTTAGTAGCGCTGCCTGAGCTTAAGTACGCTGAGAGTGGTGACATCAGCATCCAGGTCCGCGGCCAGGTTCACGCCACGGGCCCTTTAATTATTGTGACCTCTAGCAAACAATATTCTATTTGGAATATAACGTGTTGTGGGCTGTTGGGGTTCTTTTTGTAATCCCCTGGGCCTCACAAGTGAATTATGTTCCCTACAGCATGAATCAGTGAAATTTCCAGACTCTGTACCAAGTGAGAGACAGCTCAGCAGTCTCTGACGGTGACCCCCTTGTCAAAGGGGAGCTTACATCAAGATTCCATAGGGGTTCTGCAGCACATTTTCATAAATTTGCATGATCTTTACATTTCTCAATATGTAGTAAAAAAATAAAATAAAAATGTCTTGTTTTATGTAAAAAGCTTTACATATAAAAAATATTTTTGGATGGATCACCAAGATGGTGGATTGCTGAATAATGTCTGACTATGGTCCAGCTGCTTCGTTTGGGACCTGCTTTGCTTTTGCTTGTATTTTTGCTATTCTGGTGAATGCCGAAGCAGGGTCATCAGCTATGGGTGTTTCTGTGGCAGAAATTGTTGCCGCAACTGTGAACTAATGGCCACCTTCAACATAGTTCATTGTCAGAAGAAAGTGGACCCTGGCATTGCAATGATATCATGATCAGGGCTTCCAACTTCCACGCAGAAGAAATCTTATTTTTGCTATCTTGCTTTGAGTCGGAGAACTCCCCACTCTTGAAGAAGTCATCTCTGGAGCCTCTAGAACAGTGGTCCCCAAACCTGTCCTGGATGGCCACCAGCCAGTCGGGTTTTTGGGATATCCTCAATGAATATGCATGAGAGAAAATTTGCATGCACTGCCTCCATAACATGTAAATTCTCTCTCATGCATATTCATTGAGGATATCCCCAAAACCCGACTGGCTGGTGGCCCTCCAGGACAGGTTTGGGGACCCCTGCTCTAGAACCACTTTCCTTGCTTCAGTCTGAATCTAGATGTACTATCAGAACTTGCTCTGGATGCCTCTACACCTGGGCTACAGGTTGTAGCTGAAGGCAAGGAAAGGTCATTTGAGGCTTCTTTACATGAAAGAGAAGCTGGGGTAAACCTGACTTGGTTACCAGCTGGGATTCTGAAGTTACCTATAAATCCTCCAGAAGTTACCTTAGAATTGTTTCGGAGATGAATGATGGAGATAAGGCAAGTGCTTCTTAGTGACTAATAAAAAATCCACCTCTGAATTAGAAAGTAAGAACTCTTTAATGGTGTTTTCAGCGCAAGTTTTAGAGAAGAAAGTGAAAGATTTGAAGTTAAAATCTTCCTCTGTGCAAGCTGTTAATTTGACATTGGTTAAAGAAAATACAGCTCTTAAAAGTTATTAAGAATTTTTGGAGAATGCACTTTGTGTGAAAAATACAAGAGCTGCTAATTTTCCTCCGGTGACCTCATTTTCAATAGTCAATTGTTTTAAAGATTCCACCTGACAGTTTACCACTTCTATTTCTTTCCTAAATAGAATGAGAGCCTAATGTCAGATCTGACAGAATCAATGGCTCTGGTTGCTGAAAGACTCTTACTAATGGTCTCTTTTGCATTGAAACCTAAGTGCAACCAAGTATTGAAGATCTCATTTCAAAAATTGGGCTCACCCTGTTTTTTTGCTTCTAATGTTAGACTCTATCCTGTTGTTTCTTTTGCTACTCAGAAGAGCAGGCGGTGTTTTTATGGCTTATAGACAAAAGATGCTGAGCCTGAGGCTGAATTTAAATTGAAGTACCCAGCTAGGTGTCAAATTAAATTGAAAGGGAATGTATATTTGCTTTGAGACCCAGAACATCTTTCTAGCTTCATCCAGGAAACACTGTGAGGCAGTTTGTTTTGGGAACTGGCTTTAATTTTGCTGTCCTCTGATTATGACAGTATGAAATAGTTTTGCTTAATAGCTATCTCTTTTCTTCTTTCATTTTTTTTTTCTGATCTGAAGTAGTTTTTTTTATTTTTGGCTTTTGCTCCCCGCCCCCCCCCCCACACACACACACCCCCTCCCCCCACACCTTTTAAGGCCCTATACAATTATATAGATTCAGATTTGCTCATCTTTTTTTTATAGATTTGGTATGAATATTTTTTTTATTTTTTTCTTATCTTTGTTGGCAATTGTTCTTTGTAATGTTGATTGTTAAGGATTATTTAAATATTTTCTAAAAATAAAATTCCTTTTCTTCCTTTCCTCTTTCTTTCTCTGAAAATTTCTTAGTCCTCCTTTCACAACAGATTGTCTCGCGCCTCCCACAGATACCTTCATCTTCCTCTTTGTCTCTCATCTTGTCAGTTTCTTCTTCTTCTATGTAGCCTCTCCTTCCTTCCCTCCCTCCATCTCTTCCGTGTTTGCTGCCTTCCCTCCTGCTCTTTTCCATCTCCTTCATATTCATTCTCCTCCCTCTTTTCAACGTCTCTGATTTTTCTTCCTCCCCTCTCTCTCATTCTTCTCTTCCTCAGTCTTGCTTCTCATTCCTCTATACTTCTCTCCCTCCTAGGCACCCTGCCAGGTTTTCCTCCTTCACAGTTTCTTCTCTCTCTCTCCCCTTTCGCTGCGTCCCTACAGGTGGCCCATGGCTCTTGGTTCCTGTGAATATCAGCAGCAGGGAAGCAGTGCAGCAATAGTGACTGCGGTCGTTGCAGGGAGGCGATGTCATTTAACTCTGATCTGCAGCAATAGGAGGGAAAAAGACAAGGGGATAGGGTTGGCCAGCTGTGCCATCAACAGTTGGAGGAAGGGGAGCGGGGCCGGCTGGCTGATCTTTGGCAGCTGGAGGGGAGGTGAGGATAGTCCAGCCATATCTTGGTCACATTGGAGAAACAGAATAAGCCCACACAAATATATCACAGAGACTACACATCACGGAGAAGAGCAAAGTGACATTACTGGGGGGGAACGTTTTTTTTCAGGCCAGAGCACTGCATCAATGATCTTATGATCAGGCTAGGGAAAGAGAACTTCAGACTCATTCTCCCTCTCTCCTGTCTCCAGCCCTGGGATGCCAGGGCTCCGAACTCAGCTGAGGATGATGGCGTCCTAGAGCACAATCTGGAAGCTCTACGTGATTGATGAGGAAATAGAAGAGATAAATGCTGAAAAGGGGATAGAGAAGAGTGAATGCTGGTGGTGCAATAGGGAAAGTAGTGTGAGAAGGGATGAGTTCTGGGGGAGGTCAGGAGAGGATAAATGCTTGGTAAAGTTGAGAGGGTTAATGCTGGGGAAGGTGAGTATGGGGTAGCACAAAAGGGAGTAAATGCTGGGGAGGTGATGAGAAGGTTGAATGTGTGTGTGGGGAGGGGGGGGGTGGGGAGCATGAGGAGAAGAGGGGCAGAGATAAACCCCTTTTTTATGCTGCTCTGCTGCTGCACTTTTAAACGTTGCCACAGCACCAATCAGTAAGTCAGCTCTATCTGAAATTTCAGACCTATTAGTAAAAATTTGTAACCTATCATTAAAAACATCTTATGTACCTGAAGATTGGAAGGTGACCAATGTAACCTCGATATTTAAAAAGGGATCCAGGTGAGCCTGACTTCAGTGCCAGGAAAAATCGTGGCAGGCATAACTTGTAAAATAAAGGTGGGGGGGAATTAGTTAGGGCTGGGGGGTGGGTTAGATAGGGGAAGAGAGGGGAAGGTGGGGGGGCCGGAAGGAAAGTTCCCTCCGAGGCCGCTCCGATTTCGGTGCGGCCTTGGAGGGAATGGAGGATGGCTGCGCGGCTCGGCGCGCACAGGCTGCCGATTTTGCGCAGCCTTGCGCGCGCCGACCCTGTATTTTATAACATGCGTGCAGCAACGCACGCATGTTATAAAATCGGGAGTAGATTTGTTCGCGCCGGGTTGAGCGAAAAAATCTACTCCCGCGTGCACCTTTTAAAATCTACCCCAAAACGAAGATAACTTTCAAACAAATGTGTGCGGCGGCATATATGTGCATGTATGGCCGCGAGCAGATCTGACATACGTGTATTTACAAAATACACACATCTCTACCCCACAACATTCGAGCATATGTAGGCTTATGTGTGAATGCATGCAATGCATGGAAAGCACGTATATCAATGAACTGAACGCATGTACTTTTCCTACCTATTTTAAAAATATATGTGCATACTTTTTACGCATAAAAGTAAAGTTGGACTTCTTATACATGTAAGTTGGTCATTTTTTTAAAACCTGCACACATAAATGAAATTAAGCAGTTTACCAAGTAGCCTACCAGTTCTCTCAGTCTTTCTCCAGGTTATCATCGAGACCTTCCAGGTTGTTGAGCCTGAACATCCCCCAGTTCACCTAGACATCCTATCCAGTCAGTATCACACAGTAAACACATTTAATGTCACTTATGTCTGATAATTAGCAGGTGTACAAATACATGAGTAAGCTGGCAAATGTACATACACAAGCGACTTTTAAAATAGTAACTTCCATGTGCAAGTGTTGGCCCCACCCAGGAACAACCCTATACCGCCCCTTTTTTCAGCGCGTATATGTGCGTGAAAGTGAAAATAAGAGTGCATTTTCAGATTTTATAAAATACGGAATGTGTGAGTAGATACTACTTATGCACATATATGCTCATTTTGAAAATTCACTCCAATCTGTTAGGAATGAAAAGAAAGAAAGAAGACTTAAGAATAAGAACAAAATGCAAGCAACAGAACCAAGAAACGGGCAAGTTGATACTTTGAAGAATCTTAGCTACTCCTGCAGCTATAATCAGCAGCTGAATTATTTAAACCCTCAGGGGCACTGCTGCTTGGCAACATGAACAGAATTGATAAAGCCAAGTTCTGCAGTCTATCTGCTAAGCAGCTTGTCTAGCACATCTTTTTTTAATTTTTCCTTCTACATTATATCAGTCTACTGCCGACCACTTATCTTAATACGGAATATGCATTTGCAAGGTACCTCCATTCACAGCACATCACCGGCAACAGGAGATCGTCAAAAATCCATCAGCACCATATTTTAGAATTACCCTAATCTGGTGCTTTTACACATTACTACTTGGCCTCATTTATGGAAGCCAAAAATCTCCACTGCTGTATGGCGAAAGAAAAAAAAAATCCATTTACTTTATATCTTATCCCTACATGTACAAATATTACCTCATGCAGCCTTGTGCTGGCTCCAAAGATTAACCAAAAGACTGTCAGGATAAATGTTCAAGTGAAAAAAGAATGTGTGTGGTGTTGTCAGTTCCATTTTAGAGTTTTGTTTTATGTTGTGACATGACTACTAGAACTTGTCCTTTGAACCATTTCATTCCCAAGGGCTGGAGCCAAATTTTAGGTCATGTGTTTATGTGGCACTACGCTTATCTTGGGAGGGGGATAGTGACTGAAATAACATGACTATAGGGAAAACATTTAGGATAGGAAGCAAGTTTACAATACACTTATAACCTTTGATCGCATGAAGAATTATGTAAGGAAGAGCGATTAGCTTTGAGATTTGAATGTATGATGCCTGTTGAAGAAGCAACAACAACTTAAGGCTTGTAAAGGAAAGGCATATAAAACCAGATTCTTGCTATTTCTGATGGCGGCCCTAAATGAGGTCCTTGGCACTAGAAAGTTGCCCTTGGAGTTGCCCTTGGAGACACAAAACTATCCAAAACAACAACATTCACTGGCTTGACAATTCCCTCCGCCTACACACATCCAACCGCCCAACCAGATCCACCTATAAGGGAACCATTCATACCCCCTCCCCCAAGTCCACGCACCTCTGCACCACAAAAGACCGCGCCTTCTCTCTTGTTGGACCCACCCTCTGGAACTCCGTGCTGACTGAACTTCGGCTAGAGCCAAGTACACAAACATTAAAAAAAAAAACTCAAGACGTGGCTATTCAAACAAGCTTTCCCTGAATAGTCACCACCACCCCCTGCCCTCCCCCCCCCACCTCTATTCTGGACCCTTGCAGAAATCTTGAAACCTCTCCCCTCAATGTTCTGCTTTTATTACTTCTGTAAATCCCCCCCACCCCATCTCCCCCACCACTGTACTTGTATTAGTACTCCTGTAAATCACCCACCCACCTCCCCTATATTGTACCCTGTAGTCCCCTTTACTAGTTAAACCCCCCAAATTATTATCCCCTTACTCATACATGAATATTACTGTACCATTGAATATATCACTGTACACTTGTATATATTGTATATACCTTATTCCGCTAATTCTGTACAAGTTATATCCCCCAAGTTCTTAACTCCCTGTTTAATATATTTTCGCTGTTTAGTTCCATGTACACCGATATGATGTTTCGACGAATACCGGTGTATAAAAGCGGTTAAATAAATAAATAAATAAATAAATAACCTTTTCCTTTAGAGTTATGGTGATGGGTCATTATGGGTAAAGTTTATACAAAGACTTGGTATGTTCCTTTAAGACAATTTTTTTGAGAGAGAACCCCTAAGTGGAGTCTCCTTGAGTCAATATAAGGTGGTGCTCGGAGCAGGAATCTGGCTTTTTCAGAGTTGGGGTTATAAACTGGGATGAAGCCAGGGTGGAGGAGTTTCTCCTTCCTTAAGTCTAACTGACTGGGGTCCAATAAGGCCACGACGCCAGGATTTCATTCCTAGACTCCTGAATAGTGCTGCCGAGCCACCTAGGAGGAATCACTGAGTATAAGGGACCAACTTCCTTATCAAGAAATAAGCCATATGAGAAATGTATATTCTGAATGCCATCTCTTTTGAAGAGTGAGGACTAATTCTTTAGTCCTACTGTTAGAGGGGAAGAAGAAACAGGAGGTTATGTTATTCTATGAAAGCAGTAATAGAGGAAGAGTGTTTTACTGTTTTCAATGTATATAGAACCTGTGAACCTTGATTAATCATTGATTTTTCAGATTTTTTATTTGACTGCTGGAAATCCCAGAATAGATAATAAAAGTTTTCTTGTTTGACGATAACTTTGAGACTCTTCTTAATCTCAAGGAGTGGGTTCATGAGAAGCATCTGGCAGTCAAGAGAGGGAGGGGGAGGGGGAGGGATGTATTTTCTGGTGTTTTCTCTGTCCAGCGTGAGAGGTACATCCCATGCCTCTGTGCCAGATCTACTATACTATATGCTTGACTACCATTTTGTTTTTGAACCCAGAGAGATTGGCATCAGAAACTCTGGAATTTTATGTGCCTCAGACTGTCCTTCTAGACAGGAATACAATGTGCCATACAATTTTTATTAATTAGAAGTATACATGCAGCCACCTCTAGGGGTGGATGGGCAGCCAGAATATTCCTGGTGTCGAGAGAGCACAATAAGCTTCCAAAGAAAAAGAGTAGTACTAGCCAACATGATTGTTTTAGCATCTAATAGTGGGTAAAATAGTAATGTGCTACCTGTAGGGGGCTTGTTCCCCTCACTCCTTCTGGGTTGTGAATCAGTTACGGTGGACTGTAGACAAAATGAGCACCTCTGCAGCCCCTTTATACTGCTGCCATTTAAAGCAGCCAGAACAGCCCTGGGGCCACCTGTGAGTTAGGGATGTAGTGTGATCCCAGGGCTAGAGAAGACGGAAGGAACCAGTGTGGCACTGTCTAATTGCTGGTGATCGAGAGAATCATTGTGGCCCCACTAGCCAGCCAATGATGGAAGAAACTGGTTTTAAGGGAACCAGTGTTGCCTGTTAGTTGATAAGTGACATTGTAAACATATCCCTCACTGAAGGAAACTACCCAGAATGCCTAAAATCAGCAATTATCAAACCCATACTGAAAAAGAACAACCTTGATCCAGAAAATCCACTGAACTACCGACCCATATCAAATCTATCCTTCATTGCCAAAATCATTGAGAAAATCGTCCACTCACATCTCAGCGACCACCTTGAAGAAAACAATATCCTACTACCCACACAATTTGGCTTCAGAAAACAACTGAACACGGAAACATTACTACTATCATTGAACGACACCGTACTCAAAGGTTTCGAAAATGGCCACAGCTACCTTCTGGTACTAATCCACCTATCAGCAGCCTTTGACACGGTAAACCACTCTATCATGATTGAACGACTATCAGAAATTAGTGCAAAAGAAAAAACCCTACAATGGTTCACATCATATCTATCACAAAGAACATACCAAGTATGGATCAATGACACCCTTTCAAAAAAAATAAATCTAGACACCGGAGTCCCCCAAGGCTCCGCGCTATCAGCGACACTCTTCAACATTTATCTCCTTCTGATCTGCCACCTCCTATCAAACCTTAACCTGACCCACTTCATATACGCAGATGACATTCAAATATTAATCCCAATAATTAACTCATTGGAAGAAACCTACAAAAAATAACCACCTACCTAAACAAAATATAGCAACTACTAACCAATCTGAAACTCATACTAAACTTTGATAAGACTGAAATAATCATACTGGATAGAAAGAACAACACTCCTCAACTACCACCACTCAACTTAATAAACCAAAAAGTGCCTATCACTCCAGTCAATCATGCACGCAACCTTGGAGTCATAATTGACAAAGAACTCTCCTTCAAGAACCACATCACGCTAAAATCAAAGACGGATATCACAAACTCCTAACATTACATCAATTAAAACCTTTCCTCTCCCCCGACTTCAGATCAGTCCTTCAACTACTCATCTTCTCCAACCTGGACTACTGTAACTCCCTATTATTCAACTTACCTCTTAATACCATTCGCCCATTCCAGATCCTGCAAAATGCAACTGCAAGAATACTCACTGGATCTAAAAAACATGATCACATTACTCCTACACTTATATCTCTACACTGGCTCCCAATAAAATTTAGGATCGAATACAAAATACTATCCATACTACATAAAATAATATATGAAAAACAAACAAACTGGCTAAGTTCATCCATAAAATTGCATGCTCCAAACAGAAACTTCACATCAGCAAATAAAGGACTATTAAAGATCCCACATTCTCGATCTAAACAACTCACCTCAACTCAAAAGAGAGCAATTTTACTTGGAAGCCCCAAACTCTGGAACACCCTCTCAATTGAACTCAGAATACAAGAAAACTTAAAAACTTTCAAAAAAGAGCTAAAAACTTGGATGTTTACCAAAGCCTACCAACTCACCCACTGACTCTAAAACACCGCTCCCCTCCTATAACACTAGGCAAAATGATTGACCCAAGAAAGTTGTGATTATTACTCAGTTCTGTAATATGTTTTGATTAATCTACAAAGTTCATAAATGATATCTTCTATGTTAGCAACCATATGAACTGTTTTGGAAACACTGTTAAACATCATAACTTTGTAAACAGTTGTGATGGCGAAACCGAAGGACGGTATACAAAACTTGATAAATAAATAAATAAATTAAATAAATAAATAAGTAAAAGAATTTCAGCATTTTTTGATGAAAGATAACAGCAGTGAGACAGCATATAGAAAAGGAAATGTAAAACACTGGTGTTACAGTAGAAGGGACAAGGAGAGTGGTGGGAAAGCAAGCTAGAAGGGGAGAAGGGAGTGAGAGGTAGCTTGAGTGTGAGAGAGGGAGCTGGAGAAGGCAAAGAAAGAAATAGTCTGGAAAGTGAGAGGAAGCTAGATGGAGAGAGCGATGTAAGAGAGAGTTGAAAGGAGAAAGGTTTTGAGAAGGAATTGGAGAGTGAGTGAGACAGGGCCATGGAAGGGTAAGGGCCAACAGAGGCAACTATGTTGATTTCTTAGCACCATGCAAAATAGGACAGCCTGTGATTTCATTCATTTCTACCTTTTAAGAAAATATTCTTTTGCATGTACTTTTCATGTGTGAAAATGTCCTTTGTCCAAAGGACAAAGAACTTGAGGATCCCACTGTCTCTCTCCCTCTGCCTTTCTCTTTGTATCTCCACAGCGCTCTTACTAGCATCCACAATAGTAGTAAAATCTCCATCTTACCCCACGCAGATGTCCATGTGACTTATGGATTTTATTTCTGTGAGTAATCTGTCATTTTTGCTTCAACCAGTTGAAAGTCTATGGCAATATTTTTGGCAAACACAATCATGGTGCAATTTATCTCAAGTCTGTGAATACCACCTGCAAGTTAAATTTAATGAATTTTCAAAGAGTTATGTGTATAAAAAATAGCATATACGTGCATAAGTAGCATCTACCTGCATATGAGTTATTTTATAAAAATCAAACATGAGCGTTCCTTTGCTTGTGCCTACACATATATATGTGTAAAAAGGGGGTGTTACCATAATTTCCACTTGAAAGTTGGGTGACGTCAGTGGACGGAGCCCTGTCACGGAAAACTTTCTGTCAAAGTTTCTAGAAAGCTTTGGCTGACACTGGCACACTGAGTGCACTGAGCATGCTCAGCATGCCATTATCCCTGTGACCACAGGTGTCTCCCTTCAGTCTCGTGTATAGCAAAAAGTGCAAGCGAAAAATAAAATAATAAAACGTATGTAGACCCAACTCCACGGGATGGCGGGTGGGTTTCGTGAGGACTACCATCCTGCTTGTCCTGTGAGAAAGCAGAGTTGCTTACCTGTAACAGGTGTTCTCACAGGACAGCAGGATGGTAGTCCTCACATGGGTGAGTACCGAGCTGAGGATGCCCGAGCAATGCACCCAAAGACATGCAACAGGCACAACAACAGAGGTGGAATTTGGTAAGGAGGGCATACTGAAACCCTGAACGGGTTGGTGGAAGGATGTTGGGTGGTTAAACTGAAAACAAGTTGCGTAAAACAGACTGACCAAAAACGGAAGCTTGCCGGCCAGCCTTATCTAAGCAATAATGGGCTGCGAAGGTATGGAGAGAGCTCCCGGTTGCGGCCTTACAAATATCAATAAGTGGGGTGAGCCACTGAGGTTGGCATGGCCCTAACAGAGTGTGCTTTCACACGGTCTTGTAGCGGAATGCCTGCTTGCTAAAGGAGATACAGTCTGCCAATCAGGAGGAAAAGGTCTGTTTGCCCACTGGAACTCGCAGCTTGTCTTTTGCCAAAGAAGGAAAGAGTTAGGTGTAATTCCTAAGGAGTGTAGTGCAGTCTAGATAGAATGCAAGTGCACTCTTACAGTCCAAGGAGTGGAAAACCCTCTTGCCCTGGTGAGAGAGAGTTGTTGGGAAAAAGTGGGCAGGGTATATTCTGAGTAAGGTGAGATGCTGCATCTACCTTAATAAGGATATGATACCTGATACCTTAAGAAGGATATGAGGTTGAATACGTAGGACCACTCGGTCACGGAGGAATGCAGGGTCGGGTGAGTATGTAACAAGGTATGTAACTCACTGACCCTGTTGGCAGAAGTGATGACTACGAGGGAAAGAAGTTCCCATGCCAGACTGTTAAGTAATAGGAATGTAAAGGCTCGAACGGGGAACATATGAGTCTTGTAAGCACTAAATGTAGGCCCCATTCCATAACCAGTGAAAATAGAGGTGGCTTAATCAGTGGATGACCCATGGTAAGCTGACTCAGAAGGGGTTGAACCGTTAATCGGGTATCCCCACTCCCAAGTGGTACACCAAATTGGAACCGAGGTGTACCCATGTGGAGGATGTCTGGGGAGCAGAATCCAAGGGAGTAAGAGAAAAAGAGTGGTGTAGAAAAAAGGGGATAATACCCTTTTGTATGCGCCATGTGGTAAATCATGCCATTTCGATTGGTAAGATTTAAGTGTGGAAGGCTATTGTGACGCTACCAGTACCTGAGAACATCAGTGAGTCCGTGATATGAGACTGACCTGTGAGAAGACGAATTGGTTAATGGTGTGATAGATTGAGAAGTGTGGGAAAGCATACTTGTCGTGGTCAGGATGTGCGTCTGAGAAACAGTGAACCCTGTCCTGGTGCAGCATAATGAGAGTCCTGGCTATGAGAGGCGTCGAAAGAGACCTTTGTTGCAGAACGAGCAAAGGCGTCCATGGGAATGCATTCCGAGACATGTGTAAGGAGTAGAATCTGTCCACCTTATGGTTCGATTCGGACGCAGAGGGCAAGGTCGGTTGACCTCAGCGCTAGAAGATTTTGCTCGCTACACATGTAGTTGGAGACCATTCGAGAGGATGGAAACATCTATGGAGAAGGTCTTCTAGTGTGTTCAGTAAGTCTGTTAGATAAGTGGCCCGGGGATGCATGGAGTGTGCAAGGGCCAAAGGCTAGAGCTGCGCAGCTTCTTGGCAGAGCAGCTAAGAAGTTGTGTGTGCTTGTATGTTGGAATACCACATTGCCACTATGCTGTCTGTCTGTATGCACAAAGGTTTGTTACAGAGGCAGTATTTTAAGGCATAAAATTACTTGTATGTCCAAGAGCCTTAATTACCATATCTTTCATACCCTTCAGAGTGCTACAATTAATAGTTATTTAAGTTCCTAACTACCTTAATTACTAGTCTGTCTTATATTTACCACATCCTGCTATAATTTTCTTATAATGTGTCATTGTTATCTCTCTTGTTAAATGTAAACCGATGTGATGTTTTTCACTAAATGAATGTCAGTATACAAAAATCCACAAATAAATAAAAATAAATAAATAAAATAAAAGGCATAACTCATGGCTCGAAGCTCCAGGAGGTTGATGTGAAACTCTGTATGGAGCAGAATAGACGCATATTGGGTTGGGAAGATGTGGATTCAAACTCTTCAACTCTAAGTAAATGCGACCGAGAGCAGGACCAGCTGAGGGTTTGGTTCTAGATCGGTAGTATGGATCAGGGATGAAAGCGGTTGAACAGCTTAGATCCACTGATAATTGAAAATTCCACTGAATCTTACTCATAGCGAATCTGGGCATATGAGTAAAGTGGATAGTGAAAAAACCCCGTGGCCCATCAGTGAAAGAATTGAGGGGCTGAGGTTATGTTGCATGCGCACAGAGATGTGTAGGAATTTGTCAGAATGTCTGCACGGTTGTTGGACAGGACGTTCATTGCGACTGTAGTGTTCAGAACTGTTCCATATGGGATTTATGGTAGTTAAACATCAATCCCAGGTAGTAGATTTATAGTGAGTCGAGGAGAAGACAGAGCTCCTTGCTTGGACTGACTGTTGTTAGGCAGTTGTCCATGCAAGGAAAAGCGTGAATGATGTTTTACTCCGTAGAGAAACAGCAGTCTCTGCTATTGATTTTGGTGAAATACCCAAGTTGTTGAAGCTAGTGCAACCGGCAGAACTTGGGATTGTAATATTGTTGACTCACTAAGAAGCACATAGAAAGGCTAGAGGGGAGAGGCAACCCACTTACTGCGGTAAGGGAAGCATGGTGATGAGAGACAACATTTTACCTGTCCCTTCTGAAGAAAGTTGACATTTCTGAGGTCCAAGATGGGCAGAGAGCATCTGCTTTCAGTTGAAAGAATAGTGAAATTAAAAACTCTCCCCCACCCCCACCCCCTGTGCTTTGTAGCTTCCATGAGACTGTACCCTAAATCCTAGTACTATGTGGGGTGGCCACTCTGATATCCGGCAAGTTAAGAGACCAGGAGGTTTCCAACTGGCGGAGCTGATGTAATCTGGATATCAGCTAATCTCCCGCGGGAGCGTGAGTGGTAAAAGTCTTACCTGCATCTCTGGCTGCTGTGCAAGAAATCGTCAAGAGCTGTCACCAGGTCTTGAGGTGGGCTTGCAATTGAGGCAGCGTTTGCTGGATCTTGTGTCTAGCAGATCAGCTAATGCATCTGGGACTTCAGGCCTTAATTAGGTATCAGAAGCCAGAGTATTATCAAGAATGGAGTCCCGTTGCTGACAACGGGAGGATGTCTCGATGCAATCCCAAATTATTGGTAGAGAGGTTCTCTTGGTGTTGTGTCAAACATAGCTGGCAATAGCGATATGTGACACTAATACAGTTCTTGGAAGATAACATGACCTAGAACCTTTCGAAACCATGTGGCCCGATTTAACGTCCAGGTCTCGGGATTGTTGCTGAAGTGGGATTAGATTACTTACCGTCCTTCGTGGTGGATCGCAGAAGGACGAGTCGGTGAATATCGATGGCTCTGTGGATTTCGGGAGGCATCGAGGACAGCCTGAGGGACATAAACTTCTGACAACTCTGTAGTCTGGTATGGTAGCGCAGCTACAGAGGAGACAGGCTAGGCATGTCTGGCGCTTCCACATTATTTTGTGGTGGCTCAGAACCCCACACCGGTGTCAGTGGGGAACGCCTTGGCGCCTCAGGTGCAGAGGAACACATGACTCATGAACCCCGGCCCGCTTCGCAACTGGCTCAGTGTACATTGCCGGTGCGGAATAGGTATCCCTCAGAGCTCGGCCCATTTATTCTCCAGCACCGAGGACACCACCGCTGTGCGGAACAGTGGCAGTGGCAGTAGCGATATTTCCCTCAGCGCTCAGCCCGGTCATTCTCCAGCACCGAGTAAGATAGCACTGATGTCCTGGATTGTGTCGGTGGCAGATGGTCACCATGCCGGTGACAATGATTGCCACGGTGCTCGGCCCGGTCTTTCCCCCAGCATCGAGGTGGATGCCCTCGCTGTCTTGGATGGCAAGTGGTGATGGACCGTCAGCATGCCTGCACTGCTCCTGGCACTATGTAGTGCCCTAGGATTATACGGCGTTTGGTTAAGAACCCGAAGTATGGAGCATTGTGTTTAGTCAAGGGCATTGCCTTTAGGTGATATGGCAGTATTGACAGTATCAATGGCGGCATTGAATGCGGCCTCGAGGGTATCATTGAAAACATCGACGGAAGAATTGATGGCCCGGGCAGAGTACTGATAACATTGATGGAAGCACCGACGGCATCGTGTAGGTATCGATGGAATCGATGTGGCATTGAAGAATCGAAGAGTCATCGATGGCATTGGTGAAATCGATACCGGCATCAACAGAATTGATGGCGGCATAGACAAAATCGACAAGGGCATCGACAGCATCGGTGGAATTGACGATGGCATGGATGGAATGGTCATGGGCGTCGATGGCATGGATGAAATTGACGGTATTGATGGGGGCATCGACCGCATGAAGGTACCAAGGGAATCGATGGAGGCATGGATTCGACAGTGGCCCTGGCGGCAATGGTAACCGTGGATGTCCCTATCCCACTAGCCCTAATAACCAGGTGGAGGATTGCAGGAGGACACTCGCAGGCTATGTGGGGCTAACTAAGGATGAAAACATAGGGAGAGGGAAGGCCGCAATTCGGTTGGTAGACTGGGGAAACCATTAGTGAGGTGACAGGAACCAGCCGAAAAACAGGGCATAGTACTCACTGAGCGTCGATTAAATGTACGCGAAGGGAGACCCGTGTAGGGAGAAATTATTTATGAAGTAAAACTTCAAGTGTTTCCATGAGGAAAAGCTGTGAGAATTTCTCACAGAGCTCCTGACCGCGATGCTAACTGCAACGCGGAAAAAAGAAGACTGAAGGGAGACACCTGTGGTCATAGGGATAATGGCATGCTGAGCATGCTCAGTATACTCAGTGTGCCAGTATCAGTCAAAGCTTTCTAGAAACTTTGACAGAAATGTTTTCCGTCACAGGGCTCTGTCCACTGACGTCACCCATATGTGAGGACTACCATCCTGCTTGTCCTATGAGAATGCCTTTGTATTCGTCCACGGTGAGACCACATCTTGAATACTCTGTGCAATTCTAGTCGCCGCATCTCAAAAAAGATATAGTTGCACTGAAGAAAGTGCAAAGAAGGGCGACCAAAATGATAAAGGGCATGGCTGCCCTATGAGGAAAGGCTAAGGAAGTTAAGGCTGTTCAGTTTGGAGAAGAGATGACTGAGGGGGCATATAATAGAGGTCTACAAAATCATGAAAGGACTTGATGAAAGGACTTGAACAGGTTAAGATAACAGAAGGACTTGGGAGCACTCCATGAAGTTAGCAAGTAGCTCATTTAAAATAAATCAAACAAAATTCTTTTTCACTCAGCGCATAGTTAAGCTCTGGAATTCATTGCCAGAGGATGTGGTTACAGCAGTTAGTGTAACTGGATTTTAAAAAGGTTTGGATAAGTTCCTAGAGGAAAAATCCATAAATTGCAATTAATTAATAAGTACTAGTAGCTTGAGATTTATTTAATGTTTGGGTACTTGCCAAGTACTTGTGACTTGGATTGGTCACTGTTGGAAACAGGATACTGGACCTGATGGACCCTTAGTTTGACCTAGTATAGCATATCTTATGTTCTTATGGGCTTTTGAAAATTGCTACAATACATGCCACTGAATTGTCTAGGTTTTATCCGTGTTAAGTGAATTTAACATGGATAAATGGCTTTTGAAACTGCTGTGATAGTATGTTACATTTACCTGCAAAACTCCTTTGAAAATTCACCTGTTTTAATGTACCATTGGTTAGATGGGAAGTCTAGGCGAACTGTGGGGGGTTCAACCTGAACACATGGTAGCTAGTTTTGTAGACAAGTGGCAGTCAGTCATATCCGAGGTCCAGGCATTGGTCAGAGACAGACAGCAGTCAGTCGTATCTGAGTCCAGGCTGAGGTCAAAACCAGATATCCGTCTGAGGGAGGAGAAGAGGGATGGATAGGCAGGGCAGGCAGGCGAGGACAAGAACAGGAGGGCAACGAGGATGGAACAGTCTGAAATGAAGAAAGAAGACAAACCAAAGACAGCTGGATGAGGACTGAAGAAAATGGTGGAACACAAGACAGGAAAGCAGATTGAAGGCAAGGCTGGAACGAAGACAAGAACTCTGGAAGCAACACGTGCTACAAGAAGTAGCTAGACCTGTTGCTTCCGGGTAGCTGCCCTTATATAGGGCTATGCCAATGATGTCATCTTTAAGGGCCATGGGACTTTCCCGCCGCTGTCACTTTAAATCCCAAGTGGTATGCGCACTTGCCTAGGGTGAAGTGCAGCATGTGCAGTCGGCAGCATCCTGCTGGCGGTGTTTTGCCTTGCAAAGAGCAGCGTCCCATCACGTGGCTGACAGGCAGCATTCGCCAAATTATGGAGAGCCAAAGCCGGCCCAGCTGGGGGTGGTGAGAGAGGCAGTTTACGGAGGTAGCCCGCGAACCACGAACATAACAGTCTTGATGACCTGGAGGGCTGCGCGAAATGGTGGAGTAATTGGCAAAACCGGTGTTTTAAAATATACCAATTTATGTACGAAAATCCTGATTTATGCGAGTAAAGTGGTAAATTTTAAGACCTGCATGCGGGCGCATGCACAAGGATGCAGAGATTGTATAACATACGCGAGTATGCGCATATATGTGCGCATGGTTTTATATTGCCGCGCACATATACGGAAATACCACCTCATGCGGGTAAATAGGGGAAATTTTAGTAGCAATGTGCACCGACTCAATAGCCCTTTTCCCCAGTTCGCTCCCAGTTCACCCCAGAAAAGGAGAGGACTTCCTAATCCATCTAGCTAATTTGCCTCCCTTTTTCCCTGTTACCAGCAACCCTTAAAACCTTGCTGACTAGCATTTTGTTGTTGTTGTTGTTGTTGTTGTTACATGACTTACACTTGTCCATAGCAAAAGTAAATGCAAGTTTCTCCTTCAAGCTATATTCTCCAAATTTTTTATTTTAAGTTGCAAAGAAGAATTGTCCTTAATACAATATTCTTGAACAGTAGTAACATGTTGGGAACCTTGTTGTAAATTTACTATATCTCCCTTGATTATGGTTTTAGATTGTTCCAAGTTAGGAACCTTATTTTCAATCAAATTAATCCTTTGAATAATAGGATTCAACTGAAAGGAAATAGAAGTTCCCAAATTAGTTATGGCATCCCAAATATTATCCAGAGTAATGTTCTGAAGTCTTACAGAGTCGGTACTTCAATCTCTCTCAGAGGTGTAGGAGAACTTGCTTGAAAAAGTTCCTCCCGCATCAAAGATTCTCCAGCAGGGAAACCAGTCAAACCCCTTTCGGGGCCACCACCAGCAATGCCTTCAGAGGCTCCAACGTCTCCTGACCCCGCTTTGGTATGGGCATAAACTGCCACAGCAGAAGCCCCAACTGGCAGGAAACCGCGGTCTCTGATAGACAGAAATCCTCTGGTGCACCCAGCAGCTATCGGAGACAACGATGTCATGGAGTGAGGAGAAGGGGCAGCTAAAGGCAATACTGCCTCTTTCTTCAAGGACAAGTTCATCTGATTTAACTACCCGCAGGTTGTGAGCATCCATCAGGCCTGAAGGTGGGGGCACCAGAGGAACTGTGGAGTTAGATTGCTCCTTCGCCTCCTTTTCTGGGCTGAGCATAACATGGACAGCCAGGATAATCCACATTCCTTCTTGCATATACCCTCCTTTACAAAATCATCCATCAACATTATTGCTTGACAAATCAAGACAAACACATAATATGGATAAGACTACAACTTTATTAACATGCACAAACATGTGACAATATCCAAACCTTGATACCTGGATAGCCCATCGGCCACATCCCAGCAAGCGGGTTACTTTTCAAACCGGCCTGGCCTTCATATGTACCCCACCACACCAATGGGGTCTCCCACAGTAGGTGTGGTTATCCCCAACGTCAACTACACTGCCATTATCCAGTGCAATGGCACTGAGTTGCATCGACTGCTGTTATCTGGTACAACAGCCCTCAATCACACCATTAGCTCTCCAGGGTCTCCTAGTATTGTCTGTTTCTAGCCAGGCAAGAAAGCTCCACACTGCCCTGAACTTAATAATGGCTCAGGTATCATGGCACTCCCCCCCCCCCCCCCCCCCCCGACTCCAAGCTGTGACATAAGAAGCAAGCCTAAATTAGAGCTATACAGCAAACATATTAAGAGTATGGGTGTGAAGGTCGCTCACTGTAGTAGGGATGGCAAAGTAGGGAGAATATTATGCTTTCCCTCCTTTTTAACTTATCCTCCACCCCTCTCATCCTCTGACCTACATGGAAAAATTACCAACCCAGGAAAGGAATTTTCCCACTGTTTTGCATGTGGCTGTCCTTAAGATTGTGCAGAAGAAGGCAACAAAAATGATAAAGGGGATGGAACATCTCTCCCATGATGAGAGGCTACGCAGGCTAGGGCCTTTCAGCTTGGAAAAGAAATGGCTGAGAGGAGATATGATAGAAGTGTATAAAATCAACAGTGAGGTGGAACAAGTAAATAAAGAATGGTTATTTACCCTTTCAAATATTTCTAAACAGGGGGACACTCCATGAAACTAATAACCAGCAGATTCAAAACAGATTGTAGAAAGTATTTTTCCTCTCAGCACACTGTCAAGCTGTGGAATCTGTTGCTGGAGGACATGATCAAGGCGACTAGCATAGCGTGATTTCAGAAAGGTTTGGACAAGTTCCTGGAGGAAAATTCCATAACACACTATTAGCCAGGAAGATTGAATATAGTTATTGCTGTCCCTGGGAGTAAGAGGAATTAGATTTAGTTTATGGGATCTGCCAGGTACTTGTGACCTGGATTGGCCAGTTTCGAAGAAAGGAGACAGCAATTCTTATGTTTTTATGTTATTCTCAGTGCAACGTGGTTAGGTGAGGAGACGATTTAGAGGCCAGGCCCGGTGCCAATATTATCTACAATGACCAGAACCTGTTCCAACTGCCTCTGCCGAAAATGTGCCAATTATCCCTTTATGCATACTGTTCAGCTAGGCAGTTTATTGTTGCTTTATTTTTTTACTTACAAAAATACATTTATTAAAATATGATGCAAGTTCAGAATTGTGTACATATGTTAATACCTTTCCCTGTTTATTTTTATCCCCTTTGTAAATATGTCATTACCAATCCTCTCGATATACATACTATAAGCTTTGTTAGTTGTTCTATTTTTCCCACTCTGTCTTTCTCTAGCTTGTATTATCAATATCCCATCCCCCATCCCTGTTCATTGTACTTTCCATCTTTCAGTTCCAATGTGAACCGGCATGATGTTGTACACTAATGTCGGTATATAAAAGTTTCAAATAAATAAATAAATAAATATTGAGCTAGATTTCTGTTTCAGTCAAAAGTAGCACAAACAAAATGCAAAGGGTGTGCAGATAAGCATGCCTGGCCAATTTTAATATTGCACAATTATTTTTCCTAACTGTTTACAGCTTCTGGATGGGGAAAAAAAAATTCTGCAAACATTTCTGGTAAAATGCACTCTCAGATTTTTACCCTAAAGTGCCATATTTATGAAATGGGCTTAAGACCCAGAGTGATTTTGCAGAAGATTTTGCTTACAACATTGTTTTTCTAGTGGAATCTTTTCCCTGCCTTAAAACTGCAAGAAACTAAATCATGGGACAAAAGATGCACCCTTTCAGAATTATGCTGCTCAGTGTCTTGCAGGCCTTTTTATTGCACATCTTTATCTTGTGTCTGGCCTAAATCCAGTCCGATATCTCATTTATAGTTGTGCAGATAGTGGCACATAGGATCAAAGTTATGTCCGTGAGAACGGAGTTATCTGATCTGTTTCTGAACTTTGATTCAACTTCCTCTAGCAGTGTCATCAGTTGTGTATCAGCTATTTTCATTTTAAGAAGGTGGCCTAGATGGTGCAATTTTATTATTTTCAAAATGAAACCATGAATCTATAACCATATGGCAAAGTAAAATAGAAATATATTGTAAGAAGAAAACCCCCAATTTATTTTAATATCCTGAAAATTGATATCTAAAGCTTCACATAGTAGCACAGACGTAGATTTAAACTGTTTCCGTTAATCTTTTGCATTTTAATAAGATTTCCAAGAAACCACCCATTGGGCTGGGAACTGCTTTTCCCTTATCTTCTTTTTCCATCTTTATTTCTTTCCTATCTTTGCCAATTAATGTGCTACTAAGTCTTGCTTTCTAGTCTTCTCTTCTTTCTTAGGCCTCGCTACAGAGTAGCAAGTACCATCCCCCAAAAATGGCTTGCCACCCTAGTTTCAGATAGGGTTCTCAACTCTCCATTCATAATTCACCATCTTGGCTGCCCATGCTGCCAGTGCCAGTGCCTCTTATGTCCCTCCTGTGGTGCACAGTTCAAACATCATTTGACACAGGAGGGACAAACGAGGACACTACCATTGCGGCCAGAAACTAAGCTCAGCAGGGCTGCTGTGGACCCCATCCCCTGGCAGCCAAAGACGAGGCCCAGCGGGGTTACTGTGGATCCCACCCTGTGACAGCCAAACAAAAGGCCTGGTGGAACTACTATGAACTCCATCCTGCAGCAGTCAAAGAAGAGAACTGGCAGGGCTGGTTGAAAAGGTTATGGAGAGAGGGAGAGGCCTTGAGTATGTGTGCATGTGAGAGAAAAAGAGAGAGAGAGAGCGAGTGAGCAAGCCAGTATGTGTGAGTGAGCCAGTGTGTATGTGAGAGAGAGAGCCTGTGTCTGTGTGTGAAAGCCTGTGTGTGTGCGTGTGTGAGTGTCTGTGTGTCTATGAAAGAGAAAGCCAGTTTGTTTGTCAGAGCCTGTGTATGTATATGAGAGAGAGAGAGAGAACCAGTTTGTGTGTGAGATCCTGAGTATTTGAGAGGAGAGAGCCTGTATGTATGTATGTATAAGAGCTTATGTGTCTATGAGAGAGAGAGAGAGAGAGAGAGAGGGCTTATGTGCATATGTGTAAGAGAATGACCATGTGTGTGAAAGAGAGCGAGAGCCACTTTGTGTGTGAGAGCCTGTGTGTGTGTGTGAGAGCCTGTATGTATATGAGAGAAAGCACTTGTGTGTGAGTGTGTGTGAGAGAGAGAGAGCCAATGTGTGTATGAGAAATTCTGTGTGCCTAAGAGCGAGAGCTTGTGTGTATGAAAGAACGCCTGTAAGTGTGCATGAGAGCCTGTGTGTGTGCATGAGTATGTGTGTGTATGTATGTGAGAGACAGAGAGAGAGAGCCTGTATGTAAGGGAGGGCCACTGAGTGTGCAAGGGAGAGCTTGCATGTGTGTATGTGTTAGGGAGTGTGTGTAAGAGTAACTTGTGTGAGTGTATGTGTGATTATAAGAGAGAATTCATATTTGTTTGTTAGAGCTAGTGTATGAGGGAGAGAGAAGATAAAGTTTGTGCACCCGCCCCTCTGCCACTAATCCAAAATAATCTCATGGTTACTGGAAATGAAATCTTCCCATATATGGAAAGTGAGGGATTTTTTATAATCTCTGTTAGTTTCAATTATTGGATTTTAGTAGATGTGTCAGCTGTTTTGAAATATTTTATTATTGTTTTATAAATTTAACAAAATGTAAATATAAGTTTTTAATTATTAGATGTTATTCCATTCCTCAGTTGTTTTGAAATATGTATTTTTATTAGTATTGTTGGTTTTATATTTCTTGATTTTATTGTTTGATGTTTTATGAGGAATGGTGATGTTTCTGTTTTTCCTTTGTTGCACTGCATATAGCATCTGACTTGCTGTGGCTTCCAGTTCAGTTTTTGTCTGTAGGTTTCAAATTATACTTTATGGTCTGTTTATTTTATTCGGCGAGGGTCTGTCTGTGTTCTGCATGTGTGACCTGCTATCATGTAGTTTCTGTGCAGGGATCCTTAGTAGCCTTTTTCCTAATAGGTCTATTGGTGTTTTAGGGCCTGGTATAATATTTCCAATGCTGTCTCTTCATAAGTAGGGTTGTTACTTTTTGAGTCCTTGGAGTTAGTGCTATTATGGTATGACAGGTTTGCAATATAAGTTCTAAGTTTCTTTTTGTTAAAGTTTTCTGTTCTTTCACAAATTGTTTGGCAGTGAAAGGTGTTTGTGCTGCTGTTTCTGAGATGACAGAATTTGAAAGGTTTTTTTTGTATGGTGAATTGTAAAGTCAATGTCCTAGGTCTGTTACAGAATGGGAGATGCAGGATTTATATTACGGTTCGGTCCCTTCTTGTATAGACTTTAGACTTTACTTTCATATCCTTGTTGAAGAATTGATTGAATGAGGCCATCAAAGAATTGTAATGGTTGTTTTACTGAGAAGCTGAAACTGGGCTGGTTTTATTTTAAATTGCATAGGACTATTGGGACTTTTTCTTATTGTATCTTTTATAGCCAGTTTAATAGGAAAAGGTGCTCCAAGGGTTACAGTTTGGGAGGGCTTTGCAGTTACATACATTGAATTGAATTTTTAGAATTCAATTCAATATTGAAATTATTTTTTTTTGAGGGATCATTTTCCAAAAGGAATGTACACATGTACTTTCCCTTTGAAAATTTTATATAGTCTGCAGGTAAAAGACTACACCAACATGGGCAGTTACGGGCTTAAAACCATTGTTGCAACATATAAATGAGACTGGGAGGAGCAAAAGTCAAGGTAGAGATGACTGAAAAAGTAGTCAGGAAAAACAATAAGAAAATATAGAAGGTAAACATAAGAAAGTTGGGGGCACCTGAAAGAGAGCGTTAAAGTGACATCTCTAGACAGAAATTTTTGGGATGGCAAAAGTGCATGTAACTCTTTTAAAATTCACCCTATGGTGCCGTTAGAAATGTTTATTCTATTTATTTATATTCTGCTTTTTGCCACTTCAAATCAGATTACCTTCAGGTATGTGTGTATATTGCAGGGCAGACATACACATACTTTATAATATGCATGTATCTGGTACACGCGGGTTATAAAATACCATCGTAGAGCTCCGCAAGGCAATGTACGCGTATATTGTGGCTGCGTGAAGTCATTTGAAAGTTACCCTTTAAGCAGATAAATTTATCTGTAGATAAGTTGAGCAACTTTTAAAAAGTCAATTTTACCCAAGAGAAATGGCTTTTGAAATTACCCTTCCTATGGGGAAATTGGAACCCTCCTCCATTTTGCATTCAGAACATTCTCATATTTTGATCTGTATTCATTGATTATCAGGGGCCTAATTTACTATTGCTTTTTCCCAGTCTGTGTAAATGGAGAAAAAAAAACTTAGGGGTCGATTTTAAAAGATACGCCGATTTTATAATAGGCACACGTCGGCGTGCGCATGTTATAAAATACGTTTCCCGTGCATACACGTGTGCTGAATTTTAATATCCCTGCATGCATGTATGGGGGGGGTAGCCTCCTATGTGATCAGAGCAGGGTTTTTTTAAATTACATGCGGTGACGCGATCGGCCTTCTTCCCAGTTCCCTCCCAGTCCGCTCCAATTAAGGAATAAACTGGGAGGGAGCTTCCCTACCCCCCTACCTAACCTTCCTCCCTTTTCCTCGCTCCACCCTGACCCCAATTTTTTTGTTTTTGTACTTACTGCTCCTCCAGAGCAGAAGTATCTTCCGCACATTGGCCGGCTGCCGGCACGCACTTCCCCAGGACAGCTGGCGCTGTCCCAGCCCAGCCCCTGCCTTGCCCCTCACGGCCCAGACCCCTACCCCCAAGCCCGCCCCTTTCTTGAGGCCCGGCACTTCGGCGCGTAACCCCCGAATTTTACATGCGAACAGCTTTTAAAATCCGGACTTTAGTACTGTAAATCAGGCTACATCTTTATTCACCAATCTTGTATTTTCTTTGCATCGAGGGCAGAAAAGACAGCCTCCATGGGACTGCAAACTCATTTTCAAAGTGAAACTCTTCCTTGAATTTCCCTTTCACAATCCCACTGTTGTCCACGATGTGAATCCAAAGTAAGTCCATACTTTGCACTTGCATTGAGGCAGATGCAAAGTACATGCCTGATCTGGGTTTTGCAAGAATCTAACAGAGACAAAGCCTTACATAAATTACTGATAATGTAGAATTCTTCTGCATAACTGATAGAAAGATGCAAACTGCACGACCACATCACACCCATCAATTCAAACTCCACTGTAACCAGCCAGGAACATTTGGACATGAGCGGGCTATAAATTTGATAAATAAATAAATAAATAATACACTGGCTGCCAGTACCATCAAGAATGAAATTCTGACACTGATACTCAAGGCTTAAAGAGGAGATGGACCTATCTACTTAAGCAAAGGCTTCTCTCGTTGGTTCCTGAACTAATTGTTCCATGAAGCAGTGAGGGTTTTAGTGATCTGGAAAGAATGTATACCAATGTTGTACAACCTTTTAGTTTGGGGGGGGGCCACATGAACAATTGTTGAACAGATTGCGGGCCAGATTAACATATACTGCTATTATTAAGAATACCAAATTACAACTTGAGAAAGTTTTTACACCAGTGTAGTCCAACAGGCTATTCTACTCTAAAATTTAGATTCTAAAAAGTTAACCAAAGTCTCTCATGACATAAGGACACATTGTCATAAGCTAATCACGTTCAGTGGGAAATCTGGCACTGCTTTTGTTTATACAAGCAGTATACGTCAGCTCCTACTGTAGAGCTTGCAATGTGCAATGATGCTGTTAAATGTTCATCTGTAAGCAGAGACCATGACTTCGTTTTTGCGGTTTTCATTCTTGAAAACAACTGTTTGCAGCAGTAGGTGCTACCAAACAAAGCAATGAACTTCTTAGCATCTTTTGACAGATTGGGGAACCTGTGCAGTGAAACATAAGAACTGTAGAATCTCAGAAGATCATGTTCAGTAAAAGCTCTCTTCAAGTCACTATAATTCTTAATGTCAATAAGTTCCTGTTGCGTCCGTCGCTGCTCAAAGCCCTCACTCCGCCCTCTTTACCTCTGTGGCGACTCCCTCCGGGTCTGATGGACGGTTAGCAGCCGCAGTGTCTTCTTGCCGTCTCCCTCCGGCGTCCCCGGACCGGCTCGACGCTACAGATCCGCCATGTTCCTGATGATGTAGGGCGCGCGCTCCGATTGATGTACCAGCAAGGGCGCGAACCTCGGGGTCGTCCTCCTGAGATGACATCATCCGCTTCCAATATAAAACGTCTCAGTATTCGCTAAACTAATCGAGTTAGTAAAGGGGGATTGCTTCGGCTTTACTCCCAAGCTACTCTGCCTCCTTGGACTTACCAGGGGTACCCGCTCCTCGGGGGCCTCGCTCTCTTTTCTTTATTTCAGATTGCAGATAGGAACCGGTACTTGCTCCTCGAGGGCCCATCTTCCTGAATACTCTGAAGATTCTCTATTGCCTGGAAGCTATCGCAGATACAGACATTTGTGAGTTATCTTCGCTCTCTCAGAGCTTTCCCTGGAACCAGGTACTCGCTCCTCGAGGGCCTAACCCTTTCCAGTTACTGAGTTTCCTCAAGAACTTATGTGAGTTTTGTCATCTAGTTCTGGCTATGAACACAGCATACCCTGTCTACTCACTGTCTATAGTTTCTCTACAGCTCAGCAACCCTGGGATCGCTGTTCCAGTACCTGAGGGACTTCAGCCCTGCCGGGCATATCAGCTCACTACTGCCACCTCTGATGGTTCTACTAACCTGTCTAATAAAAGAATTATCTGTGTCTGTCTCCATACTCAAGCCTAGCCAGTGGTCCTTCTCAGGATATCCTCCTGGGGGCACAGTCATTTGCCATCGGCCCAAGGATCCACCTATCTACATTCCTCTACAGCTGAGTGTCCTCTCCAAGCACTCCTCTGGTAACAGATTGCTACTCCTTCTCCATCAGGAGTCTTCAGCAACAGATTCATAACAGATTGCTACTCTGCAGTCTAAACCCTAACAGATTGTTTACTACTCCTTGTACAGGAGCTGAGCATATCAGATTGCTACTCCTCCTTCCACAGGAGCAGATTCATTTCAGATTGCTAACTCCTCCCTTCTTGAGGAGTAGATCATACAGATTGCTAACTCCTCCCTTCCTCAGGAGTCGAAGCATAACAAGATTGCTAACTCCTCCCTTCCTCAGGAGTCGAAGCATAACAAGATTGCTAACTCCTCCCTTCCTCAGGAGTCGAAGCACAACAAGATTGCTAATTCCTCCTCCCTCAGGAGTCGAAGCATAACAAGATTGCTAACTCCAGTGGATCTGGCTTAAATTGGAGAAGCAGTACTCCTGGGAATCCAGCTTAAGGAATGAGATGTCAGTAACCCATGGACCCGGCACACCTCTCCGCCTTGCAGGCTATACCGGGCCTGGCTCAACGCATCTCAGAACAGCAAGAAACCTTGGAGAAACTTACTGCAGCATTCCATCAGCTTCACATACAGAAGATACAAGGCACAGCTTCTACCCAAGAAGGTCAGTTACAGGAGGTAACTTTAAAGACTGCTGTTCCACTGACTGCTCCTATTCGTTTCTCCGGAGAGCTCCAGAAGACTCGGGGCTTTTTGAACCAGTGCAGCTTGCATTTCACCTTACAGCCTTCATTGTTTCCCACGGTCCTCTCTAAGACCACTTACATCCTGTCATACTTGGATGGGAGAGCCTTGTCGTGGGCATCTACCTATTCTATCAGACCTTTAAATGATAAACCAGAAATTGACTATGGATACTATCTAGTTTATCGCCTTGAATGCCTTAAATATGCTACTATAATCCATAGTTTTGCTCTGGCAATTTTTATTTTGGAGTTAGTTAACAGTATTATATTGTGATTAGAACTTGGTTATGGCTGTAGATTTATTTAGAATTAGGCCTTGTGATGCACTATATTTTGAGTTGTATTGTGATTTGCTGCTATTCAAAATTGTTTACGCTTTTGAAATAGGAAGCTACATATGACCTATTTGTAAGCTAATTTTTCTAATTTGCTGTAACCCACTTTGAGTGAATTCTGTATTCAAAATGGGAGGAAATAAATCCAAGTAATAAATAAATAAATAATATTAAGGGCTGATACAGAATCTTAGGCATATAGGATGGAATAATATACCTAATAGTTTAATCAATGGCTTTGAAAGGAAAAGAAGAATAAATATAGAGAACCAAATTTAAAAATATGTTTATTCAAAAACCCATGCAGGAAAACTAAGATTTTATTTTGAAACTGAGATAAAAAGCTCCCAACATGGGATACTTTGGGGAAATATTTGATTAAAAATAAAAAAAAAAAGATTGCTTGTAAAGCACTTAATTATTCAGCCTTTTTTTGTTCATCACTGATAAAAAAAAAAAAAAGCAAATAAAAAATAGCAAAAAAAAAAAAAAAAAAGAATGGCTCACTTTTACGTATACACAACAGGCTTGATTCAGCCAGGTTTCTGACTTAGATAAATATCTGGCAGAAAGACATCCAATGACATACTATGTTAAAAAAATGCATCTAAGAGGCCCTGTGTAACTTTGAAGAGTGATCAAACCCTGATACATGGCTTTTTAGACTGGCCTGTACTAAGAATCTCATAATACAATATCCAGAAAGGCCGCGGGGTTCTAGCAGACTGGATGTTTGGGTAACAGCCACACTGATGCTAGTGGTATTTTGGATTATTGTGGGACCTTGTGATTGTAAATGGGATGGAAGGGGATACTCAGTGTAAACTAAAAAGGAAGTCATGCATGCTTAGTTTCCCAGGAGGGCAGAGTAATAATAGTGAAAAATGAGAGAAACGGTCTTGGATAAGCATGGATATCCTAAAGGTGGCTGGCACCTGGGATGTATCCTTGGCAGTGTGGATAGGAATGACTGGGAGTGAGAATTGTTCTTTTTCTGCCATCATCTATTATGTTACTATTATCTTGAGTAAAATATGCAAGATCCTCATTATTGTTTCTGGGATGGTGGAGTCACTCTTATGATATCTGCAACATCTGGAATTAAGTAAAGGAAGTTATCTAAGCATGCTCATGCCATAACATCAGTTTAAGCAAAGGACAAAAGGACAAAAAAAATGCTTATCTACATTTTAATCACCACACTGATTCATTTAAATATGTTCAGAACCACCGACGCATCTTTACTTCATTAGATTCAAAGAGGAGAAAAGAATAAAGAAAATACAAATAGAAATCTTGAATATGCAGTCACAAAACAGTTTTTAATTGTAGATAGGTACCAAAGAATGTTACAGAGAAATTAGAGATGTATCCAGTGTAGGAATTCTAAAATAACTGGTTCTTATGCTTGCTGTATATTTTCCCTTGCTCCACTCTCATCCGCTCCTCCTTTAGTAACTGCAGTGCACATCAAGGAGGAGCATTTCCCTTTCTATAGATCATACTTCTAAACTCCACAGCTCTGAGGCTCCATTCTCTGCTCTATTTTCTCCTATCATACCATGTACACCTATCAATAAATTGTACATTTATTTACAGGGCTGGATATCAAAAGAAAAGGGGTTAGGGGAACTTTGAAAGACTTTCTATCTGAATAGGAACCACAGCTGCCGTTTAATAGAAAATAGTCTCTTCACAAGACATTTAGGGGTTTAGTCACAGGAAGAATAATTTCAAAACAACCGCACACAGTGGCATATACGGGTCTATATGGCTGCGCGCAGATTTACGAAAGTATTTTATAACTCACATGTATCAGATACACGCTTATTATAAAATACGTATAACTTTACCTCACAACATGCGCGCATATATATGCTTACGCATGAATACATTCAATACTTTGAAAGTAAGTATTTCAATGTATTGAATGCATGTACTTTTCCTACCTATTTAAATAATATACGCATGGCCCTATACGCCCAAGGCCGGGAGATATGCGCATGACTATACCCGGCACTGCGAGTACACACATATCTCCCTGTATGCACATAAAACACGTTTTCACAAAAAAGCGTGGGGTGTGGGTGTGGTCTGGGCAGGGAATGGGCGGGACTTGGGTGGGCCGGGTCTGTAGCATGAATCTAGCATGTAAGTAGTTACGGGCACAAACACACGTCGGAGGTCCCCTATCATGTAACTTTACCGATCACTACAGTTTGTCCTGCTTAAATATATCTTTGGTCACCACTGGAGGAAGCTTAGGAAAATTTATAAAATGTGTGACTAAGATATATACCGCATTAAGGGGTAGATTTTTTAAAAAAGCGCGATCGTGTACTTTTGTTTGCGCAGCAGGCGCAAACAAAAGTATGCTGCATTTTATATAATACGCGCATAGCCGCGCGTATCTTATAAAATCCTGGATCGGCGCGCGCAAGGCTGCCGATTTTGGGCAGCCTGCTCGCGCCGAGCCGCGCAGCCTGCCTCCATTCCCTCCGAGGCCGCTCCGAAATCGGAGGCCGCTCCGAAATCGGAGCGGCCTCGGAGGGAACTTCCTTTCGCCCTCCCTTCACCTTCCCCTCCCTAACCCACCCCCCCGGCCCTATCTAAAAAACCCCCCCTACCTTTATCCATGGATTTACGCCTGCCAGAGGCAGACGTAAATCCGCGCGCGCCAGCGGGCTGCTGGCACGCCAAGACCCAACCCGGGGGCTGTTCCGGAGGGCGCGGCCACGCCCCCGGAATGCCCCCGGGCCGGCGCCACGCCCCCGGGCCGGCACCACGCCCCCGGGCCCGCCCCCAAACGCCGCGTCATTCGGCGACGCCCCCTTTTCAGGAAGCCCCGTGACTTCCACGCATCCCGGGGCTCTGCGCGCGCTGGCGGCCTATGCAAAATAGGCCACCAGCGCGCGCGGGGGTTTTAAAATCTGCCCCTAAGAGTGGTGTTTGTTTTTTCAAATCACACTCTGACTTGCAAAGTTACTGTTTCTATGTTGAAGTCAACCTACCACAATTCCAACTGATATGATGCAAAACGCTCATATTACACATATGAGATAATACAAGCAACCATTGGTACAGCCCCTGAGGCAGCTCCTGCGAGAGCGAAACTCGGCCAGAGTTGGGCTAACACCAATAAAAGAATCCCTGATTATACCGATCACTACAGTTTGTCCTGCTTTCCAGCATTATTGATCGGATTCTGATTTGTTTCTTGGGTCCAAAGATATATTTAAGAAATATTTGATTGAATATTTTAAAGTTCCTGAGGAGGCAGTTCCTCCCACTCCTATGATTTTTTTTTTATCTACCTCTATTTAGAAGACAGGAACAGGATAAGGATAATGGTTTGGACATTTTATCTCCTAATTTGGACATTTATACTTTATTAGAAACGTCGGATACAGCCTTAGTTCAACCTGCTACTATGGTGGTTACTTTTGTTTTTGAGTCAGACCAGGATTGAGTTTTACATCTTTTCTTTAAACACTGATTGCAGCCATTTCTTCAACTGAAGGTTAGAGTGTATCCTGATGTGGCTCGTTAGACACAGAAGAAAAGACATTAGTTTCTCTTAATGCGACCAAGAATATTACAGACTGGAGCTACATTTACCTTGAAATTTCTGTGTAAATGTTTAATAAAATATAAAGGTTTAAGCTATATATTTTTTGTTCCATCTCCCTTAGCAGGATGACTAATCTGTCATATATTTAATATATATCTCGCAGTAAGGATTAGCTTCACTATTTTCCTGTAATATTGAGATCATAAATTTTTTTCCCTTTATTACTATCTATTGGATCACATATTGTGGACTTAATGGCGATAGTTGCAATGCTTAAATTTATTTTACTTATTGTTTTTAAATTTTTTGTGCTGTTCTCCTTTGCTTTTTCAAGATTGTATGTCCTGAAATCTTTTTGGAAGATTAATAAATAAATAAATGAAAAAAAATTTGTAAGGGAGCAGGGATGTAAAGCAAATTTAAAGTGCTTTTAGTCTATAGATTTATTTTATATTTGTCTGGCAATGACCCTCAAATGCTACAATTAATCTACCTGGTGCGAAGGTGGCAGACCTCATACGTCACCTAGATAGGATTTTAGACGGTGCTGGGGAGGAGCCGGCTGTCGTGGTACATGTGGGCACCAACGACATAGGAAAATGTGGGAGGGAGGTTCTGGAAGCCAAATTTAGGCTCTTAGGTAGAAAGCTTAAATCCAGAACCTCCAGGGTAGCATTCTCTGAAATGCTCCCTGTTCCATGCGCAGGTCCCCAGAAGCAGGCAGAGCTCCGGAGTCTCAATGTGTGGATGAGATGATGGTGCAAGGAAGAGGGAGTCAGTTTTGTTAGGAACTGGGGAACCTTTTGGAGAAGGGGGAGTCTCTTCCGAAGGGATGGGCTCCACCTTAACCAGGGTGGAACCAGACTGCTGGCGCTAACCTTTAAAAAGGAGATAGAGCAGCTTTTAAACTAGAAAAAAGGGGAAAGCCGACAGTCGTTCAGCAGTGCATGGTTTGGTGGGAGGCATCTTCAAAGGATACTAATGATGCATTAGAATTAGGGCATCCCGACAATGAGGTTCCAATAATAAGAAAAGAATTCCAAGTGCCTGTAACTAAAAACTCACCTGAGCTAAAAAATTCTAAATTATCCCTATCAATTAAAAAGCAGAATGAAAATACAAACAAAAAACAAATTTTGAAATGTTTGTATGCTAATGCCAGAAGTCTAAGAAGTAAGATGGGAGAATTAGAATGTATTTATTTATTTATTTATCGAGTTTTATATACCGTCATTCGGTTTCGCCATCACAATGGTTTACAAAGTTTCGATGTTTAACAAAGTTTCCAAAAGTTATTGTGGTTGTTAACATAGATAGTAAATCTTACATAATTTTGGTAACACAGTTTTGATGTTTAACATAGTTTCCAAAATGGTTACTGTGATTGTTAATCTGCATCACTTAATTTAGATAACATATATAGGGGCAGATTTTAAAACCTGCGCGTGGGCGCAGATTTTTTCGCGCAACCCGGCGCGAACAAATCTACGCCCCATTTTATAACATGCACGCGCAGCCATGCGTAACCTCCGAAAAGCTGGCCCTGCCTGCCCCTGCGCGCGCCGAGCCTATCTTGCATAGGCTTGGCGGCGCACGCAAGCCCCGGGACACGCGTATGTCCCGGGCGTCGCAAAAAGAGGCGGGGCATGGGTGTGTCCCTGGGGCTTGCAAAAAGGGACAGGGCATGGGCGTCTGGGGTGGGGCGGGGCACAGCCATTTCCTGCTGTGCCTGGGATCGTGGGCAGGCCATTGGCCGGCGCGCGTAACTTATGCCTGCTGGGAGGCAGACGTAACTTCTTCAACAAAGGTAAGGGGGGGGGTTTCTAGGTAGGGCTGGGGGGGCAGGTTAGATAGGGGAAGGGAGAGGGGTGGAAGGAAAGTTCCCTCCGAGGCCGCTCCGATTTCGGAGGGAAATGAGGGAACGGAGGCAGGCTGCGTGGCTCGGTGCGCGCAAGTTGCACAATTGTGCACCCTCTTGTGTGCACCGACCCTCGGTTTTATAACATGTGTGCAGCTGCGCGCATGTTATAAAATCGGGCATAGATTTGTTCGCGCCGGGTTGCGCGAACAAATCTGCGCCCGCACGCAGGTTTTAAAATCTGCCCCATTGTTTTCTTTATTTGTTTGTATCAGATGTCATGCTATTCAGCTTAAGGTCAGTCAGGGGCAGTAATGTCTGAGGGTCATTGGGTGTTTTGGTAGGCTTTGGTAAATAGCCAGCTTTTTAGTTCTTTTTTGAAGGTTTTTTAATTTTGCTGTCTTCTAAGATCATTTGGGAGTGCGTTCCAGAGTTTGGGACCTCCTAGGGTTATGGCTGTCTTTCGAGTTGCTGTAAGTTGTTTGGAGCAAGCAGGCAGAATTTTTAAAAGATCTTTGTTGGCTGAGCGGAGGTTTCTATTTGGTGAGTGCAGTTTTATGGATTTGCTTAGCCAGTTTGTTTGATTTTCATATATTGTTTTGTGTAGAATGGATAGTATTTAGAATTCTATCCTGTATTTTATTGGGAGCCAGTGTAGTGATATAAGTGCGGGAGTAATGTGGTCATGTTTTTTAGATCCAGTGAGTATTTTGGCGGCTGTATTTTGAAGTATTTAGAGTGGTCTTATGCCGGTGATGGGTAAGTTGAATAGCAGGGAGTTGCAGTAGTCCAGGTTGGAGAAGATGAGCAGTTGAAGGATGGTTCTGAAGTCGTTGGGGGAAAGGAAAGGTTTTAGATGTCGTAGGGTTAGGAGCTTGTGATATCCGTCTTTGATTTTAGAGGTGATGTGGTTCTTGAAGGATAGTTCATTGTCTATAATGACTCCTAGGTTGTGGGCATAATTGATAGGGGAGATTGCATCTTTTTGGTTCATTAGGTTGAGTGGTGGCAGTTGGGGAGCACTGTTCTTTCTATCCAGTATTATTATTTCAGTCTTCTCGAAGTTTAGGATGAGTTTCATGTTGGTTAGTAGCTGCTTTATTTTTTTAGATACGTGGCTGTTTTTTTGTAGGTGTCTTCTAGAATGTTGTGTATTGGGATTAATATTTGGATATCATCTGCGTATATGAAATGGGTCAGTTTTAGGTTTGAGAGGAGGTGGCATATTGGGAGTAGATAAATGTTGAAAAGTGTCGCAGACAGGGCAGAGCCTTGGGGAACTCCGGTTTCTAGGTTTATTTTTTTGGCAAGGGTGTCGTTGATTGACACCTGGTATGTTCTTTGTGATAGATAGGATGAGAACCATTGTAGTGTTTTTTTCTTTTGCACCAATTTCGGCGAGACAGTCGATCATGATTGAGTGGTTTACCGTGTCGAAGGCGGCAGATAAGTCAAGTAGGACTAAAAGGTAGCTGTTGCCGTTTTCAAAGCCTTTGAGTACGGTGTCGTTTAATGATAGGAGTAGTGATTCAGTGTTCATGTGTTTCCTGAAGCTGAATTGCGAGGGGAGTAGGATGTTGTTTTCTTCAAGGTGGTCGCTGAGTTGGGAGTGTATGACTTTTTCGATGATTTTGGCAATGAATGGTAGGTTTGAAATGGGTCGGTAGTTTAGTGGGTGTTCCGGATCAAGATTGGTCTTTTTCAGTATGGGTTTGATAATTGCTGATTTTAGGCAGTCGGGGTAGTTTCTTTCTGAGAGGGATAGGTTTACGATTTCGGTTATCGTTTTTGTTATTGATGGTTCGATGGTTTTGATCGTTGTTTTGGGTATGCAGTCAATAGGGTGTTTTACTGGGTTCATTTTTTTTGATGATATTTTAAATAGCAGAGAATGATGACATAGACTTAATTGACATCTCAGAGACATGGTGGAAGGAGGACAACCAATGGGACAGTGCTATACCAGGGTACAGATTATATCGCAATGACAGAGAGGAGCACCCGGGAGGCGGTGTGGTGCTTTATGTCCAGGATGGCATAGAGTCCAACAGGATAAACATCCTGCATGAGACTAAGTGCACAATTGAATCTTTATGGGTAGAAATCCCTTGTGTGTCAGGGAAGACTATAGTGATAGGAGTATACTTCCATCCACCTGGTCAAGATGGTGAGACTGACAATGAAATGCTAAGAGAAATTAGGGAAGCTAACCAAATTGGTAGTGCGGTAATAATGGGAGACTTCAATTACTCCAATATTGACTGGGTAAATGTATCATCGGTACAGCTAGAGATATAAAGTTTCTGGATGGAATAAATGACATTTTTATGGAGCAATTGGTTCAGGAACCGACAAGAGAGGGAGCGATTTTAGATCTAATTCTCAGTGGAGCACAGGATTTGGTGAGAGAGGTAACAGTGGTGGGGCTGCTTAGCAATAGTGATCATAATATGATCAAATTTGAATTAATGACTGGAAGGGGGACAGTAAGCAAATCCACAGCTCTCGTGCTAAACTTTCAAAAGGGAAACTTTAATAAAATGAGAAAAATTGTTAGAAAAAAACTGAAAGGGAAACTTTAATAAAATGAGAAAAATTGTTAGAAAAAAACTGAAAGGAGCAGCTACAAAGGTAAAAGGTGTGCAAGAGGCCTGGTCATTGTTAAAAAATACCATCCTAGTGTCTTGCGTTCGTGCCTATTCTCGCCTTTGCTCCACCCTCTCTACCTTTGTGGCAACTCCCTTCAGCTCAGACGGACAGATGCAGCCGCGGCTTCTCTCCACCTCTTGGTCCCGGTATCCCCGGGCTGGCTTGATGCTATGGATCCGCCATGTTCCTGATGACAAAAGGGCCCACGCACTCCAGACTTTGTACCAGCAAGGGCGCAAACCTCGGGGGCGCCCCCCTTAATGACATCATCTGTATTCAGTTTATAAGGTCTATGTTTGCTAACTACAAGCGAGTTAGCAAGGAACTCCAACGGGACTTGCTTCGGCAGTCCACGCTATTTGCAACTACGTTCTGAGTCAGCAAGGGGAATCCTTCTCCAACTATCAGGAATACCCGCTCCTCGGGGGCTCCGCTCTCTTATTCTTGATTTCAGATTTGGACGGGATCCGGTACTCCTCCTCGAGGGCTTACGTTCCCGAAAACTCAGAAGACTCCTATTGCCTGGAGGCGATCGCAGACGTGAACACAGTGAGTCCTATTACAGACAGGAACTGGTACTCGCTCCACGAGGGCCATTGTTCCTAATCGCTAAGGCTCCCTTCAGTCTAAGACATTATCGCAGGTATGGAGATTGTGAGTTACTATTGCAGATTTCAGATAGGAATCGGTACTCGCTCCTTTCTCATACTCTCTTCTTCCTCAGAAGATATCGCATACCTATATCTTATGAATTACTGTTACAGATTAACAATAGGAACCGGTACTCGCTCCATGAGGGCCTACATTCCTCAATCTCTTTTAGCCTCTCTTCTAGTCCAGAAGCCATCCCATACACAGTTATTGTGAATTCTATTTCAGACTGCCTACAGAAATCAGTACTTGCCTGCGGCTCCTGTTCCTGTATACTGAAGGCTCTCCGTTGCATACAGAAGACACTACAGAGATCTACAATTGTGAGTGTATCATCTATCACTGGTTATGCCCAGCATATCCTGAATACTCACTACCTATAGTCTCTCCTTACAGCTCAGCAACCCAGAGATCATTGTTCCAGTATCAGAGGGACTTCAACCCTGCCGGGCATATCAACTCACTACTACCACCTCTGGTGGTTCTACTTCCAGTCTAATAAAATAACTATCTGTGTTTGTCTCAATACTCCAGCCTAGCCGGTGGTCCTTCTCAGGATCTCCACTTGAGGGCGCTGTCATCTGCCATCGGCCCAGGGATTCACTATTTCTACTAAGTGTTACTCCTACACTGATAGAGGGGTATTATCATTTGCCACTCTGTGGGAACCAACCCACATCAGACCATTACTCCTCTCTCTGCGGAAGCTGATCCATATCAGATAGCTATCTCTCCATGGGGATCATACAGGTTGCTGGTTCATCTTTCTACAGGAACAAGCATAACAGTAGCTACTCCTTCCATCTGGAAGAGCAGAGCACTAACAGATTGGTACTCCTTAGCAAGATCCATAACAGAGTGCTACTCTGCCCCCTGGCAGGGTAATTGCTAATAGATTGTTAACTCCTTCTTCAACGGGAGTATCCAGCAGCCAGATTCACAACAGATTACTAACTCCTCCCCTCTGGGGAGCAGGTCTTTAACTCCTATCTGCTTGCTCCTCCCACCAGACAGAAGATTCCTAACACCTGGAAGCACAGTCCAGGTGTATTCCATACATTAAAAAAGGTGGAAAGAAGGCAAAACGATTACTGGCATGGTTAAAAGGGGAGGTAAAAGAAGCTATTTTAGCCAAAAGATCTTCATTCAAAAATTGGAAGAAGGATCCAACAGAAGAAAATAGATAATGCATAAGCATTGGCAAGTTAAATGTAAGACATTGATAAGACAGGCTAAGAGAGAATTTGGAAAGAAGTTGGCTTTAGAGACAAAAACTCACAGTAAAAACGTTTTTTTAAATATATCCGAAGCAGAAAGCCTGTGAGGGAGGGGTTAAAGGGGCACCTAGAGAAGATAAGGCAATTGCAGAAAGATTAAATGATTTCTTTGCTTCAGTGTTTACTGAAGAGGATGTTGGGAGGTACCCATACTGCAGAAGGTTTTCATGGGTAATGATTCAGATGGACTGAACCAAATCACGGTGAACCTAGAAGATGTGGTAGGCCTGATTGACAAATTGAAGAGTAGTAAATCACTTAGACCGGATGGTATACACCCCATAGTTCTGAAGGAACTCAAAAATGAAATTTCAGACCTATTAGTAAAAATGTGTAACCTATCATTAAAATCATCCATTGTACCTGAAGACTGGAGGATAGCTAATGTAACCCCAATATTTAAAAAGGGCTCCAGGGGTGATCCGGGAAACTACAGACCGGTTAGCCTGACTTCAGTGCCAGGAAAATTAGTGGAAAGTGTTCTAAACATCAAAATCACAGAACATATAGAAAGACATGGTTTAATAGAACAAAGTCAGAATAGCTTTACCCAAGGCAAGTCTTGCCTCACAAATTTGCTTCACATTTTTTAAAGGAGTTAATGAACATGTGGATAAAGGCAAACCGGTAGATGTATTATACTTGGATTTTCAGAAGGCGTTTGACAAAGTTCCTCATGAGAGGCTTCTAGGAAAAGTAAAAAGTCATGGGATAGGGGGTGATGTCCTTTTGTGGATTACAAACTGGCTAAATGACAGGAAACAGAGTAAGATTAAATGGACAATTTTCTCAGTGGAAGGGATCGAGCAGTGGAGTGCCTCAGGGATCTGTATTGGGACCCGTACTTTTCAGTATATTTATAAATGATCTTGAAAGAAAAATGATGAGTGAGGTAATCAAATCTGCAGATGATACAAAATTGTTCAGAGAAGTTAAATCACAAGCAGATCGTGATAAATTGCAGGAAGATCTTGTGAGATTGGAAAATTGGGCATCGAAATGGCAGATGAAATTTAATGTGGATAAGTGCAAGGTGATGCATATAGGGAAAAATAACCCATGCTATAGTTACACAATGTTATGTTCCATATTAGGTACTACCACCCAAGAAAGAGATTTAGGCATCATAGTGGATAACACATTGAAATCGTCGGTTCAGTGTGCTGTGGCAGTCAAAAAAGCAAACAGAATGTTGGGAATTATTAGAAAGGGAATGGTGAAAAAAACGGAAAATGTGATAATGGCTCTGTATTGCTCCATGGTGAGACCGCACCTTGAATACTGTGTACAGTTCTGGTCGCCGCATCTCAAAAAAGATATAAATGCGATGGAGAAGGTACAGAGAAGGGCAATCAAAATGATAAGGGGAATGGAACAGCTCCCCTATGAGGAAAGACTAAAGAGGTTAGGACTTTTCAGCTTGGAGAAGAGACGGCTGAGGGGGAATATGATAGAGGTGTTTAAAATCATGAGAGGTCTAGAACGGGTAGATGTGAATCGGTTATTTACTCTTTCAGATAATAGAAAGACTAGGGGGCACTCCTTGAAGTTAGCATGTGGCACATTTAAAACTAATCGGAGAAAGTTCTTCTTCACTCAATGCACAATTAAACTCTGGAATTTGTTGCCGGAGGATGTGGTTAGTGCAATTAGTATAGCTGTGTTTAAAAAAGGATTGGATAAGTTCTTGGAGGAGAAGTCCATTACCTGCTATTAAGTTCACTTAGAGAATAGCCACTGCCATTAGCAATGGTAACATGGAATAGACTTAGTTTTTGGGTATTTGCCAGGTTCTTATGGCCTGGATTGACCACTGTTGGAAACAGGATGCTGGGCTTGATGGACCCTTAGTCTGACTCAGTATGGCATTGTCTTATGTATATCTTCCTAGTTACTAGGGATGTGAATCGTTTTTTGACGATTTAAAATATCGTCCGATATATTTTAAATCATCAAAAATCGTTAGAGCCGCGATACAATAACAATTCCCCCGATATATCGTCAAAAAATCGTAAATCGAGGGAAGGGGGAGGGGAAGGGGGAGGGCGGGAAAACCGGCACACTAAAACAACCCTAAAACCCACCTCGACCCTTTAAAATAAATCCCCCACCCTCCCGAACCCCCCCAAAATGCCTTAAATTACCTGGGGTCCAGAGGAAGGGTCCCGGTGTGATCTTTTACTCTCGGACCTCCGGTGCTTGTAGAAATGGTGCCGGCGCTACCTTTGGTTTTTCCGTACGGAAAAACGATTCGCGGCAGGAGATCGCTCCCGGACCCCCGCTGGACCCCCAGGGACTTTTGGCCAGCTTGGGGGGGCCTCCTGACCCCCACAAGACTTGCCAAAAGTCCAGCGGGGGTCCGGAACGACCTCCTGCAGTCGAATCGTGTTGTCTACGGCCGGCGCCATTTTGCGCAAAATGGCGGCGCAAAATGGCGCCGGCCGTGGACAACACGATTCGACTGCAGGAGGTCGTTCCGGACCCCCGCTGGACTTTTGGCAAGTCTTGTGGGGGGCAGGAGGCCCCCCCAAGCTGGCCAAAAGTCCCTGGGGGTCCAGCGGGGGTCCGGGAGCGATCTCCTACGCTCTTGACCTCGGGGGACAAAAAACAAAATGGCGCCGGCGCTCCCTTTGACCTGTCATATGACAAGGCAAAGGTAGCGCCGGCGCCATTTCTACAAGCACCGGAGGTCCGAGAGTAAAAGATCACACCAGGACCCTTCCTCTGGACCCCAGGTAATTTAAGGCATTTGGGGGGGGGTTCGGGAGGGTGGGGGATTTATTTTAAAGGGTCGGGGTGGGTTCTAGGGTTGTTTTAGTGTGCCGGTTTTCCCGCCCTCCCCCCCACTGGACCCCAGGTAATTTAAGGCATTTTTGGGGGGGGGGGGGGTTCGGGAGGGTGGGGGATTTATTTTAAAGGGTCGGGGTGGGTTTTAGGGATGTTTTAGTGTGCCGGTTTTCGATTTTCACGATTTTCACGATATTTAAAAAACCCAAACGGCGACGATCCGATTCCCTCCCCCTCCCAGCCGAAATCGATCGTTAAGACGATCGATCACACGATTCACATCTCTACTAGTTACTCACCTTTTTTGACTCGTGTTTTGATTTAAATTCCTTCTATATAAAATCTGCAGCAAATTACTCCCACCAAACACAATTATCATGTAAAATCAAAACATTTAAAACCAAATAAAAATAGATAAGACCTAGTAAACAGAAAAAGTATAGCAAGGAAGTTTGAAGTGCGGCACATGCTTCCAGTCCTCTTCTCCTGCAAGGGGTGCAGGGTCTCTGGAAGCTGGAGCTGTGGAGTTCAATGCCTGGATTGCTCGCTGTAACCTTTGAAGTCCTCTCCTGAGCGCTGCTGGGAACAGTATGCAGATTAGTCTTCCGGTCTTCTGTTGCTGCAAGATAAAGTTTCTAGATGAAATAAATGACTGCTATATAGGCTAGTTGATGAGAGAACGGATGAGAGAAGGATGAGAGAAGGATGAATTTTATACTTAATTCTTAGTGGAACACAGAATTTGGTGTAAGAAGTAACGGAAGTGGGGTCTCTCGGCAATAGCGATCAAAGTGTGATCAAATGTGACTTAATGACTGGGAAGACATTAAATAAATCTATAACTCTAACTTTAAACTTTCAAAAGAAAGACTTTAATAAAATGAGGAAAATAGAAAAAAACTGAAAGGTGCAGTTACAAAGCTTAAGAGTTTACATCAGATATGGCCATTGTTTTAAAATTATTTAGAAGCCCAGTCCAGATGTATTCAATTCATTAAAAAATTGGTAGGAAGGCCATACAACTGCCTACATGGTTAAAAACTGAGGTGAAAAAGTCTGTTTTAGCAAAAGAACTTCTTTCAAAAATTGGAAAATGGATCCAACTGAAGAAGATAGGAAAAAGCATAGGCATTGGCAAGCTAGATATAAAACATTGATAAACCTGGCTAAAAGAAAATTTGAAAAGAAGCTGGCTTTAGAGACAAAAACTCATAATAAAAACTTTAAAAAATATATCTGAAGCAGGAAGCCAGTGAGGGATTCGGTTGGACTGTTAGATGAACAAAGGGTTAAAGGGGCTCTTAGGGAAGATAAGGCCATTGCAGAAAGACTGAATTAATTCTTTGCTTCAGTGATTACTGAAGAAGATGTTGGGGAGATACCTATGCTAGAAGCTATTTTCATTGGTGATGATTTAGAGGAACTGATAGAAATCACTCTGAAGGTGGAAGATATAATAAGGCAGACTAACAAATTAAAGAGGGCAATTCATCTGGACCATTTGCCGCTTTGCTGGGGAAGCACACGCTGGCAGTTGGCCGGCGTGCACAATTTGCTTCTGCTCCAGGAGCAGCAACTTAAAAAAAAAAAAAAAGTAAGATAGATTAGTTTTAGGGGTGTGGAGAAGAGGGGAAGGGAGGATAGGTAGGGGGTAGGGAAGTTTCCTCCCAGTCTGCTCCTTAATTGGAGCAGATTGGGAGAGAACTAGCGAGGGCCGGGATGCATCACCATGTGAAAATTGCATAAGTACTCCCCCGCGCTCACCGCCTGCATATGCATGCGTGGATTAGCACTGGCGCACACATGTTATAATATCAAAGTGCCCATGTGTGTGCGCCGGGAAGTATGCCCGCATGTAGGTTTAAAAATCTATCCCATAATTGTATTGGAAAAGGTACAGAGAAGGACAACCAAAGTGATAAAAGGGATGGAGCAGCTCCCCGACGAGGAAAGGCTAAAGAGGTTGGGTCTGTTCAGCTTGGAGAAGAGACATCTGAGGGGGAATGTGATAGAGGTTTATAAAATCATGAGTGGAATAGAAAAAAATCTAGGCATCATAGTGGATAACACATTGAAATTGTCGGCTCAGTGTGCTGCGGCAGTCAAAAAAGCAACCAGAATGTTAGTAATTATTAGGAAGGGAATGGTGAATAAAACGGAAAATGTCATAATGTCTCTGTATCGTTCCATGGTGAGAATACACCTTGAGTACTGTGTACAGTTCTGGTTGCCGCATCTCAAAAAAGATATAGTTGCAATGGAGAAGGTACAGAGAAGGGCAACCAAAATGATAAAGAGGATGGAACAGCTCCCCTATGAGGAAAGGCTGAAGAGGTTAGGGCTGTTCAGCTTGGAGAAGAAATAGCTGAAGGGGGATATGATAGAGGTCTTCAAAATCATGATATCTAGAACAGGTAAATGTGAATCAGTTCTATTATCTTTTGGATAATAGAAGGACTAGGGGACACTCCATGAAGTTAGCAAGTAGCGCATTTAAAACTAATTGGAGAAAATTCTTTTTCACTCAATGCACAATTAAGCTCTGGAATTTGTTGCCAGAGGATGTGGTTAGTGCAGTTAGTGTAGCTGAGTTTAAAAAAAGGTTTGGATAAGTTCTTGGAAGAGAAGGCCATTAAATGCTATTAATCAAGTTGTCTTAGAGAATCGCCACTGCTATTACTGGCATCAGTAGCATGGGATCTACTTAGTGTTTGGGTACTTGCCAGGTACTTGTAACCTGGATTGGCCACTGTTGGAAACAGGCTGCTGGGCTTGATGGACCCTTGGTCTAATCCAGTATGACAATTTCTTATGTTCTTATGGGTAAATGTAAATTGGTTATTTACTATTTAAAAAATTACAAAGGCTAGGGGCACTCCATGAAGTTAGCAAATAGCACATTCAAAACAAATCAGAGAAAATGTTTTTTTTCATTGAACACACAATTAAGCCCTGGAATTTATTACCGGAGGGTTTGGCTAAGGCAGGTAGCATAGCTGGGTTTTATAAAAGGTTTGGACAAATTCCTGGAGGAGAAGTCAATAAACTGTTACTAACCAAGTAGACTTAAGGAACAGCCACTACTTATTACTGTGTAATATCAGCATGGGATCTATTTGCTGTTTGGGTTGTTGCCAGGTACTTGTGACCTGGATTGGTCAGTGTTGGAAACAGGTTACTAGGCTTGACGGATCCTTAGTCTGAGCCAATATGGCAAGTCTTTTAGTTCTTATCCCACCAAATATAACTGTAATTACACTAGCGCATAGAAAGATTTTGGGAAAATGTATGCACATACGTTTACATTTTTCAAACGAATGCATCTAAGTCCAAATCCCTCCCCAACTCTAATCCCAGGGACACCTCTGCTCTGTGTATGTAAACTTATGCACACCAGGTAATACACGCACAAGTTTACCTGTATATTGCTATGGGCAATTTTATAAAACCCATTTTTATGGGTATAAAACTGTTTTACCTAAGGAAATGCTTTTGAAAATTACCCTTTCTAATGAGAGGCACTTGTTCACATGAACTGCGTATGTGAATACATCGTGCTTTGAGAACATTAAGATAAACGATGACATGCAGAGTCTGAAACATGTAAATTCACAAGGCTAATTGAAACCTTGATCAAGTTCCTCATGCGAAAAAGCAAATTTCACAGGTTGCAAGGAGTGCCCAGTTTCAGCCATCTCCCTGTCAGTGTTTATTTTACATGGCTTTAGGGACCAAGAGATGATTAGCAGAAGGAGAGAGGGGAAACAAGAGAGGAGGTATCATAGGCCTCAGGCTCAGGCCTCATTTCCGCGTTTGATGCGTTAACAGCAGATTTCGCGGTTCAATTTCTGACACTATGTGGGTGGCATCCTGATATCAAATACTCGACAGATGAAGCAGTTTTCTCCCACACTAATGAAGGGATTTAAGCAACATTTTTTCTTTTTTTGCAGGCTTTCTGTTAGATCCTTAGCAGATTCTTATAAACAGAAACATTTGGAATTTGCATTGTCTTTACGTACACTGGAAAAATTAATAAATTCATAATCCTTAACATAGAACTTATATTTTTCCCCAACATGTGAATCGAGACAAGGAAAACATATCAATTACTGTAGTTATATGTTATATAAGCCAAACATTATTGATAAATCCAAGTTATACCACTTTCAAAATTCATAATTTTTTGTTTTTTACAATTAGGTTAAACATCACCTGCACATTTGTATTTATTTCAAACAGCAACTGTGATAAAGCAAAATCACTAATCATTTATTCTGGATCTGTCACTTCAGACTCAGTCTAAAAAAATGCATCCCAGATCTCAAATCTACATTGTTGTTGACTAGTTCTATAAATTGGCTTCTCCAGAATTGCCATACCTGGGAACTTTTGATTTTCAGTCATCCTGAGATTGTTGAGGAATAGTGGAAAGCAAGTGGGGCAGCAGGGGAGGAGGAAATACACAAACTTTCTCCTCTCTCTGTCACACATGCACACACATACACACCCTTCTACCTTCTCTTCTTACTCCCCTTTCCTCTTACGTCTCACTCACTCATCCCTCTTCCCTTCCCTCCCAGTCACTCACCCCCTCACCTTCCCTTTCCTCAGTCACTTGCCCCTCCCTTCCCTCAATCACTCTCCCCCTTCCCTTTCAATCACTCACCTCATACCCATTCCCTCTCAGTTACTAACCTCCTCCCTTCCACTCATCCCTTCTCTTCCCTTTCAGTCACTCCTCCTCCTCCACCGCTGCCGCTGGGCGGGATGGGATCTCCCAGCGGTCATTGGTAAGGCCAGTGCTAGCATTTTTGCTGCCCTATGTGAACAATTACTATGCTGCACCACGCCTGGTTCCCTTTTTATAATAAACACAGAATGTTGTTATTCCCAGTAACCAAACACAGTAAAAATTGTCAGTCTATCACTCTGATGCAGAAAAAAAGCCATGCTCCCTCTGGCAATCTAAACTTTTAAAATTGACACTCCCCCTGAATCTCAATGTCAAAACTGGGCAGGAGTCATCCACGATCCGTTATATAAAAATGGTGCCGGCCATAAACCCATATGGTTCTAGACCTATTGTAACATGTTGGGTGTGGATTTGGCCCTCAGAAAATCTTATGTAAACTAAATAATAATAATGATATAGGGGTAGATTTTAAAAAAGTGCGCCTTCGCGTACTTTTGTTGGCGCACCAGGCGCCAACAAAAGTACGCTGGATTTTAGCAGATACGCGCATAGCCGCGCGTATCTGCTAAAATCCAGGATCGACGCGCACAAGGCTGCTGATTTTGTGCAGCTGGCGCGTGCCGAGCTGCGCAGCCTGCCTCCGTTCCCTCCGAGGCCGCTCCGAAATCGGAGCGGCCTCGGAGGGAACTCGCTTTCACCCTCCCCTCACCTTCCCCTCCCTTCCTCTATCTAACCCACCCCCCCGGCCCTATCTAAAAACCCCCCCTACCTTTGTCGGGGGATTTACACCTCCCGGAGGGAGAAGTAAATCCCTGCGCGCCAGCGGGCCGCTAGCGCGCCGAGACGCGACCTGGGGGCGGTTCCGGAGGGCGCGGCCACGCCCCCGGACCGCCCCGGTCTGAAACCACGCCCCCGGGCCCGCCCCCGAAACGCCATGTCCCGCCCCCAAAACGCTGCGCCGATCGGCTCCGCCCCCAACACACCCCTGACACGCCCCCTCGAAAAACCCCGGGACTTACGCGAGTCCCGGGGCTCTGCGCGCGCCGGCGCGCAAGGTCCTGCTCGCGTAAATCCGGGCGGATTTACGCGAGCAGGGCTCTTAAAATCCGCCCCATAGTAAACTTCCCATACTAAAATAGTACTAACTGCCAGCACTCAAACAGGAACAACCCTATCTATGAAAAAGCAATACTGCAAATAGTACACCAGGATTTAAAACACCAATATATATATTGTGGGAAAAACAGATCAAACTAGTCTGCTATAAATCCCTACACAGAAACTACAAGCTAGCAGAATACCCCACCTCAGTTAAACATGCAGAACACAGACTCATCCTCATCAAATACAGAATAAAGAGACCATAAAATACAGAATAAAGAGACCACATCCTTGTTATATTGTATTCTCTACCAGCCTATTACAAGAAACCCACCCCCTACAATAATTAACACCACACCACTTGTATCATATAACCTTGTATCATATAACCTATTATAATCATATAACCTCTTGTATCATATAACCTTTCCGACCTCCATAACTCACCTACGTAAAATCTTTAATCATGTTAACCCAATGTTAAAACCTTTGTAAACCGTTGTAATGGCAATACAAAATCATGAGATCTAGAACGACGGTATATAAAACTCTATAAATAAATAAATAAAATAAAATAAAGTATAAATAGAAACATGTACCCAGAAACTGAACAATAAATAAATAAAAACAAGCCGGACTCTGTATGCAATGCAGCAATGGAGAAACAAGCATCACCATTCCTCATAAATCATTCATCAAAAAATAAAATCAAATAATATAAATCAATCACATTAGTAAAACCATACTAATAAAAAAGAATATTTCCAAGGAGCTGAGGAACAGAATAACATCCAATAATTAAGAGCTCAAACTAAATTTAAAAATTTTTCCAAACAGCAATAAAATATTTCAAAATGGCAGACACAGACACCCAATATTTAAAATTATTAAGGATGGAAAATTTACTGCACTACATACCTGAAAACTTCATTTCCAGTCACAATGAGCATGTAGATTAGTGGGGCAGCACACACACAGAAACAGGCTCACATTCATACACACATACACACACACACACAAACACACACACATTCGGATTCGCATTTCAGAAGAAAACAGATAAATACAGATATTCCAAAATACTGCATAAGAACATAAGACTTGCCAAACTGGGTCAGATCAAGGGTCCATCAAGCCCATTGTCCTGTTTCCAACAGTGGCCAAACCAGGTCACAAGTACCTGGCAGGATTCCAAGGTTTAGACAGATTCCAATCTGCTTATCCCAAGAATAAGCCGTGGTTTCTGCAATTCTACCTTAATAATAGCTAACAGACTTTTCCTCCAGGAATTGTCCAAACCGTTTTGAAGCACAGCTACACTAATAGCTTTCACCACATCCTCTGGCAACACAATTCAGAGTTTAATTATGCATTGAGTAAAAAAATATTTTCTATTATTAGTTTTAAATGTTTTACCCAGAAACTTCATTGTGTGTCCCTTGGTCTTTGTACTTTTGAAAGAGTAAACAACTGATTAATGTTTACTTGTTCCATTCCACCCATTATTTTATTAACCTCTATCATATCTCCCTTCAACCTTCTCTTCTCCAAGCTGAAGGCTCCTAACCTCTTTAACCTTTCTTCAAAGGGGAATTGTTCCATCCCCTTTACTATTTTGGTCTCCCTTCTATGTACTTTTCTAATTCTGCTATATCTTTTTGGAGATGTGGTGACCAGAACTGCACACAATATTAAAGATGGTCGCACCATGGAGCGATACAGAGGCATTTTGATATTTTTTGTTTTATTCTCCATTCCTTTCCTAATAATCCCTAGCATTCTATTTGCTTTCTTGGCTGCTGCTGCACACTGAGCAGAAGAGTTCAATATATTATCAACGATGAGGACTAGATCCTTTTCCTGAATGGTGACTCCTAATGTGGAACCTTGCATTGTGTAGCTATAATTTGGGTTACTATTCACTAAGTGCATCACATTATATTTGTTCACATTAAATTTCATTTGCCATTTGCATGCCTAGAATCCCAGTTTTGCAAGGTCCTCTTGCAATTTCTCACAATCCTCTCGTGGTTTAACAACTTTGAATAATTTTGTGTCATCTTCAAATTTGATCACTCACCTGTTGTTCCCATTTCCAAGTAATCTTGAAATATATTAAAAAAACAGTGGTCCCAGAACAGATCCCTGGGATACTCCACTATTTACTTTTCTCTATTGGGAAAACTCACCATCTAAGCCCACCCTCTGATTTCTACTTCTTAACCAGTTGGCATTCCAAAATAAGGCACTGCCCCCCCCCCCCCCGCCCCCCCATATCCCAAGATGTATCTCATGAGGGACTTTGTCAAATGGCCTCTGGAAATCCAGATACACTGCAGCTAGAACAATCTGGGTAGTAGGAAATGGGAAGAGATCCCCCCTTTCAATTTCCCTGCATTGGCTCCTGATTGATCAATGTATTACATTTAAAATAATCTCATTTACATGCAAGGTCATGAAGGGCATTGACCCTGCCTATCTGACAGATGGTAGCTTCCTTCCTCCCTCCCTCGAAGCATACAGTCTAGACCAATGTTTCCCAAACCTGTCCTTGGGGACCTCCAGCCAATCAGGTTTCTAAGATATGCACAATAAATATACATGAGATAGATTTGCATGTGTTGCATCTCTTACCTGCAAATTTATCTCAGGCATATTTAGGATATCCTGAAAACCTGACTGGCTGGGGGGTCCCCCAAGACAGACTTGGGAATCACTGATCTAAAGAAAAACTATGCCTGACCATTTCCTCTCACAAGACTCTGCGACTGAATAAAATAAGATTCAGAACCTTCAGGTGAGCAGCATTGGACATGTGGAACTCACTCCCCCTCTTTGCCCAAAAGACTCACTAGTCAAACATCTTCACAACAAGTGGTATTTGGTAGGAGAGCGGGGTACCCCCGACCATGATATCTAAAGAATTCAGATGATTAATTATAAGGGGCAAAGTCTACCTTCTATTTATGTATTTATTTATTTAACGTTTTTATATACCGATATTCGTGGGAACATCATATTGGTTTACATATAACTTGCAACAAAAGTACATTGAACAGGGAGAGGTACAACTGGGGCGGGGATAAGAGCTTAGAACAAGAACAATGTAACTATTATTTAAAGTAGCGGCAGCAGAAGTGTTGCTGGTTTAGGGGGAACGGGAGGAAAATAGGGTGGAACGAGCATTGCAAGTATAAATTACAAGTGGCGGGGGAAGATATTTTGCTGGTATGGGGGGGATTGGGTGGAGGAAGAGACATGGCATGGAGAGATCCAGGGCGAAGCACTGGGAGGAGACGGGAGAGCAATGGGTGTGGGGAGGGGAATAGGAGGGGTGCAAAAAGGGGAGGGATGAGAAAGGGAGGGAAGGCGGTGCGGTAGGGGAAGTTGCACATAAAGGTGTAAATGCTGAAGGCGCGAAAGTTTAATCTGGCGCGAAATCCAGATACACTGCAGCTAGAACTCTGGGTAGTACATTCACATTCACTGTTGCCTGCTGGTAACAAACCACACTTTAACATTTTTGTTGTAAGCCCTTTTAGCAACAAACTGTTTTGTAATGATTCTGCTCTGAACTCTTTCACGTCTCTGTCTTTCATTTATTCCAAATTATTTCACTATATGGTAACCCACTCCACTGTAAATGAATTATATACTGTCCAATAGCTGGGATTTCCTGTGCAATATGCCTTCATCCTGTAATCTGCTTTGAAGTGGTTGACCTGTCACAAAAGGTCAAATATAAATCTTAAAACTAGAATAAGCAACCTATATCTCTCATGCTATGTCCATTTTTTCTAACACGTTTTTTGTAGGTTTCTTCTAACCTGTCCCTCATGTTTTCTGCATATATTAACTCAGATTTGTAAAATTCTATAAAAATGTGAATTCAGTATGGAGTTGTTTTTTTTTCTTAATCTCTTTGAATTTGCATAGCAAAATAGATCTCATCATATACATTCACCTATCTTTCCTTTCATCAAACATTATGGTAATTAATATTGCATCAACTTCAGGTAATAACCATAAAGGCAAATAAAAGAAATCTCTCTCTTTAAGTTCCAACATTTTTGGATCATATATACAGATCAGATATGCATTAGCTCTTCTTTACATAAGTATAAAAGTCCCCATAATTCTAAGGCTGAATGATAGATTCTTTCTATTTCTAATACAATGATGTGTAGATCTAACCAGTCAACCACTGGTGTCAGCTGACCAGACCTGAAGTATGCCAGAAATTAACCAGCATAAATCTCCCACTACAATTCTCTTTGCAATATTTTAAATTCCATTCTGTTCCACAGGAACTTAAATATACCAGAGTTCAGTTTAAAGTAGGCATCTGGTGTGAAAATCAAGACCATACTAAACAAACATAATAGTTTTAAGGTGAATAGCTATTTTATTAGATTACCTCTGCCAATCAATGTTAAAGAGACAATCACTGAAATCTCTAGACGTATCAAGATGATTTATGTTAATATTCCCAAATATGTGAACTAATCATAAACAACAGAAAGTTCAATAGAAGTGAAAAAAAAACCCCTCCCAGAAAGGGGGTTGGGTGGAGAAAGAACATGCGACCACTAAAAGGAACTGCAGTAGGAAGAGGCAATGTAATAAGAGCCACCAATCTGGCAGTCAGAGAAAGACTGAAAAGGTTATCAGACCTCCTACTGTGAAAGCGATTAAATGACTATGGAAAAGAGGAGTCAGAGTTTCAGGTAAGTGATTTGCGTGTGACAGCGCCCTGACTATTGCTTCTGACTTATAGTGAAATATCACTTCACAAAAATAATGACAAAGTCCTAAATTGTAGAACTTTGACTGAAAGAGGGATGAATGTCAAGGGGGTCAGAATCTTTGGGTACTTGGTTTTCAGAGCAGAGAAAGATAAAGTTCAGGCAGGATGGAAGAGCTTCATTTGTTCTCCTTGCATAATTTTGCCTGGGTCTTGGCTTTGTAGATAAAAGGAGATAATCTCTGAAGGCTGGGCAAAACCAAATATCTGGTTGTGTGTTTAGCTTATGAACCCCCCCCCCCAAACAAACACAAACACACACACACACACAAACACATACACACACACACACACACACCCCTGAGGTTTTAGCATGCTACCATTTAAGTAAACTGTAGGAGAGAATAAATGGAGAGGACAATGCAGCTATGTAACATGAGTCACCAGTCCATTAGACCCCTTAGTGTAAAGGTACTTAACTGACAATTTAATAGATTAGTCAGATATTGAGGTAGGGGATTTGCATGTCACAGCCCTCTGGACTACTGCTGGTAATTTTGTAGGAAATATCACTAAAAAATCGACAGATTCAAACTCCTAAATTACAGAACTATGACTGGGAAAGAGATTTATGAGAGAAATGTACTGGAGAACAGTCCTAGGAAGCAAACAGTTTCTCACCATGACTAACAAAGGGTATTCAGACACTTGGTTGCCGAGTTCACAGACAACAGGGGATGACCAGCGCAGGATAGAGGTGCGTGCACATGGTTCCTTTCTGTGGTCCTGCATGGATCTTGGCCTTTTGACAGAGGTGATTCATACAGGGTCAGACAACAGAGAAAGCAAAAGCCAGGCTGAGAAAAGATAACTTATCCAGGCTTGGTAACAGCACATGACTGGCCATGAGCTTAGCAGAGCTAAAATTCTGAAAGCTGAGACTGTGGAGGGCCAGAAATACTGAACACTAAAACAGCCATAAGCAAGGTAGAGATGTAGACCCAAGCCAGGGAAAACCTTCCTACTGAGGAAGGAGAACTGAATGACAGCAGCAGGCCTGGAGGTGGAGTGGTCCCACCCAGGTGAGGGGAACCCAGCAACAGATCTGGAGATCAAGCTGTCCCCCTTGAGCAACGGGACCCCAGCAGCAGTCCGGGAGGTGGAGTCAGATCCCCCAGTAAGGTGTGGACTCCAGTGGCAGTCCAGGAGAAGGAGTCATGTCCCCCATGAGGGCATGGACCCCAGCGGCAGTCCAGGAGGCTGAATCAGGTCCCTCCAGGAGGGCATGGACCCTAGCGGCAGTCCGGGAGATGGAGTCAGATCCCTCAGGAGGGCATGGACCCCAACGACAGACCTTCTGCTCTGCTGAGAGACCCATCTTTCAGCAGTGTGGAAGGAGATGGTTTAGATACAACGGACCCTTCCCCCCCCCAGGCCAACACTGCCCACCAGCCTAATTGCATCTTTTCACATGGGTGAGACTTGGGATAAAGGGGGAAGGATAATAATAATACTTGAGTAAGCGGGAGCACAAGAGATCCCTTCAATTCTTTATGGTGGTATACGGTGGGGGCCAACAACCCCAAATTGCCAAGTACTAAATGTTCTTGCTACCTTGTAGAAATATATATAGTTGTGTAGACTGAGATTATTAATCATGAATAGATAAATATGCTGTTTGACATCTATTAGCAATGCACATAGTCATGTAGAAATGTATATACTTGTATAGTCTAATAAACCTGTATATATTTGTACATACTGCCAGCCTTGTTCACAGTCCCATTTGTTTTCCTAGGGTGAAGGGAGAGAAATCCCACCCACTAACACCTTACATAGAAACATAGAAATGACGGCAGAAAAAGACCAATCAGCCCATCAAGCTCCCACACTTATTTTCCCATACTTTGTTTTAGCCTACATTAGGCTCTGTAGCATTTACGTTATGTTATTACCCCATATAGCTGTATCCAAGTTACTTTTACCTGTTCATTGTAAGACATTAACTTGTCATTGTTCTGTTCAGAATGTAAACCGAATTGATCAGTAGCTCTGTTATTGGAAAATCGGTATATAAAAGTGCTAAATAAATAAATAAATAAATACTTATCTGTTTCATCGACCACCAAGCTCAGAGCCAATATGGGGAGCCAGTGGAGATGTTGTAAAACTAGAGTGATGTGGTCTCTTCGTGTTAAATTAAATAAAATCCGAGCTGTGACGTTTTGGATAAGTTGGAGTGGTTGAACAGAGGATATGGGTAGGCCTAGATATAAGGAATTGCAATAATTAAATTTGTTAATATTAATGCCTGAGTAACTGAACGGAAATTGGATGGGAATAGCAGAGTTTTTAGTTCCTTTAACATTTGCAATTTAAAGAAGGATTTTTTGACTAAGGCTGAGATATTGTTAGCCATGGACAGCTTTGAATCAATGAGGGCACCTAGATTTTTTGCGTACAATTTTATAGGGATGTCTTGTCCTTCGAACGTGAAGATCTTGGGGGGCTGATGAATTGAATCTGGTACTGTAGATAGGAAGATCAATTCTGTTTTTGAAGCATTCAGCTTCAATCTATTATGAGATAACCACGTTTTTATTGTAGTTAAGTAAAGTTGGAGGAGAAAAAAAGTGTTTTTCCAGGTATCTGAGAAAGGAATGATGAATTAAATGTCATCCACATAAATTTTAAAACAGAGATCTAGATCTGACAGAAGATAACAAAGGGGTAATAAGTATATATTGAAAAGAAGTGCATAGAGTGATGAACCTTGTGGGACTCCGGACTTTGTTTATTTATTTTGTTTATTTATATTCCACTTTTCACAGCACTTCAAAGTGGATTACATTCAGGTACGGTAGGTATTTTCCTATCCCCAGAGGGCTTACAATCTAACGGGCCGATACAGTAAGGAGCGGTAGGAAGAGCTGCGTTAGTGCCGGGCGCACCCGCGTTTGCCGCACGCACAGTCCTGCTCACCTACCGCTCGATACTGTATTTAAATAGCTTGCAAATGCAAGCCGCGTCCAAGAAGCGTCTGTGAAGCGTTAGGCCCGCGCAACCCATTTTGCTGTATAGGCACTTAATACAGCGCCTATACAGTATCCTGGGTGCGCTGGTACTTGTCATTTCAAATGTCATTTCAAATGACAGGCACCAGGAAGTGGATTCCAACTTTAACCCATGAAAACCTAAAAACCTAAAATCCCCTCCTCCCGAAACGGCTCGACATTTACCAACTTACCTTTTGTTGTTTTTCAGCCCTTTCAGCCTTCTCTGCCATCCTCCGGAGGGGGCAGCCGGCGGCGAAAGCGGCTTGCAGCGGTCTCCCGCCCCCCCCCCCCCCCCGCGCAGATCCCGGTTCTCCTGGGAGCCAGCTCAAAAGCGGCTTGCAGCGGTCCCCTCCCCCCCCCCTGCGCAAGTCCTGGTTCTCCTGGGAGCCAGCTCAACTTCTGGCTGACAGCTAAACACTCTCCCCCCCCCAAAAAAAGACTGCTGAGTTACGGCCTTGGAAGCGAAGCGTACTTTCATGGGCTTGAGCACCCAAATTGACGGGCGCTCAAGCCAATGAAAGCACAGGGACGGGCAGGCGTGATGTCACGACGTCACGCCCGCCCTTCCATGTGCTTTCATGGGTTTGAGCGCCCAAATTAACGGGTGCTCAAGCCAATGAAAGCACAGGGACGGGCGGGCGTGATGTCAATGACCGCCCTTCCATGTGCTTTCATGGGCTTGAGCGCCCGTCAATTTGGGCGCTAAAGCCCATGAAAGTACGCTTCGCTTCCAAGGCCGTAACTCAGCAGTCTTTTTTTTGGGGGGGGTTTAGCTGTCAGCCAGAAGTCGAGCTGGCTCCCAGAAGAACCGGGACTTGCGCGGGGGGGGGGGGGGGGGGGAACCGCTACAAGTCACTTTCGCTGCCGGCTGCCCCCTCCAGAGAATGGCAGAGAAGGTTGAAGGGGCTGAAAGCAACAAAAAGTAAGTTGATGACATGTCGAGTAGCTTCGGGAGGAGGGGATTTTAGGTTTCCTTTTGGGGGAAAGGTTGCCGTCTACCCTTACCCCGCCTCTAATGCAGAGGTAGGGGTAGGCGGTAAATGAGCAGGTTAAACGTGCGGCTAAACTGCAGGTTTATTTTATTTTTTATTTAAAATATTTCTATACCGGACTTCATGAATGGGATTCATATCAGGCCGGTTTACATGGAACTAGGGGAAAACCAGAGTAACCAAACAAGAAGGCCGAAACAAGCAAAGTTACAATATAACAGGGGACTGAACTTGGGAGCTAAATAGCTAGGAAAGGAGAGTTAAAAAGGCTAAATAGCTAGGAAAGGAGAGTTAAAAAGGCGATAGTCGGGGCGCGCGTTACTGAATGGGGGGGAATAGCTAATCCGATCGTTTACATCTAATATACATGGCGCGGGCGGAAGGGGTTACTCGTTGATTTAAAGAGGCGGTAAGAATGGGTTAAAGGGGATAGTGAATCGTGGGTTGGGCTAACGTGGCCAAATTGTGAGTAAAAGGCGGGTTAGAAACAGGGTAACCGCGGCCGCACTTTACTGTATTGACCTATAAGTTTGTACCTGAGGCCATGGAGGATAAAGTGAACCCTGGTCTCCTGGTTCGTAGCCCACTGCTCTAACCACTAGGCTACTCCTCAATCACTTTGTTGTATACCATTCAGATTTTGGAATTCCAACATTGATGCACTGTGGTTGTTCTGTTATGAAAGACTTAAACCATTGTAGAACTGTTCTGTTAATACCAATCTGTTTGAGATCAAGAAGCAGAATGTCATGATTTAAGGTATCAAAGGCTGCTGAAATGTCAAGTAGAACCATTATATAATCTGTGTTTGAAGCCTCTGATTATTGTATCGAAGGATGAAGGAAGTAAAAACTCTGTACTTTGACCTTTCCTAAAACCATGTTGACTAAGGTGTAACAGAGAGTTTTCTTCTATATAATCAGATAGTTGTCGAAGAGCAATTGATTCTGTAATTTTAGCAATTGTAGGAAGGTGGCTATGGGGCGGTAATTTGATACATCTGATAGATCTTGATTTTTGTTTTTGGGAATTGGCAAAATAACAATTTTCTGGAGAGAAGTTGGAAAGTGACCTTGTGAAAGGGATGCATTAACTATATCAGCAATTGGTCGGGTGATGAGATCTTTGATATTTCTGAATAGGTAACCTGAACAGGGATTAAATGGGCTATAAGAGGGTTTTGATTTTGTTAGTATGTTCAGTATATCACTGTTATTAATAGGGGTACATTCAGAAAAAGAACAAACTGATTGAGGTAATGTGGATTTGGGGATAGGTAATAATGAAAATTCTGGTAGATATATTATCTGTTTTGTTTTTAAAATGTGCAGCTAGGTTATTACAGAAATCATCTGTTGCTGTGAAAGATGAATTTTCTTGTACGGTTGTCAAGCTTCTTACAATGTTAAATAAAACTTTCAGATTTACATTGGCACTTTGAATTTGTAGAGTGTAATGTTTTTCTTAGCTTTTATAATTTCTTTTTTGTATTGCTGTAGGCAGGTAAAATAGGCTTGTTTGTGTATTGGCAACGGATTTTTTCACCATCTGCGTTCCAAATTACGTAATTCACATTCAAGTAGTCTGAGTGAGTCAGAGTACCATGTGGAGGTAGCTTTTATAGATTTTTTATGAGGCTTTAGTGGTGCTATTGTATTAATGGTCTCTTTGATACTTTTGTCCCAGTACGATACCATTTCTGTTACATCAGTATAAGGATTTTGTGTTAGCATAGGAGTTATGGTTTCAATAAAGGTATCCGATGCCTTATGCCGATGCCTCCCGATGACATGGGAGGCATCGGCATAAGGTCACAGGAGCGATGTCGGATTTATTTGCTGCCTACCTGCATTAGAGACTGCTATTCTGCACGCTCCCAGCATCAGTTTGGGAGTTCCATCTGCAAAGTCCTTTGCCACACAGGCTAGTCCCGCCCCACCTCCCACATCATCGGGAGGCATCAGCATAAGGTCACAGGAGCAATGCCGGAGGCACCACGCACCAGTGCGTCGTGTGCCAAAGGAGCGCGACAAAGGGGCATGCCCCTTTGTTCTCCCCTTAGTGCGGTCCTTGCAACCATAATACTCACTCTAAATTACTGTTATTTTTGTATTTCAGCATTCTACTCTACACATCAAGACCAAAAGATGATATACCTACAATCACTGGAAAGCTAAGTGGTTCAGCTCTATCACAGCATTGGCGGCAAAGCTTTGCAGATGGAACTCCTGCACTAAAGCTGGGAGGGTGCAGAATAGTAGTCTCTAATGCAGGTAGACAGATAGGTTGTCCTTAGGTTATCCAGCTATCTTAGGTCCTGATTCATCATGCTATTTTCCAATAGACACAGAATGGGAGAAAAACTGTAGCGAATCAGGCAGTTATCTGGAGAACACAGAAAATTGGGGTTGTCCAGATAATAGTGTCCTGGCCTAGAACAGCCCAACACTGCCCCTAATACAGCTGGATAAGGTTTTAGTTAATTAATAGACTGGTAGCATTTTAAATCCTGGTGTTTGTCTGGCCAAACTTAGGGCTAGATTCATCAAATAATCACATGCGATAGGAAGAGGGGTATCTTTATGATAATAGTGCACATTGCAATAAATAGGCTTAGTGCTTCATATAGATATAGGTATTACCACAAAGTGCGTTAACTTTTTTGCACTTTGCGGTAATACCACAATTATTGCATTTCCTACCTGCAACCACTGGGGGGGGGGGGGGGGGGAGGAGAGGGAGAGAGAGATAGGGACTATCTATAAGGCCCTTGTAGTAGTTAGCTATTTATGCTACTGTAGGAGCCCCACCTAGTAACTCGAGGTGAGGTTTAGGTAGTAGTGTAAGGGGTTAGGAGCCACTTTGACATGCACAGTGAGATGTACAAACAGAACAGTACACTCTTATGAAGATTTGATGTCCTTTGGAGTGAAAAAACACACAACGATGAGATTTGTACAATGTTCTCTCAACCTAGCTTGATGTTACCCAGGTAGAGAGTCCATACTTATATCTGCAGGCATTGCTCCAAGGCCTGCCTTTGATAGGGAGGAACAACTTGGTGGGGGTGTGGCACTTTATGTTCGGGAGGGTATAGAGTCCAACAGGATAAAGATCATACAAGAGACTGATGCTCAGTAGAATCTATATGGTAGAAATCCCATGTGTGTTGGGTGTTGGGTAAGAATATAGTGATAGGAGTATACTACCATACACCTGGACAAAATGGTCAGACAGATGATGAAATGCTAAGAGAAATCAGGGAAGCTAACCAATTTGGCAGTGAAATAACAATATTGACTGGGTAAATGTAACATCAGGACTTGCTAGAGACATAAAGTTCCTGGATGTAATAAATGACTGCTTCATGGAGCAATTGGTTCATGGAGCATAACTAAAAAGTCATGGGATAGGAGGCGATGTCCTTTCATGGATTACAAACTGGTTGAAAGACAGGAAACAGATAGTAAGATTAAATGGTCAATTTTCCAAGTGGAAAAGGGTAAACAGTGGAGTGCCTCAGGGATCTGTACTTGGACTGGTGCTTTTCAATAAATATATATAAATGATCTGGAAAGGAATACGATGAGTGAGGTTATCAAATTTGTGGATGATACAAAATTATTCAGAGTAGTTAAATCACAAGTGGATTGTGATACATTACAGGAGGACCTTGCGAGACTGGCAGATTGGGCATCCAAATTGCAGATGAAATTTAATGTGGACAAGTGCAAAATGTTGCATTTAGGGAAAAATAACCCTTGCTGTAGTTACACGATGTTAGGTTCCATATTAGGTGCTACCACCCAGGAAAAAGATCTAGGCATCATAGTGGCTAATACTTTGAAATCATCGGCTCAGTATGCTGCAGCAGTCAAAAATGTAAACAGAATGTTAGGAACTATTAGGAAGGAAATGGTTAACAAAACAGAAAATGTCATAATGCCTCTGTATTGCTCCATGGTGAGTCTGTACCTTGAATACTGTGTACAATTCTGGTTGCCACATCTCAAGAAAGATATAGTTAAGATGGAGAAGGTACAGAGAAGGGCAACCAAAATGATAAAGGGGATGGAACAACTCCCCTATGATGAAAGACTAAAGAGGTTAGGACTGTTCAGCTTGAAGAAGAGACACCTAAGGGGGATATGATAGAGGTGTTTAAAATCATGAGACGTCTTGAATGAGTAGATGTGAATCGGTTATTTACACTTTCGGATAATAGAAGGACTAGGGAACACTCCATGAAGTTAGCAAGTAGCACATTTAAGACTAATCGGAGAAAATTCTTTTTCACTCAATGCACAATTAAGCTCTGGAATTTGTTGCCAGAGGATGTGGTTAGTGCAGTTAGTGTAGCTAAGTACAAAAAATGTTTGGATAAGTTCTTGGAGGAGAAGTCCATAAACTGCTATTAATAAAGTTGACTTAGGGAATGGCCTCTGCTATTACTGGCAACTGAAAAAGCAAAAAAGAAAAATGGATGCACAAAGTGAATAATAAAGAGCAATACACGGGGTTATAAAAGGGGACAACTACAAAGTGGTTGTCCTTAAACATAGCCACCGCACAAAACCACCAAGCAAGGGTTTCCCTTGTATTGTGGGTGTTGGAGATTACTAGTATCAGTAGCATGGGATCTTCTTGGTGTTTGGGTACTTGCCAGGTTCTTGTGGCCTGGTTTGGCCTCTGTTGGAAACAGGTTGCTGTGCTTGATGGACCTTTGGTCTGACCCAACATTGCAATTTCTTATGTTCCCATGCTGCAGAGGCCTGCTAACCTTTTGAGGGCAGACCATGCACTTGCCCCAAAGCTTGGTGTGTGAGCAGGCACTATACATTTTCTATGTGTTCATTTTCAGAAATGGCCTGTTTCTATCTTCCCATCTGGAGCAGTTGAAATCTCACTGCTTAATCACAAGCTTGAAGTGACCACACTGCTGGTAGTGCCAGATCACGTGTAGCCTATTAGTGATGAGTCAGCCAGGATGCTGGGCACAGTTAGTCTTGGCCATCACACAGCTAAACCTGAAGCAGTGCATTTTGGGGCCAGGCATAATCCCTGTGTCATGGCTCACAAATTGGCATCTCTGGAGGGCATACTGCAGAGCAGGTAGGGACTTTCCCAATCAGACCATGAGGTAGCAGTTTTTCTGCTAGGACAGGTGTGGCAGCTCTTATGTATTGTTTCAAGGTTGGTTGACTGCTACGAACGAGTAGCCTTAGCTTGGTTGTGAGGGCCTGGCACACATTTGTCGCAGTCCCTAGATGCGATTTAGTTGTCTGGAAGTTCTGAGCTGGATTCAGTTACTGCTATCCAGATACTGTTCCAGAATAATGTGGCATGCACTTAGGGTAGGGAAATAGGCTTTTAAGGCTCAGGCTAAGCTAGAGGCTAGCTTCTACTGTTTTATAGCAAGCTGTGGTTTGGAAACCAGATCTCCAAGTGACTGTGCTGTGATTGATGCCTTAAATCTGTCTTTGCCACAGGAGATTCTGGCTATGGTTGCAAGACCTGGCTTCTCACCCCCGTTGCTATTCCCAGCATTCTGGTGGAGACAAGATACCTCAAGGCCTTATGTTCCGGTTTTATTGTTCCTTATGTTCTACAGTTATATGTAAAGCCCCCTTCCGCTGTTGGGCAGTTCATCGTTTTATGTAAACCGGAGTGATTTGTAATTCCCACAAGAACTTCGGTATATAAAAACTAAAAATAAATAAATAAATAAATAAATAAAATAAATGTTCTACCCGTTGTGTCATAGAAAATACCTTTGGAGTTTTCAAAAGTAGATTTCACTGTTTGGACAAAATGGGTGGAGCTCTAACGTATGCCCCACCCAAAGAAGGTGATGTTGTGCTGCTCTGTTGTGTATTCCATAATCTCACTCTACGCCATAGAATACCAATGAAGATACTACTGGATCTACCCCCAGATTCCCCATGTGCACCCGCACAAGCTGAGGACACCATACTGAGCGGCAGCCAGCTTCGGCAAAACCTTATGGGACATTACTTTGCCTATTAGACCTCACCTACCCCATCCCCTTCCAGGGAAGTGAGGCCAGTAGAGTGTTTGCTGCTGTTCTCCTCTCTATCATCTTTCTTGCACTCACTGCTCCTCTTTCTGGGTCAGTGTGTAATAGAAAACATGTATGCCTACTTAGAATTCCTGTTAGAGAGTCCATTAAGCTAGGGCAAGAGAACATTGTAGAAATCTCATTTTTGTGAGACTTTCCTCACTCCAAATGACATCAAATCTTCACCGAGATGTATTGTGCTGCTCGTACGTTTCACTCTGCATGTAAAACTGGCCCCTAAACCACCACTACCTCACCTTGAGCTATTAGCTGGCCCTCCTATAGAGATATAAATAGTTGACTACTGTGAAGCCCTCCGCAGAGGCACTCCACTCCACTCTCTCTCCCCATTCCCTTCCCTAAGCCCAGAAAGTGTCAAAATGCAATCTCTATTGCAAATTGCATTACAGTTGTTTCTGGCACATCACACAGCTTAACACCAGGATAAAAGGTGTAGTTATTTCTGGCATTAAAAATATGCAATATTGCCCCTCATTTTAATTAATCCCACCAAAACCCACCCCCTTCAAAAAATTTTCATTCGTGCCTTGCGGTAACACAATTATTGCATGCATTATGGCATTAATGCACACGTTAACGCGTTATTACATGCACTAACGCCATAACGCATTTTGATGAATGAACCTATAAGTTGGTTCCAAGGTATGGGTCATGCAGCTGGTGAAATGGACGCAGATAGAGGCAGCAGGGATAGGTCATAATCTCTTGACTAGTTAGGGAGAGCACTAACTTCCTCCCCTCCATGAACCCTGACCTCTAGAACTATCCCTCAGTACTGACACAAATAAAACATCAAATAAAGTCACATCACTCTCAAGTAAACCCAAGCTCTCAACTTTATTGTCTAGTGTTCAAACCAGCCACAATATACAGGAATAGAATAAGGTAGGCATATCAGCACGGAATAATCAGAATTCATGACATACAACAGTCACAATATTCCATCTGGTACTCTCCCAGAGTGAAAGCACCAATCTTTCGGCCTTCACTTGAACGTGACTTAGATGTCCTAACTCTCCATACCAAACCTTTTACTGGAATATATGGATTGTATTCCTTAGATTTCAGATATCCAAATTCTCCCAAGTTTAGGTACACCTCTTTTTCCACCTCAACACACACAAGGCAGGTATGAGACTTCCCCTCAAGATCCCTTTCCCCCTAGATTCCTTTTCCCTTCAAATGTCAGACTAACATTCATGGCCTCTCAACCTTCCACTTGGCTTTCTCCACTTCTTCCCCATCTAGCAATGTGAGGTCTTCCTGGTATCCTCCATGCCCTTGACTTCCATGGGGGGACTCCTCATTTCTTCCTCCTGGCCAATTCCTCAAGTGGAGGAAGCACATCTTATCCACATCCTCAGCCTCAGGTCTTTACCCTTGAGGGGAAAAATCCCTGCAGGGCCTCTCTACATACTGGGGTGGTCTTCCAGTGCACCAGCCCACACACTGGCTATTCCAGGTCACTACATCTTGGAGGTCCCTCTCACTCAACCTCCATCCTAGGAAATGGCAAACTCCCACAGTTTTATAACTTCCCAGGACACATCTTCCACCACTCACCCATATTCACACTCTTAAGGGGACCAACACACCACCCCATACTAACAACATTAAGACATCATATAAACCTTCCCCACCACAACTGCCATGCAGTGGTCATTCAGTGGTATTTCACTCTCAAACAGTTAAACCATTTTAGATTAACTTTATCCAGTCAGAATCCCAGGGTCTCCCCCTGGGAGAAGTAAAAAGGAGCACAAATTTGGGAGGTCTCCCCACAATTATATAAGAAAAGTCTGATTTTAATTAAACAAGGGTATCATTATTACAGTCTACCTGAGGGTCACAAACCTTTCCTCAGCACTGTCTACACAATAGCATTGCTATTATTTTAACAACCACACCTTGGAACACTAAAGGCCTTTCAACTGTTAAACAAAGAGAATAACTTCCTCCAAGTATCCAGCAACTGCAATAAACTCATGTTCGCTTTTGTCTTTCCTGTATTTAACATTTAAATGGGGGTAAATGCTAGTTCACAGTAAGAAAAATTACTACTGTAATTAATTCCATAGATGGTGAAAATTGAGAGTTTCTCTCGGATCCTATTATCTACAAATGGAAAATGGACTTTTTACTCCATCAGTTTGTTTCTTACATCTCTGATTCTGGTGTTTAATATCCTAAAATCTATAAGGATGCAAGAAGTTCCTCTATTTTTTCCAGGATATAATATATGCATTTCTTGAACGTGCCTCAGGAATACTTACAGAAAAGTTCCGTGAAGAAAAAAACATTTTGACTGCTCTTGGAAAATGACCTGCTATGTGGGAAAGTTGTACTATAGCTTATGTTGTTTTTTCACCCACTTCTGAGTGCTCAGAGGCTACATTTCCCCCTAAGTTATGACAGATATTGCCACCCACCTTAGCTCTTCCTGCCTCTGCCCTAACAGAACCTCTTTGTTATTTTATCTAATCAGATTCAGAGTCTCTGCTATAGTTGGCTCTTTCAGAATGTTCAAAGAGGTTATATTTCTTATTTCCCAGGCTTCAGAAGAACTAAAAATAACTGAGCCAAAATCTGAAATGCAAAGCAGATAATTCTGCCAGCATTGTGGAGGGATCTTCTTTTGGGTCAGCAAGAAACGGAGCAAATCTGCCTTGGTCACATTTTATCGAGGCAGATTGCGTACTTGTGAATCAACCGTTATGAGTTGTCGGGGGGGGGGGGGGGGGTGGTTTGTCACTAAACTCCTTTTGTTTCACTAATGTACCGTACATTCTGAAAATCTGTGGCACGTGTATGTTTCTTAATGAAATACATTTTATGTGCAGACAGAAATCTACAGAGAAAGCTTTTGGATAGCAGCAAAGAAGCCACTGAGGGGGCAATTCTGTATCATGACACAGAAGTTAACCAGCAAATATAAACATAAGTGGCATCAAATTTCAAAGCAGATTTGCGCGTGTGAGTCCATTTCGAAAACGATCCCATAAAAAACTACCTGCAGACTTACACGTGCCAATTTGTGCACAGTGAGTTAAGGTGCCTACTATCGAATTTTCAGAAACGAGCACCTCCCCAGCTCCACCCCTCCCCCAGGAACGCCTCCTCGTAGGCCAGGTAAACTTACTGCGTTACCAGGCCAGCAATTTTTAAAAAGCTGATTTTCTATGGGCAGAACACTGATTTACCCATGGAAATGCTTTGGAAAATTGCCCTCTTAACGATGAGGAATGCATATCATCTACTGGTGAAGAACGCATTCCCCCTGAAATGTATGATGAAGAGTTTGACTTGAGTAGTTTGGTTGATTGAATTAATGGAGGGATTTTTTTTTTTTTTAAAGCTGTTTAATAAGAACTCTATCCACAGGAAATGTTTTTTCCTCACACTTTCTGCATTTTCTCTAGCAAAAAAATCTTTACATAGGAAAACAACAACTTACTTTCCATTTTATATTATTATGGTAACAGCATTTATGCAAAATAATGGTGGGGGAGACAAAAGAGATGATGGATAAATAAATATTTCAGGAATAATTATAGTAAATAACTTTATGCAACATAGTTTTTGTGCCTTATTGTGAACCGTTGTGATGGCACCCGCTTAACGACGGTATAGAAAAGATTTTAAATAAATAAATAACTTTGGTCATGGAAACCTTCTTAACAGAAATCACCTACAAATTATAGAATTTCATTTTTAATTGAGAATTGTTGAAAATTAATAAATTAACTAAATGAGGGCAGAGTCGGTCCCGGAAGAGGAGGCAGCGGGGCGGCACTGGGGCCGAAGCTGCACAGTTTTGCACTGAATAACTACATCATAAAAGGTGTAGTTATTCGGTGCGAAAGCCGGCAGCCATCGCACAGGCCCGCCTCCCCGTTACCGCCGGATTCTCTAAGGTCTGTGACCTTAGAAAATCCAGCTCTCAGTGGTAGTACATTTAGCTCTGTGAAGTACCAAACAACAGCTGTATCCTGTCCTCATTTTTCTAGAGTCTGGGTTATTCTGAAGGAAGTGTTGGAATGGATAGAGCCCAAGATTAGAAAAGGAACTTCAGTATCCCAGAGCTTTGTCGACCGGTCCCAGTTTATAGTTGCACTGATATCAAAACTAAGCATACATGAAAGATGCTCTGTTACCTGTTAAATGGTCAGTAAATAAATATAGCTAGTAGGTTAAATGACTCTCTTTTTCATGGATGCTTTATGAATTTCATTCCAGGCATACTTAATGGCACCTATAAAAATTAAATCATATTACTAGTGATGGCCTCAGTGCTGATAAAATAAAATAATTAAATGGATGGGATCACAGTAGCAGGCAGGTCAAGGTAAATGGCATAATGCCAGGGTAGTTGTGCTTCTCAATGGCTGTGCCATACTTTTTAAAACTTTTTATTTTATTTTTTTGGGTTCATCATTTTTCTCCTGCTCATTTATCTTTCAGCTCAGTCAGATTCTGGCTTCTATTGCAGCTACAGGGCTGGGAGTTTTCACTGTGAACTACCTGGGTCTTTTTTTTTTCCACATTTTAACCTTCTCATCTCCCAACAATTAGTCCAGTAATTGCAACAAGTATCCTGAGCCAGGGGCCATGGACCACGGCTCTCTCTGGAACTCAGTATGTGTACATTCTGGGGGTCATTTTCAAAGCTGTTTACGCATATAAAACATGGGTTTGTGCAGGTAAATGACTTCTTATATAAATGCAATGGGGGTATGTGCACATAAAGGTATGCACATAACCTGATTTTGCACATTTATGTGCACAAAAAAGAGGGGTTCTCAGAGGTGGACTTTTGATTTTAAGAAGCACGTTAATTCACCGGCGCAAATTACATGCTGCAAAGAGCAGGTGTAACCTTGCGCAAGTTGGTTTGTGTGCAATATTTTGAATAATTCTCAAGGCAAATTTTTGCGCATAAGGTTGCTTTGAAAATTGGAATCATTTTTTGTAAGGCATAAGTTAAGCAGGTTGTTACAAAATAGCCCTCTCTCTAAGTCTTGCCACTGAAGGTTAAAATTTCAAAGCCATTTACACGCATACAACACGTTATACTGTACATATAAATGGCTGTTCTGAAATTTTTTATGTGAACTGGGGAGAGGGATTCCTCCTCTTATTATTTCTCTCAGTTTTATAGTTATGGTCAGGGAAAAAAAGGGTTGACTGGGAACCTACCCTGCGGCACTAGTTCTGTCTGTCTCTCCTGGCCCGCTGGATACGTTTGTGATGTGGAGATCTCTGAGGGGTCATTGGAGGGGCATCTATGCTCTCATCTCTCCCTGATCTGAGCGTGCTGCTCGGCCCAGACTTGAGGTCGCCTCCGGGGAGCTCCCGCTGCAACTCAGCTCCCACAGGGGGGCCAGCTCACCTCGTCGCAAACGGATGACATTGCTGTGCCAAGTCTGAGCATAGGGAGGATGTCAGAGGGCGGGGGAACAGACTGCGGCTATAGACAGTTAGAATGCTGAGGACCCCGGAGTGTTGGAACAAGTAGTGCTGGAACTTCCTACCTTAATGGCTGAGTGTCTTGGCGTTGAGCAGCTATCTCTTTCTGCCTTGGAGGGGACTTAGTGTTCATTTTTTCCATTTAAAAAAAACCCCAAAAACCACTCTGAGTTGCCTCTACGTTTTTGGGAGCATACAACATATGGGCAATATGTATTGAGCAAAGGATTTGGCATGATTCTCGTGCTCATTGGTTAAGAGAGATCCTTTATTGTTAATGTTAACATACTTTAAGGTCTGCTGGCTAGTGCTGGGGTTTCCAAGCTAACTAAAGCAACAGAGAGCCAAAAGAAAACTATGGTTCAGTTAAATGAAGATAGGGCATTAGCAGGAATTGTATAGTAAAAACGATCTACAAAGTTTTTCCTATATATACTTTTGCTGTAGCATGAGGTTTTTCAGCCTTATAGCACAGTGGTCAAGAAATATAAAAATAATCTGAAATGAAAACAAATTACATTCCCAGTCTTAACTGTCTTTCTTTTTTCTTTAGGAAAAAAAACCCCCCTTCAATTAGCACGTTAGCACTCCAAATAAATGGTAAATCAAAAGCCATCAGTGCCTGCTCTCAGCATGCTGTGGCTTCCTGATCTGACTTCACCATAACAGTCTATAAAACACCCCAGCTGTGCCAGCAAACAGAAGTAACCAGGATGGAGTCATGTGATAACAACATGTGCAGGATTCATAACTTCAGGAGAACTTAAGTTCTATATAGCATCCAGGTAGGTATGAGTGCTCCTCTGGCTGGATGCTAGAAACAAAAAATGTATTGATAATAGATTAGATCAAGCAAGCACTCTTCTGGTGACCAGTGGTGGAAGCAGTCTGTGAGGTTAGCATGACACCCATTAAGGTTAAAGAAACAAAACCTTCCTTTGATTTGTGAATAGCTAGTCAATTACTATTTGTTTTATGAGAACTGTAGTAGCATAAAAAATGATTTTTTAAAAATAAAATTCATTTTTACTTCTAAAGAATATGGAAGAGAAGAAAACCAAAATAACAGCATTGTCCTGTATCAGGAACATCCTATGGGAAGTTACATAAAATGGAATTGCAAGTACTGGGCCGGATTTTCCAAGGGTTACGAACGCTGGGCCTAAAGCCCTGGGATGCTTGTAAGTCCTGGGGCTTGCAAAAAGGGAGCGGGGAGAGGGCGTGGCCAGAGGCCTCCGCACGGCTGCTGTGCCGGGGATTGCGCGCCGGCAGTTGGCCGGTGCACGCAACTTACTTCAGCCTCAGGGCTGAAGTAAGTTTTAAAACAAGAAAAAGAAAACGAAAAAGGTAGGGGGGAAAGGGCAGGGGAGGTAGAGGAAGGGAAGGAAAGGTGGGGTGTTGGGGTAGGGAAGTTCCCTCCGAGGCCGCTCTGATTTCGGGAGGGAATGGGGGAAGGCAGCGCGGCTCGGCGCGGGCTCCTTGCGCCGACCCACAATTTTATAACATGCGCACCTGCGCGCCCATGTCATAAAATCGGCGTACATGTGTGCGCGCCGGGTAGTGCGCGCACATGTACGCCCACGCGCAGGTTTGAAAATCTACCCCAATGTGCGTATTTAGGATCATCTCCTGAGGCATTCTAAATGAATGACATTCCCAAGTATGCAAAGGTATAGAACACTCAGTACTGATTGTGCTGGCCCACGGATAGAGGAACCTTAAGGTAGCAATAGGCTTTGCACATTAGCGCTTCGTAAGGCCTGGAGCTGTAGTAACAAAGGAGTGCGTGTGGCAGCGGACAGGGGGCAAAAGTTTTTCAGGTTAACATTCCTGTCCTAGAATATCAATCTGTCTTTTTAGCCCTCTGGTAAGCAGAATTATTTATCTGTTCTATTTCTAGTTATTTCAACTACAGGCAGGTAGTTTCTGCAGAAAAACAGCATTGAAAGATGACTACCATAGCTTTAGAATATGACTATAAATGAACACATAATCACTTATCATAGAAAGCTGTACCTTTGGCACTAGCATCTGTTTTTTTTTTTTAAAGTCCTTTTAAAATGTGTTAAATATACTGTAGTACTGCAGTAATGAACTTGAATTTAATTGTAATGCTGCTGCAGATATGAAATTCCAGCAGCAGAGGCACTACAGGTCAAGATAAGGAGCTGCCTTCCTGCACTGATACTGGCAGCCCAATTTCATAAGCACTGGTTACAAGCAACAAGTAAAAAATACAGAAACTCTTGGGAGGCCTGATTCTTAATACACAGAAACGGAGCAAATTATGGCAGTTCAAGACCACGAGGCCCATCTAAATCTCCTCATTCCCAATGCAATATGACAGAGCCTCCCCAAACGACATTTCCAAAAATCACAGTAAGTGACTGCAGGGTTCATTTACAGTAAAAGTTAAAAAAAAAATTCCTTAGCAGCCCCCTTCTAAGTTCTATAAAAACCCCCAATAATGTATATCAGAGGGAATTTGCCTTTTATAGACCCTCTGGTTAGTGCTGTTCTCAGGAGCTATCTTTTCAGGAAGCCCAAAAGCTCTAGGAAACCCAGAATAGTAACCTTGTGAACATGAAAATGTGACCCACTTAAACTGCTCCATTCCTAACTCTGAACTCCCACCTCAAGGTTCTGCTGCTCCTTCAAACGTCAAACATCAGGGAATACTAAAACAGCATGCTTTCTCTGCAAAGGACCACCAGCAATGAAATGAAAAATAACAGTTATGATCAGCGTCCCTATACATGTTTGGTTTTACTCGAGGGTTCAGAATTAGATGCTGCTTCTGGCTTTAGGGTACACACGCACTGATCTCTTTACTAGGAAGACGAAGAAAATAATAGTTTATTGTTCTTCATTGAGACAAAGACTTACGGATGGACTGTTTTAAGAGGTAATATTACACAGTATCTCCATAACAAGATTATTTTATATTTGTTCAGAATAAAGTTAAGGAGCATCATAATATTACTATGCAGTCAGAAAACCTACAGCACATGCTTTATATCACTGGGAAGGCTTAAGCTATCTTCTTCATATAGGCTCTTATTACTCAACTAAATGTTGTGTATTTTATGCAATAAAAAAAGTGCTTGTGTTTTTGCTTTGTCTTTCTATCCATCCATCTATGACACTGACGTCACAGGGGTGTGGTGGGGAGAGAGGAAGGGGAGGGCAGCAGGCAAATGAACAAAGTGAAGGCATAAGTGCGCTGGCTCCTGTCGAGGCATTGCTCCCTGGAGGAAGAGAAATGGAATCCAGCAGTGTGGATGGAAGCCTCGGAGCCTGAACATCTGGACCCAGTGATGCAGAGCAAGTTGGCAAATAGCCCTCCCTCCAGGCCTACCTTCTCCCACCGCCATAATGTCAAGGCGAGTCAGCCTGGAGGTATCGATGCATTGAAGCCTGGACCAAGAGCAAAAGAGCCTCTGCTTCCTCTGCCATGGAAGCCACACTGCTGCAGCTAAGCTGGAGGGGGAAGGGAGTGCCTGAAGGATGGAAAGAAGCTGGGGGGTAGGGTGGAAGGAAGGGAAGAATAACTGAGGAAGAGTGAATCTGAAGGTCGCAAATAAGCTTGGGGGTGGAATAGGCCAAAAAGGGTAGGAGAAAAACTGGCTGGAAGGAGATGCTAAGCTTATGAAAAGAGCATAAAATGCATTCTTTAATTGACATGCAATTCTATACATGTTTTAACAAGTTTAAAGAGACATTCAATGGGGTTGTAGCGTTTGGCTGGCCGCAGCATGGTTCCGTGACTGGCCTCACTTACCTTGACGCTGCAAGATGCCGACATAAGGCCCAGGACGCCATCCGCGCTGCTCCCCAATGCTGCCCCATAGGAGCATGCAAGTAGCCGCACTAATAATGAAGGCCCCATGGTGGAAAAACTCTCATTCGGCACTCCTGAGTGACATCATGCGGCAGGATATTTAAACCCCTGCCGCGCTCTGATTCAATGCCTCAGCAACAGATCCTCCTGCTTTGTCTGCAGTGTGTGTTGCTTCTTGTGTGCCTCTTTGTTACATTGCCTGTCTTGCCTTGCGGTTGCCTTTCCTGCCTTGCCTCTCTGTTACCTTTCCCTGTCTGTTCTGCCTGTGTCTTGGTCCCTTGTGCCTTGTCTTGTATTGTTCATCCATCTCTGCCTGATTCCTGGTTCTGACCTCAGCTACGGATACTAACTACTCTTCTGGACTGCCGCCTGCCCTGACCTTAGCTTGGGCCCAGATACTGCTTAATCACTGCCTGCCCCAACCTTGCCCTAGACTTGGATATTGCTTGCTCGCTGTCTGTCCTGACATTGGCCTGGACCCGGATACTGCTTTCTCTCTTCCTGCCCCAATATTGGCCTGGATCTGGATACTGTTTGATTACTGCGAGCTTCGACCTTGGCCTGGACCTGGATACTGCTTTCTCACTGCCTGACCCCGACCTTGGCTTGGACCTGGATACTGCTTGCTTGCTGCCTCACTCAACCTTGGCTTGGATCCAGATATTGTTTGCTCACTGCCAGCCCTGACTTCTGCCTGAGACTCATCTTCATTTGACCACTCCTTACAGGACTCTCGCTTAAGTCCTGCTGACCCCTGGATCCCAAAAGTTCAATCTCCAAGGAACGGGGCTGGTACAGGTGAAGCCCTAGCTCCAGTCCTATTAAGAGCAAGTTCACCAGTTGGTGTGGGCCTAGTAGGTTCGCCTGCTAGGCTGCATCAACCACACCACAGTCCAAAGGCTCACATCCATGACAGGGGCCAGTGCAATGAAGTTTAGAATCCCCATTAAGGCCCTTTTGTGCATGTTAAAAATAGCACACTATGCAGGAAGGGATCATGTGCACATTAAAGGGGTCAATAAAAGCATTAGTATAAACACACAAAAAATGCCACATATGGACCATCTCATGCAAGTAAGGGGCTACCGACCTCAGACTAAATATCATGGTATGCTAACCCTCCACATCAAAGGCAGATCCATCACTAGGCAATATGAGGTGGCCACCTCAGTCAGCAAAATTTTGGGAGCAACAAAAAGTGTCCCAAAAAACCACTCCTGTGGCAACCGCCTCACCATGCCTCAAGACATTTGATTACCATAGTGCCTGTGGAATTACAAAGAGAGTCCAAGTTTGGTTGCAATGGCCCCCATCCTGCCATGGCCAAAGAGAGGTCTGGTGGAGCCACAGCAGATCCCATCCCACTGAGGCCTGAAGGGAGGCCAGGCAGGGCAGGAGCAGACCACCTCCAGTCTTGGCCTTTAGAAAGGCCCATTTGGGCTGTGGCAGACCACATCCTGCCACAAACTGAAGAGGCCCTTTAGGCTGACATGGACCCTTATCCCACAGTGGCTGAAGAATAGTGAGTGCCCTGAGAAGGTGTGTTTGTGTGTGTATATGGGAGAGTGAGAGCCTGTGTCTGTGAGAATGAGAGGGTGTGTGTGAGAATGAAAGAGTGTTTGTGAGACAGCCTGTCTTCATGTGAGTATTAAAACCTATATGCATGTTGAGTGCTTCTATTTATGGGTGTGTATGTGTGAGAGAGAGAGCTTAAGTGAGAAAGCCTGTGGGCATGTGAGAGAAAGAGCTTATATGGATGTGTGAGTATGTGTGTGAGAGAGGGTATGCATGAAAGCCTGTGTTTGTGTGTGTGTGTGAGAGCATGGATGTGTGTTTGAGAAAGGGAGTGTGTGTGTGTGAGAGGATAATGTTTGTGCAGCCCTCTCCTCCAATCCAGATCAATCTAGGTGATTAAAAATCAAAATATCCCAGGTATGGAGAACATGGAATTTTTAAAAAATTCTTATTAGTTTTAATTATTCAGTGTTATTTGATGTAGTTTTTGTTTTGAAATATTTTGGGATTATTTTTTAGAAATGTTTTAAAAATTTTGGAGTTTAATTACTGGATTAAACTTTAATTACTGAATTAAACTCTAGCTGCTTTAAATATTTATTCTTTCTATTAGCATTATTTTACTATTATGCTTGATGTGATATATTTCTTGATTTTATTATTGTTTTAGGAGAAATGATGGTGTTTCTGTTTTTCCATTCTTGCACTATATGCTGTCACATCATGAGACTTGGGCTGCTTGTGTAGAATACGGGATAGAAATAAATAGTGAGCTTTTGTGCCTTTGTTAAATTTGCACAGCCTATCTTGTGCAACCATAAGATAGGCCTTAACAGGTGGCGGCTGACGCACCACTGAAGTAGGTTTTCTGCCTAGTCAACCACCTCCCTCCTTGGGTTGAGCCTGCAAATTCTGGCAGTGGGTCGGACTTCTCTGAGTTGATTTGAAGGTTCTAGCAAAAAGCTAGAACGGTAGATGAGCAGAGCGAGGTCAAGATCTGATCTGAGGTCAAGGCAGGCTGATCGCAAGGTGAAGACCGGGTTTGGTCCAAGGTCAAGGCAAGGCAAAGTCTGGGTCTAATCTGAGGTCATAAACAGGAGAATCAAGCCAGAGGAAGAACACAGATACAGAGAGGGAAGGAGCTCGGAACAAGGCAGAGAACAAAACACAGAAGGGGGACTAGGAGAAAGACAATACAGAGAGGAACAAACCAAGTCAAACACAGGCAGACAGGAACCAAACAAGGAACACACAGGAACAGAGGAGGAGCAGGAACGCTGAGCAACTCACATTTCAGGAAGCAGAAGACCTATTGTGCAGATGCTGATCAGCTGGCAGACCAGTGCTTAAATCCTCAAGCTGGTGATTTATTTATTTATTTATTTAGACAGACATTTTATAAATCATCGTACCATAAAATGATCACAATAGTTTACATAAGTAACATTCATAATTGTTAGTCAGCCAATCTTTAATAGCATGTGTTTCAGTGCTAAACACTTTACAAATCTGTTGACAAACATTGTTGTGTGGATCAGTCATAAAACAGTTCATAAAGTCTGTTATATGACCCAATCCCATCTTCAACAAAATGTGATACAATCCACTGGTCTCATAAACCCTTCTTGTAAAGGAACACTCTTTTCTCAAATGGGTACACAACCCAGGCCAGTTGATCCTGTATTTGCCAAACTGACTTGTTAAAAAACTTTAACGGGTCGTCATCCACCCCTCCAATGTTCCCTTTCCAATAATCTTCACATATTTTGCCAATGATATCATTGTACTCGGGAACAAAACACAGTCTTTGCCACAACCTCTTGAAGTAGAGGGATCATCGGAGCTTTAAACTTCACCATTGTTGGGAAGCCAACATTAGTCGGATAAGGATGTATGAACCAATCGAAGCTTTGAATTTTAAAGCTCCAGTGATTCTGGGAAGCCAACAGTGGTGGTATGGTGATGTGTGAGCTGTAATAAGGTTTGAAGTTTAAAGTTCCGGTGATCCTTCTACTTCAAAAGGTTGTGGCAAAGACTGTGTTTTGTTCCTGAGTACAATGGTATTATTGACAAAATATGTGAAGATTATTGGAGAGTGAACACTGGAGGGGTAGTTTTTCAACAAGCCATTTTGCGAATACAGGATCAACAGGATTGTTTCCCGGGTCATGTACCCATTTGAGAAAAGAGAGTGTTCCTTTATGAGACCAGTAGATTGCATCACATTTCCTTGAAGTTGGGATTGGGTTATATAGCAGACTTTATGAACTGTTTTATTGACTAAATGATTCACATAACAGTGTTTGTCAACTTCAACACTTCTGTTGAAGTTGCTAAACACTTCAACAGAAGTGTTTAGCAACTGCGAGCATTGTGATACATGTTAGAGGTTTTAAGTGGGGTGATATGGTTATGATAGTGTGGTTGTCATTTGAGTGAGTGGTATGTGGAAATTTATATACGGTTTTGTTTTTTTTAAAGGGAGGGCAGTGCTACATTTCAGATTAATTAATTAATCAATACAGCTGTATGAATGATTTTGTTCCTTTTTGTAGTGAAAGATAATAATAAAATGTTTTGTATATTTATACATTGTATAAAGGGTAGATTATTTTAGTACTGTTCTATATTTTGTTTTGTGAATTGTTAGTACAGTGAACAGAAGCACGGTTTATTGTTTTTATCAGTGGGACTGTTTGAGTGCTATCATTTAGTTCTGTTTTGGTATGGGAGGTATAATATATTTAATTGTTAGTCAGTTTATACTCATGTCTTTCTGAAGAGACATCCACATCAAATGCACTTTACAATATCTTAATACCATATGGTTTCCAAGTGTCTTTTTTGCAGGATTTTCTGGTGGACACCACAGCAATGTAAAAATTAATATACATATTGTTGTGTACAAAGGAATTGCTCTAATACCCTTCCTTAACCTATGCAGGATCAGACTAGATACCTGGTCTACCTTAAAACTTATAGAGGGAGAGGGTCTATGGGTTGAACCCTGCTGGATTGGATAAGAGGTGGAGCCTAGCTAGGAACAGGAGGACTTGTGTCTCCAGGAGAAGGCATATCCTGAACCCTGTGTGTGAAAAACACAGGTAAGCAGTCTACTATTGTGTATGGTGACTGATGTGAATAAAGCTATAATTTTTAAGAAGAAAGGCTGGAGTCAGCGTGTTATATGCCTCTGGCCTAAGAAAGTTACTTGGCTATCCCACATATTGTCAGTTTGGGGATTTCTGCTATACGTATCTGCACAGAGAGAAACTCATGTCTCCAGGGGAGGAAACAAAGAAGTAAAAAAGAAAGTGTGTTATTGTTGTGTGCTGCTAAGGGTACACAAAGCACTGAAGAGTTTAAAAGACTGTGGCTCGGGGAGGAGCACAGAAAAAAAATGTTTTTAATATAGAGACTGTATCTTGGGGCCTGAAGAAGAATATTAGCTGTAAAACTTTGTTTGCAAGTAAGGAGAGAAACTGTGCTTGCTTACGGGCCGATACAGTAAAATCACGGGAGAGCAGCGAGTGCCCGCTCTCCCAGAGCGCGCACACGCCACTCTCCTATGCGCGTGATACAGTATTTTAATTCATTTAAATTAGGCCCGCAGGTAAAAAGAGGCGCTAGGGACACCAGCACGTCCCTAGCGCCTCTTTTCGGACAGGAGTGGCAGCGGTCAGCGGGTTTCAAAGCAGACGCTCAATTTTGCAGGCGTCGGTTCTCGAGCCCGCTGACAGCCATGGATTTGAAAACCGGACGCCGGCAAAATTGAGCATCCGGTTTTCGACCCGCCAGCCGCGGGCCCATTTTTAAACTTTCAGGACCTCCGACTTAATAATCGCCATGATATTAAGTCAGAGGGTGCACAGAAAAGCAGTTTTTACTGCTTTTCTGTGCACTTTCCCGGTACCCGGAGAAATTAGTGCCTACCTTTGGGTAGGCGCTAATTTCTGAAAGGAAAATGTGCGGCTTGGCAGCACATTTTGCTTTCTGAATCGCGCGGGAATACTTAATTGGGCCATCAACATGCATTTGCATGTTGCGGGTGCTATTAGGTTTGGGGGGGGGGGGGGGGGTTGGACTCGTGTTTTGGACGCGCTATTACCCCTTACTGAATAAAGGGTAAAGCTAGCACATCCAAAACGCACGTCCAAATGCCGGCTAACAGTGCGCCTGTTAGTGAGGGAATTAAAGTGAGTTATTTTGCTGGACAAGCAGGGTTTTTTTTCCCTTTATGTTTTCCTCAGAAAAAAAGGAACAGTTTGTGCAGACTGTGTTTAAACAGCATGTGGTCCTAGAGAAAATGAAGCTGCCAGAGTTGGTGTGTGTTTGGAACAAGGTGTGGCCCTCCAGCAGCAAGCCAGGTGATCTGCAGTACAGCTCAAAGGAGTCAGTCTTATCTAGGGAATGCATGACTGAGCTGAAAATGCAATCTGTGTTTCAAAGCTTACTGGCAGGACAGAGGCAACTGCAATAGAGCCTTATACAGTTACAGATTTCATGTGCTCATACCTAAGAAAAGGTGGAAGCAGAGCTTGTGCTCCTGACTGCCAGCATGCCAGAGGAAGAGCCTGTGGACAGTGTGCTAGTAAAATCTGGCATGGAACCATAGGCAGAAGAAAAGCCTAAGTCGCAAGGACAGACACAGCAGAGAGCAAGACAAAAGAATGAAAGCCAGGTGAATGAACTTGCAGTGACTGAATCTGGTGTGCATGAGAGCTCATGGTGGAGCTTTACAGCCTTGCCTGAAAGAAGCAACACAGACTGCTCAGACAGAGGCAATACATAATAGCCTGCTGGAAGCAGCACAGCCTGGCCTGAGGAAAGCAGCAGGGAAGAGCCAGAAAGAGATGCTGCAGAGAGGCCAGAGAGAGACACTGCAGAGAAGCCAGAGAGAGATGCTGCGGAATACCCAGAGAACAGTGCCACAGAAGAGTCAGAAGACACCGTGGAAAAAGAGTTCAAGCCACCACAGGAATACTAAAAAGAAGTCCAGAGTCTGGCTGGGGGAGGAGTAGAACCCTGAGCAATAAAAGGATTCCTTTGAAGGACTGGGGTGGACACTGGGCAAAGGGCACATTGGGTGATTATGAAATTTGGGGGTTACTGTAATGAGAAAGGGAGAGCATGACCCTATAGAACTTGCCCAGAATCTGGTTGGCGGGAGGCCAGTAGAAGTATATTGGGGAGTAGAGTCATGTCTCCAGATGGGATCCAGGGTGAGTGGTAGCACTCATCCCAATGGGTTTCAGCTGAGGAGGAGGAGGGTATGTAAAGGAGTGGCCTTACTACCCCTCCTTAACCTGTGCAGGACCAGGCCTGGTCCACCTTAAAAACCATAGAGAGAGAGAGAGAGAGAGAGAGAGCTCTGTCAGCAGGATCCTGTTGGGCAGGATAAGAGGCAGAGCCCAGCTGGGAACAGGAGGCTCCACATCTCCAGAAGGCAGTTCCTGAACTCTTTCTGTGTGAAGAGTAAGCTGTGAGTACACTGCTCAATGTAAGCAGTCTACTATTGTGTGTAACATTTTGGCTGGTTGCGAGGAGGCCTGTGACCGGCTGCACTTATCCTCAGGACCACCAGGCCCTGAAGCAGAAAATTTCTGGCAGGTGCCCTTTAATGACATTGGTGCAGCTAGGTATTTAAACCCCAGCCATGCTCCTAATCCTTGCCTTTGCAACAGTCCCCCTGCTTTGTTGGCAGTGCGTGTTGGCATTCATTGTTTTCCTTGCTGTCTGCCCTTTGCTTGTCTGTCTTTTTGAATTCCTTGCTGCTGTGCCCTTGCTGCTTTGCCTTGCCTTATTCTGTCCTGGTTCTCTTGTTCCTCTGCCTTACCCCACATTGTCCATCTTTCCTGGTATCACCCTTGTCTCTTTGTCCTGACTGTCTTGGCCTGACTCTACAGTTCTGAAATCTGCTTGTTCCTGACATTGTTCCTGATCACTGCTCACCCTGTCTTTGGCTTGGTCTTGGACTCCATCTGTTCGCTGTCTGCCCTGACCTTGGCCTGGACACCATTCTCTCAATGCCTGCCCCGACCTGGACTGCCTCAGCCCGCTGCCAGCCTGACCACTGCTTTCCTCCTGACTTTGACTGACCACTCCTTATGGGACTCTTGCCTAACCCCTGCTAGCCCCTGGAACTCAAAGGCTTAACCTGCTGGGAACGGAGCTGATATAGGTGATAGAGATGTGAATTGGAACCGGAATCGGTTCCGATTCCGGTTCCGATTCACATGTGGGTTTTATTGCATCGGGCCCGATCGCGGTTTTGTTTATCGGCTGCGCCCGAGCAGATAAACAAAAAAGCCACCCCGACCCTTTAAAACTAACCCCTTAGCTTCCCCCACTCTCCCGACCCCCCCAAAAACTTTTTACAGGTACCTGGTGGTCCAGTGGGGGTCCCGGGAGCGATCTCCCGCTCCGGGCTGTCCTCCCGCTCCCGGGCTGTCAGCTGCCACTAATCAAAATGGCACAGATGGCCCTTTGCCCTTACCATGTGACAGGGTATCCGTGCCATTGGCCGGACCCTGTCACATGGTAGGAGCATTGGATGGCCGGCGCCATCTTGTGCTCTTACCATGTGACAGGGGCTGACCAATGGCACCGGTAGCCCCTGTGACATAGTAAGGGCAAAGGCTATCGGCGCCATTTTGAATACTGGCAGCCGACGGTCCGAGTGCAGGAGGTTGCTCCCGGACCCCCGCTGGACTTTTGGCAAGTCTTGTGGGGGTCAGGAGGGTCCCCCAAGACTTGCCAAAAGCCCCTAGTGGTCCAGCGGGGGTCCGGGAGCGATCTCCTGCACTCGGGCCATCGGCTGCCAGTAATCAAAATGGCGCCGATAGCCTTTGCCCTTACTATGTCACAGGGGCTACCGGTGCCATTGGTCAGTCCCTGACACTGTGTATGGTGCTTGATATGAATAAAGCTACAAGTTTAAGAGGAAAGGCTGGAGTCAGCATGGTATATGCCTCCAGCCTAAGAAAGTTATTTGGCTATCCCACCTGGTGATATTTTTACCTCAGAAACTATGATTGTCCTTTTTCATGTAAAATCTAATATACATGCACAAGTTTTTTAATTTTGTGTAGGGAGGGCTGGGGCACAAAGTTGTAAAGTTTGCCTAGGGCACTTAATACCCTTACTCTGATCTAGAAAGAGTCTGCCACACAGAGACCCCCACCATTTACCCATCTCCCATTTCTCCTTGTGGTAAATGCTGGGAAAAAATGGGAGGCAGGTCATAGAGTTGCTGGGAGTGTGGGAGGGTTGTCAGCTTCCTAGAAATATTATCATTGACACTCTATCTGTCTCTGGGAACTCTAACCCCTGCTTTCTCCCTACTGCAGCATTTCACATCACCAAAAGGGCCAGACTTCAAGGGGACCCCAACCTTGGGCCCTGTCGATGATCCGACCTGTGCCATGCCTTGGGGGAAGAGGGGGACAGCTATTTCATCCCCTGCCTCAAGCAGCAGATTGCCTTGAGGTGCCCCTGCTCCATGCTATTTTCTGAGCATTTACTAATTGGTCACTATTTAATACCTGCTAAGTCCTAGTGTTAACTAAACTAAATTAAGCATGCTACTTACTGAGGGAAAGTTAAATAGCATGAGAGGACAAGCTAACTGGAATCAGAGGGCCTGAAAAATGAAGGCTATGGACAGGAGAGGACACTGTGAGACTTTACCTATAGGCTCTTGGAGATGAATATTTTTGACCACTTTTTTTTTTTTGCATAAATATATACTTTTTGAGAGAATTCTTACACATGTACAAATTTCTTCTAAAAAGAACCCCAAAAAACCACATTGCAGAGATTCTTCAAGCACTGCACCACCCCTCATAATGTACAAGGGACAGAGATTTCATACTGGAGTGGAAACAGACAGGCTCCAAGGCACTGGCATGATTCTCAGTGATTAGTCTGACCACTGAGCACAGCAGACATTCGGACTTTATCTTGAACAGATGTGTTTGGGGGTGGGAGCCTAGCCCCATTCCCTGGCTAGTCACAAAAGCTTGGGACTTCTCGTGCAGGGTGACCCCCCCAAACCCACCCTTATCTCTCTCTCTGAAGAACTTTGTTAAGGCCATGGACAAAACTAAAACAGCCTTCAAGTACCTCGGTGGTCAATTTCCAAAGTTAAGTGAAGCAAACTAAAATGTGGCAGGGGTTTTGCCCATCCGTAATATTTTCCTTGGCATTTCTCCTAAGCTAAGGGGTAGTAGGAGGAGTTATTGGTGGTTGGGATTCCTCTCTTTGCTCTAGCCCACCTTTTTGGGGGAGAGGCATTTCTAGGGGTTTATAAACCTTGGGAACATGCCCAGTGGGTGAGAAGATGGTGAGATGGTGAGAAGGGATAGAAGAGTGAAGGAGATATAGTTTAATCCAGAGTCTCTATTGAGGATAGTTGTTTTGGAGATTCAGCCAGAGTCTCAATGAAGAAGGGTTTTGACTTTTTGAAGATTTTTTTTCATTAGATCAGTCTGAAGGGAAGGGTTTCCTCCTCCCTGTCTCCTTGAGGATTGGGGTTTAGAGAATTTTTGCCCGAGCATCTACAATAGCAAGGGTGAAGAGAACAACAGAAAGTTTTGAAGGAAAGAGAAGCAGGAGAATAAGCTGAAGAAGGTTGGACTATAGAGAAGTTTTGACAGTATTTGGACTTAGGGATATTTTTCCATTTGTTTTTGGTTGATGTTGGAGTTACACTATAGCTATCCCACCCTCACTGGTAAGAATATTTTTTCCCAGGATGAAAGTGCAAGAACGGGAAGAAAAGTGATTAGAAGAATGGACAGAGAAATCATCAGTTTTTGGTAATTATTGGACGTATGCTAATTCTTATTTTTGTGATCCTGGCTTGGATCCTCTTCTTTAAGTTACAGTAAAGACTATATTTTATTCTGAACACCCATTACTGATTCCAGAGTTTTTCTTTGAGGTTTACCCTTTTTTTTGGGTTTGAATGGGGATGGATGGACCCAGTTGTAACTCTTGGTTTTTGCCTACAGTTTTGGTTTCCCTCATCTTATTTTTCACCATCTGTCACCTTCTGGAACTATTTGATCTAGAGTGTGAAGTGTCATGGAGATAGTGGTGGATCGCACCAGGGGCCCTGGAAGATAATTCTTCCTCCCTGTCTGGACCCGTAACATCCTTAGTTATGGATAAAGCACCAAAATGGGAGACTGGCTACAAAAGAAAGGGATCTTTGTTGGCCTTCAGATTTGTGAACTTCTTCGAGATGATGCATTGAACCGTGTATTGCATGGCAAGGAAAAGATGGTGTATAAAGCTCCCCAGTTAGTGGTAAGAAATTTTCATGGAAACAAGGCATTCAACTAGAAGGAGTTTCTGGAAAACCACCTCAAGGCATACAAAAACCTTGGCTACAACACGTCACTAAAGATATATTTTTTTGAACTCTTATTTAGATTTTTTCCCACCAAACTGTGGAGCAGTGAGCGATGAGCAGTTTCACCAGGACATTGTAACAATAGAAAAACTGTATCAGGGCAAATGGAGCACATCAATGCTTGCTGCACAGTGACGAGATGTTTCATTTAATGAATACAAGAAACAAGCCAAGGAGAGCAGAGTAGTTACTGAATAAGGACTAAACTATGTATATATATATATATATATATATATATATATATATAAATAACAGTTTTTGACTTTTTGTTTCATAGTAAATTTTATTTTTTTAATCCTTTTGCTTATTTAATTTTTAAAGTGTTACATACACAGGGCAAGTGAATTAGTATGCAACCATAAATGCATGAAAAGACCTAAGATTTCAATTTCTGATTAAAACTCTATCTACACACTAGAAAGACATAAAATGTAAAAACAAATATCATGGAAACAGTAGGCAATCAGCTGGTTTAATTGTCATATTTGAAGTCAGCATACCAACATCAATAATAAAATGGCACATTTCCACAGTGAAGCAGACGACTTCAAAAACTTTGTATAATCAGTGTTATTGGAACCTTTATATTTTTTTAATTCAGAAAACATCTTTAAACATTTGTGTTTCCTGTTATCTGAATGTATTCCAATAGATGTTCTTAGTGGCAGCTGGATTATGGTTATGGCTGTTGAGTGTGAGTTGGCATTCTGTGACTATTTTAGTTTATGTGCATATTATTTTATTATGGTTTTTGATGTTGTACACTGCTTTGAGCAACCTTTTGAAGGCGAGGGATGCAGTTTATAAATCATCAAAATAAAATAAACTCTGATGTAGTAGCAGACTGTGTGGTACAGCCTTTGCGGTGCCTAGCCTACAGGGTGGTGCAGGTTCTGCTTGGGCCATGATTACCTTTGGTATGGGGGTAAGGAGAGGCATACCAGATCAGAATGTTCAAGGGTATCGCCAGAATTTGTGGTAAGCTCTTTGGAGGGAAAGTAGAAGACAGCATTAGCCCAGTCCATGCTGAGGTCAGGAAGCTAAGAAAGACAGTCCAGGGAACCAGGAAAAAGGCAGGAATGAAACTAAGATAGGAAGATTCAGGAACAAGGAAGGAATCAAGGAAGTGATGACAGACTAAGCCAGGAAACGGCTGGAGCACAAAACTTCAAGAGGTACGGTAATATCCCAGAAGATTGTTATCCCAACAAAAATTGGTTTCTAGAGTGGTCCTTAAAACCTCCTACCAATCAGAGCATTTCCCCTGCTCCACTAAGCAGGAACTTTCTGGCAACAGCAGGATACATATAAATTAAGACTGCATCAACACATGAGCCTCCTATGATTCTAGTGAAAGTTCCCAGTCTCTTCCTTCCAGAATCATGCGGTTCAAGAATTGCTAGTGGCACGAGGGGAGAATGATCAGATGCTGGCATCCTTCTGAGTCAGGGCAGCCAGATTTCTTCCTGGGTCTCCCTTTTGTATGCTCTTTTCTGTCCTTAACCACATCCTCTCACACCAATCTTTGAAGATCCTTACTGACACATAAGATGGCAATGCTGCCCTGAATGTGCTGATCTTGGCTCATCTTGGAAGCTAAGCAGGATTGGGCCTGGTTAATGCTTGGAAGGTTCTAAAGACCCAGCCACATCAGCTTTTTTGGTCTCCTGGAATTCTCCACTCATCTTTGACCTTCTCACCTGGAGTGTATAAGTTCTCCCACTTCTTCCCTCTACAGTGACAAGCAACCCCCAAGTACCCAGGTTTAGTGGCATACTCTTTGTAAACCAGCAGGAAGAGGCAAGAGGAAGAGGCAAGAGGAAGAGAGCAGAGCATACTAATTTTAGCATGCTCATGCTAATTATTGAGCCCTTGGTAAATAACATGCTCATACTATTTAGCCAATACATTTTGGGTTTTTGTGCACAAGAACAGCATGAGCAGGCTGCATCTAAAAATTTTTATCACAAGCACACATGTAATTCTTTTTGCATCATTCATTACTGGTTTTGTGTGAGTTTTATTGCATAGGCCCCGGTGGCCCATACGTATCAAGTTAGATGCATTCAAGTCCTAGAGCAATTTCACCTGGCTCTTCCCTTAAATTGAGGGTCCAATCAATAAAAAAGACAAGGCTTCTTCTACAATACTACAATTGTCAAAATCTCCAGGACTGGAGACTAATTATAACTCCCCTCCTCACCCCCACCAGTCTGACTATAAACCAGCAAACACAAAATCACACTTCACCTTCTGGGTACATCCATCTTTTGCTAAGTAGTAGGAAGAGTTAGCAATGTTAACTTCTTTTTACTGGAAGAAGAGGAGCCCCTAGTGGCTAAGTAGCTCTCAACTGTCAGGTGCTAAGGCAGCATGCTTAAAGGGCAAAATATCTTGTGCCATGCTACTCTTAGACTGATGAAGTTCACTTAGAGATATCTGAAAGTTTCTATATAATTTTGCACAATCTAATACTGCACACAACTGAAAAACTGCCGTTAAAATTTTGACCAGGCATTCAAAGTGCATGCATCTTCCCAGTGGTAGGCTACAGAAGTGAAACATGCACTTATAATAAAAAGAAAACAAAAATACTTGGTTTTGAAATATGATGTTACAGATGAATCGTGAAGATTAGCTGAAAGGATATGATCTAAATGAAAGGGTGCATGAGATAGGAAGTGGAAGAATCCTAGTCAAAAGGAAATGAGATTTTCTGTTCAAGTACTCAGAGGTTCTGGTGGCAAATTAGCTAATTTAGTAACAGAGGGCCTAAGAGACAGAGTAATCAGAGAGCAGCAGTCTGGCACGATGACATTAAAAACTGGTCAAAGAGATGAAAACCTGGGCGGAAAAAAGAAGGAAGTTGAAAATAGATAGAACTAGTGAACCACAGTTGCCAACCTGGGTATCAAGGACAGTCCTTGGTGATGATTAAAGTGAATATAAGTAACACACTTCACTTCTCTTACCGATAACGTAACTCATATTGTATTTAGTGCTGCGTTTAATATGTCATAGCATTTCCTTTCCAGCTCTATGCTCATCTGACATTTTTTACACTTGCCCTTTTATTATATGCACTACACTCTGCTGACCTCTAATGGTGGACATGTAAAAAGACACCAGATTGTGGCAGATGAATATGCACCTTCATTATTTATTATAATAAAGGGAAAGGAAGGGAAAATTTGTGAAACCAGCTTTAAAATGTGACTTAAACATCAATCTTGCTTTGCTGTCCAATATAAAGAAGTTTTATGTCTACTTCGATGCATATATCTATATAAAAGTGCATTGACAAAAATAAATCTCACAGGGAATTTTGGCTTTTGAGTCCTTTAAATCATCTTCTCGTCATTTATTACATGCTTTTCCAACTAAATAGCTCAAAGTGAATACAAGTGTGATTCTACATTTAATTAAAAAATTTTCTCAGTGGAAAAGGGTAAACAGTGGAGTGCCTCAGGGATCTGGACATGGACCAGTGCTTTTCACTATATATATAAATGATCTGGAAAGGAATACGACAAATGAGATTATCAAATTGGCAGATGATACAAAATTATTCAGAGTAGTTAAATCACAAGCGGACTGTGATACATTACAGGAGGACCTTGCAAGACTGGAAGATTGGGCATCCAAATGGCAGATGAAATTTAATGTGGACAAGTGCGAGGTGTTGCATATAGGGAAAAATAACCCTTGCAGTAGTTACACAATGTTAGGTTCCATATTATGAGCTACCACCCAGGAAAAAGATATAGGCATCATAGTGGATGGAGAAGGTACAGAGAAGGGCAACCAAAATAAGAGGTTTGGGCTGTTCAGCTTGGAAAAGAGGTGGCTGAGGGGGGATATGATAGAGGTCTTTAAGATCATGAGAGGTCTTGAATGAGTAGATGTGAATCGATTATTTACACTTTCGAATAATAGGGCAACTAGGGGGCATTCCATGAAGTTAGCAAGTAGCACATTTAAGACTAATCTGAGAAAATTCTTTTTCACTCCACGCACAATAAAGCTCTGGAATTTGTTGCCAGAGGATGTGGTTAGTGCAGTTAGTGTAGCTGGGTTCAAAAAAGGTTTGGATAAGTTCTTGAAGGAGAAGTCCTTTAACGGCTATTAATCAAGTTTACGTAGGGAATAGCCACTGCTATTAATTGCATCAGTAGCATGGGATCTTCTTAGTGTTTGGGTACTTGCCAGGTTCTTGTGGCCTGGTTTGGCCTCTGTTGGAAACAGGATGCTGGGCTTGATGGACCTTTGGTCTGACCCAGCATGGCAATTTCTTATGTTATTATGTAGTGCATAGATTTCTAATGATATTTTGAAATGGGGGAAGGGGCATCAGCTTACATGCATTTGGGGTGCAAGACTGGAAGATTGGGCATCCAAATGGTAGATGAAATTTAATGTGGACAAGTGCAAGGTGTTGCATATATAGGGAAAAATAACCCTTGCTATAGTTACACGATGTTAAGTTCCATATTAGGAGCTACCACCCAGGAAAAAGATCTAGGCATCATAGTGGATAATACTTTAAAATCGTCGGCTCAGTGTGCTGCAGCAGTCAAAAAAGCAAACAGAATATTAGGAATTACTAGGAAGGGAATGGTGAATAAAACGGAAAAATGTCATAATGCCTATATCTCGCTCCATGGTGAGACCGCACCTTGAATACTCTGTACAATTCTGGTCGCCGCATCTCAAAAAAGATATAGTTGCGATGGAGAAGGTACAGAGAAGACCAACCAAAATGATAAAGGGGATGGAACAGCTCTCCTATGAGGAAAGGCTGAAGAGGTTAGGGCTGTTCAGCTTTGAGAAGAGACGGCTGAGGGGGATATGATAGAGGTCTTTAAAATCATGAGAGGTCTTGAATGAGTAGATGTGAATCGGCTATTTACACTTTAGAATAATAGAAAGACTAGGGGGCATTCCATGAAGTTAGCAAGTAGCACATTTAAGACTAATTGGAGAAAATTCTTTTTCACTCAATGTACAATAAAGCTCTGGAATTTGTTGCCAGAGGATGTGGTTAGTGCAGTTAGTGTAGCTGGCAATTTCTTATGTTCTTATGGGGTGAGAAGGGATTCAGGTTGTATATAATTGACAGCTCTGCTGCTGTAACTGTGATGACATTCTCTTTTCTCAGGTAGCAGCTTTTAGACACAGAAGTATTTTTCGTATAACACTGACATATATAAATTAGCTTAGGACATGTTTTTCTCATAAGTTTAGCAAAAAAGATTTATATATTTGCCTATCATCTTTAAAGAAGCAAATTAAATTAATTCAGTTTGGCTAAATTAAATGCTCCCCAAATAGCATTATGCCCTCAAAAAAGAATAAATAACTTTTAATAGTGATAATAAATAAAAATATTTTTTTCTGTATTATGGAACTTTGTTCCAGATGCCATTATTATTATTTAATGATTTTATATACCGACATTCATTGGGAATATCACATCGGTTTACATTGAACATGAACTTAACTAAAATCGCTTTACAGGGAACTGAAAAACATATTGACTGCCCACACATTGATTGTATCAAAGAGACTCTATGGGAGTGCATAGCTCAATGATAAGTTTACAGAGCCACCAGGGAATGAAAAAAGAGATCTTGGAGTGAGGCAATCCCTGAAATATGTAGACTTTTTTTTAAATTAAAAGTTGTTTTCTTCATCTGGATTGCATGTAACACTATGGGAGCCACTTTCGGAGAGTCAGAAAGAGTTAAGGGGGCTCAAAGGGAGAGACGGAATTGCTATCAGCCTGCAGTGGTGAGGCAGATTGGAAGCAATGGTAACTCTCATCCCCCATTCTCTCAAATTCACCTTCCCTTTATCTCTCCCCGCTTCTAGCCTTCCAGCTCCCTCTGCCTCTAATCAATTCTCAGATCTTCAATTCCTCCTCCCACTGCCTCTATCTCCAAAGCTGGGACTCCTGTTGTTTGACATATTGGTAAATGAGCTAGAAAAGGAAGCAAGGTAATCACATTTGCAAACAATACAATTGTAAAATTATGCAAAGTAGTTAAACCATGAGAGGATTATGAGGAATTCTAGTGGGACATTGTGAGACTGTGAAAGAGGGCATTTAAATGGCAGATGAAATTTAATACGGACAAAAGAAAGGTGATGCACGTAGGGAAAAATAATGTGATCTATGTATGCACGATGGTGGGTTCCACATTAGGAGTCCAGGAAAAGGATCTTGGCGTATTTGTTAACAATACATTAAAACCCTCAGCTCATTATGTAGTGTTAGCCAAAACAGCAAACAAAATGTTAGGAATAATTTGGAAAGGAATAGATAACAAAACTGTGAATATCAAACTGACTCTGTATCGAACCATGATATGACCACACCTTGAATACTGTGTATGGTTCTGGTCGTCATATCTCCAAAAAGATATAGCAAGACTAGAAAAAGAGAATCCAGCATAGCTCTCTGCTTCAACGGCAGGGGAGAAGAAAAACTGATACTACACGCATATCCAGCATAGCTCCCTGCTTCAACGGCAGGGGAGAAGAAAAACAACCAATAAGGGCTGAATAACATAGTCTGGGTAAAACAAATAAGCATGGGTGTAGCTTGCTTATTGCGGCGGTTACTTCCCCTACTACCCCTAACTAATCAAGCTTGATATTTCACTTGGATGCAGCTCCATCACTGCTCTCTACATTAATGGTGGGGGTGGAAGGGAAATAGAACCAAAGAGCTAAGAGAAACAGATAAGTATGAGAAAAAATGTGTGAAGCTTGCTGGGCAGACTGGATGGGCCATTTGGTCTTCTTCTGCCGTCATTTCTATGTTTCTATATAAAAATGATTACAGAGATGGAATAGTTCCCTTATGAAGAAAGGATAAATAGCTTAAGGACCTTCAGCTTGGAGAAAGGGAAAATGAGGGGATATAATAGAGGTTTATAAAATATATGGTATGGAACAAGTTAACAGGGAACTGTTATTTGCTCTATCAAATAGCACTGTGACTAGGGGACACTCCATGAAACTAATTAGTGGTAGAGTTAAAGGAAATGTAAGAAAAGATGTTTTGTCAATGCGCTATTAAGTATTGGAATTTGTTGCCAGAGAATTTGGTCAAGGCTAGTATAGCAGAATAAAAAAAAAAAAAGGATTTGGATAATTTTCTGGAGGACAGATCTATAAATAATTACTAGCCAGATAGACTCAGGTGTCTCCACCTCTTACTTCAAGGACTGAGCAACATGGAATGGGCTTTTATATTGGGATCTGCCAGGTACCATGATGGCAGAGAAGGAATAAAAGACCCACCTAATTTACTCAACTTGCTTCCTTTTGCAGTGTCATAAAGCATGGTTGATTCTTCGGCTTTCTTTAATTTCTTCATTACTAAAAATCCTCTGTGATTATCCTATCTATGCCTTCTTCAATTCCATTACTGTTTATGAATTATCACCCTTTCTAAGAAAAACTATTTTCTAATATTACTCCTGAGTCCTGACCCTCATAGCATGACCTCTTTTACTAGAAATTCTTTTCAACTGAAAAATGATTGTGTCTTGGCGGTTTATCTTTGAGATATTTGAATTTCTCCATCACATCCTTTCTTTTGCTTTTCTCCTCTAGGGTATTAATATTTAGATCCTTAAGGCTCAAGGGCTTTTGGTACAGATCCTGCACCATTTTGGTAGTCCTTCTCTGGGTTACTACTATCCTATCTGTATCCTTTTGGAGGATACAGCCTAACTTGCACAAAGACATTGTATCCCCTTCTTGGGTTCAGAACACCTAATGTAGAGGTCATAGCAAGTCCCAGGACCACATTCACTGTCCTGGACCACCTCTCTCTTTCTTTCCAATCTCACCGCAGTAGCAGGAGACTGGGAGGCCGTGGTCCAATCCAGCAGGGAGGAGGACAAAGCTTCCGAGACCCTTGGTTCTAGTGGCATTCTTACTCAATCTCTCACTTTCCGTATCCTGCACTGTACTCATTGGTATAGATCTCTCTTCAGTCTCTCCATTGATGAAATAAAGAAACTCAGGCACAAAGAGGAGAGTAGTGTTCAAAATGAAAAGGGTTTACTGACGTTTAAAGAAAAGTATCTATGCGAGGACTGCAAAAATAATCATCATGAAAACCAAAATAATCACTCCCAAAATCAAACTCCTTGTCGATCCTCAATCTTAACCAGTGTCCTTGTCCTAATATTGGAAAAGGGAAAACAGCGCCTCAAATTGGTCAAAAACCTCCACAACAAACTCTCTTCAGTCCAAAACTCTCTTCCAAAGCCTTGCAAGCTCTTGACTGTTAGATTATTTATTTATTATTATTTATTATTTTTATATACCGACATTCGATCTCAATTGAGATATCACACCGGTTTACATTCAGGTACTGTAGGTATTTCCATATCCCCAGAGGGCTTACAATCTAAGTTTTGTACCTGAGGCAATGTGGGAAGGCAGACTCCAAAATTGCTCCTACTCTAAAGGGGGACTTTCCTTCAAGGTTGGATTACACTCTCAAAATCAGGCTCTCTCTGGAAGTCCAAAAACCTCTCCTCTCTTCACTCATGGAAACCTGCTTTTGACCCAGGAGGGCACAAGAAAATAACATTTTATCCTATCCTTTTGTAGAAAGCTGAGGGTCCACCTGAGATTTCCACACTCCAAAAAGGCAGGAAAACAAAACTCTCAAAATTAGCAACAGCAACTCCAACCTAACTTCAAAACACAAGAAGAAACGCCTTCCCTCACTTCTCACTGTGGGATAGCTGAGTAAACTGAAGGCTGCAGACATAAGGCACACTGACTCCAAACTTCTTTCTTAAAGATTCCAGCTTTATAATTCACACAGCATTCACTTCAGGACAGAGATACGTCAGGAGCTGCCTTCTCCTGGAGATGTGGAACTGCTTTTCCTAGATGGGCCCACATTCTTAATCTTTCTCACCAGGATCCCGGCCACAGGAGGAACAGAATCTATCTGTTCCTCTAGCTTTTAAGGTGGACAATCCTAGATGCATGGTCCCGCACCGGTTAAGGAGGGTTTTCAGGGACACTCCTCTCACTCCTTTCCTCTGAGCTGAGCATACTCAACCCCCTGAATATAAAGGGGAACACTGATCAGTCCCAATAACAGGAGAAATGGCCGTCACTTAGGGAGGATCAAAAAATGCAAAATTTCTCCCAGCAAATCAAAAGGGGAAAAAAGTTAGCACCCTTTGCAGAAGAGGACCAGAAGGCTCATCTGCATACTGCTCCCAGCATTTCCCAGAAGAGGAATCCAGAAGTCATAGCGAGCAATCCAGATTTCGAATTCCATAAACCCAGCTTCCAGAGGCCCCACGCTCTTTGCAGTAGAAGAGGACGAGAAGCGCGCGCCATTTGGTGAGCAAATTTTAAACCTCTCAATCCTTTGAGTGACGATCAACTTAATGGTGGTTGAAGAGGATTGGTAAGTATAGCCTTGGAAATTCTTAGACTTAAAAAAGTTTGGAGAGATGCTTAATAGTGGGATATATTCTTTAGAGTTTGCATGTTTCTGAGATAATAAGCAAGCCAGAGGGTGTTAATTCTAGTGTCTGTCTTTCCCACCCACCCACCCCTAGTTCAACCTTTGATTTTTTTAGGCAAGAGTCACTTTCTCAGTAAAAATCAATCAGGCTCTTTTCTAAATCATACTATTACACCAGCCCTTATTGAGAGTTTAATCATCCCCTTGTAGGTCACTAGCAGATTAAATAGTGAATACACTATAAATTTTAAGTACTCTAATTCCAACTCCCTTAGCAACCTAAACTTAACTAGGAACTCATCAAAATTTAGATTAAGGCAGCAGTCCAAGGGCTTTCTAGTCTTTTGCATCGAGTGACACATGTATGATTTTTTACCTGCTGGTGAGAGATCGTTTATGTGCACCTGGTGCAAAGAGCTCCTGGCTTTCAGACAATGAGTTCCATCTCTGGAGGCTAGAGTGGCAGACCTGGAGGAGCTGAGGCAAACAGAGAGGTACATTGATGAGACCTTTAGGGGACATAGTAGCTAAGTCCCAAATCCAGTCTGGGAGCCCCAGTGCTGCCTTGGATCAGAAAGGTCTCCCAGTTGGATGGCATTACCCTGGTATAGCAGGAAGTGATCCTGTAGCAAGGACCTGCTCTCCAGGCGATGTGCTGTCCTCTTGCACTGAGAACAAGTCTCCCAAGACTACTGCCCATGAGGGAAGGGTTAGGTTGGCCATCATAGTGGTGATTTGATTAGAAATGTAGAAAGCTGGGTGGCTGGTGGACATGAAGACCGCCTGGTAACTTGCCTGCCTGGTACGAAGGTGGCGGACCTCACGTGTCACCTAGATAGGATTACAGACAATGCTGGGGAGGAGCTGGCTATCGTGGTACATGTGGGCACCAATGACATAGGAAAATGAGGGAGGGAGGTTCTGGAAGCCAAATTTAGGATTTTAGGTAGAAAGCTGAAATCCAGAACCTCCAGGGTGGCATTCTCTGAAATGCTCCCTGTTCCTTGTGCAGGTCCCCAGAGGCAGGCAGAGCTCCGGAGTCTCAATGCATGGATGAAACGATGGTGCAGGGAAGCGGGATTCAGTTTTGTAAGGAACTGGACAACCTTTTGGGGAAGGGCGAGACTTTTCCAAAATAATGCTCCACCTTAACCAAAATAGAACCAGGCTGCTGGTACTAACTTTCCAAAAGGAGACAGAGCAGCTTTTAAACTAGAACAAGGGGGAAAGCCAACAGTCACTCAGCAATGCATGGTTCGGATGAATGTATCTTTGAGGATACTAATAAAACAGGAAAGTCAAGGCAGCCCAACAGAGAGGTTCCAATAAATGCAAAAGTAGCCCCTGTGCCTATAAGTAAAAAATCACCTAAGCTAAATTATCAATATCAACTGAAAAGAAGGTTGTTAATACAAACAAAAAATGTACTTTGAAATGTATGTATGCCAATACAAGAAATCTAAAAAGCAAGATGGGACAGTTAGAATGTATAGCAGTAAATGAAGAGAAGGACATAACTGGCATCTCAGGGACCAGGTGGAAGGAGGATAACCAATGAGACAGTACTAGATCAGGGTACAAATTATATCATAATGATAGGGAGGATCAACTTGGTGGGGGTGTGGTACTTTATGTCCAAGAGGGCGTAGAGTCCAACAGGATAAAGATCATATAAGAGACTAAATGCTCAGTAGAATCTATATGGGTAGATATCCCATAGGAGTAGACTATCGTCCACCTGGCCAAAATGATCAGACAGATGATGAAATGCTAAGAGAGATCAGAGATGCTAACCAATTTGGTAGTGCAGTAATAATGGGAGATTTCAATTACCACAAAACAAATGATGAGCAAATGCTGCACTTCAAGTAATATCGCAATGTACATACAGTGCAGGAGGATGTAGAATCCTGACAAAACTGATTCAAACAGTCTTATAAAACAGGATGTTTTTTTTATTTTTTCAATATGGCAACTCCACAAGGTATAACCTTGTGGAGTTGCCATATTGAAAAAAAAAACCATCCTGTTTTATAAGACTGTTTGAATCAGTTTTTGTCAGGATTCTACATCCTCCTGCACTGTATGTACATTGCGAGATTTCAATTACCCCAATATTGACTGGGTAAATGTAACATCACGACATGCTAGAGACATAAAATTCCTGGATGGAATAAACGACTGCTTTATGGAGCATTTGGTTCAGAAACCAATGAGAGACGGAGCTATTTTAGATTTAATTCTTATTGGAACACAGGATTTGGTGAGAGAGGTAATGGTGGTGAGGCCATTTGGCAATAGTGATCATAACATGATCAAATTTGAACTAATAACTGGAAGGGGGACAATATGTAAATCTACAGCTCTAACACTATTTTCAAAAGGGAAACTTTGATAAAATGAGAAAAATAGTTAGAAAAAAACTGAGAGGTGCAGCTGCAAAGGTTAAAAGTGTAGAACAGGCATGGACATTGTTTAAAAATACAATCTTAGCAGTGCAGTTCAGATGTATTCCATGCATTAAGAAAGATGGGAGGAAGGCAAAACAATTACTGGCATGGTTAAAAGTTGAGTGAAAGAGGCTATTTTAGCCAAAAAAAATCCTTCAAAAATTGGAAGGATCCATCTGAAGAAACAAGGAAAAAGCATAAGCACTGTCAAGTTAAGTGTAAAAGATTGATAAGCCAGGCTAAGAGAGAATTTGAAATGAAGTTGGCCGTAGAGGCAACAACTCATAATAAAAACATTTAAAGATATATCCGAAGCAACAAACCTGTGAGGGAGTCGACTGGACCGTTAGCTGACCGAGGGGTTAAAGGGGCTCTTAGGGAAGATAAGGCCATTGCAGAAAGACTAAATTAATTCATTACTTCTGTGTTTACTAATGAGGATGTTGGAGAGATATTGGTTTCGGAGATGGTTTTCAAGGGTGATGATTCAGATGAACTGAACCAAATCACTGTGAACCTGGAATATGTAGTGGGCCAGATTGACAAACTAAAGAATAGCAAATCACCTGAACCAGATGGTATACATCAATAGAAAGGTAATTGTGAAGTCAATGGAAAAATCCAACCAAAAAACAAAAACTTCACTACTATATATTTCATAAATGATTTCTCACGGATGTTAAAAATCGGAAGAAAAAAGACCTCAGCACCTCATGCTTGTTCTAGCTAGAACATACAGCATTTGAGAGGTAATTTACAATCATAGGTCTTAAAAATACCTCCAACCTCCACGTTCCTTTTATTAATTTTGAAAATAAGCATTTTTATGTATTCATTTTATGTTTTCTTAAAAATTGCACATTTAAACTCAAGCTGTGCTCTCCTGATTGAAAGTTGAAAACAGATACTTCTTGAAATGTAATTCTCATACACATTCCGGAGTCAATTACAAATTAAACTTATCTTACTGTTGCATTGAATAATGCTAGTGGTAAGCCAGATGTGCACTGTATCCATTGAACCAAACCGACGTCAGCTAGATTGGTAGCTCAACCCAGACAACTTGAACCGCGGGCTGTCCCCTCTGGGTAGGCAGGTTGAACATAGCCTGTCGGGTGAAAGGCGCGTCTCCACAGGCTTTACAGGCCGCACCGCGAGGCATCGCAAAGCAGCTGAGGAGAAAGGAACAAAAACATTTTTTCCCGGGCGGAAGCAGTGGAGAACGGGCGCTCAAACATGCAGCCGTGTGTTCAGAGGGAGAAACAGGTCCTGTAAGTCCTGGGGCGAGTGAGCTGGGCTCTCCGGTATCACCCTGACTAGGGACCATGCTGAAAGTAGAGTTCTCAACCCCTAACAGCGAAGAATCGATACCAGGGGGGATGGTCCCCTCAGGACCTGCCTACTCCCTGGGAGGCTAAATGGACGTGCTCCTGCTGGCTGACAAAAAGGCCTCTTTTTTTTTTTTTTTAAAGAAACACTAACAGCACACTAAAGGATCATAAACCAAATCCCTGTGAAAACACTGTCTCTTTTTTTTTAAACTAGCTACAGACTGTAAAATTTTGCACCTCCACCATCTGCTGGAGACAGAGAAATACTGAAGGACTGTGGGTGGCACCTCAGGGTCTAGGGCAGAGTCGGTCAAATCTTCTCTGTCTCCATCTGCTGGTGGGGAGGCAAAACCCAGGAGTCTGGTCTGATCGGGTACATACAGGGAAGTGTACATTTACATTTAGCCTTGTGACTGTCATGTGTGTCACGCATGCGAGAGCTATCTATCAGGTGTGTCCTGACAGAAAAAAGGTTGAGAACCACTGTCTTAAACTTTTAACAAGACTTTAAGAAGTACTTGCAATATTGATAAGTGATACTAGTAGCTGTAAAGAATATTTCCATCATTCACAACATCTCAGTAAAGTATTGTTGGAAACCAGTCAGCTTCCAGTGGACTTTTTGCTGCAAAGTAACTTTAGCTCTTATCAGTGCTGCATACAAAAACTGTGAACTGGGAATAAAGAGTCTTGAAAGTAATCTTTTCCCCTGCTCAGGGAACCCATGAAGATTATGACACGTTAATAAGGGAAGTTTACCATCTTAAACTATAATTTGAGATATGGCCTCTAGTACAACTACCCAGGTACAACCAGCACAGGAAAAAAAAGCAAATGTTTATTTATTTATTTTTCTATACCGATGTTGGTGTATACCTTCACACCGGTTTACAATATTCCTTAAAATAAAATAAACATAAAATACATAAAAAACATAAACTACAATATTTCATAAAAAGCAGAATATGCTGAAAATTTAAACTGTTCATAAAAATAAATAAAATTTCAATCATAAAAATACTAAAATTATATAAAATTATATAACACATTAAAGTACTCAAATTTAAGAACGGAAATCATAAAAGAATAAAATAAACTATGGCAAAATCCTAACTGGCTTCTACTTGAAATGCTTGTACATACAACCAGGTTTTCAGTGCTTTCTTAAACTCTTTTAATGCTCAAATCAATATATATCTTATCTATCAAGAGCCAAAAACTTCAATTTTTACACTTGCATATCGTTAGCTGTTATCTAGCCTCAATATTAGTACCCCAAAATTCTAACTGGCTACAAGTTAAGGAACCCCTCCCTCCCTAGCTGGATGAAATCTTTTTCAGATACACAGATCTCTCACAAAAGCTACCATTGGATTTTCTTTCATTTCAGTTCCCAAATTCATCTGAATGAGCCACCCTCACACAAGAAAAGTATCTTGTCACTTGAGCTTGTTTGGAATTTGATACTGAAAATTAAGAACATAAGAAAATGCCATACTGGGTCAGACCAAGGGGCCATCAAGCCCAGCATCCTGTTTCCAACAGTGGCCTGTACCAGAAGGACTGATCAATTTCTTTTGGGAAGGAAACAGAATGAAAATGTAAGTAGTATGGTTTTGGCTCCCCCATGTGGCAGACTCAAATGGCATGCTCTTGATTTTTTATTTTATTTATATTCTTTTTGGCATTTCAAAGCAGGTTATATTCAGGTTCTGTAGGTTTTTACTTATCCCCAAGGGGCTTGCAATCTAAGGGCCTCATTTATTAAGCATTTTTCCTGTAGACAACAGAATGGGAGAAAAGCCTTAGTAAATCAGACCCCAAGTTTGTACCTGAGGCAATGGAAAGTGACTTGCCCAAGGTCACAAGTAGTAGCAGTAGGATTTGAATCATGGCTTCTCTGGTTTACAGAAACCCCTGCCATCATTTATAGGTGTGGATTTCTGAGTTGGATTTTTTCAGTTGACCCCTTTTTGGGGCAGCATGTCCTTTGCTGTTTTTAGTTATGTTATGTTGCTTTGGATGAGGACTTGGGGGTCTCTGGGATTAAGACCTGGGTAAAGAAATGGAGTCAAAGTGCCTTGTCCCATATTTGGTCAATGAGTTTTGGAAAACTTTTTATTTGAGGAGGAAGTTTTTCCACCCTTCCTGACTCTTGTTTGGTTTCCCTTTTGTGTAAGACTTTGCCATTTTTGTACTTTTTTTGGCCGAGTACCCTAGGGCCCCAGGGAGGGAAGCTGTTCTTTACTATCTAAAGGAAAGGTGTCTTTCACCTAGCAAGAACCCCAGGGATCATCCTTGTCCTCAAGCTGACATGGATACACATGAATTAACTGGGAGAAGGCACACTGGGAGAGAGGAGAAAACCAGAGGCACCAGCTAGGTTCATCTACTATCATTTCAAATGAAATCTGAAATTAAAGAGGAACTGGTCAGTACCAGCCCGATGCTATACAAGGCAGGAAGGAGAATACAGTATCACCTACAGGAGAGGTAGGAAAAATTGGCACTTGATATTCATCTAGGTGAAGGAACTATTTTTCTACCTATTTCAGTGGGAAAGAGTGAACGTTACTTTATTAATTGGCTGAAGATGGAGATAAATTACTAAAGAAATTGGCTTTAATGTCTTTGGTGGAAGGTAATGTCATAAATTTATTAAGAAATCAAAATGTAGACAACTGGACTATATATATATCTCAAGAGCTGTAAAGAACCTTTTCGTTTATTCCATCAATTATCAGTAAAACTTGGTTGAAAAATATCTCAGCTTCCAGCATAATTATTACTGTCTACTCAAAATACTGTTGACAATGGACGAAAATACTGTTTACAATGGACGAAAAGGGGCTAAGATCTAACCAACACACAGGGCTTAGAAGTTCATCTCCCCCCTGCTAGGGAATTATGAACATTTTTGACATCTTGTTTCAAGAACTGAGCGGTTAATATCTGGACTGAAATAAACTATTAAGGTGGAGATGCAGAAATCCATTGCTTATCTATGGGATAAGCAGTATGGAATCTATCTACCCTTTGGGACCCTGTCAGGTACTTGTGACCCGGATTGGCCACTGTTGGAAATAGGCTGGACGATTCTTTGGTGTAAGCCAGTTTGGCAAATCTTATGTTTTTATGAGGATGTGCACTCCTGCCCCCCCACCCCGGTCTCCCCACACGGGTGGGAAAATGCGTTTACTATTATTTCAGTATCTAAACAAATGACTAATAATATTCCACCTTTCATGAGACTCCAGAACAGGCTACATTCAGGTAATTGTAGCCCTGTACAACAGCAAATAAATCATAAGCTAATTCACCTTTACAACTTTCTCTTACAAACTTATCTAATAAGCTTAACTATATATATACAACTATAAAATCTTAACGTAACGGTAACAATTTGGGAAAAAGCAAACACCATACCATTTTACATGAGCCAAAACTTGCCTGGTGTACACTACATTCTACAAAAACGTATTTTTCTTTCTGAAAAATGCACATCCATAGCGAGAGAACTCGAGACAAAGCCCCAACTAACACACGTCAACAACGGCGATTAATAGCCGGAAAAAAAAGGTGAGAGCGAGAGTAAAGTAGGATCGGAAAGCATTCAAGTTGCAACACTGGTGGGCAGGACTAGGTGGACCTATGCGGCTGGCTAGCGGTTCATACCCACGCTGCACTCCCGAGTCACGTGGCCGGAAGCTGTTGCTCCCAGGCAACAGGGTCATCATTGACGTCATAACCGGGCGTTTACAGTTCGGCGGTAAAAAATAAAAGAAATAAAATTGTCGTTTCTGGAAGGAGTCTTGCTTTTCCAACTGCAGCATCGGATGGTAAGTTGCTGAGGTGCTTTTTTTTTTTTAGTAGCCGTTCTATGTAGTCCATGGCAGTCCACTTTTATAATAAATTCTGCGCTGCAGAGGCGAGGAGGGTAATACCCGATGCACAAAATCGTCTCATTCTCTCATGGATTCCATTTGGAGGATAGACTATTTCACTTGGGACCTGCTTATTTTTTAATCCCTTGTATTTATTTATTCCCCAACCATTCCCTTATCGAATAGATAAATAGAAGTGTGCCGTGTACCTAAAAATTCCCCAACCTATATTCTGAGATCTCTGCTGCTTAAAAAGAAGCCCCATGAAAACAGTTTAAAACCTGTCGTTAGATCACGTGAACGTGTTGCCATAGCAACCGGACTCAAACGACACGTGCTCTTGGGTCAGGCTGTCTTGAGAGGTTGGGACGAGGGGAACCCCGTGTGTACTGCAAGAGAATAAGTGACAGCAGAACCTGACAGCTAAGACCTTAGAGGCCTGTTCTTAAACTAATGCAAACTGGTCTGGTGTTCTGGCAACCCAAGCTATGTACCGTGCATTAAATTACATTTTTAGATCAAACGCGCAAATGTGCCTGATAAAAAAAAAAATATTGTGAATGTCTAGAAAATCGGGCCTTTTGCTCTTTTGGATTAAGCATGGGCATCTCTGGCTGGAAAGACTATGGATATTAGCTACTCAGATGCTACAGGCCCATTGCTTGGGCCAGCAAAATCTTTCCAGTCCAAGTGGCTTTGCTGACAGTTCCCCACGTGGGCTTCCAAATCCTGCGCCTTTTACTTATGCTCACGGCCCCTGTTTTTTTGCAGCAGAGTTTTCAAAATTCAGTGGCAATTGTGGCAAATTTGCATTATTTTTCCTAAAATTTTACATCTCTCACTATTCAAAAAATTATTTTTTTAAATTGAAAAATGTTAAAGGGGATGGAAAAACTCCCTTATGGGGAAAGGCTAAATGGATTAGGGCTCTTTAGCTTGGAAAAGAGAAAACCGAGAGGGGATATGATTGAGATTTATAAAATTACTAGCTGTACCCGGCCACGCATTGCTGTGGCAGAGCCTGGTTAAGTGGAAAAGAAAGAAAAGAGAAAGTGCATGGCTGTAATATGTTTAATTTTGCAATGCTTGTGGGTATACAATATTTTTAGTTGTTCCATTGTTTGTGCATATATAGAGATTGTCAGGTTTGCCGACTCTTGAACATGCAACATATAATTTTCCATGTGAGAAGCAATCTGTTTCTAGATCTAAACCGCAGAGTTGTAAAGATTGTCCTTGAGCTTTGTTGATGGTTATTGCAAACGCCAATCGAATTGGGAATTGCAATCTCTTAAATTGAAATGGTAGATCTGTTGGAATGATAGGGATGCAAGGAATGAGGACATCTTCACCTTTGAAAGGTCCTGTCAAGATTGTTGCTTCTATGACGTTGCTCATCAAATTTTTGACAGCAAGTCGTGTGCCATTGTAAAGTGTTGGCTGGTTGATATTTCGTAACATGATAATTGGTACGCCGATGTTCAATTGTAGTATGTGAGGTGGCATGCCTGGGAGGTCGAGTGAATTAAAAAATTCTGTGGGATAATTAACTGCTTCATAAAGTTTGATCTTCGGCAAGGCATTATTTGGCTTAAGTAAAGCAGATGGCTGAACGGTCTGTTAAATGACCGAGGTGAATGGGACCGCAATGTCCCAAGAAAGAGTGAAATGCAAATGAAAGTAATGTATTTTTTCCTAGCTAAGACGCCCCAGACCATAAGACGCACCTAGTAGGATGCAGAGTGTGAAAAGAAAAAAAATGAAAATAGTTGGTGCTAAAATGTGGTCTGTCCCTGGGTGTCTGGTCGTGTTATGTAGTAAAATAGGGGAGTGGCTAACCAATTTTTTACTCCCCATTTTGTTTTGCGGTTTGGGGAGGGCTATTTCGGAGCCTTCCCCAGATCATGCAACTTTTGTCTTTCTGTTTGTGTGTGAACCACCCCCCCATCACAACCGTTCTCTGTAAATAACCACCCCTCACCCTCCTGCCCCCCCCCAGCCCAGCAAAATAAAGTTACCCACCCTCCTGCCATCCCCAACAGTTGCCGAATGAATGAAACATCCCCTCCATTGTGACCCCTCCCCAAGATGTTTGCAATTAAAACAGTACAACCCCCCACCCTCCAGACCCCCCGAGCCCTGATACAAATCTCTGTTGGTGGAGCGGGCGTTCAGGAGTGGTCCGGGAGTGATGTTTTGGCGTTGTGCCGTCGGCTGCTAGCAATGAAAATGGCTCTGACGGCCCTTTGCCCTTACTATGTCACTGGGGTCCAGCAATGGCAGTGGTAGGTCCTGTGACATAGAAAGGGCAAAGGGCTGCCGGCTGCCAGTCCTGAAAATGGCACCGACGGGCCTTCGCCCTTACTATGTCACATGGGCTACCGCTGCCATTGGAGTCCCCGAGTGGCATAGTAAGGGAAAGGGCCGTCGGTGCCATTTTGATTGCTGGCAGCCGATGGCTGTAGTCCAGGCGATGTGTCCTGGACCGCTCCTGGCCCCCCGCTGGAGCTGCCAGGACTTTTGTCAGGTTTTGTGTGTGTTCGGAGTGTGTGGGAAGTAAAATAATTTGGCATGTGTGTGGGTGGTGTGAGGATGGTGGTGGGTTCTTAGCTGTAAAGGAAATTTTATTTTATTTATTTATTTAAACGGTTTTATATACCGACAACCGTTTGCACATCGTGTCGGTTTACATGTAACTTATAACCAGTGTATATATAGGCATTGCCTTTACAATGAACAAGAAAACAATAGAACGCCGTGACAGAGTAAAAACTGGATAATTAGATAAATTAGAGGGAGTTATCTTCGCTGTATAAGACGGCCATACATTTTCCCCCCACTGTTGTGGTGAAAAAAGTGGGCGAATGTGTGAAAAAGGAAGGGAAACGACCTGGAATGGCGAAAGGGTGTAGCGTGTGTTTGTGTAAGGTGTAACAGATGGTGCTTACGTCCAGCAGATGTCGCTGTTTTCAGGAAAAAATGTTTGGACCTTTTTTACCTGTCACAGGTGTGACATATCTGTAATGTAAGTACAGAAGAACCTTCCCGTGTGCGAAAGGAAGGTTGTGTCCAAATTTGAAAGCAATCGGTGCAGTGGTTTCTGAGATTAGCAATTTTGTACAAACTATTTAACATTTTTACTTATATAGATAGATTAGTGGAATGGAATGGGTAAATAGGGAATGGGTATTTACCCTTTTAAACAACACTAGGACTAGGAGAAGCTCTATGAAACTAGCAACCAGCAGCTTTAAAAGTAATTGTAGGAAGTACTTTTCACTCTGTGCACAATCAAGCTGTGGAATCTATTACCAGAGGATGTGGGCGAGGCAACTAACATAGTGGAGTTCAAAGCAGTTATTAGCCAGTAGACTTGGGAAAGCCAGCGCTTATCCCTGGGAGTAAGATACAAGATCAACAATTGGAGATCTGTCAGGTACTTCTAACCTGGACAGGCCACTGTCTGAGACAGGATGCTGGGCTCAATGGACCGTGGTCTGACCCAGTATGGCACCTCTTATGTTCTTATATATTCTTAAAGGTTGTTTAAAAATTATATAAAATATACTATGTACAAAATCAGCTATCAAGCAAAGACATATAAATTACAAACTTTTAACAGTAAATTGTCACTTTTGTTTTGGATTGAAATTCGGTGCAACCATCCTTTTTAGATTTTCTTGAGAAAGTTTTTTGTGTGTTTCTGAGAATATGAGCTTATGTGTACTGAAGCTGTGCTCAGCATCAGCAGAATTTGTCATGCCGATAATTTAAATTAATTGCCATCCTGCCAACTGTACCACAGGAATAACTGCAGACTTCCAAAGTACATCATTGTCTTTGTCAGCTGATGTATGGTTGGCTACACTTGCAGGTATGAGAATCTTTGTCTAAAGATGGAATACTTCTAAAGTGATATGCCTCCATTCAGGAATTATATCAAAATTGATTTTTGTTTGACTTTAAAAAAAAAAAAAAAAGAGATTTCTCTGAGAACAAGCAGGATGGCAGTGATGTCATCCGATGGAGCCCAGCATGGAAAAATTATGTCAAACTTTCTAGAACTGAGCTTCTCTGAGCATGCATTATACCATGCATCCACGTGGGGCCCCCTCAGTCTCTTCTTTCCTGAGGAGCCTTGTGTGTCTGAATTTCCTGAGGAGCCTTGTGAGTCTGAATTTCTTAGGAAAATAATCTTTTTTTTGCTGTTTTTTTTGGTACTTCATTGGTTCTTTTTTGTGGTATTGCACGGTCAACATGGGGTCCCTCTCTGGTTCTCCCCTTATCACTCATTGTTTTTGGGTAAGTTTTATTTCACAGTCGATCCCTGGGGCAGTGATGTGTTCAGTGTTTGCCGGCATCTAGTCCGCCACCTTCTACTTCGAGATTGCGTCCCTTTTAGTTTGAGATGACATGTCCACATTCAGGTTTAAGAGGTGCCCTCAGTGCACAATTTATTTTATTTATTTATTTAAGAGCTTTTATATACCGATGTTCATGTACTGGTACATATCACGTCGGTTTACTTATAACCAAAGTTGGAAATTACATCAAACAAGAAAATTAGAAAAAATTTGAAAAATTACATCGAACAGGAAAATTAAGAAACAAGATAATTACATTGAGTAAGAGGGTGCAAATAACAGGGCTAACTTCGTGAGAAATTATAGATAAAGCTGAGGAGGACTTAAAATTTAAAATTATTACAAATAAAAATGTCAACAAAATTTAAAATTATAAAATTATTATAAATAACAAATAGCGGACAACAAACTCGGAGTTACGACCGACTTAATAAGCATGAGTGCAAATTAAAGTACAGCTAACAGGAAATTTATGTATACGGCATCAGACATCTGGTGTAATGGGGTAAGAAATGCGTGAATCAATCCCAAAGGGAGAGACCTTTAAGTGAAGGCTTTTGTAAAAAGCCAAGTTTTGAGCTTCTTTTTGAAAGAAGGACCATATCTATCACGGACCCCCATGATAGATGTGTTCTCTGTCTGGGGGGCATTGCATAATGTTTGGGGTTGCAGCAAGTGCGCCCAGATAATCCCAAAATGACGTAAAATCCGGCTCAACAAGATGAAATGACTCTTTGAGCCTGCTAAGTCCAATTCATTGGTATCGAGGGTCCTCGGAGCCGCACTGATGGACACTGAACCATCGACATCGGCGGTGCCATTGGGTGCCAGGCATGCCGGAGACAAGCCATCATCTTCCTCCCCTAGGCCGAAGACATCTGGTTCATCATGTTTGGCTTTGGCACTGGGGAAGAACCAATCTGAGCATCGAGGGAAGCCGAAGAAGCATCTCCATGGTGAGAAGTTGTTGCGCCTGTCGGTTGCAGATGGCTGCGACCTTTGCTGCTCACCTCTTTTTGCCCTACAGCTCCAAGTCTAGGGAGGATGACCGCCTCGACTTCTGCACGCCGACCTCCATGGGGTTCCCGGGACGGTGCTGGCTCTCCTGGCAGCCATCTTACTTCTAGGGTGACCTAGGGCACGCGTGCGCCTGCCCCTGTCTTAACCACGTCATGGCGGGAACCTCGGGGGTGTCCCCACCGCATGATGTCACTGCCTACGTGTATATAATCTCATTGGGCCAGCATACCATCGAGTTAGCAAGAATTCCTATCCTGCTCAATTCCGCCATTCTGGGACTTCGCTTCGCTGTTCCTGCGCTCCTGTCTGAGTGATCTAGGTACCCACTCTTCGGGGGCCTTGCCACATTCAGGGCTATCCGCTCTTCGGAGAGCCATCGATACTTGCCTCACTTCTTCAAATCAGTGAGTCTCTACCTGATTCCACAGACAACCCTTCAGTGCTCCTGTACCTCAGGTCTCCACGGTGCCTACCTCTGCAGCTGGCTACTTCAGTTCGGTGTGAGTACTGGATCTGCTCTACAACTTCTTCTGCTGTACCGCTACACGATAAAGGCTTGGATAAACAGACTAAGGAGGGGGTTCTGATTCGCGCGGGAAGGGGATCGTGCAGCCGCGCAGTGTTAAAACTATGTGAATTTTCCTGAGGAAAGCTCCGTCTAGAGGTCGCCGTGGACATCTCCCATACAACATGGCTAGTTCATCCTGCTATCTATGGAAACATCGTTTACGGTAAGCAAACTTGCTCCTACAGGAATACAAATTAACAGGTAAGAACCAATTTTCCCATGGCTAAGACAGAAGGCTGTTGATTCAGCCCTGCAGGCCCTGTCACTTCTTTCAGATGACTGAATCAGCATGGAGGAGCTTCAAGTTTGTTGATTGTGGGGCAGGTTGTGAATTATGCAGCAACAGGCTAATTATGTAGTTTCCAGGGGGGAGGAAATGTGTACAGAAACCTAGAAGCCTGGGATTCTATTGATTCTCAGCTTTTTTTTTTTAACTGTGACTCTGCTGTGGGGTACTGAGGGACTAGCTGCCATCAGCAGCAACAGTAGTAGCAGTTCAGTCCTTAGTGCAAGGGCTGTGAGCCAGCATGTGATGACAGACCCACAGTGATTCCTTGATTCCCTTCTGCAGCCCTTCCAGCCTATATAGGAAACCTGCAGTAGTGGAGGGAGGGACTACTATAAGGACTGTAAAGGTTTGTCAGCTTACAATTCCTCCCCTTAAGGCCAGACTGCCAAAGTTATAATTTGTAGCATCTAATATTTCTGCATTTACTATATGAATTTGGAGACCTTTTTTAATATTCATATATATAAATATCCAGCTTTGGAGAATTACATTATAGTCATATTAATTTAGTAATCTGTTCTATCAAGGTTAACTTAAAGGTTTTTTTTAAACCTTCTCTGCAGCTTGCTTTATGGAAGAGATATTAGCACTCTATAAATAGGAACATAACTTGACCCAAAGTAAAAGTCAGATTCAGAAAAGAGTAATGTGGTTGCCATGTTAGTCACTTGCATGCATGTAAATAAAGATTAGCAAGCAAAAAAATAAATAAAGTGATACCTTTTATTAGACTAACTTTATACATTTCTTGACAAGCTTTCAGGAGATGACCTTCCATTTCTCAGATCACGAACAAAATGAACAAAAGATCAAACTGGCACAAAATAGAAGTGGATCATAAAGGAGGCGATTTGTACAAGTCATTTATTCAGGTAAATTTCCCATCATGTATGTGGTTAAAACTATATGTGTTGGCACTTACTTTCATTGTCTTTGGGCCTGTCCAGAAATTCACAAATTATGGGATGAAGTGTTTTCTCTAATATCACAGTGGGCATGCCAATCTTTGGAATTAGATGTCCAATTAGGCTTATTGGATGTGTTTGTTGATAATGGCATACAAGATGCTGATTTGTTAACATTTCTATGCAAATCTTCTTGTATAATTAAGACTTTTTTTTCTGCAATGGATACAATGAACCTCCGAGTATGATTATGTGGCATATACAGATGCACAACTTATTTATGGAAAAGTTATGTCCTCAAAAGCAATGTTAGATGGTGGAAAGCATTTCTGAAAGTATAGAACCCCTTCTTAAATTTGATTTCTCCCAGACTCCGAAGCGTGCTCTATTCTTTGGATGTTTAAATGATGATAACCCATTGTTTTGTTCAGGAGTGGGAGTATGGAATAGGGGAAATAACTTAGAAGGATAACATTTTTCCATTCAGTTTTCTTCTGTAAAATGCTATGCTGTTTTTCCATCTGGTTGTAACAGTCTGCATATGCTGATTTTGGAGCAGGACTCCTGAAAATGTTATATCCTTTGTTTTTATGTGTTTCTTAAAAATTTAATAAACAGATTAAAAAAAAAAGTATACGTGTTGTACTCACCTGCAGTAAGCTGAACCATTACTACCGCAGGGGTAGGACAGGGAATGCAAGAAAATGTTTCGTTTTCCATTTAAGAGAAAGTATCCAGAGCAAAAACAAGCACAAATGTCTGCAGGGACTTTTTCGCAGGGCAGTTTTCAAATGGAAAGTATGCTTGGAAATTTGCATCAAAATGCAGTTTTGAAAATCGCCGCAAAAATGAATTCAGTGATAGAGGAACATAGGAGTGTTGATATATTAGAGTGATCAGAGGGTAATGGGTAGTGGAATTTTATGGATGGTAGTGAGTTAACAAACCTAGGTCTCCAAGTCCCTTTCTTGTCATTTCCAAAGTATCTGATGATCTTAACTTCAAATGTCTTATCCAGGAACATGCAAAAACACCACTAGTAATCACCTCTTATAGAATGATTTCACCATAACCTCTGATAATAATTCCAGTGGACCTGAGGAAATGGATAATTATGAATCTCATCAAAGAGAACAGGAAGAACGCAATTTTTTACCCAAACGGGGAGCGATTTCAACTCAACCTCAACATCGAGGTCGATGCCGATACAATGAATCGGAAGAGATAACATAGCCCAACAGAAATACCAGGACGAGAAACAAACAGGGTCAGCAGTGGTAAATTTATCATCTACCACTCTTTCATCAGCACAGAAGGATTTATTAGACCATGGATTATCTTTTGTTCCTACGTCGACTCACTCCCCTTTTGATGCAAGAATTGCTTTACATCGGTTCATCCGGAAATTAAATTTGAAACTCTTTTTTTCAAAAGAAGAGAACAGTGGTACTCAAGATATCTCTATTGTTCGCCCTCAGTCAAGATGGAATCCTCTAGGGCCAATAGACCCACATGTTAAGACATTTGAACAACTAGTCTTACAGGATTTGCGAGATTATGAAGCAGGCAATCATCGATGGCGAGATAATATGACACAAACTTTAAGAACAGCAATGATCACCTTGGAGAAGAACACACAATTGATTATTAAACCCGCCGACAAAGGTGGAGCCGTAGTGCTCCAAGATAAGATCAGATACGATGAGGCCATGCTTCATCATTTAAATGATAGTAAATTCTATCGCAGATTATTGCTGGATCCGACTGATTCATTGTTAAAATCTTTACAACGTATTGTGGATGAAGCTCGTGGGTTGACTGATAAAGAAAAAAAATTTCTAGTGGTAGAACCCCCTCATATTCTGATTATCTATTCACTTCCTAAAATTTACAAGGACATTGTAAATCCTCCGATTAGACCTATCGTATCGCTTAATGAATCTATATTGGAGGCACCAGCAATATTGATAGATGAGATTCTTCAATCATATATTGTAAAAACAAAATCTTACATCAAAGACACAATTCATTTTTTGCAAAAACTACAAGAAATAAATCTGGAACATGAAGAATATTGGTTGGTTACAATGGATGTGTCTGCACTGTATACTAATATACCCTAACACCAAGCATTTGATGCTATACAGCAATGTTTATCCCATAGATTGGGGCATCAATGGATACCGACTAATGTCATCTTACAACTGCTGGAAACAGTGTTATTTAACAACTATTTCATGTTTGAATCAGAAATTTTTTTATAAATACACGGCATCCCTATGGGGTCCCCATTAGTTCCCACCACAGCCAATCTTTATATGACATGTTTGAAGAAGAGTTTGTTTATAAATCAGAATGGTGGCAAGATATTGCAATTTGGTGTCGTTATATAGACATTTTTTTCATATGGAAAAGCACAAATGAATGTCTTTTGTCATTTTGTAGTTGGATTAACATGAAGAATGAACATTTTCAATTTACAGCACAATGGTCGGACCAACAAATAGCCTTTCTCGATGTATTGATACGTTGGGAGAATGAAGAATTAATTACATCAATGTACCGGAAACCAACTGATAAGAACAACCTTTTGAAGTTCCATAGCCACCATTCTTATTCCTTTAAATGTGGATTGCCCACCTGTCAGTTTTTTCGTATTAAACGCATTTGTTCTGCCACACAAGAGTTTGAAATTCAGGCACTAATTTTGCGTGATAGATTTTTGGAACAGGGGTATCCTAAAAAGGTGGTCAAACAAGCTTATAAGCAGGCCAAATATTCAGACAGACAGGCTCTCCTTCAGTATAAGCCCAAAAAACAAGATCCACATTTAGTTTGCGTGCTCAAACAGACAGTAGCTACTGCTACCATTGCATCGTCGATCTGTCATCACTGGCATGTTTTAGCTCTTGCATGATGCATTTAAGGAACCCCCACTGATTGTGTCCACAAAGGGTCCTAATATTAGAGATAAATTAATTCACGCACAGCCTTGCTCTGACGTGCAGGCATCGGATTGTGGTCATCATAAATGTGGCCAATGCACACTTTGCAGTAACAGTATTGATGGTCCAATTTGGGTTGATCCGATTACCAGATATAAAGTGATACGGAAGACAGAGACCACATGCAATTCGGACTATGTTGTGTACGCTTTAATTTGTTCTTGTCCTAAAGTGTACATAGGCAGGATGACTCGTAAAATTAGAATCAGGTTGAATGAGCATAAGTCCAAATTACATACAGAAACATTAACTGCCCCGATTGTATCTCATTGCATTCAGAACAAACATGCGTGTTCTCAAATTACCGTATTTTTCGCTCCATAAAACGCACTTTTTTTCCCCCAAAAGTGGGGGGAAAATGTATGTGCGTCTTATGGAGCGAATATAAAAAAAAAAACTAAAAATCTAACAAAACCCCCCCACCCTCCTGACTCCCCCAAGACCTGCCAACTTAATTTACTACAACCCCCCACCCTCCTGACCTGCCAAAAGTCCCTGGTGGTCCAGCGGGGGTCCAGGAATGGTCCGGGAGCGATCTCCTGGGCTTGGGCCATCGGCTGCCAGTAATCAAAATGGCGCCGATGGCCCTTTGCCCTTACTATGTCACTGGGACCGACCAATGGCAGCGGTAGTCACTGTGACATAGTAAGGGCAAAGGGCCGTCGGCTGCCAGTAATCAAAATGGCGCCGACGGCCCTTTGCCCTTACTATGTCACTGGGGCCGACCGCTGCCATTGGTCGGCCTCAGTGACATAGTGAGGGCAAAGGGCCGTCGGCGCCATTTTGTTTACTGGCAGCCGACGGCCCAAGCCCAGGAGATCGCTCCTGGACTGCTCCTGGACCCCCGCTGGACCACCAGGGACTTTTGGCAGGTCTTGGGGGGGGTCAGGAGGGTGGGGGGGGTTGTAGTAAATTAATTTGGCAGGTCTTGGAGGTGGGTCAGGAGGGTGGGGGGTTGTTAATTAATTTAAAGGTTGAGATGGGTTTGTTTTTTTGGGGGGGGGAGGGGTTCCCAGAGAAAGAAAAGTTTTCTGATCTGGGGAGTGGACCGGAAATGGCCCTCCCCAGACCCGAAAACAAAATGGGGAGAAAAAAAAAAAGCTATGCACTCCCCTAATTTGCTCCATAAGACGCACAGACGCCCAGGAACAGAGCCGGTTTAGCACAAAATTTTTTTTTTTTAATTTTCCCCCTCTGAATCCTAGGTGCGTCTTATGGTCAGGTGCGTCCTGTGGAGCGAAAAATACGGTAAATGGACTATTTTGGATCAAGTCGTATTATCATCGTGAGGTCGCAATCGTACCGCTATTCTAAACTGGCGAGAAGCTTTCTGAATTTTCACATTACAGACTCAAGCTCCGGGAGGACTTAATGAAGAGCTGGATTGGGGTTCATTAGTTTGAAAATTCGCCGTGACGTAACGGTGGCGCAACCTCTGATTGGATGGTTTGGGAGATATTCGATAGTATTTAAAATCTGTCAGCAACAGTGGCTTGAACATGTATTGGCGAGAATAGCTTGCACCTTTGTTGAAGAAGCCGGCAAGAAGATGAGAAAGTGATCAAGAAATAGCCGATTGTCCTATGAGAAAGTTCCATTGAATATTTATGTACTGAAATACCGACATTTTGGAAGGAGTGAATATCCCCTGAGGAAAGATCCTTCGGGATCTGAAACGCGGCCACGTTAGGCTACCATCACCAAACAGATAAGTCGGTTAAAAGTTCAGTTCATATGGTGTAATTGGGACATGAGAAGCGGTTGCTTTCAGAGATAAAAGATTGACACGGCTTTAAGATTTAAATTGTTTTAAAAAAGAATTCACGCAACATAAAAAAACAAAAAAATGTGGTTGGAGGAGGATTGTTAATGATTACAAATGAACGTATCACCCAGTTTCTTGGGGACAACAATATGAAGTATGAAACTTTCCCTTCCTTCTTAAAAAATGTTTTTGTTAATTGTTTGAAACATAGAAACATAGAAATGACGGCAGAAGAAGACCAATGGCCCATCCAGTCTGCCCAGCAAGCTTCATACTTATTTTTCTCATACTTATCTGTTACACTGACCACTGAGGTCAGGGCCCTTATTGGTAACTTTTAGGTTCTAATTTCCTTCCACTCCCACCATTGATGTAGAGAGCGGTGCTGGAGCTGCATCAATGTGAAGTATCAAGCTTAATTGGTTAGGGGTAGTAGTAGTAGTAACCACCGCAATAAGCAAGCTACTCCCATGCTTATTTGTTTACCCAGCCTTTGCAATTTAGTCCTTGTTGGTTGTTGTCTGAATATAAATCCTCTTTTCTTCATTCCCTCATTCTGTTGAAGCAGTGAGCTGTGCAGTATATGTATTCAAAGTGAAGTATCGGGCATGATTGGTTCAGGGTAGTAGCCGCCGCAACAAGCAAGCTACTCCCACGCTTATTTGTTTTTCCAGCCTGTGCAGTTTAGCCCTTGTTGGTTGTTTGAATATAAATCCTCTTTTCTTCATCCCCCTGCCATTAAAGCAGAGAGCTGCTTGGATATGCATTGAAAGTGAAGTATCAGGCTAATTTGGGTTGGGGTAGTAACCGCCGCAACAAGCAAGCTACTCCCACGCTTATTTGTGAATGCAGATCCTTTTCCCCACATTTCCTCTTGCCGTTGAAGCATAGAGCAATGTTGGAGTCACATTTACTATGTGTATGTTTATTGAATAAGGGTAGTAGGCATCATTCCCGCAAGCCACCCCCATGCCTCTTCTCTTCATTTCATTCACATCCTCAAGACTTTACTTCATTTCCCCCCTGCCATTAAAGCAGAGAGCTATGCTGGATATGCATGAAGTATCAGTCTTCCTCCCTTGCCGTTGAAGCAGAGAGCTAACTTGCATTGAAAGTGAAGTATCAAACTTTCTCCCCTGCCGTTGAAGCAGAGAGCTATGCTGGCTAGGTATTGAAAGTATAAGGCTTACTTGGTTAGGAATAGTAACCGCCGTAACCAGCAAGCTACTCCCCACATTTTTTGTGACTGGAAATCATTTTTTTCCCACATTACCTCTTGCCGTTGAAGCTTAGAGCAATGTTGGAGTCGCATTAACTGTGTGTATGTTTATTGAATAAGGGTATTATCTCCAGGTAATAGCTGTCATTCCTGCGAGCCACCCACTCTTCATACACATCCTCTAGACTTTATAGATCCACAGTGTTTATCCCACACTCCTTTGAAATCCTTCACAGTTCTGGTCTTCACTACTTCCTTTGGAAGGGCATTCCAGGCATCCACCACCCTCTCCGTGAAGAAATATTTCCTATTGGTTCTGAATCTACCTCCCTGGAGCTTTAAATCGTGACCCCTGGTTCTGCTGATTTTTTTCCGACGGAAAAGGTTTGTCGTTATCTTTGGGTCATTAAAACCTTTACATTTGGGTAAAATAATTCAACAAAAACAAAAATTAAAGGTCAACCCTGTATGGGAGGCTGGAAAGCCTGAATTTAAATGCACAGAGGTTATGGTGAAATCATTCTATAAGAGATGATTACTAGTGGTGTTTTTGCATATTAAATTTGATATCCCTATATATATTATCATTATAGTACAGTTATAAATTGTTACCCAGGAACATGACATGTTCATTATATACATTAACATTTATGATTAAAGTCACTTGGTATAAAAAATTGTGGGTTGCGAGAATGCCTCCTCTCTCCATGTTCTGCCCAGAGGAGATACAAGAAGGTCTCCCTCCCTATCTGTTCCCATACAGCTGCAAATAACTTGCCTTCCTCCCTGCCCACTGATACACTCCAGCCAGGAACCTAGCAAACTATATATATTGCTGGAAAAACAGTTCTTCACCAGGTTGTTAATTTTGGAATTGCAGGGTTTATTGTCAAAGAACTTAAACAATATTTTTCACCTAAATCTGTTGTACTAATTGTCAAAGAACATAACCATTTTTTTTAGTGATGGACATAGAGCAAAATAATCCTAATTATAGGTATACAATGCTGGGTTCATGCTAGGGGTCACCTTCCAGGAAAAGGATCTTGGAATTATTATGAACAATATGTTGTAATCCTCAACGCATTGTGTGACAGCGGTCATAAAAGCAAATAGAATATTAGGAATTATTTGGAAAGGCATGGAGAATAAATCTGAGAATATCATAATGCGTCTATATGAATCCAATTTGGCGACCACACCTTGAGTTCCTTGTTTGTTCTGGTTGCCCCATCTCAGAAAACTATATAGCAGCACTAGAGAAGGGCAACAAAAAAAAAGATAAAGGGGATGGAATCTCTCTCTTACGAAGAAAGGTTAAAACAGGTCAGGGTTCTTTATCTCGGAGAATTGGCAAATGAGAGGAGATATATAGAATCATGAGTAGGATGGAACAAGTAAATAGGGAATAACTATTTATCCTTTCAAATAGTACTAAGACTAAAGAACACTCCATGAAACTAACAGATTTAAAACAAATCAGAGAAAGTTGTTGGAGGATGTAGTCAAGGCATCTAGCAAAGCTATATTTAAAAATGATTTACCGGTAATAAGTTCCTGGAGGAAAAGACTATAAGACAAATGCAAGTCTCCCATTTCAACTTAACATTAATGTTAACAATATAAAAATGTGTGTGTAAGGACAGCCAGTAAGACAGCCTGACGTGTGTGTGTGTGTGTGTGTGTGTGTGTGTGTATATATATATATATATATATATGGATTAAGGTCCAAGTTATTGTGTTTTTAAAAAAAATCTTATGCAGTTAAAATGCTCCCTTTTGTAATTAATAGCCGAGTAGGCAGTAGTTTGTGTGAGTCTACACAGAATTAATCCAAATGATACTTAGCTTAGACATTTGCTGTATGTAGAATCCAAAATCACCCTGACATGTAACTGTGTTTTGTCCAAAGATTCATCAGGGGGTCATTTAATAACCATACTCGCCCACAGATTTGCTGTTTAAGTTCTTACATAACGGTCCTCAGATCTTCATTTTAAAAATGACCCCCGATACATCTTTAATTTTACAGGTTAATACAGCACTATGGCTTTCAAAAAATAATTTGGAAGTAATTCCAGAATGGGACCCAATAATAAAGGTATACTTAAGCCTCCGATTTCTTTTCCCCTCAATTCAGAAATTGAAAACATGATAATGTCAGAATGGGAGACTCTAGAATTGGGTTTAAAGCAAATAAAACATTTCTGCAAGTTATATCCACTTCCAGCAGACATCCAGAAGTGCCTGTTTCAGATTTCATGAATAAGTAGATGCTTTGCTCTCGGCTTTGACAAGAATAGCAACCATTCCAGTGGAAGTCGGAGCGCCCTTAAATCCTCAAGACAAAAAATTAGAGCCCATATTGAGCTATTTGTCGAAAAAACATGCTTCATCTATCCAGCATTCATGCTCTGGATTGAATAGTTTCCAGAAGCAGTGGATTCTGCAAGACTAGAATCAGCAGTAGCTTATTTAGCAGATGAACTATATGTTCTCATAAGGCTTTCATTAAGGTTTCTAGCACTTTTGGCAGGAGTTAGTTGAGATTTATGGCTCAGACAGTGGGCAGCTAATTCTTGCTTAAAGGTTTGCCTCTGTAAGTTACCTTTCAAAGTCAGGTGCTTTTTGGAGAGAAGCTAGAGAAATTAGTGAAGTGTTTAGGTGAATCAAAATCCCAACATCTCCCAGAAGATAGAAGCAGAATATTTTTTGGATCATATAGACCATGTAGCCAATACAGAGAACACAGAAGATACTGCTCCAGAAGACAATTGAATTCTTAGCCTTTCAGGCCCAGGCAAAAAATGCAGCTCTTTCAGGGAGCTAGAAAATAAGGCCAAATTCTTCAAGGCCTTTGACCTCAATAACCAATCAACAATGATAGGTTATGGATCAACTCTTTGATTCAGCCTATAGGAGAACGACTTAAAAACTATTTCAAAGAATGGATACATATAGCTACAGACCAGTGAGTCTTGGACATTTATACAAAATGTCTAAGTCTTAAAATTAACTCATCTAACAAAAGAAAGATTTATGGTGTCGCCATGTTTGACTCTCACAAAGAAGCTGGCAGTACTAGAAACAATGGACAAATTACTACAACTTCATGCCATTTGCCCAGTGCCGATCCAAGAGCAAAAGCTTGGTGGTTGTTCAATTTATTTCATCATTCCAAAGAAAGACGGCACTTATCGGCCTATTCTGCATTTGAAGGGGGTGAACATGAGTCTAAACATATTCTGCATTTTCGAATTGAAACACTTCAGTTATGTTATCAGTCTGAAAAGAAGAATTCCCAGTATCTGTAGATCTCAGAGGCATATTTCCATATCCCAATAAGGCAAGATTATCTGAAATTTCTTTGCTTCTGCATAACAGAAAAACATTATCAGTTTATAGCACTCCCTTTTGAACAACACCCCTGAGAAACTTTACCAAAGTAATGATTGTAGTAGCAGCCTACTTAAGAAAGGAAGGAATAATGGTTCATCCATATCTAGACAATTGGTTGATCATAGCAAAGTCTCTTCAGGAAGGAATCAAAATAATGGCTTGGGTATTAGAAGTTTTAGAGAGATTAGTTTGGATAGTGAGTTACAGAAAAAGCAATTTTCAACCATCTCAATCTATATAATCTATATAATTTTTAGGAGCACATTTCAATACCATGGAAGGAAAGGTATATCTAACCTACAGGAGGACAAAAAAAAATATTGTCCAAGTGAAGAAATTCATCGACATGAAGACCCCAAGGGCAGGGGACTATGTCCAGCTATTGGGGACAATGGCTGCAGCGATAGATTTAGTGCCTTGGGCAAGAGCACACATGAGACCCCTACAATGTGCTCTTCTATCACATTGGAGAGCCCAGCTTCAGAATTGTGAATATCAGTTTCCCCTCCCTCTATCAAAAAACATATTCCTAGATCCCCCAACCTGGATAGTAGTTTTAATAGATGCAGCGAGCCCTGTATGATAGTTACAAAATGATTACTTTTGTGCAGGTAGATATTTTAGGATGTGAGGAAACGAATATACTAGGCATTGAAGCAGCTAATAATATATTTTGTTTTGTATTTTTTTTTTGTTTTATTGACCCATGTGCTTTGTATTATATTTTTGTTTTAATGACGTATTTTTTAATGATTGTTTTATTGTGAACCACTTAGAAATTAGATAAGTGGTATATACATATATTAGATAAATATATGTTGACTGATCTCTTGATGTTGGATACTTCACCAATTCCTGTTGCTTTGTTCAATTTATTGGAGCCATTATAGATACCATACAAGTGAAAGCATTCCTTTCTTTGGAAAGAATAACAGTTCTCTGTAAAATTGCCAAAGCGTTACTGAAATCAACTTCTACAATAGCCTGCTACATTCTCATATTCTTAGGACACCTAGCAGTGGCAATTCACATGATTCTGTTGACCCACTTGCACATGCACTGTCTACAATGGGGATTAAGGACTCAGTGGAACTAGCTTGTTCAACCACCTAACACAAAGATCACCCTAACTCAGGAGATGAAGGAGAGATACGTTGGTGGGTACAACCAACCAGATTGCTGGAAAGAGCTCCACCTTCAACAAGTACATTATCAAATGATACTAATCGCATATCTCTCCACCATGGGCTGGGGAGCCCATGTTGGCTATTACAAATCGCAAATAACTTGATTTGACTTCAAGAAAGCCAGCTACAAATCAACTTTGTGGAGCTCAGAGTGATGCACAATGCACTACATGCATTCAGACACATCCTCAAAGGAAAACACATAATGATGCAAACAGACAATTAGGTAGCAATGTTCAACACAAACAAACAGGGAGGAATCAGATCATGGATCCTGTGTGTTATCATTCGGAGTTAACAGTCTGCATGGAGTTAGCAATCTGTTATAGTTAGGGATAGTTGTGGGTGGATCCTTGGGCTGGTGGCAGATGACCACGCCCCTAGGGGAAGATCCCGAGAGGGACCACCAGTCAGGCTCAAAGTTTGGAGACAGACACACACTAGTTCTTTTATTAACAATATATTGAACCACCAGAGATGGCAGTAGTGAGCTGGAAAGCCCAGCTGGGCTGTAGTCCCTCAGATACTGGAACAGCGAATCCTGGAGGCTGAGCTGTAGAGAAACTGAGATATAGTGAGTAGGCAGGGTATGCAGACGGTAACACTCACACAATGTCCCAATAAAGGCCAGGTGCTGGAATGTACAGGCCCTCAATGAGCGAGTACCTGGTTCCAGGGAAAGCTCAGAGAGAACGATGGTAACTCACTGATGTAGCTGATATAATTGGTAGCGATGACTTCCAGGCAGAAGAGTATATGAAGCAAGTCTGGGAACAAGGGCCCTGAAAAACAAAGGAGAGAGCAAGGCCCCCGAGGAGCGGGTACCTCTGGTAAGTCCGATGAGGCAGAATAGCTTAGGTAGCGAAACCCTTGCTAACTTGATGTGTTAGCAAATACTGAGACCTTAAATATTCGTCGCGGGTGACGTCATCTTCGGGGGACACCCCTGAGGTTCATGCCAGTGCTTCAGTTGGGGCTGCGCCACGTGTGAGCCCCTAGGCCTCCAGGAACATGGCGGATAGCAGCGTCGAGCCGGTCCGGGAACGCCTGAAGACTTGCGGCAGAAGAACGCCGCGGCAGCCAATCTTCCCGCGGTCGGAGAGGGAGGCGCCAGAGAGGAAAGGAGGGTGGAGAGAGGGCGTCAGGCACCGACGGACACAAAAATTGTGCCAGGAAGCCCTACATATATGCTACTGGGCAAATCAGAACCAAGTTACACTTCAGGTCTCTTATTTACCAAGCATTGCAGACACCTTGCTGGACAGACTCAGCAGAATATTTCCCCAACATGAATGATGTTGAATCAATCCATAGCTAACAGACTGATCAGGCTATGGAGTCATCCATGGATAGACCTATTTGCAACAGAACAGAACCAAAAATATAAATCGAGTCTGCTCTATTCGACGCAGTGCTCTATGCAATGATCCAGACACCTTCTTAATTCTGAACACAGGCCTTGTGTACTCTTTTCCTTCATTTCCACTTAAAGGGAAGACTGTCCAGAAACTCATGAGGGAACAAGTCACATTGATTCTGATCAGGCTGGCAAGGCCAAGAGAGTTGTAATATGCCTATTTAGTTCAACTCTCTGCCAGACCTCCCATTCATCTAGGAGCCAATCCTACTCTTTTATCCCAAGAAGAAAGTTCTTTCCTGTATCCAAATATGCCAACCCTCAATCCTGATGCATGGATGTTGAGCACTCAGTCCTAACAAAACAATCTCTTCCAGATCCCATTCAGGATGTTATCCTCTCAGCAGGAAAGCCATCAATGAGGCACAATTACTCTTTTAAGTAGAAGTGTTACAGAAAATAGTGTCTGCCCCACAAACTTGACCCGTCTGAGCCACGACATCTGCTGTCCTATCTTCCCTATCTTTCACAAGCTATTTCATTGGTGCATATACTATTGCAGCTTATCATTGTTCAGAAAATAGACTGCCTGTTTCCACACATCTTTTGGTCTCTAAATTCATGAAAGGCCTCTTGCAACTAAACCTACCAATTCGCAAATCACCAGTATCTTGGGATATCAATGTAGTCCTCATACACCTTATGCCTTTGGAAACTGCTTCTCTGAAATACGTAACCTGGAATGTCCTCTTTTTAGTAGTGGTTACTTCTACTTGAAGAGTGAGCGAGTTACAAGCACTGGTTCATTATCCACCTTATATGCAGTTCTCCCATGACAAAGTGGTACTTAGAATGCATCTCAAATTCTTGCCAAAAGTGGTCTCTGCATTCCACTTATACCAATCAATAATTCTTCGATATTCTTTCCAAAACATCATGCACATGAGGGCAAAAAGACATTGCATACATTAGACTGCAAAGAGCTCTGGCCTACTAAAAATGTCATATGTAAGCCTACAGGAAAATATCATAACTGTCTCATATGATCCACATAGGCTTAGGTGCAACTGTAACCAGGAGAACGCTTTTCAGTTGGATTATGAGTTGCATTCAACACTGCTATGCAGCAGCTGGACTTGATCTCACTAACCTAGTCAGAGCTCACCAGGTACGAGCAACAGCTTCCTCCATTGCATACCTCAGAGAGGTTCCAGTCGAAGACATATATAAAGCAAACTACCTGATCATGGTTGCATAAATTCACTTCCCACTACTTCTTAGATGCCTTACCTTCTGTAGATAGTGTGGTGGGACAGGCAGTCTTGCACCATATGATATGTAAATAGTCTGGTTTCCACTGTGGAGTCTGAATTGCTTAAAAAAAGATGCTGCAATCCTCAGCTTGGGACTTCCCACAGATCATGGCTAATTCAACCCTGCAAATCGGTGGGGAAAAAAAGCGGTATTTTATGTAGGCAGCAGAATGAATTAGTCATGAGATGCCTGCCCTCCTCCCTGGACAGCAAACTATCCCTGTCCTAGCTTTGGAACAGACTGAGGAGATACTAAGGCAATGCCCTTATGGGAGCTCCCGCACATGCTCAGAAGAGCTCAAAGCTCTACTAGCTTGGAGAGACGGATTCGTTCAATGCTGCCTGATGACATTACCCTCAGATCATGACTAATTCATCTTGCTATCTATGGAAAACACCTTTTCAGTAAGCAAACTTGCTATTTTTTTACACATGCAACTTTTGAAAAAATCACCTTTTAGATTGTAAACTCCTCAAGGACAGGGACTAGTAACCTGTATGAAATTTGTTGTAAACTAGGATGCTGTATAAATGCAGAATTAAATATATCAATAATGTCAGTATTGTGTTTTGCCTTGTCTCCCTTTTTGAAAGCCAGTATGCGGTTCCAAGCTTTGAAAAATATATTATATGATGTCCACCTTAGTATATTTCTAAAGTGCTGTGAATGTAGTATTTTTTTTTTTTTAGATCCTTTTAGTTTGAAAGATGCTTTACAAAGCCATAATTTTATTCTGCATATATGACACTTCTCAACATGTATATCAGGGGTAGCCTCTTTAGTCCTTGAGCCAAAAATAGGCCTGTTTTCAGGATATCCACAATGAATATACATGAGATAGATTTGCATTAACTGCTTCCATCATATGCATATATATCTTTATATATATTTATTATGGATATCCTGAAAACAAGGCCTGATGGAAGCCTCTGAGGACCGTAGTTGGCTACCCCTGATATATAGGTCCTGATTTACTAAGATTTTTTCCAGTTTTTTGTGTATGGGAAATAAGCTTAATAAATCAATCCTGTAGTGCATACTCCTAACAAATGCAGTCAGCTCCAAGTGGTTTTGTTTTTTGCTTATTGGATGTTAGTTTATGTATTATAATTTTCACATAGATATTAATTTCTCTTTGATGTGTAATTAATTTCAACCATTGCTCCATTATTAAGTAAAGATAGGTCCAATGTAAACAGTATTCCTGGGGGAATTCTGCGCAAAAAAATTTAAAATTCTGCACACAAAAACTTAAAATTCTGCAACTTTATATTGGTCAATATAACACAATTTACATGACAGTCTTTAAGTAATTACATTTTAAATTAATACAGAAAAAAGTTATTACTTAAAGATGAAGAATTTTAAATATTTTTGAGCAGAATTTCCCTAGAAATTCACTGTAAGAGTGTCCCTTCCACTCGCTCTCCCTATTCCCCTGGCCACTTTGCCCTCTCAGGCTCCAACTCCTCCAACCTGCCAGTATCTCTCCCCATCACCTTTAGGCTCAACCCCTTCCACTCTATCACCAGTCCCATAGTTTGTCCCCATTCTCAGTACTGCCCCTCACACAGGCTCCCTCTGTCCCTCCCTCTCTCTAGTACACATTCACACACCCTCATACAGGCTCCCTCATTCTCTCGCACACGCACACACACACATCCCCTCATACAGGTCCCTCTCTCTTGCATACACACCCACACAAGCTCCCTTTCTCTCTCACACATATATCCTCACACAGGCTACCTATGTCTCTCTCTCACATGTACCCCTTCACACCAGGCTAGCACCCTCACATACACACGATCCCTTTTTCATACACACGAGCTCCCAATCTCTCACACACATACACATTCCTTCACAATCTCCTCATATAGGCTCCCTCTCTCTGAAACCCACACTTAAGCATCTCCCTTGCTCTCTTACCTCCCATGCTCTCTCTCATACCCCTCTCCCTGCTCTCTCTCATACCCCTCTCCCTGCTCTCACTTTCCCCTCCCCTTCCCTCTCCTCTCTCACAACCCACTCCCTCTCCACACACACACACACACACACATATACATTCTGCCTCACCGGGGCCTTTATCTTCACCGCGAGCAGAGCACACTCTGTTCGCAGCACACAGGGGCCTTCCATTTTCGCCTCAAGTGGGGCACACTCCCTTCACGGCACACGGGGGCCTTCCATTTTTGCTGCGAATGGCGCACCCAAGCCTTCATCTTCGCTGCGAGCGGAGCACATCCCACGGCACACGTGAGCCTTTGTCTTCCCGTGTTCCGTTCGTGGCATGCCAGGGTCTCCTCTGCTATTTTCTGCGCAGAATTTGCAGAAAATGGCAATTCTGCGCAGGGGGGAATTTCTGCGCAAATTCTGCGCTCCGCAGTAGCGCAGAATTCCCCAGAACTAAAACAGGTAGTTCTTCCTAGAGCTAAAGGGGCCTGCTTTATGAGACCTTGTGTGCAGGTGTTCAAGGATTTGTGTGGATCCAAGATCACCCAGCCTTGTCAGAATTCTGATGTCCCCTCAACATGTCCTGAAAATGTATTGTAGATAGGACATGAAGCACAAAAGTTATTAGGGGACTCTTGTAAGCCTTATTTCCCTTTGAAAAGCAGGTAAAAAATGAAGTAAAGGAAATGTATATTTATTTTTTATTTAGCACTGATGATATTTTATTGTGCTGTATCATAAGGAGCATCTTAAAGTGTCAATTCAGAGACCATATTTTGTTTAATTTGGTATTTTTCTAGGTCTGAAAGTACTTGAGGTTCAAAATAAATTACTGAAGGATGGCTCATCGGATTTCAAAAGAAGACCTAGATGAACAATTTGAACAATTTTTGAGAGAGGTATTTATTTATTTATTTATTTATTTATTTATAACTTTTATATACCGGCATTCGTAAAAAAAAACATCATGTCGGTTTACAGACAACTGAGAAAGGAAATTACAATGATAGATGGAGGAAGGATAGGAAGTTAAAAGGTGACAACTTTACTGTAGAGCCAACGGGCGCCACAGTTATTAAATGAGATTACATGTGGTTAACCAGGTTGGACATAAATTAATTATATACAAGAGACGACAAAGTGGGGGGTAGCGCGGGGGTGGGGGATGAAGCGCATAGGGGAGGCGGGGTGGGGTAGGAACTGTACAAGGGGGCAGGGGGAGGCAATGGGAAGGAGAGGTGGTGACTGAATATCAGGAAGCCATAAAATGGATGGGGTGGTGAGGGAGGGAGGGTGTGTAGGGGGGCGGGGGGACACTGTACTAGGGAGAGGGAAATAATGAGTGTTGAGGAGAAGTCAAATGCTAGGGTTGAGAGGCGTTGGGATAGGCCTGTTTAAATAACCAGGTCTTGATTCCTTTTTTGAATTGATTAAGTGAAGGTTCTAGTCGGAGCTCGGTGGGGAGGGAGTTCCAAAGGGTGGGGCCGGCGATGGAGAAGGCTCTCGCTCTGGTGTTTGTGAGGTGAGCAATTTTGAGTGAAGGGGTGTGGAGGGTGCCCGCAAGGGAGTTTCTGGTAGGACGGTTGGCCTGGTGGAAGTGTGGCATATCTTCGATCCAGGGGGAGTTATTTTTATATAGCGTGTTATGTATGATAGTGAGTGTTTTGTATTGAGAGCGATAGGTGATTGGTAGCCAGTGGAGGTTTTGTAATATGGGAGTAATATGATCAGTCTTTCTTGAGTTTGTAAGGATGCGAGCCATGGCATTTTGTAAGATTTGGAGGGGTTTGATTGTGGAAGCTGGAAGGCCTATTAGCAGGTATGTGATGCTGCTATAAAAACGTCATTTTTGCTTTTGTAAGTGGCCATATTTATCTAAAATATAGGTTTTTTTTTTAATGCTTTATCCTATATGACCTTGTACAGTGAATTTATGTAATTTGGATTTGTGATGTTTCAGAAACTATGATATAGTTAGACAAAAGGGGGCAACAAGACCTCACTTTTTTTATCAGCAACTGCACTTGGAACCTGCTTCAGTAAGAATTTCTAGATTTTCAATTTCTGAAGCACTACAGATGTCTCCAGCTGGCTCAGGGACAGTGCCTCGAGTTTGGAGTGACAGTTGGTGTTAGGTAGTTAATGAGAAACCGTTGAGAAGGCAGAGGAGACAGAGGTAGTATAATTGAGCAGCTCCTCTATTAGCTAAAATTTAGAAATTTATTTCAAAGAAATTTTCTGAATTTTGTCAGCTGTATAATAACGAATAGGATAGAAGTAGGGCGCAGACCCTAATCCTGAATCATAATTTTGTTGTATGAAATAAAGTGTGAATGAGTTTTGGATATCTTTCATATTAAATTTAATGATAAAACTGATAGGAAAAATTAAAAATATTACTTTTACAAAAAGATAAGGAGATCAAATTTTGAGGAGAAAAATAGTTAATGGTAAAAAAAAAAAAACTAAGCTCCAAGAAAGTAATGTGTGTGAGAAAACTGTTTGCGTATAAAATGGAAAAGTTTCACCTGTATTTGAGACACAGTAAACTTAGAAGTATTGAGACAGCTTTAAAACTGTACTATATGTGTGGAATGTTCAAACACTGATAGCAGCATTTAGAGAGAATATCAAGCATATATAAAATCTAGTAAACTATTTTGGTTCCATCAAATGGTCAAAGAGATTTCCTGATAGGAAAATAAATTAGTAAAGGATAATACAATTACAGAAATATATTTCTTTGTTTTTTCTTTGGCCTAGCTAGTTTCATAGAACATGTAAGGTATCTAGAGAATGAGTTATATACTGTGGTAGATAAATTCGCGAGAGAGCAGATGAAATTTTTTATTGAGTTATTAAAGATATTATAGTAGTTTAAAGAAGATATCCAGACTGGAAAAAAACAGGACACACAGACAGAGGACCTGACTTGTCCGGACCAGAAAAGGAAAGTCTAAGATGCCTGCACCCGAGTGACTGACTTGTGAGCTGCATTTTGCAGCAAACACATACTTGGCTCTGGCCAGAAACACTAATGTTGTCACATAAATAGTAAATGTTAATTTTGGTAGCTGAGAAACTTTAATGCTAGACAGCAGTATAACAAGATTAAGGTAAACCTCAAAAGATTGTTCGTGAGGAACTAACTAAACTAAAAGATGGAGCTGGATGGGATGCATCCGAGATTTTAACAGAACTTAGAGAAGTTCTGTCAGCTCTGCTGGCTGATCGTTTCAATGCTTCTTTAGAGTCGGGAGTAATTACAGAGGCTGGAGACATGTGGGTGTGGTTCCTCTTCACAAAACTGGAAGTAAGGAAGAGGCTGGAACTATAGGCCAGTTGGTCTGATCTCAATGGTGAGTTAATTTAATGGAATCACTGCTAAAACGCAGGACAGTGCAGTTTCTGGAATCCAATGGATTACAAGATCAGAGGCCACGGTTTTACTAGGGGAAGGTCTTGTCAGATTTATCTGATAAATTTCTTTGAGTGACCAGAGAGTTGGATCAGGGGAGAACTTTAAATGTAGTATATTTGGAGTTCTTTAAGGCCTTTGACATAGTTCTACATAGGTGGCTTATAAATAAGACGAGCACCCTTGGTAGAGTGATTGACAGACTGGGTTAGAAATTGGTTTTTATTTATTTATTTATTAAGGCTTTTATATACCGAATTTCTTGATACAAATCAAATCAATTCGGTTTACAATGAACTAAGTAGAATATACAATTAACCAATCAACAAGAGATACAGAGCATACAGTTACATTATAACAAGGAAGCCTTAACTTGGAGTAGGAAAATAAAGAAGGGGTGAACGGAGCAATAAATATATAAAGTGCAATAAAATAGAATAAATACTATATACAGTGGAGGGGGCTAGGAGCCAACCTCTCTTTAATGGATATTAGGCATGAGAAATTTGGAAAAGTTTTGTTTACAGAGATGTGTGGTGAACAATTCTAGATCAGGCAATGGAGTTTGTGGTGGGGAAGGCTTGGCTGAACAGCCATGTCTTTAGTTTCTTTTTAAAAGTTGTTAGACAAGTCTCCAGTCTGAGGTCCGGAGGCATGGCGTTCCACATGGAAGGGCCTGCTGTAGAGAATGACCGGTCTCTGATGTTTGCGTGGTGCACTAATTTGATTGTAGGAACGTGTAAAGATCCCTTGTAAGCATCCCTTAAAGGCCTGGCTGTCGAGTGCAGTCTGAGAGGATGAGACAGATCAAGCGGGGTTTGATGGTGGATATTTTTATGAATGATTGTGAGAGATTTATGGAGGATCCGGAAGTTTACTGGGAGCCAGTGGTTGAATGGAAGGTGACAAAATATAGTGATCATTGGAGTTCACTCCAAGAATAGAGGAGTTACTAGTGGTATACTACAGGGATTGGCCCTTAGACCAATTGTTTTCAACATTTCATAAGTTATATTGTGGAAGGACTATCGAGAAAGGTTTGTCGTTTTGCTGGGGATAGACAGAGAGGACAGTGGTATAGGGTTGGAAGGTTGCAATATCTCAAGCAAGCCACCCTTCTCTCATTTGTTTGTTCATTTGTTCTCCATTGATAAGCAGGAATGAATTAGCCATTATGTGTGGGTGACAACATCTGATGGCACCAACACAGACCCAACTTTCAAAGCCCAGTAAAGGTTTTACTGAACATGTGCAGGAGTTGCCTCGTGAGACCTTCAGTCTTTGTTCATCTGAGATACCACATAGATGTGATCCAATCTCTCTCTTACAATTTTTTTGATTTTTGGCCTTGTGCCTTCTGTTACTGCCTTGTTACTTTTCAAACATTTTGCCACTGTCTTGGTAGCCCCTCAAACAGAAGTTTTAAGTTCTAGCAAAAAAATAATCATTTATGTCAATGGAGAATTCCAGTGCTAAGAAGCCCATGGTAATCCGGTTTAAGGTTTGCATCTGTGGGCGCTGGATGTCCAGATACACACTCCGTCTGCTATCGTTGCATGGGTGAGGACTACGACTTCTCCAACTGCTACAGCTGTAATCGTATGTTCCCTAGGGTGCAGCAATACCTTGCCTGGAAGATGGAGGTCCTATAAAAGATACTCAAGGATATATTTTAAAAGGGCTGCGTGTGCACAAAAATACACACTATTTTATAACCTACACGAGTAGGTTATACAATACTCTTCACGCATGCATATCTGCAGCTATACGCACATATCTTATGCGTGCCAGTTTGTTACAGCTCCTCATTAGGCGGAGAGAGAGAGAGACTATAGGGCTCAGTTTGATACTCTATGTATGGACGATTGTAAGGGGGAACTTTGATTCAGGGTGAGTTTTGGGGAGGCGGGTTGGGGATAGGGGGGGTGGTGTTACAGACACATTCAGAGGTATCCGTTGTAAAATTGACATAATTTAAAGAATTTTTGACCTTATAAGTGATGAAAAGGAGTTGATTTGTACAATGCAGCTAGCAGAGACTGCAGAGTACAAATCGACTCCTCTTTTTAGAATTTTCATTTAAAATTTGCGAACCTCTCATATGGCCCGCTTACGTGCGTATGTGGCCGTTTTTGCGCACGCAAGGCTTTTAAAATCTACCTTTAAGTGTTTTAAGAGCCCCAAGTCTCAATGTGAGGCCAAGCAGCAAAGCATTGTCAGGGTCCCGGCCTAAGAAGTGAAGCGGAAAGCTTCCCCCCTTTGGATTCCACAAATACAGGAAAGCTCATCTCTACCCTCTTTGTGGTGCTGGTCTCTGGATTTGTCTCAGGTTAGGTGTTGAGTGTGACGCAAAATCCTGTGGCCCCAGTAGAGGCACTGAGAAAAGTTCCTAAGTGGCTTGGGGGACCCCCTTTGGGGCCGAAGAGAAGATTGGCACAGGTGTGCATACCTTTATTGATACAGGTACAAAACCAACCCATTTTTAGACATTATCCCTGAAAAAATAGCAGGTTCCTTGGCAAGAGATTCTCTATGAGGGAGTTTAATAACAAGTGGCTTGGAACAAAGCATGAGTCCCCCACCAGACTACATCCCTCGCTCGAGGTCTGGTGACTGTTCACCTTGACAACTGGAGATGAACTATGGGATTAGTTCCTGCCCTTCCAAGTTGATGATCTCCTTTGTAGAGACCTTGCTGTTCAGAGTTGCACAAAGGCTGCTAGAATGGAAGTGGGACTGCTCTATATCTCTGAAGGAATTCTCTATATACCTCTATGACTGTCTTGGCTCCTTCAGGTCTGCTACTCTAGCTTGTAGTGTCTGTAGTCATTCACTTTGAGATAGGATCGCTTTGCACCATTTTTACAAGTAAGATCTCTCCCCAACAGAAAGATAATTATACATGTGGATCTCTGAGCAAAATTCTGGATAGTCCCCCATTTTGCTGCTGGACTGATGATTCTAGTTTAAAAATTTCTTTAAAGAAGTTGCCGAATGATTAAATTAATTTTAAGATTACACTTAACTGTGTACTTCCTGCATAACCTCCTCAGCTGTGGTGATTGCTGGGGCCATGCCTTCTCTCTTTCTTGTTTGTTTTTTTTTAGTTTGTACAGATAACTGTAATTTCCTAGCATGTAGCAGATGGATTCAGGACCAATGGGTATAGTGTACTCGTGATAGCAGTTGGAGACAGAGTCAGATTTCAATCTGACGTCAGCACTATGTATACCCATGCAGGAAGCTCTGCTCTTCAGTATTTCTCCATCTCCATAGTAGTTTGGGACTCTACACATGCTTGCACGGCATTAGAAAATTCCAAACCAAAGAAGAAAGAAATAATTTTACCTCTACATACGAGCCCCGCTCTCCTGCGGTGATACCTAAGGGTCCCTCCCCCAGTCGAGAATTCCTGAGGTGATTTCCGAGATCCCTCAGAAGTAAGCCTCGGTTCGGTAGCCGGTTCCCGGCGTGGACTTAGCCCCCAGGAATGGGAGCGGCTGAGAGGCAGCGGGTGCAATACCGAGTGCAGCGGTGAAGATATTTTCCCTCTCCCCCCCACAGCCGGAGACCGCCCGTCACGAGACCGGGAAGCGCCGAGACAAAGTAAGGTAGAAAACTTTTCTTAAAGTCTCTGGTCTCTGAGGCTCGGATAGCTGCACAGATCGCCATCCGGCATCTGTTTTATCGAGTTGAGCAGCCCCGTCTAGGCTAGATCCCGATCCAGTACGAGGGTCCTCCCACATCGAGACCCTCCGAGGGGGGCCGCCATCTTGCCTGCGTGGTCGTCGGCGCCATTCTCCCCCCTCGATCGCCGTATTGTCCACACAACTGAGCCATGCGCACAGTGGTGAGCCGGGCGCATAAACTACTTTTGTGCACAGCAGCGCGCGCATCTGGGCCGTGTGAACAGCAACACGCTCAACGACGCCGGGCGCACAAATTAAAGCTGTGCGCACAGCGGCACGTGCATCTCTATAAGCGCACATAGCGGCCTACACGTACATCTTTCGCAGCTTGCACGCACATCTTCGGCGCACCTGGAGCGCATATCTAAGCCTCCCGGCGCATGCATATAAACGCACAGACGAGTTTGAGTGACTCTACGTGCACAAATCATGGCACCACCGGCCAAGAAAGCCAAGGGACAAACCCTCTGCCCAGCCTGCCTCCTGAGAGCTGTGCAACACGAATTGGCTACTGCCCTGTCCATCTGTCTACACTAAGGAAAACGAAATTATCAGGTAAGTAATTTCTCCAGTGCTGGACCAATTAGGATGTGAAATGCCTGGATGGATGCAACTCATACTTTATCTTCACAGGCTTGTTTCTAGTTCCCAATATCTCATAGAAACATAGAAATGATGGCAGAAAAAGACCATTGGTCCATCCAGTCTGCCCAGCAAGCTTACTGTGGTAGTATCTGCCATGCAGGTTACCTCCACGTCAGTGCTGCTTGACGTGCTTTGCTTATGGACTTCGCTTTAGAAGCAGACCTGTGTTTTTTTTCCTTAATATTTGCACATCAGTAATCTGCACTGTTAAAAAAAAAAAAAAAAAGTCATGGCTCGTGTTAGTTGTCCCTAATCCAAATTTCTCTTTCCCTCCACCTCCCACTGCCCTCTTTCGAAGCAGAGAGCAATGTTGCAGTTGCGTGAAAAACATCAAGGCTCATTTTGTTAAGGGTAATCATGCCTTCTGTTAAGTGTTGTAACTGCTGCTCTGGGCAGGTTACCCCCGTGCTTATCAGTTTCCCAGACTGTAAATGTTGGGGCCCTTGTTGGTTGCTGCAGTGGCGTAGCCTCGGGTGGGCCTGGGTGGGCAGCTGCCCACCCAATTTGGACCCAGGCCCACCCAACTGGAACTGGAAGTGGAGCACCGGACCTGCAAGGCCGTCGCAGGATCCCATCTCCGCACGGCGAAGAGGAGGACCCAGGGCCAGTGCGCCATTCCGTGCATTTGCACGGCACATATGGGGAAGCGATCCTGCGGCCATATGGCCCACCGATCTTCCTATTTGGGGGGGGTGGAGGGAGCAGAAGTGGTTGTATACAAAAATAAAATTCAGACATTAAAGGTAATGGTCCCCAAAAGTGGTTCTGCTTTCTGGTGGGACAGAAATACGAACAACATAAAAGGAACTTCAGGCAGACTAGCATTCCCACCCACCCCCCACCCACAATAATCAAAAATTCGAGTCATGAACAAATATATATATAGATGAAATCAGTTACAGACCGTAAGCACCAAAAAGCAGCGTGATTCAAAAGAGCAACACATCATGAGTCTCAGGAGATAAAAAATGAGTACAAGTTTACTCTATAGACAAGTCATTGAGTATAAGACCCCTCGCCACGGGTGAGAGTGAGGAAAGATACAGATCCCAACGTTTCAGAAACAATCATTTGGGTTGAAACCATTCTATTTTTGCAATAACTTTGTCCAGTATACATGTGAAGTGAACCATATTACGTAATTGCATAAGAGTAGGAGAGTCTTGTGAAAGCCATTTTTGTAAAATACATTTTTTTGCTAATATAATCTCTAAGCGAAACCACCATTTTACATGGGTACTACGAAAAGGAATGCCCCTACTGTCATCCCAGAGGAAAACATTGACATGGTATGCAAAATGGATACCACATTGAGTTTGGAGATAACCATGTACCTGTCGCCAAAACTGTACGATACGTGGGCAAGTCCAAAATTGATGCCCTAGCGTACTGCGAGGGGTTGCACATTTAGGACAACAACCTGTTCCCCCAGAATCCAACTTACTAGCCTGCGCCGAAGCCATATAAAAACGATGTAGGAATTTAAATTGCAGCTGAGCTGTACAGTTCTGTTTCAGCCTTAGGAAAGGGGGGATTTCTTGGTGTTTTGATTAAAGTTGTCCTCTCATTCCGATGTGGTTAGGTTTATTCGGGGGGGGGGGGGGGTTAAGAATTTGTGCCCTCCAGTGAGAAGAGTTTGTCCATATGGGGAATCTTAATCTCGTTCACCGAGGTTTGTATGAGGCACCTTTTGAACCTCTGCAGAGTGACACTTAAGGATTTTACTTTAAAGGTCGTCTTCTTAGTAGCCATTTGTTCTGTGAGGAGAATTTTGGAGTTGCAGGCTTTATATTGCTGCAATCCTTTCCTTTAGATCCTGAACTCAGGAGTGTCCTTGCTGACGTTACCCTCTTTTCTTCCAAAGGCGGTATTGGCTTTTCTTGTTAATCAGACAATGGAGCTTCCGGCTTTTCCGGAATTGAAGGCTTCTACGCTTCATGCATAAGAACATAAGAAAATGCCATACTGGGTCAGACCAAGGGTCCATCAAGCCCAGCATCCTGTTTCCAACAGTGGCCAATCCAGGCCATAAGAACCTGGCAAGTACCCAAAAACTAAGTCTATTCCATGTAACCATTGCTAATGGCAGTGGCTATTCTCTAAGTGAACTTAATAGCAGGTAATGGACTTCTCCTACAAGAACTTATCCAATCCTTTTTTAAACACAGCTATACTAACTGCACTAACCACATTATCTGGCAACAAATTCCAGAGTTTAATTATGCGTTGAGTAAAAAAGAACTTTCTCCGATTAGTTTTAAATGTTCCCCATGCTAATTTCATGGAGTGCCCCCTAGTCTTTCTACCATCCGAAAGAATAAATAACCGATTCACATCTACCCGTTCTAGACCTCTCATGATTTTAAACACCTCTATCATATCCCCCCTCAGTCGTCTCTTCCCCAAGCTGAAAAGTGCTAACCTCTTTAGTCTTTCCTAATAGGGGAGTTGTTCCATTCCCCTTATCATTTTGGTAGCCCTTCTCTGTACCTTCTCCATCGCAATTATATCTTTTTTGAGATGTGGCGACCAGAATTGTACACAGTATTCAAGGTGCGGTCTCACCATGGAGCGATACAGAGGCATTATGACATTTTCCGTTTTATTCACCATTCCTTTTCTAATAATTCCCAACATTCTGTTTGCTTTTTTGACTGCCGCAGCACACTGCACCGACGATTTCAATGTGTTATCCACTATGACACCTAGATCTCTTTCTTGGGTTGTAGCACCTAATATGGAACCCAACATTGTGTAATTATAGCATGGGTTATTTTTCCCTATATGCATCACCTTGCACTTATCCACATTAAATTTCATCTGCCATTTGGATGCCCAATTTTCCAGTCTCACAAGGTCTTCCTGCAATTTATCACAATCTGCTTGTGATTTAACTACTCTGAACAATTTTGTGTAATCTGCAAATTTGATTATCTCACTCGTCAAATTTCTTTCCAGATCATTTATAAATATATTGAACAGTAAGGGTCCCAATACAGATCCCTGAGGCACTCCACTGTCCACTCCCTTCCACTGAGAAAATTGCCCATTTAATCCTACTCTCTGTTTCCTGTCTTTTAGCCAGTTTGCAATCCATGAAAGGACATCGCCACCTATCCCATGACTTTTTACTTTTCCTAGAAGCCTCTCATGAGGAACTTTGTCAAACGCCTTCTGAAAATCCAAGTATACTATATCTACTGGTTCACCTTTATCCACATGTTTATTAACTCCTTCAAAAAAGTGAAGCAGATTTGTGAGGCAAGACTTGCCCTGGGTAAAGCCATGCTGACTTTGTTACATTAAACCATGTCTTTCTATATGTTCTGTGATTTTGATGTTTAGAACACTTTCCACTATTTTTCCTGGCACTGAAGTCAGGCTAACCGGTCTGTAGTTTCCCGGATCGCCCCTGGAGCACTTTTTAAATATTGGGGTTACATTTGCTATCCTTCAGACTTCAGGTACAATGGATGATTTTAATGATAAGTTACAAATTTTTACTAATAGGTCTGAAATTTCATTTTTTAGTTCCTTCAGAACTCTGGGGTGTATACCATCCGGTCCAGGTGATTTACTACTCTTCAGTTTGTCAATCATGCCTACCACATCTTCTAGGTTCACCGTGATTTGATTCAGTCCATCTGAATCATTACCCATGAAAACCTTCTCCATTACGGGTACCTCCCCAATATCCTCTTCCGTAAACACCGAAGTAAATAAATCATTTAATCTTTCCGCGATGGCCTTATCTTCTCTAAGTGCTCCTTTAACCCCTCAATCATCTAACAGTCCAACTGACTCCCTCACAGGGTTTCTGCTTCGGATATATTTAAAAACGTTTTTACTGTGAGTTTTTGCCTCTACAGCCAACTTCTTTTCAAATTCTCTCTTAGCCTGTCTTATCAATGTCTTACATTTAACTTGCCAATGTTTATGCTTTATCCTATTTTCTTCTGTTGGATCCTTCTTCCAGTTTTTGAATGAAGATCTTTTGGCTAAAATAGCTTCTTTCACCTCCCCTTTTAACCATGCCGGTAATCGTTTTGCCTTCTTTCCACCTTTCTTAATGTGTGGAATACATCTGGACTGTGCTTCTAGAATGGTATTTTTTAACAATGACCACGCCTCTTGGACATTTTTTACTTTTGTAGCTGCTCCTTTCAGTTTTTTTCTAACAATTTTTCTCATTTTATCAAAGTTTCCCTTTTGAAAGTTTAGCACGAGAGCCTTGGATTTGCACACTGTTCCTTTTCCAGTCATTAAATCAAATTTGATCATATTATGATCACTATTGCCAAGCGGCCCCACCACCATTACCTCTCTCACCAAGTCCTGTGCTCCACTGAGAATTAGATCTAAAATTGCTCCCTCTCTCGTCTGTTCCTGAACCAATTGCTCCATAAAGCTATCATTTATTCCATCCAGGAACGTTATCTCTCTAGCGTGACCCGATGATACATTTACCCAGTCTATATTGGGGTAATTGAAGTCTCCCATTATTACTGCACTACCAATTTGGTTAGCTTCCCTAATTTCTCTTAGCATTTCACTGTCCATCTCACCATCTTGACCAGGTGGACGGTAGTATACCCCTATCACTGTAGTCTTCCCTGACACACAAGGGATTTCTACCCATAAAGATTCAATTTTGTATTTAGTCTCATGCAGGATGTTTATCCTATTGGACTCTATGCCATCCCGGACATAAAGCGCCACACCTCCTCCTGAGTGCTCCTCTCTGTCATTGCGATATAATTTGTACCCCGGTATAGCACTGTCCCATTGGTTATCCTCTTTCCACCATGTCTCTGAGATGCCAATTAAGTCTATGTCATCATTTACTGCTATACATTCTAATTCTCCCATCTTACTTCTTAGACTTCTGGCATTAGGATACAAACATTTCAAAGTTTGTTTTTTGTTTGTATTTTTATTCTGCTTTTTAATTGATAGGGATAAGTTAGAATTTTTTAGCTCAGGTGAGCTTTTAGTTACAGGCACTTGGACTACTTTTCTAATTATTGGAACCTCACTGTCGGGATGCCCTAATTCTAATGCATCATTAGTATCCTTTAAAGATACCTCTCTCCGAACCATGCGCTGTTGAGCGACTGTCGGCTTTCCCCTTTGTTCTAGTTTAAAAGTTGCTCTATCTCCTTTTTAAAGGTTAGCGCCAGCAGTCTGGTTCCACCCTGGTTAAGGTGGAGCCCATCACTTCGGAAGAGACTCCCCCTTCCCCGAAAGGTTCCCCAGTTCCTAACAAAACTGAATCCCTCTTCCTTGCACCATCGTCTCATCCACGCATTGAGACTCCGGAGCTCTGCCTGCCTCTGGTGACCTGCATGTGGAACAGGGAGCATTTCAGAGAATGCTACCCTGGAGGTTCTGGATTTAATCTTTCTACCTAAGAGCCTAAATTTGGCTTCCAGAACCTCCCTCCCACATTTTCCTATGTCGTTGGTGCCCACGTGTACCACGACAGCCGGCTCCTCCCCAGCACTGTCTAAAATCCTATCTAGGTGACGCGTGAGGTCCGCCACCTTCGCACCAGGTAGGCATGTTACCAGGCGATCCTCACGCCCACCAGCCACCCAGCTATCTACATTCCTAATAATCGAATCACCAACTATGACGGCCGACCTAACCCTTCCCTCCTGGGCAGTAGGCCTTGGGGAGATATCCTCAGTGCGAAAGGACAATGCATCACCTAGAGAGCAGGTCCTTGCTACAGGATCCTTTCCTGCTACACCTGGTTGGTGCTCTCCCATTATGAGACCTTCTTCCTCCAAGGCAGCACTAGGGCTGCCAGTCTGAAGTTGGGACTTGACTATTATGTCCCTGAAGGTCTCATCTATATACCTCTCTGTCTGCCTCAGCTCCTCCAGGTCTGCCACTCTAGCCTCCAGAGATCGGACTCGTTCTCTGAGAGCCAGGAGCTCTTTGCATCGCATGCACATGTACAACTTCTCACCGGTGGGTAAAAAAATCATACATTTATTTATTTATTTATTGTTTTTGTTATACCGAGTTTCATGATAGGCATCACATCAACCCGGTTTACAAATAACAAGGAGTGTAAAGCATAACGTAACGTAAAAAACAATATTTTCAATAAGAACCTTGAACTTTAAATACAGTGAATCAGAAAAAGGGAGAGGGAAAGTTACAAAAAACAAGGAAAATAAACTTGGGATGGAAGGGGAGAAATTGAACAGCACAATATTTACATTTCATACATGTGACACTCGATGCAAAAGACTGGGAAGCCCCCCTCTTGCTGCTGGACTGCTGCCTTCATCTCAATTTTGTTCAGTTCCTAGTTAAATTTTAGGTTGCTACGGGAGTAGGAATGTGTCTAACTTCCTTTAAATGTATTAGTGAATTCACTATGTGTCTGGTAGTGGCCTACCGGGGTCTGATCGAATTCTCAATAAAGTTTTTGTTGATGTTTGTTTGTTTTTTGTTTTTTTTGTGAAAGTGGCACCTGCCTATAAATTAAGGGATGAGCTAGGGGTGGGTGGGCGAGGGGTGGGAGGGTTGAGAAATACAGTCTAACTTCAGTTAGTCAGCCTGAGTGATTCACTGCTCCCTTGATTAACAAATGTTGGTCCCTATTCAAATCCAATCGCTACCTCAACACCTTTCCAAGGTGAGTAACTGAGCTGAACTATTCAACTTTTTTACTTTGGTATATACTGCTCCTAGCTTATTTCTAGCTTCTGGCTACTTTTTTGTGGGTTGTTTGTTTTTTTTTGTGGGGGTTTTTTTTTTTTTTTCAATACAATGCACTCAGTATTAAATACAAAAACTCAGCTCTTTAAAAGTCTGGAGAATATTCAGTTCTGCAGACTCCTAAAAATAAACACACTACCTACTGCTACCTTATTCACTGACTAAAAATACAAACAGTCTAACTTGTGTATTCACTGCCTTTCTGACTATTAAAGGCACAAACACACAAAATAATATTCCCAAATAGTTAACTTTGCCCCAATACTTTTAAAAAAGTCAATGTCCCAAGCAAAAACTTACTGATTCCTTTCAGCCACCAGCAAGGTGATCCTCTCCTCTCAGTGTTTCCACTGGAATGTGGGTTACTGAGCTCTTTCCTTCTAATTTATAATGTGCTTCTAAGGTAAATTAGTGCAAAACAATCCCTTAGGAGATGTACACTTCAGTTAGATTTCCTGAGTGACTCTTCAGTTAGATTTCCTGAGTGACCTTTCAGTTAGATTTCCTGCGTGACCTTTCAGTTAGATTTCCTGAGTGACTCACGATGCACGAGAGCTTAGGCTTTTTAGAGGTTAACAGGGCTTTGTTGAGATATCTCAAGGTAACGATTGATTTTAGGAGGTCTGATCATCTTTTCGGTTTATGGAGTGGTTTGAAGAAAGGTACCCAGGCTTCCAAGGCTTAAGTAGGCTATTGGATTGACATACATTCTCAAAGGCTGTCAGGTGCCTGAAGGTTTGAGGGCTCACTCTACATGGTCTCAAGCGGCCTTGTAGGTGGAGGCTCAGTTGGTTTCACCACAGGAAATTTGTAGAGCAGCGACTTGGAAGTCGCTGCATACTTTTGCAAGGCACTACCGTCTGGATGTAGGAGATCCGGAGTCTCGGTCATTTGGCGAAAGTGTCTTGCAAGTGGGAGTCTCTAGGTCCCACCCTTAGTAGGGAGCTTTGGTACATCTCAGGAGTCTGGACTGATCCGGGTAAGTATAGGGAAAGGAAAATTTGTTCTTACATGCTAATTTTCGTTCCAGTAGTATCATGGATCAGTCTAGAACCCACCCGATCTATGGAGGTGGAGAGTCATCCGCTCAAGAATACCTCTTTTTGATACACATTTTTTCATGTTTTTGGAAAAGTTTTTAGAAGTTTTCTTTTTGTAAGTGTTTTGTTCTTGGGTACAATTAATACTGAGGAACTGCAGGTGGCACCAGGGATTATGAAGCAGTGTCAGTGAAGCTTTCTCCGTCTCCATCTGCTGGCAGGGATGCATAAACCCAGGAGTCTGGACTGATCAATGATACTACAGGAATGAAAATTAGCAGGTAAGAACCAATTTTCCTTTACCATTTTTTCTATCACAGAGAGAAAAAAATGAAACCATGTTTTGATTGCTTAACAAATCACACCTGCTAATAGCAAAAGATAAGAAACAATGCTACTGGACAAGTATTTTGGTGAGGCTTGTTCAAATGTTAAAGCTTTCTGCAGTACCTTGGATGAGAGATGTGCTCTTAGAGATGTTTAAACTTTAATAATGACAAATTATTTAACTTGAGTCATTTTTAATTCTGAATTGTATTTCTGTATTTTGAATTTAGTCTCTCTCAGATGATTCGCTTGGAAGTTCAAAGAAATCTGGTATTCTTGAAACACTTGGACAGCCAAAAAAGAAAGAACTTAAGAAAAAACAATCTTGGACCTGGTGGTTAATGGATGAAGAGTCTGATGATGGTAGTAAACACTGTTTGTCTATAGTTTTACATCAATGTCCATTGATTGTTAGTAAAAATCTTTGCATTGCATGCTATAGTTTAACAGAGTACCCTGAAAAAGAATAAATGGATATCTATAATGTTTGATTTCCTAGCATGTAGCCAGATGGACTCAGGACCAGTGGGTTATGTGTTCCTCTGCTAGCAGATGGGAGACAGAGTCAAGTTTCAAAGCTGACGTCACCCTAGATATACCCTGCAGTGACTTCAGCTCTTCAGTATCTCTTCGTCTCCTAGCAGATGCAGACGCTATCCCCACACTAGCACTGTGTGAGCGGGATTGCAGCACAAACAAAGACATTTTTTACCTTCACTTTAAAAGAAGATCGAGCCCCGCTTTCCTGCGGTGATACCTAAGGGTCCCTCCCCCAGTTGAGATTTCTTGAGGTGATTTCCGAGATCCCTCAGAGGTGTGCCTTGGTCCGGTAGCCGGTTCCTGGCGTAGACTTAGCTGCTGAAGCAGCTGAAAGGCAGAGGGTGCAGAAGCCGAGCACAGCGGTGAAGGCCAAAGCCCTCTGCCCCCACAGCCAGAGACAGTCTCTGTACTCATCTGGTAAGCATTGAGACCAGGTAAGTAGATAAGAACTCTGCCGATCCAGAGACATGGAAGGGCTTCGGTAATTCTTTCCTCCGGTCTCCTTGCTCGGCGTGCTGTACCGAATTCGTTCCCAATCTCCGTTTGGGCGAGGGAAGGGGATTCCGAGCGGGTTGAGAAGCTCCACCGATGGGCTAGGCCCCGTTTTCGGCTCCATCGACTCTCCACGTGGCGATCCGCGGTGGCGCCATCTTGCTTGCGGTTTGGTGCAGCGCCATTTTTCCCCTTTCGGCTGTTGGTACGCACAGTGTGGGCCAGCCTGTACGCCTAAGTTGTGTAAATACGCACATAGCTGCACGCATAACTTTGCGCATGACCGCGCACATAACTGCGTCCATAAGTTCGCACACAATGACCGCTTACACATATGTGCACCGAGGCGAGTCTGTGTGCGCACGATATACAATAACCAGCTAAACGCACAAACCACACAGGCTATGGCCCTGGCAGCAAAGAAGCTCAGGCGGCACTCTCTCTGCGCGGCCTGCCATATTAGAGCCACACAGTCTGACCTGGAATCCTGTCTGTGTCAGCACTGTGAGGAGGCCCAGGGAGGGCTGGATTCTCAAAAATTCTCCAAGCCCGGCCCATCCCAGTCAGAGGACGGATCGGCTGCGACCTTATTCGATAGCTCCCCAGACCTAAGCAATTCCGGGACGGCGTCCTTCCCGGGAGAGGGCAGTCCATGGGCCCCTATCCCGGTTACCCCTGGGACAAATAGGGATTCAGCGGCCGTCTCTTGGTTAGAATTCTTTCAGGGCCTCCAAGCCTTTGTTCAGGCGCAGTCAGCCCTGCCCAAGTTGAGCCCCCAACGAGGGGGAGGGGGGGCCTCGCTCTCCCGGCCCTGTCTGTGGGCCGCGAGACATGCCACACCTCACCAAGAGTATCCCTGACAGGGACCCAGATACCATGGATGACGGCGGGGATCCACTGGAGGACGGAGAAATTCCTCCAGGCCTGGAACAATACCGGACCATGCTTCATTTCTTCCACAGAGATGAATTACCGGCACTAGTCTCCCAGACCCTGAAAACTCTGGCAGCTACATACACGGATCCTATGGCAGAACCAAAGAAGAACCCCATCCTGGTGTCCCTTTGTAAAGCTTCTTGCTACTTCTCAATGCTGGAAGCCATCCAGGAGTTGATTGACCTGGAATGGGATGCCCCAGAGGCAAGCTTTAAAGGAGGTGGGGCTTGGAAGCCTTGTATCCTCTGGACCCAGAGGTCAAGGAACACCTGTGTTTCCCCAAAGTGGATGCCATGATCTGTGCTGTCTCGAAGCGAACAACCATCCTTGTTGAGGGAGGGGCAGCTTTGAAAGATGCTCACGATAGGCGGTTAGAATCTATCCTTAAGCAAGCATTCGACGCGACAGCAATGACACTGCAGATCACTTCTTGCTGTGCCCTGGTGGCTCGTTCCTACTTGCTCCTTGCGAGAGAGGCAGATAGCTCTGGGGCGTACGCCGGAGAGGTGATTGAACCTGCCGCAACCTTCCTGACAGATGCAAGCCCAGACCTAGTGCGTACCTAGGCCAGAGGAGTAGCCTCAGTGGTGGTGGCCAGAACACAGGTATGGCTGCGCAATTAGTCAGCAAACGCAACCTCTAAGGCAAACCTCACAAAGATGCCTTTTAAGGGATCCCTCCTATTCGGAAGCGAGTTGGAAAAGCTAGTCAGTAGTGGGGTGAATCTCTAGTGCCCCAACTACCGGAAGACAGGAAAAAGAGGTCTCTCAGCACCCCTCTCCCATGAGGGATCGGACCAGGGCTCCCAGAGCTTCCGGCCCTATAGAAACCCATTGTTCCAGTCACCTCGACCCTCGGGGAGGACTCAGTCCTTTTGGAACCGGCAACCCAAAAGAGGGGCAGGTTCGGGCTCCGGCTCGACCCAAGCTTTCCAATGAAGTTGGGCTGACCCATCCACGGGAAGAGGAGATATTATTTATTTTTTCCTAGCGTGTAGCAGATGGACTCAGGACCAATGGGTATAATGTACTTCTGATAGCAGTTGGAGATGGATCAGATTTCAATCTGACGTCCGCCCTAGTACATATACTCCTGCAGGGAGTGCAGCTCTTCAGTATTTTTCGTCTCCATAGCAGTTAGGGATTCTACTTATGCTTGCACAGCGTTAGAGTGATTTTACCAAAGAAAACCAAAATAAGAAGAAATCTTACCTCTACAGACAAGCCCCGCTCTCCTGCAGTGACACCCATTGGGTCCCTCCCCCAGTTGAGATTTCCCGAGGTGATTTCCGCGATCCCTCGGAGGTAAGCCTCGGTCTGGCAGCTGACCCTCGGCGGGGATCTAGCCCCTGACATCGGGTGAGGCTGAGAGGCAGTGGGTGCAACCTCGAGCGCGGCGGTGAAGGTATTTTCCCTCTCCCTCTGCAGCTGGAGACCGCCCGGAACGAGACCGGGAAGCGCCGAGACAAGGTAAGGTAGAAATCTATTTAAAAGTCTCCAGTCTCCGAAGTTCGAGGAGCCGCAAAGGTCACCAGCTGGGACCAGTGCCACCGGGTTGATCTGCCCTAGCAGGGCTAGACCCCGGTGAGATCCGAGGGTCCTCCCACGTGGATACCCTCCGAGGTGGTCGCCATATTGTCCGCGTGGTCTTCGACACAGCCTCCAGAGTTTCGGCAGCAGGAATTAGTGCGAGAAGATGGGCCTGGCTCAAGTCTTCAGACCTCAGACCAGAAGTACAGGACAGGTTAGCTGACTTGCCCTGTGCTGGGGATAATCTTTTCGTAAAAAAGATTCAAGAAGCAGTGGCTACTCAAGGACCACCAGGAGACTCTGCGCCAGCTCTCCTTACTGCCTTCTGATCTCTCGTCCTCTTCCAAAAGATCTTTTAGGAGAGACTCCAAGAGACAATTCTACCGGCAAAGGAGATTCTGTCCCCCAGTGACCAGCGCTCGAGCTTCTAAGCCTTACCAAAAAGGCCAATCCAAGTAACCTCGAGTACAGAAATCACAGCCAGCCCCCCAGCCAGGTCCAGCGTCTGGCTTTTGACTCCTTCCTAGAGAGCAGTACCCAGCCTCTGTTTCCGACCATTCCCGTCGGAGGCCGGTTATGCCACTTCTCCAAACCATGGCATACAGTCACCACAGATCAGTGGGTATTCGCTGTAATAACCCAGGGTTATCACCTCAACTTTCTCTCTGTTCCACCGGATTCCCCACTTCGACTGACGTGGGGAACATCCATCCACTCATCACTCCTGGAGCAGGAGGTCTCCCTCCTCCTCCAGTCCCGACCAATAGAGCCAGTGCCCCTCTCCCAACAGGAGCAGGGGTTCTATTCCCAGTATTTCCTGATACCAAAAAGGTCAGGTGGCGTTCGCCCAATATTGGATCTTCGCACCTTAAACAAATACCTATAAAGTGAAAAGTTCAAGATGGTGACCTTAGGTTCACTTCTTCCCCTTCTCCAAAGGGAAGACTAGCTCTGCTCTCTAGACCTCCAGGACTCCTACACACATATTTCAATTAATCCGTCACATCGCAGATTCCTGCGGTTCCTAGTAGGCCCAAAACACTTCCAATATCGAGTGTTATCATTCGGCCTAGCATCTGTCCCACGAGTCTTCACCAAGTGCCTCGTAGTGGTAGCTGCCTTTCTCAGGAGTCAGTGTCCACATCTACCCCTATCTCGACGATTGGTTGATCAGGGCTCCTACTCAACAAGTTGCACTGATGTCTCTACGTCTCACATGCCATACCCTGATCTCCCTAGGGTTTCTCATAAACTATCCAAAATCCAGGCTAGTTCCCTCTGAAACCCTATCGTTCATAGGGGCCGACTTGGACACTCTAAAAGCGAAAGCCTTCCTACCTCATGATCGAGCTTTCACTCTCGCTTCTCTGGCCCATCGACTGCAGTCTCGACAACACTCAACTGCATGTCATTTTCTGGTTTTACTGGGTCATATGGCCTCCTCTGTGCATGTCACTCCCATGGCCCACCTGGCCATGAGAGTAATGCAGTGGACTCTAAAACTGCAGTGGATTCAGTCTTCTCAGCCAATGTCCACCATTGTCCACATCACCAACCAGCTCCGCTTATCGCTGTCTTGTTGGATAAACCAATCCAATCTGCTTCAAGGCCTTCCGTTTCAGGCTCCAGACCCTCAAATAACCTTGACAACAGTTGCCTCCAACCTTGGCTGGGGTGCACATGTTGCAAACTTGCAAACTCAGGGCATTTGGTCTCTAGAGGAAGCCAAACACCAATCAATTACCTGGAGCTTCATGCAATCAGATATGCTCTCAGGACTTTTCAGGATCACCTTTCCAACCAGTTCATCCTGATTCAAACCGATAGCCAGGTGGCCATGTGGTACATCAACAAGCAAAGGGGAACGGGCTCCTACCTCCTGTGTCAGGAAGCTGCACAGATATGGGCGGAAGCCCTTTCCCAGTCGATGTACCTCAGGGACACCTACTTGCCGGGAGTGGACAATGTGTTGGCAGACAAGCTGAGTCGCACTTTTCAACCGCACGAGTGGTTGCTCAACCCCACTGTAGCGGACTCAGTATTCCAGCGTTGGGGTTACCTTCACATAGACCTCTTTGCGTCAATTCACAACCGCAAAGTAGAGAACTTCTGCTCTCTCACTCGCAGCCAACACCTTCAGCCAAGAGTTGCTTTCTCCCTCTCGTGGGCCATTTCAAAGACTCTCGTGAAGTTGCAAAGGGACAAGGGAACTAATGATTCTCATAGCCCCTCATTGGCCATGCCAGGTCTGGTTTCCAATTCTCCACGACCTATCAGTACACTGGCACATTCCTTTGGGGAAGGACCCACTTCTGATCACTCAGAACAACGGCTGCCTTCATCACCCCAACCTCAAGACCCTCTCCCTGACTGCCTAGATGTTGAAAGGTTAATCCTTCAACCTCTTAACCTTTCAGAGCCAGTTTCCTGAGTCCTAGTAGCTTCACGAAAGCCTTCCATAAGGCAGTCTTATTGTTACAAATGGAACAGGTTTGCGGTATGGTGTACTTCAATGTCCATCGATCCCTTCACTTGTTCCACACCGAAGTTTTTGGACTATCTCTGGCACCTGTCAGAGTCAGGACTCCAGACTTCTTCTATCAGGGTACATGTCAGTGCGGTAGCCGCCTTCCATAAAGGTGTCGGGGACGTACCTATTTCAGTACAACCCCTCGTAATACGCTTTTTGAAGGGCTTTCTCCACCTTAAACCTCCACTGTGCCCTCCGGCTCCTTCCTGGGACCTCAACTTGGTTTTGGGGCAGCTTATGAAACCGCCGTTTGAGCCTCTCCAATCCCGTGATCTCCGCTATCTCACCTGGAAGGTGATTTTTCTTTTGGCGATCACTTCTGCTCACAGAGTTAGTGAGTTACAGGCCTTAGTTACCTACCCGGCTTACACTAAACTTCTGCATGATAGGGTAGTAATCCGCGCTCACCCTAGGTTTTTGCCCAAGGTAGTATTGGAGTTTCATATCAATCAATCCATTATACTACCCACCTTCTTTCCCAGGCCCCACTCAAACCCAGGAGAACAGGCTCTGCATACCCTTGACTGTAAACGTGCTCTAGCATTTTATCTAGACCATACAGCAGCCCACAGGAAATACACTCAATTGTTTGTTTCCTTCGATCCCAACAAATTGGGCAAACCTGTGGGTAAGCAGACTCTCTCCTCCTGGTTAGCAGACTGTATTTCCTTTTGTTACCAACAGGCAGGCATTCCGCTTCAAGACCATGTTAAAGCACACTCTGTCAGGGCCATGGCAACATCAGTAGCGCACCTACGCTCGGTGCCGCTTGCTGACATCTGTAAGGCTACCTGGAACTCTCTCCACACCTTCCCAGCCCATTATTGTTTAGACAAGGCTGGCAGACAAGATTCCATCTTCGGCCAGTCCGTGCTACGCAACTTATGTGCGAACTGAGGTACCAACATCCTTTCACCAACCCGGTAGGGTTCAGGATGCCCTCTACCAAATTCCACCCCAGTTCTTGTGCCTGTTGCACGTCTTTGGGTACATTTGGTGCATTGCTCGGGCATCCTCAGCTCGGTACTCACCCATATGTGAGGACTATCATCCTGCTTGTCCTGTGAGAAAGCAGAGTTGCTTACCTGTAACAGGTATTCTCATAGGACAGCAGGATGTTAGTCCTCACGAAACCCGCCCGCCACCCACGGAGTTGGGTTCGTTTACGTTTTCTTATTTTACTTTTCGCATGTATTTTTTATTATAAGACGAGACTGAAGGGGGAACCCTGCTGGCTGCAGGGTTGGTGCTATGCTGGGCATGCCCAGTAGGTGTCAGTCAAAGTTCTAGAAACTTTGACAAATGTGTTCCTTGATTGGGCTCCATCCTGATGATGTCACCCATATGTGAGGACTAACATCCTGCTGTCCTGTGAGAACACCTGTTACAGGTAAGCAACTCTGCTTTATTTGGAAAGGAATAGAGAATAAAGCTGAGAATGCCTTTGTATTGATCCATAGTGCGACTGCAACTTGAGTATTGTGTGCAGTTCTGGTCATCCCATCTCAAAAAGGACATAGAAATGATACAGATGAGGGTGACAAAAATGATAAAGGGAGAGGAAAAGCTCTTTTATGAAGAAAGACTAAATAGATTGGGGCAGTTTAGCTTAGAGAAGAGACAACTGAGAGGAGATATGATTGAGTTTTATAAAATAACGCATGGGGTACAACAGGTAAATAGGGAATGGTTAATTACTCTTTCAAACAACACTAGGACTAGAGGACACTCTATGAAATTAGTAACCAGCGGATTTAAAACAAATTGTAGAAAGTATTTTTCACTTGGCGCACAATAAAGTTTTGGAATTTGTTTCAGAGGATATGGTAAGGCAGCTAACCCATTGGGATTGAAAAGAGGGTTAGCCAAGTTCCTGAAGGAAAAGTTCATAAACATTTATTAGCCAGCTAGACTTGAGAAAGCCAGTGCTTATCCCTGCAAATGAGATACAAGAAACAGATCAAATGTAGGGGATCTCCAGGGCACTAGTGACCTGACTGGTCACTGTCAGAGACAGGATCCTGGGTTCAGTGGTCCTTGGTCTGACCCAGCATGGCACTTCTTATGTTAAGTAATACTAGAATTCCTCTAGCAAAAAATAGTTAAAGATAAGGGAGTGAGTTACAACTCTTAATCACTTTTTAATTGGTTATTTTCCTAGTCACATTTTAAATTTCATCTTCACATTCTGTAGCTTGCTAAGAATAAATATAAGAGAAAAATAAACTGCTTGCATTCTATGAATTACAATAAATTGTATAATGCTAAAGCAATGAGTTTAGAGTTTTCACTACTATATTAGAATTTGTGTATAAATACAATGGTCTGGAAACTTGCACATATCAAACTGACATGCAGGGGCGGATTTTAAGAGCCCTGCTCGCGTAAATCCGCCCGGATTTACGCGAGCAGGGCCCTGCGCGCCGGTAAGCCTATTTTACATAGGCCTACCGGCGCGCGCAGACCCCGGGACTCGCGTACGTCTCGGGGTTTTCGGAGGGGGGCGTGTCGGGGGCGTGTCGGGGGCGGGCCCGGTCGTCGCGGCGTTTCGGGGGCGTGTCGGGAGCGTTTTGGGGGCGGTTACGGGGGCGTGGCTACGGCCCGGGGCGGTCCGGGGGCGTGGCCGCGCCCTCCGTACCCGCCCCCAGGTCGCGGCCCGGCGCTCAGGAGGCCCGCTGGCGCGCGGGGATTTACGTCTCCCTCCGGGAGGCGTAAATCCCCCGACAAAGGTAAGGGGATGGTTTAGACAGGGCCGGGCGGGTGGGTTAGGGAGGGGAAGGTGAGGGGAGGGCAAAGGAAAGTTCCCTCCGAGGCCGCTCCGATTTCGGAGCGGCCTTGGAGGGAACGGGTTAGGCAGCGCGGCTCGGCGCGCGCCGGCTATACAAAATCAATAGCCTTGCGCGCGCCGATCCAGGGATTTTAGTGGATACGCGCGGCTCCGCGCGTATCTACTAAAATCCAGTGTACTTTTGCTTGAGTCTGATGCGCAAGCAAAAGTAGGCTGATCGCGCTTCTTTTAAAATCTACCCCGCAGTGTTCACTCTGCATAGAAAACGCTTCTGGCTTTACAAAATGTTTACTTACTGTGTTATTTTTCTCTTTAGGAATGCTTGGGACAAACCAAAGCTTTCTCAAGTCCAAAAGAATTTCCCAGCCCATTGAGGAAGTAAATGAAGAGGACCAGATAGGAAAATCTCCTTTTCAGAAAAAGGATAACATTTCTGGCTCTATGACTAAGGACAGTCTGGAATCTGATGGTAAGTGCTGCCATAATATATATTTTTTTGTTATCTCTTTATTACATTTTTTATCCAATACAAGATTAAAAAATATTTAACTGTGATACATAAACAAAACAAAGAAAATACATAAAAAATACATCACTTATCCTATCTTATAACACCATTATTCCCCATCAAGGAGGGACTATGTTACATTTGCCGGCTCGCAGTACACCCTCGCGAGCCGGTGAACTCATCCATGCTCCCCGGCCTGCCATGTGGATACCGCCTCTCTTTGCTTCCCAATGTGCCAGACTCGGCCAAACTTAAAGGGCCCATGGTGGGAAAATGCCTGTGGTGCCCATGGATGACGTCACGCACCTAACCCTATAAAGGACTTCTCCAAACACTTGCTCACTACCTCAGCAATGGGTCGCCTGCATCCTTGCAGAAGTGTGTTAATGCATTCTGTGTTCCAATTTCAAGCCCTGCCTGTCTCATCTCTCCAAGCCCAGCCTACCTCATTCTCCTTGTCCTGTTGTCCTCATCCTCCCAGTGTCTTCCTCGCCTGTCCTCAGACTGACTACCGGATTTGACCATAGCCTGAACTCTGACCATCCTTGCCAGCCAACTCCTTTTACCATAACCTGAACTCTGAGCATCCTTGCTAGCTACCTGCCATTGACCTCAGCCTGAACTCCGACTACTCTTGCCTGCCGCCTGCCTATAACCTCAGCCTGGACCTCAACCATCCTCATTTGCTGCCTGTCTCTGACCCTAGCCACGACTGGGACTTACGTCATTACCAATTTTCACGAGACTGACTCCTAAGTCCTGCTGGCCCCCGGAACCCAAGGGCTCAACCTAAGGGGAAAGGGGTTGATATAAGTGAAGCTTCAGACCAGTGTCCAACCAGCCTGGTCCCGCCAGCTGTCGGAAAGGACTACAGGGCTTTCCCTGTAGATTGAGCCAACCTCCCTAAAGCAACAACGGTTCACGAAACTTGCAGAAAAGAAATAATATCAAGGAAAATATATAAAAACCAAAGGAATGCCAGTATGTTCAACAATATACTAATATTCCCCCCTACCCACTATAGTCAACCAGTCTTATCAACAAGAAACATTTCTAAATGAGCTGGAATCACAATGTATTTTTAACTTTAACTGCAACCTTCACATCTCCGTGCAACTCACCTTTGGCAACCAGGATGATTTCAAGAGACTGTAGGAGAGCAAATGTTGTTCCACTCCATAAACGTGAGGACAAAGAGAAAGGAAATTACAAGTTTTTTATAGCTTAACTATAGTAGTGGAGAAAACTATGAAAACAGTACAGGGCAATTTTCAAAGTCCTTGAGTACTTTTATCAGACTTTGTGCCAGTTTTCAAAGGGAAAGTATGAATATGCTTTCCCTTTGAAAATTGCCTAAGGAAAAAGTATCTTCAAGCTTTGCATGTGTTTTTCTTTTTTTTTTTTTCTCCCTTCAAAATGACGCACTAAAGATGTACTTTTCAAAAAGATTTGCACATGTAAAAGGGCTTTCAAAAATTGCTACTTTTTATATGTGTAACTTCTTTGAAAATTCACTCCAGAGGGCTGAATTGTCAAAAGGTTTTACCCACGTAAATTAGATTTTGAAAATGACTATGATATATGCTACTTTTATGTGCATACCTTCTTTAAAAATTACCCCTTTAGTTATGAAAATAGAAACGTTGCACCCTGTTGCATTCTGACAAGCCAACATTGGATGCTGAGGCAGGAGGAGGTAAGCCTTGTTACTTTGCTTGGGAACACTTTTGAACAGATGGAGCAGCCACACTTTTTTTAAGTAGAGAAAGGGGATCAGAGAGTGGTGGAAGTGAGATTTAGGGAGATCTGTTTTGTGAAAGTAGGGAAGAGGGGGGTTGGGATGGAGGGATTCGAAATTGCAGCACTTGGTTTTGTAAATTTATAGGTGAATTTTAAAATGTGTGTGTAAATAAATAGCATGTGCGCATAAAATTGCATACATGCAATCTTAAAAACACTACAAATGCGCAAAAAACAGGGGGTGTTCTGGAGAAGGCCCAGTATCTGTGGAGGAGTAGCCTAGAGGTTAGAGCAGTGAGCTATTAACCAGGGAAACCAGGTTAATAACCACTCTTTGTGAACTTGGGAAAGTCACTTTACCCTCCTTTTCCTCAGGTTTAAACTTAGATTTAGATTCATAAAGCTGCTATGATTTTTCATGGGGGTGGGTGAGGTTTCGGGGATCCTATATCTTAATGCTAATTTTTATTAACATTGGAGGGGGGGAGGAAGGGGGGCTGGGAGGGATACACTTGATTGAATTTTGACAGGGTTGGAGGGGGCTATTGTCGTGCAATTGGCCAACTTCCAGTTTTATCACTTGGCATGTCGGAGCCACCTCGAGTGGTGGCCCCGGGGTGAGGAGGGGGGTCAGCTTTGATCCACTCACACCTTTCTTTGATTCTTACTGGTCTTTTTTTTTTTGGCATGACCCTTTAAATCTAATGCAGGAGCTTCTGACCCGCTTTAGGGTCCTGAAGCTCCTGCGTTAGATTACTTACTGTTTCCTTACGAGGAGTAGCCTAGTGGTTAGAGCAGTGGGCTACGACCCATGGAAACCAGGGTCAAAATCCCACTGTTGCGCCTTGTACCCTTGGGCTAGTCATTTTATCCTTCATTGCCTCAGGGACAAAATTACATTGTAAGCCCTGTGGGGATAGGGAAATACCTATAGTACCTGAATATAATCCGCTTTGATGTACACTTTGAAGTGCCGAAAAGCGAAATATAAAAATCTTCATAAATAAATAAAATAAATGGCTGACAACTTCTAAATCTGCTGTGTTAAATTATTAAAGTCAGATTGCCTATTGATGAACAATTTTGTATAGATTTACAAAACTCATACATGCAAATCGCATGCAAAGAAGCTTATTGTAATAGGGAAGGGAATCTGGGCAGGTCTGAGCGAAATGTCACATATATTGTGCGATAAACACTGTTTAACTTGTGTTAGAGTTCTACCTGCGGCTTGATGCATCTCCCAGTTAGATTGTAAGCCCTCTGAGAATAGCTTACCGTACTGAATGTAATCCAATTTGAAGTGCTAAAAAGTGGAATATAAATGCAAATAAATAAATAGATGTACGCATGTATGTTGCTATTTGAAAAGCTGCCAAAGTGATGTGCGGCAGTCTTTTATTTGCATATATTTACTTCTGTTCAATTTCTGGTGTAAGTAATCGTGAACATTTTAAAAGTGCAAAAACAACTGAGTGAGCGGTCTGGGTGATATGTGGGGGATTTCAGACTGAAGAACCAGGAGGGTGTTCCTGAATCGCAGGCAAACTAGTGGTCTAATTGTTAAAACTGAGAATTTCCTTCTTGCATGTATATTAACGTGTGTAAAAACTGACAATTGATTAGAAAAATATGCAAGTTAAATTTTCTCATGTAAATGATTAAAATTAGGACCACATCTACGCATGTAGAGCAAATTTGCATCACTTATCTGGATACATTTTTACTTCTACAGTTAAGTGGTGTTTTTGATGCCACTTAGCCGGATACATCTGAAAAACTGCTACTTATCCAGCTAAGTAAGATATGTGGATAGGTGTTAAAATGCTATTTATACAACTAAGATAGGAAAATAAGTGTTAAAATACTACTTATTCGACTATGGTCTACATTACATGCTGCGTATACTTTAGATTCGTGAATATGTTGTTGGGTAGATTTACGCATATTTTAGATTGTCCGCGTACATGAGCATGTGCGCTTACATCTACGCATGTGCTTGTTTAAAATTATCCTCTTAGGGAGGGAGGAGGGACTGCTAACTTTAATAATTTTTTTTAATTAACCAGTTAGTACTGATTTTCATTGCTAAAAGGCAAGGTTTATAAATCTAGCTAATCAAATTTAAAACTGAAAAACAAGCTAGTTAGGCTTAGCTTTAAATTTGCTTCAAGATAGCTGGCTAATGTTAGCTAGGTATCCACTTAATGGCCATTTGAAAATCTACCTCTTTTATACCTGTCTCAGCATTTTGTTTGTTTATTTTCTAGCTTTTGAGCTAAAAATATTTTTCCCGTAGATAATCAGCATGAATTAGCCATGCTATCTGGGACGTCCTCCGTGCCTCTAGGTGGCGGAGCTCTCAAAGATCACTGAACTTTGTCAGTGATGTGTACTTGCTTGTATCTTCCCGGATTTCCCCGAGTCTCCTCAGTCCATTTTTTTCCTCTCTGAGGAAATTTTGTGTAAAAAAACCCAAAAAAACATTGCCAGATGGACATGCCGCAGCCACCTGGCTTTAAATTCTGCCAATGTGGCAAAATCATGTCAATAACAGACTGCCACAAGTGCTGCTATCTCTGCTTGAGACCCAACCATGATCAGGCTTCATGCCGGGACTGCGGCTGCATGTCCCCTCTGGCCCAGCGGCAAAGGGCAGCCCGCATTGCCAAATTGAAGGAGGCAGCTTTGGGCTCCTATGCCCCCTCGGAGGAGTCAGCCAGATCCTTTCCAGGGCCCCCTACGGACGCCTAAAGAACCCTCCCAGCGTTGGGCCTCCTCGGTTGTACTGCCCGGCTCTGAAGTGAGCCCAAATGGCACCGAAGCACGGCGCGGGAGATGTGTTGGCAGCACCGAGGAAAACATCTGTGTCAAAGTCATCGATGTATCATCATTGCGCACCAACGCATCTGTGTCGAAGAGTTGACCCCTCAACGCACCACGGGAACATGGACGCACTCCATCGCACCGAAGCCTGTCAATGCCGGTGACGAAGCAATCGACGCAAGATGCCCCCAAGCCTGCGAAGAAGCATGTTTCAGGACCAAGCGACCCAGGTAACCCTCTCCCTTTCTAGTGGTCGACTTGGAAGGACCTTCTTCACCAGCTATCTCCCAAGGTTCCTCCTCTTCGAGTCTTGTTTTGGGCCTTTCTACGGCATCCCAATGCCGGAAACATTCAGGCCTTCAGGAACCCTTACCGGAGAAAGACAGACGGCCTCCTCCGGACATTACCTGACTCACGGACACTGACATTTTGTTGGCGGTAATACCCTCGAGGGGCACTCCAACACAACCCAGGCCTCTCCCTTCAATGAGTTTGGCCTCTCAACAATACTGACACAGTTTCTCACCACTGTAGAACAACAAAGTCAGCACCCACCAGACAGACCCATGGATGCCCTGAGGTCACCACGGAGCAGCCCCAGTCCGGGGCCTTCGCCCGCCGAACATCCTCCACCACCACCGCCTCCTGCAGATGACTCCCCCCAACCATCCGCTTCACCGGGCTCCTCCACCGGCTATCCCTCAGACCCCGCTGAGATTCCACCTGAGTCGGTCTCTCCGCCAGAAGATCTTTCTTATTCAAAATTCCTAGAGAAAGTGGATCAGCTGCCTGAATGTGGAAACCCGTAAAGTTCCTGACCCCAGACAGGAGATGATGGGGATCCTCAGGATTTTTGATACTCCTGCAGAACACACAGCCTTGCCTTCTCACAATGTCCTGGACATGGTGATGCCCAAGGCATGGGAATCTCCCTTTTAGGGATTACCAACTTCCCATAAAACGGATCTCAAATACCGAATGCATCAATCACCGTTCTATTCCATGGTCCAGCTCCCTCATGCCTCGGTTGTGGTTGAATCCGCAATGCAGAGGGCAACGAAGACTAGGCTGCACTCAAATTCACCTCCCGGCAATGACTGCAAGTACAAGGACGACTTCGCCAAAAAGGCCTTTCAATTGGGCATGTTAAATGCCAAAATACAACAACATCAATTTTATGTGACACAATATCTCTACGATTGTCTCCAGTCCCTAAAACCCCTATTACTGGCCGTGGCCCTAGACGATCGACACCCCTCCCCCCCCCCCCCCCCCCCCCCCCACAGGAGTTCCACGACATGGAAGAGGACTTACAACACCTGCTTCGCTCTGTATGCGAGGGATTTGACACCAGCAAAATCCACTGCCAACACCATTGCAGTCTGCCAATTAGCGTGGTTACGAGCAAGCGCCATCCGTGACAATGTTCACAAAAAACTAGCAGACCTTCCTTGTCTCCCGGACAATCTTTTCGGTGATAAATTGACGGAAACCGTCGCATAGCTAAAAGAACAAAAAGTAGCTGTCATGTCTCTGACCACCCCATCCGATTCAGCTTCATCACGACGCTCATACAGAAAACCACCTTACCCATGTCGTCCATATCAGTCATACCAGTTTACTGGCCGGTATCATACCAGCCGAGTCGCCAACAACCTGCACAACAGCAAGAACCGCGGCAGCGTTCCCAGCCCCTCGGCAGTCTCAACCACCAGCAGATTCTCATCCCTCTAAAGGTCCTCAAGTACAAGAATCTCCCATTTGGCCTCTCCTCTGCACCCCTCTGCACCCAGAGTTTTCACCAAATGCCTAGCGGCAGCGGTAACAGTGCCTCATCTCCGACGACAGGGGATCCAGATATTTCCCTACCTAGATGACTGGCTACTGCTTGCCCCCGGCCAGTTTACCATACAAAGCAATCTTCTATGAACCATGTCTTGCCTAGACAATCTGGGCCTACTGGTCAACTACGAGAAATCGAATCTACACCCCACTCAGGTCTTATAGTTCATCAGGGCTCATATCGACACCATTCAAGACAGGGCCTTCCTTCCGGAATCCCAGGCTCTTGGCCTGACAACACTTGCTGGTCGGCTCTGAGTGGCCACCACTGCTCAGGCCCGCCAGATCCTCACCATTCTCGGTTACATGGCAGCTTCAGTCTATGTCATACCTCACACACGTCTACAAATGCGACGTTTGCAGTGGGGCCTGAAGTTCCAATGGAACAAGTTTTTCCATCCCCTCTCCACTCCTGTCACACTTACGTCCAGCATGAAAAGGGATTTGGAGTGGTGGCTGACATTGTCGGTGCTGACATCGAGGTTGCCTTTCTGGCCCCCTCTACATCATATAGTCACACCATGGACACTTCCACCAAGGGGTGGGGGCGCCCATCTCACCCACCTCCAGAATCAAGGCCTGTGATGCATCTGGGAACGAGTTCAACAAATAAACTTCCTGAACTACGGGCCATCTGAAACGCTCTTCGTGCCTTTGAGCTAACCCTCTATGGAAAGACTGTCATGATCCACATGGACAACCAAGTTGCCATGTTCTACATCAACAAAGAAGGAGGGTCCAGTTCCTGGAACCTCTGCAGAGAGGCTGTCAGGATCCTGAAATGGGCAGAGAGCAAATCCATCTCCCTCCAGGCCACTTACCTGCCCGGAATCAACAATTCCAGGGCCGACAAACTGAGCAGGATCTTTCACCCCCATGAGTGGGAACTCCACCAGGAAGTGGCCAATCAAATATTTCGCACTTGGGGGTCTTCCCCGAATTGACCTCTTTGCAACAGAACAGGAAAGTGGAGCTGTTCTGCTCGGTGTATCCCAGTCCACACCGACTAGCGGACGAGTTACTATTGGATTGGATGGAGAGCCTGCTCTACGCCTTTCCTCCGAAACCTTTCATCTCCCTCACAGTCCAGAAGTGCATTGCAGACAATGCGGACCTATTTCTCATTGCCCCAGCATGGGCCTGACAGCCTTGGTATGCCTACCTAGTTCAACTATTGGTGAACCACCCGATCTCCTGGGGAACAACCCACACCTCCTCACCCAAGAGGGAGGTTCTCTACTCCATCCGCTTCATCTCTGAATCTCACTGGGTGGAGGTTGAAAGGCTTGTATTCCAACACCTGAACCTTTCTCCTCAACTTCAAGATATTCTGATCTCATCCAGAAAACCATCAACAAGACTGCTGAAGTGGGCACGCTATGCCTCCTGGTGCTCGGACAATAGCAAAGACCCACTCCCCTGCCCGCCAGAGCGTCTTCTGGACTACCTCCATCTGCTCTACTGGAAGGAGCTGGCCACAGCTTCGATTCGAGGTCAACTCAGCGCCATAGCTACCTACCAGTCTCCCCTCAACGAGGCATCAATCTCTTGTCACCCGCTCATCTCCAGATTCATGAGAGGAGTTCTACGGCTCCGACCACCGGTTCAAAAACCTCCAGTTCCATGGGATATAAATGTAGTGCTCGAGCAATTAATGCTACCACCCTTCGAACCAATGGACACTTCTCATCCCAGGTTCCTCTCCTGGAAGGTACTCTTTTTAGTTGCCCTCATCTCCGCAAGGCGCGTCAGCGAGCTACAAGCCCTGGTACACTACCCACCCTACCTGGAGTTTTACCATGACAAGGTTACACTGCGTACACATCCCACCTTCCTCCCAAAGGTGGTTTCAGCTTTCCACATCAACCAATCCATAACTCTACCGACCTTTTACCCAAAGCCTCATGCCAACGAGGGCAAGTGTAGACTCCACATGCTGGATTGTAAACGAGCACTCGCTTATTATAATGACCACAGAGCCTCCCAGCTCTTCGTTTTCTTTAACCCAAATGCCCCAGGACTCCCTGTATCCAAAAGAACACTTGTTTCCTGGATCTCGAACTGCATTCAATTCTGCTATCAAAAGCGATCAAAGAACCTATTCGCCATCCCTAAGGTGCACCAGGTCCGTGCTATGGCTGCTTCAATTACTCAGCTCCACGAGTTACCTCTTCTGGACATTTGCAAAGCAGCCACATGGTCCTCGCTACATACGTTCACATCGCACTACTGTTTAGACTAGCAGACTGCTGCTGACACACGCATGGGAAGGACAATTCTCAAGTCGAGCACATCTTGAGCACAGCGACAATAGCACATAAGAACTGTCCGCCTATTGTCTACAGTCTTGAGCGCACCACCTCGCTTCATCATGAGCACATGGTATGGGAAATTTGCGCTCAATACTTCAGCTGGGGACTCCCAGACAGCATGGCTAATTCATGCTGCTTATCTACGGGAAAAGAGCAAGTTTGCTTAATGTTAACGTTTTTTTCCATAGATAGCACTGAACTTTGTCAGTGATGTGTACTTGCTTGTATCTTCCCGCGTTTCCCCGAGTCTCCTCGGTCCATATCTAAGCAAGACTTGATGCAATGTTGGAACTGTCCGGGGAGGCGGGAGGGTCAGCATGGCTAATTCATCTGCTATCTACGGAAAACACTATTTACGGTAAGCAAACATGCTCTTCTTGTTTTTCTCACTTTAGTTCCCTTGTCAGGTTTGTGGCATGTTCTGAGTTTTATTACCTTTTTACTGATTTCTGCTCATTAACAACCTCCCTTTTTTCAGCAGAATCGAAGTGTTTAGCAGCCTTACTTGCTATTTTTCTCTTTCAAACATTTTTCTCAAGAAAAATATTTTCTTTCAATAATTTTGCAGGAGCAATTTTTTTTACCATAGCAGAGATACAGGACTGCAGTTTCAAATTTTGTTTTAAGTATGCACGAAAGATGTCCATCACTAAACTCCAAAAAGTGTATCCTGTTTGCCTGGGAAAAGACCACAATGTTAATAGCTGTGGTATCTATGCAAAGATATCTTCGAGAGTGGTTTAGTCCCAGAAGAACAGGCTTTGTACCAACTTTTCATTTAGCTTAACTAATGGTTAGAGAGTACTGGGCTGATATCCAGGGAAATCAGGGTTCAAACCCTGCTTCTTTCATAACACTCCTTTTGACCTAGGACAAGTCACTTCATTCTTCTTTGAATCAGGTACAAACTTAAGACCTCATTTACTAAAGTCTTTTCCCCATTTTATGTCTATGGAAAAAAACGTTATGAGGCCAATATTGAGTAGGCCATTTAGAGGACATCAAAATGGCACTGTCCGATGTGGTGAATACACTGGTCTTAATTAAATCTGGTGCGACCCCAGTGGACGCTGTCATTTGACTTGCGGGCTGAAGAAAGAAGAGGATGCCTGAAGAGGAGACCCCAGGCCTAGGCCTGACCCTGGGCCAAGGCCCAGATGTTGGGATCCGGTCTCCAGGTCACATCCCAGTGTCAGCTGCCTCACCAGTCTGAGGTGGTTGAATCCGCTCTCAAGAGGGCCAAGCACTCTTAGACCTATTCCTTGGCATTCCTAGGGAAGGACCACAGAGCGATAGATGCTCTTGGGAGGAAGGTGTTCCACGCCGCCATGTTTGTTGCCCTTATCGCTGCCTACCATCTCTACATGAGATAGAACTAGCAGGACATCTGGAAGCAGTTGCAGGAGGTGACTGAGCAACAGCAAGACATCCTCATGTCGCTGGTGCACAAAGGTCTGGAGTGCAGAAAAAATGTCCGTGCGACCTACGATGTTTTCGAGATGGCATCGAAATTCTCTGCAGTGGGAATTGGTGCCCGCAGAATGGCATGGCTGCGGGCCTCGGATGTCCGGCCAGAGGTACAGGAAAGACTCGCTGATGTGCTGTATACTGTAGAGAATCTCTTCAGAGATAGGGCAAGGGATGCTATGGCCCAACTCCGGGACCACCATAAGAACATAAGAACATGCCATACTGGGTCAGACCAAGGGTCCATCAAGCCCAGCATCCTGTTTCCAACAGTGGCCAATCCAGGCCATAAGAACCTATCAAGTACCCAAAAACTAAGGGGCGGATTTTAAAAGCCTTGCTCGCGTAAATCCGCCCGGATTTACGCGAGCAGGGCCTTGCGCGCCGGCGCGCCTATTTTCCATAGGCCGCCAGCGCGCGCAGAACCCTGGGACGCGCGTAGGTCCCGGGGTTTTTGGAAGTGGACGTGTCTGAGGCGTGTCGGGGGGCAGGACTGAACGACGCGGCGCTTTGGGGGCGGGACGTGGCGTTTCGGGGGCGGGCTCGGGGGCGTGGTTTCGGCCCGGGGCGTTCCGGGGGCGTGGCCACGCCCTCCGGAACTGCCCCCGGGTCGGGTCTCGGTGCGCGTGGATTTACATCTCCCTCCGGGAGGCGTAAATCCATGGATAAAGGTAGGGGGGGGTTTAGATAGGGCCGGGGGGGTGGGTTAGGTAGGGGAAGGGAGGGGATGGTGAGGGGAGGGCGAAAGAGAGTTCCCTCCGAGGCCGCTCCGATTTCGGAGCGCCTCGGAGGGAATGGAGGCAGGCTGCGCAGCTCGGCGCGCGCCGGCTGCCCAAAATCGGCAGCCTTGCGTGCGCTGATCCAGGATTTTAGAGGATACGCGCGGCTATGCGCGTATCTTGTAAAATCCAGCGTACTTTTGTTTGCGCCTGCTGCGCAAACAAAAGTACGCGATCACGCTTTTTAAAAAAATCTACCCCTAAGTCTATTCCATGTTACCGTTGCTAATGGCGGTGGCTATTCTCTAAGTGAACTTAATAGCAGGTAATGGACTTTTCCTCCAAGAACTTATCCAATCCTTTTTTAAACACAGCTATACTAACTGCACTAACCACATCCTCTGGCAACAAATTCCAGAGTTTAATTGTGTGCTGAGTAAAAAAGAACTTTCTCCGATTAGTTTTAAATGTGCCCCATGCTAACTTCATGGAGTGCCCCCTAGTCTTTCTATTATCCGAAAGAGTAAATAACCGATTCACATCTACCCGTTCTAGACCTCTCATAATTTTAAACATCTCTATCATATCCCCCCTCAGCTGTTCCTTCTCCAAGCTGAAAAGTCCTAACCTCTTTAGTCTTTCCTCATAGGGGAGCTGTTCCATTCCCCTTATCATTTTGGTAGCCCTTCTCTGTACCTTCTCCATCGCAATTATATCTTTTTTGAGATGCAGCGACCAGAATTGTACACAGTATTCAAGGTGCGGTCTCACCATGGAGCGATACAGAGGCATTATGATATTTTCCGTTTTATTCACCATTCCCTTTCTAATAATTCCCAACATTCTGTTTGCTTTTTTGACTGCCGCAGCACACTGAACCGACAATTTCAATGTGTTATCCACTATGACGCCTAGATCTCTTTCTTGGGTTGTAGCACCTAATATGGAACCCAACATTGTGTAATTATAGCATGGATTATTTTTCCCTATATGCATCACCTTGCACTTATCCACATTAAATTTCATCTGCCATTTGGATGCCCAATTTTCCAGTCTCACAAGGTCTTCCTGCAATTTATCACAATCCACTTGTGATTTAACTACTCTGAACAATTTTGTGTCATCTGCAAATCTGATTACCTCACTCGTCGTATTTCTTTCCAGATCATTTATAAATATATTGAAAAGTACGAGTCCCAATACAGATCCCTGAGGCACTCCACTGCCCACTCCCTTCCACTGAGAAAATTGTCCATTTAATCCTACTCTCTGTTTCCTGTCTCTTAGCCAGTTTGCAATCCACGAAAGGACATAGTCACCTATCCCATGACTTTTTACTTTTCCTAGAAGCCTCTCATGAGGAACTTTGTCAAACGCCTTCTGAAAATCCAAGTATACTACATCTACCGGTTCACCTTTATCCACATGTTTATTAACTCCTTCAAAAAAGTGAAGCAGATTTGTGAGGCAAGACTTGCCTTGGGTAAAGCCATGCTGACTTTGTTCCATTAAACCATGTCTTTCTATATGTTCTGCGATTTTGATGTTTAGAACACTTTCCACTATTTTTCCTGGCACTGAAGTCAGGCTAACCGGTCTGTAGTTTCCCAGATCGCCCCTGGAGCCCTTTTTAAATATTGGGGTTACATTTGCTATCCTCCAGTCTTCAGGTACAATGGATGATTTTAATGATAGGTTACAGATTTTTACTAATAGGTCTGAAATTGCATTTTTTAGTTCCTTCAGAACTCTGGGGTGTATACCATCCGGTCCAGGTGATTTACTACTCTTCAGTTTGTCAATCAGGTCTACCACATCTTCTAGGTTCACCGTGATTTGATTCAGTCCATCTGAATCATTACCCATGAAAACCTTCTCCATTATGGGTACCTCCCCAACATCCTCTTCAGTAAACACCGAAGCAAAGAAATCATTTAATCTTTCTGCGATGGCCTTATCTTCTCTAAGTGCCCCTTTAACCCCTCGATCATCTAACGGTCCAACTGACTCCCTCACAGGCTTTCTGCTTCGGATATATTTTAAAAGTTTTTACTGTGAGTTTTTGCCTCTACGGCCAACTTCTTTTCAAATTCTCTCTTAGCCTGTCTTATCAATGTCTTACATTTAACTTGCCAACGTTTATGCTTTATCCTATTTTCTTCTGTTGGATCCTTCTTCCAATTTTTCAATGAAGATCTTTTGGCTAAAATAGCTTCTTTCACCTCCCCTTTTAACCATGCCGGTAATCGTTTTGCCTTCTTTCCACATTTCTTAATGTGTGGAATACATCTGGACTGTGCTTCTAGAATGGTATCTTTATTTATTTATTTATTTATTTATTATTTACAATTTTTCAAATTATAACATTTACATCCAATGATAGAATCATGAATACAGAATTCAAAGGTAATTACTCCGTGAGTACAAACATATTTAAGAAATATATATCTGATCTAGCTCACATCTAAGGGAGAAGGAGATAAAAAGATTTAGGTGCTTGTCAATTTATTTATCCCATCCAACTTTCTGATCCTACTAGAAATTTTAACTTTTATCCCCAATAAAACGTTGTAATTGTAAAGGATCAAAAAAGATAAACTTATTTGATTGATATGTAATTTGGCATTTACATGGGAATTTCAGAAAAAAGGTTGCATCTATATCCAAGACTGCCTGCTTTAATAATAGAAACTGTTTCCTCCTTGCTTGCGTTACTCGAGAAACATCGGGTAAGATTTGGATCTTCTGCCCACAAAAATTGAAATTTTTATTCTGAAAATATTTATTAAAAAATAAATCTTTATCTTTCTTTAATAAAAAGGTAACAAGCAAGGTGGCACGAGATTCAATATTATCCAGAGAGTCCTCAAGGAAGGTTGATACACCTGGACTCTCTAGTGTATCAACACCTCCTTCGGCTGCCTGGGTAATTTTTCTTAAAGGCAAATAATACATTTTGGAAATAGTAGGAATACTCTGAGATTCATAGGAAAGAATTTCTACTGTATACTTCCTAAACAATTCAATCTCTGACATCAATCTAGATTTTGGAAAGTTAAGTAAACACAGAATGTGAGATCTCATATCATTTTCTATTATTTCCATTCTAGTATGTAATGCTAGATTATCTTTTATAAAGGTCACATTGGTCGCTTGAATATTTTTAATTGTAGGATTTAAATTTACCAAAGCTAGTTCAGTTTTTTCAGTTCTGTTGTCTAAGTCTACCAGTTTCTTCCTTGTTTCTTCTGAGAAAGTATGTACTTTAGACAATGTCCCTATAAACTTTTTGTCCAAGCTCATCATCAATCTCCACAAATCCAGCATTGAAACATTCTCAGGTTCCAACACATTTTCTTCCACTACTGTATCAAATTCGAGAGCCTCTGGACAAGGAACAGTAGTATTCCTATCTATGGTCTCAGTCCCTATATTATTAGCACCTTGTATATTACCCCCAGGATTAGCAGGCACGGTAGGATTCACAGATGGATGCTGTAAGGACTTGGGGGTAGAGGGGGTTGCTGTGTTGGTAACCCCTTTTACTAATCCCCCTTCAATGGACTCACTCACCCTAATTATGTGAGAGTCCATTGGTCCTATTCTTTTTGACAACGGAGATCTAGGTGAAGAAGTATAATTTTTGGACTTACATTTCCTACCCATTCTATTTTCTTTTCCAGGGGCGCGCTCCTTTGGTGCGCGGCTTCGGCAGCGCGCCAATGGCTGCGCGCCGTAGGACGCTGCTCTTTATCAACCCGCAGGGTGCCTCCCGGTGATGTCACTTCCGGGTCCCGCCCACAGCCCGGGTCTCTCCTCCAGCAAGCAAAACGAAGCAATTCTTTTACCAGCGCTAGGTAGGAAAAAGGAGGGGTACCTCCTGCACTCAGTCCTTCTCTCTCCACTCCCGACTCAAGTGCAGTAGAACGCTGCTCTTTATCGACTCGCGGGGTGCCTCCCGGTGATGTCACTTCCGGGTCCCACCCACAGCCCGGGTCTCTCCTCCAGCAAGCAAAACGAAGCAATTCTTTTACCAGCGCTAGGTAGGAAAAAGGAGGGGTACCTCCTGCACTCAGCCTTCTCTCTCCACTCCCGACTGAGAATGGTATTTTTTAACAATGACGACGCCTCTTGGACATTTTTTACTTTTGTAGCTGCTCCTTTCAGTTTTTTTCTAACAATTTTTCTCATTTTATCAAAGTTTCCTTTTTGAAAGTTTAGCATGCGAGCCGTGGATTTGCACACTGTTCCTCTTCCAGTCATTAAATCAAATTTGATCATATTATGATCATTATTGCCAAGCGGCCCCACCACCGTTACCTCTCTCACCAAGTCCTGTGCTCCACTGAGAATTAGATCTAAAATTGCTCCCTCTCTCATCGGTTCCTGAACCAATTTCTCCATAAAGCTATCATTTATTCCATCCAGGAACATTATCTCTCTAGCGTGACCCGATGATACATTTACCCAGTCAATATTTATTTATTTATTTATTTAGCATTTTTATATACCGACTTTCCAATAACAGAATTACTGATCAATTCGGTTTACATTCTAAACAATAACATTGACAGGTAAATGTCTTACAATGAACAGGTCGATATAACTTGGATTAGTATATATGGGGTGTCCCATTATTACTGCACTACCAATTTGGTTAGCTTCCCTAATTTCTCTTAGCATTTCACTGTCCATCTCACCATCTTGACCAGGTTGATGGTAGTATTCTCCTATCACTATAGTCTTCCCCGACACACAAGGGATTTCTACCCATAAAGATTCAATTTTGTATTTAGTCTCATGCAGGATGTGTATCCTGTTGGACTCTATGCCATCCCGGACATAAAGCGCCACACCTCCTCCCGGGTGCTCCTCTCTGTATTAAGGAATTCACCCTCCAACAACTCTTCACAAGTACTCTGGACCCATCGACCTCTTCCAGGGTGCCACCGAGCCTGGGGCCAAGGAAGTCTTTTTTTTTTTTTGCCAATGGAAATATTTTCCTCCACCTCCTTGCTACCGTCAACACCATCAGAGCACCTGTGGCCGTCCTAGGCAGCAGAGAGCGCCCAATCCCCAGCCAGCTCCTCAGTCAGCTCTGGGGATGGAGTTTTGACTGGGCTGCAGGGAGCGAAGGCCAATCACTTGTACCCAGGGCGATGGACCCTCTGGTCAGGGGCAGGCTATGGTCGTTCGCAAATCAGTGGCCCATTGTAACCTCGGACCAGTGGGTTCTGGTCATTGTCTGCTAGGAGTACCAATTAAACCTATTGGGTATCCCGCCAAATTGCCCGCCTTGCCCATATTGGGGACTTGTAGCACATCAGGAGGTACTACTAACAGAGCATTCCTCCTCTTAATGGCCAGAGCGGTCAAGCTCATACTCCCAAGGCAAAGAGAGTGGGATTCTACTCGGATACTTCCTGATTCCAAAGAAAAATGGAGGAATCCGTCCCATCCTAGCCTTGAACAAGTTTCTAGAAAAAAAAAAGTTCAAGATGGTTTCCCCGGGCATCTTGATCCCCCTTTTGCAAAAAGGGGACTGGCTTTGCTCCCTTGACCTAAAGGACGCATACACCCACTTCGAGATCTTCCCCATTCACAGGAAGTATCTCCAATTTGTGATAGGAAAACAGCACTTCCAATATCGAGTGTTGCCATTCGGGCTCGCATCCGCCCCACGGGTCTTCAGACAAAATGGTGGGCTGTGGCAACAGTGCACCTCCGCAGACAGGGAGTGCATGTCTTCCCATACCTAGACGATTGGCTGGTCAAAAGCATGTCTCAGGCAGAGGGGCTGTCAGGTACATGTGCTTGACCTTTTAGGAATTGGAGTCACTAGGGTTTGTTCTCAACTACCCAAAGTCCCATCTTAGCCTGTTACCTCAATTGGACTTCATAGGAGCCCTGCTAGACATGGCTCAGACCAAGACCTTTCTGCCTTGCCAGAAGGCCGTCACCTTGGTGACCATTGTGGCAGAGGTTCACCAGAGCCAGCATGTTTCAGCTTGGCACATGTTGAGGCTGTTGAGCCATATGGCCTTAACCATCCATGTCACTCCCTTGGCACCCTTACACATATGCAGAGCCGAATGGACCTTGAGGTCATAGTGGCACCAGGCCACTCAGAGCCTCCAGCATTGCATGCAAGTCACACCATCTTGCCAGGACTCATTGTCTTGGTGGCGGGTGCTTTCCAACCTTGAACTGTGGATTTTCTTTCAGAGTCTCCTCACTCAAATTCTACTAACCATGGATGCATTTACCCTGAGGTGGTGAGCAGATGTAGATGGGCTCGGCACTCAGGGTGTGTGACTGCTCAGGAGCATTCTTGTCAAATCAACTACCTGGAGCTCAGGGCGATCAGATATGCACTATGGTCTTTTAGAGATTGCCTGTCCAACAAAGTTGTCCTCATCCAGACTGACAACAAGGTAGCCATGTGGTATGTCAGCAAGCAGGGAAGCATGGGATTGTATCTCCTGTGTCAGGAAGCAGTCCAGATCTGGCCATGGGCCCTGTCCCACAGGATGCTGCTCAGGCCATGTACCTGGCCGGGATGGAGAATGTGGTAGCGGACAAGCTGAATCAAACTTTCAGACCCCACGAGTGATCCTTGGATCAGGGATTAGCGAATTGGATATTCTGTCTCTGGGGGAGCCCAGACATAGATCTGTTTACCTCCTCCTGCAACAGAAAGGTGTATTGGTTCTGTTGCCTGTACAGGTCAGATGGCAAACCAGTCTCGGATGCCCTTGCCTGTCATTGAGGCAAGGGTCTTCTGTACGCATATCCTCTGATTCCGTTAGTGGCGAAGACTCTCTTGAAGTTTTGCTAGGATGGAGGGACTATGAGCCTCATAGCCCCTCATTGGCTGAGACCAGTCTGGTTTCCACTCCTGTGGGAATTGTCCATCCGGAAACCAATCAGTCTGGGGACTTCCCCAAATCTCATCATGCAAGATCAGGCAGCCTGGATCTATTGCTCACAGCCTGGATGTTGAAAGATTAATTCTGCAGCCACTTGATCTTTCAGAGGTTGTGTCTCTGGTCCTGGTAGCTTCTAGAAAACCTTCCACTAGAAAGTCCTATGGATTTAAGTGGAGGAGATTTTCCATGTGGGGTGAGCAGACGGCCCTAGATCCATTCTCCTGCCCTACATCAAAACTGCTTGATTACCTTCTACACCTATCGGAGGCTGACTTACAAACCAATTCCATTAGAGTATTGGTCCCGAACCCTGTCCTTGGGGGCCCATGCAGCATGCAAATCTTCTCTCATGCATATTCATTGTGGATATCCTGAAAACCTGACTGGCTGGTGGGCCTCCAGGACAGGGTTGGGGACCACTGCTTTAGAGTTCATCTTAGTGCAATTGGGGCATACCACCATGGTGTAGATGGTACGCCCATTTCTGTGCAGCCTGTAGTTGTACATTTCATGTGGGGCCTGCTTCAGTTGAAGCCTTCTCTAAAGCCTCCTGCTGTGTCTTGGGACCTCAATATGGCATTAACTCAGCTGATGAAAACTTCTTTTTAGTTGCTGCACTCTTGTTACCTGAAGTACCTGACCTGGAGGGTCATATTTTTTATGTAGGGTCAGCAAGCTCCAGGTCGTATCCACCTTATACTAAGTTTTATCATGAAAGGGGGCATATGCGAGAGCACCCTAAATTCCTGCCTAAGGTATTGACGGACTTCCATCTTAACCAGTCAATCATTCTACCAATATTCTTTCCCAAGCCCCATTCGCACCAAGGCGAATGAGCACTGCACAGTTTGGACTGTAAGCAAGCCCTAACCTTCTGTCTGGAACAAACAGAAGCCCATAGACCCATAGCCCATAGACACTTCCCCCAACTTTTTGTTTCTTTTGATAAAAATAGGTTGAGCATTGCTATTGACAAACAGACAGTATCCAGTTGGCTAGCAGATTGCATCTCCTTCTGTTATGCCCAGGCGGGACTACATCTTGGGGTTCATGTCAAGATATAAGTTAACTAGCCTATTAAATAAAGGTGTCAGCAAGCCTGTCAGTGTATCTGTTGGTTCTCATGGAGATCACCCGGACTTCTTAATCATTCATCTTATCCAACAGAAAACATTTTTTAGAATAAATATGTTAAATGCAACTAAAATTGTAATATCGGACAACAGTCTTATAAGATGTCTTAAGAAAAACCCAACATGGCCAATGTTGTGCAAAATTGCTTCATCATGGGCAAAATAACAAAATCAGGGACCAAAAAGGACTCATTTTGAGATGCTCTGAATGGCTTCATCTGATGTCACCCATGTGTGAGGACTAACATCCTGCTGTCCTCTGAGAACACCTATTACAGATAAACAGCTCTGTTATATTAACAGAAGTGATAAATTTAATGCACAAGGTAAAGGTGACAAGATTTTCAGTTTTCTATAGATGTTATTTGTGCAAGAGGCAGCAAAGATTTTAAAATTAAATCATTTTTCTATAAATCATTTCCATCTAATTTTGTGACTGAAGTAAATTATTTTCTATTTTTGCTAATGCTAGATTTTACATAGGTCCAGAGTCAGAACTAATTTGTTGTTATCCAAGGTTCAGGAAAAACGATTTAGTATGATTTGCTCCAACCTTTTAACTTTTTAAACGTAAGGAATATATTTTCTTTCTAAATATAGATACTATTGTGGCCTCTGGGCCTAATCAGAACGTCCTTGGAATTGGGTTGGATACTTTGGAAGAACAAGAAGAGAAAGAACAATTTTTTGCCAAACTTGAGAAAGGAGCTTCATCTACTATTGATTATTCAAGATTGAATAAAGAATTGGATTTTAATGATTCCATACAATTGGCAACTTTGATTCAGTAAGTTCTTCATATCTTAAATACATTAAGTCTTATTTTGTTTTCTAGAAATGCAGTTGGTAAATTTTCTCATCTAAATATGTTGCTTCCAAAACTTTCACTTAATGTTTGCTTACTGTTTTGGTGAAACTATAATTTTGGTAGTCTCTTCTACCGAGCCAGTTTAATTAATGAAAATTTAGCCATTTTCTTTCACATGCCTTCTCTACCAATAGAACTTTCATACTTAAGAATTCTGAGGTCCATATTTAGATGCTGGCTGGCTAGCAAAGACAGCCTGATAAACTTATCCAGCTAAATTTGCTGAGATATTCTGTGGCGCACCAGCACCACTGAATATACCCAACTATGACAAAGTTAGCTGGATAAGTTTATTTGGCTAACTTTAGGACTGCTCTTCAGTAGTTCTAAAATTACCTGGCTATCGGGCCGATACAGTACAGTGCGCTTTGACGGAGTGCACTGTTAGCCGGCATTTGGACGCGCGTTTTGGATGCGCTAGCTTTACCCCTTATTCAGTAAGGGGTAAAGCTAACGCGGGAATACCTAATAGGGCCATCAACATGCATTTGCATGCATTTGCATGTTGCGGGCGCTATTAGGTTCCGGGGGGGTTGGACGCGCGTTTTGGACGCGCTAGTTTTACCCCTTACTTACTCCCTGCCTCCAATCGTAGGGCGGGAGCCGCGTCCACCCTGACGCCTGGGAGGCCGGCCCTTGAGCCTTTTAAACTCGGGCTCCTTCAACGGCCCGCACTTTCAGCGCACCGACTCGATTCCCCCCGAACCACGGCCTACTCGGCGCCTTCTGCTCCGGCCCTGGTCCCAACCCCTAATCTTCCCGGTTCAACCGGAAGAAAGAACAATACCTCCAGAAGCGAGGGAGAGAGATGCCGGGACACATAAGTGGGACGCTGAGAGACTGAAAAGAAAAGAAGAAAACCAAAAGAAAAACGAGAAAAAGACCCCACCAAAAAGACCCCACCAGAAAAACTTAAAAGAAACACCTTCCTCCTCTGAAAAAGAGGAAGGCAACAAAAGTAAGAGACACGCCGACACTCAGGGCCCTCCCCCGTACCTCCCTGCGCTCCCTGCCTCCAATCGTAGGGCGGGAGCGCGTCCACGTTGATGCCTGGGAGGCCGGCCCTTGAGCCTTTTAAACTTGGGCTCCTTCAATGGCGCCGCGTGCCTTGCGCTGCGCACCAAAGGGGCACAACCAAAGGGGCCTGCCCCTTAGTGCGCCCCTTTGTGCACCCCTGCCTACCTGCCTGACAGCCCTTTGAAATATCCTTTGGACTACCAAAATAAGCAAACTTATTTCTATACCTCTTCATTTTCAACTACCTAACTTCAGATCCACCAACCGCCTGAACTCCCACTCTAACGCTTGCCTCTCCATACATCACCCCCCCCCCCCCCCCCCCACAGTCCTTACTTCTCTGACACCGTCCTCCTCCCTTTACGCTCTCTTGCTACTCACTGTCCCATCTATTAGGCCCTCTTCTTCTCACCCCTCTATCACCCTCATTTACTTGCTAGGCTCCACCCATGTCACTCATTCCTCCCCTCCGCACTACTCCCAACTGATACAACCGCTTCTACTCACATTATCTTCCCACCCCTGTCCCTCATCCTACCAATTTAGAAGGCTAATCCCCATCCTGGTGTCCCCTCTATCTCAATTCCTCGGCCTTTCTCTAATTTCTCTCCTCCTCATCAATGCCCAATCTCTTCAGAAGAAAACACATGTTCTCAGTGACCTCCTTAATGATTCCAAACCAGACATCTGTGCTATAACAGAGGCCTGGCTGACGCCTTCTGATACCTCTCTCATCAGTCAATTGCCTTCTGAATCCTATGACTTCTTCTCTATCCCTCGAATAAAGAAAAGAGGAGGGGGCATTCTCCTCGCTGCAAATAAAGATTTGCACCTTATTTCCCAGAAGGTCAACATCCCCCCCTAAATACGAAGTCGGCCTTTTCAAATCTAAATCCATTCAAATCTGCCTCATTTACACCCCCCAGGTCTCCTAGAGCAGTGGTTCTCAACCTTTTTTCTGTCGGGACACACCTGACAGATGGTTCTCACATGCGTGACACACTGACCCATGATCGTCACGGGACTAGATGTAAAAGTACAGTTTGCATCCACGGGAACCCCCCTGACCCACAATAATGGATGTAAAGCAGAATTATTACATTCCCCATACAACTCACCCTACAAAAAAGATATTCTGATTCTGGTGTCATCTCAGTAACAGCAACTCAAACTCCTTCTATTTCCAGGCTCAATAGCCCTACTTATGAAAAGACAGCAGTTTACCACCAATGCATGTCCTCTTGAGAAAACACAACAAATAAGACTGATAAAACTCTTACATGCTAGTAAAATATCTCATCTCGGTAACAGACACAGAACCGACCTAACATACTCCCAGGATCTGTAGTAATGCACATAAACTAATCCGCACACAGTTACACCTGTATTATGGAATACACTCAAACAGGAGCAACCCTATCTATGAAAAGGCAACACTATAAATATTAAATCAGGCCCTAAAAACCAATACACCTCTTATTAGGAAAACAGAACTAGCAAGCAGCTATAGATCCGCACACAGAAATAATTGTAAAACTATACTAATAAGCAGAATAAATGTTTCTAAACAGCTATGAACAGATTAACATCCAACAATTAAAAACTCATAAAAACTATTAAAAATTCTCCAAACACCAATAAAATATTTCAAAAAAAGCAGACACATCACATAATATTAAATAATTAAAATGGCAGTCAATCAAGAAAAATAAACTTAAAAAGCCACCTTTACTTACCCCCTCCAGCAGCTCTCCTACTCCTCTTCCATGCAGGCCGTAGCACACAGCAGAAGCAGCAGTAGAGGCTAAGCTCTATACTCATGGTCCTCTTCCTTAATGCCCATGTCTCTCACACACACACCATACCAGTCATGCCTCCATGACCAGTTTCTGTCTCTCACACACCAATCATCTCCCAGTCTTTGACACACACACCAGTCACCTTCCTGAACAGTTTCTCTCATGCCATACACACACACAGGCTTCCCACTCCCGTGTTCTACTTACATATACGGGCTTCTCACTCTCATAATCACTTTCTCTGTCTCACACACACACACACACACAAACACACACCAGTCACCTGATCTCTCTCATGCATACACACACACAGACTTCCCACTCCCATGTTCTTTCAGATATACAGGCTTCTCACTCCCATGCTGTGTCTCACACGCACCCAGGTTTCTCACTCCCATGCTCACTCTTCACATGCACAGGTTTCTCATTCCCATAATCACTTTCTTTCTCACACACACACACCAGTCACCTGATCTCTCTCATGCATACACACACAGGCTTCCCACTTCCATGTTCTGTCTTACATATACAGGCTTCTCCCTCACATGCTGTGTCTCACACACACCCAGGTTTCTCACTCCCATGCTCACTCTCTTCACATGCACAGGCTTCTCATTCCCATAATCACTTTCTCTCTGTTACACACACATACACACACCAGTCTCTCTCTCATTTCCATGCTCACTCTCCACTGCACAGGCTTCTCATTCCCTGAATCACATTCTTTCTCTCATATTCACACACACACCAGTCTCTTTCTCTCATACACACCGTCACCTTACCAACCAGTCTCTCGCTCTCATGCATGCACACACACACAGACTTCTCACTCCCATGCTTTCTTTCACACACATCCACCCCCCCCCCCCCCCAACAGCAGGCTTCTTACGCCCATGCTTTCTCACATACCCAGATTTCTCACTTCAATGCTTTTTCTCTCTCTCCCACACACACACACACACATCAGTCACCTCCCTGACTGTCTCACACTCTCACATACACATCAGTCATCTCCTTGAGCAGTCACTTTCATTGTCTCTCACATATACCCACACATCAGCTCTCTGACCAGTTTCTCTCACTCACACACATGCTCTCAATCACACGCAGGCTGGCTGCTTCTTTCTCTCACTCACTTCCTCTTCCCCGCCCCTCCCCGAGCACAAATGGTAGCTGCAGCAGCCTCCTCCTCCAGCCCCCGCAAGCCAAGAAAGAAGAATCCCATCGGCCGCGGGAGGCTCATGCTGCTCTCTCCTTTCCTGATTACCGTCTGCTTCAATTGCTTGGGGGCCGATGCTGCAGCCGCCGCTGCTACTTTATCACGCGGCACTGCTCTTTCTCCTTCCCGCGCACCGCGTATCACTTCCTGTTCCGGGTCATGGGGGGGTGGGGGGCAGGCGCGGGAAGAAGAAAAGGCCAGCCCCAAGTGCCACAGCTTTTTTTTTAGCACCGCTGCCGTTCCCACTGGGCTTGAACGTGTTGATAGCCCGGCGGCAACGGCAGCAGGGAAGAAAGAGCAGCGGGAGAGACCGGGAGCACGTGACACAGCAGCCGGTGCTTGGCGACACACTAGTGTGTCGCGACACACCGGTTGAGAACCGCTGTCCTAGAGAACGACCCCTCACCTTTAATAGAATTTTTTGCTGACTCCCTATCCTCTGAACTTCCCACCATCCTCCTTGACGATTTTAACCTCCACGTGGACTCACACCCTCAATCCCCCTCCTGCGAAGCCTTCTTAACCACCCTTGATGCTATGGGATTTTCTCAGATGATACACTCCCCTACACATAAGGTGGCCATACCCTTGACCTCATCTTCCCTAGTCCCGGCCTACTTACACTAGATTCCCCATCCTGTCTCCTGGTACCTTGGTCTGATCATTATCTCATAAAAACTACCCTTTCTCTCAAGCAATCTGTTTTTTCTCCTGCACCCAACACTCACACTTTCAAGTATCGCAAAACCTGCCCATTAGATGTACTCACAGCAGCATGCTCAAACATCCCCTATGAAATTGACCTTTCAACAGCTGAAAATGCCATCTCCTCTTGGTTCAATTCTACACTCAGTATCGCCAACCAAAATTGTCCCATAATTTCAAAAACCATCAACCCCGCCCTTTCCAGTAAAAAAAACTTGGTATACCCCAGGCCTCAAGTCTCAGAAGAACCTCCTTAGAAATGCCGAAAGGAACTGGCATAAACACCCCACACCCGCTACAAAAACTCATTACTACCAGCTTATGCACAAATACAGGAACTCCATTCAACAAACCAAACGAGACTACTATGCTCATAAAATTCACAATCTCCAATACAACACTAAAGCTCTGTTCGCTATTGTCACTAATCTAACTAAATCCCCATCCCCCATTACACAAAGCCCTGCTAGCAAATCCCTATGCAATGACCTTGCCCTTTTCTTTCAAACAGCTAAATTTGCCACAAACTCCGACAACATTAATTTTTTCCTCCCAATCCCATCCTCCTTTCTCACCTCTCTAGAAACTTCTTCCTCACTTGAAATAGAAAATATTCTAAAGAAAATGAAACCATCATCACATCCAGCTGAAACCATACCTTCCAAACTACTCCTTGCCATCCCAAAAGTAATTGCTAAACCTCTCTCTAACATTCTCAACTACTCTCTTGAACAAGGCATCGTTCCTACCATTCTGAAACAAGCAATTGTCAAACCTATCCTTAAAAAAAATCCAACCTAGACCCCTCCATCTTCTCCAATTTCAGGCCCATCTCAAACCTGCCTTTTCTTTCCAAAGTATTAGACTAGTAAATACGCGCCTCACTGATTATCTTAACCAGCATAAAATTCTCTCCCCCTCACAATTCAGTTTTCGAAAACACTTAAGCACGGAAACCCTGCTCCTTTCACTAACTGACACCCTTCTCAAAGGGATCGACAGTGGCAAATCCTATCTCCTAGCTATGCTTGACATCTCTGCAGCTTTTGACACTGTCAATCATAACATCCTTACAAATCTTCTAGTTAAAATTGGGATCACCGGAACCGCCCTCGCTTGGCTACAATCTTATCTGCAAAACCGACACTATACAGTGTCCTTTGGCAACCACGAGTCAGACCCTATTAACCTAGACCGAGGCGTACCCCAAGGCTCCTCACTATCTTCTACACTGTTTAATATATACATGCTCCCCTTGGCCAATCTCCTCACAAATTTGGGTTTTGAACATTTTATTTACACAGATGATGTTAAAATTCTCATCCCCTTCACAGACTCACTTCAGAAAGCTCTACAAACCTGGCATTCATGTTTGTCATCCATCAATCAACTCCTAACAGACATGCTCCTTGCCCTAAACTCCCAAAAAATGGAGCTAATCATCATCTCCGCTCTCCACTCCCCCCCTACCATCCCTCCTTCTACTCCACCTATTATCTTCTCATCCCACACTCGCAACCTCGGAACCATCATCGATAACCACCTTTCTCTAAAGCCATTCATAAACTCAATTCTCAAAGACTGCTATTTTAAACTGCACACAGTTAAAAAACTTAGACCCCTACTACACAGCTCTGATTTCCGAACTGTCCTCCAGGCCATCATTTTCTCCAAATTAGACTACTGTAACGCTCTGTTTCTTGGCCTCCCCTTCTCGATTATTAAACCCCTACAACTCCTGCAGAATGCCTCTGCCCGCATCCTCACTAACTCCAAAAAGAGGGGCCACATCTCACCCATTCTGATAGAGTTGCATTGGCTACCAATCACTTCAAGAATACAATACAAAGTTCTCTCCCTCATCCACAAATCAATTGTAAATGAAAACACGCACTAGCTCAATTCCCCCTTCCTTCCTCACGTCTCCACAAGACCAATTCGGACCATCCTTCAAGGAACGTTGCACCTACCGTCCTTGAAATTCACCAAACTTACCTCAACTACAAAAAGAGCGATAACCCTGGCTGGCCCTACCCTCTGGAACTCTATGCCGCACGAACTCCGCACTGAAACCTTTACGCCCAAGTTAAAAAAAAAAATTTAAAACCTGGCTATTTCAGCAGGCCTTCACCTAAATTCCTCAACGCCTCGGCTATTTCAAAAGACTTACCTCTGCTCACCCCTTGCTTACCAAGCGCCCCGTCCCAGTTTAGTTCAGTTGTTTACCCTTAAGTTTCTCCTCCCCTCCCCTTTTCTGTTAACTTACTCTTAAATCACTTGTCATAGTAATTTTCTCCCTTTGAACCTCTCACTAATTACTCGCAATGTAAATATGCTTTTCTCACATATATAAGCTGTATATATATTTATTATCTTCCTTGTTTAAATGCTGAACCAAAGTTAGCATATTGATGCTTATGTTGTTTTTATCCCTATTTTACTTTGTTTATCAATATCTTTATTGTTCATCACTGTTCTTTGTTCATTGTAAAGGATACGCCCCTTTCCGTGGCTTTCCATTTTGTTCCATGTAAACCGGTACAATGTTTAAACGGCTATCGGTATATAAAAATGTTAAAATAAATAAAATAAATAAATAAATAGACCATGCAAACACTTATTTATACTAAGTGAGATAATGAAGATAATACACAGTGCTACTAAAAACTAACAGGTTCCAGTAGCAATTTATAAATAATTTGTGGTCAACTATGGGAAACATATAGCAGTTTCAAAGTAATAGTGCTGCTGTGGATTTTCAACTGCAATCTCATGATAGATTATTTTAGAATAAAACAAGTTTGGCAGGTCGATACAGTAACGTGCGGTTGAAGATTTCCCGTCTGTAACGTGCTGGGAGCGCACAATACAGACGAGTAAGGCCATCCAGCGATACAGTCTCCAGTTTCACGCGTCCTTAGCGCTTCCTAAAATAGACACATAACCCTTTCCGCACCCAGCATGTAGATGATGTGTAAATGAACGAATTAGCTGTATAATGAAGGAATTAGCTATTCCCCTCCGATACTGTAACGGGCGCTGATATTATCTCCTTAGTAACCCGCTGTTTTGCCGCGGCCTTAACGTGTTAGTTTACCGCCTCCCCCTAGTAGGTGTTAGGACTGTGAGTCTTGTAGCAAACCCATCGACACCACTTAAAATACTGAAACACAATAAAACACAATAAAAAAAAAAAGCGATACAGAGATGATCAAGAAAATGTAATGCTGTGGGACACATAAAAACCTGTCAGAAAAAAAAATAAAAATTTTTAAATACCTGTCGGAGGGCCGCGTGGGTCCAGGCGGGCGGCGGCGGGAGCCAGGGAGCGAGTGGTCGCGTGTAAAATCTAGGCCGCGGGCGGGTGGGCGCCTGTTCCAAGCGGCGGCGGGGGCGGGTGGACGCGCGATAGTCTCAGACGGGCGGCGGGATCCGGGCAGAGGGAGCCAGCGGCGAAAACGGCCTCTGGCTCCCTCTGCCTGGATGAATGCACGGCAGTGAAGGAATGGCCGTGCGATTTCTGCGCTCAAAGGCAGTCACATGCCGTGACTGCCTTGAGCGCTGAAATCGCACGGCCATTCATCCAGGCAGAGGGAGCCTCTGCCTGGTTGAATGCACGGCCCCCGCCGGAATGAATGCCCGTGCGATTTCGGTAGTCACGTGACTTGCTACAGTCACGTGACTACCGAAATTGCACGGGCATCCATTCCGGCGGGGGCCGTGCATTCAACCAGGCAGAGGCTCCCTCTGCCTGGATGAATGGCCGTGCGATTTCAGCGCTCACTGCCTTGAGCGCTGAAATCGCACGGCCATTCCTTCACTGCCATGCATTCATCCAGGCAGGCCGGCTCCCTCTGCCTGGATGAATGGCCGTGCGATTTCAGCGCTCAAGGCAGTCACGGCATGTGACTGCCTTGAGCGCTGAAATCACACGGAGAGGAGAGGGGAGAAGGGACGGAGGGGAGAATCGCACGGAAAGGAGAATCGCACGGAGAGGAGGGGAGGGGAGGATCGCACGGAGAGGAGGGGAGGGGAGGATCGTACGGAGAGGAGAATCGCACGGAGAGGAGGGGAGGGGAGGATCGCACGGAGGAGAATCGCACGGAGAGGAGAAGGGAGAAGGGACTACCGTAGCAGGCCCGAGCCTTGCTACTTTTTCGGTTTTTTGTTGTTTTTTTTGCTTCGGGAGGAGGGGACCGGACGGGGCTGCAGGAGACCGGACGGGCTGGACCGGAGACCGGACGGGGCCAGGGCAGGTAAGCGGGGGCTGGGGGAAAGTTTGCTGAGCATCGGGGAACATCTGGTACCTGTCATTTCAAATGTCATTTGAAATGACAGGTACCAGCACGGCTGTGAAACGTTAGGCCCGCGAACCCAGGATACTGTATAGGCGCTCTATACAGTAAAATGGGTTGCGCGGTCCTAACGCTTGCCTAAGGCTTCGCAGCCGCGGCATGCATTTGCATGCAATTAGAAGAGAGTATCGGGGACTTAGTGAAGAGAACTGTGCGTGCGGGGAGGAAGGGTGCGCCTGACACTGCCGCACTGTTTCTACCGCGGCCTTACAGTATCGAGCTGTTTATTGTTCATCACTGTTCTTTGTTCATTGTAAAGGATACGCCCCTTTCCGTGGCTTTCCATTTTGTTCCATGTAAACCGGTACAATGTTTAAACGGCTATCGGTATATAAAAATGTTAAAATAAATAAAATAAATAAATAAATAGACCATGCAAACACTTATTTATACTAAGTGAGATAATGAAGATAATACACAGTGCTACTAAAAACTAACAGGTTCCAGTAGCAATTTATAAATAATTTGTGGTCAACTATGGGAAACATATAGCAGTTTCAAAGTAATAGTGCTGCTGTGGATTTTCAACTGCAATCTCATGATAGATTATTTTAGAATAAAACAAGTTTGCTTGCTGTTAACAGCAGGATGAATTAGCCATAACACAAGGGTGACCTCATCCAATGGCGCCAAATGGACCTGTCTCGCCTAGCTCATAGATGTTTTGCATGTGTTGGAGTTCCTGCATGTGCACAATCTTGTGAGCCCCTCAGTTGATTGCAGAGCTTCACTTTAGCTAGGTAGCCAACTCTCCAGGTGAGTATTAAGCATGGCTAATTCATCCTGCTGTCTACGGAGAACCCTGTTTTTGGTAAGCAAAAATGCTTTCTCCATCAACAAGCAGGGATGAATTAGCCATGCCACATGGGGAGTCTGAAGCTGAGGATTGCAATGGAGCACTTAAAAGCAATCCAGACCTGCCCACACCTCTTCCACACCCCCGCCCCCTCGCCTTCCCTCCCCTCTGGTGGAGAGTAGACTCCTGTGTGAACAGGCTGCACAAAACAGCTTGCCCAGAGTTACTGTCCATTCTTGATAAGTTGTCCAGACAGTAATGGGACAGGAAGGTGTGAACTGATGACCAAGTTGCAGCTTTTTAAATGTCTTTAATGGGCACAGCTTTCATGAGCCACTGAGATAGCCATGGCCCTTACCTGAGGAGCCTGGATGGTCTATAATCTGAAGGCCAGCCAGAGCATAGCAATGTGCGATACTGTCTGCCAGCCAGTTGAGCAGTGTTTGCTTGGCAACTGCTATTTCTAGTTTATTAGTATTGTAAAAGATGAAAAGTTGAGAAGCCCTATGATGTAGTTGCAATCTCTTCAGATAATAAGCCAAGTCCCTTTTGTAGTCCAGTGAATGGAGGGCCTTCTTCCCTTCATGTGCATGAGATCTTGGAAAGAGTGTGGGCAACACAATGGTTTGATTCAGATGAAAAGCCAAAACTACTTTTGGCAGAAATTTGGGGTGAGTGTAGAGCATCACTGTATTGTGGAAAAACTGAACCAATGCTTGAAGCTCACTGACACGCTGCTATAATGATGACTAGGAACACTGCTTTCCAGGTTAGGAACTTTAAGGAAGTCGACTCTAATGGTTCATGAGGTGGTTTTATTAGATGTGCCAATACAACATCGACATTGCATGCCACCAGTGGCTTGGTGATCAAAGGTGTTGTATGCCAACAAATTTTTCATAAACTTCAACACTAAAGAATATATGAATATCAGTTTGTCATCTCTTAAGCATGGTAAGCTGCAGTGGCACCAAGATGCACTTTGACTGAAGATGTACTGAACCTGATGAGGAGAGGAAGAATAAATAGTGGAACAGTTTCTTTGGCACAATGCAAACTGGTCCAGATAGCTTGCTTGACACCAAGATAAAAATCTCTTCCATTTAAAATCATAAGCTCTTCTAGTTGAAGGCTTCTTGGCAGTTTATGGCGATGCTGAAATACAAGATGATTTAGGTTTTATTATTGTTTTTATTTTTTTTTAGATGTTTCTTTTAATTTTCTTTTATTATTTTAATTATTTGATTTATATTCTTAATTGTGTATGACCATATGATTGTTATTGTTCTTTGTTTATTGTACAATTATAAACCGTTATGATTGAATACATCACACCAGCAGAGTCGAGGTATAACAAGGCCTTCTGTTCTTCCTGTCATGTCATTGAGTGCACCTTTGAAGTTCCAAAAATTAGATTTCACTGTTTGAAAAAAAGGGGGAAGCATTAATGTATGCCCCGGCCAGATTAACAAAGATAATTCTTGTCTGCTGTATATTACATAATCTTGCTCTACGTTATGGCATCCTAGTTGACCTTGTTCCAGATCTACCTGAGGATCCCCCATGGCTCCCTGCACACGCCGAGGAGACCACACGGACTGGCAGCAAGCTTCAGCAAAGTGTTCTGCAGCACTACTTTGTCTGTTAGTCATATATCTAGTTCGTTCCATTACATAGAAGAGAGCCCAGTAGAGTGCTTCTGGCTTCTCACATCTGTATCTCTTTTACTCACCAATCCCCTGTCTGGGTCAGTGGAACAGAAACCACGTAGGCCTAGTGAAGCAACATTGTGAAAATAGATCATTAGCTGCAATTGATAATAGTATACAAAGTAGACCAAAAATAACAGCAAAGAGAAGTGGCTGTCCTAATGTATTCATATTGAATGTCTGTCAGAAAGAGTCACGCCTTGCCATTGCACTCGTGTAGGACTGCCAAAACAGTGTACATAGCATGGCATAGCTAGCGCCTTATTGCTAGCCTTGGGTTATGCCTTTGACCTTGTCCTAGCCCTCACATGTTGGCAAGATAGTTGCATAGGCATGATGGAAGTCCAGCAGGGCCTATGACATGGAGCCAAATGCTCTAGGTGAAAAATAAATTGCAAGTAGCTCAACTGCTTAAAGACACAGTCTGAAGCTACAAGTTGACAGCCACAATCATCAATCACTAACTGTACTTGTTACAGCCAGATTCTTAGCTGACATCCATATGCTTCTGAATTTATCCACATGTACATCGGATTCATAGTCTCAAATGGGCATGCAAAGGCGCAGGTGTCAGCACTGCCTCATCAGTTTCTTAGTCAATGCTGACATCTCTCACATAGCAGACCTTCACTTAGAGCCATGTTTAAAGCACATGACCAGTATTGGGGGAATCTCAAACTTCTCACAGGTCAGTGCAAGTTAAAATATTTCATAGGGATTGCACACGACCATCACAGTTGGGCCCTGGTACACCCATATAAGCAAACAGTCAGCTTTCATATACAGATGGTGAGGGCCTTTGGTCTGTCATGTTGGTTATGTTAGCTGCACAGGGAGGCTATTGAAGGTTGCTGGTCTGACTATTGGAAGGTTAGATTCGGAATAGAATACCATGTCTTCACATGGTATATATAGATAGAAACCTTTGAAATGTATAGGTCATAGTTTATTTTGTGATGAAAATAACAGCACCCATATGTGACATAAAAAAAGGTTCTTCTTGCTGAATCAAAGACAAAGCTGTTTTAGAAGCTAGAAACCTACCCTGACATGTAACAGGTAGCCATTGGGAAATATTGAAATATAAGGGCCCAGCAAGGACTTTTGCCTGTCTAGCTCAGGGCTATTTATATTAGCCTACTTTATGTAGATCCATAGAAAGTCTGCAGAGTAGTAGTATCAGTTACAGTCCTTATCCTATATGTGGCCACCCTCAAAACTCATAGACTGAGGACTCCAGGAAAGACATGCTATTAGACTTGTTATTTTCCAAGCAGAGGCACAGTCTTTAAGTTGTATACAGGTTTAAGGCCCTTGCTTTTCCACATGGTTGACAAGCAGGAGTTAAAAAAGGACATATTGTGACATAAGTTGGGGCCAACATAGCAGAGTTATATTCCTATAGGTTATGTCTCGTATAGGTGTTCATGCATTTTTGACTTTGTAGATACCAAGACCAAGGCACATGTGCTGATTTGACTCTCAATCATCAGCTCTGTGTAGAGCATTAAGGCAAGAGAAGGTGGTGTCAGCAGATGAGCGTATGAGCCTAGAACAATCCTCTTTCTGAAGACAGCCACAGTGCAACATGCATAGCCAAACTGCTTCCAGAGGTATCATATGGAAGGCATGATGTCTTCTGCACTTTCATTGTTATTTTCTTGAAATACATGCATTTTTGGACATCTGAGGCCTGGAGGTGGCCATGTCTGTTACAAAGAAGCTGTGAGCATATATACTTCCAACAGATGTCTGTCAGGCTGCCTGGTGTAAACAATCTTCTGTAGCAGTAATGACTCTGATTACTTCATCAGCAGGTAGGGACAAGCTTGACACAGACATCATTTATAGCCTCTGTAGGTTTCCAAAGTGCTGGAGGGAATCTGTAAACAATTTCCTAACTCTGTGTATGTGTGTCTGGGTGAGTAATGCACTATATAAGCCTTTGTCTTATCTGTGTCTTGGGGTGATGTAGGTCTCGTTGTTTCCTTCTTTACCACACCAATGCATACACCAGAGCATGCACAATGTGTGCACCCAATGAGCACACACTGGCTTTAGCCACAAGAATTCCTGTGCTTCCACTCTTTAGGATGGAAGCTACAGGTATAGAAATGTGTAGGCCATGGCAACCTCAGTAGCACACTATTGTTCAGTATTGATTACTGAGATTTGTAAAGTTGGAACATGGAGCTCTCTTCACACCTTTGCAGCCCATTACTGCCTGGATAAGGAAGGATGACAAGATTCAGCCTTTGGACAATCTGTCTTAAAGAACTTATTCCCAGTATAATCCCTACTCCTTCCACGTCCAATCTGCTGTGATTTCAGGCTGCCTCATTTTTTCCAACAGTACACCAGTTGTTGTGCCTGTTGCACAAGTTGTACGCTGTTGGACCAAAACAAATATGACTCAGCCTCTAGTTTGCTAATCACCCATATGTGAGGACTACCATCCTGCTTGTCCTGGGATAAAGCAGAGTTGCTTACCTGTAACAGTTGTTATCCACGGACAGCAGGATGTAGTCCTCACGAAAACCACCAACCACCCCGCGGAGTTGGGTCCGAAATGTTTTATTTTATTTTTAGCTTGCACTTATTGCTACAAATGAGACTGAAGGGAGACCCCTGTGGCTCAAGGGATAATGGCATGCTGGGCATGCTCAGTGGGCTCAGTATGCCAGTCAAAATTTTCTAGAAACTTTGGCAATGTTTTCCGTGATAGGGCTCCGTCCAGTGACGTCACCCATATGCTCCTGGACAAGGGTCCACCCCCGAGCATAACACTAACTGCACTAACCACATCCCCTGGTAACAAATTCTAGAGCTTAATTGTGCATTGAGTGAAAAAGAAATTTCTCCAATTAGTCTTAAATGTACTACCCCCTAATCCTTCTATTATCCGAAAGTGTAAAAGCCAATTCACATCTACTCATTCAAGACCTCTCATGATCTTAAAGACCTCTATCATATCCCGCCGCAGCCGTCTCTTCTCCAAGTTGAACAGCCCTAACCTCTTCAGCCTTTCCTCATAGGGGAGCTGTTCCATCCCCTTTACCATTTTGGTTGCCCTTCTCTGTACCTTCTCCATCACAACTATATCTTTTTGAGATGCGGCGACCAGAATTGTACATAGTGGGACGGATTTTAAGAGCCCTGCTCGCGTAAATCCGCCCGGATTTACGCGAGCAGGGCCTGGCGCGCCTATTTTCCATAGGCCTGCCGGCGTGCGCAGAGCCCCGGGACTCGTGTAAGTCCCGGGGTTTTTTGAGGGGGGTGTGTCGGGGGCGGGGCCGATCGGCGCGGCGTTTTGGGGGCGGGACGCGTCGTTTTGGGGGCGGGCCCCGGGGCGTGGTTTCGGCCCGGGGCGTGGCTGCGCCCTCCGGAACCGCCCCCAGGTCGCGTCTCGGTGCGCTAGCGGCCCGCTGGCGCGCGGGGATTTACTTCTCCCTCCGGGAGGCGTAAATCCCGGACAAAGGTAGGGGGGGGGGGTTTAGATAGGGCCGGGGGGGTGGGTTAGATAGAGGAAGGGAGGGGAAGGTGAGGGGAGGGCGAAAGCGAGTTCCCTCTGAGGCCGCTCCGATTTCGGAGCGGCCTCGGAGGGAACGGAGGCAGGCTGCGCGGCTCGGCGCACGCCAGCTGCACAAAATCGGCAGCCTTGCGCGCGCCGATCCTGGATTTTAGCAGATACACGCGTATCTGCTAAAATCCAGCGTACTTTTGTTTGCGACTGGTGCACCAACAAAAGTACGCGAACGCGCATTTTTTGTAAATCTACCCCAGTATTCAAGGTGCGGTCTCACTATGGAGCAATACAGAGGCATGATGACATTTTCTGTTTTATTAACCATTCCCTTTCTAATAATTCCTAAGATTCTGTTTGCTTTTTTGACTGCTGCAGCATACTGAGCCGACAATTTCAAAGTATTATCCACTTTGATGCCTAGATCTTTTTCCTGGGTGGTAGCTCCTAATATGGAAACTAACATCTTGTAATTACAACAAGGGTTATTTTTCCCTGAATGCAACACCTTGCACTTGTACACATTAATTTTCATCTGCCATTTGGATGCCCAATCTTCCAGTCTTGCAAGGTCCTTCCGTAATGTATCACAATCCGCTTGTGATTAACTACTCTGAATAATTTTGTATCATCCGCAAATTTGATAACCTCACTTGTCATATTCCTTTCCAGATCATTTATTTATATATATATTGAAAAGCACCAGATCCCTGAAGCACTCCACTTTTACCCTTTTCCACTGAGAAAATTGACCATTTAATTGTACTCTCTGTTTCCTGTCTTTTAACTAGTTGGTAATCCACGAAAGGACATCACCTCCTATCCCATGACTTTTTAGTTTTCTTAGAAGCCTCTCATGAGGGACTTTGTCAAACGCCTTCTGAAAATCCAAATACACTACATCTACCGGTTCACCTTTATCCACATGTTTATTAACCCCTTCAAAAAAATGAAGCAGATTTGTTAGGCAAGACTTCCCTTGGGTAAATCCATGTTGACTGTGTTCCATTAAACCATGTCTTTCTATATGCTCTACGATTTTGATCTTTAGAATAGTTTCCACTATTTTTCCCAGCACTGAAGTCAGGCTCACCGGTCTATAGTTTCCCGGATCGCCCCGGAAGCCCTTTTTAAATATTGGGATTACATTGGCAACCCTCCAGTCTTCAGGTACAATGGATGATTGTAATGATAGGTTACAAATTGTAACTAATAGATCAGAAATTTCATTTTTTAGTTCCTTCAGTACCCTAGGATTCATACCATCCGGTCCAAGTGATTTGCTACTCTTTAGTTTGTCAATCTGGCCTACTAAATCTTCCAGGTTCACAGTGATTTGGTTCAGTTCGTATGACTCATCACCCTTGAAAACCATCTCCGGAACTGGCATCTCCCCAACATCCTCATTGGTAAACGGAAGCAAATAATTAATTTAGTCTTTCTGCAATAGCCTTATCTTCCCTAAGAGCCCCTTTAACCCCTCGGTCATCTAACAGTCCAACGAACTCCCTCACAGAGTTCTTGCTTTCTGATATATTTTAAAAAGTTTTTATTATGAGTTTTTGCCTCTGTGGCCAACTTCATTTCAAATTCTCTCTTCGCCTGTCTTATCAATGTTTTACACTTAACTTGACAATGCTTATGTTTTATCCTATTTTCTTTAGATGGATCCTTTTTCCAATTTTTGAAGGATGTTTTTTTGGCTAAAATATCCTTTCACCTCACCTTTTAACCATGCCGGTAATCCTCTTGCTTTTCTTCCACCTTTCTTAATGCGTGGAATACATGTGGACTGCTCGTCTAGGATTGTATTTTTAAACAGTGTCCATGCCTTTTAAACACTTTTAACCTTTGCAGCTGCACCTTTCAGTTTTTTCTATTTTCCTCATTTTATCAAAGTTTCCCTTTTCAAAGTTTAGTGTTAGAGCTGTAAATTTATTTATTGTCCCCCTTCTAATTATTAGTTTAAATTTGATCATGTTATGATTACTATTGCCAAGTGGCCCCTTCACCATTACCTCTCACCAAATCCTGCGTTCCACTAAGAATTAAATCTAAAATAGCTCCCTCTCTTGTTGGTTCCTGAACCAATTGCTCCATGAAGCAGTCATTTATTACATACAGGAACTTTATGTCTCTAGCAAGTCCTGATGTTACATTTACCCAGTCAATATTGGGGTAATTGAAATCTAGGACCAAAAGTACATGCTAGAGCAAACTGCACTTTAAGGAAATATCACATCATACGAGAAGTGCAGGGAAATTGTCAATCCTGACAGAAGACTCCAATCGGATCTCAAAAGTGCAATAAGTTTTTATTGATTCATTAGGCAGCTCCACTGATTTAAATCACAGGTAACTTTACGGCGTCCCCCGACACGGTCCCGTGTTTCGCTTACGGCTGCATCGGGAGGGCTCGCCAGCAGGAATTCACATATGAAGTACTAAAATTAAATAATTAAAAGGTCAGGATGCTATATAGGACTTACAGCCGAACAACAATACAAACAATTTAAACACCACTCTTACCTGACAGCTGGTGTGTTCAATTTTGACAGGGAGCGCACTTGCTCTGAACGCTGTCAGGTATTTAAAGAATGGCAAATGGCGCCAAAAACTACAGGTGAACCAATGACGCGGAGCTGATAGCCCCGTTCATTGGTTCCCATTCCTGTAGCTCGTCATAGCAGCATTGAATGTGACCAAGCTTAACTGTGAGATCTAGGTGAAAAGGAACCATTCTATTTCCCGATTAAGTCCTTTCGGGGTAACTGAATCTAAAATAAAAATCCACCGCTGTTCAATGCGGCCAAGTTGTTCTGCATAACAGCCACCGCGAGCAGGTCGTGGAAACACCTCAATGACAATAAATTTAAGATCTGTGAGATTGTGAGATTTTTTTACCCAATGATCTACCAATGGTTCATTTTCTCTGGAATGCCTAATGTTCGAACAGTGCTCTATAATACGTGTCTTTACCATTCTCGTGGTTTTTCCAACATATATTAGTGGGCACGGGCAGGTAATCACATAAATAACCCCAGAGGTAGTACAATCGGAGTGTGAATGTAAATCAAAGATTCTCTTAGAGACCGGATGGGTAAACGATGTAGTGGGTGCTGTATGAGAGCATATCGTGCAATGACCGCACGGGTAATGTCCTGGTGCGTTAGATAAATTCTGCCGCTGTACAAGGTCTGCATGAACAAGCTTGTCCCGCAAATTTTTCCCCCTACGATATGTAAACCGTAGGGGACCTGGAAATACCGTTTCCATGGACAGTGCTCGCCAATGTCTACGAATCATGGTGGTAATTTGTCTACTTAAGGTGGAAAACGGGAGTATACAGTTAGTAACTGGGGTTTCAGAATGAGAGGATGGGAGGAACAGCAGGTCTCGATTAGTGTATAACGCTCGTTTCATGGCGTGTCTTATCACTCGCCTAGGATATCCCCGGGATAGAAACCGTGCTGACATGATTTCAGCTTGATGTAAATATTCTTCTCGGGTGGTGCACAATCTACGGAGTCTAAAGAATTGGCCCGTGGGTATGTTACTCCTTAGTGAACTCGGGTGGCAACTCTGATAAGCTAACAACGTGTTTCTATCTGTGTCTTTACGATGGATTGTGGTCTGGAATTGATCATCATGGACTGAAACCGTAATATCTAAAAAAGCTAACTGGGATTGATGCAACAAAATTAAACTGTAAATTAGAATCACGGGAGTTAAGCCAGTCCATAAACATGAACAATTGTATCTCAGTACCTCGCCAGACCAAAAACACATCGTCAATGTATCTAAGCCAGGTTACAATATGTTGGAACCCTTCTGAGGGGTATATAACCGTATCCTCAAACTCTGCCACAAAGAGGCAGGCCAAGCTGGGGGCCATAGTGGCCCCCATCGCCGTGCCTTTCACCTGTAAATAAAAAGTGTCATGAAATCTAAAGTAATTTTGAGTAAGGGCTAAGGTTGCCAATGTAACTAGTAATGAAGTGGGCACTCTCTGAGGATCTGTACGGGTATTTAGAATTTTTTCTATGACTCTGAGAGCAGCGGGTTGGGAATGTTGGTGTACAAAGAAACTATGTCTAAAGTGACTAGAAAAAACGTCTCAGTTGGAAACGGAATGGAGTGTAAAAGAGTAATGAAATGTGCCGAATCTCTAATATATGAACGGATACGTGATACAAATGGCCTTAGAAACAGATCCACAAATTGGGACAAAGGCTCTAATAAAGAGCCAATGCCAGCCACGATGGGACGTCCAGGAGGATGTTGAGAATCTTTATGAAGTTTGGGAACCGTGTAAAAAACTGGTGTAATGGGATGTTGAGTTATCAAAAATTTAGCCTCTCGAGTGGTCAGATATCGGCGTTCCACTGCCTGCTCGACAATGATTTTAACCTGCTGCTGTAGCTGAGGAGTGGGATCTTCCAATAATGGTTGGTAGAAAGACGTATCAGAAAGTTGACGCCTAGCTTCAAATATATATTCATTTTTATCTTGAATAACTAACCATTATTGGAAGATCCCACTCCTCAGCTACAGCAGCAGGTTAAAATCATTGTCGAGCAGGCAGTGGAACGCCGATATCTGACCACTCGAGAGGCTAAATTTTTGATAACTCAACATCCCATTACACCAGTTTTTTACACGGTTCCCAAACTTCATAAAGATTCTCAACATCCTCCTGGACGTCCCATCGTGGCTGGCATTGGCTCTTTATTAGAGCCTTTGTCCCAATTTGTGGATCTGTTTCTAAGGCCATTTGTATCACGTATCCGTTCATATATTAGAGATTCGGCACATTTCATTACTCTTTTACACTCCATTCCGTTTCCAACTGAGACGTTTTTTCTAGTCACTTTAGACATAGTTTCTTTGTACACCAACATTCCCCAACCCGCTGCTCTCAGAGTCATAGAAAAAATTCTAAATACCCGTACAGATCCTCAGAGAGTGCCCACTTCATTACTAGTTACATTGGCAACCTTAGCCCTTACTCAAAATTACTTTAGATTTCATGACACTTTTTATTTACAGGTGAAAGGCACGGCGATGGGGGCCACTATGGCCCCCAGCTTGGCCTGCCTCTTTGTGGCAGAGTTTGAGGATACGGTTATATACCCCTCAGAAGGGTTCCAACATATTGTAACCTGGCTTAGATACATTGACGATGTGTTTTTGGTCTGGCGAGGTACTGAGATACAATTGTTCATGTTTATGGACTGGCTTAACTCCCGTGATTCTAATTTACAGTTTAATTTTTGTTGGCATCAATCCCAGTTAGCTTTTTTAGATATTACGGTTTCAGTCCATGATGATCAATTCCAGACCACAATCCATCGTAAAGACACAGATAGAAACACGTTGTTAGCTTATCAGAGTTGCCACCCGAGTTCACTAAGGAGTAACATACCCACGGGCCAATTCTTTAGACTCCGTAGATTGTGCACCACCCGAGAAGAATATTTACATCAAGCTGAAATCATGTCAGCACGGTTTCTATCCCGGGGATATCCTAGGCGAGTGATAAGACACGCCATGAAACGAGCGTTATACACTAATCGAGACCTGCTGTTCCTCCCATCCTCTCATTCTGAAACCCCAGTTACTAACTGTATACTCCCGTTTTCCACCTTAAGTAGACAAATTACCACCATGATTCGTAGACATTGGCGAGCACTGTCCATGGAAACGGTATTTCCAGGTCCCCTACGGTTTACATATCGTAGGGGGAAAAATTTGCGGGACAAGCTTGTTCATGCAGACCTTGTACAGCGGCAGAATTTATCTAACGCACCAGGACATTACCCGTGCGGTCATTGCACGATATGCTCTCATACAGCACCCACTACATCGTTTACCCATCCGGTCTCTAAGAGAATCTTTGATTTACATTCACACTCCGATTGTACTACCTCTGGGGTTATTATGTGATTACCTGCCCGTGCCCACTAATATATGTTGGAAAACCACGAGAATGGTAAAGACACGTATTATAGAGCACTGTTCGAACATTAGGCATTCCAGAGAAAATGAACCATTGGTAGATCATTGGGTAAAAAAATCTCACAATCTCACAGATCTTAAATTTATTGTCATTGAGGTGTTTCCACGACCTGCTCGCGGTGGCTGTTATGCAGAACAACTTGGCCGCATTGAACAGCGGTGGATTTTTATTTTAGATTCAGTTACCCCGAAAGGACTTAATCGGGAAATAGAATGGTTCCTTTTCACCTAGATCTCACAGTTAAGCTTGGTCACATTCAATGCTGCTATGACGAGCTACAGGAATGGGAACCAATGAACGGGGCTATCAGCTCCGCGTCATTGGTTCACCTGTAGTTTTTGGCGCCATTTGCCATTCTTTAAATACCTGACAGCGTTCAGAGCAAGTGCGCTCCCTGTCAAAATTGAACACACCAGCTGTCAGGTAAGAGTGGTGTTTAAATTGTTTGTATTGTTGTTCGGCTGTAAGTCCTATATAGCATCCTGACCTTTTAATTATTTAATTTTAGTACTTCATATGTGAATTCCTGCTGGCGAGCCCTCCCGATGCAGCCGTAAGCGAAACACGGGACCGTGTCGGGGGACGCCGTAAAGTTACCTGTGATTTAAATCAGTGGAGCTGCCTAATGAATCAATAAAAACTTATTGCACTTTTGAGATCCGATTGGAGTCTTCTGTCAGGATTGACAATTTCCCTGCACTTCTCGTATGATGTGGTAATTGAAATCTCCCATTATTATTGCACTACCAAATTGGTTAGCTTCCCGGATTTCTCTTAGCATTTCATCATTTCTTTGACCGTTTTTTGTCCAGATGGATGGTAGTATACTCCTATCACTATACTTTTCCCCAACATATATGGGATTTCTACCCATATAGATTTTACTGAGCATTTATTCTCTTGTATGATCTTTATCCTGTTGGACTCTACACCTTCCTAGACATAAAGTGCCACACCCCAACAAGTTGTTCCTCCCTATCATTGCAATATAATTTGTACCCTGATATAGCACTGTCCTATTGGCTATCCTCCTTCCACTAGGTCTTTGTCATGCTTTTATTGGAACCTCTCTGCTGGGATGCTCTAACTCTCCTGTTTCATTAGTATCCTTCAAGGATACATTTCTCTGAACCATGCACTGCTGAGTGACTGTTGTCTTTCTCCCTTGTTCTAGTTTAAAAGCTGCTCTATCTCCTTTTTGAAAGTTAGTGCCAACAGCTTGCTTCCACTCTGGTTAAGGTGGAACCCATCCTTTCGGAAAAGTCTCCCCGCTTCCCCAAACGTTTCCCCAATTCCTTACAAAACTGAATTCCTCTTCCCTGCACCATCTTCTCATCCATGTATTGAATCTCTGGAGCTCTGCCTGCCTCTGGGGACCTGCACGTGGAACAGGAAGCATTTCAGACAATGCCACCCTGGAGATTCTGGATTTCAGGTTTCTACCTAAAATCCAAAATTTGGCTTCCAGAACCTTTCTCCCACATTTTCCTATGTCATTGGTGCCCACATGTACCACGACAGCCAGCTCCTTCCAAGCCCTGTCTATAATCCTATCTAGGTGACACGTGAAGTCTGCCACCTTTGCATCAGTCAGGCAAGTTACCAAGTGGTCCTCACGTCCACCAGCCACCCTGTTATCTACATTTCTAATAATTGAATCACCAACCATGATGGCCGGCCTAACCCTTCCCTCTTGGGCAGTAGCCCTGGGAGACATCCAGACATTCCAAACATCCTCTACCCACTCCGTGAAGAAATATTTTCTGACGTTGGTTCTGAGGCATCCTCTTTGAAGTTTCATTTCGTGACCACCTAGTTCTACTGATTTCTTTCCAGTAGAAAAGGGTTGATGTTTGCACATCATTAAAATTTTTAGGTATCTGTAGGTCTATATCATATCACCCTTGTGCCTCCTTTCTTCCAGAGTATACATATTCATATCCTTCAGTCTCTGCTCATAGGTTTTCTGATACTGACCCCACACCATTTTGGTAGCCCTTCTCTGGACTGTCTCCAGCCTGTCTCTTTCCCTTTTGAGATAAGGGCTCCAGAACTGAACAGAATATTCCAGGTGAGGCTTCCCCAAGGACCTGTACAAGGGCATCACCACCTCCATTTTCTTACAGAGCCCAGAATTCTTCTGGCTTTAGCTATCGCCTTGTCACATTGCATTGCCATCTTCAGATCTCCAGAAACTATCACCTCAAGATCCTGCTGTTGGTCCATGCACATCAGCCCTCCCCCCCCCCCCCCCCCTCAATCTTATACTGCTGTTTTGGATTACCGCATCCCAGATGCATGACTCTGCTCTTCTTGGCATTCAGTCCCAGCTGCCAAATCTTCGACCATTCTTCAAGCCTTTGTAAATACCTTTTCATTCTCTCTTCTCCTTCAGGCATGTCCACTCTGTTGTAGATCTTGGTATCATCCATAAATAGACAAACTTTACCTTCTATGCTTTCCGCAATATCTCTGACAAAGTTATTGAATAGAACCGGTTCCAATACCGATCCCTGTGGCACTCCACTTAACACGGCTCTTTCTTCTTCAGAGTAGATTCCATTTACTATTATAGGTTGTCTCCTGTCAGTCAACCAGTTTATAATCCACGCCACCACCTTGGCGCTCACTCTGAAGCTTCTCATTTTGTTCACAAGCCTCTTATGTGGAGTGGTATCAAAAGCTTTGCTGAAATCCAAATAGATGACAGAGTGCTCTTCCTTGATCCAGTTCTCTAGTCACCCAATCAAAAAAAAATCAATCAGATTTGTCTGACAGGACCTTCCTCTGGTGAATCCATGCTGCCTCGGGTCCAGCATCTTACCAGTTTGTCGATAGTTCAGTCACAGTTATATTGCATATCTTTACCTTGGCAAGTAAGCCAACACTATTCACTGTGATTGTTTCCAATACCCTGACTTGAGCCACAAGAATATAGTATATACTCCATCTGGCCCACTGTAGTTTATTAGGCCTTAATGTGGTGGAGGACTCCTACAATGAAGATGTACACATGCATTGTGCTGCAAACACTGTGGTACACCTTCTGTGTAGATGGCAAAGGCCATACATCTGCTACTTTGTTCCTGTCCTTTAAATAGATCTTCGCAAGAGAGTCTACAAGCATCCTATGGCTTTTCAACACAGAATGCCTATGTATAGTAAAGTATACACTCTTGGGGAAGGCCTACTAAAGAACACCCTACTGTACATGTATACTCTGCAATTTCAGCTATGGCTGCACCAGATGGCAAAATAAGAAGCACTAGGACACTGGTGAGCTGTTAGCGAGCAAAGCTGAAAGCTGCTGCTTGGATGTGATTTGCCAGACCAAGACAAAACACCATTGCTTGGCCAATGGGTGATGGGTCTCACATTGTTTCCAGTATCTGTCTTCCGATGCCAAATAATCCTAGCTTCATTTGTGCAATGCAAGCATACAGTATGGGAGTAGCACACCTGTAGCTACAGCTTGCAGTGTGTTGCAGTATATCAGAACTGAACACACATTACATCTACTATTGTGTATGGTGTCCTGCTGCTGTGGAACACATTGAAAGCATGTTAGTCTTTTCTGCATCAGAGACAGCTGTGTTCATGGCTTGTGGGTATACTATACACTACCTTCTCTATACTACTATATTATTTCTCACAGGACAAGCAGGATGGTAGTCTTCACATATGGGTGACATCACAGGATGGAGCACAATCACGGAACACTTTCTGTCAAAGTTTCCAGAACTTTGACTGGCCCCTACTGGGCATGCCCAGCATGACACTAACCCTGCAGCCAGCAGGGGTCCCTCTTTAGTCTTCTTTTTTCCACGCAGCAGTAGCCTCGCGGTTATGGAGCTCTGAAGAGATTCCTGACAGGAATTTTCCTCACAGAATTATTAAAAGTTAATTTGCCCCACAGGGGTCCCTCTGTTAACTTTTTTCAGTCCGCGGTATTCCGGTAAGTTTTTACCCATTTTCTGTCGATTATGATTGAGTTTGACCCTCACGGCCTACTGGCCGCCGACCGTACCGCGGCTCAATTTTTCTATGGCCATGGCTTCGGGGTTCCGTCGGTGCCCGGACTGTACTAGTACCATGTCCATTTCAGACACCCATAAAGTCTGTGTTTTGTGTCTTGGATGAGAGCACGATGTCTTGACCTGCACCAAATGTGCCCTAATGACACCAAAAGGTCGCAAGGCCAGAATGGAGAAGATAGAACTTCTCTTCTGTGCTCAAACCCCGACTCCATCCATTGCACAGACGTTGTCAGAACCGGCACCGTCAACATCGTGCCAGCATCGACCACCAGCCGGTGACAGTCTGGCATCGACGACTTTTCAGCCTTCGACACCCTCTACTCTCCCTCAGGATTGAGGGGATCATAGAGAGAAACATCACCATCGGCACCGAAAGACTCGGACCATCGAGGGAACGAAAGTATCGACCTCGCCATCGTCCGAGCCGCCATCGAAGAAACCCCATCCAGAAAAGGCACCGACCTTTTCGGCGACCGGGTCACCGAGGCAACCCTCCCCCGACAGGGTATCGGGAGCCGCGACTCCTCCTTTAACGGTGGTCCCTCCGGCTATGCCTCTGCCTCCTTTTTCTGTTCTGGAGCCGGGGCTGCTTGCTCCAGGTCTCCGAGAAGAACTGGACCGGATGGTTCAGGAGGCCATCGACAAGGCGATGCACTGAATCCAAGGTTCCCCAGGACTGACACTGGCACCGATAGTGGAACAGACCATCGACCCGATTCCAGCAGCATTGGCACCGCTGCTTTCCAGGATGGAAGCGCTTATTGCCGCTTTTCCACCGATAGACCCCGGGTCACCAATGGCTTGGGTGCCCTCCCCGCTTGCTCTGTCATCGGGAGGAGAAACACCGTTCCGCATTCCTCCATCGGGAGTTCTGCCTCAGCCATCGAGACCGATACAACCATCGCCACTGATTCCATCGGCGCCATCGAGCCATCCATCGATGCCCTCGATGCCTGCGCCGGGGCCTTCGATGCCTTCATCGGTGCCTCTGAATATTCTTCCGATGCCTTCGGAGCCTAGACCGGGTCCTTCAGGTATCCATCTACCCTGTCCTCCTCTAGTTCCTAGAGGGCCAGGTGCTGATCCTTATGATACCTGGACTGATGACTCCTCACCAGACACCGATGATTTGCCATCACCTCCTTCACCCATTGAGAGCAGAAAGCGTTCTCCTCTTTCTTTCATAAATTTTGTGAAGGAAATGTCTGAATTGGTCCCCTTCCAATTACAGACTGAACAGGACGACAGACATCAGATGATGGAGTTGCTCCAATTCTTGGATGCGCCCCAGGAAATCACCTTCATCCCTATCCACCAGGTTCTTCTGGACCTCCTCAAGAAGAACTGGGAACATCCTGGCTCCATTGCACCAATCCACAGAAAAGCTGACACTACCTATTTGGTGCAGTTAGCTCCAGGCTTTCAGAAACCTCAATTGGATCACCAATCTGTGGTGGTTGAATCTGCACAAAAGAGAGCAAAAAGATCAAAACCTCACACTTCCTTTCCCCCTGGCAAGGAACAGAAATTTTTAGATGCCATTGGTCGCCGAGTCTTCCAAGGATCAATGCTGATCTCCCGAATTGCCACTTATCAGCTTTATATGACCCAATATAATAGGGTCATTTTTAAGCAGATACAAGAGACTCTAAGCCTCGGTCATGTCAACAACTGCAAACCCTAGTTAACAAAGGTTTTGAGGCAGGCAAACATGAGATCAGCTCATGTTTTGACATCTTGGCACTGCAACCAGAGTATCTGCAGCTGCCATTTCAGCAAGACGATGTGCTTGGCTCAAGTCTTCAGACCTTCGACCTGAAGTCCGGGACAGATTGTCTGACCTCCCCTGTATAGGGAACAATCTATTTGGCGAGCAGATTCAAAAGACAGTGGCTGAATTAAAGGACCATCATGAGACTGTCAGGCAGCTCTCTCTGATACCTTCGGACTATCCTTCCAAACAGCCTTTCCGGAAGGACTCTAAAAAGTCTTTCTTCAGACCAAAGAAGTCCTACCCGCCAGCAGCCAGATGCCGGTCTGCGAGATCTTTTCTCAAAGCATAGTCTCGTCAGACCCAGAAACAAAAGCCTCAAACAGCCCCCCAGCCAGGCCCTGCTTTTGTCTTTTGACTCTCGCTTAGAGAGCAGCAGCCAGTTTCCATTACCACACATACCAGTGGGAGGTCGGTTGTGCCATTTCAACAACAGGTGGCACTCAATCACCTCGGACCAGTGGGTCTTAGCGATAATTGCTCAGGGCTACCATCTCAACTTTCTCTCCATTCCACCGGATTCCCCACCTCTCACGTCGTGGAAAACATCCGACCATTCATTGCTCCTGGAGCAGGAGGTCTCCCTCCTACTCCAGTCCAGAGCAGTCAAACCAGTACCATTCCCTCAGCAAGGTCTCGGGTTCTATTCCCAGTACTTTCTCATCCCCAAAAAATCGGAAGGAGTTCATCCAGTTCTGGATCTACGAGCCCTAAACAAGTACCTCCAGCGAGAGAAATTCAAGATGGTAACCTTGGGCTCGCTTCTTCCTCTTCTACAAAGAGGAGACTGGCTCTGCTCTCTAGATCTCCAGGAAGCATACACTCATATTGCGATAATTCCATCTCATCGCAAATACCTGAGGTTTCTCGTAGGCCCCAAACACTATCAGTACCGCGTGCTTCCATTTGGCCTAGTGTCTGCACCACGAGTCTTCACAAAATGCCTCGTCGTGGTTGCCGCCTTCCTCAGGACTCAAGGTGTTCACGTCTACCCCTATCTGGACAATTGGTTAATCAGGGCTCCGACTCAGCAAGCCGCTTTGTCATCCCTACATCTCACCTTACAAACTCTAATTTCACTCGGATTTCTCGTCAATTACGACAAATCCTGCTTAGTCCCATCTCAAACCTTATCATTCATTGGGGCAGACCTGGACACCTTACAAGCAAAGGCTTTCCTGCCTTGACAACAAGCTCTCACTCTCGTGTCTCTGTCGTATCAGCTGCAATCTCAACACTCAAAGACTGCACATCATTTTCTCATCCTCCTGGGACACATGGCGTCCTCAGTTCAGGTCACTCCAATGGCCCATTTGGCCATGAGAGTCATGCAGTGGACTCTAAGGTTGCAATGGACTCAATCCCTTCAGCCCCTGTCGACCATTGTCCACTTAACCGACTCACTCTGTCTCTCTCTCTCTCGCCTGGTGGACAAATCAGACCAATCTTCTACAGGGCTTGCCCTCTCAGGCGCCAGACCCTCAAATAATTCTCACCACCGATGCTTCCAACTTCGGATGAGGAGCCCACGTGGCCAATCTGCAGACACAAGGTTCTTGGTCTCCAGAGGAAGCTTCCAGAGGAAGCTTCCTGGAGCTGCGAGCAATCTGATACGCTCTCAGAGTATTTCAGGATCACCTGTCCAATCAAGTCATCCTGATCCAGACAGACAACCAGGTGGCCATGTGGTACATAAACAAACAGGGAGGGATGGGCTCCTACCTTCTGTGTTAGAAAGCTGCACAGATATGGGCGGAGGCCCTCTCCCACTCGATGTACATCAAGGCCACCTACTTGCCGGGAGTGGACAACGTGTTGGCAGACAAGTTGAATCGCACCTTCCAACCGCACGAGTGGTCTCTAAACCCCTCAGTAGCGAACACCATCTTCCAACAATGGGGATATCCTCAAATAGACCTCTTTGCATCACCCCAGAATCGCAAAGTAGGCAATTTCTGCTCTTTCACTCGCAGCCAACATCATCCACCAAGAGACGCGTTCTCCCTATCATGGGTAACCGGTCTCCTATACGCATTCCCTCCACTTCCACTTCTCTCGAAGACTCTCGTGAAGTTACGTTAGGACAAGGGAACCATGATCCTGATAGCTCCCCACATGTCCCCGCCAGGTGTGGTTTCCAATACTTCAGGATCTCTCCATTCGCAGGCACATTCCTTTGGGAACGGACCCGCTTCTAATCACTCAAAACGACGGGTGCCTTCGCCACCCAAATCTTCAAGCCTTGTCCCTGACAGCATGGATGTTGAAAGGTTAATCCTTCAGCCACTTAACCTTTCTGAACCAGTTTCCCTTGTCTTGATTGCTTCACGGAAGCCTTCCATGAGAAAAGCTTACTCTTATAAATGGAACAGGTTCACGTCACGATGCTCTTCTCAGACCCTTGACCCCTTTACCTGCCAATCCCGAAGTTTCTAGACTATCTCTGGCACTTGTCAGAATCAGGTCTTAAAACTTCCTCCATTAGAATACATGTCAGTGCGGTAGCCGCCTTCAATAAAGGGGTCGGGGATGTCCCTATATCAATACAACCCCTTGTCACGATTTCTAAAAGGCTTGCTTCACCTCAAGCCTCCACTGTGTCCTCCTGCCCCTTCTTGGGACCTCAACCTGGTTTTGGGTCGGCTCATGAAATCACCATTCGAGCCTCTTCACTCCTGCGATCTTCGCTATCTAACATGGAAAGTGATTTTCCTCCTGGCAATCACTTCCGCTCACAGAGTTAGAAAATTACAGGCACTAGTTACCTATCCGCCTTACACTAAACTTCTACAGGACCTTGTAGTACTCCGCACTCACCCTAAATTCCTACCTAAGGTAGTTTCGGAGTTTCATCTCATACTACCTACCGTTTTTCCCAGGCCCCATTCCAATCCAGGAGAGCAGGCTCTGCATACCCTTGACTGTAAACAGGCTCCAGCGTTCTACCTAGACCATACAGCTGCCCACAGAAAGAGCACTCAATTGTTTGTCTCTTTCCATCCGAACAAATTGGGGCAGCCTGTGTGTAAGCAGACTCTCTCCTCCTGGCTAGCGGACTGCATATCCTTTTGCTATCAGCAAGCGGGCATTCCACTTCAAGACCGTGTTAAGGCACACTCTGTGAGGGCCATGGCGACTTCAGTAGCACACCTACGATCAGTGCCGCTTCCTGACATTTGCAGGGCTGCCACCTGGGTTCTCTCCATACTTTTACAGCCCACTATTGCTTGGACAAAGCCGGAAGACAAGATTCCATCTTCGGCCAATCTGTCCTGCGTAACCTATTTACGACGTGAAGTACCAACACCCTTCCACCTGCTCGGTAGGGTTCAGGATGCCCGCTCCCAAATTCCACCCCATCTTTGTGTCTCTGGCACGTTTTTGGGTACATTTGGTGCATGTTCGGACATCCTCAGCTCGGTACTTTCCCATATGTGAGAACTACCATCCTGCTTGTCCTGTGAGAAAGCAAATATTTAAGCAACTGGTATTTATCCCAGATATTATCTTCTCAGTCACAGGTTTCATTTTATCCCCTGTTCCTTGTAATGTTCCATGTAAACCAACATGATATGTACTTGGTACATGAATGCCGGTATAGAAAAATTCAAAATAAATAAATAAAATAAATAAATGTTGCATACCTGTAACAGGTGTTTTCATAGGACAGCAGGATATTAGTCCTCACGAAATCCGCCCGCCACCCCGCAGTGTTGGGTTCGTTTTCTTATTTTATTTTTGGCACTGTCTGTAGCTTTGTAACAAGACTAAAGAGGGACCCCTGCTGGCTGCAGAGTTAGTGTCATGCTGGGCATGCCCAGTAGGGGCCAGTCAAAGTTCTGGAAACTTTGACAGAAAGTGTTCCGTGATTGGGCTCCATCCTGTGATGTCACCCATATGTGAAGACTAACAGCATGCTGTCCTGTGAGAACACCTGTTACAGGTAACCAACATTTGCTATATCCTGAGGTCCATCTTGAAGAGCCATTTAGATGGACAACTGTAAAGTTAGCACTCTAAATGACTAAAATGCCATATTCAGCACTTATCCAGCTACATTATAGCCACGTAAGTAATTGAATGCCTATAGTTTATTCCCCCCCAGCACCTGACGCTCTCCCATCCAGTATCTTTAGTGGGCCTATTTGTAAAGGTATTGGGTGGTTGGAAGAGCATCAGCTTCCAGGGACGAAGTGGTGGTTTGGGGAGACATTAGATGATATCAACTTATTTGGGGATGCAGAGATGGAGAGAAGGGAGAGAGCAAGTGCTGGTGTGTTGCCATCAACTTTCATGTTCACAGGATAAAGTGGTTGGGGGAGGGGTCTGGGCCAGCAGGTTGATGATACCTGGGGAATCAGAGGTGGCAGGAGCCCTGCCAGGTTCCCTGTTTGATGTTATGTTTTTCTAGATGGAGCGTTACTTACCCACATATCTCTAGAAGATATCCTGGTAATTAGATAGAGAGACAGTCACATAAGACCAGATCACTTTAGGCTTACTCTGCCATATTTACGTGCTGGCCAGCTAGGCCTACAGTTACCAGACCTTATGAAGCTGCATAAGTTTAATGTGAATAGATTAGGTGGCACATTTATCTTGCTGGCTATAGGGGACATGTTCTGGTACTCGCTGTAGACGTATCACTTGTCCACTACCCAGCCTAATGATTATGGACCTCCGTGTACTTGCAGCCTGCTAGAACACAGTGCCATCCCAGAAAGAAGCTTCTATGTAAAGCTCATATAGTCTGCTGTGTGATAACTAAGGAGTCACAGAGGTATGGAGGATAGAGAGTCCCCCACTGTCTAAGAGTAGAAAGTGATGAGGCCTTCTGTTGCTTGGTATCAGGTGGACTTCCTCATGCTCTCTACTACCCCTGCACTGCCTTTGGTTGTTGATGTGTAGATAGCTATTAGCAAAGTCTGATCTATGTGTTGTTACTGTCCCTTATTGGCATATATTATTTTAACACTTTGTTTCTTGATCTTATAAATGTACGCCAACAAGGGACAGTAACAACACATAGATCAGACTTTGCTAATAACTATCTACATATCAACAACCAAAGGCAGTGTAGGGGTGATAGGGAATATAAGGAAGTCCGCCTGACCCAAGCAGCAGCAGGCCTTATCACATTCTGCTCTTAGGCAGTGTGGACTCTCTATCCTTCACACCTCTGTGACTCCTGAGTTGTCACAGCAGGCTATATGCAGAGTTGCATAATTTTATTATTTTTTCTCATATTTAAGTATTATATTTGAATGACAATATAAACATATGATTGCGCTAACAATCATAACTGGTAACCACACCCATCCCCCATTTAGAATATATTATTGAACTATGTAACCGTATAATACTGGCACCTTTTGGATAATTTAGAAACCAAACCAAACATATTTGTGCCTATCTGTAAACCGTTGTGAAGGTGCTCTACTAAACGACGGTATAGAAAAGTTTTTAAATAAAATAAATAAATAAATATATAAGCTTTACATAGAAGCTACTTTCTGGGATAACACTGTATTCTAGCAGGCTGCAAGTAGATAACACACATATAAAACTATCATACCTAAAAAAGCTAATGTAATTCCTGCTTTTTAGGTGAAGTGAAGACAAAAGTAAGGACCTCAGTTCTCTTGGGGGATGATTTGTGATTGTTGTGTTTGTTGTGTTTGTGTCATCTCCATTGCGACCCTTGGTCGCAATGGAGATGACTCCACCCATAGGGAGGAGCCCTGTGGGGAACCACTGCGATAGGCTGACACAGATAGCAGACACAGTATGGATAGAGTCTTTATTGTACTGCTATAGACAGATGGTTAAAGCAGGAAGGTAAGGCACTGATACACGAAGTGCCAGTACGTTCAACAGGCTCAGAAGTATAGTCTCACCCAGATGTTCTCGATAGGCGGGAGCCCGCAGTGCGGGTAACACTGCGGCTAGTGGGTGGAGTTGGAGCGCTGGATCATAGAGCTACTCACAGAATGAAGGCATCTTCCTGGTGGTAGAATGGTGGAACTGAAGGTCCGTGGTGCAGGATATAAAGTAGATAGGCCCTCGAGGAGCGAGTACCCAATGGTTCAATATCCTGAAATGAAGAATAGAGAGAGACTCCCGAGGAACGGTTGTCTTAGTGAGCAACCCTGAAGGGAGTTGAAAGCGAGAGACCCCCGAGGAGCAGGTGTGTAGAGCTTCTTACTGGAGCGAGGCCCTTAGAGTGAAAGCGGTGTCTAAGCGTGCAGCTTAGAGCAGTCAGAGTAGCGAAGCGAAGTCTTTGCTAACTCAAGGTGATTGCGGAGGCGGAGGCTAGTTATACCTGGAGGTACTGATGTCATGCGGTGGGGCCGCCCCCGAGGTTCCCGCCATGACGTGTATTTGAGCATAGGAGATGTGCGCACTCGCGCCCTTGGAGGCCACAGGAGTGAGCATGGCAGATGGGGATGCCCATGCTGGTTTGGAAACGCCGAGGCCCTTGGCACCGGAGGCAGCCATCTTGCCCAAAGAGAGAGAAAGGGGCGAAAAAGAGGTAAGGCAGAGCGGTTGCAGCCGTCTGCGACTGACAGACGAAACAGTGATATTTCACTTAAGACCAGACAAAGAGTTACATGTACACTATCTACTGTCTGGGCCTGGCACCTGCAGCTGCAAAATTTATGCGCATTAGAGATGTACAAGACAAAGTGGATAATGTACTTTTCATTAGCCTTTTGTCTAAAGAGTTATGTGATTACAGCATTAATTGCTAGACTCAGAAAGAAGGCCCATTGTTTGATCAGAGATAATATATCTTCACGATGGAAGAGGCCAATGCTGCATTACGACATGAGCATAGCTATAAAACCTATTGGTCACAAACAGAGTGAAGATTTTGCTTCATGACCTAGCCAAGCTTTTCCTCATCTATTCCACTTGAAAACACATTGAGGTGAGCACTAGATAAATTGTGGCCATCTTGCATACATGCCCATGTACCCAATTGTTAGCAAACAGTATGTTCTCTAGAGCAGTGGTTCTCAACCTTTTTTTGGCCAGGACACACCTGACAGATGGTTGTCACATGCGTGACACACTGAACATGTGACCATCACAGGGCTAAATGTAAACATGCACTCTGCATCCACAGGAATCCCCTCAACCCCCAGCAATGAGTGCAGAGCAGATCTAGGGCATTACCCTGTACAACTCGCCATACAAAAAAGATATTCTGGTTCTGATGACATCTCAGTAAAAGCAAAACAAACTCCTTTTACTACCAGGCAAAATAGCCTTCCTTCCATATTCTGTTGAGAAAACACAGCAAATAAGATTGATACAAATGCCTACATGCTAGTTAAATACCTCACCTCGGTCACACACCCTTCACCAAGTACAGAAAAACCACAAATTATAAATATGGAGACAGAAACTGGAATGGAAAACCGAAAAAGCCACTCGGCATGCAGTGCGAACCTGGAGAAATGGAAAGAGAAATATAGCACCTAACAGACTCTCAGGATTTGCAATAATGCACACAAACTAACCCACACAAAGTTGCACCTGTATTATGGAACACACTAAAACAGATGTACCTACAAATGTCGGTAAAAAACAACCCTTTAAATAAATAAATATATAAATAAAGTAACAATCCTATCTAAGAAATACAACTATTAAACCAGGCCCTAAACACTAATACATTTCCTATTAGGAAAACAGAATAAGCCAAACTGCTATAGAGCCCCACACAGAAATAATTGTAAAGCTATACTAAAAATGTTACAAAACAGCTGCTGAAGAGAATAATATCCAGCAATTAAAAACTCAAAAATTATTAAAACATGTCCAAATATCAGTAAATATTTCAAAACAGCAGACATCACATAATACCCAATAATTAAAATGGCAGTCAATCAAGAAAAATAAATGTAAAAAGCCACCTTTACTTACCCTCTCCAGCAACTCTCCTACTCCTTTCCCTTCCAGGCCAATAGCACTCACCAGAAGCAGCAAGGGCTGCTGAAGCTCTGTCCTCACAGTCTTTTTCCTTAGCGCCCACAACCAGTCACTCACACACACACCCCCAATTAGACCCCCCCCCCCCCCCCCCCCGACCAGTCTCGGTCTCTCTCACACAAGTCATATTCCTGACCAGTCTCTCTCTCAGTCATACTCATGGTCTCTCTTATATACAAACTCTCGATCACACACAAATGCTCTCGCACCCATTCACACCAGATCTTACCCAGGCTTCCATTCACACCCACACACACAAGCTCTCACCCAGGCTTCCATTCACACCCACACACACAAGCCTCACCCAAGCACCCATTCACACCAGCTCTCACCCTGGCACACACACACAAAAGCTCTCACCCATGCATCCACTCCCACCCACAGACACAAGCTCTCACCCAGGCTTCCATTCACACCCACAAGCTCTCACACAAGCACCCATTCACACCAGCAGACACAAGCTCTCACCCAGGCTTCCATTCACACCTACAAGCTCTCACCCAAGTACCCATTCACACCAGCAGACACAAGCTCTCACCCAGGCATTCATTCACACCCACACACACAAGCTCTCACCCAGGCATCCATTCCCACCCACACACACAAACTCTCACCCAAGCACCCATTCACACCAGCTCTCACCCTGGCACACACACACACAAGCTTTCACCCAGGCATCCATTCACACCCACAGACACAAGCTCTCATCCAGGCTTCCATTCACACCCACAAGCTCTCACCCAAGCACCCATTCACACCAGCAGACACAAGCTCTCACCCAGGCTTCCATTCACACCAACAAGCTCTCACCCAAGCACCCATTCATACCAGCAGACACAAGCTCTCACCCAGGCTTCCATTCACACCCACACAAATAAGAACTCACCCAAACACCCATTCATACCAGCTCTCACCCTGTTACCCATTCACACCCACAGACACAAGCTCTCACCCATGCATCCATTCACACCCACAGACACAAGCTCCCACCTATGCATCCATTCACAACCCCAGACACAAGCTCTCACCCATGCATCCATTCACACCCACAGACACAAGCTCTCACCCAAGCACCCATTCACACCAGCTCTCACCCAGGCTTCCATTCACACCCACACACACCAGCTCTCACCCAGGCACCCATTCACACCCACAGACACAAGCTCCCACCTATGCATCCATTCACAACCCCAGACACAAGCTCTCACCCATGCATCCATTCACACCCACAGACACAAGCTCTCACCCAAGCACCCATTCACACCAGCTCTCACCCAGGCTTCCATTCACACCCACACACACCAGCTCTCACCCAGGCACTCATTCACACCCACACACTCCAGCTCTCACCCAGGCACTCATGCACACCCACACACTCCAGCTCTCACCCAGGCACTCATGCACACCCACACACACCAGCTCTCACCCAGGCACTCATGCACACACAGACACACCAGCTCTTACCCAGGCACTTATTCACACACAGACATACCCGCTCTCACCAAAAACGTATTCTTTCTTCACTGCAGTGATGGGCTCCAGTTCCACCGGGGCTTTACTCCGGCGGGTCTTCTTTTTGCTCCACCACGGGAATGGGCTCCCATGATGGCCTCGGTTGGGGTCAGGTTTCCTCTTCGCCGCCACGGGCTGTGGCAGCCTTGCTTCGTTGGCATCGGGTTTCCTCTTCGCCACCATGGGAATGGGCTCCCGTGGTAGCCTCGGTCGGGGTCCTTAAGAGAAAAACCACACAATAAAAAGACGCAACCAGAAAGCAAAGTTTCAAAGTATATGACCACTTTATAAACATTTGTAGTCACAATATTCAGTAATTCAACATCTTTGCTATAACTGAAATAACCAGCACATTTTGTGGATAAATGTACATACATTGTTACAAATAGAAACAGTACATATACAGTATTATGATCTTATCTCCTTTAGCAAAATGATGATTACAGCAAAGAACCCAGAAAGTGGAAGTGGGAACCCAATTACTATAGTACAGCTCTAATGTTAGAGCTGATGCCAGTATAACAATGTGATGGGAAGAAAAGGCCCAGACAGACCATGTTGAAAGAGAGCACTCGAAGAGTACTGCAAAGGGCCATGGCAGCAAAGTTCACATAGCAAGCAGCAGGACCAGAACTAAAGAGCGCAGCATGGAGGTAGCAGGATCAGGACTGGAGAGCACAGCATGGAGGCAGCAGCAGGATGACATGACATATGAGACAGCAGCAGCCCCAGGAGATGAGACAGCAGCATGGGGGCAGCAGCAGGATGAGATGAGACATGATGAGAAGAGTCAACAGCAGGACCCTAACTGAAAACCACATCAAGGAGGCATGACTACAGGCAGAGCATAGAGAAGGGCATAAGTAAGCAGCAGGACAACACTGGCAGACAGTGGACCATCCACATCAGCAAGCCAGCACAGGAACTCGGTAGACAGGGTGGGCCCAGTAGTTCTTCTTTTATCTAGCCAGCACAGGAAGCCTATATAGAGGACAGACCTGACTTGGTTGGAACGGAGTTGCTTCATGGGCCTTTTCCTCCCCGGGCTTTTTGCTGACTGGGATGGCATTTCTTTAAGAGGCCTACCCCTGGGCCTTCTTGAGAGCTGGGACTGCTTGTATGTGGTGTAATTGCACTCCTCTGCCTCCTTTCAATACCGTCAAGTGTGGCCTGTGCAGTTGGTTGTGAGATTGCAGATTGCGAGGTGATGTCTGCTGCCACAATACTGGCATTGCTGGGCTGATGGGCTGAGCTGGCTGGGTGTCTTGGTCAAAATCCTGCAGGACACATGGGATGCTGGAGGCATTTGGTGACTGGATAAGTTCTTCCCATGGCAGGCAGATCCCTCCATTAGGCTTGAAAGGTTGAGGCTGGCATCAAGGGGTATGGGCACCCCAAAGAGATGAAGTAGCTGTTCCTGCTTCTCCTCCTCTTTCTCTGTCCACTGTGTCTCAGCATCTGTGAGAAAGGGGCCACTGAGACCTGGGGCTGTACTGCTGGTGTACCTGGGTATTCAGGGCTGGATCTGGGACCTGTCTGGGTGAGAGCTATGGAAACAAAGAAGAAGATATAAGTATAAATGCTAAGAAGTACACATCTACTGTTTTGCATAAGATGTGCACTTTGTAGCATTCAATATGAGCATTCTATGCAAACATGTGTGGATATCTGAAGCAGACTTCGCATTTATAGATGATATGTGTCCAGGGCCTCATCAATTCTCTCAAAGACTCCAGGTCCTAGCCATTCAATGAGCCACTTCTCCATTGGCTTCAGGAAGATTGAGCAAGGGGCTTCTTCTCCTCCAATCTGGTGCATGATTTTGTTTCTGCTGGCCACCTTATTCTTTAACTGCACCTTGACGTCCCTGTAGTGGTGGGCCACCTATTCTCCGGTCCTCTTGATGCTGCTGCATTGGGATATGGCCTTGCGCAACATACCTGCTGACCTTTTCTACCTTGTCGCAACACACCTGCTGGATTAATTAATATTTAGTGTGTTTGCTCATTGTTCCAAACCTTGTTGTTGCTTTTTCTGTATGATAGTCCACATATCTTGCCCTTGGCAGCCCCCGAGGTTTTTGCAGCCCGGTTGCCGAAGAGTAATTTGTAATTCACCAGGAGCCCAGCAATGAGCTGCTCATTTTCCTCCACACTGAACTTGTAGAGGTGGATGACCTGTTGCCTGGCTGCCGGAGGATCAGGCTGCCATCACTTCCAGGGAGGTGGTGTCACTTTCCTGACTCTCGCTCCCACTTCCCTCTCTTCTCACTTCCTCCCCACTCCTGTACTTGCCCTAACAACTCCCTCACCCTCTATCTTCTCTGTCTAGCCCTACCCTGTCATCCTCCTCCCTCCATACTCACCTGCCTAAACCCTTACCCTTCCTGCCTTCTCCTATCCCTTCCCTCTTCCCTATCTCTATTTCTACTGTCCTACCTCCTATTCCCCCTCCTCCTCTCCCTCTTCCTCCTTTCGTCCCCACCTCTTCTACACTCCTTCATATAAAGGAACAGACAGACAATTAAGACAAATGCACAAAAAGTTTCACACACAGATAAACCCAATATATAAAGGTAAAGGTAAGCAGATGAGAAACAATAAACAGGATAATTCACTCAGGCAATCGATAAACTCTCCCCCAAACTCCGGCTAATCACCAACTAAACTCCAACCAGCTCTCCTTTCTCTCCAATTCGTGACATACTCTCAAAGAGGCAGCTGCAGGAAACGGGTATATATAAACAAAGAAAATAACCCATGATGCAGTAATTCATCATACGATGTGACACACACATGGTATAGTATTTCTTTAATTTCCCTAATCATGCCCATCTTTTTAACGCAGGATGCTATATATAGTATGGTTTGATGAATCTACGGATAAGTGTGTACCTGAAACAGCAGAGGGTAAAGTGAATTGCCTAAGGTTTTAAGGAGCAGCAGTGGGATTTCAATCCTGGTTTCCCTGGTTTGTAGCCTGCTGCTCTAACCTTTAGGCTACTTCTCTGCTCCTTTCTCCTGTAAGCTCATAATATGTCCACTTTGTATACAAAATTGAGAACTCCGAAAATGACAACACGGGTTTTGGTATTTATCTGATTTTGTGGTCCCAGCCTCTCTATATGTAATGGACCATTAATCGTGCTGAGTTCTAACACAGACTGAAGCCATTTTTCCAGAGACGACCAAGAATCAGCTCCGATACCAGTTCCGGTATACCCACCAACCGAGATTATTTCGATGTGAGTCTTCAGCCTTATCTGCAATTGCTTTGGTGCTTTTTCACAGGTCAGCAAGTTTTGCTTCCATCTTTGTCTCTTTGTCTTCCAGTTCGGAAACTCTGTGTTCTGTCTCAGTCAAGCTTTGACTGAAGACCGTGATTTTAGAATCCAGGCCCTCTATCTGATGTGAAAAGATACCAAAATGGTCATCCAGTGCTGCTATAATGGCTGAGGCAATATCTGACAACGACTGAACTGTCTCTCCACACAAGCTTCCAGCATCTTCATCTCCCACAGGCGCCATCTTGGAGAATTTCTCTTTGTACTTTCTAGCCACCCATGTTGCCATGCCCGATGAGAAAGAATGGCACAGTAAAGCTGTTTCAAACAAATTATTCAGAGTAGTTAAATCACAAGCGGATTGTGATACATTACAGGATGACCTTGCAAGACTGGAAGACTGGGCATCCAAATGGCAGATGAAATTTAATGTGGTCAAGTGCAAAGTGTTGCATATAGGGAAAAATAACCCTTGCTGTATTTACATGATGTTAAGTTCCATATTAGGAGCTACCACCCAGGAAAAAGATCTAGGCATCAAAGTGGATAATACTTTAAAATCGTTGGCTCAGTGTGCTGCAGCAGTCAAAAAAGCAAACAGAATGTTAGGAATTATTAGGAATGGAATGGTTAATAAAACAGAAAATGTCATAATGCCTCTGTATCGCTCCATGGTGAGATCGCACCTGGAATACTGTGTACAATTCTGGTCGCTGCATCTAAAAAAAGATATAGTTGCGATGGAGAAGGTACAGAGAAGGGCAACCAAAATGATAAAGGGGATAGAACAGCTCCCCTATGAGGAAAGACTGAAGAGGTTAGGGCTGTTCAACTTGGAGAAGAGATGGCTGAGGGGGGATCTGATAGAGGTCTTTAAGATCATGAGAGGTCTTGAACGAGTAGATGTGAATCGGTTATTTACACTTTCGAAAAATAGAAGGACTAGGGGGCATTCCATGAAGTTAGCAAGTAGCACATTTAAGACTAATCGGAGGAAATTCTTTTTTAGTCAACGCACAATAAAGCTCTGGAATTTGTTGCCAGAGGATGTGGTTAGTGCAGTTAGTGTAGCTGTGTTCAAAAAAGGTTTGGATAAGTTCTTGGAGGAGAAGTCCATTAACGGCTATTAATCAAATTTACTTAGGGAGTAGCCACTGCTATTAATTGCATCAGTAGCATGGGATCTTCTTAGTGTTTGGGTAATTGCCAGGTTCTTGTGGCCTGGTTTGGCCTCTGTTGGAAACAGGATGCTGGGCTTGATGGACCCTTGGTCTGACCCAGCATGGCAATTTCATATGTTCTTAAACCGGTGTGCACTCTGCTGCTAGAAACTCCCTGAAAGTTCAGAAAAATGTGCAGAGAAATTGCAAATATTATATGAAAAGAGGGGTGGGCCCCCAGAGAGAAACTCCAGTGCTTCTGTCCTCTTTCATGGGATCATGTGATCCCCTGTTAAGTGCACTTAAATCGGGTAAATGGCTTTTGAAAATTGCTAAGATAGTATGTTACATTTATATGATTAACTCATTTGAATATTCACCTGTAAAGTTTTGGAAGCAGGTTGTACTTTTTTCTTACCGTGGCAGAGATGCAGACCAACAGCTTCAAATTTTGTCACGAGTATGCACAAAAGATATCAGTCACTGACCACCACAAAAGGTGTATTGTTTGCCTTGAGAAAGACCACAGTTATGATGATGGTTGCATTAAAGTTGGCAAACTGCATTATTTGATGTAAGTTAACTATACCTCAAAAGGTGTTGTTAAATTTTCCCCTAGGAATTCGCATTCCAATGCTCACAAAGTCCTGAATTAAATGGGTTGACCAGCCTCAGAAACGCCCTCCAGCCTCAAGTCACTAAATTCATGTTGGTCCATTGGGTACCCCTTCTTCCATCTCCCTCCCGCAGCCTGAAGTGATGGAAGCCAAAAACATAAAAACAAGTTCTCCCCAGGCCCTGCCACCCAGTAATTAAAACCAACAGCCTTTCCCTAAAAAACTGCTCCCACCTTGCATAGACAGCCTTGTTTGCTCCCTCTGGACCCCTGAAAACATCTTAACCCTGGTGGTCTAGTGGTAGCAGGAGCACTTCCTATGAACACTTGTTCCAGTGGCACAATTTGCTCAAATGTACATATGAGGTCAGTTGGCGCCATTCTGAAATCGGCAGCACCAGATCAAAAGCCTGTTGGGAGCACTCCTGCTACTACTGGATTCTGAGGGTTAAGAAGTAGGTTTTCAGGGATTTGTGGAAGGGAGGGAGAGTTTTTTGGCGTAAGGTGGTAGGACTTAAGTACTGGATCAGGGGGACTGAATGGAAGGACTTGCTTTTTTTTCGGCTTTCACTCTTTCAGGCTGTGGGGGGTGTGAATGTGGAAGAGGGGATCCCATTAGACCTCCAGGGTTTTAATGACTCAAAACTGGAGGGGGTTTCTCTGGTCGGTTGGCCACTTTAAAAATGATAGCCCTGAGATGCAGGATTGTAATTGTACTTTCCTGGGACTGGGAATACTTTTAAGTTCCCAGCCTTGTCAATGCATGGTAAAATACTGCATGCAGGATTTACTAATCTGCATTACTCTGTATTGCAAGTTAGTAAATCCTGTGGTAATTTTCCTTACAATAAAATACTTCAGCTTATTAAATTGGCTTATATTGTACCTGATTGTCATATGAAGTCTTTCTGTGCATTAGCCAAAATAAAGCAGTGGAAAATGTTTCATGTACAAGCAAACTAGCAAAGACTGATTTAGCTAATAAACATAATGTTCATTTGTGACAGTTGTATGCTGACATGAAGTACCTTTTTTTTTTTTTTTAAAGAGATGAACAGTATGTCAAAATAGAACAAAATGAGAACAAGGATGAATTTAATCATGAGGATATATCTGGTAAGACTACACTGTTACAGCAAATGATCTTAATAGATGACAGTTATTCTTGACAGATTTTTAGGCCTTATACTAATCATTTATCATTTGTTGTCAAGAACTTGACCTAGAAATGTTTTACATTTTACTAATTAATTGTTCTGCTTAAACAAATGCTGATGGAACCCATGAGGGTAGAAGCAATATTGGACCTGGTGCTCACAAATAGAGATAGTATGTCTAATGTCCATGTAGGTGCCCACCTGAGCACCAGGGTTCATCATGTGGCATGGTTTGATATAGCGGTCAAGACAGAGAGAAATCACATAAAAATCAAAATCCTGAATTTCAAAAATACAGACTTTGTTAAAATGGAGAAGTATCTTAAGGAGCTAGAAGACTGGGTGAAAATGGATGAAGTGGAACAACAATGGGCCAAATTAAAAGCAGTTATAATAAAGGCAACAAATCTTTATGTAAGAAAAGTAAATAAAAGTAAGAGGAAATATGTTCTCCAAAGAGGTGACTGAAAAAAAATAAAGGCAAAAAGATCAGCATTCAAAAAGTACAAAGGAACTAAAAAAGAAGAACACAGAGAAGAATATCTGGTGTTTTCTGCTTTTCATTTGAATCGAGCTATTTTTTTGCCCATGTTCCTTCCAAGACCTAATGCACAAAAAGAAGGCTCTCCATTTGCTGGAATATAAGAGGGCCTTAGCCTATTACCTGAGGAAAACTCAGCTACATCTTCAGGCCTCTCAATTGTTTGTATCCTATGATTCCAACAGACTAAGTGTGGTAGTTGCCCAATGTATTTTGCCCAACTGGCTAGTGGACTGTATTGTACATTGTTATGCTTTGGCTTGCCTTCAGATTATAGACTCTGTCAATACTCATCAAGTAAGAGCCATGGCCACGTCTGTTGCTCACCTAAGAGCTGTCTCAAATGAAGAAATCTGCAGAGCTGCAACTTGATCATCTGTATATACCTTCATATCCCATTATTGACTGGACAGACTTTCAAAAATTGATTAATTTTGGGCAAGCAGTTTTGCATAGCCTGTTCATCCAGTAGTCCATGCTCCGTGGGCAGGCCATGTTGCTTTTACAGTAAGGGCTCCACTATGCAACCCTCAGCTTGGGTCTACCCATGTGTCATGGCTAACTCAGCCTGCTTGTTGATGGAAAAAGCAAGTTTGCTTATCGCAAATGGTTTCTCCATAGACAGCAGGATGAGGTAGCCATGCTGAATACCTACCAGCCTTCCTGGAGAGTTGCCTGTCTAGGTAAAGTTAAACTCTACAATGGACTGAGGGGCTCATGAGGCAGCACAAGTGTGGGAACTCCTGTGCATACTCAGTGATATAACTTTTCTGTGCTAGAGAGAGGGATCTGTTTGACGTTGTTGGATGACATCACCCTCATGCATTGGCTAATTCATCCTAGCGTGTAGCAGATGGACTCAGGACCAATGGGTATAGTGTACTCCTGATAGCAGTTGGAAACAGATCAGATTTCAATTTGACGTCAGCCCTAGTACATATACCCCTGCAGGAAGTGCAGCTCTTCAGTATTTTCCGTCTCCTTAGCAGTTAGGGACTCTATGCATGCTCACACAGCATTAGAGTAATTTTACCAAAGAAAACCAAAATAAGAAGAAATCTTACCTCTACAGACGAGCCCCGCTCTCCTGCGATGACACCCATTGGGTCCCTCCCCCACTTGAGAATTCCCGAGGAGATTTCCGTGATCCCTCGGAGGTAAGCCTCGAACCGGCGGCTGACCCTCGGCGGGGACCTAGCCCCCAACGTCGGGTGAGGCTGAGCGGCAGCGGGTGCAACTTCGAGCGCGGCGGTGAAGGTATTTTCTCTCTCCCCCCGAAGCCAGAGACTTCCCGGAATGAGACCGGGAAGCGCCGAGACAAGGTAAGGTAGAAATCTATTTAAAAGTCTCCGGTCTCCGAAGCTCGAGGAGTCGCACAGGTCGCCAGCCGAGACCAGTGCCACTGGGTTGATCTGCCCTAGCAGGCCTAGACCCCGGTCAGATCCGTGGGTCCTCCCACGTGGAGACCCTCTGAGATGGTCGCCATATTGTCCGCGTGGTCACCGTCACCATTTTGATCTGTTAGTTGCCCTGTCCGCCATTCCGATCCATGTGCACAGAGATGAGCCATGCGCACAAATACCTTGTGCGCATAACGCCGCACGCCCAAGTACCGTGCGCACAAACGATGCACATAGCCACGCGCTTACTGTGCCGGGCGCATAACTTCGATCTCCCTGAGCGCGCACCAAACCTACATGCACAACTTTGATGCACCGGAGTGCACAACTGTATTTTACGCGCACAAGCCATGGCACCACCGGAAAAGAAACTCAAGGCTCAGGGCCTTTGCCTAGCATGCCACATTAGAGCTGCACAGCATGAGGAGGCCACGGCCCTGTGTATACAATGCAAAGAGGACCTAGGGGATCCGACTCATGGCCTTCCCCAGCCGGTACCGGGTTCCAGCCTCTCAAACAGTACGCCGGACCTAGCATTGCACAGCGGGACCCCCCCCCTCAAACAGGGCTCCCCAGGGACACTGCGCCCCTTAGTCTAGACCCAGCATCTATCTCCTGGGTGGAATTCTTCAAAGGTCTGCATACCTTCGTCCACATGCATCGGGGCCTCCTAAAATACGGCCACAAGCTCCACCAGAGGACCTCAACATCCCGGGACCCTCTATGCCCAGGGAAGCGATCCCACTGCCCAGAAGCCCCACCTTCGGGGACATGGACAACTCAGATGAGGATTCAGAATCCCTGGAGGAAGGGGAACTCCCTCCGGGGACAGAGCCCCACCGAACCATGAGACGCTTCTTCACCAAGGACGAGCTTCCAGACCTGGTCACACACAGCTTAAAAGAACTTGCTATCCTGGGCACAAGTGCCTCAGGGGAACCTAAGTCGAACCCCCTACTAGAGGGACTCTGTCAGACCTCCCATCATTTCCCACTGTTACAAGCCGTCCAGCAACTAATTGACCTGGAATGGGATGCCCCAGAAACTACGTTCAAAGGGGGGCGGGCTCTGGCAGCCATGTACCCTCTGGACCCAGCCACCAAAGATCTCCTGGCATGTCCGAACGTGGATGCCATGGTCTGCACAGTCTCAAAGCGCATTACTATCCCAGTGAAGGGAGGAGCAGCACTCAAGGATGCTCAATAGAGACGTCTGGAATCTATCCTCAAACAGTCCTTTGATGTCTCCGCTATGTCTTTACAGATCGCAGCCTGCTGTGCTGTGGTGACACGCTTCTGCTTATCACAGACCAGGAACAACACTCCTGGGGAGCCCTGGAACCAGCAGTATCATTCCTTGTGGACGCCGCTTCTGATCTGGCGCGCACCACAGTGTCATCCGCCATGGCAGCCAGAAGACAACTCTGGCTCCGAAACTGGTCGGCTGATGCATCCTCCAAAACGAGACTCACAAGGATGCCTTTCAAGGGAACACTCCTGTTCAGAAGGGAACTAGAGAAACTAGCCAACAAATGGGGCGAGTCCCCACTGCTGTGGCTACCCAGAGGACAAGAATAAGAGAAACCAGCGATCCTTCCCCCGAGCCTCCAGGGACAGAGGATCACAATGCTTCAACCCATATAGAAGCACATATCAAGCGGACCGCCCCGCTGGCCGAAGCCAGTCCTTTCGGAACAAGCACAACAAAAGGGGAGCCAGCTCGGGCCCAGGCCCCAGCCGCACCCCACAATGAAAATCAGCCGACCCATCCAAAGGAAGAAGCCACAAGGGGCAGACTTGCCACCCACCCCTAGGTTTGTTTTTCTTATGTAGACTGCCGAACTTAAAATTAGCATCAAGATAAATTAGTACATTGGTATTTCCTTAGGTGTTAACAATCAAATAATTTACCAAAATGAGGACCATCCAATGTAACTATTGTGGAGCCTGTATTCTGAGGGAAAGCATCTGGAAACTTAGAGCTTGCCCCATTTGTGAACAACTGTCTTCCTTGAAAAAGGAGCTGGTTGAAGTTAAAGCTCAATTAGCTTCAATAAAGAGAATTTCACCCACATTACAGTACTCAGAAAATAATTCCCCAGTGCCAAAGAAAAACCAGGAGTCAAGAAAAAAGAGAGATACAGTAGGCTCAGGTAGGATAACACATGTGACCCACAGTCAACCATTCTTGACAGATGGGCAGCCCACAAGTATATCCCCCCACTGAAACAGGACATTAAGGAACTCATTAAAAACCAGGATTACAGTGGGCTCTGGTAGAATTAGACCTGTGATGAGGAGACACACACTGTATCAAGTGCAACAAGAACAAAAAGCCTTCTCTATATTAAACACTGAAGAAGTTCTTGAGAAAAACATTGAAGTGTTACCAGAAAAGAGAAAAAAAAAACAATGCAAGCAGAAATTCAAAATCCATAACCAAAAGAAAAGCTCATTGAGATGGATGACTCTGTCATCAGTGGCACAACTGCAAAGGGAAAGAGTGAAGTGAATAGCAAATCTCAACTAAAGTCTCAAAAGGAGTCTAGGAAAAGCAGTAACCTTAACGAGAAAACCTGGAAAGCTATGACCACAAATGCTCATAGTTTGGGAAATAAAATCCCAGATCTGCAAGCCCTAATGGTGGAGGCGGACTTGGACATTGTTGCTATCGCAGAGACATGGTTCACAGAATCTCATGATTGGGATACGGCAATACCTGGCTATAACTTGTTAAGGAAGGACAGAGTGGATAGAAAAGGGGGAGGTGTGGCTCTTTATGTCAGAAACAATATCCAAGCATCTGAGCTGCAAGGAAGTTGGGGCAATGAAGAAGCACTATGGGCCGACCTAAAAAAAGATGACAGGGCGTCCATTTATATTGGAGTGGTTTACAGGCTTCCAAACCAAAAGGAAGAGCTGGACAGAGATCTGGTTGAAGACATCTAAAAGATAGGAAAGAAGGGAGAAGTGGTGATCATTGGAGACTTTAATATGCCAGATGTAGACTGGAAAATCCCATCTGCAGAATTTAAAAATAGTAGAGCGATAGTGATGCCCTGCAAGTAGCTTTGTTCAAACAAATGGTAATGGAACCCACGAGAGAAGGAGCTATACTCGACTTAGTGCTCACTAATGGAGATAATGTCTCTGATGTCCAGGTGGGCGCCCACCTCAGCACCAGTGATCATCAAACGTGATGGTTTAATATCACAAAAAGGATACGGAAAAGAAACACAAAGACCCAAGTTTTGCAGTTCAAAAACACGGACTTTGAGGAAATGGGGAAGTACCTGGAGGAAGAACTAAAAGGCTGGGAGAACGAAAGAGATGTGGATCAGCAGTGGACCAATCTAAAAGGAGCAATTACCAAGACAACTACTCTATATGTTAGAAAAGTAAAAAAAAAAGCAAAAGAAAAATGAAACCTATCTGGTTCTCAAAGGAAGTGGCTGACAAAATAAAGGCCAAAAGAACAGCATTCAAGAAATATAAAAGATCCCAAAGGGAGGAGCACAAAGAAGAATATTTGATTGAATTGAGGGAGACAAAGAAATTAATCAAGATGGCAAAAAGTCATGCGGAAGAGAGGATTGCCAAGGAGATAAGGAATGGTGGCAAAACATTTTTCAGATACATCAGCGAAAAGAGAAAAGTTCAAAGTGGTATAGTGAAATTGAAAGGTAGAAAGGATCAATGTGTGGAGAGTGACGAAGAAATGGCAGAAATATTAAACGAATACTTCAGTTCTGTGTTCACTAAAGAAGACCCTGGAGAAGGACCATCTCTACTTAACAAGAAACTGGAGGGGAGTGGAGTAGATGAAAATCCATTTACTGTAGAAAATGTATGGGAAGAGCTGAAGAATCTGAAAGTGGACAAAGCCATGGGGCCTGATGAGGTTCATCCCAGGATACTGAGGGAGCTCAGAGATGTGCTGGCAGGTCCGCTGTGTGACCTGTTCAATAGATCCCTAGAAACGGGAGTGGTGCCAAGTGATTGGAGAAGAGCGGTGGTGGTCCCACTTCACAAGAGTGGGAACAGAGAAGAGGCTGGTAACTACAGACCGGTTAGCCTCACTTTGGTGGTGGGAAAAGTAATGGAGTCACTGTTGAAAGAGAGAATAGTGAACTATCTACAGTCCGGAGAATTGCTGGACCAGAGGCAGCATGGATTCACCAGGGGAAGATCCTGTCAGACAAATCTGATTGACTTTTTTGACTGGGTAACCAAGGAATTGGATCAAGGAAGAGCGCTCGATGTCATCTACTTGGATTTCAGCAAAGCTTTTGATGCGGTTCCGCACAGGAGACTGGTGAATAAAATGAGAAGCTTAGGAGTGAGTGCCAAGGTGGTGGCCTGGATTGCAAACTGGTTGATGGACAGAAGACAATGTGTGATGGTAAATGGAACTCTCTCTGAAGAGAGAGCGGTTTTAAGTGGTGTACCGCAAGGATCGGTGATGGGACCGGTCCTGTTCAATATCTTTGTGAGTGACATTGCGGACGGGATAGAAGGTAAGGTTTGCCTTGGTGAGGCCTCACCTGGAGTACTGTGTTCAGTTCTGGAGACCGTATCTACAAAGAGACAGAGACAAGATGGAGGCGATACAGAGAATGGTGACCAGAAAGGTGGAGGGTCTTCATCGAATGACTTATGAGGAGAGATTGAAGAATCTAAATATGTACACCCTGGAAGAAAGGAGGAGCAGGGGTGATATGATTCAAACTTTCAGATACTTGAAAGGTTTTAACGATCCAAAGACAACGACAAACCTTTTCCGTCAGAAAAAATTCAGCAGAACCAGGGGTCACGAGCTGAAGCTCCAAGGAGGAAGACTCAGAACCAATGTCAGGAAGTATTTCTTCACGGAGAGGGTGATTGATGCCTGGAATGCCCTTCCGGAGGAAGTGGTGAAGACCAGAACTGTGAAGGACTTCAAAGGGGCATGGGATAAACACTGTGGATCCATCAAGTCTAGAGGACGTGAATGAAGAGGGGGTGGCTCGCGGGAATGAAGGCTACTACCTGGAGATAATACCCTTATTCAATATACATACACACGGTTAATGCGACTCCAACATTGCTCTAAGCTTCAACGGTAAGAGGAAATGTGGAAAAATAAAGGATTCGCATTCACAAAAAAGCGGGGTGGAGCTTGCTTGTTACGGCAGTTACTACCCCCAAACCAAATAAGCCTGATACTTTACTTTCAATGCATATCTAGCATAGCTCTCTGCTTCAACGGCAGGGGAGAAAGTCTGATACTTCACTTTCAACGCATATCCAGCATAGCTCTCTGCTTCAACGGCAGGGGAGAAAGTCTGTTACTTCACTTTCAATGCATAGCTCTCTGTTTCAACGGCAGGGGAGAAAGTCTGTTACTTCACTTTCAACGTATAGCCAGCATAGCTCTCTGCTTCAATGGCAGGGGAGAAAGTCTGTTACTTCACTTTCAAAGCATAGCCAGCATAGCTCCCTGCTTCAACGGCAGGGGAGAAAGTCTGATACTTCACTTTCAACTCATATCCAGCATAGCTCTCTGCTTTAACGGCAGGAGCAATGTAGAAAAGAGGATCTATATATAGACAACAACCAACGAGGACTGAATTACTAAGCTACATATTCAATTAGATGCAGTTCCAACACTTCTCTCTACATTAATGGTGGGGTGGAAGGAAAATAGAACTAAAAGGTACTAAGAGCCAAGCTTAACAAGTACGAGGAAAAAAAAAAAAAGAGTGCTTAGCTTGCTGGGCAGATTGGATGGGCCGTTTGGTCTTCTTCTGCCGTCATTTCTATGTTTCTATGTTTATTCTACCAAAGATGGGTCGAGAGAACTTCGGACAAATGGGTCCTATCCATCATTCGAGAGGGATATTACCTGGATTTCCACCACCTCCCTCCGGACAAGTTTGTGGAGTCCCCCTGCCACGACCCTTCCAAGAGGATGGCAGTGGAAGCTACACTGACCAGATTGCTAGCCTTAGAGGCTATAACACCGGTGCCTCCACAACAAATAAATACTGGACATTATTCCATCTATTTTATCATCCCCAAGAAAGAAGGAACGTTCAGACCCATCCGGACCTCAAGGCGATCAATCGTCACCTGAAGATTCCTCGCTTCCGCATGGAAACTCTACGCTCGGTAATAAGGGTGATACAACCGGGAGAGTTCCTTACATCCCTGGATTTGTTGGAAGCCTACCTACACATTCCGATCCATCAAGAGCATCAGTGTTTTCTACGCTTCTTGATCCTGGACCGTCACTTCCAGTTCCGGGCATTACAGTTCGGGTTAGCCACTGCACCCCGGACGTTCACCGAGATCATAGTGGTGGTGGCAGCAACACTGAGGAAGGAAGGAATCCACGTCACCCTTATCTAGACGATTGGCTGATCAGGGCGAAATCCCCAGAGGAAAGCCACCAGGCAACCAACAGAGTCAAAATTCTACTGGAGAGCCTCGGGTGGGTGGTCAACACAAACAAGAACTGCCTGCAGCCCTCCCAATCTCTAGAATACTTGGGAGTCCGGTTCGACACCAAACAAGACAAGGTCATCCTGACACCGACAAGGAGATCAAAACTGATGACCCAGTTACGAACCCTGTTGAGCGAATTTTGCCCCTCAGCATGGGACTACCTACAAGTCCTCGACCTCATGGCATCCACACTGGAAGTAGTGCCATGGGCACGAGCTCACATGAGACCCCTACAACGCTCACTACTATCACAATGGAATCCACTGTCCCAGAACTACACCGTATGTCTTCAGCTCCTGGACAGAGTTCGGGCCCAACTACTATGATGGCTACAAGAAGGCCATCTGAGCAAGGGAATGAGACTATCCTCACCAACCTGGATTCTGCTCACCACGGATGCCAGCCTACGAGGATGGGGAGCACACTGCCAGGAGCTAACTGCCCAAGGGCAATGGAACAAAGAAGAGTCGGGATGGAACATCAATCGCCTAGAAGCCCGGGCAGTCAGACTAGCCTGCCTACGGTTCGATCACAGACTCCAAGACAAAGTGGTCAGAGTAATGTCGGACGACGCCACAACAGTGACCTACATCAACCGTCAGGGAGGAACCAGAAGCCAACAGGTGTCTCTGGAAATAGACCTCCTAATGTCATGGGCGGAAGCGAATTTTCACTCTTCACTAAAGAGTCTGGAGGGTAGAGAAAGAAAGTACAGGGTAATGCAGATGAGAATGAATTTACTCAATCCTACATTTAAGAAGTAATATCTCAAAGAGATAGTAACTCAATAACATACCTGGACTTGACCAACAATACTCAAATAATGATTTTATTTATGAAATTGTAACCGAACTTTATTGGCACCTGTTAGAATGTACGATAACCTACATTTACTTACCTTAGTCTATGTTCCTATTTGTAAATCGTTGCGATGGTATATAACTTAGCGACGGTATAGAAAAGTTTTTAAATAAATAAAATAAATAAATCTCGGCCGTCCACATCGCAGAGAAAGTCTAGACCCAGGAGAATGGAGGCTGTCAACCACAGCATTCCAATTGATAGTAAACCGTTGGGGAACACCAAGCATGGACCTCCCGGTAAACCGGTCCAATGCCCAAGTGCCCAGTTTCTTCAGCCGCAGGCGGGAACCCCAGTCCCAGGGAATCGATACCCTGGTACAGACCTGGCCACAGGAGACTCTGTTATACGCCTTCCCACCGTGGCCCATATTGGGCGCAATCATCCACAAGATAGAACACCACAGGGGACCAGTACGTCTAGTGGCCAAGAAGACTGTGGTACGCAGACATGTGAAGACTGCTGGCAGGGAGCCCCCTTCTGCTACCTCCACACAGAGACCTGCTCCAACAGGGACCGATCCTCCACGAGGATCCAGCTCGATTCTCTCTTACGGTCTGGCCATTGAGAGGACTCGCCAGAGGAAGAGCGGATACTCGAGGGGCAGTAATTGACACCCTACTCCGAGCATGCAAGTTCTCCACATCCCTAACATACATAAGGATTTGGAGAGTATTCGAAGCCTGGTGCGAGGACTGCGACATCATTCCACTCTCAGTCAAAATTCCTGTGATTTTGGAATTCCTGCAGAACGGCCTACAGAAGGGATTGTCTCTCAAGTCCATCAAGGTACAGGTAGCCGCATGTCATGCTACAGAACCAAGAGCGAGAGTGGCAGCATAGCCTCTCACCCGGATGTCTCCCGCTTTCTGAAAGGAGTCAAGCAGATCTGACCACCCCTAAAGTGGCCGGTGCCTCTTTGGAACCTCAACCTTGTCCTAGATTTCCTAGCAGGAAACTCCTTCAGACCTCTCCGCGCCTGTCTCTTTGACTATTAACATTGAAGACAGCCTTCCTGCTGGCAGTCTGTTTGGCCCGTCGTATATCCGAGCTACAAGCACTGTCCTGCCGAGAGCTGTTCCTCAGACTCACCCCGGGGACCATCCAGTTATGCACAGTTCTGTCGTTCCTCCCCAAAGTGGTGCCTCACTTCCATCTCAACCAAACCATCTTGCTACCATCGCCAGATGAGCATAAGAATTTGGAAGAGGCTTGAAGTCTACGCCATCTCAATGTCGGCAGACTCCTAGTCCGATACCTGGAAAGGTCGGAATCCGTACGAAAGACGGACCATCTATTCATCCTTCACAGCGTGAAGAAGCAAGGGGAAGTGGCCTCGCGAGCAACCATAGCCCGCTGGCTCAAAGAAGTCATCAAGGCTGCCTACGTAGAAGCAGGCAAGCCACCGGCTTAACAAGTCAAGCCCCATTCTACTAGAGCCCAGGCAGTGTGCTAAGCGAAAACCAAGATGCTGTCACCCGCCGAGATCTGCAGGGCGGCTACATGGTCCTCTATCCACACCTTCTCCAGGTTTTACCACCTGGATGTTCAGGCTCAGGAGGACACAGCATTTACAAGGGCAGTACTAAGTGGGTCATGGGCAGCCTCCCACCGGTTCGGAAGTAACTTTTATACATCCCATTGGTCCTGAGTCCATCTGCTACACACTAGGAAATGGAGAAATTACTTACCTGATAATTTCGTTTTCCTTAGTGTAGACAGATGGACTCGGCATCCCACTCACGGCTGCCGTTACTCATGGAATTCTTGGGTGACATCCCCAAGAGCGAGTGATTCACGGGTAAGCCATGCTTTCCTTCAGCTAGGACACCCATCCTACTGGGTGTCGATATTTCTAGGTTGAGGGCACTGGCGGTCTCCAGCTATAACCAATTCAACCGGTTCAAATTAATTAAGTTAACCAAGTTATAAAGTTAATCAAGTTATTCAATCATACATATATCCACAATGCTTTTCGAGGAGAATACTGAAGAGCTGCTCTTCCTGCAGGGATATCTGTACTAGGGATGACGTCAGATTGAAATCTGATCCGTCTCCAACTGCTATCAGGAGTACACTATACCGATTGGTCCTGAGTTCATCTGTCTACACTAAGGAAAACAAAATTATCAGGTAAATAATTTCTCCATTTTTTTGCTTTTATTACATCAGCCACCTCCTTTGTGAACCAGATTGGTTTCTTATTTCTCTTACTTTTGTTTACTTTTCTAACATACACATTTGTTGCTTTTGTAATTGCTCCTTTTAGTTTGGCCCACTGTTGTTTGACTTCCCCCATTTTCTCCCAGTCTTGAAGTTCAGCCTCCAGATATTTCCCTATTTCGACAAAGTCTGTTTTTTTGAAGTTCAAAACTCGGGTCTTTGTGACACTTCTCCGGATCCTATTTGCAATATCAAACCATACTGTTTGATGATCACTGGTGCTGAGGTGGGCACCCACTCTGACATTAGAGACATCCCCATTAGTGAGCACTAGGTCAAGTAAAACTCCCTCCCTCGTGGGTTCCATTATCATTTGTTTGAACAGAGCCCCGTGCAGGGCATCCACTATCTCTCTACTTTTGTTAGATTCTGCAGAAGGGATTCTCCAGTCCATGTCCGGCAGATTAAAATCAACAACAATCAACACTTACCCCTTCTTTCCTACCTTTATAATGTCTTTGATCAGATCTCTGTCTATTTCTTTCGTTTGAGTCGGAGGCCTGTACACCACTCCAGTAAAAATGAATGTAAAAGCCATTTTATAATGGCCCAGGCTAGTAGGCCTCAAAGCAATTCAATGTTTTCTGGATTTTGCAAACTACTACAGACAGTTTATACCAGGATATTCCACCCTAGTGGCCCTACTCACAGCCTTTAGGGTGCCAACACCAAGAAATGGACCTCAGATGCCAATTAGGGCCTTTAAACAGCTACAGAATGAGTTCACCCTTCAGACCTGCTTACATCATCTAGATCTGTCTCAACCCTTCATTCTGGAAGTAGATGCCTTTATCCTTGGGATAGTTACTGTTCCTCTACAGCACAACACTAAGGGTACTCTATGTATGTATGTATGTATGTATGTATGTAATAATTAATTAACTTTATTAATCGCGTTCCAATTTTTGTAATAAAAAATTTCCAAAGTGATATACATATTTAACCACAAAAAAGTTATACAGGCTCCTATTTCTCTAAGAATTTTCCTCCAGAATGAGGAATTACACCATCAGTGATCATGAGCTGCTAGTAGTCAAACTAGCTCTGGAAGAATGGCGACATTTGTTGGAGGGTGCCCAGCACCAAATAATCAATTATATGGATCACAAGAACATGGAACATTTATTTATTTATTTATTTATTTGTTTACTTATTTATATACCGACATTCGATCTCAATTGAGAGATCACACCGGTTTACATTCAGGTACTGTAGGTATGACATTTGGCATAGGCCTAAAGGCTGAACCCCAGGCCAGCTCACTAGTTTTTATTCTTTAATCAGTTTGACTTTGAGTTATGATACCGACCAGCTGATAAGAACCATCGAGCGGATGTTCTCTCCTGGTCATTCAATACTGAGGGGACCCTGGAACCCCCACAGCACGCTACTGACCCAGCCAAAATTGTGATTGCCGCCACATTCACAGTTCCTCCCGGCAAGATGGTGGTACCCCAGTGCCTGCGTCAGAAGGTTCTCGAGAGGGCGCATGACTTCCGGCTATCTGGTCATCTTGGCATTATCTGGACATTGTAATTAATTGTGCAACACTATTGGTGGCTACAGGTAAAGACCGATGTTCAGCATTACATAGGGTCCTGCCTTACATGCGCCATGCGTAAAAGTGTCAGCATGACCATTTTATTCCCCTTCCTGGACTCCCCTCTGTGCTTGAACTAGCTAAACTCTTTGTACAACATATCTTTTGTCTGCATGGGCTATCCCTTCACATTCTTTCAGACTGAGGAGTTCAGTTCACTGTTCAATATGAGAAAGGCATGTGCCCAAAATTTGGAATCACGTTGGACTTCATCCCTGCATACCACCCTAAGAGCAATGGACAAACTGAACTGCTGAATTAAAGTGTTAAGGCCTTCCTATGGGCTTACTTGAATGTATTTCAAGATAATTGGGCCTCCCTCCTCCCATGGGCTGAGTTTGCTCATAACAATCATGTAAATAGTTCCACAGGATTTTCACCTTTTTATGTAGTCTTTGGGCACCATGCTCAAGTACCCAGACTGCTTCCTTTCTCATACAGCTGTCCATCAGCCACCCTGATGGGACAGGAGATTCAAGAACTGTGGACTAAAATTAATCTTCTGCTGGACAAGGCAGCAGAATGTTCTCTGAAGCAAGCTGACAAAACACTGTCTGGCACCTCAGCTGTGCCCAAGAGACTTAGTCTGGCTTAGTACCAGAAACCTTAGACTCAAGATGCCCTCAATGAAGTTCTCTCCACTGTTGATTGGACCCTTTCCTATTGATTGTCAACTGGGCCTCATAGCTTACAAACTCAGACTACCATCCCCCTTAAGAGTTCACGACGTATTCCATGTCTCAATGTTCAAACCTTCCATTTTCCGAGGGCAAGCAGAAAGGTAATCCTCACACATGGATGACATCATTGGATGGAGCCTGGCACAGAACTTTGATCTCAAAGAATCTAGAACTATCAAACATGCCCTACTGAGCATGTGCAGCTATAGTCATCATCTTGCCCCCCCTAGGCAGAGTCCTTTAGTCTCTTTTTTTCCGCGGAGCTGTGTGGTCGCGGGAACCGTGTGTGTCACGATATTAAGCTTGGCTCTCTCTCCTCACAGTTTTCGAAATTGATTTTTTCTACAGGTACGGCTATTTTTATTTCCTTTACCTTACAATAGTTTTCATTTTTCCTCTTTTTTCCACTGTCTGCCAGATGCCTCGTTGGTCTTAGTTGCTGTGCAGCCTGGAAGAGTCTATTTTATCCCTTATTAAATAAATACTGTACCTGAGTTTAGTATCTGTGTCCTCGCCTTGCTTTGTCTGTTTTTGTACCTTTGCCAGGTGCTGGCAGGACTGACTGAATGCAGTCCGTGGGTGATCTGTGTAGGTCGTTGAGCCTGGGGACTCGCCTGAGTTCTACCCAGTCAGGAGTTCCATGTCTTTTCACCAACTGATCGGCATCAGTGGAGATTCAGACAGTGAAGAGATCAGGGGGGGGGGGGAACTCATCTTCCCCACATTCAAAAGAACTAGTCTCCACAGGAAGGAGCCCTGGATGATGTAGCCTCCCCTCCTGCTTGCCTGTGATGGCAGTGAAGTCTCCTTGGGAGAGAGAGTGAGCAGGAGCCTGGGCAAGCAGCTTGCTGCTGCATCTTCAGTGATGTGCCCATTATCAGTTGCCCGTGTGCATCTGTGACCAGCGTATCGATGATCTGATTCATTGATGTCAGGACTGCGTCGGGGACCAGGACTGCCACAGAGTGCCATGATCACCCTTGACGCCGTCAAGGTGCTGGGGCGCCCTCGATGCCATTGAGGTGCATGACCGCCATCAATGCCATAAGGGCTTTCTGTGCCTTAGGCATCTGTGGTTGTGGAGTCTCGATGCATCGGACCAGGTCTGCCATCAAGTGCTATGGTCCCCCTCGATGCCATCGAAGCACTTGGGGCCTTCGATGACCTTGAAGCCATCAATGCCATTGACATCCTCGATGCCTTCGAGGTATGTGGCCTTAATGCTGTGGGAGCCCTCAAAGCTGTCGAGGTACGTGCATTTGGCCGCTGTCGATGCTGTCGATGTGCGTGGCTTTGATATTTTGGATGACCTTGAGGTGTGTGCCTTGATGCCAGCTGCCCCGATACCATCAATGCCTAATATCCCATTGAGGTGCGGAGCTGCCATGGAGGCCATTGGGCGTATTGGCCACCGATGCCATTCATTGCTGCTCTTGACAGTGTCAAGCACCATCAACGAGGCACTGGGATCGCCATTGAGCACTTTGGTTGTCCCCAATGCCATCGATCACTAGTGCTTGAGAGCCCTTGAGTGCCAATGAAGACCTCGGGCAGCCTTGGATAGATCAAGCGCCAGAGTTTCCACCTACTTAAGGAATCCTTGTACACCGAGGTATCCAGGCACAGTGGTCCGGTGCTTCAAGGGTCCTTGGCAGTGTCCTGACGAAGCACTGAGGGTCATTGTGCTTATCCCATCACTGGCCTAGGGCTATCTGACACCATGGATGCTGATGATCTTGAGGGCCTTGAGCCGCTGGGATCGGGGGGCATTGGAGGCCCCATCTAGATTTGTGTACCTTCAGTGTTAATGAGCGCTAGCAAGACTATCATCAGCCATAACCGCTAGAGAGGGATGCCATTGAGCTCACAGCATCGAGGTCCTCGGAGATAGATGAACTGAGGGAAACTGTTGATGATTCAGAGGAGGCATGTTGGGGCTGCAGAGCCTCTGCAGGTGCCCCTGGCATCCTTGGTACCACCGGTCCATTGATACCTTCAGGCAGCGGGGTCTCTGTTGGTGCCGCTGGGCTGTCGATGTCTGTGGGCACCTGGGACGTCTAGGATGGAGCTATATACCATCAAACTGATCAAAACGCGGTTAAGTGCCGTTAAAGCCTCGGGTGAGGTGTCGTTTGGTGCCCTTGATGTAATCCATCGTTGGTGGGCGTGAAAGCGCTATGGGCCTTATGTGCGCCATCACCAGGGAGGTCCCCAGTGGCGCAGTCAGATGCCACAGGACAAAACCGCAGAGCATCATGGACACAGTCTGTCACCATGGACTTCGCTGCTGCCATGCCTTGAGGGAAACGGTGGTGAGCCATTCCCGAAGTAATTTCAAGGGCTATGTCCAGCCTCTTGGAGCGTTATCAAGTGCTGGAGGGGGTGACACTATAGATCGCCACCCACCATCATGCCATAACCTGAGCCCCAATGGTACTGGGGATGCCTTCATCACACTGTTCCTATTCACTCCTCTGGGAGTTAGTGTGATAGTGGAGCATAGCATGTGCAGTCGGGTATGGCAGGCGGCATCCTCCCTGTCTGTGCAAAAGAACATAAGATATGCCATACTTTGTCAGACCAAGGATCCATCAAGCCCAGTATCTTGTATCCAACAGTGACTAACGAAGTCACAAGTACCTGGCAAATATCAAAAATTAAATGAATAGATCCCAAGCTAATAATCCTTGTTGATTAATAACAGTTTATGGACTTCTGCTCTAGGACCTTATCCAAACCTTTTTTAAACCCAGCTACACAAACTGCCATAGCCACATCCTCTGGCAATGAATTCCAGAGCTTAATTAGGCGTTGAGTGAAAAATAATTTTCTCTGATTTGTTTTGAATGAGCTACTTGCAAACTTCATGGTGTGTCCTAGTCCTTGTATTATCCAAAAGAGTAAATAACTGATTCACATATACCCATTCAAGTCCTTTCATGATTTTGTAGACCTCTATCATATACCCCTCAGCCATCTCTTTTCCAAGCTGAACAGCTATAACCTCTTTAGTCTTTCCTCATAGGGGAGCTGTTCCATCACCAGGCATCCGTGGACATCGACAACCCAGCGGCAATGATAGAGACCCCGCTGCCCAAAGGCATCGATGGAATGGAGCAGTAGCCTAGTGGTTAGAGCAGTGGCCTTTGATCCAGGGAGACCAGGGTTCAAATCCCTCTGCTGCTTCTTGTGACCTTGGGCACTTTACCCTCCATTGCCTCAGGAAGAAACTTAGATTGTGAACCCTCTGGGGATGGAGAAATAACTATAGTACCTAACTGTAATCTGCTTCGAAGTGCTGAAAAGTTTAAATAACAATAATCATTGGGGCGGATTTTAAAAGGCCCGCGCGGGTAAATCCTTCCGGATTTACGCGCGCAGGGCCCGCCTATTTTGCATAGGCCGCCGGTGCGCGTAAAGCCCCGGGAAGCGCGTAAGTCCTGGGACTTTCGAAAAGGGGCGGGTGGGGGCATGTCCGGGGGCGTTCCCGAAACGACACGGCATTTCAGGGGCGTGCCGCGGCGTTTCGGGGGTGGGCCTGGGGGCGTGGCGCCGGCCCGGGGGCGTGGTCGAGGCCACCGACCAGCCCCCGGGACCGGAGGACGGAGCGGGGCTGCCGGCGACGCGCGCAAAGTTACGCCTGCTTTTAGCAGGCGTAACTTTGCCGACAAAGATAGGGGGGGGGTTAGGTAGGGGAAGGGAGGGCGAAGGAAAGTTCCCTCCGAGGCCGCTCCGAAATCGGAGCGGCCTTGGAGGGAACAGGCAGCGCGCGCTGGGCTCGGCGCGCGCAGGTTGCACAAATGTGCATCCCCCTTGTGCGCGCCGACCCTGGATTTTATAAGATACACGCGGCTACGCGCATATCTTATAAAATCCAGCGTACTTTTGTTTGCGCCTGGTGCGCGAACAAAAGTACGCGATCGCGCAAGTATTTAAAATCTGCCCCATTTTGGTTGCCCTTCTCTGTACTTTCTCCAGTGCAACTATATATTATTTGATATACAGCAACAAGAACTGCACATAGTATTCAAGGTGCAGTCTTACCGTGGAGCGATATAGAGGCATTATGACAGCCACCATTTAATTTGTCATTCCCTTCCTAATAATTCTTAACAAAATGTTTACTTTTTTGACCTCCACAGCACACTGAGCCGATGATTTCAATGTATTATCCACTATGACCCCTAGATCTCTTTCCTGGGTGGAACCTAACATCATGTAACCACAGCAAAGGTTATTTTTCCCTATATACATCACCTTGCATTTGTCCACATTAAATTTCATCTGCCATTTGGAGTCCCAATCTTCCAGTCTCACAAGGTCCTCCTGCATTTTATCACAGTCCACTTGAGATTTAACTACTCTGCATAATTTTGTGTCATCTGCAAATTTGATCATTTTACTCTTCATGCCCCTTTACAGATCATTTATAAATATATTAAAAAGCACCTATCCTGTTACAGTTGCCTGAGGCACTCCACTGTTTACCTTTTTCCACTGTGAAAACAGTCCATTTAATCCGTCTCTCTGTTTCCTGTCTTTTAACCAGTTTGCAATCCACAAAAGGATATCTCCTATCCCGTGAATTTAGTTTTCATAGAAGCCTCTCATAAGGGACTTTGTCGAATGCCTTCTGAAAATCCAAATACACCACATGCACCGGTTTACCTTTGTCCACATGCTTATTTATCCCTTCACAAAAATGTGGGAGATTTGTGAGGCAAGACTTCCCTTGGGTAAATCCATGTTGACTGTGTCCCATTAAACCATGTCTATCTAAATATTCTGTGATTTGTATTCTTTATAACAGTTTCCATGATTTTTCCTGGCACTGTACTTTCCCGGATCTCCAGTTTTCAGGTACAATGGAAGATTTTAATGATATTTTACAAATTTTTACTAATAGGTCTGAAATTTTATTTTTGAGTTCTTTTAGAACTCTGGGGTGTATACCATCCGGTCCAGGTGATTTTCTACTCTTAAGTTTGTCAATTTGGCCTACTACATCTTCCAGGTTCACCATAATTTGGTTCAGTTCATCTGAATCATTACCTTTGAAAACTGTCTCCGGAATGGGTATCTCCCCAACATCCTCTTCAGTAAATACCAAAGCAAAGTATTCATTTAGTATTTCCGCAATGTCCTTGTTTTCCCTAAGTGCCCCTTTAACCCCTCGATCATATAACGGTCCAACCGACTCCCTCATAGGGTTTCTGCTTTGGATATATTTAAAAAAGCTTTTATTATGAGTTTTTGCCTCTACAGCCAACTTCTTTTCAAATTCTCTCTAAGCCTGTCTCAGCAATGTCTTACATTTAATTTGCCAATACTTATGCTTTATCCTATTTTCCTCTAATGGATCCTTTTTCCAATTTTTGAATGAAGATCTTTTGGCTAAAATAGCCTTTGTCACCTCATTTTTTAAGCATGCTGGCAATCGTTTGGCTTTCTTTCCACCTTTCTTAATTTGTGGAATGCATCTGGATTGGATTGTGCTTCTAAGATGGTATTTTTAAACAATGTCCATGCCTGTTGCACACTCTTTACCTTTGTAGCTGCACCTTTCAGTTTGTTTTTTTTTTAAACAATTTTTCTTATTTTGTCAGTTTCCCTTTTAAAAATTTAGTGCTAGAGCCATGGATTTTACTTACTGTCCCCCTTCCTGTCATTAATTCAGATTTGATCATGTTATGATCAGTATTGGCAAGACGCCTTACCACGGTTACCTCTCTCCCCAGATCCTGGTCTCCACTGAGAATTAGATCTAAAATTGCTCCCTTTCTTTGTCGCCTCCTGAACCTATTACTCCATAAAACTGTTATTTATTCCATCCAGGAACTGTATCTCTCTAGCATGTCCTGATGTTCATTTACCTAGTAAATATTGGGGTAATTGCAATCTCCCGTTATTACTGCACTACCAATTTGGTTAGCTTCACTAATTTCTCTTAGCATTTCACTGTCCGTCTCATTATTTTAGCCAGGTGGACGGTAGTATACTCCTATCACTATACTGTTCCCCAACACACAAGGGATTTCTACTCATAAAGATTAGATTGTGCATTTAGTCTCTTTAGGATCTTTATCCTGTTGGTCTCTATGCCATCCCTGACATAAAACGCCACTCACCAACAAGTTGCTTATCTCTTATCTGTATGCCAATGCCAGAAGTTAAAGAAGTAAGATAGGAGAGTTAGAGTTTTTCTCCCTGGACAAGCAGGATGGTAGTCCTCACAGATGGGTGACATCATCAGATAGAGCCCTGTCACGGAACACTTTTGTTAAAGTTTCTAGAATTTTGGCTGGCACACTGAAGATGCCCAACATGCCACCAACCCTGTGGCCACACGGGATCCCACTTCAGTCTTTTTTTTCCCCGCAGCAGTTACCTCGCAGTTAGTGGAGCTCTGTGAGAATTTTCTTTCCTCACACTATTCCTCACGTAATAATTTGAAGTTTTCTTCAAGTTTTTCCCCGCTCCGGGGTCCCCCTATCGCGCACCGATTCCTCCAGCGTCCGGTAAGTTTGTTTCACGCTTTTTGTGAGCGGTTCCCGGCACGTTTACCTCCCAGCTACCGACCGCACGCCACCCCTTTTTATCATGGCGACCGGTTTTCGGAAGTGCCCAGAGTGTCCGTGGACTATGTCCATAATGGACCCACACGACGTCTGCGTCCTGTGTCTCGGGCCTTCCCATGGTGTCCGTCGGTGTCCCAGCTGTACTCAGATGACCCCCCAAAGGCCGACGTGCCCACCTGGACAAGATGGAGCACTTGTTTGGTTCCAAGCAATCTGCTCCATCGACGCCTGTTGCATCGAGTCGTGGGGATCAAACTGACTCTGGACCTTCCCCATCAAAGCCCCACCGAGAAGACCGAGGAGTGGGAGACCGCATCTCACTGGCATCAAGTCAATCAAAGACTTCGGCATAGTCATCCTCAGTGCCAAAGGACAGGGCCGAGCACCATGGGTAGCGACACCGGTACCAACGGTTGTCACTGTGCGGTGCCGGCACTGACACCATAGGGGTATCGGCCTCAGCTGAACCCCCTCCGAAGAGGCCCTGGGGAGAGGAGGCCCCATCCTCCTCTGGACCCAGGAGCCCAGGGCGTTCCCGACCAATATTGGTGCCGGGCACCGAGCCTCCACGGACCCCCGTGGAAGCTGCAGTGATGCCCAGCCTGCCTCCTACTCCGAGGTTGGTTTTCTCCGCACCCTCGTTCTGGGAGGAGTTGGAACGTGTGGTCCAACAGGCAGTGCTTAAAGCCCTTTGGAGCCTCCAACCGCTACCAATGCCGGCCCCCATACCGGCATCAGAACAAGTGCCCTCCATGTTGGCGCTCTTCTGGACAGGCTGGACGTACTGCTAGGTGCTTTGCAAACGCAGCCTGTGCCAGCAGGCCCCTCAGTGCCCTGCCAACCACAGATGCCACCTCCTGTCTTGATCCCGATTCTGGGCTCCTTGGAGGAGGAAGATGCGGCTCCTCGCCCATCTCCACAGGTGGAACCACCGATACTGGATCCTGTCCCCAGGCCATTGGGCCTCCCGGTAACCCGAAGTCCCTCGCAGGTCCCAATGCCCTCAGTGCTGGCAACACCGCTGTCTGTTCCATTTCACTGACCATCGGTGCCTGCACCCCGTACCCTGGGATTTAGCCTCCCTCCTCGACCCGGGCACTTTGCTGGTGAGGAAGAAGCCCCCTATGACCCATGGGGGGACGCTTCCTCTGAGCTATCCTCAGAGGCCTCCAAGACCTTCTGTCAGAGCCTTCTCCCCCAGAAGAGAGGCGGCGCTCCTTCTGGAGGATATCTCCTTCGCAAGTTTTGTCAGGGAGATGGCGTAAACCATTCCCTTCCAACTTTTCACGGAAGAGATTGCCCGCCACAAGATGTTGGAGGTCTTATAGTTTGTGGACACTCCTAAGGAGGTGATGGCTGTCCCGGTGCATGAAGTTCTTCTACACCTCCTTCACCGTCTCTGGGAACATCTGGATGCCTCCATTCAATAGGAAGATGGATGCCACCTACCTAGTTCAACAGGCGCTAGGTTTCAGAAGAGCCAGTTGCCACACCAGTTGGTGGCAGTTGAATCAACCCAGAAAAAGGCCAAGAGGACTCGCCCTTACTCCTCTGCCCCTCCAGGAAAAGACCAGAGAGCCTTAGGCGCCCTAGGTCGGAGGGTCTTCCAGAGTTCCATGCTTATCGCTCACATAGCGGCATACCAGTTATACATGAAGCAGTATGACAGGAACATCTGGGAACAAATCTAGGAGTTCACTGAGATCCTGCCACAGCAATTTCAGGAGGCCTAGAATCCATCCTGCAAAAGATTGGAGGCTGGAAAACATGAGGTGAGAGCAGCCTATGACATTTTTGAAACAACGTCAAGGGTCTCAGCAGCAGGCATTAGTGCCAGACGCTGGGCCTGGCTAAAAGCCTCAGACCTTCATCCAGAGGTCTACAAAAACTGGCTGACCTCTCCTGTACAGGAGAAAACCTGTTTGGGGACAAGATCCGAGACGCAGTGGACCAACTCAAAGATCACCATGAGTCCCTGTGTCAGCTACCATCTCTGATGCCTCCTCAGTGACCCGTAGAGGTCCACTTAGGGATACAAGGAAGCAGTTTTACAAACAACGGAGATACTACCCTTTGGCCTCCCGTGTTCATACAGCTCGGTCCTCCCAAAGAGGCCACCCGCAACAACAAAGAGCACTTAGAGCTCAGCCAGCTCCCCAGCCTGGTCCTGCAACTGGCTTTTGACTGACATCCAGAGAGCAGAAATCAGTCCCCTTTGCCCGCAGCATCCAACCCACCTATGGGAGGTCGTCTCTGCCACTTCGTCAACAATTGGTTCCCAATTACCACCGAGCGATGGGTATTATCCATCATAGCCTACGATTACCGCCTGAATCCCCTCACTGTTCCTCCAGACTCCCCACCCTCCTCGGCGTGGAGCCTTATAGAACACGCAATAACCCTTGAGTTAGAACTCTCGGCCCTGCCCCGGTCCAGAGCCGTGGAATCTGTTGCCAGGGCTCAGCGGCGACAAGGGTTCTACTCCTGGTATTTCCTTATACAAAAGAGAGCAGGCGGCCCTCGTCCCATCTTCGATTTTCAAACCTAAAACTGGTTCCTTCGCAGAGAATGGTTCAGAATGGTATCCCTGGCACCTTACTTCTGCTTTTGAATCAAGGGGAATGGCTCTGCTCTCTGGATCTACAGGACGCTTACACGCACATTGCAAGTTTTCCACCTCATCGTAAATATCTGTGCTTCGTCGTAGGCCGCCGACACTTCCAGTATAGGGTTCTCCTCTTCGGGCTGGCCTCCATGCCCCAAGTCTTCACAAAGTGCCTGGCAGTGGTGGGAGCACTTTATGCCGGAACGGGGTGCATATGTTCCCATATCTGGACGATTGGCTCATCAATAGTTCATCGAAAGAGGGAGTTCTTCAGTCCCTCAACCTGACGTTAAGCCTCCTCTAGTCAATGGGTTTCCTTGTGAACTACCTGAAATCCCAGCTGACTCCGTCCCAGCGACTGACCTTCATCGGAGCAGACCTGGACACCACGGTGGCCAAGGCTTTCCTTCCCAGTGGACACGCTGGAAGGAGTGGAGAGAATGAGACGGGATTTAAGGAAGCTGGAAGAGTGGTTGAAGATATGGCTGCTGAGATTCAATGCCATGAAGTGCAGAGTCATGTATATGGGGGTGTGGAAATGCGAAAGAACTGTATTTGATGGGGGTGAAGGGCTGATGTGCACGGAGCAAGAGAGAGACCTTGGGGTGATAGTATGTAATGATCTGAAATTGACGAAACAATGTGACAAGGCGATAGCTAAAGCCAGAAGAATGCTGGGCTGCACAGAGAGAGGAATATCTAGGAAGAGAAAGGAAGTGATGATCCCCTTATACAGGGCCTTGGTGAGGCCTCACCTGGAGTACTGTGTTCAGTTCTGGAGACTGTATTTCCAAAGGGACAGAGACAGGATGGCGGTCCAGAGAAGGGCGACCAAAAAGGTGGATGGTCTTTATAAAATGACTTATGAGGAGAGAGTGAAGAACCTAAATATGTATGCCCTGGAGGAGAGGAGGAGTAGGGGTGATATGATACAGACTTTCAGATTCTTGATAGGTTTTACTGATCCATGGTCAACAAAAAACCTTTTCCGTTGGAAAAAAATCAGTAGAACTAGGGGTCATGATTTGAAACTCCAGGGAGGAAGACTCAGAACCAATGTCAGGAAGTATTTCTTCACGGAGAGGGTGGTGGATGCCTGGAATGCCCTTCCGGAGGAAGTTGTGAACACTAAAATTGTGAAGGATTTCAAAGGGGCATGGGATAAACACTGTGGATTCATAAAGGCTAGAGGATGGGAATGAAGAGAAGAGTCATGGAGGTTGCTTGCTGGAATGGAGGCTACTACCTTGTGATTATTACCCTTACTCAATAAGCCTTTAAACGGTTAATGCAACTTCAACCTTGCTCTCTGCTTCAACGGCAAGGGAAATGTGGAAAAGAGGATTTGCATTCAGATAATAGCCAACAAGGACTGAACTACACAGTCTGGGTAAACAAATAAGCGTGGGGGTTGCTTGCTTATTGCGGCGGTTACTATCCTAAACCAGTTAAGCCTGATACTTCACTTTGAATGCATATATAGTGTTGCTGTCTGCTTCAACAGCAGGGAGAAATGTGGAAAAGAGGATTTACATTCAGAAAACATCTGTGCAATCTGGGTAAACAAGCATCGGGTTAACTTGCTTGATGCGGCGGTTACTACCCTTAACCATTAAGCCTTATGCTCACCTTTAATGCAACTCCAACATTACTCTCTGCATGATTGGCAGGGGTGGCAGAAAATTTGAATCAAACAGTTACCAACAAGCAACCTGAACTTGGTGATCGGTGAAACAGATAAGTATGGGAAAATAAGTGTAGGAGCTTGCTGGGCAGACTGGATGGGCCAATTGGTCTTTTTCTGCCATTTCTGTGTTAATTTGGGGAGAGCCTGGAAGATGGTGAGATTTCTTCTAAGGAAAAGGAGGAATCTACAGTACTAATCTACTTAGAAGGGAAGTATTTTTTTTCCCTGGTGGCTAATATTTTGGGGGCCTTGGGCATCGCAGAGGAACAGTTAAGGAAAACAAGCTGGTGAGGGAGCCCATTATGGCAAGCATAAAAAAGCCTGCAAGAGCCTTTTCCATGCATCAAGCGATCAGGGAGTTGAAGAGGTGGAAGAGGGTAAGGGTAGAGAATGATAGTTTTCTAGAAAGAGGTGAAATAAATGGGACTACATGTTATTGGAAAGATGGTAAGTGGGTGATTATAAGGTTGGGGTGGGGAGAATTGCCTTGAAAGGGAGGGAAGGTGGAAAGAGACGAAACCACTTGAAGGGGTGAGAACAGGGGTAAGAGAGTAAGAGATATTCTTTTAGGTTTAGAAAAAGAGAAAGAACTTATGTGGTGGACAGGCTAGGAGTACACATATGATAGTCTTGGAGGGTATGGATAAAAGAGAGAAGGTAAGGATAAAGGATTTAAAAGAGAGATGGTCTTGAGTTAGGAAAGGTAGGAAGGAGAGGTATCTTGTCAGGGGGCTAGAAATGTAGACAACTTTGGATGAGGAAAATAGTTAGAAAGAGGAGAGAGTCATACCCATCCTTCCTTCCACAACGGTATAAAGAACAAAAAGAGAAATGTTATTTGTTAAGAAGAAGGCAGGATAAAGAGAGCCCTGGAGAGGATGAAAGGGAAAGTAAAGGGAGAGAGAGAGAGCACTTTCAAGTACATCTGAAGACCTATGTGGTCTTGAAAATTTGTGTACAATGAAACCTTAGTCTAATTTTCATATTGGTTGAAGAAAATGCATCACTACCTACAAGAAATCCAGTTTTATACATTGTTTATACTCATTGTTTTTCTATTATGTCCTGTATAATCGAGAGTTAATTTTATACTCTAATTAATTTCTAGGCAATTACAGTGAAGACTTTGAGGATGAGATAGAGAATAATTTTCCTTTTCCTAATGAAAAAGAAGAAAAACAAGTGGAACAGAAAGTAGAAGAAGACAATAGTTCAAATACTGAAAACCAGGTACAAAAATTAAAAACTGTAATCCGATGTTTTCTTTCCATTTTGAGATTAAAAGATGCTTGTAGCTATATTATCAATCTAAAAACATCTGCAGCAAGAGCACAAGAGTAATGTTATTATAAACTATCACAATAATGGGTCTATGCATTAAAACTTGTGCTAAATGATTTTAGCTTGCACCTGTGAAAATTTTAGTTTATATACTAAAATGCTATTGTTGTGTTTGGTGGTCTGCGGATTGTTAATGCAAAACGCTACTCATACCTCCATGGCCTCAACCAGCCGCGCTCCACCTTAGGCACGCGCACCTGACTTCATCTTATTTAAAGGACCTCCAACAAGAAAAGCCCTGCGGCACCACCTGATGACCTCACACATCCAGCCCTATAAAGGGCCTTCTTTGTCTCTCCTTCACTGCCTCAGCAACAGGTTCAACTACCAAGGTAGTGCATGTTGCTTCCCAAAACTGTTCCAGTCTTGTCTTCAGCATGTTCCAGTCTTCGCTTTCAGCTTGTTCCAGTCTTCGCTTTCAGCTTGTTCCAGTCTTTGCCTCTGCTTGCCCCAGTCCTCGTCTGCCCGACCTTTTTTCTGCCTTGCTTGTCTGCCTACCCATCCATTCCTCTTCCTCTCTCTTGGATGGATACCTGGTTTGATCCTTGCCTGGACTCTGGATAAGCCTGACTGCTGCCTGCCTCTAACCTTTGCCTGGACTCCGGATATGTCTGGATATGCCCCGGCACCCAAGGGATCAACCTGTGGGGATCGAGGACTGGCAGTGGTGAAGTTCCTGATAGGCTTCTGCACCTGACAACTTTTGCCTGCCGAGAGCGGGGACCTACAGGGCTCCATAGGTGGCACCAACCTCACTTTGGCTGAAGAGTCCACCGACGTAACAGTTTGCTGAGGCCGTGGACCCGGCGGTCCGTTCTGGCCTCCAGGCCATACCAGGTCTGACTCAGAAGATCCTGCAGTAACAGCAGTTTTTGGAAATGCTGGCTGACTCTATAGAACGCCTCAGTGCCCACCTTGATGCCTCCACGGTCATAGCTAACACTCAGACTCCTGTAACACCAGTGCCTGTGTCAGTCGCGCCACCTATACGACTCCTGGTCCCGACTAGGTATGCGGGAGACCCCAAGCAGTTCCACGGTTTCTTAAACCATTGCTTTTGGGCATTTCACTTTCCAGCCAGCACAGTTTTACAGCGATGTCATCAAGACCACATTCATCCTCTCCCTTCTCGATGGGAAGGCCTTGGCTTGGACCTCTCCCCTTTGAGAGCGAGGGGAAACACTACTCCAGGACCTGCAGCAGTTCGTCAAAACCTTTAAGCAGGTATTCGACGAACCTGGCCACTTAGCTACAGTAGGATCTGATCTTCTGCATCTCTGACAGAGTGTCCGACCTCTGGTGGATTACGCCATTGAATTTCATACCCTAGTCACCAAATTAAACTGGTGGGAAGACAGCCTGCAGAGCATTTTCTTGGCAGGTCTATCCTCTCAGATAAAAGACGAGCTGGCGGCAAGGGAGCTTCCTGAGTCACTAGATGCTCTCATAGACCTAACCGGAAGGATAGACCGCCGTCTCCAGCAACGGGCCCGGGAGTTGCGAGCCTTGCGAAGGCATGTAGTGCTTGCCTCATTGTTCTCTCAACCCCTCATTCCAACACAAGCGACAGCACCTGCAACTGCACAACTTGAGGAGCCAATGCCACTTGGGCAGAGTCAACTCATGCCAGAAGAGGAGCACCGTCATTGCACCCTGGGTCTATGTTTTTATGGTGCTGAGAAGGGGCACCTTCTTGCATAATGTCCAGTGAAGCAGGGAAACCAACAAGCCTAGGAGGCAGTGGGGAGATGACCCTAGTCTTTACTAATCCTGCTCCTCAGTTTATACTCCCAGTGGTTATTACCGCCGGCAAGCATGAGTTCTCCATCCTTGTGCTGATAGATTCTGGCGCTGGTGGGAACTTTTTCATGAAAGCTCTGACATACCTCTTGAAGCTACCAGTGATTCCCAGGAACCCACCCCTAGTTATCTCTTCTATTTCAGGGGAGCCCCTCCTGGGGTGGATCACCATATCAACTGCTCCATTGTGTCTCCGCACCGGCATCCTGCATGTGGAGAAGATCACTTTTGATGTCATTGAGAAGGTAGTACATCCCATTGTACTAGAACTTCCTTGGTTGCAACGCCATTCCCCCAACTTTGACTGGGGAACTCTACAGTTGACCAGTTGGAGCCTTTGCTGTCATACCTCCTGTCTCCTCCAAGTCAGACCGCCATTGTCCATTCCTCTCACTATGATCTTTCTGGACCTGCCATTTCCGTACGCTGACTATGCAGATGTCTTTTCCAAGAAAAAGGCAGAGACACTACCAGAGCCACGTCTGTTTGACTGTGCCATCAACCTAATCTCAGGCACTACACCGCCACGGGGAAGGGTATATCCTCTATCTCTTCCAGAGACCAAGGCCATGTCCCAGTATATTCAAGAAAACCTTGAAAGATGATTCATTAGACTCTCCATGACCCTGGTGGGAGCAGGTTTTTACTTTGTGGCCAAGAAGGATGGCACACTTTGGCCTTGTATTGACTACCGAGGTCTCAATGCCATAACCAAGAAGGATCGCTAACCCCTTGCCTCTCATTTCAGAACTACTTGACCGTCTGCAGGGAGCCAGAATATTTACAAAGTTGGACCTCCAGGGAGTGTACAATCTTATCCAGATCAAACCGGGCAACGAGTGGAAGACTGCGTTTAACACACTGGATGGCCATTACGAATACCTGGTCATGCCTTTTGGCTTGTGTAATGCTCCTGCGGTATTCCAGAGTATGATGAACGAGGTCTTCAGGGATCTGTGAGGTGATATATCTTGATGATGTCCTTATTTTTTCCAAAGATCTGCAATCTCATGGCCGCGACATCCGGTAAGTCCTTCAGTGACGATGGGCCAATAAGCTCTTTGCAAAATTAGAGAAGTGCATCTTTGAGAGAGAGTTCCTTCCCTTCTTGGGATACATCATCTCTAGCACCGGTTTCCACATGGACCTAGAAAAGATAGCTTGCATCCAGAACTGGCCCCAACTTTCTAGCCTTCGCTCCTTACAGAGATTTCTGGGATTTGCAAACTTCTACTGGAACTTCATCCCTAAATACTCTCAAATAGTCGCACCTCTTACGCCCCTGACTAAGAAAGGGGCAAACCCCAAGGTTTGGCCTCCAGAAGTGGTCACTGCCTTTCTCAAGATAAAACAGGGTTTCCTCCAGGAACCATGTCTCCGCCACCCAGATCCTACACGTCCCTTCATTCTCGAGGTCGATGCCTCCTCCACAGCAGTAGGAGCTGTGTTGAGTCAACACTCAACATGAGAGTTATTCATCCTTGTTCCTTTTTCTCCCAAAAATGTTCTCCTGCTGAATGTAACTATGGCATTGGGGACAAGGAGTTACTTGACATTAAAATGGTATTCGAGGAATTGTGGCAATGGTTGGAGGGAACACAACACTGCATCATGGTATATACCGACCATAAGAACCTGGAGCATCTCCATCATGCCCAACGACTGAACTTCTGTCAAGCCCGGTGGGCCTTGTTTTTCAGCTGCTTCAACTTTGTGATAAGATACAGGCCGGCAACCAAAAATACCCAGGCCGACACCCTCTTACAGTCCTTTGAGGTGGAAAAAATGCCTGATCCTCTCAGCTATATCATTGATCTGGCACGAATCCTCTTGGCCGCTTCTCAGACTGCCTCTCCAGGGAAGACAGTGGTCCCCAGCCAACACCATCAGAAGATGTTAGAATGGTTCGACGACTCTCGAATCGCAGGTCATCCTGGCTGAGCTCGGACCCTCGCACTGCTCCAGCAGTACTATTGGTGACCCCAGAAGGATATCAAAGCCTATGTGGACACTTGTCCTACCTGCGCCCAACAAAAACCTATAGTAGGATGAACTTGGGGGCTGTTAAAGCCACCGGCAGCCCCCAAGGAACCCTGGACCCACCTGCCCACCGATTTTATGGTGGACCTCCCCCCCCTCTCAAGTGATTGTTGCATTATCTGGGTCTTTATAGATCGATTCTCCAAAATGGCCCACTTCATCGCCCTTCCAGGTCTACACCGGAACTAGAAAAGTTATTTACTGCCCACATTTTTCGACTGCATGGCTTACTGCGGTATATCTTCTCGGATCGAGGCGTCCATTTCACGGCTAAATACTGGTGCTCCCTTTGCTGCAAGTTTAATATCAAACTAGACTTCACCACGGCCTGCCACCCACATAAGCTAACGCTCAAGTGGAACAGACCAACAGCACACATAAGACCTTCCTAAGGGCATTTGTTAATGAACGTCAATGCATGGCTCAAAAATTGGTGTAAGGAGCAAAATTTTGGATATATTAGGGGCTAGGGCCATGTATGGAACAGTAAAAGGCTCTATGTCAAGATGGCTTACATCTGTCTGTGGCAGGAAAAAAGATCCTAAATGATAAATTCAAACCTTATGCCAGAAGACATTTAAACTAGAGGATGGGGGTGGCAGAAGGAAATTGGGATGTTGCGCCGCCCCCCCCCCAAATCTCAAAGAAATGGGTGATGGGGATAACAAAAGTCAGTTGAATAAGACACAAAAGAAGTCCAAGAAGAGCAGTAGGAAGGATTAACTTGGTGGGGGTGTAGCACTTAATGTCCAGGATGGTTTAGAGTCCAACAGGATAAAGATCACACAAAAAACTAAATGCTCAGTAGAATCTATATGGATAGAAATCCCATGTGTGTTGGGTAAGAATATAGTGATAGGAGTATACTACGTCCACCTGGACAAAATGTTCAGAAAGCTGATGAAATGCTAAGAGAGATCATGGAAGCTAAGCAATTTGAAAGTGCAGTAATGGAGATTTCAATTACCCCAATATTGACTGGGTAAATGTAAATTCAGGACATGCTAGAGACAACGGCATTTCACACACTTTCTAAGGCTGCCCCCTACAGGATTGTAGGTTTGGCGAGTGTGTCTAGCTGTGCGTCCAGGTTGTGCATCTGAATCCATCTGTCCACATGCTAGGAAATGAGATTATCTGATAATTTCCTTTTCCTTAAGGTGGATAGATGGATGCAGCTTCCCACCTTCGGCTGCCAAATGATTGTGTCAATGGTTCTCCTGTGGGGCTATGTGTTCCAGTGAATTACTGGTAAGGGTCTATCCAGTCCCTAGATTAGGGTATATATGTTCCTTGCTTGAGTTCAGTGTTTCTTGTTGGTTGAGTACAGTACTGGCTGCCTGTTTCTAATTAAGTTTTTTGCTAGTCTGTCCACAGTTGATTTTGAAGAGAATACTGGCTGGCTGATTTGGTTCAGTTCATCTGACTCATCACCCTTGAAAACCATCTCCGGAACTGGTATCTCCCCAACATCCTCATTTATAAATACAGAAGCAAAGAATTAATTTAATATTTTAGTCTTTTAGTCTTATCTTCTCTGAGCTCTTTAATCCATCGGTCATCTAATGGTCCAACCAACTCCCTCACAGATTTCTTGCTTCAGATATATTTTTTAAAGTTTTTATTATGAGTTTTTGCCTTTACAGCCAACTTCATTTCAAATTCTCTCTTAGCCTGCCTTATCAAAGTTTTACACGTAACTTTTACACGTAACTTTTTACACGTACAAGGCCTTTTAAAATCACTCAGCACTTGCCACCGGAGCTCCGACGCCGGTCACGCGGCCAGCCTCTTCGCTCCGCCTACAAGAAACCGCAGCAGCCAATCGAGGAAGCCCTACCTTGACGTCAGCGGTAGGAGCGGGGGTTTTAAATTTGAAACGGCTCCTCGGCTTCCCTTTCTGCCACGATCCCCTCAGTGCTTCTCCCGGACGAAATTGCTGCTAGGCCAGCGCATCCGGCGCTGAAGCCCGTCAGGGCAAGGCCTTTTAAAATCACTCAGCACTTGCCACCGGAGCTCCGACGCCGGTCACGCGGCCAGCCTCTTCGCTCCGCCTACAAGAAACCGCAGCAGCCAATCGAGGAAGCCCTACCTTGACGTCAGCGGTAGGAGCGGGGGTTTTAAATTTGAAACCCCTTCCTCGGCGCCACGCGCCGAAGGAGCGCAACAAAGGGGCCTGCCCCTTTGTGCGCCCCTTCGAGCACCCCTGACGCACAACACGCTCCCATAACCGTCAACTTCCACCACTTTTCTTCAACTACCAGGTCATCAATTCATCCGACCATTCTCCAAGTCTACAAGCAATCCGCAATCAAACTTCACCTCTCATTCAAGCCTCAGTCACAAAATCCATTGTGAAACTTTCCTACCTATCCACCCCCATTCACACAACAGACCACTAATTTCTACTCTTCAACATTAACAACAAGACCTCCAACCTTTTCTAACCATCATGCTCTGCGGTCTCCCGATTCCGATTCTCCATCACAGGAGACACAACTCAACTAGGAACTCTCTTTTGACCTCTCATCCTCACACCTATAAAGCCCTCATTCCCATTATAGCTTCCCCCTTTACACAATTACTAGGGCTAACATTATTCTCACTATTTCTATTCAACGCCCAATCCATCACTAAGAAAACCCCCATTCTCAATGATCTTCTCCTAGACGCAAATCCAGACATATGCGCTATTACAGAAACTTGGCTCAAACCAACAGACACTGCACTAATTAACCAATTACCTACACATTCATATGACTTCTTCTCCATTCCCCGACAGAAAAGAAAAGGTGGAGGAATTCTTCTTGCTACCAAAAAAGATTTGAATTTCACCCAATACACAGTCAACTCTCCTAACAAACTGGAAACAGGCCTTTTCAAATCAAACCTTCTTCAAATCCTTCTTGTATATGCCCCCCCAGGCCTTCTCGACTCAGATACCTCCCCTCTCCTTGAACTAATAGTCTCCCACATTAATCTAGATTCTCCAGCAATTATACTCGGTGACTTCAATTTACATGTCAACAATCCCTCTCTATCTACAAATGGGAAAACTTTCATTACCGCCTTGTCTGCTTTAGGTTTCAATCAAATTATCAAGAAACCCACCCATAAAGCAGGTCATACATTGGACCTCATCTTCACCAATTCTGGTATCTCTAACTCAACTCAACCGATCTGCGAACCAGTACCCTGGTCGGACCACTCTCTAATCTCGACCACCATCACACTGGCACAAAAAAACAGCACCCTCGCCCCTCAACAACAATTCTCCTACAGGAAAATATGTGCATCTGAGGACCTCCACAACCACCTAGTCTTAGAACTACCACACTTGGACCTTTCCTCTCCTAATTCAGCACTTCATTCTTGGAATAATATTACAGAAACTGCAGCTAATAAACTCTGTCCTCTAACAACTAAAAAACTAAAACACAACCTTCCAAAAAAACAACCTTGGTTTAATGAAGAACTACAAAATCTAAAACTTTCCCTCAGACGGAACGAAAGCAAATGGCGCAAATCTCCTTCAGTTTCCACCCTCTCTGCCTACAAACTTGCTCTCCACCACTACAAAAATTCCTTGCTAAAAATCAAAAGAGACTTCTATGCTCATAAGATCCATCATATGATCTTTGATGCTAAAGCCCTTTTCGCCTACGTCTCCAACTTAACTCAAATCCAAATACCTGACATTCCATTTAACAAAGCCCAAGAAAAAGCAGAGGAGCTTGCCCTCTTCTTCAACAACAAAATAGCCAACCTTCTTTCTAAGAATTCGCTCATTACCTCTTCCCCTCACAGTACCTTTATACACCATAACAAAAACATCTCACTCAATTCATTTGAACCCACTACAACTTCGGAGATCCTTAGAATACTGAAAAATATGAAACCATCGACACACCCATTAGACCAAATCCCTTCCAAATTACTCCTCCTTATTCCGGACACCATATCCAAAGCTCTGACAGACATAATCAACTGCTCTTTATCTAAAGGACTCTACCCTGACGACCTCAAAATGGCATCAATCAAACCGCTCTTAAAAAAACCAAAGTTAGACCCAGATGACCCCTCCAACCTTCGCCCTATCTCAAACCTCCCATTCATTGCTAAAGTCATGGAAAAACTGGTTAACTCTCAATTATCAGACTACCTGGAAGACCACAAAATTCTCTACCCTTCACAATATGGCTTCAGGAAATCGTTAAGTACAGAATCTCTACTAATTTCCTTAATAGACTACCTCACCCTAGGCCTAGACAAAGGCCAGTCCTACCTTTTGATTCTCTTGGACCTCTCAGCCGCCTTTGATACTGTTAACCACTCCATGCTCGTAAACCAACTATTGAACATCGGCATAACAGGCTCTGCACTATCCTGGTTCCACTCATTCTTAAAAAACAGAGGCTTCAAGGTAAAAATTCACAGCAAAGAATCTAAACGCTACCCTTCATCTCAAGGAGTTCCCCAAGGTTCATCTCTCTCACCCACCCTCTTTAACATTTACCTCCTCCCTCTCTGCCAGCTATTAACCAACTTGAACTTTAAACACTACCTTTATGCCGACGATGTCCAAATTGTGATACCAATCAAAGAATCCATTAAAAAAAACCCTCGATCTTTGGGATTATTGTCTGCAAGAAATCAACTCCCTCCTTTCCAGTATGAATTTAATCCTAAATTCCTCAAAAACGGAACTCCTTCTCATATCCTCTGAGATCTGCCACACCCCCACAATTCCTCAAACTAATTTACAAACAACAAAAGTAAGAGATTTGGGCGCAATCATCGATAATAGGCTTAACTTAAAAGCTTTCATAAACCAAACTACTAAAGACTGCTTTCATAAACTACATGTTCTAAAAAGAATAAGACCACTGTTCCACAACCATGACTACAGGACTATCCTCAAGCAATAATCTTCTCCAAGTTAGACTATTGCAATTCTTTATTATTAGGTATCCCATCAGCTCACACCAAACCGCTACAAATGGTTCAAAATACGGCAGCCAGAATTCTAACAAATACAAGGAGAAGAGAGCACATCTCCCCAATCCTTAAAGATTTACACTGGCTGCCAATCCATTTCAGAATTCTTTATAAGTCAATCACCATAATCTACAAATCCATACAACAAATCGCTCCTCTCAACCTACAAATCCCTTTCATAAAGCATACATCCTCCAGACCCATAAGAGAGTTCTACAAAGAGTCTCTACAAGTACCGCCTTCCAAAACGTCCCTCCACATAACTTACAGAGATAGGGCTTTCTCCACAGCAGGACCCACTCTTTGGAATTCCATACCAACGGAACTTAGACAGGAACCCTGCTTACTGACATTCAGGAAAAGACTTAAAACATGGCTTTTCAAACAAGCCTTCCCAGACTCAGATTAAAAACATTTCTATCCGATATTCAACCTCCAAGCAACATCTTTCTTATTATAACCATCCTGGTAACCTACCCCTAAGCATTATAAACATTCAGAATTTTCATTACTTATGATTTATTCTTTATTGTTAAAAACTACATATTTATACTGAACAATTCATTGTAAATCACTCACTTCCATTATTGGAAATTCTACCATTCTACGGGTTTACACACTATGTTAAAGTTACTATCTTTTCTTCTTCTTGCTCCTAGTTGTACGACTCCTTGTTTATTGTAACTGCATTTATATTTTGTATTGTACATATTATCACCCCATTGTTTACTGTAAACCGGCTTGATGTGATATTATCACGAATGCCGGTATAGAAAAAATTAAAATAAATAAAATAAATAAACTTCTTTATTTATTTATTTATTTATTTATTTATTTACATCTTTTATATACCGACATTCGTTTGCACATCACATCAGTTTACAGTGAAACAGCTAGTTCACCAAAGATTTGGAATGAGAATAGGAAATTAGAAATTTAGAAAGTTACATTTTAATGTTTTAGGAGAAGTTACAACATTTCAGGGGGGATAAGTTATATGTACAGGGTGCTACTGATACAACAACAATGCATTTTTATATATATGGTGTCTTAACATTGGGAAAATATGAGAGAAAATCTTTGTACAGGAGTTATTAATTTATGAAGTCTGGATTAGGGTGCTTGATTGTTTGGAGTGGGTGGGAGCTATGGAAAGGACTTTGTGAACAGCCATGTTTTCAAATTTTGTTTTTGAAGGTTTGTGTGTTAGATTCTAGTCTTAGGTCTGGTGGCATTGAGTTCCATATGGTGGGGCCGGCTAGTGAAAGGGTTCATTCTCTGGTGGAGGTGAAGTGTGTTAATTTGGGGGATGGAGCGGGTATAGTTCCATTGTGGGCGGATCTGGTGGCTCTCCTTGGGGTTTGGAAGTGGAGGGAGGCATTTAGCCAGTGAACGTTTTGATTGTGTAGGGTCTTGTGTATTATGGTTAGACTCTTGAAAAGGATTCGGGATCGGGAGCCAGTGGAGGTTTTTTAGAATTGGTGTAATATGATCATTTCTACGGGTGTTTGTGATGACTCTGGTGGTGGCATTTTGTAACATTTGTAGGGTTTGAGAGTTGAGGCAGGGAGACCTAGTAGTATGGTGTTGCAGTAGTCAGTCTTAGAGAAGATTATTGCTTGCAGGATGGTTCGGAAGTCATTTGGGTGAAGGAGAGGTCTTAGTTTCTTTAGAACGTGGAGTTTGTAGTAACAGTCTTTCATGGTTGTGCTTATGAATTTTTTTTTTTTAATTTTCTCTTTATTAGGTTTTTTTAAGTCAATAATATACCAAGCTTATCTTTGTTACAGAAACATGGTGATTTACATCACAGGAAAATTTAACAAAATGAAATATTGTCTGAATTAAGTATCTCAGATTAAATACACCTCATTAGACCACAAGCATGGGGGGGGGGGGGGGGGGGGAAAGAGGGGTACTGCAAAATCAAGGGAGATAAGACAGAAAGAAAATACAATAAGGGGCGGATTTTCAGAGCCCTGCTCGCGTAAATCCGCCCAAAACCGGGCGGATTTACGCGAGCAGGGCCCTGCGCGCCGGGAAACCTATTTTACATAGGCCTCCCGGCGCGCGCAGAGCCCCGGGACTCGCGTACGTCCCGGGGTTCTCGGAGGGGGGCGTGTCGGGGGGCGGGGCCGGAGCGCGCGGCGTTGCGGGGGCGTGTCGGCAGCATTTTGGGGGCGGGTACGGGGCGTGGCTACGGCCCGGGGGCGTGGCCGCACCCTCCATACCCGCCCCCAGGTCGCGGCCCGGCGCGCAGCAGGCCCGCTGGCGCGCGGGGATTTACGTCTCCCTCCGGGAGGCGTAAATCCCCCGACAAAGGTAAGGGGGGGGTGTAGACAGGGCCGGGGGGGTGGGTTAGGTAGGGGAAGGGAGGGTAAGGTGAGGGGAGGGCAAAGGAAAGTTCCCTCCGAGGCCGCTCCGATTTCGGAGCGGCCTTGGAGGGAACGGGGGGAGGCAGCGCGGCTCGGCGCGCGCAGGCTATACAAAATCGATAGCCTTGCGCGCGCCGATCCAGGATTTTAGTGGATACGCGCGGCTCCGCGCGTATCTACTAAAATCCAGCGTACTTTTGCTTGAGTCTGATGCGCAAGCAAAAGTAGGCTGATCGCGCTTCTTTTAAAATCTACCCCTAAGGAAATAGCGAACTAACTTCAGGTATCTCTATCTGGACCATCTGAACTGCCACCCATCTGCTGTTCAAACTTTTTAGGATTGACAAAGCTCCTTAGCTGCTTGGGCTGAAAAAAAATATAACTATCCCTCCCATACTTAAGAACACATTTACATGGGAACCTGAGCATGAAAGAGGCACCAAGAGCTAATACTTCCTGTTCTAAAGCTAGAAAGCTCTTTCTTTTCTGTTGGATTTCTTTTGTTAAATCTGGGAATATTCGAAGACAGGATCCCATAAAAGGTACATTAATTTTTTTAAAGTATGCACGCATAATTATTCCCATATCAAAAAAGGATTTGCACTCACAAAGCGGGGAGTAGCTGGCTTATTACGGCGGTTACTACCCCAAACCAAATAAGCCTGATACTTCACTTTCAATGCATATCCAGCATAGCTCTCTGCTTCAACGGCAGGGGAGAAGAAAAACGAATACTTCACGCATATCCAGCATAGCTCTCTGCTTCAACAGCAGGGGAGAAGAAAAACTGATACTTCACGCATAACCAGCATAGCTCTCTGCTTCAACGGCAGGGGAGAAGAAAAACTGATACTTCACGCATATCCAGCATAGCTCTCTGCTTCAACAGCAGGGGAGAAGAAAAACTGATACTACACGCATATCCAGCATAGCTCTCTGCTTCAACGGCAGGGGAGAAGAAAAACTGATACTTCACGCATATCCAGCATACCTCCCTGCTTCAACGGCAGGGGAGAAGAAAAACAACCAATAAGGGCTGAATAACATACAGATCGATCCAGTAAAGTGCGGCCGCGTTTACCCCGCTCCTAACTCGCGTTCTACTCACTTTCCGGCCGCATTAGCCCTTCCTGCGATACACTATCCCCTTTAACCTACTCCTACTGCGTCCTAAAATCCCCGGGCAACCCCTTCCGCACGCGGCATGTATATTGCATGTAAACGATCGAATTAGCTATTCCCTACCATCCAGTAACGCGCGCCCCGACTATCGCTATTTTACCCTGCCGTTTTGCCGCGCGTTTAACCTGCTAACTTACCGCCTACCCTTACCCCTGCGTTAGAGGCAGGGGTAAGGGTAGGCGGCAAACTTTCCCCCAGACCCCGCTTTCCTGCCCTGGCCGCGTCCATGGGTGCCGGTCTCCGGGGCAGCCCCAGTCCTCTTCCCTCCTCCCGAAGCAACAAAAGCAAAAAAAAAAACGAAGAAAAAAAGTTGCAAGAGAGAGAGGGGAGAGAGGACGGGCAATCCTACGCTCGGGATGGCCAGTCCCTCACCCCTCCTCCCGAGGCAAGGCGCGAAAAGCAGCTTTGCTTCGGGAGGAGGGAAAAGAGGACTGGCAGTGTGAAGCGACCAAGTGACTTACTTTTTTTTGCAGCCCTCCGGAGGAGACGGCCATCAGCAGAAATGGATCGCGGCTCCCCTCCCCTGCCTCCCGGAGAAGATGGATGCCTGCACGGGGGAAAGCGGCCCCTGTGCGTGCAATTGGCCGCTCAAGACGTGACGTCACGACGTTCGTCACGTCTTGAGCGGCCAATTGCACGCACAGGGGCCGCTTTCCCCCGTGCAGGCGTCCATCTTCGCCGGGAGGCAGGGGAGGGGAGCCGCGATCCATTTCTGCTGATGGCCGTCTCCTCCGGAGGGCTGCAAAAAAAAGTAAGTCGCTTCGCCGCTTTACACTGCCAGTCCTCTCTCCCCTCCTCCCGAAGCAAAGCTGCTTTTCGCGCCTTGCCTCGGGAGGAGAGGAGCCGGACTGGCCATCCCGAGTGTAGGATTGCCCGTCCTCTCTCCCCTCGCTCCCGGAGCAAGGCTGCTTTCGCGCCTTGCTTCGGAAGGAGGGGAGAGGGCTGACAATCACCCGCCCGCCGGCTCCCACCTCGATGACAGCCCGCCAGATGAACGCGTGCCCGCCGGCTCCCACCGCCGCCGCCTGGATAAACGCGCGCCCACCCGCCCGCCGGCTCCTGCCTCAATGACAGCCCGCCGGCTACCGCCTCGATGAACTCGCTCCCGCCTCGAACGCACGCCCGCCGGCTCCCACCAGTAAGTTAACTTTTTTTACACTTTTGTTTTTTACACTTTTGTTTTAATTTTCGCCTGAGCCTTGCTTTGGGAGGGGGGGAACCATCCACTTCCTGGTACCTGTCATTTCAAATGTCATTTGAAATGACATTTGAAATGACAGGTACCAGCGCACCCAGGATACTGAATAGGCGCTGTATTAAGTGCCTATACAGAAAATGGGTTGCGCGGGCCTAACCCTTCGCCTAACGCTTCGCAGACGTGGCTTGCATTTGCAAGCAATTTAAATAGAGTATCAGGCGGTATGTGACCAGGACTGTGCATGCGGGGAACGAGGGTACGCCCGGCACTGCCGCACTCTTTCTAACGCGGCCTTGCTGTATCGACCTGATAGTCTGGGTAAAACAAATAAGCATGGGTGTAGCTTGCTTATTGTGGCGGTTACTACCCCTAACTAATCAAGCTTGATATTTCACTTGGATGCAGCTCCATCACTGCTCTCTACATTAATGGTGGGGGTGGAAGGGAAATAGAACCAAAGAGCTAAGAGAAACAGATAAGTATGAGAAAAAAAATGTGTAAAGCTTGCTGAGCAGACTGGATGGGCTGTTTGGTCTTCTTCTGCCGTCATTTCTATGTTTCTATTAAAGAAGGAAATCAATAATGTTGCTTTTTCAACAATTTCATAAGTGGAGGATTCCCAAAACTCAGTCAAGTTTTCTAACACATTTTGGATTGGTGGTTTATGTTGATTTCTTCGTTTTGGCAAGAAATACACCTTCTCCAGGAGTAGAGTCTTATCAGGGGAAATCTCCAAAATTTCATGAATATACCGATTCACGGTTTTCCTAGGCAATTCTCCAACAACCCTGGGGAAATTGATAATCCTCAAATTTAAATGCCTTAATGTGTTCTCCATTTTCTCGATTTTTCTTTTAATCATTCCGCAATCTTGTATCATTGATGTCTATACTTCTTTAACTTGTTTCAGTCCTGTCTCCAAATCAGTAATTTTCTCAGTCACTTCCAATTTATATCCATCAAAGTTCTAGCTGACAGGAAACCGAATTGATTTTAGCCGAGCATTCTGCTATGGACTTCGCCATTGCAGATGACAAATTCCACAGGCAATCCTGTAACTACCTTTGGCTTTTCCAAAGTTACCTCTCCCATGGTGTGGGGAAGGGAGTCCTGCCCCAACATCTCACCTCCAGGATTCCGCTGTTCTTCTCGCCTTCCCAGATCGCTCTCACCCAGGGAGGTCTCTCCACAGAGAGTGAGGTCTCACCCACAGAGGTCCGCGCCTGCTCTCCCAGTGACGCTGCCCCTTCAAGCTGCCTTTCGAGAGCTAACACTTCGGGGCTCTCAGGCAGCCGCGGCGTCAAAGTCGCACGCTCAGCTGGTGGAAGTCAGTCGTCCAATGGGCTGAGGGAAACCACCTCCGAGGTCCGGTCACTAGCTCCCCTCTGTGACCCGACAGCCGGACCACTCAGCACCGTTGCCTCAGAGCCAGCGACACACTACAGGATCGTTCTCTGTCCAGTTGGGATCGCCGAAGTAGAAGAGTAAGCTCTGGGTCTCCCCTTTCGTTTTGCAGGCATTTTTTTTCACGAAATATTTCAGCAGGAAAAAAAGACGCCGGAGCAGGAGCACTGTGTGTCTGCTTAGTCCACCATCTTGGCTTCACCCCCTCCCTAATTATTTTTTCATACTTATGAATTTTTTAAGGTTCAATTCGCTGTCTAGGATGATGTTTAGGTCTCTTACGGGTTGTGTGATTGGGTGTTTGGGATGGATGAATTGAATGTCGTTTAGGGTCTTTTCGTTTAGTTTGTGACTTATTAATAGTAGTTCAGTTTTGGAGGTATTTAGGGCAAGATGCATTTGGGTGAGTAGCTGGTTAATGGCCGTGAGATAGGTGTCCCATAGTTGGAGGAATTTGGGAATGGATTCAGTGATGGGTATTAAGGATTCAGTGATGGGTATTAAAATTTGGACATCGTCTGCATATATAAAGTGTGTGAATCCAAGGTCGGAAAGGAGTTTGCATATGGACAGCATATAGATATTGAAGAGTGAGGAAGATAATGAGGAACCTTGGGTACATCACGGGTAAGTCTGGTAGGTTCGGATTCGTTATTGCCTATTTTGACCTTGTATTGTCTGTTTTCAAGTTAAGATTGGAACCAGAGTAGGGCAGTGCCAGTTATGCCAATTTCGATGAGTCTGTCAATAAGGATTTTATACTGATGGTGTCAAAAGCTGCTGAGATGTCTAGCATTGCTAGAATATAGGATTAGCCTTTGTTCTTTTGAGAACAGTGTCAGTGAGGGAGATTAGACGTGTTTTCGTGCTGAAGAATTTGCGAAAACCGAATTGCGAGTGGTATAGGATGTTGTGTTTTTCTAGGTGTTCAGTTAGTTGGGTGTTAACTACTTTTTCAAGTAGTTTGGCTAAGAAGGGGAGAGTAGAACTTGACAATGCTTATGCTTTTTCCTATTTTTCCAATTTTTGAAGGATGTTTTATTTTTCTAAAATAGCCTTTCACCTCACCTTTTAACAATGCCATTAATCATTTTGCCTTCCTCCCACCTTTCTTAATGCATGGAATACATCTGGACTGCGCTTCTAAGATTGTATTTTTAAACAATATCCACGCTTACAGGCGGATTTTAAATGCCCTGCTCGCGTAAATCCGGCCGGATTTACGCGAGCAGGGCCCTCGCGCGCCGGTGCGCCTATTTTGCAAAATCGGCAGCCTTGCGCGCGCCGATCTCGGATTTTTATAAGATACGCGCGGCTACGCGCGTATCTTATAAAATCCAGCGTACTTTTGTTTGCGCCTGGTGCGCGAACAAAAGTATGCGATCGCGCTATTTTTTAAAATCTACCCCTATTGTACACTTTTAACCTTTGCAGCTGCAACTTTCAGTTTTTTTCTAACTATTTTCCACATTTTATCAAAGATTTCCTTTTGAAAATTTAGTTTTAGAGTTGTAGATTTATATATTGTCCCCCTTCCAGTCATTAGTTCAAATCTGATCATATTATGAGCACTATTGCCAAGTGCCCCACCATCATTACCTCTCTCACCAAATCCTGCATTCCACTAAGAATTTAATCTAAAATAGCTCCCTCTCTCGTTGGTTCCTGAACCAATTGCTCCATGAAGCAGTCGTTTAATCCATCCAGGAAATGTAACATCTGGTTACGACCAAGAGTATAATGAAAAGTCTTGATGGTAACACATTTGAAGTTTATGATGGCGTTGAAAAGTAAAACATGAATTAATAGTGTAAACCTTTTTGTGAGTAATGGATGTTTGAAGGTTTATCGAAGATTTTTATTCATTGACACTTGGTGTTACATATAAAATACTTAAAAAAAAATGTTGGTGTGTCTGCCGAAATAGTAGGTGGTCGGTGGTGAGTTAATGATTATAAGTTGCAAATAACTAGTGAGCAACCATTTGTTGGGGCTTTTGATGCTGAACATATGAAACCACCACTTTTCCACACACATATATTTACATATATGTATTGAATTTTGAATAAATTTACTTGGAGCAGACATTACATCCTTTTTTTGATTGGAAAATTGTTTCTAGGTGGTTATTCATTTTTTGACATTTACATGATAAGATTAACCAGAGAGCCCTGATGTTGATACAGATTCTGACTGTCTGGAGGATGGGGAAATTCCTCCGGAATTAGAACAGTAAAGGTCTATGTTGCTGTTCTTTCATAGGGATGAATTGCTGGCCCTGATTTTCCAGACATTGATGATGCAGGGTGTTCCTGGAACAGATTCTATGTCTGAGCCAAAGAAAAATCCCATTTTGGTTTCTTTGCATAAAGCCTCTTGTTTTTTCCCGGTTATGGAGGCCATTCAAGAATTGATTGATCTTGAATAGGATGACCCAGAGGGAAATTTTAAAGGGGGTCGGACCTTGAAAGTCCTTTTCTCCCTGGGTCCAGTGGCGAGAGAACATCTGCGTTTCCCGAAAGTGGATACTCTTGTCTGTGCTGTCTCTAAATGGACGACTATCCCTGTGGAGGGAGGAGCGGCCTTGAAGGATAAGAGAATTGAGGCCATCCTTAAGAAAGCATTTGAAGCAGTGGCAATGAATTTGCAGACTGCAGACTTCAGACTGGCAGCCCTGTTGCTGCCTTGGAGGAAGAAAGTCTCATGATTGGAGAGCATCAACCGGGTGCAGCAGGAAAGGACCTGTAGCAAGGACCTGCTCTCCAGGTGATGCATTGTCCTTTTGCACCGAGGATATCCCTTCCTCCCAAGGCCTACTGCCCAGGAGGGAAGGGTTAGGTTGGCCGTCATAGTTGGTGATTCGATTATTAAGAATGTAGATGGCTGGGTGGCTGGTGGGCGTGAGGATCGCCTGGTAACATGCTTACCTGGTGCGAAGGTGGCGGACCTCACGCATCACCTAGATAGGATTTGAGACAGTGCTGGGGAGGAGCCGGCTGTCGTGGTACATGTGGACACCAACGACATAGGAAAATGTGGGAGGGAAGTTCTGGAAGTCAAATTTACGCTCTTAGGTAGAAAGCTTAAATCCAGAACCTCTAGGGTAGCATTCTCTGAAATGCTCCCTGTTCCACGCGCAGGTCATCAGAGGCAGGCAGAGCTCCGGAGTCTCAATGCGTGGATGAGATGATGGTGCAAAGAGTTTTATTAGGAACTGGGGAAACTTTTGGGGAACGGGGGAGTCTCTTCCAAAGAGATGGGCTCCACCTTAACCAGGGTGGAACCAGACTGCTGGCGCTAACCTTTAAAAAGGAGATAGAGCAGCTTTTAAACTAGAACAAAGGGGAAAGCCGACAGTCGCTCAGCAGCGCATGGTTCAGAGAAAGGTATCTTCAAAGGATACTAATGATGCATTAGAATTAGGGCATCCCAACAGTGAGATTCCAGTAATAAGAAAAGTAGTCCAAGTGCCTGTAACTAAAAACTCACCTGAGCTAAAAAATTCTAACTTACCCCTATCAATTAAAAAGCAGAATAAAAATACAAACAAAAAGCAAACTTTGAAATGTTTGTATGCTAATGCCAGAAATCTAAGAAGTAAGATGGGAGAATTAGAATGCTCCATCATTTCCAAAAACTATCCCCAACAGCAACACCCACAAAACTCCATGGTACACCCCTGAACTAAAAAATACCAAAAGACTCCTTTGCCAAGCTGAAAAAGCCTGGAGAAGACTTCCATCTCCTTATCACCTCGACAAATAGAGAACACTCCTCTACATTTACAGAACCGACATTGACAAAGCCAAGCGTGAATTCTACGTAAAAAATTCATCATCATCAACACAACCCCAGAGCACTATTTGATTTTGTCGCCAAACTGACGCAACCCAACCACATCACTCCATCCTAAGACGGCAACGCAAAGACCTGCGATGATCTTGCCCGTTTCTTCTCTGAGAAAATCACCAACCTCATAGCTCGCAAACTCCACACAAACAAAGATTCACCAACCCCAACCAACAAACCACCAACCATCTGGACCAACTTTGACCCATCGCATCAACCAAAGTAAAGAAGATCATCCAAAAAATCAACCCAGCCTCACACCCCATCGACACAATCCCAGTCAAGACCCTCAAACTCATCCCAGACATCATCGCCAAACCCATCGCAGACATAATAAACACCTCACTTGAACAAGGCATTTTCCCAGAAGCACTTAAATGTGCTATAATTAAACCCATCCTCAAAAAACCACACCTCAACCCATCCGACCTCTCCAACTACAGACCTATTGTTACGTTTGGGCAGTGATCCGGTGTAGTGAACACCACCTTCAGGAGTGACTCCAGGTGGAGAGAGACGGAGATAGCTGGAAGGTCTCTGATGATGGCTGGGAAGGAATGCGATGTGGCAGGAGTGTATGGAGGTGGGCGATGGCTGTGATATATGCAGCAGAGTACTGGCTGGGAACAAGGTCAAGGTCCAGGCAGGGTCAAGGCAGGCGGCAGGCAACAGAGTCAAAGTCCAGGCAGGGTCAAGGCAGGCGGCAGGCAACAGAGTCAAGGTCCAGGCAGGGTCACAAGAACCTTATAGCAAGACAGAGAACCCGAAGGCCACACACACACGACAAGGCAGAGAGCCCAAAGGCCATACACACATGGCAAGGCAGAGGGCCCAAAGGCCACGCACACACAGCAAGGCGGGAGACCCGAAGACCACGCACACACAGCAAGGCAGGAGACCCGAAGGCCACACACACACAGCAAGGCAAGGCAAGGCAGAAGACCCGAAGGCCACACACACACAGCAAGGCAGGGCAGAGGGCCGAAGGCCACACATATACAGCAAGGCAAGGTAAGGCAGAAGGCCCGAAGGCCACACACATGCAGCAAGGCAAGACAAGGCAGAAGGCCCGAAGGCCACACACAGCAGGGCAAGGCAGAAGGCCCGAAGACCACACACAGCAAGGCAAGGCAGAAGGCCCGAAGGCCACACACAGCAAGGCTAGAGCAGGGAGCCCAACGAGCTCGATGCCGAAGCACTGGAGTCTTGGGTAGGCAGGGTTATAAAGGCACATCCAAGACATAGAGCAGATGGATTGGGCCAGCCAGGAGAGCCTGCTCTTGAAGGACCCCTGGTGGTGAGGCGGTTGCACAGCAGCCATAGCCGTAACAGTACCCCCCCCCACTCTAAGGCCTCCCCCTCCTCCTGGGTCCCAACTCTGCAGGGGGTACTGACTGATAATAAAGTTAGACCCCTCCTGGGGTGGCATGGTAATTTTCAACCCCTCCTGAGTTGCAGTGGCAGGTTCATTCCCTTCCTGAGGTAGCGAGGTGGGCTCAACCTCTTCCGGAGCTGATGCAGCGATTTCACTCCCCTCCTGGGGAGAAGTGAAGAATTCTACCCTGTCCTGGGGCGGCAAAACAGCCTCAAACCCTTCCGGGGGGGGCAACCAGGCAGTCTCTAACCCCTCCTGGGGTAATGTGATGAATTCTACTCCTTCCTGGGGCGACCAAGCAGTCTCTGACTCTTCCTGGGGTGACAAGGCAGTCTCCGACCCCTCCAGAGGCGGCAGCAGGGCCGGTTCGGACCCCTCCAGGGGCGGCAGCAGGACCAGTTCGGACCCCTCCAGGGGCGGCAGCAGGGACTGGTTTGAACCCCTCCAGGGGCGGCAGGAGGGACTGGTTTGAACCCCTCCAGGGGCGGCAGCAGGACTGGTTCAGACCCCTCCAGGGGCGGCAGCTGGGCCGGTTCAGACCCCTCCAGGGGCGGCAGCTGGGCCGGTTCAGACAGCAGGGTAATGGAATCTGTTATGGATGGTTCACCAGTAGTGGGAGTACTTGTGATGGAACGAAGGGAGGATAAAGACTGGATGGCTAAGGACTTGGTAAGCAGAGATGGATCTTTGGAGCCTAGATCATGATTCCCTGGTTCTGAAGGGTGGACAGGCAGCTTGTTAAAAGAACAGGCAGCTCTGGAACGTCTTGAGGCACTTTTCGTTAGTCGTGACCAGGCTGCAGCTGAGGGAAGCAGAGCTCTGCTCGGGTTAATTAGCTTTCTCTGCTTTAGGAGAACTTGTTCCTGAAACCCCAGTATGGCAGTCACCGGAGCCTTCTTGTCCAGGTGAGTTTTGGGGCTTTCTAGAAGATAACTTGTGCTTTTAGGAGAAATTTTCTGTAGGGTTTCATGAAGTAATGTGTTGTCAATAGTCCGAACCTTCTTAGTTGGGCCAGAAGCAGAATGCAGGGTAGTTGAGCTGACTGTTTTTCCTAATGAAACAGCTGGTCCTAGAGCTGAGCAACAGGGGCAATGTTTGCCTGGAGATAATAGGCTTGGGATACACGCACACTTCCACCATCCAGGCTTAGGAGTAGAACAGTTCAAACATTCCTGGTAGACAGAAACATTTCTTTTGTAGCAGTTACTGCAGGTCCAATGTTCCTGATCTGCAAGCTGACAGGCTAGACAGTTCTGGTAGCTTGGGTAATTTAAGGTCTGACAGGAATTGCAGGTATAAAACCTTTGAGTCTGAGGCATGTCGTGGTTTGAGAGAAAAAAACCCTGTGTCAACCCGGTTGAACTCTGTGTCAACCGGGTTGACACAGAGTTCTATCTCGCTCTCTGGAGGGTGGCTTCGCCATACTGTTACGTTTGGGCAGTGATCCGGTGTAGTGAACACCACCTTCAGGAGTGACTCCAGGTGGAGAGAGACTGAGATAGCTGGAAGGTCTCTGATGATGGCTGGGAAGGAATGTGATGCAGCAGGAGTGTATGGAACTGGGCGATGGCTGTGATATATGGAGCAGAGTACTGGCTGGGAACAAGGTCAGGGTCCAGGCAGGGTCAAGGCAGGTGGCGGGCAACAGAGTCAAAGTCCAGGCAGGGTCAAGGCAGGTGGCAGGCAACAGAGTCAAGGTCCAGGCAGGGTCACAAGAACCTTATAGCAAGACAGAGAACCCGAAGGCCACACACACACACGACAAGGCAGAGAGTCCGAAGGCCACGCACACACAGCAAGGCGGGAGACCCGAAGGCCATGCACACACAGCAAGGCAGGAGACCCGAAGGCCATGCACACACAGCAAGGCAGGAGACCCGAAGGCCACACATACACAGCAAGGCAAGGCAGAAGACCCAAAGGCCACACACACAGAGCAAGGCAAGGCAAGGCAGAAGACCCGAAGGCCACACACACACACAGCAAGGCAAGGCAGAAGGCCCGAAGGCCACACACACACAGCAAGGCAAGGCAGAAGACCCAAAGGGCACACACACACACACACAGCAAGGCAGGAGACCCGAAGGCCACACACACACAGCAAGGCAAGGCAAAAGACCTGAAGGCCACACACACACAGCAAGGCAAGGCAAAAGACCTGAAGGCCACACATACACAGCAAGGCAAGGCAAGACAAGACAGATAACCCGAAGGCCACACACACAGCAAGGCGGGAGACCCGAAGGCCACGCACACACAGCAAGGCAGGAGACCCGAAGGCCATGCACACACAGCAAGGCAGGAGACCCGAAGGCCACACACAGCAAGGCAAGGCAGAAGACCTGAAGGCCACACATACACAGCAAGGCAAGGCAGAAGACCCGAAGGCCACACACACACAGCAAGTCAAGGCAAGGCAGAAGCCCCAAAGGCCACACACACACAGCAACGCAAGGCAGAAGACCCAAAGGCCACACATACACAGCAAGGCAAGGCAAGGCAGAAGACCCGAAGGCCACACACACACAGCAAGGCACGGCAGAAGACCCGAAGGCCACACATACACACAGCAAGGCAAGGCAAGGCAGAAGGCCTGAAGTCCACACACACACGGCAAGGCAGAAGACCCAAAGGCCACACATACACAGCAAGGCAAGGCAAGGCAGAAGACCCGAAGGCCACACACACACAGCAAGGCAAGGCAGAAGGCCCGAAGGCCACACACACACAGCAAGGCAAGGCAAGGCAGAAGGCCCGAAGGCCACACACACACAGCAAGGCAAGGCAAGGCAAGGCAGAAGGCCCGAAGGCCACACACATGCAGCAAGACAAGGCAGAAGGCCCGAAGACCACACACAGCAGGGCAAGGCAGAAGGCCCGAAGGCCCACTCACAGCAAGGCAAGGCAGAAGGCCCGAAGGCCGCACACAGCAAGGCTAGAGCAGGAAGCTCAACGAGCTCGATGCCGAAGCACTGGAATCTTGGGTAGGCAGGGTTATAAAGGCACATCCAAGACATAGAGCAGATGGATTGGGCCAGCCAGGAGAGCCTGCTCTTGAAGGACCCCTGGTGGTGAGGCAGTTGCACAGGAGCCATAGCCGTAACACCTATCTCAAATCTCTCCTTCATATCCAAGATCATCGAGAAACACGTGAATATCCAACTATCCAAGCACCTAGAAAGTCATAACATCCTTTTCCCCAGCCAACATGGCTTCAGAAAATCCCTAAGCACCGAGACCCACCTCTTATCACTCACAGACACAGCACTAAGAGGCATCGATGCTGGTCACTTCTACCTTCTCATCCTACTGGACATCTCCGCTGCCTTCGACACCGTGAACCATGACATACTCATGACACGACTGGTGGAGATCGGCCTAAGTGAAAACACCCTCAGTTGGTTCCATTCATACCTATCCAACAGATCCTACAAAGTTCACCTCAACAACTGTGAATCAGAACAACACCCACTCACCCATGGAGTTCCACAAGGATCCTCCCTTTCATCAACCCTGTTCAATATATACATGCTCCCGCTCTAAATTCCTCTCCAGCATAAACCTCATCTTCTACATCTACGCAGACGACGTCCAGATTCTGCTGCCCATCAAAGAAAGCCTTACCAACGCCATCGCACTCTGGGACACCGTTGCCACACGAATAAAGAACCTTCTCTCCAGATATCCCTCACCCTCAACCACAAAAAAACTGAAATTCTACACATAGCAAACAAACCCCCCACCAAAACCAACAAAGACATCGCCTCCAGCCAACCAGACTCTCTGCTCATCAGTGAGGTCAGAGATCTCGGCATCACCCTGGACTCCGATCTCAACATGAAAAAACACATCAGCACGACAATCAAAGAGGGCTTCTACAAACTACAAGTCCTCAAAAAACTCAAACCACTACTTTTCCACAATGACTACTGCACAGTACTCCAATCCCTCATTCTATCCAAGTTGGATTACTGTAACTCCCTCCTCCTCGGTCTGCCCGCCTCTACCTTAAAACCCCTCCAGCTGCTCCAAAACGCAGCAGCCAGATCTCTCACAAACACCAACCATTCTGAACACATCACCCCAATACTAAAACAACTCCACTGGCTCCCCATATCACACAGATCACAATACCAAATTCTTACCATACTTCTCAAAACCATCAACAACCAAAATATCAAGTGGGCCAACGACCCTCCCCAACCACAACACTACCACAAAAACCTGCGATCTCAAAACCCGGGCCTACTCATAATACCCCACACTAAACTAGCACACCTCTCCTCCACCAGACAACGCACTCTCTCTGTAGCGGGCCCCACCCTTTGGAACAAACTCCCCCCCCCCCCCCCCCACCTCAGACTGGAACCCTCCATCCACTCATTCAAAAAGAAACTGAAAACATGGCTATTCCTCAAAGCCTACCAACACACACCCTACCCCCCCCCCACCTCCTTAGCCTACCATCACACAGTCTACACCCCTCCCCTCCCCCCACCCCACCCCCCACCTCTTCCATCTTTCCTTATAGCGCACATCTTAACCTTGAACTTCCCTCTCAGCAGAGTTACTTCATAAGCTCTCTTTTTGCAAACATTGTACATCCGGCCTCCAACATTGAGCCACTTCACCACACTAACAATTCCTTAACATCTACAATTATTCTTGTTAATTGTTATTCTTGTTACCTACTCTTCTTCTTGGGTTAATGCGAAAAAAATTAAGTTACAATGTTAATGCGAAAATAAGTTACAATGTCACAATGTTATAATGTTTTAATGTAAAATAGTCCGACCTCTAGTCATACTATTCCATTTGTTTTGATGTGAACCGATGTGATGTACACCAACGAATGTCGGTATATAAAAGCAATAAATAAATAAATAAACAAATCTCAGAGACATGCTGGAAGGAGAACAACCAATGGGATAGTGCTATACCGGGGTACAAACTATATCGCAATGACAGAGAGGAGCACCCGGGAGGCGGTGTGGCGATTTATGTCCAGGATGGCATAGAGTCCAACAGGATAAATATCCTGCATGAAACTAAATGCACAATTGAATCTTTATGGGTAGAAATCCCTTGTGTGTCGGGGAAGAGAGATAGGAGTATACTACCGTCCACCTGGTCAAGATGGTGAGACGGACAGTGAAATGCTAAGAGAAATTAGGGAAGCTAACCAAATTGGTAGTGCAGTAATAATGGGATACTTCAATTACCCCAATATTGACTGGGTAAATGTATCATCAGGACACGCTAGAGAGATAACGTTCCTGGATGGAATAAACGATAGTTTTATGGAGCAATTGGTTCAGGAACCGAGGAGAGAGGGAGCAATTTTAGATCTAATTCTCAGTGGAGCACAGGATTTGGTGAGAGAGGTAACGATGGTGGGGCCGCTTGGCAATAGTGATCATAATATGATCAAATTTGAATTAATGACTGGAAGAGGAACAGTATGCAAATCCACAGCTCTCGTGCTAAACTTTCAAAAGGGAAACTTTGATAAAATGAGAAAAATTGTTAGAAAAAAACTGAAAGGAGCAGCTACAAAAGTAAAAAGTGTGCAAGAGGCGTGGTCATTGTTAAAAAAATACCATTCTAGAAGCACAGTCCAGATGTATTCCACACATTAAGAAAGGTGGAAAGAAGGCAAAACGATTACCGGCATGGTTAAAGGGGAGGTGAAAGGAGCTATTTTAGCCAAAAGATCTTCATTCAAAAACTGCAAGAAGGATCCAAGAGAAGAAAATAGGATAATGCATAAACGTTGGCAAGTTAAATGTAAGACATTAATAAGACAGGCTAAGAGAGAATTTGAAAAGAAGTTGGCCATAGAGGAAAAAACTCACCGTAAAAACTTTTTAAAATATATCTGAAGCAGAAAGCCTGTGAGGGAGTTAATTGGAACATTAGATGATCGAGGGGTTAAAGGGGCACTTAGGTTAAAAAGCCATCGCGGAAAGATTAAATGATTTCTTTGCTTCGGTGTTTACTGAAGAGGATGTTGGGGAGGTACCTGTACTGGAGAAGGTTTTCATGGGTAAAGATTCAGATGGACTGAATCAAATCACGGTGAACCTAGAAGATGTGGTAGACCTGATTGACAAACTGAAGAGTAGTAAATCACCTGGACCGGATGGTATACACCCCAGAGTTCTGAAGGAACTAAAAAATGAAATTTCAGACCTATTAGTAAAATTTTGTAACCTATCATTAAAATCATCCATTGTACCTGAAGACTGGAGGATATCTAATGTAACCCCAATATTTAAAAAGGGCTCCAGGGGTGATCCGGGAAACTACAGACCGGTTAGCCTGGCTTCATTGCTAGAAAAATAGTGTAAAGTGTTCTAAACATCAAAATCACAGAACATATAGAAAGACATGGTTTAATGGAACAAAGTCAGCATGGCTTTACCCAAGGCAAGTCTTGCCTTACAAATCTGCTTCACTTTTTTGAAGGAGTTAATAAACATGTGGATAAAAGTGAACTGGTAGATATAGTATACTTGGATTTTCAGAAGGCATTTGACAAAGTTCCTCATGAGAGGCTTCTAGGAAAAGTAAAAAGTCATGGGATAGGTGGCGATGTCCTTTCGTGGATTGCAAACTGGCTAAAAGACAGGAAACAGAGAGTAGGATTAAATGGACAATTTTCTCAGTGGAAGGGAGTGGGCAGTGGAGTGCCTCAGGGATCTGTAGTGGGACCCTTACTTTTCAATATATTTATAAATGATCTGGAAAGAAATACGACGAATGAGGTAATCAAATTTGCAGATGATACAAAATTGTTTAGAGTAGTTAAATCACAAGCAGATTGTGATAAATTGCAGGAACACCTTGTGAGACTGGAAAATTGGGCATCAAAATGGCAGATGAAATCTAATGTGGATAAGTGCAAGTGATGCATATAGGGAAAAATAACCCATGCTATAGTTACACAATGTTAGGTTCCATATTAGGTCATAATGGATAACACATTGAAATCGTCGGTTCAATGTGCTGCGGCAATCAAAAAAGCAAACAGAATGTTGGGAATTATTAGAAAGGGAATGGTGAATAAAACGGAAATTGTCATAATGCCTTCGTATCGCTCCATGGTGAGACCGCACCTTGAATACTGTGTACAATTCTGGTCGTCGCATCTCAAAAAAGATATAATTGCGATGGAGATGGTACAGAGAAGGGCTACCAAAATGATAAGGGGAATGGAACAGCTCCCCTATAAGGAAAGACTAAAGAGGATAGGACTTTTCAGCTTGGAGAAGAAACGGCTGAGAGGAGATATGATAGAGGTGTTTAAAATCATGAGAGGTCTAGAACAGGTAGATGTGAATTGGTTATTTACTCTTTCGGATAATAGAAAGACTAGGGGGCACTCCATGAAGTTAGCATGTGGTACATTTATAACTAATTGGAGAAAGTTCTTTTTCACTCAACGCACAATTAAACTCCGGAATTTGTTGCCAGAGGATGTGGTTAATGCAGTTAGTATAGCTGGGTTTAAAAAAGGATTGGATAGGTTCTTGGAGGAGAAGTCCATTACCTGCTATTAATTAAGTTGACTTAGAAAATAGCCACTGCTATGACTAGCAACGGTAACATGGAATGACTTAGTTTTTGGGTACTTGCCAGGTTCTTATCATCTGGCTTGGCCACTGATGGAAACAGGATGCTGGGCTTGATGGACCCTTGGTCTGATCCAGTATGGCATGTTCTTATGTTCTTATGTAGAATGCTTCCTGTTGTTCCCTGGTAGCTTGCTCTTGTTTGTTTCATTCACAGGCGGTTGATGACTGGAATGATTTACAGGGCAATTATAGAACCCGCCACCAACTTCTTAGCAGATGCAGGCTGCGATTTGGTCTGCACCTCAACCTGAGGAGTGGCTTTGGTAATAGCAGCCAGACGCTAGTTATGGCTGAGGAATTGATTGCCGATGCGATCTCCAAGGCTAACCTTACGAAATTGCCTTTTAAAGGCTCACTCTTGTTTGGGAGCGAGTTGGAGAAGCTGGCCAGTAAGTGAAGTAAATTTCCAGTTCCTCGGTTGCTAGAAGATAAGAAGCAGTTGCTGTACTCCATTGGTATGAGGGTTTGTTTCAGAGGTTCCAAGCATTTTAAACCCTAAAGAGGGACAACCTTTCAGAGATCTATGCTTTTTGGAAGGTCTCAGTCCTTTCATCCCAGACAGCTAGTGCATCTCCCAACCCTCCCAATGAAGGTTTGTCGACCCACCCCGGGAACAGGAAATATAGGGACGCCTCTCTCTCTCTTATCAGAGGTGGGTTGAGATCACACCGGTTCAGTGGGTCCTGGAATTTATATGAGAAAGATATGCTCTGGATTTTCTCAATGTTCCTTAGGACATGTTCATTGTATCTCCCTACTTCTCCCCACAGAAGAAGTAGGCGGTGGAGTGTACACTGTCAAGGCTCCTTAGTCTGAAGGCTGTGGTTCCGGTACCCACGTTTCAAGAAAATAGGAGGCTGAGAAGTGGGAGAGCCTTTTAATTTTGGAATTGCCTGTCTCACCCGGGGTAAGGAGAGCGCGAACCAGCCCTGGTAAATTTCCTCTCCGACGCTTCCTGCTTGTGACGTCATCGGGGAGGGACCCGCTGGAGGTATAAAAGCTGGTCCCCCGTTCCATTTCATTGAGGCTGAGAAGTTGGAGAGCCTTTTAATTTTGGAATTGCCTGTCTCACCTGGGGTAAGGAGAGCGCGAACCAGCCCCGGTGAATTTCCTCTCTGACGCTTCCTGCTTGTGACATCATCTGGGAGGGACCCGCTGGAGATAAAAGCCGGTCCTCTAGCAGCGTGCAGCTGACGCCGGCGTGCCGCCCAAGCCGCGCACGCCTAAGGGGCGCTTGGCTTTGTTGAGGCATCGCAAGACTTTTTCCTTCGTACAGTGAGTAATACTTAACTATTTATCGACCACCTTGGCCTCCAATTAAGAGATAGCAGTAAATTTAAAGGTGAAGTGAAAAAACATATTTACAAGTTTCTAACTGTATAAATGCCACACACAAAGCGTAAGGCAAAGGTAAGGGAGATGGTTTCTTCCTCACCCTTGTCTACGCCTACGCAGTTGCAGATACCGGATTTTTTCACTTTATCATCTGGAAATTTACCAGGAGACCCAGCCGCAGAAGGATCCGATATGGAGCGGATTTCGGATCCTCAGTCTGAAATAACTTTGAGTCCTGGTGCACCAAGCCACCCTCCCCTCCACATAATTTGCCATCAGACTTTTTAAAACTAGGATCAGCTTTGGAAGGTTTTGGAGAGGAACCATACCTACTGAGGGGCAACTGGTTACAAGAGAAGAAAAGGAGTTAGGGCTTCCCCTGGATGAACCTAAAGAAATGACATTGTCTTCACTATGGACTGCTATAAAGTCCCTGGAAACAGCGATTATTAAGTTAACTAATGTTACAGTAGATTCAAATAAACGTTTTGATAATATTGAGCTCTCTCTTGGTAAGAAACAGGAAAAAATTGAACAAATGGAAACTAGATTGGTTAAATTAGAAAATTGGCAGCAAAAATTTGCTAAGGCAGAGATACTCTATGAAAAAAAGTTTGAAGGGATTGAAAATTCCTTGAAATATTTAAATTTAAGAGTACTTAATTTTCCAAGGCAAGAATTAATCTCTGCTTATGATATGTTTAGAGAATACCTAATGCAAATATTAAAGATGCCAGTAAAGTCTTTACCTGTTTTATCAAAAATTTATTATGTGTTACCAAGAGATAAAACAGATGAAAAGAATAAATTCGTAGAAGAACAGATTAACCTTTCAGCAATAATTGAGTCTTCTGTAGAGACGGTAATATCAACTAGGAACGATATGCATATTTCATTTACTTTCGCATCCGATAGGGAGACTGTATTGAGGCTTTATATGAAAAATCGTCTTGCCTTATTTCATGGTGAAAAAATACGTATATATCCTGATTTTTGTAGATCGACACAGGATAGGAGATGAAAATTCTTAAATTTGAGAACAGAGGTTGAGTCCAAGGGTGGGAAAATGTTGCTAAAGTTTCCCTGTAAATGTGAAATTGTATGTAATAATCAAAAGTACATTTTCTTTGAAGTGTCACAACTCCGAGCCTTCCTTGATTCTTAGTCCCCTAAAATAGTAGCTATGGAGTCTAGTGCTAGTAGAGAGATCTAGATGAAACCTTTAGTTTTCAATTGTAATAGGAGTTTTTTCCTAATTGTCCTTAAACCGCTCTTTTTTCCTTTTACTGCTAATATCTCTTAATAATTTTCCTGATATCTCATGTTATATTTATTATGCAATTATTTTAGTTTTGTTTCTTTTTTTGTGATTACTAAATAGTAACAATAACAACTGATCTTTAAACTATTGTATTTGTTTTGAATAAGCATAAATAAAAAATTTTTAAAAAAAAGAAAATATGGGTCAATATTCCATCCTGGATCTCAAAGGGGTTAGCCGCCATTTGCAGGTGACTCATTTTTGCAAGGAAACATTGCGCTCAGTGATAATGGCCATGCAGTCGGTGGAATTTCTGACTTCCTTGGATCTGTCCGAGGCGTACCTCCATATTCCTGTCTGATTGGAGCACCAACATTTTCTGTGTTTTGTGGTGTTGGAGTGCCATTATAAGTTTTGGGCGCTGCTCCCAGATCTTTTTTTGGCGTCAAAACTGAGAAAGGATGGGATCCTAGTTCACCCAGTACAGGATCCTATCCTGTATTTAGACGACTGGTTGATTCAGGCCAAGTCTCTGGAAAAGAGCCGTCTGCTGACCAGCAAGGTGATCTCCTTGTTACAGGAGCTTGGTTGGGTGGTGAACCTAACCAAGAGCAGTTTTCAGCCATCTCAGTGGTTGGAATATCTAGGTGTGCAATTTGACACAAAGCAGGGCAAAGTTTTTCTATCAGAAACTCGTATTCAAAAGTTGATGTCTCAGGTGTGTCTCTTCCTGAGCACTATATGCCTGACTGTGTGGTCCTATCTACAGGTACTCAGGTTGATGGAGGCAACCCTGGAAGTGGTGCCATGGGCGAGGGCGCATATGTGTCCTCTTCAGTCCTCCCTGCTGTCTCGTTGGAACCCGCAGTCTCAGGACTGTTTGATTCAGCACCACCTGCCAATTGATGTCTGCTCTCGCCTCCAGTGGTGGTTTCAAGTGGATCATCTGAGAAAGGGAGTTTCCCTGACGTCACCGGACTGGTTGGTACTCATGACAGATGTGAGCCTCCAAGGTTGGAGAGTTCACTGTCAGGAACTAACTGCGCAAGGGTGCTGGAATACAGAGGAGTTGCTCTGGAACATTAATCAGCTGGAAGTCTGGGCGTTCTGGTTGGCATGCTTGCAGTTCAGCAGCAGGCTGCAGGGTCGAACGGTCAGAATAATGTCGGACAATGCCACAACGGTGGCTTACATCAGTCAGCAGGGAGGAACCAAGAGCCAGCAGGTATTGCAGGAGATAGACCAACTTATGTAATGGGCAGAAATGCATCTTCTGGTGATTTCGGCATCGCACATTGCGGGAACAGACAATATAAGAGCAGTCTTTCTCAGCAGGGAGAGTCTGGACCCAGGAGAATGGTTATTGTTGGACAAGGCGTTCCAGCTGATAGTGGATCGCTGGGGCCTTCCATTTCTAGACCTGCTGGCGAGTCGCACAATTCCTTGATTTTTCAGTTTTAGGAGAGATCCGAAGTCCTTAGGTATCGACATTCTCATGCAGGTTTTGCCAGAAGACAAGCTGCTGTACACCTTTCCCCCATGGCCCTTGCTGGGCAGAATAGTTCAAAGGATCAAAGGCCACAGGGGGATGGTACACTTAGTGGCACTGGATTGGCCCAGAAGACTATGGTATGCCAATCTGCAAAGACTGCTGATAGAAACCCCCTTCATCTTCCGCCACACAGGAATCTGTTGCAGCAGGGACCTGCCTTAACGAAGATCTGACTCAGTTTTGTCTTACAATATAGCCTTGAGAGGGCTCGCTTGTTGAAGCATGGACATTCTTCTGTGGTAATTGCCACCTTGCTATAAGCATGAAAGTTCTCCACTTCTTTAGCCTATGTGTGGGTTTGGTGAGAGTTTGAGGCTTGGTGTGAAGATCGAGGGATTCTTCCTCGTTCAGTTAAGATACCGCTCATTTTGGAATATTTGCAGGATGAGTTAAATAAAGGGTTGGCCCTTAATTCTTTGAAGGTATAGGTTGTGGCGCTTGCCTGTTTCAGGGGCCTAATGAATGGTGAATCCTTATTGTCTAATCCTGATGTGTCCCGTTAGGGTGAGGGGAGTGAAACATCTTTGTCCTCCCTTGCAGTTACTGGTTCCTTTGTGGAGTCTTAACCTGGTGTTGGAATTCTTGGCAGGCCCTACGCTTTGACCACTTTGTAATCTTTCCTTGTGGTTACTGACCTTGAAAACAGTGTTTCTGGTGGTGATTTGTTCTGCATGCCGAGCTGCAGGCCTTGTCATGCTGGGAGCTGTTCCTTCGGGTGATTCCAGAAGCAATATAGCTGCATACTGTTCCTTCTTGCCTAAAGTGTTCTCAGATTTTCACTTGAAACTGTCCATTTCCTTGCCATCCTTCGATAAGGAAAGAGATGTGGAGGAATATCACCTTGGCTTCCCTTGAATGTCAAGAGACATGTGATGTATCGAGGTTTCTAAACCTTTCTGAAAGATGGATTGCCTGTTTGTCCTTCATGGTGGAGGAAAACAGGGTGAACCATCTTCGTGGGCTACAATAGCTCACTGGATTAATGAGGTGGTCACGGATGCTGAAAAGCCATTGCCTACTCAAGTTAGAGCTCATTCCACTAGGGCTCAGGCAGTGTCATGGGTGGAGGTTAGCTTGTTATTTCCCATTGACATTTGCTGAGCTGCAATGTGGTCCTCCTTACACACCTTTTTCAGATATTATTGTCTGGATGTGTAGGCTCGGGAGGACACAGCCTTTGCACGTGCGGTGCTGACTGGACTGCGGGCAGCCTCCCACCCTATTCGGGAGTACCTTGGGTATATCCCACTGTCCTGAATCCATCTGTCCACATGCTAGGAAATGAGAAATTACTACTTACCTGATAATTTCCTTTTCGTTAAGGTGGACAGATGGATTCAGCTTCCCAACCTCGGCTGCTGAATGATTGTGTTAATGGTCCTCCTGTGGGGCTATATGTAAGTGTTCATCCAGTCCCTAGATTGGTGTACATACGTTCCTTGCTTGAGTTCAGTGTTTCTTGTTGGTTGAGTACAGAAATGGTTGCCTGTTTTTATTCAAGTTTTGCTAGTCTATCCACAGTTGCTTTTGAAGAGAATACTGGCAGGCTGATGTCAGTGCAGGACTATATATACTGTGATGTCAGTTTGCTCCGTCCCCATCTGCTGGTAGAGGAGCATAACCCATTGGACCTGAATCCATCAATCCACCTTAAGGAAAAGGAAGTTATCAAGTAAGTAGTAATTTCTCATTGAGAACAGTGTGAGTATGCTCATATCTCCTGGAACGCTTATAAACACTTTTTTCACAAAAAGAGCGGGGCATGGGCGGGCCCAGTCTGTACCATGAAGTCTGTGTGTAAGTCTTTGTGTGCACAAGCACCTGCCAGGGTCCCCGTAGTCAGCAGGGTTTTAAGGGTTGGGGCTAATAGGATAAAAGAGAGGCGAATTAGCTAGGGAGGTTAGTATGTCCTCTCCTTTACTGGGGCGAACTGGGAAAAGAGGTAATTGCGTCGGCATGCATGTCTTTTAAATTTCCCCCATTTACTCGACTGAGGTGGCATTTGCATACACATATGCGGGTCAATATGAAATCGTGCGTACATGTACGTGCGAATAGCCGATTTTAAAACACGCGCACATATAGATGCCTTTATGCACATATATTTTAAAATCGCTGCATCCATGTGCGTGAGCTGGCAAACACACACACATGTGCACCCTCGCACGGGTCTTAAAATTTACCTCTTATTCAGTTATTTATCCTATCAGCATTTTTACTGAGGTCTCATTCAAATAAAGGGAGACAAGCCCTTCACTCTTTGGATTGCAAGACAGCTGTTGTTTGCCACTTGGAGAAGACTAAATACCTTACAAATTCCATCTAACTCTTTGTTTCTTTTTGCTCTAATAAGACTGGGATAACCGTATCAAAGATCACTCTGATTAAATAGCAGAGTGCTTATCTTTCACTCATTCCCAAGAGGATTTGACCTTAGAAGGGTTTCAAGGCTCATAATGTGAGGGCCATGGTTGTGTCTGTGGCCCATCTTAGGTCGACTTCAATTGAAAAGAATTCCACACATTCACATCTCATTATTGCTTAGACCATGATTCCTGACACAAAAACAGATTTGAGTAGTCTGTTCTTCAAAGTCTCTTTGAGGGTTAGAGCCCTATTCCAGCCATACTAAGGCCTTTTTTATTATTTCCACTTGTCCTTCCATTGAAGAATTAAAAGTGAGTGCTAACTGCCAAAATATAGTTGACCTGTCCTGTAGATGGGTTACTGTTATGTCTTTCCCTTTTTTATTTAGCCCTTAGTTAAGGAGTTCCAATTGTATGATGGGTAAACTTCTTGTCCTTGGAAAAAACAAAGTTTCTGCTCTGTAATAGGTGTTCTCTGAGAACAGCAGTTCACCAGTCACACAAATCCACCCTTCTCCCTTCTGAAGCTTAACTCTTTAGCTGAATGACAGGACTGAGGCATGTTGCAACGGGAACTGCCGTGCATGCGTGGTGGAGCTGAAGAATCTCCTAGAAAGCTCTGGAAGAAAATGTCTGGCTCACTGCTGTCAGGATGATGATACCTACTAGTGTGACTGGTGAACTATCTTCAGGGAATACCTATTACAGGTTAGAAATTTTGTTGTACTGCTTTTGGTTAATATGCAGTAGATGACATGCAATTAGCTAATTGACTTGAGTGGCTGAGATAAATATGCTGTTCTCTTTTTCATTACCTTAGGGAGACGAGAAGCCTGGAATGCTTGCTAAAGGTAGGAATATTAACTTGTACCTCTGAAGCAATAATTCTGTCTCTAAGAAAAAAAATAAAGATATTTGAAGTGTGTGCATGCATAATAAGTGCATTTGCAAAACAAATATGTGATGCTCGACAAAAAAAGAGTTTGAGATTGTAATGGAAAATTTCATCTGTTAATGCGATATTTCCAGATGGACAGGGTTTTCATGGCTGGAATCTCACATCAGAAAATATGTGGATAATTAATTCAATTGATTTCAAATTTTGTAAATTTGTTTTATCTATCCTTGATAACATGGGTTAATGGCTGTTTGGAGAGGTTAAGTATCTAGAAACCTTAAATTATTGCTTAAAGGAGCAGCTGGTCCCAGAACCAGGGACAGTAACTTTCAAACCAGGACATGGATGCATTTTGGTGTATGTAAGCTGGCCCGCGCCCAGGTACACAGCCATTTTATAACTTGCGCGCATGTTATAAAATAGCCTGGGCCTCCAGGAGGGGGGAGGTCTACAAGTTACGGAAAGTTAGGTGAAAAGACAATTTAAGAAAGATGTTAAGTCTCGATATATCAATTCTTCTTCAATGTTAATCTCTAACTTTCTACATGTATCGTTATAATTTTATTGTTGATATGCTGACTTTGTTTCAGTCAAGGTTGTAACCAAATTGGTTATTTATGTTTTATACTTTTGCTTAAAATTATAAAGAAAAAAAAAAAAGAAAAAAAAAATAAAATAGCCTGGGAGCGTGCGCATGTGCACACAATTTTAAGTATGCACATACCCAGGAGCATAAATAGTGTTTCTACTACGTTAGACTATTTTGAAAACCAGGGTGTGTTGACTCCATGACCAGTTTCACCAGTTCGTAAACAGTTCACCAAGTGTAGAGCTAGGTTCTCCAAACCCCCCTATTTTGTTTTGTTTTTTAATTATATATTTATTAAATTTTTGTTTGTTACATAAATAAAAAAAAAAAGAAAAAAGGTCAAATACAATCTCATAAATCCACAGCAATCAAACAAAAGGTGAATTATCTGTAATCCTTTTCAAGTCCACATCAAGAAGGATAGCTGGTATCTGATAACCTCTTGTGGCCCATTGTGGACGAGAGGCAGAAGATTACACTAGCTCAGCACACACTGCTATCTGATACCGATCCTTTAAATTATTTTCACTGTTCATTTCTTTACACCTCTTTTTAAAGTTATTTTTGTAATTTTTATATCCACCTTAAGCAATTGGGAAGGTGGTTAAATTGAAAATAAATAAATCTATGGGATACTTGCAGAAAGATCAAAAAAATAGTGGATAACTAAGAACATAAGAAATTGCCATGCTGGGTCAGACCAAGGGTCCATCAAGCCCACCATCCTGTTTCCAACAGAGGCCAAACCAGGCAATAAGAAACTGGCAATTACCCAAACACTAAGAATATCCTATGCCACTGATGCAATTAATAGCAGTGGCTATTCCCTAAGTAAATTTGATTAATAGCCGTTAATGGACTTCTCCTCCAAGAACTTATCCAAACCTTTTTTGAACCCAGCTACACTAACTGCACTAACCACATCCTCTGGCAACAAATTCCAGAGCTTTGTTGTGTGTTGAGTGAAAAAGAATTTTCTCCAATTAGTCTTAAATGTGCAACTTGCTAACTTCATGGAATGCCCCCTAGTCCTTCTATTATTCGAAAGTGTAGTCCTCTTTTAATAAAAATAAAGAATGCAATTTTAAATTTGTCTCTACAGCTTGGGAGAATGAACTTCCTAATCAGTATGGGAATTGATGAAGCAAGTTAAAATTCCATTCTATCAATCCGGTTTCAATTGATTTGAAATATTGATTAAAAGGATGCATAGGAATCTGTGTTATAGTATTTGAATTTGTAATATTTCTCCAAATTATGATTATGAGTCCAGAATTGACAACTGTAATGACTTTAAACTTCTTTAAAATATATGATCTAAAGCCTGACTGTTTTACATTCTTGTATACATAATAAATCAAGGTTTTATATTTGCTCAGTGAGAGTAAAAAGAGGAAAAGCACAGTATTACTTTGCAATACTGAGTGTGTTTTATTTCATTGGTTTTTAGTTTTGCTGCTGGACTCATTAGAATCAACAACTGAGACCCAAAAGTTTTTGGTACAACAGGGAGATGCAGCGACAGAATTTGATATACAAGGGACCAATGAAATGACAGGAACTGGTGAGATTACTTTTAAACCAATTAAAGTAGCAATATAAATACAATATCTAATTTGGTTAACAGTGAAAAACAAAACTGTTAAGATTTCTGATTATTTAATTTCTGAATAAATATTGATGCATCAAGTTTTTTAAAATTCTTTCTACTTAGTCATTCTCCCAGGACAAGCAGGATGGTAGTCCTCAATGTGGGTGATGTCATCAGATGGAGCCCTGTCACGGAAAACTTCTGTCAAAGTTACTAGAACTTTTGACAGGCACACTGAGCATGTCCAGCATGCCATGATCCCTGTAGCCACAGGGGTCCAGTCTCTTTTTTTCCGCGTTGCAGTTTGCCTCTGCAAACTGCAATGCGGTTAGGAGTTCTGTGAGAATTTTCTCACCACTTTTCCATACGGAAAATCTCAAAGTTATCTTCATAAAAAAGTTCCCTCATAGGGGTCTCCCATCGCGACACCATTTCTTGACGCTCGGTGAGTAATTTTCCACCGTCTCCGGTCGGTTCCTGCTACCCTGTTATCTGTTCCCGCAGGTCGCCAACTGTTTCGCGATCCCTTTTTTTACCATGGCAACAGGCTTCAGAAAATGTCCAGAGTGCCTGCGCACGATGTCCATTACTGACCCGCACGATGTTTGTGTTCTGTGCCTTGGCCCAGCGCATGATGTACGTCGGTGTCCTAGCTGCGCTCAAACGACCCTGAAGGGCAGATGTTCCTGTTTAGACAAAATGGAGTCTCTTTTCAAAATTAAACTAACTCCATCGACTTCCACACGGTCATCACCGGCAGGAGCTTCTTCATCCATCAACAAACCTCACCGGGAGCAGCTAGGGAGCGGTGACCGTCCGTCACCGACGCCATCCAGGGCATCAGTAGAGTCTTCCTCTGTGCCGGAGAAGGACCGGACCGAGCACCGAGGGAAACATCGTCACCGGCACTGACGCAATTCCACACCTGGTGCCGGCACCGACACCGCATTTGCCTGATCCTACAACCACTCAATCTTTCAACTAAGGTTTTCAAGTGCTTGTAGCTTCACAAAAGCCTTCCACACGAAAATCCTATCTTTCTAAATGGAAAAGATTTACCACATGGTGCACGAAAAAAGGTTTCAACCCCTTTTCCTGCCCCACTCCATCTCTGTTAGACTATCTCTGGCACCTTTCAGACTCTGGTCTCCAGGCTACCATCCCTTCTCCATTATTCGACTATCAATCTAGATCCGTTTCACCTAAAACAGCTTCACATAGTAGTGCAGTCACTTCAAACGCAAGCAATAGATAAAGTTCCTGCATCTCAATAAGTTCAAAGCTTCTACTACCAATTATTTTCTCATCCCAAAGAAATCAGGGTTTGGAGACACATTCTGGACTTGAGACAGTGGAACAAATTCTCCAAGAGAAATTCAGAATGAATTCCCTGAGCACAATCCTCCCTTATATCCAGAAAGAAGAATGAATGTATGCTCTTGAGCTGAAAAATTCTTATGCTTATATACCTATTCATCTTTCCCACTGGCGATACCTATGCTTTCAGGTGGATTCCTGCCACTACCTGTGCAATGTATTCCTCTTTGGCCTGTTAGCGGCCCTGGGAGTTTTTAATAAGTGTTTTGCAGACATAATGTCACACCTGCATTGCCAAGGAGTTCAAATCTTCTTCTAGGTAAACGACTGACTAGTTATTGTGAAATCTTAGAAGAATGTGTTATTTTCCCTTCAAAAAGAATCCAGCTCCTTCAGCAATTGGGCTTTCTAGTAAACTTCAAAAAGTTGAGCCTGATGCTGATTCAAAATTTCAAGTCCATCAGCGCCTGGATAGACACAATACAGAAAAAGCATTTTTGCTGATAGAATGAGTGAGCATTCACAAACTTCTCACTTCATGGTGCTTGATGGCCAGAATGACCTCAAGGCATTGGGGCATATGGCAGTGGCCATTTATTAGTCCCTCTGACCCATTTCCACATAAGAACATAAGAAAATGCCATACTCGGTCAGACCAAGGGTCCATCAAGCCCAGCATCCTGTTTCCAACAGTGGCCAATCCAGGCCATAAGAACCTGGCAAGTACCCAAAAACTAAGTCTATTCCATGTTACCATTGCTAATGGCAGTGGCTATTCTCTAAGTGAACTTAATAGCAGGTAATGGACTTCTCCTCCAAGAACTTATCCAATCCTTTTTTAAACACAGCTATACTAACTGCACTAACCACATCCTCTGGCAACAAATTCCAGAGTTTAATTGTGCGTTGAGTAAAAAAGAACTTTCTCCGATTAGTTTTAAATGTGCCCCATGCCTTCAATGGGGTCTGTGCTTACAATGCCTTCAATGTGCCCTGTTGCCTTCAATGGGGTCTGTGCTTACAATAGAATCAATTCACTCAATCACTGACAACCGTGGTGCAGATATCCAAGCAAATGAAATGAGAGCTTTACTGATGGCTATGTCCAAGTATTCTCCAAGAAGTAGCCCTGCTCTGTGCCCTTTTTCACCAGGCCACTCTAGTGTCAGATGCCGCTACCAGAGATTGGGGTACCATACAGGGTCGTTCAGAACCCAAGGTATGTGGTCTCTCGAGGAAAGCCATCTCCTCGAGAGATGGCTTTTCTTGAGCAATAAGAAATTAGGAATTAAGAGCAATCAGAAATGTTTTGTTAACATTTATGCATCTTTGGGGGAGAAACATCTTGATTTAAGCTGACAGCCCAAGATGCCATGTTTTATGTTATAAGAACATAAGAAAATGCCATACTGGGTCAGACCAAGGCTCCATCAAGCCCAGCATCCTGTTTCCAACAGTGGCCAATCCAGGCCATAAGAACCTGGCAAGTACCCAAAAACTAAGTCTATTCCATGTTAACTAAGTCTATTCCATGTTAACATGTCAACATGCAAAGGGGCACAGGATCTTGGCTGCTTTGCCAGGAAGCACTACTGGTTTGGAAATGGGTGGTCGAACAAAAAGCACTTCTACAAGCGACTTACCTACTAGGCATGTCTAACATGTTGGCGGATCACGTAAGCAGAGTTTTTCATCCACATGAGTTGTCCCTACAATAATTAGCAGCCGACAGACTCTTCAGTTTGTCGGGTCTACCATAGGTGGGCCTATTTGCTTCAGAGCAAAACAGGAAATGAAATCAATTTTGCTGAATCCTTCCCAGCAATCTGCAACCAGCTCAGGATACTTTCCTTCTGAATTGGAGAAAAAAATCTCATGTACACTTCTCTACCTATACCATATTTTTCAAAATGGTGAAAAAGCTCTTACAGGATCACACATGCTTAATTCTCAAAGCGCCGATATGGCCCAGGCAGATATGGAACACATATCTGGTGCAATTTTCCAGTAGTCCCCTGGTACACCTAGGGACCAGCCTTGCCTTGTTAATTCAAGAAGGAACGCTATATCATACCAGCATCCCAGCTTTCAACCTAACAGCTTGGATGTTGAACATTCACTGATTACAAATCTAGCTCTGCCTAGAGAAATCGAGGACATCTTAGTTTCCTCTAGAAAAGCCTCTAGTTTCCTCTAGAAACTAAGCCTCTTAGTTTCCTCTAGAAAATGCTTTTGATCTATTTTGGTGTGAGCCAAGTGTTGTGCGTCCCATCAGTGGCAGGCCCGCGACCGGGCCTACTCACCTTCAGCACCCAGCTCCCGGTCCTGGCTCGTCCTCCCCTCATGGCTGTGGGCAGCCGCATACGCTTCCGTTGCCTCTTCGGCCAATACTCGCTCCACTGTGGACCTCCCTAGCTCCAGCGGGTCTCCCCACTTGTCCCACGGGGAGACGCCACTGTCCAGTGTCCTGCTGCTCTCTAGGCGCGCGTGTGCATCTTGCCGTCATTTAAAGGGGCCAAGGCGGGAAACTAACCCGCGGCCCTTGATGATGATATCACCGAGCCCTGCTACTTAATGCAGGGCCCGCCACTAGTTCATCGCCTTGGCAACAGGTTTCCACGCTTGTGTGTGCTTGCTGCTTGTTCCTGACTTCGTTCCTGGTTCCTGTTCCCTGACTTGTTCCTGGACCCTTCCTAGCCTTGCTTGAACTGATCTCTGGCTTGACCCTTGCTACGTCTGGACCATGCTCAGGACTGACCACTGGCTTTGACCTTTGCTACGTTTTGGACTGACCCCCGGCTTTTGACCCTCCTTCTGTTGAACTCCATCCCTTGCCTATTCAGCTGCCTGCCCTGACACCAATCTGTTCTTCATTACACCTTTTGGTATCTTCCTGGACTTGGCCCTCTTAGGCTCCGGCCTACTATTACCCGGGCGTTACTCATTCTTGTTCCTGGCTCACCCTGGCGCTCGGGTCTCTGGATTCCTGCCTTGTCCGGACATGATTCGGTTTTCCTGATACATCTGCTGGTTCCTGGATACCTACCACTTCCTCAACTGGGAGTCGTCTGACGGAGGCCCTCCTAAGACCAGCTGGCCCCGGCACCCAAGGGCTCAACCTGCGGGGAACGTGGGCTGGTATTGACGAAGCTCCAGTCAGCCTCCGTCTCCCAGCCAGCTCCGCCTCCCGACGGTGGGGACCCGTAGGACTTGCCGTGCGGATAGTGCCAACCCCATCTCGGGCTAAGAGTCCCCCTCCAATGCAACAGGTTGCCAAGGCCATGGTTTCGGCGGAGCCCTCCGCCCTCCAGGCCATTCCGGGCCTGGCTCTGAAGATCCAGGAACAGCAACAGTTCCTAGAGGCGCTGGCCTCCTCCGTCAAGCGCCTTCATGTCCAGCTAGATACCCACGCTGGCTCTACAGCACAGACGTCCGCACCAGCCAGCCCTCAGCCATCGCCCTCGCCCTCCAGGGCTCTGTTGGCCCTACCTGCTCCACCCCATTTCATTGGGGATCTCAGACTCTGCACAGGGTTTATCAACCAGTGCTATATGCGGTTCACTCTGCAGCCCTCCATCTACCAGGATGAACTTACGAAGGTTACCTTCATTCTTTCTCATCTGGAAGGCAAGGTGCTGGCATGGGCTTCTCCCTTGTGGGAGCGTTCGGACTCTCTCCTTCAAGAGCTGTCACGCTTCGTGACTGTCTTCCGTTTGACATTCGATGACCCAGGGAGGCAGGCTGTGGCTTGCTCCAGCCTCCTACATTTGCAGCAAGGTCAACGAGCTCTCAGCGATTAAAGAATCGAGTTCCGGACCCTTGCCACAGAATTGGCGTGGCAAGAGGATTGCCTCCGAGCCATTTATTTGGACGGTTTATCAACCCAACTTAAGGATGAGCTTGCAGCCCGCGAGCTAACTTCCTCCCTTGAGGATCTTATTGATCTGGAAGGCCGCATTGACCATTGCCTCCAGGAGCATCACCGTGAAGTACAGATGCCCCTTTGTTTCACTGCGGAGCATTCCTGTTCTCCACCAGCAGCAGGGTCTGCTATCAGCGGAACCCCACCATCTACTAAAACGGAAGAACCCCATGCAGCTGGGCTGAAGGCGCCTGTCTCTGGAGGAATGCCTCAGACAGAGGCATTCGGGTCTATGCCTGTACTGTGGAGCTTCCAGCCACCGCCTCCAGTCCTGCCCTGTCCGTCTAGGGAAACTTCCGGGCCTAAGTTCGGTTGGGGTCCTGAACTTGGGTGCTACTTCTCCGGCCCCTCAATTGTCACTGCCAGTCACCTTGGCTTGGGACTCTTACTCTTTCCCAGTCATGGCTCTAATCGATTCAGGAGCAGGTGGGAATTTTATCCTCAAGGACCTGGTGCACCTCCCGGGCATCTCCACTTGCATTATCGAGACACTGCTATGCATTGCCTCCATTCACGGTGAACCATTACCTGGAAGGATCTCCCAAGTGACGGCACCCGTTCATCTCCTCACTGGAGCCTTACACGAGGAGGAGGTTGAACTCTTCATTCTGGAGAAATCTATCCATCCAGTGATCTTGGGATTGCCGTGGCTTCAGCGTCACTCCCCCCAGTTTGACTGGGGAACCTTACAGCTCACCAAGTGGTGCCCAGCCTGTCATCAGATGTGCTTCCAGAAGGTGGCACCTTCTCCTGTGATTCCCCTTGTGGTGACTGCTTCTGGCCTTCCGCCTCCATATGCGGACTTTGAAGATGTATTCTCTAAGCAGAAGGCAGATATCCTTCCGCCTCTTTGCAAGTTTGATTGTCCCATTAAGCTGCTGGCAGGCACTATGCCTCCTAGGGGTAGGACCTACCCACTGTCTGTGCCCAAGACCCAAGCAATGACTGAATATATCCAAGAGAATCTGGCTAAGGGTTTCATCCGCCCTTCTACTTTGCCTGTGGGTGTGGACTTTTTCTTCGTCACGAAGAAGGATGGGTCTTTAAGACCATGTATTTATTAATGTGGCTTAAATGCTATAACTCGCAAGGATAAGTACCCTCTGCCTTTAATAACGGAACTGTTTGATTGCCTCCTGGGCGCCACCATTTTTACCAAGTTGGATCTGCAAGGCGCGTAAAATCTGGTTCGCATAGGCCCTGAAGATGTCTGGAAAGTGGTCCAGACATCAGGGATGGACACTATGCATACCTTGTCATGCCTTTTGGACTTCGTAATGCCTGCGGTATTTCAATTCATGATAAATGAAATCCTCCGTGACCTCCTATATACTAAAGTCGTCGCGTATTTAGACGACATCCTCATCTTTTCTAAAGACCTGACCACTTACTGTGCCTTCATGGTGCTCCAGTGCCTACAAGAGAACCATTTGTTCACCAAGCTCGACAAGTGCCTCTTTGAAAAATCAAGTTTACCTTTCGTAGGTTACATTATCTCTCAGCGAGTTTTCTCGATGGATCCTAGTAAATTAAAAGGCATCCAAGATTGGCCCCGGCCTGTGGGCCTTTGGGCACTCCAAAGGTTCTTGGGATTCACTAATTATTACCATCATTTCATAGCAAACTACTCCCTGCTGGCAGCATCCCTCACAGCTATGACCTGTAAAGGCAGTGACCCCAAGAATTGGTCTCCTGAAGCCCTCGCTGACTTCCAGAAACCCAAGAACGCCTTCCTTTCAGGCCCTTGCTTTCGCCATCCGGATCTGAACCGCCTCTTCATTGTGGAAGCAATGTCTCTGCCATAGAGGCTGGGGCAGTTCTGAGGCAGTACTCAGCCCGAGGAGTCCTCCATCTGTGCTCATTCTATTCCCGCAAGTTTTTCCCTGTTGAGCAAAATTACAGCATTGGGGATAGGGATTGGCTTGCTATTAAACTCGCCCTCGAAGAGTGGCGGCCCTGGTTGGAGGGCGCTCAGTTTAAGTTCACGATCTTCACTGACCATAAAAACCTTGAGCACCTTAGACATGCCCAGCATCTCAATGCTCGCCAGGCCCACTGGGCGCTATTTTTCTTCCGGTTTAACTCCGAGCTTTGCTATCGTTCGGCAGAGAAGAACCTCCGAGCGGACGCTTTATCCCACTCCTTCGAACCTAATGACACTCCGGACGAGCCTTGTCATGTCATCGATGCTGCCTGTATCTGTCTGTCTGCCACCGTCACAGTTCCAGTCAAGAAGACTATAGTACCTCGCCGGCTTCGAGAGAAGGTCTTGCGTTGGGCGCACGATTCTAAATTAGCTGGTCATCTGGGACACGCCCGAACTCTGTCTGTCCTTCAACGCTATTACTGGTGGTCCACCATGCCTACCGATATCCGTGTCTACGTGGACTCTTGTCCAACATGTACCTAGCAGAAGCCAACAGTAGGTCGACCCTGGGGCCTCCTTCAGCCATTACCTGCACCCGAAGAGCCGTGGACCCACTTATCCACAGACTTTGTGTGGACCTTCCACCTTCCAAAGAGAATATGGTTATCTGGGTCATCATGGACTGATTCTCCAAAATGGCTCATTTTGTCCCCTTGCCTGTCTTACCATCGGCCCCAGAGCTAACACGTCTCTTCTTCCTGCCTGTTTTTCACCTGCATGGTCTACCCACGGATATTGCTTCAGATAGAGACCCTCAGTTTGTCGCCCGCTATTGGTGCACCTTGTGTAGAAAATTTGGCATCACCATCAGCCTGACTACAGCATACCACCCACAGGCCAAGGCCAGGCTGAGCGGATGAACCGCTCACTCAAGAGTTTCCTTCGCACCTACTCTAATGATCAGCAAGACACCTGGACGGAGTTATTTCCTTGGGTGGAGTTCTCCCATAACATTACAGCAGCCACTGGAGTCTCACCATTTTCCACCGTATATGGCAGACAACCTCAGCTCCCGTTACCGATTCCACTTTTGGTAGCCTCGCCGGCAGCTCAGGTCATGGCAGACGCCCTCCAGATGCTTTGGGCCTAGTCCAACCTTCGACTACGCCAGGCCGCAGCTCGGGCTAAGAAATCCACAGATGCTCATCGTCGACCAGCTCCAGAGTTCCATCCAGGCCAAAAGGTCTGGCTAAGTACATGCTATATTCAACTCAAGCTTCCTTCACAGAGATTCGCACCAAGATTTATTGGCCCGTTTCCTGTTACCCAGTATATTGGGCCAGTCATTATCAACTTCGGCTACCACCAACTGTAGGAATACACAACTCCTTTCTTGTGTCCCTGCTTAAACTGGAGGTATTCTCCTGGCCTTCATGCAAAAATCCTGTGCCTTCTCAGATTTCCACTGAGACTGAATCTATGTATCAAGTGCGAGAAGTCCTTAATGTCCGTAGAAAAGGCTGCCGTTGGGAGTATCTTCTCTCCTGGGAAGGCTACTGTCCTGAGGAGAATTTGTGGGAGCCTGCTAGTAACATTCTGGACAAGGGACTCCTCCTCCGATTCCATCATGCCCATCCGGGCAAACCCAGGCCTCCAAGAGAGGGGCATAAAGGGGGGTACTGTTGCGTGTCCCGTCTGCGGCAGGCCTGCGACTGGGCTACTCAACACCAGCGCCCAGCTCCCGGTCCTAGCCCGTCCTCCCTGATGGCTGTGGGCAGCCGCCTATGCTCTCGAGCCTCCGTTGCCTCCTTGGCCATTCCTGGCTCCACTGCGGACCTCCCCAGCTCCCGGCGGGTCTCCCCAGGTGTCCTGCAGGGAGACGCCACCATCCAGGGTCTTGCTGCTCTCTAGGCGCGCGCGCGCGTGTGCCTTGCCATCTTTTAAAGGGGCCACAGCGGGAAACTAACCCGTGGCCCCAGATGATGATGTCACCGGGCCCTGCTACTTAAGGCAGGGCCCGCCACTAGTTCCTCGCCTTGGCAACAGGTCTCCACGCTTATCGTGTGCTCGTTGCTTGTTCCTGACTTTGTTCCTGGTTCCTGGTCCTGACTTCGTTCCTGGTCCCTTCCTAGCCTTGCTTGAACTGATCTCTGGCTTGACCCTTGCTACGCTTTGGACTGATCCCCGGCTTTTGAACTCCGTACCTCGCCCTGATGGCCTGTACTTCATTACGCCTTTTGGTATCTTCCTGGACTTGGCCCTCTCAGGGTCCAGCCTACTATTACCTGGGCGTCACTCATTCTTGTTCCTGGCCCTCCTTGGCGGTCGGGTCTCTGGATCCCTGCCTCGTCTGGACCTGCTTCGGTCTTCCTGATACCTCTGCTAGTCCCTGGCTACTTAACATTTCTTCAACTGGGAGTCGTCTGCTGGAGGCCCACCTAAGACCAGCCGGCCCCGTCACCCAAGGGCTCAACTTGTGGGGAACGTGGGCTGGTATTGGCGAAGCTCCAGTCGGCCTCCATCTCCCAGCCAGCTCCATCTCCCGACGGTGGGGACCCATAGGGCGTGCCCTCTGGGTAGCGCCAACCCCACCTCGGGCTAAGGGTCCACCTCCAACGCAACACCAAGCATTTACTAACATCCTTGCTTTCTCTTAAGTTTTTAACATGGAAAATAGTATTCCTGGTGGCAGTCATCTCAGCCAGAAGAGTAAGTGAAATATAAGCTCTTGTTCACTTTCCTCCATGCATGCAATTCTTTCACAGTAAGGTGGTACTTCATATTCACCCAAAATTTCTTCCAAAAGTTGTTTCGGCTTTTCATATTGATTGCTTACTTTCTTTTCAGGGCCTCATGTGCATGAAGGAAAAAAGACTCTATAATTTGGACTTTAAAAGAGCCTTGGCATACTAAACAAAGAGAACTCAACTTCGTCAGGCTTCCCAACTCTTTATCTTGTTCATTCCAATAGGCTTGACATGCCAGTTTGCCAAACAGACATTGTCCAACTGAAAAGCAGAATGCCTCTTGACAGGGGTTCAACTCGTAGATTCTGTCAAAGCGCATCAATTGAGAGCTGTTTTCTTCAGTTGCTCATATAAGAGAAGTACTGCTCAAAGACATCTGCAAAGCTGAAACATGGTCCTCATTTCATAGCTCTACTAACTAAAAGAGACAAGTCTGTTTGGTGCCTCCTGATGACGTCACCCACATGTAATGGCCAATTCATACCGCTATCTATGGAAAGCAAACTTGCTTACATGTAATTTTGGGGGAAATAGGAAAATGTGTTTAGCCTAGAGCATTGGACAAAGTAAAGAAAAATTTCCTAGCGTGTAGCCAGATGGACTCAGAACAAGTGGGTATAGTGTGCTCGTGCTAGCAGTTGGAGACGGATCTGACGTCAGCACTGGTACATATACTCCCACAGGAAGTGAAGCAACTCAGTAATTTCCGTCTCCAAAGCAGTTTGGAGCTCCTGCACGCTCGCTGAGCGTGTTTTCCAAATCTACTTTCTACTTTCGACTTACTAAATTTCTACGAAGATACAGACAACGAGCCTCGCACTCCTGCGGTGATACCCTCGGGTCCCTCCCCCAGTTGAGTTTCCCGAGGTGATTTCCGCGATCCCTTGGAGGTTTAGGCCTCGGTCCGGTGGCCGAATCGCTGCAGGGATCTAGCCTCCGAGTGAGAAGGGCTCGGGCCTGGCTGAGAGGCGCCTCGGTCCCGGCGTGGACTTCGCCCCGAGCGTGACGAGTTCGGCGACTTAGAGGCAGCGGGTGCATTCCTCGAGCGCAGCGGTGAAGGTATTTCTCCTCTCCCCTCGCAGCCGGAGACCGCCCCGGTTACAGCCGGGAAGCGCCGAAGATCAGGTAAGGCATACATCTCTTACTTTTTGGTCTCCAAGGTACGAGGATCGGCGGCGTTGCCGGTGGATGACACGCCGTGGAGGTCGCCATTTTGTCTGCCTTGTTAAGGTATTAAGCGCCCAGGATAGGTGCCTGTGGAGGGGCGCACAACGCAGCATATACATTACTAAGCGTATGTTTTGTGCACATATTGTATATTATTGAGCGTATATAGCTGAACGCATATTCTGGAGCGCATATTGTATATTATTGAGCGCATAGTGCTGTACGCATACATTTGAGCGCATACTGTATATTTGAGCGCATATCGCATATTCTTGAGCGCATATTGTATGTTCCTGAACGCATAGTGCCGAACGCATATTTGGAGCGCGTATGTTATATTTGAGCGCATATTGTACGTTATTTGAACGCATAGTGCTGAACGCATATTCTTGAGCGCATATTGTATATTGATTGCATATTGTATATTATTAAGCGCATATTATTGGTATAAGCCGGCGCCCTGCAGTTGCAGCGATGGAACACTTGAACGCCCCGGCGTTTCCAGGGGCGGCGCCTCCTGATTCCGGCGTGAAAGCTCTTGGCCTATGCTCAGCGTGCCAGCTTAGAGCCACGCATAGCGAGGAGCCAGACTCCCTTTGTGCCCAATGTGAGGAGGCCGTGGGAGCTTCGGGCCAGGACCAGTCTCAACCGAGGTTTACCGACAGTTCCCCAGGGGCCACCCCGGATCTAGCGGGGCGCCCTGAACAGCCAGGAATTCCGGGGGACCTAGTACCCCGGCGGCTAGAGACCGCTTCCATTTCCTGGGTTGACTTATTTAAGGGGATCCACGCCTTTGTACAGATGCAGTCAGCGTCCCGTCCAGGCCCTGCTGCCGCTCCGGCTGACCCTACCCCTGGCCCTTCTCGCCCTTATTGCAGTCATCCGCCTCCGGGCAGTCCCGCTCATGCGGACCCTGATGTCTCGGAGGACGAGTCAGAACCCCCCGAGGAGGGAGAACTTCCCTCGGGGATAGAGCCATATCGAACTATGAGGCGGTTCTTTCCCAAGGAGGATCTCTCCCACCTGGTCTCTCAGTGCCTGACGGAGTTGGCTATTCCAGGCCCCAGCACCATGGAGGCATCTACGCAGAACCCCCTACTGGAGGGTCTTCGTCCCACAGCCCGCCATTTCCCCTTCCTGCAAGCGGCGCAATAGCTGATCGATCTGGAGTAGAATGCGCCGGAGGCCTTATTCAAAGGGGGTCGGGCCCTGTCCGGCATGTACCCCCTGGACCCAGCAATCAAGGATATGCTGGCGTGCCCTCAGGTGGACGCCTTAGTTAGCGCTGTGGTCAAGCGCACTACCATTCCAGTGGAGGGGGGGGGCGGCCCTCAAGGACGCTCATGACCGACGCCTGGATGCCATCCTGGATGCCACCTTTGAGGTAGCAGCTCTGTCTTTGCGAATCGCAACCTGCTGCACCGTGGTAACGCGTTCCTGTTTGTCACAGGTCAGGAACAATGCCCCGGCAGCTGACATGGAGTCAGCTCTCTCGTTCCTTACGGATGCCGCCTCCGACCTAGTCCGTACGACAGCCAAAGGGGTCTCATCCTCAGTAGCAGCCAGGAGGCAGCTCTGGGTATGAAACTGGTCAGCCGACGCCCCTTCTAAGACATGTCTCATTAGAATGCCGTTCAAGGGGTCTCTTCTGTTTGGCAGCGACCTAGATAAACTGGCCAGCACATGGGGTGCCTCTCCAGTACCTCGACTGCCGGAAGACAGGTCCAAGAGGAACCAGCGCACCTTTCCGAGGCCCTCCAGAGGTAGAAGCTCCCAACGCTTCACTCCCTATAGGAGTCGCTACCAGGCACCTCGTCCTCAGGCCAGGAACCAGTCCTTTCGGACCAAGCAGCGCAAGCGGGGAGCCGGCTCGGGTTCGGGTTCCGGTCGCATCCCCCAATGAGAATCAGCCGATCCATCCGGGGGTCGAAGCCATAGGGGGCAGGTTAACCCTCTTCTACCCCAGGTGGGTCGAGATTACGTCAGACCAGTGAGTCCTCGCCATCATCCGAGAGGGGTATTATCTGGACTTCCATCACATCCCTCCGGACAGGTTCGTGGAATCTCCGTGTCCAATCCACAAGAAATCAGCACTGGAAGCTACCCTGGCGAGGCTCCTGTCCTTGAAAGCCATAATCCCAGTACCTGCATGGGAAATGGATTCTGGGCACTATTCCATTTATTTCATGGTACCCAAGAAAGAGGGCACTTTCCGGCCCGTATTGGACCTCAAGTCAGTCAACCGATACTTAAGGGTCCCGAGGTTTCGCATGGAAACTCTGCGCTCAGTCAAGACTGCAGTACAGCCAGGGGAATTCCTCACGGCCTTAGACTTATCAGAAGCCTACCTGCATATCCCGATCCATCGGGATCATCAGCGCTACCTACGCTTCAAGGTTCTGGGACAACACTTCCAATTCTGGGCTTTGCCCTTCGGGTTAGCCACGGCGCCGCGGACCTTCACCAAGGTGATCGTAGCAGTAGCAGCGGCGCTCAGACGGGAAGGAATCCTTGTCCATCCCTACCTAGACGATTGGCTGATCAGAGCGAAATCACGAGAGGAGAGCCATCGGGCAACCGACAGAGTGATCGCTCTTCTGGAAAGCCTGGGATGGGTAGTCAACCTAAGCAAGAGTTGCCTACAGCCTTCCCAATCACTGGAATACCTGGGAGTCCAGTTCGACACCCAGGCAGACAAAGTCGGCCTCACTACCAAGGGGAGGTTAAAACTCCAGACGCGTCTACGGTCCCTGATGGGAGCCAGTCGGCCCATAGCTTGGGACTATCTGCAGGTTCTCGGTCTCATGGCATCTACCCTGGAAGTGGTACCCTGGGCAAGGGCCCATATGAGACCACTACAACGCTCCCTCCTCTCTCGATGGAGCCCTCGCTTCCGGAATTACTCCGTGCATCTACCTCTACCAGCCAGACTGCGGACCCAGCTACGGTGGTGGTTGCAGTCCGACCACACGAGCAGGGGGTCGAAGATGTCCTCCCCCACGTGGACTCTGCTCACCACAGATGCCAGCCTGAGCGGATGGGGAGCACACTGCGAAGAGCTTACCGCCCAAGGGCAGTGGAACAGAGAAGAGTCGGGGTGGAACATCAACCGTCTAGAGGCACAGGCAGTCCGATTCGCATGCCTGCGATTTGCCCACAGACTGAGGAACAGAGCAGTCAGAGTGATGTCCGACAACGCCACCACGGTGGCATACATCAATCGACAAGGCGGAACCAGAAGCCAACAGGTGTCCCTAGAGATAGCCCCGCTGATGGCTTGGGCAGAGGTGAATCTCCAGGACATCTCCGCCGTCCACATTGCCGGAAGAGACAACACCGCGGCCGACTTCCTCAGCAGGGAAAGCCTAAATCCGGGAGAGTGGCAGCTGTCCCCCACAGCCTTCCAGATGATCGTGGATCAGTGGGGGATTCCGGACATGGACCTGTTAGCGGACAGGTCCAATGCTCAAGTACCCAGATACTTCAGCCGCAAGCGAGATCCGTTCTCTCACGGGATCGACGCCCTGGTTCAGCCATGGCCTCCAGGGACTCTGCTATACGCCTTTCCTCCGTGGCCCCTGCTGGGCGCCCTGCTTCACAAGATTCAGAGACACAGAGGCCTAGTTCTTCTAGTGGCACCAGACTGGCCCAGAAGACCTTGGTACGCGGACATGAGAAGACTACTGGCAGGGGAGCCCCTTCCCCTGCCTCCTCTTCGGGACCTGCTTCGTCAAGGTCCCATCCTCCACGAGGATCCGGCTCAATTCTCTCTTACGGTCTGGCCATTGAGAGGGCTAGACTGAAGAAAAGAGGTTACTCGGAGCCGGTGATAGATACACTCCTCCGAGCTCGCAAGTTTTCCACATCCCTCACCTACATAAGGATCTGGAGAGTATTTGAAGCCTGGTGTGACACTCATGGCACCAATCCACATGCGACCACAATCCCTATTGTTCTGGATTTCCTACAGGACGGGCTTCAGAAGGGTCTCTCCCTAAGCTCCATCAAGGTTCAGGTGGCTGCGCTGTCTTGCTACGGTCCCAGGAGGGATGGCAAGACCATTGCCACGCACCCAGATGTTTCCCGCTTCCTGAAAGGAGTCAAGCACATTCATCCCCCACTAAAGTGGCCAGTGCCCCTGTGGAACTCAACATAGTTTTGGATTTCCTCGCAGGATCCACCTTCAGACCCCTTCGGGGCCTGTCTCTCCGTTCGCTAACTTTGAAGATAGTGTTCTTGCTGGCAGTGTGTTCCGCACGCCGCATCTCTGAGCTACAAGCGCTGTCCTGCCGTGATCCCTTTCTCAGAATCACTCCTGAGGCTATCCATCTTCGCACGGTTCCCTCCTTTTTACCTAAAGTGGTCTCACAATTTCACCTCAACCAAACCATATCTTTGCCAACCACGGCGGGCTTGAAGAAATCAGAAGAAGGGCGTTTGCTACGCCATCTCGACATCGGCAGATTGCTACCCAGATACCTGGAACAGACAGAAGCAGTAAGAAAGACGGACCATCTATTCGTCCTTCACAGCGGGAAGAAGCAAGGGGAAGTGGCCTCTCGGCCTACCATAGCCCGTTGGATCAAAGAAGTTATCAGAGCGGCCTACGTAGAGGCCGGAAAGTCACCACCTTTACAGGTCAAGGCTCATTCTACCAGAGCACAAGCAGCATCTTGGGCAGAATCGAGGATGCTGTCGCCCGCAGAAATATGTAAGGCGGCGACATGGTCCTCCCTCCATACCTTTTCCAGATTTTACCGTCTGGATGTCCAGGCCAGGGAGGACACAGCATTTGCGAGGGCAGTCCTACGCGGTCCTCAGGCAGCCTCCCGCCCAGTCCAGGAGTAAAGCTTTTGTACATCCCACTTGTTCTGAGTCCATCTGGCTACACGCTAGGAAATGCTGAGATTACTTACCTGATAATCTCCTTTTCCTTAGTGTAGACAGATGGACTCAGCATCCCGCCCGGCTGCTGGTGTACATGGGTTTCACCAATTCAAGGTAAGCCATGTCAGTTTCTTACATAAAAGCGTCCACTATACCAGGTGTCGACGCCTTCCAGTTGGAAGCGCTGGCGGTCTCCAGCTACTATCAATCGGTCAGGGGAATCCTGTTTCACTAATTCATTGATTGGTCAGTACACATATATCCATAACAGCTTTTGCAAGGAAGATTACTGAGTTGCTTCACTTCCTGTGGGGGTATATGTACCCGTGCTGACGTCAGATCCGTCTCCAACTGCTAGCACAAGCACACTGTACCCACTTGTTCTGAGTCCATCTGTCTACACTAAGGAAAAGGAGATTATCAGGTAAGTAACCTCAGCATTCATCCACGTAAGTTCAAATTTCTTATCGCTGATATTTTGTGTGATCCTGGGAAAGTCATTTTGTTTCTCTGTAATTGGGTAATAATAGTAATTCTTCTCCTCAGTCCCCCTTTGTAAACTCTCATGCAGCTCATTGTTACAAAAATATGCTGCTGCTTTCCCAACCTACAGGGAACCATGCATGAATTAAATTATTAAGCAATTCGGAATCTTGTTTAAGTGAACGGTGCTAAAAAAACGCTTTTGTGGTTGAAATCACATTTTGACATTTGCATTTAATATCTCTCTCCTATTTATTGTTCTATATTTGTCAAATTGCTATTCATTTGGTCTGATTACACTGTTTGATTTAATATCTTTATACTTGAAAATTACTGATTAGATCATAACTGAAATGCTTTATTAAACTTTTCTGTACATTGCTCACCACTTTCTCTAGCTCTCATTAGAAATGTTTGATGCTTCCATTTTAGTGTGTTTAACTAACTGTGACTAAAGCTGATTTTTTAAAACTCTTTATTGCTGGATAAAAGCACGGGCAGGAAGGAACAATGCAGCAATTTATTCAGGCAAAGATTGGTAACAGAAGTAAAATTAGATAACATATCAGCAGTCTTCTGAAAAACAAATCTCCAATAGGTAAGAAAATGAACATTACATTTCAGGGAGAGATAGTATGAAAATTCCATAATCTTCCCCAGACAGAACAGTATTTACAGCAGTCCCCTCTTAGAGAATATCAGTTTTTCAATATGGGTAATTTCAAAGAGTTGGACTTGCCAACTTTATAATGGAGGTGATTCTTTCTAGAATTTGGCCACAGTAAATATAGCAGCAAAAAGCATTTGAGAAATAAGCTTCTTCGGTTTAACGGAGACCTGAAGTCCATCCCAGTAACTAAGCAAATCCAGCCCAGGAGAAAGGTCAATTCTAAAACTTGCTATGTGGGAAATTTCTGAATAAAACATTGACACAAAAATTAGAGACAAGAGGGCAAGTCCACTGGGCACGAATGTGTGAACCTTGCAGTCCACACATCCTCCAATACTGCTTGCTAGCTGTAAGGTTGAAACCATGAAAAAAAGAGGGTATTGATTTATATTGTTCTGTCTTACAATCATGCTAATTCCCATTAGGTATTTCCTATGGACAGACAAACAGTGACATTGAAGCACTGCATCAGGCTTATCGTTGCATTGATCGGTCTTTGGAAGACACAGATCACCAAAATTTAAAAGTTAATGCAGTGGAAGATTCTCATCATTCGGTTCAAGATGTTCTAAATTCTACTGAAACATGTGGAAAAATTATCACCACTGCGGAGTCTGGTAAGTTCCTTTTATATGTGAGTTAAAATCAGTTCTTTTTCTTGTGGTGACTTGTTATATGTACTACATGGAAGGAATACAGTAACTGACCATCAGCTATCTAATGGGCCCAGTTAACCATTTTGGTGGTTGATGTCCTGAAGTTGGATAAATCCTGCTAACCAACCAGTGTTAGCTACCTTCTTTTGGACCTCAGAGGATTCCTCTCATGTGCATGGAGTTCCTCTTTGGATACTTGCTGAGGGCATAAGAACATAAGAAATTGCCATGCTGGGTCAGACCAAGGGTCCATCATGCCCAGCATCCTGTTTCCAACAGAGGCCAAACCAGGCCACAAGAACCTGGCAATTACCCAAACACTAAGAAGATCCCATGCTACTGAAGCAATTAATAGCAGTGGCTATTCCCTAAGTAAACTTGGTTAATAGTAGTTAATGTACTTCTCCTCCAAGAACTTATCCAAACCTTTTTTGAACCCAGCTACACTAACTGCACTAACCATGTCCTCTGTCAACAAATTCCAGGCAATATACATAGTTTCACTTCTTGCCTCTTCTACTCATCAGTGTCAAGTTGAGTGCCATTTTACCTCTGAGAAGAGGTTTCTCCTCCCTCTATTTCTTTACTGGTATATTTGTGTTCCAACAGCTCATTCTATCTAGGGTGACTTGGGTCGGGGGTGGAGGATCATGCAAAAGCAATTCCCCACCCATATTGTAGTCACTTGCAGGTTCTTTTCTCCTCTTTCAGAGATGACCCTGTCAGTAGACGTGTTCATTGACTGACACAGCAGTCCCTATCCATGCAGACGTTCTGCTGGTATGCCACAATGTTATCAGGTGGAACAATGGGTTATCTTGAGCCATAGGTTTGATGCCTAGGCTCAGTTGGTGGGCATTCTGCTCTGCGGATCAGGATGTTCCTTTTCTGGTAACCTCGGGGTTCCCAGATTGGTGAAGACGTCCTCTTCACAGGTGCTGCCTCTTGTAGCAGAAAGATTTATGGACTTCTTCCTCAGGTTGTCATCATCCTGCAGAAGTCTAAGACTCTACACTATATTTACTGAGGGAAGATGGGCCCTGTGGGCTATACCTGTCTCTTCCGTAACTCCCTGTCAGTCCCAGCAGGGAGTTCACATGGTTGGGAAGTCTCCCATCTGTATTTTCTACAGCCTAGAGGCTGTCTCTTTTGTCCAGCAGCCCAGGGTCTGCCTCCTTTTGTTGTTCATCTCTTCTGACTTTGTCAGACAATCCAGGAGGAAGCCAGGGGGTGCATGGGAATGGTTGTCACATATGGAAGGGCATGCAATCCTTCTCCTACTTTGGCCAGGTTACTGACTGAGGTGCTTCCCTACTACCTGGCTTTCCCTGATAGTGAAGTACATCGTTCAGCTGAGTTTCAGCAGTGACTCACTGCCCTACTCAGCATCTTGGTGTAGGGCTCCCTGGGGAGACGTAGCCCTTCGTGCCTTGGCACTCAGGGTTTGTATCCCATCTGATCTTGGAGGTCAGATCTTGTACTTGTAGTAGTTCAGAGGGTGGGGTCTTTTGCAGTCCCGGATACTTCTTGCCTCTACTTCTCTGGGCAGATGTAGATTCCATGCCAGGATTCCTTTTGGGCATAGATTTGCATGCCCAATGTGTCTTGTTCCTCGGTTAATAATAGACCGCAATTTTATTTCCTCTGGGCTCTCCAGCCCCAGCTAATTTTCAGTTGTCTTGTGAAACAAAAAAAAAAAAATACCTTGAGGGCTTGATCCATATACTTTTTTCTCTTGTACTTGGAAATGTGTGCCTTTGCCTGTACCCTGTGGGTCCTAGACCTACTGGTGCTAGTCAGAGTTCACTGTTAGGAAGCTCTTGACTATGTTAGTTTTTGTGTGATTTAGTGGGCTTCGCTCCCCAGGCTCGCATTATGCCTTTGCCTTGGGACGCCTTGCTGCATATCAGGATTTCTGTCTCTCTATCGTCTTTGAAGTGAAAAACCCAACTCTTTTCCCTCCTAGAGCCATTAAGGGTCAGCTGTCTCACTGAACAAAGAGGGGAAATGGTGGTGTTTTACACTAAATGGTTTCCCCCATTTTTCCTGTTTTTCAGCAGCCTCTAGCTTGGGAATCACCCATGAGGACTACCAGCCTACTTGTCCTCGGAGAAAGAAGAGTTGCTTACCTGTAGCAGGTGTTCTCCAAGGACAGCAGGATGTCAGTCCTTACTAAACCTGCTTGCCTTCCCTAGCAGTTGGTTTTTCCATGTATTTGCTATATCATGGACTGAGAGACTCTGCCTGAGAGACAGGGAGGGGGCTACAGCTGCACATGCTCAGAACATGCTGTAAGCTCTAGAATCTGAGATCAAAGTTCCGTGCTGGGCTCCATTGGATGATGTCACCCAGGTTTGAGGACTGACATTCTGCTGTCCTTGGAGAACACCTGTTTATAGGTAAGCAGCTCTGCTTTCTGTACACACACCCCCACGAGTTACTGTCTGCTCCTCCGTGTCACTTCCCCCACTGATCTAATCTACATCCATGATATTCTTTCCAGTCTTCTACTGCCTTTACCCACACATTTCCTTTCCTCTTTTGCCCTCCTTGTTAATATTAAAATGTGCTGCATCTGTGGTAAGCACTTTTATTACTTGCTTAATTGGAGATAATCCTTATCTAGCTAGTTCCACATATATAATCCCTTGAGATTACTCATGTTTAGAGAAAGGAAAATTACATCCTTTTTATATTAGTTTGCTGAAGATTGCAACTCATTGCAGTATACAGCTACCCTTCTCCCCTTTTGAGAGGTTTTTTTTTTCTCTTTACCAGTCATTAAACTGAGTAGCAGATGGTCGATTGTCATATGGGTCCTTTGTCGGTCATGCTCAAATTTTTCTCAAAAGCTCTATACTATATACTCATCCAGTCATGCAAACAAGGTCACATGACATATATGTGTGACTCCGTTGAGCTGCTGTCATCAGAGAACAAACATTACAGATTATTTCACTCTTCCTTTAAAGCTTATTTTTAATTGCATGACTGTTGTTTCTGATTCATTTTATCTTATAGATTTGCCAACTATAGAAGAACTGATGAAACCTATTGGAAAAGATTCGGTTTGTACCAGAGGCTTTGATTTACAACACATAAGGTACTATATACAATATGGACGTCAATACTTTGTTCATGAAATATGAGTCTGAATAATTTCTTCAAGCATGTCTTTGTGTTTTGTGTTTCTTCCTAGGCCAAAATGCTTGTGTCCTCAAAAGAAAAGTTTTATGCAAATTAAACTAACATTTTAGAAAAATGTAACTGTTTTTCAACCTAGTCTATTTACAGAGAAAGAGCTCATCAACTGCACAACATTTAATTTGTTACAAGATATGTAGTTAGAAAATTTAAAAAAGTTAACCAGAACAATTTGAATTTGTTTGCAACAATTTTACTTGAAATTAGAAAGAATGCAAAAATCAGCTGGCCTATCTGTAATGATATTTAAAGCAGTGCTAGCAAAAACAAAATTGTTTTCTGTAATTCAAGTTTCATTAAGATTATAATACCTTTTATTGAATGAAGATAGATTTGTTCAAATATCATGTACTCACTGGAAAAGAGAAAGAAAATGGAGGATATGATAAAACCATTCCACTAATAAGCATGCTTCAGTTAAGTACAAGAAGAAAGCATTTTTCATGAAAGAAATTCAAGGATAAGGAGTCATAATTTGAAGTTGAGAGTAGAAGGCTCAGAGAAAATATGAGGAAAAACATTTTTACTAAGAAGGTTGCAGGCACGAGAATGGCCTAACAGCAGAATTAGTTATAACTAAAGCCATGACAGATTTCAGATACATTTAAGGATACAGAGGCAATGGTAGAGTTGTGTGCAAAGGTTTACACACGCTTGATCAAATTGTATGTTTCATTTAACCTATAAGTGAACAGAAGCTGACACAAGTCACCTGGACCAGATGGTATACATCCCAGAATGCTGAAAGAACTAAGAAATGAAATTGTGGACCTGCTATTGGAAGTTTGTAAACTATCAGTAACATCATCTATGGTATCTGAAGACTGGAAGGTTGCCAATGTAATGTCAATTTTTAAAAAGGGATCATGGGATGATTCCATTTGCCATGCAAAATGGTAGAAATTATCATAAAGAACAAATTTGCTGAACAAATAGATAAGCATAGTTTAATGGGACAAAGCCAACATGGATTTAGCCAAAGGAAGTCTTGCCTCACAAATTTGCTACATTTTTAAGGGTGTAAATAAACATGGATAAAGGTGAGCGAGATGATATAATGTATCTGGATTTCCAGAAATCATTTCACAAAGTCCCTTATGAGAGACTTCATAGGAAATTAGAAAGTCTTGGGATAGGTGGCATTGACCTATTGTGGATTGCCAACTGGTTAAAAGATAGTAAACAGAGAGTAGGGATAAATGGTTAATTTTCCTAATGGGAGAGATGAATAGTAGAGTTCTATTCTGGGGATCTGCTCTGGGGCTGATGCTTTTTAATATATTTATAAATGACCTGGAAATGAGAACAAGGGATGTGATCAAATTTGCTTATGACACAAAATTCTTCAAAGTTGTCAAATCACAAGAGGATTGTGAGAAATTTCAAGAGGACATTGCAAAACTGGGAGACTGGGCATGGAAATGGCAAATGAAATTTTATGTAGACAAGTGCAAAATGATGCACTTAGAAAAGAGTAACCCAAATTATAGCTATAAAATGCAGGTTTCTACATTAGGAATCACCACTCAGGTAAAGGATCTAGGTGTTATCGTTGAAAATACGTTGAAATCTAGGGGTCCACCTGGGTGCGAATCTCGCTGAGTTATATCGCCTCAATTACATACCACTGCTGCAGCGGATTAGACAGGATCTCCATCTCTGGGACCGGGGACAATATTCCTGGCTGGGGAGGGTAGCTATCATAAAAATGAATGTTATACCTCGTTTTCTGTATTTTTTTCAAACAATCCCTATATTTATTTCCTCTGCAATACTCCGCTCCTGGCAGAAGATACTCTTTGATTTTATTTGGCGTAAACGCCCCCCCAGGGTGTCGAGACGTCTGCTGTTTCAGCCTCGTGATCGAGGTGGACTTGGGGTACCGAATTTAATCTGGTTATATGCCGCTGCTCAACTGAAAGCCATCCCTGATGCGCACAGCCGTCGATCTCCCAAACAATGGGCCACTTTTGAGGAGCAGGTTCTTGGGGGACTGCCACTGACTGCTCTTATTTGGCAGCCGCGCTCCACCTGGCTACCGATGGGGCTAAAGACGGGGGCCCTGGATACAATGTTACGCCTCTGGGATCGTTGGAAGGTAAAGCTGGCCGGCGATCGCTATTATTTCCACACTACTGGCCTTTATCACCACTCACAATTCCCAGCTGGCCGTCAGCATGGGGTGTTCCAGGCTTGGCGGAAGAAAGGAATTACTCGCATAGAACATTTGCTTAAAGGCGAGACCCTGATGACGTGGCCAGAACTACAGGCCCTTTATCGGCTGCCCCCTTCTGACTTTCTAGCAAGCAGTCAAATGCTACATTTTCTACGATCACCCAGAATGTTGGATTCCCTACGCAGAGGCAAGTCACAGTTTGAACATCTCTGTGCTGCAGTTGACAAAACCAGCGGGATGATTTCCAAGCTTTACGCCCTCCTTGCTGAAACCGCCGGGACACCCTTTCCCCATACGAGCCACTGGGAACAAGACTTGGGCCTGGCGCTGACTCAAAAAGATTGGCATTCTATTTACAAGCAGGCCCGCCAGTGTTCTGTCTCAGCCCTTTATCAGGAAAATTGCTATAAAATGATCACCCGCTGGTATCTCACACCTCAACTCTTGCACAGGCGTTATCCCCACTTGGACGACCAGTGTTGGAGGGGCTGCGGATCTTCCGGGACATTTTTTCATATATGGTGGCAGTGCCCGAGGGTAAAGGGCCTCTGGACTGCTGTGGCACATTGGTTGGAGGAACTTTTGGGTACCACTGGCCTATATAAGGCTAGTTTTATGCTTCTTCACCACCCACCTTTGACCCTTCGAAAAAACCACATCCATTTCTGCCACCAAGTTTTTATTGTAACCAGATTGTCAATTGCTCAAGCATGGAAGTCAAAAGAGGTACCCTCGTTGAAGGTGGTCCAGCATAAGGTCCATCTCTCTTGCCAGCTGGCGGCGATTACAGCAGAACTTCATGCGGACATTTCCAAGTTTCAAGCCGCTTGGTCTCCTTATCTGTGTTGGGAGCAGCAGCAGACAAAGCCTTAAAATGGGTTTTTCCCTGAGTTATGCAGGTTTTCCCTTGATTGATACCACCTAGGATCTTACCTTTTTCTGAAGTTTCCAGTTCCTTCTTCTTTTTGTTGCAATTATTGGCTCTCACCTCCTGTAATTTTATGAGCACATGGATGTAGGGTGGGATGGGAGGGATTACTCGGGGGGGGGGGAAATGGGTACCGAATATGCAATTGATGTGTTTTATTGCTATATACTATTGTGCTGTTACAATTTGTTGCTGTTGATAATCTAATAAAATTATTAGTAAAAAAAAAAATACGTTGAAATCTGGGGCAGCAGCCAAGAAAGCAAATAGAATACTAGGGATTATTAGGAAAGGAATGGAGAATAAAACAGAATATCATAATGCCTCTGTATCGCTCCAAGATGCGACCTCATCTTGAGTATTGTTTTCAGTTCTGGTCACCACATCTCAAGAAAGATATAGCACAATTAGAAAAGGTATAGAGAAGGGTGACCAAGATGATAAAGGAGATGGAACAATTCCCCTATGAAGAAAGGCTAAAGAGGTTTGGACTCTTCAGCTTGGAGAAGAGACAGCTGAGAAGAGATATGATAGAGATCTATAAAATAATGAGTTGACTAGAACAAGTAAACATTACTCAATTGTTTATACTTTTGAAAAGTACAAAGACCAGGGGACACATAATGAAGTTACTGGGTCATATATTTAAAACTAATAAGAGAAAATATTTTTTTACTGAACGTATAATTAAGCTCTGGAATTCATTACCAGAGGATGTGGTGAAAGCTATTAGTATAGCTGCGTTTAAAAAAGGTTTGGACAAGTTCCTGGAGGAAAAGTCCATGAACAATTATTAAGGTAGAGTTGCAGAAATCCACTACTTATTCTTGAGATAAGCAGCTTGGAATCTATCTATCCCTTGGGATCCTGCCAAGTACTTGTGATCAGGCTTGACCACTGTTGGAAACAAGATATTGTGCTTGATGCACCCTCGGTCTGACCCAGTATGGTAAGCCTTATGTTCTTATGTTCTAACCTTTAAATAGTACAAAGTTAAAGATGACATTTTTCTGCAATTATTTTCATGTAAAATTACTATTTATTTTCTCATTTTAACAGACTGAAAATAGTAAAACAATGATTATGATATGTGCAAAAGATTGGACACTCTTTCAGTTGATTCATTACTACTTTTTAAAAAATGTTAATAAGGCCCAAAAAATTAATTGACCTCTTAGGCCTTTTGTTAATCAGGTGAAAGCAATTCCATGATTGAACAAATACTCTGATTCTTCTAACTAATCAGTTTGTGATTGTCGTTCTGTTTATTTTAAAAAACCATGGGCTCCTCTAAGCAGCTATCTGAGCATTTGAAAATGAAGACCCTGTAATTCACTCTTACAAAGTAGGGGAAGGCTATAAAAAAATCTCTAAATGCTTCCAAATAGCAATTTCAACTATCAGAGACGTTAAGAAATGAAAGTTACAGCATCTTGTGTGGTTATGATTGAACAGTTGAATTTTCGTATAATCACTCCAAAGTACTTTGTTCCAAACGTTTCAGGCATATCAAGTTTTTGTTTTGTTTTTTTGCATTTTTTTAGATGATAACTGTTGTGATGAGGTTATAGAAAAGGTTCCTTCTGACAACACTCTCATGCAGATCATTGTTGTGTAAGCAGTGCTCTTCTGTGTATATGTGGACAACTATTCCAGAGTCAGCTAAACTTTTCAACAGGTCTTTTGTGGTGAACTGTGGGTTCCATTTTGTAGATCTGATCAGTTTTTGGGCAGTTCTGTCAGAGATGTTTTTGATTTTTCAGATCTTGTCTTAACTTAAATAGTACCTAAAAAATAATCAATTACCACCATTACTCAAATCATTCAAAGACACATAAAAGTAGATGCAAAGGTGATAGATTGACCTTCATACTAGGCTTCATCGACATGAGTAAACCCCTTAAAGCTCAGCCTTCTTTATAATCATCGGTCAATAAGATTTTTAAAGTGCAGCATAGTGTATAGTGAACATAACAATTTTTTTGTTTTTATATTGCAATTAGAATCAATTTTGCAACATAAGCCACGTAAGCTAAACTATCAAAGTCAATAAATCAAAAGGCTTATCTTATCCATTTTGTAGTCAGATTTCTACAGCAACCCATCCATTCCGTAGTCTGATATCTATAGCAACCCCGCGGGATGATTTCCAAGCTTTACGCCCTCCTTCAAGGGTAAATTACCTTCAAGGGTAAATTATTGAATTTTTTCAGCTCTGAGCATCTACAAATCAATAGAAAGTATATAGTTGAAACATTCTTCAAAACTTCCCACATAAAAAAGCATCATATAAATACTCCCTGATAAGAACAGGGATCATTTTAAATCTGATGGCATTTATTCACTGGATCTGCCGACGCAACGGTGTCAGTTAAAGGTATTTTAAATCATCTGGGCTGTCAAACATTCGTAGAAGAACCATCTATTGAAGTAAAAAAAACTGACCTGAAAGAGATCTACTCATGGTCTTATCCAACTGTTATCTACAACAATGAGTACCAATCTATAACATTATTTAGACCATGCGGATGAATTGTGTTTAAGCCGAAAATCCACCGCTGTTCTTTTTGGTTCAATATCCATTTCGGATCTCCCCCCACCAGGGTTCAGTTGAACCTTTTCAATCACCCTCCACTGTAGATCCTGAAATCGGTGTGAATGTTGAACACAATGCTGTACCATTGGAGCCTGCATTTGGTCATTGTTAAAAAATACCATCCCAGAAACACAGTCCAGATGTATTCCACACATTAAGAAAGGTGGAAAGAAGGCAAAATGATTACCGGCATAGTTAAAAGGGGAGGTGAAAGAAGCTATTTTAGCCAAAAGATCTTCATTCAAAAATTGGAAGAAGGATCCAACAGAAGAAAATAGGATAATGCATAAGCGTTGGCAAGTTAAATGTAAGACATTGATAAGCAGGCTAAGAGAGAATTTGAAAAGAAGTGGCCGTAGAGGCAAAAACTCACAGTAAAAACTTTTTAAACTATATCCGAAGCAGAAGGCCTGTGAGGGGGGTCAGTTGGACCATTAGATGATCGAGGGCACTTAGAGAAGATAAGGCCATCGCAGAAAGATTAAATGATTTTTTTGCTTCGGTATTTACTGAAGAGGATGTTGGGGAGGTACCTGTACCGGAGACGGTTTTCATGGGCAATGATTCAGATGGACTGAATCAAATCACAGTGAACCTAGAAGATGTGGTAGACCTGATTGACAAACTGAAGAGCAGTAAATCACCTAGACCGGATGGTATACACCCCAGAGTTCTGAAGGAACTAAAAAATGAAATTTCAGACCTATTACTAAGAATTTGTAACCTATCATTAAAATCATCCATTGTACCGGAAGACAGGAGGATGGCAAATGTAACCACAATATTTAAAAAGGGCTCCAGGGGCGATCTGGGAAACTACAGATCGGTTAGCCTGACTTCAGTGCCAGGACAAATAGTGGAAAGTGTTCTAAGCATCAAAATCATAGACATTATAGAAAGACATGATTTAATGGAACAAAATCAGCATGGCTTTGCCTCACAAATCTGCTTCACTTTTTTTGGAGGAGTTAATAAACATGTGGATAAAGGTGGATTTTCAGAAGGCATTTGACAAAGTTCCTCATGAGAGGCTTCTAGGAAAAGTAAAAAGTCATGGGATAGGTGGCGATGTCCTTTCGTGGATTGCAAACTGGCTAAAAGACAGAAAACAGAGAGTAGGATTAAATGGGCAATTTTCTCAGTGGAAGGGGGTGGACAGTGGAGTGCCTCAGGGATCTGTATTGGGACCCTTACTTTTCAATATATTTATAAATGATCTGGAAAGAAATACGACGAGTGAGATAATCAAATTTGCAGATGACACAAAATTGTTCAGAGTAGTTAAATCACAAGCAGATTGTGATAAATTGCAGGAAGACCTTGTGAGACTGGAAAATTGGGCATCCAAATGGCAGATGAAATTTAATATGGATAAGTGCAAGGTGATGCATATAGGGAAAAATAACCCATGATATAATTACACAATGTTGGGTTCCATATTAGGTGCTACAACCCAAGAAAGAGATCTAGGTATCATAGTGGATAACACATTGAAATCGTCGGTGCAGTGTGCTGCGGCAGTCAAAAAAGCAAACAGAATGTTGGGAATTATTAGAAAGGGAATGGTGAATAAAACGGAAAATGTCATAATGCCTCTGTATCGCTCCATGGTGAGACCGCACCTTGAATACTGTGTACAATTCTGTTCGCCGCATCTCAAAAAAGATATAATTGCGATGAAGGTACAGAGAAGGGCTACCAAAATGATAAGGGGAATGGAACAGCTCCCCTATGAGGAAAGACTAAAGAGGTTAGGACTTTTCATCTTGGAAAAGAGACGACTAAGGGGGGATATGATAGAGGTGTTTAAAATCATGAGAGGTCTAGAACGGTAGATGTGAATCGGTTATTTACTCTTTCGGATAGTAGAAAGACTAGGGGGCACTCCATGAAGTTAGCATTGGGCACATTTAAAACTAATCGGAGAAAGTTCTTTTTTACTCAGCGCACAATTAAACTCTGGAATTTGTTGCCAGAGGATGTGGTTAGTGCAGTTAGTATAGCTGTGTTTAAAAAAGGATTGGATAAGTTCTTGGAGGAGAAGTCCTTTACCTGCTATTAAGTTCACTTAGAGAATAGCCACTGCCATTAGCAATGGTAACATGGAATAGACTTAGTTTTTGGGTAATTGCCAGGTTCTTATGGCCTGGATTAGCCACTGTTGGAAACAGGATGCTGGGCTTGATGGACCCTTGGTCTGACCCAGTATGGCATTTTCTTATGTTCTTATGTTCTTAAGAGATCAGGGAATCAAAACTGTCATCAGTTAGTTAATCCCAAAGATTTCTTCATACATGTTCTTTGTACCAAGGTGAAATACTGAGAGTAGGAAGAAGGGCTCTCTAGGGAAGCCCTTTCTTTTCAATCTTCAAGCAGAATCTTCAAACAGAATGTTGGGAATTATTAGGAAGGGAATGGTGAATAAAACAGAAAATGTCATAATGCCTCTGTATCGCTCCATGGTGAGACCCCACCTTGAATACTGTGTACAATTCTGGTCACCGCATCTCAAAAAAGATATAATTGCGATGGAGAAGGTACAGAGAAGGGCGACCAAAATGATAAGGGGAATGGAACAGCTCCCCTATGAGGAAAAACTAAAGAGGTTAGGACTTTTCAACTTGGAGAAGAGACGGCTGGGGGGGGTGGATATGATAGAGGTATTTAAAATCATGAGAGGTCTAGAACGGGTAGATGTGAATCGGTTATTTACTCTTTCAGATAGTAGAAAGACTAGGGGGCACTCCATGAAGTTAGCATGGGGCACATTTAAAACTAATCGGAGAAAGTTCTTTTTTACTCAGCGCGCTATTAAACTCTGGAATTTGTTGCCAGAGGATGTGGTTAGTGCAGTTAGTATAGCTGTGTTTAAAAAAGGATTGGATAAGTTCTTGGAGGAGAAGTCCATTACCTGCTATTAAGTTCACTTAGAGAATAGCCACTGCCATTAACAATGGTAACATGGAATAGACTTAGTTTTTGGGTACTTGCCAGGTTCTTATGGCCTGGATTGGCCACTGTTGGAAACAGGATGCTGGGCTTGATGGACCCTTGGTCTGACCCAGTATGGCATTTTCTTAAGATTGAAAAGAAATAATTATTAAAAGCTAAGTAAAGTGGGGCTTTGCCATGCATTTGTTATTGTTTTAATTCGCCTGGAAACTTGCTTTCTGAAATTATAAAATTTTGTAATAAACTACAGTGTTGCATTTGGCAGTCGGCGAGTCTCCCCTGCGAACCGCCACACTTACCTCCAGCCCCAAGCCACTGTCGCTGAAGACCTTCAGGGCAGACACGCTGCAGGTCACCATGATCTAACAGGCCTTACGCAATGTGAGGGGGGATGCTGCCGGCTTTTCTCATGGCCGCCCCAGGCACGTGCTTGCTTGACATGCACAGACTTAAAGGGTCCACAGCGGGAAATCCCCCATGGTGCTCTCAGATGACATCACGAGTCTTGGCCTATAAAAGGCCCTTTCTCCCTGCAGTCCTCGCCTTAGCAACATGTCTCCTACAGCCTGTGTAGTGTGAGTTGCCTCAGCAATCCCGAGTTCCTGGTCTTCGTCTTGTCTTCAGTTCTTCAGTGTTCCGTGTCCCCTTGTCTGCTTGCCTGTGCTGCTCCTTGCCTCCCTGTTTTGACTATCCGTCCCACCTTCCCTCAGATAGATACCCGGTATTGACCATTGTCTGTTTAATCGACATCCTTGAATGCCACCTGCTACTGACCACTGCCTGCCTTGAATGCCACCTGCCTATGACCTCACTTGCACGTCTCAGCCTCTTCTACCGTTCTTCTGACTGCCAACAGAGGCCCCCACCTAAGACCTGCCAGTCCAGGCACCCAAAGGCTCAACCGAGGGGAATGTGGGCTGGTATAGGTGAAGCTGCTGTTGGGCCTCTGCCTCATCCGACTCTGCCGGCTGACAGTGGGGACTTGCAGGGCTCCACCCTGCAGGTTGTGCCAGCTTCTTTCGGTCCAAGCTGCACACGCCCGCAATATACAGCTTCGTTATCACATTGTTTTTTCTTTCTCTTCTGCATGAGAGTCTATCTTAAGCCTATTTAAGGGGTTAAGCAGTTGGTGTGGGAAGCTTTGTAAGTACTATGTTGAAGCTGCAGATGAAGAAGTAGGTCAAGTCTTCTCTCCCCAACACCTATCTACTGGTAGTCCCCAGCCTAGTGAATTTTAACAACAGCCCCTTTGTTGTAGAAGCAGGCAGAAACAGCACCACCCACTGACCAAGAGACCGTGTACATCACTACAACACCACACTTACATAAAATAAGAGCTCTTCATGGAAGCAATTCATACCAGATGCACAATTAAACCATTCTCCTGAGTTGAATCATAGTATTCAAGGTGCAGTCCCACCATGGAGCAATACAGAGGCATTATGACATTTTCCGTTTTATTAACCATTCCCTTCCTAATAATTCCTAACATTCTGTTTGTATTTATTTAGATTTATATTCCACTTTTCGCACATTTTTTCAGCACTTCAAAGTAGATTACATTCAAGTACTGTAGGTATTTCCCTATCCCAGAGGGCTTACAATTTAAGTTTGTACCTGAGGCAATGGAGGGTAAAGTGACTTGCCCAAGCTCACAAGGAGTGACAGTGGGACTTGATCCCTAGTTTCCTGGTTCGTAGCCCACTGCTCTAACCACTAGACTACTCCACTCCTTGGATGTGCTAATTTTGAGGCAAACCACTGATGGTGAACTACCATCCTTTGTCATCTGCATCTAAATGTCACTTCATTAATGTTATTTAGAAGAGGAAGGGGTGGAGCTACAGACACTAGTCTGGAGAGAGGGCGACCAGGGACAAAAATGAACAGGCTTGGTAACACAGAGATTGCAATGACTAGGGGCTACAAAGTTCTTCACTTCCCCTTCTGTCTACATAGGTGGAAGTTCTCTCGGCATCCTTGGCCAGCTGCCTCTTAAGGTTTGCCTTGCTGTTGTCATTTGGGACAGAGATAGACACTGAGCTACATCTATGAGCACTCTCTAGTTAAGGTTAGCCCTACCTCAGAATTCCTCCATGCCCCTTTTTATCTAGATAAATTTTATGTAACCAATGAGCTTTGTGCACAAAATGTATGTGCTTGGCAGTGTTAAATATTCAAATCTTGTGGGATATTTACTAAATCACAGTATGTTTCCTCGGAGGAGGAAAATACCATGTGGTTTACTAAGCTGTAGTAGTCAGTACCACAGCTTGGGAAACCATGCAATATTTTCTTCAGCAGTAAAATACCTGGGGGTTGGTAGCCTCACTAATGACACACAATGGCAGTTCCTTAGCCCAGGGCCACCATCATATTAAAGTGCCAAAGTGGCCCAAACAAAATCTTACCAATGTGTGGAACCCTCCTGGGAATTTGTAAGACCCGTCTCACCCCCTATAGACAGCTCCTGTGACCTATTAAAAAAAAAAATGCGGACGTGGGGAAATATAAAGGGGAACTAGATACAGACAACAACCAATGTGAGCCCTGACTTTTACGGTCTGGGGCATTGACACGCAGACATTTTATTTATTTATTGATTTACTTATTTGTATACCATGTTTCTGGGGTGCAATCACGGCAGTTCACAGAAATTAAGATACATAGTTAAAAACGATACAATTTGCATATAAACATAAGCATTTTACTAACCAGTATTTCTCCCTCAGATTCTCTAAATCAGTAATAATACATGTAAACTTACATTTCGAATCTTTTACTTGTCAAGTTATCTTCCTTTCTGCTAAAGATTTTGATCTTTCTTAAATGCGATATTTAATCAACCATGTTTTTAGCAACTTCTTAAAGAGTTTAAAATCTTTCTGCATCCTTGATTCTTCCGGCATTGTGTTCCATAGTTTAGGCCCCGCAATCGAAAAAGCCCTATCTCTCACTTCTGTCAAATGGGCACTTTGGACTGATGGAATACTCAGCAAGCCCTTGCTAGCTGATCTTAAATTACTTGGGGGGATATGAAAATGTTAGACTGGTCCCAACCAATCTGACTGTATGTTGTTTGCTATTTTGTGAATGACATAAGGGAAAAAGTACAGGATGGTTTCTACAGCCAAGTCCCAAAGCAAAGAATGTCAAGCAGCATATTCAGAATGATCAAGAAGGCTTCTCACCCAGTAAAAATGTTGCTAGCAGTAATTGTTTATGGTTTTGATTGTAAATATTACTACGCTTATCATAAGGTTTGGGGGTAACTGCACAGAGCGGCAGTTACTACCCTTCAGGGAAACATGGGGATAACCTACATAAAGCAGCAGTAACTACCATAAGAAGCTTGCTGGGCGTACTGGATGACCCTTTTCTGCCATCATTACTATGTGACACAGACCCTCCCCTCCCTTCCCAGACCCATCCTTTTGTGAATAATTCCCCTCCCCCACCAAAGCCTCTAACACCCACCTCCAGCTTCAGGGCCCCTCACTCTAGCCCATCTCCTTGACACCTTCCAGTTATAACTTGAAAAACGTAGTGACCTGATGGGGGCCCAGAGCACTCCTTAGGCTTCGGGCCCTGCTCTGTCTGAAGAAAAATGGTGCTGGCCAGCCACATTTCAACTTAGGCTCCATCACATGATTTTTCTTCAGAAAGCACAAGGCCTAGAGCCTATGAGGAGCTCTGGGCCCGACTAAACTACCAGGTTTTTCAAGGTATAATGGGGGAACCCTAGGGTTGAGGGTTGTCTTGAGACCAGGAAGGGATTTGGAGGCTGATGGGAAGGGCATTTTTTAACAAAGAGGCAGGGAGGAGCCTGTGTCACATTTATTTATGTGTATTTTTTTTTTTATCGTGCACTGGGTTTGCTTCTTAGGGCAGTGGGATGAGGGGTGGTAAGGGGTTTGTTCCACAAGTTGTTTGGGGGGGGTTGAGTTATTCGGGCTGCTCTGGCCACTTGACTTCTAGCCCAGGGAGCATTGGGACCCATGTTAACTAACTTTCATTAAAATAACTTGGTTTATGATTTTTCATGCAAGCCGCATTATTTTATTTATATTAAACAAGCTATTAAGCCCGTTCAAACGGGTGAGATACCATCGGTCAGACCAGCTCGTCAGTCAGAGCCGCTCCCTTCTCCACAACTTCTTACCCTTCCCACTTACTCACTCATATCCTCTTCCCTTTTCCTTCCATCCCCTCTCACCTCATCCACAACCCCTTCCCTCTCTCTCAGCCCTCCTCCACTCCCTCTTTTTCTCTTCTCCAGAACTTCTTACCCTTCCCACTCACTCATATCCTCTTCCCTTTTCCTTCCATCCCCTCTCATCTTCCCTTTCCTTCCCCTCCCACCTCATCCACAACACCTTCCCTCTCCCTCAGCCCTCCGCTACTCCCTCTTTTTCTTTTCTACAGGGCTGGCTGTACCCTGCTGAACGTGTGAGATGCAGAGGGCAAGGGGCGCCGCTACAGGAACCTGCCTCTCTCCGTACCTCCCTCCCTGTGTAATGTGGCTTCTCACTGCTGTCCCTTTGCATGCCGGTCCGTCCATCCCTCCCTACTCCCTTCCCCCCTTGCCTGGCGGCGGAGGGACGGGCTTAAGCTGTTGTTGGTCCGACCTCCCGCACCGCGAAGGGCTGGAGGCAGTGGCGGTGGTGGTAGCAGGAGCTGCAGTGGTGGCAAAGGGGAATGTCGCGAGTCTTCACACTGCTATCCCTGTGCGTGATGGCTGGCCGCCCAGCTCCCTCCCCCCTTTCTCGGCATTGGAAGGACGTGCTCAAGCCGTTGTCGACCCGATCTCTCTGCCTTGGGGTGTCAAATCAGCACGTCGGTCGGAGCTATCTCGTCTGTGCATGCGCGGTCTGTTGGTCCCAGCCGCTCTCTACTGCGCATTTGCGGCACGTCGGTCAGGGCTCATTTATATGACTGATTGCCTAGCAATGAGCTGCTTTGCATGCATTTGAAAAGCATTTGCATGCAAAGCACCTCGTTACCATGCCAGCATTATCGGTGGTAAAATAATATGAATTGACACGCACGATTTTATATTGGGTGTGCGCGCAAGTGCCGTCTCGCACGCATAAGTTGGGGGAATTTAGTAGATGTACACGGTGATCCAATAGGCCTTTTCCCCAGTTCCCTCTCAGTCAGGGAACTTCCTAAACCCCCTAGCTAACCTGCCTCCCTTTCACCCTTTCCACCTTGACTCCTAATACCCCGCTGACTACCCTTGCTTTTTTTTTTTTTACTTACCCGCAGTCCGGAGCAGCAGCAACTTGCACAGGTTCATCATTCCCGGCACTCGCTTCAGCAGGACAGTGCCAGAATGGCCCGCCCATGCCCTGTCCATGCCCCGCTCAGACCCCGCCTCTGGCCCACCCCTTTTTGGAAACCCTTTCTTCTGCATGTACAGGGAGATACGCGCCTGGCTGTGGGCGTTTGAAAATTGGCACACTCGTGTCCCAGCCACGCATGTATCTCCCAGCATAGGTGTGGGTAGGCCTTTGAAAATTCGGCCATTACTGTTCAGTGAACGCGTAATGTGGCATGGTAAATGACCCTCCTTGTTTTTTGTGCAGGTAACTCAAAATGTTACAGAGCTTTTGATTATTGATTTCAATCATTGAAAATGGTTTATAAAACCAAATTGGGTTTTTCTGTCTTGCATTTTATAAACGTGTTTATTGATAAGCTTTACTATATCTTTTCCGACAGTCCAGTAAAGCAATTATACAGCAGACCTCCAGAATTTTATAGCCATGGACCACTTAAAGAGTCACAAAATACTTTTGCTGAGAAACAACAAAGCTTCGATTATTTGCATGAATGTGAAAATAAAGAAAATGACATACTTCTTCATGCGGTTACAAATGATAACAATAATGATATCAGTAATACAGCCCTAATAGCTAAGGAACCCTGTAATGAAGAAACATCACCAAAAGATCCCCAGCAACAAGACACTATTTCAGTGCTTCAGAACAACATACTTCATCAGGTAAGATATTGTAGTTTAATGTTTTGGCTGCTGATGATAGCATGCTTAAAGTTTAATTGTTATGTGCTTATAAAAGTAGGCCTTGATTTAGGTTATTTTTTCCAAATCTAAGATCCATGGATAAACTTAATATGATGTAGTGTGAGAATTAGAACAGAATATGTATCCTCCTTTAAGCGTCTCTTGCATGTCGCTCATTTAGTCTACTGTCTATGACACAATCAATTGCTCTTTTCTTCTGTCTTTTTTTTGCTGCTCTTGGGTTCTCTGACATTTGTCCTTGCCTGAATTATTTATTACTTGTCCAAATGATGTTTTGTTTTCCTTATCAATAACTTGTTTTCTTCTCAATCCTCTCTCTGTTGCTATCCCATAAGATTCTGTCCGTGGCCCACTCTTCCCTTCTACCAGTACTCACTCCTCTACCAGTACTCACTCCCTGGATGCTCTTATTTTCTCTCTCAGCTGTTCATATGACTCTGCTGATGATATTTAGATTTTACTCTCCTTCTCCAACCTGTCTCCTGCTGTCTCTTCTCAAGTATCTACCTTGTCTCATTGCTTTATCAACCTGAATATATTCTCACTTCTTAATGTTAAACTCCACCAAGACTAAGGTTCTCTACTTCTCTGCTACCATAGCTATTCCCCCACTTTCTTCTTGGATTCCTTTCTTTTGACTCACTCCTTCTCCACTTCTGATAATGTGAGAAGTCTAGGAGTCTATTGCTCTGTCCCTCTCCTTCTATATAACTCTTCTCTCTGTATTTCCTATGACTAGCAGAGTTTGACCCTCATAAAATGCTTGTCCTTCATGTCTTATTTACCAGATTAGAGTACTGTAAAACTTTCTCATTCCCGGTCTTTCACATCCTATCATCTACATCAGCTCCAACAAAACTGAGCAGTTTGCCTTTTCTTTTATGTCCCTTGTTACTCTCTTCGCATCCCAATAAATATTAGGGAAAATTTTCAGACTAATGTGCCTTTAATCACTAAAAATATCCTAAGTTGTATCCACGTAAGTGAATTTTTAAGTGCCTGAAAATACTTGCTTATTTTCCTAGAGGTCAATATTCAGTGAGTGGGAACTTAGCCATTAAAATTAAATGGTTAATTTTGGTCAGAATATTCAGCGGGACTTAACTAGGTAAGTCTACCACTGAATATATATATATGATAAATGATACAAGGGATGGAACAGGTCCCTTATGAGGAAAGACTAAAGCGGTTAGGGCTGTTCAGCTTGGAGAAGAGACGGCTGAGGGGGATATGATAGAGGTGTTTAAAATCATGAGAGGTCTTGAACAGGTAAATGTGAATCAGTTATTTACTCTTTCGGATAATAGAAGGACTAGGGAGCATTCCATGAAAGAAGTATATAGCATATTTAAAACTAATTGGAGAAAGTTCTTTTTCACTCATCGCACAATTAAACTCTGGAATTTGTTGCCAGGAGATGTGGTTAGTGCAGTTAGTGTAGCTGGGTTTAAAAAGGTTTGGAGAAGTTCTTGGAGAAGTTCATTACCTACTATTATTATTATTGTTAATAAGCAACTCTCAGAATATCTTGAAGATAACCAAATACTAGCCCCCTCTCAGTTCGGCTTCCGTAAAACCCGAAACACAGAAACGCTCTTAATCTCTCTAACAGACTCAATACTGTTGAATCTAGATAAAAAACAACCCGGTCTATTCATCCTCCTTGACCTATCGGCCGCGTTCGACACGGTAAACCACTCAACACTTCTGGACCGGCTATCCGATATAGGCATTAAAGGCACGGCTCTCAGCTGGTTCAAATCCTTTCTACATAACAGATTCTACAAGGTCAGTGTTAACAATAACGAATCACACCCTGTCCACGCTTCTCTGGGAGTCCCTCAAGGATCCTCCTTATCCCCCACCCTCTTCAATATTTATCTTTTACCGCTCTGCCAGCTCCTCTCCAATCTAAAATTAACCCATTACATCTATGCTGACGATGTCCAAATATTCATCCCAATAACAGAATCACTACAAAAAACACTAGAATTCTGGAACAACTGCCTCCTAGACATCAACAATCTGCTCTTGAGCATCAACTTAATTCTTAATCCCAATAAAACGGAATTACTCCTCGTTTCACAGGACAGCAACTATGCAATGTCCAACATACTCCCCACCAGTCAACCTGCATTATCCTCTCAAGTCAGAAACCTCGGAGTCATCATGGACAATCAACTAAACCTAAAGAGATTTATTAATAACACCACGAAGGATGGCTTCTTTAAATTACAAGTCCTGAAACGCCTCAGACCCCTCCTCCACTTCCAAGACTACCGATCAGTTCTTCAAGCAATCATTTTCTCTAAAATCGACTATTGCAACTCCCTTCTACTAGGCCTCCCAGCCAACCCGATAAAACCACTACAAATGCTTCAGAACGCTTCAGCCAGGATTCTGACTAGGTCCAACAAAAGAAACCACATTACCCCCATCCTAAGGAACCTACACTGGCTCCCTATCAAGTTCAGAGTCTCGTATAAAGTTCTCACAATCATTCACAAATCTATACACAAGCTCATTCCACTAGAACTCAACATCCCATTACAACCACATATTACATCCAGACCGACGAGAGCAGCTTATAGAGACACTCTCCTTGCCCCACCTATCAAAACCTCGTTAAATAAACGATCTCTATCTACAGCAGGCCCTGCGCAATGGAACTCTCTACCTCCAGAACTCCGGAAGGAACCTTGCCCAATCACCTTTAAAAAGAGACTCAAAACTTGGCTATTCGAACAAGCTTTTAATACATAACAATAATCGCCCATCAATGTGCTCCTTGTAACAAGACTCCCTATTTACTTAGCCAGATTTCAGTTATAGAATATTATTACCTAATCGTAATCATTGTAATTTACTCCCCAGTTCATTGATCCAAGTTATCCTACCTGTTCGATGTAACCGCATTCTTATATGCCTGTTAATTGTTATAATGTAAACCGAAATGATATGTAACTTTGCTACATGAATTTCGGTATATAAAAATGTTAAATAAATAAATAAATAAATAAATAAATATTAATCAAGTTGACTTAGAAAATAGCCACTTCTATTACTAGCATCAGTAGCATGGGATAGACTTAGTTTTTGGGTACTTGCCCCAGGTACTTGTAGCCTGGATTGGCCACTGTTGGAAACAGGATGCTGGGCTTGATGGACCCTTGGTCTGACCCAGTTTGGCATTTTCTTATGTTCTTATGTAGAGGGCTGCTGCTGCTGTTTGGGACCAGGCAGACTTCCACAGACTGACTGCCATCTCTGTAGTGGGCTGCCTTTGGGATCTGAATATTATCTGTAAGGTCATCCTTAACTTACATGGATTAAACTGATCCTCAGGCCATGCCAGTACAGGGGTGCCAGGCAATCTGTGGAAGTCTGCCTGGTCCCAAGTAGCAGCAGCCCTCTAGGCCTTTGCTGTTGGCCTGTGGACAATTTCGACACAAAAGTTCTCCCTCTTCCACCCTAGTTGTCACACAGCAGCTGACTCTCAGTCCCAACTATCATCAAGTAGATGTCATATTTGGTTTAGTGTGAAAGGTACAAATGATTGGGTACAGATAGCTTTTGAGTCATGACACAATTGAGGGGGCCGAAGATCAATTCTTGTGTGTTGATGACTCCAACTTTCCCTTAACATCACATAAGACCTACATGTACACAATATACTGTGTTGGGCAGCTAGCTACTGTCCATCTCATATACAGGCAGAAGTTAACTAAGAGTATGTAGTGTGAAAAAGGCAACAAGAGGCAATATTGAAGGTCCCCAGTAATAAATTTCTTTAGCTATTGCTGTCTTCCTCAGGAGCATACACTGAGCATTCAGCTGTGTGGCCTAGCCCATATGGTCTTGCCTGCTGGATAAGTGACCAGTTGGAATTTGCAAGGGCATTCTAGCAATCAAGGTCATGTGGAGGGCAAACCTTGTACCTAGTTAACTGTTAACACAAAAACTACACAATGAAAGGAACCAACCAGGAAGTGTGTTTTTCAAGCCAGTGACCACTTTATTAGCGAAGACATGTAGTCCACTGTTTTGAAATAAAATCAAGACTTAGGTAATCATAAGGACAAGATAGCAATAGCACAAAACATTGTAAATTACATGAATAGCACATTTTTTGTAGACCTGTACATACATTGTTTGAAATGGCATAATTGCATATACAGGCTTAGCATCTTATCCTTTTGGCACAAGCATGATTACAACAAAGAACATGGAAAGCGGAAGTGGCATCCCCAATAGCTACAGCACAGCTCTAATGTTGGAGCTGATAGCAGCCTTGCTATGTGATGGCTGGGAAAAGGTCTCACAGAGTTCATGTTGAAAGAGTGTATTCAAGGGACAGCCTAAGGGCCAAGGCAGCAGAGTTTAGCAAGAAGGCAGCAGGATCAAGACCAAAGAGCACAGCATGGAGGCAGGAGAACCCAGGAGAAGACACAGCAGCATGGAGGCAGGAGAAGGCAAAGCAGCATGGAAGCAGGACCAGGAGAAGGCAAAGCAGCATGGAAGCAGGAGGCCCAGGAGAAGACATAGCAGCATAGAGGCAGCTGGACCAGGACCAAAGAGCGCAGCATGGAGGCAGGAGGGTCAGCAGCATGAGCTGAGATGAGACACCAGCATCCAGAGCAGGAGATGAGACATGATAAGAGGCAGCAGCAGGATCGTGACTGGAGGCCGCATCAAGGAGGATGGAATATGGGCAGAACATTGAGGAGGACTTTAGAGTTAGACTGCTGGACCACAATAACTGACAGTAGATCATCCCTTCTGCAATCTGGCACAGGAGCTCTGTTGTGAGGGTGGGCCCAGCAAGCTTCTTCCATCTAGCTAGCACAGATACTCTGTAGTGAGGACAGGCCCAGTAGGCTTCTTCCATCTAGCCGGCAATGGATCTCTTTAGAGGGGCCTGTCCAGGATTGTTGGTACAACTCTTCTTATTTGGCATTTGATGCCACCACCTTTGGTCCTTTATGGACACTTTCCTCGTCATGGCTTGTCACTTGTGGGGGTGCATGTCTTTTGGAAGCCTACTCCTCTGGTGTCTGTCAGTCCAGGGACTGCTGCAGGCTGTGGACTCCAGTGATGCTGGAGAAAACTCAGATGGCTGTGCAGGCATTCTTTGCAGGATCTGCATCAGCATGTTTGTCATACCTATTGACTGCTGTCGCTAACGTTGTAACATTCTGAATGTTTGTGGCAGTCTGATCTCTCAAGATCTGGTTCTGCCTATTGACAGCCCTCCTGAGGCACACTAGCTCTTCCCATATGTGTTGGAGGTGTACCCCATGCCTCCTTTTCAGCTGGTCCAGCTGTTCGAGCATAGACTCCTCTGTTGGTGGCGGGGATGCTGTTGGTGCTGGGGCCGGGCCTGGTGGTGGTGATGGTGGCAGTGCTTGATGGTGGTGTTGAGTGCAGGATTTTGGGCCTCCAAATGTGGCATGAAGAGGCTCTGGGCTGCTCCTGCCGAGGGCATAGTACTTCAGAGTAGCCCTGTGATGTGCTGGCTCAAGGTTGTGATGAATCTATTAGCTCCTACTCAAGGCTAGGCTCCTCCATGAAGCCAGAGAAGTTGAGGGACACATTGAGTGAGCTGGGTGAACCCAGGAATGCAGCATCTACAATGCCGCCTGAGCCTGTGGCTGCTGCTGCTCCTCCTCCTCCTCTTCTTCACTTACCTGGGTCTGGGAATCCATCAGGAATGCCCTATGCAAAAGGGCTGCTTTGCTGCTGGTCCCTGGGGCTTGCTGGTGACTCCCTGGTGTTTCCTGGCTGGGACTGGCAGCTTTGTGGGCAAGAGCTGTGGAAACAAAACAAAAGACTTAAGTACCAATGGCAGCAAGTATCCTTTTTTCATTTGGCATCAGAGGTGCACTTTGCCTCTTAATCATTGTGAGAATCTTATGCCAAATGATGTGTACACCCGTTGCAGCCTGCCCATTTACAGGTGAGGTGAACTTTGCAGCTGACATGGTGTCCAGCCTCTCAGCAATGCCCTCAAAGACATCCGGTCCCAGAGGCGCTCCTCTATGGAGGTGGGGATGGTGGGACAAGGGGCTCCTTCTCCGGTCACTGTATATATTCATTTCTGGTTGCCACCTTGGCTTTCAACTGCACCTTGATGTCCCGATTCCTGTGGAGGCAACAATACAGAATTAGAAGCCAAATGTCCGATCTGGATTCTTTATTAGTAAGAGACAGAAATCTTTAAACAAGTCCCATTGTAAGAGGGCGAAACTCGGCCTGAGTCGGGCTTGTTTAAAGATTTCTGTCTCTTACTAATAAAGAATCCAGATCAGACATTTGGCTTCTAATTCTGTATTGTTGCCTCCACGGCTTGGTTAGATAGCCTTACTTGCCGATTCCTGTGGGCCACTTGCTCCCCACTTTGTTGGACTCTGCTGCGCCTGGAGATGCCCTGGGCTATGTTGCGCCAGATCTGGCCTTTGGCTGCCTTTGAGGTCTTGGATGCCTGGTTGCCGAATAGCTTGGCATATACTCCAGGACCCCTGTAACAACCATTTCATCATCCTGCACTCTGAACTTTGTTATCCCTGAGACGAGGGCGCTCTGCTACCTGCCTGCCAGAAGAGGATGCCACTTTCACTTCCAGATGGATGTCTTTCCTTTCCTCACTCTCCCTTCCACTCCACTCTCCCCTCCCTTCCTCCCCCCCTCCTGCCCCTGCCCTGCCAACTCCCTTCCCCTCTGCCCTCTCTCTCTATATCCCTAGCCTGCCATCCTCCCTCCATCCTGCCTGCCTATCCCCTTTCCCCTCTCACCTCCTATCCCTCCCCTCCTGCCTATCTCTACTCCTGTCCCTACTCCTATTCCTACTCTACTTCCTAACACCTCTGCCCTTGTCCTCCCACTTCCTCTGCTGCCTCCTTCCCCTATTTCCTCGTGCCTCTCCCCTCCTCTCTTCCCATGCCTCTCACGCTCCATCCTCCTCACTCCTCCTCACCACAAACACCACTCCTCCACCAACACCACGCCTCACTCCTCCACTCACACCATTCTTCCTCACTCTGCCACTTCTCCACACCACTCCTCCTCCACACCAAAAGACAGACAAACTGGACAAACAAAAACTTTCACTCCAACAAAGACCAAGGTAAAGGAAAACAGATGGCAACAGAATACCAGACAATGGCACTCAAGTAATTGAATCAGAAAAAGCTCCTACTCCCACTAAACCACTCACCAACTGTCCTCTCCTCGCTCTCCCATGCCTGAATCATCCTCAAAGAGGCAGCTGCAGGAAGTTGGGATATATAAACTGAAAAAAATAACACATCACGCACTAATTTATGCTAGCCACGTAAAATTATGCGGCAAACAATGACACACTGCGCGACACGCTGATGCAATGCGCTGTGCACTGATGCAACACACCGTTCACTATTTTCACTATATTTATAGCTTTTTGATGAATCTAGGTCTTAGATTTTAAGCCCTTTGGGGATAGGGAAATACCTGTAATACCTGAATATAATCCCCTTTAAAGTGCTGAAAATTGTAATATAAAAATCAGGTAAATAAATAAATAAATAGATAGATAGATTGATGGTCAAGGGGTAAAAGGGGCACTTAGGGATGACAAAGTCATAGCAGAGAGACTAAATGAATTCTTTGCTTCGGTATTCACTGAAGTAGATGTAAGAGATATACCCATGCCAGAAATCATATTCAAAGGTGATAATTCAGAGGGATTGAAACAAATCTCAGTGAACCTGGAAGATGTTCTAGGGCAAATTGACAAACTAAAGAGTAGCAAATCACCTGGACCAAATAGTATAGATCCCAGAATGCTGAAAGAACTGAGCAATGCAATTGTGGACCTGCTATTGGAAATTTGTAAACTATCAATAACATCATCTATGGTTCTTGAACACTGGAAGGTTGCCAATTTAACGCCAGTTTTAAAAAGGGATCAAGGGTTTATCCAAGAACCTATAAACCAGTGAGTCTGATGTCTATGCCAGGCAAAATGGTAAAAACTATCATAAAGAACAGAATTGTTGAATATATGTATAAGCATAGCTTAATGGGACAAAGCCAGCATGGATTTAGCCAAGGGAAGTCTAGCCTCACAAATTTGCCACATTTCTTTGAGGGCATAAATCAAAATGTGGATAAATCCGAGCCAGTTGATATAGTGTATCTCGATTTCCAGAAAGCATTTGACAAAGTCCCTCATGAGAAACTTCTTAGGAAATTAAAAAGTCATGAGATAGGGTGCAGTGTCCTATTGTGGATTACCAACTGGTTAAAAGATAGAAAACAAAGAGTAGGGTTAAATGGTAAATTTTCCCAATGGAAAAAAGGTGAATAGTGGAGTGCCCCAGGAATCTGTTCTGGGAATACTGCTTTTTAGTATACGTATAAATGACCTGGAAATGGGAACAAGTGATGTGAACAAATTTGTAGATGACACAAAATTATTCAAAGTTTTTAAATCACAAGAGGATTGTGAGAAATTGCAAGAGGACATTGCCAAACTGGGAGACTGGGCATGCAAATGGCCAGTGAAATTTAATGTGGAGAATTGTAAAGTGATGCACTCAGGGAAGAGTAACCCAAATTATGGCTACACAAAGCAATGTTCCATGTTAGGAGTCACCTTTCAGGAAAAGGATGTAGACATTGTTGAAAATATTTTGAAATCTTCTGCTCAGTATGCAGCAGCCTAGAAATAAATAGAATGCTAGGGATTATTAGGAAAGAAACATAGAAATATAGAAATGACGGCAGAAAAGGACCAAATGGTCCATTCAGTCTGTCCAGCAAGCTTATGGTAATATCAGCTGCACCATACAGGTCTCCTGCATAATGATAGCATTTGCTATGTCATACAAGTCACCCCCAAACCTTCAAAATCAGGGCCTTTTTTGGTTGCTGTCTGAGTCTAATTCTCTGTTACCTCTTGCCATTGAAGCAGAGAGAAATGTTGGAGGTGTATCACAGTATAAGGCTTATTGGTTAAGAATAGTAACAGCCGCATCAGCAAGTTACCCCCATTATTTGTTTTCCCAGATTGTAAAATTCATTGTCCTTGTTGGTTGCTGCCTGAAACTAATTCCCCTTTTCCTCTTTTCCCCCTGCTGTTAAAGTAGAGAGCAATAATGGAGTTGCATCAACAGTATGAAGGGTTATTGGTTAAGGGTAGTAACCGCCACAGAAGCAAGGAACGGAGAATAAAACAGAGAATATCATAATGCCTCTGTATCGCTCATGGTGCAACCTCATCTTGAGTATTCTGTGCTGTTCTGGGCTCCACATCCTAGAAAGATATAGCAGTATTAGAAAAGGTATAGAGAAGGTCAGCTAAAATGAGGGGATGGAACAATTTTCTTTGAAGAAAGGCTAAAGAGGTTAGGACTTTTCAGCTTGGAGAAGAGACAGCAAGGGTAGGTATGATAGAGGTCTATAAAATAATGAGTGGAATGGAATGAGTAAACGTTAATCAGTTGTTTACTCTTTTAAAAAGTACAAAGAATAGGGGACACAATGAAGTTACTAGGTAATTCATTTAAACTAATAAGAGAAAATATATTTTTACTCAACACAATTAAGCTCTGAAATTTGTTTCCAGAAAATGTGGTGAAAGCTATTAGTGTAGCTGTGTTTAAAAAAAGGTTTGGACAAGTTCCTGGAGGAAAAGTCTATTAACCATTATTAAGGTAGAGTTACTGAAATTTATTTATTTTATTTATTTAAGTGTTTTAATATACCGGGATACGTTGGGAACATCATCTCGGTTCACAGAAAACTGCAACAGGCTTTACAGAGAACAAATAACAAGGTGAAAGTAAATAAAGTTAATAAAGTAAACCGTGATAAGTTTGAACAAATAACACAACATGCTTTATAGCTAACTGGGTATACAGAGAACGATAATTCAAAATAAGCATGAATATTTGGAAAAGATGGCAGGGAGAGCATTTACAGGGATTATGTTGGGGCGGTTAAGTTAAATGAGGGCAGCAAGGCATAATAGTAACAAATGTAATAGGAAATCAGACTTAAGCCAGGGGAGGAGAAGTTATCTGAGAGGTGAGAGGAAGGGTGAGGGAAGGGTGGCAGGTGATATGGACAGGGTCAGATGTGATAGGAGAGTGGACAGGGTGAAAGGTGAAATCCACTGCTTATTCTTAGGATAAGCAGTTTGGAATACCCCTTGGGGATCTTGCCAGGTATTTGTGACCTGGCTTGACCACTGTTGGAAACAGGATGCTGGGCTTGATGGACCTTTGGTCTGACCCAGTATAGCAAGTCTTATATTCTTATGTTCTTATTATAATATGATGGAGATGAAGAAAAGGGTAACCCTTGTTGACTGGGATATCCTGCACAATTACCCTAAGATTAAAATAAAAGATTGTTGCGCAGCTTGGCTGGACTTCTTGGGTCTTTTTTCTGCAGTCATTTACTATTTTAATATATTCAGGGCTAATTTGCTAAATGTATCTATGTAACTCCAGGTATGCAGATTGCAGTCCTAAATTTACCCAGTTGGATTTTGAGCAGATAGATTTAGCCAGATATTCAGCTGCATAATGTAATAATTTATCCTTGAAAATTAGCGTAAAGTATGTTTTGAAAGCACCCACGTAGTTTGCAACTATGCAAGCTATTTGAAAATTGCCTTCCATCCAAAACTGCCATATATCAAAGAAGTTATTTGTCTATTCTTAGTCTGACTGCTTGCAGTAATATTTATTTTATAATGTAAATAAGGAGCTATCAGTTTGTTAACATTCATATAATACCTTCAAATTTATTTTTGTGCAAGAATTTGCACCATTAACACACGTCTTTGCATTATTCACCAGATTTTGAAAACATAAATATGGCCAGTAATGGTGTAGTTGATAGCTTCATTTTATTTATTGTGAAGAATTGTAGTTAGCCTTGTAGAGGAACCTAGATTCTTTTCCAGTCATGAGATATTAAACCATTAAAGAAATTATTTAAAGATGGCTTTGTATGTGAATTTTTGAGATCACATTGGTCCCTTCTTCAGATATCAAACTGCAAAGAATCAATTCTTATCAGATTTTTGTTATAAAATTCTATGGTCTTAAATTAGGCAAGGTCTTGGCAGTTGGTCTCTCTTCTAAATGTTATGTTTTGGGAGAATAGCTACTGATAAAACAAACATATTACCCAAGATATATATATATATATATATATTCTTTTTTGTTTAATGCTGCTGATATATAAATCAGCAGAAAGTTTTAGGGATAATTACAATAATTACCACATGCATCAACTGTGCTTCCATTCTTTCATCTACCACTTGAAAAAAAAAAAGGCACGTAGATCCTGTAGAATCACATTGCTCCTTAGTTAATTTTTTTTGTTCATTGAATATGTATTAACTATTAATAATCTTTTCCTACAGTCCAAGTCCTGGGATACTGGTTTAAATAATGAGGTGCAGAAGCAAGCAATGGATAAGAAGGTCAGAAGCCCATCTTCTTTGCTTAGGAAACCTCAAAGAAGACCTTATTCATCTGTTAAGAGCTCAGGTTATGGTAAAATCAGTTCACCCTTAAAACCATTTTCTGCAGCCATTGAAAAGAACACTTCAAATGAGATGATGCGAAAGCCCAGCTGGAAAGCCAAATCCCCTACAGATCACACAAGGCAAAAAGGTGGTTTTTATTTTTATTTCAAGTAGTGTGATGATTTACAGAATCATTGATTGAATAATTTAAAGAAAAAGGACTGTGCTTTAGCAGAATAGTTCATTGTAGTAACTAGTAATTTTTAATCTCATTTTATAGTAGATTAAAGTAGATGGTAACTTTTTGGATATGTAATTTAAATAAATAATATAAATTGGGCCTGATTTTAAAAAACATTTACACACTTAAAGTTGGTTTTTATAAGTGTAAATGTACTTTACTCATGTAAGTGGGCTTTTGAAAATTGCTACAATATATGCCATTGAATTGTCCATAGGTTATTCATGTATAAGTGCACTGTACGCACATAAATGGCTTTTTAAAATAACTATGATAGTATGTTATATTTACGTGCATAACTCCTTTTAATATTACCACCATAGTGAGAAACAAAACTAAAAAATTATTTTAAGTTATTTTTTTCCCCTTTAAGTCTACAACCTTTTCATTGATATTCTACATTTTATGAAAAGGCAAATTGGGCCCAATGGTGGAAATACTATTTCTAATGCTGCAAGTATGAAAAAAGTCATTTGATAATAGGTTTCAGCATAATTTTGGGAATTTAATGTAATTAAGCATTGCCCTGATGACAAGTAGATGCAAGTAGCCTGTTGCATCACTCTGTCTCAGATGGCTTCGACCTCTGTGCCTCACCTTTCTTCCTTCTCTGTCCTCAAGTCTTGGGAAGATGGCTGCTGCCGCGTCTTCATGCCGCTCTCTCCGGCGTCCCAGTATTGGCAATGACGACGGTGTTCGCCATGATTTTCCTGAGGGCCTCCTAGGGTGCATGCGCGCATGCCACCCACGTCTATATCCACGTCATGGCGGGAACCTCAGGGGCGTCCCCTCCGAGTGATGTCATCACATCCTGGTATTTAGCCTGCCCTTTGTTTGCTAAGAAATTGAGTTAGCAAGGATTGGATTGGATTGCCTTCGGTCTAAGCTGCTCTGCTGCTTCCCAGCTGCCGCAGGAACCACTCTGCCCTTCGGGGTATTCTTCACTAACCTGGGTACCCACTCCTCGGGTGCCCTTCTGCTCTATTTCAGGTACCTATCTTGGGATACCGGGTACTCGCTCCTCTAGGGCCTGCTTTCCCTAATCTGGTGCCTGACACTGAACAACCTCTGCCTGCCAGGACCTTCTACGATACGGCCTTCTGCTTCAGTGAGTACTAACCTTTCAGTCTGTCTCAGCTTCAGCGCTCAGGGTTTATATCCGGGACCTGTCCCTGCTACGCCATGCTGCCTATCACCTTCTCAAGTGTGAGACTGGTCTCCTCTGCTGAGGACCCCTGGACTACTTCACTGGGCTACCTTCACTGCTGCCCGCCCTGGGCAGTACCATCAAGCTGTACAATAAATACTACTTCTCTGTGTCTGCGTGTATAGAGCCTAGCCTAGGACTGCAGTTCCTCCCGGGGCTCCTCCCCGTGGGAGTGGCCATCACCGCAGTACCCAAGAATCCATTTCAACACCTCATAACCATAACAGATTGCTAACTCCATGGATTTGGCTCAGCTCACCGCTTTGCAGGCCATTCCGGGCCTTGCCCAATGAATCTCCGAACAACAGAATTTGTTAGACAACGTGACTGTTGCCTTTAATCAGCTATATGCACAGATGAATATTCTGGCTGCCGCAGGTAAAGAAGTTACACCACCAGAAGTGATGGTCAAATCTACAGTGCCTCTCTCTGCTCCGACACGCTTTGCGGGTGAAGTTTGGAAGGTAGAGGATTTATTAATCAATTTTGCATGCACTTTTCTCTGCAACCTAACCGTTTCCTTACAGCGTATGCCAAGAACACCTATATCCTTCCGTATCTAGATGGAAGAGAGCTGGCTTGGGCCTCACCACTGTGGGAGCGCAATGACCCTTTCCTGAATGATCTTGCCGGGTTTCTTGAAACCTCCGCTCAGCAAACAAAGCACTACTAACAATCCCTTCAGTAAAGTCAGCAAAATTAACCCAAGTGAGAGAAAGGGCTTTATCATTGGCTGGGCCCATACTATGGAATATGATGCCCCCTGAACTCAGATTACAGAGTAATCTCAAAACTTTTAAGAAAAATTTAAAAACATGGCTCTTTAAAAAAGCCTTCACTAAAGAGTCTGAAGGGTAGAGAATGAAAGTACAGGGTAATGCAGATGAGAATGAATTTACTCAAGCCTACATTTAAGAAGTAATATCTCAAAGAGATAGTAACTCAATAATATACCTGGACTTGACCAACAATACTCAAATAATGATTTTATTTATGAAATTGTAACCGAACTTTATTGGTACCTGTTAGAATGCTCAATAACCTACATTTACTTACCTTAGTCTATGTGCCTATTTGTAAACCATTGCGATGGTATATAACTTAGCGACGGTATAGAAAAGTTTTTAAATAAATAAATAAATTTGATGACCCTGCCCGGTACTCGATAGCAGGATCAGCTTTGGTTCATCTAAAACAAGGTAAAAAACCTTTACCAGACTTCGCCATTGAATTCAAGACGTTGGCTTCAGAATTACATTGGAACCCAAGATGCCTGAAAACCCTATTTTTGGAAGGCCTGAACTCCAGATTGAAAGATGAACTGGTGACTCGTGAGATGCCCGAGACCTTAGCAGAACTTATGCAGTTGACAGCAAAGACTGATCGCCGAATTCGCGACAAAGTTCAAGAGGTCAAGAGTCCCAGAAGACCATTCCAGGGAAAGATTTGTGCCAAGTCTGTACCCAGGCCTACACTCCCAGGGCCTGCTGCTGGCAAAGAACAACCAATGCAGTTGGGCCGCAGTCATTTAACTTCCAAAGAGAGACGATTCCGAAAGAGGTTGGGACTATGCATGTATTGTGAACAAGCTGGTCATGCTGTACAAACATGCCCTATATGTCCGGGAAACTGGCATACCTAAGTCCTGTGGGAGTACTCTTCTTAGGTCTAACTGCACCCTCTCCTCCACTCTCTCTTCCAGTATCTTTAATTTGTGGGCCTTTGGAATATCAGACCCTTGCCTTAGTAGACTCTGGGGCAGGGGGAAATTTCATTTTGAAACGTCTAGTGGAACATTTGCAGATCCCTACCACTACTATGACGCCTCCATTACTATTGTCCTCTATTCATGGAGAGCCCTTATCAGGTGAAGTAAGTCTGCTTACAGAACCAGTGAGCTTGCGTACCGTTGCTCTTCATACAGAGACTATTTCCTCCTTTGTGCTAGAGAAGGCCATGCACCCTTTGGTACTTGGGCTACCTTGGCTGCAGAAACACATGCCACAATTCAATTGGACCACTTTGGAACTTTCACGTTGGGGTCCAGACTGTTATGGCAAATGCTTAATGGAAGTCTCTCCAATACCATTCATGCCAACTACCCCATTGTTCCCTGGGTTGCCGCCTCAATATGCATCTTACCAAGATGTATTCTCAAAAGAAGCTGCTGATGTATTACGTCCACACAGATCCTACGACTGCGCAATTAATTTGAAGCCAAATACGGAGCCACCCAACGGAAGGGTCTACCCCCTCTCCGTAGTGGAGAATAAGGCAATGTCAGAGTACATCCAGGAGAATCTCCAGAAAGGCTTCATAAGACTTTCTAAGTCTCCTGCCGGCGCAGGATTTTTCTTCATGGGGAAAAAGGACGGAACGTGCATTGACTACAGAGGTCTGAATGAGATCACCATACAGGACCGCTACCCATTACCACTCATCTCGGAGCTATTTGATAGGCTATAGGGAGCCAAGATATTCTCCAAACTTGACCTCAAAGGAGCATATAATTTAGTTCGCATCCGCTCTGGCAATGAATAGAAGACAGCTTTTAATACCCGGGATGGACACTTTGAATACCTGGTGATGCCCTTTGGCTTGTGCAACACCACAGCTGTCTTCCAAACATGATGAACAATATTCTGCATGATTTACTCTACCAATGTGGCATTGTCTACTTAGACGACATCTTGATATTTTCTCAGGACCTGCAATCCCATCAGGAAGATGTCAAAAGTGTTCTGCAGAGACTTCACGAGAACCACTTGTACGCCAAATTGTCTAAATGTGAATTTCATTCCGTGCTCTTCTTAGGTTACATTGTCTCAAACAATGGTTTCCAAATGGACCCTCAGAAGCTTGAGAGTATTCAAAAATGGCCACAACCCACGGGCCTAAAAGCTCTAAGACGATATTTGGGATTTACCAATTACTACCGGAGCCAACGTTGCTACTTGGTCTACGGAAGCTGTGACTGCGTTCCAGAAGTTAAAAGACGCCTTTCAAAGCAAACCATGTCTACGCCATCCGGACCCTACTCAACCCTTCATCGTGGAAGTCGATGCCTCTGATGTAGGTGTAGGGGCCGTGCTAAGCCAGACCGGTGATTCAAAGATCTTGCACCCCTGTTCATTCTTTTCCCGATGCTTCTCGCCAGCAGAGAAGAACTACGGCATTGGGGAGAAAGAACTGTTGGCAATAAAAATGGCATTTGAAGAATGGTGCCCCTGGCTTGAAGGTGCACAACATCAGATTACTGTTTACACTGATCACAAAAATCTGGAGTACCTCCGTCACGCTCAACGCCTCAACCATAGACAGGCGAGGTGGTCCCTGTTCTTCAACAGATTTGACTTTCTGCTGAAAGACTAAAGAGATGCTCCAAAAAGCAGGACAAAGAGCAAAGAAAGGCTATGACGCTCACCGAAGCAAGACTCCTGAATTCCAGCCTGGAGATAAAGTTTGGCTTTCTACTAAACATCTGAGACTTAAGCTTCCATCTCTTGATTTGCTCCACACTTTGTCGGACCCTTTCCTATTCTCCGACAGTTGGGCTCACACACCTATAGTCTAAGACTCCCTCCAGCTATGAGGATTCCAATGCATTCCATGTTTCGCTGCTGAAACCGCTTGTTCTTAGCGAGTTTTCCACCAAGACACCTGAACCTACTCCTGTTGATGCAGACGAAGACTTTGATTATAAAGTTGATGCCATCCTTGATGTAAGAAAAAGAGGCAGAGTTTGGGAATACCTCCTGTCATGGGAGGGATACGGACCAGAAGAAAACTCTTGGGAACCATTGGCTAATATCATGGACAAAAAGATGCTTTGTCAATTTCATTGATTGCATCCTCAAAATCCTAGACCAGGTAGGGGGTCTGGAGGGGACCCTTTGAGGGGGGGTACTGTTGTATCCGTCGGTCTCAGAAGGCTTCGACCTCTGTGCCTCACCTTTCTTTCTTTTCTCTCCTCAAGCCTTGGGAAGATGGCTGCTGCCGCGTCTTCATGCCGCTCTCTCCAGCGTCCCCAGATCGGCAACGGCGACGGTGTTCACCATGATTTTCCTGAGGGCCTCCTAGGGTGTGCGCGCGCACGCCACCCACATCTATATCCACGTCATGGCGGGAACGTTGGGGGTGTCCCCTCCGAGTGACATCATCACATCCTGGTATTTAGCCTGCTCTTCGTTTGCTAACAAACTGAGTTAGCAAAGATTGGATTGCCTCCAGTCTACGCAGCTCTGCCACTTCCCAGCTGCCGCAGGAAGCACTATGCTCTTCGGGATATTCTTCACTACCTGGGTACCCACTCCTCAGGTGCCCTTCTGCTCTATTTCAGGTACCTATCTTGGGATTCTGGGTACTCGCTCTTTGAGGGCCTGCTTTCCCTAATCTGGTGCCTGCCACTGAACAACGTCTGCCTGCCAGGACCTTCTACTATATGGCCTTCTGCTTCAGTGAGTACTAACCTTTCAGTCTGTCTCAGCTTCAGCGCTCAGGGTTTAGATCCGGGACCTGTCCCTGCTACGCCGCGCTGCCTATCACCTACTCGAGTGTGAGACTGGTCTCCTCTGCTGAGGACCCCTGGACTACTTCACTGGGCTACCTTCACTGCTGCCCGTCCCCATGCAGTACCATCAAGCTCTACAATAAATACTACTTCTCTGTGTCTGCATGTATAGAGTCTAGCCTAGTACTGTGGTTCCTCACGGGACTCCTCCCCGTGGGAGTGGCCATCACCGCAGTACCCAAGAATCCACTCCACACCTCATAACCATAACAAAGCCACGTGAATGGTTCATGTGTCTCCAAATTGTATAAGTGCAGAGAACATCTTGCAGTATTTTTTAGGAAAGCTTTCAAGTATGTGTGGGGTTTTTCTTTATGTTGCTGGGCCAGTTGCTCCTCAGATTTTAGCTTTTCAGTCACTGGAGCAAATCCTGATGATCTGCTGCCTCCACCATATTTTACAGACAGTGATTTTTTATTTTTATTTTTTTTGCTGTTTTGATCACGTTTGAACATGTGTTTCATCAGATTGTGTTGCTTTTTTTTCCTTCTTAGTCTTCATAGATATTTGAGTCTTTTTTTGTAAATTTTATTTTTATCTTCACTGTCACGAATTGGCGCTAATGAGCCCATGGGCTGATGTTAAGTTTGCAAGCACAAAATAAGCCTTAACAGGCGGCAACTGATATGCCAGAAGATGATATCTTCTGCCTGACCAGCCACCTCCCCTTTGGGTTAAGCCTGCAGGTTCTGGTGCCCAGCAGGGCTTTCCAGGCTGGGTAGATGAAACAAAATTGATGGCCAGGTTGAGGTCGAGGCAAGTAGAGAGCAAAACAGAGTCAAGGTCCAGGCTGAAGTCAAGGCAGGCAGTAACCAAAGCAAAGTCAAGGCAGGCAGAGAGCAGAGTGAAGTCAAGGTCTAGACTAAGCAAAGTCAAGGCAGGCAGAGAGCAGAGTGAAGTCAAGGTCCAGACTAAGGTCAAAGTAACAAGAAATCAGGCCAGGGGAAGAAATGCAACAGGTTAGACAGAAGATGATAAGGCTGGAACAATGCAGGGCAGGAACTCACAAAAACAAAACCAAGAACAAGGCAGGAAACACAGGAACAAAATCAGGAACACAATGTAGCAACTAGCACTGCAGACCAAGCAGAAGGCCTGTTGCTAAGACACTGGAAGGCGGCTCTGAGCTTCCTTTTATATGAGGCAGGATTTGATGTCACCTGCGCATGTCCCAAGAAATCCAGCCAGCAGGCCCTATAAAAGGGCTCAGGAACAGCAGGAAGTTCAGCTATGTTCATGGGATGCAGCACGATGCCGGAAGCGCTTCAGACTAGAGATGACAGATTACAGCTTCAGCTTTGCTGATCCACAGTTGGCACTAGCTGTTTAGTCGTATTTTTATTTTCTGTGTTGATGCACCTTTAACTTCTAAAATATCCTGAACTTTTGATTTTGTATCTACTGTTTTTCACCCCATGCCCAAGAAACAAGTTTGTGGCTTTAAGATGTTTCGGAACACTCTCAGAAGATGTCCCTCATGGATCATCATGCCAAGTGATACAAATGCCTGGTTAAAGAATGACATTCAGCTAGAAGGTGTTACTAGGAATAATTCAGATTTAGCAGAAGAGAATCCTGTGCCTTCCTGGCTAGTATGAGTACCCCCAGCTTGAAACTGGCATTGAAGCTAAAGAAGCCAACCGTGTTTTCACCGTGGCTAGTGGTCTTTGAAACAATATTCAGCTGCTTCAACACCTTGGTTTGAGGTTAGGGCTATAAGCAAGTTTAGGGGTGCAGGGGCCTGTCTGCTACAGGACACTTCCCGGTCCCATTCCACTTTACTTCACAAGCCTAAGTTCAGGAAAAAGACAACATGTTCTCCTCAGAAATAGACTTTTATTCATCAGATTTGGCAAGATTTAGCATTTAGAAGATAACAATTCCTATCTCTAATATTCTGGCCATCAAGCACCAATTTACCCTAAATAAAATTCTGAACCATGGGTGGTTTCAAACATGCCATAAACCTTAGCCTGCTTAATATATTAATACTTACCCCTGGTCCTCTGTTCACCTCTGAAACAGATGCTGTATGGAGGTCTGGAGAATTTGGGCAGGGGAGAAGGCTTGCTTCCTGTGGTTTGGTACTGGCAGAGCTGGCAGCCGGTCCAGGAAGGAGGCTTGCTTCTGGGTCTGGTATATGCCGGGCTGTCTGGGTCTTGCTCTTGGCCCATTACCGTCTCAGATTCTTTGTCACTCTCTGATCCTAAGCAGGGCGACTCCTCTTTCTGGTCTCCTGGCCACATCTAGTCTTTTCCCTTTTCGATAGGGGGTGCTGGACTGCTTTCGGATTCATTCGCTCCTTATTTGCCCTGTCTTATACTTTCCAGCTGATAAATAAGCATAAACTCGTGCATAATCATGTGGTAGGTGGAAGTTTTTGCCGCATTGCAGGTCTTTTTCCCCAGATTCAGCGTTGTCTCCAAAGATGGAGGTCCTTCTGACCTTTGGAGTTCCCTTGGCCAGTCCGTGACTCCTGCTTATGAGCTTAAGTGGCTGCATTGCCCCTCTGCCTTGGTTTTATTTACACAGGCTCATACAAACAGGCAGATCTTAATAAATATCCTTCGGTTCTGGTTTATAGTTCTCATTTGGTCATAGTTTCTTTTCTTTAGCTGTGATAGTGTTTTTGGCCTATCAGCATACTGGCCTGCATACTTCTTTGGCTACTATGATTCATATTTGGTGCTTTCAGTGGTAAAACATGTGATATCTCCCTATAGGGCCTGAAATAGAGTCAAATCCTATTCCTCCTGCTCAACTTATTACAAGGTCTCAAAAGACTTGACTTGTGAGACAAAGTGAATGAGCATTAAGCCTAGAGTTGCAGCATTAACTCATCAAGGTTCCTTGTCAATATACAGTTCCAAGTGCTGAAAAGTGAAGGACGGTGTAAATGCTCTGGTCATGCTGGAGAACCACCTGGCCTCCTACACTAAGACTGAATTGCACTGTTCTCCTAAGAGTTATTACTGAGCTTCAAGCAATATCTCTGCATGGCCTTTGCAGATATAAAGTCCTTTATGAGTCCTACCATGTCTTGTTTCTAGTGACATTTTAGGGCCTATGTATGCATTTCTTGCTGATCTTAACACTAGCGGTATATTGAGGGGGTGTATTTTTAGTCCTCAGGCCCTGTGCAACAATTTATTTTATTTTATTTATTTTTAGGTTTTTTTTAATACCGATGTTCCTGTAGCAAATACATATCACACCGGTTTACTTTGCAACAACAACTTTCGCTCAGGGCGATACAGAGAACAGAGGAGTCAAATAAACAGGAAAAACAGGACGTAACGTAACATAAGAAATAAGCATTATAAAATAAAATCAAACAATGCCTGGTCATGACGTAGGATTATCACATTAAACATTATAAGATATATTCAGCAATACTGTACAAAAACATCTCTGAGAGGAAAGGATGAGGACTGCCTAAGAACAATGAAGTTAGAGACTGGGCAGTGGAATCCGCAAGGGAGGATTACTTGAGGGCGGAAGATATAAGTGGGGAGGATTGACAGTCCGGGAAGGCTTGGGTGAATAGCCATGTTTTAAGTTTCTTTTTGAAAGCAGCTGGGCAGAACTCTTGTCTGAGGTCTGGGGGCAACGCGTTCCAATGATGGGGTCCTGTTGTTGATATGGCACGTTTCCTGAAGGAGGTTTTCGCTTGAGTGGCATGCAGGGTGTTTTTGTAGGCACTCCTGATGGGTCTCGAAGAGGTATGCAGTCTTAGTCGGGAGGATGTGTGGAGAGATGTGAGGTTATTTATTGTTTTATGAATGAGGACTTTGAAAAGTATCCTGTATTTGATAGGGAGCCAGTGCAGGCTCTGGAGGGAGGGGGTGATATGTTCCCTTTTATTGGTATTGATAAGGATCCTAGCTGCGGCGTTCTGAACCATTTGAAGGGGTTTTATGGAGTTGGCCGGGAGACCAAGAAGAAGGGAGTTGCAGTAGTCCAATTTCGACATGATAATGGATTGTAATACTAGTCTGAAATCGTGGAAGTGCAAAAGAGGTTTTAGGTTTCTAAGGACTTGTAATTTAAAGAAGCAGTCCTTCGTGGTGGTGTTCACAAAATTCTTTAGGTTGAGCTGTCTATCCAAGGTTACGCCTAAGTCTCTTACACATGAAGTGTTACTGAGATTAGTGTTGGCAGAGAGGGTGGAAGACGGCCAGATCGGCTGAGATGCGAGACCTTCCTGCGAAATGATTAGAATCTCCGTCTTGTTGGTGTTCAAGACCAGATTAAGGGAAGAAAGCAGGTGGTTAATTGCTTGAAGGCAGTTTTTCCAGAGGTTAAAGGTTTTTTGTAAAGATTCTGAGATCGGGATGAGAATTTGGACGTCATCCGCGTACAGAAAGTGGGATAATTTCAGCTTTGTGAGTAGGTGGCAGAGTGGTAATAGGTATAAATTGAAGAGTGTGGGTGAGAGTGAGGATCCTTGGGGGATGCCCAGGTTAGAGTGGACGGGGGGGGGGGGGGGGGGGAGGGATTCTTTAGTGTTAATCCTGACTTTGTAACGCCTGTTGGACAGGAATGATCTGAACCATCTCAGAGCAGTGCCCTTAATGCCAATATCTGTTAGTCTTTCTAAGAGGATCGCGTGGTTCACTGTATCAAACGCAGCAGAAAGATCAAGTAGCGCTAGAAGGTAAGATTGCCCTTTTTCCATGTTTATAAGAATAGTGTCTGCAAGCGATAAGAGAAGAGTCTCAGTGCTGAGTGTCTTCCGAAATCCATATTGAGAAGGGGAGAGAATGTTATGTTCTTCAAGGTATTCCGATAGCTGTTTGTTAACAATCTTTTCCATGATTTTGGCAATCAAGGGAAGGTTAGCTATTGGGCGAAAGTTTGCTGGGTCCGTCAGTGGCAAGTTAGGTTTTTTTTAAATGGGTTTGATAATGGCGAGCTTAAGTTGGTCAGGTACGAGACCTTGAGTTAAGGAAAGGTTGATAATGTCAGCAAGTGGCTTTGAAATGGTGTTAGAGATGTTGAAGAGAAGATTTGTCGGTATTGGGTCTGATGGGTGCGAGGCTGGTTTCATTTTTTTGAGGATATTTTCTATTTCCAGTGAAGATGTTGATTCAAAAGCTTCAAGCGTGGTGTTAACTTGAAGTGAAGCGAAGAGAGGGCTGGGAGGGGGCGTTGCCGGTGGAGCGGAAAGAGATGCGGTAAGGTTGGAGATTTTTTTCTCGAAGTAAATTGATAATTCTGTGGCTTTTTTGAGCGCTGAATCGTCCGGAATGGAAGGAGGTGAAGGTTTGGTAAGCGCAGAGACATAGGTGAAAAGGGCTTTCGAATCAAAGATAAAATGGTGGATTTTCTTAGCGAAGAAATCTTTTTTCGTTTTGAGGATGGCGGTCCTGTAAGCGTTAAGTAGAGATTTGTAGGCCGTTAAGGAGGCAGGAGACAGATTTTTACGCCAGAAGTGTTCTTTCTTTCTTAGGTCTAGTTTGAGGGCCTTCAGATCAGAAGTGAACCAAGGTTTCTTATTAAGTGATGAAGGGGTTAGAACTTTAGTGGACGAAGGACAGGTTTGATCAGCAACTTTTGTGGTAACATTGATCCAGGAAGTGCTTGCTGCGTCTGCGTTTGACAGGTCGAGAAGTGATAGTTCCTTGGTGAGATGGCTGTTGAGTTGGTCCGAGGAGCAGGGTTTTCTGAATTGTATTGCGGTTCTGGAAAAGGATTGGGAGGGGGGGGGGGGGGGTGATCCTTTATCTTAAATGCAGTAGTGATGACCCTGTGATCTGACCATGGGACCAGTTCACAGAAGGGCTTGGAGGAGAGCGAGATGCCATCATTAATGAAAATGAGGTCTAATGTGTGACCTGCTGAGTGGGTAGGGCTATTTACGATTTGAGAGAAGCCAAGGTAGCTAAGAGACGAGAGAAGAGTTTCACAGTTATGAGATAGTGGGGAAGCAACTACGTGCGAGTTGAAGTCTCCTAATATAACAGCTGGTTTTCTGGCGTTTATATGCTTCGTTATGAGTTCAATGATGGGTGAGGGGTTTGGATCCAGGATACCAGGGAGGGGGGGGGGCGTAGCATAAGCAGATTTGAAGGTGATGTGACTTGAATAGGGCAACTTCTATGTTGTGAGAGGCATTGGAAATGCCTCTCACAACATAGAAACACTCGATGGCAGCCCTTTGCGACTTGGGCTGCCATCGAGTGTTTCTTTGGGCCCTACTGCACAATTGTTTTTTCACTGAGTTTTCCATGAGAAAAAATAATGCAGGAGTACCATGGCATTTTTTTCCTAGGGAGATATGAAATATCACAGGAACGCCTCCTCCCCTGCGATATTTTGCCCGTCCCGCAATAAAATATTATGACTTAGTAAATTTCCCCTTTAGGCAGTTAAAATAGATGCATTTTGGGTTCATTCTTTGCCGAGCAGAGTTAGCCAGCTAACTAAGCCAGCATTCAGCAGTATGCGGCTAAGGGAGCCAGATAACTCTAAAAGTGCCTCATAGGAATCCTAAAGTTATCTAGCCTCTTGGGGCTGAATAACTTGCCACTTACCGACTATATTCAAACTTTAGTTGGTTAAATAGCTGCAAAAGAAAAAGTAAAAAAAAAAATTAATTCCTCAGTCCCCCACATGGTATGCTTTCAGCATTGTTGTCAAAGCAAATTTAAAAGTAGCTGGAAACAGGTAGGAGACTACTGTGCTCCTAGCAGGGGTTTAGGGGATCTAGGAAGGCGTTAAGGGATCTGGACTGTGAAATGGAGGTTATTGGTAGGGAAGGAGGAGGAACTGGAATTGATCGAGATTTACACTTAAAACCGTGGGCAGGGGGGTGGAGGGTAACTTGGGGTCATTTTTGTTTTAATTTGGTGGGTTGGGGAAGATGAGGGGGAAATAAGGCCTTTTATCCCAGGACAAGCAGGATGCTAGTCCTCACATATGGGTGACATAATCCACGGAGCCCTTAAGCGGGAAAAACTTCTGGCAAGTTTCTAGAAGCTTTTAATTGGCTGCCTGAGGCTACTGAGCATGCCCGGCATGCCATGATATTCCCTGCCACAGGGGTCTCACTCCAGTCTTCTTTTTTCCGCGCTGCGAACTGCATCGCGGTTCCTAGGAGCCCTGTGAGTTACCTCACTACTAAGAAAGTTTTAATAACTTTTTTGCCCTTTACGGGTCTCACTCGATTTGTCACCGGCTGGTGACAAACACCATACGTTTTTTCGTCAAAAAAGAACCGGATTCATCGACGGATGTCGACCGAAAAGACTTCGGGTTTCAAAAAATGTCCGGCCTGCAACCGGACTATGTCGATTACGGACCCGCATGTCGAGTGTGTTCGCTGTCTTGGTGGAGACCATGACATCGCGGCTTGCGCCCAATGCCAAGAAATGACGGTGAAAGGTAGGAAACTTCGTCATGAGAAGATGGCTCAAATTTTTCAAATTCAAATAACGCCATCGCCGACGACTTCCACTAAATCCTCACCGGTAGGCGTAACAAAAAAGATATTGATAAAGAAAAGAATCCCGGAGGGTTCGGGGGATGCCTCCTCGCCAACACCATCCGCGTCATCGACAAGATCAGTATCTGATGTTCGTCAAAAACATAAACACCGACGGCACCGTTCAACCCCTCCATTACCACCCCCAGAGGAACCGGTACCTAAAAGACAAAAGATATCATCGACCTCCGTAACATCCGGACAGGAATCAATGCCATCGACATCGGTGACAGACTTAACAGCATTGATTAAACAGATAGTCACCAATGCCCTCAAAGAGAAGGTACCGGCATCATCGCCGATGCCGACCTCTGTGTCGATGCTGACCACCGGGTCGATGCCGACCACCGGGCCGATGCCGACTGTCCAGTCGATGCCGACTACCGAGTCGATGCGGACATCGATTTCGATGCCGATACCGGCTACAGCACCTGTGGTAACAGCCCTGTCGATGCCGGAAGACTTATCGAGTTGTTCATCAGCGATGCCGGCTACTCAATCAATACCAGCAGCCTCATCGTCGATGCCTTACTCTACCTCTGCGATGCCAGTACCGTTCCAAATGCCGGAGCCATCGATGGCATCGATTATTTCTCAAACCTCGATGTCCACAATGGCTTCTAGGCCCATCTCATCAATGATTCCCATTTCCATGTTTTCATTCCTGACTTCATCGATGCCAACTACTGCCCAATTGGCACCTCATTACACCCTAGCTCCAACTAGAGCTCCTGTACAGGGGAAAATTTCTTCATCAAAGAAGGCATCAGGAAAATATAAACACACTTCCATGCCTGCTCCAGAAGCCTCTTCTGAGGGAAGATTACATGCCATACTCACAAAAAGGTATCAAGACCTTTTAGCATCTTTGCCTACAGAGCCTGAAGAAGAAAGGGAAGGTGAAGTCAGTGATGGTTCACCAGATATTCAAGGACCCTTGCAAGGACCATCTGGAGTTTCTCCATCTAGAGGCCTAGAAACTCATCAGTACCAGCCTACCTCAGACACATGGTCTGACACACAGTCTGAGCATTCTTCAGAAGATTTTTTATCTGAAAATACTCCGCCTCAGGCCTAAGAAGCAGTCCCCTCCAGAGGACCTGTCATTTTCCTCTTTTATTCAGGAGATGTCAGAATCCATCCCTTTTCAGCTTCAAGCTGAAAAAGATGAACGACAACAGACACTGGAGATACTACAATTTGTGGATCCTCCAAAACATAATTTGGCTATCCCAGTACACGAAGTACTGTTGCAACTTCAACAAAGAATTTGGGAACACCCTTGCACAACCCCTGGAGTAAATAGAAGAGTGGACTCCATATATTTAGTTCAAGCAGCCCCAGGTTTTGAAAAACCTCAACTCCCACACAACTCCTTAGTTGTAGAATCTGCTCAAAAGAAATCACGCAGATCCAGAATACATGCCTCTATCCCTCCTGGGAAGGATAACAGATTCTTAGACCTTATGGGAAGAAAGATTTACCAGGGAGCTATGCTGAATTCCAAGATTGCTGCTTATCAGCTTTATATGACGCAGCACCAGAGAAATCTCTGGAAACAGATAGAAGAATTTCTCCCATCCCTGCCTCAGCAACAGCAAGAGGCAGCACAGCAAATTGTTCAAAAGGGTCTAGATGCTGGAAAGCACGAGGTACGAGCAGCGTATGATGCTTTCGAAACTTCTTCCAGAACTGCAGCATCTGGCATCAGTGCACGACGATGGGCCTGGTTGAAGGCTTCGGACTTACGTCCTGAAGTACAGGACAAATTAGTGGACTTACCGTGCCAAGGGGATAATTTGTTTGGCACAAAGGTGCAAGATGCTGTGGCACAGCTTCGAGAACACTCAGAAACCTTGAAGCAGCTCTCCAATTTGTCACATGACACTGCATCTCATCCAACCCGCAGGCCGTCACGCAGAGACACAAAGCGTCCTTTCTACAGACCAAGGAGATATTATCCTCAGGCCTCTAGATCGTGGCCTCCAAGGACTCAACAACGTCCTCAGCAAAGACAGCAACGAGCTACAAGGCCACAGCCTCCGCCTCAAACAGCTTCCACCTCTGGTTTTTGAAAGTCATCCCAGAGTGCAGAGCCAACTACCCAATCCTTATCCCGAATTGCTAGTGGGAGGGAGAATTTCTCAATTTTACACAGAATGGACAAACATTACAACAGACCACTGGGTCTTGTCCATAGTTCACCAAGGTTACCACCTAGACTTCACATCTCTCCCTCAGGAGTTTCCACCACAAACCTCCTATCTCGAACACATTCCTCAATTACAAACAGAATTATCTGCTCTTCTGAAAGCAAAGGCTGTGGAACACGTACCACACACTCAGAAGGGAAGAGGATTCTATTCCCGGTATTTCCTCATTCCAAAGAAAACCGGAGGCCTACGTCCCATTCTAGATCTCAGAAATCTCAACACATTTCTAAGAAAAGAAAAATTCAGGATGGTATCCTTAGGCACCATGCTTCCACTCATACAAAAAGGGGATTGGCTTTGTTCTCTGGATCTTCAAGATGCATACACTCACATACCAATATTCCCACCTCATCGCAAGTACCTCAGATTCAAGGTGGGATATCAGCATTTCCAATACAGAGTCTTGCCATTCGGCCTAGCCTCAGCTCCCAGAGTATTCACCAAATGCCTAGCAGTGATAGCAGGACATTTGCACAAACAATGTGTTCATGTGTTTCCTTATCTTGACGATTGGCTAATAAAAAGTCAGTCACAACAAGGAGCGCTAACTTCTCTACATTACACAATACAGTTACTTCACAAACTGGGATTTCTCATCAATTATCAAAAATCCCACCTGAACCCGTCTCATCTACTCCAATACATAGGAGCAGAATTAAACACAAACCTTGCACAAGCTTTTCTTCCAGAAGACCGTGCACAAACACTGTCCCAGTTGGCGTACTCCGTGTCCATACAACCACAAGTGACAGCTCATCAGTTTCTAATCTTACTAGGCCACATGGCTTCAACGGTTCACGTCACTCCTATGGCAAGACTGGCCATGCGACTAACCCAATGGACTCTTCGATCACAGTGGATCCAAGCCATTCAACCACTGCATTATCAAATCCAAGTAACCCACCAACTACGCTCATCGCTACAATGCTGGACAATCAAGGACAATTTGCGCAAGGGCCTACCCTTCCAAAAACCGATCCCTCAGATAACATTAACTACAGATGCATCCACCTTGAGATGGGGAGCTCATGTAAACTCACTTCAAACTCAAGGAACTTGGACAAAACTCGAAGCTACATATCAAATCAATTTTCTGGAACTTCGAGCTATACGTTATACGCTGCATGCGTTCAAGGACTGCCTTTCACACAAGACTGTGCTAATCCAGACAGACAATACTGTAGCCATGTGGTACATCAACAAACAGGGAGGTACGGGCTCGTATCTCCTTTGTCAGGAAGCTGCACAAATTTGGGACTGGGCCTTGAACCACTCAATGTTCCTACAAGCCACTTATCTAGCAGGAATTCAGAATGTACTAGCAGACCGACTCAGTCGCCAGTTCCAACCACACGAGTGGTCTCTAAATCCCTCTATTGCGACCAAAATATTCCAACGTTGGGGACAACCAACAACAGACCTCTTTGCGTCGCACCTGAACCACAAAGTGGACGACTTCTGTTCTCTGCACAAACAGAAGCACCAACCAGCCAAGGACGCCTTTGCTCGCCCTTGGAACTCAGGCCTACTATATGCATATCCTCCAATACCGCTTATCACCAAGACACTGGTGAAGCTACAACAGGACAAGGGGTCCATGATTCTCATAGCCCCATATTGGCCTCGACAAGTATGGTTTCCCACACTGCTAGACCTGTCAGTCAAGGATCCAATACGCCTGGGAGTAGCTCCCAATCTCATCACTCAGGATCAGGGTCGCTTGCGCCATCCCAACCTTCAATCCCTATCACTGACTGCATGGATGTTGAAAGCTTAATCCTACAATCACTTAATCTCTCAACTAATGTTTCTCAGGTGCTTATAGCTTCACGCAAACCTTCCACAAGAAAGAATTATTCTTTCAAATGGAAACGGTTCACTTTCTGGTGCAAACAAAACAATACTGATCCTTTCACTTGCCCCACAACTACTCTTCTAGATTATTTGTACCATCTTTCGAACTCTGGTCTTCAGACGTCGTCAATCAGAGTACATTTGAGTGCAATCTCTGCTTATCATAACAAGATAGCAGATGCACCTATATCCACACAACCTCTCGTCAGTAGATTCATGAGAGGGCTAACTCACCTTAAACCACCAATTCGGCCTCCAGCTACTCAATGGGACCTGAATCTGGTTTTAACAGGATTAATGCGTTCTCCTTTCGAACCCATAGATTCCTGTGAACTTAAATTTCTCACATGGAAAACTATTTTCCTTATAGCCATAACATCAGCTAGGAGGGTTAGTGAGTTACAAGCACTTGTCACTTATGAACCTTATACAAAGTTTCTCCATGACAGAGTGGTTCTCCGAACACATCCAAAATTCCTTCCTAAGGTAGTTACGGAATTCCACTTAAATCAAACAGTAGTTCTACCCACATTCTTTCCAAGGCCTCACTCTCACCAAGGCGAAAGAGCTCTACACACTTTGGACTGTAAACGTGCATTGTCTTTTTATTTGAATCGCACTACGTCCCTCAGAAAATCCAATCAGCTTTTTGTCTCTTATGACCCAAATAAGCCAGGTAAAGCAGTGGGTAAACATACTCTATCCAATTGGTTAGCAGATTGCATACAATTTTGCTATGAAAAAGCAGGCCTTCCTCTACAAGGGCGAGTAAAGGCACATTCAGTAAGAGCAATGTCAACCTCAGTAGCACATTTTCGTTCAGTGCCAATCATTGACATTTGTAAAGCAGCAACATGGAGTTCCCTTCACACCTTTGCAGCTCATTACTGTTTGGGCAAGGAAGGACGACAGGATTCAGCCTATGGACAATCTGTCTTAAAGAACTTGTTTCCAGTTTAATCCCAACTCCTTCTACATCCAACCTGCTGTGATCTTCGGCTGACTCATTTCCTCAAACATGCATTACTGCTACCTGCATGGACAATGACTCAGCCTCTAGCTTGCTAATCACCCATATGTGAGGACTAGCATCCTGCTTGTCCTGGGATAAAGCAAAATTGCTTACCTTGTAATAGGTGTTATCCCAGGACAGCAGGATGTAGTCCTCACGAAACCCACCCGCCACCCCGCGGACTTGGGCCTCAGACTTTATTATTTTATTTCTGCTAACGCTTATTGCTACATACAAGACTGGAGTGAGACCCCTGTGGCAGGGAATATCATGGCATGCCGGGCATGCTCAGTAGCCTCAGGCAGCCAATTAAAAGCTTCTAGAAACTTGCCAGAAGTTTTTCCCGCTTAAGGGCTCCGTGGATTACGTCACCCATATGTGAGGACTACATCCTGCTGTCCTGGGATAACACCTATTACAAGGTAAGCAATTTTGCTATATCCTCACTTTTTTTAAAACTGTTTTCTGTGGTATAAGGATGGGAGGCTGGGGGGTCAGCCTGAAGACCTGAAGAAAGCAGAACTTGCTGGCTCCTGTACCTGATGTTTCCGTACTTTGTTAAACACTGAAGCTATGGTCGATTCAGAGGCCAACGCCGTAGAAGGGGGAGCCCTGCCAGAGATAAGTTTGCTCAACTTGGCATGGAGGGAGCCCAAGGAGGTCCCGCTCATAGAGGATAAACCGCTCAATTCTTTACAAACCTGAGGAGATCCTCCATTTTCCAGACTCTGTTTGAATGGGATCTAGGTGATATCCATCCAGAATCACTGCAGTTAGCAGAATCGTGATCTGTTTTAGGCACATGTAACAGATGATATGTCCTTCGGTGATGGACATCTTACAGTCACAGACATAATCTTTGAAGTCACTAAAAGTGGCTGTGAAGGGGTATACATAAGCCCCAGAATACCTTAAAGGACCAGATCCAGAGATTTGGCCTGGTCTACCTTAAGCCTCAAGTAACAGGGAATCCTGGTCTGGGGGGAGGCCCATGGGAAGGGATATATCTAGCCAGGCCAGGAATGAACAAGAGGCCCACGGGAAAGAGGGAACCTTTGAGAAAGAACACGCTAATGAACTGCAAGTTGCGATACTATTTTTTTGTTACTCAACTGCAGAGAATAACAGAACTGCTTTTTGTTGATTTTTGTCACTAATAAAATAGTTTATACAAAGATTTCCACCAGAGTCCAGCCGGAATCTGTCCTCTGGTTACTCTGAGACCACTCACAGTGCCACATATGGTATCAGTTCAAGGATTTCTGCGTTAGCCTTGCACATGCAGAAAAACCATGCCAACAGAGGGAAAAGAAAGAGGGGAATTTTTTTTTCTTCTCCCCTTTCAGCAGCAGCTGGAGTTAATTTATAGCAAGCAAAGGAGGCTTGCCCCGACTGGAGACTGGGTTTAATATTCAATGAGTTAGAACAGAATAGGCAGATTTTTGCTTGTTTGTTGGGGTGTTCTGGAACAGGACAAAACCTTGAGGAAAACCTGTGTTACGGAAGTACAATAAGCCAGCATGGAGTGTGTGATGCAAATGCTGGCGGATGGCCAACAGCAGCTCCAGAAAGCCATTCAAGGGCTCTCTGAACAGCTCACTCAGTTGCAAGCTCTGGCAACCTGGGGGAGTCCACCACCTCTCATCCTGTTTAAGATGAAGGCAAGGGAAGGCACAGAGATTTTTCAGAGAAACTTCAGAAGGACCGCCCGCATGACGGGGTGGTCAGAAGCTAATTGGAACATGTATCTGGCAAATCTGATCACAGGCAAATGCCAAGCAGCCTTTCAAGCAGCCAATCTAGAGGGAAGGGTCACCTATGCAGAAGTGAAGACAGCTGTCTTAAAAGAAGCTGTCTCTTTAGAAGGGGCATTCTACAGCCTAGGGAAAGTGCCCAAAGTATGTTCCATTGACTGAAAGATACCAGATGGAAGTGGCTGCAGCTGGAGACAAAAATCGGCCTGTAGGTAGCTAACTAGGTGCTTCTGGAATTATTCTTAGACTGGCTCAACCTGCCCATGCAAAATTGGGTCTGTCGGCACCCAGGACTCATTTTGGAAACAACATTAGAAGTGGCATATGCCTTTTACGAGGCTCAGTTGGTGACCAACCTGGTGCAGAGGCTAGAAAGACTGCCTGTACAGGCTCCATTGCACAGCAGTGAGAGTGTAGAACTCTTGCAATAACCCCCAGAAGCAGACAGCTCAGGCTCTATGCCCTGGTCACAGGCTGTAGCCTATTCCACTTGCTTCAAGGAAGGAGAGGTCACTTGGCCAGGGACTATCGCTATGAGCACAGTGAAGCAATGGATATCAATATGGTGACACAGCCAGCAATAGAAACTAAAGTCTATATGAATGAAGGAAAGTATCCCATGCAAAGTCAACCCTCAAGTCATAAGAAAAAGGGGTTTGTGGAGGAACTGGTACACCACAATAATGGGGTGGGAAATGGACATGGGGAAGAAAGCTGCCCAAATGGAAAAGAAGAAAGTGAAAAGCCCTTAGGAGGAATGGGGGAAGTTAAACAGGAATCCCCTTGCTTTATGATCCAACTATAAATAGAGGACCACAGGATCTTCTGGATTGCCTGTCACTGGTTCCTCTTTTTTTTTACTGTAAATAAAGAGTGTCCATGACTTGAATGCATAGTGTGGGAGCGCATCCTGGTGGAAAAGTGAACTAAGTGGGGAACGCGAATGGGCAGACATTTTTTTAAATGAGGTTTATTGTTTGAGTCTTTCCCTTGGTAGTTTCCTTGATTTAAGCCATGAGCTTGGTATAACTTTCCTTCTGTGATATATCTGATAGGATATGTTTGCAAAGATGATGCAGGTTAAACAAGGCTTCCCTTCTAACATCTGGAGGAGCAATGTTTGCCTGTCAGAAGACAATCAACAGCTGTTAATTCTAGTGCTCTAGTAATGGTAATATTAATGGTAATAGTAATGCTGTGTTTAGTTGCACATCCAGTTTCTTGGATTCACAGAGAAGTACAATACTTTTCAGTGGAGTGCACCAGGGCCAGAGTGATTGTTTGAAGAGTTTTGTTCCTGCACCCCTGCGGCAGTCAAAAAAGCAAGCAGAATGTTGGAAATTATTAGAAAGGGAATGGTGAATAAAACAGAAAATGTCATAATGCCTCTGTATCGCTCCATGGTGAGACCGCACCTTGAATACTGTGTACAATTCTGGTCGCCGCATCTCAAAAAAGATATAATTGCGATGGAGAAGGTACAGAGAAGGGCTACCAAAATGATAAGGGGAATGGAACAGCTCCCCTATGAGGAAAGACTAAAAAGGTTAGGACTTTTCAGCTTGGAGAAGAGACGACTGAGGGGGGATATGATAGAGATGTTCAAAATTATGAGAGGTCTAGAACGGGTAGATGTGAATCTGTTATTTACTCTTTCAGATAATAGAAAGACTAGGGGGCACTCCATGAAGTTAGCATGGGGCACATTTAAAACTAATCGGAGAAAGTTCTTTTTACTCAACACACAATTAAACTCTGGAATTTGTTGCCAGAGGATGTGGTTAGTGCATTTAGTATAGCGGTGTTTAAAAAAGGATTGGATAATGGAGGAGAAGTCCGTTACCTGCTATTAAGTTTACTTAGAGAATAGCCACTGCCATTAGCGATGGTAAAATGGAATAGACTTAGGGGCGGATTTTAAGAGCCCTGCTCGCGTAAATCCGCCCGGATTTACACGAGCAGGGCCCTGCGCGCCGGTGCGCCTATGTTCAATAGGCCTACCGGCGCGCGCAGAGCCCCGGAACTCGCGTAAGTCCCGGGGTTTTCCGAGGGGGCGTGTCGGGGGCGGGGCCGAGCGGCGCGCTGTTTTCGGGGCGGGATGCGGCGTTTCGGGGGCGGGCCCGGGGGCATGGCTGCGCCCTCCGGAATTGCCCCGGGTTGCGTCTAGGCGCGCCAGCGGCCCGCTGGCGCGCGGGGATTTACTTCTCCCTCTGGGAGGCGTAAATCCCCCAACAAAGGTGGGGGGGGGGGTTTAGACAGGGCCGGGGGGGTGGGTTAGGTGGAGGAAGGGAGGGGAAGGTGAGGGGAGGGTGTTAGCGAAGGTAGCCGTGTAGCCGGCGTGGCTCAGCGCGTGCCGGCTACACGGAATCGGTAGCCTTGCGCGCGCCGATCCAGGATTTTAGCGGCTACGCGCGTATCTACTAAAATTCCGCATACTTTTGTTGGTGCCTGGATCGCCAACAAAAGTACGCCAACGCGCCGTTTTTGAAAATCTACCCCTTAGTTTTTGGGTACTTGCCAGGTTCTTATGGCCTGGATTGGCCACTGTTGGAAACAGGATGCTGGGCTTGATGGACCCTTGGTCTGACCCAGTGTGGCATTTTCTTATGTTCTTATGTAGCTTCCATGAGCGTTTGTAGATTTGTTCATGTATTTACCTTTTGTCTAGCCATCAGCAAATGCAGCTTGCCAGTTAGGGATCAATTCAGCCACATTTCTAATTCGTGAAGTATGCATGTTCTACCATATCTCTATACAAATTGTTTGTTTTCTGAGCAATAACTTTAATATAGAGATGAAATAACATTGTTTTGGATGGATTTGGGCATAGTTTCCAATGATAGAAGTTACTGTTTATATACCTTCTTCTTCCACACAGACTTTTTCACAGAAGTACTAAATTATCAGCATTTCTCTCTTTCTCTTTACTGTTACAATCATATTGCTAGTCTTAATGTTCAATTCCTATCATTCAAACTGCTCTATTGCCTTTGAACACCTTCACTGCTAGGCTGCTGGTAAAACAATGCTTACATTAGCTTTTTATGCAAGAACTCTGCTAAATCTAGGGAGGGTAATTTTATAACAGCTCATGCAGGGCTGAAGTCTGCTTGTAAGAAGTACATGTGGACTTCAGCCCTTATTTTTTAAGTGAACTGACAAGTGTAATTCTGCTTTGAAAATTAGCAGGTATGTGCATACTGCTGCATGGCATGCCAGTGCTTGAGAGCATGTAGAAATGTGTATGCATGTAAATGGTTTACCCATCCCCACTCTGCCCCCGGAACACCTCTTTCTAGTATGCCTAAAAGAACGCACAGAATCGCTACCATGCCATGTACAACCCCTGGAGTCATTTTCAAAAAGCCCTCTTACGCGTGTGCTTTCTAAAATTACCCCCTTATCCAACATGGAATACTGTTAACCAGTAACATCTAGATACTCAGATAGCAAGTGCATTTCTCTGGAAATATTTCAGAAAGTGTTTACCTTATATAGTATATTTTGTCAGAGTTTTTATTTTTTCTTTCATTTTGCATATTTTATATTTCAATCAACCTATTTCATTTTAACCATTTCTTTTACAAAAATTTTGTTTACCATAGTCCACCTTAAGTAGTTGTTTTCATTATTATATTTTTATTGTGTAGTGTCAATTGAAACACTGCAGCCAGTAAATGTTGTTTATATTTCCCCATTTTTCCTCTAAAATGAAGGCACGTTATCTGCTACTAGGACTATGAGAACTTCTGAGAATATCTCAGCCTTTAAAATTGATTCCTTGGGCACCTCTGTCCAGTCAAATATTAAGAATCTTGAAAAGAAGATTACTGGGAAAGCATACTTACTCATGCATAATCAAAATGTAAGTATAGAGGAACTAATTTAAATCTAACACCCTGGTAAATATATCCTGTAGAAGTGTTGGTCATGTCAGAAATTCTTAATGTGGCCAACTGAATTGGGCGCATATGGATCACTTTTCAAAAACCTGCTGAGCAGATAATTGTGCCTGGTTATTTTGAGCTCAGTTTTCAGCCATATCCAGCTAGATTTATGACTGAAAATTCACCTAAATCTAGCTGGATAGAATTTGTCCGCATAGATTTATGTCTGCTTTTCTGCAACCAGACATGTCTGGCAAAATTTAGCAGGTTAGCACTGAAAATACTTGCTCTCCTGCTAAAGGACCTGTGCACAATGGCCTGGATTTTAAAAAGGTTACGTGCGTAAATCCCTGGGATGCATGTATGTCCCAGGGCATCGGGGAGTGGGCGGGGCTAGAGGCCCTTGGCACAGCGTGCTGGCAGGGTGCCTCCAGGCAGGTGCATCAGGTAAAATAAAATGGGGGGGGGAGGGCTTAGGTTAGGGTTAGGGGGGCGGGAAGGCTAGGGGAAAGGGTAGGAAGGTCAGGCTAGGGGGTAGAGAAGTTCCCTCCCAGGCCGCTCCAAAATCAGAACGGCCTGGGAGGGAATGGGGGAAGGCCGTGGGCAACTGCTCGTACAAGTTGCAAAATTGTGCACTCCCTTGTGCGCGCTGACTCCCGATTTTATAACATGTGCGAGCCTGCGCGAGTTTTAAAATCGCGCATCCATGTGTGCGTGCCAGGTAGCGCGTGCACATGGACGTGCGTGCGCAACATTATAAAATCTACCCCAGTGTGGGTATATTTTAGACCTGCGTGGTAGCAGATGCAAAGTATGGATATGAAAGTATGCACAGAGATTTTAAAATGAAATCCTTGTACATGCATTTACTCCCCTTACCTAACTCTGCCCATTTTATGAGTGAGTAAAAATTCATGCACTGTTTTACCCACATGCAGAGGGAGGGATTATTTTCAAAATGCCTTTTTATGAGGGTAAATACATTTACCCATGTAAATCTTTTGATTGTTGCCTCCATAGTAACATAGTAGATGATGGCAGAAAAAGGTCAATCTTCTCATAGAGTCTGCCCAGTTAGCCTATCCACATTGCTAAGGATGTATGCCAGCTACATCCTAACCACAAAGTATGATCACCTGCAAGATATCTTTCCCATTTGGGATAAGTTTTTTTGTCTTTCTCCTTTGTTACTCCACATATTGGGTTAACACATAAGATTCCCACTTAGTTCCCCCACAGCACTCACCCCTCTTATGTCCATCCACAAAGTTTTGTAATAACTTAAATAGCAACACTAATGTGGATATTGCCAAAACATCCAATCTCTTAAGTCTCCTGGCTACACGAGTGTATTGGTCTCCTCTAGGCCTTCTGGTTTTTACAGTACTTACAGTCTACCAGTGAGATCCAACCACTAGTTTGATTCTCTCATCATAGCCTGCTCTAAATGATTACCATTTCTAGTAAGCCTCCTATGTTCTCTTTGTAGCCTGCAGACATACCTGGTTACTGGAGCTCCTGTGTTTCAGTTGCAACCTTCCAGACAAACCAAACTATGGGTTTCCACTGGAATTTCTAATATTTTATATTAATCACTTTGCCATCCACTCTGGTGGCTCCAACGCTCTTTTTTGAATCAATTGAGTATGAAGGTATAGCTCATAAACATGTGCTACTAGGTGATGCTTTCTGCTCTGTTCAGTTTTGCAACCAAGTGTCCTCTGTGCTTATCCCATGCCCTCTTAAACTTCATTACTGTTTTAGCCTCCACCACCCACTCTAGAAGGGTATTCCGTACATAAGAGGAAAATATTTTTCTGTGGAAAGTTCTAGAACAGGGCAATGATATAAAGCAGAAAGGGGATAAAACAAAGTAACATAGTAACATATTATTTTATTTTTATTTATAGAGTTTTATATACTGTTGTTCGGTATTGCCATCACAACGGTTTACATGTTTCCATTAAGTTAACAATATTATGAACATGCTATGTGCAAAGTAGTGTTAGAGAAGTCATGGAGTAGTTAATAAATTAACAGTGGTCTGACATGGTGTTGGTTAGGAGGAAGATTTGCATAGTAATGTTGCTTTCATAATGGTTTACAATTTCTTTTAAGTTAATGACATTGGGAAGTTGTTAGGCATGTTGTTATAAGAGTGAAGACAGGGTTAGTTAAAAAGGTTAATGTAGATTAGTTTAACAGTGTAACTCACATAATACAAAGGTATAGCGTAGTTTAGTTTAACAGTGGACACTTATAATACTGATGTTTTTAACAATAGGTTTGAGTTCAGTTTTCGTAGATATATGTTTGAAGCATGGGTATATATCTGTGGATTTGCTCTGTTAACAAGAGAGTTGAGGGTGCTGGTTGAGGTTCATTGTGTGTCATGATAGGCTTTAGTAAACAGCCAGGTTTTCAGATCCTTTTTAAATGTTTTCAGGCTGGGTTGTAAACTTAGTTCTGTTGATAGTGTGTTCCAGAGTTTGGGACTGGCAAGGGAAAATGTGCGCTCGTTGATTGAAGTGAGTTGTGTGGAGCGATGGGAGGGAATTTTCAGGAGTCCTTTGTTGGCAGATCATACGTTTTTGTGAGGTACATGGGACTTGATAGACACGTCTAGCCAGTCTGTTTGTTCCTTGTGTATAGCATTGTGTAGCAAGGTTAACATTTTGTAGTCTATTCGGAATTTTATTGGTAGCCAGTGCAGTGATGTAAGAATTGGGGTTATGTGTTCTATGTTGGAGAAAATGAGTAGTTGAAGTACAGTTCTGAAGTCCTGTGGGGTTAGAAAAGGTTTCAGACGCCTCAGGGTTAGTAATTTGTGGTATCCATCTCTTATTTTTTTTGATATGTGATTTTTAAGGGATAGTTCACTGTCAATGATGACTCCAAGGTTGCATGCATGTGTGATGGGGGAGATTGTATCTAGTTGATTTTCTAGTTTGAGGGGTGGTGGAGGTGATGGCCTGCTTTTTCTATCCAGGGTTATAATTTCCATCTTTTCGATGTTTATTACAAGTTTCATTTTGTTTAGTAGTTGCTTGATTGTTGTGAGGTGGTTTGCTGTTATTTTGTAGGATTCATCAAGTGAGTTTTGTATCTTGATTAGAATTTGGATATCATCAGCGTAGAGAAAGTGTTTACGATTAAGGCTGTCTAGTAGATGACATATCGGGAGCAGGTAGATGTTAGAGTGCTGCGGATAATGCAGAGCCTTGTGGCACTCCGGTGCTTAGGTGTATCCTGTCCGAGAGAGAATTATTAAGTTTGACTTGGTAGGTTCTGTTGGATAAGTAGGATGAGAACCAGAGAAGGGTTTTGTCGTTAGTCCTATTTCGCTTAAGCGATCGAGAAGAATTGAGTGGTTTACCGTGTCAAATGCTGCTGAGAGGTTGAGTAGTATAAGTAGGTAGCTTTTTCCTTTTTCGAAGCCTCGGAGAATGGTGCCGTTGAGGGAGAGAAGTAGTGTTTCGGTGCTACAGTGTTTCCTGAAACCAAACTGCGATGGGTGTAGTATGTTGTTTTGTTCAAGGTAATCCGAGAGTTGGGAATGGACAACTTTTTCAATGATTTTGGCAATGAATGGAAGGTTTGAGATAGGACAATAGTTTTGGAGGTTTTCTGGATCCAGTTTGTTCTTTTTTAATATGGGTTTAATTATTGCTGATTTAAGGGAGTCTGGGTAATTTCCTTCTGAGAGTGAGAGGTTGGTGATGTCAGTTATGGCTTTAGTTATGGTGTTTTCAATAGCCTTGATTGTGGATACAGGGATGCTGTCAATGGGGTGATTGGCTGGGTTCATTGTTTTGATGATAGTATTGATTTATAAGGAGGAGGCTGGATCAAAGTTTGGCCATGATGAGATTTCTTTTTTTTGCATTTTAATGTTTTGTGTGTCGTCGGTGAGGTTGTTTTTTATTAGTTTGTTTACTTTGTCTTTGAAGAATTCTGCAAGCTCATTGCATTTGTTTTTGTTTATTGGCCTATTGCACTCATTAGGGTCCTTGGTGAGGTTTTGTACAATATTGAATAGCATTCTGGGGTTATGTTGAAATTTATTGATTTTTCTTGTGAAGAATTCTCTTTTTGCGTTGTTGATAAGGTTTTTATACTGGGATAGGTAGGTTCGATAGGTGGTTAGTGAAGCGTCTGATTTGCACTTCCGCCAGATTCTTTCTTTTTTCCTGAGCTCTCTTTTGGCCGATCTGATGTTGGCGTTATACCATTGGTTCTGGTGGTGGAGGCATTTCATTGTTTTACTGTTGGTGGGGTTTATATTGTCGGCGACAGAGTTGGTGATGCTGAGCCATGATGTGATGGCCTTCTCGGAGTTAGATAGGTCTAGGTTTGTTAATTCAAGTTGTAGTTTTTCTTGTAGGGTTTCCAGATTAAAAGGAGGGCGATATGTCGTTGTCATGGGGAGCTTATCTATTGTCGTCAGGTTTGAGCTAGAGCTCATTTGGGAGTGAATCAGTGAATGATCTGACCATGGGATATTGGTTATCTTTGTATTGTATGTTTGCCAGTGGTCAGTGTTAATGAAAATGAGGTCTAAAGTGTGTCCTGCTTTATGGGTTGGGCCAGTAATGATTTGCTTTAGACCTAATGTTGCTAGTGCATTATTGATTTCTTCGCATGTGGGTGACTGGGGGAGTGTTTCCATATGGATGTTAAAATCACCTAAGATGATAACTGGCTTATTTAATGTGATATTCGTCATGAAGAATTCAATTAGTGGAGAGCAGTTTTTATTTAGTAAGCCAGGGAGACAATATACTAAGCAGATTTGTAGTTTTGCAGAGTTGAATAGTGCGATTTCATATGGTGGGGAAATATTTATAGGGAGTAGTTTCAGCTGTAGGTTTTTTTTGCAAATAACATTAGTCCTCCTCCTTTCTTTTTTTGTCTAGGGATGGAGAAGGTTCTGTATGTTGTGTTATCAATTTGGTTGACTAATACAGCATCTGTGGTTTTTATCCATGTTTCTGTTATTGCGATGAAGTCTGGGTTTCATGTCGTCAAGTAGGTCAGTGATAATTGGTATTTTTTTGTACAATGGATTGTGCATTAAATAGTAAGAAGGATAGCAGTATACGGTTGTGTAGAGATTTGAGATGTAGTGATTGAGGTTTATGAGGTGGCATTCATGTCTTTTTTGTTTTGTTAGTGCTGTTTTGTCTTGTACTGGGTTATTTTGGTTGTTTGCATAGATTCCTTTTTTGCTGCAGATTGGGATTGAGTGGATGGCCATGTCTATATGCAATTTTCAGAAGAGGGTAGATTCCATTTAGCTAAGCGTACTAATGATCGCACTAAGGGACGCACAAAGAGGCATGCCCCTTTGTCGGGCACCTTCGGCACGCGACACATAAGCTTGGCACTTGCATTTATGCCCCCCCCTTGGCGCCCCTGATGATTTTGTGTCCCTGAGCCGAGAGGGGGAGCGTCACGCTGTCGCAGCTGGGTCAGCGTGGGTCGTGCTTTTTCCTATTCAGGCAGCTAAACTTTCTCTCCAATTAGTCCTCAAGACAAAGATTCTTTTAAGTTTGAAATTATTTATTGTACAAGTAAATTCTACTTACAATTGTTGCATTTCAAACTTGAGCTCCTAGGCAAAGATCTTTGTGTTATAATTAGTGAGGTTTGGGTAGACCCTTGGACACTGTGGCAGCTGACCATGCCCACGGGGGGGAGGTCCCGTGAGGGGCCACAGGTCAGGCTCAGCTTAGGACACACAACACAGAGATTGATCTTTTATTAGACAATGTGATGAAGCCACCAGAGGTGGCAGTAGTGATCAGTAGAAGTAGCCCGGCTGGGCTAGTGTCCCTCAGGCGCTGGAACAGCAACTCCTCCGGTAGCAGTACTGTAGTGGAATGAACTGAGAATAATGAGTACAGTGGAATATGCACAAAGCCCCAGTATGGAGAACCCCAGGATAGGGAGAGCAGGCCTTCGAGGAGTGAGTACCTGATCCCTGAGAGCAGAGAGGCTTGAAGGTAATGTACTCACACAGCGGTTCCACGTAGGAGATGGCACTAGGGCTGGAACGGAGGCAGGCCCTCGAGGAGCGAGTACCTGGTTCCAGGGAACAGCTCTGAGGTGAAGATGGTAGTACTCAATGGTGTTGAAGATAGCGAATCCTTCCAGGCAGAAGAGAAGGTAGGAGCAGGCAGAGAATCAGGGAACATGGACCCTCGAGGAGCGAGTACCGGTTTCCTAATAGCGACCTGAAAAGCAAGTGAGGCCCCCGAGGAGTGGGTACCCAGTTAGTGTTAAGAGTCCAATGGAAGACTGAAGGCAGAGTAGCTGGATACGGAGAGCGAATCCCATCCATAATAATCCCCCTTGCTAACTCAAAGGCTAGCAAACATCGTAGGCTTTAAATATCCGGGCAGCGTGACGTCATCACAGGGGGACGCCCCTGAGATTCGCGCCAAGTATTAAATAAGAGTGAGGGCCGTGTGGCGCACGCGCCTTAAGGTACCAACGGAGCATGGCGGGAGGCAGCGCCCAAGCCGGTCCGGAGACGCCGGAGAGGACGGCAGGCAGATGCCGCGGCAGCCAGGTGTCCATCCACAGCGAGAGGAGGTGCAAAGAAAGAAAGGTAGGCGGAGTGAAGCTGTCAGGAAGGGATGGTTGCAACACTTTGGTAACTGGTGACAGGGTAGCAGGAGGGAGAAGGTGGTCTCTTGTGTTGCAGGAGTTAGTTTATGGTGGAGGTAGGAAGCATGAGGGATATGAGGCTGATTTAGTCTTCAGATGAAGGCAGTTTCCTTACATATAGTAAGAATGGCAGAAAAGGACCAAATAGTCCATCCGTCTGCCAGCAAGCTTCTTATGGTAATATCTGCCGTGCCATGCAGGCTACCACCATGTTTCTCTTAAGGGTAGCACATGCTGCTCGGTGCAGTTATCCCCAAGCCTTATGATAACCCATAACAAATGTACTGCAAGCAACATTTTTACTGGGTGATAAGCCTTCTTGAAAATTCAGACAGTGATGATATGTTTTGCTTATGGACTTGGCCTTAGAAGCAGTCCTGTGCTTTTTCACTTATGTCTGCATATCAGTACCCCAGACTGTAAAAGTCAGGGCCCATGTTGGTAGTCTGACTCTGATTCCTCTTTCATCTCCCCACTGCCGTCAAAGTGGAGAGTGATGTTGTAGTTGCGGCAAAAGCATCAAGGCTTATTGGTTAAGGGTAGTAATCTCTTGCCTTCTATTAAGGGTAGTAATTGCTGCTTTGTATAGGTTGCCCCAATGCTTATCAGTTCCCCAGACCTTAAAAGTTGAGGCTCTCGGTAATGTAACAAATATTTCTTCGTAGAAAGGGTGTTTGATGCATGAAATAGCTTCTCAATGGAGGTAGTTGTGGATGAGCTGGGCCAATTAGATGGGCTTTTTTGATCTTTGCAATGTTACTATGTAAAACATTATTGGAATTCAAGAAAGCTTGAGACAATCATAAAGAATTCTTATCTGCAGGGAAGCCAAAGTAAAGATAGAATTGTATTGATTTGATTGATTAGTTAAATGTATCCTGCTTCACATGGAACTGCTGAAGTGGATAGCTAATTGAAATAAATAAAAAATATAATCTGCAGATTCTGCTATTTCAACAGGAATGGAAAATGTGCAGACTTTGATGGGCCTTGTATTCATTATCTACCATTTTAGTCTAAGTTTTTATGCTACTCCAAAATGAGTGATATCTCAGTCATTCATCCCCATGACATTAATAACTGTTTCTCCTGAACATTTTATAGTCATCTTTTTTTCTAATTTCTTTAAGAGGAAAGTTGGCTAAAGGTATACTTTGTATCACAACAAGAAAAAAAAGTGATAATGGTATTTTGCAGATGAACTCTATAACAAATGCTCCTGAAGTCCATCGGGAACAGGATTCTTCATGTTATCCTATCAAAACTAATCAAGGAGAATCTACTTTGCTAAAAAGGGTACAAGAAGCTGAGGAAAAATATAGTGCAGAACATAATCTGGTTCAACATCTTAAAGCTGAATACTCACAAAAAGAGAAAGAATTGGAGAGGAAGATGAAAGAGATGAAAGTGCAACAAGAAAAAGACATTTTTCAACTAAAACAAGAAATCTATGTTCTTCAAACCAAGGTGAATTTTTTCTTCTTATCTAATAGGACATTTTTCTCTATTATCTCTACCTCTAGATCATAAACCTCCCCTTGTTATTCCTCTCTTGGCCAAATGCAAATAGAAACCAGATGACATGCTAGCTGGATTATCATCCATATTAACCTTTGCACGAAATAGAAAAATTGTTTTGAATGTGAAGATAATTGCAATCAAATGGAAAGAGAAAACTTAGAATTTCTTAGCGTTTAGACAGGTGGATCCAGAACATGTGGGTTATGCATCTACCAGCAGATGGAGATGGAGCAAGGCTGACATCACAGTATATATACTCCTGCAGTGAAATCAGCCTACCAGTTTTCTGCATCTCCAGCAGATGGTGGGAGTGCATCTCCCTAATGGGGATTGCTTCAAGGTTTAGAAGGAGAAATAAAAGGAGATTTAATTAGCCCGCTCTTCTTTAGTGATACCAAATGGTCCCTCCCCTAGTTGAGAATTTCTGAGGTGATTTCCATGGTCCCTCAGATGAGTGCCTTGGTCTGGTAGCTGGTTTTTCTCAGCCGGCATGGACTTAGCTGTTAAAGCAGATGAAAGGCAGTGGGAGAAGGAAGCCAAGTGCGGTAGTGACGGTATATGCCCTCTCCCCCTGCAGCTGGAGACCGTCTCCGTACTCAACCGGGAAAGGCTGAGCTCAGATAAGGTTAAAAAAAAAAAAAAAGATAGAGTAGAAGGGTTGTTTGTAAGGCTTCCCTCTTCCTCCAGTCTCCGTGCCAGTGTGCCATTCTGATGTTCGTTCCTGCTCCTGAGGAAGGTTAAGGGACTTGGGCAGCCTGGCGGATTGAGCAGCCCAGGTGCGCTAGGCCCCGCTGTTAGGCTTTTCTCTGTGCACCATGTGGTACTTCACAGCGGAGTTTTTGTGTGCTTTTTCCTGCACATTATGCTGCCCTCTTCAGGACTGTTAATGCGTGCAAGTGTGTCTGCCTGTGAGTCCAACTTGTGCACATAATTAGACGACTGCTTGTGTGTCCAGGTGATAGCGGCTTGTGTGTTAGGGGTGCGCTTGCCTGTGTGCACAATTTGGGCCGCATTGGTTGTATGCTTAATTTGGGAAGGGTGGAAGCGCGCCTAGTTTTGCAACGCCTAGCCTTGGGACTCCTAAATTTTGTGCTCCTAAGTTTTGAACACATATAGTTTACAGCGTGAATTCCGCTGGAGACACACCTTCAGGTGCCTGTTAAACGTACTTGCAGCTGATGGTGCCTGTGACTAAGAAACCTAAGTGCTTTTTCCCTCTGTGCTGCCTGTGATTTATTTATTTTTTTTATTTTTAATTTTTATATACCGAAATTCCTGTATTAGATACAAATCAATCCGGTTTACATAGAACGGCAAACTGCCCTGGCCTTAGGAGCCCGACCGGGGCTTTTACATGGAACAGTAAACAGTGGGTTTCTGTAATCTATACAAATAACGCGTTAAACAGTGAGTATGAATATAGCAAACTGATAATAAATACAGATTGAAAGAAAATCACAAATTAACAACAATTAATAAATTCAAATTAATATTCGGGCATCTCAGCCTGGCATTCCTTCTAGCTTGGCCAGCACTGCTTAGAGGCTCAGGGAAAATTATCTTCCTCTCATTTTCCCAAACCTGGTTCTTCCCAGCCTGATGATGGCCTAAGAACATAAGAAGAACATAAGAAAATGCCATACTGGGTCAGACCAAAAGTCCATCAAACCCAGCATTCTGTTTCCAACAGTGGCCAATCCAGGCCATAAGAACCTGGCAAGTACCCAAAAACCAAGTCTATTCCATGTTACCGTTGCTAATGGCAGTGGCTATTCTCTAAGTGAACTTAATAGCAGGTAATGGACTTCTCTTACAAGAACTTATCCAATCCTTTTTTAAACACCGCTATACTAACTGCACTAACCACATCCTCTGGCAACAAATTCCAGAGTTTAATTGTGCATTGAGTAAAAAAGAACTTTCTCCGATTAGTTTTAAATGTGCCCCATGCTAACTTCATTGAGTGCCCCCTAGTCTTTCTTCTATCCGAAAGAGTAAATAACCGATTCACATCTACCCGTTCTAGACCGCTCATAATTTTAAACATCTCTATCATATCCCCCCTCAGCCATCTCTTCTCCAAGCTGAAAAGTCCTAACCTCTTTAGTCTTTCCTCATAGGGGAGCTGTTCCATTGCCCTTATCATTTTGGTAGCCCTTCTCTGTACCTTTTCCATCGCAATTAAATCTTTTTTGAGATGCGGCGACCAGAAATGTACACAGTATTCAAGGTGCAGTCTCACCATGGAGCGATACAGAGGCATTATGACATTTTCCGTTTTATTCACCATTCCCTTTCTAATAATTCCCAACATTCTGTTTGCTTTTTTGACTACCGCAGCACACTGAACCGACGATTTCAATGTGTTATCCACTATGACGCCTAGATCTCTTTCCTGGGTTGTAGCACCTAATATGGAACCCAACATTGTGTAATTATAGCATGGGTTATTTTTCCCTATATGCATCACCTTGCACTTATCCACATTAAATTTCATCTGCCATTTGGATGCCCAATTTTCCAGTCTCACAAGGTCTTCCAGCAATTTATCACAATCTGCTTGTGATTTAATTACTCTGAACAATTTTGTGTCATCTGCAAATTTGATTATCTCACTCGTCGTATTTCTTTCCAGATCATTTATAAATATATTGAAAAGTAAGGGTCCCAATGCAGATCCCTGAGGCACTCCACTGTTCACTCCCTTCCACTGAGAAAATTGTCCATTTAATCCTACTCTCTGTTTCCTGTCTTTTAGCTAGTTTGCAATCCACGAAAGGACATTGCCCCCTATACCATGACTTTTTACTTTTCCTAGAAGCCTCTCATGAGGAACTTTGTCAAACGCCTTCTGAAAATCCAAGTACACTACATCTACCGGTTCACCTTTATCCACATGTTTATTAACTACTTCAAAAAAGTGAAGCAGATTTGTGAGGCAAGACTTGCCCTGGGTAAAGCCATGCTGACTTTGTTCCATTAAACCATGTCTTTCTATATGTTCTGTGATTTTGATGTTTAGAACACTTTCCACTATTTTTCCTGGCACTGAAGTCAGGCTAACAGGTCTGTAGTTTCCCGGATCGCCCCTGGAGCCCTTTTTAAATATTGGGGTTACATTTGCCAGCCTCCAGTCTTCAGGTACAATGGATGATTTTAATGATAGGTTACAAATTTTTACTAATAGGTCTGAAATTTCATTTTTTTAGTTCCTTCAGAACCCTGGGGTGTATACCATCCGGTCCAGGTGATTTACTACTCTTCAGATTATCAATCAGGCCTACCACATCTTCTAGGTTCACCGTGATTTGATTCAGTCCATCTGAATCATTACCCATGAAAACCTTCTCCATTACAGGTACCTCCCCAACATCCTCTTCAGTAAACACCGAAGCAAAGAAATCATTTAATCTTTCTGCGATGGCCTTATCTTCTCTAAGTGCCCCTTTAACCCCTCGATCATCTAACGGTCCAACTGACTCCCTCACAGGCTTTCTGCTTCGGATATATTTAAAAAAGTTTTTACTGTGAGTTTTTGCCTCTACAGCCAACTTCTTTTCAAATTCTCTCTTAGCCTATCTTATCAATGTCTTACATTTAACTTGCCAACGTTTATGCTTTATCCTATTTTCTTCTGTTGGATCCTTCTTCCAATTTTTGAATGAAGATCTTTTTGCTAAAATAGCTTCTTTCACCTCCCCTTTTAACCATGCCGGTAATCGTTTTGCCTTCTTTCTACCTTTCTTAATGTGTGGAATACATCTAGACTGAACTTCTAGAATGGTATTTTTTAACAATGACCACGCCTCTTGGACATTTTTTACTTTTGTAGCTCCTCCTTTCAGTTTTTTTCTGACAATTTTTCTCATTTTATCAAAGTTTCCCTTTTGAAAGTTTAGCACGAGAGCCTTGGATTTGCACACTGTTCCTCTTCCAGTCATTAAATGAAATTTGATCATATTATGATCACTATTGCCAAGCAGCCCCACCACCGTTACCTCTCTCACCAAGCCCTGTGCTCCACTGAGAATTAGATCTAAAATTGATCCCTCTCTCGTCGGTTCCTGAACCAATTGCTCCATAAAGCTATCATTTATTCCATCCAGGAACATTACCTCTCTAGCGTGTCCCGATGATACATTTACCCAGTCAATATTGGGGTTAATTGAAGTCTCCCATTATTACTGCACTACCAATTTGGTTAGCTTCCCTAATTTCTCTTAGCATTTCACTGTCCGTCTCACCATCTTGACCAGGTGGACGGTAGTGTACCCCTATCACTATAGTCTTCCCCGACACACAAAGGATTTCTACCCATAAAGATTCAATTTTGTATTTAGTCTCATGCAGGATGTTTATCCTGTTGGACCCTATGCCATCCCGGACATAAAGCGCCACACCTCCTCCCGGGTGCTCCTCTCTCTCATTGCGATATAATTTGTACCCCGTTATAGCACTGTCCCATTGGTTTTCCTCTTTCCACAATGTCTCTGAGATGCCAATTAAGTCTATGTCATCATTCACTGCTATACATTCTAATTCTTCCATCTTATTCCTTAGACTTCTGGCATTAGCATATAAACATTTCAAAGTTTGTTTTTTGTTTGTATTTTCATTCTGCTTTTTAATTGATAGGGATAAGTTAGAATTATTTAGCTCAGGTGAGTTTTTAGTTACAGGCACTTGGACTGTTTTTCTAATTATTGGAACCTCACTGTTGGGATGCCCTAATTCTAATGCATCATTAGTATCTCTTGAAGATCCGTCTCTCCGAACAATGTGCTGCTGAGCGACTGTCGGCTTTCCCCTTTTTCTAGTTTAAAAGCTGCTCTATCTCCTTTTTAAAGGTTAGCGCCAGCAGTCTGGTTCCACCCTGGTTAAGGTGGAGCCCATCCCTTCGGAAGAGACTCCCCCTTCCCCAAAAGGTTCCCCAGTTCCTAACAAAACTGAATCCCTCTTCCTTGCACCATCGTCTCATCCACGCATTGAGACTCCGGAGCTCTGCCTGCCTCTGGTGACCTGCGCGTGGAACAGGGAGCATTTCAGAGAATGCTACCCTGGAGGTTCTGGATTTAAGCTTTCTACCTAAGAGCCTAAATTTGGCTTCCAGAACCTCCCTCCCACATTTTCCTATGTCGTTGGTACCCACATGTACCATGACAGCTGGCTCCTCCCCAGCACTGTCTAAAATCCTATCTAGGTAATGCGTGAGGTCCGCTACCTTCGCACCAGGTAGGCATGTTACCAGGCGATCCTCACGCCCACCAGCCACCCAGCTATCTACATTCCTAATAATTGAATCACCAACTATGACGGTCAACTTAACCCTTCCGTCCTGGGCAGTAGGCCTTGGGGAGATTTCCTCAGTGCGAAAGGACAATGCATCACCTGGAGAGCAGGTCCTTGCTACAGGATCCTTTCCTGCTGCACCTGGTTAGTGCTCTCCCATCATGCTCTCCCATCATGAGACCTTCTTCCTCCAAGGCAGCACCAGCCTGCGTAAAGACATGTTAGGAGGGGCACCTGATCTTGGAACGCCCTTAACTGCTTGTCAGTGGGGGAAGGTAGCTCAGTGGGCAAAGCCCAGGTGCCTTCTGGTTTTGGCATGGATCCTTATGCCTTTTCTTGGGTAGAATATTTTAAGGGATTGCAATCCTTTCTTCAGGCGCAGTCCTCAGCCCCTTCTAATCCTGTCAGGTCAGAGTCGCAGGCGATGACCTCTCACTCGCTCTGTTCTACTGTTAAGCATTGAAGTACACCTAGATCAGCAGCAGGTCCTCCCCAAGGGAATCCAGATGGCATGGATGATGAGGCCAATTCTGATTCTCTGGAGAATGGGGAAATTCCTTGGAACCATATAGGACTGTGTTGTGATTCTTTCATAGAGATGAGCTACCAGCTCTGATTTCCCAGACATTAAAGATTCTGGGAGTACATGGGGCAGAATCCATGTCTGAGCCAAAGATAAATCCCATTTCCTAGCGTGTAGCCAGATGGACTCAGGACCAATGGGTATTGTGCTCTCCTGATAGCAGATGGGAGACAGAGTCAGATTTCAAAGCTGACGTCAGCTTACATATACCCGTGCAGCGTGCTTAGCTCCCCAGTATTTCTCCATCTCCATAGCAAATGTGGACACTATCCAAAAGAGAATAATGTAACTTTTTCAACAAAGAAGAAAAGAAAATTTACCTGTTAAGAAGAGAGCCCCGCTTCTCCTGCGGCGAAACCTATCGGTCCCTCCCACAGTCGAGGCTTTCCTGAGGTGACTCCGATAACCCTCAGAGGTGAGCCTTGGTCCGATAGCCGATTCCTGGCGTGGACTCGGCCCCCAGGGTGGCTGAAAGGCAGTGGGAGCAGAATAGAGCGCGGCGGTGAAGGTATTCCCCTCTCCCCCTGCAGCTGGAGTCCGCCCGGCACGCGATCGGTAAGCGCCAAAACCAGGTAAGGTAGAAACCTTTACTTTTAAGTCTCTGCTCTCCAAGGCTTGAATACCCGTACCGATCTTCTTTCCGAAGTGGTTTAAAATCAGGTTGAGCAGTCCTCCTTGGGCTAGGCTCTGATTCGGTGCGAGGGTCCACAAACATGGGCACCCTCCAGGGGGGTCGCCATCTTGCCGTCTGGGTCGTTGGCACAATTTTCCCCCCTCGACCGATGGTACGCGCAGGGCAGACCGGAGGCCCAAGTTACTTAACTTGAGTGCACCAGTAAGGACATACGCTTAACTGCACATCTGGGTTGTACGTATAGTGGCGTGCACAACTGGGCCGCACGCACAACTGTGCGCATAACTGTGCCACGTGCACAAAATCAGTTGTCCTCACGCACAACTTGTGCACACGTTGTGCGCATAACTTCGGCGCATCCGACGCGCACAACTAAGCGCATCCGTGTGCATATCTCCACGCACAGATGAGTTTTCCTAGCGTGTAGCAGATGGACTCAGGACCAATGGGTATAGTGTGCTCCTGATAGCAGTTGGAGACGGATCAGATTTCAATCTGACGACAGCCCTAGTACATATACCCCTGCAAGACGCCATGCTCTTCAGTATTTTCCGTCTCCATAGCAGTTCGGGACTCTGTACACGCTTGCACAGCGTTAGAGTATTCTAACCAAAGAAATCCAAAACAAAGAAGAAAACTTACCTCTACAGACGAGCCCCGCTCTCCTGCAGTGATACCTACGGGTTCCTCCCCCAGTCGATATTACTGAGGTGATTTCCGCGATCCCTCATAGGTAGGCCTCGGTCAGGCAGCCAGTTCCCGGCGTGGATTTAGCCCCCGGCATCGGGTGCGGCTGAGAGGCTGTGGGTGCAAATTCGAGTGTGGCGGTGAAGGTATTTTTTCCCTCTCCCCCCACAGCTGGAGACCGCCCGGAATGAGACCGGGAAATGCCAAGACAAGGTAAGGTAGAAAACTTCTTAAAAGTCTCCGGTCTCCGAGGCTCGAATAACCACACAGATAGCCAGCCAGCGTAAGTGCTACCGGGTTGATCAGCCCTACCAGGGCTAGAGCCCGTTTCGATACAAGGGCCCTCCCACATGGAGACCCTCCGAGGTGGTCGCCATATTGCCCACATGGTCGCCTTCGCCATTTCCATTTGATCGCCACCCTGTCCGCCGATTCGTTCTGTGTGCACAAAATCACTTGTGCACACACCGGCGCGCGCATAAGTTTAGCCACGCGCTCAACTGTGCCGGGAGCTTAAGTAAAACCCTGTGCGCAGAGCGGCACGTGCATCTCTCTAGGCGCGCATCCGACCTACACGCACAACTTTGGTGCACCCGGAGCGCATATCTCAGCCTCCCTGCGTATGCTTGAACGCACAAACAGGAGTTTCTTTCAGCACACACAAACCATGGCACCACCGGACAAGAAGCTTAAGGCCCAGGGCCTCTGCCCAGCATGCCACATTAGAACGGCGCAGCACGAAGAGGCCACGGCCTTGTGCATACAGTGTGAGGAGGCCCTGGGTGATCCAGCCCAAGGTCCTCCCCAGCCAATACGGGGATCCGGTTCCACCGACAGTATGCCGGACCTCGCTACTCCCAGCGGGAGCCTCCCTCAAATGGGGCTTCCCGGGGATGTACTGCCTCTCAATTTAGACCCAGCATCTTTCTCCTGGGTAGAATTCTTCAAAGGCCTTTGTCCACATGCAACCGGTGCCTACGATGACACAGCCACAGCCTTCCCCAGAGGACCCTAACGTCCCGGGACCCTCTAAATCCAGAGAAGTGACTCGCCCGCCCCAAAGCCCCAGCTTTGGGGACACGGACACCTCGGATGAGGGTCAAGACTCCCTGGAGGCAGGAGAAATCCCTCCAGGAACGGAACCCTACTGAACCATGAGGCAGTTCTTCGCCAAAGACGAGCTTTCAGACCTCGTGGCGGACAGCTTGAAAGAGCTCGCTATCCCAGGCACAAGTGCTACCGGGGAACCGAAGACGAACCCCCTCCTCGAGGGACTCCGTCAGGCCTCCCGCCATTTCCCTTTGCTGCAAACTGTCCAGCAGCTGATTGACCTGGAATGGGATTCTCCGGAGGCCACGTTCAAAGGGGGGGGCGGACCCTGGCAGCCTGGTACCCCCTGGACCCCGTGGCAAAAGATCTCCTGGCATTCCCCAAAGTGGATGCCATGGTCTGCGTGGTCACTAAGTGCACTACCTTCCCAGTCGAGGGAGGAGCGGCACTCAAGGATGCCCAGGACAGACGTCTGGAATCCATACTCAGTCATTCGACATATCGGCTATGTCGCTACAAATCGCGGCCTGCTGTGCCGTGGTAACACACACCTGTTTATCCGTAACGCCACCACACCCGTCGAAGCACTAGAACCAGGAGTATCATTCCTCACGGATGTGACGCAGCCAGAGGCGTCTCATCCGTGGTGAGACGCCTCATCCGAGGTGGCAGCCAGAAGGCATCTCTGGCTCCGAAGCTGGTCAACCAACGCGACTTCCAAGAAGAGACTCACGAGAATGCCCTTTAAGGGAACTCTCCTGTTCGGAAGCGAACTGGAAAAGTTAGCCGATAAATGGGGCGAATCCCCAGTACCGCAGCTACCGGAGGACAAGAACAAGAGAAGCCAGCGCCCCTCCCCCCCCCCCCCCCCCCCCCCGAACATCTAAGGACAGGGGATCACAGTGCTTCAAACCATACAAAAATACATATCAAGCATCTCGCCCCGCAGGCAGGGGCCATTCCTTTCGGAACAAACACAGCAGAAGGGGAGCCAGCTCTGGCCCAGGCCCTAGCCGCACCCCACAATGAAAATCAGCTGGCCCATCCACAGGAAGAAGCCATAGGGGGCAGGCTTGCCAAATTCTACCAAAGATGGGTCGAGATAACTTCAGACAAGTGGGCCCTAACCATCATTCGAGAGGGATATTATCTGGACTTCCACAACATTCTTCCAGACAAATTTGTGAAATCTCCCTGCCACGACCTCTCCAAAAGGAGGGCAGTGGAAACCACCCTGACCAAATTGCTCACCTTAAAGGCCATAAAACCGGTGCCCATGCAACAACAAAATACTGAGCACTATTCCATCTATTTTATCATTTCCAAAAAGAGGGTCTGTTCCGACCCATTCTGGATCTCAAATCGGTCAACCATCACATGAAGATCCCTCGCTTCCGCATGGAAACCCTACGCTCGGTCATAAGAGCGATACAGCCGGGAGAATTCCTCACATCCCTGGATCTGTCGGAAGCCTACCTGCACATCGCAGTCCACCACGAGCATCAGCGTTTTCTATGCTTCGCGATCCTGGACTACCACTACCAGTTCCTGGCACTACCCTTCGGGCTAGCCACAGCTCCCCGAAAGTTCACCAAAATCATGGTTGTAGTGGCGGCAACACTGCGGAAAGAAGGAATCCTCGTACACCCATATCTGGACGATTGGCTGATCAGAGCAAAATCCTCAGAGGAAAGCCATCAGGCAGCCAACAGAATCAAAACTACTGGAGAACCTCGGGTGGGTGGTCAACACAAACAAGAGCTGTCTGCAGCCCTCCCAATCTCTGGAATACCTGGAAGTCAGGTTCGACACCAGACAAGACAAGGTTATTATGACTCCTACAAGGAGAACAAAGCTGATGAACCAGTTGCAAAACCTGTTAATCAGTCTTCGCCCCAAGGTGTGGGACTACCTCCAAGTCCTCGGTCTCATGTCATCCACACTGGAAGTGGTCCCATGGGCAAGAGCGCACATGTGGCCCCTACAGCATTCCCTGCTGTCACGATGGAATCCGATGTCCCAGAACTACTCCGTTCAACTACAGCTCCCGGAGGAGGTTCGAACCCAGCTACAATGATGGCTACAAGAAGACCACCTATGCAAAGGAAGTAAGGCTATCCCCACCGACCTGGATCCTGCTCACCACGGATGCAAGTCTACGAGGGTGGAGAGCCCACTGCCAAGAACTGACCGCCCAGGGGCAATGGGACAAGGAACAGTCGGGATGGAACATCAACCGACTGGAAACACAGGCAGTCAGGCTAGCCTGCCTGCGGTTCAGCCACAGACTCCGGGGGGAATCGGTCAGAGTCATGTCGGACAACGCCACAACAGTGGCCTACATCAACCAACAGGAAGGAACCAGAAGCCAACAGGTGTCCCTGGAAATAGAACCCCTAATGGAGTGGGCAGAATCAAACCTACAAGAGATCTCAGCCACCCACATCGTGGGAAAAGACAACATCACTGCGGACTACCTCAGCAAAGAAAGTCTAGACCCAGGGGAATGGAGGCTGTCGGCCACAGCCTTCCAGTTGATAGTAAACCGCTGGGGAGCACCAGCCATGGACCTCCTGGCAACCTGGTCCAACGCCCAAGTTCCCAACTTCTTCAGTCACAGACGGGACCTACATTCCCAAGGGATCGATGCCCTCGTCCAGATCTGGCCACAGGAAGTCCTGCTATACGCCTTCCCTCCGTGGCCGCTACTGGGCGGGATCATCCGCAGGATAGAACACCACAGGGGACCAGTACTTCTAGTAGCCCCAGACTGGCCAAGAAGGCTGTGGTAGCAGACATGCGAAGACTACTGACAGGGAGCCCTCTCCCTCTACCTCCACACAGGGATCCGCTCCAACAAGGCCCGATCCTCCACAAAGACCCAACTCGATTCTCTCTTATGGTCTGGCCATTGAGAGGACACGCCTGAAGGGGGTGGTGATTAACACTCTGCTCCGAGCATGCAAGTTTTCCACATCTCTAACCTACATACGAATATGGAGAATATTCGAAGCCTGGTGTGAAGACCGCGACATCCTCCCGCGGACAATCAGAATTCCCACGATTCTGGAATTCCTGCAGAACGGCCTACAGAAGGGGTTGTCCCTCAACTCCATCAAAGTACAGGTGGCCGCGTTGGCCTGCTCAGAGCCAAGGTGGAGGGTGGAAGCCCAGCCTCTCACCCGGACGTCTCCCGCTTCCTGAAAGGGGTCAAGCAGATCCGACCACCCCTAAAGTGGCCGGTACCCTTATGGAATCTCAATCTAGTCTTAGATTTCCTAGCAGAAGCCTCCTTCAGACCCACCCGCGGCCTGTCCCTCCGACTACTAACTTTGAAGACTGCATTTCTAGTGGCAGTCTGTTCGGCCCGTCGCATTTCCGAGCTCCAAGCACTGTCCTGTCGAGAACCATTCCTCAGGTTCACACCGGGATCCATACAGCTACGTATGGTCCCCTCCTTCCTACCAAAAGTGGTTTCTCACTTCCATCTAAACCAAATCATCTCGCTACCATCGCCAGACGGGCATAAGGACTCGGAGGAATCTCACCGCCTTTGCCATCTTAACGTCTGCAGATTCCTAATCCAATACCTGGAAAAGCCGGAATCCGTACGAAAGACGGACCACCTCTTCGTCCTTGACAGCGGGAAGAAACAAGGGGAAGTAGCCTCATGGGCAACCCTAGCCCGCTGGATCAAAGAAGTTATCAAAGCAGCCTACATAGAGGCAGGCAAGCCTCCACCTCTACAAGTCAAGGCCCATTCCACTAGAGCCCAGGCAGTGTCTTGGGCGGAAACCAAGATGCTGTCACCCGCCGAGATCTGTCGGGTGGTGACATGGTCCTCCATTCATACCTTCTCCAGGTTCTTTCGCCTGGATGTTCAGGCTCGGGAGGACACAGCATTCGCAAGGGCAGTACTAAGTGGGCCACGGGCAGCCTCCCACTCAGTTCGGGAGTAGCTTTTGTACATCCCATTGGTCCTGAGTCCATCTGCTGCACGCTAGAAAATGGAGAAATTACTTACCTGATAATTTCATTTTCCTTAGTGTAGACAGATGGACTCAGCATCCCACCCACGGCTGCCAACAATCACGTAACCCTCGGGGGACATTCCCTGATAACAAGACAAATACGGGTAAGCCAAGCTTTTCTCTGATTAGGACACCCATACCTACTGGGTGTAGGCGTTTATCGGTTGAGTACACTGGCGGTTTCAAGTTATAACCACGTCAACTAGTTCAAGTTAATCAAGTTAACCAGGTTATGCAAGTTAATCAAGTTAACCAAGTTAATCAAGTTATTCAGTCACACATATATCCACAATTGCTTTTCGAAGAGAATACTGAAGAGCATGGCATCTCGCAGGGGTATATGTACTAGGGCTGACGTCAGATTGAAATCTGATCCGTCTCCAACTGCTATCAGGAGCACACTATACCCATTGGTCCTGAGTCCATCTGTCTACACTAAGGAAAACGAAATTATCAGGTAAGTATTTTCTCCATTTTAAGCCCTACATGCGCACAAACAATGGCACCACCATCCAAGAAAGCCAAGGGACCCTTCCTTTGCCCAGCCTGCCACTTAAGAGCTGCGCAGTCTGAATTGGAATCCCTCCTGAGGGATGCCTCTGTATCGCTCCATGATGAGACCGCACCTTGAATACTGTGTACAATTCTGGTCGCCGCATCTCAAAAAAGATATAATTGCGATGGAGAAGGTACAGAGAAGGGCTACCAAAATGATAAGGGGAATGGAACAACTCCCCTATTAGGAAAGACTAAAGAGGTTAGGACTTTTCAGCTTGGAGAAGAGACGACTGAGGGGGGATATGATAGAGGTGTTTAAAATCATGAGAGGTCTAGAACGGGTAGATGTGAATCGGTTATTTACTCTTTCGGATAGTAGAAAGACTAGGGGGCACTCCATGAAGTTAGCATGGGGCACATTTAAAACTAATCGGAGAAAGTTCTTTTTTACTCAACGCACAATTAAACTCTGGAATTTGTTGCCAGAGAATGTGGTTAGTGCAGTTAGTATAGCTGTGCTTAAAAAAGGATTGGATAAGTTCTTGGAGGAGAAGTCCATTAACTGCTATTAAGTTCACTTAGAGAATAGCCACTGCCATTAGTAATGGTTACATGGAATAGACTTAGTTTTTGGGTACTTGCCAGGTTCTTATGGCCTGGATTGGCCACTGTTGGAAACAGGATGCTGGGCTTGATGGACCCTTGGTCTGACCGAGTATGGCATTTTCTTATGTTCTTATGTTCTTATAGTGTGAGCAGACTCAGGGAGAACCAAAACAAGACCTCCTGCAGCCAGGAGAGGGATCTGGAACCACTGATGGCACCCCAGACCTAAGCATTTCCAACTCTGTGCCCCCACAGGAAAGTACCTCCGAGGCCCCCACTACAGACCCTCCTGGGATCAACATGGACCCAGGAACCTTCCCCTGGGTGGAATGTTTTAAAGGGCTGCAAACCTTTGTCCAGGCACAACCAGCCCCTACTACTCAAACCCCATCGGAAGCTCAAGCCCTTTCCGGCCCCTCCCGAGTTCCTCGAGACATGCCTCTCCTAACCAAGAGCGTCCCTGATGAGGATCCAGACACCTCAGATAAGGAAACTGACTCCCTGGAAGAAGAAGAAATTCCCCCAGGGATGGAGCCATACCGGACCATGCTCCGATTCTTCCACAAGGACGAATTACCAGCCCTCGTGTCCCAGACTATGAAGACACTGGGTCTTCCAGGCACGGAGCCTATATCAGAACCAAAGAAGAACCCCATGTTGGTGTACCTCCGTAAGGCCTCCTACTACTTTCCTATGTAGGAGTCCATAAAGGAACTGATTGACCTGGAATGGAATGCTCCAGAAGCCAGATTCAAAGGAGGGCGGGCCAGAGAGGCCCTATACCCGCTGGAACCCACTGCTAAGGAACTCCTAGGCTTCCCTAAAGTGGACGTTATGATCCGTGCAGTCTCAAAACGCACTACAATCACTGTGGAGGGAGGAGTGGCACTGAAGGATACCCAGGACAGAAGGCTGGAAGCCATCCTTAAGCAGTCCTTTGATGTATCAGCAATGACGCTATAAATTGCTTCTTGCTGCGCCTTGGTGGCATGTTCCTTCTTGATCCTCTCCAGAGACGCAACCACGCCCGGAGAAGAGATGGAACCTGCAGTCTCTTTCCTCACCTATAATACCGCAGACCTCGTGCGTACCTCATCCAGGGGTGTCGCCACCGCAGTGGTGGCCAGAAGAAAATTATGGCTCCGGAATTGGTCGGCTGACACAACTTCCAAAGCGAACCTCACAAAAATTCCTTTTAAAGGATCTCTCCTGTTCGGGAACGAACTCTAGAAGTTAGCCAACAAATGGGGTGAATCCCCAGTACCCAGATTACCTGAAGACAGGAACAAAAGACCATATCAGTGCTCCTCCCCCAGAAGAACCAAGGGTAGAGGATCGCAGCGCTTTAAACCTTACAGGAACATACAGTCCCAAGCACCTCGCCCTTCAGGGAGGTCTCATTCCTTTCGGAACAAGCACATTAAGAGAGGAGCAGGCTCAGGCAGTACCTCACAATGAGAAAATGCAGACCCATCCACAGGAAGAAGACATAGGGGGCAGGCTTGCCCTCTTCTACCAAAGATGGGTTGAGATAACATCGGACAAGTGGGTCCTAACCATCATTCGAGAGGGGTACTCTCTGGAATTCCAAAGCCTCCCTCCAAACAAATTTATGAGATCACCTTGCCACTCCCATGCTAAGACTACTCAGCCTGAAGGCAATAGCCCCGGTGTCTACGCTTCAACAAAATACTGGCCACTATTCCATCTAATTTATCGTTCCCAAGAAAGAAGGAACATTCCGGCCCATCCTGGACCTCAAGGCCCTCAACCTTTACCTGAAGGTACCACACTTCCACATGGAAACCCTACGCTCTGTTATAATGGCGTACAACCGGGAGAATTCCTAACTTCCCTGGACCTATCCGAAGCTTACCTTCACATCCCGGTCAATCGGGACCACCAGTGCTTCCTGCGCTTTGCGATACTGGGCCAGCATTATCAGTTCCAAGCGTTACCCTTTGGACTAGCCGCTGCTCCCAGAACCTTCACCAAAATTATGGTGGTAGTTGCGGCAGCACTGAGGAAAGAAGGAGTCCTGATACATCCTTATTTGGACGATTGGCTGATCAGGGCAAAGTCTCATAGAAACATAGAAACGACGGCAGAAGAAGACCAAACGGCCCATCCAGTCTGCCCAGCAAGCTTCGCACTTTTTTTTTTCTCATACTTATCTGTTACTCTTGGCTCTTAGTAACCTTATGGTTCTATTTCCCTTCCACCCCCACCATTAATGTAGAGAGCAGTGTTGGAGCTGCATCTAAGTGAAATATCTAGCTTAATTAGTTAGGGGTAGTAACTGCCGCAATAAGCAAGCTACACCCATGCTTATTTGTTTACCCAGACTATGTAATTCAGTCCTTGTTGGTTGTTGTCTGTATATAGATCCACTTTTCTTCATTCCCCCTGCCGTTGAAGGAGAGAGTTATGCTGGATTATGGATTATGCTGGATATGAAAGTGGATTATGGATTATGCTGGATATGAAAGTGAAGTATTGGACTTTCTCCCCTGCCGTTGAAGCAGAGAGCTATGCTGGATATGCACGAAGTATCAGACTTTCTCACAGGACAAGCAGGATGGTAGTCCTCACATATGGGTGACATCATCAGGATGGAGCCCAATCACGGAAAACTTCTGTCAGTTTCCAGAACTTTGGCCCCTACTAGGCATGCCCAGCTTGGCACTAACCCTGCAGCCAGCAGGGGTCCCCCTTCAGTCTTCTTTTTTCCACGCAGCAGTAGCCTCGCGGTTTAGGAGCTCTGAAGAGATTCCTGACAGGAATTTTCCTCACGGAGTTAATTAAACTTTAATTGCCCCACAGGGGTCCCTCCTCTAACTTTTCTAAGGCCGCGGTACTCCGGTAAGTTTTTTGACAGGCTTTCGTCGATTACCGTAGAGTTTGGCCCTCGCGGCCTACTAGCCGTTGACCGTACCATGGCTCGATTTTTTCTATGGCCATGGCGTCAGGGTTTCGTCGGGGCCCAGACTGTACTCGTACCATGTCTATCACAGACCCTCATGGAGTCTGTGTAATGTGTTTAGGCCGTGAGCATGATGTCCTGAATTGCACCAAATGTGCCCTCATGACACCAAAAGGTTGCAAAGCCAGAATGGAGAAGATGGGACTCCTCTTCCGTGCTCTCACCCCGACGCCGTCCATCGCATTGACGTCATCGGAACCGGCACCGTCGAAGTCACACCAGCATTGACCTCCGTCCGGTGACTGTCCGCCATCGACGTCTTCACGGCCATTGACTCCCATTACTCCCCCTCAAGACCGAGGGGATCGTAGGGAGAAACATCGGTATCGTAAGTCTCGGACCGTCGAGGGAGCGAAATCATCGACCTCGCCACCGTCCGAGCCTCCATCGAAGAAGCCCCATCCAGAAATGGCACCGACCATTCCTGCGACCGGGACATCGAGGCCACCCTCACCCGATCGGGGTTTGGGAGTCGTGATTCCGCCTGTAAAAGTGGTCCCTTCGACTGTGCCTCTGCCTCCCTCTTCCGTCATGGAGCCGGGGCTGCTTGCTCCAGGTCTCCGGGAAGAACTGGACTGGCTGGTCCAGGAGGCCATCGATAAGGCGATGCAACGGCTCCAGGTTCCACCGGCACCGAGAGTGGAACCGGTCACCAACCCGATGACAGCAGCGCTGCTATCCCGGATGGAGGCACTCATGACCGCCCTTCCACCGGTGATTCCCGGGTCTCCGATGGCTCTGGTACGCTCCCCGTTGACAGCTTCATCGGGAGGAGAAACACCGTTCCGCATTCCTCCTTCAGGAGTATTGCCTCAGCCATCGATGCCATTTCGTCCCTCGCCACCGATTCATTCATCGGGAGCGATACGCACATCGGCGCCATCGATGCCTTCGATACCGGCACCGATGCCTTCCAGGCTGTCCACGGTGCCCCCTGCGATTCCTTCGATTTTCTCGGAGCCTCAGCCGGGGCCTTCGGGTATCCAACCCCCTTCTCGTCCTACAGGTCAGTCTGCTGATCCTTATGACACCTGAGATGATGATATTTCCACAGACACCGATGACTTACCTTCACTTCCCTCTCCTGCTGAAAGTAGAAAGCGTTCTCCTCCAGAGGACCTTTCTTTCATTAATTTTGTGAAGGAAATGTCTGAGTTGGTCCCTTTTCAGCTTCAGACAGAGCAGGATGATAGGCACCAGATGATGGAGCTCCTCCAATTCCTGGATGCCCCTAAAGTGATCATTTCTATTCCCGTTCATCATGTTCTTCTTGACCTCCTCAAAAAGAACTGGGAAAACCCAGGATCCATTGCCCCAGTCCATAGAAAAGCTGACACTACCTATTTAGTACAGTCAGCCCTCGGCTTTCAAAAATCTCAGCTTGACCACCACTCAGTTGTGGTGGAATCAGCTCAAAAGAAAGCAAAAAGGATGAAGCCTCACTCATCTACCCCTCCTGTTAAGGAACACAAGTTCCTAGACAATATTGGTCGACGAGTGTTCCAAGGGGCCATGCTCATCTCCAGAATTGCTGCTTACCAGCTGTATATGACCCAATACAATAGGGTCATTTTCAAGCATAGAAACATAGAAACATACATCTCATCTCAGATGAATGTTTTGTGTTCTTTTACCCAGAACAACTTACCCAGGCCCTAGTTACCTATCCACCTTACACTAAACTCCTGCAGAACTGGGCGGTACTCCTCACTCACCTTTTACCCAGAACAACTTAAGTCTTTTGTTAATGCTAGGGTTGTAACTGTAATATCTCCTAGCACACACTAAGTGGGATCTAGTTTATATATTAAAGACACTATAAGAAAGCTGATATTTTCTTAAATTGAGTTACCTATATTTACTCCTATGAATTCACCTCCTCAATTTCTTTTGTAAGATTAGGCCAGGTATAGTGATATTGTACATGGATATGTATATAACTGTAGTGGCTATATCTCTTTTCCGTTGTAAGTTGTATCTTACTTTATATATTTGAAAAATTCAATAAAGAATAAATTAAAAAAAAAAAAAAAGAAACATAGAAACATAGAAGTGACAGCAGAAGAAGACCAACGGCCCATCCAGTCTGCCCAGCAAGCTACGCAGTTTATCCATTTTTTCCCCCCTTTTTTCCCCCTCCCACCCGTCTCTATTGGCTTCCAGCACCCTCCTGCCCCAATTCCCTTCCACCCCTCCACCAATGCAGAGAGCAGCGCCATCCTAGTGAACATCCAGCTCAATCAGGGGTAGCAACCGCCGCAACCAGCAGGCCACACCCCTGCCCCTTACCCACCCCTGTTTTGTTTGCTTGTTTGGTTTTTTTTTTATTTTTTTGAGATGGCAGCCCTCCATCCTTCCGCTCCGTGAAGGTGGAACACCAACCACTGGCCACTGGCATCCCGCTCCGTGAATGCCTCTGTGGCTACTGCCGCTCCGTGCAGTGTTTTGTTGCATGAAAGTGGAACACCAACTACTGGCCACTGGCATCCCGCTCCGTGAATGCCTCAGTGGCTACTGCCGCTCCGTGCAGTGTTTTGCTGCCTAAAGGTGGAACACCAACTACTGGCCACTGGCATCCCGCTCCGTGAATGCCTCAGTGGCTACTGCCGCTCCGTGCAGTGTTTTGCTGCCTAAAGGTGGAACACCAACTACTGGCCACTGGCATCCCGCTCCGTGAATGCCTCAGTGGCTACTGCCGCTCCGTGCAGTGTTTTGCTGCCTGAAGGTGGAACACCAACTACTGGCCACTGGCATCCCGCTCCGTGAATGCCTCAGTGGCTACTGCTGCTCCGTGCAGTGTTTGCTGCCTCCTCTCTATTTATGCCCACTAGACTTGATGGATCCACAGTGTTTATCCCACGCCCCTTTGAAGTCCTTCACAGTTTTAGACTTCACCACTTCCTCCGGAAGGGCATTCCAGGCATCCACCACCCTTTCCGTGAAGAAATACTTCCTGACATTGGTTCTTAGTCTTCCTCCCCGGAGCCTCAGCTCGTGACCTCTGGTTCTGCTGATTTTTTTCCTACGGAAAAGGTTTGTCGTTGTCTTTGGATCATTAAAGTTTTTCAGGTATCTGAAAGTCTGAATCATATCACCCCTGCTCCTCCTTTCCTCCAGGGTGTACATATTTAGATTCTTCAATCTCTCCTCGTACGTCATCCGATGAAGATCCTCCACCTTCCTGGTCGCCCTTCTCTGTACCGCTTCCATCTTGTCTTTGTCTCTTTGTAGATACGGTCTCCAGAACTGAACACAGTACTCCAGGTGAGGCCTCACCAAGGACCTGTACAAGGGGATAATCACTTCCCTTTTCTTACTCGATATTCCTCTCTCTATGCAGCCCAGCATTCTTCTGGCTTTTGCTATTGCCTTGTCGCATTGTTTCGCAGACTTCATATCATTAGACACTATCACCCCAAGGTCCCTCTCCTGCTCCGTGCACATCAGCCTTTCCCCCCCCCCCCCCCCCCCCCCCCCCCCATCAAATACAGTTCATTCGGATTTCCACTCCCCATATGCATGACTTTGCACTTCTTGGCATTGAATCTCAGCTGCCATATCTTCGACCACTCTTCCAGTTTCCTTAAATCCCGTCTCATTCTCAGCAGATACAGGACTTCTCTGAAACCCTGCCTGATCAATTCCAACAACAGCTTCAAATCCTTCTCAACAAAGGGTTTGAGGCAGGAAAGCATGAGATAAGAATGGCTTACGATATCGTCGACACCTCTACTAGAGTGTCTGCAGCTGCCATTTCGGCAAGACAATGGGCCTGGCTCAAATCTTCTGACTTTCAGCCAGAAGTACAAGACAGGCTATCTGACCTACCATGTGTAGGAGACAATCTGTTCGGTGAACAGATCCAGCAAATAGTAGCTGAATTAAAGGACCATCATGAGACCCTAAAACAGCTCTCATCGATACCTTCCGACTTCCCCTCAAGACAGCCCTTTAGAAAGGACTCTAAGAAGTCATTCTTCCGTCCAAGGAAGAACTATCCTCCACCAGCAAGGTCCCGAACTACGAGGCCTTCTCAAAAACCTCAACCTCGCCAGGCCCGAAAGCAAAAGCCGCAAGCACCTCCCCAGCCGGGGCCTGCTTCAGGTTTTTGACTTTCACTTGGAGAGCAGCAGTCTGATTCCTCTGCCAACCATACCAGTGGGAGGTTGATTGTGCCACTTTCACGGTATGTGGCAATCAATCACTACTGACCAATGGGTACTAGCAATCATTGCTCAGGGTTACCACCTAAACTTTCTTGCTATTCCACCGGACTCACCACCTCTGCAAGCATGGAGAGTATCCGACCATTCTGTCCTTCTGAAGCAGGAGGTTTCCCTTCTTCTCCAGTTAAGAGCAATAGAACCCATCCCATTCTCGCAGCAATGCCTAGGGTTCTATTCCCGATACTTTTTGATCCCCAAAAAATCATGGGGAGTTCATCCAATTCTGGACCTACATGTTCTCAACAAGTACCTACAGCGAGAAAAGTTCAAGATGTTAACCTTGGGCTCGCTTCTACCTCTTTTGCAAAGAGGAGATTGGCTCTGCTCTCTGGACCTTCAGGACGCATACACACACATTGCGATAACTCCAGCTCATCGCAAGTACCTCAGGTTTTTAGTAGGCCCAAAGCACTATCAATATCGCATGCTTCCGTTCGGCCTAGCATCGGCACCACGAGTCTTTACCAAATGTCTCGTGGTTGTTCGCAGCTTTTCTCAGGAAAGAAGGTGTTCACGTCTACCCCTATCTGGACGACTGGTTAATCAGGGCTCCAACCCAGCAAGCCCCTCGGTCGTCCCTCAATTTGACCCTCACACTCTAATTTCTCTAGGATTTCTCGTCAATTACGAAAAATCCTATTTAGTCCCATCTCAAACCTTATCGTTCATTGGGGCAGACTTGGACACCTTGCAGGCAAAAGCCTTTCTACCTCAACAGCGAGCGCTAACCCTCGTGTCTCTCGCTCACCAGTTGCAGTCTCAGCATACAGCAACAGCTTGCCAATTCCTCGTCCTTTTAGGACACATGGGGTCCTCCGTCCATATCACACCAATGGCCCGCCTGGCCATGAGGCTCACGGATTGGACTCTGAGGTCACAATGAATTCAAGCTGTTCAGCCTCTGTCGACCATTGTCCACATCACCGACTCACTCCGTCTGTCTCTCGCCTGGTGGAAAAATCACAGCAATCTCCTCCAGGGACTGCCCTTTCAAGTGCCAGATCCTCATCTCATTCTCACCACCGACGCTTCCAACCTCGGATGGGGAGCCCACGTGGACAATCTACAGACACAAGGGTCTTGGTCTCCAGGGGAAGCCAAACATCAAATAAATTTCCTGGAACTTCGAGCAATCCGATATGCTCTCAGGGCTTTTCAGGAGCGTCTGTCAAACCACGTCATCCTGATTCAGACGGACATCCAGGTGGCCATGTGGTACATCAACAAGCAGGGAGGCACAGGCGCCTTCCTTCTGTGACAGGAAGCTGTGCAGATTTAGTCGGAAGCGCTCTCCCACTCGATATACCTCAGGGCCACCTACTTGCCGGGAGTGGACAAAGTCTTGACAGACAAACTGAGTCGTGTCTTCCAGCCACACGAGTGGTCTCTCAACCCCTCGATAGCGACCTCAATCTTTTGCCAGACAGACCTCTTTGCGTCCCCTCAGAACCACAAAGTGGACAACTACTGCTCCCTCATTCGGAGGGAGCGCTCTCAGCCCAGAGATGCATTCTCCCTCTCATGGGCAACCGGTCTGCTCTATGCATTCCCTCCACTCCCTCTTTTTTCGAAGACTCCCATGAAGCTATGTCAGGACAAGGGAACCATGATCCTGATAGCACCTCACTGGCCACGCCAAGTGTGGTTTCCTATACTCCAGGATCTCTCCATCCGCAGGCACATTCCCTTGGGAATGGACCCACATCTGATCACTCAAAACGACAGATGCCTATGCCATCCCAATCTTCGGGCCTTGTCCCTGACAGCATGGATGTTGAAAGGTTAATCCTTCAACCACTTAACCTTTCAGATTCAGTTTCTCGTGTCCTGATTGCTTCGCGAAAGCCTTCCACAAGAAAATCTTATTCCTATAAATGGAAAAGGTACACATCATGGTGCGCTTCGCAGTCCCTTGATCCCTTTTCCTGTCCAATCCCAAGGTTTTTGGACTATCTCTGGCATTTGTCAGAGTCAGGTTTAAAGACCTCTTCAATCAGAATGCATGTCAGTGTGGTAGCCGCCTTCCATAAAGGTGTCGGTGATGTCCCTATATCAGTACAACCCCTCGTAACACGCTTTTTTAAAAGGTTTGCTACATATCAAGCCACCTTTACATCCTCCAGCCCCTTCTTGGGACCTTAACCTGGTCCTTGGTCGGCTCATGAAACCACCATTCGAGCCTCTTCACTCCTGTAACCTAAAATATCTCACATGGAAAGTGATTTTCCTTTTGGCTATCACTTCAGCTCGCAGGGTTAGTGAGTTACAGGCCCTAGTTACCTATCCACCTTACACTAAACTCCTGCAGAACTGGGCGGTACTCCTCACTCACCCTAAATTTTTACCTAAGGTAGTTTCGGACTTTCATATTAATCAATCCATCATACTACCTGCCTTCTTTCCCAGGCCCCATTCCAATCCAGGGGAACAGGCTCTGCATACCCTTGACTGTAAACGGGCTCTAGCATTCTACCTAGACCGTACAGTTGCCCACAGGAAGAGCACTCAGTTATTCGTCTCTTTCCATCCCAACAAATTAGGGCAACATGTGGGTAAGCAGACTCTCTCCTCCTGGTTGGCGGACTGCATATCTCTTTGCTATCAGCAAGCAGGCATTCCTTTTCAAGACTGTGTCAAAGCACACTCTGTGAGGGCCTTGGCGACTTCAGTAGCACACCTACGATCGGTGCCGCTTCCTGACATTTGCAGGGCTTCCACCTGGAGTTCTCTCCACACTTTCGCAGCCCACTATTGCTTGGACAAAGTCGGAAGACAAGATTCCATCTTCGGCCAGTCTGTCCTGCGTAGCTTATTTCCAACGTGGTGTACCTACACCCTTCCACCTGCCCGGTGGGGTTCAGGATGCCCTCTACCAAACTCCACCCCAGTTGTTATGCCTGTTGCACGCCATTGGGTACATTTGGTGCATGTTCGGACATCCTCAGCTCGGTACTCACCCATATGTGAGGACTACCATCCTGCTTGTCCTGTGAGAAAGCAAATGTTGCTTACCTGTAACAGGTGTTCTCACAGGACAGCAGGATGTTAGTCCTCATGAAACCCGCCCGCCGCCTCACGGTGTTGGGTTCGTAACGTTTTGTTATTTTATTTTTCGGCACTGCCTGTAGCTTTCAAATAAGACTGATGGGGGACCCCTGCTGGCTGCAGGGTTAGTGCGATGTTGGGCATGCCCAGTAGGGGCCAAAGTTCTGGAAACTTTGACAATCACGGAAAACTTCCGTGATTGGGCTCCATCCTGATGATGTCACCCATATGTGAGGACTAACATCCTGCTGTCCTGTGAGAACACCTGTTACAGGTAAGCAACATTTGCTTTCTCCCCTGCTGTTGAAGCAGAGAGCTATGCTGGTTATGCATTGAAAGTGAAGTATCAGGCTTATTTGGTTTAGGGTAGTAACCGCCGTAACAAGCAAGCTACTCCCCGCTTTTCGTGAATGTAAATCCTTTATTCCACATTTCCTCTTGCCGTTGAAGCTTAGAGCAATGTTGGAGTCTTAGAGCAATGTTGGAGTCGCATTAACCGTGTGTATGTTTATTGAATAAGGGTATTATCTCCAGGTAGTAGCCGTCATTCCCACGAGCCACCCACTCTTCATTCAAGTCTTCTAGACTTTATGGATCCACAGTGTTTATCCCACGCCTCTTGAAGTGCTTCACAATTCTGGTCTTCACCACTTCCTCCGGAAGGGCATTCCAGGCATCTACCACCCTCTCCATGAAGAAATACTTCCTGACATTGGTTCTTAGTCTTCCTCCCCGGAGCCTCAGCTCGTGACCTCTGGTTCTGCTGATTTTTTTCCTACGGAAAAGGTTTGTCGTTGTCTTTGGATCATTAAAGTTTTTCAAGTATCTGAAAGTCTGAATCATATCACCCCTGCTCCTCCTTTCCTCCAGGGTGTACATATTTAGATTCTTCAATCTCTCCTCGTACGTCATCCGATGAAGATCCTCCACCTTCCTGGTCGCCCTTCTCTGTACCGCTTCCATCTTGTCTTTGTCTCTTTGTAGATACGGTCTCCAGAACTGAACACAGTACTCCAGGTGAGGCCTCACCAAGGACCTGTACAAGGGGATAATCACTTCCGTTTTCTTGCTCAATATTTCTCTCTCTATGCAGCCCAGCATTCTTCTGGCTTTAGCTATTGCCTTGTCACATTGTTTCGCCGACTTCAGATCATTAGACACTATCACCCCAAGATCTCTCTCCTGCCCCGTGCACATTTATTTATTTATTTATTTATATAAGTTTTTTTATATACCAACATTCAAGACGGTGGTCCCATCATGCTGGTTCACAAGAAACAGGGGTGAAACTTTACCATTTAACAAAAGTGCAGAAAAGCAGTTACATAAAACAAGGGAAAACAATAACTTGGAATGAGAAGGGAAATGAAGATTAGATAGTAAAATATAAGTATAAATAACATTTTGAAAGGTGGCTGTTAACGCTAATACTAGCGGAGCTTGTTGTGTGAAGGGAGATTAGATGGGGTTGGAGTTAGGAAAGGCCTGCGTGAACAGCCACGTTTTGAGTCTTATCTTGAATGTTGAGATGTTGGGTTCCATTCTAAGATCCGGGGGAATGGAGTTCCATAATGTTGGACCGGCTGTGGAGAATGCCCGATCTCTAAGCGTGATGTGTCTGGTAGTCTTGGCTGGAGGTACTTGAAGTGATCCTTTGTAAGCATCTCTTGTCGGTCTTGTGGAATGGTGTAATCGGAGGGGAATATGGAGATCGATTGGGGCTAATTGATGGATGTTTTTGAAAATGGTGAGAATGGCCTTGTAGATTATTCTGAAGTGGATGGGCAGCCAATGGAGGTCCATCAAGATAGGTGTTATGTGTTCTCTTCTCCTGGTGTTGGTGAGTATACGGGCGGAGGCATTTTGTACCATTTGTAATGGTTTGGTGTGTGATGAAGGGAGACCAAGCATGATGGTGTTGCAATAGTCCAGCTTTGCGAAAATGATTGATTGTAGGATCGTTCTGAAGTCATGTGTGTGGAAGAGAGGTCGTATTCTTTTCAGCACTTGGAGCTTGTAAAAGCAGTCTCTGGTGGTTTTGTTGATGTTAGCTTTCAGATTTAGGTGATTGTCAATTTGAACTCCTAGATCTCTCATTTGTGTAGTGCTTGGTACGGTAGGATGAGTGTATGTGATGGAGCTGTTTTCTGGAGTGATGAGTAGAAGTTCCGTTTTTGATGAATTTAGTATCAGGTTGAGACTTGTAAGAAGTTGTTTGATGTTTTGGAGGCAGGATTCCCAGTGCAACATTGTTTTTGCGAGCGATTCTTCGATGGGGATCAGGATCTGAATATCGTCAGCGTAGAGAAAATGTTTGAGATTGAGGTCAGTGAGAAGTTTACATAAGGGTAACAGATAAATGTTAAACAAGGTAGGAGACAGGGATGAGCCCTGAGGGACTCCTATGGCTGCGGGGTGTAGAGAGGATTCTTTATTATGAATCTTGACCTTATAACCTCTGTTGCTGAGGAAGGTTCTGAACCATGATAGGGCAGTGCCTGAAATACCTATGGCTGATAATTGGTTGATGAGAAGGGAGTGATTGACCGTATCAAATGCAGACGAGAGGTCGAGTAGTATCAGAAGGAAGGCTTGTCCTTTGTCTAATCCTAGGATGATGTGGTCAGTCATAGAGATGAGGAGGGCTTCCGTGCTTAAGGTTTTACGGAATCCGTATTGTGATGGAAATAGAAGGTTGTTGTCTTCAATGTGGTTTGAGAGTTGTGAGTTTACCAGTTTTTCCATTATCTTGGCTATGAATGGGAGGTTAGCTATCGGTCTGAAATTGTTAGGATCGTTTGGGTCGAGATTTGGTTTTTTGAGAAGGGGTTTGAGTGAGGCAAGTTTGAGGTTGTCCGGGTAGAGTCCTTGTGTGAGGGAGCAATTTATGATGTCTGCCAGGGATTTGGAGATAGATTCTGGAATTGCTAGTAGTAGTTTGGTTGGGATGTGATCCGAGGGATGAGAGGATGGTTTCATTTTCCTAAGAATTCCTTGGATCTCAGCGGATGAAATTGTGTCAAGTTCTTCTAACCGAGTGTAGTTGCTTGAGGGTTGAGGAGTAGTTAATGGAACAGTGGGGTTCGTGGGGAGCTGCGATAGGAGAGTATTGATTTTGTTGTTGAAGAAAAGAGCTAGTTCTTCTGCTTTTGATTGAGCTTGGTCATGTGTAATCTCAGGTTGGTTTACTTGTGTGAGGTTGGCTACATAGCTGAAGAGGGCTTTGGCATCGAAAATAAGGTCGTGTATCTTCGAGGCGTAGTAGTCCCTCTTGGATCTTAGGGTGCTTGATTTGTATTGATGCAGAGATGATTTGTAGATTGAAAGGGTGATGGTTCCTGGGTTTTTGCGCCATTTAGCCTCATTTTGTCTTAGTTGGAGTTTGAGCTTTCTTAATTCTGCTGAGAACCATGGCTGTCTTTTGGAGGAATTCTGGTGTGGTTTTTTTGTAATAAGCGGGCATAGCTTGTTGGCTATAGTTTCGGTGATTGTGTTCCATGATTGAAGTGCTGCGTTCGGATCAGTAAGGTCCAGTTGGTGGAGTAGTGGAGATAGGTGATTATTAAGGTCTTCAGGGGAGCAAGTTTTCCTGTATTTGAAGGAGGGCAAAGGAATGCAAGCCGGGTTGGTATCTTTAATAGAGAATGAAGTAGTTATGAGATAGTGATCTGACCACGGGACCTTTGTGCAATTAGGTGTAGAAACTGACTTGATTGCAGCGTTAACGAAGATCAGGTCTAACGTGTGGCCGGCTTTGTGGGTGGGTTTATTAACTATTTGAGTGAAGCCTAGCGCTGTGAGAGCAGTGAGGAGAGTTTCACAGTTAGGTGATGGAGTAGGGTTATCAACGTGCATGTTGAAATCCCCTAGAATGATGGCTGGCGAGTCAAAGTTGATGAGGGAAGAAGTTAATTCAACCAGTGGTGAGGCATCTGATTCCAAGAGTCCTGGGGGGGCATATACGAGAAGGATTTGTAGCTTGTCTGAGGTGAAGAAGCCGAATTCAAGTTTTGAGTTGGGATTGGATTGCTGTAGCGAGAATCTGAGGTCCTTTTTAGTTGCTAAAAGAATGCCTCCTCCCTTTTTTTTATGACGAGGTAGCGAGAAGAAGTCATACGCCTCTGTAGGTAGTTGATTAATTATTGCTGTGTCTGCTGGTTTTAACCATGTTTCCGTAATTGCACATATCTCCGGTTTTACATCGATGAGGTAGTCATTCAATATTACAGACTTTTTTGTAAGGGATTGAGCATTGAAGAGGCTTAAAGAGAAAAGGGTGAGGCCTAGAAGTTGTGTGGAAGGAGAGACTAAAATTGAAGAGAGGGATTTGAGGTTGTGTTGTTGGGCATGTCGGACAGAAATTCTTTTAGGTGGAGTATTATGTTGGAGAATTGGAATTGTGAAAAATGGGGCCATTTGTGGGGTCTGTGTTGTATGAATGTTTATGGCTTGCTGGAGGGGCTGGGCGATTGCTGGAAAGGTTGGATGAGTGCTGGACGCTTGCTGGACGAAAGTTGGAGAGGCTGGACGCTTGCTGGACGAATGCTGGAGCGGCTGGATGAGTGCTGGACGCTTGCTGGACGAAAGTTGGAGAGGCTGGACGCTTGCTGGACGAATGCTGGAGCGGCTGGATGAGTGCTGGACGCTTGCTGGACGAATGCTGGAGCGGCTGGATGAGTGCTGGACGCTTGCTGGACGAATGCTGGAGCGGCTGGATGAGTGCTGGACGCTTGCTGGACGAATGCTGGAGCGGCTGGATGAGTGCTGGACGCTTGCTGGAGAGGTGGACTTTTATTCCCTATGGCAGAAACGGTAAATCTGTGTCTTTGCTGGCTGTTGCCTTTGTTGAAGATTTAGGTTGTTCCGCGAGTAAGGCACAGGGCCTCCTCGGGGCTCTACGAAGGGGCGAGACAAAGGGGCAGGCCCCTTTGTCGCGCTCCTTCGGCGCGCGACGCTCGGCGCGCGGCGCCTGGCTGGGTCCAGATTTAAAGCCCCTCAAGGGCTGGCTCCTATTGGAGGAGCTGGAGCGGTGGGCGGGGCTCCCGTTTTTCGGCGCGGTTTTTTGTAAAGATTTTTCTCTTGCAGGTCAAAGAAGAAAAAAGCTGTGCTTACGGATTTTGCCGCGCTAGTCGTCGCCGAGCTCTCCCCGGGTGGGGAGCGAGAAGCCCAGGCCTTCCCCCGGCGGGGCTCGGCGCCGATAGCGCAGGCCTTCCACCGATCGCGGCTCAAGAGAGAAGGGAAATGGCGCCGGCTGGGTCCAGATTTAAAGCCCCTCAAGGGCTGGCTCCTTGAATACAGTTCATTCGGATTTCCACACCCCATATGCATGACTCTGCACTTCTTGGCATTGAATCTCAGCTGCCATATCTTCGACCACTCTTCCAGCTTCCTTAAATCCCATCTCATTCTCTCCACTCCTTCTGGCGTGTCCACTCTGTTGCAGATCTTAGTTTCATCCACAAAAAGACAAACCTTACCTTCTATCCCATCTGCAATGTCACTCACAAATATATTGAACAGGACCGGTCCCAACACCGGCCCCTGTGGCACTCCGCTCAACACCACGCTCTCTTCAGAGTAAGTTCCATTTACCATCACACATTGTCTTCTGTCCGTCAACCAGTTTGCAATCCAGGCCACCATCTTGGCACTCACTCCTAAGCTTCTTATTTTATTCACCAGTCTCCTGTGCTGGACCGTATCAAAAGCTTTGCTGAAGTCCAAGTAGATGACATCGAGTGATCTTCCTTGATCCAATTCCTTGGTTACCCAGTCAAAAAAGACTATCAGATTTGTCTGACAGGATCTTCCCCTGGTGAATCCATGCCGCCTCTGCTCCAGCAATTCTTCCGATTGTAGATAGTTCACTATTCCTTCTTTTAACAGCAACTCCATTACTTTTCCCACCACCGAGGTGAGGCTAACCGGTCTGTAGTTTCCAGCCTCCTCTCTGTTTCCACTCTTGTGAAGCGGGATCACCGCTGCTCTTCTCCAATCACTCGGCACCACTCCCATTTCTAGGGATCTATTGAACAGGTCACACAGCGGACCCGCCAGCACATCTCTGAGCTCCCTCAGTATCCTGGGATGAACCTCATCAGGCCCCATGGCTTTGTCCACTTTCAGTTTCCCCAGCTCTTCCCATACATTCTCTACTGTAAATGGAATTACATCTACTCCATTCCCCTCTATTTTCTTGTTAACTAGCGACGGTCCTTCTGCAGGGTCTTCTTTAGTGAACACAGAACTGAAGTATTCGTTTAATAATTCTGCCATTTCTTCATCTATCTCCACCCAGTGATCCTTTTCAACTTTCAATTTCAGTATACCACTTTGGACTTTTCTCCTTTCACATAGGCTAAGTAGTCTTGATATTGTTATATTCTGGTGGTTTAGTGTGCCCATGGGCCTCAGCCCGACCCAGACCTTCAAGGCCGAGCCAAGGGTTGACAGTGGCTCCGCATGGCTAACGGTCTGACCTTCTGCCAGGCTGGCAAGCTCCCAAGGCCAACATCCGAGGATGTTGGAAGTTGAATGGTCCTCCGACCATTCCGAGCTCTTTCGGACCTGCTGCGAGCAGCATGGAGCAGCAGGCCTGGCCTGAGATTGAGGGCAGATGGACCTTGACACGAAGACAAGACTATGAAGATTGATGCAACGGCATCACATGGTACGAAGACTTGGGTTGATGCAACGGCATCACATGGCACGAAGACTTGGGTTGAAGACATGACACCAGGACTATTGAAGACGTGACACCAGGATCGATGCAACAGCATCGCAGACGAAGGCTTGACACCAAGGCTGATGCAAAGACATCATGGACCATTGGTCGATGCGAAGGCATCCCGGACCAGGGTCGATGCAACGACATCAGAGACATGACGCTGAACTGCAGACATAACGAGGAACTTGGAATCCTAGACGAGACAAGAAGCAAGGAAAGCGGACATTGGCACTGTCTCTCAGGGCGCCCTACTCAGGCCACCCGCGGAACTGAGTCGCAGACCACCCTGTCCCACCGCGCGCCCTACACAGCCCTTGCAGACTGGTCACGGACCACGAGGATAGCGGGACTGCGCAGGAAAGATCCAGGACATGACGGCTCAAGAGCACAGGACACCTGTCCACCTGCAGGCCACTCCATCCCGGGAAAGGCGTCGTCCGAGGGAGTCCGGCCCACAGGACCAGAAGGCTCAGGAGCACCAGACGAAGACACGGAAACAAACATCCAGGAAGGCAGGAACACCAGGACGAAGAAGATCATGAAGACACCAGCTCACCTGGATGAGGACCTCAGGCACGAAGACTTGACATGATACAATGAACGAGACGAGGAGCTCCACGAAGACTAGAAGACCTTACAAAGGCTCTTGCAGGCCGGAGCCTCCAGAGTGAAGTCACCACGATGCAAGACCAAGAACAGACTGATGGAGCAGCCCTTTTTAGGGCTGGAGCAGGAAGTTCGTCCCAAGGTGGGGCCAGCACACTTCCTGTGCCTGGCCCTTTAAATTCAGTGGAGAGGCGCGGCCGCGTGCCTAGGGAGAGCAGGAAGCTGTGCAGGACCGCGGACAGCGGCCTGCACCGACGCAGAAGACAGAAGAGGCAGGGCTGAGCCTGGACGCAAGCTCCGACGTCAGCGGCGGCAACAGCCGCTGCAGGAGGCCCCATGGGCGGCTCCAGCCGCTAATCCAGCCCGAGGCTTTTGCGGCCTCCAACCACGAAGATGGAATCAGCGTCGGGGGCGGTCCCAGCCCCGTGGAGAGATGCCAGAGGGCCGCGGCTCCAGCCGCAGTGAAGAGGAGACTCCAGGGCAGCCTCCGGGCCGCGTGGGCAGGCCGTCGACAGTGTCCTGCCGCGCCGGCAAAGAAAGCAGCATGGGGTGAGTGTGCCTGCTCGCGGGGAAACCCGCGGGCAGAGTTCATAACAGATATATCTGAAAAATGTTTTGTCACCTTGCTTTACCTCTTTGGCAATCCTTTCTTCCACTTGAATTTTCGCTTTCTTGATTGCTTTCTTTGTCTCCCTCAGTTCCACTAGATATTCTTCCTTGTGTTCTTCTCTTTGGGATTCTTTATATTTCTTGAACGCTGTTCTTTTAGCTTTTATTTTGTCAGCCACCTCCTTTGAGAACCAGATAGGTCTCCTTTTTCTCTTGCTTTTCTTTACTTTTCTAACATATAGATTAGGTGCCTTGGTAATTGCTCCTTTTAGTTTGGTCCACTGTTGTTCCACATCTCTCTCGTTCTCCCAGCCTTCTAGTTCTTCCTCCAGGTACTTCCCCATTTCATCAAAGTCCGTGTTTTTGAACTGCAAATCTCGAGTCTTCGTGCTACTTCTCCGTATCCTATTTGTTATATGAAACTATACTGTATGATGATCACTGGTGCTGAGCTGGGTACCCACCTGGACATTAGAGACGTTATCTCCATTAGTGAGAACTAAGTCGAGTATAGCCCCCTCCCTCGTGGGTTCCATTACCATTTGTTTGAACAGAGCCCCTTGCAAGGCATCCACTATCTCTCTACTACTGTTAGATTCTGCAGAAGGGGTTCTCCAGTCTACATCTGGCATATTAAAATCTCCAACAATCACCACTTCTCCCTTCTTTCCCATCTTTTGTATGTCTTCAACTAAAGCTTTGTCAAGCTCTTCTATTTGATTTGGAGGCCTATAAATCACTCCAATAGAAACAGAAGCCCCATCATCTTTTTTTAGGTCAGCCGTAGTGCTTCTTTGCCCCATCTTCCTTGCAGCTCAGATGCTTGGATATTGTTTCTGACATAAAGAGCCACTCTTCCCCCTTTCCTGTCCTCTCTGTCCTTCCTTAATAAGTTATAGCCTGGTATTGCCATTTCCCAATCATGAGATTCCGTGAACCACGTCTCCGTGAAAGCAACAATGTCCAAGTCCGCCTCTATCATTAGGGCTTGCAGATCTGGGATTTTGTTGACTAAACTCCAGAGGAGAATCTCCTCGCAACCACCTCAGGAACCTACTACAAGAACTTGGGTGGGTCATGAACACAGCCAAGAGCTGTCTACAGCCCTCCCAGTCACTAGAATACCTGGGAGTCCGGTTCAATACCAAACAGAACAAAGTCTACCTCCCCCCTCCAAGAAGAAGGAAGCTGATGGGTCAATTACAAAAACTGTTGACCTCGGTTCCTCCCAAGATATGGGACTACCTTCAAGTCCTCTGCCTCATGACATCAACTCTGGAAGTTGTTCCGAGGGCAAGGGCCCATATGCGACAGCTATAATGTTCCCTACTGTCACGATGTAACCCAGCATCCCAGAACTACTCAGTTCGCCACCAGCTACCGACAGAGGTTCAGGATCAGGTGGCTATAGGAAGAATACCTAGATAGAGGCGTAAACCTATCCCCACCGAATTGGATTTTGCTCACCATGGACGTGAGCCTGCGAGGGTGGGAAGCCCACTGTCAGGAACTGACTGCCCAGGGACAATGGAACAAGGAAGAGGCAGGATGGAACATAAACCGCCTGGAAGCTCAAGCAGTCAGACTAGCCTGCCTGTGATTCAACCACAGACTCTGAAGCGAGTCCATCAGAGTCATGTCAAACAATGCGACAACCGTTGCCTACATCAACCGCCAGGGAGGAACCAAGAGCAAGCAGGTGTCTCTGGAAATAGACCCCCTCATGGAGTGGGTGGAATTAAACCTGCAAGGGATTTTGGCCTCCCACATCATGGGAAAAGACAACATCTCAGCAGAGACTACCTCAGCAGAGAGAGACTACCTCAGCAGAGAGAGCAGATGGTCGCTGGCAGACACGGCCTTCCAGCTGATAGTACATCAATGGGGTCTCCCAGTTATGGACCTACTGGCAACTCGTCTCAATGCCCAAGTCCCCAGGTTCTTCAGCCGCAGACGAGGACCATAATCTCAGGGAATCGACACTCGTCCAGAACTGGCCAGAGGAAGACCTTCTGTATGCCTTCCCACCCTGGCCACTACTGGGCAGGATCATCCACAAGATAGAACACCACAAGGGACTAGTTCTACTAGTCACCCCGGATTGACCAAGAAGACCATGGTACGCGGACATGCGAAGACTACTAGCGGGGAATCCTCTGCGTCTACCGCCATACAGGACCTTCTTCAGCAGGGACCAATCTCCCACGAAGACCCGACTCGATTCTCTCTTACTGTATGGCCCTTGAGAGGACTAGCCTAAAGAAGCGCGGCTACTCAAAAGCTGTGTTTGACACCCTGCTCCGGGCATGCAAGTTCTCCACATCTTTGTCTTATGTATGGATCTGGAGAGTATTCGAAGCATTCCACGATCCTGGAATTCCTACAGGACGGCATGAAGAAGGGGTTGTCTCTCAACTCCCTCAAGGTCCAAGTTGCAGCCCTTGCATGCTTCAGGTCTGAAGCAGACGGTATCAGACTATCAACTCATCCTGATGAGTCTTGCCTCCTGAAAGGAGTTAAACAACTCCTACCACCCATGAAATGGCCAGTGCCCTTATGGAACCTCAGCCTAGACTTCCTAGCAGGGAATTCCTTCAGACCAACACGCAGCCTGTCTCTATGACTCCTGACCTTAAAGATAGCATTTTTGGTCGCAATATGCTCAGCTCGGCGTATCTCCGAATCCGAATCCTAGTCCGATACCTTGAAAGATTGGAACCCCTGCGCAAAACAGATCACCTGTTCGTTCTTCACAGCGTGAAGAAACAAGGGGAAGCAGCATCATGGGTGGCCATAGCCCGCTGGATCAAAGAAGTAATCAAGGTAGCTTGCATAGAGGTAGAAAAACCACTACCTCTACAGGTCAAGGTGCATTCTACAAGGGCCCAGGCAGTCTCCTGGGCTGAAACCAAGCTACTTTCGCCAGCCGAGATCTGTCGGGCGGTGACATGGTCCTCCCTACACACCTTCTCCAGGTTCTACCACCTGGATGTTCAGGCCAGGGAGGACACAGCTTTTGCAAGGGTCCCAGGAGAATAGGTATTGTCAGGTGAGGCATTTCAGCTGATAGTAGCTTGCTGGGGCCTTCCATTTCTAGACCTGCTGGCGACTTCTTTTAATGTGAAGGTTCTCTGGTTCTTCAGCCTCAAACGAGATCCAAAATCCTTGAGTATCTTGTTCAGGAATGGCCGAAGGACAAGCTGTTGTATGCCTTTCCCTCGAGACCCATGTTAGGCAAAATGGTTCAGAGGATTGAGGGTCATAAATGGATAGTGTTCTGGTGGCACCAGATTGGCTCAGGAGACCATGGTATGTGGATCTGCGACTGCTCCTGGTAGACTCTCCCCTTTGGTTTCGAGCGCACAGGAATTTGTTTTGGCAGGGACCTGTTCTTCACGAAGATCCGACTCAATTTTGTCTTACGGTATGGCCCTTGAGAGGATTCGGTTGCTGAAGCATGGATGTTCTACTGCGAAGATTGCCACCTTGCTACAAGCGAGAAAGTTCTCCACTTCCTTAGCCTATGTGCGGGTTTGGCGAGTGTTTGAGGCTTGGTGTGAAGATTGAGGTGTTCTTCCTCATTCAGTTAAGATCCCGCTCATTTTGGAAACTTCAGGATGGATTGAATAAAGGGTTGGCCCTTAAAGGTGCAAGAAGCGGCTCTTGCCTGTTTCAGGGGTCAGGTGAATGGTGGTCCCTTGTCAGCTCATCCAGATGTGGCCCATTTCTTGAAAGGAGTGAAACATCTTCGTCCTCCCTTGCGCTTACCGGTACCCTTGTGGAGTCTTAATCTGGTTTTGGATTTCTTAGCGGGCTCTACATTTAGACCAATGTATAACCTTTCCTTATGTTTACCGACCCTGAAAACGGTGTTTCTTTTGGCAATTTGCTCTGTGCATAGAATTTCTGAGGTGCAGGCCTTGTCTTGCCGGGAGCCGTTTTTACGAGTTCTGGGGGTGATACAGCTATGTATTGTTCCTTCCTTTTTGCCAAAGGTGGTCTCAGATTTTCACTTGAATCTGTCCATTTCCTTATTGTCTCTGGATAGGGAGCGAGATGCAGAGGAATAGCACCTGTTGCGATCAGAGTTTCTGCCACAGATCACTCTCTCAGATGAAAGGTACCCCTGCCACATAGAAATTGACCCACACTTCTGCTTCTCTCTATTTTGCCCTTTTTTTTTTTTTTAAAGTCCTCCAGGGGAAAAAATAGGTGGTGGGGGGAGAGGGACAGGTGAGAGGATTCTCTCCCTAGTGCCTTAAAAAAAAAACCACACTGGTTCTCCTTCCAATGCTTTTTTTTTTTTTCAAGGAGACCACCTGTGCGCCCCTCCCCCCAGCTCTACCTAGTCCCTTCTAGGACTGGGAAACTTCTAATATGGGCTCGCTTTCCTGGATGAACCAAGGACCTGGCTGTAAGCAGCATCAGTGCCTTCAGAAATCCTGCTGCACCACGAGTGAGTCCTACTATCAGCTAGAGGCAGATTATACTGGGTTTTGTCAGTGCTTGCCCACTTATATCTAGTAGTGATGATATCACAAAGAAGTCTGTGTGCTCTGCCTCCATCTATTGGTAGGGGGACATAACACATTGGTTTTGGAGTGGACTGGTGTAGCAGGTTGAAATAGAAAGGGAAAATTTTAGAGAGGGGTTCGGAAATATGTAAACAAGTTGTTATTTTTTAAGTGCTACACAAACATACATTTCTAAACTTGTCTGTACACTTTTACACCTGCTAATTGATTCACACAACTGAAATATATGTGGGCTCTCTTGCACGTGCAAATGGTGTACCACAGACAGTTTTGAAAGTTGGGCTCTAAAAGAGCGACAACAAGCAAATCACAAATAAAAGTTAAATCATTGCAGATAATGTAAACTGCTAGAGAAGAAACCCTGGTGAATTATTCTAAATCCACCCCCCAAATTTATTCCACTAATTTGATGTAAGACTACCCTGATAAACTTCTCCTTGTTTATCTCAAGGCTACAACAAAAATAAACTACATTGTTAGGCAGAAAAAAGATAAGAAGTCACCCAGATTTATTAATAAAGCTTACTAGCAATAAACAAAATATATTTATAATAACAAACAAGAAACATCGTCATACATTATTCAGTGACCCACAGTCTGATTTAAACCTGTCACTGGCCAAGAACAATTCACCTTACTATAATCTCTGTGGCCCTGGGTTTAAAACAAATCTACCTATGAAAACATAAGCCTGTTACCTTAAACTCCTTGTGATCGCCCTTTAAATATGTAATCAGCTCTCTTTTAAAATAGGAAAACATTTACAAATCCCACCCTCATGGAAATTTCTTACCCACAAGCTGGAACTGTGAATTGCGAGCGGCCATCTGTCGCATCCTGGATATCCTCAGGTTCTCTCATATGGGTCTCTTTTTCTCCTTCTGATAATGATGAGGCTGCTATGGATGCTGCAGCAGTTATGTGTGTACATTGCTGTTAATCTTGTTACTAGTGCTGTGAATCTCTCTTACTTATTACTGTAGTTATACACAGCAATGTGGATGTAACTGAATTGATTAGTAAGTAAATTCCTTCAAGAATGAGTTCTTTCAACAGCTGTTTTTTTAGTTGCTTATACTTTTCCAAATCAATCAGCGGAAATCTTGCCATGAAATAATATCAACACTGTTTATGCAAGATACTGACATTTTTCCCAATTCAGCGGAGTTTACTTGCCATCCAATAGCTGGTGCTTCTGATGTCTGTGATTTGGCACAATTCACTTACTAAAGTCACACATTCAGTACTTTGTAAAACCAACAGGTTTTTTGTTTGGGTTTTTTTTTTTGTTTGTTTTTTTGCAGTTTTTTCAATTTCAAATGGCCATTTTTGATGAGTTAATGACCACTGGCAGTTTCACAGCCCTTGGCTAATTAACAGTTCAGCTTGTGATTGCTATCTAACCCACCATCTGCCTTAACAAAACTAGTCTTTCCCTCCTTCCCTATCACACGAGCAAAAAAGTAGCAGGAAACTTAAAATAATAGACAATAAAAGTGAAAGGTCAATTGGATAGAGGAAACCAGGACTTCTACTAAAATCAACAGAATTCATAGAAAGAAATGGGAAAAAAAGATTAGATGATCTACCTAAAAAAAACAAAAACTACTGTCTATATAAAAAAGGAATATATAAAAATTAGGCCATAAGGAAATATATATGCTGACCTTTAACTATACTAACTTATAATAAGACAATAAATTAATCAACTCTAAAAGAAGTAAAAACCATCAGGCACTAAAAACTTGGTTAAAAAGCCAGCTAATAAGGTTTTGTCAAAGAAGATTGATTTTTTTGAGAAATAACTGAGGAAAACAAACTTAAGAATACTTAATTTTCCCCGGACAAAATGGATGCCAGCAAAAGAACTTCTTAAGAGTTACCTAATAAATATATTAGGTTATGTAGAATCATCTGTTTTCAAAAATAATTTATCTTCCCTCTAAACAAGAAAAAAGAGATCAAGAAGAAAAGTCATCTGATAATTTATCGGACATAATAGAGAAATCTTTCGAAACTATGATTGAGGATCATGCTACGCTCTTGGTAACATTTGTGCAGCAGGCAAAAAGAGATAAAATCCTTCAATTATATTTCCGCAATCAACAACAACTATTTTATGGAAAGCAAATTAGGATGTTTCCTGATATTACAAGAAAGATGCAGGAGAAAAGGAAAGCTTTCCTACTAATGAAAAACGAAGTAATTGCTAGGGGGGCTACATTTTATCTTAGATTTCCCTGTAGATGTATAATTGTATATCAAAATAATAGATATATTTTCATGGAAGAGGAACAGCTGAGACAGTATCTGGACTCCCACTCCTGATAACCTCGAGAAGGAATTTGTCAAAAAAAAAGGGAAAGGTGTAATATCTATGCAGTTTTTCTTAATATAAGATTGTTATAATCTGCTTTAATGTGAGCCCTCCGAAAATTCCTATAATATTCAGATAGAATAATTTTCTTTTTGATTTACAGATTTGGCTTTGTGCAGCATTGCGAATATGTGTTTTTTCTTTTCTGGTTTTTCTATATGCATTGGTTCAATGTAATATTGTTTGAAATCAATAAAAAAATAAAATAAAAAGCTAGCTAATAATCTTCCTTCAAAACAGAAAAGTTATCAGACATACAAAAGTCCTTTGGCGTGCTATTCTAGAAATAGGAGGCTGAATTGAAGAAGACCCTTCACCTTGTACCTTTCAGTTTCATTTCATGTAAAGGAGCTATTAAACAAGCAACCTTTGCTGAATGGAGTGCGTGAATAGGAATATAATTAACGTGGTTAGCAAGATAAGCTGGACCTGCCATCTTACATGCTTTAAAAAATAGAGGAAGTAGTACTTTAAATTTTGTGTGATGTTTAATGTGCAGCCAATGAAACTCCTTCAAAACAGATGATATATGCTCCTGATATTTAGCACCCAAAATCAAACGGCTGCAATATTTTGGACTAATTGTATTCTGTGATTTCATTTTCCTAGTAGTCCAATAAGTATGAGTTACAGTAGTTGAAACCCATTGTAATAAAAGCAGGTAAAGCATTAGCTAAAAACGTTTTTTCTAAGTAAGGACATAAAGGGAAAAGTCTGGGCAGTTGAAGAAAGCAGACTTTGAAACAACCGCTATCTTGGCTTCCACTGACCATAATGAATCAAGAATGGTACTAAGACTGCAGACCTGGATACAATCGGAAGCACATCCCCTTCCAGCGGGGGTGAGAAATCATAAAGCTGGTATTCTTAGGTTTACTTTTCTATAAAACCTTGGGTTTTGGAGGATTTATCTGTAATCTATTCAATTTAAACCAATCAGCCAGTATAGCTAAACAGTTGTTTAAAATAATAGTAGTGTCACTAGAATCAGTTTTGGGTACTATATATATAAATCTGCCCATCTTCTGCAGAACAGTGAAAGTGAATCCTAAAGCTACAGATTTTCTCCCTCAGAGGCTTCATATATATATATATATATGTTAAAAAAAAAAAAAAAAAACACAGGAGCTAAAACCGAGTAGGAGGTAATGAGTAAGAACAAGAATGTTTCTCATGGCCATAGCAGTCTCTTTTTCCTCTTTTACTTACTTTCTTAAATGTTTGATGCTTTTTAATAGCCCTTTGTAGTTTAGTCCACTATTCTACTTCAGCAAAATCTTTCTACTCTGCCAGTGCCTCCTTAAGGTACTTCCCCTTTTCACTAAGGGGGTCATTTTTCAAAATGCGATAAGGTGTTTTTGCATGCGATCACACCATATTGTATGGTGCGATGCAAATTGAGAGAGAGAGAGAGAGACTGGCCATAATATCATGGCCCATAGGCAGGTATTTGTATCCCTATGGTAGGCCCACCTAGTAACTCGAGGTGAGGATTAGGTAAGAGTGTAGGGGGTTAGGGACCACTTTGACATTCTACGTGACACCTACAAACAGAACAGTGGTCTCTTGTGAAGATTTGCTGGCCTTCGGAGTGAGGAAACTCACTCCAAGATGAGATTTGGGCAAGGTTCTCTTGACATCAAGCTAGGTTGAGAGAACCTTGCCCAAATCTCATCTTGGAGTGAGTTTCCTCACTCCGAAGGCCAGCAAATCTTCACAAGAGACCACTGTTCTGTTTGTAGGTGTCACGTAGAATGTCAAAGTGGTCCCTAATCCCCACCTCGAGTTACTAGGTGGGCCTACCATAGGGATACAAATACCTGCCTATATGGCCAGTCTCTCTCTCTCTCTCTCTCCCTCTCTCTCTCTCTCTCTCTCTCTCCCTCCTCCCCCCCCCCAGTGGTTGAATGCAGGTAATACAACAGGTCTGGCACTTATCGCAGAATCTGAAATGGTATCGCAATTTGCGCTAACTTAGCTCTTCGCGATAAATGCTATATTAGCATAAAACACGCCCCTTTTGCTATCGCATGCGGTACTGTCCCTTATAACGCATTTTGATAAATCCACCCCTAAATTTGGTATTTTGGAAATCCAGGACTTTGTGAGACTCCTCCTCGCCTTGGCTGTTATATCAAACAATATCATCTGATGATCCCTGTTGCTCAAATAGGTACCAATCCGAAAACTTAGAAATGCTTTTTCTATTTGTATCACCTCTTCGTTTGTGGGTTCCATTACCATTTATCTGTGGAGAGCCTCTAGAAGGAGTCCAGGATCTCTCTTCTAACCAATTCTGCAGAAAAGATACTCCACTCATGGCAGGTTAAAAACTCCCAAGAACAACTTTTCTCTCTTCATTCCCACCTTTTAGGTGTCTTCAGCCAGATATCTGTCCGGTTCCTCTGTCTGAGTCAGCGATCTGTAGATCACACCGATGTTGATTGAAGTGCCACATCCCTTATCTAAGAGAGACCACATCACTGCCTCCTTTCCAAATGTCCCCTTGCATTTCAGTTGTTTTGATATTTGTTTATATATAAGGAGCTACTCTTATTCCTTTTCTGACATCCCTAAACAGATTACTGTCCCTTATGATCATATCTCATTCATGGGATTCCCTGAATCACATCTCCATGTGATCTAAACTTTTATTGTGCTCATAATTTTCCAGCTATTTCTTCTTGGCTTGTCTATATTCCATATAACTTCATAGTTCCATGTTATTAAAATAATAGGAATCAGTCTATTTTTGTATGTGTCCACTGATAATGCTGTCATAGATATTTTCCTACTAAATCAATACAAATATACTTACCACCCTCTAGTGTCTTCCTGTCTGTCTGATCATCATTCTTCTTCTCTTTCCTTTTTCTTTCCTTCTCACTTTTTTACAACTCTCTATTTCAGATCTTCATGATTTCTTCTTACACTTTTATTTCCTTCTGATCATTCACTATCATCCTTTTGCCTTCCTCACTTTGCGTATCCTTTCCCAATGATATTTCTACCTCTAAAACTCTCAACTGGTTGGCCCTTCCTCCTCCTTTCTCAATTGCTTGCTGTCGAGTAGCTTTCCCTTGATCACCTATTTATTTATGTATTTATTACTTCCTTAGTGAAATCAAGATTTTAATCATACTGGCAGGGTCTCAACTAGGAGAGAGTGGCAGCAGATGAGCATGAAGGCAGCTGGAGGAGGGAACATGTCAATTGTTGTTTTGTGTGTCATCTTTATTTGTGTATTCTACGGCAGTAGGCAGTAAAGAAGTTGTGATGTTTGTATTTTGACTGTTTTGGCTTTCTGTCCTCTTGTCCATTTTTTGTAATGGGTACATTTGTCTGCTATCCTTTTTATTGTAAGGCTATGCATTATATGTACCAAATTCACCCAACCTGGACACAGAATTCAGTTTAGTCAACCTAAATCTTTTACTGTCCAGCCTTTTTGCATTACATCTGATCTACTCTATACAAGTAGATGAGTCTGGGTTTGCATATATTAAAGAAAACTAAACTAATTTATTCTCCTGGTGCAGTGAAACAGGCACTGTGCAAAATTGTAATCTCCATTATATCACGTAATAATAATCATAACACAGAAACAGTTTGCAAGGAGTATGTTATAAAAAAAAAAATAATGGTAAAGTAATTTGTCTCTTAGTTCCGGGTGAAAATCACACGCTGCTGTTGTCAATTTGATTTTCTGTAAAACCCTTTCTGTCTTCAAAAACATAGTGAAACAGTTGTTTGTATTAAGTTACACAGCAGAGAAAACACAAGTGAAATAAACAAGTTGGTGCTTGGAGAAATAAAAGACCCTGTCACTGAAGAAAAACTGAAGCAAATACAAAAAGATATTCAAGAACAAGAGACTCTTCTTCAAGGTTATCAGCAGGTGAAAATGATTTTAGTAACATTATATATGGGATATAATTTCAAGAATATTACTGAACAATTTTATCACTTACTATAGGAGGCTGACATAACCATTTTCAGTATCTAGATAAAAACTCAATTCTCCACCTTGATAAAGCTCCAAATAAAAATGTGTATTTGATGGCATGGTACTATGGAATGTAAATAGTACAAAATCATCAAGTGAGAAGTATCAGGTAAGATCTAATCTTAAAGCATGCAAAGTAAGAATGAATAAGAAGCTATGTTTTTTGTTTTTTTATCAAAAGCTTTCATTTCTCAATGTAGAATTATTAGTGGCTACAATATTGAGGTCCATATTCAAAAGCCATTTAGACAAATAACTTATATGGCTACATGTGTGTTTGAATATAGCCGATTAGGTTTTTAAGTTATCCAGCCTTGTGTGGCCGGATAACTTGCTATTTACCTGGATATTTTCAAAGATATCCACTAAATGGCTTACTGAATATTAGCCTCATTAAGGCTCTGGCATCCAGTACTTTTTGCTGCTCTTTTAAAAAAGCTCAAATTTTTAGCTGTATTGAAGGAGGGCAATTTTCATCTAGCCAATTAAAATGCTTTTTATTCACAGAAATCACTGTGAAAATTATCCTCCCTAAATTTAAACAATTTAGATTTCTTAAAACAGAAACTGTTTTCAAAATCTAACCTCATATCGTAAGTGATAATAGTGTTTATTGTGAGTTGGATATTTGCGGGATATAAACCTTTTAAATAAATCTTTTAAGAATCTGCAGTTGGACAGTGGGATAACCAAGTTTAGTTTAAACATGCAAAACAGATGAAAAAAAGATACAGATTATCCACACTATCTATTAATCTTAACTTCAGTTAGTTTTACCTTGAATTGATGCACTGAGAGGCAATCTTCACAGTCTCCAGGCAGCTTGCAGATCTTGCAAGCTCATTTTCAAAGGGAAATTCCCTGTGGAGTTTCATTTTGAAAATGTGGTAGTATAAACCCTTGTGGTGCAAAAATACCCACAGACCTTGTACCTGCTTTATAGTAGGTGAAATCTGCATATGAAAATAAAATCACTCAGGTACATTTTAAAAGGAGCGCACATGCACCCATAAAGATGCGTATTGGGCACGTGAGCAAAAATATGCTTAATTTTATATCATACGTGCAAATGCACACATATCATTTAAAATAGCCCTACTGTGAATATGTGTGGAGCCTTTACACATGTATTCACGAGTGACCATGGAGGGAGAGAGAGGGAGAGAGAGACTGTTAGAGTGATACGCTATATATCTTCCACTATAAGAGGGGCACTTTCAACTCAGGGTGAGTTTGGGTGGGGGGGGGGGGGGATGTTGTTACAAGGGTCTACAAAACCCTTGTGCCCTAGTCAGACCAATATAACATCTCCCCCTCCCAAAACCCAACTTGAGTTGAAAGTGCCCCTCTCACAGTGGGAGATATATAGAGTGTCAGATTGTCTCACTGTTTTGTGACCCACATACACATGTATAGGGCTGTTTTTGCATGTACACACACCGGTTATGCTGTGACAGGGGTAGGCGTATACTTTAAAAATTTGTGGACAGTCTGCAGGTAAAAAAGTACCTGTAGACTCTCCTGTCTTTGAAGATTACCCTCTCTATGCTATTACATATTGAAAATCCTGAACTAGAAGATATACTATTGTGAACCTTTTAAGGCATACTTTAATTACAGTAGAGCCCTAAAACTTCAGAAACTGCAATTTTTGCTTACCAGTCAGCTGTTTACTTCCTACAGGCAATTGATCAGCTGTTTTCTACATTTTTGTCTGTCTTATCTGCTGCCCAGCTGAAACTGATCCTAATCATTCTGGTATTTTTTTTATTTTTGCTAGGAAAATGAAAAATTATATAAGCAAGTAAAAGAACTCCAGACCCAGAACAAGACGAATGAAGAAATGATGTTCAAAGAAAATCAATGTCTAATGGCTGAGTTATCAGCTTTGAAGTTAGTATTTTTATAATTTGGAACATTTTTAAGAAATTCACCTTAGTAAATTTATAAAATAAAGTTTTATATAGAATTTCTAAAAAACAAAAATAGAAAGCCCTCTGGGAATTTTGTATGGACTATTCAATAATCATTTCTATGTGGCATCACTTGACTATTTATATTTTACTTTTTTCCCATCAACCTCGTTCAGCCGTACTTTTGGGTATGACTCTCCCTCTCTTTCCTGTTTCACCCCAACTCCCCAACCAAAAAATGTCTAGCATGCACAGGAATTTCATATAGCCGCCACCATGTAAGTCTTTTCCATCTTTTTTTATTCATCCTGCCAAGTGGATGCATCCTTTAGCTCTCTCAAGAAACATTTTTTCTTGACACCTAGAGTATCTTCTGAGACTCAAATTTTTTCATCTTTTTCCCCCGTGAGCTTCAAAAAATAATCTTTTTCCTTCATCTCAGCTTCTCAACTTCATTTGACTAGGAACAGTGGAAACTTTTCCTCCGCTCAAAATTGTTTTTGATATTGGCTCATTGGTCTTCAGCAATATGGCCCAAAAGCAACTATGTCATTTCAAGAGGCCCTACCTGCACCTGCAAAATGTTCATTTTGGACCACCACTCAAGCTGCAAGTGTTCACTGTGACCTTCATATAATGGTCCAAACCGTGCTACATACACCAGAATGTTACCCAGAGGAAGAAGAATTAGGAAGATGCAATTTTCAGAAATCTTCTCTGCTCCTTTGAAGTTCAGTTCATCTTTTTCTATGGTTAAACAAAAAGAAGAGGAGCATTTGAGCACTTCACATTGAAGGGAGTAAGGCCTTCTACTTGCAAGGAGCCTTCATTGCAAAGGAAATCTCTCGCCTCACTCCTATTTATTTATTTATTTAAAAACTTTTCTATACTGTCGCTAAGTTATATACCATCGCAATGGTTTACATGTAGGCACATATTTAATGTAGGTAAAAGTGTACTATAGTACATTCTAACAGGTGCCGTCAAAGGTTCGGTTACAATAAATCATTAGACATAGTCATTTAGCGAAGTAGTGTTACGGTTCCAGCTGCTGCACAGACTCCCCTCCACCAGTGGACCCAGTGAACCCTGCTTGGAACCATAACTTCCAGCTCATTTTTGGTCCCTGTCCTACTGCCTCCGTGCCACCTGAGGACTTCCATGAGTTCTCGACCCTGGCTGCCCAAGGCCTTCTCTCCTGACCACAAGACACCTAGACTCCTGCCCTACTTAACCCTGTCTGTTTTTCCCCTCAATGCTTCAGCATCGAGTCCTCCTTGGCTCCCTGCTTTAGCCACTCTTGTTTTGCAACCTTCCAAGGCCTTTCCTTGTATTCCCATGTGGCCTCGGGCCTTCTGATTCTAGTTATGCTAGATTTTCCTGTGGCCTTTGGGCCTTCTGTTCTGCCTTTTGCCTTGCCCTGTGGCCTGCAGACCTTTTGAAACTTCCTTCCCTTGTGACCTACCCTAGGCCTCTCTGTTTCCTGACCTTTGGCCTAACCTGAGACTTCTAGGTCTCTTCATTGTTTCTAAACCTCTCTCAGCCTTGCCCCTCAGGGCTTTCGTTGCCTATGCTGCCTTCGGACATTCTGGTTTCCATGTTCTGTGTAGTGCTCGTCCTGGTTTGTTCTGTCTTGTCCTAGTCTGTCTTGCCGTAGTCCCTGTTGCAGTATTCCAGTTCCATGCTTACCTGCGCTCTTTTCCTATGTTTACCCATACTCTGTTCCAGTATTCCAGTTCCACGCTTACCCATAAGCTGTTCCAGTATTCCTGAGTTCAGTCTTACCTCCACACATCTTCGATCTGTTCTTGAATCCCATTCCAGCCTGCATGCCACTCCAGAACTCCATTCCAGCCTGCACTCCACTCCAGAATCCCATTCCAGCCTGCACTCCGCTCCAGAATCCCATTCCAGCCTACACTTCATCCTAGAGCTCCAGCCTAGTCTGCACTTGTTCATTTCTCCAGCCTCACCGGATTGCCCACACTTAATTCCTGCCTTGCTGTCCTGTGCCACTCCAGGAGGCGGTGGTGTCCACAACACCACCTCTACAGGTGCCCGCACAACAGGTAGAGATATTCTCCAATGAACACAATGGCCAAAGCCATCCAGCCATGCAGTTTGTCTTGATGCAGTTTGTCTTCAGTAAAAGTTGAACACAATGGGATCAGTTTGGCTCCTAGATTCACTAAATATCTAAATTTAGGAACCTAAAATTATTCAGGAAAAGACAGAAGGCACCGTCACACAGTCCGAGGACTATACAGTAGATTAGTCTACGAACTCCACACCACAATAAAGCATAGCGATAATACTAGATGTGACAAAACTACTGGTGTAAGTACCTTGGTACAATTGGTCAGAAACTACTTCACTAATGTCTATGTTTAATGATATATTGTAACCGAACCTTTGACGGCACCTGTTAGAATGTACTATAGTACACTTTTACCTACATTAAATATGTGCCTACATGTAAACCGTTGCGATGGTATTTAACTTAGCAACGGTATAGAAAAGTTTTTAAATAAATAAATAAAAATAAAAAGTAGGTGGCTACAGAGGTGGTGTTATGGCAGGGAAACAAAGTTGGAAACTAAAGAATGATGTAAGGGCCTAAATCTAGGTAAATGAATAGCAGGCCTAAATGTAGCCCCTAACTTTTATGTGAATTTTCAGCTGAAAACTTAGACTTCTAATTTCAACTGAAAATAAGCACCTAACAATAGGAGCCTAAATTTAGGAGCTCAACTTTTTAAAAAATATCTGCCCCAGTGTGTCAACAGTGGTGCCAAAAGAGATTAGCATTGAAAGCAGCATAATGCATCAACCATGATGCTAAAGAAGAGCAGGATTGAAAACCAGTCTGTGTCTAAGCTTAGTGCCAAGAAACATCATACACTGAAAGATCAATGGTACCAACATGCTTTGGTGAATGATAATAGCTTGCCGAAGTGGAGATGTATTTAGGCTTTGTAGTGTCCATTGGCATTAAGGTACTTTGTGGGATCCATGCCTTCCATTATGGTTCTGGAAACAGATGACTTTTCAGCAACAACTACATCGGTAGCATTGGCTTTAAGACCAAGGCAAAAAATGGATGAAGATTTCAAACAGATATATATATTAATTATCTAAAGAATCTAATGTCAACAGTGTCTGCTGTTTCTACATTGGAAATCAACCAATTCTGGAAGTACATGTTCTTCCAGATACACATATCACTCCTGCACAGAAAATGTCACACAGCACCTCTGACCCTGTGTTAAGTGGCGCACATAAAGGGGAGACCACCTCAAAGGCGACCATTTTCAAGATGGATTAAGAAAGCCATAGTGTCTGCATATTTACTTCAGGGGCTGTAATTGCCGGAAGGCATCGGGACCCATTCAGCAAGAGCATAGTCTTCATTGTGAGCGGAATTACCCATAGTAAATCTATTTGATATATGTAAAACGGAAACTTGGACAACTCTAGGTCCACTTGCCAAGCCTTATAGTGAAATAAGATGCTAATTTTGGGACAGCTGTCTTAATAGTGAATTTGCAATCCACCCACCCAATGTAATGGCGCTTTAAACATTCCACAGGTTCTTGACCGGTGAAGCAGAAGGACAAGGAAGGAGAAATTAAGACTTGCCTGATAATATCCTTTCCTTTCCTTCTGCTACACCGGTCAAGAAGCCCACCCTGGGATGTGCAAATTGGGCTACCTATATGAGAGTGAGATCTAATTAATTAAATGCTATAAATTGTAAAAAGAAAAGACAAAAATTAATAAAAGGGGGAAATGGTTTGAGGTGAATTTTCATTCCTTCAAATATTTTTAAGACTAGATTTTTTAGTTAAAGTGCTTCTCATAGTGTAAGTTGATGATTTATCTCAAAGAAAGGATAGAGATTACATTTTTGGGTGGATTTTTTTTTTTTGTTGAGATTAGGTCAACATTTTAGATTTCAATTATTACATTTTTGTGTTTGCTAGTTCCTATAATTTAAATTTAGCTTTGACAGTAGTACACTGGCTGTATCTGGATCCATGCATGACATACATACAGGTGATGTCATTAAAAAAAAAAAAAAAAAAAAAAACCTCTGCCAATTGCTGGATCAGGGGACTAAACCCACAGATTCTTGACTGGTGTAGCAGAAGTAAAAGAAAGAAAATTATCAGGTAAGTCTTAATTTCGACTTAATGGTCTTGTCCTCAAAGAACTTATCCAAACCACTTTTAAACCCAGCTACACTACTTCCCTAACTACATCCTCAGGGAATGAATTCCAGAGCTTAATCATACATTAAGTGAAAAAGAATTTTCTCTGATTTGTTATAAATGTGTTACTTTCTAACTTCATGGAGTGCCCCCTTGTCCTTCTATTATCAGTAAGAGTAAATAACTGACTCACGTTTACCTGTTCTAGTCCTCTCATGATTTTATAGACCTCTATCATATCCCCCCTCAGCTATCTCTTCTCCAAGCTGAATAGCCCTAACCTCTTTAGCCTTTCTTCATAGGGGAGCCGTTCCATCTCCTTTATCATTTTGGTAACCCTTCTCTGTACTTTCTCCAGTGCAACTATTTCTTTTTTTGAGATGCAGTGACCAGAACTGCACACAGTACTCAAGGTGCGGTCTCAACATAGAGCGATACAGAAGCATTATGATATTCTCTGTTTTATTCCACATTCCCTTCCTAATAATTCCTAACATTCTGTTTGCTTTTTAGACCGCTGCAGCACAATAAATCGACAATTTCAATGTATTATCCATTTAACACCTAGATCTTTTTCCTGGGTGGTAACTCCTAATATGGAAGTTATGGTTTTGAGGTGTTTGAGTGGATTCTTGGGTACTGTGGCAGATGACCACGCCCACGGGGAGGAGCCCCATGGGAGCCACAGTACTGGGCTAGACTCAGGACACACAAACACAGAGTTTTGTCTTTTATTGTACAGCTGATGTATACCACCAGAGGTGGCAGTAGTGAGGTGATCCAGAGGTAACAGTCCAGGGACCCTCGGCAGAGGGAACCCGTCTCACCAAGATGGTATAGGGAGATCCAGGTGTAAGTTTCCCAGCACGGCAGAGCTATAGATGAGACAGACTGAGAATTAGATTACTCACTAGATGGTAGCTGTAAGGTTGACGATTCCACCAGGCAGAAGTAGATGGTTACAGGCACCGAGGCAGGGCAAGTACCTGATCCCAGTAAGATACCTGAAAGAAAGCAGAGGGCCCCCGAGGAGCGGGTACCCAGGTTAGAGAATACCCTGAAGGGCAGAGAGAGCTTCCAGCGGCAGCACGGAAACAGCAGAGTAGCTTAAACTGGACGAGTCCAATCCTTGCTAACTCAATGAGCTAGCAAACAAGCGTAGGCTAAATACCCAGATGGCGTGATGCCATTCGAGGGGGAAGCCCCCGAGGTTCCTGCCATGACATGGATAAAGATGTGTGTGGCATGCGTGGCGTGTGGCTTGCGTGCCCTTATGAGAAACATGGTGTGAGGCTTTGCCATAGCAGTTCCGGGGACGCAGAGAATGCGGCTTGCAGACACAGTGGTAGTCATCTTCCCAAGGCTAGCAGGGAGAGCAGAGAAAAAGGTGAGGCACAAGGGTCGAAGCCTTCTGAGACCGACGGACGCAACAGTGTAAATACAGCATGGTTTATTTTTCCCTATGTGCATCACCTTGCACTTGTCCACATTAAATTTTATCTGCCATTTGGATGCACAATCTTCCAGTCTCGAAAGTTTGTTCAACAATTTATCCCAATCCCCATGTGTTTCAACTACTCTAAATAATTTTGTGGCATCTGAAAATTTGATCACCTCACTCATCATATTCCTTTCCAAATCATTTATATAAATACAAGCCGTTAAGCCCGTTAAAACGGGCTACATCCCTCTGTCTCTCACCTCCCCCTCATTCTCTCTCCCCTCACTCTTCACCACCCCCTACCTCCCTCCCTCACCCACTCCTCCCTCTCCTCTCACTCAGTCCCTCCCTCCCACTCAGTCTCACCCCCTCCCTCCCTCTCACTCACACTCAGTCCCTCCCCCTCCCCCTCAGTCCCACTCCCTCCCCCTCCCCCTCAGTCCCACTCCCTCTCTCTCAGTCCCACTCCCTCCCTCCCTCTCTCTCTCAGTCCCACTCACTCCCTCTCTCCCTCCCTCTCTCTCCCCCCTCCCTCTCTCTCCCCCCCCTCACTCAGTCCCACTCCCTCCCTCCCTCTCACTCAGTCCCACTCCCTCCCTCTCACTCAGTCCCACTCCTCTCTCTCCTCCCCTCTCACTCAGTCCCTCCCTCTCTCTGTCAGTCCCTCCCTCTCTCTCTCCTCCCTCGCTGCCGCCGCAGCCGCTGCCACCCGACGCCGCCGCCGCTGCCACCGCCGCTGCCACCCGACGCCGACGCTACCACCGGACGCCGCCACCGCTGCTGCCACTCAACACCGCCGCTGCCTCCCGACGCCGCCGCTGCCACTGGACGCCGCTGCCACTCGACGCCGCCATTTTTTTTCTTTTTTTCTGGCTCAGACCGACGTGCTCGCCCGCACATGCGCGGTACAGCTGGTCTCTACTGCGCATTTGCGGCACGTCGGTCATCCTTCGTTTATTAGGTAGGATATTAAAAAGCACCGGTCCAAGTACACATCCCTGAGACACTCCTCTGTTTACCCTTTTCCACTGAGAAAACTGACCATTTTCTGTTGTGGGAACGAGCGGTGATTCCCACAGGCCTGGAGACAAACTAGTCTGATTCTAGCCTTCTTAAAACAGTATCTCTTTATTATAATTTCACACATGCACAACAATAAACTGTCTTCTCCAAAAAACAGTGTACTTTTTTTACTTACAGTGTGTTGCTACCTCTCAGCTCAGTGTTTGGACAGTATTGCCTACAAGATCTGCCTTCCTCCCGGAGACCTGGCCTGGTCTGCCTATCCTCACCTGGATTCCAGCTCTTATTCCCCAGTCTCTGGTTATGCCCTCTGAGCCTCATGTGCCCCGCAAGATCCCGCACATAGAGCATACTCTCCTTAAGGCATTTAAGGTGGACCAGGCATCTAGCCTGGGCCTGCACAGGAAAATAGGGGAACACTAGGGGCGCTGCCTCACACTTATCTTTTAACCAGTTTGTAGTCCACGAAAGGACATCACCTCCTATCCCATGACTTTTTAGTTTTCTTAGAAGCCTCTTATGAGGAACTTTGTCAAATACCTTCTGAAATCCAAATACACTACTTCTATCGGTTCACCTTTATCCACGTTTATAAACCCCTTCAAAAAAATTTACCAGATTTGTGAGGCAAGACTTCCCCTGGATAAATCCATGCTGATTGTGTTCCATTAAACCATGTCTTTCTATGGTTGTATCAATGTTTGTGCTTTTTAAAATCTTGATTTATTTATTTTAAAACTTTCTAGACTTCCCAAAGCAATCTATTCAATAAAAATCCACAAACTGACAATATAAATAAGCACAAGACATTTTTATGATTAACATTTGTAATTTTGATAAATCTAGATAGTTGTTTCTTCATATCTGTGTTTATCTAAAATGTTTTTAATCTGTTCTTCCATTTGTTATGTTGGTGTAAGAATGTATATTTTTTTCAACTTTCATAAGAATAATTTGTTCTTGGAGTAATTGTTCTTCTCCAGATGTCCTGGTTTAGAGTCAGGTGGCACTATTATAATATACACTATATATAGGGCCGTCTTGTTTCAGCCAGTAATTGTTTCGTATAACCAAGCCTAAATAACCATTTACTAAATCCTGCCCTACTTTTATGGAATTTATCTTGTGTGTTTCAGTTATTTCTATGTATACTTTTCATTGTGATTCTCTTTGTTTTTCCAAGATCAAAAAGGAACCAACAATTGATGCTGTGTCTTAGAGCACAGCTAGTTTTAGTGCCCAGTTTATAAGCGCTGAAAACTTCTCTTGAATATTACATGACAAATTATATAGCTGATAAGTATGAATCCATTGAAAATATATCCTTGGAGAAAACTTATATTTAAGCAATTACCTTTTTCATGACGATAGCATTTTATAATTAACTTTTATACTAAGTAGTTACAAGAGATACTGACTTATGAATAATCACAAGAAAGCATTCAGTGTGTGCTGCTGCTAATAGAGCAAGAGACTTTGTAAGATCTTCCATCTTCAAACTGATTTTGTTATTTTCTTTTCAACTAGAGAGAAAATGATTGAAGGTAATATTCAGCAGTTTGCAGGTCATGATTCTGAACAATTTAAGAAATGGAATTTTACAAACCTAATGTCAGAACTTCGAGCTGCACAGGTAAAATAAAATGCTTTATGTTTGTGTTCAGTTAAAAAACAAATGAGTTTACAAATGTGAAATAGCTTGCATTAGTGAACTTAACATAGAACCTGTTCTATATGGTACTATTGCAAAATAGAATATAGATACATATGGAGGTAGATATTCAAAACTAGCTAGTTAGGGAAGTTAGCCAGATAAATGTATCTGGCTAACTTAGCCAGAATATTCAGAGGTGCGACTGCATCGCCAAATATACCCAAATGACTTTTTTGGTTAGCAGGATAAATTTATCCAGTTAACTTTAGAGCCTACTCTTATCCAAAAAAATTAAAGGTGAATTTTCTAAAGGTTATGGATGGAAAAATTAGCATATATGCATTTAAATGATATGTATCCACACATATGCTATTTTATAAAGCTCAAATATGCACATGTAAATATACAAGTTTAGAAGAGGGGCGGTCTAGGGACATTCTGGGACAGAGCCAACAGTTACGCATGTAAGTTGCTATTTTATAAGAGACTTATGCATGCAGATTTGGCAGCTTATTTGCATATATTTACACTTGCTTATTATCTGGCATAAGTGATATTAAATACTTTTATTGTGAAATACTGAGTGGGTGGAGGGTCTTGGAGAACTGTGGAGAGCTCAGGCTGAAAAACCAGGAGGGTCTCAATGATCTACACATGGACCGACAAACTGGACTAATTGGTAAAACTGATAATTTCATTCATGTTTGCATGTTACAAAATTAACAAACTTACATGCGTAAACAGCAACTTACGGATGGAGGGGGTAAATGCCATTTAAAATACTCATGTAAAATCTCTATGTGTATATTTTTTTAATTTAAAATAAAAATATGCGTGTACAGCCGATCAGCACCACTTAAGGTGCTACTTATCTGGCTAAGAAAGATAGCCGGAGATTTATGCGCCTATCTTACATAGGTGGACAAGTAGCATTTTTAAGACTTATCTGGTTATCTTACTTAGCCAGATAAGTAGCACTTTTAAGATTTATCTGGCTAAGTAGCAGATTTATCTGGCTAAGTAGCACTAAAACCGCCATTTATCCATCTAACTTGAATATCTATTTGCACATATTTTTTATATTCACACGAATGTTGCAGGGTAGAGTTACGTACACAGTAACTGAATGTAATCCACTTTGTAGTGGCTGAAATTCGAAATATTAAAAAAAAAAAAAAGAGATACCAGGTTATAAATTCCTGGGGTAGATTGGCATGTGTGCAGGTGTTTTAAAGTTATATTCCCTGCGTAAGTCTGAACATCGCCACTTATCTGGCTAAGTTAGCCAGATAAGTAGCTCCTCCCAGTTATGCCCCCTTCCTGCCCACCACTTAGCAAGCTAACTACTTACACTGAGTGGTTATCCAGCTAAGTGGCAGCCACTGAATGCAGCCAGATAATCAAATGCTGCCACTCAGCCAGATAAGTTAGAACGTCTCTGAGAACAAACAGGATGGTAATCCTCACACATGTGTGACATCGTCAGATGGTGCCCTGATCTGGAACTTTGATTTCAAAGATGCCGTACTACGCATGTGCAGCTGTAGTCATCACCCTGCCCCCTAGGCAGAGTCCCTCAGTTTCTTTTTTTCTGTGAGCCGTGTGGTCACGGGAGCCGTGTGTGTCATGGTATTTAGCTTTGCTCTCTCCTCACAGTTTTTGTAAGTGATTTTTTCTAGAGCTGCAGCTGTTTTTCTTTCCTTTACCTTACGGTAGTTTTATTTTATTTTTACTTTTTCCTTTCCTTTCCACGGTCTGCCAGCCTCATGGCAAGCCTTAGTCGCTGTGCAGTCTGGCAGAGTCTATTACTATCCCTTATTAAATACTGTGCCTGCAGTTTAGTATCTGTGTCCTTTCCTTGCTCTGTCTGTTTTTGTACCTCTGTCAGGTGCTGGCAGGACTGAATGCAGTCCGTGGGTGATCTGTGTACGTCACTGAGCCTGGGGACTCACCTGAGTTCTAACTGGGCAGGAGTTCCATGTTGTTTCACCAATCGATCGGCATCGATGGAGGTTTAGACAGTGAAGAGATTGTTCCTGTGGGGTGGGGGGGGGGTGGAGCTCATCCTCCCTACATTCAAAGGAACTAGTCTTCATGGGCAGGAACCCTGGATGACATAGCCTCCTGTGTGCATGTGATGGCTTTGAGAGAGAGGGTGAGCTGGAACCTGGGCAAGCAGCTTGCTGCCGCACCTTCGGTGCCATACCCAGTAAAGTTTGCCTGGCACATCTGTGAGCAGCACACCGTTTATCTGACACATTGATGTCAGGATCACGTTGGGGACCAGGACTGCCATTGAGCACCATGGTCACCCTGGTTGCCATCGAGATGTCGGGGTGCCCTTGATACTATCGAGGTGCCTGAATGCCCTTAATGCCATAAGGACCTTCTATGCCGTAGGCATCATCTCAATGCATCAGAGTCATTGAATGCCTTGGGCTTCAATGTGGTGGAGTAGTGGCAGCGACCTCTAGTGTCAGGGACCAGGACTGCCATCGAGCGCCATGGTCCTCTTCGATGCCATTGGAGCCACACTCGATGTGCCATCAATGCTTTTGGGGCCATTGAGGTCATGGATGCCATCGCCCTCGATCCCATCAAGGGGCATGAATGGCCACTCTCTATGCCATCAAGGTACATGGCCTCAATGCTGTTGCAACTCTCAATCCCATGGAGGTGTGTGGCCTCAAAGCCATGACCACCCTTGAAGCTGGTCATGGCTTTGAGCTGCCTCGATACCATCAATGTCCTTGATGCCATCGAGTTGCGGGGCCGCCATGGAGGCCATCAGGCATGTTGGCCACCAATGCCATTCATTGCCACTCTCAACAATGTCAAGCACCATTAACATGGCACTGGAATTGCCATTGAGCGCCCAGGTTGTCCTCGAGGCCATCGACCATGGGGGCTTATGAGAGCTCTCGAGTGCCACTGAAGCCCTTGGGTGACAGAGGTTTCGGCCTTGGATGGATTGAGCACCAAGGTTGCCATCCACTCAAGGCACCCCAGACTGCACAGTAGTCTGGGGTCCTCCAGAAGCCCATGCAGTCTAGTTGGCATGCTTGCGTTTCGATGACAGATTGCAGAGTCAAGCGGTCCGGATAATGTTGGACAATGCAACGACAGTGGCTTACATCAATTGGCAGGGAAGAACCAAGAGCCAGCAAGTGTTGCAGGAAATAGCCCAACTTATGGAATGAGCAGAATTGTATCTTCAGGAGATGCCAGCTTTGCACATTGCAGAAAAAGACAATGTAAGAGCTGACTTCCTCAGCAGACAGAGTCTGGATCCAGGAGAATGGGAATTATCAAGCGAGGGGTTTCAGCTAATAGTGGATCACTGGGGCCTTTCGTTCCTGAATCTACTGGTGACTTATTTCAATGCGAAGGTTCCTCTCTTCTTCAGTCTCAGGAGAGATCCAAAGTCCTTTGGCATCAATTCCCTCGTGCAGGAGTGGTCGGAGGGAAAATGTGGCTCATGTTGGGCAGGATGATTTGGAAAATCGAGTATTACAAGGAGATGACGCTTCTGGTGGCACCATCTTGGTGCAGAAGACTGTGGTGTGCAGATTTGCGAAGGCTCCTGGTGGACTACCCCTTCCGGTTTCTGACGCACAGGGATCTCCTATGGCAGGAGACTGTTCTTCATGAAGATCTGACTCTATTTTGTCTTACAGTATGGCCCTTGAGAGGGCTCGGTTGCTGAAGTGTGGATATTCCCTCCCTCCTACGATGCTATACTATCTCCCATATAGACAGTCCTATATTCATTATATGAAGGAGCTCTATGTTCACCTGTTGTTAAGCTTTTATGTTCGCCTGTTGTTAAGCTTTTATGTTCGCCTGTTAAGCTACATTTCTACGCTGCTCTTGTGTTATCCCCCTTCCAGTTCTTTCTCCCTGTTAATATGTACTTTCAAACCTGCTGTTCAAATGTGCACCGGTATGATGTCCCTACTAATACCGGTATATAAAAGTCTATAAATAAATAAATAAATAAATATTCTACTACGGTGATTGTCACTCTGCTACAAGCAAGAAAGTTCTCCACTTCCTTAGCCTATGTGCGGGTTTGGGAGTATTTGAGGCTTGGTGTGAAGATTGAGGGGTTCCCCCTCTTTCGGTTAAGATCCCACTCATTTTGGAATTTTTGCAGGATGGATTGAGTAAGGGGTTGACCGTTAATTCATTAAAGGTACAAGTGGTAGCTCTTGCCTGTTTCCAAGGTCAGGTGAATGGTGGACTCTTGTCAGCTCATCCAGATGTGACCCGTTTCTTGAAAGAAGTGAAACATCTTCATTCTCCCTTGCAGTTACCAGTGCCTTTGGAAGTCTTTATCTAGTTTTGTATTTCTTAGCAGAGCCTACATTTTGACCGATGTGTGGCCTTTCCTTGAGGATACTGACCTTAAAAACAGTGTTTCTCATGGCAATTTGTTCTGCGTATTAAGTATCTGAACTACAGGCCTTGTCTTACCAGGAGCCGTTTTTACAAGTAATCCAGGAGCTAAAGTGGTCTCGGATTTTCACTTGAATCAGTCTATTTCCCTGCCATCTCTGGACAGGGCAAAATATGTGGAGGAATATTGACTGTTACGGCCCTTGGATGTCAAAAGGCATGTTTTGCAGTATTTGGAGGCTTTGGAACCTCTCAGAAAGACTGATTGACTGTTTATTCCCTATGGTAGGAATAAACCGGGTGAGCCAGCATCACGGGCTACAATAGGCCACCTGATTAAGGAGATAGTCATGGCCGCATACATGGATGCTGAGCAGCTGTTGCCTAGTTAGGTTAAGGCTCATACCACCAGGGCTCAAGCAGTGTCATGGGCAGAAGTTAGATTATTGTCTCCCATCAACATTTGCCAAGCTGCTACATGGTCCTTCTTATACATTTTTTCTAGGCATTATCGTCTGGATGTGCAGGCCCAGGGTGTCGCAACCTTCACACGTGTGGTTTCACTGCACCGAGAGCCCTGTTTAGGAGTAGCTTTGGTACATCCTACTGGTTTTGGATTCACCTGTCTGTATGCTAAGAAAGGAGAAATTACTACTTACCTTATAAATTCATTTTCCTTAGTATAGACAGGTGAATCCAACTTCCCACCCTTGGCTGCCAAATGGTTGTGCTATGGTCCGCCTGTGTGTCTGTGTGTTCCAGGGAGTACTGGTAAGTGTCAATTCAGTCCCTAGATTAGTGTTATTACACTCTTTGTCTGAGCTGAATGTTTTCCAGTTGTCTGAGTGCTGGAATAGTAATCTGTTAATAATGAAGTTTTATTAGTTTGTCCATAGTTGGCTTTTGCAAAGAATACTGGTAGGCTGATGTCACTGCAGGGGTATATATATACTGTGATGTCAGCTTTGCTCCATCTCCATCTGCTGATAGAGGTGCATAACCCACTGGTTTTGGATTCTCTTGTCTGTACTAAGGAAAAGGAAATTATAAGGTAAGTAGTAATTTCTCCTTAACATTCTGCAGCTCAATTAGCAGGAATAAAAGTGTGCATACAATAATGTACATATCACGCTTACCAAATAATAATGTGTGTGTGAACTTCTGAACCCCGCCCCGAAATGCCCATTAACTGCCCCTTTTTATCTCTTTTACATTCGCACTCAACACTGCAAATTCACGCAAACTTCAGGCTTCTGGAAAAGGTGATCTGCTACTTACATGTGTACCTTCCAATTTTACGCACTGAAACCTTTTGTCAATTAACTCTGAAAAAATCAGAAGGAATATACATAAGTACAAACCCTGCCCTCAGAATGCCTCTTCTCAGTTCACATAAAAGTCCATGCATATGCAGGTTAGATGCATACTTTTTTAGAAAGCAGGATTTATGCATGTAAATTACTTACTAAATTACCTCCTTAGGGTTGAATTTGCAAACATCGCGCATAAAAAAGCCAGCAAATTTATGCATAAATGACACCAAGTTTCAAAGCGGATATAGGCGTATAAGTGCGTTTTGAAAGTTATCCCACCAAATCTTTCTGCACAAGTTACTACACCTCTTAAAGGTCTCCACAAATTTTTCTTGAAAATGTACACACATATTTTTTAAAATCCAAAAGCATGTATGTAAATCCAAACCCCTCTCCCAGGAATGCTTCCACTCAGTTCGGGTAAACTTATTATATGCATGTGTAGGTTTACTCGTAAATCATATTTAGGCTTTTGTAAAAGGCCATGTCTGCATGTAAAACTCTACTTTACTAGCAGAAATCCCTTTGAAAATTACTTTATTACTGCATTTTATTACGTCATAATGTAATGTACAGATCTCATTAGTAAATAGGCTATTTATTAGGGATGTGCAGACCAAAAGTTTAAGTTCATAAGTCCATAAGTCGAAAGGGGGGGTCATTTGCGGTCAATATGGACATATGGAGAATTCCATAAGTTGAGACTATGTCCATATGTGCAAATAAAAATTTAAACCCCTCACCCGCCTTAATCCCCCCCCCCTAAGACTTACCAAAACTCCCTGGTGGTCCAGCAGGGGTCAGGACGCCATTTCTGAACTCCTTTGCAAGGAGCACGTGAGGTTGGCGTCACGTCAGAGTGACGCGGCGTCACGTGATTCCCCTCGGGTCCGCTCCTGGACCCTCGTTGGGCCCAAAAGGCACTTTTGGCCAGCTTGGGGGGGTCAGGAGGCCCCCCCAAGCTGGCCAAAAGTGCCTTTTGGGCCCAACGAGGGGTCCGGGAGCGGAACCGCGATGGACCACGTGACGTCGGCGTCACGTCGGAGTGACGCCGACGTCACGTGATTCCCCACGCGTCCGCTCCCGGACCCTCACGGAACTTTTGGCCAGCTTGGGGAGTTTTGGTAAGTCTTGGGGGGGGGGGATTAAGGAGGGTGAGGGGTTTAAATTTTTATTTAGATCAACAATCGCGATTTCCAACTTATTCAACATAGCTATGTTGAATAAGTTGGAAATCCAATCGTTTACGCCACATCACTTTTTTAAGTTAAAAAAAAAAATAAGTTGCGTTTTCCATTTAAGTTCAAAACGAATGCACACCCCTACTATTTATAGCAGAAATACAATGGAAAACATTCATAAGTCATGGGCAAATGCATCTTTTCAAGAATAAAAATAAGTTTATAGTAGATGTCAGCCATCAGTTATCAAACATGTTATGAAATAATAATATTGGAGATTTCTGTAAAGAACTCAATTTCTATTCCAGTCATCCATATCCCATTTAAAAGTTTCTTGTAGTTTAATTTAGTCCCCTTTACTAGGTCTCCCATTTCCCTCAAGATATAGGAAAAGGGGAACCAAATGCTGGGCATTTAAAGGCTGATGTACTAAAGTGTAAATTTTTTCGCTAAATTGAGTTTTACTTGAAAAATTATGCACAATGCCCAGAAATACGCAAAAAGGCTAAACCATAGGCATTACACAAAACTAAAAATGTTTGCAAAAGTGGCCTTTGCAATTTTAAACTTGTGCATACATTACACTATGTGTTAAATTTTATTTAAATATCCTAGTAATGAGCTGCTGCAATGTAAAATTGTGCAAAGCTGCTCATTAATGGTGAATTTTGTGAAAACAGGCACAAAAATGGCTTTGCAGTTATGTTTTTGCAAGAAAAATAACTACAACTCAAAGAAAGCCTCAGAGGAATGGGGCTTTGTACAAAGTGGTTTGGCCTTCCACCCCCTTGTAACAAGATCGGTCTAATGGTCCAATGAGCCATGTGGCAAAGGAGCACTAGGGATCAGCTGATGCTATTTTGAAAAATGGCACTGCCCACAGAAGACTTGCATCATATAGAATAAGCTTGGGGGAACTGGGACTGTTGGGGTTTGGGTCAGCTTTTAGGATAAGAGGCAGGGTTTGGGCAGGTGAGGATTATCTAGCCCCTTGATTTACTGCATTTAGGCCCCACAAGGGACTTGGGTTGGGTGGCTAACTGGACCACCAGGCTTGCCAAGTTACATGGCTTGGACCAGTAAGTGGGATGGGGAGCCCATTGACCATCAGGCTGTTTTTATGACAGTTGGGGGGGGGCTTCAAATGAGTCACAAAGCCCTTTAAGTGCGAACCAGTTTGCGAATCCAGGGCCAGGTTTGCATGTTGCCACAGTTGGGTATACACTAAGAATGTCTCGTGCAGTTTTGCTATGGATGCTCATTAGCATCTGTTGTAATATTCCATGCAAATGGCCCTCTAACCTATGGTAAACTTTTAAGTAACAACATTTTAAAATGAATTGTCATAATTTTCATTGTTTTTTATTCATGTTTTGTTTGAAGCATTCTGAAAAGTGTTTTTAAATTACTTATTTTGTCTTTAAAATAAAGAAGGTAGAAGCCAATTTATTGGAAGAGATAAAGCAACTAAAGCAAGACAAGCATGTTCTTGAAATAGATTTGGGCCAGATGAGAAAAGAGAGAGATCTTTCTAAAGCACAGGCTGCTTACACTTCAGGTAACTGTTTAATTATCCCAGAATATTATTTTTCATGTATATATTATTGTAGTTGCACTTATAATACATAATACACATTTTCAAATCAAACTTTGTACCCATGGGCCGTTAAGCTCCCGGTGGAATTTGAAAATTACCTTCTTTAAGGGCAGTTTTCAAAGAAATTTGCCCAGGTAGCAAAGGAGTTACCTGGATACATCCCCAGCAATGAAAACTGCCCTCCCCCAGTGGGTAAATGTTCCCAAGTTGTTTCACAGTGTGCATACTTTTAGCCGAGTGAAAGGATCATACCCGGGTATGGGGAAGGAAAAGTACACATGGAGATTTCATTTTGTGGTAAAACGTGCAAAGTCCATGGGTATTTTTATACATAAGAGTTTTCCAGGCCCTAATTTTCAAAGAGAAACTTTTTTTTTGAAGGTCTGTATCTACGGATCTGCCAGAAAATCCTGGGATTTAAAAATTGCCCATTAAGAGACTTATGCAATAACCTGTATTGAATTTGAAAGATTACTGCGGGTGATGATCTAAATTTAAGCCATTATATATGAAACTAATGAAGTGTAGATTGCAGCTGTACTCTGTAAAGCCAACCTTGCTCTAACCAGTTCTGTGACTATGGACCAATTAGTACAGGGATAACACTGTTAATCCCTGATCCTCTGGTCAGGCACCCTCCCCAGGTTCTTCACATACCTGCTATCTGCCACATTACATCATGTTTATCAAAGATTTGTGCTACAAGGCATGAGCTAGTCAAATTCTAAAACTCTGACAAGTGCCATTTGGCATGGCAGAAGGGAGATATATTGCTCTGCTTTCATCCTGCCAGCAGGGGGAAATGGATCAGATGGGAGACTGGAGCCACAGGTTGGAATCAGGGGGACTGGGTTGTAGACTGAAATCACATGTGAATTTTGGATTGTAAATAGAGACATCAGGGGGTTGGGTTGTAGACCGTAGTCAAGTTGAAGAGGGATGGAATGGGAGTCAGGCTAAGAATCAGGGCTGGGGGAAGAGGGAGGTGACGGATTCCTTGTCATGCAAGTACAGCCCAGAGAGGCTCAACACAAGACATCCCCATTGTGCAAAATGTCCTACAACAAATAGTTCAAAACTGTTGCAAGCTTAAAGGTCCCAAAATGTCTCTCTCCCACTCCCCCTACTCCTGAATTGGCAAAATATAATGATAAGGAAGACCCCTCCAGAAGCTCACCCTACCCGAACCTCCAAACCCCTTACTGCAGTCAGGAGTTTGGAACAATCGTCCAACTCCCACTCGTCCAGCATTACTGTCAAAGTAATGCACTGACAACAATGCTAGTCACCTGTGCCATCAGCATTGCTGGCAAAGCAGCACTGCATGCACAGAGAGTTGTATGATTATTCTAAGCTCCTGACCACATTAAGAGCTGAGGAAGGGTTCCCGGTGGGGCAGGAGAGTTCAGGTTGAGTTGACGGGGGAAGGGCAAAAGTGGGCTTCTGATAGGGCTGTACTTTTGTTTATATTTTGACAGGGGAAGAGAGAAGAAGCCTTTTATTTATTTATTTAACGTTTTTCTATACCGGCATTCATGATTAGAATCACATCATGCTGGTTTACATTTAACAGGGGGGTGTAAATTAAAATAAATAACTGAATAGAACTGAAAAAAACTCTAACAAGTGAAATGAAAAACTCTGAAGTTACAATAAAACAGGATGCTAAAACTGGGTTGAGGAAAGTCTAAAGTAACTTAACAGAAAGAGCCATTATTTACAGTATTCTAAGAATGTCTGATTGTGGTTGTCGTTCATATGCGATTCAAATAGGGTCTGGAAATGCTTGTTTGAACAACCACGTCTTAAGCCTTTTTTTGTGCATATTATCCCTCAATGTTTTTTTTTTTTTTTAACTACTTTGGATGGTTCAGGAGGGTGATCTGCTACAAGGGACCATTTGTTTTGCTGGGGTGGGGGATTAGACTAGCAGGCCTCAATTTTTTTTTTTTTAATTTTCATTGCTATTTAACTCTATATTTTAAACAAACAATATACAAGTTCACACTTGCAAAGAAAAAGCAAAGACAAAGAAATATATAAAACTAAATATTTCCAAACCAAGAAAAAAAAATCAAGCATATTGCTATAATTAGACCAATATACTATATAGAAGACCAGAAACAATGATAGGCAATTTCCGCAATGCACACTACATTATCGCACCCTGCATTAACACATCTTAGCATTTTTGAGAGAGAGAGAGAGAGAGCTTCTGTACAGAAATCAATATGTCACTATTTATACCATTGTAAGAGGGTACTTTTAACTCGGTATGGGTTTTGGGGGCAGAGTAGGTTGGGGGGTTACCTACACAGTCAGAGGTACGAACATCAAAGCTGACATCACTGAAGATATGCTGTCGTTTGAATCAATGAAAGGTAAAAGAGGAGTTGATTTGCCTAAGATTAACCCACAGCCGAGCTTAATCTAGCTGATTATGTATCGCTGTCTTTTGTTTTCATTGTTTTCAATGACTATTTTACCACTCTTCAGTTGTTATCGTTTAAAATATCTTTCCTGTCCTCCAGCTCCCATGTTTTTCGCTCCCTGTTTGATGTAACTTTTTTACCTTCTATATAGTTGTTAATTGGTTTCCCCTGTTCTATTGTAAACCGGTACGATAAGACCGCGTCTTGAGTATCGGTATAGTAAAAGAATTTAAATAAATAAATAAATAAATAAAATAAAAATTTGTACAATGCATTCTCTACCTAGCTTGCTTGTTTGAAGCTAGGTAGAGAGTGCATTGTACAAATCAATGTACTCTTCCACATTGTACAAATAAGTGTTCCCCTCCACAGGTTGTCTCATCTGCTGCAGGTTCCAGCCCACTTCACCCGTACATAGAACACATACAGAACCAAGGCATTACCATGCCCTGGTTTGATATCCAAATTGGATATCCAAATTTGATATCCAAATTGGATTGGGCCTGTTGTCTGATCCTCTAGAGGTAACAAATACATGCTTACAATGACCTGCCTGTTTACTAAGTGGGTAGAGTGCATTCCTGCCCCTAACAACACTGCCCAGACCACATCCACCCTATTCTTGATTCAGAGCTGGAGTCTACCTATGAAAGTAGACTCGGATCAAGGCCCACATTTTACTGGAAACTGTTGGGTTTGAAAAGTAAGCTCCACGTATCATGTCACCCCCAATTGTCAGGATAAGTAGAAGGGACACAGATAACCATAATCAGCATTCTAAAGAAGTATGTGTCTACATCAGGTAAGAACTGGGATGTCAAATTACCCCTAGTGTTAATGGCTATCAGATCCATGCCATACCATACTACAGGAATCTCCCCATTAGAGAGGATGACAGGAAGAAAAATGACCTTACCTATGCATTTGCTTTTCAGGATGCAAGATGCTAATTTGGTTAGTGCTACCACTGGACATGAATATGTTACCCATCTGTGGGAACAATTGCAAAACACTTTTGCCTTTGCCCAAGGGAATTTGGAAACAAAGGTCAGAGGTAGAAAAGCCTATTATAATTTAAAAGCTACCTCTAAAGAGTATAAAATTAGAGACAAGGTCTTTTACTATAATTACAGTAAAAACAAAGCCAAATAAAGCAAAATTTTGCCTAGCTGGAGAGACCTTTCGTAATTGTGGATAAAGTCTCACCAGTCATGTATCTTATTCGAATTATGACAGCTCCTGATGGTGAAGATGTCCTTAAATGGGTCCACATTAATCAGCTCAGACTTTGTCACCCTTGTAAATTTGTGGATCAAAATGCTTTGCCTAGTGACACTGATACAAACAATAAAATAGAGCAGAATAGATGAAGAGCCAATCTCTGAGGATGATCGTCCTAGTGCTGCTGATAATAGGAGTGGAAGCTGCCAAGCTGATCGAGCTGGTCCTTCCTCCAGCATCATGATGCAAGACACCCCTGGTTTCCTCATTTCGCACTCCCAGTTTGTCACCCAGAAAATCTTTGTGTTGCTGGTCCCCCAACATGTGATCCATAAACATTTTAGCCTCACTAACATGCATTTGCCTGAAACTAAAGCTTGGTTTAAGGATCATCTGAAATATGCTACCCAGAATGTTCAGAACATTCTGAGGCAATTAGACAAAATTATGATCCAGCCTATTAGAAAAAAACTTAATCGACCCAAAAGTTTTATTGGTTTAATTACTGGATCCATTATTTTTTCTGTCCTGGGTTCTTTCTTTGGTGCATCCATGTCCATTGCGAATGCAGTTACCATAAAAAAAACTTGCAGAACATTGTTAAAGAGTTGCAGCATGATATGAAAAGTATCTCTAAGATACAACACCAACAAGAACAGTTAACTTCTCAAGGTGAAACACTAAATAACACTGTCACCTTGGTTAACCTACATTCTCAAGCAATTGAGCATAACTGAGAGGACATTACCACTATTAAAAAGTGCTGAGTGAGGACTGCACCTTTATCCAGCCCATTCAAGCACTCACAAATGAGTTGTTTAGAGAGCTGACAACAGCATTAGTAACAAAATAAAAGGACATATTCCAATCTATTTAGTCTCTTCCGATGTCATTACAGATGCTTTTGCTAAGATTACCCGAAGTAACTTCGAGCTTATCCAGGTCCATATTGCTTTTCATATGGGTAATGCTATACCTCTGGATGTAGACACTGAGAATATGGAGGTTGTGTATGTTTTCAACTTGCCTTTCATTTTGCCTGAGAATGTTTACCAGTTGAAACAAGTAATTAATATAGGATAGGTACTTGGACAAACAATGTATACGTGTGGGAAGTTACACCTGCCCTTCTGGCATATCAAAATGACAACCCACAATAATATTTAGTTCCTAATTAAGACCTATGCCAACAAAGGATATACATTGGTTATGTCCTAGTAAGCCTTTCCTAAAGGATACTACTGAAGTTCTGTGTGGTTTGTCCTTGGACAACATCTGAGAGAAATGTAAGATTACCATGACATGATGAATTCTCTGAAACCAAGATTGCTGTTGTAAATAATGTTTGGTTAGGTAGAACCATTCTGAAAGATTTCAATTTCTAACAAGCATGTTGTTACCATAAGATTCCTTTACCCAGTAATGTTTCTTTTGTCTCAGCACCTAAGAATCCAATAGTTACTGTAGGAGGTGTGCCCTTATAGTGTCTAGAACCAGACCCGGTTCCCACAGAGGTAGAAATCCTGGACATGTTTCGAGGCCATGAAATCAACTTTGATGAAAACTTGATATAACTTTTAGGCTATAAAGACTCTCACACTGTTGAACTGTCTATAGACTAAGACACAGCAGAAATTTCTGACTACGATTATGATTCCAGAGATGAAAATATTTTACAAACTCACTATATCCTGTCTTATGCCTTACCTGTCCTAACCACGAAGTTTGTGGCCCACCTGCTATTTTCAATCACCCTTTTTAGAAGAGTAATGCCCTAGTAAGACAAACATGGAAAAGATCTCATCGTAAAGCCATGCACTTGCAAGACCTCCCAGAGCCCCCATCTCTAAAACTGCATGAGATATCATGTTAATCAGTGATCACACGTTGTCGCCTTCCAGGCTAGGAAAAGGAGGTTTGCACACACACGTATAGTCTATCTCAAGTCTAAGATGACGTCCCTACCTCATATTTCTACAGTATGCACCATGTGAGAACTACATTATTTCCTTATTTCCTTTTATACTTTTAAATATATATATATATATATATACATAGAAATGACGGCAGAAAAAGACCAAACAGCCCATCTAGTCTGCCCAGCAAGCTCCCACACTTATAATCCCATACTTATCTGTTTCACCGACCACCAGGTTCAGGGCCCTTGTTGGTAATTCTTTTGTTCAAATTTCCTGCCACTCCCTGCCGTTGATCCAGACAGTAATGTTGGAGTTGCATCAAAGATGAATCGTAAGACTTAATGGTTAAGAGTAGTAACCGCTGCATCAAGCAAGTTACCCCGATGCTTGTTTACCCCGACTGCACAGATCAATACCTTGTTGGATGTTGTCTGAATGTAAATCCTTTTTTCCACATTTCCGCCTGCCGTTGAAGCAGAGAGCAACGCTGTATATGCATTCAAAGTGAAGTATCAGGCTTAATTGGTTTAGGGTAGTAACCGCCGCAATAAGCAAGCTACCCCACACTTATTTCTTTACCCAGACTGTGTAGTTCAGTCCTTGTTGGTTGTTGTCTGAATGCAAATCCTCTTTTCCACATTTCTCCTTGCCGTTGAAGCAGAAAGCAATGTTGGAGTTGCATTAACAATGTGAAGCCTTATTGAGTAAGGATAGTAATCACCAGGTAGTAGCCACTATTCCAGCAAGCCACCTGCATGGCTCTATTCTCCATTCCCATCCTCTAGCCTTTATGGATCCACAGTGTTTATCCCATTCCTCTTTGAAATCCTTCTCAGTTTTAGTCTTCACCACTTCCTCCGGAAGGACATTCCAGGCATCCACCACCCTCTCCGTGAAGAAATACTTCCTGACATTGGTTCTGAGTCTTCCTCCCTGGAATTTCAAATTGTGACCCCTAGTTCTACTGATTTTTTTCCAACGGAAAAGGTTTCTTGTTGACCATGGATCATTAAAACCTTTCAAGTATCTGAAAGTCACCTCTTCTCCTCCTCTCCTCCAAGGTATACATATTTAGGTTCTTCAATCTCTCCTCACAAGTCATTTTATGAAGACCATCCACCTTTATGGTCGCCCTTCTCTGGACTGCCTCCATCCTGGCTCTGTCCCTTTGGAGATACTGTCTCCAGAACTGAACACAGTACTCCAGGTGAGGCCTCACCAAGGCCCTGAACAAGGGGATCATCACTTCCTTTCTCTTACTAGATATTCCTCTCTCTATGCAGCTCAGCATTCTACTGGCTTTAGCTATCACCTTTTCACATTGTGTCGCTGACTTCAGATCGTTAGACACTATCAATCCAAGGTCTTTCTCCTGCTCCGTGCACATCAGCCCTTCACACACCCCCACACCCCCATCAAATACAGTTCTTTTGCATTTTCACACCCCATATGCATGACCCTGCACTTCTTGGCATTGAATCTCAGCTGCCATATCTTCGACCACTCTTCCAGCTTCCTTAAATCCCGTCTCATTCTCTCCACTCCTTCTGGCATGTCTACTCTGTTGCAGGTCTTAGTATCATCCGCAAAAAGACAAACCTTGCCTTCTATCCCATCCGCAATGTCGCTCACAAAGATATTGAACAGGACCGGTCCCAACACCAATCCTTGCGGCACTCCGCTTAACACCACTCTTTCTTCAGAGTAAGTTCCATTTACCATCACACGTTGTCTTCTGTCCGCCAACCAGTTTGCAATCCAGGCCACCTCCTTGGCACTCATTCCTAAGCTTCTCATTTTATTCACAAGCTTCCTGTGCTGGACCATATCAAAAGCTTTGCTGAAATCCAAGTAGATGACAACGAGCGCTCTTCCTCGATCCAATTCCCTAGTCACCCAATCATAAAAGTCAATCAGGTTTGTCTGACAGGACCTTCCCCTGGTGAATCCATGCTGCCTCTGGTCCAGCAATTCTTCTGACTGTAGATAGTTCACTATTCTTTCTTTCGATAGTGACACCATTACTTTTCCCACCACCGAGGTGAGGCTAACTGGCCTGTAGTTTCCAGCCTCCTCTCTGCTCCCACTCTTGTGAAGCAGGACCACCACCACTCTTCTCCAATCACTCGGCACCACTCCCACTTCTAGAACTCTATTGAACAGGTCACGAAGCGGGCCCGCCAGCCATCTCTGAGCTCCCTCAGTATCCTCGGATGAACCTCATCAGGCCCCATGGCTTTGTCCACTTTCAGTTTTCCTACTCTTACCATACATTCTCTTTTGTAAACGGAGTTTCATCTACTCCACTCCCCTCCAGTTTCTTGTTAACTAGCGACGGCCCTTCTCTAGGGTCCCCTTTAGTGAACACCGAACTGAAGTATTTGTTTAATATTTCTGCCATTTCTTTGTCTCTCTCCACACATTGATCCTTTTCACCTTTCAATATCACTATATCGCTTTGGACTTTTCTCCTTTCTCTGATGTATCTGAAAAATGTTTTGTCACAACGCTTTACCTCTTTGGCAATCCTTTCTTCTGCTTGACTTTTTGCTGTCTTGATTACTTTCTTCGTCTCCCTCAGTTCCACCAGATATTATTCCTTATGATCCTTACTTTGGGATCCTTTATATTTCTTAAATGCTGTTCTTTTAGCTTTTATTTTATCAGCCACCTCCTTTGAGAACCAGATAGGTTTCATTTTTCTCTTGCGTTTCTTTACTTTTCTAACATATAGATTAGTTGCCTTGGTAATTGCTCCTTTTAGTTTGGCCCACCATTGTTCCACATCTCTCATATTGTCCCAGCCTTCTAGTTCTTCCTCCAGGTACTTCCCCATTTCAACAAAATCCCTGTTTTTGAACTGCAAAACTCGGGTCTTCATGCGACTTATCCGTATCTTATTTGTGATGTGAAACCATACCATTTGATGATTACTGGTGCTGAGGTGAGCACTCACCTGGACATTAGAGATATTATTTCCATTTGTGAGCCCTAAATCGAGTATAGCTCCCTCCCTCGTGGGTTCCATTACCATTTGTTTGAACAGAGCCTCTTGCAGGGCATCCACTATCTCTCTACTACTGTTAGATTCTGCAGAAGGGATTCTCCAGTCTACGTCTGGCAGATTAAAATCTCCAACAATCACCACTTCTCCCTTCTTTCCCATCTTTTGGATGTCTTCAACCAGATATCTGTCAAGTTCTTCCACTTGATTTAGAGGCCTGTAAACCACTCCAATAAAAATGGATGCCCCATCATCTTTTTTTAGGTCTGCCCATAGTGCTTCTTCTTTGCCCCATCTTCCTTGCAGCTCAGATGCTTGGATATTGTTTTTGGCATAGAGAGCCACTCCTCCCCCTTTTCTGTCCTCTCTGTCCTTCCTTAACAAGTTATAGCCCAGTAGGGCCATAGTCTAATCATGAGATTCCGTAAACCATGTCTCCGTGACAGCAACAATGTCCAAGTCCGCCTCCACCTTTAGGGCTTGCAGATCTGGGATTTTATTGCCCAAACTACGAGCATTTGTGCTCATAGTTTTCCAACTTTTCTCGTTCATGTTACTGCTTTTCTTGGACTCCTTTTGTGTCTTACTTAGCTGACTTTTGTTATCCACTTCACCCTTTTCCATAGCATTTGTATTTGGGGGGTGACATTCTAATTTCCTTCTACCACCCCCAGCATCTAGTTTAAATGCCTTAAGACATAGGATTTGAATTTATCTCTTAGGATCCTTTTTCCTGCCACAGACAGATGTAAGCCATCTTTGACAAAGAGCTTTATACTGTTCCATACATGGCCCCAGTCCAAAACATTGTTCCTTACATCAGGATTTGAGCCATACATTGAAGTTATCAATATGGCTTAGTCTCTCCTTCCCCTTTCCATGAACAGGTAACACTTCTGAAAAGGCAATGGTTGTTGCCAAGTGACTAATCTGCTTCGCTAGAGACTGGAAATCTCTCTGTACCTCTTGGATGCTGTTTCTAGCAAGGTCCTTGGTTCCCAGATGGATGATAATATCAACTTTAGAGTCTTTGCTTTCTTCTTTGATTGCTTTGACTATCTGAATAGCATTTCTGCCGGCCGATGATCCTGGAAGGCTTTTAACTGTAGTGTTCCCTCAAAAAGAGTTCCTAAATTAGTGCCTCTGATGACAGAGTCACCCAGCACAATGGAATTTCTGTATGCATTGGGTTTCTTCTTTCTTTTCAGATACCACTTCAATCTCTTTCACAAGAGCTTCTTCATTATCTAATACAGAGAAGGCGTTTTGTACTTGTGTCACTTGAAAGAGCATGTGTCTCTGCATCACAGGTCTTATTCTACCAGAGCCCACTGTAATCCTATTGTTTTTTGGGTTCCTTAATGCCCTTTGTGAGTGGGGGGTAGACATGTGGGCTGCACAGTTGTGAAGAATGGGTGTCTGTGGGTCACTGATCTTATCCTACTTGAGCCCACTTAAAACCCCTTTTTCCTTGACTTTTGGTTTTTCTGTGGTAATAGGGAATTCATTCCTGAATACTGTGAAGTGGGTGAAACTTTCTTTCTCACAGGACAAGCAGGATGGTAGTAGTCACATATGGGTGACATCACAGGATGGAGCCCAATCACGGAACACTTCTGTCAAAGTTTCCAGAACTTTGATTGGCCCCTACTGGGCATGCCCAGCATGGCACTAACCCTGCAGCCAGCAGGGATCCCCCCTTCAGTCTTCTTTTTTCTGCGCAGCAGTAGCCAGGCGTTTAAGGAGCTCTGCAGAGATTCCTGACAGGTATTTTCCTCACGGAATTACTAAAATCTAATTTACCCCACAGGGGACCCTCCTTCAACTTTTTCAAGCCGCGGTACTCCGGTAAGTTTTTACCCGTTTTCCGTCGATTACCGTCGAGTTTGGCCTTTGCAGTCTACTGGCCGTCGACCGTACCGCAGCTCAATTTTTTCATGGCCATGGCATCGGGGTTTCGCCGGTGCCCGGACTGTAATTGCACCAGGAGGAGGAATAGCCTAGTGGTTAGAGCAGTGGGGTTCGAGTCCTGCTGTTGCTCCTTGTGACTTTGGGCAAGTCACTTTATCTTCCTTTGCCTCAGGTACAAAACTTAGATTGTAAGCCCTCTGGGGATAGGGAAATACTTACATTACCTGAATGTAAACCGATGTGATATCTCAGATGAATGTCGGTATATAAAACCAAATAAATAAATAAAAATAAATAAATGTCCATCACAGACCCTCACAAAGTCTGTGTAATGTGTCTCGGATCTGAGCACGATGTCCTAACCTGCACCAAATGTGCCCTAATGACACCAAAAGGTCACAAGCTAGAATGGAGAAGATGGAACTTCTCTTCCTTGCTCAAACCCCGACGCCGTCTATTGCATCGACGTTGTCAGAACCGGCACCGTCAACTTCGCGCCAGCATCGACCTCCGGCCGGTGACCGTCCGGCATCGATGACTTCTCGTCCTTTGACACCCTCTACTCCCCCTCAGGACCGAGGGGATCTTAGAGATAAACATCGCCACCGGCATCGAAAGTCTCGGACCATCAAGGGAGCGAAATCATCGACCTCGCCATCGCCCGAGCTGCCGTCGAAGACGCCCCGTCCAGAAAAGGCACCAACCTTTTCGGCGACCAGGTCACTGAGGCAACCCTCACCCAACAGGGTATCGGGAGCCGCAACTCTGCCTTTAACGGTGGTCCCTCTGGCTATGCCGCTGCCTCCTTCTTCTTTTCCGGAGCCAGGGCTGCTTGCTCCAGGTCTCCCAGAAGAACTGGACCGGATGGTTCAGGAGGCCATCGACAAGGCAATGCATCGACTCCAGGTTCCTCCGGCACCGACACTGGTACCGATTGCGGAACCGACCACTGACCCGATTCCAGCAGCATCGGCACCGCTGCTCTCGAGGATGGAAGCGCTTATGGCCGCTTTTCCACCAATGGACCCCAGGTTACCGATAGCTCCAGTACCCTCCCCGCTTGCTTTGTCATCAGGAGGAGAAACACCATTCCGCATCCCTCCATCGGGAGTTCTGCCTCAGCTGTCGATGCCATACGTCCGTCGACACCACAGTGCCATCCATCGATGCCCTCGATGCCTGCACCAGTGCCTTCAATGCCTTCATCGGTGCCTCCCGTTATTCCTTCAAGTCCTTCGGAGCCTCGACCAGGACCTTCGGGAATCCCACCGCCCCATCCTCCTCTAGTTCCTAGAGGAGCAGGTGCTGATCCCTACGACACCTGGACAGATGATTCTTCACCAGACACCGATGACCTGCCTTCACCACCACCTCCTTCTGAAAGCAGAAAGCGTTCTCCTCCAGAGGACCTTTCCTTCATAAACTTTGTGAAGGAGATGTCTGAATTGGTTCCCTTCCAATTACAGACCGAACAAGATGACAGCACCAAATGATGGAGCTGTTGCAATTCCTGGATGCTCCCAAGGAAATAACCTCCATCCCTATTCACCAAGTTCTTCTGGATCTCCTCAAAAAGAACTGGGAACACCCTGGCTCTTTTGCTCCAGTGAACAGGAAGGCTGACACCACTTATTTGGTACAGTCAGCCTCAGGTTTTCAAAAATCTCAATTGGATCACCACTCTGTCGTCGTGGAATCTGCCCAAAAGAGGGCAAAGAGATTGAAACCTCACACTTCCTTTCCCCCAGGCAAGGAGCAAAATTTCTAGATGCCATTGGTCGCCGTGTCTTCCAGGGCTCAATGCTCATCTCTCGATTCGCCTGTTATCAGCTCTATATGACCCAATACAACAGGGTCTTTTTTAAGCAGATACAAGACTTGACAGACTTCCTGCCTCAGCAATTCCAAGATCAGCTCCAAACCCTAGAAAACAAAGGTTTTGAGGCGGACAAGCATGAGATAAGATCATCTTACGATATCTTTGACACTGCTACCAGGGTATCTGCAGCTGCTATCTCGGTGAGAAGATGGGCCTGCCTGAAGTGCAGGATAGATTGTCCAACCTGCCCTGTTTAGGAGACAATCTGTTCGGCGAACAGATTCAACGAGCGGTGGCGGAACTCAAGGACGATCATGAGACCCTGAGACAGCTCTCTCTGATGCCTTCTGACTATACCTCCAAGTAGCCATTCAGGAAGGATATTAAAAAGTCATTCTTCTGTCCAAAGAAGTCCTATCCACCACCGTCTAGGACTCATTCCACGAGACCTTTCAAAAGGCCCGGTCTCGTCAGATACAAAAACAAAAGCCACAAGCAGCTCCTCAGCCGGGCCCTACTTCCGGTTTTTTATTCCTGCATAAGGAGCAGCAGCCAGCTTCCACTGCCTCAGATACCAGTGGGAGGTCGATTGTGCCATTTCCACAACAAGTGGCACACAATCACCTCAGACCAGTGGGTCCTCGCCATAATCTCTCAGGGTTATCACCTGAACATTCTCTCCATCCCACTGGACTCCCCACCTCGGCTGACGTGAGGAACATCCGACCATTCACCACTTCTGGAACAGGAGGTCTCCCTCCTTCTCTAGTCCAGAGCAATAGAACCAGTGCCCTATTCCCAACAAGGCCTAGGATTCTATTCCCGGTACTTTCTATTCCCGATACTTTCTAATCCCCAAAAATCAGGCGGCGTTCGTCCAATTCTGGACCTACGTGCCCTCAACAAATACCTCCAACGAGAAAAGTTCAAGATGGTAACCTTGGGTTCCCTCCTTCTTCTTCTGCAAAAAGGAGAATGGCTCTGCTCTCTAGACCTCCAGGACGCATATACTCATATTGCGATAACTCCATCTCATCGCAAATACCTGAGATTTCTAATAGACCCCAAGCACTATCAGTACCGAGTGCTTCCATTTGGCCTCGCATCTGCACCACGAGTCTTCACGAAATGTCTCGTAGTAGTTGCAGCCTTCCTCAGGACTCAAGGTGTTAACGTCTACCCCTATCTAGACGATTGGTTGATCAGGGCTCCCACTCAGCAAACTGCTCTGTCGTCCCTGCATCTTACCTTACACACCCTGATTTTGCTAGGATTTCTCGTCAACTACGACAAATCCTACTTAGTCCTATCTCAAACCTTATCATTCATAGGGGCAGACTTGGACACCTTGCAGGCAAAAGCTTTTCTACCTCGACAACGAGCTCTCACTCTCGTCTCTCTTGCACACCAGCTGCAGTCTCAGCGCTACACGACTGCACGCCACTTTCTCATCCTACTGGGGCACATGGCGTCCTCAGTTCAGGTCACCCCAATGGCCTGCCTAGCCATGAGAGTCATGCAGTGGACTCTAAGGTCACAATGGACTCAATGCATTCAGCCCCTGTCGACCATTGTCCACGTCACCAACACACTCCGTCAGTCTCTCACCTGCTGGAAAAATCAGATCAATCTCCTCCAAGGCTTGCCCTTCAGGCTCCAGACCCTCAATAATTCTCACCACCGATGCTTCCAATCTTGGCTTGGGAGCCCATGTGGCCAATCTGCAGACACAAGGAAATTGGTCTCCAGAGGAAGCCAAACACCAAATCAATTTCCTGGAGCTGCGAGCAATCAGATATGCTCTCAGGGTATTTCAGGATCACTTCTCCAACCAAGTCATCCTGATTCAGACGGACAACCAGGTGGCCATGTGGTACATCAACAAACAGGGAGGGACAGGCTCCTACCTATTGTGCCAGGAAGCTGCGCAGATCCTCTCCCATTCGATGTACCTCAGGGCCACCTACTTGCCGGGAGTGGACAATGTGTCGGCATACAAGCTAAGTCGCGCCTTTCAACCGCACGAGTGGTCTCTCAACCCCTTAGTGGCGGACTCGATCTTCCAACAATGGGGTTACCCTCATATAGATCTCTTTGCGACATGTCAAAACTGCAAAGTAGAGAACTTTTGCTCTCTCACTCACAGCCAACACTCACAACCAAGAGATGCGTTCTCCCTCTCATCGGCGACAGGTCTCCTATATGCATTCCCTCCACTTCCACTTCTCTCAAAGACTCTTGTGAAGTTACATCAGGATAAGGGAACCATGATCATGATAGCACCTCACGGATCTCGCCAAGTGTGGTTCCAAATACTTCAGGATCTCTCCATTCGCAGGCACATTCCCTTGGGAAAGGACCCGCTTCTGATTACGCAAAACGATGGGTGCCTGCGCCACCCCAATCTGCAAGCCTTGTCCCTGACGGCATGGATGTTGAAAGGTTAATCCTTCAGCCACTTAACCTTTCTGAATCAGTTTCCCGTTTCCTGATTGCTTCAGGGAAGCCTTCCACGAGAAAATCTTATTCTTACAAATGGAACAGGTTTCAGTCATGGTGCTCTTCTCAATCCCTTGACCCCTTTACCTGTCCAATCACGAAGTTTCTGGACTATCTCTGGCACTTGTCGGAGTCAGGTCTAAAAACTTCCTCCATCAGAATGCATGTTAGTGCGGTGGCCGCCTTCCATAAAGGTGTCGGGGATGTTCCCATATCAGTACAACCCCTTGTAACACATTTTCTGAAGTGCTTGCTTCACCTCAAGCCTCCACTGCGCCCTCCGGCCCCTTCTTGGGATCTCAACCTGGTTTTGGGTCGGCTCATGAAACCACCATTCGAGCCTTTCCAATCCTGTGAACTTTGCTATCTCACATGGAATGTGATTATCTTTTGGCAATCACTTTGGCTCGCAGAGTTAGTGAATTACAGGCCCTATTTACCTATCCGCCTTACACTAAACTTCTGCAAGACCGGGCAGTACTCAGCGCTCATCTGTATCAGAGTTTCATCTCAATCAATCCATTATACTACCTACCTTTTTTCCCAGGCCCCATTCCAATCCAGGAGAACAGGCTCTGCATACCCTTGACTGTAAACGGGCTCTAGCGTTCTACCTAGACCGTACAGCTGCCCACAGGAAAAGCACTCAATTGTTTGTCTCTTTCCATTCCATCAAATTGGGGCAGCCTGTGGGTAAGCAGACTCTCTCCTCCTGGTTAGCGGACTGCATATCCTTTTGCTATCAGCAAGCAGGTATTCCACTTCAAGAACGTGTTAAAGCACACTGTGAGGGCCATGGCGACTTCAGTAGCACACCAACGATCGGTGCCACTTCCTGACATTTGCAGGGCTGCCACCTGGAGTTCTCTCCATACCTTTACAGCCCACTATTGCTTGGACAAGGCCTGAAGACAAGATTCCATCTTCGGCCAATCTGTCCTGCATAACCTATTCACAACTTGATGTACCAACACCTTTCTGCCTGCCCAATAGGGTTCAGGATGCCCTCTATGAAATTCTACCCCAGTTGTTGTGCCTGTTGCACGTCTTTGGGTACATTTGGTGCATACTCGGACATCCTCAGCTCGGTACTCACCCATATGTGAGGACTACCATCCTGCTTGTCCTGTGAGAAAGCAAATGTTGCTTACCTGTAACAGGTGTTCTCACGAGACAGCAGAATGTTAGTCCTCACGAAACCCGCCGCCACCCCGCAGTGTTGGGTTTGTTATGTTTCTTTTATTTTTCGGCACTTCCTGTTGCTTTTTAAACAAGACTGAAGGGGGACCTTTGCTGGCTGCAGGGTTAGTGCCATGCTCGGCATGCCCAGTAGGGACCAGTCAAAGTTCTAGAAACTTTGACAAAAGTGTCCCGTTATTGGGCTCCATCTTGTAATGTCACCCATATGTGAGGACTGACATCCTGCTGTCCTGTGAGAACATCTGTTACAGGTAAGCAACATTTGCTTTCTCCTTGAAGTTCAAAACAGACTAAAGACTTGATTGCCCCCTGTAATGCACTATGCGTCACCTGCCCAAAGCTGAATAGAACAATCCCTTTTTTGGGGGGCTTAAACAAACACACAGTAATTTAATGCAGCATAATAGAAGGACTAGAGGGCATTCCATGAAGTTAGCAAGTAGCACATTTAAGACTATTCAGAGAAAATTCTTTTTCACTCAACGCACAATAAAGCTCTGGAATTTGTTGCCAGAGGATGTGGTTAGTGTAGTTAGTATAGCTGGGTTCAAAAAAGGTGTGGATAAGTTCTTGGAGGAGAAGTCCATTAACTGCTATTAATCAAGTTTACTTAGGGAATAGCCACCGCTATTAATTGCATCATTAGCGTGGGATCTTCTTAGTGTTTGGGTAATTGCCAGGTTCTTGCGGCCTGGTTTGGCCTCTGTTGGAAACAGGATGCTGGGCTCTTGTTCTGACCCAGCATGGCAATTTCTTATGTTCTTATATTCTTATATCAATATCTAGGAAAATATAGAGATATGGCTAGCACTACACAGAAAACTGAAAAATTTAACCAAGAAACCCTCTAAAATAAGGATAAATTAAACTTTTATCTTAGTTGGTCCCAAGAATCTGTAGTTATGGCTTTCTCCTTGAAGTTCAAAGCAGACTCAATATTTCCTATTACTATTCCCAATTTATTTTCCTTCATTATAACTGTTCCCAATTTTCCTTTTCTCATAATAACAATGATTTTATTCATAGTTATTCTATTACATTATTACATTACTACCATTCTATTATTACTGTTATGATACCTTATAAGTACCATGACTCTATTATTATGGTTGCATTATTCCTACCTCATGTTGATGATGTCATCATTGATTGTTACACAACCTAAAAAAGGACACCACAACTAAAATTTAAAAAGAAAAGTATCAGATTGAAAAATGCTCTCAAAACGTAATCCATAGGCTTTTGCCCGTAATGGGCTTCAACCAGCATCATTCATTTGAGCATAAAATTTATCTCATATACTCTTCTTAATGCTAACTTTTTCTTAAAATATTCACTACACAATCTTGTTAACCAACTATATCTATTTCATCAATGATTTAAACAAATAACTCAACTTATCTCTATAAATGCCACTCATAAAAGAGGCTGCTTCAAATATCAAAGTAGTCAAAGAAATCCCAAGCTGCCCGACATAGACAATGTTTCGGCACTCGTCTTGCCTGCTATAGGAAACGTTAGAATTAGGAAGAGTATATGAGGTAAATGTTATGCTCAAACAAATGATGCTGATTGAAGCCCATTGCGGGCAATACCTATGGATTACATTTTATGAGCATTATTCAATCTGATACTTTTCCTTTTTAATTTTAGTTGTGGTGGGCCTTTTTTAGGTTGTGTGATTTCTTTGTTATTAAGAGGACTGTGGAGCTCAGTATATTTGTGATTGGATTATCATTGATGGTTATACATGTCATACAGGTGAGGCCTGCACAGTAATCTGATAGTTAGGCTTAAGCAATGATAAGCTCCCTTGCTGGCTCATATCACTTAAGAAGGTTGAATTGTAAGGAGATGTCCCATGTTTAACCACTGAAAACACCCAATATGGATCATAATAGCCAAAGAAGGATACTGACAAGTATGCTGACATGCCAAAAATAGTCTCAGCTGAAACCAGAAACTTTACCCACATGAGAACTTTAACCAGAACTGAAGGATACTTATCAAGATATGCTTGTTTGTAAGCTTCTAAATAATTAAACCAAGGCAGAGTGAATGCAGCAATTCTGTCTCAAGGCACAGAAGTCACTGAATGTCCAAGGCACGTCCAGGGGACAAGGCGACATCCTCCACCCATGAACAAGGGGAGGCAGCAGAAAGGAGAATTGCTGACATGGCAGACAGCACTGGCCCAGAGGTGGCAAGACCCCCACCGAGGAAAAGGAGGAGGCAGAGTCCTGCAATGCAGCAGAGACTCTCCACCCACAGCATGATTATGCAGGAGCTTATGCATATTTATTGGCTGGAACGTATAAGATGGAGGCAAGCAAGGAGAAAAGGAGGAACTGACAAGAGCCCCTGCCCCCGTATCGAGGAAGGAGAAGATCGGTTGTGGTCAGTAGACGGGAGACAGGAATGCCCACCTGGGACCTGGGAGCCGAGTCGGAAGCCAGATATAGCCGAGAGCAGAAAAAGAAAAGCCTTGCCAGTACCCAAGAGCCCGGCCAGTTCTAGAACCAACAGAAGCCAGCCCTCCGTGAAGACAGCACCCGAGACCTCCAGCCCAAGACTACTTCAGAGGTAACTAGAGGGAAATCTCCTGAAGAGGATAAGGGCTACTAAATTAGCTGCCGGTATTGATCTTCCAGGCAGGCTAAGGTCTATGGCATGTTTAAACCACTAATGGTGCAGGGCTGTATTTTGACTAAACTGGTGTTCAGTAGCAAGGATGTTTGGCACATGTGTTATTGTTATCTTCTAAATGCTAGTCCTGCAGGATCTGATACATAAAAGTTTAATTCTGTGGATAAACCATTGTCTTTTCCTGAACTTACGATTGTAAGGTGAGTTAGGAGGAAATAGTGAGAACTGTCTGAAGCACTACCACCCCCAAGAGGCATGGAGGAGGAAAACCAGAAGTGCCCTGTAGCAGACAGGTTTCTGAACTCCTAAACTTACCTATAGTCCCAGCCTCTGGGGCCCAGATTTTTTGATTGAATGAGAGGGGTAGAGGGTTGGGAGTGTGGCCTGGTGCCAATTTATAGAATTAATTTTTTTATATTTTCACAATGGGCCATCTCCAGGGGCAGCAGGGTGGGGCGGACAGAGGGTCTATGGAGACCCCCCTAGGTTTTTGATTATATTGCAGTGGGGGCTTTCTCGGGGCTGTTGGCCTCTTTAAGACAGGCTCCCAGGAACATTGGGATGCACATTAATGACCCAGTGCTTCCAGCAGATCAAATGACACAGCTTGAGATTTTTTCAGCAAGCCGCATTATTTAATTTGTATTGTTTTGGATATTTACTTGCTGATTAACATGCATTTGCATACTAATTTACTCATTTAAATATGCATGGTGCTGGAGCCAGATTAATGCGAAGTATTTTAAAAACCTCATGTTATCTCTGCATTAGGCCATTTACTGTGTAAAAGATAGTGTTTATCACTTTTTAACTGGTCTAATGCTGCTTAGTGAATGATCCCCGTTGCTTGTCAGCTCCTTAGAATAAGGACAATGCAACTTTGTAAGTTTCTTTGTAAAATACTATCTAAATTATATTAAGTGCTGTATTTATTGTGCATCTAGTTAAGCATACATTTTCTAAACTTGTGGTTGGCTTGGTTACATACTTTTATTTAATTTAAAAATAGTAAATTGTAGCTCTTCTCTGGAAATACTTACTGTAATTACAACTGTCTTAAGCACAAATTCTAAATGCTTTTACAAGGACAAAAAGAAATTCAGACTCAAGAGGTTTATGTTTCCATAAGATTTCATTTTAGTTTATAATGAGCAGAATGCTTCTGAGTTAACATAAATTGTAGTCTTGCTTGAGATCTCATCCTTTCTGTTCATGGTATTTAAATTAAGTGATTTGCTTTGTAGGTGATAAATCAAATGAGATGAAGATTATGGAAGAATCTTACAAACAGGAAATCTTCCATTTGAATAAGAGACTGCAGTGGTATGCAGAAAACCAGGAAATTCTAGATAAAGACTCAAATCGGCTAAAGAATGCAAATGAAGAAATACAGAAGCTCAATCTAGAGGTAAAGTATATTCATGCAGAATTTACAGCATTTTAAAGTATTTTTAAATTAAAACAAATCAAAAGCGTACCTACCGTGTTCACCAGTTTATGACATATTTCCTAAATGACTCTTAAATTGTGGGAGATTCACAGATTTTGAAACAAAAATTGCAGTTGTGTGGCTTGCAGCTTGAATATTCCTCAGCATTTTTGAACTTCATATGTATTTGGTTTATCATCTCACCTTCTCCTTACTTATGATTTTGAATGAATCAAGCATATATCAAGTTATGACTATTGCACACAAAGAGGGCTAATGTACTAAATTGTGAATTGCATTGCAAATACAATTACATGTGCTATTTTGCATTTTTGAAATTTTTTGGATGGAGAAAGGTGGTGAACGGGAGTAGGTATTTCCCACTGTGGGGTTGAAATAATAAAAGAAAAGCAGTAGCATGCACTTCAGTCAGTAACCATGGTATTCCCGTAATACTCTGAATAACTTACACCTATCTGAATAGTTGAACTATGGTTACAACAAAGTTGTGACAATTGCGGCAATTAATGACCACCCCCGACATTTGGAAAATTGATTTAAATGATGGGGTTTGTAAGCAGGTTTAGGGGTGCAGGGATCTGATTGCTACAAGACACTGCCAGCTGCCCTCCCACCTTACTTGCGATCCTAAGTCAGGAAAAAGACAACTTGTATTCTCCCCAGAAATAGACTTTTATTTATCAGATTTGGCAGGGTTTAGCATTTAGAAAATAAGAACAATTCCTGTCTCTAACACCCTAATCACTAAGCATCAGTTTTCCCTAAAGAAAGGTCTATATCATGGGTGATTTCACACATGCCATAAACCTTAGCCTGCTTATTATATTCATAATTATGTCTAACTTACTTACCCTTGGTCTAGGCTTCGGGCGATATCTCTGTTCACCTCTGAAGCAGGCTCCAACTGGAGGGCTGAAGAATGTGGGCGGGGAGAGGCTTGCTTCCTGGGCTTAGTGCTGGCAGAGCAGGCAGGTGGTCCCGGAAGGAGACTTGCTTCTGGCTTTGTTACTTGTCGGCTGTCTGGGCTTGCTCTTGCCCCTCACTGTCTCAGACTCCGTCCTACTCTCCGCACCTGAGCAGCCACCTTGTCTATATGGTCTCCGGGCCACACCTAGTCTTCTCCCTTCTCAATAGCAGGGAGTGCTGGTCTGCTTCTGGCCCCCCTTTTGCTTTCAGGAATACTTTGGCACAGGTTTCAGGGTGTCTTAGGACCTGCTCTCCGGGTTTTCCCCTAGGGCTTGCATTCAGAGTGTGTGCCTCTTTCTCTCTGGTTTCAGGTCACTCTCTCCAGGGGGTCCGTCCTTCAGCCTCCTTTTTCTCTTCCTTGCCCCCCTATCTTATATTTTCCACTGATGAATATGCATATCCTCATGCATAACCTTGTGGTGGGTGGAGGGCCTTTTGCTACATTGCAGGTCTTTTTCCTCTCTCCCCATTATTTTGGGAGGGGTCTTGCCACATTGAAGGTCTTGGTCCCCCTCCCCATTTCTTCGGGGGGGAGAAGTGTCATGTCTGTATCTCAAGCTCTTACCAGTATCATCATTTTTCTGTGACCTATGGACTCACCTGGGCTCATCTCTTTGTCTGCTTTGCTCCTATTGACACAGGAACATGCAAACAGGCCACTGTTGGAAACAGGATGCTGGGCTTGATGGACCCTTGGTCTGACCCAGTATGGCATTTTCTTATGTAACACCTTAGGCAGATATAAATATTTAAGTATTCATACATTAATATGCAATATATAAATAAAATGAATACCAATGTGTTAGAATATACAAATGATATAACTCCAATTATTTTTTTAGTTTTGTAATGACCATTTAATCAAACATTTTTATAGATAACAATACTGTAGAAAAACCATATAACCAATACAACATACACTCTTAAATTATTAAAATTTATAAAATGTATTTCTACGCGCCTGAAAGGATTTCTTCAGTTCAGGAGATCCATGCTAACCTTTCTGTACCAAGTGTTCAGCATAAATGTCTTTTCAATGAAAATGGATTTCAGTATGTTCTACGATGAAAAGCACTCAATATCTTTTAGCTGAAAAACGCTTAATTCCTTTTACTTTTTCGTAGCAGCAGTTCATCGTTGGGTCAGGACAGATTCATTGTAAGATCCTAATCATTCCTCAGCAAAGATCCCTGTTTTGCCCAATAATAACGTCATCAGGAGGGAAGAGTCTGTATCAAGACAGAGACCCCCTCAATAATTCTTCATGAAACAATTGTGTCACCGAGAGGTGGTTGTAATCAAATTCAAATGTGGGGTTTTTAGAAACCTCAGTCCTCCTTCTGCTTCTTTACTGAAAATTTATTGTATAAGTAGCAAAAATTGAGCAGCCAATTTCAGATAAATAGATATTTACCCACCAGCAGGCCTGTCACCAGACCAGTTGGCATCGCAGGCAGGGAGTGGACCAGATGCAGGGAGTCAGGTTCGTATCAGATGACCTAGCCGGCCGGCCGGCAGGGGTCCACTCTGAATGACAGAGCCTCATAAGGATTAGAAAGGCTCCCACCAGTATTGTAGCAACAGCAGGATCTTGTAGTCCTGGAGCCCCATCCCTGGCCAAGATGCATTCATGCCCCTTGGGCCTTGCGCCCTGGGCAGTTGCCTGCCTGACCCACCTATCTGCTGGTCCTGTTTTCCAGGGAGATTGTCTTGGGTGAAAAGTGCCCACCTCAGAATCGATAAAAGTACATGCAGACTTTCACAGTGTGCTTATTTTACCTGCATTAAAAAGAGACATTTCCAGAGCTGTGTTTAGGTGAGGAGAGTGAACAGCATGCATACATTTGAATTTTCAAATATACATATGCTTATTTTGCTATAATTGGCCACCTGTACAAATAGCAGGGGCAAGGGTGTATGCACATTGTTTTGTAGGCAGTTTTGTAAATTTCCTACAAGGTACAAGTGTATCTTGTAACAACATGGGCTACTCAAAATTGCCCCCAGTGTATGTCAAAATTATGCTACATACCTCTCTGCTCCAAGATAATAATCAATGACAGCAGCAAAGACAACAGAGGGCAGCAACAGCTTGTAGATCACTTTTGGCCCCTCAATGTCAACCACAATACTAACAGGATGCCTAGATCAGGGTTTCCCAAACATGTATGTATTTATTTTAAAAAATGTATGTTCCATTTATGTAGCACAGCTTTGCTAAGTGGATTCCATGGTAAACCTAAACAAGCTTATAGCATGAATATGAGAAACATAACAATCTGTAATAGGCTATGAAATGGAGGCCCCTTTGCTCCATCTCCTTGGGTGCAACAAAATTCCCAATTACTCTTGACATTCATATCTTGGGTAAGGCTACAGTTCTTTTACACTTACGTTCCTAGAGTAACAAAAGGTAATTACAGATTTACAGAATAACTACCTCCATAGAGTCTCTATCATCTGCAGTAATTAATGGAGCAATCACTTGTTAATGCTGTAATCTGTTTATTTTTCAGTTCCCACTGGCAAAAGGTAAATACAAACAACAGCAAAAAACGCTTTCATACTGCCCAATCCTCTGTAGCAATTAGTGGAGCATTCATTTGATAAGACTGCAGGCAGTCTTTTACTTTTCAATTCCCTTACTGGCAAAAGGTAAATACAGGGAGATCCACTCGAAAAAGCCCCAGATATTCTGTTGTAACTTCTGTTAGGATGAAGCAATCTGAACAAAAAAAAATATGCTATATACCTTGACGTATGTGTAATCTTTTGCATTACATACGATGCTGGAAGTGATTGCCGTTTTCCGCCAGACACATTTCGACGCGGCTTTCCATGTTCCTAAACGTGTGTGCGAGCATATCGGGGGGAATAGCAGCAATTTCACATTGGACGTTTTCCTTCAAATCTTCCACAGTGCGAGGCTTGTTCCGATAGACCTTTCCTTTGAGCATACCCCAAAGGAAGAAGTCTGGTGGTGTCAGACCCGGCGACCGTGGTGGCCAAAGCTCCTTTGAAATTACCCTGTTGCTGAAAAAGGACTCAATTTCTCCTATGCTCTTTGCTGTTGCTCCATCTCGCAAATGGAAGTTAAACATCGCGACAGCTGTCTGGTGCCTACCTCATTGCTCCGACGCGGGGGCAGCTTGTTAGAAGCTCCATATACTGAGGAGCTCATTGCATGTTGTTTCGTTCAGATTGCTTCGTCCTAGTGAGAGTTATTACAGAATATGAATATGAAAAAAAAACTGGTTTCAAAGGGCCTTAGTCTCTCTGCAGCAATTAGAGAAGTGAAGGCAAACCAAAACAAAGCCTAACCACATTCTTATTCTACCTGTATGACATCCTACACTTGTCCTGCTGCCTCTTTCTCCTGTACCTCCATCGGCTCTGTTTCTCCCCCCTGATCATCAGCCATGCCCCCTTTTAACTCTGTTGCATCCCAGCCTAGGTCATCCCCACCCATGTCAGGTAGTTCCCTTTGGGCTTTGCCCCTCATTCCCTCCATACCCTCCTGTCTTGGCCTGGGGACATCTGGGGATTGTATCATTACAAGGTCTCTCCTCCAACCTGTGTTTTCGCTGTTGAGATCTGACTCTCTGCTTTTGCTTTACTGACAGGAAGACACTCATCCTCTTTACCACACAATCACATGGTAATATTTAGATTAAACAAAATAAATTATAGGGTAGATTTTAAAAGGGCTGCGCATGCGCCCATAAACACATGTAACTTGCAGTGCACAAAAAAGAGAGAGAGAGAGACCGCCTCTTTAAGGGCTCAATATGATGCTCTATATATGGACCATTGTAAGGGTCACTTTCATTCGGGGTGAGTTTTTGGGAGGTGGGTTGGGGTTAGGGGGGTAGTGTTTCCCGTTGATAGCAGTCTGAATTAGCCATGCTGTCTGGGACAGCCTCTGATGGCCTTGAGACAGAGCTTCTCTCAAAGATCACAGAGCTTTTGCTCTGTGTGGCTGCGCGCGTCTTCCTGCGAGATCGCCATCTTCTCCTCAGTCTTTTTCTTCCACCTTGCCAGTTGCACGCAGAGTTTTTTCTCTCCCTTTTCTCCTTGGAGATTTTTCTAAAAAAAAAACCCAGCACTTTTCAGTGCTACCATGGCGCCCAAATTGCCTGGCTTCAAGCACTGCCAGTGCGGTAAAGTTATGTCCATCAATGATGGACATAACTACTGTTACATCTCCCTGGGAGCTGAGCACGGCTAGTCCAACTGTTGGGACTCTGGTCGTATGTAACCCAGGGCCCAAAGGCAGTATGCCTATAAAATCACGCACCTGAGGGACAAAGACGCCAGTTCCTATGCCCCGGCGTCAGAGTACCATTCATCCCACTCGTCCCCAGGGCCAAAGACGGACCTCCCAGACAAACAGAAGAAGGCTTTTTCCCTGGGGCCCCAGGGTAAGCAACTGCTCCAGAGCCGAGAGGATCAAGCGGCCCACGGCTCCCCGCCCCCCATGAACGACAAAAACATCAGGTGTTGGGAGATGCACCACCTAGCTAAGTGCCAAAGTCAGCATTGGCAAGTGGCTGCGATGCCAAAGTGGCAGCGCCAAAGCATGTGTTGAAACGAGGCAAGGACAATGCTCTGCGCACGAAAGATCCAGCAATTGTGTCAAAAAATTCCTGTCCCGACATATGGTGCAGTGATGCGTCAAGCCACGACGCTCTGCAGTGTGCTGCTCCGAGCCCACTCCCATCAATGCTGATGACCGCTAAAAGAACATAGGCGCAATTCCACGATGCAACGCCCAAGTTCACAATGCACCCAACGCCAACGACACACGCATCGAGCCCGAAACCACAGATGGAGTCTAACAGCACAAACCTTCCCGAAATTAGCCCAAGACAAAACACAAACCACAGCAGGAACCTCAGGTCATATTCTCACTGGAGGAGCTGTTAGAAATGGGGGTTTCGGTTGTGGACCCGCTCTCGGATTCTCCCTCCTCGGGGGGGTCTTCAGGATCATCACAAAGAGTATGCTCTGATCTGTATTCGGTCTCCCGGAGGAAGAAGCGTTCACCCCACAGGCCGTCCAGTGCAATTGAGCTAGCCACACACTGCAACAAGGGGGCTATCTCCAACATCCTTTTGGCTGCAGTACCTACATCGTCCAAAAAGTCCAAGTCTGCCCTGGGCAGGGGATAAGATGCTATCACATCAGCTGCCCTGACGAGGGAGCAGCGTATCCCTGCAGAAAGTGGCCTAGCTTCTCAGGCGATGTCCCAGATTTCAGAGATTCTGAGCAAATTCTTCACATTGCTGGAGTCAAGTACAGAAACCTCCAAGCCCTAGTAGGAAGAGTTGTCCCCAGTGGGTGAATCCCCTCCCCAGCAACAGAAGGTCTATAGCCCACAAGAGGAGAGAGTGTCCCACCCGCAATTGTCACCACAGCCAAACTCGGAACCACTTGAATCTCCCCCCCCCCCCCCCCCACCCACCACACACATACACACACACACATACACACACTTCTCCAGGATCTTCTACGGGCATTCCGTCTGACCCACCTGAGAAAATTCCAGAGCCATCTTCACCACCAAAGGACCTCTCTTACTCTAAATTTATAGAGAAGGTGGGGGTACTGCTCAAGGTGGAGACGAGGAAGATATCAGAAGCTAGGTTACTGCCCCTACTACCCCTAACTAATCAAGCTAGATATTTCACTTGCATGCAGCTCCATCACTGCTCTCTACATTAATGGTGGGGGTGGAAGGGGAATAGAACAAGGAGCTAAGAGTAACAGATAAGAATGAGAGAAAAAATGTGTGAGGCTTGCTGGGCAGACTGGATGGGCCATTCGGTCTTCTTCTGCCGTCATTTCTATGTTTCTATGTTTCTATGTTTCTATAAGTCCTCAGAATCTTGAAGATCTTCGAGGTTCCACCCGAGCCTACTGCACTGCCTTCCCATATGGTCCTGGATGCTGTCATGGAAAGGTTCTGGGAGCCCCAGCCCCCTTTTCAGGATTTGCGACGTCTAGGAGAACTGACCTAAAATTTCGTATGAGGAAGTCCTCTTATTATGGTACGATACAGCTACCGATGCCTCCATTGTTAGGGAGTCAGCCATGAAAAAGGCGTAAAAATCAAGGCTCCATTCCAACTTGCCACCAGGAAAGTACAATCACTACCTGGACAAGTTTGGGAAAAAGGGCCTTCCAGGCAGCTATGTTGAATGCGAAGATCCAGCAGCATCAGTTCTATATCACTCAGTTCCTCTCTGAGTTTCTACAGTCCATCAAGCCTCGTTTTGATGAGGGCTCCAACGCTGTACTGCCTCAGATCTTCATGGACATGGAGAAAGGATTATGTCACCTCCTTCCCGCAATATTCAAAGCCTTCAAAACAACGGCCCTTACATTGGCGGTAGCCATAGGGGCCCACAGGATGGCCTGGTTGAGGGCCAGTGCCATCTGCGAAGAAGTCCATGATAAGCTGGCCAACCTTCCATGTAAGCGCAATAACCTCTTTGGAGATAAGTTGCAAGAGACAGTCTCGCAGCTGAAGGAGCAAAATATGGTGGTTCTTTCCCTGAATTCCACGTCTGAGCAGCCACTTGCTTCCCGGAGATATTACCCAACATTCCGTAAGTTCAGTTATCAGAGGTGCCCATTTTGGCCGTATACTCCTTACAGTGCACAGGCTTTTCCTCAACTCCGACAACAAGTGCAGACATCGCAACCCAGGAATAGATTCAGGGGACAGCGCCAGCAAAGGCAGCCATCAAATGCTGGCCAGAAACCGTAGCAAAGCTTTTGAGGATGGCCTGGCCGCAACTACTGCTACATGTGGGAGGCCGGTAACACAAACACAACATGGGATTTATTCTCAATTCTTCCTCATACCCAAGAATTCGGGGGGGGGTCTCCGCTCAATCTTGGATTTAAGGATCCTTAACAAGTTATTCCAAGGAAGAAATTCAAGATGACATCCCTCAAATCCATTCTGCCTTTTCTGCCACCCAACAATTGGTTGTGCTCGATAGATCTCAAGGATGCATATTCCCACATTCCGATGCACCATTCCTTCTGCCGGTACCTGTCTTTCCAAGTCAGTAGATGCCACTATCAGTACAAGGTGCTCCCTTTTGGACTATCGACCGCCCCGAGAATCTTCACCAATTGTTTAGCAGTAGCGGTGGCCCACCTCAGGCAGCAAGGGATTCAATTATTCCCTTATCTGGACGATTGGCTTCTTGTGGCCTCAGAAGAAAATTCTCTTCAGACTCACTTAAAAGACATGATCAATTGCTTAGAAGCATTAGGTTTCGTAATAAACTATGAGAAGTGCAATCTCCAGCCAACACAGATTCTGCAGATCATTGGGGCCAAGTTAGACATGGTTGTGGGAAAGGCTTTCCTGCCAGAGGATAGAGCTTAGATCCTTCGATTGCTGGCAGTGGAGCTAAGGAACAATGCACAACCCTCGTCCCGCCAGGTCTTAGCCCTGCTAGGGCACATGACAGCAACAATATACATAGTGCCACACACCCGACTTCATATGAGCCGCCTGCTGTGGGGTTTGAAGGCTCAGTGGAGTCAATTCCTTCAACCGCTAACCAAATCCATGTTTTTGGCCAGGGCCATGCGCAAGGACACAGCATGGTGGCTATCCCCATCGTTTCTCACTGTGGGAGCCCTGTTCCAGAGCCCAGCATATCAATTGTTTCTAACCACAGACACTTCCAGAAGGGGTTGGGGGGGGGGGCACATTTAGACCATCTAAAGATGCAGGGACTATGGTTGCCATTGGAGAACATCCGCCAGATACATCTACTGGAGCTCAGAGCAATTCGGAATACTCTTCTCACATTCTTCTACCATATTCAGGGGAAAAACATCATGATCCACATGGACAACCAAGTGGCCATGTTTTACATAAACAAAAGAGGAGGGTCCTGTTCTGGGACCCTGTGCAAGGAAGCACTTCAGATCCTCGAATGGGTGGAGGTGCATTCCATCTCCCTGCAAGTGACCTATCTTCCAGGTATTGCAAACACCAAAGCCGACCAGCTCAGCAGGTTGTTCTACCCACACAAATGGGCTCTGAACCAAAGCATGGCGGACAATCTCTTCAAGAGGTGGGGACTCCCTTGCATGGATCTCTTCGCCACTGTACACAACAGGAAAGTTTGAGCAGTTTGCTTGGTTTATCCGAGCAGGGAGCAATTTGCGCAGGATGCATTCCTCATTCCTTGGATGGAGGAGCTCCTAATCGCTTACCCTCTGATTCCTTTCATCTCTTGCACCATACAAAAATGTATCGCGGACATTGCTGACTTGATACTCATTGCTCCAGTGTGGCCGAGACAACCCTGGTACGCCTATCTAGTTTGGCTGTCCATCACTCCTCCTATCTCATTGGGAGACATTGCAAATCTACTGACTCAGAAAGGGGGGACATTGCTGCACCCTACGCACTCCTTGCTTCATCTCACAGCATGGAGATTGAAAGGACAGTATTGAGCCACCTCCCGTTATCGACAGAAATACAAGACATTCTAATATCATCAAGGAAGAATAATCGAGGCAAATGGCACTGTTACTCAACCTGGTGTCAGGCAAAAGGGGTAAATCCATTCTCCTGCTTGCCGGAAACCTTGCTGGAGTTACCTGCACATGCTCTACCAATCAGGATTGGCAACAGCTTCCGTCCAAGTTCATATGAGCGCTATTGCAGCATATCATCACCCATGCAATGGCCTTCCAGTTTTGAACCATCCTATAATTTCTTACTTCTTGAAAGCAATCTTGAGATCGAGACCGCCGGTGGCTATACCTCCGATCCCTTAGGACTTGGTTTTGGAACAGCCCATGCTTTCGCCCTTCGAACCAATGGACAGTAGCCACATTAAATATCTGACCTGGAAAGTGGTATTTCTAGTCGCAGTGACTTCGGCAAGGAGGGTCAGCAAATTCAAGCACTGGTTCACTATCCTGTGTATTTACAGTGTATTAAACAACAAAGAAATAGATGCCCAATAAAGATTTGGCAAAGATTTTTTTGGGCATCTATTTCTTTGTTGTTTTCTTTACAGTTGTATTTACAGTTGTATTTACAGTTTTTTCCATTTCAGGAGGACCTTACAAGACTGGAAGATTGGGCATCCAAATGGCAGATGAAATTTAAGGTGGAAAAGTGCAAGGTGTTGCATATAGGGAAAGATAACCCTTGCTGTAGTTACACGATGTTAGGTTCCATATTAGGAGCTACCACCCAGGAAAAAGATCTAGGCATCATATTGGATAATACTTTAAAATCGTCGGCTCAGTGTGTTAGAGCAGTCAAAAAAGCAAACAGAATGTTAGGAATTATTAGGAAGGGAATGGTTAATAAAATGGAAAATGTCATAATGCCTCTATCGCTCCATGGTGAGACTGCACCTTGAATACTGTGTACAATTCTGGTCACCGTATCTCAAAAAAGATATAGTTGAGATGGAGAAGGTACAGAGAAGGGCAACCAAAATGATAACGGGGATGGAACAGCTCCCCTATGAGGAAAGGCTGAAGAGGTTAGGTTTGTTCAGCTTGGAGAAGAGATGGCTGAGGGGGGATATGATAGAGGTCTTTAAGATCATGAGAGGTCTTGAACGAGTAGATGTGAATCGGTTATTTACACTTTCGAATAATAGAAGGACTAGGGGGGCATTCCATGAAGTTAGAAAGTAGCACAATTAAGACTAATCGGAGAAAATTCTTTTTCACTCAACGCACAATAAAGCTCTGGAATTTTTTGCCAGAGGATGTGGTTAGTGTAGTTAGTATAGCTGGGTTCAAAAAAGGTTTGGATAAGTTCTTGGAAGAGAAGTCCATTAATGGCTATTAATCAAGTTTACTTAGAGAATAGCCACTGCTATTAATTGCATCAGTAGCATGGGATCTTCTTTGTGTTTGGGTAATTGCCAGGTTCTTGTGGCCTGGTTTGGCCTCTGTTGGAAATAGGATGCTGGGCTTGATGGACCCTTGGTCTGACCCAGCATGGCAATTTCTTATGTTCTTATGTTCTTATCCCTCCTTCTTACCTAAGGTAGTCTCGGCTTTCCAGCTCAGTCAAACCATCACATTGCCAACATTCTTCCCAAAGCCACATGGCCATGACAGAGAACATCTCCTTCACACCTTAGACTGTAAAAGAGCTTTGGCCTACTACAAACAGAGGACACACGCCAACAAGAGTTCTTTTCAGCTATTTGTGTCCTTCAATCCGAGTGCCCCTGGCCTACCAGTGACAAAGAGGACTCTGTCAAACTGGAATTCCAAATGCATTCACTTCTGTTACACAAAGTGGTCAGCAGCGCTTCATGACAAAGTCAAAGCGCACCAAGTCAGAGCAGTTGCTGCTTCAATTGCACATCTTCATAGGGTACCGTTGCTGGACATTTGTAAGGCAGCTACGTGGTCATCTCTACATACCTTCATGTCACATTACTGTCTGGACCAGCAAGCATTTTCAGATGCAGCACTCGGTTCGGCAGTGTTGGCTTCTTCTACAAGATAGTGAATCTGTCCACATCAGTGGCGGGTTGAGCACAGAGGAATTGTCTATGACTGCAAGGATTTGCTACCCCCTACTTCAGTATGCGGAACTCAACCCTAAGCTGGGGACTCCCAGACAGCATGGCTAATTCAGCCTGCTATCGACGGGAATAAAGTAAGTTTTCTTACTGTAAACAGTATTTCCTTAGATGGCAGGATAAATATTAGCCATACTGAACTGCCTACCTCCCTGGACAGTCTCTTCAAGCATCGCTTCTCTGGATATGTTATTTTATAGGCTGAGGAGAAGATGGCGATCACACAGGAAGATGCGAGCAGCTGCACAGAGCAAGAGCTCTGTAATCTGTGAGAGAAGCTTCGCCTCGAGGCCATTGGAGGACCTCCTTGTTATGACTTGTAAGTATGTGGGCCTTGGGCTGAGGTGAGAGATGGTACCACCCACAGGGAAGGAGCCCTGTGAGCCTCACCGTCGAGAGGCACGGTCTCATTGGATGTCAGTCACAGCTGTGGAATAGATTCTTTATTAGATAGGTAGAAAGGCACAGCCTGCGGAGCGGGAAGTGCAGGAGAATAACAATGTCTGTGCAAGGGGTATAGCCAGAGGGAATACCTCAGACGTGGAGATCCGGTAATGGTCCGCAGAGAGGGGTACACCGAAGAAGTTACTCCATTGGGATGAGGCAGTAGTGGCCTGCAGCATAGGGTACACAGAGGGATTCCTCACTCCCAGATGCTATGGTAAGGGCCTGAGGTATGGGGTACACCGGAGAGGATCCTGTAGCGAAGATGCGGTAGTGGCCCGAGACACAGGGTACACCAGAGAGGATCCCACAGTAAAGCTGGTAAAGTAGTGGTCCGTGGAGATAAGGTACTCACAGAGTGAAAGTTCCAGGAGAGGTCCCGGGGAACGGGAACAGACAGCAGTCCAAGGCAGAAGACCCTCCGAGGAGCGGATAGCCAAAGACGAGGAAGGGCCCCTGTGGAGCAGGTACCCAGAGCGTCTCACACCGAAGTGCAGGAACTGGAACAGGAAGTCCGTAAGCATGAAGCGGATTCAACAATGAGGGAACTCCTTGCTAACTCGTTGAATAGGGAGTAGTGAAGGAGTTAAATAGGGCTCCCATCAGTGATGTCATCAGTGGGGCCGGCCCAGGGTTCCCGCCCTGGGCCCTTTAAATATTTCCTCGGTGGTGTGCGCGCCTCTCCAAGGCTGCTGCAAGCTTCTCCGAGGGCGCGCAGCAGCGCTGGAAGTCGCTGCAGGAAGAAGGTGAGCGTGGTCAGCTGTGTTGTCCGTGGCCGACCGGTGTAACACTCCTAGATAGCATGGTTAATTAATTCTGCTGTCTACGGAAATGCCATTAACGGTAAGCAAGCTTGCTTTTTACAGACACATTCAGAGGTATCCATTGTAAAATCACATCATTAAAGAATTTTTGACCTTATAAGTGATGAAAATTCTGAAAAGATGTTGATTTGTGCACTGCAGCCTCGACTAGCTGCATTGTACAAATCATCTCCTTTTCATCACTTATATGAGGAAAATTGGAGTTATGTGTGTCAGTGCAGGTCCCACCTCTGGAATGCCCATGCCCTGCTCCTTTTCCGCCTACTTTTTCTGTTTGTGCATACCTTAATGTATGCGCACCATTCCCGTTTTTTAAAAATTCACATAGCTCCCGCATGGCCCACTTACACGCGTATGTGGCCATTTCTGCGCATGCAAGGCTTTTAAAATCTACCTTTATACTACTATTCCCTGTACGTACTAGGATCAGTCCAGGCGGTGGTGGTGGTTATTAGAGATGTGAATCGGAACCAGAATCGGTTCGGATTTCAGTTCCGATTCACATCTCTATAGATGTGAATCGGAACCAGAATCGGTTCGGATTTCAGTTCCGATTCACATCTCTAGTGGTTATGTCCCCCGTCCAGCAGATGGAGTCAGAGCAAACTTCTGAGGGTGCTGGCATATAAGCTGGTGCAACCCTCCTAGTCCTCAGTATCGAGAATATCAAAGCCACGACAGAAAACTGGATAGACCGAGGAGGAAGGATCAAGCATAGCCAGAAAGGCAACTGTAATAACGGTAAAAACAGTGAACCAGAACATCTTGCCAAAAGAACTGACAACAGAAACAACACACGCAGACAGAAAGCCCCCAAAGAAGGAGGCTAAGCAATAGGACAGGAGCAAGCGGATTCGAGCAGGTAAACCCCCAGAACCAATCACGACCAGGGCGGGCGTCTGGACTGATCCTAAGTACTACAGGAACGAAAATTAGCAGGTAAGAAATAATTTTCTTTTCCCTGTACGTACTAGGATCAGTCCAGACGGTGGGATGTACCAAAGCGTCCCTAAACCGGGTGGGTCCCTGAGAACCCTGCTCGGATAACCCTGTCCCCGAAGGAGCCCGATTCCGCTTCCGGCAAGTGGAGCCGGTAGTGTCTGGAAAACGTATGTAAGGATTTCCAAGTCGCTGCCCTACAGATTTCCTGAACGGAGACGTGCTGCGACTCCGCATAGGAAGTGGCCTGGGCTCTCAGAGAATGAGCCTTGATTCCTATCGGAGGAACCTTTCCGGAGCCGATGTACGCTGAAGCCACCGCTTCCTTGAGCCAGCGCGCAGTGGTGGTCTTCGTCGCCTGTTGGCCCTTTCTAGTCCCGGACCAGAGAACAAAAAGATGATCGGAGAGTCGAAATTCATTCGTCACTTCCAAATAACGCAAGAGAACTCGCTTCACGTCTAGGCGCCTGAGAGATTGAGGGGCGTCCGGTGGGAAGGACGGAAGTTCCACTACCTGGTTCAAGTGAAACGCCGAAACCACCTTGGGCAGGAACGAAGGCACCGTCCGGATGAAGACTCCCGAATCTGAGAAACGAAGGAAAGGTTCCCTGCAGGAGAGAGCTTGGAGCTCTGAGATGCGCCTCGCCGAGGCTATGGCCACCAAGAAAATCGTCTTCAGAGTGATATCCTTGAGGGAGCACTGACACAGGGGCTCGAAAGGAGATTCTGCTAGAGCCCGCAACACCAGATTAAGGTTCCAGGAAGGACAAAGCTGACGTACCGGTGGCCGCAGATGCTTAACTCCCTTCAGAAACCGGGAAATATCCGGATGAGACGAGGGATCGGGCCTTCCCGAAGAGCGAGCCAGCGAGGCCAACGCCGACACCTGTACCCGCAGAGAATTGTAGGAAAGACCCTTCTCCAGCCCCTCTTGAAGGAACTCCAGGATCTGCTGCCGCGAGGCCGCTGTTGCATGGGCACCCAGTGTAGAACACCATACCTCGAAGACCTTCCACACCCGCACATAGGCGACCGAGGTCGAGGTCTTCCGCGCTCTGAGGAGAGTGTCTACCACGGAGACTGCGTAGCCCTCCCGCAGGAGACTCCTCCTTTCAAAAGCCAGGCCGCAAGACAGAAGTGTTCCGCCTGATCCGAAAATACCGGACCCTGATGGAGAAGACGAGGGAGGTGGACGAGCCGAAGAGGACCGTCTACCGCAATGTTGAGTAGATCTGCGAACCACGGCCGACGCGGCCATTCCGGAGCTACCAGGATTACCGATCCTTGATGCAACTCTATCCGCCGCAGCACCTTGCCCACCAGAGGCCAAGGGGGAAAAACGTAGAGGAGAATTTGTGACGGCCACGGAAGAACCAGGGCGTCCACCCCTTCCGCGCCGCGCTCCCTTCTGTGGCTGAAGAACCGTGGGGCTTTGGTGTTGGCGGCGGTTGCCATGAGATCCATGGCGGGAATCCCCCAGCGCCGTACGATGAGGGCCATCGCCTCGTCGGAGAGAGTCCACTCTCCGGGGTCCAGGGCCTGACGACTCAAGTAATCCGCTTGAATATTGTCTGCCCCGGCAATGTGCGAGGCCGCCAGATGAACGAGGAACCGTTCCGCCCAAGACATCAGCCGAGCCGCTTCGAGGGCTACCTGACGACTCCTGGTGCCCCCTTGCCGATTGATGTAAGCCACTGTAGTCGCATTGTCCGAGAGAACGCGGACCGACCGACCCCTGATCGAGGGCAGAAAATGCATAAGCGCCAGACGCACCGCTCTGGACTCTAGGCGGTTGATCGGCCAGGTCGTCTGTTCCTTTGTCCACTGACCCTGAGCGGAGCTTCTGAGGCAGACTGCCCCCCAACCGGACAGGCTGGCATCGGTAGTGACTACTATCCAGTCCGGGGTCTCCAGCGGGCAACCCTGGGCCAAGTGCTTTGGATCCAACCACCACTTCAAGCTGTACCTGGCGGTTGGAGAGAGAGGGATGATCGCCTGATAATCCTGAGACACAGGCTTCCACCTCGATAGCAGAGACATTTGCAGAGGTCTCAGGTGAGCAAAGGACCAGGGCACGAGATTTAATCGCAAAGGCCATTGATCCCAGGAGCTGGAGGTAGTCCCGTGCCGTGTGCACAGGGAGAGAGGCAAATCGAACGATCTGATCTCGCAAGGATTGCGCCTTGTCTGGGCGCAGGAAGACCTTTCCCTGCACCGTGTCGAAGTGTGCCCCCAGAAAATCCAATTGCTGGGAGGGCAGCAGGCTGCTCTTGCTGAAGTTCACCACCCAGCCGAGAGACTGAAGGAAGGACACCACCCTGTCGACTGCCGACCGACCCTGCGGAAGAGTCTTCGCCCGGATGAGCCAATCGTCCAAGTAAGGATGGACCAGGATTCCTTCCCTCCTGAGTGCGGCTGCCACCACCACCATGACCTTGGTAAAAGTCCTGGGCGCGGTTGCCAATCCGAAGGGCAGAGCTTGGAACTGGAAGTGTCGACCCAAAATCTTGAAGCGAAGAAACCGCCAATGGGCCGTCTGAATTGGAATATGCAGATAGGCCTCCGTTAGATCGAGAGAGGCCAGGAACTCTCCCTGATGCACCGCCGCGATAACAGAGCGGAGTGTTTCCATGTGGAACCTGGAGACCCGAAGCACCTTGTTGACTTCCTTGAGGTCTAGAATAGGACGGAAGGAACCGTCTTTCTTGGGGACAACGAAGTAAATGGAATAATGCCCCGAGCCCACCTCTCCTGAGGGGACGGGCGCAATGGCTCCCAAGTCCAGGAGCCTGTCTAGCGTGCGCTGGATTCCCAGGCGCTTGGAGCCTGACCCGCAGGGAGAGAAGATGAACCTGTCCCTGGGATGCCGGACAAATTCCAATGCGTAGCCCTGTCTTAGGATGTCCAGGACCCACTGGTCCGTTGTGATGTTGGTCCACTCCTCGTAAAACAGGGCGATGCGACCTCCAATCCGGGGTAGCGAGGAGTGGACGGGCCTGGCATCATTGGGACGGTTTACCAGAGGCTCCCTGAGCCGAGGAGTCCCTGGCCGGTCTACGACCCCGAAAGGGCCGGGTCCAAGACTGAGATCTCCCGGATGGCGTCCTGGGTCCCTGTTGCCTAGCTCCCCGGTAACGCCGCTGAGGGCGGGCGCGGTTCCTGGAGCTCGAGGAAGATGGTCGGTAGGACCTCTGGCGATCTTCGGGCAACCGATGGACCGAATTCTCACCCAGGGATTTGATAATCTGGTCGAGATCCTCGCCAAAAAGAAATCTACCCTTAAAGGGTAGTGCCCCAAGACTAGATTTGGAGGAAGGGTCCGCCGCCCAGTTGCGCAGCCACAGAAGTCGTCTGGCGGAGACTGCGGACACCATGGTTCTCGCCAGAACCCTCAATAAGTCGTGCAACGCATCCGCTCCATAGGCTATGACCGCCTCCAGCCGGTCCGCCTGCGCCGCCTCCTTCGGCGGCAACTGCTGCGAGGTGAGGAGTTGTTGGACCCATCGGAGCCCGGCTCTCTGAGTTAGGGAACCACAGATGGCTGCTCGGACCCCCAGTGCCGAGACCTCAAAAATCTTCTTCAGGGCGACCTCCAACTTCCTGTCCTGCAGGTCTCGAAGAGCTGTACCCCCTGTGACCGGGATCGTGGTTCTCTTCGTGACAGCGGACACCGCTGAGTCAACCTTGGGGACCTTAAGGAGGTCCAGAAAGTCTCCAGGAAGAGGATAGAGCTTGTCCATAGCCCTGCCGACCCGGAGGGACGCCTCCGGGGTGTCCCATTCCCGCACTAGTAGCTGGAGAAACGAATCATGAATAGGAAAGGTCTTAGCCAGTGGGCGCAAGCCCGCCAGCACGGGATCCCCTTTCTTCGTGGCAGAAGCTACGGAGGGAGCTGGAGGAGCCGGGGGCTCAACAGGAGGGTCAAGGTCCAACTCCTGAAGAACATGGGGAATGAGCTCCGCCAATTCCTCCTTACGAAAGATCCGGAGCACCCGAGGGTCATCACATTCCAGGTGGACCGCCAAAGTCGTTTCATCGTCCCCCTGAGGTGCCGGGTCCCCCCCTGGGTCCGGCAGAGGAGACGTCCCTCCCAGGGACGACGGAAGGGCCAAGGGCATCCTGGGACCCCCCCACCCCGCGCTCCCCAGTACCGCAGCCGCAGTCCCAGTAATCCTAGGGGACTTGGCCGGAGGGGGAACTGCAGCCAACCCGCCCCCCGCAGGGTTCAGGCTTTGGAGATAGGCCTGGTGCATGAGCACCACAAAGTCGGCCGAAAAACTTGGCGGCCCCGGGGGAGGGGAGGAGAGAGGGTCCCTGGAAAGTCCGCTGGTGGAGGGGAGAGGACCCGGGTCTGGAACCAGCGGTACCAACGACGAGAAATCCTCCGGAGTCTCTTCAGGTTCGGATCCCACGCTGCTCTCCAGCTCTAAGATGGCCGCCGCTCCCGCCAAAGGAGGGGGCGGGGCACCTCCCCGAGGAGCGCGGCGCTCCGAGCGCGGCGGCGAAATCGTCGGGGGAGCGGCGCTCGTCTCCCCCCCCAGGGAGACACCGGCCGCACGGACCATCTCGCGATCCGCCCTGTCCCGGGCCGCCGCAGGAAGGACAGCGCGAACACTGCATCGCGTTGAGCTCGGGCGGGGCCGAGGTGCTGGAGCGAAGTCGGGAGTCGCGCCGCGGGAGGAGCAGGCCTGCCTCACCTCGCTCTACTCTTGTCCTCCCCCCAGGAGCGGCAGGGGAAAGGGACCTCCCTGGCGCTGCGACCCCGGGGAATTGGCGCGTCGCGGGGCCACGAGAGGGGAGGGAAACCGCGGCTCAGGGTAGGGGAGAGGCTGGCCCCACCAGCTTCCACCTCCGTACGGCTTGCGAAGCTGTAAAGAAAAAAATACAACTTACCAAACTTTCCCCCCAACGCGCTGAAAAGTGAAGGGAAAGACAGAGAGAGAGAGTGAGAGGAGAACTGAGGAAGGCACCACAGAGGCAGTCCAGCTAGCAAGAGTTGGTACGGCAAGCCCAAACCTCCTCACTACTAAAAAACTCCCAAGAAGAAATAACAATTTTTTTTTTTTTGTACTGCTTGATCCAACCTAAAAGAAATATGAAAAGAGAAAAACCGTGGAACAAGCCACTAGCCAGGGGAAGCAACGGGTTCCCCTCCTCACATCTGCTGGAGTCAGAGAGATACTGAGGACTAGGAGGGTTGCACCAGCTTATATGCCAGCACCCTCAGAAGTTACTCCATTGGGATGAGGCAGTAGTGGCCTGCAGCATAGGGTACACAGAGGGATTCCTCACTCCCAGATGGTATGGTAAGGGCCTGAGGTATGGGGTACACCGGAGAGGATCCTGTAGCGAAGATGCGGTAGTGGCCCGAGACACGGGGTACACCGGAGAGGATCCCACAGTAATGCTGGTAAAGTAGTGGTCCGTGGAGATAAGGTACTCACAGAGTGAAAGTTCCAGGAGAGGTCCCGGGGAACGGGAACAGACAGCAGTCCAAGGCAGAAGACCCTCCGAGGAGCGGATAGCCAAAGACGAGGAAGGGCCCCTGTGGAGCAGGTACCCAGAGCGTCTCACACCGAAGTGCAGGAACTGGAACAGGAAGTCCGTAAGCATGAAGCGGATTCAACAATGAGGGAACTCCTTGCTAACTCGTTGAATAGGGAGTAGTGAAGGAGTTAAATAGGGCTCCCATCAGTGATGTCATCAGTGGGGCCGGCCCAGGGTTCCCGCCCTGGGCCCTTTAAATATTTCCTCGGTGGTGTGCGCGCCTCTCCAAGGCTGCTGCAAGCTTCTCCGAGGGCGTGCAGCAGCGCTGGAAGTCGCTGCAGGAAGAAGGTGAGCGTGGTCAGCTGTGTTGTCCGGTGTAACACTCCTAGATAGCATGGTTAATTAATTCTGCTGTCTACGGAAATGCCATTAACGGTAAGCAAGCTTGCTTTTTACAGACACATTCAGAGGTATCCATTGTAAAATCACATCATTAAAGAATTTTTGACCTTATAAGTGATGAAAATTCTGAAAAGATGTCGATTTGTGCACTGCAGCCTCTACTAGCTGCATTGTACAAATCATCTCCTTTTCATCACTTATATGAGGAAAATTGGAGTTATGTGTGTCAGTGCAGGTCCCACCTCTGGAATGCCCATGCCCTGCTCCTTTTCCGCCTACTTTTTCTGTTTGTGCATAACTTAATGTATGCGCACCATTCCCGTTTTTTAAAAATTCACATAGCTCCCGCATGGCCCACTTACACGCGTATGTGGCCATTTCTGCGCATGCAAGGCTTTTAAAATCTACCTTTATACTACTAATAAAATGCAAACATTTTAAAAATTCCTTCTTAATAAGTATAGCATTAAAAAAAGGCAAAATCAAATCCCATGAAAATACCAAGTTGAAAAGATGTGGCCTTCAGCTTTTTACAAAACAGTTTATAGTTTATGATGCCCAATAATTCAGATGACAAGCTATTCCACAGGATAGGTTTGCAAAATACCCACAATAAATATGCATGAGATAAATTTGCATATACTAAGCCGCCATCTACATTTATTGTGGATATTCTGAAAACCCATCTAGCTGTGGGATCCCCAGTTCAGTTTTGAGAAGCCCTGCCCGAAACTTAAGAGTCCTCTCTGTATGTTGATACTGCCATTTGGTTGAATTCCTTTCCTTAGCTATGCTGATTAGCTCTCTTTTCCACTGGTGTGAATTTGATTGGGTGACAGAGAAAGCCAGTTGGCTTTCATGAAATCATGTTGATGAGGCTATTAGTTAGACCCCGGGATACTGAAAGTAAAATGTGCGACCAAGGGCTGGTGTTAATTTCTGAGCAATCCGGAAAAGTGTACAGAAAAGCAGAAAATACTGCTTTTCTATACACCCTCCAACTTAATATCCTAGCGATATTAAGTCCAACGAACCAAAACTTTAAAAAAAAAGTTTTACAAAATCTGGCTGGTCAGCAGTTAGCAAAACGAACGCTCAATTATACCGGCGTCCGTTTTCCTAACTTGTGGCTGTCAGCAGGTTCGGAAACCGACGCCAGTAAAATAGAGTGTCAGTTGTCGGACCCGCTGACAGCCACTTCTACCGCTAATATTGAGGCACTAGGGATGCGCCATTGTCCCTAGCGCCTCCTTATTAGTGCAGCACCTCATTTAAATACTGAATCGCAAGCCCAGGAGAGGTGGCTGGGCGCATGTCAGGAGAGTGGGCGTTCAACATGGAGTGCCCGTTCTCCTGCGTTTTTTTCTCTATCGGCCTGTTACTGTTAGCACTGCAGGAGGTACAAAGCTTCCGTTTCGAACCCAGAATCTTTGTTGGATAACAATTTAATTTAGTTTTGCAGTGTGGGAAAGAATCATAGGACCTGATTTTCAAATGCATTTACTTAAAACTGGGTTTTACATATGTAAATGCAATTTACCCATGTAAGTGGGCTTTTTAAAATTGCAACAGTATATGCTATTTAATTGTCAATAGGTTGTACCTGCATTAAGTGCACTTATTGTGAGAAAGTAGCTTTTGAAAATTACTACAATGTAACATTTACATGATTAACTCCTTTGAAAATTCACCAGATAGTGTATCATATTTTAAATTGTTACCGTACTATGATGGCACACGAGTAATTTGTAATCTATACCACCCATATTTCTTTTTATCGTGCCCTTCTGTAAACCGTTGTGATGGTATTTAACTTAACGACGGTATAGAAACATTTTAAATAAATAAATAAATGTGACAGTTTCTGTATTCTGCAAACGATATGATAATTATGTGAACTGTCCTACAGCCGTGGAATCACAGGAGACTGGAAACTATGATCATAGTATAATTATACCACTTTGCACAATGACTTTACTTCTCTGAGCTAAATAATCCACTTATTCAGCTCTACAGTAGTTTTTTTTTTAATATAGAAAAAAAGATGAGTGATGCTTAAAACTGTAACTTATGGATTTTGTGTGATTTTTTTCAGTAAAAGCTCCAAATTGATCATTTTCACTATCTGTAAGACTGTATTTTCTAGGCTCCACAGCCCATCCCTCTGAAGATAGCCCAGGGGGAAGAAAAGGCTTGTTTTGTTTCTTATATCAACTTGGTTGTCTTTTTTCTTGCAAATAGCTGTACTATACTAATTGATATGAAGTAAGTAGATTTGATTGCATGTATCTTAAACAGATGTCTTACTATCTTTTTCTCCTCATGTTTACCATGCTTATTGAATAGGTTGAAAAGCTCAAAACTGAAGCTGGTAATCAGTCTGTACAACAGCAGAAACGCCACAAAGATAGAGCTGCTGATGCCAGAAGAATTCAGGACCTTGAACGTCAAGTATGTGATTTTTGAATTTCTCTTTCTAATTATTCTGTTACCAATTGTAAATCTAATACACAGTGAGGAATAAAAACAATATCAAATCGTATCATGAAATCCTGAAAATGTTTTGATGATCAAAATTTTATGGGAGATCAATATTCAAAGGCATTTAGCCAGATAACTTGTGAGTTATCTGACTAAGTGCCAACTTTTAAATATCACCGGGTCTTATCCGGCTACATTTTAGCCAGGTAATTGCGATGGATAAGGTACAGAGAAGGGCTACCAAAATGATAAGGGGAATGGAACAGCTCCCCTATGAGGAAAGACTAAAGAGGTCAGGACTTTTCAGCTTGGAGAAGAGACGGCTGAGGGGGGATATGATAGAGGTGTTTAAAATCATGAGAGGTCTAGAACGGTTAGATGTAAATCGGTTATTTACTCTTTCGGATAATAAAAGGATTAGGGGGCACTCCATGAAGTTAGCATGTGGCACATTTAAAACTAATCGGAGAAAGTTCTTTTTTACTCAACACACAATTAAATTCTGGAATTTGTTGCCAGAGGATGTGGTTAGTGCAGTTAGTACAGCTGTGTTTAAAAAAGGATTGGATAAGTTCTTGGAGGAGAAGTCCATTACCTGCTATTAATTAAGTTGACTTTGATAATAGCCACTGCTATTACTAGCAACGGTAACATGGAATAGACTTAGATTTTGGGTACTTGCCAGGTTCTTATGCCCTGGATTGGCCACTGTTGGAAACAGGATGCTGGGCTTGATGGACCCTTGGTCTGACCAGGTATGGCATGTTCTTATGTCCCACCCACAGAGCCCTCTCCCTCTGTAGGATTTAAGGTGGACCAGGCTAAATGCCTGGTCCAACACAGGTAAAAATGGGGAAGGAAAATAGGGTCATTTCATCACAAGGACCTTGTGAGACTGGAAGGCTGGGCATCCAAATGACAGATGAAATTTAATGTGGACAAGTACAAAGTGATGCACATGGGGAAAAGTAACTCACGTTGTAATTACATAATATTAAGTTCCATATTAGGAGTTACCATCCAGCAAAAAGGTCTGGTCGTCATAGTGGACAGTATACTGAAATCATTGGCTCAGTGTGCTGCAACAGACAAAAAAGCAAATAGAATGTTAGCAGTTATTAGGGAAGGAATGGTGAATAAACCGGAGAATGTCATAGTACTTCCGTATCGATCCATGGTGAGACCACACCTTGAGAACTGTGTGAAATTCTGGTCACCACATCTCAAAAATGATATAGCTATATTGGAAAAGTTTCAGAGAAGTGCAACCAAAATGATAAAGGGGATGGAACAGCTCCCCTATGAGGAAAGGCTAAAGAGGTTAGGGCGGTTCAGCTTGGAGAAAAGATGGCTGAGGGGGATATAATATAGATCTATAAAATCATGAGAGGATTAGAACAGGTAAATATGAAATTGGTTATTTACTCTTTCAGATAATACAAGGACTTGGGGGCATGCCATGAAGTTAGCAAGTAGTGCATTTAAAACAAATTGGAGAAAATTATTTTTGGTGTGAAAGTACACTTCCAGCTGAGAAGAGGGATCCAGGCAGAGAAGAGGGGCCAGTTTTGTAAGTAACAGGTGGGTGGGAGAATGTTAGCCAGGGATGGGGGAGGGGAAATGACTGTGGGAGGAGGCAGAGGAGGGACATTTAAAGTTTATGTTTTTTTAGCAGGGATGGAAGGGAGAGGGGGAAGGCCCAAGCCAGCGGCAATCGTCTTATGAAAGTTTTAAAGTTTCCAAGTTTTAAAGGTTTTGGGAAGCTTGTTGGGACAGCCAAGGGGGGAGGGGATAGATATATGTGGCAGTGGTGGGGTGGGCATCGGGCTGAGAGGCCTAAAACGTGGCCAGGTAACTTTAGCCCTGCTCTGAAGCAGGTCCAAATTTATGCAGCTAAACTAGCTGGATAATTGAACTCCTCCTCAGAACGCCCCTAAAACACCCCATTTTTATCTGTCTAAATTATATTTGGATAATTAGTTATCCGGGTATACTTTAGACGCATAAGTGACTGAATATGCCACATTTGCGATTTAAATAGATAACGTTTGAGTTATCCATCTAAATGGGTTTTGAATATGGACCTCTTAGTGCATATTGTTTGAATTAGTGCACACTATTTGAGTTTTAATAGTGTGCACTAATTCAAATAGAGTGCACTGAATCGAAATAGTGTGCGCTAATCAAAAAATTTAAAACTGCAAAATTTTGTGAATTTTTTTAGCATTTCAGTTAGAAATGATATGAAATTAAATTGGCAATATTATTAAAAACAAAATATATGGAGGGCAATTTTCTTAAAGCCCGTTTATGTGGGTAAAGCACTGTTTTACCTGTAAAAATCACTTTTAAATTACCCTTATATAAGCCAGATCCACCCTCTTACAAATGGCAAATACTTTTTCAGGGCGCTCTGAATATCTTTTTGGATGTTTCAAAACACTGCAAATAGTGGCTGATCATCTTTTTTTTATGACAAGGTATTTGGAGAAACCTGCATTTTATCTACTGTTAGCTTTTCAATTACGAAGTTGCTGGGGAGATAAATCAGTCCTTAAATTCCTGATACCCTGTTTTGTTTGTGTTCTTGTATAACACGTCTATCCAAATTATTTTGCAGAAAGCATAAATAATAATTATTATATATAGGAGAAGTATGAATGACTAAATTAACCAAGAAACTGGGCCGGCGGAAGCACTAGGTGGACTAAGTATGTGCCTAGAGTGCCACAGGTTTGGTGCAGCCACCTAGAGCTTCCACCAGCTCTGCTCAGAGCAAGACTTGAGACTGTTCCAGGTGAACAGTAGCGAGCTAGAAGAGGAGGTACCCGTAATGGAGAAGGTTTTCATGGGTAATTATTCAGATGGACTGAATCAAATCACGGTGAACCTAGAAGATGTGGTAGGCCTGATTGACAAACTGAAGAGTAGTAAATCACCCGGACCGGATGGTATACACCCCAGAGTTCTGAAGGAACTAAAAAATGAAATTCCAGACCTATTAGTAAAAATTGTACCTCCAGTCTATCCTCCAGTCTTCAGGTACATTGTACCTGAAGACTGGAGGATAGCAAATGTAACCCCAATATTTAAAAAGGGCTCCAGGGGCGATCCGGGAAACTACAGACCGGTTAGCCTGACTTCAGTGCCAGGAAAAATAGTGGAAAGTGTTCTAAACATCAAAATCACAGAACATATAGAAAGACATGGTTTAATGGAACAAAGTCAGCATGGCTTTACCCAGGGCAAGTCTTGCCTCACAAATCTGTTTCACTTTTTTGAAGGAGTTAATCAACATGTGGATAAAGGTGAACCGGTAGATATAGTATACTTGGATTTTCAGAAGGCGTTTGACAAAGTTCCTCATGAGAGGCTTCTAGGAAAAGTAAAAAGTCAAGGGATAGGTGGCAATGTCCTTTCATGGATTGCAAACTGGCTAAAAGACAGGAAACAGAGAGTATGATTAAATGGACAATTTTCTCAGTGGAAGGGAGTGGACAGTGGAGTGCCTCAGGGATCTGTATTGGGACCCTTACTTTTCAATATATTTATAAATGATCTGGAAAAAAATACGACGAGTGAGGTAATCAAATTTGCAGATGACACAAAATTGTTCAGAGTAGTTAAATCACAAGCAGATTGTGATAAATTGCAGGAAGACCTTGTGAGACTGGAAAATTGGGCATCCAAATAGCAGATGAAATTTAATGTGGATAAGTGCAAGGTGATGCATATAGGGAAAAATAACCCATGCTATAGTTACACAATGTTGGGTTCCATATTAGGTGCTACAACCCAAGAAAGAGATCTAGGTGTCATAGTGGATAACACATTGAAATCGTCGGTTCAGTGTGCTGCGGCAGTCAAAAAAGCAAACAGAATGTTGGGAATTATTAGAAAGGGAATGGTGAATAAAACGGAAAATGTCATAATGCCTCTGTATCGCTCCATGGTGAGACTGCACCTTGAATACTGTGTACAATTCTGGACGCCGCATCTCAAAAAAGATATAATTGCGATGGAGAAGGTACAGAGAAGGGCTACCAAAATGATAAGGGGAATGGAACAACTTCCCTACGAGGAAAGACTAAAGAGGTTAGGACTTTTCAGCTTGGAGAAGAGACGACTGAGGGGGGGATATGATAGAGGTGTTTAAAATCATGACAGGTCTAGAACGGGTAGATGTGAATTGGTTATTTACTCTTTCGGATAGTAGAAAGACTAGGGGTGTTGTGGAGCGCTAGGAGAGCGATCCCACTCCTGGGTGATGTGTGTCCTTGGGCCACGGCTCGACCCCAGAGGGCTCTGAAGAAGTGCCGCGGGAGGCGTGGCATGCCCGAGCATGGGCTGGACGGGAGCAGGGCTGGAGCGAAGACTGGCTGACAGGCCCTCCTCTGGACCTGCACGCTTCGGAAGACCCAACAACGCAATGTTGGTCTTGTGAACAGTCCTCCGACCGTTCCCAGCCCTTTCGGACCTGCCGCAGGGTACGGCACGAAGCGGCAGGCCGGATGGAGGCCAGGGCAGTGAAGACTGGAACATGGATTCAGACGACACTCAGGAATGACGTAGACTCAGGCTTAGACATGGACTCAGGACGAGGTGCAGGATCCATAGACGTGGACTCAGGCATAGATGCAGAATCCTTAGACGTGGACTCAGGCATAGACATGGACTTCAGGACGAGGTGCAGTATGCATAGACATGGACGCAGGCAAGACGTGGACTCAGGAACGAGGTGCAGGATACATAGAGTTGGAGTCAGGAATGAGGGCTGAAGGAAGACATGGGCACTGACCCTCAGGGCGCCCTACTCAGGCCACCTGCGGGACTGAGTCGCGGACCACCCTGTCCCATGCGCGCCCTACACAGCCCTGGAAGGCTGGTTGCGGACCACGCAGAGAGCGGGAGAGCACAGGAAAGAGGAAGCAGGTTCGCTGCTCTCCTGGCAGCACAAGGCAAGGATATACGCTGCTCTCCTGGCAGCACAAGGCAAGAATACGCTGCTCTCCTGGCAGCACAAGGCAGGTTAGGCATCAGGATCAGGAACAAGGATATCTGGAACATCAGGACTGGAACACATATACTGGAATAGGAGACACACCTCTGGGCTGGAACATGGACATCAGGAACATCAGGACTGGATCAAGAGACAGACCTTGGGACTGGAACGGCAGGCAGACATCAGGACTGGAACACTGAAGACATCAGGACTGGAACAACTTGACAAGAAGCTTCAACAGGAAACATGGAACACTGGACCTTGCAGAAGGCTGGAATACAAGGCAGCTCCTGGAACGAGGATCTCAGGAGTGACCAACTCCTTGCGAAGGCAAAGACACAGTGAAAGCTGAGCCCTTTAGTAGAGCTGAAGTGGACAACGCCCAGGGAGGGGTCAGCAGGGGGCCACACCTGGCTGGCCCTTGAAGAGAAGCAGAGAAGTGCGAGCTCGCGCCCTAGGAGGCTGGAGAGAAGAGCTGGAAGCTGGTGGCGTCCTCAGCCACGTGGAGGGCCCAAGGAAGCCGCGGAGCAGCCCTGGACTGGAGCTGGGTGAAGGCAGGTCACTGGAGCAGCTCCCAGCTGCACGGACAGAAGCAGAGAGAGGCAAGGCTGGCTGCGGGGGAAGGGCTGACTGCAGGAACGGCTCCATGCCGTGAGGACAGCCCCAGGAGGAGAGGTAAGACTGCAGGGAGAGTAGAGAGCTGTAGCAGGCTGCAGGCACAGTAGAGAGCAGTGCTGGCTGCAGGGAACTGTGAGAGACTGCAGGCACCGGCAGGGACGGCTTCCCTGCTGGGCAAGGACCCGGGCTAAAGCAGGCACTGGGAGAGACGGCCTGCTCGCTGAAGGTCCCAGGATCGCAGCAGCACGTCGGGGAAAGGCAGAGACAGCAGCCGAGGAGCAGACCACATGGCAGCAGCTGTGGAAACGGCCCCAGCTGATTCAGGGAGAAAGAAGCAGCGTCAGCAGCCCGGCTGGCTGTGGCTGTGAGAGGTAAGAACCTGCCCACGCTTCTTGTGGGCAGGAGCATAACAAGGGGGCACTCCATGAAGTTAGCATGGGGCACATTTAAAACTAATCGGAGAAAGTTCTTTTTTACTCAACGCACAATTAAACTCTGGAATTTGTTACCAGAGAATGTGGTCAGTGCAGTTAGTATAGCTGTGTTTAAAAAAGGATTGGATAAGTTCCTGGAGGAGAAGTCCATTACCTGCTATTAAGTTCACTTAGAGAATAGCCACTGCCATTAGCAATGGTTACATGGAATAGACTTAGTTTTGGGTACTTGCCAGGTTCTTATGGCCTGGATTGGCCACTGTTGGAAACAGGATGATGGGCTTGATAGACCCTTGGTCTGACCCAGTATGGCATTTTCTTCTTAAGTGGTATCCCAAGGGCCCCCACACGGGCAGGGGAGGAGACCCAATTGCCATGGACAGAAGAAGCAGAATGCATCAGCATCGTCCCTATGGAGCAGAAGAAAGACCAGGTTTCAGGAGGCAGAACAGCATCCATGGGGCCCATGTGACTGAAGTGGGGAGCAGCAGAGTGTTCCAGGCCCATTCAGCTGAAAAGAGTAGGAGCAGTGTTCATCAGGCCCATGCAGCTGAAGAAAGTAGGAGCAGTAGCATCTGCCCCACAAATGGGAGAGAGAAGAGGATTCCATCAGTATGTGGGCTCAAGGAAAAGGCCGCTGCTGCCCAAAGAGAAAGAGAGAATAGGTGTGAGTGAGTGAACATGTCTGTGTGTGTGTGGGAGAGAGCATGAACATATATGTGTGTGTAAAAGAGCATGTGCAGAAGGCGTGTGTATTTGAGCGCATGTGTGTGTGTGAGAGAACTTGTTGAGGAGACCATGTATGTTTTAGTGCAAGAGAGCATGTGTGTGTAGGTAAGCAATAGCGGAGAAAGTTTGTGTGCATTTCTCCCCCTTCCCCATTAACCCACTAATCCACAGCAATTTCAAGGTGACTGGAAATCAAAGGTTCCCAGGTAGGGAGAGCAGGGAATTTAGTTATCTTTAGTTTACATTTTTGAATGCTATTTTTGGATGCTATTTGATGCCTGCTGTTTTAAAATAAGTTATTGGCGCTGGGGAAATTTTTAAAAATTTATTTATTTATTTATTTTATCATTTATGGATATTTGATATTCCGCCTTTTCCCACAATTGGTCTCAAGGCAGATTACAATAAATTTAAATAAAAGGAGGCATTTGAACAGCTTACAGTCAAAATCAGAATTTGCAATTAGAGTCATATTGGGATCCAGCATAGGAAACTCATTTGTGTATAGTTTGGAATCCAAGTTGTATATAACAAAATATAGCTTAAAACACATTAGTGGGAGGATGGAGAACTAAATGTTCATAAAAGTGAAACTACCATCATGCTTTACTGGTCAATTATTCTTTCTCCAGCCCAAAAGAAGAGAGAATTTTTACATTCTGACTTATAAATGAATTAAAAAAAGCGAAGAAGGTCCACACAGAACAAATTAAGCCTACTTTCTGATATATGCACATGCAACCATGCAAACAAGTGGACCTGAAAAAAAAACAGATCCACATGTGTGCAATGCTCATACAGAAATTAAGATGGACCTTCTCTTTCTTCTTCTTTGAATATGAGTTTTTAATTATTGGATATTATTCTATTCATTAGCTCTTTTGAAATATTGCTTTGATTAGTATAGTTTTACTATTATGATATTTTATATTTCTTTTATTGTTTGATGTTTTATGAGGAATGTAATGTTTCTGTTTTCCCATTGTTGCACTGCATTCAGAGTCTGGCTGTTGTTTCCAGTTCAGTTTTTTTCTTTGCATGTTCCTATTTATATTTTATGGTCTTTTTATTCTGTATTTGATGAGAATCTGTCTGTGCTCTGCATGTGTGCCTGAGATGAGATGTTCTGCTAGCTTTGTGTAGGGATCCGTAGCACCCTGTCTTGTTCTATTTTCTTAATAAGAGGTGTATTGGTGTTTAGGACCTGGTGTAATATTTGCAATGTTGCTTTTTCATAGGTAGTAAAGTGTTGTTTTGGAATAGGAGGTTTTTTATATTATAATTGTAATTCAGTTTACTCATGTATTTCTGAGGGCTAAGTCCACACTCATCATGTGTTATAGTTGACCTTATTCCATATGGGTTGCAAGTTTCTTTTTTGCAGGGTTTTCTGCTTGGCACCTCAGTAATGCATGTAAATATAATACAGATGTGATATTTTTACCTCAGAATAACTAACCTTTTGCATGTAAAATCTTATTAAAAATGCATAAGTTGTATTTATGTGTAGGGAAGGCAGTATGGTGGGGGGCACAAGGCTGAAGGTTCAGCTAGGGTGCCCAATACCCTTACACTGGTCCTGCCAGGAAAAGAACAGTTTGCAAAGTGAGCTAGGTGCCTACCCCTGGATTTTACTGCCTAGATCCCTGGCTTTGAAATTTGTGGCTATATTTCTCTGCTGCTAAAGTAAGCATTCCTGGGAATGGTTGGGTCAGGGGATATGTGCTTGTCGTTGACGTTTCAATTATACTTGCAAAAGTTCTTCCCTGTAACCTCATTCACACAAATATGGGGGAACGGCAAAATGCACCAGAACTTAGGCTCCTGCATACCTTTAGCCAGTTTTCAAAGAGAAACTATTTGAGTAGTTTCTCTTTGAAAATTAGCTTAAGGTGCTCAAGTACAAGAGTATCCACGTCCTTTGCTCCTTTGTGGCTTATTAAAATTTTACCCCCTTGTGATGTGAATCAGAGAATTCAAAGTCGACTAGATGTTATAGACTGGCACCTTTTATAAAAATAGCTATCTGATTCCAGGTTCAACCATTTTTCAGTGCAGTCACTCTCATTTATCTAACAGGTTAAAGAAATGGAGGGAATTATAAAACGAAGACATCCAAACTCTTTGCCTGCTCTAATATATGCTGCTGCAGCTGTCCGTGAAGTAGATAACACTTCAACTAAAGCCATCACCGTTGCATTTTTGGAAAGACGAATCCAAAAGTTAGAAGAAGATCTTGAAGGAAAAGACGAAGAGGCTAAGAAAAGCCTCCGCAGCATGGAACAACAATTTCAAAAAATAAAGGTACCTGGCCTGTTTATTGAATTGCATTTTAAAATTGAGAAAATCAAGCATTATGATTAGACAGCACCATTTAAGTGTGTATTAAAGTATACATCTTTAAGCAAGCTTTGGTTATATCTTGCCAAAAACATTAGCCACAAGGAAAGAGCTTTTCTTTTTTGGGGACAATTTTCAAATTGTCCATATTGGAACAAAGACTGTGGGGACTTTTTACCCGCAGGCTTGGAAATTTTCTCTTGGAAATTTGCTGCAAGTACAAAGTACACACCAGCAACTGCATTTTCTGTGGGTAGAATTCTGCTGGAAAGAATGCGTAAAGATTTGAAAATGTAAGTCTATGTAGATATGTTTCCTCCCCCAGCCTAAATGCATCATCAGGAATGTCTCCTTTCAGTGTGCATTGTGAGCTCCAGAAGTATTTTATCTGTTTTAATTGGTTATCTGAAAATTGCCCTCCTTCAGAAGCTGATTTACTAAGCCCTGGTTAAATCAGCTCACAATGCAGTGCATTATCCATTAATGTGTGTTAATGAGCCAATTGTAATGCAGCTTTCATTAGTCTGAAGTGGGGTCTATTTACTAATAACGCATGGTAATGCATTACTGCCTGTCAGCAAATAATACTTCATGGTGGCTAAACGTTTGTGAATTGCTTCACATACTTTTAGCCAAACTGAAAGGAGGCATTCTCAGGGGTGTATTTAATCAGATGAGGCAAAGTACACACACAAGATGGCATTTTCACATGTTTGCATGTACTTTTCTAGCAAAGGTCTAGCAATCCTAAGTTTCAAAGGGAAAGTATGAACAGTCTTTGCGCCAATTGGGCATCCAAATGGCAGATGAAATTTAATGTGGATAAGTGCAAGGTGATGCATATAGGGAAAAATAACCCATGCTATAGTTACACAATGTTAGGTTCCATATTAGGAGCTATCACCCAAGAAAGAGATCTAGGTGTCATAGATCTAGGCGTCATAGTGGATAACACATTGAAATCATTGGTTCAGTGTGCTGCGGCAGTCAAAAAAGCAAACAGAATGTTGGGAATTATTAGAAAGGGAATGGTGAATAAAACGGAAAATGTCATAATGCCTCTATATCGCTCCATGGTGAGACTACACCTTGTTCAATGCAGACAATTTGAAAAGTGCCCTGGCAGGGCTGATTTTCAGATCTTTTTAAATTGGTAAATCGCTGCCATACTGCTTATCTATGTAAAATGTATCGCTGAAAATTGCACTCAATCCCCACTTGCTGCAGGTAAAACTATTCGCATTGTTCACAATGAGGGTCATTTTTTAAAGCATTCTGGACATTCCTGTGGAGCCTTCCACTCTCCCTTCTCATACCATGCTTGACACAGATCTCATGAAAATATGGAAGACCCCCTTCTTGGGAACAACAGTAGTGAGAAAGGTAGACCTGAAGTTCAGACTAAGGAAGTCATGGGGTACAGCATTGTCCAACTGCCTCACAGTTCCGTAGTGGTGGAGTCTGCAATAAAAAAGGCCAAGAAGTCCAGATTCTATTCCAAAGCATCACCTGGCAAGGAACATAAAATTCTGGATGATGTTACTCTCCCTGGCTGTGGCAGGCACGACGCTGGGTTCACTCACCCCTGATGCCGGGCTTCCAGAGTGGGCCCAACCTCGTTGGTGGCGGCGGGTAGTCGTCTCCGCACCCGCGCTCCTCCTGCACTCCCAGGCCTTCCAGCTCCATGGGGAGATCCCCTGGGCCCGACCAGGTCTCCCATTCTGCTGCACGGGGAGACGCCGCCATCACCTCTCTTCCGGCCTGATGGCCCTATGCGCATGCACTCGCGTCTCTACTGGATGTAAAGGGGCCACGGCTTTACATCCAGCAGAGGCTCCTGCTGTTGATGCAAACTAGCTCCACTATTTAAGGCAGGCTCCGATGTTCAGAGTCTGCCTTGGCAACAAGTCTCCACATTGCCCTGCTGTGTGCTTCGTTGTTAGTTCCAGTTCCTGTTCTATTACCTGTTCCTGTTCCAGTACCAGTTCCTGCTCCAGCTCCTGTTCCTGCTTCGTTCCAGCTCCCGCTCTTGTGTTCCAGTTCCTGCTCCAGCCCTCCTTTCCTTTCGGATGAACCTCCTTGGCTTTGACCCTGACTACGAACCTTGCCGCTTGCCTCTGACCATCCGCCTGGACCTGACTTCGTACCGCATCACGTAACCCTGCTGGGACTCTGTCACCGCTGCCCTCCAGTGTTCTGCCCTCTGGCCAACCCATAGGGATCATCCACACAGAGGCCCACCTAAGTCCAGCCAGCCCCAGCATGCAAGGTATATTGGACCATTTCCAGTCACTTGACACATTGGCCCAGTGACTTATCAGTTCCATCCACAACTCATTCCATGTATCTCTTCTCAAACTGCTGGTTCTTTCCTGGCCTTCTTGCAGAATTCCCAAGCCATTACACTTAATCTCTGAGACTGATACCTTCTACCAGGTACAGGAAGTTCTTGATGTCCAAAGAAGTGGTCTTCTTTGGGAATATCTTCTCTCCTGGGAGGAGTACGGCCCAGAAGAGAACTCCTGGGAGCCTGCTCCTAATGTTCTTGATAAAGACTTACTCAAGCAATTCCATGCTATTCAACCCAGTAAGCCCAAACCTCCTGGAGGGAGGCATAAAGGGGGGGTACTGTTGCACTCTCCGGCCGTGGCAGACCCACGGCCGGGTTCACTCACTCCAACGCCGGGCTTCCGGAGCGGGCCCGACCTCGTTGGCGGCAGCTGGTAGCCGAATCCGTGCCCGCGCTCCCCGGACCTTCCAGCTCCACGGGGGGGGGGGGGGGGGGTTCCCCTAGGCCTGACCAGGCCTCCCCTTCTGCTGCATGGGGAGACGCCGCCATCTTTTATCTTCTGGCCCGACGGCTCTAGGTGCGTGTGCGTCTGCTGGATTTAAAGGGGTCGCGGCAGGAAAGCCTCCCATGGCCCCTGCTGTTGATGTCGACTAACTCCACTATTTAAGGCAGGCTCTGACGTTCAGAGCCTGCCTTGGCAACAGGTCTCCATGCTGCCCTGCTATGTGCTTCGTTGCTAGTTCCAGTTCCTATTCCAGTACCTGCTCCTGTTCCAGTATCTGTTACTGTTACAGTTCTAGTACCAGTTCCTGCTCCAGCTCCTGTGCTTCAGTTTCAGTTCCTGCTCCAGACCTCCTTTCCTTTCGGACGGATCTCCTTGGCTTTGACCCAGACTTGAAGGTGACTACAAACCTTGCTGCCTCCCTCTGACCAGCCGCCTGGACCTGACTTCGTACCGCATCACGTATCCTTACTGGGACTCTTCGTCACCGCTGCCCTCCAGCGTACCGCCTTCTTGCCAACCCATCGGGATCATCCATGCAGAGGCCCACCTAAGTACAGCCAGCCCCAGCACCGAAGCTCTTTGAATGTCAACCTTTTATATATGCCAACTAAGATGAGATTCACTTGCTGAAAACTAGGAATAGAGACTTTTCATTCTTGGCCCCTACTTTATGGAATAGTCTCCCAAGTGAAGTATGGTACTGGAAGAATTGCTCCCTTTTTAGGAAAAAGGTCAGGTCTTGGCTATTGTGGCAAGCATTTACAGCTGGAATGAGGCATATGTTCACTTCTGGGGGTGGCAAGATATTTTGCATTTGGTTTGAATATTGTATGTAGAACTTTTAAAATGCTTAGAGAAGCAATATCCTGTTAGGAAGCTGTGTTTCACTGTTTTGTTGTTTTTATAATGTTAATAACCTCTGGAACTAGTAAGTCTATATTTTAGATAATGTAAATTGCATGGAGTGTTTGACAGAGGAGTAATAATTACATTTAAATAAGTACATAATTACCTTGTGAAGGTAATTTTATAACAGTTCATGTAAATTTTGAATCCTCCATAAGTGCAGCAATTTTCAAAGGGAACATACTTGCATGGCTTTCCTTTGAAAATTATCCCACCAAAACTACCCATACACAATTATACCTGCAAAGTTTTTTCAAGGAACTTTACGTGAATACTTTGGAAAATGCAAACATATGCATGTAAGTGCAAAACCCCTCCCCCACCCTGTCCCCAGGAACGACTCTGCTCACTGCAGCTAAACTTACATGTATACAGGCTATATGCGCGTAAGTTTACATGCAAAGGCAAATTTATTAATTATTACTTTCTTCAACATATTTTATGTTGTGTATATTGTAGGGCGTTATTTTGTCTACTCATCAATTATTAAATAATTTAATTATATTGCCAACTCAAATGCTTTATTTAAGAATTTGCAAATATAGGTTATATAGCTCCATTTCATGAAATGTATTTTCCTTCCAGCTTCAGTATCAGTGCAGAGTTATGGAACTCGAACAGCTGCTTGCCTGCAAAGTAATAAATGAACCACAAAAGCTACATGACAAAATGGCCAATCTTAAAGCACTTGAACAGGAGCTACATAACGTTAAGGAGGCTCATCATACCACAGTAGCAAACCTTCAAAGGGAAATAGAACTTCTGCTGAACCAGAATACTAAACTTGAACTCTATAAAAAAGAAAGAGAAGATAAAGACTTCCAATCTATTGAACATCAAGTGGAACAGGCTCATGCTAAAGCCAGACTAGTCAGACTCAATCAAGAGTTGGTTGCTAAAAGTAAAGAAGTACAAGATCTTTCAAAAACGGTTGAGAGACTTCAGAAAGAGAGAATGATGATGCTGTCTGATCAGACTTTAACTGAAAATAAGCAAAGTCTCCAAGAAAGGCAAAGAAAGATCTTACTTATAAAAGGATTAATGAGCCATTCTCAGCAACTCTCGACGGAAAAATGTACCAGCCACATGCCTTTGCCGATTCCCATATTTCTGAAGTCTTACATGAAAATGAAAAGTTAAAGCTTGAGTTAGAAAGATTGTCTGTGGACAACAGCCAACAAAGAGTGAAATTTCAAGCTACATTGTCTGATGCAGAAAACAACATTAGGAGGTAACATAAGATCACAGATTCCAGCAAGTCTAATCCCATAGAGAATTGATTTTTTAATATAAGAAATATATTAGTGTTTTGGTTCAAAAGTTGATTAGTATTATTATACTTCAGTATATTTCATTTTGCAGCATTTTAATTTCCTCTGTTCATTGGTCATCAAAGACAAGCGCTTTCCATGAACTGGCCTTTGATGGAGCTTTTCATGACTTGATCCAGTGAGCTTTTAAAGCTTAGGGGGCCTGTGCATGATCTAACATTCTAGGCAATATTTGCAAAGTGCGCATTTATACTTTCATTCATCACCTCACTGCTAACATGGACATTAATACAGAAAAGTGTGATATCCACTCTAGCTGCCACAATATCCCCCATGCTAACTGGCCCAAAGTGACTTTGCTATTTAACAGGGGGAATGTTCTCCCTCTCTCCATAAGGACTGTGCCATCCCTCGCTCCCACAACAGCCTCTTCTGAGGCTCCAACCTACTCCCAACAGAAGAAAGGACACAGTCCCTTCTTGGATTATCCAAGACTCTACCCCCATTTCCTCTCCAGAATGGGCAGTTGACTGTGTGGGGGAATAGGTAGGCAATGTAGGTGCCCCTTTTCATCAGTAGCAAAGGGCCTGCAGAATCACCTTGCCACCATCATGGCAGCCAGACTAGTACTTAAAAGTATTTCTCTACATAATCAAGTCTAGCACCTTAGAATGCATTTTGAGTGCCACTAGCTGCCATTTTTCTGAGTTTAACAGCCATGCCAGCAGGACTCTGCCAATGAAGAAAGTGGGTACCTCTGGAATGGTATATGCCTATTTCAGAAGAGTAGGTAGGCAATGGCGGGGGGGGGGCATGGATAGTCCCTAGAGGGGGCTTCATCATTGCAGATAAGTGGGGGGAATGGGAAGGAGTGCACTGGAGGGGCTGTGTGAGTGGAGTGGAGGAGTAGCCTAGTGGTTAGAGCAGCGGTTCGTAGCCCGCTCCTTGTGACCTTGGGTAAGTCACTTTACCCTCCATTGCCTCAGGTTCAAGCTTAGGGGGTCATTTTCCAAGTCGCATTATGGCCTTTTTGCACGCGTTAAGGCGTTTTCGCATGCGAAAAACGCCTTAACGCATGCGAAAAGCACCATAACGCATGTTGCCATGCTAATTCGGAAAAGGGACACTCAACCTGGGTAACATCAAGCTAGGTAGAGAGAACATTGTACAAATCTCATCTTTGTGTGAGTTTCCTCACTCAGAAGGTCATCAAATCTTCACAAGAATGTACTGTTCTGTTCGTACGTCTCACTCTGAATGCCAAAGTGGCCCCTAATCTCTACACTACTACTAAACCTCACCTCGAGTTACTAGGTGGGCCTCATATAGAGGTATAAATACCTACTAGCTATAGACAATAAAAATAGAATATATAAACAAATTTTAAAACTACAAAAGCAAAATTACTTGCTGTGAGATTTCTCAGTTTGCTCTTTTATTTTTACTTACTTATAAATGCTTATTTAATATTTTTATAATTTTCAGCATCTTTTTCTCTTTGTAGCTGTACTTTTTGGGTTGGTTGTTTTTTAGCTGAGCCATAAGTTGGAATGTTTTGGTGGAACACAAGTGTGTTGCAGCGCAGTTTCAAGGTCTGGTAATTCATGGAATGACCAAAAATTCTTATTAATACCAGAAATTTAATTTCAAACTCAAAGGCAGCAATTCAATCTGAGAAAAAAATCAGTTCCTGCAGTACAATTTAATGCTCCTCTGTCCCCCAACATGGGACCATGTTTCGCCGAAGCTCCATCAGGAGGAACAGTTCTACAGAAGACATAAGAACATCAGTGCAAAGAGAATAATTTAACAAAATCATATTAATGGCTAGAGTAAAGGGATGGTAAGTTAAAAAAACATATATACCTCATTGAGACGTTATTTTGATGTCACTTACCCTATCAGTGTTCACACATCCCACCTCCCGGAAGAATGATACTCTTCATCATACTTCTTCTTGTAACACTATAGGAGTAATTTATGTCATTCTTTGCCCATGTACATTCCTGTATATTGGAAAATCTATCCACAAGGTAAAATCTAGAATTTTTGAGCATTGTTCATGCATCAGGCATGCTAAATTGGAAGATCCTCTAGTCGCACATTGGCTGGATTTTAACCATTCCCTCACTGATCTCCAATTTTTTGTTTTAGAAGTGGTGCCTCCACCACTGTGTGGCAGTGATTTTTCAAGACTCCTTGTACATCGAGAGCAATGCTGGATATTTACACTTAATTCCTTAATCCACTTTGGTCTAAATAGGGACATTGAGTGGTCTGCCTGTTTTTAGTCTTTCGTTCCAGTTCCAGCCTATCATCACTTATACTACCTGTCTTCAGATCTTGTGATGTCAGTGATTTTTGTGACATTCTTAGCTCCGCCCCAGCCTATCGTACTTTGATGGCATTTTTCGCACACTTTTCAGATCCTTGAGAATATCTTTTAGCTGTCTCAATACACCCCTGCTTTTAAAGCCGAATAAGGTTGGCTTTCGGTGGGCGTTCTGATCTTCCACTATGTAATTCACTCGAGATATTGTTTCCCTTCTCTTACCCTCTTTAAACTTTTTTCAGATCTATTATAAATTGTGATATCCAAATAACCTTTCAACAAGGTTTTTTTTTTTTTTTTACCTTACATTGCTTTACTGTAGCCACTAATTGGACTATATTTTTGTTAAATGATTCTCTTTGCATTGATGTTCTTATGTCCTCTCTAGAATTGTTCCTCCTGATAAGCTTCAGCGAAACATAGTCCCGTGTCAAGGGACAGAGGAGCATTAAATTGTACTGCAGGGACTGATTTTGTCCCATGATGAATTGCTGCCTTTGACTTTGGAATTCAATTTCTGGTATTAATTTTAAGAATTTTTGGTCGTTCCATGAGTTAACAGACCTTGAGAGTGCGCTGCAGCACACTTGTGTTTCTTGATATAATTTGGTGTGTTTTTCCTATTTTCCACGTCCTTTGTGATGTTTTGGTGGAAGCAATTAAATTCCAGTGAACTTGCCTGCAGGCTCACTGACTTGTTTCTTTAGGGAACTTGTTCATTTGAATAGTTTTCCCAAGTATCACATGAGAAGGCACTTTCTCTTTTGGTGGGAGACAATTGTTTTTTTTCCCACATTTTGGCCTAGACTTATCATTTTGCTATAATTTTTGGTTAGGGTAATTTTCCTGTGCAACGCGCATTAAATTTATCACAACCCGCAAAGTGCCTGGACTGGCTTTTATTGCATTTTGAGCTGCTGCTGGCTAGAGAGAGAGAGAGAGAGACTCTTTATAAGGCTGTCATATAAGTAAACTAGTTTTACCACTTTAAGAGGGGCAACTAGTAACTCAGGTGAGGGTTTGGTGGTGAGCTACATTGTTGCGATAGCTGTGCATTATGGCCGAAACGGGAATTGCAATATTTATCACAAATCCCATTTCGTGCAGGGAGAGAGGGGAGAGGAAGGGAGGAGAGAGAGAGAGAGAGCCTCTGAGATTTGTACATTGTACTCTCGACCTAGCTTGAAAGCAGCTAGATAGAGTGCACCAAACCAGGTTGAGAATACATTGTACAAATAAATCTCTTCTATTTATACCTTTCATCATTCCAAATCACATAAAATCTTTACTGATGGTAATTGCTATTCATACCTCTGACTGTGCGTTAATTTGCTTAGAACAACAACTACTAGCCTTAAAAGTCACAGAGGAAAGAGAGTAACCTGAACAAAGTGGTCGCTATTACTCTTAACAGAAGGCATGAGATTGGGGGGGGGCAGGGATAACCTGCATGGAGCAGCAGTTGTACCCTAAAAAAAAGATTGTTGGGCAGACTGGATAGATCATTGGTTCTTTTTCTGCCATAATTTACTGTATTACTATGATTCTGCGCCACCCTATCTATCCTCTCCTGATTAAGCCCCTTCTTGTACTCTGTACTCTTCAGTTATACAGTCTGGGGCAAATTTTAAAAGCCCTATGCCCTATGTGCGCGCTGGGCCTATTTTCAAAAGGCCCGACAGCGTGCGTAAAGCCCCAGGATGTGTGCAAGTCCCGGGGCTTGAAAAAATGGACGGTCCGGGGGCAGGGGCATGGCCAGAGGCCTCTGCAAGGCCACTGGGCTGGGGGATCGCGCACCGGCAGTTGGCCAGCGCGCACAAGTTACCCCTGCCTCTGGCAGGCATAACTTGTCAGATACGGGGGAGTTCGGGCTGGGGGGCAGGACAAGTAGGGGAAGGGAGGAGAAGGTGCGGGGGGGAAGGAAAGTTCCCTCGAGGCCGCTCCGATTTCAGAGCGGCCTCGGAGGGAACGGGGAAAGCCAGCTGGTCTCCCCAAGGGCTCGGCGCGCCAACCCCTGATTTTATAACATGCGCGCGGCTGCGCACGCATGTTATAAAATCAGGCGTATATTTGTGCGCGCCAGGTACATTTCAAAATCTGCCCCTCTATGTTTAACCTCATACAAAACAGGCTTCTTCCACATTGCAAATAATTCTCACTGCTTGTTCCTTTCCTTTGCTGCTATCTCACCTTTGATATCCAAGACTTGTCTTTCTTACTTTTTAAATTCTAGACTTAAAACACATTTTTTCTGTCTTGGTTTTCTCAAACTTGTCATAACTGCATAATTCTTATACTGTTTTGCTCCGTCGTACCAGTTTGTTGTAAGGCACCTTAGGCAAGGACAACCATATAAATGCTAACATAAATCATTAATAAAATAGTATACTATTTCATATATCATGAATGTCTGACTCATTTTAGAAAAGGAACATGTATGTTATTTAGCTTGCCAGTGCTTGTCTTACAGGACAAGAGAAGATGCAGCGGAGTACCTGGCAGCCCTGAAAGCTTCACATCAGAGTGAATTGGAGAAAATTCTGTGCAAGAATGCAGTAGAACATTCTTCTTCCAAAGTAGCAGCACTAAGTAGCAAAGTATCAACCCAAGAGGTGAGAACTGTCATACTTCTTGTTCTCTAAAAATACATTTTACAGTCATAGCATATTCAAAATAGTTTAATTGATAAGAGAGGTTTTATTTGGCCATCAGCCATCTCTTTTGAGAAGAGCATGTTTTATTTAAAAGGATTCGATTTTTTTTTGCCCAATTACCCAGGCAAGATATAGCAGAACTATACAATGACACTTACACATAAAAACCAATAAGATATCTAACAATGTGTTCCCAATCCCCATTTCCCCACCCAATCAATACATCATTTCAACAGATAAAAATGCATTAGCTCAACACATTCAAATTTACAGTAATAAAAAGTAAAAATATGCATGTACTTTCTCTGGTGTAAAGTTTGAAGCTGAAATGTACCTGTGGACTACATCCCAAAATGGACAATCTGGAAATTCCCCTCATATTAAACTTAAGTGATTATGCATTGTGTCAAGGGCCCTGTTATTTTCTTATAGGGCTCCATTAATCCATATTATTTTTGGCTGTAGGGAGGCAATAGTCACAGATATTCATTTTTTTTCATCAACTATCAACTATTATAGAAGCAGTTCTCTGAAGACAAGCAGGTTCATCAAATCATAGAAGCAGGTCATGTGACGGTACTCTACCAGAGCTTTCTGTAAAGAACTTGTTTGCATGCGTGGGTTTTCCCATGGCTGCTGCAGCCCTGCGGCTCCCTTCAGTTCATTTTCATCCACATGATATGTTAGACATTGTGAGCTTGGGTGGCTTGCTGATTTTCTTACCAAGACCCCTTATCCTCTTAGATTTTTGACAATTTCTTAAATTCCTTATATTTTTCATCATCTCCTAGCTGGCATGCAGGATTTTTTCTTTTCTCCATCATGAGTATACTAGCAGTCTGTTCCATTTTTCTTCAAGTCTTTGATTGACTTTCTTAAGTGAAAATTCCATTTTTTGTTTGCTACATTTGTTTCTTCATCAGGTTAGAGAAACAGACCATTGTATTCAAGTTCTTCTCAACTGTAAATAAAAGAGGCTGAATTTTCAAAACCACTTGCATGCATAAACCTTGATTTATGCACATAAATCACTGGATTAGTGCAAGTAAGAGTATGCACGTTGCCAGGCTATGCACATATTTTTTCATGAACTGAAGAGGAGTTCCAGGGAACGGAGTTGGAACCTATATGCATACTTTTTTATTTTAAAAAGTATGCACGTAAATTCCTGAACATACGCAGATCAGTCCAGACCAGTGGGTTATGCATCCCTACCAGCAGATGGCGGCAGAGAGCAAACTTTGTGTCTGTGCCCTATAATTGAGAGTGCCACCTGCAGGCCCTCAGTATTTCTCTGCCACCAGCAGATGGTAGAGGGGCATACTTGCAGCCCTGACTGGGCGTTCACAGAATGTTTCTGCTCCTCAGGGTAGCTAGGTCTTGTTTCTGAGACCATCCCTTGGATTGAGCCGGGCGAACAGGAGGTTGGATACCCCTGGTGATGCTAGCCTGCTACTTCCGAGGCCCCTGATAGCCAGGGGACTGGCTCCCTCTTCGGCCTCGAGGTTCCCTCCTTGTCACAGCTGCCAGCTCAGGGGAGTATCCCTTTAAAGGGTTTTTTTTGTTTCTACCCACCTGTACTTAAGTTTTATTTAAGTTAAAAAAAAAAAATAGGAGTCTAGTTTATTTTTGTCTTACTTCTGAACGCAGCAGCTAATCCGGTTAATTGACCTGCTTCGCAGGGCAAGCACCGGCCAGGCTGTGAAGGTAAGGGGCCTGTGTGGGAGTGGGAGGACCGCGGACCACAGCCGGGGGGGGGGGGGGGGCAGGTTCTTTCCCCCGGAGGGAAGCAGAGGAGTTCCGACATGTAGTGGTGTGACTGTGACTTTGGAGCATGTGCCATTTTCTTCTCTTGTTCCTCTTGGCCCATCTCGGCTTCCCGTGCGGCAGTGTGGTAGCACGCCATTTTTTGTGACTCGCCTCCTGCTAGGGCCAGGTGCTCAACTGGCTCCCCGGGAGTAAAAACAAAAAAAAAAGAAAAGTTTCTGGTGACAGGAATGCTTGAGAATGTCGGAGTTGCCGACGGTGGAGCCTTGTGCAGCCTGCGGCACAGTGTCCATCCCCCTCAATTCCTTTTCCCTCTGCACGGGTTGTGCACAGGGAAGGGAGGAGTCGTCGGCTAAGGGCAAACGAGATAAAAAATCTTCCCGCTCACTGGAGCCTGGCTTGGATCCCAAGGAGGGACAGGCTGTTAAGGAGGCAGTTTGCGGCCTGCCTCCCCCCCCCCCCCCCTTTCTCCCACGGGGCGGGAACTGGGGCACGAACAAGAGAAGGACACTGACTTGGCTAACAGTGATCCTGAGGGAGACTCTTCCCTGTCTAAGGGGTTTTCTCCTGAATTTATCCTACTTATGCATGAAGCTTTCCTGGCTAGGGTTATTTAGTCTTTCAGATAATAGAAAGACATGGGGGCATTCCATGAAGTTAGCATGTGGCACATTTACAACTAATCGGAGAAAGTTCTTTTTCACTCAACGCACAATTAAATTCTGGAATTTGTTGTCAGAGGATGTGGTTAGTGCAGTTAGTATAGCTGTGTTTAAAAAAGGATTGGATAAGTTCTTAGAGGAGAAGTCCATTACCTGCTATTAATTATGTTGACTTAGAAAATAGCCACTGCTATTACTTGTATCAGTGTTCATCAACAAACCTCTTCCCTTTAATAATAATTCTGTAACAGATACCAATACAAGGGACACTTGTGTGCTGGTATTGCTTATGTACGGCGGCTCTTGTTCAAGGACAGCCAATTTTATGGATGTCCTTCTCTGTAGCCCCGTCTATTAATCTTTATTATCCTGAATTCAATGCAGATTCTTTTATTCTTTTGTTTTTTTATTTTTCTAAAAAATCCCCTTATTTCCCCGTTTTATGAGGCGACCCGCTGTGTAGTTGTCAATACTTATCGAGGCTTCCGTCTCAAGTGCTTCTCGCGGTGATCGCGTCTGCTTGCCCGACATGGGCCATGTTTCGGCACTCTTGTGCCTGCTTCAGGGGCTACGGGGGGGGTTGGTTGTGCTGTGTCCTAATCAGGTACTCAACAGCAATTATATCTCCGACTATGGAAATAAAGCAGTTAATTCTCATCTCCAAGCTTACTATAACAAAGCTTTTCTACCTACCGTTCACACTTTCTAAAGTACTTACTGTTATGTTGACCGTGTTTCTACTCGTGGACGGCGCCTTCCTTCTGTGTCTGGGGCACGCCTCGCCTATTCTACTTTTATACTCACTATGGGTCCCCACCCATTAATTTCACGAGACCGAGACTAGCTAGGATGTTCTTAATCTAAGTAATTAATGTCATGGGACCGCCTCTTAGAGAACTGGCTCCTCCCGTATCCGCCCTCCTTGTCATCTTTAGGGTGTGTCTGTGTTGTAGAATCCGCCTCAATTGATGCGGCTGCCGCCTCTATGTCCGTATCCACCCTCTTTGTCATCTTCGGGATGTGTTTTTGTTTCTTGAGACCCGCCTAGATTCATGCCGCTGCAGCCTCTGCGATGGTATACAGCTCCACCCGTTTATAACTGAATCAGCTCATATTATAACTTGTATCTCTGTAGACTAATGTAGAAATTTATTTTTCAGACCAATCCCTCCGGTTTCTATTCCTTTCTTGAGTAGTGATCACTTATCTCTCTTGGTTTCATATCTTGACTGTCGTTGACTGTCGTTGGCTGTAATCAGCTGCTTGAATGATGTCCAAATACTTCAAGCTCATGTGTGGGTTTTTTTCCTTTTTTGTGTGTCATGATGTTGGTTACCTCGGGGTACATTGCGTTTGTCTGACTCTCAAATGTGCAAATGTAAATGGCTTTATTCTATACGCATGATGTTACTTGATAGAGCTCTTATACTGTCCTCATCGTCTCATTCATTTATGTCAATTATGATTAACAGAATACTGTCCAATCTATCTCACGGTTAAGTCCATTGGGGGGTAGTGGTGTTCCAGTGTAAATGAACTTCTGTTCCACTTGTGTGAGTTTCAAATTCAAGTCTCCCCCTCTTGGGTGTGTCTGTAGCTGAAAAATCACTGCTACCTGAAAGTCTTCTGGTGGATGACCCAGTTCCAGCCAATGATCAGTGAGAGGTGCTCCTTCTACTTGGTGTCTGAGGCGACTCACATGTTCTTGTATTCTATTTTTCAACTTTCTCATGGTTTTCCCTATGTAGATTTTAGGACATGTGCACCACAGTGCATAAATGACTTTTGTTGACTCACAGTCATATGTATGTCGAAATTGAAAAGGTTCCCTTCCTGGTATGTCAAGCGATGTGCCTTCATAGACAAAACTGCATGCACTGCATTTACCACATTTTTTGTGGTGGCCCTGTTGACCACCACTCTCTGGTGCTGATGGTAACAAGTTCGAATGGACCACGAGGTCTTTCAGGTTTCTGGCTTTAGTGAGGGCAAACATAGGTTTCTCTTGGAATTCAGGGTGAATCTGTAGAATGGCCCAATGTCTTAGAATACTTTTTTTCAACAATTGTGTTTGGGGTGTATACGGTAATACACACACCATCCTTTCGTTTTTATGTTGAGTTTTGGGTTCTAAGAGTAAGTCTCTATTGGCCCATCTAGCCCCTTTTATATGCTCTTTTGACTATTGCTTGCGGGTACCCCCTTTGTAGAAACCTATCAGTCATGTCTTTTGACTGTGTCTTGTATTCAGTTGTAGTGGAGCATAGTCTTCTTAGACGTAGAAAATTGTCCAACTGGTAAATTGTCTCTGAGATGATGGGGGTGAAACGAGGAGTAATGGAGTAATGTATTGCGATCTGTGGGTTTCCTAAAGATGGTGAAATGAAATCCTGTATCTGTCAAGGTAATCTGAATGTCCAAAAAAGATATAGTCTGATGATGATGCTGGCTGGTAAACCGTAGATGTGGATTGCAGCTGTTTAACCATGTCATGAATTCAGTTAGTTGTCCTTCGCCTCCTCGCCAGATGAAGAAGATGTCATCGATAAACCTCTTCCAATGCTCTATGTGTCTGTAATATGGGCTTGTGTATACCCATTGCTGTTCAAATGTTGCCATAAACAGATTGGCCACATCGGGGGCCATGGTGGCCCCCATTGCTGTCCCTTTTATTTGCTTGTAAAAGGTCCCTGAGAACATGAAATAGTTTTCCTGTAATGCTATACTGGCCAATTCTCCTATAAAGGCGTTCGGAATTCTCTGCGGTGTTTGAGACGTAATCAGGGTGTTCATGATGACCTCTATTGCTTCACTCTGGGGGATCGAGGTGTATAGTGCTGTGACATCTACAGTGACCAGTATTGTTGATGTGGGGTCTGGATGCAGGTCCTGTAACATAGTCATTAGATGCGATGAGTCTCGAATGTATGACGTTATTTCAGGTATGAATTTACGCAGTGACCGATCTACGAATTGTGATAATGGTTCCAGAAGTGATCCCTTTGATGATACTATCGGTCGACCAGGAGGTTGTTGTAATGATTTATGTATCTTAGGGACTGTATAGAAAACTGGGCTTACTGGGTGTTTTACTGTAAGAAATCTTGCTTCTTTTTCTGTGATCCAGTTGGCCTTGAGGGCTTCTTCTATTCTCGCGTCTATTACTCTCTTAATGTGCAAAGTGGGGTCAGCATCCAACTTCTGATAATATTCACAATCGTTTAATTGGCGTTCCACCTCCCTAATATATGCTGATTTGTCTTGCACTACTACTGAACCCCCTTTGTCTGCCGGTTTATGATGATTTCTGAATTGTTTCTGGATGTCTTTGAGCGCATATGTCTCGGCTATTGTGAGATTATGTTGTTTCCGTAAATGAGGGACTACTTTGTTTAAAGCTATCTTGTCTTACCACCTCTGCGAATGTGTAGATTACCGGGTCTATGGGTCCTGGGGGGACCCACGTTGATCGGGGTGCCAATACATCCTCCTGCTGTGCAGGGCTCTCCGTGTGTGCAAAGAATAATTTCAGTCGTAGTTGTCTGATGAACCTGTGCAAGAATTTTTCCCCTTCAAAAGCTGTATATTGGTTCACCGGTGCGAACGACAAACCCTTATTTAATACTGACAAAGAGGGTGGATACCATCGCAGAGGCTGCAGCGGCATGAATCTAGGCGGGTCTCAAGAAACAAAACACATCCCGAAGATGACAAAGAGGGTGGATACGGACATAGAGGCGGCAGCCGCATCAATTGAGGCGGATTCTACAACACAAACACACCCTAAAGATGACAAGGAGGGCGGATACGGGAGGAGCCAGTTCTCTAAGAGGCGGTCCCATGACATTAATTACTAGATTAAGAACATCCTAGCTAGTCTCGGTCCTCGTGAAATTAATGGGTGGGGACCCATAGTGAGTATAAAAAGTAGAATAGGCGAGCGCGCCCCAGACACAGAAGGAAGGCGCCGTCCACGAGTAGAAACACGGTCAACATAACAGTAAGTACTTTAGAAAGTGTGAACGGTAGGTAGAAAAGCTTTGTTATAGTAAGCTTGGAGATGAGAATTAACTGCTTTATTTCCATAGTCGGAGATATAATTGCTGTTGAGTACCTGATTAGGAACACAGCACAACCAACCCCCCCCCCGTAGCCCCTGAAGCAGGCACAAGAGTGCCGAAACATGGCCCATGTCGGGCAAGCAGACGCGATCACCGCAAGAAGCACTTGAGAACGGAAGCCTCGATAAGTATTGACAACTAACACAGCGGGTCGCCTCATAAAACGGGGAAATAAGGGGATTTTTAGAAAAAATAAAAAAACAAAAGAATAAAAGAATCTGCATTGAATTCAGGATAATAAAGATTAATAGACGGGGCTACAGAGAAGGACATCCATAAAATTGGCTGTCCTTGAACAAGAGCCGCCGTACATAAGCAATACCAGCACACAAGTGTCCCTTGTATTGGTATCTGTTACAGAATACTTGTATCAGTAGCATGGGATAGACTTAGTTTTTGGATACTTGCCAGGTTCTTATGGCCTGGATTGGCCAATTGTTGGAAACAGGATGCTGGGCTTGATGGACCCTTGGTCTGACCCAGTATGGCATGTTCTTATGTAAGATAATTATTGTTTAAAAGATTTGGTAAGTTCTTATTTGCCCAGCCAATCTTTGCATTTCTTACATCACAGAATTTATTAGCTACTGCTATTTTAATATCTTGCTACTTTGTCTACTACTAGAACAAAGGTGTTTTCTTTTTTAAGTCCTACTCTTTGGAATTTGTTGCCTGCAGAATACATAATGAAACTGATTACCTACAATTTAGAAAGAAAGTAAAAATATGGCTTGATTTTAGAAACTTTTAATTAGTGCTGTCTATTGCTAAGCATGCATTCTAAAGCAGGGGTCCCCCAACCACCGGTCCGCGGACCAGGACCAGGCCGGTTGGGGGTTTTTGCCGGTCCGCAGCGCCGCCACAGATCAGCACCAGGGGCCGGTGGAAGCACAGGGCGCCGAGTATTAGGGGCGCCGCGAGCAGTGGTTCCCGAGGGGAGCCAAGCCCCCCCGGGCGCAGGGAGGCTCATGCGGCTGCCAGTGGACCTCATCCCACTGGCGGCTGGAGCAGCGACACGCATATAGCAGGCAGATCGGCAGGGCCGTGGTGGATCTCACATCACCACGGCCCGAAGAAAAAAAGATAGCATTTTAAACGCGCTGATGCTCCTCCTCCTTCCTGCCTGTGCGGCCCCGGAGGAACGTCTTCCGGAACCGCGTGGGAAGGAAGGAGGAGGAGAAGAAGCAGCACTTATGGGCCGCCCGCAAATCCCAAGTCACAGCGGCCCATCCTGCGGCGACCCGCGAAGAGGAGCCCAGCGGAGAGAGAGAGGCTGAGGGTCTGTAGAGTGTGTGCGTGTATGAGATGAGTGAGACTGTGTGTGGGAGTGAGGACCTGAAATGTTTGCAGAGACAGCATGTGAGAGGCCTGTGTGTTGTGAGAGAGACAGCATGTGAGAGCCTGTGTGTATGAATGATTATATGAGAGAGAGCATGTGACAGTGAGAGCCTGTACTTGAGCAAGACAGCATGTGGGAGTGAGAGAGAGCCTGTGTGTGTGAGTCAGACAGCACGTGCCAGTGAGAGACTGGGTGTATGAATGATTGATATGAGAGAGAGCATGTGACAGTGAGAGCCTGTGTGTGTGAGAGAGAGAGAAAGCATGTGAGAATGAGAACCTGACTCTGTGTTTGAGGGAAGAAGATGGAGAGAAAAGAAATAGAAAAAAAGGCAATATAAAAGGAATTGGCCAAAAAATAAGAAAGGGAAGGTGGAAAAAAATAAGAAAGGGAAAGTGGGAAAAAAAGCCTGTGACCACCAATTAGAAAACTAAGATCAGACAGCAAAAGTAAAACAAATAAATTACTTTTTAGTGATTGGCACATGTAATCTTTGGGAATGTGCAAGAAGTAGCACTTTCTCTATGCGGATCTCACAATGTACAAGATCAACATGGAGGAAGTGGAAGCACACGGGGCCTGCTCAGAGGAGGCAGCAGAATGGGCTTCAGTGTCAGAAGCAGCAATCAGCACCTCCCCAATAGCCATGCGGCAGCAGTGACAGTGGCAGCAGAGGAATGAGAGAGGCTCCGAGGTTGCTGGCAAAAGAAAGAGAGGGGGGTCTGCCTTTAGTGTGTGCATGTGTATGAATGGGAGTCTGCCTGGGGGTGTATGTGTGTGAATGCATGGGTGCCTGCCTGAGGATGTGTCTGTGGATGAGAATGAATGGGTGTCTTCCTGGAGTTTGTATGTGTGAGAATAGGTGCCTGCCTGTGTGTGGTGTATGTGTGTGTGTGTGAGAATAAATTGGTGCCTGCCTGGGGGTCTGTGTGTGAGAATGAATGTGTGCATGCCTGGGGGATGGGGAGGGAGTGGTATGAAAATGAATGGGAGCCTGCCTGGGGGTCTGTGTGTGTGAGAATTAATGTGTGCATGCCTGGGGGATGGGGAGGGAGTGGTGTGAAAATGAATGGGAGCCTGCCTGGGGTTCAGTGTCTGAATGACTGGGAGCTTGGTTTGGTGCTCACAGCCAGGGGAGGTCATGAGAGGGAAGGCATCAGGTGGAGGAGAGAGGTGTGAAGTTTGGGAAACAAGCCCAGTGCTCCCACTCATTCTGAACCTATGGTGAGTTGAGTCACATTCACATTATAAATGTCATAATTAAATGATAAGTATGCACTAAAATCCAACCCCCTCCATAACCCCGCCCCCATATGACCAAAGCCCCGCCCCTGCCCCACCCCCACCCCACCGGGCCATGGAAAAATGGTCTTGCTTGAAGCCGGTCCCTGATGCAAAAAAGGTTGGGGACCACTGTTCTAAAGTATGTAATGTAGTAGTGATGAAGATGTTGTGATAGTTTTATGTATTATTTACTAAGTATGTAGTCTGTAATCTGTTTTAATTGCTTGAAAGGCATAATATAAGTGAGTGAATAAAAAAAATAAATATGTTGGACACCACTTTTGGACTCCTTTTGAATTTTTTCCTGCTGATTTCAGTGAAAGGGCTGAATGGATGGACACTGGGTTGAGTCTTTTTTCTACCTATTTTACTCAGTTTGTTTCCTTCCATCTTTCCTGTACAATATTGCTCCTTGGTGAGATTTTCTATCTAGAGTGTGTGCCGTGAGTAAGCCCAAGAGTGATTGCACTCAAGGCCTTGAAAGATAATTCTTCTTTCCTGTCTGGCTTGAACCCAGACCCATGGCACCCCTACTTAAGGATAAAACACTAGATAGGAGACCTGCTACATGTCCATTTCCAACTGCACAGTTTATAAAATACAGGCATAACTTTAGGTACATTTAATTCTTAGCTAATGTTTCCCATAATTCTCCAACTGAACCAGTGGAACTTATTGCTGTATTTCCTTCCACTGTAGGCCACCTCTGCTCTTCTTTCCTCTCTGTTGCATTCAGTGTGCCTTTGATCACTGTGTTCATCTTCAAAATTTTGGCCTCCAGGTAAATGCCACAGTGTTTCACACTTAGAACACTTGTCAGACTGGGAGAATTCACTCCCCAAGACTGAGCATCGCCTCTGTGAAATACTGAAGCTCCCACAAGGGTTATGTACATTATCCAAGTATACGCCAGGGGCTTCACTATTGCCAGAACAAGTGACTTGATAATAATCCATTGGTCTGACAGATTCTTATGGATTCTTATGGATTTTTATGGATTCTACTTACTTTTGACCATGTTGCAAATGGCAGGAAGGAAAAAAACATTAAGGAGGACTGAGAACAGAGCATATCTTAATGGAATGTCTAGCGAGCCACCATCTTAACCTTAGAAATTGATCATTATTATTGCTAGATGACATAATGTTCTGTAGTATTTTCACTAAAGTTAGATGATGTTTTACCTTTTCTGTCCATTTACCTTTATTTCGTAAACAAGAAATTACTACTACAATCTGGGAAATTCAGTTAAGAATTTAATTGAATTAATGAACTTTATTCCCATAAACCCATTTGCCATGACTAGATTGTAAGCTCCATAGAAAATGGATTGTCTCTTATACAGGGGCGGATTGACCTATCGGGGGATCGGGCATCCCCCAGTGGGCCGGTCTAACTGGTCATGTGGTCTCGACCGTGTGGCTCTTCCTCAGCGCCTCCCAGCTAGCCCCCAGCATTAGACCAAGCCAGCGGGGCCGAAGAAATGAAAATGAGGCTGGGGGAAAATGAAAATCAAGGCCGGCGAGGCCGAAGAAAAGAAGATGGGAGCCTCCCAGCCAGCCCCCGCCAGAGACCAAGTCGGCAGGGGGCCGACTAAATTAAAATCGAGGCCGACGGCGCGCCGAAGAAAAGAAGATGGGGCTCCAGCCAGCCTCAAGCGGGGGCTGGCTGGGCAGCGCCTATCTTCTTTTCTTCGGCCCCCGCCGCCTCATTTTAATTTCTTCGGCCCCCATGGAAGAATTAAAATCGAGGCTGGCAGGGACCGAAGAAATTAAAATCGAGGCCCCCACTGAACAGCTGGTCTCCGGCGGTTAGCAGCACCGGTGTTCACTTCTTCGGCCCCCCCGGCCTCGATTTTAATTTCTTCGGCCCCCCGGAGACCAAGAGGGCCGAAGAAATTAAAATCGAGGCCGGGGGCCGAAGAAATTAACACGAGGCGGCTGGTGCTGCTAACCGCCGCCGGAGACCAGCTGTTCAGCGGGGCCTTGGATCGGAAGGGTGCTTCTGTGTGTGAGAAAGGAACGGTGCTTGTGTGTGTGTGTGTGTGATGTGATGTGAGAAAGGAATGGTGCTTCTGTGTGTGTGTATGTGAGAAAGGAATCTGCCAGTTTAAAAAAAATGAAATGATAGTACATATACCTCAACTTTTGTGCTGGTAGTGCAACTTTTGAAAAGTTGGATGAAAGATTAAATTACTGAATGTTAAGCATCCCTCTTCTGGAAAATAAAATTTAGCAAAGTGGGTAGAGACAAATACTAAAGCAAAAAAAATTAAACTATTTAAAATGTTCATCTCAGCAAAATCACAAATTTAAGATACTGATGCCAGGTGGGTTTGTTTGGTTTTTTTAAGCATAATTTAAGCATGAAGACTAGAATAGTTCCAATCTGAAACTTTTGCATTTTTTTTAAGCCTTTAGAAAATGTATATTTTTAAATGACTAAGACTGGAATCTTCCCATTTAAAAGGGAAGTTGACTAAGGATGTCTTTCGGTGCCATATCTCCCACATGAATAATCATGTGACTGATAGTTTGAAGAAAGACACTTGCTTTATTGCCTGAAAGCGAAAACAAGAGAAGCTGTACTGTGGGGTGGCTGTCCCTTGGGAGGACAGAACCTGAAGGAAGGATGTCATTTCGCCTTCTGATAGGAATGTGGTTTTCTTATTTAATGGTTGGGATCATCACTTTCACTTTTAGTAAAAGTAAAAAATGCTGCAAGTCTGAAAGCAAGGTGCTTCTGTGAGAGTGTAATGTGTATGTGAGACAGGGAGGGTGCTTCTGTGTGTCAATGTGTGTGCAAGAGAGATGGAGCAATTTTTTGGCTGGCTTGTGGCTGTGAGATAGAACATGTGTGTGATTGAGAGCTTGTGTGTAAGTGAAAGAGAGAGCATGTGTGTGATTGAAAGCCTTTGTGTAAGTAAGAGAGAGCGAGAGCATTGTGTGATTGAGAGAGACTGGCCAGAGAGGTGACGTGTATATGTGTGAGACTGATCAGGGAGATGACTGGTATGTGTGCTGTGTGTGTGTGTGTGTGTGTGAGAGAGAGAGAGAGAGACTGGTTGGGGAGATGATTGGTGTGTGAGAGACAGAAATTGGTCTTGAGGGTATGACTGGTGTGTGTGTGTGAGAGAGAGAGAGAGATTGGTTGTGGTCCCTAAGGAAGAGGACCGTGAGGACAGCTTCAGCAGCTACTGCTGCTTCTGGTGTGGCCTGCAAGGGAAAGGAGTAGGAGAACTGCTGGAGAGGGTAAGTAAAGGTGGCTTTTTAAGTTCATTTTTCTTGATTGACTACATTTTAATTATTGGGTAGTATGTGATGTGTCTGCTGTTTGAAATATTTTGTTGGTGTTTGGTAAAGGTTTCAAAATTTGCTTGAGTCTTTAATTATTGGATATTCTATTCATCAGCTGTTTTGAAATTATTTTATTAGTATGATTTTATAATTATGATTCATGATTTATATATCTTGATTTTATTGATTGTTTCATGAGGATTAGTGACATTTTTTTTTTTCCATTGTTGCACTGTATAGAGTCTGGCATGTGATACGTTTTACAGTTTAGATTTTGTCTGTACATTTCTATTTATACTTTATGTGGCTTTATTCTGTGTTTGGTGAGAGTTTGTGTTCTGCATGCAAAGACTGAGATGAAGCATTCTTTTAGCATGTGATTTCTCTGTAGGGATCTGTAGTAGCTTGGCCTGTTCTGTTTTCCTGATAGGAGGTGTATTGATATTTTAGATTCTGGTGTAATATTTGTGGTATTCTTTTTCATAGGTGAGGTTGTTATTCTTTGAGTTTTGGCAAATAGTACAGTGTTGATACGGGAGGACCATGCGAAATATAGGGGTGTGTACATATATATGTAAATTATATATGTAAATTATATTGTATATGTAATTGGGTACCCATGGGCCAGTATGGAGAAAAATCCCCCGGGCCACTATTTTCCCTCAATCCGCCCCTGCTCTTATATTTATCTTTACAGTGCTAAATATGTCTAGTAGTTCCTTAAAAATGATAAATAATTGTAGCTACTATAGCCAAGCTATGAAAAAAATTTACTTTTTCTTGTCTGGGTATGAAAACTGGAAAAATGCTCCCTATAAATATCTTGCAATTCACATCAGTAATTCATGGATTGAATAGCATCTTTTTAACTATAGCAACATCATACACCAGAACTATAATATAAAAGACAGATATTTAGTGCTACAGGACCTGAATGTAATCCGCTTTGAAGTGCCGAGAAGCTAAAGATAAATCAATCAAATAAATAAAATACTTAGTCAGATAAGTACCAACTTAGCCGGCTAAGTGGCAGCCACTGAATATCCTTCTATATTTAGAGGGTCCCACTTAGCTGGATAAGTATTTATCCGGCTAAGTAGCTAGCTGATTATCTTTGGGGTGGGCCATGGGTGCATCGAGACAGGGCAACTTATCTTATTATCTCATTATCTTAACTGCTTAAGTGTGATATTCGGCCATGCTGCTGAATATCCCATTTAAGTTATCCAGATAAATCATATCTGGCTAACGTAAATAAATGTGCAGGGGTGAATTTTAAAAAAGTTACTTGTGTTAAAATGCCCATATATGTGAATATTTGGGCCAAGCACATGCGACTCATATTTTAAAATGGCCCAATTCTGCACGTATAGGTACATGTGCAAGCAACCAAACACACACAAGAAAAAGGGACAGAGTCAGGGCATTCGGGGGCATGTTGGGACAGGGCCAACATTCACACGCATACATCCATATTTTAAATCTGGCTCTTGTTGAGGTACAAGTGCAGAAATCTCTTTTTAGGTCTTTTTAGTCTGCACTCTCCCCAGTTTACCCAGGGTGAGGGGCCTGGGTAAACTGGGGGGAGTGCAGACTGAAAATACTTGAAATAAGTTTGCTCATGTAACCATTTAAAATTAGGAGCATACATAGGTGAGCATGGTGTATTTTAAATCGTATGCGTGCAAGTGCATGTATGATTTAAAATACTTGCGTATGTGTGCATGCAGGCACCCACGCACTTGTTTTAAAGTTACCGTCTTAGTTTTGAATATTGGTCCCAAAATATTTAAAACACAATAGTATTCAAAATGTTTTTTCTGTTATTTCACTTTTCATTTAATTGGTCAAGTGAGGGTGCTTATATTAATGGAAACAATTTAAACTTTTTCCCAGATTCTCATAAAACATCTACAAGAACAAGTAAATGAGCTTCATAGAGATCGAGAGACTCTGACAATTTTTCAGGTTCGAGAGGAAACACTGCAGAAAGAGGTAATTAGAACTATACATTTTTACTCATGGTTTTTAACTTTTACATCAGCATTTTGTATCATTCTAGGCTGATGACTCCTTGTTTGACATTATATATTCTAAAATATTGTTGATTCCCCATTAGCAGCAATGGGTATCACTAGACATCTCCAGTCTTTTACATGGAATTATGCACAGATTCCCATAGATATCTCCAACTATGATCTAAACTGTATGTACATTTTAAAAAGCATTTACAATTCACAAATCGTGTTGAAACATTCTAGTAAATCTGTTATCTGTTAGATTTCAACTAAGACACTGTATCGTGTTTTAAGTGACTGTTCAGTAAAAAAGTAACTGCAACAAATATGAAGCAAATTCAGGGCTGACATCATCAGACAACAAAATGGCCATTGTCCAATAGCATCAGCTCTTGTAAGGCTCATTGTTGCGAGGGTCATATGTGGATATTCATATCTCCACAGTTCATAAACTAGGCATCTCACCAGCTGTTCTTTCCTGGACCAGTGGGTGTGTTTCTTTCTTCCAGGAATCCATGACTGCCTGTGATCAGAGATGTAGTGTGATGTCTGGTTATGGCTGCAGGGCTGGGCCCAGCACTTTCTTGTGCACGTCCTGAATGGTTTGGCGGACTCTGGCATTGGCAGCCATGTAGGGCTAGCTCCAAAACCACTGAGGCCTGCCCACAGTACTCATTTGAGGCAGCTTTTTCTCCCACTGACCCTATCTCTCTCTTGACTAGTGCCCCTCCCTTGGCTAGGAGCTCCTCTTTGATTTGGGTCACAACAGATTTTGAGGAGTCATGAGTCCACATTCTCGGTACTTACCCTGCTGCTTCACTGATCTGTTGAGGGGATTTGCCTGCTCTGCACCTCCCCCCCCCCCCCAATAGGATATAGAGCAGGGGTGACCCACTATGGTCCTCAGGAGCCACCCATAGGCCTGGTTTTCAGGATATCCACAATGAATATGCAAGAGAGAGATTTCCATGCACTGCCTCCATTGTATGCAAATCTATTTTCAAAGAGTTTGCATCAATCCAGGAATTAATAGCATTAACATAAACAGATAGGTTACATAAAGCAGCATCCTGATCCTTACCTAAGAGAATTTATATCTAAAATGTATTTATTTAACAATTTTTCTATACCGACATTAAAATACACATCATATCGGTTTACATTAAAACAAAAAGTAATGGAAATGGAAATTACATAGAACAGGGGAAGGGGAAACAGGGCAACCAATAATTAAAAGGAGTAAGTAAGGAAGAGACAGGATTAACCGTGCAAGACCATTAGATATATAGAGTGGACAAAGATATTTACAAAATGCAACGGAGGAATATAATTACATAATTACAATATTCAACATTATTCTTTGGAGCAATAGGGGTTGCTTCTGAGGGAGGCGGGAGGGCAGAAGACGGTGAGAAGTTAGTCTGGGAAGGCTTGGTGAAAAAGCCAAGTTTTTAGCATTTTACGGAATTTTATGGGGCATGGCTCAGTGATCTAAAATTATCTAAAATTATAATTAATATTGAATCCTTGACTCACTTTCCCTAGAGGACTTAGATAAACATACGAGATCCATTTCTGTTCTACAGAGCTTATGATCTAAGTTTCTCCATCGACAAATAGAAGTGAATTAGCTTGACTTGTGAGTGACATCATCCAGATCCTTCCTCTCATAGCTCAGTATAATTTTAATGAGAATGCACAAAGGTTTTTGCATGTGTGCTGGCCTTGTGAGCCCCTCAGTCTCTTTTGGTCTGAGCTACTACATGGATATTATTAAGGAGTGTATGTTGGACCCTCGTTATAAGTCCAGGACCAGGCATTTAACCTGGTCCACCCTAAGACAACCACAAGGGAATCCTTGTTGCAGATTGTTTCCTCTGGGGAGAGGGATAAGACGCTAGATACCAGAGAGAAATGAAGGCCCCAGACAAGAAGAGTAAAAGGCTAGAACTTTGCTGAAACTACATGTTTGTAACCTGCTACATTTTATAGCCAGACTGCTGAGGTAAACAGGCTTAAAAACATAAGGCTTGTCATACTAGTTCAGACCAAGGGTCCATCAAGCCGAGTATCCTGTTTCCAACAGTGGCCAAGTCAGGTCACAAGTACCTGATAAGATCCCAAGAGGCTTTTGGTTGTTTCATTTGCCTTTAAATAATAGTGTGCAGAAGAATAACAGGAGTCCATTCTTTTCTGTCCTCCAGCAAGCTAAAGACCGCTCATGCTGTGTTACAGATATATACTCTATCTCTCTTGTAAACAAGGCCAGTTCAAGAATATTTGGTACACTAGGCGAACCTTCAATCATGCATCCTGTCCTCCAAATTACCTACTGGCAGCAGCCACTTCCTCTCATTGATGGTAGTGGCTCAGGCACAGCACAATTCTGGGCCTTGCGCTGGCAGGAATTTGCTGCCCCTGTCCCCCCCTCCCCAAATGTTGATGCCCTTGGAAACTCCCATGTTTGCTTAATGGAAGCACTGATTCTGCTTGTAAGGGTGCTTCAAGGGGTTTTCTCTGTGGAGACAGACTAGTTGGTGGATGTGAAGAAACAGAAAGATAATAACAGTATAATATGAATGAGTGATCAGACTTTTGGAAATAGCTAAAGCTGCAGGAATATTAAAGTATGCTAAAGGTTAGTTGGTATATCAAAAGTCAGCATTAAGTTTTACTTCTACGTTCTGGGCTCAACTTACAAGAAATCATATGACTTACAAGAATGCGGTCTTATTAGCATATATGAGATAAAATGATAATATCAACCAACTGGAAAATGTTATGCAAACTAGTCCATTTGTGTGTAAGGTTAGGGGAACTCTGAGTTGACCATTTACTCTATGCTGCTTTATGATAAACTGTTCCTTATAAGACAGCTAATAAAGACTAAAGATTTTTCTCTTACTGGTATTCAGTGCTTACTAGAACACCGTACACTCTTTCTTTCTTTTTAAGGTTATTTTCTCATTTTACTGCCTCATTGCAGTTGTTGTCTCTACCTGCTGCCTCGGCAGCCCTTCAATAGCACTTTTAATGCTATCTGCAAAATTAAGTAAGGAAAGTAAGGTTCTTTTACAGTTTCAGCTGTTAGTCTAATAGAAATTCAAGATGAATTCCTTCCACGCAATCCTCCTTTTCATTCAACAGACGGATCTCCTGGATCTCAAGGATTCTTACTCACACCTCCCCATTCATACGACTCACAGGAAGTTCCTCAGATTTGTTGTTAGACGTAGATTATCAGTGCAAAGTACATCCCTTTGGCCTGTCAGTAGATGCACAAGTTTTCACAAAGTGCCTAGTGGTGGTAGTGGCACATCTTCAAAATCTGGGTGTCTGTGTATTCCCTTATCTGGATGATTGGCCAGTGATGGGCCCAGCCCTGTCAGGTGTTTTAGAGTCCCTGACAAAGTTCATCTGGCTCCTCCAATCTCCAGGGTTTCTGTCAAGTTGAACCTTATCCCGGTTCAGAGATTGACTTTATAGGTGCATGAATGAACTCTGTACTGGAGCGAGCATTCCTCCTTAATGAGAGGGCTGCAGTACTAATGAGCCTAGTTCAGGCCCTTCTTCAGAGGGACTGGACTCTAACAAGAGCCATCTTGGTACTCCTTGGTCACATGGCAGTTGTGATGCATATAGTTCCCGCAACTAGTTTAAACATGAGAGGCCTTCAATGGGGTTTTCAAAGCCAATGGGACCACCTAAATCAACCATGATCCCTTCAAGTATTGGTGACTACTGGAATGAAGACATTCCATCAGATAGTCCTGAGTGTGGGTCTCCTGCTGTGGACTCCACCTCATCAGATGACTCTATTCACCACTCCACCTTCACCAGCATGGTGGTGGGCTCATACCAGCATAGCACAGGGAGTGTGGTTCTTAATTGAGAGGTGCCTTCAGATCATCTTACTAGGACTGCATGCCAGTCACTGTGCCATGGAAGTTTTCTCTCACTTACTGTGAGGAAATTCACTTACTGTCAGGAAAGAAAATCTTAATCCAGACAGACAATCAGGTGGCCATGCTCTACATATTTATTTATTTATTTATTTATTTAACATTTTTATATACCGGGATTCATACAAGATATTGCATATCGTCTCGGTTTACATTGAAACTGAACACAAGCATGAGAGCATGCTAATTACATGGAACATAAAATGCTAATAGAACGCTGATAACATAGAAAGCTAAATGCTAATTGCTAATTACTAATTATTAGTAATTACTAATAATTAGTAATAATTATAATTAGTTATTATAATTATTTATTATAATTATTATAATTATATATTTATTTATATAATGTATTTATTTTATAATTATTATAATTATATATATATATTATATAATTATATATATATTGTTATAATTATAATTATAATTATATAATTCTTTAGTTCTTCTAATTATTTCTTTAATTATAATTAGTCTTAGTAATACTTACTTTAGTAATTACTAATAATTAGTAATTAGCTAATTGCTAATTATTAATTATTACTAATTACATAAATAAGCAAGGTGTTAGGGACTCGTTTGCCCTCTGTTATCAGGCTATCCTGATATGATTGTGGGCTTTCTGTCACCAGACCCATTTGCAGGTGACTTATCTTCCAGGAATTCAGAATTGTCTAATTGGCTAGTGGACTGTATTGCGTACTGTGATGCGCTGGCTGGCCTACAGATTATAGGTTCTGTCAAAACACATCAAGTGAGAGCCAAGGCAACTTCAGTGACTCACTTCAGGGCCACTTCCATTGAGAACATTTGCAAAGCTGCGACTATTTGGACAAAATATCAAAAAGTGAAAGTAGCCTTGGGAAGCAGTTGTGTGCAGCCTGTTCACCCAGGAGTCCACGCTTTACTGGTGGGTTCAGGGTTGCTTTTTCAGTAAGTGCTCCACTACAGTCTTCAGTTTGGGACTCCCCATATGTCATCGCTAATTCAGCCTTGCTTGTTGACAGAGAAAGCAAGTTTGTTTACCTGTAAACAGAGATCTTCGTAGATAGAAGGATGAATTAGCCATGTTTATCATGCACGTGCTTCCATAGAGAGTCAACTACCTCCCTAAAGCTTAAACTGCAAAAGATTGAGGGGCTCACAAGCAGCACATGCACGGGAATTCCCACACATGCTTGGTGAGCTATAAAAGATAAGGTCCATTCAGTGCCATCAGATGATGTTACTCATGAGTCATGGCTAATTCATCCTGCTATCAGGGAAGTAAAATGATTATTCAAGATGACATGCAACTGCAGTGTTACGGTCTTAGACATGATCTTTATGCAAAAAATGACTATGGAACAGATGCCAACTGTTCCTATTTAGGAGCCAAACTTCCTCTATTACTATTTTTCTCTGCCTTGTCAAATTTCCCTTTCTCCAGTGATTCAAAGTGGGAGCATGAGACATCTCCCTCCCTCTCTCACCAGAATTCAAATGTTGCCATGTATGGTAGCAATACTGCCTAGTGTCGCTATCATCCTGTCTTTTTTTTCACATTACTATTTTATCAGCATATTCAACTATCTCTCAAGATGATTGTGTCTTCTGTGATTAGGAGAGGAGATATCCTAACTTTTTAATTGGTTAAAAAATATACTTTCATTTCATAAGAACGTAAGTACATTATAATGTTTTTGTAATTACCTCTGTAACTTTTTAATACTGTTCCAATTTTTTAAAGTTTATTTTTGTTATTTTTCATTTATTTTATTAGAAATCATAAAGGTGAAGTGCTGTGTAGAAGGAAGTATTTAATTATTAATAATTGATTTCAGGTGACAAAGTTATTGGAAGAACTCAGGGAAGCTAAAGATAGCCACAGACCAGAAATGAAGCACTTTTTGATTTTGGAAAATAAAATCAAACATATGGAGATAAGGCATGCACAAAGAGAACAAGAGTTACAGCAGGTAGAGTTGGATCCCACAGAAGCAATTGTTTGTTAATATTTTGTACATAGTATTTATACCAAAGTATTTTTTCAGTAATCAAGAAAGAATATTTTAATTAATTTTTACAAGCTCAATGTCTGAATGTAAAGCACTTTTAATAGATCATTGTTCTCTGAAGACAAGTAATTCATTGTAGTCACACCATGGTAACACCATCCTAATTGTGCTGACATAAACATGTTGTCCAGAGCTTTCCAGAGATTTCTTGGAGATCTTTCTGAGTATGCACACTAGTGAGCATATTCCCGCAGCTGATTTGCATGCTTTAGTTTGATGTTTTCCATGGTTTGCATTGGACATGTTTCACTTTTAAGCTGTTGTTTTGCTGCATATTTTGAATCTCCTGAGTGATTTTATTACTTCTGCTATATGTTTTTGTTTTAACAATGTACATTAGCATTTCTTCTCTTCCTCTTAACCTCTAAAGAGATTTTTTGCTGATATTCTAAATTTTTTTTTTTTTTTTTTTGCCTCACTTCTCAAAGGTCCATTTTCTCTCATTTCTTCTTTTGATTTCATATCATCAATTTTTCTGCCAAGGGCTTCAAGTTTTGCCTGGATGGCAGGCAGAACATATGATAATCGTTGATAAACAAGTCATGCTAGATGAGAATAATGAGGTGTCCTATTTCAGCATCTGCTCTAAGATATCACCAAGAGCCAACAAGATTTGAAAAATGAGACCACTGTCTGATATTGAAGAAAAAGTTTGATTCCATTATACCAGTGCCGAATGTCATTAAAGCTTAAGGATTAGGGAGATAAACCTATCACTGCAGGCAAGGAGTTGCCAAAGGAAGCATTAACAGAGGTGAAACCTAAATATAGACCCAGAAATTGAAATAGATTTCGATCTCTCAGCTTTTGCCAAGCATTAGTCTCTCAACACTGAAACATGGAGCCGTGGAGAAATGGATCCATCAGAGGATAAGCACAATTAATGGCAATCTCCTACCCTCCAACACTTGAAGCAGCTGTGCCTAGAGGAAAATTCTATCTTCCATCCTGGGCAATTGCTGCAACAATCTTCCGAGATACAACATTGAGTTTTTGGCACCTCTCAAGACACCCAGGAAGATGAGCCCTCCTGCTAAATCCCATTAACTCTTTGTCTCAGCTGTCTTCAAGGAAGACCTTCAGAGCCAAATAGCACAGGAAGTTGCTCAGCACAGAAAGAGTGACAAACAAGCAGTGTCAATAAGCTCAACTCCAGGGTACCTACTAAAATAGTCAATGGTCTTTGTTCTAAAGTATATGGGAAAGACTTAAAGATCTAATCGTATACTCTAGAGCAGTGGTTCTCAACCTTTTTTTGGCCGGGACACACCTGACAAATGGTTCTCATATGCGTGACACACTGAACATGTGACCATCACGGGGCTAAGTGTAAACATGCACTCTGCATCCACAGGACTCCCCTCAACCCTCAGCAATGAGTGCAGAGCAGATCTAGGGCATAACCCGTACAACTCACCATACAAAAAAAAGATATTCTGGTTCTGATGACATCTCAGTAAAAGCAAAACAAACTCCCTTTACTACCAGGCACAATAGCCTTCCTTATGAAAAGACAGTAATTTACCACTAATGCATATCCTATTGAGAAAACACATCAAATAAGATTGATACAAATGCCTACATGCTAGTAAAACACCTCACTTTGGTCACACACCCAGAACTGACCTTCACCAAGTACAGAAAAAACACAAATTATAAATATGGAGACAGAAACTGGAACGGGAAAACCAAAAAAGCCACTCTGCATACAGTGCGAACCTGGAGAAATGGAAAGAGAAATATAGCACCTAACAGACTCAGGATTTGCAATAATGCACACAAACTAACCTGCACAAAGTTACACCTGTATTACGGAACACACGCAAACAGTAACAACCCTATCTAAGAAATACAACTATTAAACCAGGCCCTAAACACTAAAACATTTCCTATTGGGAAAACAGAATAAGCCAAGCTGCTACAGAGCCCCACACAGAAATCATTGTAAAGTTATAACAAAAATGTTATAAAGCAGCTGCTGAACAGAATAATATTCAATTAAATACTCATAAAAATTATTAAAACATGTCCAAATATCAATAAAATATTTCAAAACAGCAGACATCGCATAATACCCAATAATTAAAATGGCAGTCAATCAAGAAAAATAAATTTAAAAAGCCACCTTTACTTACCTTCTCCAGCAACTCTCCTACTCCTTTCCCTTCCAGGCCAATAGCACTAACCAGAAGCAGCAAGGGCTGCTGAAGCTCTGTCCTCAATCTTCTTCCTTAGCACCCACAACCAGTCACTCACAACACACACACCCCCAAATAGACCCCACGACCAGTCTCGGTCTCTTTCACACCAGTCATCTTCCTGACCAGTTTCTCTCTCTCACACAGAAACACATCACCTCCCTGACCAGTCTCGCTCTCTCAATCACACTCATGTTCTCTTATATACAAGCTCTCAATCACGCACAAAAGCTCTTACACCCATTCACACCAGCTCTCACCCAGGCTTCCATTCACACCCCTACACACAAGCTCTCACCCAAGCACCCATTCACACCCAATGACACAAGCTCTCACCCAGGCACCCATTCACACCCACAGACACAAGCTCTCACCCAGGCATCCATTCACACCCACAGACACAAGCTCTCACCCAGCATCCATTCACACCCACAGACACAAGCTTCACCCAGACATCCATTCACACCCACAGACACAAGCTTCACCCAGGCACCCATTCACACCCACAGACACAAGCTCTCACCCAGGCATCCATTCACACCCTCAGACACAAGCTCTCACCCAGGCATCCATTCACACCCTCAGACACAAGCTTTCACCCAGGCATCCAATCACACCCATAGACACAAGCTCTCACCCAGGCATTCAATCACACCCATAGACACAAGCTCTCACCCAGGCATTCATTCACACCCTCAGACACAAGCTCTCACCCAGGCATTCATTCACACCCTCAGACACAAGCTCTCACCCAGGCATTCATTCACACCCTCAGACACAAGCTCTCACCCAGGCCCCATTCACACACAAGCTCTCACCCAGACATCCATTCACACACAAGCTCTCACCCAGACATCCATTCACACCCACAGACACAAGCTTTCACCCAGGCATCCATTCACACCCACAGACACAAGCTTTCACCCAGGCATTCATTCACACCCTCAGACACAAGCTCTCACCCAGGCATTCATTCACACCTCAGACACACGCTCTCACCCAGGCCCCCATTCACACACAAGCTCTCACCCAGGCCCCCATTCACACACAGACACACCAGCTCTCACCAAAAATAACTTCTTCCTTCATTGCAGGGATAGGCTCCGGTTCCGCCGTGGCTTTAATCCGGCGGGCCTTCTTTTTTCGGCGCCACAGGGATGGGCGCCTCAGTCAGAGGTCGGGTTTCCTCTTTGTCGCTACGGGGCTGGGCTCCCGTAGCGGCTTTGCACCATCGGGGTTGGGTTTTCTCTTCACCGCTACGGGGATGGGCTCCCGTAGCGGCCTTGCACCGTTGGGGTTGGGTTTTCTCTTCACCGCTACGGGGCTGGGCTCCCGTAGCGGCCTTGCACCGTTGGGGTTGGGTTTTCTCTTCACCGCTACGGGGCTGGGCTCCCGTAGCGGCCTTGCACCGTCGGGGTCGGGTTTTCTCTTCACCGCTACGGGGATGGGCTCCCATAGCGGCCTTGCACCGTCGGGGTCGGGTTTTCTCTTCACCGCTACGGGGATGGGCTCCCGTAGCGGCCTTGCTTCGTCGGGGTCCTACACTGCTATTCCTCCCACCCCACTCCCGGACAGTGCCATGCCTGCCTCACCGGCCAATCAAAGGCTTCCTCCCTTCTTCCTACTACCACTGGCAGGTGGCAGGGAGGAGGCTTCCAATTGGCCTGCGCGGGGGAAGGCAAAATGAAGGAGGCTTTCCATTGGGCAGTGGGGGTAGGAAGAAAGGAAGCTTTCAATTGGACCGCGGGGGCTGGAAAAAGGGAGAAGGAAAGTACAATGGGGCAGTGGGACACCGGGAGACGCGACACACCTGGCGGTGTTTGGCGACACACTAGTGTGTCGCGACACACCGGTTGAGAAGCGCTGCTCTAGAGGAAAGGCGAGATAGAAGCAATATGATAGAGACATTTAAATATTTCCAAGGTTTCCTTGCACAAGAGAAAAGCCTTTTTCAATGGAAAGGAGGTTCTAGAGGGCTCATGGGATGATGGTGAAAGGGGAGAGACTCAGGAATAATCTTAGAAGTTATTTCTTTACAGAGAGGGTAGTGGATGCATGGAACAGCCTCCTAGTGGAAGAGATGGAGACAAAAACAGTATCTAAATTCAGAAAAACATAGGATAAATGCAAGGTATCTCTGAGGGAGTGATGGCAATTGTAAAGCTAAATTAGTTGAGCAGATGGGCAAACTAGATAAGTCATATAGTATTTTTCTGCCATCACATTTCTATCTTTCTATGTGAGTAACCTGCCTACTGCTACCTGCCCTACTGGGCTAAGCATCTTAGCACCCTTACTGAGCTTCAAGTTTCAAGGTCTTGTATCTGTGGCAAGTGCACCAAGATGGAGCTGAATAACTTCAGAAAGGGAGATTTTTCCAGTCCCTTGACAAAGATCATATCCTAGACCCCAATACCTGGCCTTTGGTGCCAAAAGGTGGTCAATTACAGTACTGACACATTTTCAGACTGCACACCCAGTTCTCATAGAAATTGACTCTAAGCAATCATTAGGGTCCCCCTACAGACTATAGATGGGTTCTAAAGAGAAATGTTCCCTTCTGACCCCTCTGTTCCACACACAAAGAGTAGTTCTCCACTAGGGTTTTTCTATTTTATCAGTTTTGTTCAGATTAATGGCTGAATCTCTTTCAATTGATTTGCAGGTCAGGGGAGAGCTCAGGACTCCCTATTTGATTTCCTCAAACACGTTGAAATCAACAATTGACATGCTCTTCCACCCTCTCTACCAAGCTGTATGTAATAGGATATGAGAAACTGCAAACTTTATATTCCTGATTGATAAGACTGACAGACAACAAATATCATGCCCAGAAATCTGAGGATTCAACCAGTCTTATTTGCCCTACCAGTCTGTGATGGTCAAATCCACCCTAAAACAGTCTAATATGTCTAAAAGGCATGCCTCATTACCCCATGACATGATAAATTGGATTGGATTGGTCTGTCTGACCTTAGACTATTTTGGGAGAAGGCACTATCTGAATACTATGCTTCAGTTTCGCATAGCATTCTATCAGATCTGCATTGTCCAGTTCTTGTATACTGTCTTGGCAAGGGCATAGGTATTAAGAGGTTCAAAGTGATTTCCCTTCACTAACAGCTCAAGGCAAAGAGTGCAAACTGTATCCTATATGCTTGGAATATGATGTTTTTGAGATAACATTGAGGACTTCTGCAGTGGCTACAGATGAATGTAGGCTATTATGGTTAACCCCTTTCCGGTCCACCCTGAATATACCCAAGCCTGTAAGTATAATCAGATCATTGTTCAACAGGGCTTCCAGCCAAGAGACCATGTCCTAGTGCTGCTATTGTCTTCTGAAAGCAAGTTGTTAGCTCACTGCCAAGCGCCATATGAGATCATGGAGAATGTCAGTTGCTCAGCTAGACAGATGCAAGAAAGTCCAGATATTCCATGGAAACTTCCTAAAGAAGTGGAGCACAACAGTCTGAAGACTTGTTTAATGGCCTAGAAAATGAGTTTCCAAAATCTTCTATGAGTTCCTTTTGGCAGCCAGTTCTCCCCCTCATAGAAGAGGCATTTGAACCAGTTGGTGAACCAAAATAAAGATGTATTTTCTAGTGTACCAGGATGAACCCATCTAGCCTACCATGACATTGTTTACACCCCTAGAGGGAAGGAATCATCCAACAGTAGTCTTACTAAATCTTGGAAGCCAAGCATCATGCTATGGAGGCAGAAGTTGGCTATTGGCTATAAGGCTTGGCTATTCACCCAAGCCTTCCCTGAGAGCTAAGACCTGATGAAGTGATAGACGGTATAGACTCCAGTCCATCTATCCCACTGTACATATGTTTTTGAGTTTGTACTTTGTTGCAGTTAATCGTGTTTATGATTGTCTCCCTGTAAGTTCTATGTCAACCTGCTCCAATGTATTCCGCCCCGAGGCGACAGTTCAGTTCCATGTAAACCGGTGCGATATGTATTGTATACAGGAACATCGGTATATAAAAATTAAAAATAAATAAATAAAGTGAAAGAAATGCTCCAGTAGAGACAGATTCCTTATCATCATTTTAATTACCAAATCTGATTGTAGTCTCCACTTTATATTGACTTCTGGAAAGTCAATGAAGTTTCAAAGCTGGAGACATATCCGATGCCCTGAGTGGATGAACTTATTGAAAAACTGGGAGCCACCCACTTTATTTCTGACAAAAGGTATTGGCAGGTATATCATACCCCTGCAGTTAGGGAGAAAACAGACTTCTCTACAATTGAAAGGCTATGCCAATTCATTGTCTTCCATTTCAGCTGCATGGAGGACTTGCCATGCACCAATGCTTGGTTGACCCTCTCCTTTGACCTCATAAGTGGTATGATGTTGCATGCCTGACTGACATCATTATGTAATGTGAAGACTGGAGAACTCAGAACAACTGGAGGCCGTGCTGACAAGTCTACAGTTGACAGCTAACCTGAAGAAGTTTCTACCAGGGAACAAGAAGTACACTATTTGGGATACTCTCTAAGAAAGGAGCAAGTCCACACAGAGGCATTGAAAAAAAAAAGAAGCCATTACATGCATGCCAGTTCCTCAAAAGTTAAGAGCCTTTCTAGGCCATATCGGATACTAACATAGTCATATCAAACTTTGCAGAAAAGGCTAAACCCCACACAAATCTGCTACAAAAAAAGGGCCCCAGAGAAAATTAACTGGTCTTAGGAGGCAGAAGAAGCCTTCCAGAATTTAAAGAGGACTGTATGCTCAGAACCATTTCAGTGAGTTCAGATGTTAACAAGCCCTTCATAATCTAGACAGATTCCTCAGAGGTGGCTATAGGAGCAGTCTTGGTTCATGAAAAAGAAGGCCAGGATCACCTGGTGGTCTTTATTAGCAGAAAGCTAATATCCAGGGAAAGACACTACTGAACAGTCCAAAAAGAGGACTTAGCAATCAAGTATATTTTAGAGGCCATCCATTACTATCTACTGGGCTGCAATTTCACGCTTGTGACAGATCACAACCCATCATGTGGCTCACATGAAATAAGGAGACAGAAGACAAGGTGATGAGATGTTTTTTGGCCCTCCAGCTCTTCTAGGTGCAGTAGAGGACCAGGAAGAATAAAGCAAATGTGGACTTTATTTCTAGAGAGGAATCCCTGGTGCAGGCAGGCTTTCAACCCAGTAAAGTTGAGCTGTGGAGAAAGTACAGGGAAGCTGAGAATGAGAGGTGGAAACTCCAAACACTACGCAAAAACTCTGTATATCTGAATACTCTGACTTTAAGCACACTGCTGAGGTAAGCAAGTTTCTCTATTTTGTTTTCTATGTTTTAAAATGCTCTTTTGTTGAAAAGCTGTAGCCCAGAGGAAATGACATCACCGGGGCCATCGGCTGTCTAAATTAAGAGCTTCTCCACCCGGCAAGCAGACTGATTTAAAATTTCGGGCATCTCCAATCTCTACATTCCTTTTTGGTGAAGCTCCCTAATGTCAACCAAGCAAAAATCAATAGATTTTTGGCAGTTATCATAACAGAAAATAGAATCCAATCATAAGACTGATTTTTCCAAAATGGCAACGGCGACCTGCACAAATGAGGAAAGCAGTCAGCCTGCTGCATTAGGTGTGTCGGACTCCAATCTATCTACCCAATCTGAAATTCACAATTGGTTTAGCAAATTTCAACCAGGACCTTATAACTTATAAGCAAGAGTTAATGGACATTGTGGGGCAAGATGAAAGAGGACATTGCAGAGCTAGGTAGATGGGTAAGCAAAATGGATAATCATGTGGATTCTCAAGTTGAAGATTATCCCGTCTGCGCACAGAACATCAAACCTTATAGAAGGAATTCAATACATTAGCTAAGAAACTTGAAGATACCAAAAACCTGACCTGGCGCAACAATTTGCAATTCCATGGGGTACCAGAGACTCTGGAATATCAAGATTGCGACTCTGTGGTAATGCAAATATGTAGAAGCATTCTTGCTTCCTCCAGGTCATCGGAGGCCTCATCAACATTTCTCGGTGTTTGGTCCAATAATAAACCCAGAGGCATTGTAGTATGCTTTCACAGTTTTACTATGAAGGATACGATTCAAAATATTGCCCATAAGCAAACTACCTGGAATTGGAATGGTCATGATGTCTCGGTATTTGCTGATCTCTCTCCAATGACGATAAAGAAAAGAATGGAGTTTCGGCCAGTCACCACTCAACTCCGCAAAGAAAGCATCAAATACAAGTATCTTTAGCCCTTTGGGATATTGTTCTCCTTTAAGGGAGTTTCTTATCGCATCAAGAACTTGGCTGAAACTAATGCAGCCTTTTAGGAGATGGGCTTACTGACTGTAGCTGTCTTCTCCAATAATCCACCATCAGTGCTGAGTAAGGAGGGTTCCCGCCGCTGGCAACATGCCAGAAAAGGAGGAAGGAAATTGGAGAGGAATTCTTCAAGTTCCACGGCATCGAAGGAAGCAACTTGAGGACTAAGACTATTTCTTTTTTCTTTTTAACTTAACCCTCATATTTGGTCTCAACCCACAAGTGGGTCGAAAATCTCACCTGTGATTCTATATTCTATTAGCGTTCTTACCTTTTGATATTTTGATATGATAATGGTTATCATTAAATTTAATTATTACTACCAGGGGGGGGAACCTGATGGTTTCGATGATATCTCCTCCGGTACTATATTCCAATGTGTCAGTCTTTACAGGCAGATCTTACAGGATTTGGGGTGAGTGAGGCAGTTGCGGGGAAATGGGTGTTTCTCATATCATTTATACTGAGGTTGAAGATTAATGCAAGGGAAAGGTGGGATGAAGGCCTTTTCGTGCGATGTTCTCTGCTTATTTGTGCGGTCCAGGAGGGAATTCTTCCTGTGAATCACGTTCGATTGTTTTTTTCCTGTAATGTCCATCATGTTATTTTTTTTTTTTATTTAACAACTTTTCAGTTATACCACAAGCATAAACTTCCTTAGAAATTTTCAGTACAGTAAGGCATTTACATAACAAAGGCATATTAAATACATATTCCATGATAATACTGTACTTATACAAAATAGAAGAAATTTAGGCTAAGGCCCTGAGAATTAGAACGTTATAATTACCATAAGAAATAGAAAAAAAATAAGAAACAATTGTTGCGAAAGGAGATCCAGCATTTTACTCAATACCAAGCCTACATGGGATACTAGGTGTGAGAATCTAGGAATACCCTTAGTTGAGGGGGATCAAAAAACACATAATTCTGGTCTTGTAATCTGATACAACACTTACAAGGGTATCGTAATTGAAACTGTGCTCCCAATTGTATTACTTCTGGGCGCATATTAAGGAAACTTTTCCTCCTAGTTTGAGTGCTTTTCGTAATATCTGGATAGTACCAAACCTTTTGCCCAAAATATAAAATTTGCCTATTATGAAAAAACTGTCTAAATACACCGGGGCGGATTTTAAAAGGGTTACGCGCCGAGCCTATTTTGCATAGACTTGGCAATGCGCGCAAGCCCCAGGACGCACGTATGTCCCAGGGCTTGAAAAAATGGGAGGGGCGTGGGCGAGGCCCTGCCGCTGGGCCCGGGGACCGGATGCCGGCACTCGGCCGGTGCGCACAACCTACGCCTGCCCAGAGGCAGGCATAAATAATAAAACAAAGGTGGGGGGATTTAGATAGGGCTGGGGGGTGGGTTAGATAGGGGAAGGGAGGGGAAGGTGGGGGGAGCGGAAGGAAAGTTCCCTCCGAGGCCGCTCCGATTTCGGAGCGGCCTCGGAGGGAACAGGGAAAGCCATCAGGGCTCCCCTAGGGCTTGGCGCGCGCAAGGTGCACAAGTGTGCACCCCCTTGCGTGCACCGACCCTGGATTTTATAACATGCGTGCGACTGCGCGCGCATGTTATAAAATGGGGCGTAGATTACAAAATCTGGCCCATTATTTCTATCCATCATAAATGTAAAAGATACTAGAAGGGATCTTCTTCTGGTCACAATTGTCTCCTGGGACATCTCCAATAATTCGGCAATATCTAAAGAAGACACTGGTTCATCCACAACTTCACGATTATCCGCTACTTGGGGTAAATAATAGACTTTCGTTATCACAGGTTTGGCAGCTTCTGAAAATTTCAATATCTGAGAGACATAAGTTCTAAAAAGTTCCATTGGGGAAATTGTTTATTATGACGGGGAAATTCAGGAATCTCAGATTATGTGCCCTTAAACTATTTTCAATATTCTCCAGTTTTTTGTTATGAGCCATTTCTCCTTGTAACAGATTTTGTTGTACTTTTTCAACTTCAGTCATTCTATTTCCAGAGCCTCAATTTTAACACTCTGTTGGGATATCCCATTAGCATTTAATAGGGCTTGATTTTTAGCTTCCAAAGTCACTTTGGTGAGGGCAATAATAGAGGTTTCCAAAGATTTTATCGCAGTCCAGATTGTGGTTAAGGATATCTCTGAAGGAGTTTGTATAATGACTCCTAAACCAGGTGCTCCTTGACTATCACCACCTCCTCCTGCTGTAGTGTCTGTCCCCTTCTCAGTGCCTGATGATCTCAAAGAGTCCAACAAGCCCAGTCCCCCTCCTCTTCTCTCCCTGTGGGACTGTATCTGGGTGTTAACTTCACTCGCACAAATCTCCTGCTAGGTTGCTCTCTGTGATGCCTCGGCCTCTCTTCCCCGGATATCTTCTGGATGGGCCGTGGTCATCAGCTGTTCTCCAACTCCTCCTCAGCACGGTGGGTTAGGCCTGCTTGGAAAGCCGGGGCTCAGTGTAACATCTAGGTTCAAAGGGGACGGCGTATGCCCTGCAACCGTCCCCTCAGCGACCAGCTCACTCGGCGTCTCAAGTGCTGCCGCCGCGAAAAAGGTTACAATAAGAGGCTGGGTGGTCTCTAACGGAGAGGAGCTCACCCCTGCTCCCCTCACTCTCGCCTTTCTCTTTGTGTAAGGCATTTTCGTCTTAAGAAATCATAAGTAGGAAATCAATTCAGGAGCCCTCCAATGGCATGTCTCCTCAGTTGGCCCGTCCATCATGTTATTTTTTCACCATAGTGGAGATTAAAATATTTTCTTTAAATGTAAAAGGTTTTAATACGGGCCAGAAACAGCACCTTTTTTGACGATATATGTAGGTCACAAGTAACAATAGCTATGGTGCAAGAAACACATCTCAAGGCTTGTCATCAGTATTGGATGCATTCTTCTGATTTCCCCTTACAATACAGGGCAGCGCATTCCAAAAATGCTAAATAGCAGGCATGGGTATCTTTTTTTATAAAGATTTAATTTTTTAATTTCAAGGTTGTTATAAAGAATCAGGGGGTAGATTTATTCTGGTGGTAATCAAAGTAGAAGAGTTCTACACATTAATATCTGTTAATGCACCACAGGTACAACAAAGTCTCTTTTTCCACATTTTATTTGACATATTAAGGGAAAAATCTATTGGATCGGTAATAGTAGGGGGCAATTTTAATTTTATCTTAAATCCCAAAGTTGACTCTTCTTCAGGAATAGGTATTGAAACTCAGGATAGTCAGTGTGGTTTAAAATATCTTTTATCTCAAGTGAACCTGATTGATTTGTGGTGTTCCCACTACCCGAGGTTTAAGAACATAAGAAATATAAGAAACTGCCATACTGGGTCAGACCAAGGGTCCATCAAGCCCAGCATTATGTTTAAACCTCGGATTGATAAGATCAGTAAAGAGACCAGCCTTAAGAATCTAATCAATGCAAGCTTTAATAAAAGAAATGTGTCTTTTCTTTGATGCAGCAGACAATACACAGCAAGGGATGTATGCCCAAACCTGCACAAGAGATCTAACATGCCTGTTCAGCAATTTAAGGGTCACCATTAATTCTTAAGGCTGGTCTTTTTACTGATCTTATCAATCCGAGGTTTAAACAATCCTGTTTCCAACAGTGGCCAATCCAGGCTACAAGTACCTGGCAAGTATCCAAACACTAAGTTGTCAATACTCAACTCTCCGAATACATAGAAGAAAACAAAATCCTATTCCAATCACAATACGGATTTCGCAAGTCACTGAACACAGAATCCCTCCTCATCTCCATGTCTGACTTCATATTAATGGGCCTTGACAAAGGCCAATCCTTCCTCTTAATTCTACTGGACCTATCAGCCGCCTTTGATACGGTCAATCATTCCATTCTCACTTCCATTCTGGCTTCTATAGGTATCTCAGGCACAGCTCTCTCATGGTTTAAATCTTTTCTCTCCAACAGAGGCTTCAAGGTTAAGATACAGAACAAAGAATCTTCACGAATGGACGCATCCATAGGTGTCCCCCAGGGCTCCTCACTGTCACCTACACTCTTTAACATTTATCTTTTACCTATCTGCCAACTCCTCTCCAACCTTAACCTCAAACATTTCCTCTACGCCGACGACATCCAGATCGTGATACCCATTAAAGAATCTTACACAAAAACATTGGTTCACTGGGAAAACTGTCTCTTCGAAATTAAACATCTCCTGGCTAACCTAAACCTAGTTTTAAACTCCTCTAAAACAGAACTGCTTCTCATCTCCCCAGATAATAATGCCATCTCTAATCCTCCAACTATCCCAACTACTACACAGGTGAGAGATCTAGGAGTATTAATTGATAACCGGATGAACCTTAAAGCTTACATCAACAGAACCACCAAGGACTGTTTCCACAAACTCCAAGTTCTGAAAAGAATTAGACCACTCTTCCACACTCAGGACTTCAGAACCATTCTACAAGCTATCATTTTTTCTAAGATCGATTACTGTAACTCTATCCTTCTGGGCCTACCTTCCTCCTATACTAGACCCCTCCAGATGTTACAAAACGCTGCGGCAAGATTACTGACAAACTCCAGGAGGAGGGACCATATATCTCCAATCCTAAAAGATCTCCACTGGTTGCCTGTTCACTTTAGAATCCTCTACAAATCTCTTTCTATAATATACAAAACCATCCATCAACACACCCCACTCGACTTACAAGTCCCATTCCAAATTTATAACTCCTCCAGACCAACAAGAGACACACTCAGAGGATCTCTTCAAGTGCCCCCAGCCAAAACTACCAAACACATTACCTTGAGAGATCGGGCCTTTTCAACAGCCGGCCCCCTTCTATGGAACTCCATCCCACCGGACCTTAGACAGGAGCCCAGCCTCCCAACCTTCAGGAAGAGACTTAAGACCTGGCTGTTTAAAAAAGCTTTCCCGGACACCGATTAATTCTATTCAGCCAGATTCTACCACTTCCACATGTAAAAATGTTATTACTAATGTAAATACCTATACCTAATGTTATTCTCTTTCTTTTCTTCTCTCCTCCCAGTTCTATTACCTTGTTATTTGTAACTGCTTCCTTCTACACAAATAGGTTATTGAATGGTTTACTGTACACCCCTGTTATATGTAAACCGGCATGATGTGTTTGCAACATGAATGCCGGTATATAAAAATTTTAAATAAATAAATAAATAAATAAGTAGATCCCATGCCTCTGATGCCAGTAATAGCAGTGGCTATTCTCTAAGACACTTTGATTAATAGCAGTTAATGGACTTCTCCTCCATTAACTTATCCAAACCGTTTTTAAACCCAGCTACACTAACTGCACTAACCACATCCCCTGGCAGCAAATTCCAGAGCTTAATTGTGCGTTGAGTGAAAAATAATTTTCTCTGATTAGGTTTAAATGTGCTACTTGCTAACGTCATGGAGAAGCCCTTTAGTCCTTCTATTATCCGAAAGAGTAAATAACTGATTTACATTTACCCATTCTAGAATTCTCATGATTTTAAAGACTTATCATATCCCGCCTCAGCTTTTTCTTCTCGAAGCCAAACAGCCCTAACCTCTATAGCCTTTCCTCATAGGAGAGCTGTTCCATTCCCTTTATCATTTTGGTCGCCCTTCTCTTTACCTTCTCCATCATAACTATATCTTTCTTGAGATGCGGTGACCAGAACTGTACACAGTACTGAAGGCGCAGTCTCACTGCTGAACGAAAGAGAGGCATTATAACATTTTCCATTTTATTCGCTATTCCCTTCCTAATAATTCCTAACATTCTGTTTGCTTTTTTGACTGCTGCAGCACACTGAGCTGACATTTCAATGTCTTATCCACTATGACGTCTAGATCTTTTTCCTGGGTGGTAACTCCTAATATGGAAACTAATATGGAAACTAAGATAGTATAACTACAGCATGGATTATTTTTCCCTATATGCATCACTTTGCACTTGTCCACATTAAATTTCATCTGCCATTTGGATGCCCAATCTTCTAGTCTCGCAAGGTCCTCCTGCAATTTCTCACAATCTGCTTGTCATTTAAGTACTCTGAATAATTTTGTATCATCTGCAAATTTGATTATCTCACTCGTTGTATTCCTTTCCAGATCATTTATAAATATATCGAAAAGCACCAGTCCAAGTACAGATCCCTGAAGCACTGTTTACCCTTTTCCAATGAGAAAATTGACCATTTAATCCTACTCTCTGTTTCCTGTCTTTCAACCAGTTTGTAATCCACGAAAGGACACCTCCTATCCCATTACATTTTAGTTTCCTTAGAAGCCTCTTATGATGGACTTTGTCAAATGCCTTCTGAAAATCCAAATACACTACATCTACTGGCTCACCTTTATCCACATGTTTATTAACCCCTTCAAAAAAATGAAGCAGATTTGTGAGGCAAGACTTGCTTTGGGTAAATCCTTGCTGACTACGTTCCATTAAACCATGTCTGTTATGAATCTGCTGCCCGCGGGTCCCCCCGCGAGCAGACTTCACTTACCCATGCTGCTTCTTCACCCAACGCGGCATGGATGCCGACGTCGGGCCTTCTAGCGTGGCCGGAGCCGCGGACTTTGTTGTTCTTCCTGTGGCCCTGAGGCCGCCTTGCTCCGCCCTCTTCACTGCGGCCGGAGCCGCGGACTTCCTGCCGTCCTCTGCACGGCCGGGAATGCCACCGACGTCACCTGATCTTCCGGGGCTGCAGTCCGCGAGCCCCAGGCTGGAGTAGTGGCTGGAGCCGCCCCCGGGGCCTCCTGCAGTGGCTAGAGCCGCTGCCGTCATCGGGCCTGCTTCCCAGGCCCAGCCCTGCATCTCTGCGAACAGACGTCTGTGCAGGCCGCTGTCCGCGGTCCTGCACAGCTTCCTGCTCTCCCTTAGGCGCCGGCGCGCGTCTCTCTTCAAGATTTAAAGGCCCACCTAAGCCCAGGCAGCCGGGAATCCAAGGGCTCAACCCACGGAGCCCCTGGGCCGTTATTGGTGAAGCTCCAGCTTGCCTCTGTCTCCTTGTGTGCTCCGCCTCCTGGTGGCAGGCGCCATCTGGGATCCCTCAGAGGGCCTTACCAATCCTGCGCCAGGCCAAGGGTCCCCCTCCAGCGCAACACTTAATGCATGGAATACATCTGGACTGCGCTTTTAAGATTGTATTTTTAAACAATGTCCATACCTATTGTACACTTTTAACCTTTGCAGCTGCACCTTTCAGTTTTTTTCTATTTTCCTCATTTTATCAAAGTTTCCCTTTTGAAAATTTAGTTGTAGAGCTGTAGATTTACATATTGTCCTCCTTCCAGTCATTAATTCAAATTTGATCATGATATGATCACTATTGCCAGGTGGCTCCACCACCATTATCTAACTCACCAAATCCTGCCTTCCACTAAGAATTAAACTATAGCTCCCTATCTTGTTGGTTCCTGAACTAATTGCTCCATGAAGCAGTCGTTTATTCCATCCAAGAATTTTATGTCTCTAGCATGTCCTGATGTTACATTTTACCCATTCAGTATTGAGATAATTGAAATCTCCCATTATTACTGCACTGCCATATTGGTTAGCTTCCCTGATCTCTCTTAGCATTTCCTCATCTGTCTGATCATTTTGGCCAGGTGGACGATAGTATTCTCCTATCACTATACTCTTACCCAACACACATGGGATTTCTACCCTTATAGATTCTACTGAGCATTTAGATCTTGTATGAATTTTATCCTGTTGGACTCTATACCCTCCCAAGTTGATCCTCCCTATCATTGCAGTATAATTTGTACCCTAATATAGCACTGTCTCATTTGTTATCCTTGTTCCACCAGGTCTCTGAGATGCCAATTATGTCTATCTCATCATTCACTGCTATACATTCTAACTCTCCCATCTTACTTCTTAGACTTCTGGCATTGACATACAGACATTTCAAAGTGCGCTTTTTGTTTGTATTAACAACCTTCTTTTCAGTTGATATGGATAATTTGGAATTCTTTAGCTCAGGTGATTCCTTACTTATAGGCACATTGGCTACTTTTGCTTTTATTGGAACCTCTCTGTTGCGATGCGCTTACTCTCCTGTTTCATTAGTATCCTTCAAAGATACATTCCTCCAAACCATGCACTGCTGAATGACTGTCGGCTTTCCCCCTTGTTCTAGTTTAAAAGCTGCTCTATCTCCTTTTTGAAAGTTAGTGCCAGCAGCCTAGTTCCATTCTGGTTAAGGTGGAGCCCGTCCTTTCGGAAAAGTCTTTCCCTTCCCCAAAATGTCCAATTCTTTACAAAACTGAATCCCTCTTCCCTGCACCATTGAGACTCCGAAGCTCTGCCTGCCTCTGGAGACCTGCAAGTGGAACAGGGAACATTTCAGAGAATGCCACCCTGGACGTACTGGATTTCAGCTTGCTACCTGAAATCCTAAATTTGGCTTTCAGAACCTCCCTCCCACATTTCTTATGTCTTTGGTGCCCACATGTACCACGACAGCCGGCTCCTCTCCAGCACTGTCTATAATCCTATCTAGGTGACGCATAAGGTCCGCCACCTTCGCACCAGGCAGGCAAGTTACTAGGCGGTCCTCACATCCACCAGCCACCCAGCTATCTACATTTCTAATAATTGAATCACCAACTATGATGACTGACCTAACCCTTCCCTCCTGGGCAATAGTCCTGGGAGTCATGTCCTCAGTGCAAAAGGACAACACATCACCTGGAGAGCAGATCCTTGCTATAAGATCACTTCCTGCTACACCAGAGTAATGCTCTCCAACTGGGAGGCCTTTCTGATCCAAGGCAGCACCAGGGCTGCCAGACTGGATTTGGGATTTGGCTATTATGTCCCTCAAGGTCTCATCAATGTACCTCTCTGTTTGCTTCAGTTCCTCCAGGTCTGCCATTCTAGCCTCCAGAGATTGGACTTGTTCTCTAGAAATTATACTTTCTATTCTTGTCCACATAATTCATACTCTAGGATAGATTTACTGTTAGTAGATAAGGGGCTGATTAACAGAGTCTCTTCTACTGATATCGAACCTATATCGTGGTCTGATCATGCCCTAATATGGTTTTCAATATATTTTCATAATTATGACAAAGGGCAACTATATTGGAAATTGAATGATAGCCTGCTCGCTGACAATGACTTCTTAGAACAAATTCGAAATGTCATCCAGTCATATCTTGATATTAATGATATCCCAGATATGTCACCAGTGGTTATTTGGGATTGCCTTAAGGCTGTCCTATGGGGTCACTTCATAGCTAGGGCAACTTATAAGAAAAAATGCTTGACTCAAGAGAGGCAGGAACTATTACAGCAACTATCCTCTTTAGAGAGGTCTCATAAAGCTTCGCTCTCTTCACAAGATTACCATGCATTATCTAAATGTAGTTTGCGGCTAGCGGAGATGAATGCAGATTTGATTGCCATAATATGGAGTTGGTAAACCAGAAATTCATGGAGGGTGATAATAAAGCAGGCAAGTTATTGGCAATCAGATTGCGAGGAGAACTGTATTCAAAATCAGGTGGTTAAAATTAAGAAAGGAAGGGGAATATATTGACCACAAATCAGGAAATTAGACAATGCTTTTTGCATTTTTATTCGGGGCTATACAGTAGTTTCTCCTAGGACAAGCAGGATGGTAGTCCTTACATGTGGGTGACATCATCTGATGAAGCCAGGAATGGAAAACGTTTGTCAAAGTTTCTAGAAGCTTTGACCAGCACATTGAACATGCCCAGCATGCCGTTATCCACGCGTTCATGCGAGGTCCCCCTTTAGTCTCTTCTTTTCCATGGTGCAGTTGCCTCATGGTTCGTGGAGCTCTTCCATTTTTCTTGTTTTCTCATCCAGATGCAGACATCTGGCCTACAATGCTTTCACTTTCCACTGGAGGAGAGATCTGCTGTATGTTTACCACCCTCTTCCGCTCCTCTTTAAAATGCAGCTGAAGCTTCAAACAGGACAGGGAGATCATGATCCTCGTGGCACCCTTTTGGCCCTGACAGGTCTGGTTCCCGCTCCTGCAGGACCTGTTAGTCAGGGCCCCCATCCGGCTGGGGACTGCACCTGATCTGATCACTCGGAATCAGGGCTTTCTGCACCATCCAAACCTCTGGGCATTGGCACTGTCGGTCTGGATGTTGAGCACATAGTCCTTCAGCCCTTGGCACTTTCAGACAGTGTCTCCCAGGTGCTAGTGGCTTCTAGGAAGCCTTCCACCAGGAAGTCATACAGCTTAAAGTGGAAAAGATTCTCCTTCTGGTGTTCGGAGCATGGCTTGGATCCCTTCGCATGCCCCTTCCCCCAGTTGTTGGACTACTTGTGGCACCTTTCAGAGTCTGGGCTTCAAACCACCTCGGTCAGGGGTCACCTTAGTGCTGTCTGTGTTTACCATTGGGGAGTCGCTGGCACACTCATATCGGTACAGCCTTTAGTAGGTTGCTTTATAAGGGGCTTGCTCCAGCTGAAGCCCCGTCTTCAGCCTCCTGTTGCATCCTGGGACCTCAACATTGTCCTAGCACGACTCATGCATCCTCCCTTTGAGCTGCTGCATTCCTATAACTCAAGGTTCCTCACCTGGAAAGTTGTATTCCTGATGGTGATTACTTCAGCTCGCAGAGTCATTGAGCTTCAGGCCTTGGTTACGTACCCGCCAAACACGAGATTTTTTCACAATTGTGTGGTCTTGCGTACGTACCCTAAGTTTCTGCCTAAGGTTGTGATTGATTTCCACCTTTCTCAGTCCATCATTTTACCCACCTTCTTTCCGAGCTCTCATTCCCACCCAGGGGAACAGGCTCTTCATACCTTGGACTGCAAGAGGACCTTGGCTTTCTATTTAGATCGCACTGCCGGCCACAGGCAGTCCACTCAGCTCTGTGTCCTTTGATACCAATAGGCTGGGGATGTCGGTGGGTAAACAGACCTTATCCAACTGGCTGGCGGATTGCATCACGTTCTGCTATGCACAAGCAAGCCTTCTGCTAGCCAGCAGAGTAAAGGCTCACTCTGTGCAGGCCATGGCAATGTCAGTGGCTCATCTGCGAGCAGTCCCCGTTGTCGAAATTTTCCAGGCTGCAACCTGGAGTTCTCTTCACACGTTTGCGGCCCATTACTGCCTGGACAAGGATGGGCATCAGAACCGTGCCTTTGGTCAATCCGTCCTGCGCAATCTGTTCCAGACCTTGACCCAACTCTTCCTGTTTCGTGCTTCTGGTGGGTAACAGACAGTCCGCTATCGATCTACAGCGCCGCAGTTGATGTTGTGCACGTTGGCACTTTGTTCGGTTGCTGTTGGTCTCACCTGCTACGGGGACAGTCTGAAGCTTGGTATTCACCCACATGTGAGGACTACCATCCTGCTTGTCCTAGGAGAAAGCACAGTTGCTTACCTGTTACAGGTATTCTCCTAGGACAACAGAATGTTAGTCCTCAGGAATCCCGCCCGCCTCCCCACAGAGTTGGTTTCTCCTTCCAGTTTGTTGTTTTAATTTTTCACTTGTATTTTTTCTCTGTTACGAGACTGAAGAGGGACCTCGCGTGGATAGTATGATAGTATGGCAACCCAGAAAGACATGGCAACCTTTAAATTGGGTCCCTCATCGGTATCTCAGACTTTTAGGGTTTGGCAGTCTTGGAAGCCTACTTTGACAGGGGAACGAGATTACTATTTCAGTACTTCTTTATTTGATAATATTGAATTTTCTCCAGGTCTGTTCCTCATCATCATTTTCTTTATGGAAACAGAAGGGGATTCGGAGGACTGAGCATATTTGGGGGGTGCAGGTTCTTTTAAATTTTGTAGAGCTTCAGCAAACCTATGACCTTCCAGATAGGGAGATTTTTTCATATTTACAGATCCGACATTTTCTATGTGGAATAGGGATTAAGTGATCTTTGGCTCAGGGATGGTAGTCCTCACATGTGGGTGGCATCTGATGGAGCCCGGCATGGAAAACTTTTGTCAAAGTTTCTAGAAGCTTTGATCAACACACTAAGCATGCCCATAAAGGCATTCTGCCCAGAACCACCTGTTCTAAGGTAGCACACCTCTTAGACAGCTGACTTTTATGTCAATCTAAAACTACCTTGAGATGGGATGCTGCATGATACCAGATTAACAGGCCGACGCCAGATTAACAGGCCGACGCCGGCAAAATTGAGCGTCCGGTTTTCGGCCCGACTTCAAATTTTATTTTATTTTCTTTACTTTTTTTACTCTTCGGGACCTCCGACTTAATATCGCTATGATATTAAGTCGGAGGGTGCACAGAAAAGCAGTTTTTACTGCTTTTCTGTGCACTTTCCCGGCGCCGGAAGAAATTAGCGCCAACCTTTGGGTCGGCGCTAATTTCTGGAAGTAAAATGTGCGGCTTGGCTGCACATTTTACTTTCTGTATCCCGCATGCATACCTAATAGGGCCATCAACATGCATTTGAATGTTGAGGGCACTATTAGGTGCCGCGGGTTGGACGCGCGTTTTCCTTCCCTTACTGAATAAGGGGTAAGGGAAAACGCACGTCCAATAGCAGGCTAACAGTGCGCTCCGTCGGAGTGCACTGTACTGTATCGGCCTGTAAATTGGGGACTCCCAGACCCTCCTGAAGTTTAGATTGATAAAGAAAACGACTAGCAACTCTGGGTGGTTACCCTTTCCAAATGAAATGGAGAATTCTTCTCTGCTACCACTTAAGAATTGGGGTAGGAACTTCTAGGGGGAGTGTTTGCAATAAATAATTCAGTCTGGGCAATACATTCATTTTAATGATCGCTATTCTCCCCAACCAGGAAATGTGATACATATTCCACTCCTCCAGATCTTTACAAATTCGAGCCAACAGCGGTGGGTAATTTAGCTGAAGAAGATTCCCAATATCTATCCCCAAATATTTTATAAAACTAGAGGACCATTTAAATGAAAAATGTGTCTTTAACAATGGAACATGAAGAGTCGGAGTTGTAAAATTAAAAATTTCTGACTTCTCCCAATTGATAGTGAATCCTGAAACTGCACTAAATTTCGCTATCTCCTCCACTGTGGCCTGTAGCGAATCTACCAGATTGGATAGTGTAAACAAAACATCATCCGCAAATAATGACATCTTAGATGAGGTCTCCCACTGTGACTCCCTAAATATTAGGATTGGCCCGAACTCTAATGGTAAAAGGTTAAAAAAAAATATAGCAGGAAATGAGGAAATCGATAAATGCCAAATTATTAGACCTCATATAAAGTGGGTGATTATAAAAGTCACTTATTTGGTGTTTTGTTTGTGACTGAGTTTATACCACCACAAGTGACTTGATACCCGATGATTAAAAAATGCAACGGGTATCAAGTCACTTGTGGTGGTATAAACTCAGTCACAAACAAAACACCAAATAAGCGACCTTTATAATCACCCGACTATATGAGGTCTAACAATTTGACAATTATCGATTTCCTCATTTATATGGCTCTTTTTGAATTGTAAATCATTCAGGCACCAGCAGCCAAGAAGAAGGAAGCTGCCTGAGGCATTGCAAAGTCACAATCCACCAGGAGCATAAGAACATAAGAACATAAGAAAATGCCATACTGGGTCAGACCAAGGGTCCATCAAGCCCAGCATCCTGTTTCCAACAGTGGCCAATCCAGGCCATAAGAACCTGGCAAGTACCCAAAAACTAAGTCTATTCCATGTAACCATTGCTAATGGCAGTGGCTATTCTCTAAGTGAACTTAATAGCAGGTAATGGACTTCTCCTCCAAGAACTTATCCAATCCTTTTTTAAACACAGCTATACTAACTGCACGAACCACATTCTCTGGCAACAAATTCCAGAGTTTAATTGTGCGTTGAGTAAAAAAGAACTTTCTCCGATTAGTTTTAAATGTGCCCCATGCTAACTTCATGGAGTGTCCCCTAGTCTTTCTACTATCCGAAAGAGTAAATAACCGATTCACATCTACCCGTTCTAGACCTCTCATGATTTTAAACACCTCTATCTTATCCCCCCTCAGTCGTCTTTTCTCCAAGCTGAAAAGTCCTAACCTCTTTAGTCTTTCCTCATAGGGGAGTTGTTCCATTCCCCTTATCATTTTGGTAGCCCTTCTCTGTACCTTCTCCATCGCATTATATCTTTTTTGAGATGCGGCGACCAGAATTGTACACAGTATTCAAGGTGCGGTCTCACCATGGAGCGATACAGAGGCATTATGACATTTTCCGTTTTATTCATCATTCCTTTTCTAATAATTCCCAACATTCTGTTTGCTTTTTTGACTGCCGCAGCACACTGAACCGACGATTTCAATGTGTTATCCACTATGACACCTAGATCTCTTTCTTGGGTTGTAGCACCTAATATGGAACCCAACATCGTGTAATTATAGCATGGGTTATTTTTCCCTATATGCATCACCTTGCCCTTATCCACATTAAATTTCATCTGCCATTTGGATGCCCAATTTTCCAGTCTCACAAGGTCTTCCTGCAATTTATCACAATCTGCTTGTGATTTAACTACTCTGAACAATTTTGTGTCATCTGCAAATTTGATTATCTCACTCGTCGTATTTCTTTCCAGATCATTTATAAATATATTGAACAGTAAGGGTCCCAATACAGATCCCTGAGGCACTCCACTGTCCACTCCCTTCCACTGAGAAAATTGCCCATTTAATCCTACTCTCTGTTTCCTGTCTTTTAGCCAGTTTGAAATCCACGAAAGGACATCGCCACCTATCCCATGACTTTTTACTTTTCCTAGAAGCCTCTCATGAGGAACTTTGTCAAACGCCTTCTGAAAATCCAAGTATACTATATCTACCGGTTCACCTTTATCCACATGTTTATTAACTCCTTCAAAAAAGTGAAGCAGATTTGTGAGGCAAGACTTGCCCTGGGTAAAGCCATGCTGACTTTGTTCCATTAAACCATGTCTTTCTATATGTTCTGTGATTTTGATGTTTAGAACATTTTCCACTATTTTTCCTGGCACTGAAGTCAGGCTAACCGGTCTGTAGTTTCCCGGATCGCCCCTGGAGCCCTTTTTAAATATTGGGGTTACATTTGCTATCCTCCAGTCTTCAGGTACAATGGATGATTTTAATGATAAGTTACAAATTTTTACTAATAGGTCTGAAATTTCATTTTTTAGTTCCTTCAGAACTCTGGGGTGTATACCATCCGGTCCAGGTGATTTACTACTCTTCAGTTTGTCAATCAGTCCTACCACATCTTCTAGGTTCACCGTGAATTGATTCAGTCCATCTGAATCATTACCCATGAAAAGCTTCTCCATTACGGGTACCTCCCCAACATCCTCTTCAGTAAACACCGAAGCAAAGAAATCATTTAATCTTTCCACGATGCCCTTATCTTCTCTAAGTGCCCTTTTAACCCCTCGATCATCTAACGGTCCAACTGACTCCCTCACAGGCTTTCTGCTTCGGATATATTTTAAAAAGTTTTTACTGTGAGTTTTTGCCTCTACAGCCAACTTCTTTTCAAATTCTCTCTTAGCCTGTCTTATCAATGTCTTACATTTAACTTGCCAATGTTTATGCTTTATCCTATTTTCTTCTGTTGGATCCTTCTTCCAATTTTTGAATGAAGATCTTTTGGCTAAAATAGCTTCTTTCACCTCCCCTTTTAACCATGCCAGTAATCGTTTTGCCTTCTTTCCACCTTTCTTAATGTGTGGAATACATCTGGACTGTACTTCTAGAATGGGATTTTTTAACAATGACCACGCCTCTTGGACATTTTTTACTTTTGTAGCTGCTCCTTTCAGTTTTTTTCTAACAATTTTTCTCATTTTATCAAAGTTTCCCCTTTGAAAGTTTAGCACGAGAGCCTTGGATTTGCACACTGTTCCTTTTCCAGTCATTAAATCAAATTTGATCATATTATGATCACTATTGCCAAGCGGCCCCACCACCGTTACCTCTCTCACCAAGTCCTGTGCTCCACTGAGAATTAGATCTAAAATTGCTCCCTCTCTCGTCGGTTCCTGAACCAATTGCTCCATAAAGCTATCATTTATTCCATCCAGGAACGTTATCTCTCTAGCGTGACCCGATGATACATTTACCCAGTCTATATTGGGGTAATTGAAATCTCCCATTATTACTGCGCTACCAATTTGGTTAGCTTCCCTAATTTCTCTTAGCATTCCACTGTCCATCTCACCATCTTGACCAGGTGGACGGTAGTATACCCCTATCACTGTAGTCTTCCCTGATACACAAGGGATTTCTACCCATAAAGATTCAATTTTGTATTTAGTCTCATGCAGGATGTTTATCCTGTTGGACTCTATGCCATCCCGGACATAAAGCGCCACACCTCCTCCCGACTGCTCCTCTCTGTCATTGCGATATAATTTGTACCCCGGTATAGCACTGTCCCATTGGTTATCCTCTTTCCACCATGTCTCTGAGATGCTAATTAAGTCTATGTCATCATTTACTGCTATACATTCTAATTCTCCCATCTTACTTCTTAGACTTCTGGCATTAGCATACAAACATTTCAGAGTTTGTTTTTTGTTTGTATTTTTATTCTGCTTTTTAATTGATAGGGATAAGTTGGAATTTTTTAGCTCAGGTGAATTTTTAGTTACAGGCACTTGGACTACTTTTCTAATTATTGGAACCTCACTGTCGGGATGCCCTAATTCTAATGCATCATTAGTATCCTTTAAAGATACATCTCTCCGAACCATGCGCTGCTGAGCGACTGTCGGCTTTCCCCTTTGTTCTAGTCTAAAAGCTGCTCTATCTCCTTTTTAAAGGTTAGCGCCAGCAGTCTGGTTCCACCCTGTTTAAGGTGGAGCCCATCCCTTCGGAAGAGACTCCCCCTTCCCCAAAAGGTTCCCCAGTTCCTAACAAAACTGAATCCCTCTTCCTTGCACCATCGTCTCATCCACGCATTGAGACTCCGGAGCTCTGCCTGCCTCTGGTGACCTGCGCGTGGAACAGGGAGCATTTCAGAGAATGCTACCCTGGAGGTTCTGGATTTAATCTTTCTACCTAAGAGCCTAAATTTGGCTTCCAGAACCTCCCTCCCACATTTTCCTATGTCGTTGGTGCCCACGTGTACCACGACAGCCGGCTCCTCCCCAGCACTGTCTAAAATCCTATCTAGGTGACGCGTGAGGTCCGCCACTTTCGCACCAGGTAGGCATGTTACCAGGCGATCCTCACGCCCACCCGCCACCCAGCTATCTACATTCCTAATAATCGAATCACCAACTATGACGGCCGACCTAACCCTTCCCTCCTGGGCAGTAGGCCTTGGGGAGATATCCTCAGTGCGAAAGGACAATGCATCACCTAGAGAGCAGGTCCTTGCTACAGGATCCTTTCCTGCTACACCTGATTGGTGCTCTCCCATTATGAGACCTTCTTCCTCCAAGGCAGCACCAGGGCTGCCAGTCTGAAGTTGGGACTGGACTACTATGTCCCTGAAGGTCTCATCTATATACCTCTCTGTCTCCCTCAGCTCCTCCAGGTCTGCCACTCTAGCCTCCAGAGATCGGACTCGTTCTCTGAGAGCCAGGAGCTCTTTGCATCGCATGCACATGTACAACTTCTCACCGGTGGGTAAAAAATCATACATGTGACACTCGATGCAAAAGACTGGGAAGCCCCCCTCTTGCTGCTGGACTGCTGCCTTCATCTCAATTTTGATCAGTTCCTAGTTAAGTTTTAGGTTGCTATGGGAGTAGGAATGTGTCTAAGTGAGGGTAAGTGACGGGATCACAGCAGCGCCGGGGGGGGTGTGACGGTGGTGGAAAGGACATAATGGCCATTCCACCTGTCACCAATGAGGCTTCCAACAGAAATTTTGAGAGAGGGCCATGGCCCCTACAGTCCCCCCATACTGACACTTATGCTTGCAGACAACCTAAGACCTAGAAGATGCTGTACTATTTAATTGCAGTGTAACAGCACTATTTCTTCACTGACCTGATGAAGAGAGGATGACTCTTGAAAGCTTGTCACAGATTTGTTAAGTTAGTCCAATAAAAAGGTATTACCTACAATTTGTTTGTTTTCCCTTAATTTCACCAAAAATAATTGTGAAAATCATTGTATTTTAATTCATAGATAATACAACAAACTCGATATGTTGCTGAAGCAGAGCAAATTCAAGAAATTGAAAAGTGGAAAAGACTTGTACAGATGAAGAATGAAGAACTGGAAAAGTTTAGAGTAGAATTGGATTCCATATTAGAAGTTCTGCGTGAGTTGCAGAGACAGGGAGTTGTTATTTCACTACCTGTTTCAGGTAGAACCAACAGTTAAAAATGTTCTGAAAAACACGATTCACAAATGCTAAACTGGGCAAAGAACTGTCAGTAAGAACATTGTGTATCTAAATTATTATACATGATTTATTGGGTTGTCAACAGCTGTTAGTCAGCTTATAAACCAATTGATCTAAAGAGTATTGTAGATATTTTTAATTTTATTATGGGGTATTCTGATCAAGCATTGCTATAATGGTTTTGTACCTCACCACTACATTTATTTCCTCTTTACCACATATTTTAGAACACAATTTCAGAATTGTACTAATGTTTAATTTATGGTATTCTAAATATAATGCACTATATTTGTAGAAATGTGTAAATATATTTAATTTGAAGGCACAGCTAGTTGCAACAAATTAGCAAAATGAAATGTGTGCATGACACTGCAAAACCCAACAGATATTATAAGATAGCAGATCCTACTGGTGATATTTTCTCAAATAAAAAGAAATGTTTAAATCATGGTTTGTTAATATGTATTTTAATTTCATTTTCTATAAGTAATAGTCCCATTGGGGACAATTTTCAAAACTATGTGGCTTGGTGCAAAGTTAATAGGTACTTTTCCCTATGAACCAGTGTTCAAAGGGAAAATATGCTCATATTTTCTCTTTGAAAACTGCCTAAGGTAAAAGTGTTTGCAGAGATTTGCACCTATTTTTTCTGTGGGTACTTTTTCCCTGAAAAAACAGTGTGCAGTATAGAAAATACAAAACTGTGCACGTTGTTGCCTCTCACAATCTAACCCCTCCTCTCATCCTGCCTGTGTTTTCCATGTGTAAATGCAAGAACATTGTTGTACTCCATGCATACTTGAACCTGCATACAAGGTGGACAATTTTCAGTCAGTTCTTTTATCCAGGTTAATGGCTTCTGAAAATTGCTTTATTTAATAGTAGACTCTGGCATCAGATAAATTGCCCTTACCCTTACTTTTGACACAGGTTATTTAGCAAAGGTTGCAAGTAATTATGTAATGGTAAATAAAGGATATGTAATCAACAAATAAAAGAATTCAGGTACAAAATAATTAGATCCAAAGATAGGGGCAGATTTTCAAAGGGTTATTTATTTATTTATTTATTTATTTAATGTCTTTTTTATACCGATAGCCGTTCACACATCGTATCGGTTTACAGTTAAACAGGAACCATTGGGCAGAACCCTTACATATAACATTGCAAACAGGTTAACTTTTGGGCAGGGCCCTTACATAAAATTGAGAACAGCAAAATCACTATATACATATCATCAAAACTATATACAAAAGATAAGTACATAAATAGCCGAGTCAAAGTACAAAATCGATAGGCATACAACGTAATCCGAGAAATAAATCATAAGTCGCGTATCAGATTCTGGGAGAATCACTTATTTAATCAGTAAGGATTTATGTAATGGGAGGTGATGTGTGGTAAGCTTGCTGGAAGAGCCATGTTTTCAGTTTTTTTTTTAAAATGGGTGTGTATGATTCCAGGCGTATATCAGGAGGCAGGGAGTTCCATATAGAGGGGCCGGCTAGGGAGAAAGCTCTGTTTATAGTGGACGATAATTTGAAAGATTTGATAGGTTGTGCACGTAGGGTTCCTTGGAGGGCAGTACGTGTGGGTCTATTCGAGGTGCGGGGGAGGAGTGGGGGGTTAATCCAATTCAAGTTAGAGTTCAACAGACTTTTGTGGATGATGGAACAGGCTTTATAGAGAATTCGAGAGTGTATAGGGAGCCAATGAAGTTCGATAAGTGTAGGGGTGATGTGATCTCTTTTTTTCGTGTTTGATATTATCCTGGCGGCAGCGTTTTGTAGTAGTTGTAGGGGTTTGATATGGGTAGCGGGGATGCCTAGAAAAAGTGCATTACAATAGTCTACCTTAGATAAAATGATAGACTGTAGTACAGTGCGAAAATCAGAAAAGTGTGGCAGTGGTTTGAGTTTTTTTTTGGAGCTTAAAGAAGCATTCCTTAATGATAGATTTAATGAAAGGTTTGAATGTAAGATGGTTATCAATGAAAACACCAAGGTTGCGAACGTGTGATGGGAAAGTTGTGGAAGAGTATGCAGGTGGGATGTCTGGGAGCGGTGGCCTGTTAGATATAATTAAAAGTTCAGTCTTGCTGGGGTTTAGCGCTAGTTGCATGTCATTTAGTAATTTGTTGATGGCTGAGAGACAGGATTCCCAGTTGCGAAGGGCAGTAAGGAGAGAGTCAGAGAATGGGAAAATAAGTTGCACATCGTCCGCATAAATAAAATGCTTGATGTGGAGGTTAGTGAGGAGGGTGGTAAGGGGGAGCATGTATATATTAAAGAGGGTGGAGGAGAGTGAAGAACCTTGGGGCACACCTTGGGGAAGACTGATGGGGTCGGATTCATTGTTATCAACTAATACTGTGAAAAGGCGATCCTGGAGATACGATCGTATCCAGGAAAGGGCATTGCCAGTGATCCCGATGCTCCTGAGGATGTTAAGGAGGACATCATGGTTGACTGTGTCGAATGCCGGTGAGATGTCAAACATGGCAATCAGATAAGAAGAACCTGAGTCTGTACCTCTGATGAGGGTATCATGTAGAGAGAGTAGCAGGGTTTCAGTACTTAATTGCTTTCTGAAACCATGTTGTGTGGATGGGAGAATCTTGTTTTGCTCCAGGTGATCTGAGAGCCGTGAGTTGACAATTTTTTCAAGAACTTTAGCTAGGAGGGGTAAGTTAGAGACAGGTCTGTAATTAGATAAAGTGTCGGGGTCAAGATTAGGTTTTTTGAGTAGTGGTTTCACTACTGCTTGTTTAAGGACATTGGGGACTGTGCCATGCTCTAGGGAACAGTTAAGGATATTTGAGAGGGGTTTGGCAATCACCTCGGGGATAGCTAGCAGGAGTTTAGTGGGGATAGTTTCGGAAGGATGAGATGATGGTTTTAATTTTTTAAGGATGTTTTGTACTTCGAGAGAGGATGAAGAGTCAAAAGACGAGAGGGAGACTGGAGAGTTGATGGTGGGCAGATAAATATTGACGTTATTATGTGAGAATTGTGCAGTGATGGAGGAGACCTTGTTTTTGAAAAATTGAGCTAACTTATTGCAGCGGTTTTTAGAGGGATTGGCTGATAGTTGCGTGGGGGCAGGAGAGGTGAGGTCCGCCACCATGGTGAAAAGGGCCTTAGGGTTGTATTGCATACCATGTATTTTTTTAGCATAGTAACTACGTTTAGCCTGGAGGATGGAGTTTCTATATTCATGCATTTGCTGGTAGTATAAAGTTTTGGTTGCAGGGGATTGATATTTGCGCCAAGACCTCTCAGCTGTTCTGAGTTGGATTTTCAGATTCCTAAGATCAGGCGTATACCAGGGTTTTCTGTTTCTACGGTTTGGGTTAATAGTTTTCGTTATAAGAGGGCAATGTTTGTTAGCAATGTTGAGGGTGAGATTGATCCAGGTAGAGAAGGCATTGTCTGGGGATGAGGCGTCAATTTGGTTGTCTATGTCAGCGCATGCTTGTGAGATGGTATCTATATCGCATGGTTTGCGAAATTTAAAAGAAAAGGGCTGCTGGGGTGTGATGGGGGACATTTGCGGGAGAGAGAGTTTAGTCTGAATCAGGGAGTGGTCAGACCAAGGTACTGTGATGCATGTAGGGGGATTGTTTATGTTGATGGGGGAGTTGACAAAGATCAGATCAAGTGTGTGGCCAGCTTTATGTGTAGGAGCGTTCACGATTTGTTGGAAACCCATTGCTTCAAGAGAGGAAAGGAATACTTTGCATGCTGGAGATTGCGGGGAGGTGTCCACGTGTAAGTTAAAATCCCCTAGGAGAATTGTGGGTATGTCAGGGGATAGAGAATTTGCAAAAAATTCGATAAGAGGAGATGAATCTTTCTCCAGTAGGCCTGGGGGCGTATAAATGAGACATAGTTGGAGCAACTTAGATTTGAAAAAGCCGATTTCGTACTGGTTTGGAATATCACAATTCTGGGGCAGTAGTTGAAACTCCTTTTTTACAGCCAAGAGTATGCCACCACCTCTTTTCTTTTTCCGAGGGATAGAGAAAACATCGTAGGTTTCTAAGGGTAGCTGGTTGATGAGGGGCGTGTCATGTTGTTTAAACCAGGTTTCCGTGACAGCACATATTTCTGGTTTAGAATCTGTGAGAATATCATGTAGTAGATGGGTTTTCTTTTGGAGTGATTGTGCGTTAAATAGAATAATGGAGATAAGAGATAAACTGATGGCTTGAGTGCGTGTGAGGGTGTATATTGGGATAAGCCTTCTTTTGCTGAGCTTAGTCTGGTGGTGTGGGGTCTGATAAGAGAATGTAAAGGGAAAAAATGGGTTGTGTCCCAGGTGGCAGGATAGAGAACAGTTTCCACTTAAAGGAGGCATTGTTAACCTACAGTGTGTTAAAAGTGTAGAGTTTGGTGAGACAGTTGTAAGGCAGAAAGGTACCGAGAACTATTGTCATACAGTTTACAGATAAAGCACCATTCTAATAGTGTTTCCGGCGATAATGATTAATAATGATCAATAATAATTAATAATGATTAATAATAATAATGATTAATAATGATTAATAAAGCCGGTTGTACAGTGGGTTAAACAATTCTGACAGAGATTATCTTATTTAAAGGTGTCTGGAGAGCAAAGGATGTAAAACACTGATATTGATAACGTGCATATGCATTAAAACTAGCAAAGAGGCATATGAGTGGATTACTTCTAAAAGAGGTCCTGGTTAGGCACAGAAACAACGCATTAATCCCGCTAACGCATTGGTAAAGAGAGCGAGGATGGTACAGCGTGCTAAATAGCCTTCACAATATTAAGCAACAGACACATGAAGCACATAGAGTTAATTGTCGTTCAGAATCAGATTACCAGAGGCTCACTGACAGGTGCTATAATGTTTGCTAGCCTTACTGTTAGTAGTTTTAAATTATCGTACTGTTAAGCTTGTCTAAGCTTAGGCTGTACCCGCTGGTTCAAGCAGGAACACTTTGATATTACTGCCGATACTTGTATGACTAACCGTTTGAGACTTACTCCGACTGCAGTATCTACGGCCGGTTATGACAGACACAAGGGAGACGTCCTTCCGGTCTGTCGAACGGGACTGCTCGAAGGGGCGCTCAAAGGGGCAGGCCCCTTTGTCGCGCTCCTTAGGCGCGCGACGCACGGCGCGCGACGCCGGGGCTGTATGGATTTTAAAGTCCCTCTGGTGCCTTCCCGATTGGCTGCAGGTAGGTGGATTGTGGGCGGGCCTTGCTTGCAGGTCTGGACGGACGGAACGGCGTCGGGACGGAGCGGTAGGCCGCGTGGTCGTTCGTTATAAAATCTGATGTCCATGTGCACATGTGTGGGCAGTGTGTGCTGAGGGGTGAATTTTCGATTAATACACACGGCGATGCCATTGGGCCTCCCCCAGTTTCCTACACCCCTACCTAACCTTCCTCCCTCTTCCTCTCTCTCCTCCCCAACCCCTAACCCCTTTCCTGGTACAGTGTAGAATGGCATTGCCCCAGCCTGCCCCCCCAACCCAACCTGCCCCCTCCCACCTCTGGCCCACCCCTTTGGAGAGGCCTGGCACTTATAGAAACATAGAAATGACGGCAGAAGAAGACCAAATGGCCCATCCAGTCTGCCCAGCAAGCTTCCCTCATTTTTTCTCTCATACTTATCTGTTTCTCTTAGCTCTTGGTTCTAATTCCCTTCCACCCCCGCCATTAATGTAGAGAGCGGTGATGGAGCTGCATCCAAGTGAAATATCTAGCTTGATTAGTTAGAGGTAGTAGGGGTAGTAACCGCCGCAATAAGCAAGCTACACCCATGCTTATTTGTTTTTACCCAGATTATGTTATACAGCCCTTATTGGTTGTTTATCTTCTCCCCTGCCGTTGAAGCAGGGAGCTATGCTGGATATGCGTGAGGTATCAGTTTTTTTCTTCTCCCCTGCCGTTGAAGCAGAGAGCTATGCTGGATATGCATCGAAAGTGAAGTATCAGGCACATTTGGTTTGGGGTAGTAACCGCCGTAACAAGCCAGCTACTCCCCGCTTTGTGAGTGTGACTCCTTTTTCTTCTCCCCTGCCGTTGAAGTTATGCTGGATATGCGTGAAGTATCAGTTTTTCTTTTCCCCTGCCGTTGAAGCAGAGAGCTATGCTGGATATGCATCGAAAGTGAAGTATCAGGCACATTTGGTTTGGGGTAGTAACCGCAGTAACAAGCCAGCTACTCCCCGCTTTGTGAGTGTGAATCCTTTTTTCTTCTCCCCTGCCGTTGAAGTTATGCTGGATATGCGTGAAGTATCAGTTTTTCTTCTCCCCTGCCGTTTAAGCAGAGAGCTCTGCTGGATGTGTGAAGTAACAGTTTTTCTTCTCCCCTGCTGTTGAAGCAGAGAACTATGCTGGATATGCATTGAAAGTGAAGTATAAGAATGGAGTGATCAAGCTAGTTGAAAGGCATCAGGAATAGAGGAAGGTGGCGGCCACGCGAGTACCAGAGTTTACTCGCGTGGCCGGGCCTGTTTTAAAATGCACGCAGTGCATGCAGAGCCCAGTCACTTGGTAAACCCTGGTTTTTATGCGTGCGTGTTTTATGCGTGTTTTATTTTCCATTCCCTTCCTAATAATTCCTAACATTCTTTGTGCTTTTTTGATCGCCGCAGCACACTGAGCCGACGATTTCAAAGTATTATCCACTTTGACACCTAGATCTCTTTCCTGGGCGGTAGCGCCTAATATGGAACCTAACATTGTGTAGCTACACAAAGGGTTATTTTTCCCTATATGCATCACCTTGCACTTCTCCACATTAAATTTCATCTGCCGTTTGGATGCCCAGACTCCCAGTCACATAAGGTCCTCCTCAATTTATCACAATCTGCCTGTGGTATAACTATTCTGAATAATTTTGTGTCATCTGCAAATTTGATCACCTCACTCATCATTGCCAGTCTTCTGTCTGCCTTAGCCCTCCCTCCATGTTTGAGGATGTTGATACCACTGTGTGCTTTTTTTTTCTATCAAAGTTGAATATCTACTGTATGTATGCCCATCGTTCCGGGTAATAGTGGATTATTGTAACACTAAAAATCTCTAGCTTGCAACCATACCCTTCACTGTAAGCCATGGAGTGTTGATGCCACTTTACTATTGAGTTGCTCTGCACCTAAGGTTTGTGGTTTTACATGCTAGTGCTCCTGCTATGCCAAGCCTCTCTTGGTGAGGCATTTTGATGATGGGTGTTTCTGCCTCTGCTCCTATTGTCTTCAAAGTTCTTTTCGAATTCCCTTACAGACTTACCCTACCAATCTGATGCTTTCATGGTACCTTGGCGTCTTCATAGCACTGTTGTTGGGGACCTTTGCCCTTCTCTTGGAGACTTGGGGTGTTCTTGCCACTGCTTTGCTCTCCTCTCCGTGCTTTGGGGGGTTGATGCCTTTTTATTCGGCTGTTGCTGCCACTCTTAATGACGCTTTTCCCCCACTGACAGTGTCTTGCAACACTGCTCCCTCTGCTTTTGATGTCTGTCTGCAAGTTTCATTAAACTTGAAAAGAAACCCCACATCTTTAAGCCTAAAACAGGATGCATTACTTCCTCCATTAATTTAGGGAAATGAATGAACAAAGGGCGTGAATAAACAAAACATTTTTTTTCTTTTGAAATGAAATGAATCATGGAGGCAAACAAACTGAAATAATGATCCAAACCTAAATGTGTTCTCACTCATGTCCCAATTGTTCTGCTACTAAACAATTAGACTGATATATGAATAACAACCTAGTCTCAGAGCTTTTTATTTATTACTTCCATTTATTATCCTTTTTTTTTTTTTTTTTAGCAAAAGTAGAATAAAAAGAAAGAACAATGCTGAGCTGGGGACTATCAGACTAGAACAGGGGTGGGCGACTCCGGTCCTTGAAGACCTCAAACTACTGGGGTTTTCAAGATATCCCTAATGGCGATACATGAAAGAAATTTGCTTGCATACTGCCTCAGTTGTATGCAAATCTATTTCATGCATATTCATCAGAGAAATTCCTGACAATCTGATCAAGTTGTGGCCCTTGAGGATCAGGGTTGCCCTGATCCTCAAGATAAAAGGTCAAGATAAAAGGTCAGACCTATGCATAGCCCTGTGTTTCACTCAAAACTCCATACCAGCGATAGGCTCAGAGCCGTAACCATGGATGGCCCATCCACCTTTTGCTCAGGCCCACCCAACATTTTTTCAGGGCCAATAGGAACCTGCCTACCACATCAGCTGCAGGGTGGCACCCAGAAGAAAACTAAGGAGTCTGTTAAGCAGCAGAATAAGTGGGGGGGAACCTTACTAGGCTGGTGGAAGAGCCCCCTGGGCTTGGAATCAATGACTGATGGGACACTCTTAACGTAGCTGTCCCCAGCAGCTGCGGCCAGAAATCAGCGGTAAGCGCTTGCAGCCCCAGCCCCCCCCCCCTCATTCCCCCCCTACAAGTAGCAGCCTCCTCACTCATTTACTCCCCTCCCTCTTGCACCGCCCAAGAGGAGTCTGGGTGGAGGTGTGTTCCATAGCATCACGTGCCCTGGCCTAGGAGGAAGTCAAAGTGTGGGGTCCTGCAAGGCGCGAGACAGGATTGCACTGCATAGTTCGCTCCATTTGCTCAGCATGGTAGGGCCAGGAAGGCGCGAGGATCGGTGTCAGGCGGCTCAGCAGTTACTGCTGCCAGTGAAGTGATCGGTGTGTTGGTCCCAGCGGCCCTGTGCCTGTGGAGCCGCTGCGACCAACACCAGGCCCTGTATCAGCATTTCTGCTGCTCGCAACGTCAGTAGCTGCTCCCCTCTCACCTGCCTCTGCTTCTGCCTCAGAGTGCCGACAGGAGGCAGCACAGAAACTTTCCACCCCTGTCTCACGCCTGCTCTCAGCTGCCGCCTTCCCTCAGGCCGTGCCCGTTGCAAAATATAAGAAAAATGAAAAAACACCATCGGGGCCTTTCAGCCCCTTCCCATCTTCAGATCAGGAGCACACTATCTTCAGATCAGGAGCACACTATCTTCAGATCAGGAGCAGGAGCCGGCCTGGATCCAATTATTTTGGGGCCACCACGCTTGCTGAATCTTCCCTCCCTGTCCACCAGGGAGGGGAGAAGCGTGATAGAGAGAGCACATGTGTGAGTCGGGCAACATGTATGGGAATGTGTAAGGGAGGGAAACTGTGAGTCAGGGAACATCTGAGAGCATGTATGTCTGTGTGGGTGCACATGTGTGAGGGAGCATATGAATCGGGGTCGTGTTTGTGAATATCTGAGAGAGCATGTACATGTGTGGGAGCATATGAGAGAGTATGACAGGCAGCATGTATGGAAATGTATGAGGAAGGGAGAATGTGTGTCAGGGAGTGTCTGAGAGCATGTATATCTGTGGGCGCACATGTGTGAGGGAGCATGTGACTTTCAGGGAGCTTGAGAGCATCTGAAAGAGCATGTGCATGTGTGGGAGGCGCATTTGAGAATGTGAATTGGAGCATGTGTGTGGCAGCATGTCTGTGAGCATCTGCCAGAGTGCGTGTGTGCTTATGAATGAGCATATGAAAAAATGTGTATATAAGAGAAAAGAGAAATTTTGTGCACACCCACTCACCCTCAACTATTTACTTTGTATGTTATTGTGTAACCTGCCCCAAACTATTCAGAGGGATGGCATGTAAATACTTTTAAATAAATAAATAATCTGCAACAGTCTCAGGGGTGAATAGGATCAAAAATTCCTAAGTATGGAGAGCACAATTTTTTTTTCCCTTACTAGTTTCAATTATTGGGTATTATTTGATGTGCCTGCTGTTTAGAAATATTTTATTGGTGTTTGGGACATTTTAAAGTATTTTTATATTAATTTTTATTATTGGATGATCTTTTCATCAGCCATTGTGAAATATTTTTATTAGTATGATTTTACTGTTATGATATTTTATATTTCTTGATTCTATTGTTTTATGAGGAATGGTGCCAATTTTGTTTTCCATTTTTGTATTGCATACAGCATCTGGATTGTTGTGGTTTTCATTTCAGTTTTTGTCTGCATGTTTCTATTTATACTTTATGGTGTTTATTCTGTATTTGGTGAGGCTCTATCTTTATTTTGCATGTGTAACCGAGGTGAGGTATTCTGCGAGCATGTAGTTTTTGTAAAGGGATCTATAGCAGCCTGGTTTTTTCTGTTTTTCTAATAGGAGGTGTATTTGTGTTCTAGTGCCTTGCGTAATATTTTCAGTGCTGCCTTTTCATATGTAGGGTTCTTGTATGGGCATATGTATGAGGGAGGGAGTGTGTCAGAGGATGAATGTGTGTGTGTGTGTGTTAGAGAGAGAGAGAGAGAGCCTGTGTACATGCGTGTTTATATGAGGGAAAAAGAGCCAATGTATGTGAGAGAGGAGTATGTGAGAGAATGAATGTGTGTGTGTATATGAGAGAAGATAGAATTTATGCAGCCCTACCTCCCCCAGTCCACAACAATCTCAGGGTGACTGGAAATGAAAAGAGCCCAGGTATGGAGGGCAGAAGATTTTTTAAAATTCTTAGTAGTATTAATTATTGAGTGTTATTTGCTGTTTCTGCATATTTTAAATATTGGATTGGTATTTTGGGAAATGTGTAACATTTTTTTATATCAGATGTTCTGAAATATTTATTCTTATTATGATTCATGATTTGTATTTCTTAATTTTGTTGTTTGATGTTCTGTCAGAAATAGTAACTTCTGTTGGATGCATGCCAAAGTTTTTATCAATAACAGTATAACTGCCGAGGCTCAGATGTGTGTACTCAGTGCCCACCCATGATAACCTTGGGCCCAGCCAAAGCTTCTGTTCTGGCTACGCCACTGGATGGATAGGCACCTCTGATACTCAAGTCAGTTGGCTTTTCAGGATATCCACAATGAATATGCATGATGCACATTTGTAAATAGTAGAGGCAGTGCATGCAAATGCATCTCCTGCATATTCAGTATGAAAACCTTAAAAACTGAATCAGCTTGCGGCACTCAAAAATCAGAGTTGCCTACCCTAGCTCTAAAAAACAAAACGGAAGTCGGTCTAGGGTAGCCACGCATGTGAAAAAAACAAAAGCAAGACCAATGCCTTGGAAAGAAGATTTATTGAATACAATAACGCCCGACTCTGGCCGAATTTCGCCTTTCCGGCTGCATCAGAGGCTTATGATTGCATACATTACAAATATGAACTTATTCACATTTGTATAAAGGTGTGAGTTTCAGCTGCTTAGAGTGATTACAATGTTAATTTGACAAACACTTTAAATCTGTATCCTGTTGATTTATCAAGGTTCTTCACTTGTCAAAAGTCAGCGACTTTTGACAAGTGAAGAACCTTGATAAATCAACAGGATACAGATTTAAAGTGTTTGTCAAATTAACATTGTAATCACTCTAAGCAGCTGAAACTCACACCTTTATACAAATGTGAATAAGTTCATATTTGTAATGTATGCAATCATAAGCCCCTGATGCAGCCGGAAAGGCGAAACTCGGGCAGAGTCGGGCATTATTGTATTCAATAAATCTTCTTTCCAAGGCATCGGTCTTGCTTTTGTTTTTTTCACTACCCTAGCTCTATACTGCTATTCATACTGCCACATAGGGCCGGATTTTAATAGCTAAGCGCGGGCGTAGATTTGGGCACAACCTGGTGCGCCCAGATCTACGCCCAATTTTCTAACATGCGCGCGCAGCCGCACACATGTTATAAAATCTGGGGTCAGCACGCACAACGGGGTGCACACTAGTGCACCTTGCACATGCCGAGCCCTAGGGGAGCCCCGATGGCTTTCCCCGTTCCCTTCGAGGCCTCTCCAAAATCGGAGCAGCTTCGGAGGGAACTTTCCTTCAGCCTCCCCACCTTCCCCTCCCTACCCCTATCTAACCCACCCCCCAGCCCTACCTAAATCCCCCCCCCACCTTTATTTTATAACTTGTGCCTGCCTCCGCACAGGCGTAGGTTGCGCGCGCCGGCCAACAGCTGACCCGCGATCCCGGGCACAGCGGCAAATGGCCGCTGTGCCTGGAGGCTCCGGTCACGCCCCTTCCACGCCCCCAGACTGCCCCTCCCCGCCCACACCCCGCCCCTTTTTTCGAGCCCCGGGACATATGCGAGCCGCCGGGCCTTTTGAAAATAGGCCCAGCGCGTGTAACTCCCCCCCACGCGCATAAATCCTCCTGGATTTATGTGCGTAAGCTTTGAAAATCTGCCCCATAATGTATTAAACAAACAAACACATATTTCCACAAAGTCAAATGCAACAGATGCATTTTGCTCTAGCTTTAATATTTCTGCTTGTTTCATTACTCTGGAAATGCCTAGAAAAACTGGAGCTGTTTTCTATTATCTAGTCTTTATTAGCTGACGAAAGATGTAGCTATGATAAGAACTTCCAACAGCCTGAGCAGATAATGCAGACTCCATATAATGGTATTCCAAGAAATAATTATGCTGGCATAATAAACATACACTCATTCACTCTTGCTTTAGAGTTAGGGTTGTTTTCCCATTCAAAAGGAGACTTCACGCTGCTAATAATTTCAACATTCAAAACATTTCTGCTTCTAAAATTAGAAAATCTATACAAATGCTAGTCCTTGTCCATTCTATTAATTACAAGTAATATGCTTTTAGGATTATAAAAAAGCATTTACTTCATTATTTTAATTCTTAGGCTGTAAAGACTAGAGATGTAAGGACTTTTTTGAAAAAGGTTTGCAAACCTATTTCACGAACTTGCCCCAAATCCATAGGTTCAGTGTTTAGATTTGCAAAGCTATTTTAAGAGACAAGCTGGCAAAATCCAAAATAGAACCACAGAAATTCACAGGAAGTTTCACTACGAAATCACTTCAGATTTCCAAGAATTGGCAATTTCCTCGTATCCATTTCATATTTTTTCAAATTTTCTTGAGAAAAAAAATAAAAAGGACTCTGCCCACCAGTCTCAAAATACACTGAAAGCTGCTTGGTTCCAGTTTGAACCAAAGGCCAAACCTCTTTGCACATTCCTAACAAAAGAGACTTCAAAAAATCTAGCTGCGTCTTTCAAAGTTTTGGTTCCCAAAACACTAATAAAAGTATCTCTGCTGAAGAGTGAATGCAAGGTATTTAAAAATCTGTTTCACAAAATTCTAATCATTGCAAAAAAAAAAAAATAAATCATGTGGAAATGCAACAGCACCACCCAAGCCTATTCCCAAGCAATCTTACAAGATTGTAATAATCACACTGTAATTTAGTTATACTTGTAGTGAAAACAATTTTATTGATTTTTCTTCCATGCTGCAGATTGAATGTGTTCACAGCTACCCTACAGGCTAGCAGAATGATTTAAAAAAACAACCAAAAAACATTTTATTTATCATTTTTTGCGATGGAAACAATATATCACTGTCAGCAAAAAACATCAGTTATAACCGTATAATCCCTCCTATCCAGGGAAGCCAGAGTTCAAATCCCACTGCTGCTTCTTGTGGAAGTTACTTTACCTTCTATTGCCTCAGGTATAAACTTAAAGTGTAAACCCTGTAGGAATCAGTGGCGTAGCTACGGGTGGGCCTGGGTGGGCAGTGGCCCACCCACTTTCCATTCAGGCCCACCCAAATTTCTTTGCAAGACACTGCAGCCAATAAAAGCAGGCAGCATCAGCAGGCATCCAAGGCAGAAAAAAAAATAAAATCAGCTGGTGTGTTGCGGCTCCCGGTGTCCCACAGCCCCAGTAATACTTCCCTTTACCTTCTTCCTGCCCCCGCGGGCCAATGGGAAACCGCCTATCTTCTTCCTGTCCCCGTGGGCCAATGGGAAACCTCCTCCCTTCTTCCTGCCCCCGTGGGCCAATGGGAAACCTCCTCCCTTCTACCTGCCCCCGCGGGCCAATCGGAAGCCTTCTTCCTGCCAGTGGAAGGAGGAAGCCTCTGATTGGCCGGTGGGGCAGGAAGAAGGGGGTCATCAGGGTGGGAGGAGTGGCAGTGTTCAAGCCACGGGCTGGAAATGCAGGGCAGGGAGGTGACTGGGGTGTGTGTGAGACAGAGCCTGGGCAGGGAGGTGACTGGGGTGTGTGTGAGACAGAGCCTGGGCAGGGAGGTGACTGGGGTGTGTGTGGGGTGTGACTGGGGTGTGTGTGGGGTGTGACTGGGGTGTGTGTGAGACAGAGCCTGGGCAGGGAGGTGACTGGGGTGTGTGTGAGACAGAGCCTGGGCAGGGAGGTGACTGGGGTGTGTGTGAGACAGAGCCTGGGCAGGGAGGTGACTGGGATGTGTGTGAGACAGAGCCTGGGCAGGGAGGTGACTGGGGTGTGTGTGAGACAGAGCCTGGACAGGGAGGTGACTGGGGTGTGTGTGAGACAGAGCCTGGGCAGGGAGGTGACTGGGGTGTGTGTGGGGTGTGACTGGGGTGTGTGTGAGACAGAGCCTGGGCAGGGAGGTGACTGGGGTGTGTGTGAGACAGAGCCTGGGCAGGGAGGTGACTGGGATGTGTGTGAGACAGAGCCTGGGCAGGGAGGTGACTGGGATGTGTGTGAGACAGAGCCTGGGCAGGGAGGTGACTGGGGTGTGTGTGGGGTGTGACTGGGGTGTGTGTGAGACAGAGCCTGGGCAGGGAGATGACTGGGGTGTGTGTGAGACAGAGCCTGGGCAGGGAGGTGACTGGGATGTGTGTGGGGTGTGACTGGGGGGTGTGTGTGAGAGACAGAGCCTGGGCAGGGAGGTGACTGGGGTGTGTGTGGGGTGTGACTGGGGGGTGTGTGTGAGACAGAGACTGGGCAGGGAGGGTGACTGGGGTGTGTGGGGAGTGTGTGTGAGACAGAGACTGGGCAGGGAGGGTGACTGGGGTGTGTGTGGGGTGTGACTGGGGTGTGTGTGAGACAGACTGGGCAGGGAGGTGACTGGGGTGTGTGTGAGACAGAGACTGGGCAGGGAGGTGACTGGGGTGTGTGTGAGAGACAGAGACTGGGCAGGGAGGGTGACTGGGGTGTGTGTGGGGTGTGTGTGAGACAGAGACTGGGCAGGGAGGTGACTGGGGTGTGTGTGAGACAGAGACTGGGCAGGGAGGGTGACTGGGGGGTGTGACTGGGGTGTGTGTGAGACAGAGACTGGGCAGGGAGGTGACTGGGGTGTGTGTGAGACAGACTGGGCAGGGAGGGTGACTGGGGTGTGTGTGGGGTGTGACTGGGGTGTGTGTGGGGTGTGACTGGGGTGTGTGTGGGGTGTGTGTGAGACAGATACTGGGCAGGGAGGTGACTGGGGTGTGTGTGAGACAGACTGGGCAGGGAGGGTGACTGGGGGGTGTGACTGGGGTGTGTGTGAGACAGAGACTGGGCAGGGAGGTGACTGGGGTGTGTGTGAGACAGAGACTGGGCAGGGAGGGTGACTGGGGTGTGTGTGGGGTGTGACTGGGGTGTGTGTGAGACAGACTGGGCAGGGAGGTGACTGGGGTGTGTGTGAGACAGAGACTGGGCAGGGAGGTGACTGGGGTGTGTGTGAGACAGAGACTGGGCAGGGAGGGTGACTGGGGTGTGTGTGGGGTGTGACTGGGGTGTGTGTGAGACAGAGACTGGGCAGGGAGGGTGACTGGGGTGTGTGTGGGGTGTGACTGGGGTGTGTGTGAGACAGAGACTGGGCAGGGAGGTGACTGGGGTGTGTGTGAGACAGAGACTGGGCAGGGAGGGTGACTGGGGTGTGTGACTGGGGTGTGTGTGGGGTGTGTGTGAGACAGAGACTGGGCAGGGAGGTGACTGGGGTGTGTGTGAGACAGAGACTGGGCAGGGAGGGTGACTGGGGTGTGTGTGGGGTGTGACTTGGGTGTGTGTGAGACAGAGACTGGGCAGGGAGGTGACTGGGGTGTGTGTGAGACAGAGACTGGGCAGGGAGGTGACTGGGGTGTGTGTGTGAGAGACAGAGCTGCTGCTCCTGGTATGTGCTTTCAAGGGAAAGGAAAAGGAGAGTTGCTGGAGATGGTAAGTAAAAGTGGCATTTTAAGTTTATTTTTCTTGATTGACTGCCATTTTAATTATTGAGTATTATGTGATGTGTCTGCTGTTTTGAAATATTTTATTGATATTTGGACAATGTTTAATAATTTTTATGAGTTTTGTTGGATGTTATTCTGTTCATCAGCTGTTTTGAAACATTTATTAATATAGTTTTACAGTTATTTCTGTGTGGGGCTCTATAGCAGCTTGGCTTGTTCTGTTTTCCTAATAGGAGGTGTATTAGTGTTTAGGACCTGATTTAATATTTGTAGTGTTGCCTTTTCATAGATAGGGTTGTTATATGTTCCATAATGCAGGTGTAACTTTGTGCGGCTTAGTTTGTGTGCATTATTGCAGATCCTGGGACTGTTAGGTGCTATATTTCTCTTTCCATTCCTCCAGGTTTGCACTGCATGCAGAGTGACTTTTTTTGGTTTTCCATTCCAGTTTCTATCTCCATATTTATAATGTGTGGTCTTTCTGTACTTTGGTGAAGGTCGGTTCTGTGTGTGTGCCTGAGGTGAGGTATTTTACTAGCATGTAGGCAATTGTATCAATCTTATTTGTGGATGCAGAGTGTATGTTTACATGATGATAGCTTAGTAAATGACAGGGCTGGATAGCCTTTTTCTCCTGTCTACCCAGTTATCCTCTCCACACTGCTAAGGATACATCCCAGCTGTCAGCCAAAGGATGTGACCACCTTCAAGACATCTCTTTATCCAGAACAGTCTTTTTTCTGTTCTTCCTTTGTAAAGAAATGGGGATGAATGTCAGGAGCCCCTGGACTCGATTCAGCAAATGTCAGCATCAGAGGAAGACTAAAACTAAATAGTTGAGCCATAGGAAAAGAAATCTTCAAAGATATTTATCTGTTTTATTGATACAGATTAATAAGGCATTTGCTCAATTATGGTAAATATTTTGGTACAAATTCAATGATGAAGGAACCCTCTTTCCTATTTTCTTAAACTTATCAAACGCAGTAATTCATGACCATCATAATAGGCATCATTGTGTGGTAAAGTATACCTTTGTCACTCTGCCTTATGCTTAATCATAGGTCAGTCCATATTTTTAAGTGTTTTTGTTGCTTAATTCACCCCAGTGATATACTCCAAATTTCTAGCAATAATCTTGTGTTACATCAATTCAAGGTTACTTTTGTTGAAAATGATGAACCAAACATATCTGGATAATACAATGTTATTACTTCTTCTTAACCACCATCGACTTTGAGCTTGATGCCCTCAAATTGTCAGCAATATGAGAATTCACTATATTGCTGTTCTATGCCCGACATTGCACAATGTTTCGGACTAGCATCGAGTACTTCTTCAAGGGCGTAATATATTCCACAGCATGGCGTATCTTGGCGTGGCATCAAGCTCAAAGTCGATGGTGGTTAAGAAGAAGTAATAACATCGTATTATCCAGATAAGTTTGGTTCATCATTTTCAACAAAAGTAACCTTGAATTGATGTAACATAAGATTATTGCTAGAAATTTGGAGTATATCACTGGGGTGAATTAAGCAACAAAAACACTTAAAAATATGGACTGACCTATGATTAAGCATAAGGCAGAGTGACAAAGGTATACTTTACCACACAATGATGCCTATTATGATGGTCATGAAATACTGCGTTTGATAAGAAAATAGGAAAGAGGGTTCCTTCATCATTGAATTTGTAATTAGTTTGAACCTAGTTCCATCTTAAAAGTACATTGCCTTTCTGAGCTTTTTTCAAGTAGAAATATTTTGGTACAACATTCCAGAGGGTTTTAAAACATCTCACAGAATACTGTGATGCATGATGTGATATTTGTCTTTATAGTAGACTAGTATATGGTTCTTTGTAAGTTATGGGATACTGCCACTTGAGATCTCTTTAAGTATAATTGAAATGCTTTCATAAATATATATTAGGTTTAGCATTGGTAGGTGCTTGAAGTAATTGAGTTTAAAATATTAAAAGTATAACAGCTGTAGCAGATTATTTAGAAATCTATTGTCAGGTGTGTGTGTGTGAAAGTATTTATCAATAAGAATATGAATTCCATGGCTCAGACTTTTAGTGCCCACCCATGTTAACCTTGGGCCCAGCCAAAAATTCATTTCTGGCTACGCCACTGGTAGGAATAGGGACGTATAGTATCTGAATACAATACTCTCTGAAGTTCCAAAAAGAGAGGGACTTAAACATTTTCATCACATGTGGCAGTAAGAAAATAACATGTTCTAATCTTCTAAACATTTTTCCAAGTAATGAAACCAAAAGAAAACCATTAATGAGAAGTTAAATATATCATATCGCGTGTTAAAAAGTAAACTTCTAGCTTTAAGAGACATTGAGAGGATTTATTCATGCCAGACCTCTAAGAAAATACTGGGGTAGATTTTCAAAGGGGTACGCGCGTAGGTATATGCACGTACCCCCGAAAACCTACCCCAAACCTCCCCTGCACGCGCCGAGCCTATTTTGCATAGGCTCGGAGGCGTGCGCAAGCCCCAGGATGTGCGTAAGTCCCGGGGCTTTGTGAAAGGGGCAGGGGAGGGGGCGTGCCCATGGGGCGTGTCAGAGGGTCAGGGGGCAGTTCAGGGCGGGACCGGGGGCGTGGTGCCGGCCCGGGGGCATGGTCGAGGCCTCCGGACCAGCCCCCGGGTCAGGTGATGGCGCGCCAGCAGCCCGCTGGCGCGCGCAGATTTACACCTACTTTCAGCAGGCGTAAATCTGGCAACAAAGGTGGGGGGGGGGGGGGTTAGATAGGGCCGGGGGGGGGGTTAGATAGGGCCAGGGGGGATTTTATAAGATACGGCTACGCGCGTATCTTATAAAATCCAGCGTACTTTTGTTCGCGCCTGGTGCGTGAACAAAAGTTTGCCCTTGCGCAAATTTATAAAATCCGGCCCATTATATTTATGAGTTTTTTTTATAGCAGATTTATGTTGAAAAATCAAAATCTTATGTAAACATAACCTCCATTGAATTATTGTGAGTCGTTCTGCGCCCAAATAGTAAAAATGTCTTTCTCTTTTGTATTCTAGGTTTAATCTCGTCATAAATGCCAAATAAACATAGTTGTAATGAAGATGGAAACCTCATTTATTTATTTAATTTTAAGTTTTTTATATACCGATGTTCCTGTATAGCATACATATCGCACCGGTTTACAGAGAACTGAACTGTCGCCTCTGGGGCGGATACATTGGAACAGGTTGAAAATGAACTTACAGTGAAACAAATGGACTGTAATTAAAAACACGATTAGCTAAAATAAAGTACAATTTAAAACATATTTACAGTGGGGTTGGTGGACCAGCGCATAGATTTGACCCAGGAAGTCTAATATTTCACACCAAACTTTTTCCACCTAGGGGTAAACTCCAAAATTATGAAAAGAAGTACCAGGAGAAGCAGAGAATTTGAGGCAAAGATCTGATTGAATTAGCCTGGCTTTAAATGTCATATTAATTTATATTGAGTTTCTCATAAACACTTCCGTAATTCTTCATGTGTTAATTGAGCTTCATGGTCCTTTGTCCATTTTTGTAATAAAGAACTGAAAGGTTTGGTATTTTTAATAGACTGAAGTGCTTTATTCAGAGCTAACACAGTATAAAAGAAAATTCTTACATACTCTTCTAATTGCACACATCTCCTGCCTTCTTTCTCAATACTAACAATGAAATGCTGAACCTGGAGGTATGCAGATCTGTTTATTGCCTAAGACAAATGGAGTACAAATCAAGGATTCTGGAATTTTAGCTGTTGAAAGACTCACCTTATCTTATAATTACACCCAAAGCACCTACCCCTCTCAAAGCCAGCTGCCAGCCTGCTGATGGCACGGCACCCACACAAACCTCCCTCCCCAGCCAAAGATGTGGCTGCCTCTTACACCCCCAGCTGGAGATAATATCATATAGAATGTGCAATATATAGAAAGACAGTATGAGACAGCAACAGCAGTATGGAAAGGGACAGAAACACTGTACGAGAGAGACTGCAACATGGGGAAACTGAAAGAGAAACCATAAGAGACAAAACATAATGTGGCATAACGAGAGAGCACGGTCATGCAGGAGCCATTTTATGCTATGCTGCCCTACCATTACCATTATATACAAATCCTATACAACAGGAGTGGAGGTACTGGCAGGGCAGTTGCACTGGATCCCACACAGGGAGGGGAGGTCCTGTGGCCACTGGTAACACCATGGTTTCAGTGTCAATGGGCCTGCAGAATGAGAGGGGAGCATGGAAAGTGGGCGTCCAGGTCAGTTAAATTAAATAATGGCACTTCCTCCCTTCCCGATGCACCGCAAGATTTAAAGTGCAGAAACTGGAGTATCTTGCAGCAGTGTAAAAGAGACTTCTGAGCAAGCTGCAGAGTGCAACTTAGCTCTGCCTCTCACTGCTCATTGGTTCACTGGCAGCGGGAGGCGGAGCTAAGCTGCACCCTGCGGCTTGCTCAGCAGCTTCTTTCACACTGTTGTGGATGCTCCAACCTTTGCATGGTTCCGACGCTGACTTTAAATGCTCTCTCTCATTGGGAAGGGAGGAAACACCATTATTTGATGTCACTGACCTGGCTGCTGTGCCAGTGGGGACCCATTTCCTGCACTCTGCCCTCACTTCCCAGGACCAGTTATCACTAAAACCGTGGTGGTGCTGGCAGCCATGGGAACTCCCTGCATTCTCCTCCCATTCCGCAGGGCTTGTGTGCCTGTTATTAAGAATATGGCACATTGGCAAGGGAGGAATTCCATGTGTAACTGATGACTCACTGCAGGTTTACTGGGATGGAGGGCTAGGGCCCCTTCTGCACCTGTCTGTGAGGGGACACTGAACCAGAGATCAACACCAACACTGGCACTATATTCTCTGGTACCCTGAATACCTGTAATCCCCTGCCCATGTGAGCTATATATTCATTGCTCTGACTTCCCTATGCCATAGCCCAGCAGTTATGCTGCACAACTCTGTGCCCCCTGCATTTATTGGCATCTCTCGACTTCCACACTCACGAATCAATGATCAGCTGCTTCAGCTGCATGGAGCTCTGAAGCATAGAGCACCACTGCTATTCAAACAGCTCATCTATGAGCCGTGCCAGTAGGAGGAAGATGAGAGGCTCTGGTAGCTATATGAGTGATTATGTTAAGGGTGTAGAGCCATGGATGGACCATTGAATCAAGACATGGAGGGGGGAGGTAAAGAAGAGAAGCATTAGGAGCTTAAAGCTGGATGGGCACAGTGGGAGCTGAGACTCAGGGTGGGAGAGGAGTCAAGATTAAGGAAAAAGCAGGAATTTTGGGGAGGGGAGAAGAGTAGGGACCCTATATTGGGGAGGGGAAGTGGAGAATCGAGGTGGGAGCAGTGTGGATCTGGGGATTGAGAGAGAAGAGTAGGAGCTCAGGATTGGGTAGGAGAGCGGTGACCTGGGAATCACTTAGGGGAGAATAAGGATTGGTGAGGTTAGGGATTTAGGGATTGGATGTGAAAGTGTGGAGGGAGGGGAACTCTGGGAAGGGTAATAGCAGAGACGAGACTGAGTGAGAATTGGAGGGAAGTGGAGACTGATAGAGTGGGGGTATGGGTAGAGTGAGTGTGTTGGGCTGGGAGGACATGAGTAAAGGGTTTGAGATAACTGTATGAGAAAGGGGTCTGAAGGGTGGGGAGAAGTCAAGAGGGGTGAGAAGCATCTGGAGGGGCAGCAGTGGAAGGGATATAGAGAGTGAGATCAGAGGAAAGGGACAAGGGAAGCTGGAGAGGAGTGCAATAGAAAGGGATGAGTCTGTGAAGAGGGTGAAAGATGGAAATGGAAGTGGTGAGGCAGTAAAAAAGGGGTAATGGGACGCTGGATAGAGGATAAGAAGAAAGCTGGAGGTGGGAGAAGGGATGAGTGACAGAAGGAGTTGGGGCTGGTGAAGGGACAAGGCAAAATAGATGAGGGCTGGAGAAGGGGTTAATACAGAAGGTGAAAATTGGGCAATAAAAAGCTGGGTAAGGAGTAATTGAGAAAGGATGGAATGGAAGTGCTGAAAAGGAGGGAAAAGAGTGCGTAGATGGGCTGAGAAAGGAGTGAGAGAAGGAGATGGACAGCTGGTAGGTAGAGGGGGGAAGAGAAGGTGATTAGCAAAAGAGAATGCCCAAACATCAAAAGTACAGAGGGAAAATGTATTTTTAGTTGAGAGACTGGAATAGGTCAGCTTTGGGAATATGCATCTCTGATGTCTATGTATCTTGCTCACCCCAAGAGGAAATGTTTGTTTCTGTTTCTCCAGTATTGCGCTGCATGCATTCTGGCTACTTGGGTTAACAATCTAGTGTTTGTCTGCACATTTCTAACTGGTGGTTCTTTATTCTGTATTTGGTGAATGTTGATTTGAATTCTGCATGTATGACAAAAGTGAGGGATTCTGTGATAAGTTTCTGTGATAAGATCTATAGCAATCCAGCTTGTCCTATTTTCTTAGTAGGAGGTGCGTTTGTGTTCTAGGACCGGGTGAAGGTATTTTAGTTGTTTATTTTATTAAAACATTTTTATATCTTGTGACTGATGCTATGGTCACATCACAGTAAGACCTGGGTAACCTTTTTTGTGTAATTAATAGAGTGCAGGCTAGTGTGAGGGGGAGTTACCATTCAAATTCAGCCCCTCCCTTTGGGGTGTCTGGAATGGCCGTCCCTCTGAGAGTCTATGTAGCAGCTCTCCAGAGAGAGCTTGAGAGGCAGTCCCTTTAGCTTTGCTAAGAGTTAGGAGGTGTGGATGAGCTTTTGCCTTTGTTATTTTTTCAGACTCAGTCAATGAAAGCAGGCTAACCCAGCCTGGGGCTACTGACCAGGGTCGGGAAGGTTTCCCTTCCACTCTACTCACTAGCTGGTTGAGATAGGCCTCTGGGTTATTTTCAGGCATTTGGGATTTTTCATAGCAGGAGCCTTGTGAGACCTATGTGCCTTCTTGGGCACAGGGATCGGGGAATCCTGTATTTGGGATGCCCAGGGATATGGAAGGCCTGCCCTTGAAGTGGTGGTGACCTGCTGCAAGGAACAGCTTCGGTGTTAACATCTTTTGGGGGGAATAGAAAGCCTTTTGTTAGAAGATCCAGGAGGAAGTTTTGGCTGCCCTTCCTTGCTGTCTGAAGCAAGAGAGCTGCTTGTTTCTATGGGATCCTTCCCACCAGGGATCCAGGGAGAAGAAAGAAGAAGACTGTGTAAGAACCATAGAGATCCTGAAGATCTTGCTTAACTATAAGTAAAGGGAAGCAACATCACTGGTGGTGTTTCACCACCCTGGGGAGAGACGATTTACTCTCCGAGGCATGTATTTTGCCAGCGTTATCAGTTTGGAAAGGGTTTTGACCATCCTAAGAGACCCTGCCCATCTGAGAGCTCCACTTTCCTAAATCCAAGAGAGTGAGTGCTTCCCTGTCCTGATGTAAGTAAGTCCTGCACAGATAGAGGGCAGAGGCTGTAAGAAATTGAGAAGAGAATTCTGTGGTGCTGCAGTTTGAGTTTGTGCTATTTATCATCAGTGGAGACACTAACACAGTGAGTCTAGAGTATTTCTTTTGCACCCAACGTAAGGACAAACATCCTCCCCTGGGGAAGCTAAAGGGAAAGGAATACGTAAAAAGGTCACTTCTGTCACATTGGGCTTTGGAAGTCTGTCTTCTCCCAACCTACAAAAGTTATGGGCCTGGGAGAAGGAAGAAATGTGAAGGAGTTAGGCCAGTGAGAGGTTACAGCCCCAAAGAATGTTAGGATTCGTGGGTTTCGTGGACCCTTGGCCCGAGGTGAAGGTTGTTACAGCCTGAGGGGTGGAGCCCCACAGGTCCACACCGTCAGGAGGTGAGGTCAGCTGCAGCAGGGAACCCGACTGTAGTTCCGTAGAGAGAGAACGTCCAGCGGGAGTGCAAGGACAGAGTCGACTGTAGGTGAGATGCAGAGACTGTCCCGAGGGGCGTAACAGCAGAGTAACAGAGTCTCTGGTATGATGACATAGGGGCTGCCCCGAGGAGCGGGGAAGCACAGAGTCAGTCTTGGCAGTAGTGACGTAGGCTGCCTCGAGGAGCAGGGAAGCGCAGAGTCAGTCTTGGTAGTAGTGACGTAGGCTGCCCCGAGGAGCGGGGAAACGTAAGCAGGTCGCTGGTATAGAGACGTAGACGTAGGAGCGAGGAAGCGCGAAGCAAGTCGTTGGTGCAGAGGCATAGACACTGCCCCGAGGAGCGGGGAAGTGCAGAGCAAGTCTCTGGTGGCAAGGCAGATATGATCCTGAGGAGCGGGGAGCTTTCAGCAGGAGTCTCTGCTAAGCAGTTCTTAAGGCAACCCCGAGGAGCGGGGAGGCCAGCAGGTAGGACCTCTGGAGAGGCGCAGGCACTACGCCGAGGAGCGGGGAAGTCTGGAGACAAGTGTTCCAGGAAGCGCACGTAGGCCCCCGAGGAGCAGGTACCCAAGCCAGAGTCCAGAACCATGGGTAGAGATCCGAGTCAGGCACCAATGTCCGAGGAGACAGGAACAAGCACCAGTAAGCGACAAAACACGTTGCAAAGTTGACTAGCGTAGGCCTAAGGAGGTGCTTAGGAATCCCAGCTAGTGATGTCATCAATTGGGGACGGCCCTGAGGTTCCCGCCATAGCGTCTTTAAAGAGAGACTCGGTGGCGCACACGCGCACCTAGGAAGGCCCAGAGGAAGCATGGAGGTCAGCAGTGTCCCAGCCGCCATGAGAAGTCTCAGGAGGCAGACAGCATGCTGCGGCAGTGGCTAGCCATCGCCGCGAGTTCGCCTGGAGAGGAAAGCTGGGCAGCACATGACATGAACAGCCGCGGCCGACGGTCATAACAAAGAGTAACAAATTATTTTATGGCCTCACTGGTGCAGGACAGGCAAACTGGGGTAGGGTAATAATCACATTATCTTCTATTCTAAGTGGTTTACATTAATAAGTCATAGGAACTCAGAATGACAATGCTTTTTGTTTCTTTGCATAGTTAGTTTGACAATGCTCTCCACATACCATGTGATACTAATGTGAGTAAAATGAAAGCTCTCCTTTACATTTTGAGATTCTTGGCAAAGAGGATCAATAGAATATACATACACTTTTTCCAACAACTAAACTGACTGTATTATCAATTTTTTTAAGTGTAAAATTAATTCGTCAACTTTCAGTTCACTTAAAATTAGAACAGTTCACCAAAGCAGGAACATGTATGTCCCACATGCCTCAAAGAACAATTAAAGCTTGTCTCTGAATATAGGCTTGCATTTCATGAGCTCTGTTGATATTTAAGGTTTAGGAACCTCAACTAGCAGAGCGTCTCCCTTGTTCAAAGCCAGATTGGTTATACTGATAGCCGCCATGTTAGATATGCTGTTCAAACTAACCACCCTGATTATAGTTCTGTCCCCCTCTGCCACCCCAGGCTCCTCCTCGATTAGCTCAGCCTCCACGACCTCCACAGCCATCTCTACCTCCTCCTTGACCACCACCACACCTCGGTCACAATGGTGGCCACCATTTTGGTATCTATTGCCCTGCTGCTATAATATTTGCAGTGCTGCCTTTCATAGGTAGTTGTTAGTTTGAGTCCTGTCTGCTGTTTTGGTGTGGGAGGTTTATTTTAGGTTCTGATGAGTGTATGTTTTGCAGGGTTTTCTATTACTTCATAATGTTCTTGGTATTGTGTTGCTGTTATTGAGGTGACAACAGAATTTATTTATTTATAAAGTTTATGTATGCTTTCCCAGCTCTATAAAAGGAGTCATCCCAAATGATGAACAGCTTAAGATTAATAACAATAATGCCCTACCAGTGGTATACAAAAGCTATCATATACATAAAAATAAACATGAACGGTACATAATATTTATTTATTTTATTTATTTTTAATTTTTATAGACCGAAGTTCTTGTAGGAACTACAAATCAATCCGGTTTACATAGAACTTTTAAATGCCCAAAAAGAGTAGTGGGCTTTACATAGAACAGTTGAACAATAAAACAGGTAACATTAGAACTAACAATAATGCTGGAACAAATAGAATAGATAACCAATTAAACATAGTAATATAGTAATAAATATTATATAGAAAATAAATATAAAAGAGATAGAGTAAATGGAGTGTGAGTACAGTATAAATACAAAAGATGAAAGAGCTCAAAAATTAAGGTACAGTTGAAAAAAATCGTAATAGGAAAAACAGTGAGATAACCCATGATTTGGGTTAAAAGACTTGATTAGGTAGCATTAGATGTCTGGGAAGGCTTGACGGAAAAGCCATGTTTTTAGCTTTTTTTTGAACTCCTGATGACTTGGTTCTAGTCTTAGATCTGGGGGGAGTGCATTCCATTGGTGGGGGCCTCCTGAAGATAGTACTCTTTTGCTCAGTGATGATTTTACCTGTGGGGCTTGCAATGTGCCTTTGTATACGCTTCTAATTGGTCTGGATGAAGTATGAGGTTGGAGTTGGGTGCTTAACATGATCGGAGCAAGATTGTATGTTGCTTTGTGAATAATTGTGAGCACTTTATAGAGGATCCTGTGGTTAATAGGAAGCCAATGTAGGTTACGAAGGATTGGAGTGATGTGATCTCTTTTATTAGAGTTTGTAAGTATTCTGGCAGCGGCGTTTTGAACCATTTGTAAGGGTTTGATGGTATTTGAGGGTAGACCGAGAAGGAGGGAGTTGCAATAATCGAGCTTAGATAGTATGATGGATTGAAGTACTAGCCGGAAGTCAGAGAAGTGAAGGAGGGGTTTTAGCTTTCTGAGGACTTGCAGTTTGTAAAAGCAGTCCTTTGCGGTATTGTTTACAAACTTTTTTAGGTTTAGATTGTTGTCTAGCCAGGCTCCAAGATCCCTGACGTCTGGTGAGAACTTGCTAATTGAGTTTGGTTGAGAGGAGCTTGAAGAGATGGTGAGGGGATCTTGGGAGATAATGAGCATTTCGGTTTTGTTGGCATTCAATACTAAATTGAGGCTTGAGAGTAAGTCTTTAATTGGCTGTAGACAGTCATTCCAGTAGCTGATCGTTTTTTGAAGGGATTCTGAAATCGGGATAAGGATTTGGATGTCATCTGCGTAGAGGTAATGGATAAGCTTGAGGTTTGAGAGCAGGTGGCAAAGAGGGAGGAGATAGATATTGAAGAGGGTGGGTGAGAGTGAAGATCCTTGAGGGACTCCTTGATCTGAAAGAACTGGAAGCGATTCCTTGTTGTTTATCCTGACTTTATAGAATCTGTTGCTTAGGAAGGACTGAAACCAACTGAGAGCTGAGCCTTTGATACCTATGTTGGCTAGTTGGTCTATAAGTATGGTGTGTTTTACCGTATCAAAGGCAGCGGATAGATCTAGAAGAATAAGGAGGTAGGATTGTTTTTTCTCTAGGTTGACGAGGATTGTGTCCGTAAGTGATAGTAAGAGAGATTCGGTGTTTAAGAGTTTTCGGAATCCGTATTGTGCCGGGGACAGAATGTTATGATCTTCCAGATAATCTGACAGTTGCTTGTTAACAGTTTTCTCCATTAATTTGGCTATGAGAGGTAGGTTTGCGATTGGTCGAAAGTTCGCTGGGTCTGATGGAGATATTTAATAATAAATATTAAATGTGTGCGGTTGTACTAAGTAACATTTTTTAGGTTTGTAGTTCCCCCTCTAAGGAACTACAAACCTAAAAAATGTTACTTAGTACAACCGCACACATTTTCCCACCTCAATTATTGTTGTTCTGCGCTTATACAATCTTGTATATAACCTGTGTACATATCAATTGTTCCTCGTACCCCTGTACATAGCTTCTCCTTATGTTTCCACTCTCACCCTCCCCCTCCCCTTCCTTTGTCTCGTCTACCCCTACCCCTCCCTCGTCTACCCCTACCCCTCCCTCCCTTATTTACCTTATTTATCTTATTTTTCTAGTTAATTGCTATGTTACTGCGTTTATGTTACACACTGTTCCTTGTAAAGGCCTTGCCTATATATCCTTTGGTTGTAAGTTATCTGTAAACCAGCACGATGTGCAAACGGTTGCCGGTATATAAAACAAAATAAATAAATAAAATAAATAAATAAATCCACTGTCATACAAAATTAAAAATTACCAGGAATTTCTGCCACCTACTATATCATGTATCCAAGATATACCCTCTGCTGAATATTCCTACAAAGTTTAATATTTAAGATGATGTCTGATTATGTGTTTTTACAGGATTGATAATGGTGGTGGTGGGCTTGTGATCACTGTTTTAGTTGTCAAAATCTTAGGCGGCGGCTCTCTAGGCCTAACTCCGAAAATCTTCTAAGGACCCAGCGAAGCTTCTGACCACTGCCTATACGGCAGATGTCGTCCCTCTTCATAAAAGTGCTAAAAAGGGAGGAGCTTGGAAATTACAACCCTATTGGCCCGACTTATGTGGTAAGCTAACGTAATGGAGATCCCTATTTTTCGGAAGGATAGGATAGTGACTCATTTTAAATCCAGTATTTTGTGGGATCCAAGGCAGCATGGGTTTACCAGAGGGAGATTATGTCTGAGGCTGGCCAGAGAATTAGACCGGGGGATGTGCTAAACTTGGATGTCTCTAGTTTGTCATACTGTCCCTTTTATAAGGCTCCTAAATAAACCAAGCAATCTAGGGGTAGGACCTAAGGTGGTGGACTAGATTACAAACGGGTTAGGGTTGAGACAACAGAAGGTGATACATGAAGTTCATTCTGAAGAGAGAAAGGTGATTAGTGCAGTGCCTCAGGGATCGGCCTTTTTTTTAAATTTATTTATTTCTCACCTTACCTGTGACAGTGACAACAGTGGAGAGGTCGTTCTCTAAACTAAACCTCATAAAGAATTTTCTGAGGAGCTCTGTGGGACAGGGACATTTGGACTAGGTTTGCTATCCATTGAAAACAAACGTGCCGGAAAACTGAACCTCCAGCACATCCTCAAGGACTTTTCTGAACAAAGAGGACATGAAGGTACATTTTAAAAGCCCTACGTGCTCCAAAGCCAGGGGGTGGGGGGATCCGCGCCGCACAGATTTTAAGAAGTGCCCGAGTACGCGCTTATCAATTGGCACGCACACAAATGGGAAAGAAAAAAAGGGGGCGGGGCATGGGCGGTCACATGAAACGTGCGCGAAAGTATTTACATGCACAAGCGTGCGCCGGGGTCCCCTACCACATAACTTTACTTCTGCTACGGCTGCTGATGAGTAAGTAATGAAACAAAAAAAAAACAAGGCTAGTTAGTGGGGTTTTAAGGGGTGGGGGCTAGAAGAACCCATATTAAGTGGAGGGGTGGGGTTTAGGAAATCCTACCCTTTACTGGGCAATGTGGGAATGGACCAGGGAAACTGGTAACTGCATCGGCACGCATGTCTAGTGGTGTGGGGGAGTAGCCTAGCCTAGTGGTTAGAGCCGCGGGCTATGAACCAGGAGATCAGGGTTCAAGTCCCACTGTCGCTCCTTGTGATCGTGAGCAAGTCACTTTACCCTCCATTGCCTCAGGTACAAAACTTAGATTGTAAAGCCCTCTGGGGATAGGGAAATACCTACAGTACCTGAATGTAATCCACTTTGAAGTAGTGGAATATAAATCTAATAAAATCCTTCTACTTACAAGGTACAGCTGGCATTTGCATGCACAATTGTGCATCCATATAAGATTGCAGGTGCACACAGTTGATTTTATATCATTCGCGTGTACGTTATAAAATGACCACATCTCTGGGCGCAAGCCCACAGTTACCATCCTAGAATGAAATTCAGTTGAGCCATTGTAATCATTTTTTATTGCATTTTATAGATTTATGTTTTATATGTTTTCAATTCTACATTTTAAAATTAACAGGTGATCATTGATGGTTCTAATTTTTAACTATTTAGGGGTCCTGAGGGCCCAAAGTGAGAACTTGCACAGGGGCCCGAGTGCTCGTTGCTCTGTCCCACTGCATGACAAACAGCATGGCAGAGGCAGCACTGGAGACGGCTGGACCTACCTAGCTGTTTTCAATCGCACTGACCGGAATATAAGGGGGTTGTCTTATATTTGAGGCCTTCTTATATTCAGGCTAAGATGGTAGTTAAAGGACCTATTTTTAACAAGCAAATTTTCCTTTTCCTTCTATTTTGGCATTAATGCAAATTTGTTGAAAGATTCTTTAGAACAGGCTTGCTGCAAGCTCAGGCTACAATCGTGTATGTTTTGGAAAACTATAACACATCTACAAAGTGAAAAATGTGTTCCGTTTGCATGATTTTACAGTTCTTTCATTTCTTTTCTTTTTTTTTTAATAACTTTTTATTCAGCAGCAAAGTGCACAGGTCATATATCTGTTACATCTCAGTACAAATTCCTTGTGATGCAGACACAAAATAGAATTTCAAAATAATATGTATATAATAAATCAATAGCAATCCCAGTTGGGATACCCTAGGTGCACTTTGCCACCTCATTTTTTGTAGGTTAACCCTTCCACACTTAATTCTACATATACCCTACCAGCCATAGCCATTCAGCCTTGTCCATCATTTCATTTATTACAACAGTGATTCCCAAACATATCCTGGAGGACCCCCAGCCAGTCAGGTTTTCAGAATATCCACAGTGAATGTGCATGAGATTAAATCTGCATGCATTGCCACCAAAGCATGCAAATTTTAATTCAAGCATATTCATTGTGGATATTCTGAAAACCTCATCAGGATGAGTTAAGTAAAACTCTGTATTAGAACTTAATATACTACCTATAAAATAAAGTAACCAAGCGGTAAAGAATGAGAAAGCATGCGTACAAAATAAATAAACTAGACATAAATAACAAAATAATAGAACACAACATGGCTGCAAAAAAATATAACAAAACAAAGACAAAAAATAAAATAGCTGGCTAGAGAATCTCTGGTCTAAGCAACTGCATAAAAACAAGCACTAAGTCATGGCTGGGTTTTTGGTTTTTTTTTAAATTTCATACCTATCCAGAATATCTGACTGAAAACAGACAAGGAAGATTTGTATAAATATTAAATAATGAAGTTAAGAGGCAAAAACATTGTGGTTCATTTTACATAGACTTTATGGTTCATTTTACATAGACTTTATATAAAAGAAAGCATCTGTGTAGGTTATTGTTCCAATGGGCAAAAACTAGGGAGAATAATTTTAAAAGATGCTCGTTTGTCCATAAATGAATGTATGTGGGCTCAAGCACACACTTGCATTTATTCTGTATCTTTTGCACAAATGTACACACACAATACAAAATATATATGTGTGCAGGCCCCTGTGCGCGTGCACATGTATGTGCACGCACACACATGCTTCTGCAAGGGCAGCATTTCTGGTTCTTCAGGCCTGTGGAGCCTGATAATACCCTGCACCAGCCCAGCAGCCAAATTTCACTGCCAGGGACATCGTGCATAATGAGGCCTTCCCGTTCCCGATCCGTGGGCAGAGAAGAAACCTGCGGCAGATGCGGCAGGGCCTGGAGGTGCCTACAGCGTGAATTTAATCATCGGGCATCCGATCCATGTAGGGTAAGTAGAATGTGGGTAGTGGTGGTGGGGCATGAGGAGGGCACTAAGAGGGGGTGGGGTATATATGGTTGTGCATGGGGAGTGTGAGGGGGCCCAAAGTGACCAACATTTAGTGCTAGAGAACCTAGGTGTGTAAGGAGATATTTTATTTATTTATTTATTATTGTTACTATACCGGCTTTCATGACATGGATCACATCAAACCGGTTTACATTTAACAAAGTGTGCAAGATAAGAGATAACTCCAACAACTGTAACAAGAGCATTGTAAGGAGAGTGACAGTTACAATAAAACAGGGAAAATAAATAACTGGCACTTGGAAGTGAGAAGAGGGGGATTCAATTTACAGCAACTTATTTACAAGGTTACAAGATTGAGATAGTAGCTGTTGTACATTCCATTAATAGCATGAAAGTACATTTGTTGCCACAACTTGCCAGTGTCATACTATGTAACAGAAATAGCAGGCAAGATTTATATGGAATGACTAAAGCCTATAGTCACAAATATAATAATGGTATAAGGAAGAGATGCTACTTTCGCTGGGACATCAAAACCATTTCATGGTGATACCTATAGGACTGCCAACCTATGGCATAGATTAGGCCCTGTTGCACGGTTCTTGCTAATCCACAAAGTTATTCCCACAGGTTGTTCTGCACAATAACCTTACTTACAGGTCGATACAGTAAGGCCGTGGTAGAAACAGTGCGGCAGTGTCAGGCGCACCCTTCCTCCCCGCACGCACAGTTCTCTTCACTTAGTCCCCGATACTCTCTTCTAATCGCATGCAAATGCATGCCGCGGCTTTAAAGCGTTAGGGAAGGGTTATGCCCGCGCAACCCATTTTACTGTATAGGCGCTTAATACAGCGCCTATACAGTAACCTGGGTGCGCTGGTACCTGTCATTTCAAATGTCATTTCAAATGTCATTTCAAATGACATTTGAAATGACAGGCACCAGGAAGTGTAAAAAAAAAACAAAAAAACCAAAAATATGTAAAAACCTGAGTGTTATAAAAAAAAAATGTTTAAATACCTGTCACTTTCATGCGGTCATCCAGGCAGCGGCGTGGGTCCAGGCGGCCGGCGGCGGGAGCCGGGTGTTCGATCGAGGCCGCGGGCGGGTAGGCGCGTGTTCAATTGGGCGGGCGCAGCAGCGGGATCCGGGGGGCGGGTGGGCGCGTGTTCAAACGAGGCCGGGTCGCACAGGCGCGCATTAATTCAGGCGGAGGGAGCCGGTGGCGAAAGCGGCCTCCGGCAACCCCCACCGGCAGTGAATGCGCGCCTGTGCGACCCGGGTCGCACAGGCGCGCATTCACTGCCGGGTCTCACAGGCGCGCATTAATTCAGGCAGAGGGAGCCGGGTGGTCGTGCATTCATCCAGGCAAAGGGAACCGTGGGCCGTTTTCGCCACCGGTTCCCTCTGCCTGGATGAATGGCCGTGCGATTTCAGCGCTGAAGGCAGTCACATGCCGTGACATGACGTCACGGCATGTGACTGCCTTCAGCGCTGAAATCGCACGGCCATTCCTTCACTGCTGGTGGCCGTGCATTCATCCAGGCAGAGGGAACCGTGGGCCGTTTTCGCCACCGGTTCCCTCTGCCTGGATGAATGGCCGTGCGAAATCGGGAGGAAGGGAGAAGGGACTGCCGTAGCAGGCCCGAGCCTTGCTACTTTTTCGTTTTTTGTTTTTTTTTGCTTCGGGAGGAGGGGACCGGACGGGCTGCAGGAGACCGGACTGGGGCTACACCGGAGACCGGACGGGCTGGACCGGAGACTGGACAGGACCAGGGCGGGTAAGCAATGTTTTTTACACTACACTACACTACACTAACTCCTACTAGGGGGAGGCGTAAACTAGCACGTTAAGGCCGCGGCAAAACAGCGGGTTACTGAGGAGATAGTATCAGCGCCCGTTACAGTATCGGAGGGGAATAGCTAATTCCTTCATTATACAGCTTTTTAGTTCATTTACATGCTGGGTGCGGAAAGGGTTATGCGTCTGTTTTAGGAAGCGCTAGGGACGCGTGAAACTGGAGACTGTATCGCTGGATCGCCTTACTCGTCTGTATTGTGCGCTCCCAGCACGTTACAGACGGGCAATCTTTAACTGCACGTTACTGTATCGACCTGTTAGTGACCTGTGGTATCCTGCCCTTCATCAAGGCTGCCTGTTCAGGAACTCTTTTGGCACAAGTGGCATCACACCACTTTTATGTGCGTTAATGAAGTGCCAAGAGCAATGCTACTCAGTTCACACATCCGTAGGATACATTGTCACATTCCAGTATAGAGGTTATAGAAACGGCTATATTCCTGTAGATCAGTGATGGCGAACTCCAATCCACGAGTGCCACAAGCAGGTCAGGTTTTCAGGACATCTACAATGAATATGCATGAGAAAGATTTGCATGCATCGCCTCCACTGTATACAAATCTATGTCCTACATATTCATTGTGGATATCCTGAAAACCTGGCCTATTTGTGGCACTCGAGGACTGGAGTTCGCCATCACTGCTATAGTTTGAGGACATAAGAACATAAGAAATTGCCATACTGGGTCAGACCAAGGGTCCATCAAGCCTAGCATCCTGTTTCCAACAGTGGCCAATGCAGGTTATAAGTACCTGGCAATTACCCAAACAATAAATAAATCCCATGCTACTAATGCTGATAATAAGTAGTGGCTATTCCCTAAATCAACTTGATTAATAGAAGATTATGGACTTCTCCTCCAGTAACTTGTCCAAACCTTTTTTAAACCCATCTATGCACGCTACCTTAACCACATCCTCTGTACACACTACTCAAGGTGTGATCTCACCGTGGAGCGAAATAGAGGTATTATGATATTCTCTGTTTTATTCATCATTCCTTTCCTAATAATTACTTAGATCCCTTTTGGTGTTTTGACCGCTGCAGCACACTAAGCAGATGATTTCAATGTGTTGTTCACTATGACACCCAGACCTTTTTCCTGGGTGAGCCCTTCGATCTAAAACATCTTCATGGATAGAATCGAGCACATTATTATTATTCCCCCTGGAGGACGGAGAGGAGGAGGGGTAGGAGCTCTGGAACTAAGGGAAACCTCACCTGAGGGCACACAAGCAGGGCCGGTGCAAGGGGATTAGGCGACCTAGGCACCTTCTGCCTTGTGCCACCCCTGCCCCTGGTCAAGCCCCCAAACCCCCCCCCCCCCCCCGCCGGTCACGCCAACACCCCCCCCCGCCCTTGGCTGTGGCCCTGACTCCTTCCACTCATTATTTTTGGGCCCCACATGGCTTGTGCCCCCTAATGGTCAGTGCCCTAGGCCCAAGCCTAGCTCGCCTAGTGCTTCTGCCAGCCCTGCTCACAAGCAGACTGAATTAAATGGCTATCAAAAGGTCCCCACACTAGGGTAGAGGCAGCCACCATGGCAGTATAGGCAGATTGGAACAAAGGGGTGTGCTTCTTTGTTCCAAAGGGATGGTGCACTGGTGGCAGCGTGCCCCTGGCCACCTGATTTTAAATGCTTCTCCTAGCCTCAAAGTCCTGTAGACCCGGACAGTCCAACGCACTGCTAGATGAAAAATGGGCAGAGAGGGACAGCTGGCAGAATAGAAAGCCCATCTGAGTGCATCTGGCTACCTGATTTTAAATGTTCCTCATGGTTCTGAAGACCCGGACAATCCAAACCACCGCCAGATGAAAAATGGACCAGAATGGATTGACTGGCAGATTGGTGGGCTTTATTAGTATGTTTTTACTGTCATTCCTTGATTTTATTGTTTTGAAGAATGATATTTCTGTTTCCATTGTTGCACTGAATACAGTCTGGCTTATTGTGGTTTCCAATTCCGTTTTTGTCTGTATGTTTCTATTTATATTTTATGGTCTCTATTCTCTATTTGGTGAGGCTCTGTCTGTGCTCTGCATGTGTGACAAAGTTGAGATATTCTGCTAGCATGTAGTTTCTGCATAAAGATGTATAGAAGATGTATAGAAGGCTGGCTTGTTGTGATTTCCTATTTGCAGCATTGCCTTTTATGGTTAGGGCTTTTACTTTGTGACTGCTGACAGTTTATGCCCTTTTAGTATGGGAGGTTTGCTATCTTGTAATTGTAATTCAGTTTACTCAGGGCTTTCTGAGGGGAAAGTTCACACCTAACATGCATTGCAATAGACCTAATACTATATACACACTCCAAGTGTGTTTTTTGCTTTTTTGCAGGATGGTGATATTTTTACCTCTGATGACTATACTTTCAGTGTAAAATTGTTAATATAAATGCAGAATTTGTATTTGTGTGTGGTGAAGAGGGGTGGTGGTGGTGCTGCAGGCACAAGGCTGTAAAGTTCACCTAGGGTGCCTAATGCCCTTGCAGTGTCCCAGAGAGTGTACGCCACCTGCACACACACCGCCACCATTCGCCCATCTCCCACTTCTCCATGGGAAAATGCTGAGGAAAAGGTGGGAGGCTGGTCTTGGGATTCCTGGGAGTGTGGCAGGGGTTGCCAGCTTCCTAGAAATAGTATCACTGACACCCTGCCCCTCCTCTGGGAACTCTGACCCCTGCTTTCCCCCCTTCCAAAGCATTTGAAATCACCAAAAGGACCAAACAATAGAGACCCCCCAACACACACACACACACCCCTTTGATGATTTGACCTGTCTTGTAACTTTCAGGGGGGTGGGGGGGGGGCTCTTATGTCTCACCTCAGGCAGCAGGATAGCCTGGAGCTGCCCCTGTGCTCTTCTACTGCTATATGGGTTTGGTTTTTTTTTCCTCTGAAACAAATGAGTGACATTTCCAGGGTTTGTTTTTTTTTTTGCTGGTTTTATTTCTCTGAGTAGGGAGATGAGGGGGAGGGAAATTCCTTGTCTGTTTCATTTTGTTCCCACCACAATGGCTACTGATTCCAATATGATAATTGTGTCTCTCAATTTTAGCGGTCTCTCTCACCCTATTTAAAACAAAGTGTTTAGTTAATTGAAATCTTTTAATTCTGATATTATTATGTTACAGGAAACTCATTTATCTCACCTAGAGTATTTGAAATTGAAGCAGGGCTCAAATTATGAAGTGATTTTTGCTCCTGCTTTCAGTATGAAAAAGGGGGTAGTTATCTGGAAACACAAGTTCTCTCTCATTGGATGGATACAGATGGTAGATTGGCCTATTCCCTGGTTACAATTCAAGGTGAATTGTTTTCTGAGGGGGGGGGGTATTTTTATATTTATGCTCCTAATGCTGATGTTCCTGAATTTTTTAAACAAATTACTTCTCATCTATAGGCCTATGTTGTTAATATGATATTAGGAGAGGATATTAATCAGCCATTGGATCTCTTATTGATAAAGGCAAATGTAAGATTTCCTTTTCCAGATCTCAAAAAATAATTACTGACTTTATGTCCTGCTAAGGTTCGTTTGATCCCTGGACGTTATTGCATCTGACAGATAAGGATGTAACCTTTTTTTCATCTTCCCATTAGTTTATTTCAGAATCAATAATTGTTTTATTTCTCATATGTTACCATCTGTTAATTCTGCAGTTATCCGTCCTATTCTCATTTCAAATCATGCTGCTGTAACACTCACTTTGGATTGGTGTAACCCCTCTCACAAGGGTAGGTCATGGGGATTTAATGCAAGTCTTTTAGAGGATCAGCTGTTTATGTCTCATATTCAAGCAGCTATTGATATTTATTTGTGTTTTAATGAGATAGTGGAGATAAAGGAGATAGAGCAGCTTTTAAACTAGAACAAGGGGGAAAGCCGACAGTCACTCAGCAGTGCATGGTTCGGAGAAATGTATCCTTGAAGGATACTAATGAAACAGGGGAGTTAGGGCATCCCAACAGAGAGGTTCCATTAAAAGCAAACATAGTCCATATGCCTATATGTAAAAAATCACCAAAGCTAATGATTTCTGAATTATCCCAAACAACTGAAAAGCAGGTTGTTAAAACAAACAAAAAACACACTTTGAAATGTTTGTATGCCAATGCCAGAAGTCTAAGAAGTAAGATGGGAAAGTTAGAGTGTATAGCAGCAAATGATGAGATTGACATAACTGGCATCACAGAGACTTGGTGGAAGGAGGATAACCAATGGGACAGTGCTATATCAGGGTACAAATTATATCGCAATGATAGGGAGGATCAACTTGGTGGGGGTGTGGCACTTTATGTCCTGGAGGGTATAGAGTCCAACAGGATAAAGATCATACAAGAGACTAAATGCTCAGTAGAATCTATATGGGTAGAAATCCCATGTATGTTGGGTAAGAGTATAGTGATAGGAGTATACTACCGTCCACCTGGACAAAATGGTCAGACAGATGATGAAATGCTAAGAGAAATCAGGGAAGCAAACCAATTTGGCAGTGCAATAATAATGGGAGATTTCAATTACCCCAATATTGACTGGGTAAATGTAACATCAGGACTTGCTAGACACATAAAGATCCTGGATGTAATAAATGATTGCTTCATGGAGCAATTGGTTCAGGAACCAACAAGAGAGGGAGCTATTTTAGATTTAATTCTTAGTGGAACGCAGGATTTGGTGAGAGAGGTAACGGTGGTGGGGCCACTTGGCAACAGTGATCATAACATGATCAAATTTAAACTAATAACTAGAGGGGGACAATAAGTAAATCTGCAGCTCTAACACTAAATTGATAAAATGAGGAAAATAGAAAAAAACTGAAAGGTGCAGCTGCAAAGGTTAAAAGTGTTCAACAGGCTTGGACATTGTTTAAAAATACAATCCTAGAGGTGCAGTCCTTATGTATTCCACGCATTTAGAAAGGTGGAAGGAAGGCAAAATGATTACCGTCATGGTTAAAAACATCCTTCAAAAATAGGATAAAACATAAGCATTGTCAAGTTAAGTGTAAAACATTGATAAGACAGGCGAAGAGAGAATTTGAAATGAAGTTGGCCATAGAGGCAAAAACTCATAATACAAACTTTTTAAAATATAACCTAAGCAAGAAACCTGTGAGGGAGTCGATTGGACCATTAGATGACCGAGGGGTTAAAGGGGCTCTTAGGGAAGATAAGGCTATTGCAGAAAGACTAAATGAATTCTTTGCTTCCGTGATTACTAATGAGGATGTTGGGGAGATACCAGTTCCAGAGATGGTTTTCAGGGGGTGATGAGTCAGATGAACTGAACGAAATCACTGTGAACCTGGAAGATGTAGTAGGCCAGATTGAAAACTGAAGAGTAGCAAATCACCTGGACCAGATGGTATGCATCCTAGGGTATTGAAGGAACTCAAAAATGAAATTTCTGATCTATTAGTTAAAATTTGTAACCTATCATTAAAATCATCCATTGTACCTGAAGACTGGAGGGTGGCCAATATAACCCCAATATTTAAAAAAGGCTCCAGGGGCAATCCTGGTAACTATAGACCAATGAGCCTGACTTCAGTGCCGGGAAAAATAGTGGAAACTATTCTCAAGATCAAAATCGTAGAGCATATAGAAATACATGATTTAATGGAACACAGTCAATATGGATTTACCCAAGGGAAGTCTTGCCTAACAAATCTGCTTCATTTTTTTTAAGGGGTTAATAAACATGTGGATAAAGGTGAACCGGTAGATGTAGTGTATTTGGATTTTCAGAAGGCGTTTGACAAAGTCCCTCATGAGAGGCTTCTACGAAAAGTAAAAAGTCATGGGATAGGCGGTGATGTCCTTTCGTGGATTACAAACTGGTTAAAAGACAGGAAACAGAGAGTAGGATTAAATGGTCAATTTTCTCAATAGAAAAGGGTAAACAGTGGAGTGCCTCAGGGATCTGTACTTGGACCGGTGCTTTTCAATATATATATAAATGATCTGGAAAGGAATACAACGAATGAGGTTATCAAATTTGCGGATAATACAAAATTATTCAGAGTAGTTAAATCACAAGCAGACTGTGATACATTACAGGAGGACCTTGCAAGACTGGAAGATTGGGCATCCAAATGGCAGATGAAATTTAATGTGGACAAGTGCAAGGTGTTGCATATAGAGAAAAATACCCCTTGCTGTAGTTACACGACGTTAGGTTCCATATTAGGAGCTACCACCTAGGAAAAAGATCTAGGCATCATAGTGGATAATACTTTAAAATCGTCGGCTCATTGTGCTGCAGCAGTCAAAAAAGCAAACAGAATGTTAGGAATTATTAGGAAGGGAATGGTTAATAGAACGGAAAATGTCATAATACCTCTATATCGCTCCATGATGAGACTGCACCTTGAATACTGTGTACAATTCTGGTCGCTGCATCTCAAAAAAGATATAGTTGCGATGGAGAAGGTACAGAGAAGGGCAACCAAAATGATAAAGGGGATGGAACAGCTCCCCTATGAGGAAAGGCTGAAGAGGTTAGGGCTATTCAATTTGGAGAAGAGACGGCTGAGGGGGGATATGATAGAGGTCTTTAAGATCATGAGAGATCTTGAACGAATAATAGAAGGACTAGGGGGCATTCCATGAAGTTAGAAAGTAGCACATTTAAGACTAATCGGAGAAAATTCTTTTTCACTCAACATACAAAAAAGCTCTGGAATTTGTTGCCAGAGGATGTGGTTAGTGCAGTTAGTGTAGCTGGGTTCAAAAAAGGTTTGGATAAGTTCTTGGAGGAGAACTTAATGGCTATTAATCAAGTTTACTTAGGGAATAGCCACTGCTATTAATTGCATCAGTAGCATGGGATCGTCTTAATGTTTGGGTAATTGCCAGGTTCTTGTGGCCTGGTTTGGCCTCTGTTGGAAACAGGATGCTGAGCTTGATGAACCCTTGGTCTGACCCAGCTTGGCAATTTCTTATGTTCTTCTGTTCTTATGTCTCTTTCTCTACCATTTGGGGAGCATTCAAAGTTACAATTAGAGGTGAAATTATTAGTTACGTTACAAAACAGAGGAATAGGGGGTGCACAGGAGTAAAAAATTCATTTTGTTTTTTAAGTTTCATTATTGCGGTGTTTTTTTTCACAAATTTTGTTTTGTTTAATGTTTAGTTTGTTTTCTTTACTTTACAAAACAAAATAAAGATAAAAAACAAACACATCAAACACATTAAAAGAAGGAACAGGGCCACCAGAGGCAACCTGTCCCCATGCCCACCACCCATCCCTTCCACCTGGAAAAATGCCAGATCCAGGATCCTGCCTGACTCCCACTTACCCGGTCTGGGGGGTATCCGCTGATAAGGCCTAGGGACAGGCCGAAGCCTGGTAGGTCGGTGCAACCTTGGCCTAGACCCTACACAAAGTCTGGCTTCAAGGCCTTGTCTTGACGCCTCAGTCCATGCTGGACACCAGGGCCTAGACCAGGCCATGTTTCTATGCTGGGGGCTTGGCCAAGGCTTGGGCCCAGGCCTGATGCTGGGCTCTCAGCTTAGGCCAAGGCTTGGGCCCTATCCTGATCCCGGTGCCTGGTTTGGAAGCCAGGTCAGAAGGTGGGGGCCTCTGCCTAGACTTGAGCCTGATACCGGGGCTTCTCTAATGTAAGAAGTTGTTATACTTGTAAACCATAGTGAAGGCGTGTACCAAACTTCGATATATAAAAGCACACAAATAAATAAATAATGAATGCATTCCCAGGAGACACCATCATCGTAATGAATGAAGAAGAGGACAACGCGTTCGAGACCTGGGCTCCAGCCTTTGGACCTGGGCTGAGGCTGACGTCCCAGTTTCAGCCCTAGGTTTGGATCAAGTCCTTGGCATTGGGACCTGGCCTCCAGACTGGCCCCCTGCATTGGGCCTACATTTGGGTCACAACGTCAGATCCTCAATGGATAAGGTAAGTGGGGGGCGGGAAGTTTCTCAGCACTGGCAAAACTTTTGAGGCATAGGCCTTTATTTGGGTCTCAGTCTAGGCTCCAGCGTAGGGTGAGGCCCAGCCTCAGTCCTGTGCTGAAGCCTAACTGTTGACTTTTTTTGAACAAAATGTAAAAACTAACAAAATGTCATCAGATTTCCAATCATTTTATTTTGAGAACAAAATGAAATGAAATAGGAAATGTCATTTTTATTTCATACTTCGTTTCTCCCAAATACGCATCTCCACATAGGAATGTTAAAAGAAAGCTTCAAATGGTACAAACTGAAATTTCACAATCGGAACATGCTCATGCTGCAAATAAGAATAACTCCCTAATATTTCCACTGTAATATAAGTATAACAAATTGCTGAGTCAATGTGCAAGGAAATCTCTTTTTATCAAAAGGCCTGGTACTGTTCTGAAAACAATAGATGCGGTAAACTTCTTGCTAATTATCTTGAGAATGGGAACAATAGAAAAAGAATTCAGATAATTAAATTGAATGAATCTCACATGGTGTTTAAGGATTCTGAGCAAGTTCATTTCTATATATAGTCTTTGTATGCCTCTGATCTGTCAGATTCTTCTCAATAAACTGATAAATTCCTATCTAATATAGTGCATCCAGTTGTTTCTGATGATGATAAATCTTTCCTGGACTCTTTTAATACCTTAACAAAATTTCCTATGCCTGCTCTTCCGTAAAATTAGTAAAGTCTTCAGGTCAGATGTATTTTCTGTTGAGTTCTACAGAGCATTCAATAAATCTCTTATTCCAAAATTACTTATACACTTTCATTCCTTGTTGCATAAGGAATTACAAGATTCCTCATTTGCTGAAACTAGAATTATTGTGTTACCGAAACCTGGTGGGGACCCCCATGCAGGTTTCTAATTATAGGCCCATCTCAGTACTCAACACGGATTACAAATTATTTGCAAAGGTCTTGGCCCTCAGGATGGAAAAGGATTTAGATTGTCTTCTGTACCCTGATCTCCAGTTTTCTTAGGGTGCTACATCTCAAATAAAGCCGTTTTTTTTTTTTCTTAATCTGATCTCCAGCGACTGTCTTTTCAATAGATGCTGAAAAAGCATTTGATCATGTTGAGTGGGAATATTTTTTCTTTGTTTTACACTTGTTTGGTTTTGGTGATCATTTTATTTCTGGGATTCATCTATTATACGACCACCCCCATGGTAAATAATTTGATCACTGCTCACATTTTACTGGGTAAAGGTACGACTGCTAGGCAGCAATACATCCCCTGTCTCCCTCTATGTCTCCTCCTTATCTCCATGGAAATCTTCAAGTTCATCGGCTCTTACTCAAAGTTAATAAGAGAAGTTTAAATTGGGGTATTTGGAATGTGTGTGGCATTTGTTTTTTTGAATCAAACCATAGACATTTGCCAGATTAGTCTCATTTGATTCCTTGATGTTGGAATTTCAGTAACTCTCTTCTCAGTAGTATAAGTGGTTCCAACTGTATAATTGTATTTGATCTGGTGTGGCGGGCCTGAAATGTCTACACCAGTTTCCCAAACTTTTTCTTTTATATCGTAAATTATGTCAAGCTTGTTATATGGTTTTGAGTTTATATATAATGTATTAATAAGAATATTAAATTCTCTAAATGTCTTGGCTTGGAAAACACATGCATTTCAGAGATAAATTGTCCAAAATTAAAGTTTGCTGGGACTACTTTTGGACATCCTCAATATGTATATATCACTGACCTCCAGTATAACACAATATATGTTTTTTGTAGCACATCATGCACTCTGGAGTCCTTGGAAGTTGTTTAAGAAGGGACTTTTGCCTTCCTACCATTACTGATCATGAAATGCATCCAAGGCATCCTTGTCTCACATATTTTTTACATGTCCTCTAGTATGAATTTTTTGGGCTGAAGCATGGATAAGTTCCTAGAGGAAAAATCCATAAACTGCTATTAATTAATAAGCAATAGTAGCTTGAGATTTATTTAATGTTTGGGTACTTGCCAGGTACTTGTGACCTGCATTGGCCACTGTTGGAAACAGGATACTGAGCTTGATGGAGCCTTGTTCTGACCCAGTACAGCATGTTCTTACAGTTCTTATGTTCTTAGAAGATCACAACTACATTACATATAGATTGTCTTATTACTTATTGCATCATTGTCCTAAAATTGGCTGCTTTTCCTTCCTACCTTTCCTTCTCACAGAATAAGTTGTTAGGCTTTTTGTTGATCATTGCTATGAAATCATGCTAACTGGATGAACAGTGATTTATTGAATATCCATTTTTGGTGGAACTCTGTTTATTTAAACAAATGCTTTAAATAATGATTTATCTTCCATAATTAACCTACTCTGAAACTCTACTGTCAAGTTAGGAATCTAAGATCAGAAGGGCAATGCCTCCTAGACGTACCCAATCATAAAAAATTAGTCTAGTTAAATCCAGAGAGCGGATGCTTTCAGTAGCAGGGGCCATGCTATGGAACCAGCTACCTGCAGCACTCTGAAAGCAGGAAAGCAATAAATTGTTTAAAAAGGCCCTGAAGACTCACTTGTTTAGGCTAACCTTTTATGCCATCAAGGGGCACTGAATTTGTTTTTGATATGTTTAGTCTGTTCTTGTGTATAATTATGACTGTAATTTTCTGGAAGCCACCAAGACCTTTAGATTGTGTGGCATATAAATGTTTTAAATAAATAAATCACCACAAAAATACAGTTGTAACGTAAAACATCAGTATATAAATCATACACCTGAAATTGCTTATATGGATGAAAAAAAATGTTTTAATCCACTGTACACCCTAAAAAAACTAAAAAAAAAGTATAAAGGAGTGAGTTGATAGTTTCAAATAAAATAGCAAACTGAGGCCTGGATTTTTCAAAATGCACTAAATACTGCATGCAATAGAAAAAGGGGCATGTTTTATGGTAATAGGCAGTTTATCACAATTTGCGCTAATACCTATGTGAAGAGCTAAGTTACAACAAATTGCGATAACTTTTTCACACTTTGAGATAAGTGCAGTATTTCCTACATACAACCACTGGGGGGGACCATGTTTACTATCAGAGTCACTGAGGGGGGGGGGGGGGGGAGGGAGGAGGGGTGAGAGTGTTGTGATCCCTCCTGTTGCTGCGCCACAGGAGGCATCTTACCTTCTCTTCCGGAGGCTGCTCCGAGGTCAGGGCCTCGCCTGCGCTCTATCCAGGACTTGCTCCAGGGCCTGGGAGGCCTCGATGTTCTTGGGGCCTGCCTGTGACTTGCTTGGCTGTGTTTGGACTTCCTGGTTCGGCCACGCCCTTCTCCCTAGGGGCCGGCCCGCAGCTCTCCACCGCAGTTATAGGGCCAGTGAGGGGCGGTCCAGGTGAACCCCTCCCAGGGAGTTGCCTGCATGCAGCAGTATAAAAGGACTTTCACTTCAGTTCCTGTTTGCCTTCGGATTGGGTTCCACAGTTGTCTGTGTCTTCAGACCAGTCCAGGTCCTCCGTGGTCTCGCTTGTCTTGACGGCTCCCTGTCCTGCATCTGCCTGTTGCCTTGATGTCTGTTCCGGATGTTCCTGATGTTTGTTCCTGTTCCAGTTCCCGATGTTCCTGCTTGCTTTAGGCTGCCAGGAGTGCAGCAACCTGCTTTGGGCTGCCAGGAGTGCAGCAACCTGCTTTAGGCTGCCAGGAGTGCAGCAACCAGCCTTAGGCTGCCAAGAGTGCAGTGACCTGCCTTAGACTGCCAGGAGTGCAGCAACCCACCTCTTCCCTGAGCTCGTCCCGCTCCTGCGGCTGTAGGACGGGGTGGTCCGCCCGTGTCGGTGGGCTGAGTAGGGCACCCTGAGGGGCAGCGCCACTGTCTTCCTTCCTAGCCCTCGTCCATGATGTCTTTGCTTCAGCCCTCATCTATGATGTCCTTGTCTATGATGTCTTTGCTTCCTCTTCCCTGTGCTCGTCCCGCTCCTGCGGCTGTAGGACAGGGTGGTCCGCGACCAGCCCATTGGGTCCACCCGTGTCGGTGGGCTGAGTAGGGCACCCTGAGGGACAGTGCCTATGTCTTCGCTTCAGCCCTCGTCTATGATGTCTTCGCTTCAGCCCTCGTCTATGATGTCTCCACTTCAGCCCTCATCTGTGATGTCTCTGCTTCAGCCCTTGTCCATGAAATCTTCAGTGTTCTATGGACTCTGTCTGCCCTCGTCCTCTGTCTGGCCTGCTTCCCAATGCCGTTACCCAGCGGCAGGTCCAAAAGGGCTTGGAACAGTCAGAGGACCGTTCATCAATCAACATTGCGTTGTTGGTTGCCGTGGGCGTGCAGGTCCGGCTGAGGGTCAGACTCCGTTCTCTATTCCTGCTTCAGTTCCTATCTAGCTCTCCATGCTAGCATCGACTCACCTCCCACGGTGTGGCTTGGGGCTCCTCCCTGAGTCTCGCCATGGCCCAAGGGCTCACTACACCTGCTCTAGAGGTGACCGCACTCCTCGCGCCCGCTATAGAATCCAGAAGGCCTTCAAGCCCTCGGTTCATCAGCAGCGTGGAGGACGCGCTCGTAACAGAGAGAGAGAGAGGGAAGCCATAATGCCCCAACACTAGACAGGTACTTATATCTCTATGGGAGGCCCACCTAGTAACTTAAGGTGAGGTTTAGGTATTAGCGTTGGGGTTAGGGGCCACTTTGACATTCAAAATGAGACGTATGAACAGAACAGTGCTCTGTAGATTTTTTGTGCATCTATATACATGCATATATGGGGGCGCGTGTAGCTGTTTGAAAGTTGTCCTTAGATTATCTAGCAGTGGTGGTGGCACATCTGTGCATATAGAAGGTGCATGTGTTTCCCTATCTGAATGATATCTGGTAGCCCCTGTTTTGCCTTGGAGGAAAAGGTCACCTGGAAGGAAAGCATCAACTTGATGAGGCAGGAAGCAATCCTGCAGCTAGGACCTGCCCTCAAGGTGATATAACATCCTTTCGCACCAAGGATAGGTCTCTAGGGTCACCACTCAGGAAAGGATCTACGTGTCATCTTTGAAAATTCATTGAAATCTTCCTCTCAGTGTGCAGCTGCAGCCAAGAAAGCATATAGAATGCTAGGGGTTATTAGGAAAGGTGGAGAATAAAACAGAGAATATCAAAATGCTTCTGTAGTGTATATGGATTTTCAGAAGGCGTTTGACAAAGTCCCTAAAACGTCATGGGATAGGAGGTGATGTCCTTTCATGGATTACAAACTGTGGACAAGTGCAAGGTGTTGCATATAGAGAAAAATAACCCTTGCTGTAGTTACACAATGTTAGGTTCCATATTAGGAGCCTCTGTATCGCTCCATGGTGAGACCGCACCTTGAATACTGTGTACAATTCTGGTCGCCGCATCTCAAAAAAGATATAGTCGTGCTGGAGATGATACAGAGAAGGGTGACCAAAATGATAAAGGGGATGGAACAGCTCCTCTATGAGGAAAGGCTGAAGAAGTTAGGACTGTTCAGCTTGGAGAAGAGACGGCTGAGGGGGGATATGGTAGAGGTCTTTAAAATCATGAGAGATCTTGAACGAGTAGATGTGAATCGGTTATTTACTCTTTCAGATAATAGAAGAACTAGGGGGCACTCCATGAAGTTAGCATGTGGCACATTGAAAACTAATCGGAGAAAATTCTCTTTGACTCAACGCACAGTTAAGCTCTGGAATTTGTTGCCAGAGGATGTGGTTAGTGCAGTTAGTGTAGCTGGGTTCAAAAAAGGTTTGAATAAGTTATTGGAGAAGTCCATTAACTGCTATTAATCAAGTTGACTTAGGGAACGGCCTTTGCTATTACTGGCATCAGTAGCATGGGATCTTCTTAGTGTTTGGGTACTTGCCAGGTTCTTGTGGCCTGGTTTGGCCTCTGTTGGAAACAGGATGCTGGGCTTGATGGACCCTTGGTCTGACCCAGCATGGCAATTTCTTATGTTCTTATGTATTGCTCCATGTGACCTCATCTTGAAGATTGTGTTCAGTTCTGGTCACCACATCTCAAAAAAGATATAGCAGAATTAGAAAAGGTACAGAGGTTAGGACTCTTCAGCTTGGCAAAGAGATGGCTGAGGGGAGATATGATAGAGGTCTAGAAAATAATGAGTGGAATGGAATGAGCAAACATTATGGGAGTAATTTTCAAAAGGAGTTGCGGGCGTAAATGTAACTACTATTGTAACAATTTTCAAAAGCCTTTTACTCGAGAAAAGTGCATTTACTCCAGTAAATGCTTTTTAAAATCAGGCCCTAATTGTTTACTCTTTTGAAAGGTACAAGACCAGGGGACACACTAGGTAAGACATTTAAAACCAATAAGAGAAAATATTTTTTTACTCATGCATAGTTAAGCTCTGGAATTCATTGCCAGTGGATGTGGTGAAATCTATTAGTGTAGCTGCATTTAAAAAAAGATTTGGACAATTTCCTGGAGAAAAAGTCCATTAACCTTTCTTTAGATAGAGTTGCAGAAAACCACTGCTTATTCTTGAGATAAGCAGCTTGGACTCTGTCTATCCCTTGGGATCCTGCCAGGTACGTGTGACTTGGATTGGCCACTGTTGGAATGGAAACAGAATACTGGGCTTGATGGACCTTTGGTTTGATCTAGTATGGCAAGTCTTATGTTTTTATGATTGAGTAGTTAAAAGCTCTTCTCAGATAGGTGCAAATGTATCAATGTGCAAAACCATTTGGGTTATGGAGATGTAAGGGCTAATCGTATATTATCCCAAATCCCATCCGAATTTATAACCTCAATTGGAATTCATAGGAGCACTGCTAGAAACAATGCAGGTAAAGGCCTTTCTACCATAAGACAGGCCCATCACTGTGGAGAAAAAAAAGAGTCAGTAGACATCAGTATGGGATATGTTGAAAATGTTAGGCACAGTACACATAACACTCTTCACATATGTCTGCTTGAGACAAACTCAATAGTCCCTAAGGTCACAGTAGGTTCAAACTACTCAAATTCTCTGAAACAGCATTCAAGTCACCCAGTAGCTCAGGTACTCATTGTCATGGTAGCTGATCCAATCAAATCTCAGAAGGTGAATCTCCTTTCAAATGTCTTCCATAGAAATTGTCTTAACCATGGATGCACCCGACTTTAGATGGGGAAGTCATATCGGAAGCTCCACACCCAATGAGTTTGGTCTGCTCAGGAAAAGACTTCATCAGATACATTTCCTAGAGCTAATGGCAATACGGAATGCTTTAAAGGCTTTCAGAAATTAGTTAGCCAACAAAATTATCCTAGTCCAAATGGACAAACGGGAATCTATGATCTGCCTACACAAACAGGGGGGAATAAGCTTGTATTTCCTGTGTTGGGAAGCGGTAAGGATGTGGAACTGTGCCATCTCACAAGGGATGAGTCTCAGAGTGACATACCTGCCAGGAAAAGAGAATGTCCTAGAGGACAAATTGAGCCAATTCAAGACCCACAAGAGTGGGCCTTAGACAGGGGAATAGCAACCCAGATATTCCATGAGTGGGGCACATCCAATGAGCATCCCCTTTGAACAAGAAAGTCTCTCAGTCTTGTTTAAGGATAGGGTTGAAGGACAAATAGCCTTGGATGCCTTCTTCCTAGACTGGGAGAGGGTCTCTTGTACACATATACTCCAATTCATCTAGCGTCGACAACCCTCCTGAAACTCAGAAGGGACTGGGGTATTATGATTCTCATAGATCCATACTGGCCGAAAAAGGTTTGGTTCCCACTTTTTCAGGACCTTTCCATCATCTTCTACACTCATTGCACAGAATGAGGGACCATAACTCTATACCCACATCATGTCTTTAGCTCTCAAAGCCTGGGTGTTGAGATGGTAGTACTTGGTCACCTGAGTCTGTAAGATGTGGTGTCTCAGGTTCGTCTGGCTTCTAGAAAACAAATCTGCTTATTCATATGATTTTAAATGGAGATTTGCTTTTTGGTGTGAGGGAGAGGCCCAGAAGGCATTTACTTGTCAGATTTATGCAAGGTTTGCTTTTATTAAAGCTTCCACACAAACCTTCAAATGTGTCTTGAGGCATCAATGTGATTCTCTCTCAGGTGATGAAAGCTCCCTTTGAGGCATTAGACTTCTGAGTTAAACTATTTGACCTGGAAGGCATATTTTTGTGGTAGTCACTTCAGCATACAGAGTCCGGGAGCTTCAGGCCCTAGTGATTTATCCATCTTATACATAGTTTTTTTTGTTTTTAATAATAGAACAGCTCCTAGGCTCCTTCCTAAAGTAATATCAGACTTCCCCTGTAACTACTCTATCATCCTTCCAGTATTTCTTCTCCAAGTCACATATGTAACCTCCAGAGCTGATAGTCCCAAATAAAGGCACCAGGAGCCACACCTCAAACTCAGACTCTAAATTGCTATCTTTCCAAGCTGTTATATTATCTGATTATCCATGAGTCCCTAAGTGGGGGGAAGAATTCTCTTCTAGGCTCTGTGCATTGCATTTAGTAATTCCCAATTTTAAAGTTCTTGTAAACAGCACTAACAATCACAGCAGCAATAATCACACTGGAAGCATTAGATGGTTTCCAATATAACTTTTACTGATGAATGGTGAAACAGATGAAAGTTCTTTACAATGTTTGATCTTTTAAATAAGATGTTACAAAGTCTTTAAGTAGTTTTGTGACTTTTCCCTTTGGAAAATTTATATGAATGATTCAGTTTAATTCCAATTGATATAAGTCCAATTTCTCTTTTTCTTCTATCAATTATGGGGTAGTTGTAAGCTCCCACCCTCCCAATTGATAGGGGTCATTGTTACTGCTCAATTTAGTCAAAGTCCATTTAGTAAAATTCCAATCACTCCTACGTCTCCTGAAGTTCTTATTTCTTCTTATTCATGGTATTTGATGAGCACCTCCAGTGCCGAAATGTACCTATGGCCAATATAGCCATGACCATAGGAGTCTCTACAGAAGAGAGCCATAGCTCTGCCATTTGCCAGTGAGAGTAGTGCAGCCAGCAGGGCCTCTGTAACAGAAAAAGCAGTGCAGTCCCGCCAAAATAGACAGTGTGGTTGGCGGAACTTTAGTAAGTGGAAAAGCAGCATGGCCCTGACAGCCATGCTGCTGATTCTGGCAGGGTCGCACTGCTTTTCTAGGTACTAAGGGCCTGCCATCCATGCTGTTGATTTCAAAGGGGCCTCACAGATGGAGGAGGAGCGTGCTCTGCCCTGTTCTGCCCTGCTGGAAGGAGTCCAAGGCCAGAGCTGGGTCAGATCCCATGGCCGGAAGTCGTTTCCTTGGCCACGAAGGCTGAAAAAGTAGACTGCTGCTCCCTGCTGCTTCAAGGAGGGAATGAGAGAGCATGTGTGTGTGTGTGTGTGTGTGCAAGAGAGAGAGAGAGCATGTGTGTGGGAGAGTGAAAAAGAGTGCATGTTTGTATGTGTTTGTGAGAGAGAGTGAGAGAGAGCGAGCATGTGTGTGGGAGAGAGAAAGAATGTGTATGTGTGGGGAGAGAGAGAGAGCATGGTTGCATGTGTGTGGGAGAGTGAGAGTATGCATCGGTGGGTGTGTGTGTGGGAGGGAGAGAGAGAGAGCATATGTGAGTATGTGTGTGGGAGAGTGCATATGTGTATGTGTCTGAGAGTCAACGTGTGTATGTGTGTGGGAGAGAGACAGAGCATGTGTAAGTGTGAGAGTGAGAGACAGCATGTGTGAATAAGAGAGTGAGAGAGAGCATGTGTATATGTGTGTAAAAGAAAAAGCAAGCATTGTGTATATGAGAGGGAGCATGTGTGTGCACAACAACCCAATTCCTCTCTGCCTGCTAATTCATGACAAATTCAGGCCATCTGAAATCAAAAATTTCTCAGGTATAGATAATGGTGATTTTTTAAAATCCTTATTAATTTTAATTATTGGATATTATTTGATGTGTCTAGTTTGAAATATTTTATTGCTGTTTGGAAAATTTTTATATGAGTTTTTAATTATTGAATGTTATTCTATTCATTAGTTTTGAATTATTCTTTTTATTGGTATGGTTTTAATAATTTTAATGTTTTATGAGTAATGCTTTTCTATTGTAGTAGTGCATACAAAATTTGGCTTGTTGCAGTTTCCAGTTCAGTTTTTGTCTGTACATTTCTATTTATACTTTATGGCCCCTCTATTTTGAATTTGTGGTTCTATCTGTATTTTTCATGTGTGACTGAAGTATTCCAATAGTGTAAAATTGCTAGATATACAATAGCTTGGCTTGTTCTGTTTTCCTAATAGGAGGTAGGGATGTGCAGGAGTACAAAATTTGTTTCGTTTTTCAGTTTGTTTTCAAGAGAGTTTTTCTTCATGAATTTCAATTTGTTAAATGTTTTATTTGTTTCTTTTGTTTAAAAAAAAAAGAATCAAACATTTAAAAAAAACAAAATTACAAACAAAAAAAGGATACGGGACATCCCAAGGCCTCCTAACCCCACCACCCATCCCTCCCAACTACACAAATGCTGGGCCAGGATCCCCCCAGCCCCCACTTACCTGGTCTGGTGGGGATTCGCTGGCGAGAACTAGGCCTAGGCTGAGGCAGCTCACAGAAACTTTGGCCTAGGCTCTACAAAACGCTGATGTTTGGAGGCCTGGTCCCAATGCTTCAGCCTAGGCCCGGCGCTGGGGCCTATGCAGGACACTGGGGCCTCAGCCTTGGCTAAAGCCCAGGCTGGAAGCAATCCTCTCCACACATCTTCTGCCATACATCAAAATCACGCCAGCCGCTGAGGAGGATGTGCTGGAGTTAATTAACTCCGGCATATGGCATCAGTTCAAGAACAAAGAAGAAGAAAGAAGATGAATGAAAAGGAGCATTGGGCCTGGGTCTGGGTCCTGGCCTAGGCCCCAGCATCAGGAGCTGACCTTCGGGTCAAGCCATGGCATTAGGCATGGGTCCGGGTCCTGGCCTAGGCCCAGGCATTGGGACCTGGGCTCCAGACTGGGCCCAGGCTGAGGCCTCAGCATAGGACCCGGCCTCTGGGCCAGGCCATGGCATCTGGCCTAGGCCCAGGCCTAAGCATCAGGACCTGTCCTCCAGACCAGCCCTGCCGTTGTGCCTGGGTCTAGCCAAGGCCCTGGTATCAGGAACCTTTCTTTGGACAGGGCCCCAGCATCGAGCCTGGGCCCGGGCTGAGGCCCAGGCATCAGGACATAGCCTTTCCACGGCATTGGAGCCCAATGGATCAAGTACTTGGGAGTCAGAAAATTCCCTGCCCTGGCAAAATTTTACAGGGCCACTGGGCATTTTCTTAGGTCTGGGCTGAGGCCCCAGTGTCAGGCCAGGCCTTGACTGAGACCCCGGTGTCACAATCTGGTGTAGGCCACGGCCCAACGCAACCATAATCTATGCCTAGGCAAGGCCTTGGATTTGGGCCTGGGTGTAAACCTTATGCATTCTTTTTAAAAGAATCAACAAACAGGAATTATTTAGTTTGGGGGCCTGCAATTCGTTTCACGGCCTCCCAAATAAATGCACATCCCTAATAGGAGGTATATTACTATTTTAGGTAAACACAAAGGAATAGATGCCTTAATCTTTTTCAATACTTTATTGAAGCAGAGATGTGTTCATAAAAATGCCCGACTCAGGCCAAGTTTTGCAGCTCAACAGTTGTTTTGCTTTGCTGATACACAATCATTGTTCATTGGATGATACTTCATTACTGTATTTTATTCATGATTTCGGAGCGTTTGAGCCCTTGAGGCAGCAGCTGTTGAGCTGCGAAACTTGGCCTGAGTTGGGCATTTTTATGAACACGTCTCTGCTTCAATAAAGTATTAAAAAAGATTAAGGCATCTATTCCTTTGTGTTTACCTGACGGCTACTATAGATCACCTACCTCTTTGTTTTCTTGGACCATCTCTTTTGAATATTACTATTTTAGGCCTGGTGTAAAATTTGCAGTGTTAACTTTCATATATAGAATTGTTGCTGTTTGAGTGCTGTTGTTTAGATGTATATAGTTTACTGCATTGTAATTCTGTTTTTTTATGGCTCTCTAAGGGTCATGCCAATGCCCAAGACACATTACAGTAGGCCTAATACTATATGAGTTCCAAGTGTCTCTTGCTTTTTTACAGGGTTTTCTGGTTGGCACCTCAGCAGTGCATGTAAATATAATATGCATATTGTAAGTGATATTTTTACCTAAGAAGACTATGCTTTGAATGTCCATTTTCATGTAAAATCTGCTATTATAAATGCATAATTTTTAATTATGTGAGATGATTTGATGAGGTAGAGTGTGCAATAGGGATGTGCATTCGTTTCCTACGTATTTGTAATCCGCAACGTATAGGGCCATGTTCATTGTATTTGTGGGGAAGTGACACGTATCGCGATTCCCCACAAATACAATGAATCTTTGCCGAATTATTCGGCCGTCTAAAGGTGCCAATATAAACAAACCTTCCACCCTCCTGACCCCTCCAAGACTTACCAAAATTCCCTGGTGGTCCAGCGGGGGTCCAGGAGCGACCTGCACTCGGGCCGTCAGCTGCCAGTATTCAAAATGGCGCCGATAGCCTTTGCCCTTACTATGTCACAGGGGCCTGCCATCCATTGCTCCTACCATGTGACAGGGGCTGACCAATGGCACCGGTAGCCCCTGTGACATAGAAGGTCAAAGGCTATTGGCGCCATTTTGAATACTGGCAGCCGAGGGCGTGAGTGCAGATGGCTCCCGGACCCCCCGCTGGACCACCAGGGAGTTTTGGTAAGTCTTGGGGGGGTCAGGAGGGTGGGGGGGTTGTACTTAATTCAATTTTAGCCGGGAAATGAATAAGAATTAACGCATGTACGTATCGGGGGGCCCCCCTTGCCGAATGCAACATATCTGCCCCCCAACTAATACGAATCCTGAATGCATCGTATGGTGTCCCTCTGCACATCCTATTGTGCAAGGTTGTAAGGTTTTCCTAGGGCGTATCAGCCGTGGGCATTTCTATAAAAACATTTAACAGAATCTCTCAACTTGCTGTATCACATGTTGTGCAATGGGTGAGGGTGCAGTTTTTAACTTGGGCATAGGCACCACATTGCCTGGCTACAGCTCTGAGCACCTCGGTTACTCTTCTCCTCTAATCTCTTTGAGATGATAATGAACCCAGTGATAGGGCCAGTGTCCTTTTCTCACCTTCACTCCTTCATCCAGCCTGAGACACACAAAACCTTTAGCTGGCATACACTGAGCCCATGGTCGAGTACTCCAGTATGTTAAAACAAAAGAGTCCAAAAAAAAAAGGGGGGGGGGGGGCGGAAACCAAAACATGAGATGAGGAGGGTGGAAAAACTATCTCAAAAAAGTATTAAAAAATACAGTTTTCCAGACATGATCTGCACTGTTTCAGACATAGTCCTTGAAAAGGGTGAAAGCTCTCTGGCTCTTTTTCTGATCCCATGTCTCAGTCCAGAGACCCCAGAGTCCTTCTTCCTTAAAATTAAGCAAAACTAGGGAAAAGCCATGGACATGCTGTCCACACTCTAAAATGGTGGCAGGAGTTTACTCTAAGAGCACATTATTCTAGCTTCCATATGGAGGAGCTACACATCCACATTAACTACTTTTCTACTTTCTCCTATAACAATGGTTACTGGTAAAGATCTATATCAAATACCAAAGGAGATGCAAGAATTAAGAGGTCCAAAACTTAATAACTGTATGTAGAAAAACAAAGTCTTTTTAATTCAAAACGGCAACTCCATTGCTCAACTGTCAAGCATAACAGTTCTCTTTAGGGTCCCCCGACACGGACCCCGTGTTTCGCCCGAAGGCTGCATCGGGAGGGACAAGTTAAATTCTTTGAAACTTAGATGCAGAGTAACATGCAGTTTCGTGAATGTTACTCTGCATCTAAGTTTCAAAGAATTTAACTTGTCCCTCCCGATGCAGCCTTCGGGCGAAACACGGGGTCCGTTTTGGGGGACCCTAAAGAGAACTGTTATGCTTGACAGTTGAGCAATGGAGTTGCCGTTTTGAATTAAAAAGACTTTGTTTTTCTACATACAATTATTAAGTTTTGGACCTCTTAATTCTTCTTGCATCTCCTTTGGTATTTGATATTGAGTATTTGGAGTGCATATTCTCGGCTCCAAGCCTTTGTGTTACTGGTAAAGATCTAACAGGATCTCTATACTCTCAACAAGGATTTGTAAAATTTGAGACAAAAGTCACAAATGTACCTTACAATACTCACAAAATATCACAATATAGAATCTTTTTTTAAATAATTAAGGAGAGTAAAAATGAAAATCCAATTCTGTTCTGGCTATGCACATTAGACACAACAGGCTCTACACCCTGGTATAGGCATTCACTGATGCAGGTCCATATTTCATCCTAGGAAAACAGTTAGTAATGAACATACAAGACTATAGGCATAGGAATCATCTAATACAATATAGAAACCATTAGACTCCATTTCACTTGAGAATTACCAAAATTTGGACAAACCTATAATCATCAATTAATTGAGAGTTTACCATCATTGGCCTGCATTGACCTGGTGTTAAGTACAAACCTCAAAACAGAAAATTATTCCTTACCTGCTAATTTTCGTTCCTGTAGTACCATGGACCAGTCCAGACGGTGGGTTATGTCCCCCGTCCAGCAGATGGAGTCAGAACAGAGCTCGAGAGTGGCACCTCATAGGCTAGCGCACCCTCTGCTGGAGCTCAGTATCATGAATAACAAAGCTGAAAATAGCCAGGTAAAGAAACAAGTTGGATCAAGAACCTGAAGTGAAACATCAAGAACAATAACAGGTGCGACCAGCAACCCAGGTCGCAACAGGCAAACTTGTGAGGAGCTGCAACCTCGAACAAAACAAGGTAGACGAGGAAAAATAGACAATAAGACAGTTATACAGTCAAAACCCGAGCAGGAGCTTAAAATCCCAGAGTGGTGGGCGTCTGGACTGGTCCATGGTACTACAGGAACGAAAATTAGCAGGTAAGGAATAATTTTCTTTTCCCTGTACGTACCAGGACCAGTCCAGACGGTGGGATGTACCAAAGCTTCCCTAAACCGGGTGGGCCCCCGAAAGCCCTGCTCGGAGGACCTGATCGCCAAAGTGGCCAGATCCCGAAGGAGCCAGGTGCAACCGATAGTGCCTGGCAAACGTATGCAGCGACTTCCATGTCGCCGCCCGGCAGATCTCCTGTGGCGAGACGGAACGAGACTCAGCCCAGGAAGTTGCCTGCGAGCGAGTAGAGTGAGCACGGACGCCCCTGGGTGGATCCCGACCAGAACCAATGTAGGCCGCCGAGATGGCATCCTTGAGCCAGCGGGCAATGGTCGTCTTTGATGCGGCGGCACCCTTCTTAGGTCCCGACCAGAGGACAAACAGATGATCGGAGACCCGGAAGTCATTGGTAACCTCCAAGTAGTGGAGGAGCACTCGCTTCACGTCCAGGTGTCGGAGAGCCCGAGACTCCTCTGGAGAGAATGCCGGGAGTTCAATTGTCTGGTTCAAATGAAACGGAGAAACCACCTTCGGCAGGAAGGCAGGCACTGTACGAAGCGAGATCCCGGCATCCGAAATACGTAGGTAGGGCTCCCTGCAGGATAGCGCTTGCAGTTCCGAGATACGACGGGCGGAGCATATCGCTAAGAGTAAGACCGTCTTCATGGTGAGATCCTTGAGAGTAGAACCTTGGAGAGGTTCGAAGGGAGCACCCGCCAGGGCCCGGAGCACTAGATTAAGATTCCACGACGGGCAGGGATCCCTGACCGGAGGCCGGACATGCTGAACTCCTTTCAGAAATCGGGCGATGTCCGGATGTTGAAGGAGAGAAGTCGTGGTCCGTACCAGGACATTCAAGGCCGCCACTTGCACTCTGAGAGAATTATACGCGAGGCCCTTATCCAAACCATCCTGTAAGAACTGAAGGATTAGAGAAACCGTCGCCTCCGTGGGCCGGGCCTCATGAGTGGAACACCAGGACTCGAAGACTTTCCACACTCGAACATAGGCAACCGAAGTGGAAGCCTTGCGGGCCTTAAGCATCGTCGAGATCACCGCCTCCGGATAGCCCCTGCGGCGGAGGCGGCGCCGCTCAAAAGCCATGCCGCAAGACAAAAGAGTTCTGCCTGGTCGAAAAATACCGGACCCTGGTGCAGGAGCCGGGGAAGGTGACCCAGACGAATCGGTCCGTCCACCGCCAGGAGTAGCAGGTCCGCGAACCAGGGACGTCGCGCCCATTCCGGAGCCACGAGAATCACGAGGCCCGTGTGGTTCTCTATCCTGCGAATGACCTTGCCCACTAAGGGCCAGGGAGGAAAGACATAGAGCAACTGGTCCGCTGGCCACGGCAGCACGAGAGCATCTACTCCCTCCGCGCCGCGCTCCCGTCTGCGACTGAAGAAGCGCGGGGCCTTGGTGTTGGCAGCCGTCGCCATTAAATCCAGTCGCGGCGTCCCCCAGCGGTGAACAAGGAGTTCCATCGCGTCGTCGGAGAGAGACCACTCGCCGGGGTCCAGCCGCTGCCAACTGAGGTAATCCGCTTGGATATTGTCCACCCCGGCAATGTGCGAGGCTGCGAGCCGGGCGAGATGGAGTTCCGCCCATGCCATCAGGAGAGTGGTTTCGGCGGAGACGTGCTCGCTCCTCGTTCCGCCCTGACGATTGATGTAAGCCACGGTGGTCGCGTTGTCGGAAAGAATTCGCACCTCCCTGTTCCGAATCAAAGGGAGAAAACGCTGGAGCGCTAGACGTACCGCCCTGGTCTCCAATCGATTGATCGGCCACCGAGACTCCTCCGAGGTCCACAGTCCCTGTGTGGCGCTGCGGTCGCAGACGGCGCCCCAGCCCATGAGGCTGGCATCCGTGGTCACCACCACCCAAGTGGGAATTTCGAGCGAAACGCCGCGAGCCAGGTGGGCCGGCACCAACCACCACTTGAGGCTGTCCCGAGCCGCCTGAGGAAGAGGCAGAATCACTTGATACTCCTGTGAGACCGGTTTCCAACGGGAAAGCAGCGACGCCTGCAGGGGACGCAGGTGTGCAAATGCCCAGGGCACCATGTCGATCGTGGAAGCCATCACACCCAGGAGCTGCAAATAATTCCAAGCGGTGGGGTCCCCCAAGGACGCGAACTGACGTATGTGCTCCCTTAAGGAGAGGGCCTTGTCTGACCGCAGGAACACCATGCCCTGTTGCGTGTCGAAGGTCGCGCCCAGGAAGTCCAAGCGTTGAGACGGCACGAGGGAACTCTTGTGGAGGTTCACGACCCAACCCAGGGAGCGCAGGACGTCTAAGACCCTGGCCACCGAGGCCTGTCCATGCGAGAAGGACTTTGCCCTCACCAGCCAGTCGTCCAGGTAGGGATGCACTAAGATCCCCTCCTTTCGAAGGGCCGCCGCCACTACCACCATGATCTTGGTGAAGGTCCGAGGAGCCGTCGCAAGTCCGAAGGGTAGGGCCCGAAACTGGAAATGCTGTCCGAGAATCTTGAAGCGAAGGTAACGCCGGTGGTCCGGACGTATGGGAATGTGTAGATACGCCTCCGTCAGATCCAAGGAAGCCAGGAACTCCCCCCGATGCACTGCGGCAATTACCGACCGCAGTGTCTCCATGCGAAAACGGCTGACCCGCAGGGACCGGTTGACCTCCTTCAAATCCAATATGGGCCGGAACGATCCGTCCTTTTTGGGAACTACGAAGTAGATGGAATAATGTCCCGAGCCCACCTCGGCGAAGGGGACGGGCACAATAGCCTCTATATCCTGGAGTCGGTCTAGAGTCTGCTGGACCGCCATTCTCTTGAGCTCGGAGCCGCATGGGGAGAAGAGGAACTTGTCCCGTGACGGACGGACAAACTCCAAGGCGTAGCCGTGCTGGATGGTGTCCAGGACCCACTGATCTGCGGTAATATTTGCCCACTCCTCGAAGAATTCCGTGAGTCGACCCCCGATGGGCGGACCGGAGGAGTGGGCCGCTCTGGCATCATTGGGTGGATTTGGCGGGGGGATTCCCCTGCCCCGAGCCCTCTCTCGCGGGCCTCCGCCCGCGAAAGGACCGCGACCAAGGCTGTGGCCTGCTGGGGGCTGCGCGAGGGCCCGGCTGCCGGTACGACCTGTAACGTCGCTGTGCCCTAGCTCTGGTTCTGGTGGAGGCAAACGCCCGATAGGGTCGCTGTCTATCCTCGGGTAAACGATGCACTGAGTTTTCTCCCAGCGATTTGATGATTTCATCCAGATCATTGCCAAAGAGAAACTTCCCCCGAAAAGGCAGGGATCCTAAACTCGACTTAGAAGAGGCGTCCGCCGACCAATTTCGAAGCCATAACAACCTCCGAGCGGCCACCACCGAGACCATGGACCGGGCCAGCACACGGAAGAGGTCATACAGAGCATCCGCCCCGTATGCAATGGCAGATTCTAGACTGTCGGCCTGAGCGGCCTCATCCGGAGGCAACTGCTGAGACGTCAGGAGCTGCTGAACCCAGAGTAGACTAGCCCTCTGAGTCAACGAAGTACACATGACGGCACGCATGCCTAGGGCCGAGACTTCAAACACTCGTTTGAGGAACGTTTCCAGCTTGCGGTCTTGCGTGTCCCGCAGGGCCGTCCCGCCAGTGACCGGGATCGTCGTCCTCTTCGTCACCGCTGATACCGCCGAGTCCACCTTAGGAAACCGGACGAGATCCAAGAAATCCTCCGGCAGCGGATACAATTTTTCCATGGCACGGGAGACCCTCAATGACGCTTCGGGGGCGTCCCATTCCCCCGTAAGTAGCTGCAGGAAGGATTCATGTACCGGGAAAGCCTTCGCCCGAGGCCTGAGGGCGGCTAGAACTGGATCTCCTTTCTTGGAACACGTCGCAACTGCCGGAGCCACCGGTGCTGGAGGGTCCGGCGGCGGATCCAAATCCAGCTCTTGCAGAGTCTGTTGGAGCAGATCCTGCAGCTCTTCCCTGTGGAAGATTCGTAGGGCGCGCGGGTCGTCGCCTTCCGCTTGGCCATCCAGTTGCGCCGGATCCGGAGGGTCCGAGGGGTCACATGCCGTCGAGGGAGCCGCTCCCACAGCACGAGGCGGGGATGGCAGAGCAGAGGTCCCTGGAACCGCCCCAGCCGGACTCCGAGGCCCGGAGGGTGGTAAAGCTAGCTTAGGGATCTTGGGAGGAGCCGGTCCTGCTGCAGCGCCCCCCGGATCAGACAGGCCCTGTAAATATGCCATGTGCATTTTTAAAATAAAATCTGGTGAGAAAAACGGCAGACCGGGGGGCGCGCCCGAAGTAGATGACTCTTGAGGCAGACGCGCCGGCAGGCCCTCCTCGGAGCTACGAGGGAGGCGAGGTACGCCCCGAGCTGCAGAATTCTCCTCCTGGCCGTTTGCCGCGCCAGGGTCCCCCTCCAAAATGGCCGCCATTCCCGCCCTCGGCGGGGAAATGGCCGGCCCACGCTTCCCGGGCTGCGGGGAGGGGGGCGTCGGGAGAGACCCCGAGCCGTGCGCGGCGTCTTCCTCTCCTGGAAGGCAGCGCGGGCAAACCCCCTCCCTCGAGAGACGCGACCCCTGCTCTCCGCAGGACTCGCAACGAGCGAAGCGCGGCATCGGAACGCCGCGACGAGAAGGACGCCTCGGGGGGGGCCGAAAAAGGATCGCACCGCGGGGGGGCCGAAATGGCCTGCACAACCTGCCCAAACAGTCCTCAGGCACCGGCGGGAAAAACCCCCTGCCGGCGCGCCCAGGCCCGAGAGAGATGTGCCGGGCCGCGGGACTGACAGCAAAAGAATGCCGAAGCCGGCTCCACCGGCTGAAGAGCGCTGAAAGGCAAAAGTACAAAAATTCAACCCTTACCCAAAACGTGAGTAGAGAACAGCAGGAGGAGGCAGAATAGAAATCGGAAGGCACGCCTCCTCAAAAATTTGCAGTGAAAACTTATTTATTTTTTTTTTAAACTTGATCCAACCTGTTACCAGAATAAAGAAATGACAGGAAGAGAACTCAAAGAAGAGCAAAAACAAGTACGAAAACCTGTCACTCTGGGGAAGCTCTGGTTTCCCCAACTCACATCTGCTGGAGTCAGAAAGATACTGAGCTCCAGCAGAGGGTGCGCTAGCCTATGAGGTGCCACTCTCGAGCTCTGTTCTGACTCCATCTGCTGGACGGGGGACATAACCCACCGTCTGGACTGGTCCTGGTACGTACAGGGAACCTCCTGTTCTGTGTCATCCAGTCTCCAAATGGGATACCAAACAAAATAAGTGGCACAGAGGAACATTTCTGTCACTCTTGCCTCTCGGCCCTATGGATGGAATGTTTCAGAAAATGCTTAACTGTAACATGCTGCCGTCTTACAATGTACTGCCACTACAGTGTTAGGGTTAAGCTTTATCACAGTTAATATAGTGGTATTCTCTCACTATACCTGAAATAAAAATCCAGTTAAATGATGATATCTACATATTGCAATTAAATTAACCATACTTCCAACATGAGACATGTAGATGGACTCCATCCCAACCTAGAAGAGAATAGAAAAGTGTCAAACAGTAGACAATTTCCACTTCATCTCCTTCTTCCAAATGTTAATCACAGTTTTCTCAGGATTACACCACCTAAAGAAAACTAATAATTATAATTAAACATAAAAATAGAAGAAATCTCTTATTCTGGCCAGGAACAAGAAACATCCTAGAAGAAAATGTATAATCCTATCGGTTCTAAATATTCTTTCCCACAAACACCCAATAAACGTCATACTTCTGGATTGGAGCTTTCCTGTCACTAATATTTTGCCCCAAAGTATTTTTCATACGCTAGGAGTAACAGGAGGAGTTAGTGTATTTGGGATTACTCCCATTTCTTTAACCCCGCCTTTTTGGGGGAGAGGCACATTGTTGGGTTTATAATCCTTGGGAGCATGCCCAATGGGTTAGAGAGGTGAGGAGAGAAGAAGGAAGGAAGTAGAGGAGTGAGGAGAGAAGAAGAGAAGGTTGGAGGAGTAGGAGAGCGGCTACAGATCACCCCTTGATCTTGAGCAGAGTTGAATTTGGAGAGAGAAGGAAGAATTTGGAGAGCTGTTTTTGAGATTCATCCAGAGTCTCCTCTAGAGGAGAAGTCACTTTTTTGGAAATTTTTGTATTGGATCTTGTCTGAAGGGAAAGGTTGCTCCCCTATCTCCCTGAGGATTGGGATTAAGAACTTGTTTTGCCCAAATGTACAGTCAAGCAAAGGTGAAGAGAGATTTGGAAACTTTTGAAGAAGAATCAAGAGACTCAACTTTTGGATAACTGGATTACAGTTTTGAAGGTTGGAAAACCTTTTTGAATTTTTTGGACTTGGGGATATTTTTCCAGTTGTTGTTTGGTTAATGGTGGATCTATGCTTTAGCTATTCCACCCACACTCTTTAGGAAATCTTTTCTCAGGATGAAGGTGCAAGAGCCAGAAGGGAAGTAAGGAAAGCAAGAATGGACAGAGAAACCATTTGATTTTTTTGTTGACCATTAGACATATAGTGATTCTTATTTTTATGATCTTGGCATGGATCCTCTTCTTTAAATTACAGTAAAGACTATCCTCTATCTTTTATAAAACATCCACATGATAATTAAATACTCTTAAATTTCTTCGGTAGATGTTAGCTGTAAAGAGAATAAAAGTTAGTAAAATACAGTAGCTGCAGCTAATGCTCTCCATACAATTTAAATAAAATGATATTAGTGGAAAGAAAATGATCTTAAACAATTGTCAAGTTAGAAATCTTTTTCAGAATTTTATTAATTTTTGTAGAATGTTTTTTTTCCCAAACATAACATAAAATATTCAACTAGTCATTTCACATTACGTAAATAATAATCACTGCACAAATTCAACAATCATTGCACTTCCAAATGATTAGTAACAAAAATGAAAAGTCAAACAAATTAAAATGGTATATAGCAAAAAAACCCAAAAAAACCTAAGAGTCCAGGTGTATGGAGTAAATGTCCAAACCTGGTTGTAGGTGTCATTTTGACCTGCAGCTCTTCTAACACAATGCAGTACCCAGGGCATCTGATAGTTAAAGTATAGTCCAAGTTAACAGTCTAAATTCAGTGTTCTAACAAATTCAATTGTATTTAATTGACCTAAGGATGATATCTGATCTACCCAGTCAGGTATATTCTGCTAAGGATCTGCAGATGAGACAAAAGAGAAAACGCATACAAACCCAGCAAAGCATAATGATTTTAACTAATTAATTAAAAGTCCAGTCCTTGAAGAAAGTTAAGATAAACACTTCAAAAGGCAGGTAATGCTCTGGATGGAGCTTCCTAATGATGGTACTAACTGGAATAATCTTTTCCTCATTCATATCACAATGCACCCCACTGGGAAGCACATACATTATGCAATGCTTGTGGATGTTGTGACCTTGCTTTATCTCCTTCCCATGCATTTCTACCATCTTCTGGAACATGGTGTGGTATTCAGTATATACCTTATCCTTTAAAAGTTACTGCTCTCTGTATTCTCTCAGCCACTGATGTCTCCAGCATTCTATAAAGTCCATGATGTTAAGTGGTGCACATTGATACTAAGTTCCAAACAACATTTGTACCCTTTCCACAATGATCTGAACCGCTTGTGACAGCCAAATTAGTTTTCGGGTGGTTAGGTAGATTTCCTGGACTCACTCAGTGACCATTTTTTCAAGCATCTAGCAAAAATACATTGGAAAGGTCTACTTCGGGGGTGTGATGATAATTCACTGGATCCCTTCAGAGATCCCCAAAGGCATGGACTGGATTAGTCCCTTACCCTGAAGGAAGAAAAACTTCCACAAGGGCTCTGAGTTCCTCTCCAACTTCCCTTACTGATTCCAGAAGAGGATGTATAGCCAGGTTATTTTGCCAAGTCCACCATCTGAAGACTAGGTGATAGCAATGGTGGATTTTTTCTGGTCTTGGGGCTAGTATCACTGGCTGATGTCAAAGAAACTTCCATTTGACTCCAGTTCTCTAAAGCTTAGCCTACTGTTGAATGGCTCCCAGTGAAATGACAGGCAAAGACTTTTGTTGTTGCAGCTCACGTTCATGCACTTGCTTAGATGACTGGAGCCCCTCCCTAGGGATCGCTGTAAAGAGAATGGCGACAGTTCCATAGTAATAGGACCTAAAGCTGGTTCGGATAGGAACCTAATCCCCTTCATGGGCCTCCTCCTTCTATGACTGTAACTCCTTCCTGTTTCCCCAAGCAAGGGAAAAGGTGCTTCAAATGTGCTGCAGAAAGTCAGTACCGCAGCCTCAGCAGATACAGTAGTAGTAAAGTCTTATGGACTGACTGGTTCAAGTTCAGCATAACTGCAACACACTACCGGCCTCTGGGAATACCGATGCATGACCTCGAGGATCCTGTAGACACAACAGTGGCTGCCTTAGTGAATGGTGAGGGGAAGAGGTGTCATTGGAAACTTCACAAATAAATAACCTGGCTTGGCATCCCTTACACTAGAGAAGTGCTGGCAACCATTGTTGTCACATATGTCAACAGCTACACTTGTAACTAATATGCAGAACAGCATCACGGAGAACCAACCAAACTCTTCCATGGACCCGATAAGTGTTCAGATTCTCAAATTTATTATCTCTGGACATATTTGCAGTCTGACTTATGCAGCTTTCTGGATGGCAATAAGGCCTTCAGAACACAGCACCCAATGGCACTTCTCATCCCAGATCAGCCATGTTGAGTATGAAAATGGACTTGTTTTCTCAGCAGTCTCACATACAGGATCATGAAACTGTTGAATGGCTTCAGCAATCCCATGTAGGGAATCACAGCAGGAATGGCAAAGTCTGGTTTTAGACAAAACTCTTTCTCCAACACAAGTGGATCCCGGCACAACTCAGCCTGCTCTTCTCCCTCAGTCTGAGCCACATCCAAGTCCTCATGCTTTTCTCACTCAATAGGGAAAACATCATCATCAGGGTGAGTCTGATGATGCAGTACTCCATTTCAGTTTGTTTCAATTGGTCAGTAAATGATGGCATTCAATAACAACAGTCTGACATGCGCAGTTCAATGTTCTTCATGCTACTTTTGCATGCTTTACTATCAAAGACGATCCCACAGCAGGAAAAGCAGCCATTTTAATTCAATGTCACAGTTAGCTAAAACACTGCGCTTTTGACTCAAAATTCAGCAAAAATGTTTGAAAACAATTCAAAACATATTTTCTTCATATAAAATCAGTTGTGCAATGCAAACAAAGTCACTGTTTGGGTGCCAAAACTGTGAAGCCCCTGGGCTAATAGTCCTGGATAAAAGCCCCAGGAACCACACCTCAAACTCAGTCTCTTAAATTCTGTCTTCCCAAGCTGTTATATTATCCGAATGTCCATAATTCCCTGAGCAGGGAGAATAATTCTCTTCTAGGCCCTGTGCATTGCACTTAGTAAATCCCAATTTTAAAGTTCTTGTAAACAGCACTAACGATCACAGCAGCAATAATCACACTGGAAGCATTAGATGGTTTCCAGCATAACTTTAACAGATGAATGGTCAAACTGATGAAAGTTCTTTACAGCATTTGATGTTTCAAATAAGATATTAAAAAGTCTTTAAGTAGATTTGTGACCTTCTTTCTTTGTAGAAAATGTATATGAATGGTTCATTTTAATTTCAATTGATAAGTCTAGTTTCTCTTCTTCTCCAATCCATCAATCATGGGGCAGTTATAAGCTCTCTCCCAATTGATAGGAGTGGCTTTTATTGCCCAATTTAGACAAAGTCCATTTAGAAAAATCCTAATCACTCCTACCTCTCCTATCGTTCTTCTTCCTTCCTCTTACTCATGGTATTTGATGACCACCTTGGTCACTCCTTTTCTTCTCTGATCTCCTTGAGATAATAATGATTTATTTATTTATTTATTTATTTGAAGATTTTTATATACCGACATTCGTTGGCACATCATGTCGGTTTACATGGAACTGTATTAACAAAGAAAGAGAAATACATGAAACTGATGCGGTCATAATAATACAGGGAAAAGAAATTCAAGGGAATAATAAATACAGGAAATAAACAGTATGCGAGGTGCAACAGCTGAAAAGTTACAAATACAACTGGAAGTATACAAAAAAACAAGAGAAGCATCAATAAGATAAAATACAACTGGAAGTATACAAAAAACAAGAGCGGCATCAATATCGTGCGGCGAGGTTCCCGGAGGGTACAGGGGAGGGGAGAAGGGGAAAGGCAAGGGGAGGGAGAGAGTAAGCTAAGAAGGGGGGAGCCTTATAAGGAGAAAAAAAACCAAGGTCGTGCAGGAGGGGAGGGGAGGGGGTGTGGGAGGTGGGAACAGTAGATATTAGAGATTAGGTAAATGCTTGCTTAAAGAGCCAGGTTTTGAGTTTTTTTTCTTAAATTTCAGAGTGCATTGTTCAAGCCGCAGTTCGGCTGGCATGGAATTCCAGGTTGAAGGACTTGCAATGGAAAGTGCACGTTCTTTTGTGGTGTTAAGGTGGGAAAGCTTAGGGGAGGGTGTGCATAGGGTACCTTTATAGGAGGATCTGGTTGTTCTGTTAGTGGTGTGGAATTGAATGGAGTCATTAAGCCATCGCATGCTCTGGTTGTGTAGAGTTTTGTGAATGATAGAGAGGGTCTTGTAGATGATACGGTAGTAGATGGGGAGCCAGTGGAGATATCTGAGGATGGGGGTGATATGATCTTTTTTACGGGCATTTGTAAGTATTCTGGCAGCGGAGTTTTGTAGCATTTGAAAGGGTTTAATAGAGGTTTTGGGGAGGCCTAGGAGTAGGGAGTTGCAATAATCGATTTTGGAAAAAATAGTGGCTTGTAGTACAGTGCGGAAATCGTTAAGGTGGAGGAGTGGTCTAAGTTTCTTTAGCATGTTCAGTTTGAAATAGCATTCCTTCATAGTCGAGCCAATGAATTATTTTAGGTTTAGGTGGTTATCTATGATAGCACCAAGGTCTCGTACATGCAGGGAGAAAGTAGTAGCCTGGGGTTGAGAGTTTATGGAGTTGTGGGGAGGCGAGATGATAATAAGTTCTGTTTTGGAGGTATTAAGGGCAAGATTCAGGTTGGTGAGGAGGCTGTTGATCAATGATAGGGTGTGTTCCCAGGTTTTAAGGACATTGGGTAAAGAGTCTGTGATGGGGATAAGGATTTGGACGTCGTCTGCATAAATAAAGTGTGTGAGGCCTAATTCTGAGAGGAATTGGCATAGGGGTAACAAGTAGATATTGAAGTGGGTAGAGGATAGTGAGGAGCCTTGGGGAATGCCCCTGGATAGGTGGATCGGTTTAGATTCCCTGTTGTCTATTCTGACATTGTAGAGTCTGTTGTCTAGATATGATTTAAACCATTGGAGGGAGGTTCCAGATTTGCCAATTTCTGTGAGACGAGTTAAGAGGATGTTATGGTTTACAGTATCAAAGGCGGTGGAAATGTCTAGCAGAACAAGTAAGTATGAGTGGCCCTTGTCGAAACATTTTAGTATGGTGTCAGTTAGAGAAAGTAGGAGGGTCTCGGTACTAAAGAATTTGCGGAATCCGAATTGGGAGGGGAAGAGGATATTGTGTTTTTCAAGGTGGTCTGCAATGATAGGTCCGAACAGTCTCCTTTTCTAACCTTCGGTCCTTCATCCAGGAATGAATGAAAACCCACTCTTCATTACAGTTCACCTGTGTTCTCAGACTGAGACACACTATGGGGTGGATTTTCAAACCGCGCGATTTGGCGTACTTTTGCTGGCGCATCAGGCGCAAGCAAAAGTACGCGGGATTTTAGTAGATACGTGCGTAGCCGCGCGTATCCGCTAAAATCCTGGATCGGCACGCGCAAGGCTATCAATTCCGTATAGCCGGCACGCGCCAAGCCGCGCAGCCTACCCCCGTTCCCTCCGAGGCCGCTCCGAAATCGGAGCGGCCTCGGAGGGAACTTTCTTTTGCCCTCCCCTCACCTTCCCCTCCCTTCCCCTACCTAACCCACCCGCCCGGCCCTGTCTAAACCCCCCCTTACCTTTGTCGGGGGATTTACGCCTCCCGGAGGGAGACGTAAATCCCCGCGCGCCGGGACGTGACCTGGGGGCGGGTCCGGAGGGCATGGCCACGCCCCCGGGCCCGCCCCAAAACGCTGCCGACACGCCCCGAAAACGGCGCGGCGCTCGGCCCCGCCCCCGACACGCCCCCTCCGAAAACCCCGGGACTTACGCGAGTCCCGGGGCTCTGCGCGCGCCGGTAGGCCTATGTAAAATAGGCTCACCGGCGCGCAGGGCCCTGCTCGCCTAAATCCGCCCGGATTTGAGCGGATTTAGGCGAGCAGGGCTCTTAAAATCCGCCCCTATGCCTTTAGTTGGTTGAGTACTCAGTTATGTTAAAACACAAAAGAGTAAAAAAAAACAGAGAAACCAAAATATGAGATGAGGAGGGTGGAAAAACTCCTATGTCAGGAATCACAAAACATTAACAGGTTTCCAGACATGGTCTGTACTGTTTCAGACACAGTCCTTCAAAAGGCTGAAAGCTCTCCATCTTATTTTCTGAACCCAGGTCTCAATCCAGAGACCTCAGAGGTCTTCCTCCTGAAAATTAAACAAAACCAGAGACATATATAGTTGTGCTGTCCCTGGATGGGTCAGCTAAAAATTCCACACCCTAAAGTGGTGACAGGGGTATATATATTCTAAGAGAAGACCATTCTAGGTTCCCAGAAAGGGGAGCTACACACCCACATTAACTACTTTTCTACTTCCCCCTATAACAATGGAATATTCCTCATGGTTTCTAACAGGATCTCTACACATGTCTACAAAGGTGAACAAGCTTTGTGCAGTTTGGACTGCAACAGAGCTTTAGCTTTCTAACTGAAGTGGACTGAAACCCTTAGAAAATGTCCCTAGCTTTTTGTTTCTTTCAAGCCAAACTGTCTCAGAGTTTCTATTGCCAAACACATAGAGGTCCATAGTCAACCATTGTGCAGTGGCTAGTTATACAGATAAACCTACTAGGGATGTGCAGCAGGGACGGATTCGTCCCATTCAGTATTCGTATTCGTCGGGACCCAAATCCGTTGCATCCGTTCTCGGGGGACCACAATCCGTTCATTAGTTACATATGTATTCGTTTCCCAAAAAAAACCAAAACCCATCCCAACCCTTTAAATTTAATTAACTACAACCCCTGCACCTCCGCGATGCGATTGCTGCCGGTGTCGCGCCAGATAAGTACACCATAAAAGGTGAAGTTATTTGGTGCAAAATTGACAGCAATAAAAGTGCTTACCTTTCGCTGTCGGCGCAGTCTTCGCAGCGTCAGCCCCGGTGCCGCCCCAACTCCTCCTCTTCCGGGGCTGACGCCGCCCTGACTCCGCCCCCATCTTGCTATCGCATGCGATAAGGGGCTTTTCGCGTGTGAAACGTCCCTTATCGCGTGTGATCCGCTTAGTAAATGACCCCCTTAGCCAGATAAGTTATCCAGCTAACTTTGAATATCAGAGTAAGCCGGATAAGTAATCTAGCTAACTCAGCTCCTCCCTGGTACACCCTTGCCCCACCCACCACTTAGCTAGATAAGTAGTTATCATGGTTAAGTGGCAAACACTGATTCTGGGCACATATTTAGCTGCTGGCACTTTGCCGGGTAGTTGAAACGTATCTGGCTCTGTGGCTTTTGAGTATGAACCTCACACTGTCTAACTGGATAGCAGATTGCATCTCTTTTTGTTATGCTTGCAGAACAGTTTTCTTTATGAGCAATTTATATATGACCGTAAATAAATAAACAACTACCCAGATAGACTATTGTCAAAGGTCATAGTATCAGAATCATGGTAGCATTGGTGCTCATCTAAGATCAGTCTGCAAGGAAGAGATCTGCAAAGCTACAATATGGAGTTTAAGCCACACATTCACATCTCTTTACTATTTGGATAGGGGCTCCCAACATGGCAGATTTGTCCTGAAAGATTTATTTTGAGGTTTTGAATCCAACTCCATCTATCTTAGCGCCCCTTATTTTTATTTCCAGGCTGCTTTCCCAAAAAACATTTTTTCTACAAAATGGGCTGTTACCAACAAAAACATTGGCCGTTGGCACTCTTAATGTTGTATTTTTGCCTTTTTGTTTTTAGGCAGCCTGAAGCTATGGATTTTCCACCAGTGAGCACTCTCAGATCCTGCTTGTCCTCAGAGAAAATGAGAACAAGCCTGCATATGCTCAGTAGAGTTTTGATAGCTCTAGAGCCTTGGATTGCATCTAGCCAGTCAGGTTTTCAGGATAGCTGCAGTAAATATGCATAAGATAGATTTTCATGCATTGCCTCCATTGTAGGTAAATTCATCTTATGCATATTGATTGTGGATATCCTGAAAACTTGATTGGCTAGGTGTGTCCCGAGGCTTGGGTTGAGAACCCCTGCTCTAGAAACTATGAAGTTAGATAGCAGCCAGACTCTTTCTGATGACATTACCCACCTATAAGCACTTACATCCTATTGTCCTCTGAACACTTGCTACATGTATATAACTTTCATTTTCCTTTCACCCTGTTAATTGGCTATTCAAAATGTAACGTGCCATGTACTTCCAGAGAAGTAAAGGGATTTAATTTGTTAGATAAAAATGATTCACCAGACAGTGACACAGAGACCGGGGGGACCTTTTCCTCAGTTGAGAATATGATGTGGATTTTGGAGAACAGGTTTATTTTTAAGAATAATTGGTGGTTCATTAATCAGAAGATCATCGTTGCTCAGAGGAGAGTTCTGATCTGTGTTCACAAAATTAGGGATGTTAAACTTGGCAAGACAGTTCAACTCCTCTTCCAGTTTACAATTTCTGACCACTTCCTGGATGCGGATGTTGCTCTCCAGACCTGAGTTCTTGCTGCTTGGCTTGGCTCTGTCCAGCTGCTCTACTTCATTAATGTAACAATGAAAAAGAGACCGTGACTCCTCTGTAACTTGACGAGAGAAGATGCGGTCTGACTCCAAAGGCCGTGCGAAGTCTGCAACAAAGCTGTTCATGTGAAACCGTTTTTCAGAAGGATCCCCATTTCTAGGAAGCAAAGCAAACAAGAAATTTGAAAAAAACTCTCTCTTAACGAAGAAATAAATGAAGTTATGAAATCTCACAAAATATACATAATAGTACAAAATGTAATTTCAACTATTTTTAATATGGTTGTTTTTGCTGAGTTTGCTCATATCTATTTTCATACAGCTGTGTGATTAATGGAAAATGAAAGATGACACCACAATACTTTATCCAGTGATGTTAAAGAAATGCTGGAGAAATATATTTTACGTTCACTGTAAAGCACAAAGTTTTGTTTCTATTTTATAGGATTGTTTGATAACTCTGCAGGTAGTTTCCCTTTGGAACTTAGCTACACAATGCATGTGGACAAATGAAGATTGCCCCTATATCAAATGCTCTATATTGTTTTTTGACCAGGAGAGCATCAAATCAATAATCCTATGAAACACAAAACTTGCATTTTAGTTGCATTGTAAAGCACAATTAAAAGTTATTGGATAAAGTAGCATGGTTGCTGTGTTAGTCCATTTGAATGAAAAAAACCAAATGAGCAAGCTTCCCGAAAAATGCCAGCAGGAATACATTTCCACCTGCTATTTGTATGGGTGGCCAACAGGGGGTAAAACAGCAGGCCTAGATAGTGTTTTCAAAAGCCATGCAGGCTATCTTCCTTCTCTAATCTATGTGCCACACAGCCCCGGGAACACCTCCTTTTAATCCCGCTGTAAGTACACGGATTGTGAAAACTCACACATGCTTTTAGCCACTCTGAGGAGGACAAATTTCAACAACTTAATCTACTCCTTTTGAAATTGCTCTTATAAAGTGTTTGGATAAAAGAGCAGATGTGCTAAAGGGTTTTTCTCATTTTGCGTCTATGGGGGAGGGGGGAATTTAGTAACTTGGTCCAAAATTCCTATTTTGGCAGCAGGGTGGAAACTTTTATATAATGCAATCCGTGAAAATAATGTATGGCGTACTTTACCCTGTAGTGTAATTACAGCAAGAACAGTGTAACTTATCTGAACCTCTTTTGGCTATGTTGAAAAGTCTTCATTTGCTCTCTAGACTTCTATTGTGTGAAATCTGTAAGCATGTAAAAAGTGACGCACTGCAGGAAGCCACTGCAGGACACAATGTCCTGCAGTGCCCACTGGAATCTTTATGGCAGAATGAGAATATGCTGCCAACTGAATATCTCCAAATATTTGTCCATTTGCACTGTCCAGAAAATTTCCCAAACATATCAATGGCCAGCACACATATGAAAGTATTGCAAACAAGCCTGATAAAAGGACATTATAGGAAACAAAGTCCAGAAGTTTTTTTATTTGTTTACTGATTTTGTATACCATCATTCAGTGAAGCCATCACAACAGTTTACAAGATGTTATAGTTAATTCAGCTTAATATCCTAATACATGACAAGTGAGTTTGAAAAATATATTTATTAGGTCATAAGAATATTTAAATATTCCTCTAAAAATACCAGGCTTCTTTCCTCTTTTCAGATCACATTCAATATGTGAATTTGCTGTACCCTCTAATCTGCTTATTAAGTCACACTGCATATAATGAGGATAATTTTCGAACAACTTCATGCGGCTGCATAGGACATGGCTGCACGGAAATCTACAATAGTATTTTATAACTTGCGTGTATCAGATACATCTAACCCCCAACATACACAAGCATGTATGTTTACTTGTGAACACTTGCAATGCTTTGAAAGCGAGTATTTCAATGCACTGAATGAGTGCACTGTTCCTACCAATTTTTTTAATATATGCATCTGTGTGATGGACCCTCCGGTTGCGACACCAGTAGGACCTAGTTGAGCCCTTTGTTCAACTATAGAGAGAGAGAGAGAATAGGTCAGAGTGGAGGGAGGAACTATTTGAATGCAGCCCCTCCTTCTGTGAGGACTGGAATGGCCAGCCCACTTGAGACAATATTTATCTGTGCCCTTGCTACAGCTTGGGAAGCAGTCCTTTTAGGTTAGCACAGGATGCAGAGGTGGTAGGAATTTACCTTTTGTTATTTTACAGGCCCAGTCGGTAAGGCAGGCTAACCCAGGCTGTTGGAGGAAGGGTCTTCCTTTCAGTCTACTCAATAGCCGGTTGGGATATCCCTCTGGGTCTAAGTTTAGGGATTTTTGAGATTTTTATTAGGGGCTTCACTGGACACTTGGGCCTGTCTTACACACAGGGATTGGGGAGCCCTGCATGTGAACTGCCCAGGGATAGGGAGGATACACCCCTGAAGTGGTGGGGACCTGCTATGAGGAGGGGACTCCGCTGTTAGTTTCTGTTTCTTTTGGGAGAAGAACACTTTTATTAGAAGATCCAGGAGGAAGGTTTTTGGCTGCCCCTTCCTTCCTGCTAGAAGCAAGAGAACTGCTTGTTTCAAAGAGGGACCCTTATATCAAGGATCCAGAGAGAATACTAAAGAGACTGTGTAAGATCAAGGAGATCCTGAAGATCTGCTGACCATGAGGAAAGGAAATAACATCACTGGGGACCCCCATCCAGTGTTCACCACCCTGGGAACAGAAAGAGAAGATTTACTCTCCCTGCCATATACTTTGCTATTCTTATCAGCTTGGAAGGGGTTTTGACCATCCTAAAGACCCTGCCCATCTGGGAGCTCCACTTCACTTTAAACTAAGAGATTGGATGTCTTCCTTGTCCTGATATAAGTGAGTCCTGCACAGATAGACGGAAGAGACTGTTAAGGAATTGAAAAGAGATTTCTGTGGTGCTACAGTTTGAGTTTTGTGACATTCACCATCAGTGTTTAACAGTAAAGATTTTTATTTTGGACACTAACCAAGTGGCTCCAGAGTATTTATTTCTGCACTCACTGCACCCACAACAGAGACCAGTATCCTCCTCAGGGGAAACACAAGGAAATGTGTAAGAAAACCACCCCTGTCATATCAGGACCTGAGAGGACTCCTTTCTTCCCCCAGTCCAGAGAGCCCACACCTTGGGAAGTAGAGGAGATACAAGAACGAGTCAGGTTTCCTGCCCCAAAGAGTATAAATAACTTTATGGCCTCACCCATGCTAGACCTGCACACCAGGGAGGGGTTACACATGCATATTTTACGTGTGAAAAAAAGTAGCGCTTGCTCGTTTAAAACCCGAGTTATGTGCAAAAGTCGATATATTTTAACACATGGGTGCATAATTGAAATTACCAGTTTTCCAATGCCTCCACCAGTTCACCCAGTCTTTCTACAGGTCATCGACACCATCCTGGCTCTTCAGCCTCAACATCCCCCATTTCACCAAGATCCTCTTACCTTGTCAATATTTCACTTTTAAAGCCTTTACATTCACTTATTCCAGGTATACAGCAGGTGTATCTATATGCGAGAAGTTGCCAAATCTACATATGTAAATCTCTTAAAAAATAGCAATTTACACACTTAAGTGCTGGCCCCAGCCAGGAATGCTCCCGGAAAGCCCCTTTTTTTTACGTGTAGATTTACTCACACACCCTTACTTTCACGTGTATTTTGTAAGTTTCTAAAATAGCCTATGTGCAAGTATTCCCTATTTACATGCGTATATGCTGATTTTTCCACACAAAACTTTTGAAAATTCAGCTTTAAGATTATTAAACTGGCTACAGGTAACTACTTGGCATCACCTGAAGTTCTGCTACAAACTAGCTGCATCATTCATCAAAATGCGTTATGGCATTAATGCACGCAATAATGCGTTAACGTGTGCGTTAACGCCATAACGCATGTGAAAAACACTGTAGTGCATGGTGTGAATGCACGTTTTTGAGAGGGTGGGATCGGGAAGGAGTTTTGGATGGGAATTAGTTAAATTAGGGGCGATATCGAATTGTGCAATAGCATAATGCATATTATCGCATGGTTTTAATGCTGGAAATAAAAACACCTTTTCCCTGGTGTTAAGCTGTGCGATATGCTCAAAATGGCCATATTGCAATTTGTGATAAATTTTGGGAATTGCATTTTGGCCATTTCTGGGCAGGGAGTGGGAGTGGAGTGGAGAGGAGAAGAGTGAGTGTGAGAGAGAGAAGGCCTCTGGGGAGCGTGTCACTGTGTGCACCTAATATCTTTATAGGAGATATAAATATACCACCATCAACACCTCACCTCGACCTATTAGGTGGCCCTCCTACTAGGAGGGCCTTGTAGATACTCTCTCTCTCATATCCCCCTACCCCCCCCCCCCCCCCTTAGTGCAGGATACAATATACTGATGCAAAGCAATAAGTTATTGCGCCATGCAGTAACTCAAAACTTTCCATAAACACAACCCTTTTCATTATCAATGCATTACTAACACTTTTTGATGAATGATGGGGTAGGTGCAGCATTATTTATTTGTAGTGTTGGTTACTAGTATTTTCCGCTGTGCTGCTGATGGAGTATAGTCACTATGTTAATTTATTTTCTTCATTTGGACTGCACTTGGCTCATGCTTTTTATTAGTAGTGTAGGGAGAGTTACAGCCATACACAATATTTGTTGATTTAGGTAAAGTTAGTTTTTAGGTACATGTTTTTATGTTCTGGTGCTACAAATTGATTTTTGCTGCTATTTTAAATCTGTGATTCACCCTTTCTTTTTGTAAAACTGCAAAATACCTCTGTTTATATTGTGCTGTTCTAACTCTCTGTAGTGTAAACCATGTTGAGTGAATTTTGTATTCAAAATGGGGGGGGGGAGTATAATAAATCCATGGCAATAATAATAATAATCATAGTCAAACTACTGCAGACATTCATTCTCTAATTATAGGAGCTGCTTTAATTTATAAACATTAAAAAAATAAAATAAAATCCTAGAATGTTTTACTCTACAAATCCATGTCAGGTTACATTCAAAAGGTAAAACCTCACAGCTTGAAAAATGAGAAGGCACTTTTAGAAAGAAAAAGAAATCAAAACTTTATTTTACATTCTGATTAATTTATGTGTTTCACACCAAAGATAATCCTTTCAAAGTGATGGACCCACTGCAAACACTCATATATTGCAAGATGTCTTTTATAATTAAGATTGCAAACAATGGGCATTCATAAAATACGCTAAAGATCATAAAAGGCTGCACATGCCTTCTTTCCAAGAAATACTGCTCAAGTATTTTAATCAAAGCCCAAAGGTTCTTTATTTGAACAACACTTTTCCTTTGCTTTTCCTTTTTGCCTTATAAAAATCATGCACTAATATATATATATATATATATATATGAAAAAAATGAGCCAGCACTTATCTTTTACTCTACGGAAGCATCTCAACTTCAACATCTTGTATATACAAGTGTAATCCTATGTCTGGGGTTCGGGTGTCCCCTAAGGGCCATAAAAGTATTTATTTGCCGGGGGCTGTCTGCACACCCATTTTCCCCTTCTCCCCAGCGGTGGATTCTTTCTGTGGGGATAAAGTGATGGAGTGCTTTTTTCCTGTCTATTTACTTGCTGATCTCATGGGGTGAGATGCTGGTACAAAACAAGCTGGACTCTGTGCTGGGTGCTCAAGATAAAGTCTACTAATCCTTTTAAGGTTAAATCAATGTCCAATCACTCCAAAGAGTAAGATTACAGCTGTGTTGCTTATAGATCTTTCTCTTTCTCTCGGTATGTGTCCTGTCTCTCAAATCCCTGGAATTTAGATTATCACTTTTTCATTTAGTGAATAAACTATCCCAGATATTCAAGGAAATCCTGTGGGTGATGGGATCCCCTTAGCTGCAGAAAAATCCTTAGTTCAAACTGCTCAGTCTTTCATACCCAGTCTGCGTTCATGTCCCTGAGAGTTATGATCCTGATGGAGAGCCCTCAGAAATTACTGCTCCAGTTCTCCTTGCTCCTTCTGTTGTTGCGACCTTCCGGATGGGAAGATCTGATGGAAAAATCTGGCTTCTGCAGCCCTACATCCCAGAGTGGGGAAGGGCAGATAAAATACCTCCCACACTTCCAAAAACAATAATTTAACTAACATAATCAAAGCCTCATGGAGAGAACAAAAATCACCTTCACTGCAGGTCTGCCTTGCCCCTAGCCAACAGATTCAGTGACTTGGTTTTCAGCTTAGGGAAATGAGACTTCACTAAAAAATCAGGCATTCACTCCAGACTAAAGGAAAATCAATCTGCAAGGATACGAAGGCAAATCCCACTGGCAGGTTTTGCACATCAGGGTTAGCCTCCAGAGAAACGAACAGTAAGGGGTTACACCCCACTCTAAAGGAAAAATCTGAGGTGCCTCTTACTCCTCCAAGTCTCTAACAAAAATGCCACACTGATCCTGTTCTTAGCCTCACTAAGTACCCTGAGATTGACCAATCACAGCCTTCCTCGGAGGAGGGCTTGTCAGGATTGTGATCTCAATACTAAGCTGTTATACATTCTAATGTGCAGGGACAAAGTGCCATCTGGTGGTTGACCGAAGGGTCACACACAAGAATTCAGGTTCCTTTGCTAGGATAGCAGCTTTAATTCAATGTCCTTTCCTAATCTTCATTCAGTATCCAGTCAACATCCAATTTAGCTATGTTTCGGCAAACATGGTGCAGGCTTTGGGGACTCAGTTGTTACAGTTGCTGTCAAAGATCTCCTAGCTGAAAGGAACAGACATTGTTAGAATTCAGCCGCCTTCCCAGATTCCTCAGCTTCCCACACTTACTGCACAGCAGGGAGCCACCATTGCATGCTCTGAAGTATGCATTATTAGGACCCAGCGAAGAGAAGCATAGGGTGTGTGTGCATATCTGTGTGCATGATTCTGCGCATTCTTGGGAGAGAATCGGGTAGTTGCCCCAAAGATGATGTCACACACTCAAGACTTTTTAGCCTCCCTGGACCTGGACTCCTTGCCTTGGCAACAGGCCTATTCCTGGTTCCCGCCTTGCTTGCTGTGTGCCTGGTTCTAGACACTGTTCCTGCCTGCTTGCTGCTTGTCTTGACCTTGGAGTGCTCATTATTAGCGGGCCTTGTGCTGCAAATTTGGGATCACCTTGACTTTTCTTCTGCATATGACCCATAGGCAAATGGACAAACTGAACGAACTAATCAATCTCTCAAAGTCCTTTTACGGTCCTACATTAATCAAAGACAGGATAACTGGTCCTCCCTCCCTACCTGGGTGGAGGCCTGCCATAACCACCATATCAATAAATCTACCAGCTCAACCGCCTTCTTCCTTGTTTATGGATGCTACCCCCAGATTCTGGTACCCCTAACCACCACCATGGAACGCCCAGGTGCTGCTATCAAGGGGCAGGAATTAATAAACTTCTGGCACTCAACCCATCAGCTCCTGAAATATAAGAACATAAATGCCACACTGGGTCAGACCAACGATCCATCAAGTCCAGTATCCTGTTTCCAGCAGTGGCCAAGCCAAGTTGCAAGTAGCTGGTAAGTACCCAAACATTAAATAAATCTCAAGCTACTATTGCTTATTAATTAATAGCAGTTTATAGATTTTTCCTCTAGGAAATTATCCAAACCTTTTTTAAACCCAGTTATACTAACTGCTGTAACCACATCTTCTGGCAATGAATTCCAGAGCTTAACTATGCACTGAGTGAAAAATATTTTTTTTGTTTTAAATGAGCTACTTGCTAACTTCATGGAGTACCCCCTAATCCTTCTATTATCTGAGAAAGTAAATAACCGATTACATTAACTTGTTCAAGTCCTTTCATGATTTTGTAGACCTCTGTCATATCCCCACCTCAGTCATCTCTTCTCCAAACTGAACAGCACTAACTTCCTTAGCCTTTCCTCATAGGGCAGCGATTCCATGCCCCTTATCATTTTGGACGCCCTTCTCTGCACTGTCTTCAGTGCAACTATATCTTTTTTGAGATGCGGTGACTAGAACTACACACAATATTCAAGTTGCGGTCTCACCATGGAGCGATACAGAGGCATTATGACATCCATTGTTTTATTTGCCATTCCCTTCCTAATAATTCCTAGTATTCTGTTTGCTTTTTTGATTGCCACAGCACACTGGGACAATTTCACTGTATTATCCACTATGATGCCTAGATCTCATTCCTGGGTGGTAACTCCTAAGATAGAACCTAACATTGTGTAACTACAGCAAGGGTTATTTTTCCCTACATGTATCACTTTGCACTTGGTGTTGTTAAATTTCATCTGCCATTTGAAGCCCAATCTTCCAGTCTTGCAAGGTCCTCCTGCAATTCTTCACAATGCGCTTGAGATTTAACTACTCTGCATAATTTTGTGTCATCCGAAAATCTTATCACCTCACTCATCGTACCCCTTTTCAGATAATTTATAAATATATTAAAAAGCACTGGTCCAAATACAGATCCCTAAGACACTGTTTTTACCTTTTTCCACTGTGAAAACTGAGTATTTAATCCTACTTTCTGCTTCCTGTCCTTTAACCAGCTTGCAATCCACAATAGGACATCACCTCCTAACCCATGACTTTTTAGTTTCCTTAGAAGCCTCTCATGTGGAACTTTGTCAAATGCCTTCTGAAAATCCAAATACACCACATCTACTAGTTCACCTTTGTCCACATGTTTATTCACCCCCTTCAAATAAATGTAGGAGATTTGTGAGGCAAGACTTCCCTTGGGTAAATCCATGTTGGCTGTATCCCATTAAACCATGTCTATCTAAATGTTTTGTGATTTTATTTTTTTTAACAGTTTCCACGATTTTTACCGGCACGCAAGTCAGTCTCACTGGTCTATAGTTTCCCGGATCACCCCTGGAGCCCTTTTTAAATATCGGGGTTACATTGGCCATCTTCCAATCTTCAGATACAATGGATGATTTTAATGATAGGTTACAAATTAATTGAAATAGGTCTGAAATTTCATTTTTTAGTTCTTTCAGAACCCTGGGGTATATACCACCTGGTCCAGGTCATTTACTATTCTTCAGTTTGTCAATCAGGCCTACCACATCATCCAGGTTCACCATGATTTGGTTCCATTCATCTGAAACATTTCCCTTGAAAACCGTCTCCAGAATGAGTATCTCCCCAACATCCTCTTCAGTAAACAACAAAGCAAAGAAATAATTTAATCTTTCCATGATGGCCTTATCTTCCCTAAGTGCCCCTTTAACCTCTCGATCCTCTAATGGTCCAACCCTCCCTCGGATATATTTTTAAAAGTTTTTATTGTGAATTTTTCCCTGTCTTATCAATGCTTATGCTTTATCCTATTTTCTTCTGATGGATCCTTCTTCCAGTTTTTGAATGAAGATCTTTTGGCTAAAATAGCTCTTTCACCTCACTTTTTAGCCATGCTATCAATCGTTTGACCTTCCTTCCACCTTTCTTAATGTGTGGAATACATCTGGACTGTGCTTCTAGGATGGTATTTTTTAGCAATGTCCATGCCTGTTGCATATTTTTTTACCTTTGTAGCTGCACCTTTCAGGTTTTTTTAAAACTATTTTTCTCATTTTATCAAAGTATCCCTTTTGAAAGTATAATGCTAGAGCCATGGATTTACTTACTGTTCCCCTTCCAGTCAGTTCAAATTTGATCATATTATGATCACTATTGCCAAGCGGCCCCACCACCATTAAATCTCTTATCAAATCCTGTGCTCCACCGAGAACTAGATCTAAAATTGCTCCCTCTCTCATCGGTTCCTGAACCAATTGCTCCAAAAAAACTGTCATTTATTCCATCTAAGAACGTTATCTCTCTAGCATATCCTCTTGTTTCACTTACCCAGATAATATTGGGGTAATTGAAATCTCCCATTATTACTGCTCTACCAATTTGGTTAGCTTCCTTAATTTCTCTTAGCATTTCACTGTTCTTCTCACCATCCTGGCTAGGTGGATGGTAGTATACTCCTATCACTATACTCCTCCCCAACATACAAGGGATTTCTACCCATAAAGATTCAATTGTGCATTTAGTCTCATGCAGGATCTTTCTCCTGTTGGACTCTATGCCATCCCGGACATAAAACGCCACCCCACTACCATGCCAATTAAGTATATGTCATCATTCACTGCTATACACTCTAATTCTCTCATCTTACTTCTTAGACTTCTGGCATTAGCATACAAACATTTCAAAGTGTGTTTTTTGTTTGTATTTACATTATGCTTTTCAGTTGACAGGGATAAATTGGAGTCTTTGAGCTCAGGTGAGTTTTTAATTATTAGCACTTAGACTACTTTTGTTATTATTGGAACCTCTCTGTTGGGAGCCAGTCGAAGGAGTTTGCTGAAAATAAGGACAAGTTCCCTGGACAAGTTTTTAGCTTGGGTGATGAATTTGAAAAATAAGTTTTTTGCTGCTATAAAGGCCTTGTAGTAAATTGTCTGAAGCCTTCTACAGTTTTCTCTGACCTGTTGTGATCTGGATTTTCACCATCTGTGCTCTAATCTTCTTCCGATTTGTTTTAGCTCTTTAAGTTCTGATGAGAACCAGGGAGTCAGTTTGGGATTTCTCATGCAGACAACTTTCTTTGGAGTGAGTGTGTCTATGGTTTAGGCATTTTGGAATTCCAACATGCCCACCACCTCTTCCTCTGAAGTGGTGGTGGGGAGTAACTCCAGTGTTAATTTCAGTTTGAGTTCAAGACCCAGGAGGAAAGAGACTTGCTTGTTTCAAGGCGATCCTTCCCATAAGGGATCCAGAAAGAAGAAATCAAGAGACTGTATAAGAACTAAAGAGATCCTGAAGTTCTGCTGACCGTGAATAAAGGAAACCAAACATTACCACCACCCTTGGGGAGAGAGAAGATTTACTCTCTGTGCCATAGACTTTTTCCATTTTTATCAGATTGGAAGGGGTTTTTTGACCAGTCTAAAGAAACCCTTCTAACCTGGGAGCTCCACATTACCTAATCCAAGAAAGTGGATGTTTCCCTGACCCTGATATGTGAGTCCTGCACAGATAGAGGGAAGAGGCTGTACTGCAGTTTGAGTTATTGTGCCATTCTTCACTGTTTGAACAGAAAAGACTTTAATTTTGGACACTAACACAGTGAGTCCCGAGTATTTCTTTCACACTCATTGCACCCACCCTTTCGCAAGGGAACACAAAGGAAAAGGGAATGTGTAGAAAGATCACCCTGTCACATTGTACGCTGGAAGTATATCTTCTCCCCAATCTACAAAGGATCCGGCCCTGAAAGTAAGAGAGATTATGAAAGAGTTAGCCAGCCCCGACGAGAAATAAATTCTTTTATGGATGAAAATCGGTTTAAACTGAAAACGAAGAATATAAATTAGACAAATAAATAAATAAATCCCCAAACTAATCCTCATCTTTCTATCCCCTAAAGAATGAGATTATAATCCATGTGCAGGGCTCCGTCACACCCGTTTCCCCCCTTCTCTTATATTCAATTAAAAACAATAATTGAGAACATTCTCATCAATAAACATCTTTCTGAAAAGAACCATAAGCACCCAAAAACGTAAACAGATTTTTAACTATATCGGGATCTAAAAGTTACTGCTTAATCTTACTTAGTTCCTTCTGTATCAGGCTATTTTTGAGATGGATCCCTCATTGACTGTAAGACCAACAGGCCTGCCCAGGGTCCCACTTTGGTCCATAAGCGAGAGCTTCCCCCTGTAAAAAGAGTCCCCCCAGGGATTAAGAGTCAGCGTGGGAGCAGCCCCAAAGAAACAAATTAGGTTATGTGCCCTTGGGACTTAACACACACCAAGTAAGGGTTACATATCCAAAGCATTATGGGGGAATTTTCCAAAAACCTGCCAAGCTGCAAATTTTGCGGTTAGTTTGTACACATGGACGGTGCAACTAATTTTAAAGGGGAAAATGTGGGTAGGTTCTATTTGAAAATCACTTACAAAAATCCTACAAACTGCCCACCTGCAATTTGTGTGGGCAGAAAATGGCTGGAAAACAATGCATGTAGATTTGAAAATAAGATCTACAAACATTGTTTCTCTAGCCCTCCTTCTCCTTGCCCTTGGAAATGACTCCCCTGAATCCACACTCACATACTTTCAGCAGGACTGGGGAGAGCAATTTTCAGAAAGACCAATTTACCTGGGTAAATGGCTTTGGAAGTATTCCCTCCCCCCAACACATGAACTTTCAAGACCTTGTAAGCTACCTCTTCAGAAGTTACCTAAAGTTAATCATGATCAGAAAGGAACTGACTGCAGGAAATCTGTTCTGCCAATCACAAGTGCAGATCGGATGGTTTCCAATTTAATGTAAATACTGTGGAAGCGATCCTCCAGCAGGGTCTCTCTCTGTCAGCTGAAGCTATGTTCGCTGGAAGGGAGTTGGGGCTAAAAACTAGAAACAGGCAGGGAAGTATCAAAGAGGGGCAAAAAGGCCACAAGATGGCAGTGAAGATTGACCAGAACTTCCACCGATGCAGGCAGTGCAGACCTCTAGGGTCCATGGTGGCTAGAGGCCCGAGAGACACCGAGGTGAAAGGTGACCAACAATGGCCCAAGGCAAAAAGCTCAGCCAGTCATGGCACACTTAGCAGCTTCTTTTTACCTCACTTGCACACACAGGTGTCTGTAAGAATTTTTCAGAACTGAGGGGTGTGGCCATAATAAATTGCATGCATCTCTTTATTCCATGAAAGTACAAAACATGTAAGAAATTGGAATTGTAAAAAAAAAGGATACCTTGGAATAAGAACAGAATAAAAAGGTAGTCTAGCATAAAAACCAGCAAGCTCATATTTTGAGGGATATTGAATAGTTCTGCTGCTTTAAAGTGAGATGGTTTTATTCATCTATAAAATTAGCCATAGGAATTTATTTGAAAGTACAGTAAAGAAAGAAAAGGGGAACACAGGGGAAAAGTGCAATTGAAAAGGAATAAATATTTGAACCTCTGGAGAACTCTGTATTCATATGGGATCCCAATGCATTTTTACAGTGTAATAATTCTGAAGTATGTGTGGCCCCCCCCCCATGGGCTGGCCAATAGATGTCCTTAGTGGCCCATGAACCAGCGTGCAGGAATACCACATTTCAGCTCCACCACTAGAGGCTGCCAGAGTGGGTGGACCTTGCCTATAAGAGGAGCTAGGAGAGAAGTAGGTGTGGCATTTGAGTTAGGATTTTGCTGAGAGAGGAGCTCTCAGAGTTGCTCTTTTTGAGTGAGGTCTACTCCCTCACTCAGTACACTTTTGGAGGGAAATCCTTTTTTGAGTAATACTTGCTTGTTAAGGGACCACCTCAAGTAGAGGGAAACTTTAATTAAGAAGATATTTTATGCAGAGAATTGTTTTCCTGGAGTGCAGCCTGGTTTCTCTTGGAGACGGCCATCCCCTGTATCCGGAGGCCAAGACACTGACGACCTGCCAGCTTCCTTCTCGGTCAGAGAAGGGCTGTAGTGACAGTAGCACTGCCAGAAGTGTTTTCAGGACAGTTGAGAAAAGTATTTTTTCTCTTTTTGTTGAGAGGAGGTTTTTGTCACCCCTCTTCTCACTCGGAGGACTGGACAGTAATGCCGGATCTCTGGTACCAACAGACCTTCTGTCTGGATGGTCACAAGGAGAAGAGTGAAGCAACTGGAAGACCCTCCGCAGGATCTTCATCCCCTGGGACACAGGTGCAGGCTGGGTAAACGCTTAGATCAACAGAGGACTCAGGTAGGGCTGTGCTTTGCTCTAAGGGGACTCAGCGCAGAATAGGACTTTCCCCAGATATTTCCTGGATACTCAGTGAGGAGGTGTTAGGAACCCATCAAAGAACCTGAGGCATCACCACGTGCACAGAGAGAGAACAAATCCAGCTGTACTTTCAGTTATTTTTATAAGTTGGATATTGATAACATATCGGAAATGCAATCAGTAAACTTATTTTCATCACCCAGCTCTGTGTCCTGCTCCATATGTGTTCCCAGTCCAGCAGCACTTCAGCAATTCAGTTTATTTACTGACACACGGGGAGGGAGAGTCCACCAGCATCTCCACCAAAAAGCAACAGCTTCTCTCCCTCCCCCCCCCAACACACAGAAATGACTCACCCACCCTTGGGTCACAAGGAGGAGGGGAAATCGGAAGAAAGGCAGCCCCAGATTTAGAAAATATTTGTGTGTGCTTGGAAGGAAAATATGCCCCTTTCAAGAAAAGGATTGCACATGTATGTAATCTGTGGCCCTAGTTTGTCAAAGGCTTCCAACCAATGCCTATTGGAGTCTCCTGATAAATCAGCAAAGCTAAACATACTCTGAAGTAGGTCTTGCTATTGCTTTTCCTGGAGTCATATGTCTCACCCAATACTATCACTTTTTCAGTATAGAGAAAAAAATTAATAACCATTTAATTAAAAATCAGAGATGAGCACCTAAAATGAATCTGAAGATAATTGCAAAGACAAAACTAATTAAGGGCCCGATTTACTAAGGCTTTTCTGCTATTCCGTGTCTATGGGAAAGATACTTAGTAAATGAATTCCTTAAATAGCTCATTATCCCTTAGCATTGCCCATTCATTTCAAAAGAATTAATTTACTGTGCCTATCTGATACTGATCATTTATAAAAGATATGCAACAATCAGGTACTCAGTTAATCTTAATTTTTAGAAGTCTAAAATGTTCTTGGTTACTCAAATAAAAATGCATTCTCATAATTCTAAAAATCAAAATAGTTTCAAATTGAAGTAAAACCCAACTTTAAAACTAATCCTAAATGAAGCCCTTATCATGAATTCTGTGTTGTGCATAGGTAACACTGAGGATATGATTAAAGGAGCAGCCTACCTATGACTTATGCCTCTATTTATTCAAAGTTATGTCCAGTTGGAGCCAAATTCAGAGACTACGATTTGTAAATCCTACTTCATTCGTTTCTAATTCATCTTACTGATTGTGTTTTTTTTCTTTTGACTGGTTAATTTCCTCCTCTTCCTCCTCTATTGGACTTCCAGCTCAGCCAGAATATGGGTAGGGATCTGACAGTGCACAGTTCATCAGACTTACAGAATAACATTTATACTGGGTGGCTTTTGTTTAGTGAAAGAGGGGAGATGCAGCTTCTGCTGTATTCAGTGATATCACTAGCTTTACTTGCTTGTACTGGAGTAATTAAACAGGAAAATTGTTAAAATGCAAACTTAATAATTTGTTTATTGTCGGGAAAACTCTGCTAATAAAACATGGGTCTATTCTCATCTATCTGTGCCTGATAATGTGGGTGTTTTTTAAGTAGCATTTGATATGATAAGGTGGAGATATGGAAGTGGACTGGGACAATAGAGTTAGCCTTATACCAAACTGGGAAGGAATTTGGGGGTAATTTAGGACATCTGCCAGGGTTTCTTCCCCAGTAGTTTACAAATACACCCCCACATACTTCTGGGATGGTCCCAGTGCTTTACTTTTTTTCCTGTACAGAAAAGTGTGTGCACTACGGACAGCATGCATAGGTTCCTCTGCACTGGGAAGGGAGAGAAGAGGGAAAAAGACCTTTTTTCCATGGGTAAATACCAAGTTATTTGCATAAATCCATTTGAAAATTGCCCCCAAAATGTATTATGATAGTGCAATAAAAAAAATTAGGTGATATCATATTATTCACCACTCATATAGCAAAAAAACCCCTTTCAAAGTGATGGACCTGCTGCAAACATTCACATATTGCAAGATCTCTTTTATAATTAATATTTCAAACAATGGGCATTCATAAAATATGGTAAAGATCATAAAAGACTGCACATGCCTTCTTTCCAAGAAATACCGCTCAAAATTTTAATCATAGCCCAAAAGTTCTTTTTTTGAACAACACTATTTCTTTGCTTTTTCTTTTCACCTTATAAAATTCATGCACTAATACAGAGTTTTCCAACTGGTGTGCCGTGGCTGCAGTCTCATTTCCTGTTTCCCTCTTGGCCAGAAGAATGTCCTCCAGCCAGCAGGGAGCGTGGGAGAGCAGCACTTATCAGCAGTTGCTCCTGCATTCCCCTCTGCTGGCTCGCCTCTGTCTGCAATAGAAACTGCGTGGGGGTCCTGAAACCTGCTCGCTCCACGCAGTTAAGATTTCAGAGGGAAGCTGGAAAGGAGGAAGCCTGCTCACAGACTTTTTCTATACAAGGTTTGGGGTTGGAGTGAGGAAAGGGGAAGCGGAATATGCCACCATGTGTGGAGGAGAGTGAAAGGAAGGTGATGATGCTTCATGGGGATGGGAAAGATAGGTGGAGGGAAAGGGAAGGCGATGATGATGCCAGGGACTAAGGCTGAAGGAAGGAGATGCCAGGGAGTGGAAGGAAAGAGAAAAGAAGGTGATAGCAGGGGGATGAGGGAGGTTGAAGATTATGATGATGATGATTATGTTGATGGGGTGAGGAGTGGAGACAGAGGGTAGGAGATGATGTCAGGGGGTAAGGGAGAGGGAAGATGATGATGTCAGGGGATAAGGGAGAGGGAAGATGATGATGATGGTGATGCCAGGAAGTGATGGAGAGGGAAGGTGATGCCAGAGGCTGGAAGGGAAGAGATAGTGAGTGGCATGGGGGGTGGAGGGAGAGGGAAGAGAAAGTGATGATGATGCAAAGGGATAAGGGCGAGGGGTAGTGGGAAAGGAAAGGTGTTGATGCCAGTGGATAGAGGCAGAGGGAAGTTGATGATGATGCCGGGGTGAGGGAAAGAGGTAGAGGGAACAGGAAGCTGATGATGTTGACGATGATGCTAGGGTGAGAAGAAGAGATGGAGGGAGAGAGAAGGTGGTGATTATGATGATGCCAGGAGGTGAGGGAGAAGGGAGGAAAGAGAGGGAAGGTGGTGACAATGATGATGTTATTAGGAGTGAGGAGAAGGTCATGATGATGATGATGCAAGTGGGGAGGAAGAAGTGGTTGGAATGGGAAGATGATGATGATGGAGTGAGGGGAGAAGGAAGGTGATGATGATGCTAGGGATGGGGGAGAGGGATGGAGGGAGAGGGAAGGTGATGATGCCAGGGGGTGGGGATAGAAGAAGAGGGAAGGTGATGATGATTGGGGGAGAGAAGAGATGGTGGGAAAGGGAAGATGATAATGATGATGCCAGGAGGTGGAGGAGAGGGAAAGGATGAAGATGATGATGATGCGAGGGGAGAGGGCCGATTATGATGCTGGGGAGTGGGGGAAGGGAAAAGGTGATGATGCCAAGGGGACTAGAGGAAGAGAACCTGGTTGAGAACTCAAGACTAATTTTAATTGTAAGGCTTAACCTCGCCCCCCCCCCCCTGTTCTGACATCACTGTCAGTGCTTTGCTGCTTCATTGATTGACTGCACGCTGCTCTTTACTTCAGCTTGGGTGAGTGAAGTTGCAGCTCCCTTTGCTGCAACTAACTTATCTCTGGCCAGCACATTCTTCTTTTATTGCTGCTGCTGCTGCTGTTCATGGGACTTAGCCCCACCCTCTCCTCTGACATCTGTGCCTGTGAAAGGGGTTTGGCCCTTAGGTACGCCATCGCCAAAGGGCCACCCCTAGGGGCCCAGTCCCTTACTGCATCCTTTCAAGTGACCTGAGTGTGATCCGAGTATGCGCAAGTTATTTTGCTGTGTTTGACCTGAAGGCAGTGCGGTATGCCACTTTTAGAGTTTATAAGGTCATACTGAAATGTAACCCCCACCTGTGGATCCTTTTTATGGGGGGGGGGGAGAGTTAACTTTCAGGGCTCAAGTGCTAGGAGTGACTTTTTCCTTTGTGCTGTCCTTGGGAGAGGGGTATTTTTCCTCACTGTGTGCTGTGTGCCCAAAAATCACGCCGGAGCCAGTTGGACAGTGTCCAAAATTAGAACTTTACTGAGCTGAGCAGTCAGATGGAATGGCACAAATAAATAAATCCCAACATCACAGTCTCTTCCTCTATCTGTGCAGGAGTCCCACCCTCCTGGATTAGCAGGAATAGAGATAAACTGCTCAGGAAATCCCCTTCCAAAGCTGGCCAAAATCCCTTCCTCACACAGAGGGTGAAGACACCGGATGGGTGTCCTTGATGATGTAAATAGGTTCTTACTCACAGTTAGATGGTCTTAAGGATGTTTACTCTACTTCTGTTTCTTAATCTTTTTATTGTGGGGATTCCAGATGGGTGGGATCCTGTGTCCAAATAGCAGCTTGGGCTGTTTCTCACTCCAGGCAAGAAGGAGATCAAAAATTTTCCTCCTGGGCAACTAACCGAAAATCTTTCTTGTCCCCAAAAAAATATTAACACCAGAGTTATTCCTTGCAGCGGGTCACCACCTCTGAAGGGCAGGTCTTCCCTATCCCTGGGCATCCCAAACACAGTTTTGCGTGGGCCTAGTAGTTTCACCTACTGGGCTGCATCAACCATGCCACAGCTCAAGGGCTCACATTCATGCCAAATAAATCTAATAATAGTCTTGGATGTACCATTTCTGTGATATAAGGTCATGGTAGCTACAATCCTTTTAAACTACATTGTAAACCTACAGTTAAGTGCCATCAGGTAATTTCCCATCTAGAATACTATACTTCTATTATTGGCTGAGCAATGTTTTATGACAAATGTATGACAAAGACAGGGATAATAAATGCCCAATAGATAAAAAGTAGAACGGGGGCATCTCATGATATCATTTTGGAATATAATTTTGATATCTTATGTAGCACAGAATCATGATTAACCAAAGATGATGACATGATTTTGAATGAGTTATGCCCTGTAGGATATATATATGTTCATCAACTGAGATATGATAAGAAAGGAGAGAGAGTATTGATTGTATTCAAAAGACAGCAGTTTTTTTCAAGTGCTCCATTTTTATTAAGCAGCTGTGATAGCATTGTTTTTTCCTACTAGTTACTTAGCAGTCTGCTTCATTTATCGTCCACCAGGAACTGAGGTTGTAGACTTAGGATCTCTGGCAGAACCTTTTATTTCATTACGGGTATCGTGCAAGGATCTGAATTTGTTTTTATTAGGAGATTTTAATTTCCATTTGATGAAGCACCATCCAGTACAACAGAAGACTTTTTGACCATCATGTCCTCCTTGGATTTGCATAAAATGATAGCATTTTCTACACCTGCTACCCAGCATACTAATAACCTATTATTTATTCCTAAAGAGTGAGTAAAAAAAGAATAGATTCTAGAACTGTGTTTCATTCCTCTAACCTGGTCAGATCATGTCTTGATTTCATTTAAAGTAAGATGTTCATCTGAAGTAACTAAAAGGCACATACTCTCTTCAGTGTCTAAACAGACAGAAGAACAATTGACCAAAATGTTTTTAAGGATTATTGGAATCAGTTACAGGTAATTACCAAGCCTGATATCAGAGATGTTGCTGCTAAGGTTGATTCTTTAAATCATTTGTTATTTCAGACATTAAATCATAATCACTCTACAAAATGTTGTTAAAAATTGTAATATTATTCAGAATGCAACTTGGTTTAACTCCGAATGCAGTGATTTAAAGTGATAGGTGAGGCAATTAGAAAGAAAATGTAAGAAACAGATGATGCTAGTAAATTAGAAGTACAAGTTATTTCTAAATGTTATAAATCAGTGTTGATCAAAAGAAAGAAGCAATTTTTTAAAACTAAATTAACAGAGTTTCTAAATCAACCTTCAGAGTTTTTCAGCATTACTAAGCAGCTATTGTCAAAGCCCAGCCATAAGATAAATGCACTCTTCGTGCAGATTAATTTGCAGGCCACTTTACTGATAAAGTTAACACAGTCTGTAGATCTTTCACCAGTGTCGACAGTATAGTCACTGATCAAGGGAATGTGAAAATGTTCAGAATGCTCTCCTCTGATCCTGACACTGGGAACCGGAATACTTTTCATACTTCTAAACCCTTGTCCAGCTTGGCTTATTTGATGCCTAAAGATAATATTTGCTGATCATATTTCTGATATTAATACTTTTGTGTGATGGGGTGGTGCCAAATCAGCTGAAAAGAACCATTTTTGTCCAGTTCAAAAAAGAATCAAAGTATCTCCAAATGATTTAATCAGATATAGACCTATATCTAATCAGCCCATCTTAAGGAAAATTCTTGAGAAAAGTGTGCTTCTGCAATTAGTTTTATAGATAATGAGATACTGGATATCCACAAATGTGGATTTAGAGCCAACCATAGTAAAGAGCCTCTATTGATCTCTGTTATTGACTTGTTAACAGAGCTAGTTAAAGAAGATAGCCACTGTCACCCTGGATGTGTCCTTGACATTCAGCACACTTTCTCATCAGATTCTCTTAGGGAGATCAGCTGATGTGGGAATAGGGGGTCATGTGTTGCAATGGTTACATCATTTTTAAGTGAATGAAATTTGCAAGTAAAGATAAAGGAGAAATTGTCTTTAATGAAACAACTTTCCTCCAGTATTGCCCAGGGTTGAACAATATCAGCCATATTATTTAATTTATATTTGGATCTCTTGGGAAAGTTATTGCAGCCTGTGAGATACAGTATAGGTATGATGCAGATGATTTACAACTCATCTTACCCATAGACATAAGAAAATAAGAAGTTGCCATACTGGGTCAGACCAAGAGTCCATCAAGCCCAGCATCCTATTTCCAACAGTGGCCAATCCAGGCTATAAATACTTGGCAAGTTCCTAAACACTAAGTAGATCCCATGCTACTGATGCCAGAAATAGCAGTGTCTATTCTCTGTCAACTTGATTAATAACAGGTAATGGACTTCTCCTCCAAGAAGTTAACTTAACCTTTTTTAAACCCAGCTACACTAACTGCACTAACCACATCCCCTGGCAACAAATCCCAAAGCTTAATTGGTGTTGTTATTACGTGTGTTTTAGTGGATCCTTGGGTGCTGTGGAGATGACCACGTCCACGGGGAGGAATCCCGTGAGGAGCCACAGCACTGGGCTAGACTCTATACACAAAACACTGGAATTGAACTCTTTTATTATACAGCTTGAAGATAGCCACCAGGTGGCAGTGGTGAGTTGTAGTCTCAGGGACCTCGGCAGAGGGAGCCCTTCTCTCCTAGGTGACATCAGGAGGTTCCGCAGCAAGGAGTTACTGTGGATGAGATAGATGAGATAATAGAGTACTCACTCAGTGTTAGCTGTTATGGCTGTGATTCCACCAGATAGTTGTCGTAGGTACAGGCACTGAGGCAGGGAGAGCAGGCCCTCGAGGAGCGAGTACCTGTTCCCTGAATGGCACCTGAAAATAGAACAGAGGACCCCCAAGGAGCGGGTACTCAAGTTAGTAGCTAACCCCGAAGGGCAGAAGGAAAGTTTCCTGCAGGCAGCAGGGAAGCGGCAGAGTAGTGCAGACAGGAACAGTTCGTGTCCATATGAGTCTATTCGAGCCTTTGCCAACTCAATGAGCTATCAATCTTGAGAAGTAGATTTACCTGGATTGGCATGATGTCAGATGAGGGAACGCCCTCGAGTTTCGTGCCACTGGGCGTACTTAGACGTGGGTTGCGCGCCCGCACCTAGCAGGTACCTGGGAGGAGCAATGGCGTACGGCTGCACCATAGCTGTTCCGGGGACACCAGAGAAGTCGGCTTGACGACACTGCGGTAGCCATCTTGCCCAGGTAAGCGGGAGGAGCCGAGATAGTGGTGCAACAAGTGGGGCGAAGCCGTCGAAGACTGACAGATGCAACAGTACCCTCCTTCAAAGGGCGTCCACGCAATGACCTATCAGGTCTAGGTTTTTGCAGATGATGGAAATCCTGTAACATCTTCTTATCCAAGATAGTGGACATTGGAGTCCAAGAGTTGTCTTTTGGGCCACAACCATCCCATCACAGGAGGTATTCCCACACTCTGCCTAGTTTTCTTACATCGAGAACTGCGTCAACTTTGTATTCAATGTCTTCTTCTGCATCTACTGGAGTAGAATTGGGTATCTTGTTGGAAAATTCACTGAGTATCACTGGTTTCAATAGTGAGACGTGGAATGCATTGTGGATCTTTAGAGTAGCTGGTAGCTTCAGACTGTAGGTGAGGTTGCCCAGTCGTCGGAGAATGGAAAATGGTCCAACGAAGCGAGGAGAGAATCGAACTGAAGGAAGTTTGAGTCTTAAATGTTTAGTGAAAGCCAGACCTTGTCACCAGGCTTGAAGTCTGGAGCCTTGCGGTGATGAGCATCATATCATTACTTGGCTCGTATTTCTGCTTTCATAAGCATCTCTTTAGTCTAAGTCCAAAGTTGATGGATATCTGTAGCAGTTGATTGAGCTGCTGGGGACGACATTGATAACGGAAGTGGCAGTGGAGGTAATGGTATTGGTCCATAGACCACTTCGAATGGTGTTGATCCAGTGGATGTTGCTGGATGAGAGTTTATGGCAAATTCTGCCCATGGCAAGAGTTCACTCCAATCATTCTGTCGGGTGTTCACATAGGCACGAATGAACTGTTTGAGTGTCCTGTTCATCCTTTCTGTTTGGCCGTTGGACTGGGGATGATATGCCAAAGTGAAGTCGAGGGCTATATCGAACTTCTTGCATAATGCCTTCCAGAAGTTAGCTGTGAACTGAACTCCGCGAATGGAGACTATGTGCTTAGGCAAGCCATGCAGGCGTAAGATGTGCGTGATGAACAATTGAGCGAGCTCCATGGTGGTGGGTAAGCCTGGGAGAGCCACAAAATGTGCCATCTTCGAGAACCTGTCAACGGTTACCCAAATGGTGTTGTTCCCTCCTGATGATGGTAAATCTACCACAAAGTCAGTGGCAATATGTATCCACGGTTCTTCAGGGATTGGCAAGGGTTGGAGGAGACCCCATGGACGTCCTGGCGGCATCTTCTGTTTAGCGCAGTTTGCGCAGGAAGCGACATAGGCGAACGTGTCCTCTTTCATGCTGGGCTACCAATAAAAGGTTTGTAGTTTAGACAACGTCCTACATTGCCCAGGGTGTCCTGAGTTTGGAATCATGGGCCCAAGCCAATAGCTTTTTCCTGAGGTTCTTGGGTATGATTGTCTTTCCTGCAGGCACCGAATGGGTAGGTGCCAATATGACCTTCTCAGAGTCAATGATGTGTTGCGGCTCTTCGGGTACGTCCTCGGAGAGGAAGAAGCGTGAAAGAGCATCAGCTCTGATATTCTTGTCTCCTGAACAATACTTGAGCACGAAGTTGAATCTGTTGAGAAACAGCGACCATCTTGCTTGTCTATGGTTCAGGCGCTGTGTGTGGCGGAGATACTCCAAGTTCTTATGGTCTGTGAAGACCGTTACTTGATGTTGTGCTCCTTCGAGCCAAGGGCGCCATTCTTCGAATGCCATCTTTATAGCCAGAAATTCCTTGTCTCCAACTCCGTAATTTCTCTTGGCAGGAGAAAAGCGATGGGAGAAAAATGAGCATGGATGTGGGACCTTAGAATTGCCAGCATGGCTTAGTACTGCCCCTACGCCAAGGTCTGAGGCGTCGACCTCTACGATGAAAGGTTTTGAGAGGTCTGGATGTAGAAGGCATGGCTTGGTCGAGAAGGCATCCTTCAGCTTTTGGAATACAGCAATCGCTTCGGGAGACCAATTAGCTGTGTTGGCACCTTTTCGTGTCATAGCTGGCAGCGGTACTGTAAGTGAGGAGTAATTCTTATTGAAGGTCCTATAATAGTTGGTGAAACCTAAGAAGCGTCTGAGAGCCTTTAACCCAGTGGGTTGTGCCCATTTCTTGATTCTCTTCAGCTTCTGTGGGTCTATTTGAAAACCTTCTTTGGAGACAATGTAGCCTAGGAAAGGCACTGATTCCTTATGAAATTCACATTTAGATAGCTTGGTGTAGAGATGGTTCTCACGAAGCCTCTGTAGTATTTTCTTGACTTCTTCTTGGTGAGTGGTGATGTCTTGTGAGAAGATTAAGATGTCATCTAAGTAGATAACAACACATTTATAGAGGAGGTCTTGGAAGATGTCGTTCATTAAATTTTGAAAGACAGCCGGAGCATTTCATAGGCCGAATGGCATCACTAAGTACTAGAAGTGGCCATCTCGAGTGTTGAAGGCTGTCTTCCATTCATCGCCAGCTTTAATGTGAAGCAGGTTGTATGCTCCTTTCAGATCCAGTTTTGAAAAGATCTGGGCTCCTTGTAGTCTATCAAAAAGTTCTGAAATCAGAGGCAAGGGATAACGGTCCTTAATAGTTATTTCGTTAAGGCCTCTGTAATCTATGCAAGGATGCAATGTGCCGTCCTTTTTGCCCACAAAGAAGAAGCCTGCACCCGCAGAAGACTTTGATGGTCTAACGAAGCCCTTGTTGAGATTCTCCTAAATGTATTCGGACATAGCTTTGTTCTCTGTCACAGACAAGGGGTACACTCTGCCCTTGGGTGGCTCCGTATTCGGCTTCAGATGAATGGCGCAGTCATAGGGTCTGTGAGGCGGAAGTATATCTGCAGCTTCTTTTGAAAAGACATCTTGAAAAGATGCATATTGAGGCGGCAAGCCCGGCATTACTGGGGTGGTAGGCATACAAGGTAATGGCTTAACCTCAGTCAGGCATCGCCTATGGCAGTCTGGACCCCAACTTGACAGTTCCAGAGTGACCCAATCGAATTGGGGCATATGCTGTTGTAGCCACGGTAATCCCAGTACAATGGGGTGCATAGCCTTCTCTAAAATAAAGAAGGAGATGGTCTCCATATGGAGAGCACTGGTACGTAGACACACTGGTCCAGTACGTAGTGTTACTTCTCCCGGCAAGGGTTCTCCATGGATGGATGAAAGAAGTAGAGGAGGCGACAAAGTGGAAGTGGGGATCCGTAGATGTTCCACTAGTCGTTGAAGAATAAAGTTGCCTCCTGCCCCTGAGTCCACTAGGGCAAGAGTCTGGTACTGTAGAGGATCACAGATGAGAGAAGAGAAAGCGGAGGAGAAGGAGTGGTGAGACCTAAGAAGAGTCCTCCAGCAGGACTTAGGTCTATCCATTTCCCGGACATATAGGGCAATTTTGGATAGCATGGCCAGCTTGTCCACAGTACATACACAGCCCTAATTTCTTCTGCGTTCTTCTCTCCTTTGACGTCAGGTGGCTGCGGCCTAATTGCATCGGTTCCTCTTCACTGGCTGCTGGGACTGTAGGGGCAGCCCTGGATGCAGTCTTGATTTGGACTTCACTCAGAAAGGGTCTCCTGGAAGTCTTGGTTTCTTGAACTTTATCTTGAAGCTGGTGATCGATTCTAGTTGTCAGTTTCACCAGTTCAGCCAAGGTTTCAGGCATTTCTCTGGCTGAGAGTTCATCCTTCAGGCGAGTGTTCAGTCCTACGAAGAACAGTGTCTTCAGGCATCTTGGGTCTCAGGATAATTCAGACGCCAGTGTCTTGAATTCAATAGCGAAGTCAGCTAGGGTCTTGTTCTCTTGCTTTAGGTGAACCAAGGAAGATCCTGCAACAGAATATCGGGCAGGGTCATCAGAAACTGATTTAAACAGTTCATGAAATCCTTTAATGTTGTGAAGGATGGGGTCCTTGCGTTCCCACAGCGAAGATGCCCACGACAGGGCTCGTCCATCTAGGTATGATAAGATATACGTAGTCTTCGCATAAGCTGTGGGGAAATGTCCAGGTTGTAACGCAAAATGCATGCAGCACTTGTTAATGAAGTCTCTGCATCTCCATACTTCTCCCGAGAAGTGGGTAGGAGCTGCTAGAGGTACAGTCATCTTGACCGTCACCTTTGACGGTTTAGCCTCTTTACCTGAGGTAGAAGGCAAGTTCATCTGCTGGTGTAGCAAATTAAATGCAGCGGTCAGTCCCTCCAGCGCAGTCTGCTGTTCGGCGATCTGCTGGGCCAGGCCTGGAATGGCCTGCAACGCCGTGAGCTGAGCCGGATCCATGGAGTTGGCAATCTGTTGTTATTACGTGTGTTTTAGTGGATCCTTGGGTGCTGTGGAGATGACCATGCCCACGGGGAGGAGCCCCGTGAAGAGCCACTGCACTGGGATAGACTCTATACACAAAACACTGGAATTGAACTCTTTTATTATACAGATTAAAGATAGCCACCAGGTGGAAGTGGTGAGTTGTAGTCTCAGGGACCTCAGCAGAGGAAGCCCTTCTCTCCTAGGTGACGTCAGGAGGTTCCACAGCAAGGAGTTACTGTGGATGAGACAGATGAGATATTAGAGTACTCACTTGGTGTTAGCTGTTATGGATGTGATTCCACCAGATAGTTGTCGTAGGTGCAGGCACTGAGGCAGGGAGAGCAGGCCCTCGAGGAGCGAGTACCTGTTCCCTGAATGGCACCTGAAAATAGAACAAAGGGCCCCCGAGGAGCGGGTACCCAAGTTAGCAGCAAACCCCGAAGGGCAGAAGGAAAGCTTCCTGCAGGCAGCAGGGAAGCAGCAGAGTAGCACAGACAGGAACAGTTCGTGTCCATACGAGTCTATTCGAGCCTTTGCCAACTCAATGAGCTAGCAATCTTGATAAGTAGATATATCCGGATTGGCGTGATGTCAGATGAGGGAACGCCCTCGAGGTTCGCGCCACTGGGCGTACTTAGACGTGGGTTGCGCACGCACCCTAGCAAGTACCTGGGAGGAGCAATGGCATACGGCTCCACCATAGCCGTTCCGGGGACACCAGAGAAGTCAGCTTGACGACACTGCAGTAGCCATCTTGCCCAAGTAAGCGGGAGGAGCCGAGATAGAGGTGCAACAAGCGGGCGAAGCCGTCGAAGACCGACAAACAATTGGGTGTTGAGTAAAAAAGAGTTTTCTCTGATTAGTTTTAAATGTGCTATATGCTGACTTCATGGACTGCCCCCTAGTCCTTCTATTATCCAAAAGAGTAAATAACTGATTCACATCTACCCATTCTAGACCTCTCGTGATTTTAAAGACCTCTATCATATCCCCCCTCAGTCGTCTCTTCTCCAAGCTGAACAGCCCTAACCACCTTAGCCTTTCCTGATAGGGGAGCTGCTCCATCCCCTTTATCATTTTGGTCGCCCTTCTTTTTTGACTGTTGCAGCACACTGAGCTGACGATTTCAATGTATTATCCACTATGATGCCTAGATCTTTTTCCTGGGCGGTAACTCCTAATATGGAACCTAACATTGTGTAACTACAGCAAGAGTTACTTTTTAGTTTTCTCAGAAGCCTCTCATGAGGGATTTTGTCAAATGCCTTCTGAAAATCCAAATACATTACATCTACCAGTTCACCTTTATCTACATGTTTATTAACCCCTTCAAAAAATGAAGCAGATTTGTGAGGCAAGACTTCCCTTGGGTAAATCCATGCTGGCTGTGTTCTATTAAACCATGAGTTTCTATATATGCTATGTGATTTTGATCTTTAGAATAATATCCAACTATTTTTCCCGGCACTGAAATCAGGCGCAACAGTCTATAGTTTCCTAGATCACCCCTGGTGCCCATTTTAAATATTGGGGTTACGTTGGCCACCCTCCTGTCTTCAAGTATAATGGATAATTATAATGATTACGTTACAAATTTTTACTAATAGATCTGAAATTTCATTTTTGAGATCTTTTAGAACTCTGGGGTGCATATCATCTGGTCCAGGTGATTTGTTACTCTTTAGTTTGTCAATCTGGCAAATCTGTTACTCTTTAGTCTGTCACCTTCCAAGTTCATTGTGATTTGGTTCATTTCATCTGAATCATCAACCTTAAAAACCATCTCCAGAACTGGTATCTTCCAAACATCCACCTTAGTAAAGATAGAAGAAAAGAATTCATTTAGTCTTTTGGTGATGGCCTTATCTTCCCTAAGATCTCTTTTAACCCCTTGGTCATGTAACGATCCAACTGACTCCCTCACAGGTTTCCTGCTTCAGATATATTTTTTAAAGTTTTTATTATGAGTTTTTTGCCTCTACGGCCAACTTCATTTCAAATTCTCTCTTAGCCAGTCTTATCAATGTTTTACACTTAACTTGACAATGCTTATGCTTTTTCCTATTTTTTTTCTGTCGATTCTATACAGGAGACTGTAGTTTTACTAATTTACAGGTTGCAGGGGACTAGATGCTCACCAATAAACTGAAGTCCCATGGGTAAGTCATTCCCCAGTCCACAAAAACATCCAGGAACTCCAAGTTAGGGGCAATTATTTCCATACTTACCAGAAGTATAAGATTTAGCAATTATAATAGCCTCCAATATTAGGGGTATATTTACTAAGCTGTGGTAAGTGATCAATGTGTGAAAAACAGCATTCATCACATATAAAATGCGGTTTAGCATGTGATAATCACATATCATTGTTGGAGCTTGCGTCGGCTGAAAAGTATAAGATGGGCGGCAAATAAGGAGAGGGGGAACAAACCCAAAACAGCCCCAGCAACCCCTACAAAAACTGTAAGGAGAAAGCAAAGCTGAATACTGTGAGACACACAGCTCCCACGACCACACGGCTCCATGGAAAATAAGAGACTGAGGGACGCTGCCTAGGGGGCAGAGTGATGACTACAGTTGCACATGCTCAGTAGGGCATGTTGAAAGTTCTAGATTTTTTAGATCAATGTTCTGTGCCAGGCTCCATCTGATGATATCACCCATGTATGAGGACTACCATCCTTCTTGTCCTCTTCTTTGAAGGTGTTCTGACTCAGATGCCAGCATCTTACCCTGAAGTAATTGCTGTGCTAACGAAAGGTCAGCTGATGTTGGATTTTGTAGTACCAGATCTGGCTGGAAATGACAGAGTGTTTCTATAATAGGATATTTTCAGTGCATAAAAAACTTACGTAAAAATAGAAAAATAAACACTTTTTAGGTGCGTTATTGAGAAGACCAGCGGTGACTGAGTAAGGTCTCATGTTTTTGGCTTGCGGAAACCCTTTATTCCTATTATTAAAAGAAGTGTGGTGTGTTAGAAATTTTGGTTGGTGGGCTCTTAGCATGAGTGTGAAGTGAGTCTGTGTCACCCACATTGGTGCATTTTTTGCTTGTTGTGAATAGACTAAATGGTAAAATTGGTTATTTCATTGCCACGTGCATGTTATAAAATACAGTAGCAACTTAGTATGCGTCCTTATACATGTGTAAATGGGCAGAAGCAAGAAGTGGTAAAGTTGGATTCACTATGTATAAGATAAGTAATATCAATTTTTAGGGCTGAACAAGTATCCTTACTACAGGACAGTTATTTGGAAGACATTTTTGCTTTTTGTTTGGACATTGGAATTATAAGGTGTCAACCCTATTTTATTTATTAGTAGTCATTGACATACTTTATGGCATTCAAAAAAGATGTAAATACGCCAACAAAAATATCTTGAAGAGCTGTAATTACACTAAATTGTCTCATGTCAGTCTCAAGACTTCCAAGTGAGTAGCAAACAGCTATTATAAACTCTTTTCCAAAACATTTGTGAATGAGCCCTTTTTGCAACTGGGTTCCCTGTAGCTTATTAATCATCTGCAATATTTATTTTAGTACACAATTGATGCTTTATCTGGTCTTTTACCAATTTAAGTATTACTAATGACAGTGAATCATGACAAGAATAAAGAAATTAAAACAGTGTGAGCCAGATTTTAATACCTACACACAACCCGGCGCGCACAAATCTATGCCCGATTTTATAACATGCGCACGCAGTCATGCGCATGTTATAAAATACAGGGTCAGCACGCGCAAGGGGGTGAACAGTTGTACATGTTGTGCGCGCCGAGCCCTAGGGGAGCTCCGATGGCTTTCCCTATTTCCTTCCGCCCCCCCCAACATTTAATTCATAAGTTGCGTCTGCCTCTGGGCAGGTGTAAGTTGTGTGCGCCGGCCAAGTGCCGGTGTGCGATCCCCCGGCACGGCCTCGGTCCCGCCCCTGCCCCACCCCCGCCCCGGTCACAAAGCCCCGGGACATACACGCGTCCCGGGGCTTGTGCGCATCGCCAGGCCTATGCAAAATAGGCTCGGCACGCATAGGGCTTTTAAAATTTGCCCCTGTGAGCTTCCTTTTCAATGCAATTCTCTTTATTTCAAAAGAGTGGATGAACTGGAGGAAAGACTTCCCTGTCGGAAGACATTGTGACACTGCTGCAGAACATAATCAAAATATGTGCAAAATGAAAAAGGAACTCGGATGCCCAAATAAAAGGAGTCGGAAAATCCCAATCTTAGAATTTTGGGGATTCCTGTGGGAACAGAATGTGATGATCCAGTGAAATTTGTTGAGTTATTACAAACTACTGGAAATTCAATTTAAGAAAGACTTAGATGAAAAGAGGGCAGACTGCATCTTCCCAAAATATCAGCCACAAAAAATATACAAGTCCAATTGTGATTTGTACTTTGCGATATCTTTCCCTATTGAAAATCCTGAAAGAAAGGCAAGATAAAGGCAATACTAAGTGACAGTGTATACCAGTATGCCACTTACATTCCCTTTTATTTTTTTTAATGAAATAATGTTGCTTTCACCATCGGTGTATGATGCTGGAACTGAAGCAATATTACAGGGTGATTTTCAAAACTATAGGGGTAGGTAGCTGCACATTCCACTTGCACTGCTTCTCAGGGGAAAAGTGCACACATGCTTTCTCTTTGGAAACTCCCCACAAAGATTTGCATCTGCTTTCTCTGTGGATACTTTCTCCCTGAAAAGCACTGCATGTAGTTTTGAAAATGTAAAACCATGCATGCTGTTGTCAGGACCGATGCTAGCATTTTTGCTGCCCTGTGTGAAAAATTGCTGTGATGCGTTCCCTCCCTTTCTGTTTTTTTTTTAACACAAAATTTTTGTTGTTTTCCCCAATAACCAACACACTATAGAAACTGTCAGTATCATGCTCTGTCCCAATCCCCCTTCCGTCACCGAAAAAAAAGCCCTGCTGCCTCCAGCAACAGAAATTATGAAAATTAACACACTCCCCCGAACCTATTTTACCCCATCCATAGGTCCAACATTTCTAAATTGTGAAGGAATGATCCCCAGGTGCTCCTTCCCCACCTACCGGTACATAAAATTGATACTGGCTGGGCCCTGTAGCTGGTACCAGTTTGTTGTACAGAAAAATATGCACTGTTGTGGTGCTATCCAGAAAACCCTGCAAAAAAAGACACTTAGAACCCAGTTGTAAGTGTCATAGGTTGTAAGCCAGTTGTAATGTGTCATAGGTGTGGGTTTAGTTCTTGGACAGTCAACAATATAGTAAAAATACCACACAAAAACAGTTCTAACTGCAAGCACTCAAACAGGAACACCACCATCTATGAAAAGGCAAATATTATACAAGGCCCTAAAACACTTCCTATAATGGAAAACAGAACAAACCAGTCTATACTAAATTCCTACATAGAAACTATACATGCTAGTAGAATACCTAACTTCACTTTCACATGCAGAACACAGACAGACCCTCATCAAATACAGAATACAGAGACCATAATATATAAGTAGAAATGTGCAGACAGAAACTGAACTGGAAACTCCAACAGCTAGACTCTGTATATTATGAAACAAAGGAAAAACAGAAACATCACAATCCTCATAAATCAAACAATAAAATCAAGAAATATAAAATTAATCATAATAAACCATACAATAAAGAGAATATTGCCAAAAAGATGACAAACAGAATAACATCCAATTAAGAATTCATGTGGCAGAGCTCTCCGGTCTGGCCACCAGATGCCACTGTCCCTGCATAGAACACACTTTAGAAAGAGCTATCCATTTCCCTGAGACCCTCCCACTTGGAGGGTCTGGATTGGATGCCTGAACACGATTTAGCTAGCCATTTTAGAACACTGAGGAATCAGTTTGAGGAAGCCTTTGAACAGTAAGGATGTTTAAGTTTTACACTCTGGTGAGGCCTCCCAGGTATGGAGTTTCTTTTAGAAGTGATTCCCCATCGTGCACTCCCTGCCCAAGGGTCCTTCTCCTACTAATTTACATAAGAGATAGATTGTTGAGCCTGATACCCTTTTGGGATGAAAGGGGTTCTCACCAGGGGACCAAAGACCTGTGAGCCCACTCTAAACCCTAGGTGGGCAAGCACCAGTGAAGGATCCTGCTACAAGAGACAGTGAAGGCAGAAGATGTATCCAGTTTAACTTTTGAAGTATTGAGACCCCATCTGGATCTCCACCCAAGGGACCAGGACAGGCTGGGTGTCCAGAAAAGAGATGGAGCAAGGTAGGATTTTTTGCTGGGAAGTGGGGGGCCCCTCCAATAGGATTCCTGGATAGCTGCTGGGTGAGCTATGTGTATTAACATCACCATAGGAGCTCTATCCAGAGCTCTGAATAAAGGACACTTACCTACAGAGGAAAATGCACTTGTACCAACAGTTATATGTAAATTCACTCTTATGGACAAATGGACTTAATTTAATGATTTCCAGTCAGTAAACTCTTATTTTAAACTCCCAGACCCTAGTCCTGTCTACTTTATTACAGCCTCTCACCTCATGGGAAGCACCTACAGTCTACACACACACACACACTCTCACACACACACACTCACACTCACACTCTCACACACACACATACTCTCACACACACACACTCACACTCTCTCTCACACACACACACACACACACACACACACACACACACACACACACACTGGGAGAGGCACAACATCATCTGGGCCATAAGTGAGAGCTTCCCCCCATAAAAAGAATCCTCCACAGCAGGGCTGGATTTACACATTTCTACGCCCTAGGCCAAAACACAATTTTGTGCCCCCTGCCCCTCAAAAGTTGATTTATAATTTTCAATTTAATATGTAACAGTTTATTTTTGAAACACGTAAGCACTTAATACAACCTTTATAATCTTTGAACCATATATTTTTAATTCAGAACTACACTACTGCACACTACTTATGAAACTGCATAACATTAACACATACAAAAAAACCTTTCCATCGAACTTCTTCAGTTATTCGAAACGTATTTAAACTTGCGACAAGTGAACCCAGAAGCAAAATAAAGCAGACCAAACCAGTAAAAAAGTTTTCAGCCCGCCGGATCCGCATCCCCCCACGGAAGTTCTTCTGTCCGACCCAACCCACGCTGAAATAGTTTGAACCCGACCCGGCCTGCGGGTTCGGGTCGGGCCAGCCCGCAAAATGCAGACGTCTGCCTATATAACCCATACGAGGTATGACGATTACTTCTTTGTTTAGTTCAAATTATTCACCCAGATGGTGTATTCGATACAAAAAACAGCGAATAAAATTGACATAAAATGCAGAAGATTTACATCGATTCTCATCTGACATTATAGAATTTTATTGAAATGTTTTGCATTTTCTGTCAAACTTACATTACACCACATTAAATGATGCTGCATAAACAAGCCATAAGTTGTGTATGTTTCATGTTTTGTAATAAAAATCGCAGCCCCCTTATCATTTGGCGAACACCCCCGTCAACTTTTTCTGCTTACGGCTTTCAGCCCTGAGTTAACAAAACAGTATATAAAAGTAGTAACGATATATTTTACGTACCTATTATCAGAAGATATGTAGAAGACAAGCGATATGAGCGTAATGAATCACTTGGAATCACTATTGTAACGCCAAATCTGGAATTTTCCTCTAACACGTGGTTTACGCTGAGCGTGTGAGAGAGAAATAGCAAATGCTTTTTGCCTATGTCTGAGCAAGACAGCGCAAACTGTAGAGATGGGCAACGTAAATGTACCGCTCAATTTATTTAAAGTATATGGATGTAAATTTTAAAAACAGCATTTTAGATGGCCTTTTCAAAATAATACTGAAAGATGTGTAAATGTTTGGTTGTTATTTCTGCTGTATATACACCCCCCTGACTGCTGCACCCTAGGCCACGGCCTAGGTTGGCCTGATGGGAAATCCGACCCTGCTCCCCAGGGATTAAGGGTCAGACGTGGGAGTAATTTGCTAGCTGGTGCAGCCCTGAAGAAAAATAAATTAGTTTGTGTGCCCTTGGGACTAAACACCCCACTAAGGGTTACACTCATATAAAAAGTTGAAAATCGAATATCTTTAAATACCAATACTGTTACCACTATCCTTTTCCCTTCTTTTCCTTATGCTCCCTTTTTCCACACCAATCTCTCCCCCATCCCTTCTTCTTTTCCACTATTAATTTATGCATCAATGTTTTTAATGGTTTATTCTCTGTTTGATTTTTGTAAACCGTTATGATGGCTGAACCGAATGACGGTATATAAAACTGAACAAATAAGTAAATAAATAAATAAATAAATAATTTACAAACAGCAATAAAATATTTCAAAATAGCAGACACATCAAACACCCAATAATTTAAAAAAGGGAAAATACCTTGTTTCCCATACATACCTGAAAACTTTTGATTTCCAATCACCTTGAGCTTGACGTGGCAAAAATCTGCCCCCCCCCCCCATCCAAACGAGGCTCCCATTCACAATCAAATACACCCTCCCTCCTCAGGCAGGCTCCTGTTCACTCAGCCATCCCAGGCAAGTTCCCATTTACACACACACACACACACACACACACACACACCCCCATCCAGGAAGGTCCCCATTCACACACACATACACCCATCCCCACCCAGGCAGGTTCCCAATCACACATGCACAACACAGGCGCGCACATGTTATAAAATCCAGGGTCGGCGCGTGCAAGGGGGTGCAAATTGTGCACCTTGCGTACGCCGAGCCCGCTCTGAGCCACGCTGCCCTCCCCCCGTTCCCTCCCAGGCCGCTCCGAAATTGGAGCGGCCTCAGAGGGAACTTTCCTACCCCCCCCCACCCCACCTTCCCTTACCTCCCCCACCCTTTCCCCCCTACCTTTGATGTTGGTTTTTTTTTATTTCGAAACTTACTTCAGCCCTGGGGCTTTACGCGCATCGCCGAGCCTTTTTAAAATAGGCCCGGTGCACGTAACCCTTTTAAAATCTGGTCCATAGTGTATCAGATTGTGTCTCTAACAGAGGAGTGTGCTTGCTCTCTCTCATTGTTTGGTTTTTTTTAATCTACCAGTAAGGATTCTATTTATCAACCTGTGATATGCGTTAACACAAGTTAATGTGCAGTATTAGTGACTAGCCTCCATCCCAAATAATGGTAAATAGCATGCATTAACTTAGATTACAGCTTGATAAATAGACCCCTAAGTTTGCCATCCAACCCCAAGTACAAGGATAGCGGGCTGTTTTTTAGCCTGCAAGATTTAGGAGAATATTTCTACCACAACCTAGTTCTGACACCAACGAATACATGCAATTGTGCTGAATTACGATTCAGTTTTCTTTCTGAAAACACAGTTCATGCTACAGGAGGTTTATGCTGCATTTATGTTGGAAAAGGATGAAAGACTTACTCTTGATGCGGTGCTCCCGTCTTGGTCAGCAAGGTCAGTACAAAAAACATGAAAATGACAAAGACCGCGAGACCAACCCAAAATCCAATTACGATGGAATCTGCAAGACATTCAACGAAAAGTAAAAATGATTTCACCTTCTTGAAAAGTTTCCACATACAGCATTAACAGCTAATTGCATCCGGCTTTGAGGCAAAGATCAACGCAAGCACTTCAGCACTGGTGCACCTGGTCTACCAAAGAATGAATACTGTGCCGATCATATGTGTGTGCTAAAGACAGTGGCAGTACATAACGGGACTGTACCGACAGGGGGTGTGGGTGGAGGTGACGGGACACGGGGCATAGACAGCTGTTGCAGATGGGATGTGGTGGCAGAATGGTTATTGTTGCTTATTTGTGAAGGTTGTTTTGTGGGTGCAGTGGAGGTGGTGGAGAGGGAGGGGAGCTTTCGCTGATTCAGCATAAGGAATTAAAAACTCTCTCAGGCCGATGCGATACCATGCGCTGCAGCCGGTGCAAGGTTCAACGCGAGACTGGATGGGCGTTTTGGACGCGCAGCCATAACCCCTGATGCAAAAGGGGGGGGCGGGGCGGGGGGGGTTAGCACATCCAAAACACGCATCCAATCGAGCGCGTAGCTAATAGCGCTCATCACATGTAGATTCATGTCGATGAGACTATTAGCTATTACCCCGAAGCAAAAAAAAAAAAAAGTGCACATTTTTAGTCTCAAAAATTAACACCTGCCACAGAACAGGCAGTAATTCTTGAAGAGCCGTAAAAGTCGCTGCTTTTCTCTAGTTCCTCCGACTTAATATTGTGGCAATATTAAGTCGGAGGAACCGAAAAGGGAGAATGGTAAAAAGAAAGAGAGTGTGCCGGCGGTCAGGTTAGGATACTAAATTAACGAGCGTCCGTTTTCCTAACCCGCTCACAGCCATCTGTCCTGGGCGCCTGATGCCGAGGAGGTGCTAGGGACACATAATTTTCCCAAGCGCCGCTTTTTTTTTTTTTTTTTTTTTACCGCGGCAGCCCGTTTAAACATAAAAGCGGGCGCCCAGGAGCGGTGGCTCGGCGCGCGTCAGGAGAGCGTGTGCTCAATCACAAGCGCCTGTTTTAACGCGCGCCAACAGTGCATCGGCCTGTCTAAGTGCGACAGCGTCAGAGGTAGGTCATCACCCTGCTTGTGCTGCAAATAGAGCAGGCCGCTGGGACAGCACGCTTGCATCCTCCTTACATGCTTGCTGCTGCCCCGAGGTTTTGAAGAGGTTCTTCAGGAAAGTAGCAAACAAAATGCGTGTCAAGGTGATGCAGGCGGTGTGTCACAGCAGCCTGTGTTTGCAGGTTAGGCGTTGCAATATCTTTGGCAATACGTGGCAACACTTTACTTTGCATGTATCTTAGTTTCAGCATATATCCTTATGTTTAGGATGGTGGTTTTCAACCCTATCTTGGAGGCACACCTAACTAGTCTGGTTTTCAGGATATCTGTTATGAATATGCAAGATATATATTTGCATATATTACTGACCTAACGTATGCACGCCCCTTTTAAAATTGACTCTTTAGCATTTAGGCTTTGAGGGTCAGAGTCTGAATATTTGGATGAAATAGTAATGCTGCTTGATAAGAGTTGGGGAATTGCTCAGCCTGATTATATTCCTGATGGGCAGGACATGAACAAGTAGAAACCAAATTTGTCTCGGCCAGTAAGAAGCTATGGGAATGATAAGCTACTTGGTCTCCTTTTGTTACCAGAGGTACTGTAGGATATGCATACAGAAGTCTGCCCTCGAATTCTCTCCTGAACAGATGGTCAGGATCTTCCTCTTCAGAATGGTTAAAAACGGGCGTATCTAGAGTGTTTTCCACTCGAAAAACATATTGCTCACTATAACCTAATCCAGGAAACACTCATGGGGGATCTTTAATCTGAGTGAGTTTATCAGCCAGAATGTTCAGTTTTCTTGCCAGGTATGTGGCTTTGAGGTCATCCCATGAACAATGGCTCAGTTCTACACCATAACAGTTTCCCAACACAGAAGTGATCTTGTTTTTCTATTCTTTTTCAAGTAGAACATGGTTACCTGGTTTTCTACTTGCAATTGGCCACCTCATCTCTGAAGGCCTTTAAAGCATTCATCACATCCCATTGCTCCAGAAAACGTATATGATCTCTCCTTTCCTAGGTACAACAGTTCTAAGTGTGAAGCCCTTGCATTTCACTTCCCCAGCCCAAGTTGGAGGAATCTGTTAGAACCATTTATAGAGGTGGGATCTGGAAAAGTAACTCCAAGGCCAGGTTAGAATGGAATAGCTAGCAAGGCAGGGAGTCTGAGCCCTCCTGTGAAACACTGAGGCACTTCCTCAGTAAAGACCAAAGCAAAGAATTAATCTAGACTCTCTGCTATGGCCTTGTCTTTCCTTAGTGTCCCTTTTATCCATCGATCATTTAATGGTCAAACTGACTCCTTTACTAAGTGAGGACAGATTTAAGACTGGACAATAACTCAAGACATCCAAATCAGACTAATCATTTTTTTCACAGGACATATTACTGCATGTTTAAAAACGAAACAAAACTGGACTAGAGCCTTCATTAAGAAAGAGATTAATCAGACTTAAACAATGTTCCCAAAAAATTTCAGCAAACTTCATATAACTCAAAATGAGCAAGTGTCAAGAGGCCAAAAGGTTGTATTTACCTGACCCAGTATTCTTAAAAGACTCTTTTGAACTACAGCTAAACCACATCCAAGTTATCTGGACATTACTCACAGGCACTGACCTCAGTCGTATTAAAATTAATTCAAACTAAGGAGGCCTGAAGTAAGTGCACTTTATCTTGGAAAAAAACCCCAGCAACTGTATCACAATCTACTGGTTGCTAATTCATATATGAATTTGCTTGAAAAAACAGTTTAACAACCTAAAAATGTTTTCTTGGCTGGTTTAATGAAGCCTTTAAGGAAAACAATGATTTCTTTTTAACTTGGAACAAAGCAGTCCTGTAATTATTTTGTTCAGTTGTATACTGTCCTTTAGCACTAGGTTGCTTTCAGCGATAAATCTTCATATTTCCACTCCTTTCATCTGTGCAAATTCAAGTCAATAATCTGATTATTTTTTATATTATTTTCACCTTATTAGGAATCACAGCCAAAGCAGTATTCCAGCAATCAATTGCCTTATCAGCAGTCTCCAACACAATACTCTGTGACTCCTATACCCATGGACTTTCAAAATATTCTAAGTCCACCCTTGGTCTCACAACTTTCTTAATCATTATGTAAGGTTTAAAAGAATCATGAACAATAACATTAAAATATAGTAGCCTACAGCCACACCATGGCTTTACAATGGAATGCACCTTTGAAATCTTATCCTCCAAAAAGGACTGAATCCTGAACAATTACAAGATCTATAATATGACCAGATTGATGAATGGCACATTGAACAAGCTGCGTCATCTCCATCATAGACATAGAGTCATACTTTAGCACTAGCAGAGTCAAAAGTGTCAATATGGAAATGAAAATCCTGGAAAATAAGCAATTATTAAACTCTAAAATTAACCTCCATACTCTTAATGTCTGGAGAGGAATAAATTAGACAAAATATCCAATTAAACATTTTCAACAAAATTCCCTTAATTTCATAATGTTATGACCATCGGTCGCAGACGGCTGCAATCGCTATTACTCAATTAATGTGCTGCAGCCCTCTCTCCCTTGGGGGAACTCGCAGCTGTGGCTAGCCACTTCCGACGCACATGGCCCCGCTCCAGCGACTCTCCAGGGCAGCGAGGACGCCGCCGACTGCCATGTCTCCTCCGGGCCTTCCTAAGCGCGCGCTACATGGCCCTCCTTAAGGATGCCAAAGCGGGAACTTCAGGGGTGTCTCTTCCTGATGACATCACTAGCCCTGAACTCTTAAGCACCATCGAGGCCTGGCCCTAATCGACTTGGCAATGAGTTCCTTCCTTACAGTATCCTGCTGATGTCTCCTCGGACATTGATTCCTGCTTCCTATTTCTTGGGCATGAGACACTCTTGGGTACCCACTCCTCGTGGGCCTTTATCCTGTCTCTGGCTATCCGCTCCTTGGAGGGCCCTGCGCCTTGGACGCTGTCTGTCAGCTCCCCTGCTCCTCAGGGTTGCTTTCGGAACTACTCTACTCGTGGAAACTCTACATTGGTGTACCCCACTCTGCGAGCCATTGCCTTACTACTCTGCATCATGGAGACTCAGCATTGGCATACCCCGTTCTGCATGCCATTGCCTTACTACTCTGCATCATGGAGACTCAGCGTTGGCGTACCCCACTCTGCAGACCATTGCCTTACTACTCTGCATCATGGAGACTCAGCGTTGGCGTACCCCACTCTGCGGACCATTGCCTTACTACTCTGCATCATGGAGACTCAGCGTTGGCGTACCCCACTCTGCGGACCATTGCCTTACTACTCTGCCTCGTGGAGACTCAATGTAGGTGTGCCCTGCTCCGTGGGCCATTGCCTTACATCTGTGACTGTGCCATGTTCCCCGCTCCTCGGGCAGCACGCTGTGTACCCCAGTGACTGTGCCATGCTTCCCCGCTTCTCGGGGTAGCACCTAGAGTATTTCAGTGACTATGCTTCGCTCCCCGCTCTGCGGGGCAGCGTCCTGTTCACCTCAGAGACTGTACCCACACTTCCCCGCTACTCGGGGTAGTGCTCACATCATATGCCAGAGACCCCTGGGCTTCCTCGCTCCTCGAGTAAGGTCCAATCTAGGATTTAAAACATTTTAACACACTAGCAAACCACCTTCACGCTTATCTTTTCTTGCAACACCTTCCTATGCAAAGCCTGGTGGATATTAATGTTTTAAAAGCAGAACATCTGCATTAGTATGACTTGATTCCATTATAAAAAGCATATCAAGATCAAACGCTTGTATCAAATCAGAAATTTGAGTGTTTTCCTTTCTCGCTGGTCTTGCATTGATATAACCCAGCTTTAAACTAGTTGTACCCTGGGGCGGCTAGCGGTTTACAAACTGAGATACCACCAATTCTAGCAGGATATTCTAAAGTGCACATGGAAAATGCAATCATTTGTAATGCATCTTCTAACACCACTATAGCAACCTTGCTCAATAACTACAGGAATTTTGCAAACACTAAAATTCATAATAAAAATATAAACAACAGTTATTAAGAACAAATTTCAAACAATAGACATATAAAGAAAGCAAAAAGTCAGGCAGAGGAAAGGATTGGAAAGGAGATAAAGCGAGGTAACAAAACATTTTTCAGATACATCAAAGAAGAAAGGTCCATAGAGATATAGTGAAATTGAAAAGGGATAAGGATTAATGGGTGGAGAGAAATGATGAATTAGCAGAAATATTAAACAAATACTTCAGTTCAGTGTTCACTAAGGAGGACCTAGAGAAGGACCATCACTTGTTATCAAGACTGTAGAAGGGGTGGAGTAGACAAAACTCCATTTATGGAAGATAACGTATGGGAAGAGCTAAGAAAACTGAAAGTGGACAAAGCCATGGGGCCTGATGAGATTCACCCCTGAATACTGAGGGAACTCAGAGATGTGCTGGAGGGTCCACTGTGTGACCTGTTTAATAGATTGCTGGAAAAGGGTGTAGTGCCTAGTGACTGGATGTTATGAACCTGCCCACGGACCCCATCCCGCGGATAGGCTCTCCACTTACCGCCATTGCTGATGCCGGAGGCCTGCTTCTTGGCCGGTACCTGGTGCCGCCACTGGGATTCTGCCGCTCCACGGCCCTGTTGCCGCCGATGTCATCGCTCTCTGCAGCCCTAGTGCTGCCGCCATACTCTGCTCCGAGCGGCTGGTGCCGCGTCACCTCCTCTGATCTTTACGGTATAGTGCCACTGCCGCAGATGTCCTCTTCGAGTGGCAGGAAGCCGCTGCTGCCGCTGCCTCTACTCTAGCGGTCTGTGTGCTGCCGCCGGGATCGCCCTCGCGGCATGGAGCCGCCATCCTCGTCCTTTCTGTGGCCCGGCTTTAGCTGCTGACTTCTTTCATCTTCTGGACTCTCCCTAGGCATGGGCGCACGCCTCTTCATCTCTCTTAAAGGGCCAGCAGTGGGAAAAGCCCCACAGCCCTCAGCAATGATGTAATCAGCCTTTGCCTGGATTAGCCTTATAAAAGGGCTCTGCTTCATTCCTTCATGGCCTTTGGATCCGGTCTTCACAGCGTCTGTGGTCTTCTTCCTGGTCCAGATCCTCCATGGTCTTCCTGTGCCTTGATGGAGCTTCGTTTCATGTTCTTCATGTTCCTGAACTTCTTCACCTTGATGTTCCTGGTCTCGTCCCTCGTCGCTTGTTTCGTGTTCCTGATGTTCCTGATGTTTAGTTCTCCTAATGTCCTGATGTTCCATGTCCAGAGGTACCATGTTCCACGTTCCAGATGTCCGATGTTCCTCTCCTGACTCCATCTGTCTCATCTTCAGCTCTTCGTCCAGGTCCCAGGTCCCTCATCTGTTCACCTTTCCTGGCGTGTCACCATTGTGGTCCGTGACCAGCCCATGGGGGGCTCTGTAGGGCGCCTCATGGTGCAAGGCCTTCTTCTCATTGGAAGCGCAAGCCTCTGGAAGACTCCTGTTTTTAATGCCAGCTTCTGAATCCTGAGTCTTGAATCCTAAATCCTGAGTCTTGAATCCTGTCCCAGTCTTCAAAGTCCCTTGTGCCTGCTTTTGTCCTTGCCCAAGACTCTGCCAGAACCTGCTCCACTTCAGTGTGGTCCGTGACCAGCCACAGGCGGATATGTAGGGCGTGCCCCGGTGCAGGCCTCTCCTGAATCTTCGTCATGTCCTGGCTTCAAAGTTCCACTGCTTCGTCTGGAGTCTGCTTCGCCTTCGGCGTGATCCGCGACCAGCCATGGGCGGCTGTGTAGTGCGCGCTGCAATGCACCTCTCACCCAGTACTTTCTCCTGTATCCTCGCCTGAGACTTCCTAGTAACCCGAATTCTTGTCTGAGTCTTCTGAGCAACCTGAATTCTTGTCTGAGTCCTCCGAGTATCCTGAGTCTTCGTCTGAATCCTCCAAGTATCCTAGTCTATGTCTGAATCCTTCGAGAATCCTGAGTCTACATCTGAATCTTCTGTATCATGAGTCTTCTGTTCCAGGTTCCCTTTTTCATCTTGTTCCTGTCCTCAGCCTCCGTCTGGCCTTACGCACTCGTCGTTCCCAAGCGGCAGGTCCGGAAGGGCTATCGAGTGGCTGGAGGGCTACTTCTGAGACCAGCGTTGCATTGCTGGGTCTCATTGCTGTGTGTAGGTCCAGTGGAGGGCTGAGCCTTCCTTGTTCCAGTCCAGATGATCCTTGCCTTGTCTTCAGTTCAGCCTCGTTCCTGGTTCACCCATGCTTGTACTCGCTCACACCTCTCACGGTGTGTCTTGGGGCTCCTCTCTGAAAGTGACTGTGCCTCCGCGACTCACAACACTGAAGAAGAGCGGTGGTGGTCCCGCTTCACAAGAGTGGGAGCAGAGAAAAGGCTGGAAATTACAGGCTGGTTAGCATCACCTCAGTGGTGGGAAAATTAATGGAGACTCTGCTGAAGGAAAGGATAGTGAACTATCTACAATCCAGTGGGTTGCTCGATCAGAAGCAGCATGGATTCACCAGGGGAAGGTCCTGTCAGATGAATCTAATTGATTTCTTTGGGTGACCAGAGAACTGGATCATGGAAGAGCGCTCTATGTAATTTACTTGGATTTTAGTAAAGCTTTTGATACAGTCCCACATAGAAGGCTCATCAACAAAATAAAAAGCTTGGGAGGTGATGGCATGGATTACAAACTGGTTGACGGATAGAAATCAACGGGTGATGGTAAATGGAACCTACTCTGAAGAAAGAATTGTGTTAATTGGAGTGCCACAAGGATTGGTGTTGGGATCGGTTCTGTTCAACATCTTCGTGAATGATATTTTGGAAGGGGTAGAAGGTAAAGTTTGACTATTTGCGGATGATACTAAGATCTGCAACAGAGTGGACAAGCCGGAAGGAATAGAGAGAATGAGACGGGATTTAAGGAAGCTGGAAGAGTGGTCGAAGATATGGCAGCTGGGATTCAATGCCAAGAAGTATAGAGTCATGCAACTGGGGTGTGGTAATCCGAAAGAACTGTATGCATTGGGGTTAAAGGGCTGATGGGCACAGAGCAGGAGAGAGACCTTGGCGTGATAATATCTAACGACCTGAAGTCGATGAAGCAATGTTACTCGGCCCTAGCAAAAGCCAGAAGAATGCTAGGCTGCATAGAGAGAGGAATATCTAGTAAGAAAAGGAAAGTGATAACCACCTTGTACAGGTCCTTGGTGAGGCCTCACCTGGAGTACTGTGTTCAGTTCTGGAGACTGTATCTCAAAGGAGACAGAGACAGGATGGAGGTGGTCCAGAGAAGGGAAACCAAAATGGTGGGTGGTCTCCATTAAATGACTTATGAGGAGAGGTTGAAGAACCTGAATATGTATACCCTGGAAGAGAGGAGGAGCAGGGGTGATATGATGCAGACCTTCAGATACTTGAAAGGTTTTAGTGATCCATAGTCATCAAAAACCTTTTCCATTGGAAACAATTTAGTAGAACTAGGGGTTATGATTTGAAACTCCAGGGAGGAAGACTTGGAACCAATGTCAGGAAATATTTCTTCATGGAGAGGGTGGTGGATGCCTGGAATGCCCTTCCAGAGGAAGTAGTGAAGTCTAAAATGTGAAGGATTTCAAAGGGGTATGAGATAAACACTGTGGATCCCTAAAGGCTTGAGGATGGGAATCAATAAAGCTTGGGGGTAACCTGTACGGAGCGGCAGTTACTATCTTGGGAAGCTTGCTGGGCAGACTAGATGGACCATTTTGATCTTTTTCTGTCGTCATTACTATGTTACTATACCCACTCAATTCCTATGAAGAGGTCTTAGGCAATAGTCCATTTGCAGACCTCTTCTATAAATCATGCAATATCAGTGCTGGTATAGTCACTAGCTCAGGGGTCAGGGCTTTTTCCAAGTCTGAGCAGAGGCGGCTTGGGAGACAAGACCAGATATTTCTTCAAAACCCTTGAAGATTTAGGAATCCTTTGTTTTTTTCGACACCAGGAAGCACTGGGACTAAGATCCCCTGTCTCTTTCTTGTCATGAGACAGGTGTGACCACTTCAGTCTATAAGAGGAAGACGTGTTACATTTCCAGCAGTTCCTAGCATAAAAACTTAGGGCCTGATTTTGAAAAGCATTTACACATTTAAAACTTGGTTTTACAAGTGTAAATGCATTTTGCCCGTGTAAGTGGGTTTTTGAAACTTGCTATAATATATGCCATCGAAATGTCAAGAGTTTTACCCATACTAAGTGCACTTAATGTGGGTAAATGACTTTTGAAAATTGCTATGATAGCACATTACATTTACATGTAGAACTCCTTTGAAAATTCACCTGTTAGCTTTCCCCAAGAGGAAATTTGGTTAAGACTGGAATTCTGGCTATGAGCTCTGGATCTAGTCAAAATCCCATCCTCAATTTTGACCAAGTTGCTATGGTTTTGAACTTCTGCAGTTGTGCAGATGAGGCCTTGAACTCTGTTGCTGAGAGGACAAGTAAATACAGAAAATAATCTTAGAGGAAAAAACTGTTTTCTTTGAGGGCAACCCTGATACCATTGTGCAGGTTGGTTGAAAGTTGGCAGCAGAAAGGTTCTGAAATATAGAACATAAGAACATAAGGAATTGACATACTGGATCAGACCAAGAGTCCCATCAAGTCCAGCATCCTGTTTCCAACAGTGGCCAATCCAGGCTACAAGTACCTAGTAAGTATCCAAACACTAAGTAGATCCCATGCTACTGATGCCAGTAATAGCAGTGTCTATTCTTTGTCAACTTGATTAACAGCAGGTAATGGACTTCTCCTCCAAGAACTTAACCAAACCTTTTTTAAACCCAGCTACACTAACTGCACTAACCACAATCCCCGGGAACAAATTCCAGAGCTTAATTGTGTGTTGAGTAAAAAATAATTTTCTCTGATTAGTTTTAAATGTGCCACATGCTAACTTTCATGGAATGCCCCCTGGTCCTTCTATTATCCAAAAGAGTAAATAACCAATTCACATTTACCCGTTTTAGACCTCTCATGATTTTATAGACCTCTATCATATCTCCCCTCAGCCATCTCTTCTCCAAGCTCAACAGCCCTAACCTGTTTAGTCTTTCCTCATAAGAGAGTTTTCCATCCCCTTTATCATTTTGGTTGCCCTTCTCTGTACCTTCTCCAGTGCGATCAGAATTGTACACAATGGCCCTTGATAAGATCCATTACTTTCTTCAACTTGTCTCCAAAGAGGTTCTCTTTACTGCATGGTAATTTGCAAGCTTGTGTACAAATCAGGCCTGAGGTCCAAAACCATGAGATCCCATGAGCACCAATAGCCATGGCAGAAGCTCTCAGAGCCATCTCACAAGCATTGCAGGTTGAGTGGACCAAATGCTTTCCATATTCCCCACAAGTGTTCAACAAGATCATAAATTGTTGTTTCTCTTGAGGGATAAAACTAACAATGTTTGTATCACTTGCAGAATGGGAATGCATCTCTTCTTTCCCAAAGGAGGTACTGAGAGTAGTGTTGTATACATTCTTCTACATTAATCCTTCTGAACTTCTAAATTACAGTGACTGGCCTTAGCCATGCTCTGAACAAAAACTGAAGGATAGTTCCTCAGGAGAAGATCTTTTCTTCACAAGTTGAGGAGAGGGAAAGTCAGGAGAACATTCTTCTTCAGAATAAGATTCATCAGACCTATAAACAGGACCCCAGGGCTCCTTAGACCCAGAGATAACAATCTGAGGTGCAATCTGAGCTGGCACTGATCCCTGAGCCACAGCCTCAGTATGCATATAAAATGGCTCGTGGCTGAGCATTGCTGAACAGCTGGAGAAGCTTCCCTCTCTGAAGCTGTTTGGCTCTGACTTTGCACTAATACAGAGTCTCAGTGCCAAGGCAAAGGACTCTGTTCCATTGCCGCCATGGAGACTGCTGAAGCACTTGGTGCTGAGAACTCCACCTGCTTGAGATGCTGATTGAGGGCAACAAGGATTCATCTGTCCAGTCCTTTTTTGAAGATTGCAGAAGCCTAATCTGGATAAAGTCTCAGTAGGAGAGGAAAGATCCTCCTGTGTGACCAAAGGGGAAGTACTAGCGGCTCTGGTTCAGACCTCTAGAGACTGTCATAGCTGTGAGCTCATCTCGTAGGTGCACAGCTAGTAATGTAAGCACTTTTCTGCCTAAGAAGAAGCACGTTAAAGCACGTTAAAGCACGTTAAAGCCACCTTTGCCAGCTGACTCTCTTTGGATGCAAACTCAACCCCAAGAGATACTTCTCATGAGCATAGCAAGAAAGTTTCCTGGTCCTGATGTTGAAGACCTCCCTTGGTGCTAAATGCTCATTATCAGTCTATGTGGCTCCCATGTCCTTTGCTACCAGCGGAGGTGTACTGGTCTTTTTCTTCACAGAAATGAGGTGAACTTCAATCTCAAGAACTTGATAACCATGGCTAACATCTTTGAGCAGATACTATAGCAAAGGACAGCATGCTCTGGCCCCAAACAGTGCAAGCAAACTTTGTGATAATCTGTGATAGACATCCTGTCCTTGCCACAGGGGCAATAATTGAAGCCGCTTGACTTCTCAACCATGGTGAGGAAAATCTTTGACACAAAATCAAAAGCCAAATTTTTATGAGAAAATCTGAACAAGGTTGCTGAAGCAGGCCATACTAAGGGAAAAGCGTAGGGCCAAGCAGCTGTATAATTAAACTTAAAGCACTGAAACCATGTGCAAGAAAACGATGGGCTAGGAAAGAGAAATAAATGACTAAGAAGGCCCAATATCATGAAAGAAAGAAGATTTACAATGAAGAGAGAACTCAGAATGGGGAGACATTTCCCATCATATTTACTGAGTGGGCTTCATGTTTGGAAAAGCTTTTCCAGAAAACTCTGGACGATGACTTCTCCCATATGCAATTGGTCATTCTGCTTGTCCTCAGAGAAAGTGAGATGCAAGCTCCATCAGCATGGCTTGCACTTGCCTTAACATAGATTCTTTAGGCACAGCCTGGGTTAAAATTTGTTCTCCAGTAAAAATGTTTCTGACCTTTAATATAAACCAGCTAAAATGTATAGATGTATGTAAGCCACATGCAACATTTACAAGGATGAATCACACAACATTTATAAGGGTCAAGCTACAGCCTCTCCGAAATTCAGAGTAACAAATAGCTTATTTACAAATTCACAAAATACTCCACCAGGATTTGCTATATAAAATTGAAGATGGATTTCTTGTTTTCATTTCTCATCTTTTTCTAGTAGTGCAATCCATATCAGCTAGTGCAAAAGGAAGCGGCAAAAACCTAGGAGGGCTGTGTTCCAGTGAAATGTTTTCAGAATCAGTTCATGAACTGGTTATAGAAAACCTGAATCCTGAGCAGAAACCCCTATTGACTACATCTTCCCTTTCCCATAGCAACAAGAAATTGCAAGTACCTACCTAGAAACAATTTGCACCTGAAAGGCACATGAGGAAAGAAAATAAAACCTCTTGAGTGTGCCAAGTAAGAAGCACAGAAATTCCTAAGAAGTGCACATCAGAATAAGAGAAGGGAGATGTCTATGACTTCAGGTGTAAGTTCTGAAATCTTAGGGCTAAGATCTGCAAAGCTCCATCATAAAATATGCATGGACAGGTCTGTAGCTTTTTACTGTCTTGAAGGGAATAAAACCCCAAAAAAGAATGCGAAACACATTTATCTTAAGTTCACACAGTGAAATCTATATCATGACAATCTCAGTACAAAACTCTCAGTACTAAAAGTATGCAATGAAAATAAATGCTGACTGTTTAAAAACTTTAGATAATTTCAGGAATCTAAAATTCTGTTTTAGAAAATGGAATGTTTTTGCCAATCAGTAGTCAGGTTCGGTGAGTATTAAGTGACAGTGGAAGCATGCAGAATCCTGCCACCAATGTGACAGCTCACAGCCAAAGTCACCTGGACCTTCTGGGATATCCCTGAGCTGTCTGCACCCCTTTCCTGATCTCCTGATTGGTCTCCCGGTGCTGCAGTAACAGGGAGGCAGCAGCAGATGGTGGCACTACGGAAGAGAACAGTACTCTGCCACGGGGATGCAACTGAGTGGATTGTATATGCCCCAGAGTTCTGAAAGAGCTAAAAAAATAAATTGTAGACTTGTTGCTAATGATTTGTCACTTCTTATTCACATCAGCTACAGTACCTGAGGGTTGGAGGGTAACCAAAATAATGCCCATTTTTAAAAGGGCTGAAGGGGTGATCCAGGAAACTACACACTGGTAAGCTTGACATCAGTGCCAGGAAAAATGGAAGGAGCTATTCTGAATAATAAAATTATTGGCTATCTGGAGAGATACACAGAATAATGGAACAGAGCCAACATGGATTTAGCAAAGGGAAGTCTTGTCTTACAAAGACAAGAACCCTGTCTATTGACGTTCAGAAAAAAAACTCAAGACTTGGCTGTTTCAACAAGCCTTCCCTTAATTCAGGCCCATCTCAATTATAATCTCATACCAATGCCCTTTATCTAATGCTCTCCTTCACATATTTTGTAAATGATTTGTTTTTGCTATAACTATCGAGTTATCTTCTGCTATTGGCTCCTCTTCGCCCAGTTCCAGTACCCCTGTTTTATTGTAACTTTGCCTTCCTCTATGTTTTGGTTAATGTTATTCCCCTTTGTTCCTTGTAAACTGATCTGATATGATCTGTATCATGAATGTCGATATAAAAAAAGCACTAAATAAATAAATAAATCTGTTTAATTTGTTTGAAGGGGTTATAAACATGATGACAACGGCAAGCCAGTTCATATAGTGTTCCTGGTTTTTCATAAAGCATTTGACAAAGTCCCTCATAAGAGGCTGATCAAGAAATTAAAAAGTCATGGGATAGGAGGCAATATCTTGTTGTGGATTGGTAGCTGGCTATAGAATTAAACAGTGCTTCCCATCGGGAATGCCTTCAGAACTGATCAGGTGTGCCACAGAAAAGTCACCACTATCTATTGCTCAGATCCAGACCAGCACCTGAACTCTGCTCTTAGCACCTTGCAGCAACAGGAGACACCAGCAGTGGTTCTTAAACAGGTAAGAGCTCCTTACTGAGAGTATGTGTAAAACCATGCATGCCTCTTCTTTCTAGCTGCAGCGTGAGCCCTGCATCGTGGCAATTCTGGTACTTAATGGGCAACATGCAGGGCACGGATAGCTGGAAACCGTTCCGTGCACACAGCACCTCCTCATCTTCCCCATCCTGAGCCTGCTCCTTTGAGTCCTTCCAGCCTGTGTCCCATCCCTAGGCTGAGTGAGATGAGGAAAGCAGGAACTAAGCACTGGGTGTGACTCATTCTGTGTCTTGGGAGGAGCAGCAGTAAAGGAGCTCTGGCAGCCACAGGCAGGAACCAAGGTAACTAACTGAACAGACTTCCTCCTTCTCCTCCACTTGCATATACTTGGGGGCCGATGCAAAAAAAAAAAAAAGCACGGAAAGCGGGCGCTGAAAAGTCAGCGCCCGCTTTCTTAACGCGCACATGGCACCCGCAAGGGGGGCACCATGCTATATTATAAATAGGGGGGTCGCGATAGCAAGGAGGCGCTAGGGTCGTCAAGTGACCCTAGCACCTCCTTGCTAACGCAACCCAGCGGTTACCGGCTGTCTGTCGGTTATGAACACCGACGCCGAGTGTAATGGCGTCAGTCTTCTTAATGCGGCCGGCTGAGTTTTTTGTGTTTTTTAACTTTTAAAAGAAGTACAGAAAAAGAAAAGCAGTTTTTTCTGCTTTTCTGTACTTCTTTTCAATGCGTTCAGCTCCAGTCAGGCGTTAATAGCTGAGCGATAAATATTCGTCTCAGACGCACATTTATTTTTTTTCATTTGGAGTGAATGAGTAATAGCTTCATTCACATGCATTTGCACGTGATGAGCACTATCCCATTCACTCTGCATGAGACACGCGTTAAATAGGCGCTAATCCCCTTATTGCATTAGGGGGTGGATTAGCGCCTATTTAACCCGCATCAGACTGCGGGTTATACAGTGCGCCAGGCTGAGCGCACTGTATTGCATCAGCTCCATAGAGAGGGAGCTGGTCCATTGTGATGGGTTCCATATGTCTCCGCCCCTCTCTCCTTTTGTTTTAAAATTTGGAAGAGAGACTGGTGGGGCTTTCGGTGCTTCTTTAGCTCTTCCTTTTTTGTCATGTGAGTCTTCTCCATGTCTGCATTGCCTGCCCCGTGGAGGCTGGGGTGCCACACACCATTTTTGTTAATGTAGGTGTGCCTTGGGGTCGAAAAGGTTGGGAGATACTGCAATAGGAAACAAAGAGTGAGCCTGATTGGTCATTTCTCTCAATGGAGTAAAGTAAATAGAGAAGAGCTCTGGGGATCTGTACTGCAAGGTGCTTTTTAATATATTTATAAATGATCTGGAAAAGAGTGTGAAGTGAGCTTATCAAATTTGCAGAGGGCAGAAAATTATTCCAAGTTGTAGGATCACAGGCTGATTGCAATAAATTGCAAGAGAACCTTGCAGGGCTGGGGGAATGGGCATCTACGTGGCAAATGAAATTTCATGTGGCAAGTACAAAGTAATGCATATAGGAAAGAATAACCCGGACGGTAGGTACGCAATGATGGGTTCCATATTAGGTGTCACCACTCAGGAAAAGGCTCTTGGAGTCATTGTGGACACTGCTTCGGAATTCTTGACCCAGTGCATGGCGGTGGACAGAAAAGCAAACAGATTGTTAGGTATGGTTAGGAAAGGTCTGGAAAATAAAAAAAGATAATCTATGGTGTGACCACACCTTAAGTAGTGTGCAGTTCTGGTTACCCGATCTCAATAGACTAGAAAAGGTACAGAGAAGGGCGACCAAAATGATGACAGGGATGGAATGGGCTTCCCTGTGAGGAAAAGCTAAAGAGATTAGGGCTTTTCTGCTTAGAGAAGAGATGACAGAGGAGATATGATAGAGGTCTGAACAGATAAACAGGGAAGGATTATTTACCCTTTCAAATAATACCAGGACAAAGGGACACTTCATGAATCTAATAACTAACATATTTGCAGTGAATAAGAAAATTTATTATTTTCATTCTGTGCACAGTTAAACTGAGAATTTGTTTCCAGAGTTTGTGGTGAAAACAACATTACTGGGTTTAAAAACGGGTTTAGACAAGTTCCTAGAGGAAACATCTGTAACCCCCCTCTTCCTCTGGTCACTTTCCCAGCCCTGGAGAGCCCTGAATTCGCTGAACTGAGGTGGGGGAATACTCTGGGTCCTGGGGATTGGGGGCAGGCTCACCTGCCAGGCCAACTGGGCAGAAATTACATAGAAAACTAAACACAGTCCACACAATAGTTGGTGTTTCAAACAAGAAAACAAAGTTACTAAGAAAAATAACCAGCTCAGCAGGAAAACAAATTCAAAGTTCACAGCAAAAACAGCTGAAACAATCAAGCACAAAGAATACACAGTCCAAAATTCCTCCAACTTATTCTCTGAAAGTCAAATCTTACAGGTCATAAGAATCTTCCCCAGGCTCTCTGTTGCTTGCAGAAAGCTGTTTCCATACTCTGTTGACCCAGAAGAATCCTCCTCTTGTACCAGGTGGACAAATGCTCCAGGTCTAATTTCTGAAATATCCCAAAGACAGGGGTTGCTTCCAAAGGACTGGAGAAACAGGCCAGGATCCAGGGGCGGATTGGCCTATTGGGAGATCTGGCATCCCCCGGTGGGCTGGTCATACTGGTCACCTGCTGGGCTGGGCTCTTTCGCAACCTGAAGGAAGTCTCAGCAGGGCCGCAACAGAACCCAGCCCGTCGTATCCAAAGGGAAGTCTCAGCAGGGCCGCGACGGAGGTCTCAGCGGGGCCGCAACGGAGCCCAATACACCGCGGCCAGAAGGCAGGCCTATGGCTCGGAGTCAGCAGAAAGATGCATCTGGCGGTAGCAGGGCCGCTGCCTCCCACCTCCCCTCCTGCACCTAAATAAGGGGCATCGTGAGCGCAGCCAAGGTGCAGAAGAAAGGAGTCTGTAGTTGGTGTTCAAATACAAGATAGCCTTTACTGTAAGTTAAAGAAGAGGTTCCAAATCAAGATAACAAACATAAAAATCAACATACATTCAATGATCAATAAAAAACAAGTGGTTTCTCTGTCCATCCTTATTCTGTTCACTTCCCTTTTTTATCTTGCACCTTCATCCTAACTGAAAATATCCTCACTAGTAAGAGTGGGATAACTAGAATACTCCTGGGGGAATTCTGCACTGGTCAATCAACATCCACAAGAAAGTCTTCTAAAAAATCTCTTCCTCAAAATCTCTTTGCCAAATGCTTGACTTGCCTTCTGTGAGATCCAGGGTGAATTTCCAGCTCTCTAACCACCTTGCTTTGAGATCTTGGGGAAATCTTCCGCTCTTCAATCCTCTCTATATTGAAACCCAGGAAAGGTTTCAGCTCCTCGCTCTTCCTCTCACTAACCCACTAACCCACTCCTGCTTTGAGATTCTGGAGGAATCTCTAGCTCCCCAACACCTAGCTCTCTAAAACTGTGAGCATGCTCCAAGGATTTAAAGCCCTCAGAGCCTATCCTCCGAAAAGTTGGAGTAAAAGCAATGGAAAGAATAAAAATTATCAAAACCCCTCCTACTGCCCCTAGATAGAAAAATCATGTAGGGATAATGTTAGTGACTAGTGTAATCCCATCACTAATGTTTTTATGACCCTTTGTGACCCATTCAACCCACCAAAAAAGGATTACATTTTCTATGTCCACTATGTCTTTTTTGAGATTGCACTCAATACTCAAGGTTTAGTCGTACCATGGATCTATACACAGGCATTATGATATTCTCAGTTTAGTGCTCGATTTCTTTCCAAATAATTCCTAACATTCTATTTGCCTTCCTGACCACCACTGCACACACTGAGCTGAAGATTTCAAGTACTGTCCTGGATGGTGACTTCTAACATGGAACCCAGTATCGTGTACTTGTAGATGGGATTATTTTTGCTTACATGCATTAATTTGCACTTGTTCACATTAAATTGCATCTGCCACTTAGAAGCTCAATCTCTTAGTCTCACAAGGTCCTTTTGCAGTTCTTCACAATCCACTGACATTTTAATGACTCAAAACAATTTTGTGTCATCTGTAAATATAATCATCTCACTTGTTATTCCTTTCTCCAGATCATTTATGAATATGCTAATTAGTACAGGTCCCAATACAGATCCCTGGAGCATGCCACTAATGACTTTTCTCCATTTGGAAAATTGACCATTTTGTCCTACCCTCTATTTCTTGTCTTTTATTCAGTTACCACTTCACAATAGGTCACTGCCTCCAATCCCATGACCTCCCAATTTCCTGAGGAGTCTCTCATGAGGGACTTTCTCAAATGCCTTCTGCTATATCAATCTGCTCACCTTTGTCCATATGTTTATTACACCCTCAAAAAATATTGTAAATCGGTAAGGCAAGACCTCCCTTTGCAAAATCTATGATGACTCTCCCCCATTAAACCATGTCTATTTATGTGATCAGTAATTTTGTTTTTAAGAATAACTTCAACCATTTTGCCCAGCACAAATGTCAGGCTCCCGGTCTACAGTTTCCTGGATCATTCCTGGAGCACTTTTTAAAAAGTGGCATCACATTGGCCCACCCTCCAGTCTTCTGGTCCAGTGGCTGTTTTAAATGATAGGTTACAAATCACCAGAAACAGGTCATTTTTGAGCTCTTTCAAAAATATAGGGTGGCATGGATAACCCGCTGGTTTGACCTGGTCTGACTGGAAAAAAGGGATTTTATTTAAATTTACAATTACTGAGTGGCTACGATGCAAAATTATACATAACAGCTCATTAACTATGAGCACATAGTAAATATATATACATGAAAATAACTTACAAATGCCATTTCGCAAAAGCTTAAAGTACACCTCAGTTTATTTGATTTATGTTCTGCCTTTCAAGCACTTCAAATTGGATTGCATTCAGGTACTGTAGGTTTTTCACCATCTCCTGAAGACTTACAATCTAAGTTGAAACTGTAGGCAACAGAAGGTGAAGTGAATTCTATTGCACGAGTGTGACCAAGGTCACAGGGAGTAGCAGCAGAATTTGAGTCCTGGTTTCTCTGATTCGCAGCCCTACTGCTCTAACCTCCAGGCCATTCCTCCTTGCTAAATGTTGGCCTTGAACCGGGCACTACTGGACTTATTTGCATACAAGTCCAGGTAGCAAAAGAGCATTAGCAAAAACCTAAATAATACATAAAAGTACATTGGCCTCTTAGACTGTAAGCTCTTTTAATGAAAAAGCTGTAACCAGATGACTCACATTGCCTGGTGCTCTGCACGCCAAAGTGCTACAGAAATTATTAATTCACCAGTCTGTCTTTGGATGGCAAACAATTTCATAAATACAATTTATCTTTTGCTGTACCCTATAATCCTTTCCAAGAGATGTTCGCATATGTTGTCCTTCTCGCTCTAACACATCAACCAGCACCTTCGCCTCAGCCCCTTCCTCTTTGCACTACCACTATTACATATTCTATAATTCACTGTGTTTTCTGGCAATTTCATCTTTCATTCTGACTTGCTCATTCTGTTTGGACCCAAGGAAGGGAGTGTCAGCTCCTGAAAGCTAGTCACGAAATGTATTGTTAGTCCAGCAAAAAGGTTCACCTTATAATTTTTGATTCTTGACCTTTATTTCTGTGCATTCAAATGGACTAACACTGCTGCCACACTACTTTATCCCAGTTAAGTAGGGTAATGTTTCCATGGATATACATTTCTTAAGATTCACGCATATGAATTTGAATGTACAACTTCTGCTGTGAACTGTTGCAAGGTTATGGTTTGGTTTTTTTTAACTCTATCTTTATGAGGATAATTTTATAACAGGCCTCATAGCTGTAAAGTCTGTGTGTGGATGCATTTTTAAAATGCTCAGGTAATTGGCTGAGTACATGAACAGTTACTTCGCACAAAATTGCACAAAAGCAGAAAATAATTTTTGCGGGGTACCTTATGTGCATACATTTTAAAATCAGGAGGTGTATAAGTTGAAACTCTCCCCCCCCTACCCCCTCCTCCGGAAGACCTCTCCTCAGCATGCATAAAAATATGTACAAAACAGCTATGTGAGTACTTTAATGTGCATGTGCCCCTGATTGATTTTCAAATACCACTTACATGCATAAAACAATGTTTTATGTGCTTAAGTTGTTTTGAAAATCAAGCCCTATATATAGTTATTTATATAACTATACAAAGCTAATAATACCACTTGGTCTGTCTCTGCAGCATATTTAAATGTATATGTATAAATGTTTCTTTATTTGCTGCCTGCAACATTTTATGTCATTGCTTAGTTTAAGTTCTCTTCTTTTTGTACAGCTAACCCTCCTTATTGGTTATTGTTTAAATGTTGCTGAGCTTCTGATTCAAACTGTTCCAATTTGCTCTTCCTCTGTCTATGTTCTGCTTCTTCCTATTGGTCTTTTGCTCCTTGGAATCCCTGGGAGTCCCTACTTCCTGCTGAAAGTTCAATTTGGAAATGGCTCTAGACAAGCTTGCAGCTCCCCTGGATCCTCTGCAGGTTCCTAGAAGCATTACTTTTTTCACCTTGCTTCCTTTCCCTACTACTGCTGCTTCTGTTATCTGCAGCCAGTCACAACTTCCTCTTTGGCTATAGTCTTCTGCCTTTGACTGAACTCTCAGAATTCCTCATCACAGCTGTAACAGTTCTGCCTTCTGTTCAGCTAGCTTCACACCATACAATCTGCAGTGAATGGCAAACTGTTTATCATTCAATAAATGTTTTGGTATTAAGATCTGAGTTCTCTCTCACTTTGGAAGTTAAGAAAGGAAGAAGTTTAACTTTCTGTATAGGCTCCCAAATTAGGACATCGGGAGCTGAGGACAGAAAGTGAAAAAAGTGTGAAATTAAAGGCATTCTTAGCCAAGGATTACTGGACATCTAGCTGTATACACTTGTCTTCAGAGTAAAGTGTAGACTGTCTTTTAACCAGTTTGCAATCCATGAAAGGACTGCCTCCTGTCCCATGACCTTTTAGTTTTTTTAGAAGCCTTTCTTGAGGGACTTTGTCAAACACAATCTGAAAATCCAAATTTACTATATATATATAACATTTACTAGTTCACCTTTATCCACGTTTATTGTCCTCTTCAAAAACATGTAGCGGATTTGTGAGAGAGTTTTGTGAGAGAGCTTTGGGTAAATCCATGCTGGCTGTGTCCCATTAAACCATGGTTATCTATATGTTCTGTGATTTTGTTCTTTAGAATACTTTCCATGATTTTTTCCAGCACTGAAGTCAGACTCACAAGTCTATAGTTTCCTGGATAACCCCTGGAGCCCTTTTTAAATATTGGGGTTACACTGGCCACCCTCCAGTCTTCACGTACAATGGCCGATTTTAATGATAGGTTACAAATTTTTACTAATAGGTCTCAAATTTCATTTTTTAGTTCTTTCAGAACCCTGGCATGTATACTATCCAGTCCAGGTGATTTACTACTCTTCAGTTTGTCAATCTGGCCTACCATATCTTCCAGATTCACCATGATTTGGTTCAGTTAATCTGAATCATCTCCCTTGAAAACAGCCTCCAGAACCGGTATCTCCTCAACATCCTCATTAGTAAACACGGAAGCAAAGAATTAATTTACACTGAGAGCACATCAAGCAAATATTACAATGGCTGTGGGAACATTACCTGTAAGCATCTCAACCTATGGCAAAGAACCCACCAAGGGCTCACCATGGTGGCTAGCCGATTCAAGAAACAGGCTGACATAGAGGCAATAACCAGCACCACTATTCAAGCCTGGAGATCTAGTATGGCTGAGCACTCAAAACCTGTGACTGAAAATGCCTTCCACCAAGTTTTCTCCCAGATTTATTCGACCATTTAACATTCTACGACAGGTAGGGGCAGTAGCCTCCAATAAAAACTTCTACCCACACTGAGCATTGACATCATCTTTCATGTTTCACTTCTGAAGCTGCTAGTACTCTCCTGGCCATTATGACGACCTTCTAGTCCCATGGACGCAATATCCGAAACCAGAGGCTATGGCCATGTTAAAAACTGTGCCCTCACCCTTTACACAACACTTGACACCATGAGTTGGGATACTCTGTTAAATGTTTGCACAGCAATGCCAATTGCTGGTACAATAAGCTTCAAACAGAAACCCAAACAGAAAAAAGAGACAGAAAACTCTGCAAGACACCATAATGCTAGTTATGCCAGCACATAACAGGACCCTACAGCTACCCATATGAGAAAAAACATTCAAAATAAAAAGGTTCACATGAATATTGTGAACACGATTCAATACAAAAAAATGTGAAGAAGGACGCTGCATTGGCGAAACAAGGCAAAAGTTAAGGATAAGAATCAACCTTCACAGACAGAACGTAAAACATTACAGAGGGAATAAAGAATGAAAGTTCAGTAAGTGAGTACTTCTTAAGGGAATGATCTTCCTTTAACAGCCTCACAATCAGGATATGTAAAAGGAACTTTAAGAATACACAAGAATGGAAAACATTTGAAATTAGGATGATCAAGCACTTTGAAGCAAACACAAAGGATTTGGTAAGGGCATTGGCTCTCTCACCCATTATCAGATATGGGCCTTTTCAACTTGAAAACTTTACTGTCTCACTACCTATGTCATTCTCCCCAGCTCCCTTCCCTGTACTGAGCTGTAATAGCATTTGTAGGCAGCCCAAGACCTAGATGACTCTGTATTATTTAAACTCAGTGCAGCTGTGCAAATTGTCCACTGACCTGAAGAAAAAGAGGGTAACTCTCCAAAGCTCATCACAGATCTATTTAGTCTTATTCCAACCAAAACTTGTTTGTTCACCCTTAATTCTATGCTAAGGCAATCAACACATGATCATCGGTATTCAGGGGCAACCAAAACTCTGCAAAAATGCATATTATCCAAAGACTCTTTTATAATGCATGCATTTCCCCACTTAGGTACAAAGTTCTGCAGGAAGCAGTAAATAAGGTTGTAGGGAGATATTTCATGTTTAGCACTGAATCAAATATGAATCATAATAGCCAGGAAACTGACAGGCCCCAAGCACTGTCACAGCAAAAGACTTTATCTAGGTAAACTTTAAAACTGCACTGTCTCAGTGGAAAATGAAAAACTTTTGTCCTTATACACTGACGAATACCTTATCAGATCTGCCTCTTTGTAAACGTCTCTCCAAACAAAAAAAAGCAGAAAGAGAGAGAGACAACAGCTTAAGCCCATGGATGAGCTAAGGCAAGCAAAGGTCAGAAAGCCCCTCACTCTTTGGGGGGGGGGGGGGGGGGGGAGGGGGGCGAACAGAGATGGAAGTAACGCTGACACTGGCAGAAAGCTTGGCTTACAGACATGGCAGGACACCTCCTGAAGTAATGGGGATGAGGGAAAAGACCTACGATGTGGCAAAAGACCCTCCACCCACCACGAGGTTATGCATGAGATTATGCATATTCATCAGCTGGGAAGTATAAGACGGGGGGGGGGGGGGAAAGAAAAAGAAAAGCAGAGGCACAAACCCTGAATGAAAACCCTGGGAGAAAACCCGGAGAGTGGATCCTGAGAGTGACCCTGAAGCCTGTGCCGAAGCATCCCTGAAAGCAAAAGGGGGGCTAGAAGCAGACCAGCATTCCCTGCTATCAAAGGGAGAAGCTTATGTGTGGCCTGGAGACCGGAGGGATGAGGTGCCTGCTCAGGTGTGGAGAGAGGGACAAAATCTGAGACATGGAGGGGCAAGGGCACGCCCAGACAGCCCAGCAAGTACCAGAGTCAGAAGCAAGTCTCTTTCCAGGACCACCTTCCTGCTCTGCCAGTACCAAGCCCAGGAAAGAAGTCCTTCCCTATACACATTCGCCAGCTGGAGCCTGCTTCAGAGGTGAACAGAGATATCGCCTGAAGTTGGAATCAGGGGTAAGTAAGTTAGCCATAAGTGTTAATATATTAAGCAGGCTAAGGTTTATGGCATGTGTGAAATCACCCATGATACAGAACTTTCTTTAGGGAAAACTGATGCTTAGTGTTCAGGATGTTAGAGACAGGAATTGGTGTTATTTTCTAAATGTTATATCATACCCAATCTGATAAATAAAAGTCTATTTCTGGGGAGAATACATGCTGTCTTTTTCCTGACTTAGGATCACAAGTAAGGTGGGAGGGCAGCTGGCAGTGTCCTGTAGCAAACAGATCCCTGCACCCCTAAACTTTCTTACAAGGTGGCACTGAAAATGAACAGTGTAGCATTCCAGTTCTTTGCAAACATTTTGAGAAACCAGGAACTTACATTTATGAGCTTTCAGCCCTTCAAAGGAAACCGGTCCATAGTCGTAGTATTCAAACTCCCAAGTATAATCCAAATTGGACAGCGCCCTCTGGGATGTTCTGTTGGAAGTTATACTGTGTTTTGACATCTCTAACCTGCACAGACAAATGGCAAGGAAATTGTTTTACTACAAAAAGAAATCAAGAGAAAAATCTTTTTAGGGGTGAAGTATCTAAAACACTCTGGCACATAGACTTCGATTTCCTCCCCTTCAGAGCTTTGGTAATAATCAGCTCTGCAGCAATCCTTCCTGGTCCAAAAGATCATCCTACCCTCCCCTTGTTACCTTTTCAGTTATTCAGCATTAACAAGGTCCTCTTTTGCTGCAATTCTGTACATTCTTCCTAGATAAATTAATCATCACAGTCTCTTGTCTTGAGAACAAAACAAAACAAAAAAATCTGCCGCCTTCTGGAAAAAAAATAGGACTCTTGTAAGATAAATGACTTTTCTAGAAACCCATTTCCCAGGTACAATTGCAAGTTTGCAATCGATGGGCCTTAATTGAAAATGACCTTTCCCTATAGGAAAAAAAAAATCAATAGAGTAAAATTTCAATAAGGACCCTAAGTGGCGCAAACCAGCCCTAATATTCAAACTATGTGGGTACTTTGTGGTTGAATATCAGGTTGTTACGTGGATTAAAAAGTCTGGGTATACTGTAAGTGCTTTCAAATGAAGGTGTCAAGCAGGCACATTAGCGACGTGCATACATTTCTGAACACCGAGAGGCTCATATTCAATAGGGCGGTGAGCAGCAAGTTTGCACTTAAAGTTAGATGGGTAATGTCAATCAAGCACATTGTGTGGGAAACCTAACCAGTTAAGTCTAACTGAATCTACAGGCTTAAGTTACCAGGTAAATTTGCTGCTCACTGGCTTGCTAAATATTAGTATAAAAAAAAAAAGTAGCAACCAAGCAAAGGCCCCCCTCCCAATCTCTTGAAAAACAAAAAAGTTAGCACTCCAATCAGGGCTGATCTTGGTCTCCACCTCCTCCAACTTCAACATATTTGTAAAAAAAAAAAATTCCAACCCAAACAGCTCCACAATGGAGAACAGGGGGAAGAGATTCTTTTACCTCCTCTCACTGATGTAACAGGGAAGAGCAGCTAGCTCCCGGCACTTACATATTAATATATTCACGTCACTCCTTCACTAATTGGTCCTTTACTGACAGCTGACAGGCAAGACGTGCAGGAGTGCATGGCCAATGTTCATTTTGCTTGGCCTTTTCTCCCAGCTTTTGCCCGCTCGGTGTATATTTCGCTCTCTGGTGCAGAAACCAGCGGAGGCAACACATTTTTCCATACAGAGAGTAAATCTTAAACTCTGCTCCTAGGCTTAAGGCCTAACTTCTTTTGGAAGCGCCCCTAGGAAGAATCATAGGGACAACAGCATAGAGGACAGCCTGCCTTGCAGAAGTCTCATTTATCCTAACTTCTGATTTGGAGTAAATGATGTATTTCTTGCTGGTGGACCATGCTGGATGCCTGCCAGTGATGGGATTCCCATTTCTGAGGAATTTATTTTTGATGCTAAAATGTTTTACGTTTGTTGCTGGCTGCCTCTCTAATTCTTGCTATGAAAGCCTGTGGAGGTGAACTTTTTCAAGATCCCTTTTGTTGTATTAAATATATTTAGCAGTATTCAAACCAACAACCCAAGGTGTAGACTGAATTCTTTTCCAAGGGTTTGGTTCACCTGAAGAGTATGTATCCAGTGGACAAGTGTTCCATTATGAAACCATTCCATTTGGGGGTTAGGGGGAAACTGTTTCCCTGTCCAGTAAGGAGAATCACCGAGGAACACCGTGAGCCCAGTCCTCTAAACCACCTGTCCAACCACTTTTCAGGTCCTGACCAACCAGTGTAAGGATTAGACTCCCTAGCAACTAGTTTTATTTGATGTACCCTAGTTGGGGTTACATCTAGAATGGATAGCTGGATCTCTTACTGTATTGCCATTAGGGCTGCTTGTTCTGTCAAGGTAACTGTAACAAGCTACAAACAGCAAGAAACTTTGCTTTTTTGAGAAATAATCTTGGATCCTTTGCAAACGTAGTTCAGATGAAACAAAAACACTGTAGTATGCATGCTTCAATTTTCTTCAGGATCAAATAAAGTGAGAAATGTAATGGGGTTTGAACATTTATTTATTTATTTATTAGCTTTTATATACCGACATTCGTGGGTACATCATGCCGGCTTACAATATAACTGAAGGAGGAAAATACAAAAAATCAGGGTGGGGGGAGGGGAGCAGCTAGGATGAGAGAAGGGGAGAGAGAAGAGGGGGGAAAAGGAGGAAGAGGAGAATAGGAACAGTACCTGATGGAAAAACAACCAAAGAACATAATATGTAACATTGCAAATTATACACTCAAAAAGGGACTGTGTATAACCTTATACACTGTGGATAACCTTATACACTCCAAAAAGCACTATATACAACAATATACATTATCTTTAACTAGTACATACAGAAGACACTATATGTCGGTATATTAAAAGTTATATATGTCGGTATATTAAAAGTATATTAAAAGGTATATATGTTGGTATATAAAAAAGCCCTATGAATGTCGGTATATTAAAAGTTTCATAAATAAAAAATAAAAATATGACATTACAAATTATACGTTCAGAAAGGCAACTATATATAGACTAGCAGGGGTTGCTAATGAGAAGGAAAGGTTTAAGGACAGAGGATGGGTATATAAAGGGGTATAAAAGGGGGTAAATAAGGAGGGGCAGAGATATGAGAGACAAATCGGAGTACAATTAACAGAATAAAGGGGAAGGCAATAAGTACGGTAATGACAGGGCTCTTTCTCTGAAGGAGTAGAGGGAGCAGGGGGACTATGTAGGATCCGAGTCAGGGGAGGCCATTTTAAAGAGCCATGTTTAATAAATATTATGAAAAGTGCATTTTGCCAGGAAAAATGACATTTTTGTTTCCAGGCAACAATAAATTAAAAGTTAATGAATTGCTTAATTAGTTTCAGCACTTAAGTCCCAGAACTACCATACAGGCAAAAACCTATATTCTTTTTGGACATATTTAGTTACATTTGAACAACAGAAATAACAGAAAAGGATATAATTTCTATATCAATTTTATCCTCTGTTTAGGGTCTTTTCCTAGAGAAAAAGGCACATCATCAAGCATTGTAGAGATTCTAATAAACTTGAAGTAGTCCTGGAAGGTTTTGCAGACATGGACTGATTTTAAAGAACAATAACCCTACGTGTACAGAGCAATATTGGAGTGACTGCGTCGCAGATCCCTTTGTGCCTACCAACGAAGAAAAAGGACTCGGGTCACAGACCTAGGATTACAGCACATTTTACACTGTATTGGAACCTATTCAAAACTTTGTGGGCATTTGAATGATTTATACCCAACTTTATTATATGATGTATATTCATTGATGGTTGGATTTATCACCATTTGTCTTTGCCTAAGAAAAAGTCCAACATAATAAAATAATAGAAAATGGCAAAAGGAAAAAAAAAAACCCACCAACCGACTCATCCAGCCTACCCAGTTTTTCTGTCCATACTGCTGTACTGCTAAGGCTATATCCCAGCTGCCAGCTACAGAGTGCGACTTCCTGCTAGATGTCTCTCCTCATTCAGGAGAGTCTTTTCTGTCTTCCTCCTTGGCACTCCACCATCTTAGATAGGGTGAGCTTATAAGATCCCCTCTTAGTTCCCTTCCACACTCCTCTTTCCTCATGTCTAAACTACAAAGTTCTGTAGTAGCCTTAATTATCTAGAAAAATTAGCATGATCATTGCCTAAACTCGACTTGATAAGAACATAAGAAATTGCCATACTGGGTCAGACCAAGGGTCCATCAAGCCCAGCATCCTATTTCCAACAGTGGTCAATCCAGGCTACAAGCACCTGCAAGTACCCAAAAACTAAGTCTATTCCATGCTACTGTTGCTAGTAGTAGCAGTGGCTATTTTCTAAGTCAACTTGATTAATAGCAGGTAATGGACTTCTCCTCCAAGAACTTACGCAAACCTTTTTTAAACCCAGCTACACTAACCACATCCCCTAACAACAAATTCCAGAGTTTAATTGTGTGTTGAGTGATAGCGAATAGGTGATGGATGAAAAAGAAACAGGAAAAAGCAAAAAAAAAAAGGAAAGGAAAGGTGAAAAAAAGACAAGAAATATTGAGGGGCCAAAAGAAGAGAGCATACACTAGCTTTTTGCCCTCCATTTCACACGTTGTTGCTAGTTTTCCGACAAGGAAGAGTGAGAACAATGCAGGACTATGAGAAGCCACTCACACAGGCTGAAGAGCAGGAAGCAGCAAATCAGTAGCAGGCTGGGTTTAGTCAGCTATGGGTAAGTATTTTCGTGGCTCATGCAGTTCGTTTTGAAATATTATTCATGACCTGATGTAAACTGTTGCAAAACTGATTACCTCTGACTCATACGTTTATTGCATTCATTTGTAAAAGTGTCCTTCGCTAGGACTCCTTTATTCTAATTTTATTTCAGCAAAAGATGTTTACTGACTCCTCTTGAAAACATGAATAAAATATGAGAGAGGTTTGGAAAATAAAGGTGAAAGTACACAGAACTCGTGCTTGAGGGCAACTTTTACCTCTTCTCTCACTCCTAGGGTCAGCACATTTCAGACGTGTCACGGAATGATTCACGTCCCTCCAGGCATTTACAAATCCTGTTTTCTATGAGATTTTTAGATGTTCTTTACGTCCTTATCCTTTTTCAACTTTTGTGCATAACTGTTCTTTGATAGGAAAATTACAGAGTATTGAGCCTCTTCCAGGTACAATACTTCCTCTAATCCCCTCTTCTCCTCCCTCCCCCTCCGGCTGGTGGAGAACAGTGCCTCTTACCTCTGTCTACCATTTCTTTTCTTTTTTTTAATATATTTTATTAACCATTTCTAACATATCACATTACAAATAAACAACTTCAAATAGAAATGGTATCTTTTATAAATGATTATACAATGAATAAGGATATATGTATGGATGAAATCACAAAGTCATTATCGATCAGGTTTTTCGGTCGTTGTATTCTCATTCAGAGCCGGCTTCCAGGCGCTTCCATGGTTCTGTAGTTCGATGGTTGATAGTCATTGATCATATTGAACAGGCTAAGGAAATAATGACTATGTTGAACTATAAGCTAGAACTACTAGTGGTCTGTCTCCATACCTGATATGGATGCCATATTGCTAAAAATCTGGGTAGGTTTTTATGTTTTCGTGCTGTTAACTTATAAAGCTCGCACATTTTATCAGCTTTGGAAGTTAGCATATTAATAGTAAATGGACCAGAATTCTTCCAGTGTGTCGCTATTACACAACGGGATGCGATTAATATTTGACGTATTAACAGCCATTCAAATTTAGAGCTAGACACAGGTACATTCAGCAACGCCGACCCCGGATTTTATAAGATACGCGTGGCTACGCGCGTATCTTATAAAATCCCGCGTACTTTTGTTCGCGCCTGGTGTGCGAACAAAAGTACGCGCGCACGTAGATTTGTAAAATCTACCCCATAGTGAATTCACTAATACATTTATAGGACGTTAGACACATTCCTACTCCCATAGCAACCTAAACCTTAACTAGGAACTGATCAAAACTGAGATGAAGGCAGTCAAAGACTAAGCTACTTATTCCGATTTCTGATAGGCGATTCAATAAAATTTATTTATTTATTTTTTATTTATTTAAGGTCTCTTTTATACCGACATCCGTTGACACATCGCATCGGTTTACAAAAAACAAAAACATTTGGGCAGAGCCCTTACATATAACAGCGGAACAAGATTAACTTTTGGGCGGGGCCCTTACATATAACCAATAGAGTACATTAAACAGGGGGGTGAAAACTAGCTATAAATATAACTCAATATGAGTAAACCAACTATATACACAGATAGGAGAGTTCAAAGTACAAAAAACAGCAGGCAAATTCTTAGTCTTAAATCGGAGGCATTCATAGTCATAGCTCGAAGAGTATATATTATAGAGGAATTCACTAATGGGGGAAATTCTAAGTGGTAGGGGGGGATATGGAGTAGGCTTGCTGGAAAAGCCAGGTTTTCAGTTTTTTTTTGAATTTGGGTGTATGTGTCTCTAGGCGTATATTATGGGGTAGGGAGTTCCATAAGGTGGGGCCGGCGAGGGAGAAAGCTCTGCTAATAGTAGAGGATAGTTTGAAAGTTTTGATGGGTTGGGCACGAAGGGTTCCTTGAAGGGCTGTGCGGGTGGGTCTGTTGGAGGTGCGGGGGAGGAGGGGGGGGTTGATCCAGTTGAGGTTGGAGTTTAACAGACTTTTATGAATGATGGAGAGTGCTTTATAAAGAATTCGTGATTTTATTGGGAGCCAATGTAGTTCTATGAGTGTGGGGGCAATATGGTCTCTTTTTCTTGTGTTTGACAGAATCCTAGCGGCGGCGTTTTGCAAAAGTTGCAAAGGCTTGGTATGTATTGCAGGGATTCAATAAAATGAGATGATCTACCGTGTCAAATGCAGACGACAAGTCTAATAAAACCAAAAAATAACTTTTTCCAGCATCAAAACCTCTTAAAACAGAATCCATCAATGCAATAAGAAGTATTTCATTGTTAAAATTTTTTCTAAATCCGTATTGATTTGGAAATAAAATATTATTGGTTTCCAAATAAGCATCTAATTGTTTTTGTGTTACTTTTTCTAGAATTTTTGCTAAAAAAGGTAAAATAGAAATAGGCCTATAATTGCTCAGTTGAGTATTGTCTAACTTGGGTTTTTTTAATATCGGTTTAACTATAGCATTTTTCAATATTTCAGGTACTGTGCCTTCGCTTAATGAGGCATTCACTATATTAGTGATAATTGGTGCAATGATGTCTGCAATAGTTTTAAGAAATATCACTTGGATGGGATCTAGAGAGTGCTTGGCTGAATTTAGTTTTTTAATATAACCTTCGATTTCAATTGAAGAAACATATTCAAATTGATCCCACTTAATATCTGGTTTTTCTGGCATTATGATTTCCTGACTATGGTTAAAATTATTATTCCGAATTAATGATCTATTTTTTCCTTAAAGAATAAAGCTACAGCATTGCATTTATTTTCAGGTAGGCCTTCAACTCTGGTTGGGGATTTTATTAGGTTATTAACGATACCGAAAAGTTCTCTTGGATTATGTAGTGAAGACTCTAATTTTTTCTTGAAAAATTATTTTTTTGCTTTTTCAATAAGTTTCTTATATTGATGTAGAGCTGATCTATATGCCACTAACGTTTGGGTTATTTTGTTTCTTCTCCATATTATTTCCAATTTTTTTACATTCTGTTTTTGTTTCTTGAGCTCCTTATTAAACCAGGGATTCATAATTTGTTTTGGCTTTAGTGTCTTAGTTATCGGCGGACATAGTATCGTTGCAATTTTTGAGCAGTTTGATAGTCAAGTAGAGGTTAAGTTGCTTGCATTATGTGGTTGCGGGTTATCACTAATTTTTTTAAATTCTGTTATTAAATCTTCAATTTTTGGTTTAGGTTGAAAGGTAATCTGAGATGTTTTTTCCTCCCTACTAATATATGGTAAATTAAAATTAGTTTCGGAATGGAGATGATAGTTGCAGCACGATGATAGTTGCAGCACGATGGGCCAAATACAATTGCAAACTTATGCAAGGTAGGTGGACCAGAAGGAGGTGGGAGAAGGACAGCTTCTGGCCCACAGGCTATAGTTTGCCACCCCTGTGATAGACATCTATAAAATCATGAAGCAATGTGGAAACATGTCACATAGTACTAGGTCTAAGGAAGACGCCATGAAATTACAATATTAGTGTGTAACCCCTCAACCAGGTAGGTAAAATGATGGAATAAGACTTCCCTATTGTGTAGGGGTCATCTCTTCCAAATTTTTTTTTTTTGTGGTCCCTTACCATGGTCATACAGAGAGTGGACTGTTATGATGACAGCAGGATAAAGGGTCTCAACTCCTCTCTCTTCTTTCATTTACTGGAAAAGGAGGATACTCCTCACTCCCTTCCCCCCTTCACCCCAAGGCTAGCTGGTGAAATAACCGTGACAGGTGCTGAGTCCCGAAATGCAAACTCTTAACTTTATTATCTGGAATAAATCAGCCAGCATTAACTATTTACACAGGAATGAGAGGCATGAATACAATAGAGCACTGAATAAATCAGAATTCATGGGTGCCACAACAGCCACCATTAAACAACTTATCCGTCTTGGCAAGGTAATGAAAGGGTACCCACTTCCTGTGATATACCTTTTTGTAGACCAACCTGGAAGGTTGGTACTTATCCTCACCATATCTCACATAATCCTATATATATCATAGTGAGGACTGTTGGGGACATATACAACTCCTCCTAGATACCTATATCAAAGCTCTCATCCAATGGGGGCCAAACACATATTGGGTATACATGATTTACTCATTCATCCTCTTATCTCCACTCTTCAAGTTCCTCCCAATGCAGGTTTCCCCGGACATCTGCACTGCCTTTACCCTCTGGGGCACTCCTTCCTGAGGACTCGCCCCACTTCCAGACCTCTTCTCCTGGGTAACCCATTAATTACCCATGGGGAGGGAGGGTGGAAGAAACACACTCCAGGCACCTTCATGGCGATTGGCCTCTTTGCTTGCTCTTCTCCAGTTCATTCCTCAGGAGGAGGAAAGCTCTCCTTTTACCATGTTGGTCCTGACTTGTGAAGGGGCGGGGGGGGGGGGAGGAACTCCATTTCACTCTTCTTGACTTGGACCTCTCCCCTTCAGAGGGTTAGCCCCTACAGTGTCCCACTCCCCTTGGAGGGTCCCTGGGCCTCTCAGCCTGCCTGGCTAAGGCAAGGGAAGAAAAGGAAAAAAACCCCACCAAAACCCTTCACTTTAATACCTCCTGCTTCAGCCTTGGGTACCCAGTCATAATGCCTCAACACTTGAAGGGAACAGAAGCGCATTATTACCTATTATTAAATGCTCACACACCTAAAATGCCATCTAGAATTACTGCATGCACAACCATTTAAATATTTTATTTCTATTCTGCTTTTCAGGCACTTCAAAACATATTACATTCATGTATTTTATGTATTTTCCTTTTGCCACTGGATTCACAATCTAAATCTGTATGTGAGGCAATGGAGAGTGAGGTGACTTATCCAAGATCACAAGGAGCATCAGCGGGATCTGAATCCTGGTTCGCAGCCCACTGTTCTAACCACTAGGCTACTCCTCCTGCCAAAACCAGACACAATGATAACTTCTGGGGGTCTCTCTCATCCAAAGCCTTCTGTACACCCATCAGGCTCACAATGGGTGCACCAATCATTGGGATCTCCCGACAGTAGATTTAAAACAAATTTAAGAAAGTATTTTTTCAGCTGAGCTGTGGAATTTGTTGCCAGAGGATATGGTCAAGACCAGTTGTATAACTGGATTAAAACAAGATTTGCACAAGTTTCTGGAGGACATGTCCATTCACAGTTGTTAGCCAGGTAGACATGAGATTGCCACCTCTTTCTGCTGGGAGTGGATCTCCCATTAGGATCTGTTGATACATCTTCCGAGTGACTCAGATTGATCACTTCTGGAGACAGGATATCTGGGCTCAGTGGATCGCTGGCCTGATGCAGCTCAGCACTTCTTATGTTTATATCCTTTTTGTGATGATGGGTACAACTAATGTAGCCCGGGCACTAAGATGCACAGATATTACTAATATTTCGTAGAAAATAAATGCATTACTGATTTTTCCACTACATGTTCTTTTATTAAAAATAAAAAGTGCTCTGCTGCTGAAGAAGAAAGGCATGCAATTATCAAAGTAATAAATCTATAAAGAACAAAATTAAATAGAAAGCTATGGCCATGCCCTCACTAACCTCCATATTTCTTGCTTCCAGCTTTTTTATTTGCTTCATCATTTCAGCATTGTTTTTTCACTTTCTGGGCAGTCCTCCCACCTAGTTTTTATGCACGGCATGTTTTTAGAAAAGTATTTGTGGGACTGCAAGCCTATTGTCAAAGGAAACTTTCTGTGGAGATTCCCTTTGAAAATGTGCCTTGGGTCAGTGCAAAGGTAAACAACGCACAGGGGATTTCCAAAGTGGAAATTCTCACATGTACCTTGTACCTTGGCCAGCCGACCAGCCTGACCCGGGCCCACCCCAGTCCTAATATTTTCCCCACCTGGGGATAGGGGAGGCGGGGGGGGGTAGATTCCATAAGTTATTTACAGAAAAAAAGAGACAGAGACAATTTTATACAACACTGCATATCAAACAAGCACTGGAGTTGAGACAGAAACCATAGAAATTCTACTAGCTAAAATATTCTATAGGTGACTAGGCTCAAAAAAGGTCTATCTACAGCCAGCTAACTTAATTAATCGTTTGGCAGGATATATTTAAAAGAATTCCCCCCCCTAACCCCAGCACAACTTCATACAGCTGAAAAAATGATCTTTTATCCTGAGTCTACTTGCAAATCCAGCTCTTCTGACCCATAAAAGAAAAATCTATTACTGAAGAAAAGCTTCATAATAAGATTTTTTATCTGACTTAGAAGTGCAGGAAACTAATAAGATAGCCCCATCTTTCACCATTTCTGTTGAATGCTTGAGCAAACTAGTTAAATTTAAATTCCCATAAGAACATAAGAAGTTGCCATGCTGGGTCAGAGCAAGGGTCCATCACACCAAGCATCCTGTTTTCAGATACATGTACCTGGCAAGTACCCAAACAAGAACCCTGCCTAGAACAGGAATACTGGAAATTAAGCAGAATATAAATCAATGTAAAAAATAAATAAATGGAGCCCATGCTACTAATGCTGATAATAAGCAGTAGCTATTCTCTAAGGCAGTGGTTCTCAACCTTTTTCCCATCGTGACACACCTGACAGACCACGCTCACATGTGTGACACACTGCTCATTACAGTTTACAGCGGAAATAAAAAGTAAAGGCCCAGTATTATTTTTATTGTTAAGAATGACACAAGGGAAAGATACATATTCTGTCTGAACAGAAATAGCATAAATAGTAAACATCACACAGGCTACATTACTTAAACATTTATAACCCAAAACTATTAACATTTCTAGGCGGTTCACAAAAGTACATGCATAAAATCAGAAAAAAAATAAAATTAAAATAAAACAAAATCACAAATATAGAACAAATAAAATACAATCATAGACTATCATGATATCTTAAACAAACAGCTACAAACAAAAGCTCCTGTTATGCTCTGGCTTGTGGACCCTTGGGCCGACGAGGGGATGTTACACCTTGCGGAGGATCCGTAGGTTCTCTCGTTGGGTGGCGAGGCAGGACAGAGAAGGAGAGCAGCTGACTCTTGGCACTGAAGACAGAAGCTACTGTGGAGATGGACAAGGAGATGAGCGATCTTCACCACTGGTGGTTTGCAGTCCCCCCGGGAGGAGCCCGTAGGGACCTGACCGTTGGGACTTAGGTGAGCCTAGAGAGGTCAGGGTATCAGTGCAAAGGCCAACTGGAGCTTCACCCTGGAAGCCCGCGGTCTCCCCAGGAGGAGCCTGTAGGGACCCGGGCCGCTGGGACTTAGGTGGGCCTTTGGAGATGGTGGTCTTGAAGGAGTCCTAGGTCGGGTGCCAGAGGGTCAATGCTCACCAGTCCGAAGTCGTGTACCAGAGATTCACCGCTTGCCAATCCGAAGTCAGGAGCCAGAGAATCACCATAAGCCAATCCAAAGTCAGGAGCCAGGAACACCAAGTCGAGGAATGAGCAGAGGAAGCCTCCTTAAATACTTCCTCTGCTTGGATCATTGGAAGCAGGTGAGTATTATTAAAGGGATCAGGTCCTTTTTAATCCAGCAGGGGGGCATGACCTCGTGCCTAAAGATGGCGGCGGCCATCTTGGATGTCCTCCGAGGAGGAAAGCTAGCAGAAATCTGCGAGGGAGGCGCAGGGACGGCTCCCCAGCGGGCAGCCAGACCGCGGACCATCCCCATGGTGATGGGCACCGGCCCCAGGGAGCGTGTCAGGAGTTGCCACAGCGGGTCGCCGCCGTGGTGGAGGTAGGGGGCTACGCCCGTGGCCGTCCACGGGCGCGGAACACAACAGCTCCAGACCCTGCTAGCCTCCACCAAAAGCCTGCTCAAAGAAATACGCTTTCAACAACTTCCAAATCCTTTTGAGTGAAGTTTCTGCCTTTAGCTCGTCTGGCAACAAACTCTATAAACATGGGCTGGCTACAGAAATGATCTCAGGATATCGCAAGCCTGACTTGTTTAATAGAAGGAATGTCTAACAAGTTTTGGAAAGATGACCTCAGAGTCCATATGGGCTGGTAAATCTTCAGGAAGAGTTGAAACATTTTGGAGCAAGACTATGAATAGCTTTGAAAACCAGAAACAATATTTTAAACATAGCCTTCTAAGAAACTGGTAACCTATGCTCATGGATTTGTGCCTCCATCACAATCCATGCTGCTACCTTTTTATAATTTGAAGTACATGAACAGTTGACTGGAGAAGACCAACACACAGGACATTACAGTAATCTAAATTTGTAATAGATATTGTATGCAATAGTGTTCTTAGAACATATGCAGAGAGAAATGGCTTTAAGCTGCTGAAGCCTTAGTCTTCCATACTGGGGAAGTGAATGATATGGTAGGAAGCCCTTCTCCCTAGCCACTTATTCACTTCTGTACAGAGGTGTGGCATATCAGACATGTAGTGAAGGATTTCATGCACAACATGAAGGACGAAAGATATTAATCTGAAGCATGAGGAATAAAATGTAAGAATCTCAGTACAATACACTGATTATTATGTGATAGTTGTTATAATACTTTCATGTACTACTTGCCTTATGTCTTATATCATTAGTAAGCGGTTTTAATATGTATTGGAACACTTCATTTGATATATGTTAATTTCTGTTTATGAAAGCTACCTCTGTACTGTCAATAATTGTTGATTTATAGTTATGAATGTTATTTCTGTAAACCGTTGTGACCTTGATATGAAACGACAGCAGATAAAATGTCTAAATAAGTAAAAATAATTTAAATAAGCACCTAAAGAGATCTATGTTATTAAAACATACTTTATTCTGAGATGCTATGGTCTAAAATTGGAGCTATTTATCCTAAACAGCACAAAAGCTTAGATGACTTCAAACAGTCAAGTTATTTCCAAGCTGTGCTGCATTTAAATCAGCATCCATATTGGTTTAAACAAATTTAAAACCCTCTACATCACAAATGCCAATCCCTTGAAATCTCCATCTCCATTCCTGTTTATGACTTCTTCAACTTCCTCATTCCTCTGTGTTCACTGGACGGGCTCCTCTGCATCCTCAACGAACAGCTTCCTTCTCCAACTGCTACTACTGCATCTCAAATGTTGTTCATCCCTTTGTTACAGACATCCATTCCTGGCCCTTCAGAGCACCTGAATTCAAACCTCTGCCTCTAGTAACTCGTGCCAACTCCATCTTCCATAGATGTTGGTTTATCATTTCATCTCTGACATGACTCCCAACACCACTTCCCCGACTTCAAGAAGCCACCCAAAGTCGTGTACAAAACTGAAAAAGGTTGTCACAAGTTCAACACATCATCTTGTTTTTTTTGTTAAATAATTATTTTAAATAATCAGGGATTTGATGCGAAGAAGAGAGTGAAAATTTCTAATACATTACTGAATAAAGTACTGTGTTTGCCATGCTAGTTTACTTGGATATATAGAAATAAAAAGGTAAATATGCGGTAACTAGCTTTCAAAAGCTATCCTTTCTTCTTCAGCTAAAGTGCATCAATTAAAAGATTATCATTTGCACAATTTGTTTATTCATCATATTATTGGAACTGAATATATGTCAGAAAAGACCAGTCCAGAAGGTGGCACTGCTGAGTAAGAATTCCTAGCACACTACACCATGTTGTAGAATTTAGCTTCCCTGATCAATAAATCTTTTTTCTATAGGCACACTGTGGGAGAAATCTATCACTGTAGGTGTCATTTTCAGTAGAAGGGAAGAATCAGTATGTCACATTAACAAAACCTGAGAAACTGTAATCTGAAAATGTTTATATGACAGTTCATCCTAAACACAAACAAACAGGTTTAACATGTATCTACCTTTGTGGAGGTGTCCCTCAGTACAGGAGTTTGGAACCTAATTATCATCCATGCCGTGGAATGATAGTTGTCCCAAGTTGGTTGGGGTATCCTAACCATAATGGATGCCCTCTTCCCCACAGTACCTGAAGTCCAAATGTCTACTCCCAAACTCCAACCTGGCCGAGTCTTGTATTCCAGGGTGGAAACTCTGTTGGGGGGCTTCCAGGTGTGCTTCAGTCGTCTTCACGCAAATGTTTTGGACCCTCCAGGGGGGAAAAGTCTCTAACTGGAAACAGTTCTTAAAGCTTCCTGCTCTGGGAAAGGAAGGGGTCAGAAAAATCTTCCGTCCCAACTCAGACAAAAATAGACTTGGGGGAAAAAACAATTTTCTCTCTTCATCTTGATGGTTACTTCAACCTCCTGTTAGATGGAGGGAAAAGGTATACAGCTCCCTTCTGAACTCCCTGGGCAAGGGAAACAGCCTGCTAGAAAGACATAGGTCTTAAGGGAAAAAAACACCAAAACTCAGGAAATCAGGCAAAAATGCTTCTCTCACTTAGCTTTTTGGCTAGCCCTTCCAGAGGAGGTGACAAGACAGTGCCTCTCCCTTTCCTGATCTAGGCTAAGGGTCTAACTTAGGAGATCAGAACACTCCAAAATACCTCTTCCTTTCTCCAACACACCCTACACAGCCTCTCTCCCCCCCCCCCTCCCCCCTGTGAACTGGGGAAAGAAAACACTTCAGACAGCCTCAAGCGAAGTGCTGAGAAGAATGGATTTTCCCTCAAAGCTGGCCAACACAAGGGCAGAGAACTGGGGTCATCTAGTGGAGACCCAAGGGGTCTCTACAGTTAGATCAAGTTAAGAAGCTGAAGTTGATTTTCAGAACTTAGATGTGCAACTTGGTCGGCCAAACTCTTAGGCCTTCAGACCAAGGAACTTAGCAAGAAGAGAGGGAGGACATAAGCTGGTCTATGCGATCAGTATTTCACTGACAAGGCTTTGAGGCAGGGAAGGAGATTTTGGATTTGAAGTGTGTGTGTGTGGGGTGGGGGTTGCCTTACTGATTGGGACCTTCAGGGAATGAAGAGCACCAGTCAACGATGTCTCTGCTGCAGTGGCCACTTACTTATTTTTATTTATTGACATTTGATATTCCACTTTTTACCAAGAATGACCTTGAAGCGGATTGCAATAGATTTGTCTACATGGTTAGAACCTGATTCAGTGGTTAGCGTAGCTTTAGGCCTGCTATTGCAGCACCTAAATTTGGCCAGCCATCACGTAGCTAGCAATAAAAATGAGCACTAGCCAACTAGCTTTCTTCCCCTGAGCTAACCCTGGCGATAAATTTTCAAAGTCGATCTAGTCGGCCCAAGTCCTTACTTCACCAGCTACCATGACGTAAAAAAAAATGAACCCCAGTAAAGGGGCAATATTCAAAAAGGTTTTAAACACAGGCAAACTCATGTTTACCAACATAAAAATACAGCCAAAAATCCCCCCTTTACTGCAGGTAAAAGTGAGTGCAATTAGGTCAGGAAAAGGGGGATGGGGGGTGTACAAAAGTAACAGCGTGTTTCTGCCAGCCTGCGCAATCAAAGGGAAACTCTGCAGCCTTACAAGCACCGTGGTCAGTGTGAAAGCTGCCCCTCTAATAAAGCTACGTTTTTATGATACGTAATTATTCAATTTTACAATAATACCGAGACAGCAGAAGACAGCAGGCCTAACTCCCAAGTTCAACAACAATAAAAAAGGATATTAGAGTGGTTTATAGATCCATTCAATTTTAACCATCAGCAGGCCAATAAAAAAAAGAAAGGTAAGGGAGGAAACAAGATATAAACTCAAAACTTAAGGAAGAATTCCAGCTGTAGTCCCACAACAGAGCTGATGCTGGCTTATTTGCTGCTCTTTGCAAACAATTACGGTACTATGCTGCCCCCTTCTCATTCTGGTTTTTCTTATTACATTTCATCTGTAATTGTTTCTCCAGTTGGGGGCCAGTGCAAGGGTATTATGTGCCTAGGGCAAATCTTACAACCTTCTGCCTAACCTTCCTCTCCCATAGCCCTGGCCACACACAATTAAAAATTATAAATAAAAGGTCACATTTTCAAAGGCCCTCGTGCACAAATACCGATGGTTATGCACACAAGTGCTGGACCCTGAAAAAGGGGCAGGTCGTTGGTCGGATCATGATTATGTTTAATAGGAAGTAATCTGTTTCCCTTATATTTTAAAAGCAACAAAAAATTCTTTAAAAAAAAATATAAATAAATATATATATATAATTTCAGGACCAATGATTACATATCACCAGACGTGGTGGAAATGTTAAAATAACAGAGTATCCTCTGGGTAGTTATGAAGGCCCCACAAAAAGAAATAAGATACGCCAAGGGACTGAAAAGTTATAACTTTATAATCAGATGTTTTTTTAAATTTCTTTTGGATACATCTGAATTTGATTGAGTCTTTTTTTTGTGTGAAAATAGAAACATACCAGGATGTGATGACATCACTCGGAGGTTACGCCCCCGAGGTTCCCGCCATGACGTGGATAAAGACGTGGGTGGCGTGCACACACGCACCCTAGGAGGCCCTCAGGAAAATCATGGCGAACACCGTCGCCGTTGCCGGTCCGGGGACATCGGAGAGGGCAGCATGAAGACGCGGCAGCAGCCATCTTCCCAAGGCTTGAGGAGAGAGAAGGAAGAAAGGTGAGGCACAGAGGTCGAAGCTGTCTGAGACCGACAGATGCAACAGTTAGATCCCTGCAGAGACTTAGGGATCTAAATATGCATAACCTAGAACATGGATTCTCAATCCAGTCCTTGGGACACACCTTAGCCAGATTTTCAGGATATCCACAAGATAGATTTGCATACATTATCTCATGCATATTTATTGTGAATATCCTGAAAACCTGATTGGCTAGGTGTGCTCTGAGGACTGGGTTGAGTGCCCTTGTCCTTGAAGATAGGAGAGACGGGGGATATGTGTCTCTAAGGTATAAATCAGGCATAAGTAGGATGAACCAAAAGTTGCAAACCTGAAAGCTGTGGGCTCAACAACCACTGCACTTAGGAAGCAGTGCCAGGCAGACATGTTGTTCCAGCAAGTGTGCTTTCTGCCAGGTGCCAAAATCCAAGAAGTTACAGAGTTTGCCAAAAATCCTTCAAGTCTACTAACATGCCGGGTAGGCTGGAATCAGGGAGCACCCCTGTAGAAGCGACACAGGACTGCAAGGCAGGACTAGAAGTGATCATCTGCCTAAACAACCCCCGCCTGTGAAGGTTGAACCCTTAGGTTCTGGGGGCCAGTAGGACTTTCCTTCTGTAGAAAACCATAATTTTCACCTGTATCTCAGAAATATCTCATCTCCTGTGCCAAGCCATTGTTTGTCTAAGCCTCTGTTAAAGAATGAAATCTTCTTTCAGCAATTAGAGAAGGGAAAAGTCAATCAGGTTGAAGCGATACCATGCGCTGGCCACAGCGCAAGGCTCAACGCACGATTGGACATGCGTTTTGGACGCGCATCCATAACCTGCGATACAAAATGGGGGTCAGCGCGTCCAAAACACGCGTCCAATCGCGCACATAGGTAATATAATATAATGTAATATAAATATAAATGCTTGTTAATGAGGCTATTATCTATTCCTCCAATGTAAAAAAAAAAAAAAATGTGTGCCCAACATGCATATTTTTATTCTCTAAAATTAACGCCTACTCCAAACAGGTGTTAATTTTGGAGGAGCCAAAAAAGTATACAGAAAAGCAGAAAATATTGCTTTTCTGTACTTCCACTGACTTAATATTGTGGCAATATTAAGTCGGAGGAACTAAAAAATTTGAAATGTCCCCAAAAAACAATTTTTTTTTTTAAAAGGGAGCTGTTGGTCAAGTTAGGAAAAGGGATGCTTAATCAACGAGCGTTCATTTTCCTAACTGGCTGACAGCCACCTCACCCACTGCCAAGGAGGCACAAGGGGCATGCAGTTTCCCCTAGTGCCTCCTTTTTACCACGGCGTCCAATTTAATATTAAATTGGGTGCCTGAGAGAGGTGGCTCTGCACGTGTTAAGGGAGCTTAATATGCACCGATATTGCATCGGCCTTGAATGCTTGCCTGCTGTGCATATTGAGAGGTGACAGACCTGAAGCCAAGGCTCAGAAGCCTCAGCCAAGGCTCAGAATTTCCTGACAGCCAAGACAACTCCCAGCTCAGCTGCCACGTGGCAGAAGGTTGCTTGCCCCCCCCCCCCTCCAGGAAGGAGGAGCGGAAACCAAGCTGGGGGGGGCTCAAGCAGTTCGAGTGAAAAGAAGAACCAACATGCTTTACAATAGTCCCAATAACATATGGCTGCAGGTGTCTTTTTTTTTTTTTTTTGCAGAGTTTTCTGGTTGGTACCACAGTGGTGCATGTAAATAATGCACATATTATAAGTGATTTTTTATAAATCTTTATTTAACCTTAGAACACTGAATATTTTTTCATGTAAAATCTGTTGCTATAAATGTATATTTTAAATGTATTTGTGGGAAAGGTGGGGCTATGAGTATGTGCAAGGCTGCAAGGTTCGCATATGATACCTAATACCCTAAAACCAATCCTGGCAGCACTGGCTCCACAAGAGAAAGCAGGATTCCATCTGGAGCTGCGCTACTTTGGGTTAGTGGCTCTCCTCAGTCCGTGTCAGGGGACCCTTCTTAAATTCTGTGTTTGCTAAGTAATGGAGCTGCCGATGTAGAAATAAAAAGAAACCTTTGATGAAAAGAATCTGAAGTTGAGGGGACTTATTGAATTACCTGCACTTCCCTCTGTTTGGCGTTGAATATTTGAAGTGCAGGCTTCTGCTCCTGCATTGTGTTGTGGTTCTCCTCAGTCTCAGCCAGGGCTTAATTTTCTCTTTTTATAAGCCCAGTGAACAGTTTGGATCACTTCCGTTCGCGGCGAAGATGAAGGCCCGGCGCGCCGTTCATGACACATGGGGGCCTTCCATTTTCGGTGTGATCAGAAAATAGCAGCAGAGACCCTGGCATGCAAAAAACGGAGCACGTCCGGTGGCACACGCTCCGTTCGCAGCAAAGATGAAGGCCCGGGCGCGCTGAGGCACACAGAGGCCTTCCCTTTTCGCCGCAAACAGCGCACCGGGCCTTCCTCCTTGCCGCGAACGGAGCATGTGCTGCATGCCAGGGTCTGCTAATTTCTGCCTCTCCTGCGATGGCCGCTGTCCTTCCTACCTGTGCCATGTTTGAGCCGCCTGCACCATCTATTGGCAGGCTGGGAAACTCAATGCCACTCGAAATTAGACTGCAGAGAAGCTTTAAACTTTTCAAAGTAAGTCTAAAAACCTGGCTTTTTAAACAGGCTTTTTATAAGGAGAACGAAGAAAACAAATGAGCGCATAAGTAAGCACCAAGCAATCAGTTTTTAAAATTTTTCTTTCCTATCTCCTAATACATATTAGCGTGTTAAATTTATATAGGAACCGAAAAGAAGTTTTTTCAACCAACATATAAGCAAAATCAACACATAGATTTTTATATTATAAAAAAACACGTTACTCTTCACTAATGGCACATCTATAATATGCAATCTATACTAATGAACTTTTAATACTATTTGTGCCTTTTTGTAAACCGTTGTGATGGTGAATTAACTTAACGACGGTATAGAATAGATTTTAAATAAATAAATAAATATTATAGCGCCATCTATCGGCGGGCTGCGGAACATCCGTGATCACTGACGGACACACTCCAAGCCCGATGTATTATGGATAATGCTGATTATACCCGGGTTCAATCCCCGGCTTCTCCACCATTGCTGAACATACTGATGGTATGTCTGCGGATGGAAAAATACCAGAAACACAAACCTGAGACCTTGAATGCCAGACTCTGAAGAAGAAAGCTATAAACTGTCTTTGCAGGAATTCACAGACACCGGCGGAATCAACATAGTAAGCCACAGGATGGGCAGGAGATAACTCTGAGGGTACAAAGCAAATAGTCTGTGGGAAGGAATGCGAAGGGGGAGATAAGATAAGGGGAGACAAATAACAGCTGCTTGTAAGCAGACAGCATAAAAAATAGTGGTGTGAAGCATGCAAGCAGAAATCAGATGATTTGCTGACTTTGCTTTTTATCCTATATAAGCAGAGCTGGTATGTAGTAGGGCTCTAAGCAAAGAATCTGTTCCAGAGCCAGCGCTGTGCTATTTACTATAATGTGAGTATATTTTTGCTTCCTGTGTATCGATCTGTTTGTTTATACACAGTATAGGTTTGCAATAAAGAATAATAACGAAAAGTAGAATCAGAGTTGTTCTTTTAAACAGTTTTAACTTTGAGTTGGACCTTTTCAACAATTTGGTGGAGAATGCGGGCATCTTCCGCATATGTTTGTGGGAGCAACTCTGATTGTTTCTAGTGAAGTGTAGAAGATTCACGTTCTTTGGTGATTCCCTTGACTCGGAATGATCAGCCGTGGTCAGGGAGTAATCAGTTTAAAGCCAAGTCCTGTGTGAATCTTGCTGAAAGGTGCACCTAAGGGGTTTAGATTCACGTTCTCGGCAGAGGCTGAGTCCTGTGTGAATCGTGGTGATAGTTTTGAGAAAAGGCGCCAAAGGTTTTAACGCTGCAGCAATTGTTGTTTTTCTTGTATTTATTGTCTGGTTTGCTATTAGCGTGTATATATTTATTAAGATAAGAAGTTGTGAGTTATTACAGAAGGGCAGGCTTTCTGCCCCATCCTTTGCAATCCCGGAGTATGCCAGCGCTCCGGTAACGTACATAATTGGTTACCCGAGACGTGTTTACTCGCTATGAAGGATCTCGAGCTGGCCCTGGATAAGGATCCCTTCCATCTGACAGTGGAAGATGTCTATGACATCTCCTCCGTGATCGGCAGGGATCTGCTGAAGTGCGGAGGCGACTCGCAGGGGCAAGCAGCCAGAATCTCTGAGCTGCAGTTTAAAATCATCCGCATCCTGGAACTGCTAGAAGCCCTGGTGAACCGGTGCAGCCAGAGCAAGGAGGCGGAGCTGAGACTGGAAAGAGACAATCTGAAGTTGGAGCGACTGTCGGAGGACGGTGCGAGAGATAATACGGGGCAGCCAAGCCTTGTAATAGATATAGAGATGGTTTCGGTTCAGGCACAGACAGAAATGCTTACACCAGTTGCAGAAAAGCAGAGTAGGAATTCTGACAACGTATGCCAGTCTCCACAGAAAGTTAGTGACCAGCCTTTAAAGGCAGCTGGATATCAGCCTACAGGGAACTCCGCTAGGACTGATATCATGAACAGAGTTCATTGTACTCCTGTTATAGAATTAGATTCCCCAGCCCGTGAACAGATTAATGAAACAGTTGGAGCCTGTGGCTATCAGCATAATGACCCAGCCTCTTTAAAACCTTTAGACAAGTGTTTAAGAACATTTGAGGGACAGAATGAAAATTGTCATGAGACGACAGCAGATAGGGTAGATGCCCCAGTGGCACACAGTACCAGGTTTAGGAAAAGGGGAGTGCCTGGCAACACTCCGTTACATTTTATTGCCCCTATCATTCCTTTCTTTGCAGTAGCGGAACACTTTTTTGTTCTGTCGCTCTTACACAAATGTGTCATGATTATGTATCCCATTCTGTGTGTAGTTCACTTTAGCATTATGTGACAAAGACTGATTTAAGTGACCTAATGAAAAGCTTGTCATATTTTAATTGTGCAGCTATAGATTTAGCTAAAAGATTTTACAGAAGCAGGGAGAGACTAACCTTTTTATCTTTCTCCCATCTATCCCACATGACTAAACTTGAAGGAATGTAAACAATTCTGGTTTCGTGATTTGGCAATTAGAATCTTTTAGTTGGATTATCTTCTAAGTAGTGATTTTTAACTTAACGATGCTGCTCAGTTACTTATAGCTAGCCGTTTAAAACTTTGTAATGTGATTTAAAAGATTACAATTAACCTCTCTTTGTATGTGAGATTTTTCTTTTACAGATTTACAAGAATAAAAGCTGCCGTACAGGAAGCTGAGGGTTTTTTCTTTCTCCTAGATTTTGTTTTGTTTCTGAACAGATCTGTTTTAAAATTTTGATTTTTGCTTAATTTTGGATCCAAAGATTTTTACTTTTAAAAGGCCTACTTGTGAACTTTAATGTTCGATAATTGTTTTCTGTCTGTGGTTCTTTGTCATTAAGTGTTCTGTTTGTGTGTCACTGTGTGTAGATGAAGACAGAATTTACTGACTAGAAAAGTGCACTGAATACACAGCTTCTGACGTCATTTAAGTAAAGTAAGATTTTATTGACAAAATGTTTTAATAATGTTTTAGAGTATATTATGCTAAGGGGTGACTTTTTGATTACTTGCCAGTACAGTTTTACCCAAGAGAACGGAATGTATTTGTCTTCCCTACTACGAAAACATAATTTTGAGTCAGCGCAGCTGCAGTTTGTAGGAGAGCTGTCTCCAGCTCAAGGCCTACCAGATAACAGTACATTTCCATCATTAGTTTAGGTAGAGGTTCCAGTGATGCTATCAGTAATTCTCCCCTCCAAGAAGGGGGGGGCCATCCCGTAGACACTGTCAGCAAATGTTTAAGAAGCTGAGCAAACAAAAAAAAGGGGGGTCTAGCCAGTAAAGCCACCCCACAAGCTTTTCCTTGCAAATTCCAAATGCTTTTATTAACAATGTTTTGATGAGGGCACAGATATCATTGTAGCTCAGAGTTTCTACTAACTGCATTTATTCTCTTAGGTTAAAAACTAAAATTGATATTATTCCACAGTGGCTCGGAAGGCAAAGAAGAAAGCTGTCCCTGCTAAGACCTAAGCCCAGTTAGAGTGCCTTGTAGTAGTGCCTCCTTGAGGCTTAACAGAAATATGAAATAATTTGAGTGTAATCAATAAGTTTGTTGTATGCCAGATTTTATTTTCCAGAACGACAGCCTTCCTGCCATGAAAAAAGTGAGACTAATAATTTCATTTTTTCCAGATTTGTCCAGGTTATTTTCTTTTCCATTTTTTAAACAGAATACTGATTTCTATTTTACCCTGGCCAATTCAAACATTTTCCAGTTTTTTTCTGGTTTAACTTTACTTTTTGATTTGCTTTTTGAGCTCACAATATGTGTTAATTGTTGTTTTGTCTTTTGTGCAATGAATAGATGTGTGACAGTTTGAATGAAAGGATGTATAAGCATCTGGGTTGCTTTTGTCTGAATATTGTTACTTTATAGAAAAGTGGGAAACAAAAAAGGGATTAGATATTATGTAGCTGTTTCTTTGACGTATGATAAAATTATATTGGATATCCATATGAATAGTGTATATAGGGATTATTGCATACCAGAAGTTATTGATGTTTATTGTAGAGTTTCTTATTTACTTCATTTTTTGATTTTATTCATCTTCTATCAGGTATTAATCCATACACACAAACATCTGAATTAATGCTGGGAGTGCAGCGGCTGTACTTCGAGGACAGCTTCCAGAGTGCTATGCTGCAAGACATATTCACTTCATTTGTCATTGACCTCATAACTTGAAGTCTTCCTACCCTTTGCCACAGAAGATACCTTGAATCTTTCATTTTATGGACTGAAGTGCTCAGAATTTCCTTGTTCCATGGGGGTGGCCTCACTTAGACAATGTTTTTAAGTAATATGTATATCTCTTTGAAATGTAATAACTGATAATTATGATGAAATATGATTGTGATACACTCAGTAATACCTAGTCACACTGTTACTTGCAATTGTTATTATTATGATTCTCACGTTAATGATTCCATTTGAATTGATGCAGATTTATTGCTCTGTAGTTGCTCTTCTCTGTAAAATCTGAATACTGCTTGCATGATACATATCACAACTCAGGTCGGAGATAGAAGGGCTGAGGAAAGTAAGAGTAGTTAAAAGGGAGGGGTTAAGGAAAGTTTCGTCCCCAGACTGGGAAGAACGGCCCTCGTCTCTTTGCTAGTCCCCTGTGTGAAGAATTGAATACCAGTGTGAGCCAGAGGCCCTTCTGGCTCAAGGGAGGATTGCTGATTATACCCGGGTTCAATCCCCGGCTTCTCCACCATTGCTGAACATACTGATGGTATGTCTGCGGATGGAAAAATACCAGAAACACAAACCTGAGACCTTGAATGCCAGACTCTGAAGAAGAAAGCTATAAACTGTCTTTGCAGGAATTCACAGACACCGGCGGAATCAACATAGTAAGCCACAGGATGGGCAGGAGATAACTCTGAGGGTACGAAGCAAATAGTCTGTGGGAAGGAATGCGAAGGGGGAGATAAGATAAGGGGAGACAAATAACAGCTGCTTGTAAGCAGACAGCGTAAAAAATAGTGGTATGAAGCATGCAAGCAGAAATCAGATGATTTGCTGACTTTGCTTTTTAACCTATATAAGCAGAGCTGGTATGTAGTAGGGCTCTAAGCAAAGAATCTGTTCCAGAGCCAGCGCTGTGCTATTTACTATAATGTGAGTATATTTTTGCTTCCTGTGTATCGATCTGTTTGTTTATACACAGTATAGGTTTGCAATAAAGAATAATAACGAAAAGTAGAATCAGAGTTGTTCTTTTAAACAGTTTTAACTTTGAGTTGGACCTTTTCAACAATAATAAACCAGAAAACAAGATGGCCCCTGAGAAGTAGTAGTAACAATAGAGCTAGCAGGAGCAAACCACCTGGCCAGGGTGGTTCACTGCATCATGAACTAAGTCACCTGCAGGCCAGCGGCAGAACTCACAGAGCTACATGAAGCCATTGCTAAGTTTTAAGGGGGGAGGGCACACAAACACAGACAGAGAGTAAAGTCTAATAAGCCTCTATTCATATTAACTGATGCTAAACAAGATGGTATTTTCAAGCTGTGAGTCATTTTTTCTTTCAGGAAAATTCTGTTTGAATGTAAATTTTACTTTTAGTACAAAATGTCACCAGTTTGTGAGTTTGCATTTGAATATTTTAATGCATTAGACCCAACATACCTAATAGAACTATAATTGCCTAGGCTGGAAAAATGTATTCTAAAATCAGCTGGGTAATTTAAGACTTTTTTTTCTAAAAAGACATTTTCTAAAAAGACATTGTTTCATCTGCATAAAAGGTTCACAACTAAGATGTACTTTCAATTAATGTTATACTCTAATAGTTTATCTCGGTAAATGCCTCTAAATGTATTTGTTTTGTGCATGCAATGGCAGGAACAAACCTTATTGTTATACCAGGATATGTTGGGGATGCTCTTAATCTCCCAAATGTACTAGTAGTGCTTTTCGGAATATCTATATTTTGGGGGTTAAGGTGTAATCATGGCTCTAGTTTCCTGCAACTTCGCAGCTATGGCAAGGAATAGAAAATCTGGTCCATGCTGCAGAATTGCCCCAACCCTATGTATTGCAAGAAACTTCTGCCCTGGAAAATGAATTTTTCTCTCCCCCCCCCCCCCCCCCCCCCCCCCCCCCCCCCCACCATCCCTCAATTCTCTCTCATTCCACATAACACCATTCCAACCTCTACCCCCCACTTCCCATCACCTATCCAGAAGCACAGGAAAGTGTGTTGGGGCATAGCAGTAGCAGCATTCACAAAATGCAGGGACTTATCCAGCTGGTGTGCATGCACAACCCCATCGCCTGACACACTCCGTTCTCCTCCTCCCTGCCTACTCCAGTCTCTCTCTCTTCCCCCTTCCCACTGTTATTTATTTATTTATTTGTAAACTTTTCTATACCGATATTCATGGCAACATCATATTGGTTTACCATGTAACAGCAAGGAGGAAATTACATTGAACAGGAAGGGGGGGCTACATAGGATATATAGGAACAATAGGCTTAGCGAGGAAATGACATGAGAACCAGTCAAACATCAACTACTAAATAATAATAAGGCATATAAATACTCAATTATAATTATAATTACAAGTACAATCACAGTTAAATTTCCAACAAAAATGTTGTAACAGAGAAATGTACAAAGTACATCAAAGAGCTGGCATGATAGGAAGAGAGGGGAGGCGGAGCTGAGATTATTGGGGGTACGCTTGTTTGAATAGCCAGGTCTTTAGGTTAGCTCGGAATTTGGAGGGAATATGTTCCAGTCCTCCTCCTCCTCCTTCTCAGCCAGGAAGATGATCAAAAACTTAACTGTATCTTTACTCCAGTAGGGTCAAGTGCTGCAAAGGTTTCTATGCAGCACCCACAGATCTTGCACTATTCATGTGGCATCTTCCAGCACTTCACAATTACCTGAGTGGCACTTGAGCTGTATAGATGCAGGCAAACTTTGCTTTCTCTTGCCAGCAGAGAGGACCAGATGGGGCCTGAGAAGGGGAAACAGGTAGCAGATACCCCATTTGGGTGGTTTAGCCACATCCAGGGGTGCTACTGGTTTGGGATCAGTCCAGATGGTGAGAAAGAATGATCTTTTGGGTCCCCTGGCGCTGTCAATCACAATCTTAGCCACAAACTCACACTCTAGTTCTAGGATTTCCAGAAGGTGCTGCTCTACTGTCCAGAAAAGGAGCAAGGAAGCCGGAACCAATAAAAGGAGTAGAAACCAAACTTCAGACAATGTCCATCCATTCAAGTTTTGCACTGGGGTTGTAAGAAAAATCAACAGCAATCCAAAGTGGTCCTCAAAATAAAGTCTTTACTGCAATTTAAAGAAAAGTATCCAGGCCAGAATCACAAAAATAAGAATCACTAACAAACAAATCACCAAGACAAAACAGATGGCTTCCTTGTCCATTCTCTTCTCCTTCACTTTCCTCCCTGCTCTTGCCCTTCCTCCAAGGAAGAACTGGAATACAACGCCAGCATAAAACTGGTCAGATGGAAAAACATCTTCAAGCGCAATAGGTAGAAAGATAAAAAAAATATCCAAAAACTGGATCAAAACTGGTGAACTGTAATCCAGCTGCAAAACCTTCAAGTCTCGTGAGCTCTTGGTTCAAAAGTCTCAGTCCTCTCTTCTCCCATGCTGTTACCTGGTCACCTGGGAAAAAAATCCAGTCCTTTGGGATACCAGGGGTTTGCCCTTCCCTCTGGCACTGGCCAATCAAATCCCAAAAATGTTCTCAAAATCTTTTCCCTCAAAACTCTTGCTTGAATGCTTGAATTGCCTTTGAGATCCTGGGGGAATCTCCAGCTCTCTAACCACTCTTCCTTGAGATCCTGGGGGAACCTCTAGGCCCTCTTGCTTTTCGCTCCTGGAGGATTCTCTAGCTCTTCTCAACTTCTTCTCAAGTCTCTCTCTCCAACCCACTTGCATGAGACCTAGTGGGGATCTCTAGCTTTTCTCCTATCCCAATGAAGACTGAACATTCCCCATGGGTACATTTATATCCCACACAAGCCTCACCCAAAAAGGTGTGTTTATGGCCAGGGGAGGAATCAAAAACGTCAAAAAAAAAACAAACCCCTTCTTCTGCCCCTTGCTAGAAAAATACATGGGAATATTACTAGTGACTGGCAAAGCCCCATCACACATGGTAAATGGGGAGGAGTAGCCTGGTGGTGCTATGGTTTTGAGGTGTTGGAGTGGATTCTTGGGTACTGCGATGATGGCCACTCCCATGGGAGGAGTCCCGTGAGGAACCGCAATACTAGGCTAGACTCTATACACGCAGACACAGAGAAATGGTATTTATTGTACAGCTCGATGGTACTGCCCGGGGAGCGGGCAGCAGTGAAGGTAACCCAGCAGAAGTAGTCCAGGGGTCCTCAGCAGAGGAGACCAGTCTCACACTCGAGTAGGTGATAGGCAGCGCGGCGTAGCAGGGACAGGTCCTGGATGTAGACAGTGAGCGCTGAAGCTCAAGGTGAGAGAGACTGAAAGTGTTAGTACTCACTGAAGCAGAAGCTGTATTGCTGAAGGCCCTGGCAGGCAGCAGTTGTTCAGTGGCAGGCACCAGATTAGGGAGAGCAGGCCCTCGAGGAGCGAGTACCCTGTATCCCAAGATAGGTACCTGAAATAGAGCAGAAGGGCCCCCGAGGAGCGGGTACCCAGGTTAGAGAGAAATACCCCAAGAGAGCTTCCTGCGGCAGCTGGGAAGCGGCAGAGCAGCTTAGACCGGAGGCAGTCCAATCCTTGCTAACTCAGTTTGTTAGCAAACGAAGGGCAGGCTAAATAACAGGATGTGATGACATCACTTGGAGGGGACGCCCCTGAGGTTCCCGCCATGACGTGGATATAGACGTGGGTGGTGTGCGTGCGCACGCGCACCCTAGGAGGCCCTCAGGAAATTCATGGCGAACACCGTCACCGTTCCGGAGACACCGGAGAGAGTGGCATGAAGACGTGGCAGCAGCCATCTTCCCAAGGCTTGAGGAGAGAGAAGGAAGAAAGGTGAGGCACAGAGGTCGAAGCAGTCTGAGATCGACAGACGCAACAGGTGGTTAGAGCAGCAAACTATGAACCAGGGAAACCAAGGTTCAAATCCCATTGCCACAGCTTGTGACCTTGGGTTAGTCACTTTACCCTCCGTGGCTTCAGGTACAAACTTAAGCAGTAATTTTCAAAGTGACACACATGCGCACATGTGTGCGTGTTTGCCGGCACATGGGCGTACATGCAAGTACAATTTTATATCAACGCCCACATGTGCGCGTGAATGCCATCTCGAGTGCATTAAGTGGGGGCATTGTAGTAGATGTACGCAATGACGCATTAGGCCTATTTCTCAGTTCCCTCCCAGTTCACCCCAGTAAAAGAGAGTACTTTCTAAACCCCCTACCTAACTAGCCTCCCTTTTACCCTACTAACCACAACCCTTAAAATCCTGCTAACTACCCTTTTTTTTTTTTTTTTTTAATTTACCTACTTACAGAAGCAAGTTATGCGATTGTGGGATCCCGGCATTCGCTAGTGCATGTAACTGACTGCATGATGCAATCCCAGCTTGCCCATGTCCTGCCCAGACCATGCCCACTTCCCACTCCCTTTTTGCCAAAACTTTATCATCTACGTACCGGGAGATACGCACTTGGCCGTAGGCCTTTTAAAATCTGCGTGGCCTCAGTGCCAACCTCAGTGCCAACACCTCCCCTCCTCTTCCCTGCAAGCAGCCTGGCAGACGAGGGACTAAAGAAGAAAGCAGAGGGCTGTCCTCTGTTAGTATTTTTTGCTCTAGTTTTGTGTGCCCATGCCTGGCCTAGGATCGGGGGGGAGAGGGGGAGGAGGTGGAGGTGGAAGGGAAGGGGCAGCATGCTGGGTCAGGCTTGGGGTCATATATGGAAGATGGAAGGGGCAGAAGATAGATAGAGGGGGAAAGCTGTGAATATGTGGGTCCCTAAGTGACACCGTTTCCCCCCGTCTCCATGCAGACCTCAGTGCCACCTGAGTGAGCTGATGCTTCTCTGCTGAGCCCTCCTTTGCCATTGTGCCCCCCCCCCATCTTCCCCAAGTCCCTTTCACACTGCAGCTCACCACCCATAGATTTTAACAAGCCATGCTGCTGTTTCCCCTCCCCAGCAGTTGGTCAAAAACAGGGCCTTGTTCTCCTAAATGTCTCTAGCCATCGGGCCTTTGCCACTACTGCCTAGTAGACGTGCTGTGTGGCTGCATGGCCCCCATATGTCAATATATCCCCTCTACATAAGGAGGTGGGCAATGTGATGCAATAAGGCCCCAGTATGAAGGCCCAGGCAGGACCAGATCTAGGGCAAATGGCACCCTGATGAAACTCCTCCCTCCCAACTGATGCCACCCTCTGGCCCTCTCTTCAGCTGTGGTGGGATGAGATCTGCCATGGTCCCCACTGGACTTTTCTTCAATCACAGCGGGACAGTGACCACTGCGGCAGGATGGGATCTGCCGAGTCCCCCACTGGGTCTCTCTTCAACCTCGGTGGGATTGCATCTAAGTGACACAGAATGGATGATGCTGGCAGCGCCCAGAGTGCCCCTCAGCTCACAGCGCTCCAGGCAACCAACCAGATCATCCTTCCCAAATGCTGATTCTAGGTCCAGGAAAAAAAAAAAGGAAAAATTCAGATACATCTTTTTCTATCCCCTCTCACCCATCCCCAAAACACACACCTCCCAAAGACCAGAACTGTAACAATTTGTATTATTGTGATTTTCTATGACCTTATGTATTGCTATGAGAAGGACCCAAATGGAAGCATTGACCCCCAGGCACCGGAAACCCATGGTACATCTCTGAGTCTTCCCATTAAAGTACGATTCCCAGCTCCAGGCATCCAAGCCAAATCTAACGGAACAACCAATCAGATCTGGTTTTCAGGTTATTCACCAGATAAGTTTGCTCTAATAATTAATTTCAATCATATCGTTTTGGTCACGTGACAAACAGACCTGAATGTTGAAAATCAGATCTTCAAACAACTAAACTAGGGGTTGGGTCTGTGCTGGTGCACTCTAGCAAGGCGCGGGGATAATTTTGCAAAATAAACATCGGAAGTCATGTACCCATTAAGCCAAAGAACGGCAGAAATATTATTGACAGACTTGATAACGCACTACAGTGTACGCTAATATTGCCAAAAGTAAAGACTTTGATTTACATCCTCTGAATACCAGCACGGAGCTCATAACTAGGAAATCCTTCTACAGTACCCCCATAAGAAGCGGCTGAGAAACAGTTTTTCTCCTCGCCTTCATTTGCAGTCAGCAGGCAGCCTGGAAATCACCAGGTCAGAGGACAGCGTTAAAATACAAATCACAGAAATGTTGCAAACCGGATCTCTGGAAAGTGGCCCTAACAAAAAATGTATCGCACTGAGCCGCATTTCAAATAGCCCAAGTTTTAAAGCGAGTAGGCTACGTCACGTTTTGTTTTAAAGCTACTCCTGTATAGTTACAGTCATTTCCTTACTGAAGACATCTCTCAGGCGCTAATATCCTCTTTCGGGATATGCCGCAGGTTTCTGGCTTGAGCCCTTACTCCTGACATTCAAACGTGCCCTCTGTACTTTACCTCTGTGGGCGATCAGATGAGCTCCAGTCCGAGCCGAAAGCTGGAAGAAGAGACGTTGCAGAAAGTTGCACCAAATAATCTACGGAAGGACGGCGGGAGAGGGGGGAAAAATAACTGTCCGTATCGTCAAGTACTTATAGGCTGTGGAAAGACAGCGAGCAATTCATGCCGAGGAGCGGCGGTCCGTCAAGAGCCGCGCTGACACAGCTCCAGCTGTGCAACAGCAGCCGCCGCTGCCTCGCGGTACAATCCCGGGGCTTCACGTCACTAACCCTAAGCAAAAATAATGAAACCTCACATGGGGGGGGGGGGGGTGGAGTTGAAATGCTAGACCACTCCAAATGGTATGAATGTTCCCACTGTACTGGGTACAATTAAATACCGAGGGGTGGAGGGCAAAAACTCAGGACCTCACAGCACAAATCCGGCGGCAAGAATGTCCAGCCTTCTGCCACTGCGCATGCGCACGGGCTGCCGGCGGGAAAGCGCGGCAGGCGGCGGGCTGCTGCTGTGCCCGAGGAGGAGGAGGAGGGGGCAGGGGGAATTACAGCGCTCGCCCTGGGGAGCCGCTCGGGAAAGGTCGTCAAAGACTAGGAAAAAACAATATCTGTAAAAAAAAAAAAAAAAAGTAATAAATCAAGTGACTTTGAACTTTTCGTTCAAGGGTTAGGGGTGCGGGTGATTCAAGCGCGCATCTTCTGACTTCCAACGAAGCCTGCCGAACAGGAATAATTTCTATGCATGGGAAAGCATCACATTAAAAGTATCCATTCTGCTAAATGTTATAGCAGCCACTCCATATTTCTGCCATAGCCCTCTTTCCTGGTTTGCACGCGCTTCCAGCTGGTGTGAATGCAGTCACAGCAATGATCTAAGGCAAGGAAATAAATACCTCACCCCCTTGAACTGATGGAACTCCAAGACTCCCTCGAAAGCAGCCTTCCCAATGGGGCACCGAGGAGGTGGGGGTCACCACCTGCTGCTCGGGGTATGTGCAAGGATCTGGGAATTCTTTATTATTTATATGTACAATTTTATTTTTATTGGTAATATTCAATCCAATGGAGAAGAAATACTGCACCGTGTCGGGGTTTCTACATTATAAGCAGTGGCTTGAGCTAAGTAAAATTTTTAATATAAATGTAAACTTTTTTTTTTTAACTAGCACAAAAAAATCATCAAAAAATAAACATTTAATTGGACGTATAAATAAAGTCACATTCTGAGATTGGGGTTTAAAGGTCCTACAAACTATTTTGTTAAAAAGAAATACATTTACCACTTGGGGATTCCATATTTGATTAAAAGTAAAGACTTTGCATCCTGTGAATATGAGCAAGGAGCCCTAGAGCCAGGAAATCCTTCTTCCTTCATAAGAAGCTGAGGAGAAATAGCTTTTCTACTCGCTATCATTTGCAGTCAGCAGGCAGCCTGGGATCAGGTCAGGTTAGAGGGAGGCGTTAAAATACAAATCATAAAAATGTTACAAACCAGATCTCTGAAAAGTGGCCCTAACAAAAGATTTATCGCACTGAGCCGCATTTCAAATGGCCCAAGTTTTAAAACGAGTAGGCTACGTCACCGTTTTGTTTTAAAGCTACTCCTCTATAGTTATAGTCATTTCCTTACTGAACACAACTCTCAGGCGCTAATATCCTCTTTCGGGAGATGCCGCAGGTTTCTGGCTTGAGCCCTCATTCCTGACATTCAAACGTGCCCTCTGTACTTTACCTCTTTGGGAGATCAGATGAGCTCCAGTCCGAGCAGAAAGCTGGAAGAAGAGACTTTGCAGAAAGTTGCACCAAATAATCTACGGAAGGACGGCAGGAGAGGGGGAAAAAAAGAATTGCTTATGGTGCCAGTAACTCGTGGATTGTGGAAAGACAGCGAGCAATTAATGCCGAGGAGCGGAGGTCCGTCAAGAGCAGGGCTGACACCGCTCCAGCTGTGCACCAGCAGCCGCCGATGCCGTCCGATTCAATCCGAGGGTTTCACCTCCCTAACTCAAAACAAAAACAAAGAAAACAAAAAAGAAAAGCTCGCATAGGGGGAGGCTGAAATTCTAGACCCACACCAAATGCTATGAATGTGCCAACTGTACTGGCGGCTACAGGAGGAAAACTCGGGAGCGAAGCAAGCCTGTCCTGCCTTCTGCCGCTCGCTCATGCGCACGGGCTGCCGGAGGGAAAGCTTGCAGCGGCTGCTACCGAGCCCAGAGGAGGGGGGAGGGGAGTTACAGAGCTCACCCTGGCGAGGGACGGGCCGTTTACCACCCCTACAAAAGTAATCCCTATGGGGCCTTTGCAATAAAGTGTGCCCAGCCCAGTGCACAGGTTACCCAGCGTTTTGGACATTCTGGACTAAAACCCCAATGGCACTAAAAGGATTAGAGGGTCCAAAATGCCGCCCAAACAACTGCCTAGCTGATAGCGCTCATCACGTGTAAATTCAATGTAGATGAGGCTATTAGCTATTGCCCCTTGATGCAGTAAATACCAGAGCACCCAACAGCACACTTTTTTTTTAACACCAGTCCCCAAGTTGACGTCAAGTCACTCCACAAGTCATGGGCTTATGAAAAAAATCCTAAATCTACTGCTTTGGGTGATTAACAATAAAGAATTAATGAAATGGACGATTTTGCCCCATGTGTGTATATAACGTGTCCAGAAAAGGTGTGTGTGTTGGGGGGGGGGGGGGGGGGGTTGTAATCAATCCATTACATTAATTCTCTCTTGAGTGCCCATAGCCATATGTAAGCGCACAGCTATGTCTCCTGGGCTCCAGATGCATTTGAGCACTAGGGATGCACAATTTCTCCCTAGCGCGTCCCTGTACACATACCAGCTCATTTAAATATAGCGCTAGACGCCCAGGAGACGTGGCTGTTTTGTTTTTTTTTTTACCATGCATTTTATTGCTGCTCGGGAAAGAAAACAAATATTAGGGAAAGATGATATTTGTAAAATGTAAATAAAAAAGTAACTTTAATGTTTAAAACTTTCATTATGCTAAATTACCTTAAATTCTAAGTAACTTACAGGTCGATCCAGTATCGTCCGCTCGAGGATTGCCCGTCTGTAACGTGCTCGTAGCGCACAATTCGGGCGCGCAAGGCAATTCGGCGATACAGTCTCCAGTTTCACGCGTCCGTATCGCTTCTGAAAACAGACGCATAACCCTTTCCGCACCCGGCATGTAATGAACGAAAAAGCTGTATAATGAAGGAATTAGCTATTCCCCTGCGATACTGTAACGGGCGCTGATATTATCTCCTCCGTAACCCGCTGTTCTGCCGCGGCCTTAACCTGCTAGTTTACCGCCTCCCCCTAGTAGGAGTTAGTGTAGTGTAGTGTAGGGTAAAAACATTGCTTGCCCGCCCTGGTCCCGTCCGGTCTCCTGCAGCCCCGTCCGGACCGGACGGGGCTGCAGGAGACCGGACGGGACTAGGGCAAAAAAAAACAAACGAAAAAGTAGCAAGGCTCGGGCCTGCTATGGTAAGTTTAAAAAGTGTAAAAAACAAAAAACCTGTGTGTTATATAAAAAATAAAACAATTTTAAATACCTGTCGGAGGGCCGTGGGTCCCGGTGGGCGGCGGGCAGCCATCAGCGGCATCCGGTAGTCCCTTCTCCCTTCCTCCCTCCCTCCCCTGCCTGGATGAGCGCCAAAATCGCACGGGGGGGGCGGCAGCAGGATCCGGGAGCGGCGGGTAGGCGGCAGCGGGGTCCGGGGGGGCAGCGGCAGCGGGGGCCGGGGGTGGCAGCGAGATCCGGGGAGCCAGCAGCGGCAGCATGTTCGATCGGGCAGGCAGCTAGGTGGCAAAGTAAAGATGGCCGCCTGCACGGGAAAATCGTGCAATTGGCCGCTGAAGACGTGACGTCACACCCCGTGACGCCAAACGTCGTGACGTCACGTCTTCAGCGGCCAATTGCACGATTTTCCCGTGCAGGCGGCCATCTTTACTTTGCCACCTAGCTGCCTGCCCGATCGAACATGCTGCCGCTGCTGGCTCCCCGGATCTCGCTGCCACCCCTGGACCCCGCTGCCGCTGCCCCCCGGACCCCGCTGCCGCCTACCCGCCGCTCCCGGATCCTGCTGCGGCCCCCCCCCCCCCCCCCCCCCCGCTGCCGACCCGCCCGTGCGATTTTGGCGCTCATCCAGGCAGGGGAGGGAGGGAGGAAGGGAGAAGGGACTACCGGATGCCGCTGATGGCTGCCCGCCGCCCACCGGGACCCACGGCCCTCCGACAGGTATTTAAAATTGTTTTATTTTTTTATATAACACACAGGTTTTTTGTTTTTTACACTTTTTAAACTTTTTTACACTTCCTGGTGCCTGTCATTTCAAATGTCATTTGAAATGACAGGTACCAGCGCACCCAGGTTACTGTATAGGCGCTGTTACAGCGCCTATACAGTAAAATGGGTTGCGCGGGCATAACCCTTCCCTAACGCTTCACAGCCGCGGCATGCATTTGCATGCGATTAGAGGAGAGTATCGGGGAGTTAGTGAAGAGAACTGTGCGTGCGGGGAGGAAGGGTGCGCCTGACACTACCTCACTGTTTTTACCGCGGCCTTACTGGATCGACCTGTTACAGAGTTACAGTAAAAAAATAAAACAATAAGAACAAGGCAAAATTTAAACTGTGTGACATATAACATGTAAATAGTTATTACTTTTTTCATTTTATTTTACGTTATTTTCTTTCATTTTATTAACCTATCCAACCGCCCTTTTGACCCTTTATTCTTCTACTTCATTCCCATCTTGTTCCTTCGCCTCCCTGTTTCATGTAACTTCTTTTTCACTTTCTGAATCATGTTGTATTAACCCCCATTATATGTAAACTGATGTGATATGCAAATGAATGTCAGTATAAAAAAGTTTTAAATAAATAAATACATATTTAAACTAAAAGATGCAGAAGACTACTTATGGGTTTTATAGAAATCCCTTCTCAAACAAATGTGCTTTTAGCTTCTTTATACAGGCTGTAAAACAAGCTTCCATCCCCAGGGATTCAGGCAGACTGTTCCAGGCAATCAGTTATTGCAAGTGTCTTTTCTCCCGAGTCCAAGAGCCAAACTTCTCACACTGAAGGAACATCTAAGAGATCTTAATCTCCTCTCAGGACTGTAGATTTTTAATAGAGAACTCCCACGCTGAGGAGTTTCATCATTTAAAGCCTCATGAATAGGAGACAGTACCTTAATGGTGATTCTAAATTGAACTGAGAGTCAATGGAAAGAGTGTAGAATGGGGATACTATGGTCATTCTAGCAAGTTCCTGTTAGAATATGCACTGCTGAGACTTGAATTACTTGCAGTGCTCTGACTGTAGTTAGTGGAAGACCCAAATAAATCGTGTCACAGTAATCATTCAAGCACTGTAAGTACCAGCGCTTGCAAACAAAACAGCAGGAAAATCGCATAAATTCACAAAAGGTTTAATTTTATGCAACATCTGTAATTTTAACAATGAGCTCTTCAGCACTGCATTAACATGCAGTTTAAAAGAGACCGCGCTACCAAAGATTGCGGACTTTGTTGGAAACAGGAATTTGTATCCCCTCAAATGTTTTAGGAAAATCTGAGATTACATTTTTTTACAATTCTGTTCATTTCTCCCCCCCCCCCCCCAAATTTAAGGCAAATTTGTTACCTGATGGCCAGATATTAATCTGTTTTAAATAGATGGTAAACAAACCAAGGACGATTTTAGAGTCAGAATTAATAGAGGAAAAAAAACCTGAATGTCGCCAGCATAGATTCTATACTGGACACCAAGAGCAACAAGAAGCTTAGATACTGGAAGTAAATATATGTTAAAAAGGGTGGCAAAGTTGACCCTTGAGGAACTCCAGTATCAAACAGAAACCAGTTTGAAATCCAAGCATTGTATCTGATTTCTTATGATCTGTTTGTCAAGTAAGACTGAAACCTAGTCAGTACCGTACCTGAAATGCCAATCTCAGCTAGGCAGCCTAGCAAGATGCTATGGTCAAGGTGTCAAAGACTACTGACACCGAGTAAAATCAGAATAAATTCTATGCCAGTATCAAATCCAAGATGAAAAGTGTCGAGGCTTGAAACCACCAAAGCTTCAGTGTTATATTTGGAATGAAACCCAAATTGAGAGGTGTCTAGGATGTTATTAGCATGTGGAAACATATGCAATTGCTGGAATATAGAGGATTCTATTACCTGGGAAATAAATGGAATGGAGGAGATGGGATAAAAATTGGCAGGATTGATCTAACTGCGGTTTCTTTAGCAATGGGGGCATCAAGGCTCTTTTTAATGAGGCTAGTACATTTCCTTCAGCCAGACGCATGTTAATTATTTTAATCAGAGGAGCACAGATCTCTGAGGATTTTCATCACTGTTGTAATACAGGGATTTAATGGACAATTAGACAAGCTCGTGGCCTTTTATTACATTTATAATTTTTTTGCTGCGAGAAAACAAATCTATTCCATTTCACTACCGAGTCCTCAGTAAAGCAGAGGGATGGAATAGAACTTGCTCTAAGCCTAGAATGGAGATCTTTAATCTTACCCTGAAAATAGTTGGCAAATGACTCAGGGCGAAGCTGGTTATCAATATCTGATCTGTTAGAGACAATGTGAAATAACTCGCGTGAATTGTTATCAGCGATTTAAAGAACTTTATAGGAAAAAGCCTTTTTGCCTCATTGAAACTGGTTTGATAGGTCATAAGAGGATGAGTATATGCAGTCAAAGATTCAGTATTATGAAGTTTGCACCATTGTTGTTCTAGCATCTGTAGCAAGGTTTTAGCTAAATGGAGATCTTGCAAAAAACCAACGCAATTTCATCTGCAGCCAACTGCAAGAAATCATACCAAAGCTCTATGGCTTCATCAGTATTGTTTGGGGCAGCAGTAATAACTTGGGAAACCAGATGCCATGCTACCCAGATGACCTAAATCAATATGGCACTACCCTGAATAAACCGTGCCAGGACAATTGAGGTTAAAGTCACATAGATTTAGCATAGATTCATTCATTATTTTAAAAAATGGTCACTTCAAGTGACCTCCTTCCAACTAATTCTAGCTGCTGACAGAGAGGCAAGCTTCTCACTCAGAAAGATTAAGTCCAGTGAATGCCCACGGAAATGAGTGGAACTGTGAACACATTGGTTCTATCCCAAAGCCATCATGGCCTCCAAAAAATGTGAGCAAGGTGCAAAGAGCGGAAGTTTATCCACATGAAGGTTAAAATCACCAAGGACAATAACATGACCTAATTCAATTTTAATCTTCATTTAAGCTTCAATTACAGGAGAATAATTGGAGGACAGAAGACTGGGTGCGCAGTAAAATGAACAGATTCCAATAAGTTTGTTACCAACTAGTAAAACTTCTGAACTACTGGATATTTCCAAATCAATGGCAGATAAGGACAGGCTAGGCTATTTTTGCTAAAATCAAAAGGCCCCCCACCCCCACCCTACCTGAAAGCCGAGATTTCAAGAAGGCTGTACGGGTGGGTGGGCAGATGATTCAGTACACATTCCAAGCACACTCCTGATTTCCAATGCAGCCTGCTTAACAAAAAATATTGTTCTTTCACATAGGATTGTAGGTCCAGAATGTAATCTGCTTTGAAGCGTCATAAAAGATGAAATATATTATTACTGCACATCCTGTAGCTATAATTCCTAACAATGTGGGGTAGATTTTCAAATACCGCGAATAGGCGTACTTTTGTTGGCGCTCCAGGCGCCAACAAAAGTACGCTGGATTTTAGTAGATACGCGCATAGCCGCGCGTATCCGCTAAAATCCGGGATCGGCGCGCGCAAGGCTATCGATTCCGTATAGCTGGCGCGTGCCGAGCCGCGCAGCCTACCTCCGTTCCCTCCGAGGCCGCTCCAAAATCGGAGCGGCCTCGAAGGGAACTTTCCTTTGCCCTCCCCTCACCTTCCCCTCCCTTCCCCTACCTAACCCACCCGCCCGGCCCTGTCTAAACCCCTCACTTACCTTTGTCGGGGGATTTACGCCTCCCGGAGGGAGAAGTAAATCCCCGCGCACCAGCGGGCCGCTAGCGTGCCGGGACGCGACCTGGGGGCGGGTCTGGAGGGAGCGGCCATGCCCCCGGACCGCCCTGGGCCGTAGCCACGCCCCCGAGCCCGCCCCCGGAACGCTCCCGACACGCCCCGAAAACGCAGCTGCGCTCGGTCCCGCCCCCGACACGCCCCGACACACCCCCCTCCGAAAACCCCGGGACTTACGCGAGTCCCGGGGCTCTGCGCGCGCCGGTAGGCCTATGTACATTAAGGGGCGGATTTAGGCGAGCAGGGCTCTTAAAATCCGCCCCTTAATGTATTTCCAGGGCTGTTTTTCTAGGTCACATCCCTTTATTTAGTGCAGGTAAACTCTATTTTTTCATGTGCTGTCACTCCTACCACTATGAGTCTAGACAGATGTGGATACTGTGGTGCTGACCCTTAACAAAACTAGGCATAGAGATCTCTGATTAGATCAGGTGGTGGAGCAATAATTTGGGGGCGGTCTTGGTGATTATTATCATTTTGCCATGCCAACGGACCAATCCCAGCTAATAGCAAGGGAGAGCCAGCTGGTGGAGGGGCAGGCCTGAAGATTCGCTAACCTCGCTTCCTGCTGCTGTGCCTCTCCTGCCCATCTGGATCACAGCTCAGATCAAATGTTTGAACCACCCAGTGCTCCATAGATTTCAGTGGTACACTGTGTGGTTCAAACAGCTGCGAACATGATGGCTGTGCTGCTCTCAGAACAGGATGACTTGCTTGTGCTTCTAGACAGGTAGTTAACCTTTTCTCCCAGCTTCAGATAACCAGATAGACTCAGTTCCAAAAAATGTATTGAAATAATGAATAAAACAAATTGCTCACTGAAATGAAATGGAATAAAGAGTAACTGCACAGGTTTCAGGAGTTGTAACAGCCATGAAGAATTTCTCTGAAACTGTAATCAAGTTTTTATGAAGCCAGACTGCAGACTGATAGAAGCTAGAGTTCAAACTGCTAAGAGAAAAAAACCCTTCTAGGCAGAAAAACCTTCCGGGATGCCTTGGGCTAAAGGGACCAATAGAAAGCAGGGAAGAATACAGAGAAAGAAAGGCAGAGCAGAACAACTCTAATTTAGAAGAATACAGAGAAAGAAAGGCAGAGCAGAACAACTCTAATTAAGAAGAATACAGAGAAAGAAAGGCAGAGCAGAACAACTCTCATTAAGAAGTTCAAAACACATTTAAAACTAATCGGAGAAAGTTCTTTTTCACTCAACGCACAAACTCTGGAATTTGTTGCCAGAGGATGTGGTTAGTGCAGTTAGTATAGCTGGGTTTAAAAAAAGGTATGGATAAGTTCTTGGAGGAGAAGTCCATTACCTGCTATTAATTAAGCTGACTTAAAAAAAAGCCACTGCTATTACCAGCAACAGTAACATGGGATAGACTTAGTTTTTGGGAACTTGCCAGGTTCTTGATGCGCCAGAGGTGGATCCTCGGGCTGAGGTGGGATTGACGCAACCCGCAGGCAGGGACCTACGGGTCCCCACCATCAGCAGGTGGATGAGCTGAAGCTAGAGGCCACTGGAGCTTCACCTATACCAGCCCACATTTCCCTCGGGTTGAGCCTTTGGGTGCTGGGACCGGCAGGACTTAGGCGAGCCTCAAGATAGAACAATGAAGACAAGCAGTTCAGCTCAGAGACAGCAGCTAGCAGGTGACGTAGTGTTATCCTGGACTGGTCCCAGTATAGGAACTTAAGCACCAAGGAATGGATTTTGACTGAAGGTGCTTGAGCAGAGAAAGGCCGAAGCCTTAAGAGTCCAAGTCCAGAGGATAGGGACAGAGGCGTCACTGTCAGATTCAGATGAATGCTGGCGGCAATGAGAAGCTGTAGCAAGTAACGTAGAACTCTGGACACAAAGAGTCTGTAACATAGACATTTGTAGCAAGAGTCAGGGCACGGAGAAGGCAGGCGTAGTCAGACGTAGCTGTGGTCAAGGCACGGAGAAGGCAGGCGTGATCAGACGTAGCAGTGGTCAAGGCCCGGAGAAGGCAGGCGTGGTCAGACATAGCAATAGTCAGGCTTGGAGAAGGCAGGCACTGTCATGGCCGCCGGCCGCAGCAGTCCACAGCCGGGACCAAGTACTCACCCGTGGCGTCGTGTTGGCCCCAAGGCTCCTGCAGGAGCAGACAGCCTCCTTCAGCGCTCTCCTCGCAGCCATGGCCGCTGCTGAGGCAGGCCGCAGGGCTCTGCACGGCCGGGAGGACTCCTGGCTGACTTAGAGCCGCGCGCGGCTGAAGATAAGATTTAAAGGGGCCACGACAGGAAGTTGTTGTGGCTCCTTCCTGGGACTCCTCCCTCGCTTTGGGTATTTAAAGCAAGGACTGCTTCTCAGACCTTGCCTTGGTATTGAGGCTTCTGGCTTGGTGGTTCCAGTGTCTTTGTTCCTGGTCCTGGCTCCCTGGTTTCGTTCCTGATCTTCGTCCCATGCCTGCTCTTCTCCCTCGTTGGACAGACTCTTGGCTTCTGATCCTTGGACCAACTTCCGTACTTCTCTTGCCTTGACCATGGACTGGCTTCCGATACTTCTCCTGGCTTACTCCTGGACTGGCTTCGGACCATTCTCCTGTCATGCTCCTGGACTGGCTTTCAACCCCCTTCTGGAATCGACCATAGGACCGGCTGCGGACCATTCTTCAGCTCTACTCCTGGACTGACTAAGACCTGCTGGAGGCACCAGCTGTCTGGAATCCACGACCTGCAGGAGGCGCCTGCATCCAGACTATCTTCAGTCTTCAGTGAGTCTCCTAAGTCCCAGCGGCCGGATCTCTACAGGCTCCTCCTGGGGGGATCACGAGCTTCCAGGGCGAAGTCTTCAACTATCTGAAATTCACAACCTGCAGGAGGCGCCTGCTTCCAGATTATCTTCTGTCTTCAGTGAGTCTCCTAAAGTCCCAGCAGCTGGATCTCTACAGGCTCCTCCTGGGGGGATCATGAGCTTCCAGGGCGAAGTCTTCATTCAGCTGCTGATTCACCTGGCCTCACCCTCCAATGGTAGTTACCTTAGAGGGTTGACTCTCTCTTCGGTAGCATTCACTCTACTTCGGAACAGAGGTCCACCTTCCGATTCATAACAGAATACCAAGGCCATGGACCTGGCAGAGGCTTCAGCGCACCAGGCCATTCCTGGACTGGCCCAGAAAGTCATGGAGCAGCAGCAGATATTAGAATCCATGGCGTCTTCTTTGGAGCGACTCAGTGCCCGTCTCGACTCTATAGCGGCAGCTCAGGCAGCCCCTCCACCAGTACCATTATCATCCATGATGCCAGGAAATAACCGCTCCATGATTCCATTAACTATTCCTCCACGTTACTCTGGCGACCTTCGCTTGTGTCAGGGCTTCCTGGACCAGTGCAGCATGCACTTCCATCTGCAAGCCTCCCTCTTTCCAGATGATCTTACGAAAACTACTTATATCCTGTCTCTGTTAGAGGGTAAGGCCCTGGCCTGGGCCTCTCCCTTCTGGCGAAGGTCTGACCCAATCCTGCAAAACCTTCCTAAATTCTTGGAAGTGTTTCAAACTGTATTCGATGATCCAGGGAAACAAGTAGTCGCAGGTTCTAAGCTTTTACAACTTTGACAAGGAAGTCAGCTACTGGCTGATTACACAATTGAATTTAGAACTCTTGCTTCTGAACTCCATTGGGACAAGATCTGTCTACATCCATATTTTTGGAGAGTCTGTCTCCCAAACTTAAGGATGAAATGGCAGCCCGGGAGTTACCTCACTCTTTGGACTCTATTATTGACTTAGTAACCAGGATTGACCGTCGTCTCCAGGAGAGAGCTCGTGAGGGATCGAGCACAAGAAGGCACTTGGCGGTCACCGCTCCTTCTCGCTCTTTGGCTTCCATCTCTAGATCTGCATCTACCACAGAAGGGACAGTCGAAGAACCGATGCAATTAGGCCGTGCCCCTCTCTCTCCTGAAGAACAGCAAAGACACCATAAGGCAGGTCTCTGCCTATATTGTGGAGGATCAGGCCATCTCATTGCCCGCTGTCCAACCCATCTGGGAAACTCCCAAGCCTAGGCTCCATCAGAGGAATGACCCTAGGCATCACATCTCCGGCTCTCCCACTAACATTGCAAGTCACCCTGTGTCTGGGAGACCACCAGTTCTCCACTCTGGCTTTAGTAGATTCTGGAGCTGGAGGAAATTTAATTTTACAGGATGTTGTAGAACAACTACACATTCCTATTCGTCTATGTCTGAAGCCGTTAATTGTATCTTCCATTCACAGTAATCCGCTACCAGGGAGGATAACTCATCACACGGTTCCGATGGAGTGCCACATTGCACCGAATCACACTGAAAAGATTTCTTTTTATGTCATCCAGAAGGTATTCATCCAATAGTCCTTGGCATTCTGTGGTTGCAACAGCATAATTCACAGTTTGACTGGACATCATTAACCCTTTTCTAATGGGGTCCAGCATGCCATAAGACCTGCATTAAAAGAACTAACGCTTCATGTAGTTTCATTTGCACCTCCTGTCTTGAAGGATTACCTCCACAATACAGTCAGTTTGCGGACATTTTTTCCAAAAAAGCCGCTGACACTTTGCCTCCACACCGAGAATTTGATTGCAGTATAAATTTGATTCCCGGAGCTACCCCGCCTCGCGGTAGGGTCTATCCGTTATCCGCCTTGGAGACCCGTGCTATGACGGAATATATTCAAGAAAATTTACAGAAGGGATTTATTAGGCGTTCTAAATCCCCAGCCGGAGCTGACTTCTTCTTCTTTGTTGGAAAGAAAGATGGGACTCTGCGTCCATGTATTGACTTCCGTGGGCTAAATGCCATTACTATCAAAGATCGGTATCCATTGCCATTCATAGCTGAACTATTTGACCGTTTAAAGGGAGCCAAGGTGTTCTCTAAATTGGACCTTCGAGGAGCATATAATCTCATCAGGATACGAGAGGGGACGAGTGGAAGACGGCTTTTAACATCAAAGATGGACATTATGAATATCTTGTCATGCCATTTGGATTAACTAACGCTCCGGCAGTATTTCAGAATCTCATCAATGAGATATTTCAAGACCTGCTTTATGTCTGCGTTGTCGTCTATTTAGACAACATTTTGATTTTCTCTTCTGATCTACAGTCTCATCGTGAACACGTTAAGTTGGTTCTACAACAGCTAAGAGAAAATCATCTCTATGCTAAAATCGAAAAATGCATTTTTGAACAAGAGTCACTACCATTTCTGGGATATATCATCTCCAAACAAGGCTTTCAGATGGATCCTTCTAAATTGAAATGTATTCAAGAATGGCCCCAACCGAACAGGTTATGGGCACTCCAGCGTTTCCTTGGTTTTGCTAACTACTATCTTAGTTTTATTCGGAATTTCTCCAAGTTGGCTACACCTCTCACAGCTCTTACTTGCAAAGGAGCTAGCATTAAGGCCTGGCCTGTAGAGGCTGAAGAAGCGTTCCTTGCACTCAAGAACTCTTTTCTCAAAAAACCCTGTCTTCGACACCCTGACCCCAGACGTCCATTTGTGGTAGAAGAGGATGCCTCAGCTGAAGGGGTTGGAGCTGTCTTAAGCCAGAATGACTCTACAGGAGTTTCTCATCCTTGCTCCTATTTCTCTAAAAATGTTTCATATGCCGAACGTAATTATTCCATCGGCAATAAAGAACTCCTTGCCATTAAATTAGCATTTGAAGATTGGTGGCAGTGGCTGGAGGGAGCTCAACATCGTATAACAGTTTACACTGACCATAAGAACCTGGTGTATCTCCATAAAGCACAACGTTTGAACCCACGTCAAGCACGGTGGGCACTGTTTTTCACACGTTTCAACTTTGAATTGCGATATCCACCGGCAATCAAGAATATTAAGGCAGATGCCTTATCCCGATCCTTTTCTGCAGAAGACATTGATGAGCCTATTCAACATATTATAGACCCGGCTTGCATTACCCTCTCGGAGACGTTTACCGTTCCACCTGATAAACCTTGGTGCCTAAGAAACTGCGTAACAAAGTACTAGCCTGGGGGCACGATTCACAGTTAGCTGGTCATCCGGGATGAGCTTGGACGCAAACGCTCCTTCAGCAATATTATTGGTGGCCGGAGATGCACAAGGACATTCGAGCATATGTGGATTCTTGCCCAACCTGTGTGCAACACAAAATTCCCACTGGAAAAACTTGGGGACTTTTACAGCCGTTACCTACCCCCAGGAAGCCTTGGACACACATTTCCACAGACTTTATTGTGGATCTTCCGCCTTCAGAGGGCAACACAGTAATCTAGGTAGTAGTGGATTGATTTTCAAAAATGGCCCACTTTATCCCACTACCCTCCCTTCCTTCCGCTCCTCACTTGGCCCAACTATTCATGCTCCATATCTTCCGCCTCCATGGTCTTCCACAACACATTGCATCTGATCGCGGACCTCAGTTCACGGCCCGTTATTGGCTCAATCTCTGTAAGAAGTTTCACATTTCTCTGGACTATACCACGGCGTTTCACCCACAAGCTAATGGTCAGGCAGAACGTTCAAATCGTACTTTAAAGCAATTTCTTTGGATGTATGTCAACTCCCGTCAGGACGATTGGGCAACACTCCTCTCATGGGCTGAATTTTCGCACAACTCACATACCTGTACCTCTTCGTGGGCCTCCCAATTCCAGATTGTATTCGGCCGACAACCCAGGCCGCCATTGCCTTTGCCCTTGCCGGTGCCATCACCCGCAGCCCAACTTACTGCTGTACAGTTGCGGCGGCTCTGGATTCATACTCAACACATGCTCTGTAAAGCGGCTCACACCGCCAAGACGTTTGCTGACAAACATCGGCGGCCAGCACCACAGTTTCATCCAGGAGAAAAAGTATGGCTTAGCACCAGGCACATCCGGTTGAGAGTTCCTTCCATGCACTTGGCCCCACGTTATATTGAGCCCTTTCCAGTGCTGCGACAGCTTGGCCCTGTGACTTACCAGCTTCGTTTGCCGGCCACATTGTGTATTCATAACTCCTTCCACACGTCACTCCTGAAGCCGTTGATCCTCATGTGGCCTACTCAGAAGGTTTCCGATGTTCCTCAACCCAGGGCAGAAGAGGAGACTATATATTGTTATGGCTGCCAGCTGCGGCGGTCCGCGGCCAGGACCAAGTACTCACCTGTGGTATCGGGTTGGCCCCGAGGCTCCTGCAGGAGCAGGCAGCCTCCTTCGGTGCTCTCCTCGTGGCCATAGCTGCTGCTGAGGCTGGCCGCAGGGCCCTGCATGGCCGAGAGGACTCCTCTCCCTTCTAGCTGACTTAGAGCCGCACGCGCGGCTGAAGATAAGATTTAAAGGGGCTACGACAGGAAGTTGTCGTGGCTCCTTCCCGGGACTCCTCCCTCGCTTTGGGTATTTTAGGCAAGGTCTGCTCCTCAGACCTTGCCTTGGTATTGAGGCTTCTGGCTTGGTGGTTCCAGTGTGTTGCGACCGTCGCTGCCCGATGTCTTCACTCCGCCCGTTTTACCTCTGTGGTCTCCCTCCAGGTCTGAAGGACGGCTGGCTGCCGCGGTCTCCCTGCCGTTTCTCTCCAGCGTCTCCGGGCCGGCTCGACGCTACATATCCGCCATGTTGCCATGATGCGCATGCTCCGAGTGAAGTACCAGCAAGGGCGCGAACCTCTGGGGCGTCCCCCTGAGATGATGTCATCCGCTTCCGATATTTAAAGGTCTCTGATATCGCTACTATTTGAGTTAGCATGGGCTAAGGTTCAGATTGGGTTCCCTGCCTGAGCTACTCTGCCTCCTCGGACTTACCAGAGGTACCCGCTCCTCGGGGACCTCGCTCTCTCTCTTTGCCTTTCAGGTTACAGACAGGAACCGGTACTAGCTCCTCGAGGGCCCTCATTCCTGACTATCTGCGGATTCTCTTCTGCCTGCAAGTCATCATTATCTACATCATTGTGAGTTACCATCGCTCTCTCAGAGCTTTCCCTGGAAACAGGTACTTGCTCCTCGAGGGTCTATCCTTTCCAGCTCCTGAGCTCCCTGAGACCAATTTGTGAGTGTTGTCATCTAGTTCTGTTCATGAACTCTGCATACCCTGCCTACTCAATGTCTACAGTTTCTCAACAACTCAGCCATCCAAGGATCGCTGTTACAGTATCTGAGGGACTTCAGCCCTCCCGGGCACTTCAGCTCACTTACTGCCACCTCTGGTGGTTTCAAGACCTGTTTAATAAAAGAACTAGTGTGTGTCTGTCTCCATACTCGGGATCTTCCCCCGGGGGCGTGGTCATCTGCCACCGGCCCAAGGATCCACTTACTACTATCTCCGGCAGTCTATATCAACAGATTGCTAAGTCCGCCTACGAAATACATCAGATTGACACCCCTATCTGATTGCTCCTCCCACCAGCATAGCGGATCATGACACAGTGTCTTCGTTCCTGGTCCTGGCTCCCTAGTTTTGTTCCTGATCTTCATCCTGCTCCTGCTCTTCTCCCTCATTGGACAGATTCTTGGCTTCTGATCCTTGGACCAACTTCCGTACTTCTCTTGGCTTGACCCTGGACCAGTTTCTGACACTTCTCCTGGCTTACTCGGACCATTCTCCTGACTTGCTCCTGGACTGGCTTTTAACCCCCTTCTGGAATTGACCATCGGACCAGCTGCAGACCATTCTTCAGCTCTACTCCCGGACTGTCTATGAGCTGCTGGAGGTGCCAGCTGTCTGGAATCCATGACCTGCAGGAGGCACCTGCATCCAGACTATCTTTAGACTTCAGTGAGTCTCCTAAGTCCCAGCAGCCGGATCTCTACAGGCTCCTCCTGGGGGGATCACGAGCTTCCAGGACGAAGTCTTCATTCAGCTGCTGATTCACCTGGCCTCGCCCTCCGACTGTAGTTACCTTAGAGGGTTGACTCTTCGGTAGCATTCACTCTACCTTGGATCAGAGGTCCACCTTCCGATTCATACGCTGAAGGGTCTGACGTCAGCATCCGGGTCCGAGGCCAGTTTCCCACTGCGGGCCCTTTAAAGGTTCTACTGATGCACGCGCGCATGCCTAGGGAGGGGCGAGGCAACACTGGCAGCGTCTCTCCGCGAATCCCGCGGAGAGGCCCAACGAATGGAGGCATCCTGGCTGGAAGTCCCGTGACGTGGAGCAGGGCCAGAGTCGCTGGCATGGGTCCGAGGTCGGAGCCAGTGGACTGCTGCTGCTGCGAGCGACAGAGAGCTGGAGCCTGGGGGTTGCTTGGAAAGGTGAGAGGTATGAAGTATGGTAAAATCTTAGCCAACCAATATCACAACAGAACACAGAATGGCAGTATAACAAGAAAAACATATAAACACACTATGAAGACAGAACACTCCCCGCTTATTATCACAGATACTACTATTATCAACATTATTGAACTCCAAGGAAGACATGCACATGCATTCTATACTCGATTATCTTGTTGATGATATTATTGTCTTTGTACCACAGGAATCTTAGGTAATTTCTGTTGTCTTTGTGAGCAATGAAACATAGAACATCTGTTGGATATCAGCCATAATGGTGATGGGTTCTTTCATGGGTTCTTTCATGAAACAAATTAATATTGACAAGAGATTGTTGGTCAAGTCGGGCCCAGTGAAGATCACATTGTTCAAAGAAAATCCTTGAAACTGAATACTTGAATCAAATACAACTCTAATTTCTCCTGATTCTAAGGATGGTATATACCAAATGTAGGGCGATACCAAACACTCTTCACCTTTCTTCAGAGGTGAAGCTGCCTCCACATGACCATTATAGATATGTTCACAAAGATACAAAAATGTTATTGTAACTCTCTGTTCAATATAGTTTAGTTCAGCTTACAATATTCTTTACTGATTTATGCTATGCTTGCTATGAACAAAGATAGAAGCAAAGATTTATATTATAATAACAATGAAAAGCATGTAACTTTTTGGCTCCATGGACAAGATAAAAGATAATTATAATTGGTAGAAAATAGATATAATAATGTGTGGAATTTTCTTATTAGTAACAGATTAAGAAAGGTGGAAGGAAGGCAAAACAATTGCCGGTATGCCTAAAAGGTGAAGTGAAAGTGGTCATTTTAGCCAAAACATCTTCCTTCAAAAATTGGAAAAAGGATCCATCTGAAGAAAATAGGTAAAAGCGTAAACATTAGCAAGATAAATGTAAAACATTAATAAGACAGGCTAAGAGAGAATTTGAAAAGAAGTTGTCCACAAAGGCAAAAAATCATAATAAAAACTTTTTTAAATAAATCCAAAGCAGGCAGTTTGTGAGAGCTTTGTTTGGACCATTAGATGACTGAGGGGTTAAAGGGGCACTTAGGGAAGATAAGGCCATCACAGAAAGACTAAATGAAGTCTGCTTTGTTGTTTACTGGTAAGGATGTTGGGAAGATATCTGTTTCAGAGACAGTATTCAAGGATGACAATTCAGATAAACTGAACCAAATCGTGGTGAACCTGGAAGATATAGTAACCAGACTGACAAACTGAAGAGTAAAAAATCACCTAGACCAGATGGTATACATCCCAGGGTTCTGAAAGAACTGAAAAATGAAATTTCAGATCTATTACAATTTGTAACCTATCATTAAAATCATCCATGTACCTGAAGACTGAAAGGTGGCCAATGTAATCCCGATATTTAAAATAGGCTGCAGGGGTGATCCGGGAAACTATAGACTGGTGAGGCTGACTTCAGTGCTGGGAAAAATCATGGAAACTATTATAGCAGGGGTTTAAAAAAGGGTTTTAGAGTTCCTGGAAAAGTCCATAAACTGCTATTAATCAACAGGGAATAGCCACTGCTTGTTGCTGGCATTATTAGCATGGAATCTATTTAATGTTTGGGTACTTGCCAGGTTCTTGTGACTTGGATTGTCCACTTTTGGAAACAGGATACTGGGCTTGATGGACCCTTGGTCTGACCCAGTATGGCATATCTTATGTTCTTATGTTCTTATATGCTGTGCTTGTAGATGAATTAAAATTGGAACTTAGGTGATGTTGTTGACCTATTAAGTAATCATGTAAGACATGTATTGCTGACTCATGCTGATTCTGTATATGTCTAATTGTATGTGCTGAATTTGGGGTACACCTACTGAGAGTCTGCTCGAAGTGTGGTTACCCCCCATGTAATATTACATTGAAAATAAAAGTGGCAGCATTGTACTCAACAGATTTGTCTATTTTTTTGTGGAGCAAATTAGAAGGAAATCTTAAAACCTCCACAAGTCTTGCATAAAAGTAATCTCTTGTCACAGGCTTCCTTTCCAGGGTCCGATGTTGCAAGGTAGGCTGTCAAAGGGCCTGCTCTTTGTTGTTTGGAAGATGATGTTTAGGCGTTCAGAATCGCAAGTGAGCCACCCGGCTGTTTGACTCATCCTTGAAGAATTCATTGTCCATTAACTTCAGGAACTCCTTGACTTCTATAGAGAGGGCAGGTTTGTCATCGTCCTTTGTAGTATGGAATACTCATTTTTCCAAATGGTCACTCTAGCCTTTACCACATTTACACACTAACAGAATAGCACTATCAAATGATGCATACTATACTGCGCACCGATCCCTAGGAAGGAAATCATTGACTGATCCACCCTCTGGATAAGACAAATTGGGGGTAATTTTCAAAGGAGTTACGCGCATAAATGTAACTACTATTGTAGCAATTTTCAAAAGCCATTTACTCACGTAAAGTGAACTTATGCGAATAAATCCTATGGACGATTCAATGGCATATATTGTAGCAATTTTCAAAAGCCCACTTACTCGAGTAAAGTGCATTTACATGCGTAAAACCCAGATTTACGCATGTAAATGCTTTTTAAAATCCACCCCATTATGTATTGGTTGAAACTTACTTGGTTCTTTTTTAGGTATCACTGCTAAGGGAGAAGGAAACACGGTCGGGAAGGACTTAGACTCAAAAGGATCTTCTATAAATACTAAAGCTCTTTTCCCCTCCAATTTCTTCAACCTCTCTTCAACCTTTGCACGAATATTGAATTAGCTACTGGATTATTGACAATAGTCCCAGAAAAGGGAATAATATACCCAACATCAAAACCATCAGCCAACAATTTAGCATCCTTCTTCTTCCTATATCTTTGTAACCAAAGCCTCATATCTTGAATCTTAACTACAGTGGGAGCACATTGAAACCCCCCCCCCCCTTTCATTTATTCTGTGGTCTCCCTCCCACTTGCCCTCGCTTTCCACATTTTGATGAGTGTGATTGGCTGAACAATTTGCACAGTGATGTCAAAATTAACAGTCTGAAAATGGGCAGACAGATCTGTTGAATTTCCAACAAACCTCCAATCCACTGCCCTGCATTTGAACTGGATCTTTAGTGGCCCCTCCAGTATGAAATGGTCATCCTTATCCCAAAAACATTCCCCCTTGATCCTTTCCGGCCAACAAACCCAATTGTCCACTACTCTTCTGAGTCATATGCAACAACCTTAAGTTAACATCTTGAGTACCCTATGACATATGTTTATTTTCTTCCATTTTATTTCTAAACATTTTCTCATAATTCAATCAACCAAGCCCAACCTTCAAACTTCTGATAGGCTTCCAAAACTGCATCAGCGTGAGCTAGCATCAGTCCATACTGCGCAGGCTCATATCTACCATAATCATTAGCCAAATGCAAAAAGGCTCTTATTCAGTTAATAACATTCTTTGGTATCCTCCTCTCCTTCATAAATTCTTCCTTCTTCTTTATCCTCTTTTTCTCATCCCCCTCTTCTTTCGTCCTTCTAACAATTTGAATATATAAATATATTTGTACCTCCGAATCTTCCTTCTTAATGATTTAGGTACTGATTCCCACAATTCTGTTAAAGTCACTAATGCTGGTGGCCCCCTCTCTAAATTAACTGGACCACCTGACAGCTGAGTTGAAGCTACACGGCCCCCACCACTTGATGAAGATGATATATTTGAATCTGAAGTAGAAGAATCAGAACTACCATGCTTCCTATGCTTCTTCTTTTTTCCCCTTTTCCTTGACTTATCATGCTGAGTCACTCCGACAGAACCCTCCTACTTTACAGTCTCCACAGATCTACCTGAATCTCCAAACCCTGCCTGAGTTCCTATTGGCAGAAGAAAATGAAACTACCTGGATAATGTTATCCACTGATTGATAACCGACTGCCGCATGTTGTGTTCGGTGTTTTTGTGTGCCCATGGGCCTCAGCCCGACCCCGACCTTCAGGACCGAGCCAAGGGTTGATGGTGGCTCCGCATGGCTGACGGTCTACCCTCCGCCAGGCCGGCAAGCTCCCATGGCCAAACATCCGAGGATGTTGGAAGGTGAATGGTCCTCCGACCATTCCGGGCCCTTTCGGACCTGCTGCGAGCAGCATGGAGCAGCAGGCCTGGCCTGAGGTTGAGGGCAGACAGGCCTTGACATGAAGACATGACTGTGGATTGATGCGACGGCATCCAGACAAAGACACATGGCAGATGCAACGGCATCCAGGGACGAAGACACATGACTGATGCGACGGCATCACAAGGCACGAAGACTCGGGGTTGATGCAACGGCATCCATGGCGAGGACACAAGGCTGATGCAACAGCATCCATGAAGTAGACACTTGGGATCGATGCGGATGGCATCCAGACGAGACTCTTGACATCCACAAAGGCAACACGAGGCATGGACATTGGCACTGTCTCTCAGGGCACCCTACTCAGGCCACTCGCGGACCACCCTGTCCATTACTCGCGGACCACCCTGTCCATTACTCGCCCTACACAGCCCTTGCAGACTGGTCACGGACCACGATGGGAGCGGGACAGCACAGGAACACACATCACAACTTGACGGCTCAGGAGCACAGGACAACCGTCCACCGGCAGGCTAGTCCACTCAGGAGTACTGCATCTGAGGGACCCCCGGCCTACCGGACCAGAAGGCTCGAGAGCGTTGAAGGTGAGGCGAAGGAAGGAACATCACGGAAGGCAGGAACACCAGGACGTAGAGGATGAAGACACCTGGACGAGGACCTCAGGCTCGAAGGCTTGACATGGAACAATGAATACGACGAGGAGCTCCACGAAGAGAAGAAGACCTTACACAGGCTCTGGCAGGCAGAGGCTCCAGAGCGAAGACTCACGACAATGATGCAAGGCCAGGAACAACGGACTGAGCAGCCCTTTATAGGGCTGAGCAGGAAATAGTCATCAAGGTGGGGCCCAGACACTTCCTGTGTCTGGCCCTTTAAATGTAGAGAAAAGACGCGGCCGCGAGCCTAGTAGCAGGAAGCAGAGGCTGTGAAGGACCATGGCCAGCAGCCTGCACAGCGTCTGTGCGTCAGATGCCAGAAGAGGCAGGGCTGAGTCTGGGAGCAGGCTCCAACTTGAGCAGCGGCTTCAGCCGCTGCCAGAGGCCCCGGGAGCGACTCCTGCTGCTACTCCAGCCCGGGGCTGCGGCCTTAGCGCCACGAAGACAAGGGCAGCGTCGGGGGCGGTCCCAGCCCCGAAGGAGACCACGGCTCTGGCCGTGGAACAGAGGAGAGATGCAGGCGGCCTCCGGGCTGCGTGGGCAGGCCGACGGGGCATCCTGCCCCGTCGGCGAAGACAGGCAGCGAGGGTAAGTGGCCTGCTCGCAGGGGAACCTGCGGGCAGCGCTGATTCATAACACCACAGAAGTATTTGGTTGACACTCTTCTTTCTGTCTTCTGCCATCATTTTGTACTTGCACCTCCTGCTCCATGGCCAAACCATGTTGAATATCCGATGCTGGTCTTATCTCCCACCTGTGGTCATTCTGAAAAAAAGGTACACCTCCTTCTCTCCAAGCCTCATCTCTCTGACCACCCCGTATCCCAACCCCATCCTGCACTGAAAACTGAGAAACCTGCAAATCCCTCCCACCCCTGGTAAAATTTCTATTTCAAAAGAATCTTGTCTTAAATACCACCACTCTCACCACCTAGAGCATTCCCATATTATTACTCTTTCTAATTCTGTTTCGGCCTTGCTGCCTTCCCTATACACTGATTCAATAACCCAAAATTTCTCAGCATCTGTTGTTCTTCCTCGTAATCACCTATACTTCTACCAGTACTTACCCCCCTATTTCTTATTCTCACACCTGCCCTAGACCCCCACACATACCAGGCTGCCTCTCTCTCCCAGATGTCACCCTGTAGTCACTCCAGTCACTTCCCCTCTCACTAGTCACCCCCCCCCCCACTCAAAACAAGCTGCCTCTCTCTCCCCAGTCACCATTGTTACCAGTCTCTCTCTCCCACTTGTCACCCCCTACAGTTATCCCAGTCATTTCCCCTTTCACCTTGATGACCACATTCTCCAGTCTGCCTCTCTTTCTCACCAGTCTTTCTCCCACCTGTCCCCCCAAACAGCCACCCCAGTCACTCCCTTTCTCGCCATTTATCCCCCACATACTAGGCTGCCTCTCTTTTACTAGTCACCACCTTAGCCAGTCTCTAACCCCCACAAGATACACCATACAGTAATCCCGGTCACTCCACCTCTCACCAGTCACTCCCACACACCAGGATGCCTCTTTCTCACCAATCAGCACCCCAACCAGTCACTATCCCACTGTCACCCCATACATTCACCCCAGTCACTTCCCCTCTCATCACTCACCCTCTCTACCCAAGTACACAGTCACACACCAAGGGAATTCAAAATATGCAAATCCCAAAATGCCAAGGCCCCTTTCCTAAAATACAAAGGGACTGGTAAATTCAAAATATGCATTTGCATTACATGCTTTTGCTGAATAGAACTTATAACATAGGGAGGAAAGACATTGCGCTCTATCACTGTTTCATACAACCCCCCAATAAAAATGCAACAACCTGATGGCTTTAAAATAGACCTCAGTTGTTGTGATCAATGGACTAGTGGACTCTTGGGCCGGCCTACAGGAGACTTGGGAAGGGCTTCACTGGTCTCAACTGAACAGGCCGGGAGGCGGACAGGTGGAGATGGTTTCACCCTGGAAGCTGGTACTCCCCCGGGAGGAGCTCTTGGGATTCCAGCCGCTGGGACTTAGGAGATTCACCCTGGAAGTCAGAGCCCCCCCGGGAGGAGCCCACGGGGACCCGACCGCTGTGACTTAGGCGAGGCTCGGGACCGGACCTAGGATAGGTACGACAGCCAATGGAGTGGAAGCTGACGAGTACCAGGCTGGGACGAGGCAGGCAGCGGCCCGGCTTGGGCTGTAGACAGGCAGGAACCCGGCCACAAGAGCAAGGCGAGTACCAGCACGGCAGGCAGGTAGGAACGGAGTAGCCAGAGCACTGGTGGACTCCGGGGCTCGAGGCAATGGGGGACCGAGGGAACCCTGTTGCAAGGCGCTGATCAGGTGTCCACGGTGACCCTACGTAGGCCGCGGCATCTGACGTCAGAACAGGGGCGGAGCCACCCTTGGGTGAGAAACTGCCTAGAAAAGCGCGGGGCTGCCACGCGCGTGCACCTAGAAGCAGGCCAGCAATGGCATCTCCCCCGCGGGGACGCCCAGGTCCCGACTCCGCTTCATTCCCAGCTGGAAAAGACCCTCGAGGTAAGGGCCGGAACGCGAGCTTCGCGGACCGGACCGCAACATCAGTTTAATAACCAACTAACCCGAGCCCGTACAACAAGTTTAACCATAAGCTAACCCCTGCCCCAAAGCCCCTCCCCCATCCGTTGCCTTGGTCCTCCACCACCTTAATCCCCAATGGTAGAGCTACCCCTCCCCCTCTTCCACCTGCTCCGCCTCGAACCAGCGAGAGCAAGCTCTACCGTGAACCTTAGCCCCATGGTTCTCCGGTCATCCCGTATAGCAGCCCCCCCCAACTACACGAGGCACTCCCCCCCCCCTTTCCACCAACCAAATCACCCCCGCCCCCAACATTCCAACATACATGGGCTCGGGTTTTCCGCCACAAACAAACCAACCTAGTCGGCTTGTTCCCCCACAAACATTCCAAGACCAATAGTGTCTCCCCAAAATCCCCTTTCCCATCCCCTCCTCTTCCCCTCTCTGCCTATTTCATATTTAAATCCCCGAGTTCCAATTGCTGCTTCCTTATTCCTCACTGAACTATAATGTCCTACCAACCCACCCGCACCTGTGCCCAGCTAATCATCCTGTGCCCGACACATTTTAACACCGACTTCATTGCTGCCCGAATGAATAAGTAGAATGTTAGGTGTACTCCACAGTTCAGTTCATGCCTGTATAAAAGGCAAAAGATTGTCCCCAGTGCATGCCCCTCCTACTGGACTATGCTTGCAGCCATCCCCTACATTCCAAATCAAAGTGCTCTCCATCAGGGCGTTTCCAGGCACGTCTCTGGGCTCTGTGAATAAACGAATGGCCCACAAGTCAGGCACAAGCCGTCCTATGCTTTCTCTCCCACAGCTCTGAAACCAAAGACACACGCGTTAGTGCGAAAACATTCCTCCTTTTTTTTTTTTTTTATAGATCGCCCGTTATTGCTTCCCCTCCATCTTGCTCCTCCTTAATCATCCTTGTTACCCATCCTAATGTACCCCCTGAAAGTAGCGAACTTCCATCTTCCTATACAATGTATTCCTCCATCCTACCACCTGGCTTCAGACGCTGACATCGCCGTTCCCTCTCCCCCATGTATCCGCGCACTGAAGAATTTGTCTTACCATAATGCACACCTTTGCCTGTCCTGATCTAAAAGACATACTCCTGCCCCTTATCTCCCATGACTTATCCCACCCTGACACCCCCCCCCCCCCCCCGACGCACTGTGCCCCCTTGGCTGAGCTTTTACCTCTGTAACTCAATCTGCAATCTGCCCTATATATATATATAAAATTTATTTTTTTTTGGTAAACTTGACATTAGCCTGTGTGAACCCTTACATACCATGCAATCATGTCTGAACTGACACTCAGGAAATAAGCGGGTAGCTCGGTTGAATCTCCAACAGGTGTTTGTAACCCTTTTTTTTTTTTTTAATACTCACATGACTGATGCTTCCCGGCATTTTTGTCCCCGCATATTACCGTCTGTCTCCCCAATACCTCCCTCTGAACAACCCATCCCACGAATATAAAGTGACTTACCCAGGGATGCAAAGGAGACGTTGGAACCTGAACACTGATGTCGTGTTTCATGGCCCACTGTGCTAACCTCTAGGCTATTCCTTCACTCCTAGCTTCGCCTCTTGCCCGTCATCTGAGTGAGCCATAGGTTGATGTCCGGCTACCCCAAGACAGAATTCTATTGCCCACCATCCTTTCCCTTAACTTTACGTCATAGTAGAGCCAAGCCCAACCTTCACTATCCTTAAATGTCCCTAGGGTATTGTCACCATAAGCTAATGGTGCACCTTATTGTCCCGGTGTGTAAAGCCCTACTAAGCTATCTGGCATAGGAAACACCTCATCCAGTTAAGGATATTCTTGTGCACCTTTCTCCCGGTCTCTCTGTCACCCTTCTTGTTTCCCTCCCTGCGTCGTCTCTTACTTCCACTCCGCCCTTCCACTACTGAAAGGTTCACTTATCTTCACCTCCTGAGTCTGCGCCATGATGTGCCTGGTACCCCCACCTATGACCCATTCAGTGATGCGCTGGGTGACCCCTGTCCTGGTTCGGCCCCGATCCACAAGTACGCGCCTCTCTTTGCCTATCGCTGGCATCCTTGGAAGGCTCCGGCGAAGAACTGTTATCAGTAGAGGAACATGAAGAAGAACTGCTGCGTCTTTTGCTTCCTTTTTTTTTTTTTATGACCCTCCCTCGCTTTACCTCCTTCAGCACTGGATATCATGCTCCTTCCTGCTGCTCTGCCTCCGACTGCCTGCAAACATCACGCTGCTTGTCCTATCCGGAGTATACCGGCTGTCTCTCCCTCCGTGCTTCGTTCCTCAACGCCCCTGGATACTTCTGCTCCTTTGTTCCTGCAAAGACAAAAGACCGGCCGAAGTACCCATCCCCACACTCCCTGTGGTATAACCCTTCCCTTCGGACCCTAACCTTGGTTAGCCTTCTTGGATGTCACCAGGGAATTCGCCGACCGCTCTGTCCTCAGCCGCCTCTTCCCTTGACTGGCAGTGGCCAGGTCTCCTCCCCCGCCCTTCCTGTCGACTGACCAACCCCCCTGAACCTTGCTCACCCACACAAGGCACATAATTGGGACCCGTGCCCCGTACCTTGGCTCCAACCTTCACATCTCATTACATCTTCCACTAGTTCCCCTGCCCACTCACCATATGCCTTGCCATCCGCCTAGCCCTACTGGATCTTGATCTCTGCTCCCTCGCCGTCCGAGCCATGTGGGCCCCTACTGTTTCTCCATTCTGCTTGTCCTTGCTCTAGGCTCGCATGTCCTCCTCTTGGCCTCCTGTTTTCTCTCTGCTTCCGCTGCTCCTTAACGACCCTGCTTGCCATGTCACCCGCCTATACCTACACCCGCGTCCTTAACTGCTACACGAGGCCCATGGCCGCATTGCTGCTGACTAAACTCTCTCATCTGGTGTCTTGAGGGTCAGGTGCTGGCCCGAGAGGTCCGTGCAGTCTCCGCCTGACACGCTACAGTCTCTCCACATGCTCTCCTGGTAGTCTGGGGCATCCTACTCTGACCCTGTCATGTGGAGGGCCGGTCTGGCGGGGGATCCACCTCTCTACCCCCATCGGCTCTAAGACCTAACTTTCCTGTAACTGCTTACTCTCCCCCCTCCCTTTTTTTGTTCCTATCCTCCTTTCCCACCTTGCACTTTCCTGCCCTTCCCCCTCCCCTGATCTCTTAATCCCTGACTCTGCTCTCGCGCGCTTTCCCCATGTTATATTCGTGGCGCTGGATAAACCAGTGCCGCTCACCTTTTGGTATTATTATATCACTTGTTTGTTTACATTTGTTGCTAGGCACTGGCCATTCCCCCACAAACACCACCTTGCAACATTGGCAATGCAAGCAAGTAACTAATGACACAGCCAATGGGAATGCAGAACTGTATCTCTAACAAACTGCTCCCCCAATTGACACTTTTTAACTTATTGGTAACATTTTCAGTTAATGCGAACTAACTATGGTTAGTGCGTGCTAACATCCAGTTAGCTTACACTAACATGAAACTAACTTTTATGAAATTTCATCATTTTTTTCATTTTGTGGTGCTCCCGAAACAAGGCAAAATAGACAGTTTCATTGCCATTGTCTATTTCATTTAAAATGAATGCACATCCCTACCAAACACTCATGTCCTTGTGCCTGCCTCCCACTCACAGCTGCAAATTCTCTCGACACTTCCTCCTCCCCTGCTGCCGACTCTTGTATTCTCTTTTCCCTACCACGAACCAATGGCGTGGGCTTTTTTCTCCCAAAATCACTTCCCAATACTGCCACCTCTCCACCTTGATTTGCCGGCTCTAGCAACACCCCTCCAACTCCACCGCTCATTCCCACCGAAGTGCTTGCAGGCTCAATATTATTTTCCCACCCCCTCGCCACTCTGACATGCCGAATCCCAGACATGCCAAAACGACACCACTTCTACCAAAATCCACTAGGTATTATTTACATTATAAATATACCATGAATAATTCACCATACTAACCCCCACTCACACCCACAGTGCCACATACACCAAAGCAGAAAACACAAAAATGTTAACGCAAATAGTTAACTGAACTGCCTTTTCTTACCCGTAGTCACCCATCCCCCAACCCTCAACATTCTAAACTGACAACCCAACGATCAGCCTGCCTGTACCCTAACAACAATTCCCTATTCTAACCACTAATCCCCATAACTCTCTTATTTTAATTAATCTGTGTTCCAAATAGTATCTTACCTTCACATTCCCTCTCAGATTCCCTGCCTGCCAAAAAACAGGCTTCCCTTGGTACACAGTTATATACAGCAAGCAGTATAACACTGCCTGACTCATCCTTAAAAAAAACCAATGCTATTTGAACATGTTTTGCTTTAGAACTTGGCTGTAGAAGCAGTCCTCTGCTACATAAATCTTGTCCCCAAATATCCGCAAATCAGTACCCCAAACCGTAAAAGTCAGGGCCCAATGTTGGCTGTTGTCTGAATCCAATTCCCCCACCGTCAAAGTGAAGAGCGATGTTGCAGTTGGATCAAAGTATCAAGGCTAATTGTACTGGAAATGAGAAAGTGTCTCAAATAATTGCTCTGTGCCACAACCTAACAGACACGCTGTCCTGCTCCCAGCCTGCCTGAAGTTCCACCGAAGGCTCCTGTATCTCTTTCTCTCTCTCTCTCCCTCTCTCTGTCCCTGTCTCACTCACGGTGTCTAACTGTGCTTACCTGGTTTGACCTATTGGCCTGGTTTGACCTATTGGCCGGGCTCCTACGGGCCCCCGACAAAGGTAAGGGGGGGGGTGTAGACAGGGCCGGGTGGGTGGGTTAGGTAGGGGAAGGGAGGGTAAGGTGAGGGGAGGGCAAAGGAAAGTTCCCTCCGAGGCCGCTCCGATTTCGGAGCGGCCTTGGAGGGAACGGGGGGAGGCAGCGCGGCTCGGCGCGCGCAAGGCTATCGATTTTGTATAGCCTGCGCGCGCCGAGCCGCGCTGCCTCCCCCCGTTCCCTCCAAGGCCGCTCCGAAATCGGAGCGGCCTCGGAGGGAACTTTCCTTTGCCCTCCCCTCACCTTACCCTCCCTTCCCCTACCTAACCCACCCACCCGGCCCTGTCTACACCCCCCCCTTACCTTTGTCGGGGGCCCGTAGGAGCCCGGCCACTGGGACTTAGGAGATCATGGAAGCTGGAGCTGGAGCAGGCAGGCAGGGATCAGGAGACAAGCAGAAACTGAAGCAGGCTAGGACTGAAGCAAGCAGGAACTGAAGCAGAACTGGCTACTGGGACCAGACAGGAACTGAATCGATAGGGTGGAGCTTCCAATGGCGGAAAATGGTCTTCATAAGCACGGGTTGCACGCACGCCTAGGGAGAAGGCGTCCAGGCAGGGATTCTCAGAAGCGCCCCCCCCGCGGGGATGTCGCGAAAGAGGCCGCAGACCCTCGGAGACGGGACGACTGCCGCGACTGGGACCGCAACAGTACCCCCCATCTTACGTCCCCTCTTAGCAGGCCCAGGTTTACCTGGGTTGTCTTGATGGAAGACTTTCAATAAGTCCTTATCAAGGATGTTGCAGGCTGGCTCCCATGTGTTGTCCTCTGATCCACAACCTTCCCAGGCGATGAGGTACTCCCAGCGACGTGGATGGAATCTGACATCTAGAACCTCCCGGACTTGGTAGGTGGTGTCTCCTGGCACGGAAGGATCTGCAGATTCGGGAGCTCGGGGATGGTACCTGGAGAGGATGAGAGGCTTTAAAAGCGACACATGGAAGACATTGTGCACATGCATCGAGGAGGGTAAGCGCAAGCGATAGGAAACGGCTTCTACACGCTCGGCAATGTGGAATGGTCCACAGAATCTGGGGGCGAGTCTGCGGGAAGGAATCCGAAGTTGTAGATTCTTTGTACTCAGCCAAACACGGTCCCCAGGGAGGTAGACTGGTGCTGGCTGACGGTGGCTGACTGCCCATCTTTTGGCAGCAAGGGCAGCTCTTTGCATCTTCTTTTGGATAGACGTCCAGAGGGCAAGTAGCTGGTGGGCAGAGATTTGCACTGCAGGCAGTGCGCTGGGTTCAGGCGAGGGCAAGGGTGGCCGAAGTTGCTTCCCATAGACAGATAAGAAGGGAGAACTTCCTGTAGCGGAGTGTGTATGATATTTGTATGAAAATTCCGCCCACGAGAGAAGTTTGGCTCAATCGTCTTGTCTTTCGTTCACAAAGGAGCACAGGAAGGTTTTCAGAGTCCGGTTCGTACGTTCAGTCTGCACGTTACTCTGAGGGTGGAAGGCTGATGAGAGACTCAACTGGACCTTGAAGCGGTTACATAACGCCTTCCAGTAGCGGGCGGTGAATTATGGCCCTCAGTCTGATACGATGTCCTGGGGCAGACCATGAAGTCGGAACACATGTTGAACAAATAAGTTAGCCAAGTTGGGCGCAGAAGGCAATTTTGACAGGGGAACAAAATGTGCCATTTTGGAGAACCGGTCCACAACAACCCAGATGACCATGTTCCCGTCAGATGCTGGGAGATCCACCACAAAATCTGTGGAGAGGTGCGTCCAGGGCTCCACCGGGATAGGCAGGGGGTGTAACAACCCTCTAGGTTTCCCGCCAAGCGGTTTTTGCAATGCACAAGTGGGGCAGGAGTCGACGAAGAGACGAACATCTTGTCTTACCGTTGGCCATCAATAGTACCGGTTGAGGAGGTCTAGCGTCCCGGCACGGCCCGCATGCCCTCCAGTGAGGGATTCGTGGGCCCATGCCAGCGCGGCCCTACGAGCGCGGCGAGGGACCACAGTCTTTTCTTCGGAAGACACAGAGGTGACGGCGAGAGACACTTTCCTGGGATCCAAAATGTACTGGGGCATCTCTGGGGTTTCCTCAATCTCGGTGGACCGTGACAAGGCATCTGCTCGCACATTTTTTGAGCCAGTGTGCTATCATAGAGTGAAGTCAAATTGGTCAAAAAACAAAGACCACCAGGCTTGTCTCGGGTTCAGGCGCTGGGCTTGGCGGAGGAAAGAGAGATTTTTATGATCCGTGTAAATGCTGAAGGGGTGGTTGGCTCCCTCCAACCACTGCCTCCATTCTTCCAGGGCGAGTTTCACGGCGAGCAGTTCCATGTCGCCGACTCCATAATTGCTCTCGGCCGGGGAGAACCTCTTAGAGTAAAAAGAACATGGGAGAAGCTGTCCAGTGTCGGAGTGCTGGCTCAGCACCGCTCCAACAGCTACATTCGAGGCATCGACCTCAACCACGAACGGCCGATTGGGATCAGGATGGCAGAGGCATGTGACCTGTAAGAAGGCCCTTTTCAATTCTTCAAAGGCTTGGCAGACTTGGGCAGGCCAGTCCACCACATTGGCTCCCTTCCGGGTGAGCACAGTCAGAGGAGCCACTATGTGAGAATAGCCGGGAATAAAATGCCGATAAAAGTTAGCAAAGCCGAGGAAACATTGCAACGCCTTGCGACCCCTCGGCTGCGGCCAGTTCCTAATTGCAGCGACTTTCTTCGGATCCATCTGGAAGCCATCAGCCGAAACAATATACCCCAGGAACAGCAAGGAAGTCTTTTCAAAGTTGCATTTCTCAAGCTTAGCGTATAAGCTGTGTTCTTTGAGAATTTGGAGCACCTGGCGAACATGCTGGCGGTGCGTAGGCAGGTCACGAGAGTAGATCAGGACGTCGTCGAGGTAGACGATCACACAGACGTTGAGCAAGTCCCGTAGCACCTCGTTCATCAGGTGTTGGAAAACTGCTGGGGCGTTACAAAGGCCAAAGGGCATTACAAGGTATTCGTAATGCCCATCCCGCATATTGAACGCGGTCTTCCATTCGTCCCCGGGACGGATTCTAAGTAAGTTGTAGGCCCCGCGTAGATCCAACTTAGTAAAGACTCTTGCGCCTTGGAGCCGATCAAGTAGTTCTAGAATCAACGGGAGAGGGTAGCGGTCCCGTTTGGTAATTGCATTGAGCTCTCGGTAGTCAATACAGGGCCTCAGGGAGCCATCTTTTTTGCTGACAAAAAAGAATCCCGCCCCGGCGGGCGACTTTGACAGGCGGATGAATCCTTTCGCCAAATTCTCAGTGATGTACTCAGATATGGCCCGTGTCTCGGGCAGGGACAAGGGGTACACCCTACCCTGAGGTGGCATAGATCCAGGCAATAGGTCGATAGCGCAGTCATATGGACGATGCTGCGGAAGAATCTCAGCTTTAGTCTTTGAGAAGACATCTGTAAAGTCCTCGTAGGGTGCTGGAGGTCCAAGGGCAGAGTGCAAGAGCAGAAGTGCAGGAGGCTTGGGAACCTTCATACAATGAGAGAGGCAATAGGGACTCCACTTAGTGATTTGCAGAGTATCCCACTGGATCACAGGCGAGTGCTTTTGTAGCCTCGGCATCCCCAGCACCACGGAGTGGACAGCCTTTTCAAGAATCAGGAAGGCTATCTCCTCCAAGTGGATCGCCCCGGTGCGGACTGTGATGGGAGCCGTGGTGGTCAATATGCGACCTGGAAGGAGCGTTCCCTGAATGGAGGTAATCCGGAGTGGAACTTTTCGTCTCTGCGTAGGAATCTGCAGTTGAGAGACCAAGTCTTGCTGGATAAAATTACCTCAGGCTCCGGAATCCAGGAAGGCGAGGGTTTCCAAGGACCCTCTGGGAAATTCCAAGGTAATGGGTATCATACTCTGAGGAGCTGTGGCACAACCTAGGAGGAGCTCCTCCCGATCTCCTAGGTTCTGGAGTTTTCCGCACGCTCCTGGCAGCATGCCAAGAAATGGCCTTTCTGACCACAGTAAAGGCACAAGCCCATCGAGCGGCAGCATTGTCTCTCCTCAAGGGAGAGCGGGGCATGTCCCAACTGCATGGGTTCAGCGGCAGAAACATCAGGACGGGCAGGCCTGGGTGAAGGCAGCGGGCGTGAGGAACTGCAAGCAGGGCTGTGCTTTGTCATGCGTAATTCTCGTGCTCGCTGTTGCAGGCGGCGATCGATGCGGGCAGCCATGTCAATGAGGGCATTAAGATCTTCCGGGAGATCCCTGGCGGCAATCTCGTCCTTGATGTGCCCTGACAACCTTTCCAAGAAGAAGGCTTTAAGGCTATCGTCCTGCCAACCTACTTCCTGAGCGAGAGTCCTGCAATCCATTGCATAGTCTACCAGGGAACGGGATCCTTGGCGAAGCTGTAGCAACTCTGACGTGGCTGAGGCCTGGCAGGCAGGTTCGTCAAAGGCTTGGCGAAAGTTGGTGACGAACTGCTGTAAGTCATCCAAGGAGGAGTCATTACGCTCCCACAGGGGGGAGGCCCACACCAGGGCCTTTCCATTGAGCAGGGAGAGAATATACGCTACTTTGATGGAGTCCATGGGAAACTGCCGGGGCAATAGCGAGAAGCGCACGAAACACGGCAGATCCTAGCATCTCCAGCGTAGCGAGCAGGCGGCGGCAGCTGAGTCACGGGTGAGGCTGCATCCTCGGGTCTCGAACCCACAGCAGGCGAAGGACGGGTATCGTGGGCATCCATTCGGGCAGCCAATTGCCCAAAGGATCCGGCCAGGACGTCCAGGTACTGTTGTTGCTGTTGTAGCTGCAGAGCCAAACCAGGAAGATCCCAGGATTGCAAGGCCGAGTCCATGGCCTTGCAATCTGTTGTGAGTGAACTGTTTAGTGGACCCTTGGGCCGACCTGTGAGAGACTGGGGAGAGCAGAAACTGAAGCAGGCTAGGACTGAAGCAAGCAGGAACTGAAGCAGAACTGGCTACTGGGACCAGACAGGAACTGAAGCAGGACTGGCTACTGGAACCAGACAGGAGCTGAAGCAGGACTGGCTACTGGAACCAGACAGGAGCTGAAGCAGGACTGGCTACTGGAACCTGGAACTAAGCTGGAACTGAAGCAGAGCAGGTTACTACAAGCAAGCCAGACAAGAGCAAGACTTGGGCACGGAGCGAAACAAGTCTCAGGCAGGAACGGAGTCGCTAAGACAATAGCGCACTCCGAGGCATGGAGCAACAGAGGACCGCAAGGAACCCCGATGCAAGGCAAAGTCCTGGGCTCCGCGGCGGCCTTACATAGGCCGCGGCGTCTGACGTCATCGATAGTGCCGAGCTTTCAATGGCGGGAAATGGACTTCATAAGTGCGGGTTGCGCGTGTGCGCGCGCGCCTAGGGAGAAGACATCCAGGCAGGGCTTCTCGGCGGCGTCCTCCCCGAGGGGATGCCGTGAAACAGACCGCAGACCCTCGGAGACAGGCCGGGACCAAGGAGGTAAGGGCCCAGTCGTGGCTGCCGCGACTGGGACCGCAACATTTATCTGCTATATGAATTATTGTTTCAAAATGTTTTACGTAAAACCCGTTGCTGAATTTACCATTTCACTGTAAACCGATTAGATGTTCCAAACGATGATCGGTATATAAAAACCATAAATAAATAAATAAATAAATAAAATCATCTTTTTTTTCCTGCTGGTTATTCCTCTCTCCATGCAGCCCAGCATCTCTCTAGCTTTAGCCACCACCTTGTCACATTGCTTTGATACCTTCAGATCTCCTATCGCTATCTCCCCAGGATCTCTTCCCAGTCTGTGCACATAAGTATTTCACCCCCTATCACATATGGTTCAGTTGGATTACTGCATCCCAAGTGCATGTCTCCTGAATAGCTATTTGCTATTGCTTCCTTTCTGAACCCTAAATGAATGAATTGACTTCATTATTTTCAGAGACAAAAAGTATGATTATAAGCCCCACTTTTGTCCAGGTGTTGGCCCATGGGTAGGATTTCTTGGATTGAGATCACTAATCATGGTGATACAAACTGAGTAAATCAGGATAAAAATAGCAAAATCCCTCAAAATGATTGCAACTCTAATCCAATAAACCCCAAATGCAGGCCATGTCCCATTCTGTGGGCTCTGATCGTGATCATTTGGTTCATCTCAAATTATTTTACTAATTTGACAATTTTATCAACGGTTTCAATCTTGCATTCAGGCTTAATTTAGCTTTAAAAAGCTTCAGATTTGTTTATCATAAAATTTCTTGTGCTCAGCAAAATATTCATGGAATACATTATCTTGGCAAGACCTTTCAAGAGCTTTTATTATAATTATAGGTTTTCATAAGTTATTTAAAACATCCTATTTAAGATCTGTCAAGAAGTATTTGAAATTACATTGAAACAGTTTTTGCAGCATGGATTTAGTCCATAAAATCTTAAAAGCAAAGCCTATTGTGACGGAGACTTCACAGAGCAGACCCTAAGCGCATTAGAGGAGACACCAGTAGTATCTGATGAAGAAAGAAACTCCCCAGAACAAAGCAAAGTAAGAGTCAGGCGAACTGCAAAACCCGATATGGATACGGATTGGGAGTCGGAAGGGAGTTCTGTTGTGGGGACTTATGGAGATGAGCGGGCCAAGTTCCCTCCTACCTTAGTGCAGGTAGAGTAGGTAAAGACAGGAAGGAAGTGTGGTTCCATCCTTTAGATTGTCCACCAAGAAGCAGCAGGAGGAAGGAAGCCCAGAAGCAAGAGTAGCCAGAGCGACCAGACTAAGCAGAACTGCAAAGGAGGTAAGAACATAAGAAATTGCCATGCTGGGTCAGACCAAGGGTCCATCAAGCCCAGCATCCTGTTTCCAACAGAGGCCAAACCAGGCCACAAGTACCTGACAATTACTCAAACACTAAGAAGATCCCATGCCACTGATGCAGTTAATAGCAGTGGCTATTCCCTAAGTAAACTTGATTAATAAATAGTTGGACAATACGGGTCCAGATGTTGCAGGCTGGAAGATCGCCATGTTGGATTTGTTCCTATTAGAAATGAGAAGAGTTAGGTGCTTCTAAGAAACATATGCTCTTTCAATAAATGTGGGACCCTTTTGTGAAAGCATTATCAAAGCATTTGAAAGGAAACATTTTGGAAAAAAGAAGGGTGCCTTAAATGACAGAAGTGGTTGATTAGAGGCCTGTGATTGCAGTGTGGACAAGATAGGATCTGCTTCAGCTACTTGCCACTGCTATGATAGGGATGTGCAGGGGAAAAAAAATTCATTTTCATTTTTTTGGTTCGTTTTCAGGAGTTTTTCCCCCCACGAATTTCAGTTCATAGATTGCTTGGATTTGTCCTGACACTGGGGCCTCGGCCTAGGCCAGGGCCCAAGCCAAGGTCTGACGCCACAACCTGACCTGACCCAGAGACCTGGTCCTAACACCAGAGTCTCAGCCCGGACAAATGCCCAAGACTGTGACCCGACCTGGAGACTGGGTCCCGAAGCCTGGGCCTCAGCCTAGGCCAGAGCCCGAGCCCGGTGCAGGAACAGGGTCTCGGAAGGCAGGAACAGGACCCTGAGCTGAGGCCGGGTTCCGATGCCTGGGCCTCGGCTCGGGGTCAGGCACAGGGCCTGGGAGCTCCTCTTCTTGAGTCCTCTTCTTTCTTCAGCGCTTGAAAGAAAAATGACAACTGTTCACATTCAACCCATTTCGATTTATGGCATTTTAATGTACGCCAGTTAAATTTCCAGCAGTAGCTCTCTGGGGCGGGTACCAGTTACAGGATCTTTTGCTTTTTCTGAATAGCTAAACAGTGCAGCACAGTACCAAAGTGCATACTTTTCAGCTGCAGATGCCTGCACCAGAGAGATACTTTGTTCAGCTGTAGGTGCTTGCCCCAGAGAGCTTATGATTTAATTTTACAGGTCTCACCATGGCATGACAAAATGGCCTTGAAGCAGAAAATGTGCCAAATGTCGGAATGCACAGCACCACTCTCACATGCAGTAACATTGGCAAGGCATGGCAAGGCAAGTAAAATCAAAGTCTAAGCTATCTGGGATTTGCAACTATAGCTGACCAAATTGTAAGCTCTCCTGGGAAGCAACCTACAGCTGAACGGTATGCCAAAGTTGAGATGCACAGTGCTGGCTTATGCTGTAAAATTAATTCCTGGGGCTTTTATTCTAGTCCTGTGCCCAATGTGGTAGAAGCAGCTAGACATTTCCACAAGAACACAGCAATAGAATAACATGGCCACCAAAAATGTGAGTTAACTTTTATTCCACCTTGGATCTAGGGGTTAAATTTCCAGCATTAAGAAAATGCACCTTAAGCTGTCTGGCCTATAGCACACCTCCCTGCATTGTTGGGGAATAGGTAAAACCTTGATTAATGTGGGATTTGCATGAACCAGCACTAATTTTATCAATAGTTTTTACTCCTGTTTTAGCGCACATTTTTTCCACACAAAAACACCCTGTTAAATGCCAGGGTTAACTTACCGCAGCAAAATATGTGTTAAAACAGGAGTAAAAACCAGTGCTAACCTCAGCGTGCCCTATAACATTGAATCCTTAGTTTGGAAGAGTCACTGGACCAGAGCTTTTGAGACGTGAGTGGGTCAGAACTCCACACCGCCTGCACGCAGCTACCGGTAGTTCTAACTAGAGATCTAGGAAAACAGTGCTACACAGAGCAATGTGGTCAGAGCTGGAGAGGAAAGCTGCCTGGAAATATAAAAGGGATCCCAGGGCCGGTGCTTCCTTTAGGCAAACTAGGCAGTCGCCTAGAGCGCCAAAAGTTTGGGGGTGGCAAAATCTTGCCAGCGCATAATCCAGGGGGGTGCTGTGTCAGAGAGTACTGTGCTGGAGGCACTGCTGTTGGTAGGAGGGAGCACTGTGCAGGAGCTGCGCCAATAAGTAGGTTGAGGAGGGGGGTGCATGACCTGAAAGTTCAACTAGAGTACCAGTACTCTTGCACCAGACCTGAGGGAATCCTAAGTAGGGCCAGTGCTACTTTTTTTGTTGCCCTGTGCAAGTTATTACCTTGGTGCCTATGCACCCCCACCCCATCACTATCACCACCGATGGATTCTAATGAAGCCTATCATGGGCTTCTTTTACCAGAACAATAACTCTATGAGTGTCTGAACATCATTTATACATGTGGCAGGGTTGAAGTAAGGGTGCCAGATTTCTGGTGGTGAATCTGAGGCACTCATTTCCCATAATGCCAATAATGAACGAGCAGTATCATTTGCCGGGGCAGGGGGATGGGAGGGATTTGTTATCCGGTGGATTGTCCCCTTGAAAAATTGTAGAAATCTGTTCTTAAAACATACCCAAAAGCACATTCTTTAAATCTGGTTACCACAAAATATTTCAAACCCAATTCAAAAACCTCAGGGCTGGCGAGTATGTCCTGCACACATAAAAATTAATTATGAACCAGAAAAATGTAAACCATCCAATAAAATCCAGCTGTTATCAACATGTAAATTCTGTGTGGGAGATACATCCAGTTCAAAAACTTTGAATTGAGTCCAAGGATATTTCACACTGAAGAGCTATTAATAATCTTTCTGCTAATAAAATCATTTGCAATCTTTGGTGTCTCTGGCTTGCTATTCTGGCTCAATGTGTCCCTTCTTTTCAGAGTCATTGCTAAGTAATTAAAAGAGCAGGGCTGCAAGCCTATAAGCCCTTCCACACCCCCACCGCCTACCCCCCCCCCCCCCTGAGATTTTGTATCTCACTTTGGGCATTACAGCCATAAGACGAGTAATATGTTTAAAAAATAAACTCAACAATCATGATTAGCTCACCCCTCCATCAAGAACAATCCTGTAAAAAACACATAATTGGACATCATGGCGGTAATATTCAGTCACTGGCCAGATTACAAAGTTAGCAGGAAAAACTTATCTGCCAAACTTTGGAGGGTTATTCAGTGGTGCATCCGCACTATTAAATAAAGCTGGATATCTTAAAGATAGCCAGATACGTTCACCTGACTAATTCTGTATGAACCGACTTAGCTGGATAAGTTATCTGGCTAACTCTGATTAGACAGATATTTTATCAAGCTAATTTAACTCCACCCCCAAACTTCTCCCAGAAAATCCCACGTAATCTGGCTAAATTTTAAATGGATAATCAGATAGACAGCTAAAGTTAGCTGGATAAGTGAGGGAAATATTCAAAAGTTAGCATTTAGCAGAGGAACTCACTTGTTATCCAGCTAAATGCCACTGAATATTAGCCCCCACACTTTTAAATATTAAAATACTACTTATCATACAAAAATAATAGTCAAATTCTGTGTCTCTGCAGTAACAAGAGCATTATTTCCCTATCAGGTCTATTGTGAAGCAATACAAAACCTTGCAAAAAAAATGCACTCAAACTCTTTACAGCAAACCTGTCATACCAGAATGTCACTAATAGGCAGACTCAAACACCAGCAATCCTACCCATCTAAAAGCAGCACTGCAATTACACTAGAACCTAGAATACCAATACATTTTTATTGATAAAACAAAACAAGCTGGACTGCTATGGATTCCTAAACAAAAACTATTGACTATGAAAATCCCTCATGTAAGTCACATATGCAGAATACAAAATCTCAGCAAATGCCAATACCTGACTACAAATTAGAAACACGCATACAAAAATTGAAATGGAAACCCTGAGAAGTCAGATTCTGCATGCAGAACAGCACTGGAGAATGAGAAACTGATATCTATTTCCTCCTATTCTGGGCAAAATACATAGGTGCACACTCCCAAGCTAACATCTATCAATTACTAAGCTGAAAATAAAAAACTTTATTCTACCTTTGTTGCCTGGGCATGTTATTTTTCTAATCAATTGGTCCCAGTCTCTTTTCTACCATCCTTTTGTTTTTCTCCTAATTTTCAGGTTATTTTTTCCATGTTTTGTTTCTTCTCTTCTTCCTGTCTTCTGCCCTTTCTTTCCTTTCAGGATCTGACATGTCTTTCCCTTTCATCTCTTTTCTGGCTCTTATCACTCCAAGCTAGATTTCACTCCGTCTCCTACTTTTTCTTTGTCCTAGCTTCAACCTCCCTCTTTTCATCTCATAAGAACATAAGCTATGTCATACTGGGTCAGACCAAGTGTCCATCAAACCCAGCATCTTGTTTCCAACCGTGTCCAGTTCAAGTCAGAAGTACCTAGCAAGTACCAAATATTAAATAAATCTCAAGCAACTATTGCTTATTAATTAAAAGCAGTTTATGGATTTTTCCTCTAGGCATTTATCCAAACCTTTTTTAAACCCGGTTACACTAACTGCTGTAACCACATCCTCTGGCAATGAATTCCAGAGATTAATTATGCGCTGAGTGAAAAATAATTTTCTTCAATTTGTTTAAATGAGCTACTTGCTAACTTCATGGAGTGCCCCTAATTCTTCTATTATCTGAGAGAGTAAATAATAGAGATGTGAATCGTGTCATCGATCGTCTTAACGATCCATTTCGGCTGGGAGGGGGAGGGAATCGTATTGTCGCCGTTTGGAAGTTTAAATTATCGTGAAAATCGTTAAAATCGTGAACCGGCACACTAAAACACCCTAAAACCCACCCCGACCCTTTCAAATAAATCCCCCACCCTCCCGAACCCCCCCCCCCAAAATGCCTTAAATTACCTGGGGGTCCAGTGGGGGTCCGGAACGACCTCCTGCAATCGAATTGTGTTGTCTTCAGCCGGCGCCATTTTGCGCCGCCATTTTGCAAAATGGCGGCGCAAAATGGCGCCTGCCATAGACCAACACATCCCTAGTAAATAACCAATTTACATTAACCTGTTCAAGTCCTTTCATGATTTTGTACCTCTCCCGAATAGTTTTCTCTTCTCTAAAATGAACAGCACTAACTTTTTTAGCCTTTCCTCATAGGGTAGCCATTCCATGCCCCTTATCATTTTGGTTGCCCTTCTCTGCACTTTCTCCAGTGCAACTATAACTTTTTTGAGATGTGGGGACCAGAATTGCAGACAGTATTCAAGATGTGAATGTAAAATGTCAGTATATAAAAATAATAAATAAAAAAAAAAAAATGTGGTCTCACCATGGAGCGATACAGAGCCATTATGACATCTGTTTTATTTGCCATTACCTTCCTAATAATTCCTAACATTCTGTTTGCTTTTTTGATCGCCACAGCACACTGAGCCGATGATTTCAATGAATTATCCACTATGACGCCTAAATCTCTTTCCTGGGTGGTAACTTCTAAGATAGAACCTAACATTGTGCAACTACAGCAAGGGTTATTTTTCCCTATATGCATTACTTTGCAGTTGTCCACATTAAATTTCTTCTGCCATTTGGAAGACCAATCTTGCAGTCTCTCAAGGTCCTCCTGCAATTTATCACAATCTGCATAATTTTGTATCATCCACAAATTTGATCATTTCACTCGCTGTACCTGTTTCCAGATCATTTATAAATATATTAAAAAGCACTGGTCCAAGTACAGATCCCTGAGGCACTCCACTGTTTACCTTTTTCCACTGTGAAAACTGACCAGTTAACCCTACTTTCTGTTTCCTGTCTTTTAACCAGTTTGCAATCCACAAAAGGACATCGCCTCTTATCCCATGACTTTTTAGATTTCTTAGAAGCCTCTCATGAGGGACTTTGTCAAACGCCTTCTGAAAATCCAAATATAGCACATCTACAGGTTCACTTTTGTCCACAATTTTATTCACCCCTTCAGAAAAATGTAGGAGATTTGTGAGGTAAGATTTCCCTTGGGTAAATCCATGCTGGCTGTGTCCCATTAAACCATGCCTATCTAAATGTTTTGTGATTTTATTATTTATAACAGTTTCCATGATTTTTCCCAGCACTAAAGCCAGGTTCACTGGTCTATAGTTTCCAGGATCACCCTGGAGCCCTTTTTAAATATCAGGGTTACATTGGCCATCCTCCAATTGTTGCATCCATCGGTGCTAGACGGCTTCGCTCCGTGTGCCTCACCTTGTTCACAGCTCCTCCCGCATCCCTAGGGAAAATGGCTGCCGCTGCATCTACAAGCCGGCCTCTCCAGCATCCCCGGAACGGCTATGGTGCTGCCTCCCGCCATGCTCCTCCCAAGGGCCTACTAGGGTGCGCGCATGCACGCCACCCACGTCTTTATTCCAGCAATGGTGCGAACCTCGGAGGCGTTCCCCTCTACTGACATCATGCCATCTGGGTATATAGCCTGTACTATGTTGCTAGCTCATTGAGTTAGCAAGGACTTGGTCTCGGTCAGTCTAAGCTACTCTGCCACTTCCGTGCTGCTGCTGGAAGCTCTGTCTCTGCCCTTCGGGTTAATTGCTAACCTGGGTACCCGCTCCTCGGGGGCCCTCTGCTTTATTTCAGGTGCCTTACAGGGATCAGGTACTCGCTCCTCGAGGGCCTGCTCTCCCTGCCTCGGTGCTTGTACCATCTTCTTCAATCTGGTGGAATCGCATACCTACAGCAACCATCTAGTGAGTAATCTACCTCTCAGTCTATCTCATCCACAGTACTGCCTTACTGGGAGACCTACACCGGAATCCCCCTATACCAACAGGGTGAGAAGGGTTCCCTCTGCTGAGGGTCCTGAGACTGCTACATCCAGACTACCTCACTACTGGTATACATGGTATACGTGGTGGTATACGTCAAGCTGTATAATAAAGAACTACTCTGTGTTTGTACGTCCTGCGTTTAGCCCAGTACTGTGGTGCCTCATGAGGCTCCTCCCCATGGGTGTGGTCATTTGCCACAGTACCCGAGAATCCACCCAAACACCGCTTAACCATAACAGATTGCTAACTCCATGGATTCGGCTCACCTCACCGCATTGCAGGCCATTCCAGGCCTGGCCCAGCGAATCTCCGAACAGCAGAGTGCGCTGAAGAGCTTGATTACTGCATTCAACTTACTGCACACACAGATGAATTTACCCACCACCACAGGTAAAGAAGCTACACCGCCAGAAGTGATGGTCAAGACTATTGAACCTTTATCTGCTCCTACACACTTCTCGGGGAAGTTTGGAGATGCAGAGATTTTGTTAATCAGTGTTGCATGCACTTTTCCCTGCAACCTAGCCATTTCCCCACAGCTTATGCCAAGACTACCTATATCTTGTCTTATCTGGACAGAAGAGCGTTGACTTGGGCCTCTTCACTGTGGGAATGCGAGGATCCTATTCTACATGATATTGAAGGATTCCTCGAGCTGTTCAAATCAGTTTTTGATGACCCTGTCCGGTATACCACTGCAGGATCTTCTCTGCTTCAGCTGAAGCAAAGTAATAAACCTTTAGCCGACTTCGCTATCGAATTCAAGACACTGGCATCTGAATTACACTGGGACCCTAAATGCCTGAGGACCCTCTTCTTTGAACTCTCGTTTGAAGGACAAGCTCGCTGCTCGTGAAATGCCTGAGACCTTGGCTGAACTAGTGAAATTAGCAACAAGGATTGATCGCCGACTTCGTGACAAGGTTCAAGAGACCAAGACTTCCAGAAGACCCTTTCAGGGTGAAACTCGAGTCAAGTCCACACCCAGACCTATTCCCCGGTTCCAGTTGCTGGCGAAGAAGAACCAATGCAATTAGGCCGCAGCCATTTGACAGCTAAAGAGAGAAGAACATGGAAGAAACTGGGGCTGTGTATGTACTGTGGACAAGCTAGCCATGCTGTTCAGACATGCCCTATATGTCCGGGAAACTGGCAGACCTAAGTCCTGCAGGAGGACTCTTCTTAGGTCTTACTGCCCCCTCTCCTCCGCTCTCTCTTCCTGTATCCTTGATCTGCGGATCAAGAGTCTGATACTCTCTTGTCCTAGTGGACTCAGGGGCAGAAGGTAATTTCATTCATCAATGATTTGTGGAGCACTTGCGGATTCCCACTACCATTATGAAGTCTCCACTACTCCTATCTTCAATTCATGGAGAGCACTTGCCGGGTGAATTAATCCAGCTCACTGCACCAGTATGTCTGCGAACTGGTGCTCTCCATTCTGAAACTATCTCCTTCTTTGTTTTAGAGAAGGCCATGCATCCTATAGAACGGGGTTACCGTGGCTGCAGCAGCATATGCCTCAGTTCAATTGGGCTACTCTGGAGCTTTCCCAATGGGATCCTGACTGTCATGGTAAATGCAAACACAATAGAGGTTTTCAACACAGGTACAATAATCAGTATATCAAAAGCAAACAAAAACCTGTGTATCTATACTGTTACAACTTTATTTTGCCAGTATCAAAGAACAATTGTTTAAAAACAATGGGGCGGATTTTAAGAGCCCTGCTTGCGTAAATCCGCCCGGATTTACGTGAGCAGGGCCTTGCGCGCCGGCGCGCGCAGAGCCCCGGGACTCGCATAAGTCCCGGGGTTTTTTGACGGGGGCGTGTCGGGGGCGGGGCCGATCGACGCGGCGTTTTGGGGGCGGGCCCGGGGGCGTGGTTTCGGCCAGGGGCGGTCCGGGGGCGTAGCCGCACCCTCCAGAACCGCCCCCGGGTTGCGTCTCGGCGCGGCTACGCGCGTATCTACTAAAATCCAGCGTACTTTTGTTTGCGACTGGTGCGCCAACAAAAGTACGCGAACGCGCATTTTTTGAAAATCTACCCCAATGTGTACAATACAACTTACAGATATACCATACATTCACCGTTCATACTGCATTACAATGTTATACATACACAAACATCAATTATGTAATTATACAATTAAATTGTACTCTCCTTGCTCCGTTGAAGTTATTTATTGCTCTCATTAAGTTATTTTATTTATTTCCAAGTTAAATCTTCCCTGTTCTCTGTAAGACATTATTCTATATTCTGTCAATTTTATTGTTACAATGTAAACCGAATTGATTAGTAACTTTGTTACTAGAACTTCGGTATATAAAACTGTTAAATAAATAAAATAAATAAATAATAAAAACACAATCTCTGTAGCCCCTCCTTTTTCTTTTCTATTATTATGGTGGTGTAATCCTTTCAAGTTATTGTTTCCAGATATCACTACTACAGATTATTTATCTAATATTTCTTCTCATATTCTTCTTCTTCCCGACAAGAGACTCCTGTTTCACCACATGGTTTCATCAGGGGATATATCATTTACTTCAGCACGGATCACTGCACACCATACTGACAGCTACTGCTCCCAGAGATTATCCACTCCAGACATTAATTATCTAAAAGATACAAGATATCCTTCACACTAGAATTACTCAATAAACATTAATGTTATCACTCTCATTATATTCAAACATGCTCCACAGTCACAGTAACATACAAAAGAAAAGAAAACACCTATAAACCAATCACCCGATGCTCCTCACCTATATGAACAGTTTCTTTCAGCAAAGTTGCCAGGCATCAACACCAAGTTGACAGAAATATCTCCACAGCACTTTCACTGAAAAGAAATAAAGACCTACACAACAAAAAACTGACATAAAACATGACAATGCTCCAATGTTCCATAACAATGGCACCACTTACCATTACATTCTCCACCTTAACTTTCACATCACTTGCACATAGCAGTGGCTACTGGCTACAAAACAGATTTATCTTTCAGTGGGATACTGTTGAACCTAAAGGTCTAAACCTGGACATTGAATGGAATGTTTATATTTGAATTCTCATAGTGGTTATGGTGCTTTACATTTGAAGTCTCAAATTTGATAGAGGATGTAGGGGGGTTTCTCATTTTGATTTAAATTTGGGTTATTGTAGGGTGCGTTTAAATCTGACTGTTTTGGTGGTTGAAATGTAATTGCTGAATTCTCATTATGGCTCAGTTTGTATTTGTATCAGTTTGGGGAATATTTTGGTAATATTCGGCGTCAAGAAAAGATCATATATATGGGATGTTTATATCTGATTGCTTAAAGTGGTTGAAATGCAATCGTGATTATTCATTAAGGGGTAGATTTTAAAAATTTGCGCGATTGCATACTTTTGTTCGCGCACCAGGCGCGAACAAATGTATGCCGGATTTTATAAGATACGCGCGTAGCCGCGCGTATCTTATAAAATCAGGGGTCGGCGCGCGCAAGGGGGTGCACATTTGTGCAACCTGCGCGCGCCGAGCCCAGCGCGCGCTGCCTGTTCCCTCCGAGGTTGCTCTGATTTCGGAGCGGCCTCGGAGGGAACTTTCCTTCGCCCTCCCCCCACCTTCTCCTCCCTTCCCCTACCTAACTCACCCCCCCCGGCCCTATCTAAACCCCCCCCCTTACCTTTGTTTGCAGATTTACGCCTGCTAAAAGCAGATGTAAATCTGCGCGCGCCAGCGGGCTGCTGGCATGCCATCACCCGACCCGGGGGCTGGTCCGGAGGCCTCGACCACACCCCCGGGCTGGCGCCACGCCCCCTGGCCTGCCCCCGAAACGCCACGGCACGCCCCCAAAATGCCGCGTCGTTTTGGGAACGCCCGCAACACACTCCCTCCCTGCCCCTTTTACGAAGCCCCGGGACTTACGCACGTCCCGGGGCTCTGCATGCAGGGCATTTAAAATCTGCCCCTAAGGTTATAGCTGGTATGTGGTTTCTGTTATACTGACTAAGGTTAGGTTCACTGTCAAATTTGATGGTTTGTTAATATCGGAGTCTGTATAGTGGTTGAAATTGCGGGGTTGCGTTTTGGTGTTGTGTGAGTTAAAGTTATGATTGGACTTGGAGTGGGAGGGTTGGAGCAGGTTTGAATTCTGGGTGCTTATTGGTTTACTTGATGTAGGTATAGTGTCTCGAATGTGAATATATAAGGGGCGGGTTTGGTGAGGTATGCGCAGCCGTGGCGTTTTTTGAAGTTGGCTTAAGATCGAGGCATCGGTATGGTTTTTTAACATCGGGTAAGTTCTGATATTTGGGTGGTTCAATCTTGTATAATTTTTTTTGTTGGTGGTATAAATTTTGTGTTTTTGTTATCCTTTCTGATAGCGCTTCTGAATTGAGAATTGAAGAATTGTTGGAGATCTGTTTTGTAGCCACTGCTATGTGCAAGTGATGTGAAAGTTAAGGTGGAGAATGTAATGGTAAGTGGTGCCATTGTTATGGAACGTTGGAGCATTGTCATGTTTTATGTCAGTTTTTTGTTGTGTAAGTCTTTATTTCTTTTCAGTGAAAGTGCTGTGGAGATATTTCTGTCAACATGGTGTTGATGCCTGGCAACTTTGCTGAAAGAAACTGTTCATATAAGTGAGAAGCATGGGGTGATTGGTTTATAGGTGTTTTGTTTTCTTTTGTATGTTACTGTGACTGCGGAGCATGTTTGAATATAATGAGAGTGATAACATTAATGTTTATTGAGTAATTCTAGTGAGAAGGATATCTTGTATCTTTTAGATAATTAATGTCTGGAGTGGATAATCTCTGGGAGCAGTAGCTGTCGGTATGGTGTGCACTGATCCGTGCTGAAGTAAATGATATATCCCCTGATGAAACCATGTGGTGAAACAGGAGTCTCTTGTCGGGAAGAAGAAGAATATGAGAAGAAATATTAGATAAATAATCTGTAGTAGTGATATCTGGAAACAATAACTTGAAAGGATTACACCACCATAATAATAGAAAAGAAAAAGGAGGGGCTACAGAGATTGTGTTTTTATTATAATTGATGTTTGTGTATGTATAACATTGTAATGCAGTATGAATGGTGAATGTATGGTATATCTGTAAGTTGTATTGTAAACATTATTTTTAAACAATTGTTCTTTGATACTGGTAAAATAAAGTTGTAACAGTATAGATACACAGGTTTTTGTTTGCTTTTGTCATGGTAAATGCCTGATGGAGGTCGCTCCTATATGCCAACCACCCCAGTGATGCCAGGGTTGCCGCCTCAATATGCATCATTCCAAGATGTTTTTTCTAAAGAAGCTGCAGACATACTACTGCCTCACAGATCCTATGACTGCGCTATTAATCTGAAGCCGAATACTGAACCACCCAAGGGACGGGTGTACCCTCTCTCAGTGGCAGAAAATAAAGCCATGTCCGAGTATATTCAGGAAAACCTTCAAAACGGCTTCATAAGACCCTTCAAGTCTCCTGCTGGCGCAGGCTTCTTCTTTGTGGGGAAGAAGGATGGAACATTATGTCCATGTATAGATTACAGAGGTCTCAACGAGATAGCTGTGAAAGATCGTTACCCGCTACCTCTCATCTCAGAGCTATTTGACAGACTACAAGGAGCCAAGATCTTCTCCAAGCTTAATCATAAAGGATCCTACAACTTACTTCGCATTTGCTCAGGCGATGAATGGAAGACGGCCTTCAACACCCTGGATGGTCACTTTGAATATTTAGTGTTGCCCTTTGGCCTGTGCAATGCCCCAGCTGTCTTTCAAAATCTAATGAACGACATCTTTAGAGATCTCCTCTACAAATGTGTCATCATTTACTTAGATGACATCTTGATATTCTCACAAGACATGACCACTCATCTGGAGGATGTCAAAAGCGTGCTGCAAAGACTCCGTGAGAATAATCTATATGCTAAGTTGTCTAAGTGCGAATTCCACAAGGAATCAGTGTTTTTCTTGGGCTACACTGTTTCCAACCAAGGCTTCCAGATGGATCCACAGAAGCTGGAGAGCATAAAGAATTGGGCTCAACCCACTGGTCTGAAGGCTCTCAGATGTTTCTTAGGTTTGACCAACTATTACAGGACCTTCATCAAGAACTACTCCTCACTCACTGTTCCGCTTACAGCTATGACGAAGAAAGGTGCCAATGTTACTAATTGGTCTACAGAGGCTATAGCTGCATTCTAGAAATTAAAAGACGCCTTTTCAAGCAAGCCATGTCTCTGACACCCGGGCCCTTCATCGTTGAGGTCAATGCCTCAGACGTCGGCGTAGGGGATGTGCTAAGCCAGGCCGGTGATTCCAAGGCTTTACATCCATGCTCATTCTTCTCTCGTCGCTTCTCTCCAGCAGAGACAAATTACGGAATAGGAGATAAATAGCTTCTGGCAATAAAGATGGCATTTGAGGAGTGGCGCCCTTGGCTCGAAGGAGCACAATATCAAGTCACAGTCTTTACAGACCATAAGAATTTAGAGTACCTCTGCCACGGACAGCGCCTAAACCATAGGCAAGTGAGATGGTCTCTGTTTTTCAACAGATTCAACTTTGAAATACCACCCTGGAGATAAAAACATCAGAGCAGATGCTTTATCTCGCTCATTCTTCTCTTGGACACCTTTGGCTAATATACCAGATAAAGAGATGTTACAAGATTTCCACAAGATGCATCCCCAGAAACCAAGACCAGGTAGGAAGCCTGGAGGACACCCTTTGAAGGGGTGTACTTTGCATCCGTTGGTGCTAGATGGCTTCGTGTTATTGTTTGTAAGGTTTTGGGTGGACCCTTGGACACTGTGGCAGATGACCACGCCCATGGGGGGACGTCCCGTGAGTGGCCACAGGACAGGCTCAGCTTTAGGACACACAACACAGAATTATCTTTTATTAAACAGAGTTGAGAAGCCACCAGAGGTGGCAGTAGTGAGTAGAGATGAAGCCCGGCTGGGCTTGTAGTCCCTCAGGACACTAGAACAGCGATCCCTCAATAGCTGTGCTCTAGTGGAGAGAAACTGAGATAGTGAGTACAGTGGAGCATACACAGGGTTCTGGTATAGAGCCTCGTTGGTTGATTACTCACACAGCGGTTTCTCCCGGAAGGTAACACAGAAGCTGGAATAGAGGCAGGCCCTTGAGGAGCGAGTACTTGGTTCCAGGGAACAGCTCTGAGAGAATTTAGATGGTAACTCACTGATGGTGTAGGCAGCGGTTTCTTCCAAGCAGAAGTGAGCTCAGGTAGCGAGCCCGGGAACATGGGCCCTCGAGGAGTGAGAACTGGTTCCAGACAGCAACCTGAAAGAAAAGAGAGAGGCCCCCGAGGAGCGGGTACCCCGATAGAGTAAGTCCAATTAAGGAGAGGCAGAGTAGCTAGGTATGGAGAGCGAATCCCATCCGTAAGGAGTCCCTTGCTAACTCGAATAGCTAGCAAACAGAGTAGGTTTTTGTATCCGGGATGCATGACGTCATCATAGGGGGTTGCCCCTGAGGTTCGCGCCAAAGAAAGAATAAGAAGCAGGGCTGCGCGGTGTGCACGCCCTATGGTAGCTGAACAACATGGTGGGATGCAGCGCCCAAGCCGGACCGGGGACACCGGAGAGAAAGGCAGGCAGAAGCCGCGGCAGCCAGACGTCCAACAACTGCTGGAGGAGTTGCCAAAGAGGTAAGGAGGGTGGAGTGGAGACGTCAGGCAGCGACAGTCATAACACTTCACCCCGTGTGACTCACCTTGTTCACAGCTCCTCCCGCATCCCATGGGAAAATGGCTGCTGCCGCATCTACAAGCTGACCTCTCCGGCGTCCCTGGAACAGCTATGGTGCTGCCTCCTGCCATGCTCCTCCCAAGGGCCTACTAGGGTGTGCGTGCGCATGCCGTCCACATCTTTATTCCAGCAATGGTGCGAACCTCGGGGGGTTCCCCTCTACTGACGTCACGCCATCCGGGTATATAGCCTGTACTATGTTGCTAGCTCATTAATAGGCCAATACAGTACAGTGCGCTCCGACGGAGCTCCGACGGAGTGCACCGTTAACCTGCCCTTGGACGCGCGTTTTCCCTTACCCCTTATTCAGTAAGGGGTGGAAAACGCGCGTCCAACCCGCGGCACCTAATAGCGCCCTCAACATGCAAATGCATGTTGACGGCTCTATTAGGTATGCCCGCGCGAAACTGTAAGTAAAATGTGCAGCCAAGCCACACATTTTACTTTAAGAAATTAGCGCCTACCCAAAGGTAGGTGCTAGTTTCTGTCGGCATTGGGAAAGTGCACAGAAAAGCAGTAAAAACTGCTTTTCTATGCACCCTCCGACTTAATATTAGGGGGATATTAAGTCAGAGGTCCCGAAGAGTAAAAAAAGTAAAAAAAAACAAGAAAAAAAATTTTTAAATGGGCCGGCGGCTGTCGGGCTGAAAACCGGATGCTCAATTTTGCCGGCGTCCAGTTTCCGAGCCCGTGGCTGTCAGTGGGCTCGAGAACCGACGCCGGCAAAATTGAGCGTTGGCTGTCAAACTCGCTGACAGCCGCTGCTCCAGGTCAAAAGGAGGCGCTAGGGACGCTAGTGTCCCTAGCACCTCCTTTTGCCTGTTTCTACCGCACCACCCAATTAGCATACTGAATCGCGTGCACCGGCAAGAGGCCGGCGCGCACGCCGGGAGAGCAGGCGTTCGTCTGCTCTCCCGCGTTTTTGCTGAATCGGCCCGTGAGTTAGCAAGGTCTCGGCCGGTCTAAGCTACTCTGCCACTTCCGTGCTGCCACTGGAAGCTCTCTCTCTGCCCTTCGGGGTAATTGCTAATCTGGGTACCCGCTCCTCATGAGCCCTCTGCTTTATTTCAGGTGCCTTACAGGAATCAGTTTCTCGCTCCTCGAGGGCCTGCTCTCCCTGCCTCGGTGCCTGTACCATCTTCTTCAACCTGGTGGAATTGCAAACCTACAGCAACCATCTAGTGAGTAATCTATCTCTCAGTCTCTCATCCACAGTACTGCCTTACTGGGAGACCTACACCGAAATCCCCCTATACTAATGGGGTGAGAAGGGTTCCCTCTGCTGAGGGTCCTGAGACTGCTACATCCAGACTACCTCACTACTACTACCTCTGTTGGTATACTTCAAGCTGTATAATAAAGAACTACTCTGTGTTTGTGCATCCTGAGTATAGCCCAGTACTGTGACGCCTCACGGGGCTCCTCCCCATGGACGTGGTCATCTGCCACAATACCCGAGAATCCACTCAAACACTGCTTAGCCATAACACCAATCTTCAGGTACAACAGATAATTTTAAGGATAGGTTACAAATTAATTAAAATAGGTCTGAAATTTCATTTTTTAGGTCTTTCAGATCCCTGGTATAATCAATTGATATAATTGAAACCATCCAGTCCAGTTGATTTACTACTCTTCAGTTTGTCAATCTGTCTACTACATCTTCCAGGTTCAACGTGATTTGGTTCACTTCATTTCACTTGAAAACTGTCTCCAGAACGAGTATCTCCCCAACATCCTCTTCAATAAACACCGAAGCAATTTGTTTAGTCTTCCCTAAGTGCTCCCTTACCCTCTCTAAGATCTAATGGTCCAACTGACTCCCTTGCAGGCTTTCTGCTTTGCATATATTTTAAAAAGTTTTTATTGTGAGTTTTTGCCTCTACGGCCAACTTCTTTTCAAATTCTTTCTTAGCCTGTCTTATCAATGTCTTACATTTAACAAAGAGCCGCTATGCGATCCTGCAGGCTAAATGCCAAAACATACATAAGAACATAAGAACATAAGAAATTGCCATGCTGGGTCAGACCAAGGGTCCATCAAGCCCAGCATCCTGTTTCCAACAGAGGCCAAAACCAGGCCACAAGAACCTGGCAATTTCCCAAACACTAAGAAGATCTCATGCTACTGATGCAATCAATGGCAGTGGCTATTCCCTAAGTAAAATTGATTAATAGCCATTAATGGACTTCTCCTCCAAGAACTTATCCAAACCTTTTTTGAACCGAGCTACACTAACTGCACTAATCACATCCTCTGGCAACAAATTCCAGAGCTTTATTGTGCGTTGAGTGAAAAAGGAATCGGCCAACTATATATCATATTCTCTTCACCAACTGTTAAAGAAACATATAACAGTGTATGTCAAAACATCATCAGCAAGCCTCACAGAATCCCATCATCCTTTTTGTTATCACTCTTACAGATTGCTTTAACAAAAACATTTTTTGCTTTTGAAGGCCAATTTTTTTCAGCAGACATTTGGCACAGCGATGGGGGCCACAATGGCCCCCGATTTGGCCAATTTATATATGGGATGGTTTGAAGATCAATGGATACATAACAATAATCCTTATTCACAGTTCATGTTAGTCTGGCAACGGTACATAGATGACATTTTTATGCTTTGGACCAGCACCATTGACATTTTCAACAATTTCTAAACTGGCTCAATAATTGCAATCCTCATCTCCACTTTACTGCCAATATTCAACAAGACCAAATTAATTTTTTGGACATCAAGATTATAAAAACTCAAGAAGGCTTCATCACCACGCTTTTTCATAAACCAGTATCCAGTAATACTTTCCTTCATTTTACTAGCTCACATTACCCTCATTAAAGGAGAATTTACCCACTAGTTAATTTTTTCGTATTCGACGGCTATGTACTTCTATGACAGAATTCCAACATCAAGGCAAATTATTGAGTGATAGATTCCATGCTAGAGGATATCCCCCACGCTGCATTAAATAAGCCTTTATTAGAGCCAAATATACTCACCGTGATGGCTGTTTTTACCCTGACCAGTTGACACTGAAGATATTTTGACATGTGTCTTATCATACTCTACCATGACACACAAGATGAAACAAGTGATCTTTGACAACTGGCATATTCTTCAATTACATAACAATTTCACAGTACCCCTAGATTTACTTTTACCCAAGGCGCAAATTTAAAAGATCTATTAGTCCACTCTGACTCTTCTATTTGTCAGAAAACACAAAATATAGGATCACACACAGTTTGCAGCTCCTGTACGGTTTGTCACATCATGATACAAACATCGGCAATATATTTTTCAAGTTGGTAAGTTGTCACCAGACTGCCTCCCATGCTCTCCTGATTGTCTCTACCCTGCAATCCCTGTACAACCTGTCTTCATGATCCTCCAGGCCTGGCAGGCAAAGTGATGCCTAACAGATTGTCCAACTTCCTGTGCATGGGTCCATCCCCAAACTATGAGCTATGCCGAACTCATGGCTTTTACAAAATTGGTTCTGTGTACATGCCTAATCCTGCTGCTTTGGCTCAGCCTTTCTATTGGCTGGGCAGGGGTAGGCTGGCGGCAGCAGCACGGAACCTGGAAGAAATTGGAAACATGCTGTCGGTGCTTATCTCTTTTCATGGTGGAGGGGGTAGCTTTGAATCTGCTCTTACCTCGCTACATGACAGCTGCATGTTCCTTCCACTGCACCAGCTGACTAGTCTATGGCAGCGATGATGACCAAACCCTCCCCCTTCCCACTTGTGCTGCCCCATGCAGTTGCACTGTTTGTATACCTGTTAGCACCAGTCCTGAACTTAAATAAGGTTTGTTAAAACCTGACTCAGCTAAAGTGGCGTAGAAGGATTAAATAATTGAACTATATTATCATACCAGAGCAAATTGTGTTTAATGTTTTAGCATGATGAGGGTTGTTTTTTTTTTCAGTTGATTTTTATTTACTGTTTAATCCACTGTAAATGTTTGAGCACTGTTAAGGACATGGGATAGCCTACTCTCAGTTATGCTTAAAGAAAGTACATGAACAGCATTTAATACTACCCTGAAGAAGAGTGTGTGATATTGATTGCTTGGGAAAGTATCTGAGATCTCCCACAGAGATGCCACCACTTTATAGGATAGACCACAATTGGTATTATATATTAATCCTCCCAAATAGTGTCACTGTTTTAAAGCTGTTCTTGAACTGTACACTAAACAGGATGTTGATGAAAATAAGATGATAGAAATATAGAAGTGACAGCAGAAAAGGACCAATGGTCCATACAGTATACCCAGCAAGCTTCCCATGGTATTACCTGCCGTGCCGTGCAGGTTACCCAATGTATCAGTAAGTGCTGCTTGATGTGTTTTGCTTATGGACTTGGCTGTAGAAGCAGTCCTGTGTTTTTTCCCCCAATGTCTGCACATCGTACCCCAGACTGTAAAAAAGTCATGGCTCATGTTGGTTGTCTCTGAATCCAAATTCCTCTTTCCCTGCACCCATCACCCCTCTTTGTTGAAGCAGAGAGCAATGTTGCAATTGCATCAAAGCATCAAGGTTTATTGGTTAAGGGTAGAAATCCCATGCCTTCTGTTAAAGGTAGTAACTGCTGCTCTGTGCAGGTTACTCCCATGCTTATCCGTTCCCCAGATGGTAAGGTTTGGGGCCCTCATTGGATGCTGTCTGAATCCAGTTCCCCTGTACCCCCTGAACTAGAGTGGTTCTTCCTCCTTTTATAGTATTCAAAATCTTCCCTTGGAGTAGGTGATGGATTTCTCTCTAAGGTAGCTGTTTGGGTTCTATTTCCTCTCCAGAATTTAACTTGACCAAAAGTGGGAAGACCCCAAAACTGTGTCTTTTCCACTTTTTTAAGAGCACCAAATATTCTAGGTGGGGGAGACCCCCAAAGTTTGTGGAAAATAGGTTTGATTTTCGAATGTGTGTTTTGCAAAGTAACCACTGGAGGGCACTTAGGGTAGTGCAGGGTCTATAAGAACATAAGAATACTAGCAACTGTACCCATTCTATGCCCGGGCGGCGAGCCTTTTTATTGGCACATATGCTCTTGTATGGAAGCGTTAGCTGAAAAGGAAAAACGAAATTGTTTTCACCCAGGGCAAGGGACGTGGAGGCACATTTGCTAAAGCCAGGGCTGGCAAAGTTTACCAAGCTGTCTCTCGCACTCCCCCACACCCCCTCTCCTCTCTCACACACACCCATTCTCTCTCACCGGCATCCCCCACCCCTCATAAAGGCTCCCTCTCTCTGAAACCCACACTCAAGCATCCCCCCACCCACCCTTTCTTACCTCCCATGCTCTCTCTCACACCCTCCCCACCCCACTCTTACCAACCATGCTGTCACCCCCTCACACACACACACATTCTCTCTCACCGGAATCCCCCCCCCCATGCTCTCTCTCACACCCTCCTACTCTCTCTCAACTTCCCCTCCCCAACACACATTCTCTCTCACCAGCATGCCACGAGACCCGCGCCGTTCGTGGCAAAGATGAAGGCCCGGTGCATGGTTTGTGGCACATGGGGGCCTTCCATTATCGCCTTGAGCAGAAAATAGCAGCAGAGACTCCAGCATGCCGTGAACGGAGCGCGTCCCGCAGCACATGCTCCGTTCGCAGTGAAGATGAAGGCCCGGGCACGCCGATTGCGGCACATGGGGGCCTTCCCTTTTTGCCGTGAACGGCGCTCCGGGCCTTCATCTTCGCCGCGAACGGAGTGTGTGCCGCGGGAAGCGCTCCGTTCGCGGCATGCCAGGGTGTCCTCTGCTATTTTCTGCCTGTCCCGCGATGGCCGCTGTCCTTTCGGTTTTGAATAGTCTTCCGGCGAGGAAGGAAATCGGCGAGGTGAGGGAGAAAATCTGCGGGAAGGAGAAATTCCTCGCAAAATCTGCATTCCGCAGTAGCGCTGAATTCCCCCAGGAGAACCTCTTGTAGCTGGTGTTGTGACATGGCTGCTGTACGGCGTGTTTGAGCCTCCAAGGCGGCCAGGGAGCCACCTGAGCCATCTATCGACAGGCTGAGGAACATGCACGAGCACTGACGGACACACTACCAAGCCAGATATATTATGGATAAGAAATTGCCATGCTGGGTCAGACCAAGGGTCCATCAAGCCCAGCATCCTGTTTCCAACAGAGGCCAAACCAGGCCACAAGAACCTGGCAAGTACCCAAACACTAAGAAGATCCCATGCTACTGATGACAGCAATAGCAGTGGCTATTCCCTAAGTCAACTTGATTAATAGCCATTAATGAACTTCTCCTCCAAGAACTTATCCAAACCTTTTTTAAACCCAGTTACACTAACTGCACTAACCACATCCTCTAGCAACAAACTCCAGAGCCTAATTTTGCATTGAGTGAAAAAGAATTTTCTCTGATTAGTTTTAAATGTGCTACTTGTTAACTTCATGGAGTGCCCCCAGTCATTCTATTGACCAAAAGAATAAATAACCGATTCACATCTACTTGTTCAAGACCTCTCATTATTTTAAAGACCTCTATTATATCCCCCCACAACTGTCTCTTCTCCAAGCTGAACAGCCCTAATCTCTTCAGCCTTTCCTCAAAGGGGAGTTGTTCCATCCCCTTTATCATTTTGGTTGCCCTTCTCTGTACCTTCTCCATCGCAACTATATCTTTTTTGAGATGCGGCGATCAGAATTGTACACAATATTCAAGGTGCGGTCTCACCATGGAGCGATACAGAGGCATTATGACATTTTCTGTTCTATTAACCATTCCTTTCTTAATAATTCCTAACATTCTGTTTGCTGTTTTGACTGCTACAGCACACTGAGCCGACGATTTCAAAGTATTATCCACTATGATGTCTATATCTTTTTTCTGGGTGGTAGCTCCTATATGGAACCTAACATCGTGTAACTACAGCAAGGGTTATTTTTCCCTATATGCAACACCTTGCACTTGTCCACATTAAATTTCATCTGCCATTTGGATGCCCAATCTTCCAGTTTCACAAGATCCTCCTGCAACGTATCACAATCCACTTGTGATTTAACTACTCTGAGTGATTTTGTATCATCTGCAAATTTGATAATCTCACTTGTCATATTCCTTTCCAGATCATTTATAAATATATTGAAAAGCAGCAGTCCAAGTACAGATCCCTGAGGCACTCCACTGTTTACCCTTTTCCACTGAGAAAATTGACCATTTAATCCTACTGTTTCCTGTCTTTTAAACAGTTTGTAATCCACGAAAGGACATCGCCTCCTATTCCATTACTTTTTAGTTTTCTTAAAAGAGTCTCATGAGGAACTTTGTCAAATGCCTTTTGAAAATCCAAATACACTACATCTACTGGTTCACCTTTATCCACATGTTTATTAACGCCTTCAAAAAAAACCAAACAGATTTGTGAGGCAAGACTTCCTTTGGGTAAATCCATGCTGACTGTGTTCCATTAAACCATATTTTTCTATATGCTCTGTGATTTTGATCTTTAGAATAGTTTCCACTATTTTTCCCAGCACTGAAGCCAGCCTCACTGGTCTATAGTTTCCCAGATTGCTCCGGAGCCCTTTTAAATAATGGTATTATCTGGTACAGAAAACGTGAAAGGTATTGGAGAGATGGTAGTTCTGGTGGTGTGGTATTCCCTTAAATTCAAGAGGGTTTTGATTGGTTGGGAGGTGTCCTGGGAAGGTATAAAGCCCGAGTAAATTTGGCAATAGTTTAACCCTTTCCAGGAAAGAGTTGGAGAGAGAAAGGGACCTCCAATATGTAGCACACTTGTTCTCCTCAAGGGAAAAAGCCCAAGGCTGAGGATGTGGAGAAGATGCGCTTCTTTCCCTTGCGGAAATGATGAGGAGAAGAAATAAGGTTTTTTTTTAAAATGCGGATTGCTGCACCAAGGTCCAGGGCATGGAGGATACCGGGGAAACTTACAGGTTGCTAGATGGGAGAAGTGGAGAAATCCCAGTGGAAGGACGAGTGGAGAAAAGTAACACCGGAGTTGTTCCTGCTTCGAGTAACCACCATACTTCCTTCCTCTTTGAAGGTGCAGAGAAGCAGGTCATCCCTAACCTGGGTAGCCCCAGCCCCATGGTTCCCTGTGCCCTGAATCCAGGTGGAATTTTGGGTGTAAAAATCCTGAAATAACCCAGAGAAAAGTCCCAACCATCTAGTTAGCGTTTTGGTTGGAACCAGCTCCCAAACTTGCATAGGATGCCCAGTCAGGGTTGTGCCTAGATCCTCCGAGTAGGCCTGAAGAACAATGCAAACAATATTCCTTACTGCCACAATTCTCCAAAAACCTAAAAGCCCTGCCCCCAGACTCTCTGGAGAGAACTGCTTAAAAACCCTTCCCAGAGGGACAGCCATTCCAACACCTTCAAAGGGAGGGACTACTGCACAGAATGGTAACTGCCCCCACTCTCTAACCTTACCTGCACTAGCTGAACTAGGAATGTCCCAGGGCTTACTGGTAATGTGACCACAGGGGCCGTCACATGATGGCTGTGATTAATAAGTCATTTAGTAGTGAAACCGTTTTCATGTACTGATTGTGGCTAATAGGACATTTAGAGGCCAATGCAATTTAAACGTACTAAAAATGGACATGTTGGGCAAGAGGGGATTTTTTGCATTGCAGGGTAGTAACTAATAGCCTCATCTACATGGAATATACATGTTATGAGTGCTATTAGCTACACGCTTGTTTGGACGCGCATTTTGGACGCACTCTCCCCCATATTGCATTGGGCATTAGTCTAGCGCATCAAAAATGCATTTCCAACTGCACGTTAAACACTATGCTGGCCCGAGTGCACGATATTGCATCGGCCTGTTAGCTAATGAGAAGGACCAGGAAAATGTCTTTAGCTGTGACACATGTACCCTTTTCAGTCTTTCCTGATGGAAAACTGATTGGATATACCACAGGAGAAATCCAATTAGACACTGTATAGGTACCATGCCAACCTGGAGGTAAGGCATGCTCACAAATTCCCTTGGAAAAGCTTGCGGTACATTACCTGAGAACCTGCTTCAAACAGGGAACTAATCCTGAAATGCTTTTTTAGTGAATCAGATGCCTTTTTCAAATGCCTGAGTAACTCTGGCTTGCAGAGTGGATTTCTCCTCTATGAGTGGTTTGATTTGGTGGATAACAGCAGGGTCAGTAAAATCATCATTGGAATCCGGATTGATATATTCAATTAAGAGGGTATGGTATGTCCACACAGGATCTGATAGGGAGTGACATGGGAGTTCGGTCAGGATGTACTGCGTGTGGATGTGGGTGATAAGGAGTATGAAGTTTATGTTTTATGTTCAGTGCTTGCAAAAGGGCTGCAAAACCCTCACCTATGAATGCTGGTCCTCGATCAGAGTCAGCAATCTTTGGCCTATCAAACCCTCACATAATTTCCGTGAACAGTTTGTTAGCTGCGGTCTGTGCCGAACGGTTTTTTACAAGGAAATGCCTCTACCCAGCCACTGAAAGCATTAACAATTACCAGAAGGTTCTGCATTTGTATCTTTCTCTGGTTACAAGTAGACTGTCAATGAAATCAATTTGCAATCTGTGCCAAGGACCTACCCGTCTTTCATACAAAAGCGGTGTAGGTTTAGCCTGACCTGCTTTCAATTGAGCACACCATATACATCCAACTACTCAGTCTTTCACTTCTTTTCTCATTCCTGACCATGATGCCAGGGCACTGAAGTGATTAAGGGTCCCCCTCCTCCCCTTCATGTAGATAAACATGAGTGAGCTAAACAGATCAGGATGTGTGATCAGGAACCTGCTCAGACCTTTCCTTACCTGGATCTAGGAGGAGCAGAAATTTGAGAGGCTGGTAAATGTACCCGATGATGAACAAAAGCAGCTTCACAAGATTGATTAGGGTCCTGATGTGATTTAACATGAATTTCCCTGGATGTCAGGGCAGCCAATTACTAATCCATTTTCACAATTGCCCTTGCTGTACGGGTTTACCGTCAGCGGTACAGAATCCATTAAGAGACCACTGATCCAGCAGCCAGCCTGACCAGGCATTCCCCACACAGTCACTGTCAGTGTATGCCATTAAGGGATAGGCTAGAGAGCACTGATGGAGTGCGCCAAGGTCAGTATAAGGAAGGTCCATGCAATACGAAATTTCTCTCATCCTGCTATGAGAGGCAAGAGCTCAGCTAAAAAAAAAGATTATTCCTTTGCAAATGACTCTAACTAAGGTTGCTTTGCTACTAGAAAAGGGACTTAAGGGGAAGGAGGCTCTCTTTCCTCCTCTCCACCAACAAGGAAATCGGTTAAATATCCAGAGAAAGGAGATCCTTGCTTCACATACAGCATGAGCCTAACAAGGGAGGAGCATGAATATATCCAGGGATCCAGAAGGAAAGGATCTGAAAATATGCAAATCGAATGAAAGCAAAAACATGTAAAAAGGTTTCTCTTTAGAGCTTTATCACTTTATGGAAAGAATGAGAATTTTTTTTTTATTTTAATAGGTTAGATACTTTTTATTCTGAATTTCGAGTTGCATCATTATCCATAAAGTCTTAAACTGCTGAAATACTGCATCTCTACTGTACCAAGGTTTCAAAAAAAAAAAAAAAGAGAGAGCGATGGCCTATTGATTTTCAAAAAAGGATTAACTCATACAGGGGGACTAAAGGGAATCATCTCATCACCAGTCTATATTACCATCTCAGTTCAGCAGAACTATACGAGTACTGCAAATAACAGGCCATGTTTTCAGCCTTTTCAGAACAAAACATTGTGGCAAAGAGGTGTAATAATATCCCTTCTCAGTGGGAGTCATCCTGGATCAAACCGCGCCTATTCCTCTGCCATTCACATGCAACCCTGTCTTAAAATGAAAGATTGATGAGAAGAGAAAATAAATGTGGAAAAACCCTATTCCACTTCTGTCTCTTTTGTCTGTTTCATCCCACAGAAAGACATGGGGGGTGGGGGAGGGGCACGCAGGATTTTTCCATAAGAAATTCTGAAATATTTTATCTTGGGGTTTTGTTTTTTTTGTATAATTCTCTAACGAAAAGTAATGGCAGCATAGAGGAAGTGTGATATTCAAAGCCACTTCCATGGGTAAAATAGTGTTTTACATAACATACGGGCCGATACAGTAAAAAATGCGGGAGAGCGGGCGAGCACCCGCTCTCCCGGCGCGCACACAGGACACTCTCCTGTGCGCACGATACAGTAAAAAAATTTATTTAAATTAGGCCTGGCGGTAAAAAGAGGTGCTAGGGACACTAGCGCGTCCCTAGCGCCTCTTTTTGGACAGGAGCGGCGGCTGTCAGCGGGTTTGACAGCCGACGCTCAATTTTGCCGGCGTCGGTTCTTGAGCCCGCTGACAGCCACGGGCTCGGAAACCGGACGCCGGCAAAATTGAGCGTCCGGTTTTCGGCCCGACAGCCGCAGGCCCATTTTAAATTTTTTTCTTCTTTTTTTTTTTTTTTACCTTTTTTTACCCTTCGGGACCTCCGACTTAATATCGCTATGATATTAAGTGCCAGCAGAAACTAGTACCTGCGTTTGGGTAGGCGCTAATTTCTTAGATTAAAATGTGCGGCTTGGCTGCACATTTTACTTACTGTATCCCGCGCGCATACCTAATAGGGCCTTCAATATGCATTTGCATGTTGAGGACGCTATTAGATGCCGCGGGTTGGATGCACGTTTTCCTCCCCTTACTGAATAAGGGGTAAGGGAAAACGCGCGTCCAAGAGCAGGCTAACAGTGCTCCATTGGAGCGCACTGAACTGTATCAGCCAGATAGTAAATAACAGCAGTTAAACACCAAAATGGACCATCCAGTGTAATTATCTCTTGGTTCTGGACCACCTACTGGAAGGGTTGCAGCAGAGTCCCAGGGTCACAGCTTCTCTCCCGGATCTCAAACAGCTCTCACACATCAGATTAATAATAATGGGGGGGGGGGGGGGGGGTAGCGGGTTCACCGGCAGGGAGAACCCCCAGGGCCCTTTCTGCTGTGGTGGGGAACTCAGTCTCTTGGGCACTCACTCTCTCCTTAAGTCACTGAATGCTTGGTACTCAGAGGTAGAGATCGCTGGCTGCAATCCCTTCCAATAAGGCAGCATGGAGGCAGAGACAGTGTTCAACAAAAATAAACTTTACTGAAGTTTGAAAAATAGGATCCACGCCAGTGTGGAGAAAACCATAGAGAGTACTATGAAAATCACAACAAGAAAAACAAGAGAGTGTCTTTATCCATCCTGCACTTCCTTCTCCCTCTATCTGGTACCTCTGGTTCAGTGTCCACAAAACCCTCTCCAAAAAGGGTAAGGAAACAGTCCTGTCCCTGCAGCACGAGCCAGAGAGGAAAAGTCCCAAAATCCCCACTCTTGTTCTCCTCTGAGGAACAAAAATACCAAACTCCTCAAGAATGCTGTCTAATCAAAAAGCAGTCCTCAGAGTAATTACCACCCACTGTTAACTGGTCCTGGATAACAACCCTGAATCAGCTACAGCCCACAATTAAGTGGACATGGAAAATAACTTTTCCTCAAAAATCTCAACATCATCTTCCCCAACTCTGAATTACAAAAACTCTGTCTCCTTTGGCTTTGTCCACTGTGAAGCAGACAAACCTCACACCATCTGGCCAGTCCACCCGGGGGGTGGCAAAGACCTTTTGCTCTTGCTCACCCATCCTTATATGTGAGCCTAAAGCCCATCCCAGAAGGAGGAAGGAACTCCCCCTTCTGGTGGCTGCACCCAGGCCAAAATACAGTGAACCCTGACAGGCCTGGTTACTCCAATCTGCCCAGCAAGGTTTTTAGGATAGAAAGTGCCATTCTCTGTAGGTTATCCTCTTGCTTTCTGTTTAGAGTTGTAATTGACCCTCTGTACAAATTACCACCTCTGTGCATTTCTTGGAAGCACAATATAATCATTTCACTGTAGTTTTGGGTTGAACCATTACTCCCTGCTGCTTACCCCAGTTCTTTGTTTCTGACTTCTTGCCCATCAGGGATCCTCTGTGTTTATCCCATGCTTTTTTAAATTCTGCTACCCACTGAAATGGGCTGTTTAAAAACTGCCCATGCTCTGGGCAGTCAAAGTAAAGCAAGAAGTGCTACAATGTACATAATTCTACTCACAATCGGGCAGATTCAGTAAAGTCCGTGGGAGAGCGGACTTTACTGTATTTACAGTATTTAAATGAGGCCCGGTTGTAGAAACGGGAAAAAGGAGGCGCTAGGGACACTAGCGCGTCCCTAGCGCCTCCTTTTTGACAGGAGCGGCGGCTGTCAGCGGGTTTGACAGCCGACGCTCAATTTTGCCAGCGTCGGTTCTCGAGCCCGCTGACAGCCACGGGCTCGGAAACCGGACGCCAGCAAAATTGAGCGTCCAGTTTTCGACCCGACAGCCGCCGGCCAACTTCACATTTTTTTTTTATTTTTTACTTTTTACTTTTTTTACTCTTTGGGACCTCCAACTTAATATCGCCATTATATTAAGTCGGAGGGTGCACAGAAAAGCAGTTTTTACTGCTTTTCTGTGCACTTTCCTGGTGCCTGAAGAAAGTAAAATGTGTGGCTTGGCTGCATATTTTACTTTCTGAACCGCGCGCGAATACCTAATAGGGCGCTATTAGGTTCGGCGGGTTGGACGCACGTTTTCCGCCCCTTACTGAATAAGGGGTAAGGGAAAACGCGTGTCCACTGGCAGGTTAACAGTGCGTTCCGTCAGAGCGCACTGTACTGTATCGGCTCGATTGTTTGGATGTGCTCCCGCAGATGTAGTTAGGTCAGGGGAGGTAATACAGCGCATAAGTTTGGATTTTCAAAACTACGTGTGTTGTTGTGGTTGGAAGAAGTAGCCACCGAAAAAAAAGCAGGCACACCAGTGTGGGCAGTTTGATTATTGGCCTTGTAGCCCCTGTCTTAGTCAGCGCTGGGGCCAGGAGGCCCACAGACCATGCGAGGCCCTACCGTATGACCTCCCAGAGTCCCCACATGGGGGGGGGGGGGGGGGGGTAGATTCACTTTTCCAGGCCCTTAGGGTTTTTGTTTTCACACAGGGGCTCTTCCTACACATCAGTCCCGCAAAAGGTCATACAAACGCCACACAGACTCAAAGGCTGTTGTTCAAAAATAAAATCTTTATTGTTACTGATGGCAGGGAAAAACAAATTCCAAAACAGTTCATAATGAAAACACTCAGTCTCTTTCCAGATCACAAAGTCCACCAAAATAATAAGCTCTATGGGATAGGTACCTGGGTCCTCCTGGTACCTTTTTGGTGAAGCAGGTTATCCTCCTTTTCTCTTTCTCTTGCTCTCCATTGTCAGTCACAAGGGCTCCTTTCTTATATCTTTGTCAGTCAGTCCTTTCACCAGCTCCGTTTCTGAGGCAGTCTTTTCCTTCTTGTACCTTCATACTCAGAACTTCCAAAAGTACTTCTCAGCACTCACTGGAATCAGAGGACTCGGTTCGTCCTGGACTCTGTAACGTCTTCTTTCCTACAGGCACCCCCTCTGTTAAGAGAGAGAGTTCACTCCTCCAAGCCTTTTCCCTGTGGAGGGAAAATCCTCCACAAAGAGAAACGCTTGTGCCTTCGGTCCTGCGCTAAGGCTGACTCTCCACTTCCCTATTCTCCCCAGCTTCCCTCCTGCATCTCATGGGGCAAGTTTTTTTTTAAATTATCTCAAAGGGGTGAGTCATTCTCCTTAACACACCTACACCACACTGACCTGCCTACAGGCCACTCTGCGTGTGTGTGTGTGTGTGTGTGTGTGCATTCTAATTCTACACCACACCTGACACACACTGAGGGTGAGGGCACTCTGACCAGCTGAAGCCACTGCTGCTATGCATGTGAAGGGCAAAACTGCTTACAGGGGGCAGAATTTAAAATCCTGTTGCACCCCTTTACAGGGCAATTTTCAAAAGCTATTTCTGCCGGTAAATGGCTATTTATCCATGGAAATGGAATTTTTGAAAATTGCTCACCCTATGCAAAATTCCCAAAATCTCTTTTGCCCTAAATGCTGGTTTTGATTAGATTGTAAGCTCTTCTGAGAAGGGCTGCTTCTTGAGTGTTTTTGTACAGCGCCACGTACATCGAGTAGTGCTGTAGAAGTAGTTGCTGTAGTAGTGTGGCTCCTTCCTAAGACACCTTTAAAGTTAAAAATATGGCAGAAATCCAGACTCTGCCCCCAGAACATTTTTCCAGATGCGTGCATACATTTATGTGCATAATCGATGTGTGCATGCACATGGGTGAGTCAATTTTTTATTTAAATTTCCTTTGCGTTTAATACCTTAGGCAATGAATTAAAGCATAAAGAAATCATGGATTATGAGAACAAAACAAAAGAAGACAGATTGTAACACAATGCATGACAAGTCCACATGAAAAATGGGGATAGGGGTGAGGGGGTGAGAGGGAAACAGGAAATAATTTCAATCCAAGATAGCTATCACATATATAGCCAAGCCAAACAAAGCTTTATCAAATGAATTCCATCAGCCATACCCCTCCAAGACAACAAGAAAATTAATTCCCCACATTTGTATCGGCAAGAAACATTTCCAGATGTAAGGGATCAGAGAAAATAAATTTGTTCCCTGGGTTACATCTGATGTACTTGCATAGGAACTTCAAGAAAAAAGAAGCGCCCAAAGTGACAACCTGCTGGCTTAACTGGAAGAAAGATTTCCTCCTAAGCTGAGTCACCCCGGGCAAACCCGGGGTAATTTTCAAAGGTGCCAATCAAGCAGGTAAAGCATTATCATGGGCTACCCTTGCATAGAACAGTCCTTGGCCTCTATACAGAGCCTCCCAACTGCTGGAGGCTATAGTGGGAGGCACGCAGTGAGGGGGAATAACCTGGAGTGAGCAGGGAAAGACGTCTTTCCTCACTGGAAATAGGGAGCAATTCAAGTGCAAGTGCTGGCGTGAGTATCCATTAGCACAGATCTTAATTAGAAACCTTCCCAAAAGGTGCATTTGTGCTAGGCCGCCTATGTCCTCTTATGGTTCTCTACAATTGCCTTGATTTGAATTTCCGACGTGGTCATTCTGTTGTCCTAGAGACAGACCTTTAAAAACCTGGGGCGGCCTAGTGGCTTTTGGCCCTGTGCATCCATACAAGTTATTCTCCCATCACGTGATAGCGTCCCGATGCGTCTGAGTCGTAGCTGACTTTCAGGAAACTAGCACGGCTTGCAATTTTTCAGGCAAGCCGCGTTAGTTTGTTTCCATGAAATTGCCGAGTAACGAGCTGTTCTGCGTACCTTTGCGAAGCAGCTCATTACAATTTGGGCGAGATTTGGGGCAAAACAATGTGCACGATTGAAAAAAAACAAACCGCCAGTTATCGCTACTCCAAGGAGTTTACCGCACAGTAACCGCCTAATAAATTTCCCCTTTAGATTGTGAGCTCTCTTGGGATAGAGAAATACCTGTCGCACCTGAATATAATCTGCTTCGAAGTGTCACGAAAGGGCGAATATAACTTTTTAAAAACATCTACAGTAGCCGAAATGTTAAGTATTAATTTATGTATTTAGAATCATTTATATTCTGCCTACATCACTGACCTCCAATGCTAGAGATCAGTGATGTAGCACCAGCTTCTTCCCCAGAGGCTCTCATCAGCTCTGTTTCAGCCAATGAGATACTTTTCAATTTCAATAAATTTTCAACAAGTAGGATCTTGGGCGCCTCCTACAGCTGTTGCGATCCTGCCCGCACCTTCATGCGGCCAGTTGGGCCGCTGACGCTGCTGCCTCCGCGGCAGTCCTGCTGCGGTGTCCGGGTCCCTCCCGGGCTGCCTCCTACTCCACTCAGCGAGGCCGACCTGCCGCGGGCCCTCCCTCGCGGTCAGGCCCCCCGCTGCTGCTTCTGGGCCTCCCCAACTCTCTCAGCCTTCCCGGGGTCCTCGGCCGGCAGGGAGGGCGTCCCTGCCGGTGCCTGCAGCCCTTGGTTCCCCCTGCAGCCAGCTTACCTCACTCCTGCTTCAGTCTTCGCGGCTGGGAGCCGCTAAAGCAGCCTGCCATCTCTCCAGCTTCAGTGCAGGGCTGCTCCGCTGCCTGCCTGTCTTCCTTGGATTCTCCACGTGGCCGGGAGGACGCCACCAGCTTCCAGCCTGTCTCTCCAGCTTCCTAGGGCGCGGGCGCGCGCCTCTCTACTCCTCTTCTAGGGCCAGCCAGGTGTGGCCCCTGCTGACCCCTCCCTGGGCGTTGTCTACCTCAGCTCTACTAAAGGGCTCAGCGTTCAGTCTGTCTTTGCCTTCGCAAGGAGTTGGTCACTCCTGAGATCCTCGTTCCAGGAGCTGCCTTGAGTTCCAGCCTTCTGCAAGGTCCAGTGTTACTCGTTCTCTGTTGGAGCTTCTCGTCTCATCTGATGTTTACCTGCTGTTCCAGTCCCGATGTCTGCTTGATGTACCAGCCCTGATGTTTGCCTGTCCATGTTCCTGCCTTTGGCCTGTCTTCCAATCCGATCCCGTGTTCCAGTCCAGTTGATGCCTTGCCGTGCCTTTGGCTGCCGGTGTGCAGCATACTCTGCTTCAGGCTGCTGGTGTGCAGCAATCCCTGCTTCAGGCTGCCGGTGTGCAGCAATCCCTGCTTCAGGCTGCCGGTGTGCAGCATACTCTGCTTCAGGCTGCTGGTGTGCAGCAATCCCTGCTTCAGGCTGCCGGTGTACAGCAAACCCTGCTATAGACTGCCTGTACTGCAGCTACCTGCCTTACCCTGTTCCTGAACCTCCTGAAAGCTAGCACCTCGTTCCTGTTCTTCAAGATGTCCTGGTGCCTCGCGGCAAGCCATGTCGTGGTCCGTGACCAGCCCCATGGGCGGGCTGAGTAGGGCGCTTCGTGATGCAAGCCTTGCACCTCGTTCCTGAATCTGTGAGAAAGCCTTACCCTATTCCTGAACTCTCTGAAAGCCTGGTATCCTGCAGCAACCTCTGTCGTGGTCCGTGACCAGCCCCATGGGCAGGCTGTGTAGGGCGCTCCATGTTGCCAGTCTCGTACCTCGTCCTAGAGTCTCCTGTATGCATCATACCTAGTTCCTGACTCCACGTCTACACTTCCAGTACCTTGTCTCTGAGTCCTCGTCTACACTTCCAGTACCTTGCTTCTGAGTCTATGTCAGCACGTCCAGTACCTTGCTTCTGAGTCTACGTCAGCACGTCCAGTACCTTGTCTCTGAGTCCTCGTCTACACTTCCAGTACCTTGCTTCTGAGTCTATGTCAGCACGTCCAGTACCTTGCTTCTGAGTCTACGTCAGCACGTCCAGTACCTTGTCTCTGAGTCCTCGTCTACACTTCCAGTACCTTGCTTCTGAGTCTATGTCAGCACGTCCAGTACCTTGCTTCTGAGTCTACGTCAGCACGTCCAGTACCTTGTCTCTGAGTCCTCGTCTACACTTCCAGTACCTTGCTTCTGAGTCTATGTCAGCACGTCCAGTACCTTGCTTCTGAGTCTACGTCAGCACGTCCAGTACCTTGTCTCTGAGTCCTCGTCTACACTTCCAGTACCTTGCTTCTGAGTCTACGTCTGCACTTCCAGTACCTTGTTTCTGAGTCTCGTCTGCATCCATGTTCCAGTCCTCGCTGCCCTGGCCTCCATCCGGCCTGCCGCTTCGTGCCGTACCCTGCGGCAGGTCCGAAATGGCTGGGAACGGTCGGAGGACTGTTCACAAGACCAACATAGCGTTGTTGGGTCTTCCGAAGCGTGCAGGCTCGGAGGAGGGCCTGTCTTCCAGTCTTCACTCCAGCTTGCTACCATCTAGCCCATGCTCGGGCATGCCACGCCTCCCGCGGCACCTCTTCAGACTCTCTGGCGTCGAGCCGCGGCCCAAGGGCACACACATCTCCCAGGAGTGGGATCGCTCTCCGAGCGCTCCGCAACAACAGCATAACTGCATTTAATAATGTGAAAATACATTGATAATTTATGCTTTTCTTTAGAGAGAGAGAGAGAGAGAGTGAGAAAGCCAAGGGACGGGAGATCTTTGAAGTTACTGCTCTGTCAGGCAGGGCACCTCTCAGCACTGGAGTAAGCAGGGCAGTGGCCAGGGTCCCAAGGGCCACATGGGGCCCACCAGCCCATAACCCAGGCCTCTCGTATATTCCTGGAAACTCAGGGCCTAGTCTGCAACTTCCTTCCCAAGGTCAGGGCTAGGCATCCCGGCTCTGGTGCCAACATACCTTTTGAGCAAAGAGGGCAAGATGGAAAGGTGTGAAAAACAAGGAAAGGAGGGAGCATAATGGGAGAGCCTGGGCCCAAGAAACCTGAAGAGTCAGAGAAATGAGGGGAAACAAAAGAGAGAGTTCAATGCAGCCCACCCCAACCCTCAGAGAAAATATAAGACCAGTAAATCAGATGAAACAACTGAAAGCTTTTATTGCATCAAGAAGTTTGGGACAGAGTTTGCAATTGTGAGCAATAAAAGCCAAAACACAATACAGATAAAAGGATATTCCCAATAAGTCTTATTTGCTAAGGTTTTTCAAGCATTCCCTCTGGTTTGTGGGAAAAACAAAAAAAAGAAAAAAACATAGTCAATCAGGCCCTAAGTCAAAAAAGCATTAATGAATCTTGGCCTTTTTATACATAGCCCAAGAAACCATGGCAATGAGCATTTATTGGACTAAAATGGCAAAGCTATCAAATATAGTCCAAGCACCCTGTGGACAAGATGCTCACAGTGCCTACGCCACTCCAGCTGAGGCCTCAGGCCTGATGCAGGAGCAGAGTAAAGAGCATTCCAAAGATCTGTAATCCATCGGTTTCGGGCAGGCAGGATCACAGCACTGGACAACATCAGCATTTCTCTGTTGATTCTCCGTAAGGTGGCATCAGGCCTAATAAGCACAGCATCTCAGGGAAGGACATCATTGGCCAGACTCAGGAACAGTGAAGGAAGACTTCCAGACTAGCAAGTGGAAGGAGAGTAAGCCTGGGATGCCAGAACTGGTGGGCATTCACCTCAGGTGGCGCGGCCAAGGAGAAACTGAATGGAGGCGCGCCTGCATGGCAAGGCGCTCAGAGAACAAGAACCCCAATCGAGGCAGGAGACATGGGAGATGACACCTTTGGTGCAGACCACTTCCCCAATCAACGGTTTTATGGGAGGGCCGCACACTCTGAAGAGCGTCACGGCGTGCCAAAAAACGTATAGACAGCACCCCCAGCACTTGAGTCCATCCATCCCTGAACAATCTGGTTGTTATCCTGTGGACCCCTGAGGCAGCCTGGCAGGGACCAGGCTCACAGATGGTCTTTGAGCAGCGTGCTTCGCCCTTCTCACAGCCATCATCCTCATTGGTAAGATTTCTCCAAGCCAGGCTTCTTTCACGCACAGGGCCTTCGGCCAGGGCTCGGCTGGCAGGGCATTTCCCCCCCCTGGCGCACACGATCTTCAGCCAGTGGCCCGTGGCAGGGAATCTCCTCCCGGGTGTAATACAGTATGAGAGCTCAGTTGTTGTGCAGGACAGCAGAGGGGTTTCTGCGTCCCAGAGAGTGGGGAGAGGAAGCTTCCCCTGGAAGCGGCATCTTTACAGGTTTGCAAGGAAAACAGAGGGTAGATCCGGTGCTTTCCTTCCCCACTCTCTACTCCTTAACATGGACATTTCCTTCATGAGGAGCTCAGGAGAACATAGAGAGCCTTCTGAGCTGCAAAAGCAGGGCTGCCCATTGCCTCTTCTCTCCTGTTTTGTGTTGCAGAAGAATCCTGTGGTCTTCCTAACCTGCTGCATGTCCTGTCTTCTTTGATACCAAATTGCCATGGGCCAGCAGGCAGCAGCAGTAGTAAGCTGATTGCCCCATGGCGCCCAGGATCTTCAGTTAGTATCAGTGTGGGAGAGACCAAAACCACTACTCTCAGAAATCCTTCCAACATAAAAAGGGAATTGTGACAAAAACACAAAGTTATAACTAAATAATATTCCAAAGCGTCCCAAGCTAGCACAATTGTGGTAGCTGATAAGATGAAAAGACAAACTAAGCATCAGAATCATTCAGGGAGCAGCTATAAATCTGCCTGCAATTCCCTCTGTAGTCAATCATTTACCCTGTAGATGGTGCATACTTTTTCTTATTTTTCTTTAAATGTGTGCATGCTGATGTATTAAAAAGCCTTACAGGTGATAGTAGCCCCCATATCAAAATTCTTCTGAAATCTCCAAAATAATCTGTTCCCAAAGTGGAACCCCAATTCCCGACATTTGCAGAAATATTGGCCAACGTCAAGACTTGGGGTTTCCATTTTGAGAACATAGGCAATGTAGCCGAGACGGGAATGATTCCAAAACTGCGTTTTTATTTTCACTCTGCCTTCTTTCTATTACAACGTTGTTAGACTCTGTTTTCAAAGGGAACTTTTTCCCTTTGAAAATTGATGTAAAGTCTGTGGGTAGAAAGTAGCCACAGGTAGATTTTACACTTCTGTGCAAAATTTGAAAGTTGCCCTCATTATCCTTATATTGCTCCAACAACTACTGTTGCTTACGTTCTCCAGATCTCTGGCTACTGCGGTCATGACTTTGCTTGTTCATGTTGCTTGCAAGATCCTCCTTATCCTTCCAGCCACCATCCCTCTTAAGCCTACGAGTCTCCCCCATCCCACCCCGCCAGATAAATTATTCTTTTTTAAGTATGAGCAAGCTGTATAAGCTGATATCCTTTTGAAGCCTGCAACAGCTGAAATGAATGTTTACATTTGCAGCCAAACAGCCCTGCTTGATGTTACACTGCTGAGGGTCAGTGATGTGGCGCCAGTTTCTTCCCCAGAGGCTCCTGCCAGCTCTGCTTCATTCAGTGCAATACTTTTTTTTTTATTTCATAAAATAATTCAACAAGGGAATCCTGGGAGCCTCCTGCAGCATGTCAGTGGTATGAATGGATGCACGCCTGATGCAAAATTGCATTTAATGCTGTGAAAAGACATTTATATATTATTCTTCCCTGTAATTGCCTATACTATACTATACTTTACCATGTGCAATTTGTACTTTGTTCTATTGTTCTATGTAAAGCCCCTCCCCCCCCCCTTTTTTTTTGGACATTTCACTGTTTTTTTGTAAACCAGGGTGATTTGTATTTCATACAAGAACCTCGGTATATAAAAATTATAAATAAATAAATAAATAAATTTGTATTTAAAACATGTTCATTCTGTTGTCTTACAGGCCGATACAGCTCCGGTGGAGCGCACTGTTAACCCGCGATTGGACACGCGTTTTTGACGCACTAGCTTTACCCCTTATTCAGTAAGGGGTAATAGCGCGTCGAAAACGCACGTCCAACCCCCCCCCCCCCCGAACCTAATAGCGCCCACAACATGCAAATGCATGTTGATGGGCCTATTAGGTATTCCCGCGCGATTCAGAAAGCAAAATGTGCAGCCAAGCCGCACATTTTACTTTCAGAAATTAGCGCCAACCCAAAGGTAGGCGTTAATTTCTCCGGGCACCGGGAAAGTGCACAGAAAAGCAGTAAAAACTACTTTTCTGTGCACCCTCCGACTTAATATCATGGCGATATTAAGTTGGAGGGCCCGAAAGTTAAAAAAAAGTTAAAAAAAAAAAAAACATTGAAATCGGCCCGCGGCTCGCGGACGCTCAATTTTGCCGGCATCCGTATTCCAAAACCCGTGGCTGTCAGCGGGTTTGAGAACAGACACCGGCAAAATTGAACGTCGGCTGTCAAACCCTCTTTTTGCCGCGGGCCCTCATTTAAATACAGAATCGAGCGCACAGGAGAGTGGCCTGTGCGAGCGCCGGGAGAGCGGGTGTTCGCCCGCTCTCCCACGACTTTTACTGTATCAGCCCGATTGAGACACAGTGGGGTCCACATTCAAAAGGGTTTTGTCTGGGCAAGTTGGGGACCACCCAGTCTGGGGTTTTAAAAGTTCCACCTCTCACAGCAGATACATTTTAGCTGAGTAGGTCGTTAACTTACCTGGTTATAAAGAGGCAGCGTGAGGCTTGTTCAACTTAGTTTGGGTAGCACTGAATTTCAGCTAGGTAAGGCTGGCCATGGTGGAAGCAGATCTAAAGCTATCCAGGTAACTTAAAAATGAACTGGGTATATTCAGCAGGACTTGTTTGCTGTTGAACATCCCCTGCCCTAGCGTAAGTTTAAAAACACAATTGTTGCAGCCAGCAATTGCCCAATTTACCCTCTCTCCCCCCAAGGTAAAAAATATGTGCCCCAGGCTATAGCAGCTAAAAACACCCCAAGTGCCCTGCCAACAAGGTTTTTTTTTCTAAACCAGCAGCAGCTCGATACTCCTGGCCTGCTGGCAAGTTTCTTTCTTAAATGTTGTGCTCAGAAGCCCGTTCCCTCCTCCCCTTCTTAAAATAGTCTGACGTCATTCTACTCCCCTCCCAAACCCTCAAAAGCCTCCCTGCACCCCAGACGGAGGAAAATAGGCTCTTTCCTCTTTCCACGGGGTAAAAATCTCTAAGTGCCAATATAGCTGAAAAGTACTGGCACTCCGATATTGATTTCCGTAAGGGTTTTGGTATCGGAGGGAAATTCTTTGTGATTCTATTAGATCTGTCAGCTGCATTTGACACTTTAAATCACACCATTCTGTGGGCTTGGTTAGCAGAACTGGATATTGCGTCTGCTGTGTTTTATCCTGGTTCAAGTCATATGTAGCCAGTCTTGAGTCAGCAGATAGTGCTTGCTAATACTGCATCATCCACGTTTCTTCTACCCACCAAGCTTCTGCGAGGCCCTGCATCGCCAGCCGTACTTATTAACCTTTACCTCTGCTAAATCTGTAGGCTGCCAGCTGAACTGGAAGTCAGCTATTGGCTCTATACCAACGATATCCAGTTTGGTTTTTTTTTGTTTCGGTTACATCACCAGTTGACAGTGCACTACTGCGACTGAGCTTTCAGTGTCTGCATGACCATCGATAGAATGGTCAGGAATATGGATAAAACAGAACTAATGTGCCTAGCCAGATCCTTACCTACTAATTTGCCACCTTTTCTAAAAGTGAATGGTGTAAAAGCTCCAATTTCATTTAACGCTAAGAACTTAGGGGTTGTTATTGATTCTCTCCTTTCATTTCATCTCAATTTGCATCAGCCAACATAGTCAACTGATCTCCAACTACACCTTGGTTATCCATTCTATTGTTTTACATATGTAAATTAATAACCTATCCTTTCTCTTCCTTCTCATCCAAGTTCTTATCACCCTGTTATATGTAACTGCCTTTTCAGCACCTTGTTATAGTTATGTTTACTATGCACCCCTGTTTTATGTGAACCAGCATGATGTGACTGCTGTCTCGAATGCCGGTATATAAAAATTTGAAATAAATAAATAAATAAATAAATTTTAGATAAGTGGTAAAAAAAAAAAAAAAAAAAACAACCTCATGTTTTAATGTTGCATTTACTACGCAAATTAAAAACATTTCTTGCTGAGGACAATTTTCACACCATCTTTCATGCTCTCATTTTGACTGGTTTAGACTATGTAATGTGTTTCATCTCGGGCTCCCTGCTACTATGTTAAAAGCTTTCCAGGCAGTCCAAAAATACAGCTGCTTGGATTCTGACTGGCACTTCCCTGAGGGAATACATCCTTCCAGCTTTGATTAGGTTGCATCGGCTGTTGATGACAGCATGAATAAAATTTAAAAAGTCTTATCACGGATTCATAATGTAACCCAGGGGTTGAAATATGAAAATAAGGGGGTAAAGAATATTTATTTTTTACCGACCTGACTCCTGGGGCTGTAAGATAGCGCTGCTGGGATGTGGCATGCTTTTCCATTTCTCTCACTGAGTAATGTTACCGCATGGGGGGAGGGGGTGTTATGACCCAAACTGGAGAAGACCCTAGAGCAGTGGTGGCGAACCTATGGCACGCGTGCCAGAGGGGGCACTCAGAGCCCTCTCTGGGGGCACGCGTGCCGTCGCTAGGGTTGCCAACCGTCCGGATTTTCTCCGGACAGTACAGCTGCCTAGCTCCATGGCTGCCTGCTGTCCGCGCCAGCGGCGGTAACTGCGCCGCCGTCGCCGGTTTTCCGACCATCTGCGCCTGCGCAGCCGTCTCCTTCTCCTCCTGCGCCTCCGACGGCGGCGGACGTTGCCGGGCTGCTGTCTGGCTCGTCTTCCCTGGTGTTGGTGGCCACAGGTGGCCAGAATCTGGGCACTCCCCCAGCGCCTGCCCCTTTTGCTCTTCGGGTAGGCGGTGCAGATTCCTGCGCTCTCCATTTTCTGATATTTAAAGCCCCCGGCGTCGGGGCAAAAATTGTTGAATTGAATTTGTTGTAAATCGCTCATCTTCTTGTTAGCTTCCTGCCAGCCAGTGCCCACTTTCGGAAAGTCTTGGCAAATTAGTGCGGATATTTCAGGAGCTGCAAGTCTCTTCGTTTTTCCAGTAATTTAAGGTCACACTAAAGTTGTGCTGCCTTTTTATGTATATAATGTCCCTTGGGGGGAGGGGGGGGAATCTAAAGTTGAAAACTGGCCTGAAAAGTGGTCACCCCTTTCCTAAAACGTGATCAGCCAGTTAAACTAGCTTGCGAGGAGTTCCAATCGTGTATTTAAAAAAAAAAAAAAAAAAAGTGATGTTCTCTGTTTTTTAGGTTTTTAAATGCTCATGCAATGTTTTTCTGTCGTCAGCACAAATTTAATAATGGCAGGATTGTAGCAAAAGCATTGGAGCAGTAGCTGTCCAGTTTACCGCTCAGCAGGAACTCCTCCTCCCCTCGATAGTCTCAGTCACAACTGAGGAGACCTTGCTCCCTGAGCGTGTTTAAATACCGGTTGGCCCCCCCGCGCTTACGCACCTGCCGTTGCTATAGCGACGGCCAATCGGTGAGCTGCTACGCCTGTCAGCGCTCGCAGAACGTGCTGTTGGTATCTTACGTTGAGGCGCGCGGCCGGGCGGACTATTTTTGAGGCCTTGTTGGTTGGCGCTGTCGCAGTTTGAATGCTGGCCTCGATTAGGAAGAGCTTATGGTAGTTCGTGGCGGAACTAAACGAAAACCTCAGTATTCAGGTTAAATTGCCGTGTTGGCACTTTGCAATAAATAAGTGGGTTTTGGGTTGCAGTTTGGGCACTCTGTCTCTAAAAGGTTCGCCATCACTGCCCTAGACCAGTGGTCCCCAACCCTGTCCTGGGGGCCCACCAGCCAGTCGGGTTTTCAGGATATCCACAATGAATATGCATGAGAGAAAACATGCAAATTTTCTCTCATGCATATTCATTGTGGATATCCTGAAAACCTGACTGGCTGGTGGGCCCCCAGGACAGGGTTGGGGACCACTGTCCTAGAGCTATGTGACAAGTTTCTTTAAGTGCAATGACAAGCTGCATAAAAAAATAAAATAAAAACAGCAGTATGCTGTTATCAGTGCTGGCAGAAAATGAAAAACTCCCGGAGACACACAAAGACTTCAAGGGAGGTGTGCAGGCAACTGCAACAGCTCTTTCCCCTTCCCTGCAGCTAAGAAGTGGGGAGCAGGACTGAAGAGAGTGACCTGTGAGAGGGGAGGAGCAGGGCTGCAGATTTTACTTTCAGTTTGCAAAGACAGCACAGCTAATGTTAGGGCAATGGGAATTCCATGCTAATGTTATGCAAGTTGGCAGCCCACACCATTTTGTGAGAGTTCAGCACCAGAAGAAAGTTGTGGTCAGAGAGGCAAGCAGACCTGTTATTGCAGAGCTCTGCCACAGGGCCTGTTTTTGGTGTCCAACAGCAGCAAACACAGAGGGAATTCATCTAAACACACTCACGTTTGAATGAGGAGGGATGTATGAACTATATCAGACAGTGAAAAATTTAAATTGTTTTAATTCTAGTCCTTTTAGGTAGGAGTTAGAATAGAATAGATCAGATCGATTCAATTTAAATACAGCCAAACTGCGGGATTTTCTTGGCTTGAGTTAGAATTGTTGAATGGAGTCATTGAATACAGAAGAAATAAGTACAAAAAGAATCATTCTTTGGTACAATTTTCACTCTTTATGGGACAATGCCTATAAACTCTCTGTGCTCCTGCAGTTCTGCAGTGCTTTTGTTTAAGCCTGCTTGGATATTGAAAGGAGACAGAGAGATAATTCACCAAAAGAGTGTGAAAGAAGAAATTTTGAGCAGGTTACTGATATCATTAACTATCTTATCTGAGAAACTGAGGCGTCACTATTTAAATTAAAACAGGAGTTGGTATAGGGGAACAGTGAAAGGGAAAGTTTCCCCACATAATTTCTGTAAAAGCTGTACAGACTGTGAGACACTCTTTGGATTTAGAGGATATATATTGTTAATAACAGTCTGTGGAAGTGATTTAAGAAGCCTGTATTCTGCAGAATCATTCTATTTTTTAATAAAATAGTTGGTACCAGGAATTTGAATAAGTGAACTCCTGAATTGGCACAGAGTCAAAGTAGTGCAAGTACAAACACAAGAAGACCATCCAGGAACTGCATAGTGATCAAGTATGATAAGAGAAGAGAATGTGTGTGAGTATGAGAAATTTCGGAGAGGAAAGAGACATCCCATATTCCCTCTGTGCTGCGTTCGTGCCTGTTCTTGCCCTCGCTCCACCCTCTCAATGAGATGGATTTGTATACAATGAAAGCAGTGCATACAGATCTATCTCGTGCATATTCATTGTGAATATCCTGGAAACTTGACTGATTAGGTGTGCCCCAGAGACTGGGTTGATGAGAAGTACTGTTTTAGCTTATAATTGAAATTGGTCTAGGTCAGTGGTTCCCAAACCTGTCCTGGGGGACCCCTTAGCCAGTCAGATTTTCAGGTTATCCCCAATGAATATGCATGAGATAAATTTGCATGCAATGGAGGCAGTACATGTAAATCTATCTCATGCATATTCATTGTAGATATCCTGAAAACCTGACTACCTTTCACTGTATGGGTGGGCGAGCTGTTACGAAAAAGGAAGAGTAGCGATTTTATGTGTTTTGTTATATACAATATCCATCTTTATTATTATGGCCATTTTACTTTTTTCTCCACCTACATTGGTAGATATGTGGACTCTACATTATTTTTGAATAAATAAATAAATAAATAGATAAATACTTCACTTCATTGGATATATGGAGTTATGCCCACAGTGTTCTTTACGTTTATATTTAATCTATGCCTTTTACTATGAGTGAGGATGAGAAAAGATGCAATTGTTATGTTATGTTCACAGCAAAAAGACCTGTATTCAAGTCAGTTAACAAAGCACCGAATCTAATCTCTCAATGAGTAATTTGCTATATTTGTGTGTCACGAAATGAAACTTCAGGGAGGACGACTCAGAACTAATCTCAGGAAATATTTCTTCACAGAGAGTATGGTGGACACTGGGAATGCCCTTCTGGAGGAAGTGGTGAAGACAAAAACAGTGAAAGATTTCAAAAGGGCATGGGATAAACACTGTGGATCCCTAAAGGCAAGGGGGAGGGGAATGAAGTAAGAGCCATGGGGGTAACTTGCTGGTGTGGTGGATACTACCCTTAACAAATAAGCCTTTGCAAGGGGATAACTTACTGGTATGGCAGATACTACCCTTAACCAATAAGCCTTCATACTGTTGATGCAGCGCCATCATTGCTCGCTGCTTCAATGGCAGGGGGAAAAGAGGAAAATAGGAATTGGATTCAGACAGCAAGCAACAAGGACATTGAAATGGGAAAACAATAAGCATGGGGTAACTTGCTTGATGCGGCGGTTACTACCCTTAATCAAAAAGTCTGATCCTACACTTCTGATGCTACTCCAATATTGCTCGGTGTGTCAACTGCAGGGGGTGAAAGGAAATTGGACTCAAGTAGAAACCAACAAGAACCCTGACCTTGGCGGTCTGAATAACTGATAAGTATGGGAAACTGATAACTATGGGAGCTTGCTGGGCAGACTAAATGGGCCACTTTCCCACACACAGGCATACATGTTCTCTCTCACACTCTCCCTCACAAAAGCACATATGCTCTCACTCTCTTACACACATGCTCTCTCACTCTCCCACACACATGTACACATGCCCTCTCACTTTCCAATACACAAGCACATATGCTCTCTCACTTTCCCACACACACAAGCACACATGCTGTCTCTCACTCTCCTATATATAAACACACCTGCTCTTACTCTCCCACACACATGCTCTCTCACGTTCCCACACATAAGCACACATGCTCTTACTCTCCCATACATAAGGACACATGCTCTCTCACTCTCCCACACATATGCCCTCTCACTTTCCCACATACAAGCACTCATTTTCTCTCACACTCCCGCAAACATGCACATATGCTCTCTCACTTTCCCACACACAAGCACACATGTTCTCTCTCACACTCTCCCACATACAAGCACACATGCTCTCACTCTCCCACATACATGCACACATGCTCTCTCTCCACACAAAAGCATATATGTTCTCACTCTCCCACACACATGCTCTCACTCTCCCACAACCATGCACATATGCTCTCTCACTTTCTCACACACAAGCATACATGCTCTCTCTCACTCTCATGCTCCCACACACAAGCACATACTCTCTTTCACTCACTTCCTCCTTTACTTAGCAGGCAGCAGGAGCAGTCTCCTTCTTCAGCCCCATGGCCAAGAGAATGACTTCTGGCCACAAGGCATTGGACTACTTCTGGCAGGGCGCGCTCCTCTTCCTCCTCCTTAGCAGCGCAGCCCAGCTGAAATCAATGGCATGGTAAGTGGCATTAGTAAGTGGAAAAGCAGCACAGCCCCAACAGAATCAGCAGCATTGCCAGCAGGGCCACTGCTTTTCCACTTACTAAGGCTGCGTCAACCACACCATTGATTTCGATGGGACCTCACTTCTCTCCTCGGCACACGGCAGTGGTAGCGAGGGAGGGGGCGTGACTGGGTGAGGGCGTTGAGACGAGTGGGGGGGGGGGTGCAGGCGCAAGGCAGAAGGTGCCTAGGATGTCTAGTACGCTTGCACCTGCCCTGCTTGCTTTTGTGCACATAAATCATGAGGTGGGAGAGGGAAGAGAAGAGCCTAGGAGATGGTGAATGCAGGAAAGGAAGTGAGACAACATTCAAGTCCCTGCAGGGCTGTTGTCTCCTTCCTTCCTTCCTAGGCTTTGCAGGTAGCTTCCTTCCCTAAAAAAGGATTCCCCTTGTCACTGCTTTTTTTTAGTTTTAGGAAACCTGGGCAGGCAATATTTTGAATGTAGGAAGGAAGGTGAGGCTGAAATTTGAAACTATTTGAAGAATGGAAGAGAAGGAGAGCATAGCCCCATTTTGGGGGGAGGGCATGCATTTTAAACATTTTTAATAGAATGATAAAGTGTAAAGGAGAATTTATGAGCATAAATCACATTTTGTGAGCATAAACCCAGAGTTCAGGTCCACATCATCAGAACCTCTGATTAGCTCCACATTAACACTAGCACCAGAAACGTTTCTCCACAGCTGATTAGGATTAACATTTCCAGCGTGAACAGAACATGAAATAAGCCAGAGCATTTCTCTTTACTGGGGAATAATAACTAATGGATCATTAGCATGGGATTTGCATGAAAGGGCGCTAACCTGTACCACATTGTTGTGTTCTCATTTTTTTGTACACAAAACTCCTTGCTGCATCAGCAGTAAAGTTTGCATACAAAAAATGTGCACATGACTGTGAATTAATTTGTGCGCTCTGGCAAGCGAACCTTATTAAGAACATAAGAAGTTGTCATACTGGATTAGACCGAGGGTCATCAAACCCAGCATCCTGTTTTCAACAGTGGCCAATCCAAAACGCAAATACCTGGCAAGTAGCCAAACATTAAATAAACCCCATGCTAATAATGCCAGTAATAAGCATTGGCTATTCCCTAAGTCAGCTTGATTAATAGCAGTTTATGGACTTCTCCTCCAGGAACTTATCCAAATCTTTTTTAACCCCAACTAAGCTAACTGCCTTTACCACATCCTCTGGCAATGAATTCCAGAGCTTAATTGTGCGTTGAATAAAAAATAATTTTCTCAATTTGTTTCAAATATGTTACTTGCTTACTTCATGGAGTGCCCCCTAATCCTTGTATTATCTGAAAGATAAATAACCAATTCACATTTACTCATTCTAGTCCTCTCATGATTTTAAAGACCGCTATCATATCCCCCTTCAACTGTCTCTTCTCCAAATTGAACAGCCCTAACCTCTTTAGTCTTTCCTCATAGGGGAGTTGTTCCATCCCCTTTATCATTTTGGTTGCCCTTCTCTGTACCTTCTCCATCGCAATTATATCTTTTTGAGATTCGGCAACCAGAATTACTCACAGTACTCAAGGTGCAGTCTCACCATGGAGCGATATAGAGGCATTATGACATTCTCTGATTTATTCACCATTCCCTTCCTAATAATTCCTAACATTCTATTTGCTTTTTTGACTGTCACAGCACACTGGGCCAACGATTTCAATGTATTGTCCACCATGAGGACTAAATCTTTTTCCTGGATGGTAACTCCTAATATTACATTGAACCCATATTGAGCGGGATTATGATTGCAAGAACGCAACAGGGTAAAACTAACCAGGCTCAAAATAGTCTAATCCCAGGTCCTGTTTCTTTTTAGTGGGTAAACAGTCAGGGGCAGCTCAAGGCAATCTGCTGCCTGAGGCAAAGGATGAGCTAGCATCCCCTTGCCCCGCCCCCCTCCTCTGCATCCCCACACATGTTCTCTCAACCCCCCACCCAGGCTCACAATCTCTCTCTCACACACACACACACCGCTCTACAACACACACACACACACACACACACACACACCACTCTACACACCCTCACTCTCACTCCATTCGTGGCATGCCAGGGCCTTCCTCTTTGTGCAGAAAATGGCAAAGATGGAGACCCCGACTCCGCAGGTGTTAGCACTGCCCGTGCCATCGGACCGCGGGCGCATCCTCTTACCCGCGGCCCAGCTGTCCAGTCTCCCTTGGGGGCCCTTGCTACAGCAGCAAACTGCTGTCGCCGTTTCCCGGTGGGTCGGGCCTTCCCTCGACCGCATGGTGCCTCCAACGCCGCCAACTCCAATCCTCCCGGGCGTCCCCTAGCTCGCGCATGCATTAGGACTGTGCCCCTTAAAGGGGCCACTGCAGGAAAACCAGGCCCGGCTCCTAGCTGATGTCAGGACCCTTGACCTTCTTAAGGGAGCTTCCCTGGTCATTCTATGACTTGGCAACGAGTCTGCCTTGCTTTGGTAGGGGTCTTCTGTGCTTCGTTGGTGACTTCCTGTTCCGGTTCCTGCCTTCTGAGTCCTGATCCTGCCTTCCGAGTCCTGCTCCTGCTCCCATCCTTTGTTCCTGCAGACGGATCTTCTGGCTTCTGACCTTGGACTGGCTTTCGGTGACTCCTCTGGCTTCGACCTCGGACTGGCTATCGGCGAACCTCGGGCTTCTGATCTTGGACTGACTTTGGATGATTCTCCTGGCTGCCTGCCCAACCATCATCACAGGGGTCCACCTAAGACCAACTGGCCCCCGCACCCAAAGGCTCAACCCGCGGGGAACAGGGTTGGTATTGGCGAAGCTCCAGCCAGCCCCTGCAGCAGCCCGGCCTCACCTCCCGACGGTGGAGACTGCAGGGGGTAGCCCTCTCAAGTTGCGCCAACTCCACTTCGGGCAAGGGATCCACATTCTCATCAGTGAACCTAACAGCGAGGGGGTGGAATTCTGCGCCAATTCTGTGCTTCGCAGAAGTGCAGACTTTCCCCAGGACTATCCAGCGGAGACCCGCAGGTCCTTTATTGTTTTAGTGGCAGGGTGAGGCGGCCGCCAGAAGAGTTTGGAGGGGGGGGCAGTTTTTGACGCCCGAGGCAGGTGTAACTTGCGCGAACTTCCAGCACAGCCGCTGTGCCGGAGGCCTCGGGACCGCCCCCAGACCGTCTCCCGCCCCTGGCTCCGCCCCAGCCCGCCCATTTTTAAAGCCCGGGACATACGCGCGTCCTGGGGCTTGCGTGCAAAAATAGGCTCGGCGCGCGCAGGGGTAGGTTTTTGTGTATGAACCTGCTAGGGAGTTAACATTCTGTTAGGAATCTGCTCCTGTGGTAGGAGGAGTTAGCGATCTTGATATGAGCGAGCTCCTCTGGAGGGAGGAGCTAGCTATCTGTTATGGTTAAACTCCTATGAAGGGGAGGAGTGAGTAAGCTGGTTGTGAATGACACCTCAAGAGGGAGGAGTTAACAATCTGTTATGAATCTCCGTACGGAGTTAGCAATCTGTTATAATCTATTCCTGAGGAAGGAGAAGTTAGTAAACTGATTTGCTCAGCTCCTGTACAGGGAGTAGAAACAAACTGTAATGAATCTGTTGCTGAAGACTCCTGGTAGGGAAGGAGTAGCCATTTATTACCAGAGGAATGCTTGGAGAGGGCACTCAGCTGTAGAGGAATGTAGATAGGTGGATCCTTGGGCCGATGGCAGATGATTGTGCCCCCAGGAGGATATCCTGAGAGGGACCACTGGCTAGGCTTGAGTACGGAGACACAGATAATTCTTTTATTAGACAGGTTAGTAGAACCACCAGAGGTGGCAGTAGTGAGTTGATATGCCCGGCAGGGCTGAAGTCCCTCAGGTACTGAAACAGCAATCCCAGGGTTGCTGAGCTGTAGAGAAACTATAGATAATGAGTAGACAGGATATGCTGTGTTCATAGCCAGAACTGGATGACAGATCTCACATAAGGTCTTTAGAAAGCTCAGTAGCTGGAAAGGGTTAGGCCCTCGAGGAGCGAGTACCTGGTTCCAGGGAAAGCTCTGAGAGAGCGATAGTAACTCACAATTGTCTGTATCTGTGATAGCTTCCAGGCAGTAGAGAATCTTCAAAGTGTTCAGGAATATGGGCCCTTGAGGAGCGAGTACCGGTTCCTATCGGCAATCTGAAATAGAGAAAAGAGAGCGAGGCCCCCGAGGAGCGGGTACCCCTGGTAAGTCCGAGGAGGCAGAATAGCTTGGATGAATCCTTGCTAACTCAATTCGTTAGCAAATACTGAGACCTTTTATATTGGAAGCGGACGACGTCAGTTCAGGGGGACGCCCCCGAGGTTCACGCCTTTGCTGGTACATTATTCGGAGCGCGCGCGTGCGCGTGCCCTACGCCATTAGGAACATGGCGGATCCACAGCGTCGTGCCGCTCCAGGGACGCCGGAGAAAGACGGCAAGAAGACGCTGCAGCAGCAGCAAACCGTCCATCAGGTCCGGAGGGAGTCGCCAGAGTGGTAAGGATGGCGAGTGAGGGAGTCGAGCAGCGATGGACACAACAGTTTTCGGGGGTTACGCGCATTTATTACGCGCGTAACCCTTTGAAAATCTACCCCTAAGCGCATAACTCTGTTTTGCCATGCTTTTACGAGCATAGAGGAAAGGCATTCCAAAGGCAGTTGGGGTGGAGTCAATACTCAGGTACATATTTTTTTTATTTTAAAACTTATGCATGTAAGTGTACGGGTTAAGTTACAACCTCCAAAGAAGAGGTGTAACTTTACATGAGTGAATGCGTGTGCGTACAATGTAAACGCAGATTTTACTGCTATAGACTGAAAAATACCTTCCCTATGAGCATCTATTTTTCCATAGGCAAAGATTGGGAAAAGTACTTTTGGAATAATGCCCTTGGTGAAAGCATTCTCATGAGTAAGTGGACAGTGAAATAGAAAATTACACAAAAGATTGCTTGAGTAGTAAAGGGGGATGGGCCTAGCTTTACATTCTGCTGAAATACATCCCATTTTCAAGGAGGTTATTAGAACAGACAATGGAAAATGGTAGAAGAGACTTATAGGAAAAAATTAGGAGCAAAAATAATGTGACACAAATTGTCAAAGGTGTGCTAGAATAAATTGACTTAAATTACTAAACCATTTGTGGAGAGCAGCAGTACTGGAGCAAATGACAGTTGGTGCAGAGGGGAATTTACTCATCCAGAAATAGACTGAAATAAGGAGGGCTTTCAAAATAATGAAAGAAACAGAGACAGAAAAATTGCAAAAACTTCAAAGCATAAAACAGAAAGTGCAGAAAAGTAATCAGAAAAGCTAAAATTGACAATAGTTGAAATATTCTAAAGAAATTATATTCTATAATATTTTTCAGTAATTAAAAAATGAATAAGAAGGGATACTGTAGGTCCTTTTGCATGAAGTGGAAAACAAAATGAAACCTCCACTCCCGGGAATGGGGGGAAAGGGGGAAAAGGGGGGGTGAAGCGCGTGATGCCTTTGACATGAACTGCAGTAGGAAAAGGCAGTGTAACTGGAGATGTCAGCCAGGAAAGCCAGAGGAAGAAAGAAAAGATTATCAGTCCCCTGTAAGTGGCGCTAGTAAATACTGAATACCAACAGCCAGTAAGATAACAAATCTTTAATTTTTATTATAAAATATCTTATAAGGAGCAGTGCAGCTTACCAAGTAATGTAGAATAAATGCCCAGCTCAGCTATTGACACATTACAGTCAATTAAATACGTCACCTCCCTCAAACCTACACACAAATGGGTTAGTGTTTGTGGAACATTTTCCAATTGGCTGATATTATTTTTTTATTTCATATATGCTAACAAGATAGCATTGTAATTTGAGCCCAGAAGACAGAAACAAAATCAATGCTGACCTTCGACATACTTTTGCATTCTGGTTAACCTTGGCTATTTCCACAAGTCTGATCCATTCAATATTTTTATGTTATTATCTCTCTGCTTCTTCACTGCTATCAACTGATCTGTCTCCACAGTGAACCCCTTCAAAGCACCTGTATACCTCTGCTGTGAAGGTGATTAAAGGACTATTGATGAAATGAGTTAGAGTTTCAGTGACAGCCCCCTGACTACTGATGATGACTTACAATGAAATATCACTTCAAAAACAAATAATGGTGCGGGACAGCTTGCAGAAGGGAGGTATCCATCTACATGCCTGAGAGATTCCATCAAGAGTGCCAGCTCCCAGCTCACTCTGATATCACTCTGAGGGGCCTGTAGGAGTTAAAATGCAGCGTGCAATGGAGTGCCGAAGCCACACACCTAAAGGGCACACCCCTTAGACAAGCTTTTTGAGCCCTGCACAGGTATCTTAGTCATCTGCTTATCCGATGGGTAAGAAGAGGAAAGGCAGCACTCATGTATTCCCATCTATGCCCCCTGCAGCCCCTCCTAATTCTCAAACGTCTCTGGAGAACTTTAATTTTGGATCTCATATGTCAGGTGTATCTGAACTAGAGGGACTGGCCCCATTCATTATGAGGATTTGGTTTTTCTTAGCTTCAATGGCCCTACACCACCACAGCCTGGAGGAAACTAAGTGAGGTCTGAGGTTAATGAAGAGAGGTTTGGAATGACTTTACCCTCTTCACTCTTTGTTGGGGAATCTCTTCCTGTGTTAGAAATGGTATCAACTACTCCAGTGAGTCATCATATTACTGGAAAACGTGGTAATAACTATGGACTAGTAAATAGCAAACCTGGAGAGCTCTCTCAAATTGAAGATAGATTCTATGATGGGGAACTTATGAGATCCTATTTCTCAGGTTAATTCTAATGTTGTACAAATCAAGGATCAGGGTGAACAGATGTCTAGTATTCATGGGAAATGTTCTGAATTGCATAATATTGGAGTCTCTTTAATTAAAAATCAATAACTACTGAGCAGGAAAAATGAAAATTTAGGTAATTTTACCAAATGGCTTAATTTGAGATTTTTGAATTTTCCAAAATGTCCACTGATCCCTATGTTGGAAATGCTTAGGAGATTTTATCTAGATTTCCTGAAAGTCTCCAAAGAGGTCATCCCTTCAATTATTTACCAGATACTAAAACTATTCCTGTAGACTCTAATTCAATAGATTTAACAGGTTTCCTAGAAGACTCATCAAATAATATTAAGGGAAAAGCACATTATTGGTTGAGTTTTCTCATGAAACCCAAAAGCAATGGATACTGAAGCTTTTTTTCCATTTAAAAGATATATTGTTTTATAGGGGGAAAAAATCAATATGTTTGCTGATGTTGTGAGAGAGACACAAACCCATAGGATGCTTTTTCTTTCTAAAAGACATAGAAATAAAATTTAAGACCCGCACACGGACGCACGTGTGTACACGCTTGCCAGTGTGTGCACATGGATGCGGTAATTTTATAACATATGCGCATGTGTTATAAAATCGGCTGTACATGCGTAGATGTGCACAAGATTTTATACTGATGCACGCATCTGTGTGCCTATGGTGACTGGGACGCATAAGTGGGGGGAATTTTAGTAGCTACATGCGCCGAACCAATTACCTGCTTCCCCAGTTTGTTCCCAGTTCGGCCCAGTAAAGGAAAGGACTTCCTAAACCCCCAAGTTAACTTGCCTCCCTTTTACCCTATTAGCCCTGAGCTTTAAAACCCCACTGACTAGCCAAGTTTTTTTTGTTACATAACCTACACGCCGTCCATAGGAGAAGTAAAGTTACGCGGTAGGGGACCCCAGGAAACACTTGCATGCATAAACACTTATGCACAGATGTCACGGTGCAGTTCCAGCCCACCCATGTCCCATCCATGCCCCGCCTAGACCATGCCCCTTTCGGAAAAAAAATTTTTTATGCACATATCAGGAGATATGCGTGTTCCCATGTAGGTTTTAAAATCTGTGCGGCATGCGCCATGCCAAGTCATGTGCATATCTCCCAGCTTTGGCACATGTAGGGCTTTTAACATCGACCAGATAGGGTGGTGGCCCTGGGTACTTCTTTTGTCCTCAGATTTTCTTGCAAATGTATTATTAAGTTTAAGGGCCAAACCTATGAATTTTTCGATCCTACGAGCTTGAAGAGTTTCTGTAAAGAATGAGTGCTCCAGGAGATATGCTTACTGTTCTATGAGATTTGTCAGGTTCCATAGTTAGGGCATGTTGGGACAATATTCAAAGTGTATTCAGCGCTATTTAGCCAGATAAGCATGACTTATGCAGCTAAGTTGCGACCGCTGAATATACACCTATGATCAGCGGCTGCTGCTTAGCCATTTAAGTCCCTTATATGGCTAAAAGTTATATGCACAAAAAGCAGGCATGTACTGGGTGGATTGAAGCGGAGTGATTTAGCCATATAACTTATTTGGCTAACTTCCAATATTCACAGTTAGCCGCATACATTTAAGTCTAAGTTTAGATACCCCATAAAGCAGGTCTAAACTTAGCTGGGTAGACTTATCCAGCAATTGCGCACATATACTCTTATATTCTGTGGCTTTGCTATGCCACTGAATATACATCGTAACTTGGCCAGATTAGTCACATCCAGCTAAGTTACTTAACTGGTCAGTACTGAATATTGGGCCCTTTATATATATATATATATATATATATGTATATCCTATTCCTTTAATTATTTTTCATTCCCATTTTTTTATAATTTACCATTTATTAGTAATTTCATAAGAATACATAAAATAGGAATATTGAACAAAAGTACAATAGCAGGGAAAAGAAACTCTTAGTATTCCAATAATATAAATCTTCCAGTCCACATTATATGGGAGAAGTCTCAAAAGGAATACATATAAACATAATATTTATTTGGAGAAAAATACAAATTTAAATTACCCAAGCCTCTAAACAGATGTCTTATGCCTGATAAATGTTTCAAGATGAATAGGAACAGTAAATACAAATTTCATTCCTTGAAAGATAATCAAACAATTTACAAGGGTATCTAAGAAAGAATGTAGCTCCCAGATCAATAATTCTATTCTTTAACTGTAGAAATTGCCTCCGATAAGCTTGTGTTACTCTAGAAACATCTGGGAATACATTAATACATTGTCCACAAAACAATCTATCTTTACAGGTACAAAATGTCCGAAAAATAAAATTTGTATCCTGTTCAAATGCAAAGGAAATGAGAAGAGTGGCTCTAGGGGGAATATCATTAATTGATGATTCAAGGAAATCCGTGAAGTTAGGATTCCCAATTAATAAAGAGTCCAAAACCCTCTCATCAGTAATTATCCTCTTATCTAAGGGAAGATAATATATATAATAGAAATAAAAGGGCATTTGCTTTCAGGAATCCCTAAAATTTGAACAAAATACTTTTTCAATAACTCGAAAGCTGAAAGTAGCCTTATCTGTGGAAATTTCTTTATCTGTAAAGATAGATTTTATGTATTGTTATGAAATTATAAATAGTAAATTATAAAAAAGGAATGAAAAATAATTAAAGGAATAGGATATACATATATATAAAGGGCCCAATATTCAGTGCTGACCGGTTAAGTAACTTAGCTGGATTGAGATTTTTTAAGTTTTTACCCCCAAACTGATTTTCCAGATTTTCTATTTGGGAATGAAGTATTACACTATCCTTAATATCATTAATATTAGAAGCCTGTAACACACTCTGTTGAGATTTCACAGTAGTAATAGACTCATCAAGGGCTTTCAAATGTAAATCATGCTCATATAATTTACCTCTAATGTCTTCGGTTATTTTACACAACTGAGACATAGAATTAGTTAAGGATTTATCGACCCGAATTACCACCCACCAAATGTCCACAAGAGTAATATCTTGGGTGTTAGAAATGTCAGCACACTCCTCAGACTAGCACAAAATTGCAAGTAAAGGAAAACTCCCAGCAGAGGTGCGTGCAATACTAACTGAGGAGGGTAATAATGTAGGCATTTGTAAATCAACAATATCAGAGGTACTGCCCTTAGATTGGACACCCGGCCCCCTCGGCTCACTCAATGAAGACTCACCACCCGGTGAGCTGTTGGAAATGGAGATGATGGTAGCTACTCCTGGCTGAAGAGGTGATAATTTCGTGCCAGGACTTAGGGAGGTCCCCGATATTGAAGACATCTCCCTTGCACAGTCCTCTATGGCTTCCTCTACTTGCTATTTAAGATGACAATCCATCGGGCCCTGGATGATAGGAGATGCCATAAAGATTTTGGCCTTCTGTTTTCTTTCCATAGAAACAAAAGGAAATAAATCGGTGATAAGGAGTGCGCCCCTTTGGCACGCAGTTTTGGCTGCGCACCAGCCACTGCATGCTGCTATTGCCTGGAAGAAATAGGCCATCAGCCAGACCTCCCTTTGGCGACAGCGTTCAGGTAACACAGTGGGGGAGGGGATTCTCTACCGGCTCCTGACATACAGCTCCTGGCTCTCCTCTCACTCCCCCTTTTCTTTCTATTTCTTCTCCCTTTAATGTGGACTTAACAAGTGATCTATTTTCTTAGTTATTGAATTATTATACTGTTATACTTTTTGACTTTTTTGATCACTGCTTTTTCTTAAATTGAAGATACTGAGTGTAAATGTACTGAGAGACAGTCCTAGCCTTGTGGCTGGGATCAGGTGATCCTTCCAGGTTACATGAACGCCAAGGGCTTAACTGAACTGGAATCACTAAGAGCTATGATCACCAAGCAAGCTATAAGCCCAGTTGAGCTGTAAACCCAAGCAAAGTAAATTCATTCCACTGAGGAAGAAAGCCTCAGGACACTAACTGTGAAGATGGGTCCCCCAGGGGTATTGGACCCTAGTGGCTGATTGGAGGGAGAGGTTGGATCCCCTAGGAGGGCATGGACTTCAATGGCTTTTCAGTAGGTGACAATTGATTCCCAGAGGGATGCAGACCCCAGCAGAAGATTGGGAGGTGGAGTTGAGTCCTCCGGGAAAGCAGGGACCCCCCAGCAGCTGATTGGGAGGCAGAGTTGGGTCCCTCAGGAAGGTGTGAACCCAGCATCAGATCTGGAGACAGAGTCAGCTCCCCGGAGGGGTATGGACCCCAGCGGCGGATCGGGTGATGATGGATTTAAAAGTAGAGTGGAGTGGAGCAGAGGAAACAGCAGTAACAGTCTGGACCACAGTGGACCTCCCTACTCCACATTTTTTGACCAGAAGTATCCACAAATCCAGTTACATTTCTTCACATGGGTGACACATGGAGTGCAGTGGGAAGGGAAGGGAAAGGGGGGGGGGAGGATAAAAGTATTGGATCAAAGGAAACACAAGAGGTCCTTTCTTTTCTATATAGTGGTATTTTGTGGAGACTAACACCTCTAAATAGCTAAAAGTGCTAGCTAATATCTTGTAGAAATGTATGTTTTTCTATAGTTTGAGATTAATAGCCACAAGTAGATAAATGTTCTGTTTGATATCATGTAGAAATGTATATAGTCATGTAGCAAATTTATATAATCGTATAGTCTAATAAAACTTGTATATATTTATAAATACTGCCAGCCCTGTTTACAGGCCCAACTGCTTTTCAGGTTTTCCAGGGGTAAAGGGAGGTAAATCCCACCCACTAACTCAGGGTGACCAACTCCAGTCCTCGATAGCCACAAACAGGTCTGGTATTCAGGATACCATAGTGAAAATGTATGAGAGAGATTTACTTACAATGGAAGTAGTGAATGCAAATCTTATTCATGCATATTCATTGGGAATATTCTGAAAACCAGATCTGCTTGTGGATCTTGAGGACTGGAGTTAGCCACCCCTGCAGGAACACCTTCCCTAGGATGGAGGCACCAGGTACCAAGTACATAAGGACTATGGTTTCCACCCAAGGGGCTGCCAGGTCGGTTCCAAACCAAGGAACACCCCCGCAAGATAATCAGGCACAGAGGTGTTACAAAACTTACCATCAAAAGTGACAAAGCAACAGTACAAAAAAACTTTCTTTCATCAGTATTCTCAGTTCAAATACTGCTAAAAAAATAATTCACTAAGGGCACTGGATTCATTGTAGTGGTAAGCACAAGCGGTTGGGTGGGAAGCATTGTAAATCCTTTCTCCCAAGCTTAAATTTTAGCAGATGAGTGGTTAAGTGCGTAAATATGAGCAAAATTCCTCTAAATGCCAGCATTGCCGACAATGTTTACATAGGGCCTGTGTGTAAAAAATTCACAAAATGAGAGGTCTGCAGGTAGTAAACGTACATGGTGGTTCAAAGCGTGATGCTTGGGCCTAGCAGGGGAGGACGAGGAGGCTGCACCTGAGGCACTGCAAGGCTGACGTCCTCCTCCTGTTTCATTGTGGGGGCAGATGAGTGAAGGGATCATGGGGTGGGCGTTTAAGATATGAGTGAACTGTCCGGGGATTGCAGGGGGGAAGGGGGGAAGGAAGAGAACCAGGGATTGGGTGGTGCTGGGGAGGGGGGAGAGAAGAGAAGAGAAGCAAGCATTTGACATTTTAGCGCCTGTCCATTTCTGCACAAGTCGACCCACTCAAAATGCTTCTCGGTGTCACTCCGGTCCAAAAACCTTGAAACAGCACATTTGCCACCAAGAAAGGAAATGGTGGCAAATCGAAAAACAGTGAAGAGAAAACTAAATTGAAAAAGCTTCATAAATCATTATCTGCTTGCCATTAAACAAGCTAAACAAGAACGTTATGGGATAGATATTCAAAAGCCCTTTAGATGGATAACTGAAAAGTTATCCATCTAAATGGCTAAGCTGCTGCTTTAAAAAGCTATAACCAGCTATATTCTAGCCGGGCAACGAGTTTATTAACTTTGGCAAATTCACCCCAGCGGTCGGCGCCTCTTCTAAGCCTGACTAATGAGAAAAAACTGTTAAACTGCACCAGTAATAATTTCTCAGATTATATTAAAAAGCCAGAAAGATGCTTGGCTGCATAGGGAGAGGAATGGTCAGCAGAAAAAGGGAGGTACAGGTCCCTGGTGAGATCTCATTTGAAATACTGCGCACAGTTCTGGAGAATGCGCCTGTAAAAAGATATAAACAAGATGTGGTCAGCCCAGAGAGTGGCTACTAAAATGGCCAGAGATCTTCATTCTAAAGCATATGGGGGATAGAGCAGGGGTGGGCAAACCTTTTTGTGCTGGGGCCACATTACAAGTTATCGAGTGCAGTGAGGGCCTGAGTTTGGGGTGGGATGGGGGCCAGATGAGGATCTGTAGGTCGGGGCATGGCTGGTGCTCGACACAGCAAACAAATCTCCACCCCTTGCTGCAGGCATTTCAGTATCCAGCAGGTTTAAGCACCATCATTTTTAGCACCCAAGGATTCCCATCAGTCATGTATCCCAGCCTCTAACAAAATCAGCAAGACCTTAAACCCAAGTGATAGAAAGCATTTCCCCACTGGCAGACTACTTAACCACGGTCACAAATGAGGAACATAGACAGATTCTCACTAAACAAGAATAAGGCCATAAAGTATAAAACAGAAAGATGCAGGTATAAAATTAAACTGGAAACCACTACAAATCAACGCAATAATGCAAAAATAGAAATATCACCATTCCTCATAAAACAAACTCAAGAAATATAAAATAAAACACCAAATAATTAAAACTAATAAGAATTAAAATTTCCCCTCTCCATACCTATGGATTTTTTATTTCCAGTCACCCTAAGACTGAGTGGATTAGTGGAGGGGAGGCTGTGGGAATATACACACCTTTTCCTCTCTTTTTCATATACACACTCACAAACCCTTCTACCCTCTCTTCTCACCACCCTCTTCCACTTCCTCCTTCCCATTTCCTCTCTCTCACCTTTCAGTCATTCACCCCCTTTGCTCCACTCACCCCTCAGTCATTCACCTCCCTTTCTTCCCCTCTCAGTCATTCACTTCCCCTCACACTCAGTCCCCTCACTCCCACTCATCCTCTTCCCTTCCCTCTGTCATTCACCCCTCACACCCTTCTCTTTGTGTCACTCAATCCTCCCTCCCTTCACTCCCCTCTGTCACTCACTCACTCACCCACTCACTCAATTCCCTTCCCTTCCCTCATTCTTACCTTCTTCCCTCTCAGTCAGGCTCCCTCACCCCCATTCCCTCCTCTCCCCTCCCTCTGTCAGCCTCCCTCCCCCTACTCACTCCCTTCCTTGTCAGTCACTCTCCCTCCCCCACTCACTCCATTATCAGTCACCCGTCCCCCTTTCACTCCCTTCCCTTTTCTCCCCTCAGTAAATCTTAACCTCACCCCTTCCTTTTCCTTCCTCATACGCCTTCCCTTCCCCCCATGTGACTCACCTTTCCTGCTGATGGCATCGTGGTGGTCTTCCTGCTGGCTGGGTGCTGGAAGCCTGCCGGCAGGTTAACTTCAGAACCGCAACCGTGCAAGGCCTGTTCTTGCTGGCGGGGGCTGGGAACCCCACCAACAAGTGTCTCCACCGTGCCACTCCACTTCTTGCTGGCAGGGATTGGGAAAATTGCTGGCACATCACAGGACTGCTTTGCTCCTCTTCTTCTGGTATGGATTGGGAACCTTGCCAGCACGACACTCCATGGCGCTGTGATGCAGGACAGGCCCTCTTCTTGTCTGCCACACAGCATGGGCCGCACATAATGTTATTTTTTTTTTTACAGATAGGCAGGCCATATAAAGCTTGGTGATAGGCCGTATTTGGCCCTCGGGCCACAGTTTACCCACCCGTACCCTAGAGGATAGGTGAGATAAGGCAGATATGATAGAGACATTTAAATATCACAAAGGTTTCCGTGCACAGGAGGTGAGCCTCTTTCAATGGAAAGAAGGCTCTAGAACAAGGGGTCATGGGATGAGGTAAAAGGGGGTAGACTCAGGAATAATCTTAGGAAATATTTCTTTACAGAGAGGTTGGTGGATGCAGAGAACAACCTCCCAGTGGAGGTGGTAGAGGCAAAAAACATTATCTGAATTTAAGAAAGAATGGGATAAATACAGGGGATCTCCCAGGGAGTAATGTGAATTATAAAGCTAAATTAATTGGGTAGATGAGCCATATGATCCTTTTGTGCCATCATCTATGTTTCAATAATGCTTCTCATAGGCAGGAAACTGCCTCAATCCTTCAGTTTCCATAGGTATATATTAGGGTGCCAACTGACTAGATTTTCAAGTCAGGCTGGTCCAATCCTGATTTTACTCCATTGCATGCAGGGACTTGTAATTCTTATTTTCCAATTGTATGCCCTAAAAAAAAAAAAAAGCAAGACTTCAAGTTCCTGCATGCAGTGTATAAGCCTGTCCTGAAAATCTGGAGCCAGCTGGCAACTCTAGTGTGTATAAATTCTTCTGAATTCCTACTGATGGAGACAAACTGTGCCAAGTTCAGTGTCACCAGAAGCTGGCAACTTTGTCTTCTGGGATTTGCAGCCAGATGTAACTGTAGTGATGTGGAGTACCTGGGGCTTAATTAACAAAACTGTTGCCCAGTTTATTTATTTTATACTTTTTTTTTTTGTATTTTAATTCTGCTTTTCAGCACTTCAAAGTAGATTACATTCAGGTTCTGTTTAGAGCCCTCCCCGAGGGGCGGATTGGCCTATCGGGGCTTCGGGCATGCCCCGGTGGGCCGGTCAGCCCAGACATGTGGTTGGTGTTGGTCACAGCGGCCCCCATGTCTGCGGAGTCGCTGTGCCTAACACACCCCCCCTAGGAGTTCTTCTTTCTGCTCAGGCTGCCTTTTCGTTTTCAGCACAGAGGCAGCAGGGGCCCTGTGCTCTTCCCCCGCTCGCTGCCGTGACGGCAGGAACTACTCTTGCCGTTTCTTCTTGCAGCCTGCCTCTGCCTCCCACGCCGTCGCGGTTCATAAAAAAGAGCTGCTCTGCCGTGAGCCACCGGCGGGGCCGAAGAGCGGGAGCTGCTGCTGAACCGGGGGCCACCGGAAGGCCCCGATGCAGTTTCATGTTTTATTTTTTTTTCAGCTCCCCGAGGCTCTCACTTTTTGGATTCACGCGGTGACGGCAGCGATAAGATGGGTACATGGGCCTGCGCTTGCTTCTCTTCTTTCCTCCCTCTGCCTTCCCTCTCACCTGCCTTGCCTTGCCTCACTTGCTCTCGAGACTCCTCTGCCAGAGACAGGAACGCACAAACCTCCCGGGACTACCTCACCGGGGGGAGGGGGGGACTGAGCACTTCCTGCTGCTCCCAGGTGCGACTGCCTTCATGCTCAGCCCGCTAAAAAAATTACCAGCGTCCCCTTGACAGCATCTGGGCCTTCCAGCCTTCCCCTACCAATACAGGGATCACTACCTGCTGGAGTAACAACAGGGCACCTACCCAGACCCTATTCTTTTGGAGCCCTATCTAAATACCCCCTAAACACCAATGTAAAATATTTTTTTTAAACTTATTTGCAGGCAGAGTGAGAGTGAGTCGCTGAGTATGTGTGAGCCCAGGGCCGGATTGCAGGAAAATATCAGCGCGGGGGATTTTTTTTTTCAGAACCGGCCCACAGGGTATCTGACTTCATCATGATTTGTCCCTATAGCACGTTTCAACAGCTCCCAAAAGTTCACCCGTTGAGAGGTACATCATGTGACCTGGAACTTGGCAAAATTGAGCCCAAGAATCTAACATAGATTTCACATTTTTCCTAAATAATTAAATAGTAAAGTGCATCCTAGACCAGGAAAGAACAGAGATACAATCTACTTTCCATCCTTGCATGGTATGGGCCAAACTATAACGGTCTCCAAAAGTCTATACAAAGACTAGGCTAAAGCTGATGCCAGGTAAGGACAAGGCTGAGGCTAAAGCAGAGTTGAAGACTGCACCAGAGCCATTAGCAAAGACTGAAAAGACAGAACCAGGCTAAAGTACTTAATCAAGACAGAAGAAAAGAACCAGAAGACCTGCTTGGTGAGGAAACAAATCACTAATAAGGTCTCCTTGAGCATGTGACATCATCATCGGGGTGGGTACCTTACTCTCCCACCAACATGAGCCAAATCGTGCGCACCAATGAGCAGGCACACCCTAAGCATCTCTTCACACATGTCAGAGCATCCGATGGTGGCTCCCTGCCACACAGTGAACATCTGCCACTGAGGAGTCTGGGAAGATGGCTGGATTCTAACACAAAATCTAAAATAACCTGCCCATCTGCCATCTTGGATTCCAGCATTTTGGGTTTCTCTTTTTCTTTCTTTCTCAGATGGGTCGACATTCCTGAATGAAATTGGCCAAAGTCTGCCACCCACCACTTCTTTTGATATCAGATGTTGCCTCAAATACTAAGAAAATTGCACCAATGAGAGCGGATCGGGAGCGGTCAGGTCCAAGAGAAGAAAACTACATCTTCCTTCTCCTATAACGTTACGTGGTCCCCTGAAAATTTTTGGATATTTATATTTCATTTAAAAATATATCTATCTGGACCTTCCTACCCAGCAGAGCTAAAACAGGTCCTCCCTGGCCCCCACTTACTCCTTGTATGGGGTTTTCAAAGTAGAAAAGGGAGGAGTGATCACCAGTCACTTCTGGCCCACTACACAATTGTGCCAGCCTACCAGACATGAGGACAGCACCATTTTCGTTGTACAGCTATACAAGCATAAAGCCATACACCAAATTGGCATTGGTTAGCCCTGAGACTGGCATCAGAATTTTGGGCTGTGAAACATCAGTGCTGGAATCAGGGCTGACAGATGTCATTGTGCAGCAGGAGTTGGTGGGAAGGGAGTTATTTGGGTTCATTCCTCCCTCTTTTTAAATTGAGACTTTGCATCAGGGATAAGAGGGGACTGGGAAACCCTAGTTCCAGCTCACTTCTGGAAGGAAGAGATGGAAGGGCCCAGGGGAAGCCTTAGCTTGACCCGGATCTGGCTCACTTGCAAGGCTGGGAGGGGGAGTTGAGGGGCCTGATGAGTCTCAGCTTACAGCAGCAGTGGCAGTGGCAGTGGCGGGGCAAGCCTGGGGAGCCCTGTTTCGGTTCTTTTTTTTAAATTTAGGGGTCAATTTTCAAAACATGACATGATGTTTATGTGCATAAAATCCGCATGCACGCATACTCACTATTTTGAAAAGGCCGGGAATATAAGCATATAAATGTTAATCGGAATAAAAGTGGCAGTTTAGGGGCATTCCTGGGCAGGGCTCAGATGTTTGTGCACAAATTGGCACAAGGAATATATGCGCATACAATACTGAACTTATATCATGCTTTTAAACATGCTAATTGAGCCGCAGGACTGAAGTCACAATTTCTCTTGTCTGCAGGTTTTGGGCAGGAGGTCTGGGTTAAACAGTGGGGGAAGGTGTCAGAGTGAAGTGCGGGAGGGCCTAAGTGAACTTATAGAAATGTGGGTGAATTGCTGGCGTTATCAGCAAACTGGCGATTAAAAGTACACACACAAGATATTTTCACACTCTTTATAAAATAAATGCCTTGGCACATAACTGAGGATTATTACATATAGTAATATAGTAATGACGGCAGAAAAGGACCAAATGGTCCATCCAGTCTACCCAACATGCATAAAATCATTTACAAAATGGATATTGAAATTACATGACTTACATGGGATCATTACTTCTGACACCCCAGTAGTCTAATGGATAAGGTACTGGTTTTCTAAGCCTGGGGTTGTGGGTTCAAGTTCCACCTGGGGCAGGTCATGATACTCTATTAAGAGAAAGCATAGGGGTAACCTACACAGAACAGCAGTTACTATCCTTAACAGAACACATGGGGGTAATCTGGAAGGAGCACAGTTACTATCATAAGCAAATTGCTTGATAGACTAGAGGGCCCATTTGGTCTTTTTCTGCCATCATTACTATGTCACTAAGGGGGTCATTTTCGTAGTGTATCGTATGCGAAAAGTCCCTTTTCGCATACGATACCTAGATCGGGGCGGTGTCAGCACTGGAAGAGGAGGAGTTGGGGCGGTGTCGGGGTGGATGCCGCGGAAACTTCGCTGACAGCAAAAAGGTAAGGCCCCTTATCACCGCCAATAGCGCGCCCAATAGCATCACCTTTTATGATGGCGCTATTGGGTGCGAAAGCCAGCAGTGATAACACCGCGGTGGTGCGATCGCTGCCAGCTTTCACAGGCCCGCCCCCCACTTCTCCCCCCTAGCCCCCCATTACCGCCGAATTCAGAAAGCCCTGCGATGAAAGAAAATCCAGCCCTAAATTACTAAAAAAATTCACGTACTGGCACAAACACATACTTTCAGGCCAGAAGCAAGCGGTATTTTATAAAGTGTGCAGCTCCCACTACACAATCTATAAAATACTGCTTTAACCTTAGACACATTGACTGTTATGTGTATGTGCCAACTTACGCGCATCCCTTTGTTTCTTTACTGTATCGGCCTGAGTGTGTTCTAAGCTCTGTTCCTTTGTTTACAAGTTATCAATCTTGACAAGCTAGCTGCTTAGACTGGCAATAGGTTAGCTCTTTTGCCTTTTTCTATCATGCACTCTTACTCTTAATCTTTTTGGTGCTTCTCAAACTTCTCACCATTACCCCACAATTTCCCTCCTTTCTTTTCTATCTTTTGTTGACATTCCTTCTTCATTTTTTGACATTCTCTTGCACCAGTCTGGCCTTAAGTGCCACAATAGTATGCTCATATAAAGTTGTTTATATTAGGGATGTGCAATCGTTTTTCCAAATTGCCTAATTCGGAATGGTTCGAGAGAACCGAAAAACGATTTAATTTTTTCCAAACTTTTGGAAAAAATTCATTTTTGGGTTAGTGCAAGCTAACTCCCCGTTAGCGCACACTAATTCCCCGTTAGCGCACACTAACTCTGCCACGTTAGTGCGCACTATTGGGAGTTAGCGTGCACTAACCTGAAAATTGGGGCCCCGAAAAAAAAAAACCCAAACCACGGGAAAAACGAAATTCCCGCAGGGGCGGGGGGGCCCTGAAAAAAAGCCCAACACGAAATTCTAACCCGAAGCACATCTCTAGTTTATATCAAATGCACAGATCTTGTTACACTAGGCCACTATAGGCCCTGCATTCTGGAATTGTGACAGCATGATATTTAAGAGCTTAAGAATATAAGACTTGCCAAACTGGGTAAGACCAAGGGTCATTCAAGCCCAGTATCCTATTCCCAACAGTGATCAATCCTAGTTACAAATACCTGGAAGGATTCCAAATTGTAGATAGATCCCATGCTGCTAACACCCAGGGATAAGTAGTGGCTTTCCCCAAGCCTGCCTGGTTAATAATTGTTTATGGACTTTTCCTCTAAGGACTTGTCCAAATTCTTGTGCAATTCCTGTCTGTTTGTAATGCCCCTTTGACCACTTACCTCGCATGAAGTAATAAATTCTTTTTTTCTAATTTGGCAAGACAGAAACAAGGTAATCTGAGGTTTTCAGTAACGGGAATTTTATTAAACAATTAAAATGATGTAGTCATGAAAATGAGATGCTGTGATCTTGCACAAGTCCAACGGCCTGAATTAATGAATCAATTTAATGAGCTACAATATCATTAATTATGTTTGAAAGACTATTAATTATAACTCAGTATACTGTATTATTGATGATACTCAGCCAGAACCGGTCAGGAAAGGAAAAGTACTTGCCAGTGGTGTACCTAAAGTATTTGGCACCTGGGGTGGATGCTTGCTTTGCCCCCCCCCCCCCCCCCCCAAGGTTCACTACTCTATGCCCCCTCGGCCACTTATCTCTGGTTCCCCTTCACACATAATCCCTCTCTCTCACTCACAAATACACATCCCTTCACACAGGCTCCCCCTCTCACATTCAAACATGCACCCTCTCTCCCATACACACATGCTCCCAGTCTCTTACTTACATACCCACACACACACACATAAGCTCTTACAATAACATACATACATACATTCACACACACACACACACACACACACACTACATAGGCTCACGTGTGGTCATTCTGGGCCTCTCTCTCTCTCTCTTCAGCTGCAGGCAGGATGGACTCCACCTTTGGCTATTCAGCTTCTCTCTTCCCTGTCTTCTGCCGCGAGCAGAATAGGCTCCACTCATGATGCACTGGGCTACCTCCATCTTCTGCAATGAGCGGGTTGGGCTCCTCTCATGGCGTGCTGGGCCACCTCTGTCTTCCGCAAGCGGGATGGGCTCCACTCGTGGTGCTGGGCCTCCTTCATCTTCTGCCATGAGCAGATGGGCTTTGCTCATAGCCCGCCAGATATCACAGCTCTGCCAGTGTGGCTTCAAGTCGTAGTCTCTTGATTTGCACCTTTCTCCAGGCTGTTATCCAGGGCGAACCACCCCCTCGCAACCCCCCCTTAGCAAGCCACTGGTGCTTGTAGTTCTAGAATATGCTGACTCGCAAATCCAAGAGGAGTATGATATATCAGATTATATAAACAATATTCTGGCAAATAATGTTCTGGGTGCCTTTGTTAGATGTCCTTTGCTTGCTCTCTTCAAAAGTATGGCATTTGATGAGTCTGCCAACGTAAAAGGGTATCAGTGAAGAGACCAGGTTTTCATCAGAACAAAATAAATGCAAGGACAGGTTGTATCCTACTGTGGTACTTGTATTAAGGCAGAGAATGCTGTGAATCATCCTGAACTCTTTGAACTTAGCAAATGAACTAGACAAGCTATTGAGTGGTTCTGTAAACCACAGAAATGTGTTTTCGGAAAATTGCAATTACAGGAGATACATCAACACCTGTCACAAATCTATGATCCACTGATGAACTGGGCGATCTCGGCACCTGAAGCTGTTCCTCTGTTGCAAAGCCTAGAAAATAAAACAATGGTAGGAAAATAAAAGATAAAATAAAAATCACAGCAAGAACAAATTGACCTCTGGAACAGCTACAATAGGAAACAGAAATTTCAGTGGGGCAGCTACTGGGAAATTACACACTGAGATATTCAATGGGACTAACCTGGGTAAATCTGATATTTAATATATGCACCAAATGTTGCCTAGGTAACTTTAGGATAATATTTTCTCTGACCAAACTTATCTGGGTAAGTTGTAGTCAGGTAGCATTTAATACCATTTCCTACCCAGCTAAACTTGAAGCCCTGCCTCAAAACGCCCCTTCCCTCTTCTTAACCAGCTAAAAGGTACCTGAGTAAAATTTGGAAATTTGGTTGGTGAAGTGGGAAATTTGATTCTCAGGGTTTTTCCAGGAGAAAAAAAGGTTATCTGGGCAAATTCTTTCAATACCCTCTCAGCTTGATGTTAGTTTATAAAATTAAAAAAATAATAATTTTAAATAAGAACATAACATAAAAATATAAGAAGTTGCCATACTGAATCAGACCAACGGTCCATCAAGCCCAGCATCCTGTTTCCAACAGTGGCCAATCCAGGCTACAAGTACCTAGCAAGTACTCAAACATTAATTAGATCCCATGCTACTAATGCTGGTAATATCAGTGCCTATTCCCTGAGGGGCGGATTTTCAAAGGGATACGTGCGTAACCCTTTAAAACCCCTCCTGCATGCGCCAAGCCTATTTTGCATAGGCTCGGCAACACGCACAAGTCCCGGGACGCGCGTATGTCCCGGGGCATTGAAACAGGGGCGGGAAAGGGACGGGGGCGGGGTGCTGATCCAGGGGTGGGACCGAGGCCTCCGGCACGGCAGCCGTGCCGGGGGAATCTCGCGCCGGCAACTGGCCGGCACGTGCAAGTTACTCCTACCAGAGGCAGGTGTAAATAGGACAACAAAGGTAGGGGGGATTTAGGTAGGGCTGGTGGGCGGGTTAGATAGGGGAAGGGAGGGGAAGGTGGGGGGGAGCGGAGGGAATGGGGAAAGCCAGCGGGGCTCCCCTAGGGCTCGGCACACTCAAGGTTCACAAGTGTGCACCCCTTGCGTGCCCCGACCCCGGATTTTATAACATGTGCACGGCTCCACGTGCATGTTATAAAATCGGGCATAGATTTGTGCGCGCCGGGTTACACGCACAAATCTACACGCTCAAGTAATTCTGAATATCCGGCCCTAAGTCAACTTAATTAATAGCAGTTTAAGTATTTATCCTCCAGGAACTTACCCAAACCTTTTTTTAAACTCGGCTACACTAATCTCCCTAACCATATCCTCAGGCAATGAATTCCAGAGTTTGTGTGTTGAGTGAAAAAGATTTTCTCCAATTTATTTTAAATGTGCACCCTGCTAACTTCATAGAGTGCTCCTTAGTTCTTCTATTAGCTGAAAGAGTAAATAACGAATTCACATTTATCTGCTCTAGTCCTCTCATGATTTTGTAGACCTTTATCATATCTCCCTTCAGTTGTCTCTTTTCTAAGCTGATCAGCCATAACTTCTTTAGCCTTTCCTCATGGGGGAGCCATTCCATCCCCTTTATTGTTTTGGTTGCCCTTTTCTGTACCTTCTCCAGTGCAGCTATATCTTTTTTGAGATGCAGCAACCAGAACTGCACACAGTATTCACGGTGTGCTCTCACCATGGAGTGATACAGAGACATTATGACATTCTTCATTTTATTCACCATTCGGTTCCTAATAATTCCTAACGTTCTGTTTGCTTTTTTGACCGCCACAGCACACTATTATCTACTATGAAGCCTAGATCTTTTTCCTGGGTGGTAGCTCCTAATATGGAACCTAACATCTTGTAACTACAGCATAGGTTATTTCTTCCTATATGCATCACCTTGTACTTGCCCACATTACATTTCATCTGTAATTTGGTTACCCAATCTTCCAGTTTCACAAGTGTGTGCAATTTATCACAATCCACATGTGATTTAACTACTTTGAATAATTTTATATCATCTGCAAATATGATCACCTCACTCGTATCCTTTTCCAGTTCATTTATAAATATTTTGAAAAGCAGCAGTACAAGTATAGATCCCTGAATCACTCCACTGTTTACTTTTTTCCACTGAGAAAATGGACCATTTAATCCCGCTCTGTTTCCTGTCTTCTATTCAGTTTGTAATTCACAAAAGGATATCACCTTCCATCCCATGACTTTTTAGTTTTCTTAGTAGCCTTTCATGAGGGACTTTGTCAAATGCCTTCTGAAAATCCAAATACACTACATCTACTGGTTCACCTTTATCCACATGTTTATTAATCCCTTCAAAAAATGTAACAGATTTGTGAGGCAAAACCTCCCTTGGGTAAATCCATGCTGGCTGTGTCCCATCAAACCATATCTATCTATATTTTCTGTGATTTTGCTCTGTTGAGCTGGGACTGTCTTTTTGTATGTTTGTACAGCACTGCATATGTCATATAGCACTATAGAAATATTAAGTAATAGTAGTAGTAGGAGAATAGTTTCCACTATTTTTCCTGGCACTAAATTCAGGCTCACTAGGCCATAGTTTCTTGGATCACCTCTGGACGATTTTAATGATGGGCTACAAATCTTTATTAATAGGTTTGAAATTTTATTTTTGAGTTCCTTCAGATTTGCTGCTCTTCAGTTTGTCAATCTTCTAGGTTCACTGTGATTTGGTTTGGTTCATTCAAATCCATCACCCTTGAAAACTGTCTCCAAAACCAGTATCTCTCCAACATTCTCATTAGTAAACCCCGAAGCCAAAAATTCATTTAGTCTTTCCACAATGGCCTTATCTTTCCTAAGTGCCCCTTTAACCCCTTGATTATCTAACTGTTCAACCGACTCCCTTGCAGTTTTCCTGCTTCAGAAATATTTCTTAAACGTTTTTTATTATGAGTTTTTGTCTCTATGGCCAACTTCATTTCAAATTCTCTCTTAACCTGTCTTATCAATGTTTTACATTTAACTTGACAATGCTTATGTTTTTACTTATTTTCTTCAGATGGATCCTTCTTCCAATTTTTGAAGGAAGTTTTTTGGCTAAAATATCCTCTTTCACCATGCCTTTTAACCATTCCAGCAATTGTTCATCCTAATGTTTCAGCTACATAATAAAATACATGCTGAAAACATTAGTCAGCAAAGAAACGGCTAATGAGGATACAACACTATAAAACTGTTTTAGAATTCCTCTAGCAAGCTAAAATAAATTACTCAGAAACTAGATTTGGAATGTTTTGAATCTGTATTACCAAAAAAAACTACCTGCGTGTGCAGCATTATGCATATTCTCCTTGTAAGATGGCCAACTATCTGAATTTTGACCTGCAAACAGTCTGGTTTTAGAATGTTTTGTACAGTAGGAGGTGGGGGAGACATAAAGAGTGCAGAAAAAGGGGAGGAGAGAACGTAGAGGAAGGTGAAGGCAGAGAGGACATACAAGAGGTGAGGAGCGGAGGAAATATCAAGTGGGGGATAAGGAATGCAGGAGGATTAGAAGAGGAACAATGCTCCTGCTAAGCTGCACAGGAAACATCAGATTCACTTCTACCTACCTGGTGGTACTCTAACCATCTTCCAGTTTAAACTGTACAGGCCTGTAGTTTTGGCGATCCTCTGTGCAGGTTAGCAGGAACACTGCAGGGAAGGTGGTGCATAGGTAAACAGATTAAGATCATAGAGTTAACCGTCATCAATTGGAGAAAGTGCAACTTTCTACCAGGAAGGGGTGGCACAGCTAGTGATTTAGGTCATTTTGTGTCACCCACAAATAGAACAAATTAAGTAAATTTTTTATGAGCTTGTTTGGTAACATCATATTTGATCTTTGTAGTAATAATTTAATTCCCAATGAAACATGATCTATATCTCAAGTATCATAACTTTTATGAGTAATTTACCACTTCACTTCTTCCTCTGGATGTGAGATGTTAGATTATGAAGAATAAAACCACAAAATAACAAAACATTTAGATAGATATTGTTTGCTGGGTCACAACCAACATGGATTTACCCAAGGAAAGTCTTGCCTCACAAATCTCCTACATTTTTTGAAGGGGTGAATAAAAATGTGGACGAAGGTGAATCGGTAGATGTGGTGTATTTGGATTTTCAGAAGGCGTTCGACAAAGTCCCACATGAGAGACTTCTAAGAAAACTAAAATGTCATGGGATAGGAGGCAATGTCCTTTTGTGGATTGCAAACTGGTTAAAAGACAGGAAATGGAGAGTAGGATTAAATGATCAGTTTTCACAGTGGAAAAAGGTAAACAGTGGAGTGCCTCAGGGATCTGTACTTGGATCGGTGCTTTTAATTTATTTATAAATTATCTGAAAAGGGGTGCAACGAGTGAGGTGATCAAAGTTACGGGTGACACAAAATTATGCAGAGTAGTTAAATCTCAAGCGGATTATGATGAATTGCAGGAGGACTTTGCAAGACTGGAAGATTGGGCTTCCAAATAGCAGATGAAATTTAACGTGGACAAGTGCAAAGTGAAAAATAACCCTTGCTGTTGTTACACAATGTTAGGTTCTATCTTAGGAGTTACCACCCAGGAAAGAGATCTAGGCATCATAATGGATAATACATTGAAATCGTCGGCTCAGTGTGCTATGGTGATCAAAAAAGCAAACAGAATGTTAAGAATTATTAGGAAGGGAATGGCAAATAAAACAGAGGATGTCATAATGCCTCTGTATCACTCCATGGTGACCGCACCTTGAATACTGTGTGCAATTCTGGTCACCGCATCTCAAAAAGGATATAGCTATACTGGAGAAAGTGTAGAGAAGGGTGACCAAAATGATAAGGGGCATGGAATGGCTACCCTATGAGGAAAGGCTAAAGAAGTTAGGGCTGTTCAGTTTGGAGAAGACATGATTGAGGGAGGATATGATAGAAGTCTACAAAATCATGAAAGGACTTGAACTGTTACGACTGGGCTCCGGTCAGGAGTCGTGAACACCACCCAGAAGGGTGGCTCCAGGTTGAGAGAGACAAGAATGGCTAATACAGGATCTGGGTCCAGGCTGGGTCAGGGCAGGCGGCAGATAGCAGTGTCTGGGTTCAGGCTGGGTCAGGGCAGGTGGCAGAAAGCAGTGTCTAGGTTCAGGCTGGGTCAGGGCAGGCGGCAGAAAGCAGTGTCTAGGTTCAGGCTGGGTCAGGGCAGGCGGCAGAAAGCAGTGTCTAGGTTCAGGCTGGGTCAGGGCACAGTAAGCAGGGCAAGGCAGGTCAGAAGGCCCGTAGGCCACACACACACACAGAAGGCCCGTAGGCCACACACCGTAAGCGGGGCAAGGCAGGTCAGAAGGCCCGTAGGCCACACACACACACACAGAAGGCCCGTAGGCCACACACACACAGAAGGCCCGTAGGCCACACACCGTAAGCGGGGCAAGGCAGGTCAGAAGGCCCGTAGGCCACACACACACAGAAGGCCCGTAGGCCACACACCGTAAGCGGGGCGAGGCAGGTCAGAAGGCCCGTAGGCCACACACACACAGAAGGCCCGTAGGCCACACACCGTAAGCAGAGCAAGGCAGGTCAGAAGGCCCGTAGGCCACGCAAGGCAAGGCAAGGAAAAGGCCCGAAGGCCGCGCAGGGCAAGGCAAGGAAAGGCCCGAAGGCCGCGCAGGGCAAGGCTAGAGCAGGGAGCCCAGGAGAGCTCGATGCCGAAGCACCGAGGCAACTGTCAGGCAGGGTTATAAGGGCACACCCAGAGCATAGAGTGGACAGAGGAGATGGACTGGGCCTGTCAGGAAAGCCAGCACTAGAGGGACCCCTGGTGGTGAGGCGGTTGCACTGCAGCCAAAACTAACATTGAACAAGTTAATGTAAATCAATTATTTTCTGTCTCAGATAATAGAAGGACCAGGTGGCATTCCATGAACTTAGCAAGTAGCTCATTTAAAACAAATCAAAGAAAATTCTTTTTAACTCACACATAGTTAGGCTTTGGAATTCATTGCCAGAGAATGTGGTTACAGCAATTAGTGTAACTGGGTTTAAAAAAGGTTTGGATAAGTTCTTGGAGGAAAAATCCATAAACTGCTTTTACAGTAATTAATAAGCAGTAGTAGCTTGTGATTTATCTAATGTTGTGGTACTTGCCAGATACTTGTGACTTGGCTTGGCCACTGTTGGAAACAGGATGCTGGGCTTGATGGACCCTTGGTTTGACCCAAGATGGCATGTCTTATCTTATGTTCATATTGCAAAAAATTGGTCCTGTATCCAGGTGGTTATAGATGCTTCATGCTCCAGCCGCATAAGATTAAGCAATGAGAATCTCCTGTTCCAGTAAGAGACCTTACCCTTGTCCCTCCAAATCATTAAAATCCCTTTTAGCCTCAACAGACATGCCTTTCTTATGAATAAAAGATAGAAACATGATGACAGAAAAAGTTCATGCAGCCTATCTAGTCTGCCCATCCACACCAACTATTTAGTTTTACAATTCTTTCCATGCCCTCAGTGATCCCCTGTGTTTATCCCATGTGTTCTTGAATTCAGACATTTTTCTGGTCTCCATAAACTCCACCTAGAGGCTATTCCATGCACCCACTCCCCTCTCTGTAAAGAAATATTTCCTTAGGTTACTCCTGAGTCTATCCCCTTTTTACCTTCAGCCCATGCCCCCCCCCCCCCCCCCAATTTTAGAGCTTCCTTTCCTTTGAAAAAGGCCCATCTCCTGTTCATGAAAAACTTGGAGGTAATTACTTGTCTCTAATCATATCTCTTTTATCATGCCTTTTATATCTCTTTTATCACGTACATGTTTAGATCTTTAAGTCTGTCCCCATATGCTTTAGACCGCTGATCATTTTAGTAGCCCTCTTCTGGACCGACTCCAACCAATCTATATGAGACCTACAGGGATAATATCACCTCCCTTTTTATTGCTGACCATTCCTCTCCCTAATTTATCACTTTTTGATTTGACACCCAGAAAAGAAGGTTCATGAAAGATGACTCCTTCAGGATTAAGTTTAATGTTCCACGCTGTATTCTGAATGGGGTTCCATTCTTTGTGTTAAAGAGTGTAGCCTTATAATTTCAGTAAGGTAATGAGGTCTTATCTGTATTCCAACTACTTTGCTAGTTTTCTCATAACTGAGTCAGATACGTCTGTACTGCAAACACTAAAACTACATTTACAACTATTTTTCTTGTTTCATTCAGTTGACGTAATGAAACAAGACAGTTACATAATGGGAAAATAATATGCTAGTGCCAAACTGTGTGTATTCATCTATTTCAGTGCACCGAAAATGAAATTCAAAATGATATAACATTTCTTAGAGAGCAGTTATTACAGTCAGGTGGCAATACATACTACTTTCAAAAGCAAAAATAAATAAGTGTATCAGAGGCCAGGAATTTTATGAAATGCCTTCTGAAAATCCAGATACAGAACTGGTTTACCCCTAACCAACTGTTTATTTACATCTTCAAAAAATGAATAGATTGGTAGATAAACTACAGTCCTCCTACTTAGAATGAAACCATTGTGGAAGTAGAATTATGGATTATTTTGTTTGCCATTGGCTCAGTTAACCTAGGCATCTGCCAAAGGAAGTTTGCTTTAGTTAGATGAGAAGAAGGCAACAGCAAACCACTGCAGTAGTTTGGCAAGAATAATCATGGTCACTAAAAAGTAAATAAAGGAAGTGATGGGGGTCCATCCAAAAATGATTCAACAGCCTCACCTGGTATGTGATAGCCCAGCACCACCGGGTATGCAAACCGTTCAATTGCCTGAGGTGGCACACCTGGGAGGGCGGCATCTGCGGTAGAAGGGGCCCAACAAATGGAGCAGTGAGGAGGCCATCCGGCCGCCAGTGGCTTCCATCCTTTCAGTGGCAGAAGAATGAAAAAACCTGCACTGTGTCCCGCCTGAAGAAGAGGTAGCTTGGCTTCGCTTTGTGTGCTGGCCGGCCCAGCAGTACTCAACACTCGTGGTGCTAGAACGTCCTATATGCTCATCTCATGTATCACAAGATGAGCATACAGAAAGTGCTAACACCGCAAGTGCTAAATACCACAGGGCCGGCTGGTATGAGGAGGAGCTGCAGAAAAGACTCCTACAATCTGCAACGCATGCTGTTCTCCGTGAAGTAGAAGCAGCAGCAGTAGTAGTATTAGGAGGAGAAGGAAGAGAGTATCATGGACCCTGCCTACCTTGAGTGAGTGTCAGTTGTGAATGAGAGTCTGGGTGTGCATGTGTTAATGGAGCCTGTCTGGGGCTGATGAGGCTGTGTCTGTGTGTGAATAGGAGCCTGACTAGGGTAGATAGGGATCTATGTTTGTGTGTGCATGTGTATAAATGTGAGCGCACGGGGGGATTCCAAGATGGCCAAACTAGCCAGACGTCCCTGAGTTTGCTCCTACGGGTCCTCGATTTTTCCTTCATCATGCCCCACTCTGGTAGGAAAAAAAAGGCCAGAGAGCGGGAGCAGCTTCTAGATTTCCCTTTGAATGTTATGCTGGGCCCAATGGATGCCCATGTAAACCTGGGAGGCTTAGCTCACTGGAGGAAGGCCAGGAAGAAGTTGTACTCAGCCCCTGAGCTCTCGATCTCTTTGTCCCCCGGAGGAACGATTTGCTTGTGCCAACCCGGTGGAAGTGCGAGCACTGGACCCATTGCGGGGAACGATACCAACTGAGAACACCAAGGACACCAGGGCCAGTATGGAGATCTGAGATCCGACGCCCTGTGCTTCAATGCCGTTGGAAGAACTAAGAGGTGCAGGGGACTCCAAACACAGCAGAAGCGGCAGAGCAGCTTCAGACCGGAACAAATCCAATCCGTTGCTAACTTAGCGAGAGTCAGCAAATGGGCAACCTTTTGTAGTCGGAAGCAGTGACGTCACTCGAGGGGGATGCCCTCCGAGGTTCGCGCCAACACTGCTACAAGACGTGAGGCGTGCACATGCACGTGCGTCCTAGGAGGCCTCAGGTCAACATGGTGGGACACCGCGCCAAGGCTGCTCCGGGGATGCCGGAGGGTGCGGCAAGGAGACGCTACAGATGCCATTCTCCCGAGGCTGGTGGAGAAGGCTGAAATAGAGGTGAGGCAAGTCAGGTGAAACCATCTGAGACCGACAAACACAACAGTACCCCCCTTCAAAGGACCTTTTCCAGACCCCCTACCTGGTCTTGGTTTCCGAGGATGTGAACGATGATACTGGTTCAGCATCTCTTTGTCCAGAATGTTAGACATAGGTTCCCATGAGTTATTTTCTGGTCCATAGCCCTCCCATGACAAAAGGTATTCCCATACTCTGTCTCTCTTCCTTACATCAAGTATAGCATCTACTTTGTACTCAATGTCCTCTTCTGCGTCAACAGGAGGGGGATCTTGTGTCTTGGTGCTGAATTTGTTGAGAATGAGCGGTGAAATGCATTGTGGATCTTCATTGCTGGAAGAAGTTTGAGACTGTAGGAGAGATTTCCCAGATGTTGGAGGATGAGGAATGGTCGGACATAGCACGGAGTGAAGCGAGCAGATGGCAACTTCAATCTAAGGGGCTTTGTAGACAACCAGACCTTATCACCAGGCTTGAGTTCAGGAGCCTTGCCGTGATGAATGTCATAGACTTGTTTTGCTCGAATTCCAGCTTTGATAAGCATCTCCTTTGTCTTCTTCCAAAGCTGTTGAATCTCATCAGCAGTGGCTTGTGCTTTCGGGGACGACACTGAAAGCGGAAGTGGCAAAGGTGGTGAAGGTAGTCGTCCATATACCATTTCGAATGGTGTTGATCCAGTAGATATTGCTGGATGAGAGTTGATAGAAAACTCAGCCCACGGTAGAAGTTCAGTCCAGTCATTCTGGCGTGAAGAGACATAGGCTCTGAGGAACTGTTTGAAGGTATGGTTCATCCTCTCAGTTTGGCCGTTGGATTGCAGATGGTAAGATGAAGTGAAGTCGAGAATGATATCAAACTTCTTGCAAAGAGCCTTCCAGAATTTGGCTGTGAACTGTATGTCTCTGTCGGAGACGATGTGCTTCGGTATTCAGTGCAGGTGGAATATGTGTCTGATGAAAAGCTTTGCAAGTTTACTGGCAGATGGTAAGCCAGGAAGCGCCACAAAGTGAGCCATCTTTGAGAATCTGTCCACTGTTACCCAGATAGTGTTGTTGCCCCCGGAGAGGGGTAAGTCCACCATGAAGTCTGTGGCGATGTGAGTCCAGGGCTCATCCAGTATGGGTAAAGGTTGTAACTGACCCCAAGGACATCTGGGCAGAGGTTTTTGTCTGGCACAGTTGGTACAGGCCGCTATATAAGCGAAGGCGTCTTCTCTCATAGACGGCCATCAGTAGAATTTCTGCAGCTTTGCCAGGGTTCTCCGTTGACCGGGGTGGCCAGCCAGTTTAGAGTCATGAGCCCATGCTAGTACTTTCTTCTGGAGGTTGATAGGCACAATCATTTTGCCCGCAGGTACTGGGTGAGTAGCTGATAGAATGACTTTCTCAGGTTCAATGATGTGTTGCGGAGCATCAGGCACATCTTCAGATAAGAAGGAGCGAGATAGGGCATCCGCTCTGATGTTTTTATCTCCAGGTCGGTACTTTAAGATGAAATCAAACCTGTTAAAGAATAGGGACCACCTTGCCTGTCTATGGTTGAGGCGCCGGGCATGACTTAGGTATTCTAGGTTTTTATGGTCAGTAAAAACCGTAATCTGGTATTGAGCACCCTCGAGCCAGGGTCTCCACTCTTCGAATGCCATCTTTATCGCTAACATTTCTTTATCTCCAACTCCATAGTTCCTCTCAGCCAGTGTGAATCGTCTGGAGAAGTCTTTGTAACACTCTCTTGACATCCATAATGTGGGTATTCAGATCTTGAGAGAAGATCAGGATGTCGTCCAAATAGACAACGGCACCTTGGTAGAGTAGGTCACGCAGGATATCGTTCATCGTGCCTTGGAAGACAGCTGGGGCATTGCATAAGCCGAAGGGCATCACCAAATACTCAAAGTGTCCATCCCTGGTGTTAAAAGCTGTCTTCCATTCATCACCTGAATGAATACGAACAAGGTTATATGCTCCTTTAAGATCCAGCTTGAAGAAGATCTTAGCCCCCTGTAGGGTTCCGTCCTTCTTCCCCACAAAGAAAAACCTGCTCCTGCAGGAGACTTGGATGGCCATATGAAACCTTTTTGCAGATTTTCTTGGATGTATTCAGACATCGCTTTATTTTCCACCACCGAGAGGGGGTAAACTCTTCCCTTAGGTGGTTGGGTATTCGGTTTCAAATTGATCACACAGTCATAAGATCTGTGTGGGGGAAGTATATCAGCGGCTTCTTTAGAGAACACAACTTGAAATGATGCGTATTGGGGTGGTAACCCAGGCATCAACGGAGTTGTAGGCATACAGGGTAACGGTGAAACTTCCTTCAGACATATGCCATGACAATCTGGGCCCCAACGTGAAAGCTCCAGAGTAGCCCAGTTGAATTGAGGCACATGCTTTTGTAGCCATGGTAACCCGAGTACTAAGGGGTGTATAGCCTTTTCTAGCACGAAGAAGGAAATGGATTCCGTATGAAGAGCTACAGTCCTTAAACTGACCGGTTCCGTTTGTAGGGTTACTTCATCCAGTAAGGGCTCCCCATGGATAGAGGATAACAGAAGCAGAGGCTTCATAGTCATAGTGGGAATATGCAGATGTTACACTAGACATCTCAGTATAAAATTCCCTCCTGCCCCGGAGTCCACTAGGGCAAGAGGTCCATTTATCAAGGAGACTGGCAGAGAGAGTAGAGGAGAAGGTGCAGTTAGACCTAAGAAGAGTCCTCCCACAGGACTTAGGTCTGATCGTTTCCCGGACAGATAGGGCATGTTTGTACCACATGGCCTGCTTGACCACAATACATGCAGAGGCCTAATCTTCTCTGCGTTCTTCTCTCTTTAGAAGTCAGGTGACCGCGGCCTAATTGCATGGGTTCTTCTTCGCTAGTAACTGATTTAGACTGAATAGGCTTAGGTATAGTTTTGACTCTGATTTCTCCCTGGCTACGTCTCTTGGAACCTTTAACCTCTTGAACCTTATCCCAAAGTCGTTGGTCAATTCTTGTGGATAACTTCATCAGGTCCTCCAAGGTCTCAGGTATTTCTCGAGCCACCAATTCATCTTTCAGCCGGGAGTTCAGGCCTTCAAAGAAAAGGGTCTTCAGGCATCTAGAGTCCCAATTCAACTCTGAAGCCAAAGTCTTAAACTCGATGGCAAAGTCTGGTAAAGGTTTATTACCTTGCTGTAGATGAACCAATGTGGATCCTGTGGTTGTCTACCTGGCAGGGTCATCAAATATGGATTTGAACAGTTCCATAAACCCAGCAAGATCCCTCAGGATAGGGTCATCTTGCTCCTACAGCGGAGAAGCCCAAGCTAGTGCCCTTCCATCCAGATAAGACAGGATATACGTGGTCTTGGCATAATCTGTGGGAAAATTGTTAGGTTGAAGTGCAAAATGCATACAGCATTGGGCATTGGTTGAAGAAGCGAATAGGAGCAGAGAGGGGTACCACTGTTTTAACCGTAACTTCTGGCAGTGTTTCTTCTTTACCTGAGGTAGTAGAAGCAGAAAGCCGTTTTTTAGTAATCTCTCCCTACCTACACTTACTGCAAAACAGTTATGGTCACTGAATGCACCCATCACTACACAGGAAATCTGGATGGTATTGGGTCCAGTCAGTCTCACAAGGCACCGGGTCCAGATGGCCTAAATGCTGATTATTATAAACTTTTGAAAGCTGAAGTAGGGGACCCTTTAAGGACCTATTTCTTAGCAGTTGGCCAAGGGAGGTTTACTAAAGAAGCCACTACAGCACATATCACTGTTCCCAAAAAGTGGCAAGGACTTATTGAATCCAGCCTCATATAAGCCAATATCTTTGTTAAATTATGATGTCAAATTGTTTGCCCGGATCTTAGCCACACGGATTAGTGGGGTATTACCACATCTAATCTCTAAAAGTCAGATTGGGTTTGTGAAAGGCAGGAAAGGAAGGCCAACCACCATCTTCTTAGTTTGTGGCTGACTATGACGTACTGCAGGTCCCATAACATCCTGGCAATAGCTGTTGGATTTGATGCAGAAAAAGCATTTGACCGTGTGGCTTGGGTCTATTTATTCTCAGTGTTGCAGAAATATGGATTTCATGGGAGTGTGTTATATAACATTTCACTACTTTATCGGCAGCCACAATCCATTATTGTAGCCAGCGGACTGATTTCAGCTCCATTTGAGCTTCGGAGGGGAGTCAGGCAGGGGTGCCCCTTATCTCCATTACTCTACATTCTCTCATTGGACCCTCTATTGCCGACCCCGAAATAGAAGGTTTAAGGGTGGGTAAAACACATTTCAAAATTGCGGCATTTGCTGTCGATGTACTAGTTTTTGTGGTGAACCCAATTATTTCATTACGCAAGGTATTATTTATTTATTTATTTAAGTATTTTTATATAGCGCGGCACATTGGGGACATCACCTTGGTTTACAGGAAACATAATGCAGCAACAGGATTTACAAAAAAAAACAAAAAAACACAAAGAATGACAGCAAACTGATTAACCTTGTGAAAGGTATGATTAACCATATGAATGATATGTATTAGACTTACAAACACAATTTGGCCAATTCTCTGGTTTGAAAATTAATAGAGATAAATCGGAGGTTATAGATGTCACAGGTCAGGTCCACGCGAGCTGGCCAGGGGAATTCCCTTGAGATGGGTTACCTCTGAAATGAAATACTTGGGCATTCACATACCGACAGACATTGGACATATATATGATGTTAATATTAACCCCCTACTCACCAAGACAAAACAGAAATTGAAGGACTGGGTGAATTTACCATTATCTTTATCTGGGTGGATACAACTCTTTAAAATGATTGAACTCCCAAAGTGGCTATATGTTATGCATATGCTGCCCGTCTGGATCCGCAAACCACAGATTACTGACCTACACACAGCACTTCGGGGATTTCTTTGGTGTAATAAGAAAGCAAGAATTGCACTGGTGACATTGATGCGACCCTTATCTGAAGGGGGCTTGATGTGTCCCAATATTCATTTTTACCAGTGGTTCTCAACCTTTTTTCGGCCGGGACACACCTGACAGATAGTTCTCACATGCGTGACACACTGAACATGTGATCATCACGGGGCTATATGTAAACATACACTCTGCATCCACAGGAACCCCCTTGACCTCCAACAATGGATGCAGAGCAGAACTAGGGCATTACCCATAGAACTCACCATGCAAAAAAAAAGATATTCTGATTCTGATGACATCTCAGTAAAAGCAAAACAAACTACCTTTACTACCAGGTACAATAGCCCTCCTTATGAAAAGGCAATAATTTACCACTAATGCATATCCTATTGAGAAAACACAACAAATAAGATTGATACAATTGCCTACATGCTAATAAAATACCTTACCTTGGTCACACACACAGAACAAATCTTCACCAAATTCAGAAAGACCACAAACTGTAAATATGGAGACAAACTGGAATGGAAAACCAAAAAAGCCACTCTGCATGCAGTGCAAACCTGGAGAAATGGAAAGAGAAATATAGCACCTAGCAGTCCCAGGATCTGCAATAATGCACAGAAACTAATCTGCACAAAGTTACACCTGCATTATGGAACATATAGCAACCCTATCTATGAAAAGGCAACACTACAAATATTAAATCAGGGCCTAAACACTAATTCACCTCCTATTAGGAAAACAGAACAAGCCAAGCTGCTTTAGATCCCCACACAGAAATATTTGTAAAACTATATTAATAAATGTTTCAAAACAGCTGATGAACAGAAAAAGGTCAAACAATTAAAACTCATCAAAATTATTAAATATTGTCCAAATATCAATAAAATATTTCAAAACAGCAGACACATCACATAATACTCAATAATTAAAACGGCAGTCAATCAAGAAAAATAAACTTAAATTGCCACCTTTACTTACCCTCTCCAGCAACTCTCCTACTGCTTTCCCTTGAAAGCACAAACCAGAAGCAGCAGCGGCTGCTGAAACTCTGTACTCACGGTCCTCTTCTTTAGGGCCCACAAGTCACACACACACACATACACACACCCAATTAAACCCTATGGCCAGTCTGTCTCACACAAAGACACCAGTCACCTCCCTGCCTAGTCTTATCTCTCTCTCGCTCTCACACACACACCTCAGTCACCTCCCTAACCAGTCTCTGTGTCTCACACACACCCCAGTCACCTCCCTGCCCAGTTTCTCTCTCTCACACTCACCCCAGTCACCTCCCTGCCCAGTCTCTGTCTCTCACACACACACCCCCGTCACCTCCCTGCCCAGTCTCTGTCTCTCACACTCACTCCAGTCACGTCACTGCCCAGTCTCTCTCTCTCACACTCACCCCAGTCATCTCCCTGCCCAGTCTCTGTCTCTCACACACCCCAGTCACCTCCCTGCCCAGTCTCTGTCTCTCACACTCACCCCAGTCACCTCCCTGCCCAGTCTGTCTCTCACACTCACTCGAGTCACCTCCCTGCCCAGTCTCTGTCTCTCATACACAACCCAATCACCTCCTTGCCCAGTCTCTGTCTCTCACTCTCACACCAGTCACGTCACTGCCCAATCTCTGTCTCTCACACACACACACACCCCAGTCACCTCCCTGCCCAGTCTGTCTCTCACACTCACTCGAGTCACCTCCCTGCCCAGTCTCTGTCTCTCATACACAACCCAATCACCTCCTTGCCCAGTCTCTGTCTCTCACTCTCACACCAGTCACGTCACTGCCCAATCTCTGTCTCTCACACACACACACCCCAGTCACCACCCTGCCCAGTCTGTCTCTGCCTCTCACACAAACCCGTCACCTCCCTGCCCAGTCTGACTCTCACTCACCCCAGTCACCTCCCTGCCCAGTCTCTCTCTCTCACATTCATCCCAGACACCTCCCTGCCCAGTCTCTCTCTCACACTCACCCCAGTCACATCCCTGCCCAGTCTCTCCCTCACACTCACTCCAGTCACCTCCTTGCCCAGTCTCTGTCTCTCACACACAACCAAGCCACCTCCCTGCCCAGTCTCTGGTCTCACACTCACCCCAGTCATGTCCCTGCCCAATCTCTGTCTCACACACACACACACACACACACTGCCCAGTCTCTGGTCTCACACTCACCCCAGTCACCTCCCTGCCCAGTCTCTGTTTCTCACTCACCCCAGTCATCTCCCTGCCCAGTCTCTCTCTCTCACACTCATCCCAGACACCTCCCTGCCCAGTCTCTCTCTCACACTCACCCCAGTCACCTCCCTGCCCAGTCTCTCTCTCACTCTCACTCCAGTCACCTCCCTGCCCAGTCTCTGTCTCTCACACACAACCAAGGATCAGAGAAGGATGACCAAAATGATAAAGGGAATGGAACGATTCCCCTAAGAAAAAAGGTTAAAGAGTCTGAAGATGAGACGGCTGAGGGGAGACATGATAAAGGTCAATAAAATGAGTTGAGTGGAACAGGGAAACACGGATTGGTTGTTTTTGCTCTTTCAAAAAGTAAAAGACTAGGGGGCACATGATGAAATTCCTATGTAATACATTTAAAACAAATAGGAGAAAATATTTTTTTTTTACTCAAGGCATAATTATGCTCCAGAATTTGTTGCTGAGAGGATGTATTAAAAAGTTGTAAGTGTAGCTGGGTTTAAAAAAAGGTTTGGACAAGTTCCTAGAAGAAAAGTCCATAAAGCATTATTAAGGTGGACTTGGGGAAATCCTCTGCTGCTTATGCTCTGGATGGAATCTTTCGACCTTTTGGGATCTGCCAGGTACTTGTGACCTGGATTGTCCATTGCAGGAAACAAGAAAGCTTTGGTCTGACCCAGTGCTCTTATATATATACCAAAAGCACAGATAAGTGCACACTAGTGCTGCATGTAGAAAAGGCAGGAGTCACGCTGCAAGGATGGACCTAAGATGGGGAAAGGTCACTTGGGTTTGCCGTCTCTCCATAGCTGATTTACTCCCTCACTTGCCCCTCTCCCAAACACTTCCTTCTACAGGTGCCGGTGGCGTGCATGTCCAGCATCTCACAACAATGCTGAAACATGTTTGCAACATCCCTTGCCACTTTAGGAACGGGGGTGTCCTGTGCCCACATATTTATCGGCCAGAGCTTGGTAAAAGGCCGGTGTGGAGGGAACCGTGGAATCCTTGCCAGGGCCGAGCTACTAGGGTAGTTCACCCCCTCATAATCCACACAGGATGAATCTCTTGATGACAGTTTCACAGGCAAATAAGTCAGAGATAATTTAAAGTTCAATATTTAATAGTTATGATGATAATAGTTATGATGTGTGCTTTACAGGATCATTCTCAAGAGAAGGAAGGATCATGATGGTTTGCTTTCTTATTTATCAAAATCTTATAGGAAGGGTGGACCTATCATGGGACAGATCATTTAAATATTTAGTGATGCTGCTGGATGGCACAATGAACAGTGGATTTGATGGATGAGTGATAGAAAGGAAAACAGAATCCAAGAAAGTATATTGTGCTAAACATAGAGGTCAGGTGATGATGCAAGATGAGAAAGGAGCTCTGACTAAACCAAAAATGTGAGGAGTCTGAACACTGGAAAAATACAGATGTTGTTAATGGTCACTTGAGAATACAGGAAATCATAAGAAAAAGAAATGGTGGTCCAGTAGGCTGCATTAAAACACAAGACAGATGAACCATAATGGAGAGAAAAAGCAATAGTGGTTTATTGGACGCAGGACATCAGGGAAGTATATGATGATAAGGGATGTAAAACCTGTTACAGAAAGAATATGACAGGCCTAGCAATAATGAAAAACTAAATCAGAAAAGCTCTCAACAGAATGAAGAAAAGTTAAAACAGTAGGTCTAGATAATATAGCTACTGAAATGCTATAAGCTTTACATGGCTTAGGCATAGAAAAACTCACTTTCCTTGCTAATGAAATATACGACACAGGAATAAATTTGAGCAAATCAATATTCATTGCTTTTCCAAAAATAGAAAAAGCATGGAAGAACAAAATGTGAGTTCCACGGGGCAGTAAGTCTGATAAGCCACATAACAAAGATTATACTGAGAGTTATTATGAAGCAAATTTACTCTAAAGCAAAACTAGAAATGGCCAAAGAAAAATGGGGGGCAATTTTAAAACTCTGCAGGGAGCTTAAAAGACCATGGAGTTTCCTTCTGAAAACCTGGGGCAGGCAGAGATGGAGGGGGAAAAAGGTACTGGCAGACACCACACCAACTTCACAGCAGGTGAAAACCAAACCAAACGCCCTGCGCATACTTTGCTCTCCTCCTCCTAGCTCTGCCCCCCCTGGCCCTGCACCTTTCTCCTCACTGCAAAAGATACTTTCATTGTGAAACATCACTGGGTGGGGGAGGGGGGTGGCTTTCAGCCCAGGACGTTTTCCCAGGTAACTGCTTAGCTACCCAGGCAAATTCCTTGGAACACTATCCTCAATTATGAAACTAGAGATGAAAAATTTGCTTTTAGGATAACAGCAAAAAGAGCAGTGGAAGTGCACAGAGAACTGTAACTCTTCCTATACCAAGGCCTTTTACAAAGTGAGATCTGAAGAACATACTGTATAGCCATGCTGAAGAAAATGATTATTGATCAAAAACCTTTATTGGGATCAAAGCCCTAAATAAAGATAGAAGAAATCAATAAATGATTAGAAATAAAGAGAGGTGCGAGACAAGGTTGTGTTCTTTCCCCTGATCTTGTCTCACTATACAGCAAAATTATCTTTAGAGAAATATCAGACTACAGATGGAACTGCAAGGAGCTACGGGCCCAGGGATCCGGAAAAATCATCTGGGAGTGGCATGAGACTGCAAGGTAGGACTCAGAACAAGACAAGGGCCAGTCATCCACCTAGCCATCCTCCTCCTCCTCAGGTTCAGCCCTTGGGTTCTGGGGGCCAGTAGGTCTCTGCGGTGGCAATATATCATAGTGCTGAGTCCACACAGGCAGGAACATGAGTAGGCAAGGCAAGGCCAGACAGGCAAAGCTTGGACAAGGCAAGCAGGACAAGACAAAGCTGGATACTAAGCAGGACCTGGAACAAGACAAGACACGGTTAAGGCGAGGCAAGGACAGGACTCTGGTACAAGCAGGACGGGAAAGGATTGGAACAGACAGGACAAGACCAACAAGGCGGACTAGGAAAGGAGTAGACAAGGCAGACAAGGGAAACACTGAACAAAGAACACAGTTGCCTGAAGGCAGCAAGGCTTGGAACAGACAAAATAGGCCTGAAGGCCCCAAGGCAGGAACAAGTCAGGATAGGCCTAAGGGCCTCAAGTCAGGAACAAGTCAGGATAGGCCTAAGGGCCTCAAGGCAAGGCAATAGACTAGAAGGCCTGAAGGCCACAAGGCTAGGCAAAGCAAGGCAAAGAGTTAGAAGGCCCAAGGCCACAGGGCAAATCAAGAACCAAGGTCAGGTAACAGAGCCAGAAATGACATGAGAAGACAAGGAGAAACAGGCAAGGTTGGTTTACATAGGGCTGGGACTTGGGCATGGCAAGGGCAGTGAAAAGGAACTTTACAAGACTAGTGATGAGGCATACTGAGGGCTTTTGCTGGTGGGAAAGTATCATAAAGATAGGATAAGGCTGCATAGCAGGTGAAATCCTAACACAAGGGAAAAGTATTATCAGTAGAATGCCTCAGGGATCAGTTACAGGACTGGTTCTATTCAACTATTTTTCTAGATAAGAACATAAGATATGCCATACTGGATCAGACCATGGGTCCATCAAGCCCAGTATCCTGTTTCCAAAGGTGGCCAATCCAAGTCACAAGTACCTGGCAAGTACTCAAACATTAAATAAATCTCACACTACTATTGCTTATTAATTAATAATAGTTTAAGCATTTTTTGTCTAGGAACGTATCCAAACCTTTTTTAAACCCAGTTACACTAACTGCTATAACCACATCCTCTGGCAATGAATTCCAGACCTTAACTATGTGCAGAGTGAAAAAGAATTTTCTTTGATTTGTTTTAAATGAGCTACTTGCTAACTTCATGGAGTGCCGCCTAGTCCTTCTATTATTTGTGAGAGTCAATAACCAATTTACATTAACTTGTTCAAGTCCTTCATGATTTTGTAGACCTCTATCATATCCCCCCTCAATCGTTTCTATTCCAAAATGAACAGCTGTAACTTCCTTAGCCTTTCCTCATAAGGCAGCCATTCCATGCACCTTATCATTTTGGAAGCCCTTCTCTGCACTTTCTCCAGTGCAACTATATCCTTTTTGAGATGCGGTGACCAGAATTGCACACAGTATTCAAGATGTGGTCTCACCATGGAGAGATACAGAGACATTATGACATCTTGTTTTATTTGTCATTCCCTTCATAATAATTCCTACAATTCTGTTTACTTTTTTGATCACCACAGCACACTGAGCCAACAATTTCAATGTATTACCCACTATGATGCCTAGATCTCTTTCCTGGGTGGTAACTCTTAAGATAGAACCTAATATTGTGTAACTACAAAAGGATTATTTTTCCCTTTATGCATCACTTTGCACTTGTCCATGTTAAATTTCATTTGCCATTTGGAAGCCCAATCTTCCAGTTTTGCAAGGTCCTCCTGCAGTTTATTACAATCTTCTTGAGATTTAACTATGCTGCATAATTTTGTGTCATCCACAAATTTGATCATCTCATTCATTGTACCCCTTTCCAGATCATTTATAAATATATTAAAAACTAAGCACCAGTCCAAGTTCAGATCCTTGAGGCACTTCATTGATTACTTTTTACCACTGTGAAAACAGACCATTTAATCCTACTCTCTGTTTCCTGTCTTTTAACAGGTTTGCAATCCACAAAAGGACATCACCTCCTATCCCTTGACTTTTTAGTTTTCTTACAAGCCTCTCATGTGGTACTTTGTTAAACGCCTTCTGAAAATCCAAATACACCACATCTACTGGTTCACCTTTGTCCACATGTTTATTCACCCCTTCAAAAAAATGTAGGAAATTTGTGAGGTAAGACTTCCCTTGGGTAAATACACGATGGCTGTGTCCCATTAAATCATGTCTGTCTAAATGATTTGTGATTTTATTCTTTATAACAATTTCCATGATTTTTCCTGGCACTGAAGTCAGGCTCACTGGTCTATAGTTTCCCGGATCACCCCTGGAGCCCTTTTTAAATATCAGAGTTACATTGGCCATCTTCCAATCTTCAGGTACAACTGATTATTTTAATGATAGGTTACAAATGAATTGAAATAGGTCTGAAATTTCATTTTTTTTTGTAGTTCTTTCAGAACCCTGGATGATATTGTAGAGGGTGTAATAGGAAAGTTTTTACTTTTTCCAATTAATACTAAGATCTATATGATTGGACACTCCTAATGGAGTACACAAAATAAAGAAATGATTTAAAGAAAGTTTGAGGAGGACCTGGCAGCCAAGGACCAATGCAAACCAGTATGGAGTCATGTATTTGAGGTACAGAAATGTTACTCTGTTACTATAGAACATAATGAAGGGTGAGATATGGATATGCACCAGACAGGAGGACATCTTGGAGTGATCATATCTGATGATCACAAGGTTGCAAAATAATGCAATAAGGCAGTGGCCAGAGTCAGATGTATGCTAGGGTGCATGAGGAGAGGAGGGAATTACTATTAAATATTATTTACAAAAAAGTGTGATGAATGCAGGGAATAGAAACATAGAAATGACGGCAGAAGAAGACCAATCGGTCCATCCAGTCTGCCCAGCAAGCTTCACACTTCTTTTTTCTCATACTTATCTGTTTCTCTTGGCTCTTAGTAACCTTAGGTTCTATTTCCCTTTCACCCCCACCATTAATGTAGAGAGCAGTGATGGAGCTGCTTCCAAGTGAAATATTAAGTTTGATTAGTTGGGTAAGCGGCATTAGTTTTTCTTCTCCCCTGCCGTTGAAGCAGGGAGCTGTGCTGGATATGCATTGAAAGTGAAGTATGCCTTGAAAGTCACATTAACTATCATCAAATATTGAAAAGCCTAATAATTGGTAATTGAATAAGCCTAATAATTGGTAATACCTATAGCCCATGAACCCATCCCTGTTTTGTTTTTTTTTTGTTTGTTTGTTTTCTTTTTTTAATTTGGAGACGGCAGCCCTCCATCCTTCCGCTCCGTGAAGGTGGAACACCAACCACTGGCCACTGGCATCCCGCTCCGTGAATGCCTCTGTGGCTACTGCCGCTCCGTGCAGTGTTTTGCTGCCTCCTAAAAAGTAATAGAATTCAAGAAATCATGAGATAACCACAGAGGATCCTAAGTTGTACAGAAGTGCAGTTAAAGCTGGAGATCAAGTGGGGTCAATGGCATTGAAACAGGAAGGAAACTGGGCAGACTAAATGGGTGTCACCATCCTTATCTACACCATGAGCTATAGGCCTCTCTTCTGGAGTCTCAGGAAATGGACTTTCCCATATCAGATTCTTACTTTTCATTTTCTCTATTCTGCAGTAGACTTAGTATATGATAAACATTACCTTATAGATGTATAATGTGCTTAGTTTCTTTTAATTAGCCTTAGTTCATTGGGATGCTATTCCATGTATTAGCTGAACCAAAATTTGTGTGGAGGTAGGCCTTTGGGGGGATGGGGGAGGACGGACATTAGACTTTTCTACTTTTTAAAGTTGGTGAGTGCTGGGGGGGAGGCAGTGAGAGCAGGAGGGTGATAAATTGGCAATTGTCTCATAAAAAAGGCATGAGGCATTGAACCAAAGTTATCTAGAATGTCACACTCTCTACTGTTTTCTTTTTCTTTCTTATTTAAAAAAAAGAACAGTTGATGGGCAATATATTGCAACCAGCCTATTTCATCCTCCAATTTGCATGTTTTAACTTGGTTTTTCGTGCATTATAAACTTTAATTGTACATCACATTGGTTTACAAATGTAAGATATGTGATTCATCAAGAAATAACTAAACTAAACTAGATCATAAGCACCTGAACTTGAACACATACCTGGGTGGGGAAGGAGGCTTGAATGAATATCCCCTGGTCATGGTACAGGCACAAAGTCCATGCATTTCAACTCAGAAGCATAGTTCAATGAAAAACATCCTCTCTATAATCTTTTGAAAGTGGGGGTCGATATTGAATGCCACAAATAAAACAACAAAATAACCTAAAACAAGAGGTCACTGGTTGAAGTTCCAAGGTGGTAGCCTCAGGAGCAACATCAGAAAATACTTCTTACACAGAAACGGTGGTAGAGGCAGGGAAGAGCCTACCATTGGAGGTGGTGAAGGCAAAAACAGTAACAGAACTCCAGAAAACATGGGGTAAACACCACTGCTCCTTACTTGTGAAAAAGGGAAGAGATCAACTGCGGTCAGTGGAATTGTCTCAGGAAGTAAAGTGGCTGGGCTAGAGAGGCCTTAACGTTCCTTAGCTGCTGTCGTAGTCAATGTTTCTTGATCAGGTTTAGGCAGGAAAACAAGAAGCAATGGGAAAAAAAATGCTTTCATTTTTCACCATAGTAACAAATACCTACTTGTAGCTGTCAATCAAGGCCTCTGCACTCTGCTGCTTGCAATCAGGTGTTTGGAAGTCGGAATTCAAAAGTCTCCCTAGAAAATGCACCTGCCAAGTGTAAAAACCCTAATGATTACAAATAAATGCTCGTTAGTGCCTCAGTCTGTTTCTGTTGCAGTCACAGTTGTAATTACATTCTCACCCCCATCCCCTCCTCCAAAGAATTTAATAAGCACTCATATTCTTTAACTGGCAAAGAAAAACACTAGCTGAAAAGGTACTAAAGCTAACACCAGCATGGAGACGGTACAAATTGCCTAAAGTCAGTATAAATTCTGCCTGCAGTAGCACATAGCTCGTTACAAGCAGCATTCTGCAGTTTCTTCCCTTCCTATCCTTGCAACTTACTTTGACAAGCACAGATCCATTAAAGTTGCTTGCATGTGAAAAAAAAGTTCATCCCTTCAGCAAGAAGCCCGTGAGCTTACTAAAGTGTAATTTCATTCATTAGCACAGGTGTCTCCCAACTTTTCACAGGAAGGGTACAGTACAGTACAAGGGTCTGCAACTGCCTTACGCAGCAATGATGTAATTACATCACGTGATCTTTCACTCTCTCTCTCTTTCTCTTTCTCCTCCCGCACCAACTCGAACCCTGCAGATCACATACCGCGAACCCCCAAAGCTCCGTTCACACAAGGCGCCCTTTTCCAGCTCCATGCTTCTCCACCATCGTACGCTGCTTTCAAAAATGCTGCCCTCATGTCTGACGACAGCGTATTTTCTCCTCTGGAAGAAAATGCCACAGCTCAGTAAATGACCTAAGTTTGTACCTGACGCAATGAAGTGTGAAGTGTTTTTCCCAAGGTCACAAGGAACATCAGCGGGATTTCTCTTAGCATCTCCCGCCTTCCCTCAGCAGCATCTTCCTTTCTGCTTTCCTCCTTCACTCAGCAACAACTCTCCCTCTCCCCCTTTCTTCAGCAGCACTTCCCCTCTGCTCTTTCCCATTCCATCATCTGCCTCACTCCTCCTACAGCAGTGCTATGCCAGCCATGTGACATTTGCTGTTTTCTTTGGCCACTCTCCTAAAGATGTGCTTGGCCCGGCTTGTCTGATGAAATGGGCTCTATGTTTGTGCTGGCCTTATTTATTTATTTAAGACTTTTTATATACTGTCTTTAGCAAATTAGATTTGAACAAAAATGGTTTACAATAATGAGCAAAATAATAAATACTATTCTTTCATAAAGTGAAAGTAAAAATAAAAATAAAATAAAAATAATAAAAAGTATGAATAAAAATTACATAGTAACTTATCACTATCAATATTACTAAATATTTTCATCCTAAAAGATATTAAAATTAAATTAAATTTACTTTAAATTTAACAAAACATAAAGATGGAAAATTAAAATAACATCTTAATAATACAACATAATAAAAGAAAATGGATCTACTTAATCTTTTATTCAGTAATTCAAAATGCTTCTCTAAAGAAGTATGTTTTTAATGATTTTTTAAATTCCTTAGTAGAGCATTCCAATGTATAGGCCCAGCTACAGAAAAAGCTCCATGACAGGTAACATTTAATCTTGCTAATCTGACTGAATGTTACGAGCGCGCACTCCAGCAGTTGTTATGGATCGAGGACTGGGAGACCTTCGGATTCTGTTACGCTCCGAGGCACAGGGGCCTTCAGATTCTGTTAAGAGCGCAGAGGCGTGGTCATTTCTATAGCGGGTGTTGTGAGCCCTTGAGCCACGGCATGACCCAGGGAGAAGCCTTAAGACACACCGCGGGAGGTGAGCTGGTACGAGCACGGGTAATAAGAGCAGGACAAGGCTGAGGCAAGAACAGGGGTCCTAGGTCTGACCCTCTACTGGACCTGCACACCCCAAGATGACCAACGCAATGTTGATCGATGAACAGTCCTCTGACCATTCCAAGCCCTTTCGGACCTGCCGCTGGGTATGGCAAGAGGTGGCAGGCCGGACAGAGGACGAGGGCAGACAGAGTCCTTAGAACACAGGAGACTTTGGATGAAGACTGAAGCGAGGACACTGTAGACGAAGGCTGAAGCGAGGATCAAGAGCTGGGTTGAGACTGCAACGCAGCTCACCCTACACAGTCCACCCGTGGGACTGGTCGCGAACCACGCTGGGCTCGAAGCAGACTCCAGGAGGGATAGTGGAAGCTGATACCGGAACATGATGAAGGAACTGAAGAGGCCTGCACCGGGGCGTGCCCTACACAGCCCCCTGTGGGACTGGTTGCGGACCACGCCATACTCAGAGCAGGATCGAACAGAAACTTGACATGGATGGACACAGGTTGCAATAGGCTCTGAAGACCGGGACAAGACTGAAGCAGGATTCGATTCTCAAGGATTAAAAACAATGGACCGAAGCAGGAAGTCTTCCAGAGGGTTGCATTGCGGAGATGAGGATGGCCTTGTACCGTGAGGTGCCCTACACAGCCCACCCTTGGGACTGGTCACAGACCATGACAGCGGTACGCCAGGAAGGTGGACATCTGGGAACCAAGGCATGGAGGCAGAGATGAAGGCAAGGACATCAGGAACATCGAGACAACAGAAGACCAGAACATCAGGCACCGGGAACACGAAGACATCTGAAGACAGGGACAGAGGACATCAGGAACCTGAAGACATCTGAATCACGGACAAAGGGCATCAGGAATATGAAGACAACTGAAGACCTGGACAAAGAACATCTGGAACATGGAGACGAAGCCGTCAAAGCAGAAGAAGAGCACGGAGGACCTGGACTGGTCAGAAGACACAGACGACTGTGGAACCCAATCCGAAGGCAAGGAATGACTGAAGACAAGGCCCTTATATAGGGCTGAAGCAGGAAGCTGTCATCAGTGGGACCAGCAGCACTTCCTGTCGCTGGCCCTTTAAATATCCAGAAGAGGCACGCGCCGGCACCTAAAGAAGGCTGAAGCAGGAAGAGAAGAAGCACCATGGACAGCGGCACCTGGCTGTGCAGAGGAAACATTGGAGGGAGGAGCAGGCAGGCTTCAGGACGGCCTCCTGCCATCCGACGAGGACCCCAACATTGACGTCATGGCTCCCTGCCGAGACGGTGGCAGCGGTGGCTGCTCGGCGGGGCTGACGCTGCCGAGCAGGGCAGGAACTGCTGCGACCTCCGGACCGCAGGGGACGGCGGCAGTGGTGGACTGCCGCGAAGAGCACAGGTGGGTGGAGGGGCTGCCCGCGGGTCACCACGGGCAGGACCGTAACATTGAAGGCACATCCAAAAGGTTCATATTCGAGGATCGAAGCTCTCTAGAAGGTTTGTATATTCTCAAAACAGAACATAGCCAGGATGAATTAGGGCTATTTAATAGAGAATGAATTATGGTCAATATTATGTACAAAATCCAATATTTAATTGGCAACCGATATTTAATTGCAACACTGACTGTTTTAATTGGCCACCTTCCAGCTCAGTCATCTCTGGAATGACGCTGACAATGGCTGTGAACATAAAGTTAGGCAGGACACAGGCCTTAGTTTGAAGACCATAAAGAATACTATAAGCTAGTAGAATCTGTCCATCCCTCTAAGGGGCCGATGCAATAAAGTGCACCCAGCCTAGCATAAGGATTACATGGGAGTGGATTTTGGACATGCTAGACTAGTACCTGATGCAATAAGGAGATTAGTGCGTCCAAACAAATGCATAACCGATAGTGTTCATCACATGTAAATTCCATATAGATGAGGCTATCAGCTATTAACCCCCAATGAACAAAATCGCTGGGCACCCAATGCACATTTTTTAACACAGCAAATTTAACTCCAGCCCCAGAGGTGACGTAAAGTCATTCCACGAGTTAAGGGCTCATGAGAAATTAAAAAATACAGTCCTCTGTGGTTTCTTCTATTTAGTATCGTTGTGACACTTACATTTACTGCTTGAGGTGTTGAAAAATAAATGTATATTAACTTGATTACAAAAAAAAAAAATGTTCTTCTGGATACACAATTTAGATGCCCAGAGCAAGGGGCGCTTAGCTATGAGCGTCTTCAGTAACCTCAGTAAAATTGGCCGGAAGAAACAGGATAAAAACAGACGCTTGTATTGAGAGACTGTTGCAACTGTGAGCATTTGAGTGCCACAAATGCACAATTCTCCCCTAGCGTCCTCTTTTATACACAGCCCCTCAATTAAATACTGCATTGGGTGCCCAGGGGATGAGACTGTGCCTAATGCAGTATTTACATGAGGGGCCATTTTCAACGTGCGTCTTATTGTATTGGCCCCCCCCAGTGTGTAAAGAGTGGTTTCTCCCAGGAAAAGAAAATTCAGAACCAACCTAGAGTAGGGAGGAGTTGCTCTCTTGCTGAGGTCAAGGAGTTAAGTCATAGTTTTATCTTTCTTGCAGAATGGGGGATGTAAGTTTGTCCTGTGCTGGAGGAAAATTTCAGGACCACAGTTTCACTCTGAAGAATGGCGAGGGCTCGCTCCGAGTGTCCAATGGTCCTCCATTAATATTGAGTCCACATTGGATCGGCTCACTTCCGCCATAGGTTTCAAGTTTCAGGGGCGTGCGCATGCGTGGTTTACCCTCCTTCTCAGTTCGACGTAGCCACAGCGTCATCACTCTGGGCTGGGTGAGCAGCAGTTGGGTCACCGGCCAATTTAAGCGGCCGACCCGCACACACTCGTCCTTTCTCCCCTTCCCGGCCATCGCATTCCCCATCCACCCCCACCCCCAATGTAGCCTAAGGTTAATATTAACTACTTATTGGTAGGCACGCGTAACAATATTTACCCTTGCTTCAGTTGATAGAGGAATCATGTCAGTTAGACTCATTATTAATATCGTACCTGTATGAGGAAATTGTCGCAGCATTAGGTGTGTACACGAGCCGGTGGGCCGACTTCACTGGCCTTGGATGGCCCCCTTGCTGTTTTGCTAGGAAATATGGTGGGTAGCACCGGGCGACACAGATGGTGTCAGAAATTACATAGGGGCTCGTGCAGGGAGTTCTTTCACATTAATGTTAACAATAAAGCTGCGGCCTCTTCATCCATTTTGGTCTCTGTTTCCTTTTGTTGCAGGAGAGTGCTCTGGGGCAGGAGGGGTGTGCGTACCAACAATTATAGAGGATCTCAATGTTAAACAAACCAGAGACAGTTTAGTCTTTCTCCAGTAAAGGGGAAAAGCAGCAGTTTTGAGCGCATCAGAGACTGAAATAACCTTGTAACCTGGATGAAGCACAGTGTCTTGGAGAAGTAAAGCATTGACAGAGAGAAGTGAATCTTATGCCTAATGTGTGGGAATGTGTCAAATGCTGTAAGAGAGTGGAGAAGTAGCTCTAAAAACCCCCACCCTTCCGGCATAATACGCTGAGGCCCCCCCCCCCCCTTCCACTACAGTGGCTGAGGTGCAATAATAAAAATGGGGCTTCCGATGTCATTAGAGGAGTCACCCCCTGAAGGAAACCAAGAAAGGCAGGGCAGAAAGGGAATTGTCCTTCCAACAAAGTTTCCCTTAAAATGGAAAAATGGATCCAAAACCCACCTAGCACATTCCTCGGGGGAGAGGGGGAAGACAGAACCTACATTACAAATGCAAAATTGAAAGGTAACCAGATGAAAACATTTAGAGCATTCAAGATACTTCAAAACTGATTAATTTTATTTGCGAGCAAGAATTTTCAGTGTTGCATCTACCATGAATAATGTCTTAACAACAAAACAAGATAGCAGATGCTCATACAAATGTTAGCTAGCAAGAACTCTTTTCTTAATTTTTCTTAGCACCAGGAACTAACAGAACCAGTTCTGAATATAAACCAATGTAACTATTAGATAAGTCCTCTATTAGTCCTCTCCTTTAACAGTGGACTAGTATTAAGCATGGAGTTTTAAATCAAAAGTTGTTTAAAGACGCTGATTCTTTGTGTAAACTCTTTTTTTCAGATGATGTTACTGGAACCAGCTCATGAATAAATAATACTTTGAAAAGATTTCTAGGAGACTTCTCTGGTAAGTATAAGTCATTAATGGTGTCTCTCTTCCTCCTGTTGTCTTCCTTTACTTTTCTGTCACTATTTGATTTTGTTTATTTAGTCTCCTTCTTTCTCTCTCTCTCTCATTCTCTGTGATGTTCACTGTTGTCTTTTCTGTTCGTGAGGGTCCTTTCTTTTTCTTTAAAACTCCCTGAAGGAAAAATGGCTGTTGGTCTAGCTAGACTTTCTTACACTTATCTGTATCTTTATTTGAGTAATTTGAGTGTGCTGTACTGGTGTTATTCTCTCACTGAGTCTGGGTTTCGATGATAGGGGGTGTTTGCATTTGCTGCTTGATTAGCTGAGAAGCACTAGTAGATGCTATCTCAAGAACTCTTTTTATTGAAATGTGCTGATCATCTCCTAAGCTGTACTTTAAATAAATGAAAAACAGAATTCCTGACTATGCTAATGTGATAAAGTCTTTCGGTAAGGGAAACTAAAGTGTATACTAATTGTTGTCTCGCTGGCTTGGTGTCATTTAATAGTAGCTATGGCTTCAAAAAAATAATGATAATTAAGTATTCCTATTTTCTATTAAGACAAGGTTTTGCCATTTATTTTCTGACTCAAACACACAGAAAATTTCCTGTCACTCTGTATGTTTAAACTGTCACAGTTCAAGGTTGTCACTAGAGTCTTAAAGTCATAAATTATACAGATAATATAAGTGCAGCTTTGAATTGTGATGGGACCTTCATGTCCCGCCACTGCAAATTATCTTGCACTTTTTCCTTCTCCAGACATACAAGTGTTTAATTTAAAACATCTTTGATCCTTTTATACTGAAGCTGTATAAAAGACAGAGATAACTATTTTCTCCCTCTCTGTGTTTTCTGTTTCTGCTCACTGTTGTGGTATAAAAAAATTGCTTTCATATAAATCCTTCTTTCCTGAATTTAAAATACCAGGTTTACTTAATATTTACAATTTTTAGTTCACAACCCAGCTTTAAGATTAGGATTGCTTATTTAAAGTAGAGGTGGACTCTTCCTTCCCTTCTCATACTGCACATTTATTTTATCTGGGATTTTACTGGAGATAATAACAATATACAACAAACAAAATACGGGGAAAATGCAAATCCTTATGGGTAGACTTTTAATGTCCGGTATCTTTAAGGGTAACTCCCAAAAGGGAGTACATAAGAACATAAGAAATTGCCATGCTGGGTCAGACCAAGGGTCCATCAAGCCCAGCATCCTGTTTCCAACAGAGTCCAAACCAGGCCACAAGTACGAAGAAGATCCCATGCTAGTGATGCCAGTAATAGCAGTGGCTATTCCCTGATTAATAGCCGAAAATGGACTTCTCCTCCAAGAACTTATCCAAACCATTTTTGAACCCAGCTACACTAACTGCACTAACCACATCCCCTGGTAACAAATTCCAGAGTACCTCAATGTTAGAATATATTGTTTTTGCTTTAAATTTTTAAGTGAGCTTTAGTACTCGTGTTTGTGCAGCATTTTGTGTTCTATATTTTTTTTGTGATAATATATGACAATATCCCAGATCAATATTCCTCTAGGAAGTTAAAAGGTATTTTATCCACAAATAATGTTTATGGGCTAAGGTATCACTTTAGCTCATAGATAAGAGACTAATTTTTTTTTCAAAAGTGATACCTTTCATACTTCCAAATTCTTTAACTTTTCATACTTTTTCTAACAAATGCCAAGAAAATATTCCATGGCCTTGGCTAAAATTTATGTTTATCTGATCCTGTGCTGTCTCATACCTGAGCCATCTTCTTCAAATTTGCATTTAAGCACTGGGTGGGGCCGGGTGACCAAGAGCTCTGTACGGTTTTGGAGGGTGGATATGGGTATGGGGGAAGGGGTGATGGTTCAAGGCCTCGTGGTATTAAGGAGGGTGGGGCAGATTAAAAGGTCCTAAAATTGAGTTGGGGGGGAGAGAGTGCTGTTGGCTCACATTGACACAAACTAGAAACTAACAAAAGAGCAAAATGCTGACTCATCCTAAATCAATGATCAAACCAAAGAGACAGACACAACTATTGTTTATTTTGTATATTGTAAAGGCCCCGGCAAATCTCTAAATACCTGGGAGAAAAGGTGTCAGTAAGCCAGTTGGTGTATGGTACACAACTCAAACATCCGGTCTTATCTATCATCCACCTGATAATAGTGGCTTAATGTCAGAAGATAACCCTATTTATGAAGTCTTTTTTATCAGCTGATATTTCATTCTCCACTGCTTCAGGGAGATCATTGAACAAATAATTTATCTGAAAACTCCGTGCTGTCTCCTGGACCACTCACCGGCTCACACGTTTTCAGCAAGGAGATTCTCCAGAGGGATATCTGTCTTCTAAAAAGGTGAATTTCAAACGCAAAGTCAGGTGACAAAAAAAGACACAATGACAAGAACATCAAAGCTCCTACAGGGAATTGAAAACTGTGAATCATTAAAGTGACGCTGTCAAATTCCAAACTGAGTCACGAAGCAGATATTATTAAAATCAAGGCACTGCTTGTGTGAATTGACATGTCCAGAAAAAAAAGCTGTACAAATGAAGCTAGATTACATTAATCAAAACAGCAAAAGCAAATGGAGTCATTAAATTCTCCATGTTCCCAGAAATACTGACAAATCCAGAAATCCCAATGCCAGTAGTGTGTCGTGATTACGATAAAGACGCAGGGTATAAATGACCTGTCATAATAGGCTTCAACTTCTGCATGAAATCACTGAGATGAATAACCTTATATTTAATCATCGGTCACATCCAATAAATATTTTTCAATACTTTTTCTTATGCAATGTGCAAATTGTGCAATTATTTTAAAGTCCAATCACTTAGCTTAGAACTTCGCTGAAGCCTGGAACAATAAACATGCCCAACATGGAACCATGTTTCGAACTCCCATTGTTCTTTCTCAAGGGCTTGGTTCAGCGTCTACGAGAACAATGCATTTATGTCTCAAAAAAGTATGTTAAGATATTATCATAAAATTTAACAAAGCAATTTAATTAAGTTAGTAGGCACAGAAATGGTATAGCTAGGCACTTACTGTAATTGTAGTCCGACCTGATTTCAAATTCAAGCATTTGTGAAATGGCGTTTGCCGCGTGTGTTTCCTGTGAACTTACCGGATGCAGTGTCATTAATATATGCATAGATGACGTGGATGCAATTGTATGACGTAAGAGACCTCAGGTGAGTGTGTACCACTCTACTGCTAAATTCAGACCATTCGGATGAACTGTATTTAATTTAAAAATCCAAAATTGTTCTCGATAATTGAGAATAACTTTGCTATTGCCACCTCTGGGAATGATTTTAACTTGTTCAATTACTCGCCATTTGATGTCTGAGAAAACATGCTGATGTTGTACACAATGGGCAACAATTGGAGCTTGTAGTTTATTGGTTGTCAAACAGCTGCGATGTTCCACTAATCTTGTTTTAATAGCACGTTTTGTTCTACCTACATATAGTAGAGAGCATGGACATTGTAATATATATATGACATTAGTGGAATTACAATCCGTACAGGAATGAGCTTTGTAAGTATTTCCATGAGGTTCTTTCCAATCTGGACCAGTGATAGTTTGATTGCAGAAGGAACATTTTGTACATGCCCAATGACCAGCAGAAATGGTATTTGAATTAATAGGATCAGTATGTAAATAGGAAGTTGTTAAAAAGTCCTTCAAATTTTTTCCCCGTGTGTATGCGATGATTGGAGAAAGCTGAAAAATTGAATGCATTTTTAAAACGGGCCAATATAATAATATTAACCGGGCAATTTCAGTTGATAATGTAGAATATGGCAATGTACATACTTGTCTCACTGTATTTTCAGATTTATTATCGAGCAATAGCCAATCTCTTGTAGCATTATATGCCCGTTTGTATGCTCTATTAATATATTTATACGGGTATCCACGTTGTAAAAAATTTTTTATCATTGTTTTCGAGTGTAAAATATAATCTTTCTTGCAAGTACAAATTAGCCCCCAGCATAGCTAATTTATATGTAGCCACCTTTGAAGAGAAGTTTTTATATGGAGCCCCTGAATTTGCCAACATTTCTCATTGGTATCGATATATCGATGATGTATTTTTTCTATGGAATTCTACTGAAGAGTCCCTTATAATGTTTCTGGAATGGCTTAATTCTCTGGACACTCATCTTCAATTTACTTTACATTATCATCGTCGTAAAATAGAATTTCTAGATATTCTAATTGAAAAGGAAGACCAACATCTTATCTCCAATTTATATGTAAAACCTTGTGCAAGAAACACATATCTACATTTCACTAGTTTTCATCCGTTCAATTTGCGCAAAAATCTTCCAATAGGCCAGTTTTTGCGGCTACGCCGAATTTGTACTTACAAGAAAGATTATATTTTACACTCGAAAACAATGATAAAAAAATTTTTACAACGTGGATACCCGTATAAATATATTAATAGAGCATACAAACGGGCATATAATGCTACAAGAGATTGGCTATTGCTCGATAATAAATCTGAAGATACAGTGAGACAAGTATGTACATTGCCATATTCTACATTATCATCTGAAATTGCCCGGTTAATATTATTATATTGGCCCGTTTTAAAAATGCATTCAATTTTTCAGCTTTCTCCAATCATCGCATACAAACAGGGAAAAAATTTGAAGGACTTTTTAACAACTTACTATTTACATACTGATCCTATTAATTCAAATACCATTTCTGCTGGTCATTGGGCATGTACAAAATGTTCCTTCTGCAATCAAACTATCACTGGTCCAGATTGGAAAGAACCTCATGGAAATACTTACAAAGCTCATTCCTGTACGGATTGTAATTCCACTAATGTCATATATATATTACAATGTCCATGCTCTCTACTATATGTAGGTTGAACAAAACGTGCTATTAAAACAAGATTAGTGGAACATCGCAGCTGTTTGACAACCAATAAACTACAAGCTCCAATTGTTGCCCATTGCATACAACATCAGCATGTTTTCTCAGACATCAAATGGCGAGTAATTGAACAAGTTAAAATCAATCCCAGAGGTGGCAATAGCAAAGTTATTCTCAATTATCGAGAACAATTTTGGATTTTTAAATTAAATACAGTTCATCCGAATGGTCTGAATTTAGCAGTAGAGTGGTACACGCTCACCTGAGGTCCCTTACGTCATACAATTGCATCCACGTCATCTATGCATATATTAATGACACTGCATCCGGTAAGTTCACAGGAAACACACGCGGCAAACGCCATTTCACAAATGCTTGAATTTGAAATCAGGTCGGACTACAATTATAGTAAGTGCCTAGCTATACCATTTCTGTGCCTACTAACTTAATTAAATTGCTTTGTTAAATTTTATGATAATATCTTAACATACTTTTTTGAGACATAAATGCATTGTTCTCGTAGACGCTGAACTAAGCCCTTGAGAAAGAACAACGGGAGTTCGAAACATGGTTCCATGTTGGGCATGTTTATTGTTCCAGGCTTCAGCGAAGTTCTAAGCTAAGTCATTGGACTTTAAAATAATTGCACAATTTGCACATTGCATAAGAAAAAGTATTGAAAAATATTTATTGGATGTGAAGGATGATTAAATATAAGGTTATTCATCTCAGCGATTTCATGCATAAGATGAAGCCTATTATGACAGGTCATTTATACCCTGCGTCTTTATCGTAATCATGACACACTACTGGCATTGGGATTTCTGGATTTGCTGTATAGCCATAGTAGTAGAAATTTGTTACTATTGGGGAGTCAGGCGAATTATTGATGACCCAGAAATACTGAAACATCTTGTTCAGAATTCAGTCCAACAGGGTATTTGAGTTGTGCATCATACACAACCTGACTTGCGGACACCTTTTCTCTTAAGTATTTAGAGATTTGCTAGGGCCTTTGTATCGAACATTAATTGTGTATCTCTCTTTGGTTTCATCACTTTACCACAAGCCATTACCAAGGAAGTTAATTACATCTGTTGAAATATAGTGGCCCTTCCTGCCTCAGATGGTCTATATTACACCTCATACTTAGCATGATAAATAAGAACTTATCTAGCTAAGTGACAGCCGCTGATTATCCGACTATTTTCATCTGCCACCACTTAGCCGCCTATATACTTATCCAACTAAGTAGATAGTCAGATATCTTGGGGGTGTGAAATAGGCAGATTGAGGCAGGGCAACGTATCCAGTTATATTCAGCCTTATCCAATAGCAGGTCAAAAATATCCAGATATAACTTATCCAGATAACTAGAACTTATCCAGTTATATTCAGCAACATAGCTGTGCTGCTGAATATCCCTTCTAAGTTATCCGAATAAGTCCTATCCTCCATCTCCTGCCTCCCTCTGTTATTAGACCAGAATTTACAAGAGAGAGCTTTTTCATATCAAGTGCTTCTTCTATGGAACGCCCTACCGATGGATGTAAGAGCAGAAACCAAGTACTTGAAATTTTGGAAAGCAATAAAGAACTGGCTGTCCTGTTTTCACAGGCTTTTAACATTTAACACCTGCAAGATGAACCTGTAATATAGAGTGAGCTTTAGCTACTGATGTTCTATTTGTGCTTTATTGTACGCAGATGGTTTCTATTGCTCATATTATATATTTTTATTATATAAACCACCTGGATAACTTGTTTTGTAAGTGGTGTATAAAGTCCAATAATATAAAATAATAATTATGCCTTAAGCAACTGGCTGGCCCGAAACCTCAGATGTGCTCCTAGCCCCACCAGACCACCAGGACATCACAAGACCACCAGATTTGACTGGGGAGGATTGGGCTAAGGGAGGCCCTGGGGGGTTCGAGGGTGGTGGCTGGCTTCTAGTGCGGGGGGGGGGCTTTTTTTGTAAAGGGGGAGGGTTTTGGGTAGGGGAAGGGTGTTGCTATGCGACTTTTAAGTCTCTTTTAGATACTTTTATTTAATCTGTGGGCTGCCTCTAGAGGAGGCTGGGTTCTCTCAAGACCCCGAAGGGGATTTCAAATTTTGGGATGGGAAGCTATTTTGGGCTGGCATGGCCCTTTAAAAAGATGGTGGCCCCAGGTGAAAGTGGCGGCCATCCCATGATTTTTGGGTCTTTTTACTGTGGTATTTTTTCCTGTGGAATTTTTCCACAGAGGAAAAGACCATGTGGTTTCCAGAGCTATGGTACCCAGTACCACAGCTTGTGAAGCCCCCGTGGGTAATTTTCCATGGCCTGCAGTATTATTCCCCTCTGCAGAAAAATACCACAGGGTAGTAAATGGCCTCCATAGTTTGAGAAGCAAGGTGAAGCAGCTACCTTCCCCCTGAAAGTCTACAAGGACCTTCACCAGGGATGCACAGTATGATCCAGAAATTGTAAAATTGCTTGCACAATATAAAATTAAATAGAACTGACTGATAAAAGTTGCTTGTGGACTCCAAGAGTTGAGCAATTCTTGATTTCGTTTTTTACTTAAACAGTAAATCAGAGTCTCCAGAAATTAATATATTCTTGCTGTTTTTGTATACATTATATCATTGCTGATTAGCCTATGTGGATAAACTACAGTCATACGTATATGTGACAAAGATTCAAAACCATTTTATTTTGTTGTTTTAGTAAAACATTTTATTGAAATTATAATAGAGATAGTGCAATTGTTGCTGAGTACTAAAACCAGACTTTGCTGTGGTCATTTTGTTTACCCTAAATACAAAATATGCAGCCAAGTAAAATCTTGAAGAATCCCGAAGAAATGTATTTTTAAAAATTGTGTTTGTTTCCATGACTCCTCTCCTATATTGCCAGCCAGCTGGAAAGGCCGGGCAGGTTACATTACCATTTCTATTAACTATCAATGCACGTAGTACATCAGCATTCTTATGTTAACACTAATCAGTATGTGCACGGAAAAAAAAAAATTCATTCCTTTTTCTAATTTTTTAAATTTTTTGTTGCATTCAATATTATTTCATTTATTTTTGTTCAATTTAAATGAAATAAACATTATTAACCAGGGGGATAAATATGAAACAAAAAAAACAGAAACAAAGGGGCCAAGTTCTCCCACTTCCCCCCACTGTAACCTCCCTCCCACAGCACTGACAAAATACAAAAGTTCACCTCCCCCAGCTTTTCATCTGTCCTCCCACCCTTCCTAGATCAAATAAGTCAAAATGTGGCAGGAATGTTCCCTAGTTGCTCCTGTCCCTGTCTGAATGGTACCAACCCTGAGTCCTTTACTATTCTGTTGTATGGCCGTACAACAAAATGGCACCAATCTCAGGGTCCTGAGGTAAATATCTTTATTTTAGAAACATAAAGACCATGCGGCTATCTAGTCTGCCCATCCACACCAACCATTGATCTTTACAATCCCTACCACTCCCTCAGAGAAGCTCTGTGTTTATTATATGCTTTCTTGAATTCAGCTACTCTCCTTTTCTCCATCACCTCCAAAGGAAGGCTGTGCATGTATCACTACTCTTCTTTAGATTACTCCTGAGTCTATGCTCTTTCATCCTCATCCTGTGACCCTAATTCTAGAGACTCCTTTCTTTTGAAAGATGCCCACCTCCAATGCATGAAAATCTTGGAGATATTCAATTGTCTTTGTCATATCTCCCTTAACCTTCCTTTCCTCTAGAGTACATATGTTTAGATCTTTAAATCTATCCCCATGTGCTTTAAAATGATGACCAATGATCATTTTAGTGGCCATCCTCTGGACTGACTCCAACTGGATTATTATCCTTTGGAAGATGTGGTCTCCAGAATTGTACACAATATTCCAAATGAGGTCTCACTAGGAACCTATACAGGGGTAATATCACCTCCCTTTTTCTGCTCACCTTATGCAGCCAAGCAACTTTCAGACATTTGCCCTCATTTTATCCAACTGTTTGTCCTCCTTAATTAGATATGATCACCCCCATATCACACCCATCTTTCGTGCTTAGAAGAATTTTACTCCTGGGCAGGTTTGGTCACAGCAAAAGAAGTAGGTGCATTCCAAAACAAAAGAAACAATTAACAAATGTCATTGGGTTTCATTTTGAAATGGGACTAAATAAAACTGAGTGTTTCATTGCATTTTTCATGTCATTTCAAAATAAATGCACACCCCCATAAATGTTAACATGTATTAATTCATAGGGTCTCATCATAAGAACATGAGAAGATAAGAAATATCCATACTGGGTCAGACCAAGGGTCTATCAAGCATAGCATCCGTTTCCAGCAATGGCAAATCCAGGTTAAAACAAGTATCTGGCAAGTATCCAAACATTAAATAGATCCCATGTCATTTATGCCAGTAATAGCAGTGGTTGTTCCCTAAGTAAACTTGATTAATAGAAGTTAATTGTCTTCTCTTCCAGGAACTTAGCCAAACCTTTTTTAAACCCAACTATACAAAGACTGCAGAACAATCACACCTCCTTTATCAGCCAGTCATACAATAAGGTCTAAGTATTACACGAAATTATCAGATGATCCTATGACACATATTCAGGGACTAATTGATAAAGAAATTTTGGTAGCTAACAGAGAAGGTTTTCTTACAAAGAAATTTTGTTTCTAACATCGAGTGACAAGAGAATTCCAGCATTATATACTGTGCCTAAGATTCATAAACATCCACACAACCCCCCGGGTCGCCCAATAGTATCTTCTATTGGGTCTGTTTTGGAACCATTGTCCATATTTGTAGACGTTTTCTTGCAAGAAGAAGTGAAACAAAGAATTATACAGATATTTCAGGCTCTTGCAGATTCGTCTATTTTTCCAACATATGGATTTGACTCTTGGAGATCTTTCTATAGTGCATCCAATGTCTTCTTGGATACCACCGGGGGCAATAGATCCATATATTAAAATCTTTATGGATCTTGTATTGAGAGATTTGAGCAATTAGAACATCTCCCTCCTGTAAAGCCCAATATATCGTATATTCAGAAAGTTGCTCTTAATGAATTACAGCATAATAAGGACATTATTATACGACTGGCTGATAAAGGAGGTGTGATTGTTCTGCAGTCTTTGTCCCAATATGTTGAGGAAATTAACAATCAATTGAGTGACTCTAAGTATTACAGTGCCAGAACTCCCTCCCTCTCCCTCTTTTCCTCCTATCCCAGATTCCTAATTTCTCCCTTTCCTCTATCTTCCCCATATCCCATTTTCCCCAACCCCAGTCCTTTCTACCTCTCTTCCCTTCATCCTCCGTCCTCTTTCCTTCTTAGACTCATCCTCCATCCCTAGGCCTCTTTCCTTCTCATAATCCTTCCTCCTAGCCTCAGTCCTTTCACCTTCTCCTCACCCCATTCCTAGTCCTCCTCCTTTCTTCTCCCCATTTCTGGTCTTCTCGTGATCTCCTTCTCTTTTGCCCATCCCTGAGATCTCATCCCTGTACTAATACTTAAGATCCCTTTTCCTCACCCAATGCAAAAAATAAATTATACAGATACAAGCAAAGAAGGACAATTACTTAATTTTTATAATATGAAAGGTGGAAATGTTTGCCAATGTGCTTCAGTTTTTGCCACAGAATCTACGCCTGAGCTGCTGCAGCAAACTGTGGGACTGTGCCTTACACCTCCCGCTCCCTGCTGTCCGACCTTACCCAGGTGTTGGGGGATTGGGGGGTGGAAGAGGGGGGCACAACAGCAGCAACAGTGCCTAGGGGTGGCAAACTCCTACATCCGTCTCTGGCTGTAAAGAGATAAAGTTGAAGATATTTATGAGCGCAAATTAAATAAACATGGAAATATAAACTACACAGAGACAAGATTGCTATGACTGAAATGTTTGAATGTGATTGGCTCAGAATCACACTGAAGGGGCAGGGAACTGTTGGAGAGGTCAGGCCCTGATGCATCAATTAACTGCCACTTTTGTAACTCTGAGGTTTCCATAGCAACAATAGTTTAAAGCTACAGGTGACAGCAAAAACTAAAAGTTACCTTAAACTACCTCAGTGCCCTTTGGTAATCTTTACTCGTATATTCTGCTTAAGAGAGATTATTGTTTCAGTTTTCATCCCTGAAAGGAACATTAAATGTTCTTTCAGTATTGAGAATACAGAGATTTTGCTCTCCATTTATTTTTTAGGGCAAAAGCTGGAAGGAAAATAACCCTTGGTTAAGTATAAGTAGTCAGAGTTATATAACATATCTAAATGCTTATTAGCAAGATAACTATGGAAAACAAAACTTCATATTTTATTTTATTTATTTAACACTTTTTTATACCGACCTTCATAGTAATAACCATATCGGATCGGTTTACATTTAACAAGGGTATAACTGAAGCGCCAACTAAAGTAATTAAACAATAGAGGTGAATAAGGCAAAGTTACATTCAACAAGGAGTAAAGAACTTGGAAGCTTAAATAGCTGGAAAGAAGGTAAAGGCAGGTAATAATTATGAAATACAATAGAGAATACGGGTTAATCTTTCCTTGACTACTCTTGACCTTTTTCAGCTATCTTTGAGTCCCGCATGAGAGATACCACTATTGTAGCCTTCAAAAATTAAAGTTTCTGTCTGCAGCATGCTGGTCTTTGCAAAATTAAGGTATGTACCTCCTTGTACTACAGTGCCTGTCTCCCTCCTCTGGCCGTACCAGTCCCAGGGAGCTCTGTAAATTGTGTGAGAGACAGAGGAAGCATGGGTGTGAGACAGGAAGAATGTGTGTGTGGGGGAGATAGACAGAGGTAGCGTGTATGTGTGTGAGAAATAGAGGTAGCATGTGTATCTGTGAGAGACAGTGGCGTGTGTGTGTGTGTGTGTGAGAGACAGACAGGTAGCTCGCCTGTGGCTCCTATTGATAATGTTAGGACCCAGACACAAATTGCCTCAGCTGCAGGTCCAGCTATTTTTCATAGTGCGTGTTGCTTACCAGCATCTTGACTTCAGTTTTGTTCTAGTTGTCTTCACACTCACCTACATTCAGATGAATCTAGAATGGGGATTTATCCATTCTTCCTCTTCTCTGGCAGAGGCTGGGTTCTTCTTTGTTGCAAAAAAAGACATGACTAAACTATGCGGCCTGAACACCATCACTAAGAATGACCATTATCCATCACCTCTAATAACAGAGTTCTTCAACCAGCTACAGGGCACCAAGTTATTCACAAAGTTGGATCTCAGGGGTACATACAATCTCATCCACATTAAGTCTGGGGATGAATGGAAAATGGCATTTAACACCTGCAATGGTCATTATGAGTATTTGGTCATGCCCTTTGGTCTTTGCAATGCCCCAGCGGTTTTCCAGTAAATGGTCAACGAGATCTTTGGCATCTACTATACACCTGTATGGTTGTCTACTTGAATGATATATTGATCTTTTCCCAAAATCTGAGTTCCCACCGAAGAGATGTTTGCATCATCCTGCAATGCCTGCGAGAGAATAATTTCTATGCCAAACTGGAAAAATGTCTCTTTGAGCAAAAGGAGTTTCCCTTTCTTGGGTACATAGTCTCACGAGATGGATTCCGGATGGATCCTGCCAAGATAAAAACTACCATGAGCTGGCCTCACCCGGTGGGCCTCTGAGCCTTGCAGAGGTTCCTGGTGTTTGCTAATTATTACTGTCAGTTTATTCCAAATTATTCCTCCGTGGCAGCCCCACTTACCACCCATAGTTGCGAGGGCACCATCACCTTCTTTAGCTGTTGCATTCCAACAGCTAAAGAAGGCCTTTGCTGACAAGCCCTGCCTTTGTCACCCGGACTCTACCCAATCCTTCATCTTAGAGGTAGATGCATCTAGGGACTGTCCTCAACCAAAACACTCCAGTAGGAATACTCCATCCATGTTCCTTCTTTTCTAAGAAGCTCTCCCCAGATGAATGCAATTACAGCATTGGAGATAGAGAGCTTCTGGCCATCAAACTAGCTCTCAAGGAATGGTGCCACCTGTTCGAAGGGGCTCAACAGTGTATTAGAATATATATGGACCACAAGAACCTTGAACATCTGCATCAAGCTCAGAAACATTATGCAAGACAGGCCCATTGGTCTTTGTTCTGTACTTGCTAAGATTTTGAACTATAGTATCGCCCAGTGATCAAAAAACAATGGGCAGATGACCTCTTTCACTCATTCCAGACCAAGGATGTTCCAGAACCACCCAGACACATCATTGATCTTGCTAAAATACTTCTGGACACTATGGTGCCCTTCCCTCCAGGGAAGACAATCGTACCTTCCAGATTACATGAAAAAGCATTAAAATGGGCCCATAACTCCTGTGTCACAGGTCATCCTGGACAAGCATGAATCCTTGAATTGTTTCAATAACACTACTGGTGGCCCCAGATGCAGCAAGATGTCAAGGCCTACGTTGAATTGTGTCCCACTTGCACACAGAAAAAAGCACTGTATGACCGATGCTTGGGGCTGTTACATCATTGCCAGCACCCAGGGAACCCTTGATCCACGTTCCACAGACTTTATTGTGGACCTCCCCATCTTTAATAGTGCTATCGTAATAAGAGAGGTGATTGATCGTTTCTCCAAGGTAGCACACTTTGTTCCATTACCAGGCCTTTCTTCTGCTCTGGAACTGGCATATCTATTCATCCTCCATGTTTTTCACCTACATGCACTATCGAAGCATATACTCTTGGATAGAGGAGTGCAGTTCAGCACACAATATTGGCATTCTCTCTGCAAAAGGTTTGGCATCACGCTGACTATACAACGGTCTACCACCTGCAATGCAACAGGCAAACAGAGTGAATCAACCATATCTTCAAAACCTTCCTTCGCTCATATGTCAAAAAATGCCTGGATAACTGGGCCATTCTTCTACTTTGGGCCAAGTTCTCCCATAATACCCATGGGATCCTCACCCTTCCAATTGGTTTATGAGAATCAGCCTCTACCTCGTTTGCCATAGACTGGGACAGTTCCATAACCGGTGGCTCAGCTATGGGACTGAACCAATCAGTTGATTGAGAAAGCCACTCACCAAGCTAAGAGAATGGTAGATACCCATAGAAGACCAGCTCCCCAATTCAAGATAGGGGAGAAAGTTTGGCTCAGCACCCACTACACTTTATTGGACCTTTTTCTATACTGCGGCAAGGGGGACCTGTCACCTATCATCTAAGGCTACCACCCATGCTAAAAATCCTCAACATGTTCCATGTTTCCTTACTTAAACCAGTGGTACTTTCATGACTCTCCTGAATGCCACATGAACCCCAAGAAGTCATTGCTGTTGCAGATGATGTTTACGAAATCCAAGAAATTCTGGATTCCTGCAGGAAGAGAAAAAAGATCAAGTACCTAATTTCTTGAAAAAAATTATGGCCCAGAAGAAAATTCCTAGGAGCCATCCTCCAGCAGCTTGGACACTAATCTCTTGAAGGACTTTCATCAACAGTACCCAGGAAATCCAAAGCCTTAGGGAGGTGGGGCTTAAGGGGAGTAGGACATTGTTTAATTTGGTGGGCTGCAGGCTGACCCCATGAACTGCCACACTTACTTTCCTGGCCAGGTCCCTGCTGGCCTCCAACATGGCCTGACACCGGCAGCCCTCCATGCGGCAAGACAACACCTTTCAACACGAAGAGGAGCTGCTGGCACACTATGTGGTGGGATGCCGCCAGCCCAATCAGCTATGCCTCCCCTTAGACGCCACCTAAACATGTAGCTGAACACTGCCAGCCTCTGAGCATTGTGCCTCTCCCTAGGTATGCACATGCATCTCTTGCTATTACTTAAAAGGACCACGGTAGGAAATCCCCCATAGCTCCTACTGATGACGTTAACATCCAGGGCCTATAAAAGGACAGTGCACCAGATATAACTTGCCTCAGCAGCAGATCCAGCTACGCTTCATAGTGCATGTTGCTTCCCAGCATCTTGTCTTCAGTTCTTGTCCAGCTTGTCTTCAGTTCTGTTCCAATTGTCTTCATCCTCATTGTCTGCTTGCTCCTGTCCTCACCTGTCTGCCCTGCCTATCTATCCCCCTTCTTTTCCCTTGGACGGATACCTGGTTTGACCTCGACATGGTTCATGGATACACTTGACTGCTGCCTGTCTCTGACCACTGCCTAAACTATGGATATGCTTGACCGCTGCCAGCCTCTAACCACCTCTAACCAGCAGAGGCTGGTTAGGACCACAGATACACTTGACCGCTGCCTGCCTCTGACCATTGCCTGGATCTTAAACATGACTGACTGCTGCCTTCCTATGACCCTAGCTAACCATGGACCTTCTCTTCTTTCATCAGCAGAGACCCCACCTAAGACCTGCCAGCCCCAGCACCCAAAGGTTCAACCTGATGGGAATGAGGGCTGGTATAGGAGAAGGTCCTGATGGGTCTCTGCCTCACCCGGGTTCTCCTGCCAGACTCTTCCCTGCAGGTAGCGTCAATCCTGGCTCAGTCCAAGATTCCACAGACACAACATGTGTGAGACAGACAGAGGTAGCATGTGAATGTGTGTGTGAGACAGAGGAAGCATGTGTGCATGCTTGAGACAGAGGAAGGTATGTGTGTGAGACAGAAGAAGCATGCGTGTGTCTCACACAGGTATGTTCCCTGACTCTGTCACACACCGCATGCTCCCTCTGTCTCTCGTCGAGAGTATATATGTGTGAAAGACAGAAGGAGCATATTATGTATGTGTATATGTGTGCGTACCCCTCAATTCACGACAATCTCAGGGTGATAGCTATAGAAAATAGGGGATTATTAAATCCTTATTAGTTTTAATTATTGAGTGTTTGACATGTTTGCTCTTTTTAAATATTTTATTGATATTCAGGAAATTTTTAATAATTTGCACATGAGTTTTTAATTATTGGATGTTATTCTATTAGCTATTTTGAAATATATATATATATATATATATATTTTTTTTTAGTAGTATGATTTTACTATTCTAATTGACGTTTTATATTTCTTGACTGTACTGTTGAGGAATAGTGATGTTTCTGCTTTTCCATTGTTGCCATACATATAGAATATGGCTTGTTACAGTTTTCCGTTCAGTTTTTGTCTACACATTTCTATTTATTTTTTTGGACTCTTTATTCTGTGTCAGGTGAAGGTTTGTCTGTGTTCTATATATGTAATAGAGGTGAGAAATTCTGTTATTATTATGGGGGTTTACAATATTGTAATTGTAATTCAGTTTACTCATGGAGAGTAGCAGGGGTCCTCCATTGGCCCTGAGGGGCTTGAAGAGAACTGTATGCAAATTAATGCAAATTAGGGGGATATACACACACCCCTCCTACGCCCTGATGTGTCCAGTCCAGGTCTATGGAAAAGTTGGTAACCCTAAGGGCTGCTCTTTATTCTAAGAGGAACTTTGCTTGGTGAATCTGCTGTAGAGTTCAAAGATTAGATTTACTTTTCCAGTTTAGACAGACCATTGTACAAACCTGCCTCTTCTGGAAGGAGCCACTGAACCAAAGGTACTAGAAAGGAAAAAAAAAGTAAAACAATCATAATCCGATCTAGGCACACTTTCACTGTGCAACCTGATTCAAAAGCATATAGCACTCCAATCTACTAAGTGATTTGTTTAAATATATTTATAAATTTTCCTCTCTCAGGGTGATTCATCAAGCCATGGTAGTGCTCTAATGCGCAGTATACATGATATTTTGCATCTCCCCACCTAGATACCCTCCCTTATTACAATGACCTTCTTTGCATACAATTTGCATTCATGAATAATGCAAATGCATGCAAAGAAGGCCATTACTAGTCAATTTGATGCGCATATTTTATTGCGGCTGACAGAGAAGGTCAGCTGCAATATAATAACAACACCTATTTAAAATGCTTTAAATGTGCGACAGGAGGCCCAGGTCTCTAATATGCTTGTCTGCTGCCCGTCTCGACCCTTGGCCTGGTACTTCGTTCTTGCTTGACTGCTGCCTGCCCCAGACCTTCAGATAGAACTCCATTCCACACCTTCGCTGCCAGCTCTGACCCGGACCTCCGACCCTGTATTCATCTTCAGCTTCGTCGTCTTCATCGGGGCACCCGCACCTAAGTCCTGCCGGCCCCGGCACCCAAGGGCTCAACCTGCGGGGAACGAGGGCTGGTATAGGTGAAGGTCCTGCCGGGTGTCCTCGCCAGCTCCACCTACCGGAGACGAGAACTACTGGGAGCAATCCCTCAGTGGTCACACCATCACTTGTCCACAACCTCAACAAGGTAATACATTTAAAACTAAGAGAAAATATTTTTTTTACTCAATGCATAATTAAGCTCTGAAAGTCATTGTCAGAGGATGTGGTGAAAGCTATTAGTGTAGCTGTGCTTAAAAAGGTTTGGACAAGTACCTGAAGGAAAAGTCCATTAACCATTAATAAGGTAGAGTTGCAGAAATCCACTGCTTTTTCTTGGAATAACCAGTTTGAAATCTATCTATCTCTTGGCATCCTGCCAGATACTTGTGTCCTGGATTAGCCACTGTTAGAAACAGCATACGGGGCTTGATGGACCTTTAGTCTGATCCAGTATGGCAAGTCTATGTTCTTAAATCTGTTGCAGTACAATGCTATCACATTTATTTTAAAAGTAATAGTACATGGAGAAGGCCACACTTCGAGCAGACCCTTAGGGGTTGATTTTTAAAGGAGCATGTGCACATTCATGTGCGCATGGTTCCCGGCATGCGCACATGGATGTGTCAATTTTATAACATGTGCGTGCTAAATCCAATGGCCGCACATGCATGTGTGGGTGGTTCACAACTCGCGTGCGAGGGAGGGAGATTTTATAACCTACACATGGTGACGCGATTGGCTAGGTCCCAGTTCCCTCCCAGTCCGCTCCAATTAAGGAGCGGACTGGGAGGGAACTCTCCTATCCCTAACCCTACTCTTCCTACCTCTTCCCCTCTCCACCCCCGATCCCTAAATCTATCCTAGCTATCCCCTTTTTTTTTGTTTTGCTACTTACTTCATGCCCCAAGTTGAAGTAAGTTGGCGCTGTCCCAGCCCATCCTCCCGCCCAGACCATGCCCCTGGCCCACCCTTTATCAGGGCCCAGCACTTCGGCACATAACGGGGGTTATGTACATGGCCAGGCCTGTTCTAAAATGCACGCAGTGTGCACAAGGCCCAGCCATGTGCATATCCCCCGTTTTTTACACTTGTGGCCCTTTTAAAATTGGACCCAAAAAACAAAAAGGAAGACGGTCTAACAAAGCCATGAGGAATAAAACAAAGAATAGCCGAAAGTCCTTCTAAATTCTTTTATTAATTGCCCGACTCTAGGCCTGAGTTTCACCCATCCAGGGGCTGCTTCAGGGGCTGGCACAGTTCCCGTGTACACTAGATGTGTTTTTGAAGTTGTTCTAACCATAATTGTGAATCTTTGGTGTTGAAAGATACAAACCATTTGCACAGTCAATTAGACTGTATGAACATGAAAGCCCAGTGATTGTGATTGCGGCTGTGCGAGCCCCTGAAGCAGCCCCTGGATGGGCGAAACTCAGGCCTAGAGTCGGGCCTTTTAAAATCGGGCCGCTAGTGGGCATTCCCAAATTCTTTACATACAGCATGGCATACAGTTTATATACTGTTTCTACATATAAAGTCAGCATGATTCAGCAAAATATTTTAACTTAACCAATCACAGTCTTTTATTCCACAACATATGTCTTACGTTATTACTGGTTAACAGGTCAGTATGGCCTAAGTTCCAATTATAGTTATCTACAGTTATCTACAAGCACAGCATATCTTGTTAATGATAAGAAAACATCAAACATGTGTTTAATTAAGAAACCTTGATTTTTGCCCCAAAGGTCTTGCAGTCTGCATAACTGTGCAATGTCTGAATTTCAGCATATCGCTTCCTTTCCTTTATCCATAGTCTTCATTATCTTTTATCTTGTCTATGGAGTCAAAGTTTGACAGTACATCTTTGAGCAACTGCTACATATCCTTTATTCTCGGTACAAACAAAAAATGATTAATGTCTACTTGTGAAATCAAATAACTTTTGTCGGTTCTGATCTATAACCTGCACAAACTTAAAGCTAAATTGGACACAGAGGTACAATAAAATCTTTTTAAGTTGCTCAGTCGATGGGGGTTCCCATTTGCACTGGACTTCCAAATTAAAAGAAGAAAATATCATGCAACAAAGTTAGAAGATTGGAGTTGACGGAAATATTAGCCCAATCTAAAAAAGAAACAAAGATCCTGCAAAGAGCTCTAGCTGGGCAGAAGTGAATGCTAACAGACAAAGAACTTATTTAAAAAAAAAAAAAAAAATTAGACACCATCACGGAAGAGGATTTGGGGACTGAATGTAATTCTTACAACCAGGTCAAACTAATTAAGAAGTTCAGTTAATCATCTCAGTGAAAATAGGCACAGCTGCTTGCAATTGAAAGGTTGCAAAAACTGGGTAGGAATAAGTAAATTAGAATCTGATCCTGTTATGAGTGATTTTTTTATTTTATTTTTCTTGTGTTTTTTTTTTTTTTTTAATTCTTGCTGTAAACTTTTGCCTTCAATAGAATCTAAGAGGATAACTTTCAAACAACAATGCATGGCAGCATACACACACACATATATGGCCACGTGTAGATCTACAATAGCATTTCATAGCCCGAGCTTATCATATATGTGCATAATATTAAATACCCTGGAACATATGTGCATAGGTATGCTTATGCACAAATACATGCAATGCATCAAAAATGAGTATTTCAATGCATTGAAAGTGCATACTTTCCTACCTATTTTTAAAATATGTGGGTGAAAATAAAGTAGGATTTATGCATGTAAAACCAGATTTATGAGTGTAAATTGGCATATTTTAAAGGAGGAGTGTGTAATTGAAATTAACCAGTTTACTAAGTACGCCACCAATTCACCCAGTCTTTCTCCAGGTCATCAAGACCCTCCTGATGCTTCAGCCTGAGCTCCCTCCAGTTCACCCAGATCTCCCACCCAGCCAATAATACACAATAAACAAGTCTAATATCAATTAGGCCAGGCAGGTATAACATTTTGTAAGTTTACAAATGTATGCATGTAAGTGTCTTTTAAAATAGTAACTTACATGAATAACTATTAGCCCCACCTCAAAATGCTCCAGATAGCCCCTTTTTCACGCTTATATAAGTATATGCAAAATGTAAAGTACACTACGCATGGAACTCTGAACATTACCTCCTAAGTGAATAGTTATCACACCCTGTAAGAAGTAAGTGGGGGGTAATATTATCTTATTTTAATATTTTGAAAAGGTAGTGAACAGATTAAAGAGACTATTGGGTTTTTTTTGCTTTAATTTGTATTATTTTTTCCCTTTCATCCCTTCCTTACGTGCCTTTGTTTGCCATAGAAACTAAGAAGAGGGATGGAATAGTTCACATGAGTAAAGCAATGGCCACGGGCACACAATTTATTTATTTTTATTTATTTATTTACATATTTTTATATACCGACTTTCCTCAAAAAAGAAATCAAGACGGTTAACAAAAAACGTCTATACAGATCTATAAGATCATGATGACGCAAACATTTCCATACATAATTCCATAACAAAGTAACATTCAAATCGCAACAGTAATAAAATAAATCATACAATAGTAAATAAACTGAGACTATATGGCACTGACAACTATTTCTATTGAGTTTTTTTGTTTTGTTTTTCCTTTCTTCTTTCTTTGATAAGCAATGTAGCTCAGACTGAATATAAATTTGATAAAAATAGAGATTAATCGATGGTAAGCGATGAGATCTAGGATGATTCAAATCTATAGTTATTGGGTTGTATAGTATGTAAACTGGTTTGAGTCGGTGCTGAGGGTGGCTACTACAATGGTCGGTGGTCTTCGTTTTAAAGCTTATGAGGACAGACTTAAAGATCTAAACCTGTATACCCTAAAAAAGGTGATTATGGGGAGATATGATAAAGACATTTAAATACTCCCAAGGTTTCCATGAAAGGAGTCTATACAACGAGGGCAAGGGTGAAAGGGAGTAGATTCAGGAGTAATCTGAGGAAATATTTCTTTACAGAGAGTATGGTGGATGCACGAAACAGACTCTCAGTGGAGATGATGGAGACCAGGACAGTATCTGAATTCAAGAAAGCATAGAATAATCACTGGGGATCTCTGAGGGAGTGGTAGGGATTGTAAAGCTGAGTATTTTGTGTAGATGGTCACTAAATAGGAATGTAATAGGAAACTAAATAGGGCTAAATAGGAAACTAAATAGGGCATATGGATTTTTTCTGCAGTCACATTTTTGTACATTTTTGTTTCTAGTGTGGGATATGGGCTTTAAAGCCCAAATAAGAAAATAAAAGGTCAAAAGCAGTAGAAGTTAGTATTACAAGAATTTTTCAAGATCATGCTGTAATTAATACAGAATAAGGGGATGGGGAAAGGGAGTGGTGCAGTGCCATTGAGTTGGGAGAGTACAAGGAAATGCTAAGGCACAAGTACTATAAAATACAACAGTGTTTCAGATTTGTAAAGGATACACTATCTTCAGTACAAAAATGAAAGGAACTCTTATGATCTTGATGCTGAGAATAGAAAGAAATAATGGCTTAATTAGGGCAGAATTAAAGTTCACCCATTAAAAAGAACATTTTATAGGTTCTCAAAAGGTCAAGAGGAACACCTCACCAGAAAGTGTTAAGTTACATTAAGATTGGATAGGGCAATGCTTTTATGCCTCATCTGGTTATAGGAAAACTGGAGTTTACATTCTTATTATAAAAAAATCAAATCCATTAATTACATGTGCAACCAATATCTTTTTTAAATGTACCGCTAGGCAGGGCAGGAATGAGTGGGGATTGCTCCTGCCCTTTGGACCAGGAGGACCCCCACAGAAAGCCTGGGACTTCCCCTGTCCTGACAATATTTCAGGGGATTGGGTGAGGTCAGAAGGGCCAGGGGGGCCCCAGCTGGCGTTGACTAAGCCAAGCCTTATTTTTTGGGGTAGGAAGTGGGTCGGGAGGGGGGAGGTGGGGGTTGGAGGAGCCTGTAGCATCACCAGTTGCCTTACATGGAGGTGGTTGGAGGTTGGAGGACCTCAGGGAGTCCATTTTTTAATGAATACAAAAAATATACAAACATTTGGGGATATTTTTATGAAGGGACATTTTAGGTTCAGATATACAATTTGTTAAAAATGAATGTACATCCCTATTAATTCACCATTGTGCAGCATGTCTCAAAAAGTGCCTAGAAGCTTTTATCACTGTATTTTGTCCAGAAATCTTCACTTTTTGAGAAAGTATATTAGATTACTGTAACGTCTGTGGATCCTTGCTACTGTGGTGAGATTGGCTCAGCCTATGGGTTAGACTCCATAGGCTCTCACTGACAGCTGGCGGAGTGACGTAGGAGAGAGATGGACTAGGAGCTTCAGCTACACCAACCCCTTTCACCTTTGTTTAAGCCCTTGAATTCCAGGGGCGGCAGATCTTAGGCAGGAGTCTATAACATATTCCCCAAGAATCCTTGAGCCCTACTGGATCCAGAGCAGGTCAGCTGCCAAGGAGAAGATCTGACCTGGCTCTTAGAACACCAGCCAAAACTCCTGGAGGAAATCTTGGAGGCTCTGGAGCAGAGGATGCTCACGTTCCATATGGGATAAGACCAAGCGAGCACAGTGCTGCTTAGCAGTGAGAGAATGTAGGTCACCTTGGACTGATCGGTGGGGAAGAGAGCAGACTGTAGCTCAAAATGCATGCGGCACTTATTGATGAAACTGCAGCATTCTTTGGGATCCCCATGATAGCACGGTGGTAGTGGAAGCTGAGGAACTGGCCGGGGTGGAAACACAGGGCAGGAAGGAGGTAGAGCTGTCATGAGAGCATCCATATGTTGTGCAATTCTTTGAAGCAGGGGATTCTGGTTGAGAACCCCCTGTTGTTCTTGAATATGTTGGGCCAGGCCTGGTGTAGCCTGGATCATGGTCAAGTCCACCGAGTCCATGACCTCAGCAATCTGTAAGATCTGTGGACCCTTGCTGCTGTGGTGAGATTGGCTTAACCTATGGGATAGGCCTCATAGGCCCTCACCAAAGGCTTGCAGAGCAACATAGGAGACAGACTGACTAGGACTACCAACCCCTTTCCCCTTGGGTTGAGTCCTTCCTTTCCATGGACCACCAGGTCTTAGGTGAGAGTCTCTGTTGTAGTAATGTAGGCATCGATCTAGAGCCAAGCTAGAGACAGAGGCAGGTGGCAAACGAGAATGGTCAGTGTCCAGACAAGGGTCAGAGGCAGGCAGCAAACAAGAATGGTCAATGTCCAGGCAGATGACAGATCCAGAATTCAATCCGAGGGAAGACAAGGAGATGAGCAAGCGGAGCTAAAGAAATGAATTAAGGCTGGGCTGAGGAGACAAGGCAAGGCTGGACTAGAGAGACAAGGCAAGGCTGGACTAGAGAGACAAGGCAAGGATGAGCTGGAATGATGAGGCAAGGACCGGAAACACAGAAACCAGAAACGAAAAAACAGCAAAACATACTACACAGGCTATGTAGAAGACCCATTGCTGAGACAAAATAGAGGCATCAAAGAGGCCCTTATAAAAGGCTCAAGGTTATGAGGTCAACAGAGGGCGCTGTGACCTATTCCTGCCATGGGCCCTTTAAATCTACCAATGTTGGGTGCTCACTTAAGAGTGAGCACAGGAGCCGATGGCTGTGGTGGCATCCTGCTGCATGGATGGAGGTCGTCAGCACTCACCACAGGAGAAGGAATGGACTGCCATTGTTATGTTTATCTGATATTGATGCCTTCATAGTACATAATCCCGATAAGCTCTTCATACGCAAAGGACTACTAATAACCAAAAAGTGTATAATGTTGTAATAGATACAACTTCAACCACCAGATTTAAAGTTATGGAGGAAGCAGATCCATAGAATGATGATGAAGTGCTTGACAGTGAAAGAAGTGGGTTTGAAGAAGATGCAATCTTTTTGGAGTACCTGGAACCCAATCTTGGCTTCTATGCCTTGCGTACCAAGGCCAGATTTTACATAGATAATGGACTGAAGTCAATAGAATTTCAAGGACTGAAGTTAGTGTTGAGATAAAGAGATTTGTGCTGTTACCTTAAATGAGATAAAATGATATAGATCTACAGTGGGGCACATAAATCTCCTTAAGATGTGCATCCTTCCTAGGCTTCTATGTTTATTTCAGCATGTTCCCTGAAGACTCCCATAGTTAGTATTTGACTCTTTGAATAGTTAAATACATAGTATTATCTGTCATAATAGGGTGGCACAAATTAGCAGAACCACATTAAGCAAACCTAAATGGCAAGGGGGCATGGGATTACCATATCTTCAATTGTACTACTGGGCAGCTCGCCTTGCTTGCCTCAGAGAGTGGTATAGTGAGAAAGTTTATACTCCCTCCATCTGTACCCTTTAGTTGGAAAGGGCACATATAGATGGAGTAGAATGCCATTGTTGTTAGTCATGCCAAGTAGTGTACTCTTACTCCACAGGGTTTTTTGTCACATACTATTTGGATCTGGTATAGAGTGTGTAAACCCTTGGGGGTGGCTTAAGTAGTGTTATCGCTAATTTCACCTCTGGCAAAAAGCCCAAAGATTTCATTCTGGTTTGGTTTTTTTTCACAGATATGGGGAATTGGGAGCAATGTAGATTGCAATTTTTATGGCAGATGTGGAAGGGCTACTTTTTCTGAATTAAGAGACAAATTCAAAGTTGCTTCAGAAATTCATCCTATTTACAAATCCAGAATGCCTTGGAAAAACACAGATGCAAAGTGTAACCTGCCACTACATTGTCTTTCAAAATCAGCAGGATTTGTCAAAAGGGTAGGCTTTGAGAGTACCTTCATACCCGGACTCTCCACCCTCCATGCTGACATGTGACTTCAAACTAAAACCATGGGATTCACTCCAAGTCCAACCATCTTGTTGCCAGCTCATCAATGGATATTAATACTCTCTGATGCAATCTAATAATCCACATCAGGCAATGCTGCTCATATTACTGAGATTTCACTACACAGTGGACTGATGCAACCCCATGGTACTCGCATCAGGATGATTTCACCCATGCCTCAGCAAGAGGAGTCCCAGTAAATCAGTTGGCATTTTCCTTCACAGAGCTTACAATCACTCTACAGGAAGCTGGTTCCTCTAGGGCTGCATGCTGGAGAATGAGATCTTGCATGTTCCAGGGTTCTCTGATGAGTGATTCAACTAAAACTGGAGCATGCTCAGATAAAGCAACACAAAAGCATTAGCAATACCACAAGGGGTGCTTGACTACTATTACAGCTGGTAACCATGGATATACAGTAAAAGGATGCAAACATGGGTGTTCTAATGCTTTGGAGAGATTTATGAGTGATCTAGGAATGAAGGGTAAAACCATATTATGCATATATAGCTATTTAAGAGATCCAGATCAGGAACCCAATAAACTTCAGAGTCTAAGAGATGCTTGGAATACTGAGTTGCAGGTCTCATTGGATGATATAGTCTAGAACAGTAGCTCTCCACAGGTGTGTCGGGAAACACTAGAGTGCCGTGAAGTCCCGGGAGGTGTGTCGCAGAGCCAGCAGAAGACTGATCTTTCCTCATCAGTCTGGGCAGAAGTTGGCTGACTTCTCTTTTATTGGGTATGAAAGGAAGCTGCTCTTGCTTCCTTCTCCTCTTCCTGGCGGTAGTTCCCTCCTCCTTCACCCAGATCAGAGCGAGATATCACCAATTCCTGCTCATATGGGCCTGGCAGGACATCAATTTATCTTCCTCTGCCTGGTCTGGCAGTGAGGCTGCTGATTCTCTCTTCACCCCATGGGGCCTGGATGTGAAAACAGGAGCATAAGGGAGAAAGGTGCGTACTCTGTACATCCCCTGCTGCTGCCTCCTCATCTTCCTCTCCTCAATGCTTCTTGCCCTCAGCTGCTGTGATAAAGAGGGAGGGAGACTCTGGATTGGACTGAAGTCTTTTCTGCTGGCTGGGAACCAGAAGATGAGGGAAATGTACTGGACAGGAAGGTGTGGGAAGATAGGAAGTTAAAGAGTCTGCTGGGCAGGAAGGCATAGGGAGATAGGGAGTCAGGAGTCTGCTGGATAGGAAGGGGTAGGGGAAAGGAGGTTGGTGTTGCTAGGTAGGGAGAGGTGGAGGAGGGAGGGGTTGGGGCTGCTGGACAGGGAAGAGAGAGATGGAGATTTGGGGCTGCTGGGTTGGGGGAGAGGGGAGCTGGTTGTGGGGGATGCTGAGCAGGAAAGGGTAGAAAAGAGGTGGTCAGAGGTATTCTGGGTAGGGAAGGGGAGAGAGAAGAGCAGAAAGAGTTGAGCAGGGGAGAGAAGGAACACGGGGAAGAGGATGCAGGGGTAGGGGGTGTCGGGAATGTTGGACTGGGATATGAGCATGTGAAGGGATGATTGAGTAGCTGGGAGAAGTGAGGGGTGATGGGGGCATGGAGAGGAGTGACTGGGTACAAGGGTCATACTATGTCAGTTTTGAGAATATGCATTTCTTCTCTCTTTGAACTTTGCTTAGTGGAAGAGGAAATTATATTTTTGTTTCTAGTCTCCAGTTTTGTACCGCATATAGAAGGTGGTCTTGGGGTTTCCATTCCAGGTTTTGTTTCCACATTTGTAATCTGTGGTCTTTTATTCTATATTTGGTGAAGGCAGATCTGTCTGTGTTCTCTGTGTATGTGACTGAGATGAGGTACTTTACTAGAGGTTTGCATCAGCCTTATGTGTTGTATTTTCTCGATATTATATTGCACTGGTGGAGAACTGCTGCCTTTTCATGGGTAGGACTATTGCTGTTTCATTTCTTGGAGTTAGTGCTGCTGAGGTATGGCAGGTTTGACAGACATGTACAGAGTGGGGTTTGTTTGTATTATTTTACAATGCAGCTGGTAGTAGAGGGAGTTTGTGATGCTGTTATTAAGATGACACCAGAATCAGAATATCTTGTTTGTATGGTGCGTTGCACAGGGAAACGTCTTAGCTCTGCTCTGCACTCAGTGTTAGGAAGCGGGAGATTCCTGTGGATGAAGAACAGATGCTTATATTTAGTCCCATGATGGTCATGTCTTCAATGTGTCACACATGTGAGCACCATCTCTCAGGTGTGTCCTGATAGAAAAAAGGTTGAGAACCACTGGTCTAGAATGTTATATAGCAGGCAGCTGCAAGAAGTACCACAAATCATGAACACAGGATTGACTACCTGCCAGTTCCACTCCGCAGGACTCTGCTTTCTCTTTCATTTAGGCGCGCACCACTTCAGTCCTGTGTCTCGGACCCTCTACTGAGGAACAACTTCAGATTATTATGTCCTCTACATTAGCGTTCATGAGATTTGGCCTTCTGAACTGAGTCCTGCCTCTGCCAACTTATATTGGCTCACTGAAAGCATCAATGCCTTGTCACTTATGATTATGGACTAGTGCTTCACCCCAAGCCATTAGTGCCTACTGCCTAATCCTATACAGGGGCTTGGGTACACAGATAATGGTCCAGGTTCCTCTAGTTAACTCTGATTACATCCATTAAGGTCCATCACAGTCTGAAAGGTCTTTATTGGCTTTATAAATTTAAGAAATTTCTAGAATTCTTTTCTTTAGGCTGGTAGCAAAGCAGTCTGCACACCTTTCTGATTTCAAATAAGACTGCAGATTCAGTGTCCAAACCAAAACAAGAGCACTTACAGTTTTGTAGCGCTTTTGCACCATCATCATTTGTCATGAAATCCTTTTACAGCAGTGTGAGAATCCCACAGAGTGCAGCCCTCCTCTCTTCAAAAAGGTTATAATTCCAGTGACCTGCTTGGTAAGACAATTTAAAACTTGTAGTTTGCTGGAGTTACATATTCAGTCACTGTGCAGATAGCAAGGTTAGCCAGATAAACTTATCTGGCTAACGTTGGAGGTATGTTCAGTAGTGTAGCCACACTATTGAATATAGCTGGCTATCTTAAAGCGAGCCAAATAACTTTAACTAATTTTAGGTCAGCTCTTTGGCACAACTAGATTTAGCCAGATAAATTATCCCCCTAACTCTGAATATTGGAGATAGCGGGATAATTTATCTGACTAATGTATCTCCACCCCAGAACACACCTAAGTTATCCAGCTAATATTTAGCTGGATAAGGGCCCAAATATTCATCTGTTGGAGCTGTCTGCTGTCCTGCTCCTAGGTGCGAAGTCCATCCTGCAGCCCTGAGTGTCGCTCCCACCTCGCCCCCTCAGTGACATTATGAGTTGGGCACCGGCATAAGGGACCCAGCACGATGCCAGAGGTGCCGCGTGCCAAAGGAGCACACCCCTTTGTGCACCCCTTCGTGCACCCTTCTGCGCCCCTGCGACTACCTCTTGTTATCTAGCCCTATCTGAAGGCCCACTTCCTTCTTACACTCACCTCTTTTCTAAATTTCCTATTTAGTTGCAATTTAATACTGTTCCTCCTCTTAACCATGCACATACCAACTACTATAAGTAATGGGAGATATGGCAACCTTGCCATTAATTATCGAAGTTCTCACAGAGTTGGTAAGTCATCTATGATTACTATTACATCCACATTTAAAGTTTCCACAATACTAATTGCCTCTATTTCCTTCATAATTTTTAATGCACAAACTATAAGAAAAAAGTACCAATTATCTAAGATCTAATTTCTTCTCAATCCCCAGACGCTGTTCTGATTACCAAAACATGGCTTTTCGAATATGATAATGTAATTATAAACACCATATTGTCCCCCAGGCTACATTCCCTTTTCAGAACCTCATCCCAGTCATAGAGGAGGAGGTCTGTTGATCATTGTTAAAGCCTCCCTACAACCTTCTAAGAAAACTTTACTGTCGAACCACCCCTATGAACTGATGCTTGTTTCCACAACCTTTGCTAGCTTCTGCACTGTTTACTGCCCACCCAGTTTACTCACTAATAATCTATCTCCACTTATAGAATCAATAACCACACTGCCAGTTGATATATCAAAAACTGTAATAGCAGGGGATTCCAACTTACATTTTAACCAAAATCCCCTCTCCCATGATGTTTCCTCATTACTTAATATCTTGTCTGGCTTAGGCTGGGAACAACTTCTAGACATGCCAACACACATAAAAGGACACACCTTAGACATGATTTTCTACAATCCCGCCCATCTAGATTTCTCTGCATAAACTCATGAAGTCCGTTGGTCTGACCACTTTGTACTATTTACAAATAGTAAACTCCAGTAAATTGCATAACAGCCCTGTTAGTCCCAAAAATATATAAAAGAAAACATCTTGACCCTGAAACTTTTGCAAATGCTCTGCTCCCAAATCTTACCATGGCCCTTGGTAATGACATTGACCAGTCCATAAGTATCTGGAACTCTTCTATAATTAAATTCCTAGACTCAGTAGCTCCCAAAAAATTATGCACTATCAGATCCAAACCAAACTCCATCTGGTTTTCACCAACTCTGCAAAGATTGAAAACTAAGACGCCTCGAATGCCGTTGGCGCAGGAACCCAACTCCCAAAAATAAAACTGTCTATATTATTCACTTAAAAAAATACAAAAAAAGAAATTGACTCCGCTAAAAAAGCTTATTATGTAAATAAAATAAAAATGGACAATGGTAATCTGAAAATCTTATTCAACATTGTAAAATCTCTAATATCTAAAAAAAAAACCCTCTTCTCTCAACAATATTTCAAATGATTTATGTAATAAAAGTGCCTATCATTTCCAAGAAAAACTTGTTAAAATTTCCTCAGAATTTAGACACCTACCAATTCCTGCTTGAGTCCATCAAGCTAGGGGGGACTCAAGCTAGGGTGAGCGAGCATAGTACAAAATTTCATCTTTGTGAGACTTTCCTCACTCCAAATGAAGTCAAATCTTCACCAAGGTATACTGTGCTGTTCGTACATTTCACTCTACATGTGAAACTGACCCCTAAACCCTAAACCACAACCAACACCTCACCTCGACCTATTAAATGGCCATCCTATAGAGATATAAATACTTAACTACTATGCATGTCTTGGGGATAGTTTCTCTCTCTCCCCCCTAGTTTGTTAAATTTAGTTAGTCTCATATTTAATCATGCTTTTAAATCCTGTCTTTAATTTCTTATTAATTTCCATTTTCAGTTATATTTTAATTGCTTTGTCATAGTATGATACCTTTGTTTTATGTTTTACTAGCCGTTAAGCCCGTAACAACGGGCTACATTAAACATTTTTTTTTCGGTCCATTTCCTTCCTCCTCATTCTCCCTCCTCCCCCTCCCCCTCATTCTCCCTCCCACCTCCCCCTCATTCTCCCTCCCCCCCCCCTCTCCCTTCCACCTCCCCCTCCCCCCTCCCCCTCATTCTCCCTTTCCCCTTCCCCTCATTCTCCCTCCCCTTCATTCTCCTTCCACCTCCCCCTCCCTTCCACCTCCCCCTTCCCCCTCATTCTCCCTTCCACCTCTCCCTTTCACTTCCCCCTCCCCCATTCTCCCTCCCACCTCTATTCTCCCTCCCCCCCCTTCTCATATCACTCTCTCCTCCCTCCCCCTTCCCTCAGTCACTCCCCTCTCTCAATCCCCTCATCTCCCAGCTCATTCACAACCCCTTCGGATGGCGCACACGCGCCGCCGCTGCTACGGGTCCTCACCGCCGCTGCCACCGTTGCTACGGGTCCTCGCCGCCGCTAAGGGTCCTCCCAGCGCCATTTTTGTCAACAGGCAAACTCTGGCCGACGTGCCCGCGCATGCGCGGTAGAGCTGCTCTCTACTGCGCATTTGCGGGCCGTCAGTCAGAGCCCATTTATAAGGTAGATTTATTATGTATGTTTTTATTTGTAAACTGCGTAGCTTACTATTTTGTGTATAAGTGGTATATAAAAAATGTTAAAATAAATAAATAAATAGCTTCTGAGGTTATCCAGCTTTATGCCTCTGAATATGGATCTTTTTGTGATTTGCAGCCTCTGCATTGTTAACTTCAGCTAGCTCCCTTTTCCTTCTTTCCTCTAACAGGCCGATGCAATACCATGGGCTCAGCTTGCGATTGGACATGCGTTTTGGACGAGCATCTATAACCCCCGATGCAAAACGGAGGTTAGGGCATCCAAAACGCGCATACAGTCGCATGCATAGGTAATAGTGTTCATCACATGCAAATAAATGTTGATGAGACTATTATCTATTCCCCCCGATGCAAAAAAAAAAAATGTGCACCCAACACGCACATTTTTCTTGCCAAATTTAATGCCTGCCCTGAGCAGGCGTTAATTTTGGAGGAGCCCAAAAAGTGTACAGAAAATCAGAAAATACTGCTTTTATGTACTTCCTTTGACTTAATATAAGAACATAAGAACATAAGAAAATGCTATACTGGGTCAGACCAAGGTTCCATCAAGCCCAGCATCCTGTTTCCAACAGTGGCCAATCCAGGCCATAAGAACCTGGCAAGTACCCAAAAACTAAGTCTATTCCATGTAACCATTGCTAATGGCAGTGGCTATTCTCTAAGGGGCAGATTTTAAAAAGTTGCGCGAGCGCGTACTTTTGTTCGCCCAGCAGGCGCGAACAAAAGTACGCCTGATTTTATAAGATATGCGTGTAGCCGCACGTATCATATAAAATCTGGGGTCGGCGCGCGCAAGGCTACGCAAAATCAGCAGCCTGTGCACGCCGAGCCACGCAGCCTGCCTCCGTTCCCTCCCAGGCCGCTCCGATTTCGGAGCGGCCTTGGAGGGAACTTTCCTTCGCCCTCCCCGCACCTTCCCCTCCCTTCCCCTACCTAACCCACCCCCCCGGCCCTATCTAACCCCCCCCTTACCTTTGTCGGCAAAGTTACGCCTGCTGGAAGCAGGCGTAACTTTGTGCGCGTCGGCTGGCAGCCCCGCTCCATCCTCCGGTCCCGGGGGCTGGTCCGGAGGCCTCGACCATGCCCCCGGGCCGGCGCCACGCCCCCAGGCCTGCCCCCGAAATGCCACAGCCCGCCCCCGAAACGCCGCATCAGTAGGCTCCGCCCCTGACACGCCCCCGACACGCCCCCTTACAAAAGCCCCAGGACTTGCGCGCGCCGCGCACAAGGGCCCTGCGCGCGTAAATCCTTCCGGATTTACGCGCGCAGGGCCCGCAGGCGTAAATCCCTCCGGACCAGCCCTCCGGACCAGCCGGGGGCTGGTCCGGAGGCCTCGACCATGCCCCCGGGCCGGCACCACGCCCCCGGGCTCGCCCCCGAAATGCCACAGCCCGCCCCCGAAACGCCGCATCAGTAGGCTCCGCCCTGACACGCCCCCGACACGCCCCCTTACAAAAGCCCCGGGACTTACGCGCTTCCTGGGGCTTTACGCGCGCCGGTGCGCAAGGGCCCGCACGCGTAAATCCGGAAGGATTTACGCGTGCGGGCCTTTGAAAATCCGCCCCTAAGTGAACTTAATAGCAGGTAATGGACTTCTCCTCCAAGAACTTATCCAATCCTTTTTTAAACACAGCTATACTAACTGCACTAACCACATCCTCTGGCAACAAATTCCAGAGTTTAATTGTGCGTTGAGTAAAAAAGAACTTTCTCCGATTAGTTTTAAATGTGCCACATGCCAACTTCATGGAGTGCCCCCTAGTCTTTCTACTATCCGAAAGAGTAAATAACCGATTCACATCTACCCGTTCTAGACCTCTCATGATTTTAAACACCTCTATCATATCCCACCTCAGTCGTCTCTTCTCCAAGCTGAAAAGTCCTAACCTCTTTAGTCTTTCCTCATAGGGGAGTTGTTCCATTTCCCTTATCATTTTGGTAGCCCTTCTCTGTACCTTCTCCATCGCAATTATATCTTTTTTGAGATGCGGCGACCAGAATTGTACACAATATTCAAGGTGCGGTCTCACCATGGAGCGATACAGAGGCATTATGACATTTTCCGTTTTATTCACCATTCCCTTTCTAATAATTCCCAACATTCTGTTTGCTTTTTTGACTGCCGCCGCACACTGTACCGACGATTTCAATGTGTTATCCACTATGACACCTAGATCTCTTTCTTGGGTTGTAGCACCTAATATGGAACCCAACATTGTGTAATTATACCATGGGTTATTTTTCCCTATATGCATCACCTTGCACTTATCCACATTAAATTTCATCTGCCATTTGGATGCCCAATTTTCCAGTCTCACAAGGTCTTCCTGCAATTTATCACAATCTGCTTGTGATTTAACTACTCTGAACAATATTGTGTCATCTGCAAATTTGATTATCTCACTCGTCGTATTTCTTTCCAGATCATTTATAAATATTTTGAAAAATAAGGGTCCCAATACAGATCCCTGAGGCACTCCACTGTCCACTCCCTTCCACTGAGAAAATTGCCCATTTAATCCTACTCTCTGTTTCCTGTCTTTTAGCCAGTTTGCAATCCACGAAAGGACATCGCCACCTATCCCATGACTTTTTACTTTTCCTAGGAGCCTCTCATGAGGAACTTTGTCAAACACCTTCTGAAAATCCAAGTATACTATATCTGTATCATGGTGATATTAAGTTGGAGGAACTAAAAAATTAGAATGTCCCGAAAAAAATTTTTAAAAAAGGATTCTGGAGGTCAGGTTAGGAAAAGGGACGCTCAATTAATGAGCATCCATTTTCCTAACTGGCTGACAGCCACCTCTCCTGGGGCCCCCACTGCCGAGGAGGCACTAGGCGCTCAATTTCCCCTAGCACCTCCTTTTTACTGTAGCACCCAATTTAAATATTAAATTGGGCGCCCAGGAGAAGTAGATCGGCATGTGATAAGGGAGTGGGCGCCCGTTTAATGTGCGCAGATATTGCATTGTCTTGTGAGTCAGCATACCTGACTTTTAGTTTCCCTCATGTGTTACAAATCTCTGCCCTAACTCACTTGGGACTCCTCCCTCAGAGCCCTCTGTCAATCATCATGGCAGAAGACTGCCCCAAGCACCCTAAGAACCATAGTTTCACACAGCAGCTCTCTTCTTTCTTTCCCAAGGAATATACCCCATTACATTGGCTCTTTCAGTCTCCATGTGTGCAAGAAACGTTGAGCTGATGAATACATTTACTTCTCTGTACTTATAGATCTCTAATTTTTTGTACTAATTTCTTGAGAACAGTGTCATCATTGTGCTGGCAAGGATGTGGTTTGGATGGATTGCATCTGTATATGTGGAGGACATGTCCCAGGGTCAGTCAGTTCTGGGGTGAAATTGCAATAGAAATTAAAAGGGGGATTAAACAAAATTTTGTACTCATTCCAACTTTATGCTTATTAGGATTCTGGGGGATCCTTGAGATGGGATCAGTGCCAATGACAAGGTTCTAATTACTCATTGTATACGTGTAGCTAGACATAAAATTGCCTTATATTGAATAAAGGCTCTAAATATCACACTTTGGCAGAAACAGCTATTTTGGATAGCATTGATTGAAAAGATCACATATATGCGCTTAGGGCCTGATTTTCAAAAGCATTGACATGCTTAAAAATGGGTTTACATGTATAAATGCAGTTTACCCATGTAAGTGGGCTATTCAAAATTGCTACAATATATGCCATTGAATTGTCCATAGGATTTACTCACATAACTGCTTTTGAAAATTGCTACAATAGTAGTTTTATTTACACATGTAAATCCTTTTGAAATTTGCCTCCATAGAGGGCAAAGAGAGAAAAATAAGTGAATTTGGAGCAAACATTGGGACTATATATACAATACTAGATGAAGGGGGTAGGAGACCCGTTAGAGTGTTTATGAGTTAGGGATTTAAAGTAATTAGATATTGCAAGGATCCTGTTGCACTCCGATGGAAGAGAGTGCTCCCTAGTGCGGGATGAGGAGTGTGTGCCCTTGCGGTAAGACAGTACATGTCTGGAAGCAGAGTGAAGACCAGGCCTCTGCCGACCCGCACACCTCGGTAAGACCAACCACGCAAGGTTGACCTCTGAGCAGTCCTCCGACCACTCCAAGCCCTTTCGGACATGCCGCTGGGTAACGGCAGAGGTGGCAGGGGACATGAGGCAGAGGTGATTGAAGACTTGAAACATGGATGCTGATGAAGACAGGATACAGATGAAGATCAGACTGGACTCAGATGAAGATCAGACTGGATAATGATCAGACGAAGATCAGACTGGACGAGGCAAGTTAAAATCAGGCTAAAACTCATAATGGAGAAGACTCCGGATAAGGCTCTAACACCCACAGCCGGGGAGGAGGCTGCAGTGGCCAGAACGGCCCTCAGGCTATCCACCGGAGCACTGTCTGCTGGAGGCTAGGCATAGCCAAAGTCCAGAACATCGGAGGAATGATTAGATACGAGCCTCCAAGGTGAGGATCCAGGACATCTGGGATGGACTCTCCGGACACTTAATGAAGGGCAGCCGGGACGGACGAAGCGGATGTCCAAAAGACTCCAGAACCAGGAGGTGACAGACAGGAACATGAAGTTCCTCGGCTCCAAAGATGGAGAAGACCCACCAGTGCCCTACACACCCCAGCAGGGGTGGTCGTAGACCACTGGGCCACAGCGCACCCTACCAACCCAGCCGGGCTGGTCGCGGACCACGCCAGGATGGATCAAGTGAAACCTTAGACATCTAGACAGGACGGACATCAGGACACCAAGACTGGACCAAAGAACATCAGGACTGGGACAATGGAGACATCAGGATTGGGACAATGGAGACATCAGCAGAGACCGAGACCAGGACGACGACGGATCCCACGAAAAATATGAAGAAGCAGCCAAGCAGGAGCAAAGAATGCAGAGAAGTCCTAAAGAAAACCAGCTCCTTGCGAAGGCAAAGCATGACTGACAACTGAGCCCTTTTATAGAGTTGAAGAGGAAGTTCCAGTGGTGAGGTCATCAGGTGGGGCCAGGAGGGCCTCTCCCTCACTGGCCCTTTAAATCAGTGAAGGAGGTGCGGCCCCGCGCCTAAGGAGGAAGCAGGAAGAAAGTGCAGGACCCTGGATAGCGGCCATGCTGCCGCTGAGGAGAGGAGGAGCCGGAGCAGGCCGAGACCAGGCCTGACGTGGGATGCGGCGTCCGAGCCGTGAAGAGGAGGTTCGGGGGCGGCTCCAGCTGCCAGGAAATACCGGTGGCGGCCTCCGCGCCGTGAAGAGGAGCAGGCCAAAGTCCGTGGCTCCCTGCCACGGTGAAGAGGAAGCTGGGAGCGGCTCCTGCCGCAAAGAGCAGGCCTCCAGGCCTGCCAGAAGACGGCGTGGGCAGCAGTCTGGAACGCGGGAAGGCCCGGTGCGGCGGCAAGATGGCGGCCACCGGGCCGCAAGAAGGTCAGCGGCACTCTTCTGCGGCATGGCCTCCGAGCCGCATAGGAGGGTCCGGGGCAGCACCAGGAGAGAGGTAAAAGGCCTCCCGTGGCTCTGGCCACGGGAGGAATCGCAACAGATCCCCTGTGCAGGATTTCCATTGTATTTAGTATGAGACCATTAAAGATATATGTAACGTTTTCATGTGTCCTGCATGTTAAATAAAATGTTTGCAGAAAAGTGGAGTTTAATGTACTAGGTGGGAAAAGGGAATATGGATGGGAGGGAAAGGGGAGAATGTGTTTTGGTTAATGTTTGATGAGTTTACATCCTTAGGTCGCATATGTTTAAGATTGTCATGATTTTATTTTTCATTTAAGAATGTGATTATGCATTAAAACAGCAAGTGATAAGATTGTAATTTATTTTGAAAAATGTAATAAAATGTAATTAAATTAAATGTATTGTGAAATCTGCAAACTGTAACATCTGCTGTTTACAGCCATCCAGACATGCAATTAGATTTCACTTTATTAAAGGCAATGTTTAATAAGCAGAAAAAATTAGACCTTCCATGAATCAGTTAATTTTTTAAACATTATTGGGAAGGCAGATGTCACAAATCACACCGGTATGCTCATTAATTAGCATTTAATATATTACCTTCAAATTACCTTTTGTTTATCCTTAAAAAGATGTACTTATAAGATTTACATTAGGAACGCTGCAGAAGTATTTTAAAATCCTTTACATTGCACCATGCATGACAATAAATGTCTTAATCCCACACTGAATAAATAAGTTTAATTTGGTTTATTCATTTTATTCTCAGGTGCACCTGCTCCTTCTTGCTTCACAACACCTTCCAGAGTCTAATGTGGACTAATTAGAGTGTGCAGATTATTCCCAGGCTCTGTTCCACTGAGCGGCAGGGAATCAAGCAGAAATAGGTTGATTTCAGCAGGGAAGGAGAGGGAGGATCCGTTTTCTCCCCACCCCCAGATTTGTCTCTGTGGATAATTAAGGCACAGGATGAGGTCTATGTTCAGACACAGTCCGGATAGCAAAGTTAGCTGGATAAACTTATCCAGCTAACAGAGGCATATTCAATGCCCTACTGTCGAATAATAGCCAGCTATCTTACCAGATCATTTATCATTTCGCGTTAGGGTCTTAACACTCAAAATAACACCCACATTAAGAGCACAACGCACTATTATGCAAATTAGACATTTGCTATGCAAGTGGGAGGAATTTGGACAGAGTTAATGGTAATGAGCAGCTCCTAACGTAGAATGTGATAGAGTAACGCGTAACTCGGTGTGGGGTTTGGGGATGGGGTAGGTTTGGGGGTGGTGGTTTTACATACACAGTAGAGAGTGCATTGTACAAATCAGCTCCTCTTATACCTTTCATCGATTCAAACAACAGAAAATCTTCAGTTATGTCTAATTTGCTATTCGCACCTCTGACTGTGTATGTAACCCCCCCCCCCCCTTTCCAAACCTATCCCATCCCCAAACCCCACACTGAGTTAAAAGTACCCCCCTCTTACAATGGTATAAACAGAGAGTGGCATATTGAGGTCTATTCTGAGTCTCTCTCTCTTTCTCTCTCTCTCTCTTTTCCCTCCTAACGAGGGCAGAACACACAAAGCGAAAAATAGCGCGTGTGCGATAAATTTATCAGGCATTGCAGAAATTGCCTATTCAATGTGGGATCAGGAAAATTATCCTAACCATGCCCCTTTATTATCGCAGGCACTATTTTTGCTATATTTATAGCATTTTGATGAATCCAGGGGTAAATTATTTAGCTTGCTAACTTTACAACAGCTCTTTGACTCAACCAGATTTAAGTCAGTTAAATCATCCAGCTAACTCAGAATATCAGAGTTAACCAGTTTACTTATCCAGCTAACTCAACTCCTCTCAGTTACACCCCTAGACCACCTCTAACTTATCCTGCTAAATTTTAGCAGCCTAAGTTATTAGCCGGCTAGAATTTAGCCGGACAAAGGCTGAATACAGCTGGGTAAGCCATTTAGAAGGATAACTATTACATTATGGAACGGATTTTCAAAGGATTACGCACGTAACCCCGAAAACCCGCTCCTGCGCGCATCAAGCCTATTTTGCATAGGCCCCGGCGACGCGCACAAGCCCCGGGACGCGAGTATATCCTGGGGCTTGAAAAAAGGGGCAGGGGGTGGGCGGGGTGGGACCGAGGCCTCCGGCACAGGGGCCGTGCTGGAGGATCATGCGCCGGCACTTGGCCGGCGTGCGCAACGTACGCCTGCCCAGAGGCAGGCGCAACTTATTGAACAAAGGTAAGGGGGGGGGGGCAGGTTAGGGAGGGGAGGGGAAGGTGGGGGGAGGCGGAATGAAAGTTCCCTCCAAGGCAGCTCCGATTTCAGAGCGGCCTCGGAGGGAACGGGGAAAGCCATCGGGGCTCCCCTAGGGCTCGGCGCGCGCAAGGTGCACAAGTGTGCACCCCCTTTCATGCACTGACCCTGAATTTTATAACATGTGTGCGCAGCTGCGCACACATGTTATAAAATCGGGCGTAGATTTGTGCACGCTGGGTTGCGCGCACAAATTTACGCCCACGCGTAGGTCTTAAAATTCGGCCTTATCTGTCTAAATGTCTTTTGACTATGGACCTCAAAATGTCTAATGTTATTAGAAAACTGCCACATTTTCAATCCCCAGTGGAGGATGGCCTGCCTGCAGAATTTTATAAAGAATATAGGGAATTATTGTTCCCACACCTACGAGGGGATATTTGTAAGATTGCCTGCATAAGCACACTAATTTTCAAAGTGATATCCGCATATTGTCCCTTTGGAAATTATCCCCAGGAAAAGTATTCACATACATTTGCACCTGCTAATTTCTGCGGGTACTTTTCACAGCAAAAAAAAAACTAAGAGGTGAATTTTAAAAGAGATGCCCGCACTAAAATGGGGAGATGGGCTCGCATCTAGCACATGTACTTATCCAGCTGATTTTATAAAGTGGAAGGGTGCCACACACATCTCGCATCGGGAAAAAAAGTGCATGGTGGGGGAAGGGGGGGGGCACGGGTGTTCCAGGGCATGGTCAAGAGATGTGCACGTAAGTACCTATGCGCCTGGGCACACGCCCAGGTCCAATGCCGCTTAGATTTACTTCCGCTATGGAGGAGATACAACTTTAAAAAAAACCCAAAATACCAGCATCCTTGAGGGGGTTTAAGGGATCTGGGGTAACTGGAGGAAGTGCAGGCTAAAGAACCAAGAGGGGTTGGAGGACTTAAGCTATAGACTGGGTGAACTGGTGGATGAACTGGTGAAACTGGTTATGGCATGGACACCTGCCTGTTATAAAATTCCCCCACTTGCGCAGCTCAAACGTGAGTTTGCGCATACGTGCATGTATGTTTATAAAATTGCCATGTGTCTGGGCGCGCACCGAGCCACACGTGTACATCTGTGCCTGTTGCAAGTTACCGTCCCTGTGCTTACTTTTGAAAATTCGTAGTCCCAAATTCTACTACTTTTCCCCTGCCCCTGGGACATCTTGGTAAAAATGCATGCACAGAGGGCAGGAGATTTTTCTAAAAGCCCAGGTAAATCAGTTTTATCTGCAGAAATGGGCTTTTAAAATTACCCTCTGAAAGTCCCTGGTGTCAGGTTCTCCCTGTGTAACACTGCCGGTATTTCTCTGTCCTAAGACATTCCTGTAACCCAAAGAAAATCATTGCTATTAGACAGAAAAGGAAGACACTGCTTGATTCCTGAACAGCTTACAGTCCCTCCGCAGTGTCCAGGAGTCAGTGCAGAAAATAAAGACAAAATGTTGGACACAAAGACTCAGTGCAATTCTGATATGACATTTAAAATCCACTTTGAATTTGCAACTGTTTGTGTATTCAGATCTATCATGAAAAACATCGCACAACTTACCAGCCACAATTTTCAAATTATAATCATTTGAAATCTTGCAATAAAGCAAAAAATCTCAGGCAAAAAAAGGTCAACATCAGCAACTAGTTACGTGCACAGTAGTTAGTAAGTAATGCCTGCTCAAAAGCCTGCACATAAAAGTTAACACACAACCTGATTCTCTTTTTTATATATACAGTATGCAACTGACTCCAGACAATGTGGGGCACAAATGCAGTTTATATTGTTGTAACCTGGCAAGGCTAGGGATTTATATACAGTCAGGACCTTTGCTGGACAAGGTGGTACCCCAGGCGGTCACGGAAGGGGGAGTCCCCTCCAATGATGTGGTTATGGCCTAGGTGGAGGGAGTCCCTCTCTGTTGATGCTCACCAGTCTCATTCTAATTACATGGCTGGACAGGAGCTTACTTCCACTCAGTGACTGTAGCAATGATGGTGTCATTCCCCTGGTGTCCCAGGAGCCACCCTTCTCGCCCACCTCTTCCATTGGCCCTGCATACAGTTCGCCAGCAGTAATTCACTTGAAACTACAGGTGAAGCATCAGAAGTTTCCCCAGCTTCTGTGTCACAGTGCACAGTGTTTTCTCTGTTCCTGCTATTAGATACTTTGCAGTGGCATTTCTCTCATGACCTATGATTTATGGATTCCACCAAGATCCGAAGAGGCTGATGGGAAGCAGGAACAGACAGGGCAGGAAGGTGAGGCAAGAACTGGAGGCAAAGACAGGAGCTGGAGACAAGGGCAGGAACTGGCTGGGGGCAAGGCAACACACACTGCAGAAGACCTGTTGCTGAGGCACTGGATGGTAACTGAAGAATTCCTTATATACTAAGACAGGATGTGATGTCATCCGCCAGCTCCCCATGAAGTCCTGCTGGCAGGAAGTAGAAAGCTGCAGGGTGCAGAAAGCTATGCAGGGCATGCCGAGAGGTAAGGGCGGGTGGGAAAAAGTGGAGTGGAGCAAAGAACAGGTCAGATGAGAAAATCCCTCATGTGTCTTTCTATGCTATGGCGGTGGGGATGGCAATCAGGTAACATGGGGTTTTGCAAATTTGGCAGAGTTGGGGAAAAAGGTCTTGTGGACCCTAATTGGTGTGGTCTGAGATGTTGTTGGTTTTAGCGCATCTTTTTTGGAGAGTATTTGTTGGCCTCACCTTTGATTTCAGGGGTGGCCCCACATTTGGAAGTTTGCTTTGGTTATTGTTTTCTTTAAAGTCTTTGCTAGTGTTCTAGCTGATTACTTTTTATCTACCACAGCCAACTTCATTTTATCTTTATTTTCCTTACTTGTTTGAAAAATGGTCCTGGCATATTCTGTGAGCCATGTGTCTGTTTTTGCCAGTGATTTTTTTTTTCAGGAATATTGGGTTTTTTTCTCCCAGACGTGCTGTCCTCCTCACCTCTCAGTACTGTTTCTCAGTGTTTATGCGCTTTTTCCACCTTACAGTAACAATTAAATTTGATTTCACATACTCTTTACTGAATGTACAGGAACTAGACAGGAATAGACTTAGTTTTTGGATACTTGCCAGGTTCTTATAGCCTGGATTGGGCACTGTTGGAAGCAGGATGCTGGGCTTGATGGCATGTTCTTATGTTCTTAACTAAATTCCCCCCTCTAAAGAACAGATTTTGTTTAATTACTTAGCCCCTTTAAGAATCTGGCAGGGGGTGCCACGTGAGAAAGCTACCTCAGCAGGGAGCCCGCAACTTGGCTAGCAACTCAACCTTCTCTGAGTCAAGGGACCTGCCACCACAGGCAAAATCAGCTATTCCAGGATGAGGTGATGGGTTCCACAGCTGCATGATGCAAGTGGGTACTCTGACTTTGGCTGCCATTCTGGCCACCGTTGCAACAAGTATTGGGAGTTGGCAGCAGGATACTGAGCCTCTGTGGGTGCAGAGGTAGCTGGACAACCAGTGAGGCCACTGTGGCAAAAGGAGGGCAGAGGAGGGAATTCTGATGATGTTCAGCAGCACTGGCAGTGACACTAGGGTTGTCACTTGCTGCAGATCTCAATGACATTAGCACAGCTAAAAAAAAATCTTAGCAGCCCTCAGAAGAGATGAAGAGGATTTGTTTTTTTTTTGTTTTCATTTTGTCATTTTTGAGCTACAAAAAAACCCTAATCTGGCTGCAATTCAGCTTCACGTTTTCATAGGGGGTTACAAGAGCAGTTATTGTGAAGTACTCAAAGAGATCTGAAAAGGCATTTTTCTGAATTGTACAGGAATTAGAGGTGCCATTTAAATCAATATCACTGTAACCTATGGGAGCTAGACAACCATCATTCAGATGATTTAAAACTGTATTTTCTCCGGCAAGAGCTGAAATTTAAACTGTGTCAACACTCTGTGTGAGGGGAAGAAGCTTTGAAGATCACATTCCGAGCTTTATTAAATCCGGGAACTATATGCTGTCTCCAATAGTCTTTACAAAAAAAGGAAATTTATTTATTTATTTATTTATTTATTTATTTAGTGTCTTTTATATACCAAGGTATAGCAGGCTGCCTTCACCCCGGTTTACATTTTAACAACTTGTTACAGAGATAAATATTAAAAACCGAGCAACTAGTTAACTTAACGCAATTGGAACTGTTCTATATATAGGCGAATACAAACAATGAACGGATAGATATTACAATTAATATATTACAGTTAACACAGAACAGGTAGGGCCAAAAAAACAGGTCATTCAGTGTAAGTAATATTGTCTAAGCTGACTAAATTATGGTAAATATATATATGTTATGTAAGGAAACTCGATAATGTCTTCGAGTCACCAGAGTGAGAGCAATCGGCTTATCCAACACCACCTGTGAATGTATGTCGGAATATCCAAGTTTTGAGTTCCTTTTTGAATGATTTGATGTCATTGAGTGAGCATAGGTAGTCTGGTAAGGAGTTCCATGATTTCGGTCCCGCAATAGAGAAGGCTCTGATCCTAGTGTTGGAAAGCTTTGCTGACGGGAGAGGGGGTATGGCTAGATGCAGTTTGCTGGTTGTTCTTGTTGTGCGTTGAGTTTTGTGTAACTATTTTGTGTAACTATTTGACAGGCTGAGGGAAACTTTGCTTGAGATTTTTTAAAATTAATATAAACAAAGGTAGAGGCCGGTCCAGTGGCTCATCGGCAAGTGTTCTGTACTTCCATACAGAAGTTTCTCCATTCATGAACTGGGTCTTCCGAACCTTGAGTTGGCTGGAGCTAGGGATGCTGCAGAGGCAGCGTTCACAGCCCTTAGGGAAGGAGTCATGCTCATCATGAAGGGTAACACCTAGAAGTCGGATTTAGACCTCGTGATGGAAGGTTCTGGAAAGAGTCCTGGTGCATGGCTGTTGCTGCAATAAGCAGACTAGTAACGATGGGAGGGAAGTTCTAATAAAATAGGAAGGGGAAACCCTGAGTAGTTGTGAATGAAGGCTCATGGTGCCAGGACCCAGTACTGGTTTTGACTTAGTGGGGGAACTACCAGGCCAAAAAAATTAAACCACTAGCCATGATATATATCAGAATGTTCAAAAAAATTATTTTCATCAATGGTAAAAATGTAATGAGATTGGTTCCAGGAATCAGATAAATATCTAGTAGGTTTACTTTCCAGCATATGAGCAAGTCACTTTACCTTCCATTGCCTCAAGTACAAACTTAGGGGGTCATTTTCTATCAGTATCGCATGCGAAAAGTCCCTTTTTGCGTGTGATAGCTTGATAGGGGCAGAGTCGGGCCTGGAAGAGGAGGAGTAGGGGAGGCAGCGGGGCGTACACGGCAGTAACTTCGCTGGCGGTAATAAGGTAAGACACATTATCACCGCCAGTAGCGCACCGAATAATGCCACCTTTCATGGTGGCGCTATTGGGCGCGAAAGCTGGCAGTGATAACACCGCGGTGGTGCGATCGCTGCCGGCTTTCGCAGGCCCGCCCCCCGCCCCCTGTTACCCCAGGATTCAATGGGTTCTGTGCCAAAAGAAAATTCAGGCCTTAGATTGTAAGCCCTCTGGGGATAGGGAAATACCTACAGTACCTGAATGTAATCCACTTTGGTGCTGAAAAAGTGCGAAAAGCGGGATTTAAATCTAAATAAATAAATAAATAGAACTAGAAAAATTGGCAATGGGGAGTAACTTTTAATTGAGTTCAGTGTTTATAACTTTTGCATGAATGGGAGTAAAAGAATTTGAATGGTGAGTTGTTAAGAAGAAGATGTTAACAGAGGAGCTGGTAAAGCTGAAATAATTTAATTGGTCAAATGTATTGTCATATTGTTGGCATCAGATGGTTAAAGATGGTCATAAGTCGAATCAGCTAATCAAATTATAGTTCAATTTTACTAGCACACTCTGTGTGAGGTAAAGAGACTTTGGATATCACATTCCGAGCAATATTACATCTGGGGATGATAGTGTCTCTGAATAATATAGCGGTCATCTTTTACATATATAGAAATATACATTATATTGCTGTTATTGTTTATTGACCTTTCTTTCAGCATTTTACTTCTGGTATATTTATTTCACCATGCCAGAAACATTTTCCACAGGGAGAGAGCCTCAGGCCTAGAAAGCTGGCTGTGAACGAGTTTTGAAAGGACGATGGCTGTCAGCATGAGCTAAGCCTCGCCATTGAAAAACAACTGACAAATGCCACCAGGTTATTCCTTGAACTGAATCAAAGGTGGTTCTTGTGTTACAGTAATGGAGAAGATGCCTTGTTAGTAAGAACAGAGATGCCCATAGTGATATGAAACGGAATGTGAGCCCTGTAATTGAGGTGAGTGGGTTGGTTGTCAAGCAGAACTAATTTTGATTATATTCTGGATGAGATAAAATACATAGTTAAAGAAACTTGAACTTGCACAGTCTTCCTGTAATTAAGAGGGCTGCCTGAAGTGTCAGACACCCTGAAATCACATTGATAAGAGAATAGATACTAAGAATTTCTTTACTTACCAAATTATTGCTTTGAGAGCAAAGAATTATAATTCTTTATAATTATTGTTATTATATAATTCTTATTATACAATTATAATAATAATAATTCTTATTATTATTATTTATTATAATTCTTTATAATTATAGTAAATTATTTACAACGAGGTGCGTTTTACTCTTAAATAGACTTTTATTGTGTACGTAGAGAAACAGTTTTAGTTCAGGCACACCCATAAAACTGAGCAAGTAAAACTGGAGTAACTTTCGCATTCATGGGAGAAGATAAAGTTGTATTTAGTTTTAATTAAGGGGGCTAGTTCCTCTGAAAGCCAAGAGGTCGGAGATCGACTGCACCGAGGAACTCATCGGCATTCCTGATTATTTGTCATCAGGTCGGCCAGACTCTTCGGTGAGAACTGTCATAATTTCAATAATTTCATCAATTAGGACTGACCATGAGCCCACTAAAACAAACATGCACACATTTCTGACAGGAATTAATTGAATTAGTACACATTGGGTGTTTACAAAAAGATTTAAAAAGATTTATAGGTTCTATACCATATGGTGGTTTATAAAAAAAAAAGAAAACAATTGGTTAATGTTGTGTGCCCAGGGGTCAGGAGCCTCCTGCTCTTGGTGCTGAGGTTTTCAACTATATCAACAAAAGAGGCCATTTTACAGTAACTCCCAACATTCCCCTGGGGGTCTATATTAGAGAGGAGGATCGTACCTTCCCCCAGTATTCTCAACCTTCTACAGTGTATTTTGATAAAGTAAAGGCCCATACCATATTAGTTTCCCACAGAGGATGAGAGGAAAGGCAGAGACACAAGATTGTAATAAAGCATTGATCTCTGACAGGTTAAGAAGACTCTTTTCAATTAAGATAATTAGGCAAAAGAGGAAGATTATATTCAGCTCCTTTCTTCCCCGGCTATGTAAAGCTGATTTTCAGCCAAATCTAGCTGGCTAGAATTTCGGCTGAAAGTCATCCTAAATCTGGCTGGCTAAAACTTAGCCAGCTAGAATTGGGTCACTCAGGCTGCGCATAACTTACCGAGTGCTGAAAATCAGTTCCAGCCAGCTAGCTCTGTTCTCATCGGCCAAGTACGAATTCAGTTTGGGGCCAACAGCCCCTTCCTTTACCTCTCTTGCCCAAAATACGTAGTATGGCCAGCAGACCCTTTATCCCTCCTCCCATCCACCTGACCAAATAAAAAATGTAGTGGGGCCAATGGCATCCAACATTGCGCTATTCTCAAATGGCACCTGAACGATTCTGGTCTAGTCAATATTTTGCATCATGTACCGGAGCACCATGACACTAGAGATTATTCCTTTTATTCCTCATCCCTAATGACTATTCAAGAATTGAATCACTGCAGTTTCGGTAGGGCCAGACCTCAGTTCCTCTATAATCTCTATTACAATACAGAAGGCTAGAATCAATTACTATGTGTGGCAGACCCTTCCGTTCTGGCCACCAGATGTCACTGTCCCTGTCCTAGAACATACTGGCTCGGTGCGCACAAGCCCCAGGATGCACATATGTCCTGAGGCTTTCAAAAATGGGCGGTCCGGGGGCGGTCCGAGTCCTCCGGCACAGCGGCTGTGTCGGGGGATGGCACGCGCTGGCAGCTGGCCAGCACATACAAGTTATGCCTGCCTCAGGCAGGCGTAACTTTGAGAACAAAAGGTGGGAGGGGATTTTGGTAGGGCTGGGGGAGGGTCAGATAGGGTAAGGTGGGGGGAGCCGAAAAAAAGTTCCCTCCGAGGCCGCTCCGATTTCGGAGCGGCCTCGGAGGGAACGGGGAACGCCATCGGGCCTCCCCTAGGGCTCGGCGTGCGCAAGGTGCACAAGTGTGCAACCCCTTGCACGCGCCGACCCTGGATTTTATAACATGCGCGCGGTAGCGCGCACATATTATAAAATCAGGTGTACATTTTGTGCGCGTTGGGGAACGTGCAAAAATCACCGCGTGCGCACAAATCACCGCGTGCGGCTGAAGCTGCTGCTTCCGCGGGATGTAAAAAAATTTAATTATGCAGATGACTTGCGCGCAGAAATCCGCACACGTACGGAAAAATGTGTGTATCTAAGCGTGGTACAGGGCCTATGTAATAAGCAGCCACATCCGCGCTCAAAACCCACGCTGATAATCTGCGCATAAAAGCGAGTGAGTGAGCGAACGGGTCTCCCTATTAACTGAAAGTATGACCCTGGAAAGTATTTTTAATATTTCCAATAACTGTGCTGCAGAAAACAGGGCAAATATTTTCATGGGTGATAGTTCAGAACAATCTTGCAGCTCTTCTGGCCGTGTATCTGTCCGCCCAGGGAAGAGCCTACCTCGGACGCCGTGAAAAGCGCTTTGCTACGCTGGCCACTCTGAAGCCGAGATAGGCGTTCAGCCAGGCACTTATCAGGCCACTCATGCTGTTCTGTTCATGGCAGAAAAATCTGCACGATCAGGCGTACCTTGCCATTTGGGCGCTTAGCTAGGCACTTAGTTGCTCGCATATCTATACGATTGGGTGCCCAGAAAAGCGCCTAGGGAAGCACCTTAAGCTGGCCTTTCCGATGCCCTGAAAAGAGCCAATTAGCTAAGCTGGTCACTCGGACGCCGAGATAGGCGCTCAGCTAGGTGGTTTTCAGGACACTTGGTCGCCGACATAGGCCCTCCCCCAAGCCAGTGCTGACACTTAACTCATGCCCTGACCATGGCGGTAAAAAACCCGCATTAAAAAAACCTGTACTAGCACTATTGCGGCTCCCTGCATTGCCTATGATTAGCTAATCGCCTACTTTGCATGCCGTTAGCATGCATTCGCATAGGAAAAACCGCAGCTCTGTGAACACATACATACGTGCTTTTTTCCCCAGGCACAAAACACTTATTACATCCCCGTATAGGGCTTTGCGCAGGAAAAGATGCATACAAACCCGCAGCAGCTTCAGCGCACCTTATTACATCAGCCCCTTTGTAAGGAGCCATCCATACCCCTCAGTCTCTCCCACCTGGAGGCTACGGATTGGATGCCTGAAGACTATTTAGCCCAGCCATTTTAATACACCATGGGGTTCAGTTTAAAGAGTAAGGATGTCTGGTTTTTACACTCTGATGAGGTCTCCCAGCGTCACCCAAATAGGGTTTATTTTAGAAGTGATACCTCACCCTGCACTCCCTGCCAAAAGGTCCTTTTTCTAATTTACAGAGAGATAGATTTTAAACCTGATACCCTTTAGGGGCAAAAGTGCTCTCTTCAGAGGACCAAAGACCTGTGAGCTTACTCTAAATTCTTGTCAGGCAAGCACCAGTGATGGATCCTACCACGAGACACAGTGAAGACAAAAGATGTATCCAGTTTAACCTCTAAAGCAGCGATTCTCAACCATTGTGTGGCGACACACCAGTGTGTCACCAAGCACCGGCAGGTATGTCACGGCTTCCCGGTGTCCCACTGCCCCGGTTGTGCTTCCCTCTCTCTCCTCCATCGCAGAGAGATGCAGATATTCTTCCACCGACACTGCTGCTGTCCCGTCCAGGCAGGAACGGCAGCAGCATTAGTGGAAACTGACAACATCAGCAGCATGGCCCTTTCTTCTTCCTGCCCCCACGGCCTGGAACAGGAAGTGAGGTACAGTGGGGTGCATGGGAAGAAGAGAAGACCATGCTGCATAAAGTACTGGCAGCAGCAGCGCGGGCCTGGACCAAAATAAAGCGCATCCAGTGATCAGCAATGGGAGAAAGAACAGAGTTAGCCCCCACAGCTAATGGGATTCTTTGTTCTCAGGCCACGGGGGGGGGGGGGGGGGGGGGGGGGCTGGAGGAGGAGGAGGCTACTGCAGCTGCCATTTGTGCTGGGGAGGAGGGGGAGGTCATGAATGAGAGTGAGCGAGATTTGTGAGGCAACACTTCCCTTGGGTAAATCCATGCTGGCTGTGTCCCATCAAACCATGTCTATCTAAATGCTTTGTGATTTTATTCTATATAACAGTTTCCACAATTTTTCCTGGCACTGAAGTCAGGCTCTCCGGTCTATAGTTTCCCAGATCAGCCCTAGATCCCTATTTAAATATAGAGATTATAAAATAATATATTATATTGGCCATCTTCCAGTCTTCAGGCACATTGGATGATTTTAATGACAGGTTACAAATTTTTACTAATAGGTCTGAAATTCATTTTTTAGTTCTTTCAGAACGCTGGTGTGTATACCATCCAGTCCAGGTGATTTACTACTCTTCAATTTGTCAATTAGGCCTACCACATCTTCCAGGTTCAGTTAATCTGAATCATCACCTATGAAAACCTTCTCTGGAACGGGTATCTCTCCAATATCCTCTTCTGTAAACTTTCATTTAAAACCCATACCTGGTCTTGTCTGAATTATTACAGCCATGGATTTGCATACTGGCCCCCTTCCAGTCATTAATTCAAATTTGATCATATTATATTGCCAAATAGCCCCACCACCGTTACCTCTCTCACCAAATCCTGTGCTGCACTGAGAATTAGATCTAAAATTGCTCCCTCTCTCGTCAGTTCCTGAACCAATTGCTCCATAAAACTGTCATTTATTCCATCCAGGAACTTTATCTCTCTAACATGTCCCAATGTTATTGTTGTGTCCATCTGCCTTACCTCTTTTTCTCCCCTTTCTCTCTCTTTGGGCAAGATGGCTGTGTCTGGTGCCGAGGGTCTCAGCGTTTCCAAACCAGCATGGGCTTCTCCATCCACCAAGCTCACTCCTGTGGCCTCCTAGGGCGCAAACGCGCACATCTCCTACACTCAAATACACGTCATGGCGGGCACCTCGGGGGCGGCCCCACCGCATGACGTCAGTACCTCCGGGTATATCTAGCCTTTGCTTCCGCTACCACCTCGAGTTAGTAAGGACTTCGGTTTTAGCTACTCTGACCACTCTAAGCTGCTTGCTTAGATGCTGCTTCGACTCCAAGGGCCTCGCTCCTGTAGAAGCTTTAGATACCCGCTCCTCGGGGGTCTTTCGCTTCCAACTACCCTTCAGGGTTCTCTCTAAGACAACCGCTCCTCGGGGGTCTTTCTCTCTCTTCTGCATTTCAGGATATCGGACCATCGGATACTCGCTCCTCGAGGGCCTACCAGCCATTATATCCTGCACCACGGACCTTCGGTCTCAACTTTCCACCTTTAGGAAGACGCCATCATTCCTGTGAGAACCTCTACGATCCGGTTTTCCAGCTCCACCCACCAGCAGCGATGTTACCCACATTGCAGGCTTCCGCCTATCGTTAACATCTGGGTGAGACTTCACTTCTGAGCTTGTTGAACATACTGGCACTTCTGGATCAGTGCCTTACCTTCCTGCTACCACCATCTATCTATAGCAGTACAATAAAGCCTCTATCAATACTGGGTCTGCTATCTGAGTTCAGCCTATCGCAATGGTTCCCCACAGGGCCCCTACCCATGGGCGGAGTCATCTCCATTGCGACCAAGGGTTCACAAAGTCTCAAACACAACAGTTACATTTACCCAGTCAGTATTGGGATAATTGAAATCTCCCATTTTTACTGCACTATCAATTTGGTTAGCTTCCCTAGTTTCTCCTAGCATTTCACTGTCCGTCTCACCATCTTGGCCAGGTGGACGGTAATATACTTCTATCACTATACTCCTTCCCAATGCACAAGGGATTTCTACCCATAAAATTTGATTGTGCATTTCGTCTCATGCAGGATCTTTATCCTGTTGGACTCTTATGCTATTCCGGACATAAAGTGTCACCCCACCTCCCAGATGCTCCTCTCTGTCAATGCAATATAATTTGTACTTCGGGTATAGCACTGTCCCATTGGTTATCCTCCTTCCATCATGTCTCTGAGATGCCAATTAAGTCTGTCATCATTCACTGCTATACATTCTAGGGATGTGAATCGTTTTTGAACGATTAAAATTATCGTCAGATAATTTTAAAATCGTCCAAAATCATTAGATACGCGATACAATACAAATGCCCCCGATTTATCGTCAGAGGCATTTATATTGTATCGTTAAATAGGGCGCGGGAGAACCGGCACACCAAAAAACCCCTAAAACCCACCTGAACCTTTAAAACAAATCTCCCACCTTCCCGAACCCCCCCCCCAAAATGTTTTAAATTACCTGGGGTCCAGTGGGGGGGTCCCGACACGATCTCCTCCCGCTCTCTGGCCACCGCTGCGTTGAGAAATGGCACCGGTGGCCCTTTGCCCTTATCATGTGACAGGGCAAAGGTAGCGCCGGCGCCATTTTGAAGATTGGCAATACGGCCTGCGTGCAGGAGGTCGCTCCCAGACCCCTGCTGGACTTTTGGCAAGTCTTGTGGGGGTCAGGAGGCCCCTCCCAAGCTGGCCAAAAGTCCCTGGGGGTCCAGCAGGGGTCTGGGGGCGATCTCCCGCACGCGTGACATCGGGAGCCAGGAAACAAAATGGCGCCGGCGCTACCTTTGCACTGTCACATGATAAGGGCAAAGGGCCACCGGCGCCATTTCTCAACGCAGCGGTGGCCAGAGAGTGGGAGGAGATCGCGTCGGGACCCCCCCCACTGGACCCCAGGTAATTTAAAACATTTTGGGGGGTTCAGGAGGGTGGGGGATTTGTTTTAAAGGTTCGGGTGGGTTTTAGGGTTTTTTTGGTGTGCCGGTTTTCCCGCCCTCCCCCGATTTACGATTTTTAATGATTTTTAGAAAAAAAAAACTCGACGATCAGATTTCCCTCCTCCCCAGGCAAAATCGATCATTAAGACGATCGATTACACGATTCACACCTCTAATACATTCTAATTCTCCCATCTTACTTCTTAGACTTCTGGCATTATTTTCATTCTGCTTTTTAATTGATAGGGATAAATTGGAATTTTTTAGCTCAGGTGAGTTTTTAATTACAGGCACTTGGACTACTTTTCTTATTATTGGAACCTCACTGTTGGGATGCCCTAATTCTAATGCATCATTAGTATCCTTTGAAGATACCTCCCTCCGAACCATGTGCTGTTGAGCGACTGTCAGCTTTCCCCTTTGTTCTAGTTTAAAAGCTGCTCTATCTCCTTTTTAAAGGTTAGCACCAGTAGTCTGGTTCGACCCTGGTTAAGGTGGAGCCCATCCCTTAAGAAAAGACTCCCCCCTTCCCCAAAAGGTTCCCCAGTTCCTTACAAAACTGGATCCCTCTTCCTTGCACCATCGTCTCATCCACGCATTGAGACTCCGGAGCTCTGCCTGACTCTGGGGACCTGCACATGGAACAGGGAGCATTTCAGAGAATGCTACCCTGGAGGTTCTGGATTTAAGCTTTCTACCTAAGAGCCTAAATTTGGCTTTCAGAACCTCCCTCCCACATTTTCCTATGTCGTTGGTGCCCACATGTACCACGACAGTGGGCTCCTCCCCAGCACTGTCTAAAATCCTATCTAGGTGACGCGTGAGGTCTGCCACTTTTGCACCAGGTAGGCATGTTACCAGGTGATCTTCATGCCCACCAGCCACCCAGCTATTTACATTCCTAATAATTGAATCACCAACTATGATGGCTGACCTAACCCTTCCCTCCTGGACAGTAGCCCTGGGAGACACATCCTTGGTATGAAAGGACAATGCACCACCTGGAGAGCAGGTCCTTGCCAATTTGGAGCAGGAGGTGCCATTTCAAAATCCCCTGTCCAGATTGTGATTGCCATGGGTGCATCCAACCTTGGGTGGGGTGCCCATGTAGAAGGGCTCCACACCCAGGGCTGGTGGTCCACCCAGGCAGCTCAGTGTCAGATCAACTTCCTGGAGCTCCGCATAATCAGGTACGCGCTCTGGGCATTCAGGGATATGCTGATCTAGACCGACAATCAAGTGGCAATGTGGTCTATCAACAAACAAGAAGGTACAAGGTCATTCTTCCTGTGCCAAGAAGCAGTCCAGACCTAGGCTTGGGCTCTGTCCCAGGTTATGGTGTTCCAGGCCATGTAGCTGGCCAGGATAGAGAATGTGGTGGTGGACAGGCTGAGTCGAGCCTTCTAACCCCATGCGTGGTCCCTGAAACAGGAGGTGGCGGATTGGATCTTCTGCATCTAGGGGTACCCAGATGTGGATCTATTCACATCCCCCTGCAACAGGAAAGTAGATCAGTTCTGCTCCCTCTACAGCGGAGATAGCGAACCAGCCTCAGATGCCTTTGCCCACCAATGGGGCAAGGGCCTTCTGTATGCATATCCTCCACTTCACCTGGTGATGAAGACTCTCCTGAAAGACAGGGGACGATGATCCTCATAGCCCCTCACTGGCCGAGACAGATCTGGTTCCCACTCCTGCGAGATATCTCCTTTCGGGAACCGATCATCCTGGAGACTTCCCCAGACCTCATCACGCAGGATTGGGGCAGGCTACGCCACACCAACCTCCAGTTTTGTCCCTGAAGGCCTGCATGTTGAGAGGTTAATTCTGCAGCAACTCGACCTCTCTGATGATGTGTCTCGAGTTCTGGTGGCTTTCAGGAAGCCTTCCAATAGGAGGTCTCATGGCCTGAAGTGGAAGAGGTTTTCCATGTGGTGTGAGCACTGCAGCCTGGATCTGTTCTCCTGCTCCACACCGAAGCTGCTTGATTACCTCCTGCATCTTTTAGACGCTGGCCTAAAGACCAACTCTGTTAGGGTACATCTGAGTGCTATCGGTGCCTACCATTGGGGTGTGAATGGTTCGCCCATCTCTGTGCAGCCCATTGTGGGACACTTTATGCAAGGTCTGCTTCAGTTGAAACCTCCCCTGCAGCCTCCTAGGATCTCAATGTAGTGTTGGCTCAGCTCATGAAAGCTCCTTTCGAGCAGCTGAGTTCTTGTGACCTCAAGTGCCTGACCTGGTCACGATCATGTCAGCACACAGAGTCACTGAGCTTCAGGCCTTAATGACATATCCACCCCACATAAAGTTCTTCCATGATAGGATGGTTCTGCGCATGCATCCTAAGTTTCTGCTTAAGGTGCTGACTGATTTCTATCTTAACCAGTCAATTGTCCTGCCCATCTTTTTTCCCAAGCCTCATTCGCACTAGGGCAAACAGGCTCTGCACAGTTTGGATTGCAAGACAGTTTAGCCTTCTACCTGGAGCGTACAGCAGGCCATAGGCAGTCCACGCACCCCTTCACAGCACCAGTGTTGTTGTTGCCCATTGGCACCTGGTTAGGTGTCTGTTGGTCTCATCAATGTTCGGGAGTAGCCTGTAGCTAGGGATTCACCCATGTGTGAGGACTACCATCCTGCTTGTCCTAGGAGAAAACAGAGTTGTTTACCTATAACAGGTGTTCTCCTAGGACAGGAGGATGTTAGTCCTCATGAAACTCGCCTGCTACCCCGCAGAGTTGGGTTTCTCTTATGTTTATTATTTTATTTTTTCATAATTCTGTTAGGAGACAGAAGAGGGATCCCAGTGTGCCAGACTCTATCCCATGAGGTCTTCCATGGGTGAGGACCTACATCCTGCTGTACTAGGAGAACACCAGTTACAGGTAAGCAACTCTGCTTTCTCACTAGTGTTTTAGCAAAGCAGGTGAGCAAAATAAAAACAAAATACATTTTAAATCTAAACCTGTCTGAACTACAATAATATGGCTTAAATCCAGCAAAAAAAATAAAGGCAAAGCAATTTCTATTCAGTTTAAACAAAGTTATTTAAAAGGTTTTTCTCAAAATGCTTTCAACAATAACAATTTCAGAGTTACATTTAAGTCTATACCCTGTTTTTCTTTCTTATTGGAGGTTTCTCATTAGCATACACATCTCTTAAAGAAGTAATTATAACTTTACCATTTCTTTTGCCATTAGTCATAGTGAAAAGTGGAAAGTTTTGGATTCTTGATGACAATAATGTGGAAGCTTATTCCCAAAGAAGATTTGTTTAGAACAGAAAGTAGTTTTACTTATAACATCTTTAATGCCTGCAAATCAGAGTGTTTTGCAGGAAACAATTTTTTATTTTTTTTATTTTTGCTTGCCGCTCTCAAGCAGAAAGTATTTCTGTCATCATTGCGTCTTGGGAGAATTTCAGCTCATCAAGGTAATTTTCAGTGGCCCAGGTAAGGTTAAAGTCTGGTATAGTTTGCACTGTGTGGACTTTGAAAATTGGCAGGTGTCTCTTGTCTCAGTTGTGATGCATCTAAATTGGTCCCCAAGCTACAGACCCCAAGCCCTGATAAGATGATACAGCACCTCAAAAAGCCCCAGCTCCTGAAGCAGTCCCTACCTCTGCTCTCTATTGGATCTGTAACAGAATCCAAGGCTATAATCCCTGGAATCATGAAGTGTTTCAAGTGTAAATCCCTTAATCCTGCCATGTGGAATGCAAAGAGTGGCAGTTCCTGAATCCCATATTTATAGATGCTTGTATCGGTTGTGATGAATCTAAACTGGGGTCCAAGATACAAACCCCATCCCCAGTCAAAATCAAGCCTAGCTACATGTTTGATGAAGACTATCCCTTCTTTCACTGGAAATGCAGTGAATGCCAAAATTATGAACTCATTGGAGGAATGAGTCTGTTTTTTCTGCAGTCTCCCTAAGCTTGCAGCTTCTCTGTGGGACTGTGGTTGATGCCATGTGTACAGTACTCATTGTTAACTAACCTGCTTCCTTTGCATTACTCTAAGATCTGCTCCTGTGACACACCTCAGTCCCAGCACAGAGGAACCCTGAGAGAGTGGAGAACTGCAGAGGTACAATCTGTGTCAAAAAAAAAAACCTCTGGTATGTCTGTTTCCACTAAAAGCAGTTTGAAGGCCATGCCAGTTAAGTTTGTCTCCACTTTAGCTCCTGATCTATAGAAACCCACCATTCATTCTGAGGCCAATATACCACAGTAACCAGATATCAAAGATATACTCCATATTAAATAACCCATGTATTTCTGTTCTCTCTGTAACCTGCCTGAATGTCCTGCCTTCCACCAGCACCAGGTGAACCTGCCTTCACACCAGCACCAGGTGAACCTGTATTTATTTCAGCTCCAACCAAGACTAAAATGGCTTTTTTAAATTTATTTAACCAATTTCTGTTCTGATCTGGATATCTCAGTGGATTACAGCTTCACATATATAGGTACACAAAAATATAAACAGCTTTACAAAGTTAAATATGAAGAACTCGACAATACAAACAACACAAAACAGAGCAAAAACAGTGTAATATCAGTAGGGAATTCAATCACAAATGCTTGCTGAGAGGTAGGTTTTTAGGGACTTTCTGAAACAGGCAAAGTCTCCCTCAGCCCTAATCTCTAAGGGGAGGGAGTTCCAGAGTTCATGTCTAGCAATTTGGAACAATCATGTTCTGGACTCAGATAAATGGGCCACTTTGAATGAAGGGATTTCCAAGAGGTGCTGTTGTGAAGATCAGAGAGCACGGGAAGGTTGGTATCTCTGCGCTGATTCTGTCAAGCAAGGGGCAGATATGCCAAGGAAGGCCTTAAAAATTAAGGACAGTACCTTAAAACATATCCGCCAGCCGATGGGAAACCATGAGGATTAGCCAAAACTGGGGAGATATGTGCACGAGAAAGATTGCCTGAGATTAACAAAGCTGCAGAGTTCTGGATAAGCTTTAGTGATCTACTATAAGACTTGGGCAGACCCAGAAAAACAGCATTACAGTAGTCTAGTGAAGCAAGAATGATGGATTAAGTGACTGAACAGAAGTTGGCAGGAGAAAGAATAGGTTTTAAAGGTCTCAGAAGACAGAGCTTGTGGTAAGAAGATTGATTGAATGTATTAATATGGGAGTGCACAGACAAAGAGGGATCAAGCATAACCCCTAAATTGCAGACCTGGAGTTTGAAGGGAATAGAAAGTCCTTCAAATGGGAAACCTGAGGGAAGTCCGGCTAATTCTGTGCATATTCAGGATCATAATCTCTGTTTTCTGTAGATTCAAAGCAAGTTTATTGTCCTGTAACCAAATCTTGATCTGGGCCAGGCATGATGGCAAAAAGCCTGGTCCAATGTTGAAGTGATAGGGAAAAAGAATTGCATGTCATCTGTGAAAATGTTGTATAACACTCCTAAGTGGTGCAGTACAGAGCATAATGGGGCAAGGTACAAATTGAAATGCAAAGGTGAAAGAAAGGACCCTTGAGGAACACCTGTTTTCAACGGATAGGGGGATGAAGATATAGGGTAAGAACGATCAGTCAGAAAGGAGGCAAAACTGTAGATGAAATACCCAGAATTTCCAATCTGTTAATCAAAATTTTATGCCTAAGAGTATCAGGCGCTGGTAAAATATCTAATAACACCAGAATAAACTGATTTCCTGTGTCAAATCCAAGACGGATACTGTCAAGACTTGATACAAGCAAGGTCTCTGTATTGTAATAGGCATGAAAGCCAAACTGAATTATCTAGGAAACTGTGTAAGTCAATGAACTCCTGTAACTAAAAATGCACATTGCACAACCTTTTCTATAATTCTAGACGGGAGAGGGAGGATAGAGATGGGGGTGATAGTTGGCTTGATCAGTAATATCATCCTTGGATTTCTTGAGGAGTGGTCAGACAGCTGCAGATTTCAATGGTCCAGGGATCAGACCCTCAGAGAGAGAAAAATTAATGATTTTCACTGTTACATCCCCAACATCCAAACGAAGTACTTTCATGAGAGCGGCGGAGCAGGAATTGAATGGGAAAACCCCATCCTTCATTTTTCCAAGTAACTCTATTACTTCAGAGGTGCAGGTAAGTATGAATTCAGTCCAAAGATGAAGTAGAACTGAGAGAATGCTGTGAAAGCGGCGGAGATGGCTAGTATTGAGAGAAGTGTTGATTTGAACTACTTTGGAATGAAAAACAGAGGCAAACCTTTCACAGAGAGAAGTGAAGGGTAAGCTAGATGGGCTCGGTGAGGTGACCAGAGAGTGGACTATGTGAAATAACTCACTAGGTTGGGATATAGCATTAAGAATGTGACTAGTATGCCATTCCTGTCTGGCTTGGGTCTATTACTGTCGTCTATTACTGTCTTATATGAACATAGCTTAGCATGGTAAAGGGAAATATTGATGTTACTCTTATTTTTCCGCCACTGGCATTCCGCTCTCCAGAGTTCCCTATTGTGACCAGACAAGGAGGCTGAGAACTAAGGGGTATTATTGCTATGAACGAAAGTAAATTATTTCAAAGGGGCCATTGCATGTTATGTTTGGCGGTCCGCAGGAGGGCCCTGCGAGCTGCCACACTCACCCCCATTGCTGAACCATGCTGCTGAGTACCTCTCCATAAACTGCTAATACAGTAATTAATAAGCAATAGTAGCTTGTGATTTATCTAATGTTTGGGGTACTAGCCAGGTACTTGAGATTTGGCCTGGCCACTATTGGAAACAGGATACTGGGCTTGATGGACCCTTGGTCTGACCTAGTATGGCATATCTTATGTTCTTATTTTCACATATTTACACACATAGGCCCAAGTCCCCACACAATAGACACAGCCCCCCCCCCCCCCCCATATGCACAAAAAGATGCAGACACACACACACACAGGCAGAGACGTGTGTAAACTTGGAAGAGAAATTGACTTTTATTGGAGGAGGTAAATTTTCTCGTTGAATTCAACTTTGGAGACCTCATTTTGAAGGGGTTTTTTTTTTTTTTTTAATTAATAGCTCTTTGTTCTTTTATTTTTTGAAAAAGGAATGTTTTTTGCATTGCTTTTTTTGTTTCTGAGGCATTTGTTTTCTACTTAGCTTTAGAAAGAAAGAGTAGAAGGGAAGGAGTTCCCTCCCATCACCCCTACCTTCAATTCTAATGTTATAAACTAACTCAATTATTAGGGAGTTGGGATACACAGAATAAGCTGACTTGATTGGCAGGATATCACCAGCAAGTAATTTAGATAAATTTAATTATTGTGGAATGAAAACATTTGAGAAAAGTTCAGGAGGTGCTTAATTGGTAATACCATAGTAGATACTTCAGATAATTAATTTTCAGGATTAAAAAAAAGTAGTGCTTGGTACCAAAAAGAGGAGTGAGAACAAGTGAATTAGTTCATTTTTGTGTTTTCTGAAAACAGAACAAATTAAGTAAATGTCTTGTGAGCTGATTGGTAGCATCATATTAGATCTTGTGGTAATAATAATTTCTAGTTACTCTGGTTTACTTTTGCAGCAACAGGAGTCTACAAAGGAAACAACCCAGAACTACATACCTCATAGATTTATAAAAATATTTTGCAGTCTGAAAGAATAAAATAATTCACTTAATAATTCCAAGCGTCAAGTGAGCATTTGAATGGGACCACAAGCCGGGACTCTGATTGTAGAGGAGGAAATTAGATGCTGCAGGCTAGCTAATTTTATTGCAGGAGAGTTGATGTAAAGGTAGGGACTTTGACAGGTCTTTCTCATTTTTTTCCACAGGTACCAGAAGCTACCATCAACTGAAGGATGGCCAGGAAACATTGTTTTGCCTGAGCTGTCACCGCTGTTACCAGTTCTACTGCTGTCCAGACGGATGTCCTTATCCACAGTGAGGAACCAGTTCAGTGTGAAAGATGTCTGCAGATCGGCTCCCTCAGGAAAGAGTTGGTAGAACTCAAAGAGGAGGTGGCAAGACTGAAAAGCATCTGGGAGAATGAGGACTACATCAATGAAATGCTTATCAAGGCATCTCAGATGGAGAACTCAAGCAAAGTGAAAGGTGAAATTGGTCCACGAGATGAAAGCTGGACCCAGATTATTATGGCTACTAGACCCTACACTATGACTCCCATTTTCCTTGAACTGAAGAACTGGTATGCAACCCTGGAAGTGGAGGAGAAGATATCATCTTATGATGAGGAGGAACCAAGACATGTAAACCCCAAAGTTGTGGGCACAGCAACCACTGCACCTAAGAGGCGGAGGGTAGTGGTTGGTGGTGACTCGCTTCGGAGCGGGATGGCGGCATCCATCTGCCAGCCAGACATGTTGTCCTGGGAAGTGTGCCAGGTGCCAAAATCCATAACAATATAGAGAGATTGCCAAGAATCCTCAAGTCTACTGACCACTATCCGATACTGTTCATCCATGTTGACACGAATGATACTGCTAGGTACCATACAGATCCTATCAAAGGTTACTTCCTGGTTCTAGAAGAGAGGGTAAAGCATATTTGTGCACAGGTGGTATTTTCTCCTCAATCCTCCCAGTTGAGGATAAAGGCCCAGGCAAGTAAGCTTGCATTCTGGAGATAAATAAATGGCTGCATAGATGGTGTTGACAAAAGATCATGAGATGATGTTTTAAGGATTGCTGAGCAGAGATGGGATCCACTTGTTGAAGAAGGGGACAGCATCTTTCAGCACAGAATGGCAAACCTACTGAGGAGGGATTTAAACTGGAATCATCGGGGATGGGTGAACAAAACTCTAAGGTAAGTAAAAATTAAATATTCATATAGAAATGGGAAATATGGGAAAAAAAGGGCAATATTTGGAAAGCTATGTATACTAATGCTCATAGTATGGGGAATAAAGTCCCAGATCTAGAGACCGTCATAGAAGAAGCTAATTTAGATATAATAGCTGTCAAGGAGACCTAGGGCATGGGAAAACCACGACTGGGATATAGTTATAGCAGGCTACAATCTACTCAGGAAGGGAGGAGGCCTAGCAATATATATACAAAAAAATACTAAAGCAACAGCGTAAGACTGAGACATTGTGAGTTAATCTGGAAAGAGGGACTGGAACATCTATTTATATAGGTGTAATATACAGACCTCCATCACAGACAGAGGAGATGGATAGAGATTTAATGGAGGATATTCACAGGATTGCTGTGAAAGCAGAGGTGCTGCTGCTAGGGGATTTCAGTCTGCCAGATATTGAGTGCAACATCCCTGCTGCAGTATCTTCTAGAAGCAGGGAGATCCTGGATACTCTGTTTACAGCAGTGGTTCTCAACCTTTTTTCTGTCGGGACACACCTGACAGATGGTTCTCACATGGCCGTAAAGATGGCCGCCGCCATCTTTAAAGATGGCGACAGCCATCCAGTGCTCCTACCATGTGACAGGGGCCGGCCAATGGCACGGATACCCTGTCACATGGTAAGGGCAAAGGGCCAAAGGCGCCATCTTTATGAGTGGCAGCTGACGGCCCGAGAACGGGAGATCACTCCCGGGACCACCACTAGACCACCAGGTAATTTAAAAATGTTTTGGGGGGGATCGGGAGGGTGGGAGAAGCTAAAGGATCATCTTTAAAGGGTCGGGTGGGGTTTTTTTTAAGCGGGCCATCGGCGCCATTTTTGAGTGGCAGCCAAAATGGCGCCGATGGCCCGAGAGTGGGAGATCGGTCCCCGCGCCCCCACTGGACCACCAGGTACTCGTAAAAAGTTTTGGGGGGGTTTGGAGGGGGTGGGTGAAGGTAAGGGATTAGTTTTATAGGGTCGGGGTGGGTTTAGGGGTTGTTTTGGTGTGCTGGTTTTCCCGCCCTCCCCCCAAATAACTTCCGTTAGTGAACACTAACGGGAGTAACGATTTTTCATGATAAATCGTGAAAATTTCTATTGTATCGCGCACTGTACCGATTTTTGACGATTTAAAAAATATCGGATGATTTTTTTAAATCGTCAAAAAACGATTCATATCCCTACTACCCTACACCCCTTCAGTATTCGTCTGTCTCCAGCAGGTGCAGGCAGCTGAACCTACGGTTCCCCTTCTTCTTCTTCCCTTAGTTTCCCTGAGGGGATTTTCTTTACTTTTGGTCTGGATCAGGCAAGTATTAAATTCTTGTTTTAAAAAAAAAAAGAGGACTTTGAAAGTTTTCTCCCTTTTTTCCTCACAGAGACAGTTTGGTCTCCTCGCTCTGCTGGGAGCCTAGGGGGGGGCTTGCCCATCCTAGGCCCCTTTTTCCCGGTGACCATCTGTGGTGATACTGGTGGTCCAGTCCCTCCCCCATTATCTAGCTGTCCACTGTAAAACAGTACCCTCCTCAGGGAGTGTTTTTCCCCTGGCTTAGCTGAGCAATTTAAAAAAAAAAAAAGGTACAAGCAGGGCTGTATTTGTTACTTGTATTTGCTACTTTTTAAGAACTGTGGACAGCTCCGGCAGCATGCAGAGTTCAGTCGCTGCCTCCGCTGACCGACTTCAGCCCTGCACAGCTCAGCTGTTTTTACTTTTTTAGTGATTTTTTATTTCTTCAGCGCTGATGCCCCGTTCCAGCACATGTAAAGCATGTGGAGAGTCTGCCACACGTTTTTCCCGCGGAGGCCTCGGTTCAGGGTGCCCACCAGGTGGGGAGGGTCCCTCATCGGTCCCTTCGCCCACAGCGACCTGGGGGCGAGTTCCCCGCCGCGTGACCAGGCCGTTCCCGGGCCGGAAACCCGCAGGAATGGTGGCCATCTTGGAAGCAGGCTCAAATGCAGAATCAGATGTGCAGGAGGAAGATGAGCCCAATTTTTTAGTTTCTCCTCTGGATCTGAGCCCCCCTCATGTCCCAGAGGGGGTGCCTGACCTTTCCCTACCCCCCTACTCCTTCCCCCACCCCCCCCAGGAAGTCTAAGTGTTGTTTCTTCACGGAGTTTGTGCTTCTTATGCACAAGTCCTATTTAGCCAGCTTACAGCAGGAGGAATATCCATCCCTGGACCCCTCCCCCACCAAAAAACCCGCAAATTTCTCCTTCGCAACCTCCGAAGGCACCGGTTGGCTGGGGCTCGGTTAGGGTTAGGGTAGTCCAGAGGGTCCCACCGCCTCCGGATCCGCCAGTCCCTATTCCAGATCCAGATATTGACCCGCTGCTTCCTAACCCCCCCCCCCCCCCACCTCGAGGGGGACAATCCTCGGGTGCTACGCTTATTTCAAAAGGAGAACTAGAACCACTCATTCCCTTCATTTTTCAGGAACTGGGAATTGAGTTGCCCCCAGCGGATACGGTTACGGCCGCAATGCCTGCCAACATGGGCCTGATCCTGGCAGGACTTAGGGCTCTTCTATGTACTTTTCCTTTTCACCCTATGCATAAGCTGATGCTCCTTAGGGATTGGGAGACCCCTGAGGCGGGACTCCGAGTGGGGAGGGCTATGGACAAGCTCTGCCCCCTTCCTGAGGACTGCTTGAATCTACTTAAGATGCCCAAGGTAGATTCCTCTGTCATGGCGGTTATCATGGTGGTTGGGGCTACGGCTCTAAAGGATGTCCAGGACAGTAAGTTGGAATTTTACCTCAAACTCATATTTGAGGTCCTGTCCTTGGAAGTTCGGGCGACAATTTACGGCAGTCTCATGCAGCGGGCAAGCCTCAGGTGGGTTCAACAATTACTCAGCACCCAAGACCTCCCATCTGCAGAGGCGGAGCAGGTGGATCGCTTGGAGGGAGCGATTGCGTAGGGGGCAGACGCCCTGTACGATCTTCTATGAGTGCAAGCCAAGGCAATGGTTTACGCTGTCTTGGCCAGACGCCTCCTCTGGCTGAGAAATTGGTCTGTGGAAGCCTCTTCCAAAGTGCAGTTGGGAATCCTTCCCTTCAAGGGCCAGTTGCTTTTTAGTGAGGACCTAGAGCAACTTATCAAATCCCTGGGAGAAAATAAGGTTCATAAGTTGCCGGAGGACCGCCCGAAACAGTCTAAGTCCTTCTTACCCTCTCGCAGTAGATTTAGGGGGCAACGCCGTTTTTCCACCAGGGCAAGGGTAATGCCCTTGCCCTGGTGGGGCAATGCTTCTGGATCTCAATCCTGGCCTCATTCCTTTCAGGGACGTCGGCCTTTCAGGGATAGTAGCTAGCAACACTCGGTCACCAAGTCCTCCTCTCAATGAGATGGGGCTGGCTCATTCCTCCATTCGAGACTTAGGTGGACGACTGTCCCAGTTTCTCGGGATATCAGCCACCATAACGACAGACCAGTGGGTCCTAGAGGTGATAGAAAAAGGCTATGTGTTAGAATTTGCTCGAGACCTACCGGATCTTCACCTAGTCTCCCCCTGCAGAAGTCAAAAAAGGCCTGCGGTCGAACAAACCCTGCGCAGGCTGCTGGAACTGGGGGCCATAGTCCCAGTCCCAGTGGAAGAACAAGGGTCCGGCCAATATTCCATCTACTTCGTCATGCCCAAAAAGGAGGGCTCCTTTCGTCCAATTTTGGATCTCAAGCACGTCAACTGGGCTCTTAAGATTCCCCATTTTCGGATGGAAACCTTGAGGGCGGTGATAGTAGCAGTTCTATCTGGAGAATTCTTGGCCTCGCTTGATCTGATGGAGGCCTACTTACACATCCTGATTCGCTGCGATCACCAACGGTATCTTTGGTTCGAGATACTGGGCCAAGATTTTCAGTTTCGAGCACTCCCCTTCGGTCTTGCTACGGCGCCGTACACTTTCACCAAGGTAATGGTGGTAGTGGTGGCCACCCTGTGTCGAGACGGAGTCCTAGTCCATCCTTACCTGGACGATTGGCTCATCCGGGCCAAATCAAAGTCTCTTTGCCAGCTGGTGATCAGCAAGGTCCAGTTGTGTCTGATCTTTCTGGGGTGAGTCATCAACTTTCCCAAGAGCAAGCTTCAGGCTTGCTCTTGGGAAAGTTGGCCGGACCCTTGTTCTTCCACTGGGACTGGGACTATGGCCCCCAGTTCCAGCAGCCTGCGCAGGGTTTGTTCGACCCACCTAAAACCTGCCAGCTGCCAGAACCCAAGAGCTCAAGCTGCAGGGGAAGCAGCTGGTATAGGTGAAGCTCCAGTTGGTCCCACCTCAGGATTTCTTCACCAGCTGAAAGTGTGGGCCTAGTAGGGCTCCCCACTAAGCAGCACCAATCACACCTCAGTACCAAGGGTCCACAACCCGACAAACCAAAAATGTTGTATCATTTTAATAGCAGATCAAAAAGTGGAGAGGGTGAGTGGTATACACACAGTGGTAAACAACCATATAAGCAAAGTGTAGCACTAGATGTGTGAGGATCCTTAAGTTCAAAGTAATTCAATCAATAAGGTTGTGCCAAGCAATTTCATCTTTTATTGAGAATAGTATCTTCAGACAGGACTTGAAGGTTGAAAAATGGGAAACCTGAAATGCCAATTGGAATGATTTCCAGAAAAAGGACAGAGTAAAGGGAAAGACTTTGAAGATGAGCTGAAGTCAAATAGGAACTTATAGGAGAAAGGACCAGGCTCAGTGCAGAAGGGATCAAATGAGAAATGTAAATGAAAAAAATCTTTTACTGTCTCTTTACAGACAATTGGGGATACTGCTTTTTGTAAAGTTCAGTTTTTATATTGTTTGTTTCATACTTTGTTTTTATTAATTTAATTTTATTGCTAATATTGTCATATTGACTTTTATTGATTTGTTTATTGTGAGCCGCCTAGGGCAATGTATGGGTGGCAAGTAAATAAATGTAACCATAACCTTTCCAAATGTCAGCTGAGATGAAGAGAACAGATGAGTCAAAGCTCTGACAGCAGAGCCAGTTTAAGATTTTGGAACCCATAGACACTAAATTTAGAAATGTGAGGGAAGAAAGGCTTGGGGGGTTGGAAAGCACCACCCTTTCTCAGCAGCCAATAGCATCCATCCATCTTTCTACGTCTTCCATCTCCTCTCCCTCTCCCCCCGCCCAGTAGCATCAATCTCCTCTCTTTCTCTTCCTTCACTCTTTTTTTTTTTTTTTTTTTGAAAATGCCATACTGGGTCAGACCAAGGGTCCATCAAGCCCAGCATCCTGTTTCCAACAGTGGCCAATCCAGGCCATAAGAACCTGGCAAGTACCCAAAAACTAAGTCCATTCCATGCAACCATCTTGCTCAACATCCCGCTCTCTCTTCCCCTAATTAGTAGCCAAGCATCTCTCTCTCTCTCCCTGCCCCTCTCCCCTCTCCCCCCACCCATCACCACCACCACCAGTGGCAGCTCTAAGTTCCATACAAGCTACACTGAGTTGCTGCGGTCCTCCTCCCTCCTTCAGCAGAGCTTTTGCACACTGCATGGTCTGGTACCTACATTCTGCAGCTACCTGAAGGCATCAAAATCTTCTGTATCTGCGCTGGAGCCAGGGAAGAGCTACTTACCCCTTCCAAACAGGACCAAACACAATTCCTTCCTGCTTCATTCATTAATTCATTCATTCATTCATTCATTCATTCATTTATTTAAGAGCTTTTATAAACCGATAACAGTTTGCACATCATATCAGTTTACAAGGAACATTGGGATTATATAGTGTAGCATAACAATTACACAGAACAATCAGTAGCATATAGGGTTAACAGATATATAATTAAAAACTAAGTACATATTAATAATATAGCGAGAGTATAAATTATACACTAAATCCCCTAAGTTTATGTGGCCAGATTAGAAATTCAATAGAACATAAGAAGAACATAAGAACATAAAATGCCATACTGGGTCAGACCAAGGGTCCATCAAGCCCAGCATCCTGTTTCCAACAGTGGCTAATCCAGGCCATAAGAACCTGGCAAGTACCCAAAAACTAAGTCTATTCCATGTAACCATTGCTAATGTCAGTGGCTATTCTCTAAGTGAACTTAATAGCAGGTATTGGACTTCTCCTCCAAGAACTTATCCAATCCTTTTTTAAACACAGCTATACTAACTGCACTGACCACATTCTCTGGCAACAAATTCCAGAGTTTAATGACTTGTTTAGAGAGCTGGACAACAACATGAGAAACTTAATGAAAGGACAGATTCCAACCGATTTAGTCTATCCAGATATCATTACAGATGCTTTTGCTAAAATTACCCAAAACAACATTGAGCCTATCCAGGTCCAGATTGCTTATCATATGGGTAATGCTATATCTCTGTATGTGGACATTGAGAATACGGAGGTTGCGTGTGTTTTAAATTTGCCTATCATTTTAGCTGAGAATGTTTACCAGTTGAAACAAGTAATTAATGTAGGTACTTGGACAATGTATACCTGCATGAAGACACCCTTACCTTTCTAACCTATCAGAGTGACAACCCACAGCAATATTTAGTCCTAATTTAGGCCTATGCCAGCAAACAAAGGACATACATTGGTTATGTCCCGGTAAGCCTTTCCTTAAGGATACTACAGAAACTTTGTGTGGTTTGTCCTCAGACAATGTCCGAGAGAAATATAAGATTACCATGACAAAGTATGATGAATTTTCCAAAACTAAGGTTGCTGTTGTAAATAATGTTTGATTAGTTAGCACTTCTCTGAAAGAACTTGCTATTTCTAACAAGCAAGATGTTACCAGTAAGGTTCCCTTGCCCAGTAATGTTTCTTTAGTCACAGTACCTAAGAACTCAATAGTATAGGGGGTGTGTCCTTATACTACCTAGAACCAGACCCAGTTCCCACAGAGGTAGAAATCTTAGATGTGTTTCGAGGCCAGGAAATCAACTTTGATAAAAACCTGGCATATCTTTTAGGCTATAAGGACTCTCACACTGTGGAACTGTCTGTAGGCCAAGACACAGCAGAGATTGCCGACTACAATTATGATTCCAGAGATGAAGATATTTTACAAACGGACTATATGCTGTTTTATGCCTGGTGATCATAGTCCACCTGCTAATTTCAATCACTCTTTAGAAGAGTAAGGACCCTAATGAGACACACACAGGAAAGCTCTTACTGTAAAGCTATGCACTTCTGAAACCTCCCATAGCCCCCATCTCTGGAACTGTATGAGGTACCAGATAATCAGTAATCACACTTTGTTACTTTCCAGACTAGGAAAAGGAGGGTGGCACACACACTACCTCAAGTCTGAGATGATGTCCATACCTCATATTTCTACAGCAAACACCATGTGATAATTATACTATTTCCTTATTCCTTATCACTCACATATATTTCCTGTTACTATTCCCCATTTATTTGTCTTCATTATACCTTTTGCCTTTCCTCATTATAATGATGATTTTATTCACTATTATCATATCTATTACATTATTACATTACTCCCATTCTGTTATTAAGAACATAAGAAAATGCCATACTGGGTCAGACCAAGGGTCCATCAAGCCCAGCATCCTGCTTCCAACAGTGGCCAATCCAGGCCACAAGAACCTGGCAAGTACCCAAAAACTAAGTCTATTCCATGTTACCAATGCTAATGGCAGTGGCTATTCTCTAGGTGAACTTAATAGCAGGTAATGGACTTCTCCTGCAAGAACTTATCCAATCCTTTTTTAAACACAGCTATACTAACTGCACTAACCACATCCTCTGGCAACAAATTCCAGAGTTTAAAAAAGAACTTTCTCCGATTCGTTTTAAATGTGCCCCATGCTAACTTCATGGAGTGCCCCCTAGTCTTTCTACTCTCCGAAAGAGTAAATAACCGATTCACATCTACCCGTTCTAGACCTCTCATGATTTTAAACACCTCTATCATATCCCCCCTCAGTCGTCTCTTCTCCAAGCTGAAAAGTCCTAACCTCTTTAGTCTTTCCTCATAGGGGAATTGTTCCATTCCCCTTATCATTTTGGTAGCCCTTTTCTGTACCTTCTCCATCGCAATTATATCTTTTTTGAGATGCGGCGACCAGAATTGTACACAGTATTCAAGGTGCGGTCTCACCATGGAGCGATACAGAGGCATTATGACATTTTCCGTTTTATTCACCTTTCCCTTTCTAATAATTCCCAACATTCTGTTTGCTTTTTTGACTGCCGCAGCACACTGAATCGATGATTTCAATGTGTTATCCACTATGACACCTAGATCTCTTTCTTGGGTTGTAGCATCTAATATGGAACCCAACATTGTGTAATTATAGCATGGGTTATTTTTCCCTATATGCATCACCTTGCACTTATCCACATTAAATTTCATCTGCCATTTGGATGCCCAATTTTCCAGTCTCACAAGGTCTTCCTGCAATTTATCACAATCTGCTTGTGATTTAACTACTCTGAACAATTTTGTGTCATCTGCAAATTTGATTATCTCACTCGTCATATTTCTTTCCAGATCATTTATAAATATATTGAAAAGTAAGGGTCCCAATACAGATCCCTGAGGCACTCCACTGTCCACTCCCTTCCACTGAGAAAATTGTCCATTTAATCCTACTCTCTGTTTCCTGTCTTTTAGCCAGTTTGCAATCCATGAAAGAACATCGCCACCTATCCCATGACTTTTTACTTTTCCTAGAAGCCTCTCATGAGGAACTTTGTCAAACGCCTTCTGAAAATCCAAGTATACTATATTTACCGGTTCACCTTTATCCACATGTTTATTAACTCCTTCAAAAACGTGAAGCAGATTTGTGAGACAAGACTTGCCTTGGGTAAAGCCATGCTGACTTTGTTCCATTAAACCATGTCTTTCTATATCTTCTGTGATTTTGGTATTTAGAACACTTTCCACTATTTCAGGCTAACCGGTCTGTAATTTCCCGGATCTCCCCTGGAGCCCTTTTTAAATATGGGGGTTATATTAGCTATCCTCCAGTCTTCAGGTACAATGGATGATTTTAATGATAGGTTACAAATTTTTACTAATAGGTCTGAAATTTCATTTTTTAGTTTCTTCAGAACTCTAGGGTGTATACCATCCGGTCTAGGTGATTTACTACTCTTCAGTTTATCAATCAGGTCTACCACATCTTCTAGGTTCACCATGATTTGGTTCAGTCCATCTGAATCATTACCCATGAAAACCTTCTCCAGTATGGGTACCTCCCCAACATCCTCTTCAGTAAACACCAAAGAAAAGAAATCATTTAATCTTTCCGCGATGGCCTTATCTTCTCTAAGTGCCCCTTTAACCCCTCGATCATCTAACGGTCCAACTGACTCCCTCACAGGCTTTCTGCTTCAGATATATTTTAAAAAGATTTTACTGTGAGTTTTTGCCTCTATGGCCAACTTCTTTTCAAATTCTCTCTTAGCTTGTCTTATCAATGTCTTACATTTAACTTGCCAAAGCTTATGCATTATCCTATTTTCTTCTGTTGGATCCTTCTTCCAATTTTTGAATGAAGATCTTTTGGCTAAAATAGCTTCTTTCACCTCCCCTTTTAACCATGCCAGTAATCGTTTTGCCTGCTTTCCACCTTTCTTAATGTGTGGAATACATCTGGATTGTGCTTCTAGAATGGTATTTTTTAACAATGACCATGCCTCTTGCACACTTTTTAATTTTGTAGCTGCTCCTTTCAGTTTTTTTCTAACTATTTTTCTCATTTTATCAAAGTTTCCCTTTTGAAAGTTTAGCACGAGAGCCTTGGATTTGCACACTGTTCCTCTTCCAGTCATTAAATCAAATTTGATCATATTATGATCACTATTGCGCCAAGCGGCCCCACCACTGTTACCTCTCTCACCAAGTCCTGTGCTCCACTGAGAATTAGATCTAAAATTGCTCCCTCTCTCGTCGGTTCCTGAACCAATTGCTCCATAAAGCTATCATTTATTCCATCCAGGAACGTTATCTCTCTAGCGTGACCCGATGATACATTTACCCAGTCAATATTGGGGTAATTGAAGTCTCCCATTATTACTGCACTACCAATTTGGTTAGCTTCCCTAATTTCTCTTAGCATTTCACTGTCCGTCTTACCATCTTGACCAGGTGGACGGTAGTATACCCCTATCACTATAGTCTTCCCCGACACACAAGGATTTCTACCCATAAAGATTCAATTTTGTATTTAGTCTCATGCAGGATGTTTATCCTGTTGGACTCTATGCCAACCCGGACATAAAGCGCCACACCTCCTCCCGAGTGCTCCTCTCTGTCATTGCGATATAATTTGTACCCCAGTATAGCACTGTCCCATTGGATGTCCTCTTTCCACCATGTCTCTGAGATGCCAATTAAGTCTATGTCATCATTCACAGCTATACATTCTAATTCTCCCATCTTACTTCTTAGACTTCTGGCATTAGCATACAAACTTTTCAAAGTTTGTTTTTTGTTTATATTTTCATTCTGCTTTTTATTAGTATTATGATTCCTTCTAAGTACTATAACTGTTATTATTGTTGCTTTATTCCTGCCTCATGTTGAAGATGTCATCATTAGTGGTTGTACGTCATACAGCTGAGGCCTGCATAGTAGCAGTAGTTAGGCTTAAGCGAGATAAGCTCCATTGCTGGCTCATCTCGCTTAAGAAGGGGGAAATGTAGGGAGATATCTCATGTTTTACCACTGATCACCAATTATGAATCATAATAGCCAAGAAACTTACAGGCCAGTGTGATGACAGGCCCCAGACATTGTTACCACAAGAAAGCAGAAAGACTTTTACCCAGGTGAACTTTAAACTACACTGTCTCAATGGAAAATGAAGAACTTTAGTCCTGATACACTGAAGGATACCTTATCAGATGTGCCTGTTTACATGTTCCTGTGTCAATAGGAGCAAAGCAGACAAAGAGACAATATGACTTATGCTCATAAGCCAGTGTCAGGGATGAGCCAAGGCAAGTCCATAGGTCAGAGAAAAATGGCAAGACAGGTTAACATACAGACATCTCAGTTCTCCCCCCGAAGAAATGAGGAGGAGGAACAAGACCTGCAATGTGGCAAAAGTCCCTCCACCTACCATGAGGTTATGCATGAGATTATGCATATTCATCAGCTGGGAAGTATAAATCAGGGGGGAAAAGAAGGCTGAAGCAACAGACCCCCTGGGGAGAGCGACCCTGAAACAAAAGTAGGAGAAAGGCAAGCGAAGGCCCCCCTGAAAAAGGAAGGAAAAAGAGAGCATAAATTCAGGAAGAAGACCCAGAGATCGAACCCTGAGCATCCCTGCAAGTGAAAGACTGGTCAGTAGCAGACCAGTACTCCCTGCTATTGAAGGGAGAAGCCCAGAGACCGGAGAGACGAGGTGCATGCTCCGGTGCAGAGAGTAGGACAGAGTCTGAGACAGTGAAGGGCAAGAGCAAGCCCAGACAGCCGACAAGTACCAGAGCCAGAAGCAAGTCTCTCCTTCCAGGACCACCTGCCCGCTCTGCCAGCACTAAGCCCAGGAAGCAAGCCTCTCCCCTGCCCACATTCTCCAACCCCTCAGTCAGAGCCTGCTTCAGAGGTGAACAGAGATATCGCCTGAAGCCTAGACCAAGGATAAGTAAGTTAACCATAAGTATGAATATAATAAACAGGCTAAGGTTTATGGCATGTCTGTTACCACCCATGATACAGACCTTTCTTTAGGGAAAACTGATGCTAGTGACCAGGGTGTTAGAGATAGGAATTGTTATTTTCTTGCCAAATCTAATAAATAGAAGTCTATTTCTGGGGAGAATACACAGTGTCTTTTTCCTGACTTAGCATCGCAAGTAAGGTGGCAGGGCAGCTGGCAGTGTCCTGTAGGAGACAGATCCCTGCATCTCTAAGCCTTCTTACAATGCTACACCCAACACCTGTGCCTGCTCTGGGCTAATAGTTCAAAGGTAGGCCGAGGTGTGTTGTGTACCCTGCTTTGCCCCCTGCCTGCTGCCCATCCTATTATTGTGATTGGGTTGGATTTGGGTTCAGTGGGGGTGGGGGAATGAGGCAAGTTGACAGAAGTGGCAGCTGAGCTAACAGCACTAGAGCTGAAGCCCATCAGCCTGATTTTGGCATCCCTGGTCACAGCCATCTGAGAAAGGAGGAGAATTGCTGAAAGCAGTGAAAACATGGAGGCATGCTGCTCCTAGCCATGAGCCTACCGAAAAATCCAGCTCTGCTACCCTGCTTGAAAGAGGGAAGGATAACCTTAAAATGTATGAAGAGGACACAGATTTATGGGAGAGTAATGTGGTTATTCCCACTGCGTTGTGAATGCAATGCAGCAATGCGAGAGGGCAAAGAGGAGGAAGTTTCATTATTGAAAACAAGATTTTAAAATGAACAGATTGATGGAATAATAAACTTTTTTTTTTCTGGCCTGTGGCGGACAATAGAATGTCGCAGGATAATTGGTCTCCTGCTGCAGTGAAAACATTGACACTAGCGTAGTGAATTCCCTTTCAGACAATGCCAAATGGATTTTAAATCAGCCCATAGTAAAGAGGCACAACAACTGGAGCGGAAGAACAGTGTAGAGAGAAAAGCCGCTGATTTCCTTGTCCATCTCTTCGTAACTCCAGACAGGGGGCAACTGCTACCACCAGCCTGCACCAGTTTTCCTTTCTCTTTTCCTATTCTCTCCTTCCCTTCCCTGTTTCTCATCTTCCTTTCTTCCTTATAACTGATGTGATTAGGTTACTCACTGGCCAAAATGGCAAATTTTTCATTTAATAAAAAACATCAGAAAGAGGAAGGGCGGCATCTGCTTTAATTTCCAATCTGCTATGGGGAACAAGGCTCCTACAAATGACAATTGGCATTTGCCTGGCAGCTGCAGTCCTAAAAGAAGTCGCCAGTATTTACAGGAAAGAACTAAGGGGTGCACATTGAAAGGCTCAGGCACCTTCTACATGGGTAAAAAAGTAGAGTTAACCTGTCTAAGCTAGTCATATGCAGGTACGTGGATTTTTTAACCGCCTAGAAATACGCACGATTTTTCAAAATACGGGTTTCAGGGGCGAGAGGAAGACTTTCGGAGGCATGTTTGAAACCTACACACATGCATTTAATATTCAGAAAGTATGCGTGTGGTAAACATGTCTAGCACGTGAACCTTACACCTACACTCTAAGTGTAAGGGCGCACGCGCTTTCAACTACATTAGTAGCACAATAGTCTAACACAAAGTGTGTGGTTGGCTCATGTTCAAAAATTATCGCATTTTATATGGGCTTTTGCTGTTACGTCTCCCACAGAAAATGTATCCGTGAAGGTTCAGATAAGCATAATTCTGAAAGCACAGATAAGCATAATTCTGAAAAGGTTGCAACTACTTCAGCACACAGCGGCTAAGCTCTTGGGCAGCCTGAGTGCCGGAGACCACGTATCACCATTATCGGAACAGCTGCCCTGGTTACCTATAGAATATCAATTTAAATTTAAAGATCTGGACGTTGGCACATAAGGTGTGAAATAGAGAGGGGGGCCAGAATATCTACAGTCACTATTAGTGGCCTATATCCCCAAGAGAGATGTACGTTCTGCTCAAAGAGAACTAGTCTGTTCCATCTGTGGGAAGAGGCCCGCAGTTGACTTAGAGAATAGCCACTGCTATTACTAGCAACAGTAACATGGAATAGACTTAGATTTTGGGTACTTGCCAGGTTCTTATGGCCTGGATTGGCCACTGATGGAAACAGGATGCTGGGCTTGATGGATCCTTGGTCTGACCCAGCAAGGCAATTTCTTATGTTCAAAGAACTAGATTGTGGGCTTTTTCCGTGGTAGCGCCCACTCTCTGGAACGGTATGCCAAAAGGGTATCAAGGTGCAAAGGACCATTTGCGCTTCTGTAAGCAGGTCAAAGCATGACTATTTTGGTTGGCATTTCAGCTTACATAGGATGGAATTTATTGAACATGAGTGGTTCAGGTGAGGGTTAAGGATATGTTTTATTGATTTTATATATTTATTTATTTGGAAGTTCTTAGGGTGTGCCTATTACCATAGGGTTGGGTTTGTTTTATCAATTTTGATCATCATTTTTACATATTATGTACATTTTATGACTGTGTGCTTTATGATTGTACATCACCTTGAGTTTCTACAGAAATAATTCATGAATGTAACTAAATAAATTAGGGCCAGCTTATAATGCATATAGCAAAACTCTCTTTCTGTTTAACATTTTAAAGTTTAACTACTTCCTAGTAACTTTATAGCAGTATTTCCTTAAAAATAAATATCCCACTGCCACCACCACCTCCCCCAACCTGCACACTTTTGCCTCATTTCCAAAAACTGTGCTCATACTGAGATGAATAGCCCTGGCCACTCCAAGAGGTTTCAGATGTATGTATTAACTTCTAAATAAAAATCTCTTTTTCCTGCAGGCATTCTTGAGACCCTTGATAGTGCTGGCTTTCTAGGGTTTGCAAACAGTTCAGAACTATTGCTGAGTGAAATCGAGGCAAAACATAAAAGCCTGTTTTCTAGAAGAAAAAAAACCTCTCTCATAGAAACATAAAAACATGATGGCAGCAAAAGCTCATTATGGCCCATCTAGTCTGCTCATCCACACATTTTAATTGCATTTAATTAAACAAATGTCATCTATTCTGCTTTAAAAGGCACCACCACGTGGGAGCTACTAATAGGCCTCGATGCCCCAAATGTCCAGGCCATGCTTCATTTTTACAACATGCAGTTCTGTGTTTAGAAGTGACTGTTTAAAAATAGAAGGCAAGGTTAAGAAAACAAAAATTTTGAATCTGACTGCTTGAGATTTTACTCATCAAAGCTGCTCTCTGAGGAACACAACCAGATACCACGGCCCTAAGAAAGCTTTAAGCAAAAGTAATTAACAATTGGATGTGGTTTGCTCCCCGTGGCAACTCAGAAAGCAAGTTTTGCCATTCCTAGTTTGTTTTTTTTTTATTATTGGACATTAAATCACATTTGTGATATTCACTACAATAGGAAAACTATTGCCTAATCAGAAGTAAAGATTTTAACTGGGGCAGGACACAGTCAGGCTGACACTTTAAGGTTCACGAGAAAACAGGCCCTCGGTGTTGAATGCCCACTTTCCTAACGTGTACCCAGCCACCTCTCCTGGGTGCGCGATACTGTATGTAAATTAGGAGTCGCGCTAGAAAGGAAGCACTAGGGGAAAAAGCGTGCCCCTATCACCTCCTTAGCAGCGGGCGCTCAGGAGAGGTTGGCTGTCCACGAGTTAAGAAAGCGGTTGCTCAGTTTTACTAGCGTCCATTTTCATTACCAGTACACAGCCCATGGGTTAGGAAAATGGACGCTCGTAAAATTGAGCATCCGTTTTCTTGACTGATCTGCCGGCACTTTTTTTTTTTTTTTTTAGATCCTCTGACTTAATTCTCCTGATTTTCCGATTTATCTAGCCTGTATAACCCTTCTCCTACGATCCTCCACTGCTGACCCGTATAGATGTTCCTCGCTGCTATAAATTGACTTTACTGTCTCTGATCACATGGTTAACACTTGACTTACTATTTAACATTGAACTGTTCTTTGCATTCGTTCTTTGGTTTATTGTACTTGTTTTAAATTCTTGTTAATAATTGAACCATTTTGTACACTGTATTTCCTGTTGAATGTAAAGCTTATTGCTGTGTTATTGTTTATTGTAAACCGAGGTGATGTTTTTAACGTGCCGCGGTATATAAAAAATCACTAAATAAATAAATAAATAAATAAATAAATAATATTGCTACGATATTAAGTTGGAGGATGTACAGAAAAGCAAAAAATATTTTTTGCTTTTCTGTACACTTTTTGGGCTGCTCAGAAATTAGCGCCTGCCCTTGGGCAGTGAGTGTAAAATGTGTGGATCGGCCACACATTTTTTTTTTTTTATCCCGGGCGAAAGACTAATAGCCTTATCAACATATATTTGCATGTGATGAGCACTGTTAGATTCAGAGAGGGGTTGGACACGTGTTTTGGACGCGCTAAGCCTCTTACTGTATAAGGAGTAGTGGACGCGTGTCCAAAACACGTGTCCAACTGTAGGTAAAACAATGCGCTTAGCTGATCCACTTTACAGTATTGGCCTGAGTGCAACTATAGTGGTTGGGACATGCATTAGTAGCCACATCACCAATGGGGCTTGCACTTCTGAGTTTCTGTGATATTCTGCCACCGTTAATGTGGTCTGTATTAGTAGTCATTAACACATACTTTATTATCATTGTGAGGCAAATATTCAGTGCTATTTGTCTGGCTAAGTTTGGACTTACCAGTAAATATATCAACACCACTGACAGTGAACTCTTAATTCTATATTAATCAGGAGAACAGACACAGCTTTTCTATCACTGTACTATTTCTATTTTTTCAAAGAGATTTATAATATCAAATCTTTCATTTGTGCTGAAATTTTATAAGTAGTTTTAAAGCCTACACGAATTATTGGAATGTATTTACTATTTTTTTTATAAAAAACTTTTTTAAAAACAATTACATTTTGGAGTGAGTTGAAGGTTTCATACACTCGTGTAGGCGTCCCTGCACCGTTCATGCATTGTAATCATTAACCTCCAACCGCCTCCATGCTGTGTTTTCTTACAAAAATTTTTTATATATTATTATTTTTTGTTTTTTATATTAAAGTCCCAAAAACTCCATGACATCCATTTAATGTAGCTTGAGATGTGTGTTAACTCTCCAATGGTACTTATTTTCTTCTTTAGACAATTCTGTCGACTCACATGAAGCTCATTTATTAGCAAAATGTTACCTTCGTTGTTTCTTGATGTTATACAATTCCACCGTAATGCTTGATAGTTTTCTGTAAGATAAAACTCCAACAAACAGGATTATTGCCACACTGATAGTTTTCTGTTCAAGCAACCATTTTTTGATGTAATTCCTTCATGGTGTCAGATTGAACTGGAGGAAATGAAGGAATTACATCCAAAAATGTTTGCTTGAACAGAAAACTATCAGTGTGGCAATAATCCTGTTGTTTGGAGTTTTATCTTACAGAAACATTCCCCTGAGGAAAGATGTTAGTCTGAAACACGAATGTGTCGGGATTTGATTTAAAGATTTGCAGCACGCTGGAGGATGTAAGGTATCCATTCTGAAAACTATTGAGCATTACAGTGGAATTGTATAACATCAAGAAACAACGAAGGTAACATTTTGCTAATAAATGAGCTTCATGTGAGACGACAGAATTGTCTAAAGAAGAAAATAAGTACCATTGGAGAGTTAACACATGCATCATGTTACATTAAATGGATGTCATGGAGTTTTTGGGACTTTAATATAAAAAACAAAAAATAATAATATATTTAAAAAATTTTGTAAGAAAACACAGTATGGAGGCGGTTGGAGGTTAATGATTACAATGCATGAACGGTGCAGGGACGCCTACACGAGTGTATGAAACCTTCAACTCACTCCAAAATTGAATTGTTTTAAAAGAAAGTTTTTTATAAAAAAAATAGTAGATAATATATTCCAATAATTTGTGTAGGCTTTAAAACTATTTATTAAGTTTGGACTTAGCCAGATTATTGACAGAATTTGAAAATCCCCACTGGCTGACCATCTCTGAGTTATCAGGATAAGTAGTTAGCCGGATAAAACTTAGCCAAATACCTTCGAGGCATTCTGGGGGCATTTCAGAGCAAAGTTAAGTTAGCCAGATAAGATATATGGCTAACTCCAATATCCAGAGTGAGTCAGATATCTTATCAAGCTAACTTGTCATACTGTAAAGAAGTCCGAAAGTTAGCCAAAGAACGTTATCCAGCTGTCTTTAAGATAGGTATATTCAGCAGCACAGTGGATAAGTTTATCCAGCTAACTGCTGGCTGGACAGGAGCTGAAAATGGACCCCATGTAGTTAAGGCTGTTATCCACTGCAAATGTCTAAGAAACAGAACAAAATAAAGAATTTATTAATTATCCAGAAGACATTAGCAAAAGAGAAATGAGATGGGATACTTATCTAGATCCAAAAAGCTAGGAAAAGTAGATTCTTTTAAAGGAAATATATATCAGAGGAATGGAATATAGAGCGAAAGAATAAATAAATTGTGCAAGGTGAAAAGGATGAGAAAAGAATTAGGGAGACTGGGATGGTAACTTTCAAACTGGCACATGGGCGCACATTTGCGAGCTTGTGTTGGACCTCGCCCAGTGCCGCGGCTACTTTATAACTTATACACGTATATGTGTGCATATTATAAAATAGCCTGGCCATGCACACATGTGCGCTAAATTTTAAGTGGGCGCATGCATGGGAGTGCAAATCGCACTTCTATTGCATAAGTCGGGGTATTTTAAAAGGGGTGTGCGCTGACAAAATTATCAATTTACCAGTATGGCCACTAGTTCGCCCAGTTAATAGCTAGGTCCTCCAGATCCCCTGGTTTGATAGCCTGCACTCCTCCCAGTTACCCCAGACACTTTAAACCCCTCCAAAATGGCTCTTTTTTCTTTTTTTAACTTACACGCCATCCATAGCAGAAGTAAAGTTACGCGGCAGGAGACCTTGGCACACGGCAGGGCACGTACTACACACGTATCTTTTGGCCAGATCCTGACACGCCCATGCCCCTCCCAGACTACGCCCGTTCTCCGCCCCCTTTTGAAAAAAAGTTTGATGTGCGTGCCGCACCATTTACATGTGTATGTGGTGCTTTTAAAAATATGGTTGGTGTGTGCGAGCCTGACTTATTCACGCATCCCCTAATTAATATGCATGGCAGGCTTTAAAAGTAATAGGAAAAAAAAATGAAGAGTGTTAGTCAAGTAGAGCAGGTATCACAAAAAGCCCAGGAACTAAGGATGGGAGAAATACAGATTCAGGAGTTTATAGGATGTTATCAAAATTATAGAGTGGGGGGGAATGACAATGAAATGAGACCATGAATAAATTAGGCTCGTGACAAAGATGTGGATCACTTGAAGATATTTCATATGCAAGATGCCCGAGGAGGAGAAAGTCAGATAGCAAGGACAAGAGAGATTGAGGCAATCAGGATTGGAGGATTTGTGTTAACAACCCCTTTCAACATGGGCCAGTGATAGGCTGTTAGCATGGGGATTTCAAGATACAGTGGGCTCACACTGCCCATTTAGGTGGAGCAAGCAATGCATGCTATTTTGGCACACATTCTAAAAAAACTGCTTCTTAGCAGGCATGCAAAAAAAATCTTTTAAGAGCTGTTTTTGTATCGATGTTAAAAGGTTTAGCTCATACACGCTGAAACTTTTTCAGTGCCAATTTTAGTACATAGGTCTCTTCATTTACCGTGCATTGTATATGAGTTTACTTTGGGTTTCTCACATTGTATCAATATTTACTTCACAGTTTTCTCCATTCTTGATATATCTCATTTATCTTCTCCTGAGAAAAAGTATAAGCCAAAATATCTCCAATTTTAGCTCACCTTCACTGGCTCTCCATATAGTGGTGTATTTGTTTTAACTAGAGATGTGATTTGGCTGAACATTTTGGTTCGGACTTCATTATCGGCCCACCGCGGGAAATTTTGTTTTCCCGCGGTTCGGGCCTATTTTTTTCGGCTGCCATGAAAAAAAAAACCCAAACCCACCCCAACCCTTCAAATTCAATTAACTACAACCCCCCTACTTTCCTGACCCCCCAAAACTTGCCGAAAGTCCCTGGTGGTCCAGCAGGGGTCCCGGGAGCGATCTCCCCCTCTCGGGCCATCGGCTGCCAGTAATCAAAATGGCGCAGTGGCCCTTTGCCCTTACCATGTGACAGGGGCTATCGGTGCCATTGGCTGGCCTCTGTCTCATGGTAGGAACCATGGACGGCTGGCACCATCTTAAAAAATGGAGGGGGGGGGGGTCGGGCAAGTCTTGGGGGGTCGGGACGGTGGGGGTTTGAAATTAATTAAATTTGAAGGGTTGGGGTGAGTTTGGGGTTGTTTTTTTCTAATGTGCCCTCCCCCCTCCCCCCCAAAATGATAAAACCACATGAAATTTCGTGGGTTTTTCTTTCATTTCGTCAGGCTCCCAAAATGCAACAAAATAGGAAATATCATCTTTATTCCCTATTTTTTTGCAAACAAATGCACATCCCTAGTTTTAACGTTCTTACACTAGTTTTCAAAGCAGTGAATGATCTTGCTTCCAATAGTTTACTCAGCTTGTCAGTTATCTGCCTTTGCGCCCTTTATGCTCTGCATCAAGGCTTGTTATCCCTACTGTCAAATTTATTCACCTGGCTCAATGCCGTAAGCGAATGTTCTCCTTTGCTGGCTTTTAGTTGTAGAATGAGCTCCCTAACTTTCTTAAGGACGAGCATATTTTTGAAAACCCATCTGTTTCTACTAGTGTTTCCTCCCTAGCTCCTGCAATAAGCAGGGATGTGACATTTCAGTTAAAAGAAAAGGCTTTTATGTTTTATTTTTTTGCTTTGTTTGTTATGTTGGTTTTATTTTGATTTTTGTTTTAACTGTAATTGTTCTATTATATATGTCTATTATGCATGTTTATTGTAACCTGCTGAGGGCTGTGGATCAGTGAGCTATAAATTTTATAAATAAATAATTGTGTCAAGGTTGCTAAGGTTCTCTTGAGGCTTTTTTAGTTCTTTATTCTCTTTGAGGGATATTTTTTACATTCAATATTCTTATAAAAAATTTAAAGATTGACTTTTTCTCACTATGATACATTTATTTTTGCTAGTTCTGAACATTTTGAATCAAAATGCAGTTTAGATATTTAGCATTTTCTTTTTCTATATTTGTATTACTCTGTATCCTCTTTATGATTTATTTATCCTTTGACTGCCCATCATATATGTTTCCCTTGATTCCCCTCTCCTTGATCATGCATGCTTCTCCGATTCTCCTATGGGCAAAGAAAGGCGCAGGAATAAAGGCAAGGTACTATGCAGGAAACTGATATCCAGGGACTTGCCATATAGATCCAGATCAAAATTAACAAGCTCTGCAGAAGGAACGAGGCAAGCACCAAGAAAGATTTTATTGAGCTTGGTAAAGCAATAGAGGAGACAGCTGGGAAAATCACCGTCTCACTTTATATTAGTGGCACAAAAATAATTCAGATAGGAGAAGACAAAAAGGATAAATAGATGGGTACGTAAATGGTGTAGGTGAAATGGTGAAATGACACTCAGGAGCAATTCATGCACTCAACAACTAAGGTTCGGTGAATATAAGTGCAAACAGTCTTTGCTGGTCCAATTTACAATGATACTTTTTAATTGTAAATACGGCAACTCCTGATTGACACAAAATTCATAGCAGGTCCCCTGACATGGACCGTGTTTCGCCTGTCCGGCTGCCTCGGGGGGGCAATTTTAATAACAAGAATATCTGTAATAACACCAAAATAAACAATGACAAGCTGTTACAAGGAAACAGGGCAACAGAGCAAAACTTCTACTGATAGTAACCTAAATTACACATACCTTTGTCAGTCAATTCAGCATTGGTACAGGAGCACCTCAGGCATACAGAATACACAGCCATTTAAACTGGTCCCATTTTGCAGAGTGCTGTCATGTCTTTTAGAGGTATTACAACACAAAGGGCAATTTTAAGTACTACTCCCTATATCACTGTCATCAACATCTAACAAAATAGAGAGACAATAAATTCCATCAATATTATATTTATTTGTGTAGAAAACCCCACATATCCCTACATAGACAATTTAAAACTAAGCTAGCGCATTCATACTCACACACAAAAATAAAATATTGCATGAAGTTTGAGATGTTAATAAACCAATATTAACATCTCAAACTTCATGCAATATTTTATTTTTGTGTGTGAGTATGAATGCACTAGCTTAGTTTTAAATTGTCTATGTAGGGATATGTGGGGTTTTCTACACAAATAAATATAATATTGATGGAATTTATTGTCTCTCTATTTTGTTGATGTCTTTTAGAGGTGGCAGAAGCTCTAGTGTGTGCGCACCACAAACCCGAAAGCAAGGGTTACGTCATGGAGTCAACTGGGCTGGCCACCGTGAAAGCCAGTCGGGGGGTGGAGGGGGTGAATGTGGCCAGGAGAAGTAACAGGGAGCAATGGGTTCAGCTCCCGTCCCTGCCGCAGACTTCACGGGGGCTTCCTGGTGCTGGCAGCGGTCCCGGAAGCATTGAGTCTTCGTGGAGATGGGCGACTTGGTAACATTGAAGGCAGTCCAGATAGGAAACAGGGCAGGCGACAAAGGTTTCCCTGTAATGGGGAAAGAGGTTTAAAGGGACAGTTCACCGGCGCTGTAAGAAGGTTTAAGCCGGCTGGAGGAGAGCTGGTTTGGGGCACGTGTCAAGGAGCCGTTGAGAATATTGTGGGTGCAGATGCAGCCCAGTGTAGCTGCTGCTACTGTCCAAAAGTTTTCTTTTTAAAGAAAATGAATTAACTTTATTAACTACAGTGAAACACAGAAAAGGCCGTATGCAGGGAGCTGTCCCTGGTTCTGAACCACATTTTAATTGATTAGGACAAGGCGTGAAGGAGTTATGCTGGCTCAGAGATACATTCAGGGTCGGATTTATATTTTTGGGCACTCATAGGCAGCATGGGATGGTAGGTGTCCCCCCCTTTCCGAGATGTATGGTTGGCGGGGCCCACTCCCATCTCACCCTTTCAAAGGTATGGGGGGGGGGGGCACACAAGGGAGCCCAGATTGCCTGGTCCAGATCCTTCCCTTTCTGGTCCTCTCCCTCACCTCCCAACTGCTTGTTACCTAAAGCAGCGGTAGTGTCCCAATCTATCAACAGCAGCAGCAACTTAAAAGAAGAAATTCAGCACTGGGTCTACAGCCGTCTGTCACACAATCAAGGCATTTGTTGGCCCCATCCTTCCCACGCATTTCCATAATACCAGGAAGTCCATGTGGGAGAAAGGGTTGGGTTATCATGGTGTGGGACTGGTTTGCTGCATCAGAACTTAGATAACTTGCTATTATTGATTAGCCCATGAATTCTGCATTATATCAATAAATTCTAGAGGAGAATGTCAGGTCATCTGTCTGTGTGCTGAAGCTGAGCTGAAAAAGCAAACAGCAAGACAAGGACTTTATATAGTCAAGAAAATATACTATAGAATGGATGGAGAAAGAGATTTCATGTTTTGGATTGACCAAGTAAAAATCCCAATCTAAACTCTATTGAAATATCTTAGCAAGACCTGACTGAATCAAGCTGTTAATGCAAGGAAGCCCTCAAATGTCACAGATTTGGAAGAGTTCTTTATGGAAGAATGAGCCAATACCTACAAGAAGCATTTAACTGAAGTTATTGTTGCTGAGGGAGGTGTCACCAGTTACTGAATGAAGGGTTCATAGACCTTTTCACATGAGGATACCTATTGTTGAATTTTTTTAATGAATAAATAACCAAAAATCTATCCTTTTTGTTTATTTAATGGGGTTATCTTTCTCTCATAGCAGGGATTATATTTGGATCTAACCATGTTTTGAATATAAACTGTGATAAAATACAGACCATCCTAGGGGGTTCACAATCTTTTTCTCAGCTCTATAAAAGTTTCTCTCTACTCCTCATGAAAATGGTCCTTGAATTTCCTGACAAGTCTTTGCTAAAACAAAACAAAAAAACAAGTTAATGATGCCTTTACATTCCAAGGCGAACTGCAGTATTGCTAAACTCCTCTTCTTTGTTGTCACAACTAGTGTCTGCTTCTCAGTATTTTGTGAATTTAATACCTCATAACTAACATTCGATGTACTTTCTGTATTCTGTTCCACAATAGTTACTTGCCAGTGCTAGATGTATTTACTTTATAGCACATTAATGGGCCTACTTACTAAAGAGCTTTAACATCTTATGTAGTGTCCTTGGGTGAGACCTTCACTTTCACAACCATGGCCAGATTATTTAAAGATGTTAGAGAGCATCACAGAAATCTCTGATGGTGTCCCAAGGTGTTTGAACTTTTGCCCTCTTCCCCTACCAGGTCTACAAATGATTATAATAACCCACCTGGCAATTGATTTTTTCATAAATAGAGAGCATTTAGCTGTGTAACTCAGAAGTAATCTGGCTAAATGAAGATCTGGGCACTTATCCAGCTAAATTCTAGCCAGATAATAAGTTAGGAGCTAGAATTTATCTGGATAAGTTAGGGGCATTCTGAGGGTGTAACTGAGAGGAGTTGAGTTATCTGGGTAACTTCCAGTATTCAGAGTTATCCAAATAACTTCTCAATAAAATGAAAAGCTTTGGACTTGGCACCAAGGTTGTGGATTGGACTGCTAACTGATTGACTGACAGGATACAGCGTGTAATGGTAAATGGTACATACGCTGAAGAGAGCACCGTGTTAAGTGGAGAGCCACAGGAATCATTTTTTAGTCCAGTTCTGTTCAATATCTTTGTGAGCGACATTGCTGAAGGGGCAGAAGGTAAAGTTTGTCTATTTGCAGTTGATACTAAAATCTGCAACAGAGTGGACACGTCTGAAGGAGTAGAGAGAATGAAAAGTGATTTATTGAAGAGAGGTCAAAGACTTGGTGGCTGGGATTCAATGCAAGAAGTACAAAGCCATGCATTTGGGGTGTGGTAAGCCAAAAGAGCTGTTTGTGATGGGGGATGAAAGTCTAAGATGCAGAGCCTGGGAGAGGGACCTTGGGGTGATAATGTCGGATGATCTGAAGGCGGAGAAGCAATGTGAGAAGGCGATATCTAAAGCCAGAAGAATGCTGGGCTGCATAAAAAAAAAGGTGATAATGCCCTTCTACAGGTCCTTGGTGGGGCCTTACCTGGAATACTGTGTTCAGTTCTGGAGATCATACCTCTAAAAGGATGGAGAAAGGATGGAGGTGGTTCAGAGAAGGGTAACCAAAATGGTGCGGGGTCTGTATCGGAAGACTTATGAGGAGTGGCTGAAGAATCTGAATATGTATACCCTAGAAGGGAGAAGGTGCAGGGGAGATATGATGCAGACCTTCAGATATCTGAATGGTTTTAACGATGCATGATTCTCAAACCTATTCTGGAGGTCTATAAAATTGTGAGAGAACTAGAACAGATTATTATGAATCGGTTATTTACTCTTTCTGATAATAGAATGACTAAGGGGCACTCCATGAAGTTAGCAAATAGTATATTTTAAACAAATAGGAGAAAATTCTTTTTCACTCAATTGCTGGAGGATGTGGTTGGGGTAGTTGGTGTAACTGGGTTTTAAAAAGGTTTGGATAAGTTCCTACAACTGGTATTAATCAACTTGACTAAGGGAATAGCCACTGTTATTATTGGCATCAGTAGCATGGGATCTATTTAATGTTTGGTACTTGCCAGATACTTGTAACCTGGATTGGCCACTGTTGGAAACAGGATGCTTGGCTTGATGGACCCTAGTCAGACCCAGTATGGCATGTTCTTAGTATAACCAGGGATCATGATAAGAAATTCCAGGGGAGATGATTCAGAGCCAATGTCAGGAAATATTTCTTCATAGAGAGGATGGTGGATGCCTAGAATACCCTCCTGGAAGAGGTGGTAACAACAAAAACAGTAAACAAATTAAAAAAGGCATGGGATAAACACTGTGGATCCCTAAAGGTTAGAATTGGAAATTAAGAAAAGGGTGCATGGTGGGTAACCAACATGGAGTGGTAGCTACTACCCCTAACAGAAAGCATGGGAATTATTACCCTTAACCAATTAGTTTATATGATTTTGACGCAACTGTGGTATCACTCTACACTTTGTTGGGGGGGGGGGGGGGGGGGGAGGGGAATTGGATTCATATGACAACCAACCTTGGGCCCTGACTTTTAAAGTCCAGGGAACTGATATGCAGACATTAGGGAAAAGGCACAAGACTGCTTCTACAGCCAAGTCGAAAAGCAAAGCATATTCAAGCAGCAGCATTGTTTGAAGTATCAGGAAGGTTCTCACCTTGTAAAAATGTTGCTAGCAGTAACTTTGTTATGGGTTTGACAATTGCTTGGTTTTAACTTTTAATATTACAACCCTTAACATAAGGCTTGGGGATAACCTGCACAGAGCATCAGTTACTACCCCTTGCAGACACATGGGGGTAACCTGCGCAGTGTGGCAGTTGATATCATAAGAAGCTTGCTGGGCTAACTGGATGGATCATTTGATCTTTTTCTGCTGTCATTTCTATGTTACTATATTATAACCTATCCAGCTAATACTGGTCGGCCCATGGACCTGTCCTAAAGTTAACCTGATAAACGTATCCAGCTAACTTTAAGATAGCTGGATATATTCAGTAGCTTTAAGATAGTTGGATATATTCAGTGGTGTGGCCGCACCACTGAATATATGGGCTAAGTTAGCTGGATAAATTTATCCCATTAACTAGATGAGTGGCACAGTGGCTGAATATGGCCCTCTTCATTTCTAAGTGTAACCCACCACTAGGGGAGGACCAGGTGAGGTAGGTTTCCCCTATATGGTATCAAACCCAATAATATGGGTAGGCCCTACCCTTATCCCTCCCAACAAAGCATGACAGAAGAAAACCATGTTTGAGTTGGATAAATTGGCTGTGACTTTATTAGATTACCTCACAGTGGTATCTAATTTGATGCTTGAGGTTTATTAATTACTAACTCCACCCTTCCCCCAAAAAACATCCTCTCTAGTGAAGGGATGCCATAAGATATTGCTATTCTACTAACTTTGTGAGGCATAATAAAGCCTGCCATGAGTAGTAAGGCCCCACAGCAATGGATATACGGGGCCCTAATTGGCTCCATGCCCAACTGTGAAATATCGGATCCTATGGTTGTGACTCATGCCACTCTGGTAGTGGACCAGGCCCAGACTGCCAGGCTAGTCCCCAAAGGGCTATGACAAGCAATTTCAACCTGGGCCTAGGCACCAATCATAGTTCAACAATGGAATCGCCTCAGGCTCCCCACCCTTATTCTATAGACTAGTAGTTCAAGCACCCCAACATGACAGTAATACCAAAAAAGCATAATGTACTTTCGTAAAGAATGTCAAGCATAAAGGCATGCCAATATGTACAAATTAAATCCAGTTGCATCCCAAAAGAACCATACTTTACTGATAGTTATTCAGATAAAGAATAAATTAAAAATGAACAAGGAAGGAAAGAAAATAAATGAAATGGGGTGTGGGAGGGTAGTCAAGAGCCAAGATGCGTAAGGAAGAATGGGAAGTTGCTTCACCCTTTTGAATCTCACATTGCCCCTTCCTCCTGCGTTCAATATTAGTGCCTGCTGCCAGCCCAATCCCATGGGGAATAGATGCAAATGGACATGGGAGCCTCACTGGCTGCTGGGTAACCAGGAAGTGGCCACACAAGCGATGCAGCTCCACATGGCCAGAACAAAGAAGGCATAAAAAGGAAAGAGGTGGAAGGCTACCACAATTCCCCCTCCCCCAACCTTCTGGCCAGTGCTGAAGCTGAATGAATGCCCAGGACAAGAGGAATGAGCCATCCTACCTCCCTGTATATCTGATTTTCAGGATGCGCATGGGGTGGGGAAGAGAGTATTTATGCCTGCCCAGTTACAACCGGTCCTCCTGCAGAGGTCTATATAGGGTGCTGGTTCTTGTATTGCTCCAGTTAAAATATCACCTTCACTGTTCCTTCTAGGGAGGATACAAAAGTAGATCCCCAGCTCTCTGTGATGTAATGTTTTAACACAGTAGGTTTCCCCAGAGATCAGGCAGAGAGACTGGTGCATATAATTAAAATAAAACTCTAAACTATAGATGAATTTAGGAGCAATAATCACAGTTAAATCAATAATGAAAGATTTTATTTAGAATTAAAACCCTATTGGCAAGTAGGAAGCTTTTAAAAACAAAACACAGATAGCAATTTTATCACAAGATGAACTTTAAATATCCAGTTTTCTAAATTACTCTCATCTCTTTTGTTTCTTTTTACAGACTCTCCTCAGACACTTTCAACAGGTATCCACTTTCTCTTTCCTAATGTTTAATAAACTGCCCATATTCTCTTGTCTTTATTATGGGTTTCTCAAAACATAGAAACATGACAGCATATAAAGACCATATAGTCTAGCTAGTCTGCCAAATCCATACCAACCAAGTCAGCTTTACAAATCCTACCATTCTGTCAGAGATCCCCTGTGCTTATCCCTTGCTTTCATGAATTCAGATACAGTTCTTATCTCCACTGGGAGGCTGTTCCATGCATCTGCCACTCTTTCTGTGAAGAAATATCATAGTGGATAATACTTTAAAATCGTCGGCTCAGTGTGATGCGGCAGTCAAAAAAGCAAACAGAATGTTAGGAATTATTAGGAAGGGAATGGTGAATAAAACGGAAAATGTCATAATGCCTCTGTATTGCTCCATGGTGAGACCGCACCTTGAAAACTGTGTACAATTCTGGTCGCCGCATCTCAAAAAAGATATAGTTGCGATGGAGAAGGTACAGAGAAGGGAAACCAAAATGATAAAGGGGATGGAACAGCTCCCTGAGGAGGAAAGGCTGAAGAAGTTGGGGATGTTCAGCTTGGAGAAGAGACTGCTGAGGGGGGATATGATAGAGGTCTTTAAGATCATGAGAGGTCTTGAACGAGTAGATGTGAATCGGTTATTTACACTTTCAGATAATAGGAAGACCAGGGGGCATGCCATGAAATTAGCAAGTAGCACATTTAAGACTAATTGGAGAAAATTCTTTTTCACTCAACGCACAATTAAGCTCTGGAATTTGTTGCCAGAGGATGTGGTTAGTGCAGTTAGTGTAGCTGTGTTTAAAAAAGGATTGGATAAGTTCTTGGAGGAGAAGTCCATTAACTGCTATTAATCAAGTTTACTTAGGGAATAACCACTGCTATTAATTGCATCAGTAGCATGGGATCTACTTAGTGTTTGGATAATTGCCAGGTTCTTGTGGCCTGGTTTGGCCTCTGTTGGAAACAGGATGCTGGGCTTGATGGACCTTTGGTCTGACCCAGCATGGCAATTTCTTAAGTACTTGCTGGACTGATTTCTAACTCAGGAAAACAAGCTGGACCATTATAGACCTATACACATAACCTACATGCTAACATTGTATCTCATCCCAGTCATGCACACAGATCACAGATCTTCACCAAATAAAGACTAATCAGAAATTTGAAATAGAAAAATGCAGTCAAAAGCTGAATCTTTCTTTGCTCTGATGTTCCCTACAACTTTACCCCCCTCCATTCCTCTTTCCTAGGGACAGAGGAGAAGAGCAAACAAGAGGAGCGAAGGGACTGGATTAGTGAATGGTTATTATTTTCCTTGTAGTGTCTTCTCCAGGCTCATCCTCTCTCTTCCTGTCCCTGAATAACAGGAAGAGAGACACTGGATTAGAGAGCAAAGTGACTTTTCTTTACTGGGTTTTGTGCTCTGTCTTCTCCAGACAAACCTCCCCCCTCCATCCCCCCTATTCCCCTAAACACTGCCTGGGATGGAAGATGCTAGAATAGAAAGCAGAAGGCTGTTCAATACAGTCATCAGGACAGAGCCCTGTGTTCTCATATAGTGGGCCTTCTGCTATTGCAGGACCTGGTAGGTAAAAGCAACCCTGCATAAGTGCTTAAACTGGAATAGAATCAACGTTATCTTCAGTTTTTATTTTCAAAGGCAATTATCAGAAAATGCTAGGCTTTAAAGTGCTATTGCCCTTTTTCAGGAGTTCATAAATAATTGTTCTTCTGCACCATCTCCCTTGGCTTTTCAGCCATTAGAAATAAAATAGCAATCTGATAGAAGGTACATTTAAAAGGCTCAAAACATAGGCATTAACTTTGAATACATTAGCCTGTGGAAAAATACAAGCTGTGCTGAAATACAAAATAACACTTATTATAAGGGTTGCAATTCTATGTTATGTCTCAGCCCATGAGTAATGAAGGCACAATTTGTAAAGCAGGCAAGCTGAGACTGATAACTGAACTGGTAGAAGATCCAGTCCAGCAAGTGGGTGCAAGGTCAGAGCCAGGCAAAGGTCAAACTTGAAGAGTCAGTCCTTGAGGAAGCTACAGGAGCAGGCATGAACAAATGTACAGGAGCCTACAGGAACAGGAGTCAGTCACAGAAGCTGGTAATAGGAACCAGATTTTTGTTTTCATCAGGAATCAAAGCTGAGGGAGTGTTAAGCCCGTCAGTCACAGACGGCTGCGACCAGTGTTGCTCACCTCTTGCTTGACTACACTGACTCCTCTGGGTCGACTCGTGGCCTCCGCCAGCTATCGCCGGCCTACACGTCTGGTTCCTGGGCCCTCTTGGACGGCATGGACGCTGCCAACTGCCATCTTGCCCTTGGAGTCCCCTAGGCGCGCGCTACCTAGCCAGTCTTATGCACGTCATGGTGGGAACCTCGGGGGCGTCCCCCTTGGATGATGTCATTCTTCAAAGGGCTCTTAAACCAGCTGGCCCTGCCTACCTTCGACTTGGCAATGAGATCCCTCACTGCTGAATCCGCTTCACTCACTACAGACTCTTGTTCAAGTTCCTGCTTCCACGGCATGAGATGTTCCGGGTACCCGCTCCTCGGGGACCCTTCCTATCTCTGGCTGTCTGCTCCTTGGAGGGCCTTCTGCCTAGGAGTTCTGCATGCTCCGTTCCACGGGGCCTCTTCTGCTTCAGTGAGTATTCCGCTCTGCCATACCATCACTACTGAGAAACCTCATTGGTGTACCCTGCGCTGCGGACCATTGCTGTACCATCACTACTGAAGAACCCTCACCGGTGTACCCTGCTCTGCGGACTTTTGCTGTATCATCACTACAGAGGACTTCTCCATGGGCTTACCCCACTTCACAGACCCTGGGGCTCCCCAATGCCTGTGTGTTTTTCTGCCACACTCCCCGGTCCACAGGCAGTGTCACTCTACTTCTCTAATAAAGTTTCAAGGATTCTCAAGCTAGTACTACATCAGTTCCCTGCGCTAACTTTCTGTGACTCCACCACCTGGGGTCACTCTCCCTAGCTTCCTCTGCCTCTCATCTCTCTCTCTCCCTCCAGCACCAGTTGCTCTACACACCTTACAGCTGAGACCTCGCGTCCCGATGGTGAGGCTCACGGGGTTCCTCCCCGTGGGCGGTGTCACCTCTCACCTCGCCCCAGGGGCCCACATCCCCACAAATCCTAACAGGGAGTTAAATACCTCACCCAAACCAGGCCGGATTCCACTGGTCCAGTCAGCTGGAGGTAGGCCCAAAGCATCTCTGAAAAGGAAGGGGTGTGATCCAGAAAATTACATTGGAGAGCCAGCTGAAAACATGCATTCCACAGAACTATTTGGTTGCTTTCTCCAAGTCTGCAACCCAGAAACTAGATCTAGGGTCCTCAGAAGTAACCTCAAAGAAAAGGGAAGAGTACTGCCAGAGCTGCCAGCTGGTGCCCATGGGGCTCAGAGAGCAGAGAAACAGACAATTGAGTCACATTTCTGCAAAAAGCTACTAGAAATCTAGTTTAGGAAGGACTTTCAGACTGAAAGAATAAATAGAGTACCTTACCATTAAACCAGCAACAAAAAATCTGAAAAATCAAGATAAGAAAAAGTATTCTAGGCTTACCCTATGTATTATCAACCTAGTAAGTGTCAAGGTATAAACTCTGCAGTGGCTATACTCTAAGTCATCTTAATTAATAGCAGGTAATGGACTTCTCCTCCAAGAACTTTTCCAAACATTTCTTAAACCCAGCTACACTAACTGCACTAACCACATCCTCTGGCAACAAATTCCAGAGCTTAATTGTGCATTGAGTGAAAAATAATTTTCTCCGATTAGTTTTAAATGTGCTACTTGCTAACTTCATGGAATGCCCCCTAGTCCTTCTGTTATCTGAAAGAGTAAATAACCGATTCACATTTACCCATTCTAGACCTCTCATGATTTTAAAGACCTCTATCATATCCCCCCTCAGCCATCTCCTCTCCAAGTAACCTCTTCAGCCTTTCCTCATAGGGGAGCTGCTCCATCCCCTTTATCATGTTGGTTGCCCTTCTCTGTACCTTCTCCATCGCAACTATATCTTTTTTGAGATGTGGCAACTAGAATTGTTTATGACATTTTCCATTTTATTCACCATTCCCTTCCTAATAATTCCTAATATTCTGTTTGCTTTTTTGACTGCTCCAGCACACTGAGTAGACGATTTCAATCTATTGTCTATCATGATGCCTAGAACATTTTACTGGGTGGTAGCTCCTAATATGGAACCTAACATCGTGTAACTACAGCATGCATTATTTTTCCCTATATGCATCACCTTGCACATGTCCACATTAAATTTCATCTGTCATTTGGATGCCCAATCTTCCAGTCTCACAAGGTCCTCCTGTAATGTATCACAGTCTGCTTGTGATTTAACTACTCTGAATAATTTTGTGTCATCCTAAAATTTGATTTCCTCACTCGTTGTATTCCTTTCCAGATCATTTATAAATATATTGAAAAGCACCGGTCCAAGTACAGATCCCTGAGGCATTCCACTGTTTACCCTTTTCCACTGAGAAAATTGACCATTTAATCCTACTCTCTGCTTCCTGTCTTTTAACCAGTTTGTAGTCCATGAAAGGACATCGCCTCCTATCTCATGACTTTTTAAGTTTCCTTAGAAGCCTCTCATGAGGGACTTTGTCAGATGCCTTCTGAAAATCCAAATACACTACATCTACTGGCTCATCTTTATCCACATGTTTATTAACCACTTTAAAAAATTAAGCTGATTTGTGAGGCAAAACTTCCCTTGGGTAAATCCATGCTGACTGTGTTCCATTAAACCATGTCTTTCTATATGCTCTGTGATTTTGATCTTTAGAATAGTTTCTACTATTTTTCCCAGCTCACTGGTCAGGCTCACTGGTCTGTAGTTTCCTGGATCACTCCTGGAGCTCTTTTTGATTGGCCACCTTCCAGTCTTCAGGTACAATGGATGATTTTAATGATAGGTTACAAATTTTAACCAATAGATCTGAAATTTCATTTTTTAGTTCTTTCAGAACCCTGGGGTGCATACCATCTGGTCCAAGTGATTTTCTACTCTTTACTTTGTCAATCTGGCCTACTACATCTTCCAGGTTCACAGTAATTTGGTTCAGTTCATCTGAATCATCACCGTATGGCCGGCGCTATTTTGCAATACGGCAATACGATTCGAGTGCAGGAGGTCGCTTCCGGACCCCCGCTGGACTTTTGGCAAGTCTTGTGGGGGTCAGGAGGCCCCCCCCCAAGCTGGCCAAAAGTCCCTGGGGGTCCAGTGGGTGTCCGGGAGCGATCTCCTGCGCTCGTGACGTCGGGGGACAGGAACCAAAATGGCGCCGGGGTGATTTCTATTAACGCACCCATGGCCCGAGGGTGGAAGATCACACCGGGACCCCCCCACTGGACCCCAGGAAATTTAAGACATTTTGGGGGGTTTCGGGAGGGTGGGGGATTTATTTTAAAGGGTCGGGGTGGGTTTTAGGGTTGTTTTAGTGTGCCGGTTTTCCTGCCCTCCCCCGATTTACGATTTACACGATTTAAAAAAAAACAAAACCGCGACGATCCGATTCCCTCCCCCCCCCAGCCAAAATCGATCGTTAAGATGATCGATCACACGATTCACATCTCTATACATTCTAACTCTCCCATGTTACTTTTCAGACTTCTGGAATTAGCATACAGACATTTCAAAGTATGTTTTTTATTGGTAGAAACAATCTACTTATTATTTGACAGGGCTAGTTTGGAATCTTTTAACTCAAGTGGTCCTTTACTTATAGGCACCTAGACCACTATTACTTTAGTGGAACCTCTCTATCAGGATGCCATAACTCCTCTGTTATTTTAGTATCTTTTGAAGATGTCCTGCTGAGTGACTGTCGGCTTTCCCCCCATGTTCTAGATTAAAAGCTGCTCTATCTCCTTTATGAAGGTTAGTGCAGCAGCCTAGTTCCACCCTGGTTAAGGTGGAGCCCATCGCTTATGAACAGGCATTCTCTTCTCCAAAATGTTGCCCAGTTCCTTACAAAACTAAAGCCTTTTTCCCTGCACCATCGTCTCATCCATGCATTGAGACTCCGGAGCTCTGCCTGCCTCTGGGGACCTGCAAGTGGAACAGGAAGCATTTCAGAGAATGTACTCTGGAAGTTCTACATTTCAATGTTCTATCTAAGATCCTAAATTTGGTTTCCAGAACCTCCCTCCCACATCCTCCTATGTTGCTAGTGCCCACGTGTACCATGATAGCATGGTACATGTGTCTGAATGTACCATGTACCATGATAGCATGGTACATGTGTCTGAAATCTTATCTAGGTGATGCGTGAGGTCCACCACCTTTGTACCAGAAAGGCAAGTTAGCAAGCAGTCTTCATGTCCACCAGCCACCCAGCTATCTACAATCAAATCACCAACTATGACGACTGACCTAGCCCTTCCCTTCTGGACACTAGCTCTTGGAGACTCATTCTTGGTGCAAGAGTATAATGCATCACCTGAAGAGCAGGTACTTGTTACAGCATCACTTCCTGGAACTTGCTCCTCCAAAACTGCACAGGGACTGCTGGACTGGAGTTGGGACTTGGCTCCTATATCCCTGAAGGTCTCCTCTATATACCTCTTTGTCTGCCTCAGGTTTTTCAGAACTGCCACTCTAGCGTCCAGAGATTGGACTCATTCTTTTGAGAACCAGGAGCTTTTTGCACTGGGCACACATATACAAACAACCTCTCACCAACTAATAGATAATCATACATATGGTAGTCGGTGAAAAAGAATGGGATGCTCCCATCTCGGTGCTGGACTGCTAGCAGCATCTTAATATTGTTGAGTTCCTAGTTAATTTGAGTTGCTATGAGAGTGGAGATGTGTAAATCAGAGTCCTTTAAATTTATGTGATGTATTTAATGTTAATTTGGCAATGACCTACAAGGAGACAATTAATGTAATTGATAAGAGCTAGGTCACTCCCTTGTTCTAGATAAATCCCTGATAGACTTTTTATGTGACAATGTCTCGTCCTCTTATATGGGATGAGTTTATAAATCAAAGAATGAATTTAGAGATGGGTGGGAGTTGAGGTGGGTGAGGGGAAGAAAGACATTTTTAAATCACATACATACACTAAAAGCCATTAACTACCTACCTACCTTTTTTTCTTTTTTAAATCTTCATGCTGGCCATATTGTTTTTAAAAAGTTATACTTCCAGAGATAACTTTTCTAGCATTTCAAAATGTATTGAATCCAGCCTCTGCTTCTGCAACAGCAATAGCTTACAGCACAAAGCCAGCAGCGAGAATGCCATCAACCAAAGGCAGCACAGCAGGCCAAACCAAATCCTCAGCCAGGTTTTTGATCATCCTGTGGTAGGAAGGAAGATTTAACCCTCCCTGGAAGAATGGAACAAGATTATCAAAGAGCTCTGAGTACTCAGAATTGTGGAGTCTAGATACTGCTTATGCTTCTCTGTCTCCCCATTGCTCAGTTTTCAATCCAGATTGATCTCATTCAGCGCAACTCCACCTGGAAATGAAGTCTCTTCTCAGTGAGTGAGCGATAAGAGTGCTCCATCCCAGCAGCCTGGCCAGGGGTTCTACTCTCACTGAAATAGAGGAGGGGCTCAGCAGAGAAGCATCAGCTCACACAGGTGGCACTGAGGGCTTCATGGGGGGGGGGGGGGGGGGAGAGGAAGCAGTGTCACTCAGGTACCCACAGAACCAGTGCTTTGCTCTCTCACACACACACACACACACACACACACACACAGATGAATACATGGATGATCCTAGCACTTTATCCTCTGTCCTCAAGCCTGATCCCAGCATGCTTCTCCTTCCTCCCCCTCTCTGATTCCAGCACTTTCCCCCTGGCAATGCATAGGCATACAAGGCTAGTGTAAGAATGGCACTCAACAGAGAACAGCCCTCCACTTTTCTGTCCAGCCCCCCTCCCCTTCCCCAAGCAGCATGCGGGGGAGGGAAGATGGTGGGAGTTAATTTGAAAGAGACTGAGTAGACAAGAGAAAAAAACCCACTCTGCTCCCTAATCCTGCCCCTTTGTTCCTATTGCTCCATCCCACCCATATTTTTTTTTTTTTTTTTTTTTTTTTGCAGGAGTGAATTTGGAGCAGACAATGAGGTATAGAGAAAGGAAGAACTGTTCTGCTCCCTAATCCAACCTTTTCCCCCACCTGTTGATTCTCCCCATCCCAGCCAGTCTGCAGGACGAGGTGCCAGATTTCTCTGTTACCAGCGCTCACCCTAAGCAGCAGGGGCATTGATTATTGGTGGCGACACCCAGCCAGTCAGTGCCCTCCCACAGGGTGTGCCATTGCCATGAGTAGAAGTCAGGATAAGACCTAGCCTTTCCTCCCCCTTACCAGGAACAGGTAATACTTCAGAAAATGCTATAGTCTTTGCCAGCTGCCTAAGCCCCTCCTCTGAATTCTAAATAAGTTACTTTCTCAGCAAAGAAAAAGCTACAAAGCCCAGCAATTCGTAGCATTAGAGATAGATCAAGTGTCTGTGCTTATACAGCCCTTTTCCTTGAAATGTGGGCCAATGGATCATGCAGTGGTCTGCGCTGTTTATTTTAGTAAGCATGATTATCTAAATATAATTTCTTGTCTAAATAAGGAGTAAACATATCAATCAAACTTAGTGCACAAGTTCACCAGGAAGTATAATATAGGTCGTGAGGTTGTGAATGTTCGGAATATCTTGCAGCACTAGTAGTCAGTACCTTTCAAGCAGTCATTTTCAGGGAGTGTACCTTCCCCTTCATGCCTGATTTACTAAGACTTTTTCCCCATTCTGCGTGTACGGGAAAAGCATTTGGTAAAGCAAGCCCTTCAGAGGGATGGTTCTGAAGATCAGCCTGATGAAAACAAGCAGTGCACCACCTTCGGTAGCTAATCAAAAAGTTGGTGTATGCCTTGCTGACCAGTTTGATCGCCGATAGATTCACCAGAATTATAAATGAAAGCAGAATGTGTTCGGCCAACGGCTGCATTCCTGCAGCCACCCCTTACTCATGAATCTTGCAAGCACCAATTAGTGTCTGCAGTATTGGAAGAAATTAAAATATGAATGGACAGCAGTAGGGGTAATAGAATATTTTCTAGAGTCCTGAGCAGTTTGGCTTCTCCTCTTACCCTGTCCCACAGATGCCAAAACGATCCTGAAATGTTTATTGAACATTTGACCCGGACTCTGGTTCCCCATCAAGCAGAGTGAATTTATTTCAGAGAGGCCTTCCTTCTTTCTGCCAGAAAGAGTAGAGAACTCCTTGAGGAAAGCGATTATAAAAGTCTTGCTGCTGATCCTTTTGAGTGCTTGAACAGTAGGGTATAGAGCACATCTGACCTTCTCAGCTTCCTTTGTTGAAAAATTCTCAAGTGTCCTCCCACTAACAAACTGTGAGCAGCTTGGGTTTTTTTTAGCACAGCGAGAAATATCATCATCAGACATGGCTCAGTCATGAAATTGTGCAGTCCCTTTGCTTTCCTTAAGCCCGTCTATGCTCTTTCAATTGTTAGTTCCAGTAGCAGGGGCATAAACAGGAGGATTAAGAGCGGCATCAGTAGCAAAGACCTGTGCTGGGTACAGATTGTTTTTTGGGGGGTTTTTGACGATGTTTCAGGATTAAAAAGCTTAATAAATGTTTTCCTTTCATCCTACTTTAAAGTGCCCAAGAAAAGAACCAAATGCAATAAACGTGTTTGCATTATAAAGACATACAAGTCAATTCTAAAAGCGCTGTTCGCGCAAAAATGCTCACATGCACGGGCGCCTGCGGGCCGTGCGCGAGCAATGCAGATGTTTAAAAGCCGCAAAATACGCATGTATGTACCCATACGAGCGTGAGGAAAAAGGGAGTGGAAAAGGGCCAGGGCATGGGGGTTCTGGGGGAGGGCCCAAGACATACAAGTGTAACTCCAAATTTTAAAACTGGAGAGTGCAGCGTGTGTTAGCTTGTTAGCCACATAACTTTACTGCTGCTCCAGATGAGGAGCAAGTCTGCGAATCTTCAATTTTAGAGCTTACAGGACAGGGTGAGGTGTCTGAGTCAACTGGGGAGGGGGGGGGGTGCAGCATGAAGAACCAGAGGGGTCTGGAAGACCTCCATATTAATTGCCCAAACTGGTGGACTAATTGGAAAAACTGGGCTGTCTGTCATGCGAGCATGTTTTAAAGTTTACTGACATACGCGCGTAAAAACCAACGTAGTCCTATTGAAGACGCACGCATAAATTAGCACACTTATGCATGGCTGGTGCATTTTAAGGTAAATGTGCATAAGTGCGCACATAATTTAAAATTCTAGCCGATATGTGTGTGTATGGGTGAAAGCGCGCACGTTTTAAAATCAACCTCATTGTGTCTATCAAGCCACTTTTTGGATTCCATTCGATTAATTGTATTTTTGGTTAGCTAACACAATTCTCCCATTCCACATTCATTTTGATAGCTAACAATAGTCCCTGAAGGACTACTAAGAAATTGTGTTTCTTTTTTATGAGGGAAAGGCTGGCCTTGCCATAAGACAAACATATTTATGCAACGCTGATAGCATATAATCTTGATAATCTAAACGGAGTAAACTTCGTATAAAATGGCGGGCTTTTAACTTCGATAGCCCTGTCAGCCACAAAGATAGTTGTGCGGTCACCACTTTGACAACAGACCGTGACGGTTTGTTGTCAAAGTGGTGACCGCACAACTATCTTTGTGGCTGACAGGGCTATCGAAGTTAAAGCCCGCCATTTTATACGAGGTTTACTCCGTTTAGATTATCAAGATTATATGCTATCAGCGTTGCATAAATATGATGTCTAGAATTTAATAGCATAAGAATACATCATATATATACAGTTTATTATTTTTAGTATAAGATAAACATAAGCAGAATGAATATATTACAATACTATCAAGTTAGGAAGGATGAAGACTAAGGTGCAGATTTTAAAAGCCTACGCACGTGGGGGGGGTTACGTACGCCGGGCCTATTTTCAAAAAGCCCAGAGGGGCGCGTATGTCACGGGGCTTGAAAAAAGGGGCGGGGCGGGGGCAGGCCGGGGGCGGGGCATGGCCAGAGGCCTCCGTACGGCCGCTCGGCCAGCACGCGCAACCTATGCCTGCCCAGTATCCAGGGACAGGATACTCCCTCTGTCTACACAGCATCAACCCCAAGACAATGTGGAATACAGAGTTTGATATGTTTTAGAGCAGGTATGTTCACAAATGTTTTCAGCAATGCACATGCATCAAACGTAGCAGTGAATGTTACCTTTCACACTGATGACACTGAATACATAATTTTAGGGATTACTGAATCACATTCTTTTTTTTTTTATTATTTATATGGTAAATTTATGTCATCTGTTCCAACTGATGTGCAATTCTACCATGCTTCTGTGTGAAAAAAATTGAATACTATGCCCTTTCTTTGATCATTCTAATTTGCATCTATATAACTCGTGATTCAATCTTGTTTAGATTACTGTAATGGGTTATACTTGGGGCTGCCTGAGAGGTTCCTGAGCAAGCTCCAATTCACTCAGAGTTTGGCAGCACATTTTCTGTCAGGATGCCATTTAGATAGCCATTTTAATTAATACAGCACTGGAGAAATATGCTATCAGTTTCAGTTCAGATACAATTTAAGATCCTGGTTATAATGTTTAAGTCCTTACATAAAATAATCACCACAACAACTCACAAAACTCCTTTCTTTTGCCATAAAACACAGTTCCTTAAATAATTGCACCACAACATCCGAAGATGTTGCAGGGAAACTCTATCCTAATAGGAAACTTGTGTCAGAGTTCAATATTTTTTTTTATCCATGCAATTAAAAACGTTCCAAAATCAGAGATTTTAACGTAGAGAACAACCTTCCCTTGCTGAAAAAGCAAAGGAGAAAAAGGTTAGTGTTCATAAAACTACATGAGATCACAGAAAGAGGAAGACAGACAACAATATCTGAAAAAATTAAGAGAATTTGGGAAAATAATCAGGAAGGCAAAAATGCAAACAGGAAAAAAAAAACAGCAAATAAGTAAAACTGGGGGACATGACTTTTTGTTTTTAGATATGTTAGTGATAGAAAGAAATGCAAGAATGGAATTGTGAGACTCAGAGGAGAAGGGGAGGAATATGTAGAGGTTGACGAGGAAAATGCAAAATTACTTAACAAAGATTTCTGTTTGATGTTCACTGTGGAAGAGCCCGGAGCCAAGACCACATAAAACAAACATAAATAAGATTGGAAGTGAGGTAAACCTCAATGGATTTTCAGAAAAATGTGTTTGTGAGGAGCTAACTAAACAAAGTACATAAGAACATAAGATATCCCATACTGGGTCAGACCAAGCCCTTCATCTTGTTTCTAACAGTGGCCAATCCACATCACAAGTACCTGGCAAGTACCCAAACATTAAGTAGATCTCAAGCTACGATTGCTTATTAATTAATAGCAGTTTATAGATTTTTCCTCTAGGAATTTATCCAAACCTTTATTAAACTCAGTTACACTAAATGCTGTAAACACATCCTTTGGCAATAAATTCCAGAGCTTAACTATGCACTGAGTGAAAAAGAATATATTTGATTTGTTTTAAATGAACTAATTGCAACTTCATGGAGTGCCCCCTAGTCCTTCTATTATCTGAGAGAGTAAATAACTGATTTACATTAACCTGTTCAATTACTTTCATGATTTTACAGACCTCTATCATATCCCCCCCTCAGTCGTCTCTTCTCCAAACTGAACAGCCCGATCTTCCTTAGCCTTTCCTCATAGGGCAGCCATTCCATTCCACTTATCATAAGATCATAAGAAATTGCCATACTGGGTCAGACCAAGGGTCCATCAAGCCCAGTATCCTGTTTCCAACAGTGGTCAAACCAGGCTACAAGAACCTGGCTATGGAACTGGTTGGGATACATCCGAGGCTACTAAGGGAATTTAGAGATGTCCTGGCAGCTTCGTTTGCTGAAGTTTTCAATGATTCTTAGGAATCGGAAGTATTTCCAAAGGACTGGAAAAGGGTGAATGTAGTCTCATAAAGGTGGAAGTAAGGAGAAGGCTGGAAACTTCAGACTAGTTAGTCTGATCTCTGTGGTGAGCAAATCAATGAAATCGCTACTAAAACACAGAATAGTGCAGTTTTTGGAATCCAATGGATTGCAAGATCCAAGGCAGCATTTTTTTTTTTTTTTTTTTACCAGAGCTAAATATTGTCAGACAAATCCAATCAATTTCTTTGGGTGACCAGAGAGATGGATTAAGGGAGAGCACTAGACATAGTGTACTTGGATTTCAGCAAGGCCTTTGACACGTTTCAACTGCCATCAGAATGGCACCAGATCTCCCATTAGAGTTGCAGCTCATCTGGTCTTTGTAACTGATACTTGGTTTCCTTTCAGAAAATATTATTTGTGGCAGGATAATTTAATGTTCAGATACTGATTTCATAAAAGAAAAAGACATTCATTCTCAGATATCTCTATAGCAGTTCCACCCTCTTTTACTCTGCAAAAATGACTTACACAAATAAAGCATCCAGCCACAAATTATACATTTCATAGAGTACGTACTTTTAATTGCGAGTCAAAAGTGATAAGACCAGGGAAGAGTTAGGGCAGGAGAAGGAAAAGTTCGTGCAAAGGTTTCAGTGTGAAATTTCTTAGGCAATTACAGGTTAAATTATATTTTGAGCAAAATCCAAGGTGCATTTTGATATGTCTATTTTGAAAAATAAGTCCAGTGAATTCACATTTCAACAACTTGTCATTAGGGATATATTGAAATTAGGACAACAGCATCGCAGTCAATATTTTAATTTGGTGAAAAAAGAAAATCAGGTTATCAGGGAATTGGTTAATGATCCTAATACACTATTAAACCTGCAGATAAAGGAGGAGGAATCATTGTTTTAAACACAGTAGATTATATTGCTGAAGTTAACTAGATAATGTATCTCCTTGGAGATCCCATGGAGAAGATTCAAAACTTGGTTAAAAAAGAATACTGTACAGAGAGGATCTGAGAGTGGATTTCTCATAGAAACATGGAAACATAAACATAGAAATGATGGCAGAAAAAGACCAAACAGTCCATCCAGTCTGCCCAGCAAGCCCACGGCAGCACCCACTGCACTATACAGGACACCCCCATATTATCAGTTTCTCAGACTGCAAAAGTCAGGGCCCTTGTTTACTGCTCTCTTGAGTCCAATTCCCCATTATCACATGCGAAAACACCTTTAACGCATGCAAAAATGCCATAACGCATGGTGCAATGCAAATTAGGAAAAGGGGAGGAGTTTGGAGCGGGATTTGCAGCCAAGTGGGCTGGCTTTGCGAAGCCATATCACACAGCTTTATTGTGGATTTTAACTACACCTTTTTCATCATTTGCATTAAGACATGCGATATGGCTTTATCGCACTTTGTGATGTTTTTGCAAATAGCGTTTTGAGAGAGAGAGAGACTGACTAGTTATAAGGTCCTCATATTAGGTAGGTATTTATACCTCTAATTGAGGCCCACCTAGTTACTCGAGGTGAGGTTTAGGTAGGAGTGTAGGGGTTAGGGGCCACTTTGACATTCAAAGTGAGATGTATGAACAGAACAGTGCTCTCTTGTGAAGATTTGATGACCTTTGGAGTGAGGAAATTCAACCAAAGATGAGATTTGTGCAATCTTCTCTCAAACTAGCTTGATGTTACCCAGGTAGAGAGTCCATCAAGCTAGATTGAGAGAACATTGCACAAACCTCATCTTTGTGTGAGTTTCCTCACTCCGATCCGTTTGTCAATGGGTAGCCAGTGAAGTGCTTTTAGGACGGGGGTGATGTGTTCCATTTTTTTATGACCAGTTAGGATTCTAGCTGCTGCGTTTTGTAAAATTTGAAGTGGACATGTAGTTGATTTGGGTAGGCCTAACAGCAGTAAGTTACAGTAATCGAAGCTTGTAAAGATCAGAGACTGTAGTATGTTCTGAAGTCTGGTTGGTTTAGCAATGGTTTTAATCGTTTAAGTATTAGAAGTTTGTTGAATCCTTCTTTGATCTTTGTGGATATGTGTTTTTTTAAGTTTAATTTTAGAAATACTTGAAAATAATATTAGAAGGTGTAACCTTTTCTCTATTAGCGTTCCTAGAATTTTGTCCAATATGCAGGTTGTAGTTCCTGAACAAGAGCTTAAATTTGACAAAGATAATCGAACAGTCCCAGAAAAAGTTGTTGAGAGAACAGCTCTTTCAGTTTCTTGTTTTAGAGCCCAATAGGAATTGGACTCTAAGAGCTTTTTTCAAGAATAAAGATTTTCTCTTCTTTGGTTAAATGATTAGGGCGGGGCTTTTCCCAAACCTGTCCTAGAAACCGCACAACCAGTCTGGTTTTTGGGATATCCATAATGAATGTTCATGAAATAAATTTATTTCATGGTTATTTATTGTGGATATTCTGAAAACCCAACTTGCTGTAGGTTCCCCAGGTCAGGTATGGGAAGCCCTGGATCAAGATATATGGAGATGTCTAAAAAGTTACTCAAGATAAGTGGAAAAAAAAAGTTTTAGCATTATGGAGTAGGTTTTTTTCTTTGGGTATGGATTTTGTACTTAAATTTCTAGTGAAATGTATTGTTAAATATCAAAGGATTCATTTTGTTTTCTATGATCCTCTTCAATTAGAGAAATTTTTGGATAAAAGATCTGGATAGCTGTTTTGCATAATGTATTCTGATGATAATAATTAGAATATAATCCACTGTCTTATTTCCTAAATTTGTTTTTTCACTTTTTTGTTTTCTAGTTTTCTCCCCTCCTCCCTTATTATGGACTAGTGATTTGGCAAGTAATTTTGATTTGGCTCTTTTATATTGCTTTAGTTTCTACTTGTATTTGCTACATTTATTTTTTTTTTTTCAGCAATTGTGCTTTTGCATGACTTGAATATTTGGAAATCATTATAAATAAAAACAATTTAGAAAAATATTTCTAGATGAAATAAATGACTCCTTCTTGGAGCAACTGGTACAGGAACCTAGTCCTGAGTAGAACATAGGAATTGGTGCAAGAGGTAACAGTTTGGGCCACTTGGTAATAGTAATCATAAAATGATCAAATTTGACATAATACTGTAATTGGAGGGAAAAGGAGGCAGTAAGGAAATCTACTGCAACAGCATTTAACTTTCAAAAGAAAGACTATGATAAAATAAGGAACATGGTTAGGGAAAAACTTAAGGGAGAATCTGCAAAAGTTAAAAGTTTATATCAGGCACAGAAATTGTTTAAAAATATCATCTTGGAAGCCCAGACCAGATGTATTCCATGCATTAAAAGAGGTGGAAGGAAGGCCAAATGACTGCCAGCATGGTTCAAAGGTGAGGTAAAAGAAACTATTCTATCCAAAAGAAGAACTTTCAAAAAAATTTAAGTGCTATCTCCGCTAAAGAGAAGATAATTCAGTGGGCACCTGCCTAGGTCTTCCTTTGTTTCCAAAAATGTTTCATTAGTTCTGAAATCTACATTTTGTGTACTTTCAGAAAACATAAGACTTGTATTTATACCTAGGAGGATAACTTTAAAACATGCATGAGCGCCCTGATATGCATATTTAGGGGTACGCTTGCTCATGTATTTTATATTGTGTGGGCAAATGTGCATGCACAAAATAAAATACATATAAATCTACCTTAAAACATTGTCACGTATCTAAAAGATACACAGATTGTATTTTCAAAATAGTCAAGTAAGTGTCTCAAAAATCATTAGTTATCCAGGTAAGTAGTGCTTTTTGAGACTTATCTGGCTAAGTCCTAAAATGCTATTTGTCCAGGTAGCTTAGTTATCCGATTACTTAGTGGAGTTTTTTTTACTTATCTGGCAAAGTAGCATTAGAGGATATATCCAGCAAAGTAGCATCTTTGTCACCACTTATCCATATAAATCAGAAACTGTCCAGATAAGTGGCTGCTATACTCATGCATTTTTGCTGCTATACTCGTGCATTTTTGCATCCAACTTTAAATATGCATGGAGATTCTACCTGTGTAAATTACATGTATTTAAGCCCCTGAAGTTGGGTTTTTACATGGTGTAAATCGGGATATTTTATAACAAGTGCGCAGCAATGACATTATGGGGCGGATTTTCAGAGCCCTGCTCGCCTAAATCCGCCCAAATCCAGGCGGATTTAGGCGAGCAGGGCCCTGCGCGCCGGTGAGCCTATTTTACATAGGCCTACCGGCGCGCGCAGAGCCCCGGGACTCGCGTAAGTCCCGGGGTTTTCGGAGGGGGGCGTGTCGGGGGCGTGACCGAGCGCAGCTGCGTTTTCGGGGCGTGTCGGCAACATTTTGGGGGCAGGTACGGGGGCGTGGCTACGGCCCGGGGCGGTCCGGGGGCGTGGCCACGCCCTCCGTACCCGCCCCCAGGTTGCGTCCCGGTGCGCAAGAGGCCCGCTGGTGCGCGGGGATTTACGCCTCACTCCGGGAGGCGTAAATCCCCCGACAAAGGTAAGGGGGGGGCTTAGACAGGGCCGGGTGGGTGGGTTAGGTAGGGGAAGGGAGGGGAAGGGGAGGGGAGGGCAAAAGGAAGTTCCCTCCGAGGCCGCTCCGATTTCGGAGCGGCCTCGGAGGGAACGGGGGTAGGCTGCGCGGCTCGGCGCGCGCCGGCTATACAAAATCAATAGCCTTGCGCGCGCCGATCCAGGTTGTTAGCAGATACGCGCGGCTCCGCGCGTATCTACTAAAATCCAGCTTACTTTTGCTGGCGCCTGATGCGCCAGCAAAAGTAGGCCAATTCGCGCTATTTGAAAATCTACCCCTATAAGTTTTACCAATTAGTCTACTAGTTAGCTCAGTCCATCTGGAGGTCATCAGGACCATCCTGGTTCTTCTGCCTGAACTCCCCCCAGTTTACCCACTCTCCTCACCCAGTCCATATTGGGAATAAGGGAGTTTTATGCTCACTTACACTAGATAATTGACAGGTGTAACTGTACGCAAGTAACAGACTTATGCAAATCATATGGGAGGCTCTAAAATAGCATGTATGTATAAATGTTAGCCTACCCAGGAACACCCATGGTTGCTCCTTTTTATGTACAATTTTTTCTCACAAAATCACATACGTTTGGGCTTTTAAAATGTCTCAATATTCTTTACTCGATGCAGGCAATGCTGGATCATTGAAATCAACACTCTTTTTCCTAATGTTCTGAATAAAGAAATAGAATGGTAAGTATTTTTTGACATGTAGTTTACCCCACATTTTGACGTCATGTTTTCTCATATTCCTGAATTGTCTGTTTATGCCAGTTTTTTGGGCATGCATTTCTTTTCTTTAAAATGGCTTACCGGCTGGTGTCTCTGCTTTCAAAGCCATTAAACTTTGTGAGAAGCTAAGAAACTCTTATAAACGGTATGTGCTATTATAATTTCTTTTCCATTCTGTTTAATTCACTGTTTTTGGCATTTTTTCATTGATCTGTTTCATTGTAATTTTCATGTTTACTTTTAGAAATGCTAAAGATTTTCTTCTGATTATGCCTGTCCCTTCTGATGCAGCCATTGGCAAAACACAGCCTGTGTTGGGGGACTGAGTTATCATCATTACCAGAACCTCTCTTATCTATTTGGAAGCAGGTTATAAATTTTGGATTTAATTAAAAGATTATAATACTTCAGCAGAAGCGTCTTGGACTTACTCCCATAAAGGGCCAGATCGCTTAGTTCGATGCAACACACTTTTCCTTTGAACTTTTAAAATACCATGGGCCGGATTTTCAAAAGGTTACGCGCATAACCAGTCCTGCGCGTGCCGGGCCTATTTTAAAAAGGTCCGGCAGCGCTCATAAAGCCCCGGGACGCGTGTAAGTCCCGGGGCTTGAAAAAAGGGGTGGGAATGTGGCGGGGGCGGGCTCAGCCATTTGCCTCTGTGTCAGACATTGCGTGCCGGCAATCGGCCGGCACGCACAACTTGCGCCTGCCCAGAGGCAGGCGCAAAAATTATGATAACTTTGGGGGGGTTAGAGTAGGGCTAGGGGGGAAAGGATAGGGGAAGGGGTGGGAAGGTTAGGTTACGGGGGAGGGAACAGAGGAAGGCAGCATGGCTCAGCGCACACAAGAATTGTGCACCCCCTTGCGCGCGCCGACCCCAGATTTTATAACATGCGTGTGCGCCTGCGCGTGCATGTTATAAAATCGGGCATACATGTGTGCGTGCCAGGTAGCACGCGCACATGTAGGCTGCGCGCACATGTTATAAAATCTACCCCCATGTGCATAAGTACATGCCTTTGTACATGTGTAAGTGCTAATTTTACGTGTGAAATGTTTTGAAAAATTCACCTTTAATTGTTTAGGCACTGAAGTCATAGAACAAAGGTAGACAATAGATTGCATCAAGGCTGTCCAATAATAAATGTCTACGTCTCCTGTGAATACAATATCTGTACAATAAGACGGTAACTTTAAAATGAGCGTGCGGGCATCCATATATATGTGTATATGGGCAGTGGCTACATATGCTGAAATCCACTTCTATAGAGTTCTCTACACAGCTGAATCTTCATATTGTGAAATCCTATATCCTGCACAAAAGTACACGCACATGTTATAAAATAGGCTTAGCGTGTGTATGTGTGCTCCTAATTTTAAGCATTTACACGCACAGCAGGGAATTGGCATTTAAATGCACAAGTGAGTTCATTTTATAACATGCACGTGTGAATGATATGACCAATTTAACCAGTTCATCCACTAGTTTGCCCAGTCAATACCTAGGTTATCAAGACCCCCCCCCCCCCCCCCCCCCCCCCCCAGTTTACGTAGACCTCTCAAGTTGTTCATATGTGGCTATAAATACCTTTATTCAGACTTGTTCCTCATCAATTGCAGAAGTAAATTTGTGCTGAAATGAATTGAAGCACTTTGCACAATACACAAACTGATCCACGACGAAAAAGCAGAATGGCTGAACACAGCATTTCGAGTACACATACCACATAGAAATTTAAGATCAGCAAACAAAGCTCTCTTAACCATTCCATCTGTGAAAACAGCAAGACTAACCCAGGTTAGGGAACGCGCACTATCACTGGCTGGTCCCATATTATGGGACACTATTGCCCCTCGATCTAAGACTCCAGAGAAATTATAAACTTTTCAAAACAAACCTCAAAACCTGGCTTTTCAAACAAGCCTTTTACAAAGAGAACAGCGCAAGCAAATAAATTAGGAAAAGCAGGCATAGAGCACCCAGCACATAATCTCCAGATACTACCTGGAAATTATTATTTACCCCTCAGATAATGGTAATCAATAATCCGAAATGTTGAAAATCAACGCATATACTCTCCCATGAGAATTTCATCAATGAAAATTCCATGTCATAAACCGTATAGTACTTAATGTTTATTTGTTACCGGACACTATTGGCACCCTTTCTGTAAAGTACGATCTATTCTTTGCTATATGTGCCCTATTGTAAACCGTTATGATGGTAAATAACTTAATGATGGTATAGAAAAACTTTCAAATAAATAAAATAAAAATTGGACATGTGCTGCATTCGTTTCACTACATACACGCATATCTCTTGGCCCCTCCCTAGAACGCCCATGCCCCACCCCCATTCTGCCCCTTTACTTCCCCAATGCAGTTTTCATGCATCGGTACTTGTGCGTCTGTATGGCGGCTTATAAAATTGTCCGGGCACGAATAAGTGATATAATGCAAGTGCATCTCCCAGTTTTGGTGTGCATATCACTTTTAAAATTCATCTTTACAGCATTCTACCACATAAAGTATATTTTCTGGAACTAGACAACTAAATGACATTTTCCGGGATCAATGACAGTTCTTTCTTCTGCAGTGAGGTTGACGATCATCTGCATACTAAATCTAGCTACCTCAGTTTTAGACATTTGAGAATGTTGTGATCTACAGTGGCTTTTGCTTTTGCCACCCCATGCTTCTTCAGCCAACAGAGGAGGTAGTAGTAAGCATAGATGCAAGCTTTGTTGGTGCTTCAGCATCTTCTAGGGAAGAATTCTCTGACTAGGGGAAAGGGTGTACCTCTGCCTGCAGCTTCAGAACTCAATCCAGGGAATGTACAGACTTCCATCAGAAACACACACTGAAGACAGGATGCTGGTGAGGTTTCTACCAGGCTATCCGTACCCTCTGGTTCCTGCTTTCTTTTTTCAGCTGAAGAACTTGCTCATCTTGGAATTTCATGGGACTGTCTGACATCTGCTCATGAAAGCACACCACCTGACCCCTATCGGGGGGGGGGGAAAAGCCACTTTTGCCACTCCTTGTAATTAGATCTCAGGGTCTCAAAAGTATCAGCTCAAAATATTCTTCTGTAAAATGATGGTGTTGGACATGTGAGTTACTGCTAGGTCCCGCAGGGTTACTCCATCTCATACCAAATCTAACTGGCTTGTGAAGGGACCTGTGGGCTACTAGATTCCCTCATTTTGTTCACATCAACTAATGACATTACACTGACAACTACCACCTGGGCTACCTTCTTCTGAGCTAGAAGCCAGGATTTCTGGAATGTTAAATGGCTGATGTTGTATCTGCAGACCCTTAGACTAGGATGAGACTGGCTCTACCTGCAGGGAGGAGCCCTGCAGGTTCTCACCGCCAGAAGGTGGACCCAGGCGAAGCAGAAACCAATCTAGAACTTCATCTTTACTAGCCCATGTTCCTCTTGGGTTAAGCCTTTGGGTGCCGGGGCCAGCAGGACTTAGGCAGGTGTCTCTGCTGATGACAAAAGATGTGGTCCATGACCAAGCTAAGCTTGTAGGCAGACTGTGATCAGGCACATCAAGTGTCCAAGCAAGAGTCAGAGGCATGCATCAATCAAGTGTATCAAGACTCCGGGCAAAGGTCACAACCATAAATCTGTCTGGGGGAAAGGAAGAGGGAAAGACTAAGCAGGCTGGGCAGTTGAAGACTGGAACAGGCTGGAAGCAACATGCACTACATAAGGTAGGCGGACCTGTTGCTGAGGCAGAGGGCATCCGGAGAGCTGAAAGGAATGATGTCATCAGTAGGGGCTGGGAGGACTTTCCCACCACGGTCCTTTTAAAAGTCCTGATGTTGGTCACATGCATGCCTAAGGGGCACAAGAGAGAGAGGAACTGGCAGCATTTGGTAATGTCTCACTGCGAGCGAGGTCAGCAGCATTTCGCCGCATTGGGGACAGTGGCGGCCAGCCAGAGCATGATGGCTGTGAAGGTAAGAGTTTCAGTTTGCGGACTGTCCCTGTGAGCCGTCAAAAGCAAAGGTACCCTCCCTTAAGCCCCCTCTCCCTGAGGCTTGGGTTTCATTGGGTACCGCTGGTGGAAGATGTTCAGTAGATTGGGATCCAGTATGTTGGATGATGGTTCCCATGGTTTTCCTTTGGGCCGTAGTTCTTCCAGGAGACCAGGTACTTACTTTTTTTGCCTCTTCAGTGGGAGCCCAGGATCTCTTGGACTTCACATACCTGGTCTGCCTCAGAGACAATCTCTTGGGTTTCAGACGGTGCTCTGGTGGGCCAGGAAAGTACAGTGGTTTGAGTAATGAAACGTGGAACACATTGTGAATTTTTAAGGTGGGTGGTAACTTCAACTGGTAGGTGAGCAGCCCAATTTGTCATGTCACTGGGAGCGGTCCTATGAAGCGTGGGGCCAATTGTAAAGAGGGAAGCCACAATTATAAATGTCTGTTGCTTAGCCAAACTTTATTACCCGTCTTAAACTGGGGAGCTGGCCTCCATTAAGTGTGGCAGTTCCCTTGGCTCGTGTAGCAATCTTTTCAATTAGTTGATTGACTTGATCCCACAGCTCATGTAATTCTTGGGCCGAAAGTTGAGCCATGGGTGAAGGAACTGTCATGGTCAGTGGCAATGGAAGGCAGGGTTGTTTTCCAAAAACAATTTGGAAAGAAGAACCAGTGGCTGCATTAATGTGATTGCTGTGAGAAAATTCAGCCCAGGGCAGGAGAGCATCCCAGTTGTCCTAGCGCCTGCTGATTTGGGACCTAAAAAGAAGGGATGAAAAAAACCTGCATGGAGTGGCAGTTACAACTCTAAACATCTTGCTAGCCAGACTGAATAGGCCATTTTGGCCTTTATCCGTTGTCACTTACTGTTACTATGTTCCAGAGAAGTCTCCTCAGAAACAGTGCTCTTGCAGAATTCCAGCTGTGGCATTTTTTTCCATAAGTCCGTATCAACAGCATGCAAGAATTGAATCGCAAGCTTTCTAATTTTGGGTGGGGAAGATTACCTACCAGTATGGTGCAGGAGCCTTTACATTAGCATAGCTTACAAAGTCTATGGATACTGTTTACCTGTGGACTTTGCTCCAAGTTTCAAAGTGAAGGTCTTTGTGTACTTTTGCTTTGAAATGACTTCATCATATAAAGTATCAAGGTTTTGTTGTGCATATTTTAGATTATGACTTTTGTGATGAGGTTATAGAAAATGTCTCCTGACAACTCTCCCATTCACATGATTGTAAGTTGTAATGCGGACAACTACTCCAGTGGCAGCTAAACTATTTAGCAGGTCATTTGCAGTGATCTGTGGGTTCTGTTTTGCCTCAAGAGAAGTGGGATAGATGTGATGCTTGCACTCATCTCAGGTTAAGTCATATACAGTATGGGCCAGATTTGAAAAGGCCCGGCTACACGCGTAAAGCCCCGGGACGCTTGTAAATCCTGGGGCCTCAAGAAAAGAGCGAGGAGGGAGCGGGATGAGGCAATCCGGGGGCAGGGCTAGAGGCCTCCAGCACAGCGGCGGCCATTTGCCGCTGTGTCAGAGGATCACGTGCCGGCAGGGTGCCAGTGTGCGCAACCTGCGCCTGCCCTGAGGCAGGCGCAAAATGTAGGGCAAACACTTTTGGGGGGTTTAGAATAGGGTGATTAGATTAGGGGGTTGGGAAGTTCCCTCCCAGTCCGCTCCGAAATTAGTTTATACGGCTATTACCATCCTCAAATAATTTTTGAGAGATTTTGTGACTTTTAATATCCTTGCATGTCTAAAGATAAAGCTTATGGGGATAATTTTCAAAAAAGATTTATGCATATAAAAATAGCATACATCGTAGCAATTTTCAAAAGTATATTTAAGCTCTATGCAGTGAATTTTCAAAGGAATTACACATGGAAAAATAGCAATTTTCAAAAGCTTATTTACACATAAATCATTTTGAAAGTTACCTCCAATGGGGTAGATTTTCAAAAACGGCGTGTTGGCGTACTTTTGTTGGCGCTCCAGGCGCAAACAAAAGTATGTGGGATTTTAGTAGATACGCGCGTAGCCACGCATATCCGCTAAAATTCTGGATCGGCGCGCGCAAGGCTACCGATTTCGTGTAGCCGGCGCGCGCCGAGCCGCGCAGCCTGCCTCCGTTCCCTCCGAGGCCGCTCCGAAATCGGAGCGGCCTCGGAGGGAATTCGCTAACGCCCTCCCCTCACCTTCCCCTCCCTTCCTCTACCTAACCCACCCCCCCGGCCCTGTCTAAACCCCCCCCCTACCTTTGTTGGGGGATTTACGCCTCCCAGAGGGAGAAGTAAATCCCCGCGCACCAGCGGGCCGCTGGCGCGCCTAGACGCAACCCAGTGTTGCTGTTACAGAGACATGGTTCACAGATTCTCATGATTGAGATATGGCCATACCGGGCTAAAACCTGATAAGGAAGGATAGAGAGGACAGAAAGGGAGAGGAGTAGCAATATCCAAGCAAATGAACTGCAAGGAACGTGGGTTAGAGAAGAAGCATTATGGGCCATCCTAAAAAAAGATGATGGTGCATCCATTTTTACCAGAGTGGTCTACAGGCCTCCAACTCAAATCTTCCATCCTGTCTCTGTCCCTTTTGAGACAAGGGCTCCAGAACTGAACACAGTACTCCAGGTGAGTTCTCACCAAGGACCTGTACAAGAGCATCATCACCTCTTTGTTCTCAACTCTCTCTATGAAGCCCAGCATTCTTCTGACTCTAGCTATTGCCTCGTCACATTGCTTCGCCATCTTTAGATCACCAGATACTATCATCTTAAGATCCCACTCTTGGTCTGTGCACATCAATCTTTCACATACACCCCCACCCCCCCCATCATATACACTTTTTTTGGATTACCGCATCCCAGACGCATGACTCTGCACTTCTTGGCATTAATTCCCAACTGCCAAAGCTTCGACCACTCTTCAAGCTTTCATAAATCACTTTTCATTCTCTCTACTCCTTCAGGCATATCCACTCTGTTGCAGATCTTAGTATCATCTGCAAATAGACAAACTTTACCTTCAATCCCTTCAGCAATGTCACTCACAAAGATATTGAATAGAACTGATTCCTGTGGCATTTCATTTAATACGGCTCTCTCTTCAGAGTAGGTTCCATTTACCATTACACGCTGTCTCCTATCAGTCAACCAGTTTTTAATCCAGGCCCCCACCTTAGCGCTCACTCCCAAGCTTCTCATTTTATTCACAATCCTCTTATGCGGGACAGTATCAAAAGCTTTGCTGAAATCCAAATAGATCACATCGTGCGCTCTTCCTCGACCCAATTCTCTGAAGGTTTTAATCACCTTTGTAGTAGGGGGTCTGATAATCTTTTCAGTCTTGCTCTGGCTTTCCCAGGCAGGTGGCTCACGTTACATTGCCTCATCCTGCTACAGTTCATTTCAATGGCTGCATGTTCTTCTTCCTTCTTTCTCTCTCCCCCCCCCCCCCAGGAGTAGTGATTTTATTTCAATAACCAGAGGCCTGCTTCATACCAAACTTCAAAATAAGGAAGGTAGATATAAAGCAAGCCCCAGGACTGGCACTTCCCAGTCTTGGACCCCCTTCATTAGATACAAAATAATGAGGAAGCAATAAAGCTTTCACCCCCCTTTACTCTAATCTGTGAGAGTGACTTCTTATTTCTAAACAGAAAATATGAGTTCCTTCAAAGTCTATTCTCACCCAAAATTGAGCTGCTAATTATCTCAGTGGCCAGTGGAGTTCTTTAGAAGGGTTGTTCTTTGTGGCTATCACAGGTCCCTATCTCCGATGTCTTACATTGTTAGTGTCTCATGTTGTCAGGTTGTGATCTTAACTTTTCAATTCAGTATCTGTAGATTTGGATTTTAGAATTAATTTAATTAATTTCTCACATTTACAAATGCGAGCTGAAGGCAATGCTACAATTCAGCGACTATAGTTATATTATACCCTTAAGCAGCAGAGTCCCACTTTAGCATTGTGGTGGTGCCAGGGACTTATAATTGTCAAATATCCCATCTGATTGTATGAATGATCAGAGGACATGCCCAGGGAGAGAATAACAAGAAATTAAGGGAACTTACTAATTGCAATACTTTTTTACACTATACTAGTTTTCGTCCTGTACAATTGCAAAAAAGACAGCCTTCCATTTTCACAGTTTTTGAGAATCTGTCACAACTGCTCTGATGATAAAGATTTTAAAATTATTCAGTTAGTATTTGAAAGCTTGTTTTTCGTGTATCAAAAAATCCTTCATAAGAGCATTACATTCAACTCAGAATTTGCTATGTTCTAAAACAACACTTTCTTCCATGGGAGAAGAGACTATAAAGTGTGTTTTTCATTACTCCCAACTCTGTTCTCAGATCATTAAGGTCATTAAAAAACATCATTCAGTTCTGGACCTACATCCTTGCTTCACAGACAAGAAAATGTGATTTGCTTACACTAGATCAAAAAATCTCAAAGCATTTATTTGATTTCACCTTCGATATTACCTGCTTCGCAGGATCAAACATTGTCTAGAGAGTTATCACGTGGTCATTTTAAATGTGGCAGATGCTCAGAATGTACAATCACTGCTCAGATTAAAGAATTTACCAATCTAGTTGATAATCAAATGTACATATTCAAATATTTCACTACTCGTGCTACAGAATATGTCATCTCTAACATTGCTTTTCCTTGTCCCTTATATTATGGCGGGAAAAACAATAAGAAGTTTATGTTCACAGATTGTTGAGCATAAAAGCTGCTTGAAGAATAAAAGATTGTAATTTCTTTTGTGTAACACTGCATTGATAATTATGAATTTATGCAGTTATCTTGCTTTGCAATATAGATTGTGTGAAACAATATGTAAGGGAGGAGATAGAGAGAAGAGACTGTTACAATTAGAACAGAAGTGGATTTTCCATTTAAAAAGCTTGAAACTGGCAGGCATAAATGGAATAACTGAATGATGGGGATTTTATGGCTGATGTGAAATTCATTTCAGTAATTTTCGTTAATCAACTGACATCAATTAGAGTTTAAAAAAAATAAGAGATTTCAATGTGCATGTGTGAGAGTTTTTGCTATGATGGAATGTGGGCTTGTGCTCCATGTTCAGTTCAGGAACTGGACATTGTAAAAGAATATCACAATAAGTGGATTCAAGCATACTATATGAGAGCTCTTTTTTCTTAATAACAGCTTACTATATTAAATCAAGTCTATCATAGATATTGCCCTGAAGCAGCACAGTGTAAGTCTATTGTGAAACGCTGGCCAACGTTGGCTTTGTTTTCATCTCTCTGCAATCACCATCATACTGATAAACTGTTAAAGCAGGGAACAGATAAGTGATTTTTAAAAGACACTCCATAGTAAATGATTGAGTTTGAAGAGAATTAAAAATAAAAAAACAAAAAAAAAAATTGCATGTAAGAATTAAGAAAGATAAATAGAAGAATGTTCAGAAGGTTTTCTGACCTATGATTGACTGATACAGCTGCTCAAATTGGCTCATTGAAGCCAAAGTAAACTATCTCCAAAGTCTTTATAATTGGAGATTTTCTGTTGTTGAAGTGGAGTTAATATGAATCTCAAAAGGAGAATTTGAATGTGCCCTTTTCTATATTGGAGCTGAATTTGGTTATGAGATCCTTAAAACTGGGAAAAGCCCTTTGCGCAGAAGGATAAGGACCCAAGTTCTATAGAATGTTGCATGGTAAATTGTTCAATCCTTTGCTGCACTCTTATTACAGAAATGATCTTTCTTGCAGTAAGCTAATCAACCCACAATTGTAGCTTTTTCTTAAAAAAAGACTATTTATTCAAAACACACATTCTCCTGGTTTTTGCTTGCCCTCTGTGTTGCGCTCCGCGGCCGGTCCTACTCACCTCTCCCATCCGTCTACCAGCTCTGGCCTCATTTCCTCTGCCGCTGCAGCATGTTTGCGGCATCCCATGCTCCCCCGCTCACTGTCTCTGACGCCAGCCTCACAGCGGAGCTCCCGCAGAGGCTCTGCATCGTCCTGCTCCTCAGCCCCGCCCCTAGGCGCACGCGTGGCCAACGTCATGGTATTTAAAGACACCAGCGTGGGAAACTCCAACCCGTCGCCCTCCGATGACATCACAGCTCCCGTGCATATAAGGCCAGGCCCGTTCCCTTGGCAATCGTTCCCTTGGCAATCGGATCGCACACTCCAGTGTCTCTAGTTTGCCTTCTGCGTTTCAGTGTCTTGCTCCTGTATCTCCTGTTCCAGTGTCTTTGTTCCAGCATTTCCTGTTCCTTTCTCTCCATTCCTGGTAGTACCCTTCAGACTGATCTCACGGTACTGACCTTTGCCTGTTCTTCGACTACTCTTGATTGCTGCCTGACCTGACCTTAGCCTGAACTCCAACTACTCTTGATAGCTGCCTGGAACTTGACCTCTGCCCAACCTGACTACTCTTGATCACTGCCTGGAACATAACCTTTGCCTGACCTGACTATGCCGGATTGACCACTGTTACCGACCCTGCTTTGGCTGACTACTCTGGACTGATTCTCTGGCCTTGATCCTCGCTATACACTCTGACACTCTCTTCTGGCCTCCTGCGACCTCTGGACTTCCCTGTTTGAACACCGTCTGCGCACCCTTGTTCGTGGTGGGCACTCCCTTGAACTTTCTCTTAAGGAGACCCTGCGAGGCCCATCTAAGACCAGGCGGCCCGGGTAACCAAGGACTCAACCTGAGGGAACTCCAGGTTGCTATTGGCAAAGCTCCACTTTGCCTCTGTCTCCTCCTGTGCTCCACCTCCTGGTGGCAGGCGCTCTCCGGGTCTGACCAGAGGGCCGTACCAATTATGCACGAGGCCAAGGGTCCACCTCCAGCGCAACACTCTGACTAGCTATTTAGTACAAACGCACAAAAACTCCTGAGTTTTTTGCCTGCCTTCTGACTAGCTATTTAAGACAAACACACTAAGGAATATACCCAATCGTTTACTTCTCACCAAAACGTTTAAGGGTAGATTTTTAAAAAATACGCGCGCGCCTCCTTGTGCATGCGCTACCTGGCACACACACATGGACACGCAATTTTATTAACATGTGCACACCGGTGCACATATTATAAAATCGGCGGGCTGCAAGCACATGACCGTGACACACACAAGGGGGGGTAGATTTTAGCTACTTTTGGACGGCAATGCATCGCTGCTTTCCCCATTTCCCTCTATTGTAATTAGTGAGGTTTGGGTGGACCCTTGGACACTGTGGCAGCTGACCACACCCACGGGGGAAGTCCCGTGAGAGGCCTCAGGTCAGGCTCAGCTCTGGACACACAAACACAGATAGTTCTTTATTTAGACAGTTTGAGAAGCCACCAAAGCTGGCAGTAGTGAGTAGAAGATGTAGCCCAGCTGGGCTAGTATTCCCCAAGGCGCTGGAACAGCAGTTCCTCTGGTAGCAGTGTTGTAGTGGAGAGAACTGAGATTGTGAATGTTCTATTGTACACACTGAGTCCCAAATATGGAGAAGCCCTGAGATAGGGAGAGCTGGCCCTCGAGGAGCGAGTACCAGATTCCTGGAGGCAGAGAGACTTGTTGGCAAAGTACTCACACAGTGGTTCCACGTAGGAGATGGCACTGGCGCTGGAACGGAGGCAGGCCCTCGAGGAGCGAGTACCTGGTTCCAGGGAGACAGCTCTGAGGAGTGGATGATAGTACTACTCACTGATGGTGTCTGTAGCGAATTCTTCCAAGTAGAAGAGGCGATAGATGCAGGCAGCGGGTCAGGGAACATGGATCCTCGAGGAACGAGTACCGGTTCCTGATAGCGACCTGAAAGAAGTAAAGAGGCCCCCGAGGAGCGGGTACCCCATTAGCAGAAAGAGTCCAATGGAAGTTGGAAGGCAGAGTAGCTGGGTACAGAGAGCAAATCCCATCCGTAAGAACACCCTTGCTAACTCAATGGCTAGCAATAAACAGTATGCTTAAATATCCGGGCAGCGTGACGTCATCACAGGGGGACGCCCCTGAGGAACGCGCCAATGAGGAAATAAGAATGAGGGCCGTGTGGCGCGCGTGCCCTAAGGTACCTGAAGAACATGGCGGGAGGCAACACCCAAACCAGTCCGGGGACGCCGGAAAGGATGGCAGGTGGATGCCGCGGCAGCCAGGCGTCCGTGAGGAGCAGGAGTCGCAGAAAAGGAAAGGTAGGCAGAGTGAAGCCATCGGGAAGCGATGGTCACAACACCCTCCCAGTCCGCTCCAATTAAGGAGCGGACTGGGAATGGATTGGAAGGGAACTTCCCTATCCCCTACCCTACCCTCCCGTCCCTTCTCCTCCCCAACCCACTAAATTAAACTTTTTCTTTTAACCTTTTTGGGCCAACTTCAGCACCTGAGCTGAAGTAAGTTGCATGTGCCGGCAGTTTGCCAGCACATGAGGCTCCGGGGCAGCGAACAATGGCATTGTCCTGGCCCGCCCTCCGGTCTGCCCCAAGAGGCCTGGCACTTGAGCGCGTACCGGCCTTTACGGGCGTGGCCGGGCCTCTTGGAAGATTCGCCCGGCGCACATAAGGCCCGGCCACACATGCAAAGGCCGGAATTTACACGCACCAGGCACTTATAATCTGCCCTTTAAGTTCGAAAATTTCCCCAAGCAGTAATTACTGATTCTCTTCAGCCACCAACAAGGTAGCTGCTGCCTTTTCATTGGTTGGGTTATTACTGTTTGCATGCTGACAATTACTATTGCTTTGGTATGGAGGTTTACTATATTGTTTTTATAATTCTTTTACTCATGGCTTTCTGAGGGCTAAGCTCTCACATGTTACAATAGACCTAATCATATATCTATGTATTATCATCAAAATTTGTAACAAAATTTTTCTTTAAAAATATTAACACATATTATACATATATTGCACCATATTACATATATCAATATCATTCGCACCACCCATTCATACTACAGTATAAATACATATCACAACATATATTATACAACATATAAAATCATCAACTATTTTAATTCTTCAACATATTCTCATCCTATTATTTCAATATTGCTTTATTGTCAACCATTTATACATTTCAAAATAGTGTTCCCTATTGAAAAATCATTTACTTGTTATATCTTAAACTCTTTAACTCCTTCTCTAAAGCACTCCCTTATATCAATTCCAAATATTCCCTTTTTTACTCCTTCTCTGAAGCACTCACTTCTATCGATTCCAAATACTCCCGACAAACAGCTCTTGTTTCTCCAAAAGGTTTCATCAGGGGATCAATCTGCTATATCTGCTCCTTCTTTTATCTATAGGGAACATTCAACTTCACGTCTCGGTTTACATACCAATCTTCACCAACCTATTCTTACCACAAAGATATATAATATGATTAATCATGAACAACTACCATTCTTCTCATCAAATACCATCTCATTATTAAAATTTAAACTACTCTCTTACAAATTTTTTGAAAAATGATTTAAATTATTCAAACATTTATATATATATATATATATATACACATATATACATATATATATATAGTCACATTATTCCCATATCCATATGCCACCACCTACATAACCATACATTCTACCACTCACCTCTTTCAATCAGATAGCTATTGTTATTTCATCCTGGGTTCACCAACCCTATTTTCCAACAACTTCACGATACATATTGTCTGCCGCCATCTCTATTCAAAATCACCATCTTCACTCAAAACTTTAAACTGCAAGATGTAGCACTATTAAAACACATGCGCAATAAAGTACAACAGACATCACTCCTTTAGAAGTCACTTTCAACCTACTAACCTTAAAGGCCCATTTCTCACTGAATTGTGCCACGAAAATTCTCCTGTTGGATATCTATCCTTTCATTCACTGATGCCGCGGCTGCACATCCACTGTATCCGCACCCTTTTTAAATGCCCGGCAAACAGACCTCCCACAATGCATCATACACGTACAACACGCCCCCAAGTTTCATACATTGCTGACGCTGATCTGATGCACCCCAATCAAATAAACGCATTCCATTCAATGTCTTGGTTTAGTCCCATTGGTTCTACTGTTCCCCATTGAAAAATGTATCTTTGTTCTTTCTGTAACAGTATTCTAGAAATATTTCTTCCACGTTTTAATGATACCTGGTTGAGCACACAAAATCTTAAATCTTGAATTGTATGTCCCTTCTGGTACCAATGTTGTACTAGGGGTACATTTTCCCTCCTTGTACAAATGTTACTTAAATGTTCAGTTATCCTAACCTTGATCGATCTCTTGCTCTGACCGATGTAAAATAATCCACATGGGCATATAATTAAATATATTATCTGTGAAGTTTTACAATCAAATCTCCCAGGTATATAACATTTCCCCCAATTGATGGAATTTGGATAAATGACATCTCATATACATATGAACATATTACACAATGGCCACATTGTGTTGGCCAACTTGTTCTGATTTGTCCACTACATCTGCCATCATTGCAGAAGTTAACATATCCCATAGAGATCGATTCTTTTTAAATGCAAAAATCGGAAAATCCTGAAAAATATTTTCATCGCGTACGATTGACCAATGTTGACAAATGATTGATTTAATGCCATTTGCTAAATAGGAAAATGGTAATGTGCATACCGTCCTCGTAAGTGGAACCTTACATCCATTCATCAGCAAATTATCACTATTAGCATATAGAGCACGTTTATATGTTGTGATATGTATTTGTATTGTAGTATGAATGGGTGGTGCGAATGATATTGATATATATAATATGGTGCAATATGGGGCAGATTTTCAAAGGGATACGCGCGTAACCCCCGAAAAGCTGCCCCTGCCTGCCCCTACGCGCACGGTGCCTATCTTGCATAGGCTCGGTGGCGCACACAAGCCCCGGGATGTGCGTATGTCCTGGGGCCTGAGCCTCCAGGCACAGCAGCCATTTGCCGATGTGCCCGGGATCGCGGGCCGGCCGTTGGCAGGCGTAACTTCTTCAACAAAGGTAAGGGAGGGGTTCTAGGTAGGGCTGGGGTTAGGTAGGGGAAGGGAGGGGAAGGTGCGGGGGGGCGGAAGGAAAGTTCCCTCCGAGGCCACTCCGAGTTCGGAGCGGCCTTGGAAGGAACGGAGGCAGGCTGCGTGGCTTAGCGCGCACAAGTTGCACAATTGTGCACCCCCCTTGCTTGTGCCAACCCAGGATTTTATAACATGCGTATGTCCTGGGGCTTGCAAAAACGGGCGGGGCCATGGGTGGGGCTGTGGCCCGGGGTGTGGTGGTGGTACGGGGGCGTGGCCGAGTGCCCCGACACAGCGGCCTGTGTTGGGGCCTGCCGCGCCTGCAGACATCTGGCACACGCAAGTTACGCCTGCCTCTAACTCAACAAAATAAGGTGGGGGGGGGATTTAGGTAGGGCTGGGGGGTGGGTTAGATAGGGGAGTGGCCTTGGAGGGAACGGGGAAAGCCATCGGGCCTCGCCTAGGGCTCAGCGCGTGCAAGGTACACATATGTGCATCCCCTTGCGTGCGCTGACCTGGGATTTTATAACATGCGCGCGGTAGCGCGCACATGTTATAAAATCGGGTATACATTTGTGCGCGCCGGGTAGCGCGCACAAATGTACCCCTCGCTCGTAATTTTAAAAATCTGCCCCTATGTGTTAATGTTTTTAAAGAAAAATGTTGTTACAAACAAATTTTGATGATAATACACAGGTATATGATTTATGATTGTTATATAGTATTAATACCTGTAAAATCAACCTTGGTTTGTATGTTTACAGTAGACCTAATACCATATGAGTTTCAAGTGTCTTTTTTTTTTTACTTTATTGCAAGGTTTTCAGGTTGGCGCCATAGTAGTGCATGTAAATGTAATGTACATGTTGTAAATGATATTTTTTTAACCTCAGTGTTTTTAATGTCATTTTTCATGTTAAATCTACTATTAATGCATAATCTGTAATTGTGTGTGTGTGTGTGGGGGGGGGGGGTGCAATGCTGTGCAGTTCATCTAGGTCGCCTAATACAGGGCCCAGTAGGACACAGCTCTTGTCCTCCATCCCTGCCGGAGTCCAGCAAGAAATGGCAATTCTCGTTCTCTTCTGGGTCAGTGATAATTGATTCCATCTTCCACTGCTGGGCCCAAAAGTGACAGCAGAAGAAAAAAGCTTGGTGGCCCCATCGGAGACAGAGAATACAGTTAGTACAAAAATGATATAATTTCTGTTCAGAGAGAGCGCTCTTATCTTTTCCTTGTGTCATCCTTAATGATAAAAGTAATATTGAGGCATTTTGTCAGTTCAGTTGTAAATAATAGTGAGCAGTGTGTCACATACGTGAGCACTGTCCATCAGTTGTGTCATGACGGGAGAAAGGTTTTATGTAATTTGTGGGCTATGGTCCTCAATGAGAACTCCCAAGGGCTACCTGTAATTCCAAGGGTTTAAGATGCCCAAAATTCCTTATACTGTCCTTAAAACCTTCTTTTTCCAGGATTCCCTGTCAGGAAGAAATTTTTCTCCAGGGTCCTAAGCATTATTTAAAAGTCTTTAAGGATCACAGTAATAATCACACTGGATAATGGATGTGCTTCCAACATAACTTTACAGCTAATTGATTTTAGATGGAAATAAATAATTTACAAGTCCTTGCTTAAAACAATCCTTTACATTAGTTTTCTTCCAATAAATCTGTGACTCTCTAGTGATATTTACTTTTATCTTCAGTTCCAGACCTGCTGTATGCCTAGAACAATGCAAATGGTACCAATGCAAATGGTACCATTGGCATCTTTGATATTGAGCTCCTGATACAGTGACAGTGTTCCACAAAACATATCACATTGTTGTTTTGGAATATGGAAGAGGAGTATTCCTTTGTATATTTTATATGCATTCAAAAATACCCAATATATTGTTCAAATGTGCAACATAATTACGACCTATGATTATATACATGGATCTAGCAAACAAAAGGCCTTATGGGCTAAAGAGCCTTGTGCCTGCTGTCAGTTACACGAGGTCCTTATTTTCTAATGTTTAGTTCATGCTGCACTAGGATGAAGAATTATTTCTAGAGTGCTGATTTGTGGTTGATAGTCATATCCCAGTCATGGTTCTCTGTATGCTGTGTCTGTGACCACCACTACCAGCCAAGTTAGTCTCTTCCATGACTACCTCTAGATCTGAGACTTTATTTCCCATGCTAGGAGCATTAGTATAAACAGCTTTCTAAATGTTGCCCTTTTTTTTCCCATTTTTCTATAACTGGTCAATTTTAAAAGTCTTATGCGTGCTACAACCAGGAGATACACACGTGTCTCGGAACCCGTGTACACCGTGCAGAATTTAAAATCCAGGCCAGTACGTTCATAAAAACGTTTTTCACCAAAAGGGGCAGGGCGTGGTGGGTGTGGCCTGGCAGGCCGGAACTGCATCATGAAGTCTGCACATAAGCATTTATGTGTGGAAGCAAGCACGGGGGCCCCACCGCGTAACTTTACTTCTGCTATGGACGACGTGTAAGTCATGTGACAAAAAAAACTAGGCTAGTCAGTGGGGTTTTTAAAGGTCAGGGCTAATAAAGTAAAAAAAAAGGGAGGCCAGCTAGCTAGGGGGTTTAGGAAGTCCTGTCCTTTACTGGGATGAACTGGGAATGAACTGAGGAAACAAGTAATTGCGTCGGTGTGTGTATCTACTAAAATTCTCCCACTTACGCGCTTGAGTTGCTATATGCGCGCAGATGTGCACGTCAATATAAAATTATGCGCTCATACAGCCGATTTTATAACACACGTATATTATAAAATTGTCGTGTCCACGTGCGTGCACTGGCAAACGCACGCACATGTGCAGGTCTTAAATTCTATTTCTTAAAGCTAGATTTTAAAAGACGTGCCATTTTATAACAAGGCGCTGTCCCGGCCAGCCCCTGCCCCACCCCTTTTCAAAACCCCGGCACTTCCGCACGTACCGGGAGATATGCATGTGGCAAGACCATTTTGAAAATGCGTTCAGCCCAGCCACACGTGTTTCCTCCCCCCCATTTTGGTGCATGCCAGGTTTTGAAAATTTGCTCGTGTTTAAAGTTTTGCTTAACAGAGGAATTTGTCCACCCATCCTCAACAATCTCAGTTTATGGGACAGCTTTGTCAGTCTGTTTTGAAAAATACTATGTTCCTTCTTCATGGGGTAACATAAAATTTATCCAGATATACATGAGTTTTTGAAATCACATAATGAAATCACTATATTCTTCAGATATAGCTAAGGCTGAAGGAAGGAAGGAAGGATATATTTATCTATATACTATAGGGTAGATTTCCAAAGGGTTACGCGCGTAACTCCGAAAACCTGCCCCTGCGCGCACCGAGCCTATTTTGCATCGGCTCGGCAACGCGCACAAGCCCCGGGACGTGCATATGTCCCAGGGCTTTGAAAAAGGGACGGGAAGGGGGCGGGGCCGTGGGCATGGCGCCGATCTGGGGGCGGGACTAAGGCCTCTGGGATAGCGGCCTGGCCGGCGCCCGCAAGTTACGCCTGCCAGAGGCGTAACTCCTTGAAATAAGGTGGAGGGGGGGGACTTAGGTAGTGCTGGGCTCCGATTTCGGAGCAGCTTTGGAGGGAACAGGGAACGCCATCGGGGCTCCCCTAGGGCTCAGTGCGCGCAAGGTGCACAATTGTGCACCCCCTTGCGCGCGTCGACCCCGGATTTTATAACATGCGCGCATGTTATAAAATCGGGTGTACATTTGTGCATGCCGGGTAGCGCGCACAAATGTACCCCACCCGCGCTCATTTAAAAATCTGCCCCTATATATATAGATAGATATATAAAGAGAGAGAGAGAGAAAGATAGATATAGATATCACGAGAGGGAGTCAGAATAGAAATTAACACTGCAGAAGTTTTCAGAAAGTGTCAACTGGTGAGTAGATTAGCATTACTCAGCCAAACTTTAGTCACTGGATGTGTCTGGATTACTGCGAGATGTGAAAGTATTAAACACATCAGAGTTCTGAGAAGAAAGTATTGTATGTTATCATGAGTCACAAATCCAATGTCTTAGTTTAGTTTAGCTTTGAAGCTTAGAAGATGAACACATTTTAGTTCCCATATTTCTCTTTCCTGAGCTTTTAAAGTAAAAGAAAATAGATCTTATAACGTAATCACCTTTCTTCTTTTAGACTAAAGACATTACATAAGGCAATTTAGAAAATAAGTTTATTGCATTATACTGCAATCACATGTACAAATAATGCAAGAACATTCTCTTCATGTTTTACAAAGAACTGCAGTTCAAAACATATTTCGATATATTCAGATGCTAATAAAAAGAATAAATATTCATCATACCTGAGTTAACAGTGCAACTTTTAGTTTGACTGTATTGCTAATAAATAACTTTTACAGTATAAAGATAATGTAATACAATTCCATTCTCTTTTCCTAACGGATTAGAAAATGTACACAATCAATACTCAGAATGGAAATGCATCACTGACTCATACTAGTCAATAGCTTTTCAACAAAGAAGAATTTAGTATAATGTACACAAACCTTTTCTATCAGGAGAACTTACAGTAACTGCCTCATTTCATATACAAAGTATTAAAAAAAAAAAAGAAAATGTAAAAAATTTTGAATAATGAAGTTTAGTCTTCCAAATTTCATGGAAGAAAAAGTATGATCAGATTCTAAAGGAGTAAACATTTAGACTTCTATTCAGTAAGACTACACTGTCAGGGAGATTTTTGTCCCGTTTCCTGTTGAGGTCTTTTCTCTATTTTAATAAGTGATTTCTGAATAAAGAAACTTTTTAAGCAGTTCAAATTTGTCTGTGTTTTTGTTTGCATGATTTGATGTGTTTGCTAATTATACTTCAGTAAGTCTGTGTAGAGGCCTTGCACATTATCTATTGTACAAATTTGTGTCTTTTTAGAAATTATTAGGTATTGCCACAAGACTCTCTTATGAAATGAGTCATTTTTTTTTCTTCTGTGGATGCCAATGTAGAAATTGCTGTTTGCTACATGTAAATCAATGTTCGTATATCTGAAAAAATAAATATCTGACCTTTAAAATTAAAGCCCAGAAAAAAAAATAGATGATCCAGGTCAGCATTTCTTTGGACGAAAGTTCAACATTCACAAACACAGTCTTATATAGATTTAACATGACATGAATATTTTCATCAGAGATATCTTTTCGGCTTAATATTGAACTAAGTACGGTACCTGAAAGGTCAGTAGATAAAATTCAAACCACAGATTTTATATGTGAGTCTTGTGAATTCAACAAACGTACTTAACTTCACTTAACAGCAAATTTAAATAGAAAAGGTTCTGAATACAAAATATTGCATAAATAAGCACAAGTAATTGTCCTTTGGGCAGGCAGAATGTCTCTACTTATTGTTTAAATGCATATTAAGCAAAACACAGATACACATTTGCATGAACAACAGTTTGACTTTTTACATGTAAATAGTTTTTATTTCACTCAATTTACTGTAAAAGGTAATATTTATATAAAAATTGACCTAATACGTTTACCTAGCATATGGGCTTGATTGTTCACTATTTAAATAATATATTTTTGTCAAAGTAATTAGATAAAATAAAATAAATTGTATTTGACCGGAAAGCCAGATTAACACAAATGGCTTATTTTCAGGTGTGCCCTTGAGGCATAGACAGAGAAATTGAATCTTGAATTCATGGTCTAGGATTTCTCCTGACTCAGTCCAGTGTTCTGACCACTATATCACTCCTCCTCCATAAATGTGGCCTAAGAATGTACCTCCATGCCTTTACAGAAATCAATTCTTGTTGGCTGGCTGTGAATGATATAAAACAGATCTGAAAGGTTCTGTCTGCTTCAGCTTTTCTATGAAGACATATTGTGTATCATAACAGACATGTTTTGCGGCATACAGTAACTTATTATGAAGCACATTTGAAATTCATATCCAGTTACTTTGTCTTAAGGAATGTGGGCATGGAAGAAATGCATTTCTTCCACATTTTGACATAAAACTATCCTAATGCAGTTATCTGGTGATGCTGTACACAGTATAAGAGCAAAGGATATCATCAAATTTAGCTAGAAGACATCCCTAATCCTTTATAATTTATGCACCAGATATACATTTTGCTATCAAAAATAGGTGGAGCACATTTCTAAATAGACCACAGAGATCTTAATGTACAAATCTTTTTCTTGTAAGGTTTAAGGGTTAAGTTATTCATGCGCTCTCTAGAATATATTCAAGTTAGTTCCTATTCCATAAAACCATACAATTCCTCTTCAGAATAACCCAGTTCCTTTAGATACCTGAAGAAAAAAAATTAAAAAGTCAGTTAAGTAGAATATAAACTACCGTACATTTTTTCCTGGCAAAATACAAGTACAACTTTGGTCAGCATATGATCAGAAAAGTCATTAGAAGAATATTTACTACAATTCTTATGACAGCTGTAGTACAGATGGACATCCCCTATCTCTAGAATAAGTTTATGTGGCTGAAAAGAAGCCCAGAATGTCCACTAATATTCTTTGCTCTTGGGTTTTAAGCTATACTACTGGGCTGTATCACTGAAAAGTATTGGTCACTGGCTACATGAAGAGCCTGTAAAGCACAGGTTACTGATGGAGAAGGCAATGGTGCCAGGCAAGAACTGTACTCAACTTCTGGACACTGAAAATAACCAGAAAAGTATTTGTGTTTTGATCATCCCTTAATTTCTTCAGTGATGGATTTATGCTTTGCTATTTCTAGGTCTATGAATTTTTACTATTTTTTCCTCTCTGTTTTCTTCTTTGTGGGATAATCTTGATTTTCCTAAGCAGTTTACAAAAAAATAATTTTTCAGGGTGAAATGAAAAGGGGACTATATATGTCTGTCAATTATTTGCGAATAATCTTGTTCATTTCTATCCAAGTCATTAAATGTAAGTACCAGACGCTGAACACTTCTGCATTCAAATATCTTCAACTGAAGGGTCTACTTGTGAAGGAGCTTTATAAAATTGTATTGTTACAGCAAGTTAAAATCTTTTGAAAAACGTTTGAAAAATGTACCCAGGTAATAGCCTATAAAATTTATTGCATACTTGTAGATTCATAGGGACAGGCTTCTGCATATCTGAGGCTAATTGGCTAGATATATACAAGTGCCTCAGAAGAGAGAACTCTTTAAGTGCTACCAAACAAGAAAATGGATAGAATATTTTCTATCAATTGTATTACGCTCCTAATAGTTGAATTTTTAACCCTCATTTTATTTAAATTATTTGTTGGCTTAGTTGTGGTAAGAAGAGTACCTTACTGCATGTTTGGAGATCTCGTCCCGTGATTAGAACCTACTGGACTGAGATAATTTCCTGCATATATATATACACAACTGTAAAAATTTCCCGTCCCAGCTGAACCAACTAGAAGCACATGTGCTATGGAACCTACACATAGATTTAGCCTCATTTAACAAGGACAACAATTTTCAATCAGGTCATTCTACCCGGGTAAATGCCTTGTAAACTGCCCTCCCCTATAATTTTCAAAGAGAAAGCACCTATATACTTTCTCTTGGAAAGTTAGTGTAACAAAACCATGCCAAAAGCAGCTGTATGTTTTAGAAAGTTGCCCTCCCTGTGTGTGGGTAAACTTATGTGGATAATACCACTAACAAGTAACTTTACTCACATTGTAAAGATGCGTTCCCAGGGGAAGGGGTGGGGAATCAGTGTTTTTGTGCACATACTTGTGATGTAGCGTTCTCAGAAAAATTACCCGCACAACTTAGCAAGTGCAAATGTGTGTGGGTAGTTTCCCGGGGTAATTTTCAAAGTGAAAGTATGTGCATACTGTATGGTCATATAGACAGAAAGGATTTAATGGGGAAAGAATCCACAATTTTAGAAAAGGGAAGTCTTGGTTTTAGCAAAGAGATGTCTTGCCTTACCAATCTTTTTGATTTTTTTTGGAAGGTGTAAATAAACGTAGATAAAGGTGAGCTGGTTGATAAGGTGCATTTGGATTTTCAGGAGGCATTCGGCAAAGTCCCCCACAAGGGACTCCTCAGAAAAAGGTGGATTTTAAAAGACACGCCGATTGTACAACATGTGCGTGTCGACACATGCATGTTATAAAATCGGATATCCGTGCCCAATTTTATTTCGGCGCGCACATGTGCGTACGGATGGCAAATAGGGGGGGGGGGGGTTATTAAAAAGTGCACAACACAATCGAGGCATCTCCAGTTCCCTCCCAGTCCACTGAACTTCCCTAACACCCTGCTTTCTCTTCCTCCCTTTCCCCCTCTCCTCCCCGATCCCTAAACCCTACTTATCTTCCCTCATTTTTTTGTTAAATAACTTACCTGCTCCTTCAGAGCAATAGTAAGTTCCACGCACCGGCCAGCTGCCAGCGTGCACTTCCCTGGGACAGCGCAAAATGGTGCTGTCCCGGCTGGCCCCTGGACTGCTCCCCGCCCAGACCCTGCCCCCGGCCTGCCCCTTTTCTAAACCCCGGCTCTCCCGCACATAATCGGCAGATACACGCTTGGCCGGGCCGTTTATAAAATGCGCTCGGCCCAGCCACGCACATATCTGCCCAGATTTTTGTGCACTGGGGATTTAATATCCCCCTCCAAAAATTAAAAAGCCATGGAAAAGGAGGCAGTGTCCTATTGTCGATTGGAAAATGACAAGAAGCAGAGTAGAACAAAATGGTCAATCTTCCAAATTAAGAAGGATCATTAGTGGAATACTACAAGGATCTGTACTAGGATCTGGGCTGCTTAATGTTCATAAATGATATGGAAAAGGAAATGACAAGTGAGGTAATCAAATCTTTAATTAACATTACTACAGATTAAATTATTCAAAATTGTTTAAAAAAAAAAGCAAAAAAAAAAAAAGCAGCAGATTGCAAGGAAATAAAGAAGGACCTTGTAAGACTAGAAGGCATCTGAATGGCAATGAAATTTTATGTAGTAAAGTGCAAAGCAATGAGCATAGGGGAAAATAATCCCAACCACAGCTACACAATGCAGGGTTCTGTATTGTAAGTCACCACACAAGTAAAGAACCTAGGAATCCTTGTGGACAATACATTGAAATCCTCAGTTCAGTGTCTGGAGGCAGTCAAAAAAGCAAATAAAATGGTAGGAATTATCAAAAAATGAAACGGAAATTATTATATTGCCTCTGTATTGAGCTATGGCGCAACCGCATCTTGAGTATTATGTACCATTCTGGTTGCCTTACCTCAAAAGAGACACATCAGAATTAGAAAAGGTGCAGAGGAGGGCAAGAAAAATGATAAAGGGGATGGAATGGCTCTCTGTCCATGAGAGGCTACACAGGTTAGGGCTCTTCAGCTTGGAAAAGACAACTGAGAGCGACATGATAGTTTATAAAATCATGAATGGGGTGGAACGGGTAAATAAAGGATGGTTATTTACCCTTTCAAATACAAGTAAAACAAGGGGACACACCCCTTGTGTCCCCTTGTTTTACTTGTATTTGATATGATTTAAACAAATCATATAAAATACTGTTTCACTCAGTGCATAATCAAGCTATGAAATATGTTGTGAGGGGGATGTGGTCAATGCAACTAGCCCAGCGGGGTTTAAAAGAGATTTCGACAAGTTCATGGAGGAAAGAACCATAAAATATTATTAGCCAGGGAGACTAAAGAAAGCTATTGCTATCCCTGGGACTGGGTAACAAAACAAATCTGTTTGGGATCTGTTGGGACTGGCCACTGTCAGAGACAAGATGTTGGATTCAATGGATCATGGCCTAACCCAGCATGGCATTTTTTATGTTCTTAACAATAGAAATGAATGCATAGTTTTAAACTTTTGTCAAACTTTTCACCAGTTTCTTTGAACGTCACCTTATTCCTTGTTCAGTGAAAGTGGTTGGCCCACAAATGCAAACAAGCGTTCTCAATTTTTCATGGCTTCTTTTTAAAAACTCTGAAAGGACGTCTAATGAAATATTTCCCCGTTTCCCAGTCCATTCATCTGTTGGCTCTGAAAGAACAAACTGAACTTCAAACCTGGAAAAAAAAAGAGAGAATCATAAGATCTACTGCTAAATATTCAGATATTACAAATCTTTTAAACTCACTTTGCTCCAATGACTGCTGAAGATAATTTGACTTCCTGCCAAGCACAAACATAACTAACAGACCAGAAATAGCCAAATTCAGAAGACAAGTAAAAGAAGACAGCTAACAATTTGAAAATTATGTAAAAAGTGGTGGGATGAAAGTCTTGATTTCTCAATTGTACAAGCTCTTGAGATTCATGTTATTATTTGAGAGGAATATATCCATAAAAAAGTGGGGCGATATCAGAGTTGCAAGGGGAAAGTGAATCTGTGCCAGAGTTCATAGAAACACAGAATATAACAGCAGATGAGGACTGTAAGGTACAACTGGATATCTTGTCAAACAAATTTGATTGATTTTTTGGTTTGAGTGACTAGAGAGTTAGATCAAGGGTGAGTGCTAGATGTGGTTTATTTGGATTTCAGCAAAAACTGACACTGTCCTATATAGGAGACATGAATAAAATAAGCAGCCTGGGAGGGGATCACAAGATGGACTGGATTGGAAATTGATTGACAAATACATGACAAAGGGTAATGGTAAATGGAATTCACTCAGAGGAGAGGAAGCTGATTAGTGAAGTCACTCATGTATTGGTTCTGGGACAGATTCTATTTGATATCTTTGTGAGTGATATTGCAGAAAGGACAGAAGGAAATGTTTGCCTTTTTGCAGATGATACTAAGATCTACAACAGTGTGAGGACACCCCTGAAGAAGTAGACAGAATGAATAGTATGTGATGCGGAGTGAGAGACTGATGAACACAGACCAGAATAGAAATCTTGGGGTGATAGCATCCAATGTTGTGAAGGTAGCAAGACAGTGTGACAAGGGGGTATCTAGGGCCAGAAGAATGCTTAGCTGCACAGAGAGAGTCATAACCAGAATAAACAGGTAGTGGTGATAAAGCAGAGTTGCTTACCTGTAACAGGTGTTCTCCCAGGACAGCAGGATGTTAGTCCTCACATATGGGTGACATCATCAGATGGAGCCCTGTCATGGAATACTTTTGTCAAAGTTCCTAGAACTTTGACTGGCACACTAAGCATGCTCAGCATGAAACTAACCCTGTGGCCACACGGGATTCCCCTTCAGTCTCGTTTGTAGCAAAAAGTACAAGCGAAAAATAAAATAAGAAAACGGTATCGAACCCAACTCTGCGGAGTGACAGGTGGCTTCGTGAGGACCAACATCCTGCTGTCCTGGGAGAACACCTGTTACAGGTAAGCAACTCTGCTTTCTCCCAGGACAAGCAGGATGGTAGTCCTCACATATGGGTGAATAGCAAGCTACAGGCCGACTCATAATGAAGCTGGCCAAGCAGCACACAATATGTGCAACAGGCACAACAACTGGGGTGCTGTTGGCCATGATGAGGCAGCCTGAAATTCACAGCGGGTCGAGGAAGGACAAGTTAGGTCTCTACACTGGGAATAAGTTCCGTAGGACAGACTGGCCAAAGACGGAGTCTTGTCGTCCAGCCTTGTCAAGACAGTAGTGGGTTGCGAAGGTGTTGAGAGAGCTCCATGTCGCAGCCTTGTAGATGTCGGCAATCGGTACTGAATGGTAGTGTGTCTGATGCCCCGCACAACTGGGGCATCGACTGACATCGTGCGAGGGACCTAAGCACAAAACACAGACATTGTGCGGGTCCGTTATGGACATGGCCCTCAGACACTTGAGGCATTTTCTAAAGCCGGTTGCCATGTCGAAAAAAAGTGGCACACGCAGTCGGTGACCGTTGGGCACTAAGAGGTATGCCGCCAGGAACAGACTGCAAACAACGTAAAACACTTTCCGAGCATCGGAGGGAACGGAGCACAATGGGGGACCCCGGTAAGAGTGAATTTAAGAAGGTAGACTTTGAATATTTCCATGAGGAAAGCTGTGAGGAAACTTGCTGCGTGGAAAAAAAGAGACTGAAGGGGGACCCCGTGTGGCCACAGGGTTAGTGGTATGTTGGGTATGCTTAGTGTGCCAGTCAAAATTCCAGAAACTTTGACAAAAGTATTCCATGACAGGGCTCCATCTGAAGATGTCATCCATATGTGAGGACTACCATCCTGCTTGTCCTGGGAGAATGCCTTACCTGGAGTAGTGTGTTTAGTTCTAGAGGCTGTATCTCAAAAAAGATACAGGATAGACGTAGCCCAAAGAAGGTCAATCAAAATGCTGCAGGGTCTGCACCTAAAGTCACATGAGATGAGACTCGAAGACCTAAATATGTACACCCTACAGGGCAGGAGAGATGGGGGGGGGAGGATATATAACATAGACTTTTAAATACCTTAAAGGTATTAGAAATTCACAAGAAACAAACCTTTTTCCCAATGGAAAGGAAGCTGTAGAACTATGATATAAAGTTCCAGGGAAATAGACTCAGGAACATCATCAGGAAATATTTTTTCATAGAAATGCTCTTCAGAAGAAGGAGGTGAAGACAAAAATGATGACATAATTCAAAAGTTGTGGGAAACCTGCAGGGAACTGCAGTTACAACCCTAAAAAGAAGGTGAAGGGGTAACCTGCATGGAGTGGTAATTACAACCCAAATGGGAGAAGATAAACTGAAATAATTCAAAAGGGAGTGGGATAAACACAGAGGATCCCTCCTCATGACAAAAGGATGGAAATAAAGCATTGGAATAACCATGGTGACTTTACTGTACTGGGGAAACATGCATGCAATGGTAATTACAAACCTCAACACTTGGCTGGGCAGATTGGATGGGCCATTTTGATCTTTATTATTTTGATTTATTTACTCTTTTATTATCTAAAATGCACAATTTAATTCCTGTTGCACTGCCATAGGCCACATTTGATCTCTGTCTTCCCTCTAATTCCTTCACAATTAAGAATCTACTGTGCTTATTCCATGTCTTCTTGAATTTAGTTTCTGTTTGTGCCTTTACCATCTCTCTGTGGGAGGCTATTTCATGCATCTACCTTTTTCTCTGGGAAGAAAGTTTCTCATATTACTTTATCCTCTTGAAGACTCAAACCATGACCTCTTGTTTTAGAACTTCTTTTCTAGAAAAAGATTTGCTTCTTGTACATTATTTGTACCTTACTGCTATTTCGAGGTAATTTTCAAAGGATTTACGTGTGTAAAAGTAGCATATAGTGTAGCAATTTTCAAAAGCCCACTTGTGAGCTTAAAGTCCATTAATGCACATAAAATCTTTTCAAAATTCAGTGAAATTTCGAAGGAGTTACGCACCTAAAGGTAGCAATTTTCAAAAGCCATTTTGTGTGTGTAAATCCTTTAGAAAGTTATCTCTTTTGTCTTTAGCATATTCACTATCTCTTATCTTCCCTAGGGTATACATATTTAAGTCCTTAACTCACCTCGTGACATTTTTTTTAAATGGAGAATCTGTACCCTTTTGATATCCCTTCTGTGGGGCACCTTTATTCACTCTACATCCTTATGGAGATACAGCCTCTAGAATTGAACACAGTATTGCAGGTGAAAGTGGGATATAAGACACTCTGCAAATGTTAACTAACTCCAAGTCGAAAAAATGAGAAAGGGCCCTTCCAACCAATGCCAGCAGGAATTAAGTGAAGAAAGAGCTATAAGCCCCTACATTAAAATATTCTGGTCAGAGCTTCTGGCCTGGATACATGAGTTATTGGCAATACGATTCCTCCTGTGACCTCTATCCAGAACAGGCTATCAAGATCTCTATGGCCTAGATTCATCATTTTGCTATAAATTTCCCAAGAAGAGCACCCGCGACAGAAAAAGGGGCATGGTTAGGGTAATTTTCCAAATACCACATCGCGTAGCTAATTTCCGCATTGTGCGTTAGAAATCTGCCGCCCCCCCCCCCCAAAATGTTGTTAAAGGTAGATTTTAAAAGGGCTGTGCACTCATCCATAAACATGCATATCTTGCCACGTACAAAAATATGCCACGCGCATGTTTAAAGCTGTAAGCACATACATATGCACATCACTTTGCTACTGCTCCTTGTTAGAAGGGAGGGAGGGAGGAAGGGAGAGAGAGAGAGAGAGAGACTTTTTATAAGGCCCAGTCAGAGAGTATATTGACCATTGTAAGGGGGCATTTTTTTATTCAAGATGAGTTTTTGATAGGTGGGTTGGGGTTAAGGGAGTGTTGGTACAGACACGTTCAGAGTTATCCATTGTAAGCTTGACATCATTAAAGAATTTTAGACCTTATAAGTGATGAAAATTCTAACAAGAGAAGCTGATTTGTACACTGCAGTCTCTGCTAACTGCATTGTACAAATCAACTTCTTTTCATCATGTATAAGGTCTAAAATTCTTTAATGAGGTCAATTTTACAACTTAAGAACTTAAGAACATAAGAACATGAGAAATTGCCATGCAACTTGGTCTTAAAAAATGATTTCTCCTTCCAAGAATCTACAGCATTACTTTTAATGTGACATATTTGAACCAAGCTGACTTTTGGGTTGGCAGGAAGAAGACTTGCTACAAGGTTCTAATTCTATTTCAACTACTATAAGAAAAAAAGAAATCAAACCATAGGCAAGGCATGGCATGGCATACTTTATTCTATGAAGTAAACAAATTGAGGGAATTGTGGTGCAGCACCGGGTCAATACATTATTGTAGAGTCCAAACCACTAAAAACACATATTTGTGCATTGCTCGAATTAAGGGTTTATTATTCTACATGCAGGCTGTTTACTTATATACACTACTCAGGAACTTGTACATCTGGATAACATTTTACCAAGATTCTGTTAAGCAAAACAATATAAAAAGACATTGGACAAAGAGCCTTAACAAAATATATACATATTTTTTCTTGATATGAATAATTTGGTTGGGTGAGCTTATTTTAATTCTGAAAGAAGTTGATTAATTTATTTTGTCATGGGAATAGTTAAACTTTCATCTGAACCTTAATGGGGTGTATATGTTTATATAGAGAGAGAAAGAGAAAGAAGAGAAGAGAAAAGAGAAAAGAAAAAGAACACTGATGATGTTAGCTATTTAACATCATCAAAGGATTAGTCAAATGAAATTTATAAATGTAAGATAAATATCCAAATAATTTTTATTAGAAATTTAGACAAAATCAAAATAATACATAATTAAAAACCACATTAGAATAATAGTTAATAATTGAATATAAACTCCAAGTGTCCTATGTAATATAAAACTAGTCTTTTATTTGTTTTCATCAGAGTATATCATGGTACTGAAGTTAGGCACTATTTTCTTGATGGTCTGATCCTCAAATTACAAGAACTTCTTATCTTAAAACTTGAACAATACTCCTGAAATCACCAACCTTTCACCTCGATAACAAGGTTAACAATATATAATGATTCTTCCCTCTAAGTCTCCTTTCGACAAAAGGACTTTGATTCACCTTATTCAGACTTCTTCAAGAGGCTGATACATAGGAATATGCCAAGGACCATTCCACTGATGCTATAATATTGAAGCTCAAAGAGTTCACAGTGTCTCTTCAAAAACAAAGCTTATAAATATCATGATGTTTCATAGCATGCATAAACCTGAGCCTTCCTTCCTGCCGGTACTGCACAGCGGGGAAACTACACTGCGTGTTTGGATTTTCTCGAACAATTGAGATGGATATTATGAATAAGGTAACTTAATTGTAAGAGCTATGCGGAAAGTGGTTATACAACAAGATATCATATGAGTGTGTGAAATAGAAAGAGCAGTGACCAAGTGAAGTTTAGAGGGTTACAAAATGCTATAATCCCTGGTCGAATGGAGGGCTCACTCTTAGAAGATTTAGTTGTTTAGACAGAAAAGGAAAAGTGGTGTTTCCCCAGTTGAAGTGCTGTTTAAATAAGAATAATTCTGGTTAGAATGAAAGGAAAAAATAAAGAACCAAAGCACTTGTTTTGTCAATCAAATCGTATACAACCAAAAAAACAAGTATCCTGTAATGTGAACCGTATCTTCAATGTGCTGTCATCAAACAAAATTTCAAAAAATGTATTGTATTTTACTTTGAATTTGTAACCGCATCAGCAAGCCAGACAACGGCAGTGAATACACTTGCCGTCCGGACTACTCGTCATTTGCGGCAAGGTGGTAAATCAACTGTTTTTGTATCAGCTAGGTGTAACTGCAAATGCCTTCTAAGTCCCGTTTAGAAATAATATGCATCATATGCCCCGAAATGTCAAACAATGACACCCGACAACGGCCGTTGTTTCGCAATGAAAATCGCTTCCTCAGGAGTAATTTATGTAAACATTGTCACGGCAGATGCTATAGAAACAGAAACGGAAAGGTCTGTGATGCTGCACTCATGCAAAGCTAAGTATCCACTTTGATTTTATCAGCTTGTAAAATTCGTTTTTGTCCTTTTCTGTTTCTATAGCATCTGTCGTGACAATGTTTACATAAATTACTCCTGAGGAAGCGATTTTCATCGCGAAACACCGGCCGTTGTCGGGTGTCATTGTTTGACATTTCGGGGCATATGATGCATATTATTTCTAAACGGGACTTAGAAGGCATTTGCAGTTACACCTAGCTGATACAAAAACAGTTGATTTACCACCTTGCCGCAAATGACGAGTAGTCCGGACGGCAAGTGTATTCACTGCCGTTGTCTGGCTTGCTGATGCGGTTACAAATTCAAAGTAAAATACAATACATTTTTTGAAATTTTGTTTGATGACAGCACATTGAAGATACGGTTCACATTACAGGATACTTGTTTTTTTGGTTGTATACGATTTGATTGACAAAACAAGTGCTTTGGTTCTTTATTTTTTGGCTTGTTACACACTGGAACCTATGGCAGGGACGGATGCCCTTAAAACACTCAGTTTCTCCGAAGCTGAAATTCAGACATTATTATCAAAACCTTCCATTTTCTCAACAACAGCAGGTCCAGTAGATTCAGACCTCTGGACCACCTACAATAAATTAAATCATCGATTGATAAGAACCATATTACATGCAGAAACTCTGTTAGAGTACTGCCGTCAACAGAGGATACCACGGGGCCTACGGATTTTGAAGTCTCCACATTTATATAATGAGGATCCAGATTTTTTGATAAGTTGGAACGCGATTTTGAACAAATGTAGTTTAGACCTGATGGTATTAATTATCAAGACAGCACAAGTCAAAGAATCTGAAGTTCAATCTGAGATTGATAGCATTCAGGAACAGCTGGCCAGTTCCACTACTTTGGAAAATTACACTGAAAAACTTAAGAACACCAATGATCAATTGGATAAGTTTAAGGCTGATCTCAAAAAACTTAAATTGGAAAAACTACAAAGAGACGAAAGAGATTACACTACAGGATACGTTTATCCTTGGATGGACGAAAAAGCAAAGAAAAGACCCAACAGAGTCACGTTTGACTCAAGTAGTGACAGCTCTTCAGGGGAGGAAGTGACCTCTAGTGCCAACGCAACACCAACAGCAGCTGGAAACACTTTTTTAGGACGAGGTCGAGGATCCCGTCGACGTCCACGGGCGCGAGGAAGCCGATGGGCCGACGAATCCTACCAGAACAGACAAACCCGGTCTCAGACACATCAGATTCACTAATTTTGAACCTATCCACGCTTCAATTGACAACACAGCAGACTTCGCTTCTTGAAAAAGGACTATCCTTCATTCCCACACCGAAAGCTGATTTATTACAACTGGAAATCGCTTTATTTAAATTTACACGTAAATTATACATAAAACACTATTTTGTGGAAACACCATCTGGATGTGATACATCTATTTTGCGAAACAAGTCTAAGTGGTTCCCACCTGGTCCTGTTGACCCCATCATATACACTTTTTATCAAACTACACTACGTGATCTACGTGCTGCCTTCACCATAGATCGGTCTTACACAAATTTGACACGACTGGATATTCAGGCCATGAAAGATCTACAAAATAACCACCAATTAATCATCAAACCTGCTGACAAAGGCGGTAAAATTGTGATTATGGACCGCAATCAATATCAAGCAGAGGCTCTCAGACAACTTCACAACACACAATTTTACACACCTTTACAAGAAGATCCCACAGCCCTAATTTTACAATCCATTGAACAGCTGGTACAAAGAGGATCGGATCAAGGTTTTTTGACCACACAGGAGACCAATTTTTTGGTGAATAAATTTTCTGTCATTCCAGTCTTTTATCACTTACCCAAGATACATAAAAATTCTCAACAACCACCTGGAAGGCCAATTGTCTCCAGTAAAGGTTCGTTACTTGAACCATTGTCTCGATTTATTGATTTTTTCTTGGCACCATTTGTAGAGATACAAGACTCATACATCAGAGATTCTCAGCAAGTGATTCAATTTTTGGATTCATTCAATGAAGACACATCAAATTTATTACTAGTGACCCTGGACGTTGAAGCATTATATACCAGCATCCCCCAGGATGAAATGATATTGATAGCCACAAAATTCTTTGAGGACAGACCTCGGCCGCATAGGATTCCCAGCAGTTTTTTGATAGCTTTATTGGAGATTGCCTTGACACAGAATTTTTTCGCATTTGAAGGGGCATTTTACCAACAGACCTGTGGCACAGCCATGGGTGCCACTATGGCACTTGATCTGGCCAATCTTTATATGGCAGTTTTTGAAACCAGCTGGATTTACAATAATAATCCTTTTCATCAATATATAAAAACCTGGAAACGATACATTGATGATATATTGATTTTTTGGCAAGGTACAGAGTCTCTGTTCCAAGAATTTTTGCTTTGGCTGAATGGGCGGAATAGTCATCTTCATTTTACTTCTGACATTAGCCCCACAGTGATACATTTTTTGGACATAACAATTGTTAAGAGACCTTCAGGTTTTGAAACTTCTATTTATAGAAAACCAGTTTCTTCTAACACTTTTCTACACTTTACTAGCGCACATCCACGTGCTCTCAAAGAAAATTTGCCAGTAAGTCAATTCTTTAGGTTAAGAAGATTATGTACTTCGATGGAGGATTTTCGTCATCAGGCTACATCACTCACAGATCGATTTCTTAAAAGAGGATACCCTACACGCTGTGTCAAGCGAGCCTTGACTCGGGCTAGATTTACCAATAGAGATTGGTTATTTCTACCACGAAGGTTGGACCCTCCTGACACACTCACTTGCGTGTTGCCATACTCTTCGATGACTTCAACCATGAAACAGATCATGTTTAATAATTGGCACATATTACAAACACATTTTGAGTTCACTGAGGTTCCTAGATTTGTTTTTACTAGGAGTTCCAATATTAAAGATCTACTAGTTCACTCCGATTCTACAATACCTCAGCCCAAAATTTCTACTGGAGCTCACACATCCTGTGGGAAATGTACAGTCTGTTCCATTATGATTAAGACATCTGCCATACATTTCACTCGTGTGAATTTTACTTTTGTGCTGAAAACTTCACAGACTGCCGTTCCACAGGGGTTATCTACGTGATACAGTGCCCCTGCAATTTGTTATACATAGGCAAGACCAAACGAGCACTCAAGACCAGGCTCATTGAGCACCGGTCATGCATTTCAACAGGCCGGTTATCTGCTCCATTAACCCCTCACTGTATGGCTTTTCAACATACTTTTGAACATCTGAAGGTTTGTGTTTTGGAACAATTATCTCCTAATTGGAGAGGAGGTAATTTTGACAGCCGCCTCTTACGTGCAGAACAGCGATGGATTCACCGTCTGCAAACAGTAGAGCCTGATGGGCTCAACTCCGCATTAGAATTACAAGTCTTTCTGTGAATGACTATTAACTCTCTTTTTTGACAGCCTTGAATATCCAGCATAGCGATTTGCAGAGCCGTCAGGCTCATTATGTGATTAACATCGATTTCATTTACAAATTAGTTTTCATTAAGACCGCTTGTTTGACGGCAGCACCGTGATGACGTCATCACGTGCAGGAAAGCGCGGGCTTTTTTAAAGATCTAAGGCGTCCAGGGTTCTTCTGTCCCGAGTTGCTGAATAAACTTCAGAGACATTCGTGTCCATCGGAAAGGTCTGGGATGCTGCACTCATGCAAAGCTAAGTATCCACTTTGGGGCGGATTTTAAAAGGCGCGCGAATAGCCTACTTTTGTTTGCGCTCCAGGCGCAAACAAAAGTACGCTGGATTTTAGTAGATACGCGCGGAGCCGCACGTATCGGCTAAAAACCTGGATCGGCGCGCGCAAGGCTATGGATTTTGTATAGCCGGCGCGCGCCGAGCCGCGCAGCCTACCCCCGTTCCCTCCAAGGCCGCTCCGAAATCGGAGCGGCCTCGGAGGGAACTTTCCTTTGCCCTCCCCTCACCTTCCCCTCCCTTCCCCTACCTAACCCACCCACCCGGCCCTGTCTAAACCCCCCCCTTACCTTTGTCGGGGGATTTACGCCTCCCGGAGGGAGACGTAAATCCCCGCGCGCGGGCCTCCTGCGCACCTGGCCGCAACCTGGGGGCGGGTACGGAGGGCGCGGCCACGCCCCCAGACCACCCCGGGCCGTAGCCACGCCCCCATACCCGCCCCCAAAACGCTGCCGACACGCCCCCGAAACGCCGCGACGACCGGGCCCGCCCCCGACACGCCCCCCTCGGAGAACCCCGGGACTTTCGCGAGTCCCGGGGCTCTGCGCGCGCCGGGAGGCCTATGTAAAATAGGCTTCCCGGCGTGCAGGGCCCTGCTCGCGTAAATCCGCCCGGTTTTGGGCGGATTTACGCGAGCAGGGCTCTGAAAATCCGCCCCTTTGATTTTATCAGCTTGTAAAATTCGTTTTTGTCCTTTTCTGTTTCTATAGCATCTGCCGTGACAATGTTTACATAAATTACTCCTGAGGAAGCGATTTTCATCGCGAAACACCGGCCGTTGTCGGGTGTCATTGTTTGACATTTCGGGGCATATGATGCATATTATTTCTAAACGGGACTTAGAAGGCATTTGCAGTTACACCTAGCTGATACAAAAACAGTTGATTTACCACCTTGCTGCAAATGACGAGTAGTCCGGACGGCAAGTGTATTCACTGCCGTTGTCTGGCTTGCTGATGCGGTTACAAATTCAAAGTAAAATACAATATATTTTTTGAAATTTTGTTTGATGACAGCACATTGAAGATACGGTTCACATTACAGGATACTTGTTTTTTTAGAATGAAAGGAAGCCATATAGGCGCCATATAGGCAAAACAACTGGGCCCATTCCCGGGACGACGGAAGGATACATATAATTTTGTATAGTCATTTCTGTTGCGCTGGAGGTGGACCCTTGGCCTGGTGCAGGATTGGTACGGCCCTCTGGTCAGACCCAGAGAGCACCTGCCACCAGGAGGCAGAGCACACAAGGAGACAGAGGCTAACTGGAGCTTTGCCAATAACAGTCTGGGGTTTCTACAGGTTGAGCCCTTGGGTACCCAGACTGCATGGACTTAGGTAGGCCTCGGATGGTATCCCGGAGAGGTAGCGGAGGGGTGTGCCCACCACGAGCAAGGGTGCGCGGCTGATGTGGAGTTGATGGACCAGACCCGAACTGGAAGCTCCGGAGACCTCAGGGAGGTAACAGTTCAGAAAGGTTCTCTGGGCGAGGCAGGTAGGCAGCTCCTGCGGGTTCAGTCCGGTGAAGGCCGAGAGTGGATTCCAAGCAGGTTGGTCTGGTAGCCTCAGTAGGCCAGAAGAGGGTGCCTGAGTGAAGCACAAGGGTCAGAGCCAGGGTATCAGTCCAGAAGTGGTCAGCCAAAGCAGGGGTCAATACCAAGGTCAGTCCAAGCGTAGTCAAGGCAAGCGAGGGTCAGTTCCAGGCGGCAGATGAAAGGAATGGTCAGACAGGCAGTGGTCAGTTCCGGGCAGCAGACAAGAGAATGGTCAGGCAGGCAGAGGTCAGTCCGAGGAGGATACAGGAACACACAGAGAATCAGGAACAAAGAGATGCTGGAACACGGAGTTAGGCAAACTAGAACACCACGGTGTCAACCCGATTGCTAAGGCGAGGTCCTGGGAGACAGGGCCTTGTTTATATACTGGAGTTAGGTGACATCATCGGGCTGCGCCACGGCACTGGTTCCCGCCCTTGGCCCTTTAAATGGCCGGGCAGTCCGCACACCGGAGAGGGAGCTGCGCCCCGGCGTGGAGCTAGGCCTGAAGTGGAGGGCCTAGGGGACGCTGCCGCAGGACGCCACGGACGGGTGATGCTGGCAGCGGGAGAGGACAACCAGGGACCCGCTAGCACAGGAGCAAGGTGAACAGGCCCGGGCGCAGGCCTAGCACGGACGGGACGCGCAACAAATTCCATATGATTTGACAATTAAAAATAAATAAATAAATAACATTGTGAAATTCCTTATATCCTTTCAGGTAATGGCTTTAATATAGATAATAGGGTGTGTATGTGAGCGAATGCATGAGAATAGGGTATTGATGTGTTTAAAAAATAAAAGATGTAATGATGTTATGATTTGTGGTATTTAAAAAATAAACTATATGTACTGTTGGGTATACTATGATTTGAATAATTATGTAATTTTGATTTGATGAGTGATTCCTTTTTTGTTAATATATATAGAAACATAGAAATGACGGCAGAAGAAGACCAAACGGCCCATCCAGTCTGCCCAGCAAGCTTCACATTTTTTTTTCTCATACTTATCTGTTTCTCTTAGCTCTTTGGTTCTATTTCCCTTCCACCCCCACCATTAATGTAGAGAGCAGTGATGGAGCTGCATCCAAGTGAAATATCAAGCTTGATTAGTTACGGGTAGTAGGGGAAGTAACCGCCGCAATAAGCAAGCTACACCCATGCTTATTTGTTTTACCCAGACTGTGTTATTCAGCCCTTATTGGTTGTTTTTCTTCTCCCCTGCCGTTGAAGCAGGGAGCTATGCTGGATATGCGTGTAGTATCAGTTTTTCTTCTCCCCTGCCGTTGAAGCAGAGAGCTATGCTGGATATGCGTGAAGTATCAGTTTTTCTTCTCCCCTGCCGTTGAAGCAAGGAATTGTATTATACCTTCTGTTGCATATATACCATGATGTTAAATAGCTACTATCAATCACACAAAAATACCCACGCACACACAGTGTACTCCAATACACCACAAATGTGAACAACAAATCAAAAAGTAAAGCTTAAGCAAAAGTGTTGCAGGATTTATTAAAAGTAAATTAGACCCCTATGGTAAACGAGAAGATATTTAATATGCTTTACTCGTGAATAGAGGGTCTTACATTAGTTATTTGGCGATAGAGTGCTTTCTGTAAAAGAAGTGACCAATACATTTACTTTTTGGTTTGTTGTTCAAATAGCTACTATCATCAGTGTTCTATTTCTATTTTCTCTTCTACACTGGAGTACTGAACACTTTAGTGCATTTTTACTGTCCTTTTGTATACTAGTGTGTATGTATGTGTGTGTGTGTATATATATATATATATATATTTTGATGGTCCCAAAAAACAATCCAAGATTGCTATGCAGCAGTAAAAACGAAGAAGAGGATCAGTGTATAAAAGGACTTTTATTAGATCTTGCCCGACTCTAGCCGAGTTTCGCTCACCATGGAGCTGCCTCAGGGGCTATTAAAAACAAGTATAAATACAAATATAAATACCAATAACATATAAATAAAAACACACATACATAAATATATGTACACTTACATAAATATATGTAAAAACAAATTGGATGTACATATATAAAAAATATGTAATCATATGAAATCATGTGTATACAAAGACATGAAACATAAAAAGATAAAATTATAAAACATTAAAACTGACCATAAATGAAATAAAAATACCAAATCGTATATACGTGTGTGCGCAAGAGTATCATAATGGCAGATGCAAAAAAAGGACATGAATCATGTGATGGGAGGAGGGGATCTACAATTGGAACAGAAAAACAATGGAATCGAATACCTGTCTGAAAGAACTCTTGATAGGATAACTCCAGTAGGTGAACAACAAGGTATATGTATGGTTATTCTAAAAGAAACAACTTGGTGTTAGGATAAGGAACAGTATAAAATGAAAAGGGAAATCAAAAAATGAAAAAATGTGGATAATTAAATGTATCCTAGTGTGATTCATTATATTAGTTCTTCAAAATGTTAATTAAATTCTCTGAAAACAATAGTAGGGTGTATATTAGCTTAAAAATGGTATCGCTCATACCCCAGCTGGAAATAACGCTGTATGTGGCAGATTTCTTCAAGTGCACCTCTTAAATTATAAGTGCATATTCAAAATATACTTATTTAAATACCTTTTCAAACAAGTCTGCTATCAATCCCACCGATACACATATCTTAAAATAGAAGTTAGTACAACAATTTAATTTGAATTTGAGGAGAATATTAAATCTATGAATTTAAGACAAAAAACAATGGGGCAGATTTTTAAAAAGTACGTGCGCGCGTACTTTGTTCGTGCAACTGGCACAAACAAAAGTGCGCCGAGCCGCGCAGCCTGCCCCCGTTCCCTCCGAGGCCGCTCCGAAATCAGAGCGGCCTCGGAGGGAACTTTCCTTCCGCCTCCCCTCACACCTTCCCCTACCTAACCCCCCCCCCCCCCTTTATTCCAAAAGTTACGCCTGCCCGAGGCAGGCGTAACTTGCGCACACCGGGCCGGCTACTGGTGCACCATGTTCCGGTCCGGGGGCTGGTCCGGAGGCCGTGGCCACGCCCCCGGACCGTAACCACGCCCCGGGGCCCCGCCCCAGAACGCCCCCGATGACACATCGCTGCGACACGCCCCCAACACGCCCCCCAGGAAAGCCCCGGGACTTATGCGCATCCTGGGGCTTTGCGCGCGCTGGCAGCCTATGCAACACAGGCTCAGCGCGTGCAGGGGGAGCTTGGGGCAGGTTTTCGGGGGTTACGTGCGTATCTTACGCGCGTACCCCTTTGAAAATCTGCCCCAATGTGTGGAAAAGTGTACGTAACAAAGAAGATGGTGATAATACCAAGTGTGTCAAATCTAATCAAAAAATGGTCTATGTATTTAAGTGCAATGTGTATTCATAAAAGTGCATTAAACCTGTACAATAAGTTCAATAATTTCATCGAAATTTAAATAAATATGAACTGTGTATAGGATTGAACAAATCATAGGGGCAGATTTTCAAAGGGTTATGCGCATAAAATACGCGCGTAACCCCCGAAAAGCTGCCCCAAGCTGACCCTGCGGGCGCCGAGCCTATCTTGCATACGCTCGGCGGCGCACGCAAGCCCCGGGACACGCGTATGTCCCGGGGCTTTGAAAAAAAGGGGCGTTCCAGGGCGGGGCCATGGGCGGGACCGAGGCCTCCGGAATAGCCACCCGTGCCGGGGGATGGCGCGCCGGCAGCCAGCCAGCGCACGCAAGTTACGCCTGCCAGGAGGCACGCGTAACTTTCCCGATAAAGATAAGCAGGGGGTTTTAGATAGGGCTGCGGGCGGGGCGAAGGAAAGTTCCCCTCCGAGGCCGCTCCGATTTCGGAGCGGCCTTGGAGGAAGGCAGCACGGCTCGGCGCGCACAAGTTGCACAAATGTGCACCCTCTTGCGCGTGCCGACCCTGGATTTTATAACATGTGAGCTGCGGCGCGTGCATGTTATAAAATCGGGCGTAGATTTGTTCGCGCCAGGTTGGGCAAACAAATCTACGCCCGCGCGCAGGTTTAAAGATCTGCCCCATAACGCGCTAAGGTATTCTAAAGAAGGTTTCACTATTCATGGCTAAAAATACCTTTAACAACTATTCAGTGTCATATGTTGGATCGTTTCTCACATCGCAAACTTGGTATTGAAAAATTGTGCTTAATACTAGAAGTCAAGCTGTAAAAAAAATGGGAACACACTAAAATAAGCTGAGAGACCACTACCCGACAAAGCGAATCTACTTTACTGAGCGTGCTTAACTACTTCATTTGAATTTAAATCAATAACGTGAATCAGTACAGGTAAGTAACAGTATGTGAATGAAGAAAGTGATTATCGTGGAAATACATAGGGGCAGATTTTAAAAGCCCTACGCGCGCCGAGCCTATTTTGCACAGGCCCGGCGACGTGCGCAAACTTCAGGACGCACGTATGTCCCGGGACTTGAAAAAAGGGGCGGGGAGGGGGTGTGGCCAGAGGCCTCCGTAGGCCTCTATGCCAGGGGATCGCGCGCTGGCACTTGGCCAGTGTGTGCAACCTACACCTGCCCGGAGGCAGGTGCAACTTGCCAAACAAAGGTTAGGTGGGGGGTTTAGGTAGGGCTGGGGGGCGGAGGGAATAGAGAAAACCATTCGGGGCTCCCCTAGGGCTTGGCGCGTGCAAGGTGCAAAGTGTGCACCCCCTTGCATGCGCCGACCCTGGATTTTATAACATGCGCGTGCATCTTATAAAATCGGGCGTAGATTTGTGCGTGCCGGGTTGTGCCCCTTTTTTCAAGTCCCGGGACATACGCGCGTCCTGGGCCTTGCGCACGTCGCCGGGCCTATGCAAAATACGCTCCACGCACGTAGGGCTTTTAAAATCTGCCCCTATGTATTTCCACGATAATCACTTTCTTCATTCACATACTGTTACTTACCTGTACTGATTCATGTTATTGATTTAAATTCAAATGAAGTAGTTAAGCACACTCAGTAAAGTAGAATCACTTTGTCGGGTAGCAGGGGCAGCTTGGGGCAGCTTTTCGAGGGTTACGCGGGTAACCCTTTGAAAATCTGCCCCTATGATTTGTAGGTACTAAAATCTGGCCCATAATCTATTGGAGAATTCTATATATTAAAAATACCCAATGAACCAATTTGTATGTGTATTATTTATATATGAATAAGCTCTATATTGAGTCTAGTGTCTCAAAATCAAGCTTTAGTCCCAATCCGATTCTATTACTTTAAATATAACCAAGGACACAGAAAGATGATCAAAAATGTATCTCGTTAAGGTGTTTAAACAAAGACAGTGATTGGTTGAATTGCTTGAAAAAAATACATATCTTATATTATTCTTATCTAGAAGTTACCTTTAACCAATATTCAGTAATATATGTCGATTCAATGTTGCAAGAGTTGTGCTTAATAGCCAAGCTGTAAAGAAGGAAAAGGACTCTTTGCCACTGTTTACTAAGAGAACGTCCCTCAGCAAAGTGAATGTTTATTTAGTGATCATGCTTAACTATAGCGCATAATGTTTTTCATACTTTTGAACAGTATTCTATATTGCAAGAATAATTTAAAGCCGCAGTGCTTAATATCAAAATAAAAACAGGAAACACCGCCCGACAAAATAAATCTATGTTTATAAATCTATTTTTATAACGGTAACTATTCCAAAGGCTTGTAAGCCCATTGGTGTTTATATAAAATCTCATGGTATTTGGGTAAAAAAGGGTCTAAGCGTAAATGCCTTGGAATATTATACAGTGTTATGTGTTGGACCGAAAAAGTGTGCTTAGTACTGGAAGTCTAACTGTAAAGAAGGAAAACCACTAAAGTATGCTGAGAGAGCGCTACCCAACAAAGTGAACTTATTATACTGGGCATGCTTAACTTAATGTCGGCAGTCTGGCTGTGAATAAGGAAAACTACTCTCTACAGAAAATTAATAAAAAATCGCCACCCAACAGAGTGAGTCTATTTTTAAACGTAGTTACCTGCAGCGCATGGTGGAATATAACGGTAACTGTTCTGAAGGCTTATAAACCCAGGAGAATTTATATGAAGTCTTGCGGTAATTGAGTCAAAAGCCCACCAAAAAAAAACAAACTAGTCTGAGCTGGTAAGAAGGACATTAAAGCATTGCTTTTATACTAAAACTATCAGTGAGTATTTCACAATAATGAATATGTGAATAATGATGAAAAAAATAAAAAAAATATATAAAAAAATGTTTACTCAATGACATGAATCAGTAACAGTATGTGAATGAGGAAAAAATGGTTGTGGAAATACATAGGGGCAGATTTTCAAAGACTTACGCACGTAGTGGGGTTACACGTGCCGGGCCTATTTTCAAAAGGCCCGGGATGTGTGTAAGTCCCGGGGCTTGAAAAAATGGGTGGTCTGGGGGCAGGGTGGGGAGGTCTGGGGGTGTGGCCAGAGGCAGGCATAACTTCAGCAACAAAGGTAAGGGGGGGTTTCAGGCTGGGGGCGGGACGAAAAAAAGTTCCCTCCGAGGCCGCTATGATTTCTCCCCTAGGGCTCGGCGTGCGCAAGGTGCACTAGTGTGCACCCTCTTGCGCGCACCAACCCCTGATTTGTTAATATGCGTGCAGCTATGCGTGTATGTTATAAAATCAGGTGTACATTTGTGTGCATGGGGTAACACGCACAAATGTACCCAGCACACGTATGTTTAAAAATCTGGCCCATAGTGTATTGCAGAATTATATATATTAAAAATACCCAGTGAACTGATTTGTATGTGTATTGTTCATATAACTAACAATCAGTGAAGAGTCACAGACGAATGAGCGGCTTAGAGGGACAAATGGACGGAGAAAGTAATCCACAAATTTAGACAGAGGCTCGAGTACAGAGCCAATGCCAGAAACAATGGGTTGACCCAGTGGGTTTTGAAGAGATTTGTGAATTTTGGGTAGAATGAAAAAAGTGGGGCTGACTGAAAACTCAACTGTCAAAAAACTTGCCTCCTTAGTGGTAATAAACTTAGATTCAAGAGCATTTGACACTACCTCCTTGATAACAGTGGGATCAAATTGTAATGGTAGGTAAAAGACTCTTCACATTTAATTATGATATTAGAGGATCTTTCAGCTCCCAATGTACCGTTCTTCTTTGTGACACTTGATATCATATCATTCTATTCTAACATACCCCAAGAAGAAGCCCTTCTCCTCATTGAGGATATTCTTAAGTTACGTGCACCTCCTGTTCGTGTTCCTACAGAGTTCCTTACATCATTAACTAGACTTGCATTGACTAAGAATTTTTTCCTGTTTGAATCGGTTTTTTACCAGCAGATAAAGGGCACCGCTATGGGTGAATCAATGGCCCCTAGTCTGGCTTCTCTTTACGTGTCTGAATTTGAAGAAAAATGTATTTACCCTTCTGAATGGTGGTCATTTATCTTTTTGTGGTTGCGCTACATTGAAGATATTCTTCTAATTTGGACAGGCACAGATGTTCAATTTTTTGTATTCTTGGATTGGCTCAATAACTGTAATGGTCATTTACAGTTTAATTATAATATTCACTTGTCTCAGATTTCATATCTTGATATTTCAATTTCTTCTGAATTGGACAATTACACCACAACCATTTTTAGAAAGCCCATGGATCACAATACATTATTATCTTTTGACAGTCACCACACTCAATCTTTAAAAACCAATATTCCTTTTCGTCAAATCCTCAGACTTCACCGGCTATGCTCTTCCGAGACTGAATTCATTACACACGCTAAGCAGATGCTAGCTAGGTTTCAACAAAGAGGGTACCCTTATTCTATTTTAAAAAAAGCTTTTAAGCATGCCTTATACGCTAATAGGGATCTTCTCTTTTTACCCCAGTCCTGTTCATTTACAGGAAATATTAATTGCATTTTACCCTTTTCTGTACAGAATAAGGCTCTCACATCTATTATTCACCGATATTGGCCACTCCTTTCGGTTCCTAAGATTTCTGACAGTCCTATCTGGTTTACATTCCACCGAGGAAAAAATGTAAGAGATTTGTTGGTTCATTCTGAACTGCCTCTGGCAATTTACGAGTATCAAACATTGGGCCTCATTTTCCAATGCTAGCGCATGCTTGCGCTAGCAGCGCAGTCTTGCATTATCAGCGCAAGCGTGCGCTAGCGATATGGGGGCGGAGTCGGCCCTGGAAGAGGAGGAGTCGGGCGTCACTGGGGCCGACTCTGCAAAGAAGGCGCGGATGGCGAAAAGGTAAGGAGCCTTTTCGCGTCCTATTTTGCGCCCAATAGTGCCACCTTTCACAGTGGCGCTATTGGGTGCGAAACCGGCAGCGATCGCACCGTGGCGGTGCGATCGCTGCCGGCTAGCGCAGGGCCGCCCCCTCCCATTTCAACCCCCCATCCCCCCTATTAGTGCGATTTTCTTATCGCAGGCCTGCGATACTTTAGAAAATGAGACCCATTGGGGGACATGTTCCCTGTGGTACCTGTTCCGTCTGTTCATTATCACTTTCCTTATCTTCATTTCAACACCCCACTCTCAACAGAATGTTTCCCTTGTGTTTCAAATCTAATTGTACTACATCTGGTGTTATTTATGTCATAATATGCCCATGCCAAATGCTTTATGTTGGTAAAACCACACGGATGATCAAAAACAAGGATCATCGAACACTGATCTTGCCTGACCAATCAACGTGAAAATGCCCCTCTGGTCGCCCATTGGGTAGAGCAAGTCCATCAGATTTCAGATCTAAGGTTTTTTTTTTTTTGTTTTGTTTTTTTTTTATTTATCAATTTACACAAATTTACAAAGAATAAACTTTGTGTGAAATACATTTCATGAGATATAAGAGAAAAAAAAATTCAAGAAAAATGATATATAAGTATACATAATTCCAGAGTACATTTGAACATGGCCCTGGATCATTATCATATCTCAGAAATTTACAGCAGAAACATTAAGGGGGGCGTATTTTCTATAACATTGAGAAGAAATAATTAAATCAATTAAAGACAAATATTAGACGATTCACTGCACTTCAATTTACTGTTGATCTTCATTTATGGAAGGTTGTTTTCTGCTAAGAAGGAACTCCTTCAAATGATCAGGGTTGAAAAATATGAAGGTATTATTGGAAAATTTCAACACACATCTGCATGGGTAGCGAAGTTGGAAATTTGCTCCCAAAGCCTGCGCCTCAGGTCTCATAGATAGGAACACTTTACGACGTAGTTGTGTCGGTCTAGATAAATCAAGATATATTCGGACAACTTGACCCTGATATAGCGCTTTGATATTCTTAAAATAAGCTTTCATTATTAGACTAAAGTCTTGTTCAGAGTATAAAGCTACAAATAATATCGCTCTCTCAATTACTTCCAGCTCAGAATTTTCCAGGTATTGGGTAAGATTTAGGAAATCAGGCCTGTTCCTTCAACTAAAGGCATATTTCCAGCTCTTTGAACCAAAAAGCTGATCTTTTTCACAGCAGGTATTTCTTCCACTGGGATCTTCAAGACCTCTTGAAGGTATCTTTTAAAGGTAACAATAGGTATTTCGCCCATAATCCTTGGAAAATTTAAGAGTCTGTTATTCAAATGTCTAAGGTAATTTTCGACTGCTTCAAGCCTTCTGGAAGAAATTTGAGTATCCCGGACCAAGCTTGCTAAAGTGTCTTGTAATTTCCTTACATCAGATTTTAAAGACTCTGTAACCTGCACTTGTTCTTGCTGTGCTAGGAGATTGTCCTTAGTTACAGAGTCTAATTTCTTCCCCAGCTCTACTATTTGAAGTGTTTGCTCCTTAATTAGCTTAGACATACCTGCTATCATTCCCCAAAGGGAATCCATCGAGACAACCTCGGGTTTGTTAAAATCCTCAGTCTCCAAGATGTTTAATCCGTTTTCTCTTGTCGAGCCTCTCCCTTCTCCCCCGGAGACAATCGCTCCTCCGACCGCTCCTCTCTCCGAGGAGTCCGGAGCTCTTGACAGAGCACTAGGGTGAAGCTCTTCCGGGTCATCACCGTCGCTCCCAGCAAGCAAAGATCGTCTGATGAAATCCTCATCCTTTGTCGATGCAGGAACGGTGAGGACGCTATAACGGGTTGTCTAAGATCTGGCAGGCTTAGAGTGACTTCCCCGGGCGAAATTTGGCCTTCTCCCCCAGATATGCCAATGGGGCTTGAAGCCTGCTGCGTCAGTGCAGGGGCGGTGTACTGCGTTATTAATCGCTGCTCCGTTACAAAATCTGGGTCTGCCGGGAATACCCTGATTTTTGCTTTACACTTATGAGGCATTTTTAATAAAAAAAAATCCCCACTTAGATAACAAGTATCTATTCGGTTTAAATTTATTTAGGAAAAGCGTTTTCGTCAGACTATATCGCCATCTTGGAACGCCCCCTCTAAGGTTTTTTATTATTGACGTGTTATCCCCTCCACAGAGGGGAGGTAACTTTTCAGAACTCCTCATCCACAGAGAACAAAAATGGATTTACACTTTCAACTATCTTTCACCATATGGCCTAAACAATGAAATAGAATGGGGTTTCTTCATGTAATATGCACGTGAGGTCTTCTTTCAGGTCCGTCACTTCTCTAATTGGCTATCGACTTTTTCGATCCATTTTCTAGCTTTAAAGGGATCTCTGTTACGCTTTAACTGTGCACTCCCATTCAAGTTGTGCGCAGAAATTCTTCAGGTATGTTACACTTTTGATACTGTCAATAGTTAATATTTAAGACGTGCCCCATCAATTGTTTTGGTACTACACCTGTGTTTAGGGCCGGCGGAACCACTAGGCGAGCTAGGCCTGTGCCTAGGCTACCAAGATTTAGGGGGGCTGTGTCCCACTTGTGGCTTGTGGGATACACCGCTAAGAAGATTTGAGTATCATCTATGTTAATACTCAAAAGAGTTAAGTGAGACTAAGTTTTATGACTTAGTCTCTATTGCATTATAACATCTTGAAGCATTAGTGATGATACCTAGCATAAAGGTTTGAAAACACAGAGGTGTTTCCCACCCAAGAAGACCAACAGTTACATTGGTAAAAAGATTCATTTTTGGTGTTATTTGGGTAATTGAGGGACAGATTCAGATTAGAGGTAGTATAGAGTTGAGGAAAATATCAGTTGGATTTAAAACTGTACGTTTGTGGATACTGATATTGAGGTTTAACTTAAGTAGTAAAAAATTTTTTTTATTAGATGATGGTAGGTTTTACAAAAAAAGTAAAATTGACACTATGTTATACTTTCAATAAAGCATAATAATTTTTAACTGAATGATGTAGTTTTTTTGGTTGAAGTAAATAAGAAGTAATAGTGCTTTCCTTTTCTCCCCATATATATGTATGTATATTCAAATCATTCAAATCATAGTATACCCAACAGTACAAAAGGATATATATATATTTTTTTTTACTTTCTGATTTTTCTTATCTATTTATTTATTTCAATTTATATACTGGTATTCCAAAGTAATCATACTGGTTTACAACTTTAAAACACTTTAAAACAGCATAGAATCACCATAAAATATCCAAAGCAACCCAAAATAAAATTAAAAAAAAAAAAAGTTTTATTCTCCATTACTGTTCACTTGAAGTGTAACCTAACCATGATAAAATTAAGCAGATTTGAGGCTGCAGCAGTTGACAGAGGCATAGGAGAGAATAGAGACACTCACCATCTATCATAGAACCCTGGCTGGGCTGCCTGAGTTTTTCCTAAACTGTGTCTTTGCCGCTGACATCTGAGGTCATGTAATGGTGCCAGGAGTCCTATTTAAGATCTGAGGCTTTGGCTTGCAGCCGAGTCGCACACCAAAGGGGAGTGCCTCTAGGCACGAATTTCTACTCAGTTCAATATGGGAAAGAAATGGAAGTGTGTCCTTAGAGCTCTCCCATATGGGCCTGTGACACTTCTCTCTCTCTTTCTGTTGTCTATTGAGGCCTATATGCATTGTGCAGCCAAAGTAGCTTAGTGATTCACGTACTGCTTTGAATTTTACATCTGTAACTTTGAGCCCTGACATACGTGCTCCTTCTTCAGTAGGTGTTGGGGAAAATGTAAGATTTGGGATGGAGTCAAGTGGATCCTTTTATGGTACTGTGACCCCTTCTGCAAATGGACACGTTCTTGCTTGTTTGGAGCCAGTGCAACAAGATGGTACTGGAAATGGGGTAGATTAGAATAAACCTACTGGAACCTCTATGCCCCTTTTGGATGACAAACCAAATTTAATTAATTTAGAGACATTGTGGAGTGTGTTAAGAAGACGTGAGCACTCCCAAATTAGTAGAACTGACAATATCTTGTTTGCTATTGGGGACATTCAATCACAGGTTACTTCTCAGAATCAGTTTATTCAAGATCATGCAGCTAAATTAACAAGTCTTGAAATAGTGCACTGCTTTACAGAAATGTGATTCTGCAATAATGCAGAATGGGAATTTTTTATATCGTAAGATAGAAATGTTTGAGAATTATTCGATTTTTAAATTTCCCTAAGATTTCTATGATTGCTCCTGTAATGTTGTTGAAGATTTATGCTGAATTGTTTAAAGTTCCAGCTGAGTCTGTTCCCCCTGTTTCCAGGGTGGTTTTACTATGCAAATGGGAACACTAACACAGCTTCGGTTAATGAGTTGCCTGCTGACACTGCTGATTTAACTGCTTTTTTTTTTTTTTTTAACAGAGCTCCGGAGATGAGGTGCAATCTAGGACAACATTACTTGTTACATTTGTATTGGAACCTGATAAGATATGGACACTGAAGATGTTGTTTTTTCACTCTAAGATGAGTTTATTACTTGGTTCTAGAATTTCAGTTTTTCTTGATGTGGCCTGTGAAACTCAAATGAAGCAGAAGTCTTTTTTTGTCTAAGAAATATAGTGTTGGCCCTATGCTTCAGTTTCCTCATAGGTGTCTGATTATTCAATCTAATGTTAAATACATTTTCTTTGATCCTATTTCATTGGAGGGTTTTCTTAGTAATAGAGCACAACCCGTGATTATCTCTCTTCAATGATTATTTATAGCTGAGTGCTAAACTCGAACATGAGCATTAGTATGTATACATTGTAGGCTGCATTTTTTTTCCTTCTATTTCATTTTTCCTGATTCTCCCCCCATATTATGAGATTCCAAGAATTTGCCTTGCTTTCATTTTCAGATTTTTTTAATCTATTGTGAATATCAAGTTTTCTTGATTGTAAATGTTCTAAACTTAATAAAAAAATAATTTTAAAAAAGCGACATTTCAGTGTGTGTATACATAATACAAGTTTAGCAAACAAAATTATTCATGACAAATTAAATGAAATACCCCTCAAAAGAAATACAAAAATAAAGTAAATTAAGACTGCATTCATTTAAAAACCTTTTAATTCTACTAATAGATATGGCTAGCAGTTATTAAGAGTCATGCCTAAGATAAGTACACTTTTCCTACTGAAATCCACAAAATTCTATTCTCCCTATACATGAAACTGTTACTGCATGATAAAGGCATATTAATTTAAATGCTTAATGGATTTTAAATAAAAGATTTATAGATTCTTAACTCTTTTTAACAACTTTGCATGCTTCTCGCTCTTCCAAATAGTGAAAAAAATTCAAATTTTATTTACACAGATGTGATCTATAGAGCTTCAGCCCAGGAAGAAGAGCTGAAAATAGACAGTCAAAGACATTCAGACATGCAATGAAAGGGATATTTTGTAGGTGGGAGAGTTTACCTTGCTTACTCTACTTTAGGGTCAGCTAGGTACAGTAGAAGAGCAGTCTTTGGGGTTCTGATTCTATTTCAACTACTGTTGGAGAAAAGAACGCAGACCATAAGTAAGGGATATTTTACTCTGGGACAAACAAATTGAGGGAATTGTGGGACACCTATACACAGAAGCAAAAGCAGGGAGATCCTAGATTCCTTCTGAAAGGAACTCTTTACAGACCCCCAAATGGAAGGCAGCAGAACTGGCTCTGGTACTTATAAATGAGGAAAATACTTCTAATTTCAAAGCAAGTGGTCACCAGAGGCCCAGTGCTCACTGGATAGTGTATTTTACGTAAGAGCACGGCAGGGATTGGCAATAGAAAGGTAAGGGTCATGGACTTCAAGAGTACCAACTTTCTTAAGTTGGAGAAGTGCCTTAGGACACTGAAAGGATAGGTCAGTAATGATCTCTCTCTCCTCAAATGCCACAAACAGGTCCAATTGGCAGAACAGCCAAAATTTGCAAATTAGCCTTGCTCCTAGGTTAAATGTAGGCAAATCTTTCTCAAGAATGTTAACTGTGGAGATCCTTAAAGTCAAACCTGTTTGTGCTGTACCAGGATTAGAAATCACTAGCCAAACCTGATCTAGATGAAATAGGTTTCATTTAAAAGAAGTCACTAAAAGGGCAATACATCTCTAGATTATGAAAGTAGATACAAGTGAGAGGAAAAAGAGGAAGCTGAAAAGGGAAGGAAAAAAAATTAGGAGATTTCAGAAACAGGAAAATGGGGAAAAATATCTGAATAGCTGAGAAAAGCAGGGAAAATAAGATAGCAAAAGCAAAAACTGAGGAAAACATAGGGAAGGCAAGGTGACAAGATTTTCTTTTACATAGATTAGTGTAAGAGTGTAGGAATGATATTGAAAGACAGATAACTGTGTGGAGGGCAACAAGAATTAAACAAAGTTGTAATGGGCATTCTCATTGAATAACAGGATACACAGTCACAAGAGTAGGTGATGCGATCTGTTGACTTCGATAGTTTCTTCCAAAATTGTAGAAAAGCCTAGAAAACTCAACATGCGTAGGACTTTCCACACTATCATATCCATGTGGTGGCTCCTCAGACCTATATAATAGGTGACCATTAAGAATCTCTGATGAGTCCTAAACTGTTCTGTAAATTGTCTCTTAAGGACTCCCTTCATTAGCACCACAGTCCATGTCAATGTGCTCGATGTGAATATATTCACTTGCTTGCAGTGCTGAGAGAGACTGCCTCAGGGAGTCTTCCTAACTAGCTCCTGGATAGGAGACTCCCTGAGGCAGTCTCTCAGCAAGGGGGAGATTTTGAAAGGTGCAGTGTGCGTGTCCATGTGTGCGCGCTTCCCGGCCCGCACGCATGGACGCAGCGATTTTATAACATGCACGCGCCGGATTTTGTAATCCACGTGCGCATGGCAAGGGAACATTAATGCCAACTTCCCGCGGTGATGCATCCCGGCCTTCCCTAGTTCCCTCCCAGTCCGCTCCAATTAAGGAGCGGACTGGGAGGGACTTCCCTACCTCCTACCCTAACCTCCCTTCCCCCCCAACCCCTAAATCCAATTTTTGTTTAGCAACATATTTCAGCTCCCGGCCTGCCCTCCCGGCCCGCCCCTTCCAAGAGGCCCAGCACTTGAGCACGTACTGGCCTTTACGCGCGTGGTTGGGCGTCTTGGAAGACTGGCCCAGCCATGCGCGTAAAGGCCGGAATTTACATGCGCCGGCCATTTAAAATCTGCCCATATGTGAATATATTTCCATTGAGCACCTTGTACAAAACCTATACAGCATACATACATAGTAACATAAAACATAGTAATGATGGCAGAAAAAGACCAAATGGTCCATCCAGTCTGCCCGGCAAGTGTCTTATGGTATTAACTGCTGCTCTGTGCAGGTTACCCCAAGCTTTACGTTAAGGGTATCAATATTTACAATCCAAACCAAGCAACTGTTAAACCCATAAAAAAAATTATTGCTAGTACGATTTTTATAGGGTGAGCAGCCTTCATGATAATTCAGACAATGCTGCTTGATCACGCTTTGCTTTTAGACTTGGCTGTAGAAGCAGTCCAGTATCTGCACATCAGTACCCCGGACTGAGAAAGTCAGGGCCCAGCGTTGGCTGTCTGAATCTAATTCCCCCTTTTCCCCCTGCCGTCGAAGCAGAGAGCAAAGATACACTAGAGCTTGGGAACAGATATAAATTTGTGCATGCAGGTTTATTTATTTATTAAAACATTTAGGGGCAGATTTTAAAAAGTACGCCTGATTTTATAAGATATGCGCGTAGCCGCGCATATCTTATAAAATCTGGGGTCGGCGCGCACAAGGCTGCGCAAAATCGGCAGCCTGCGCGCGCCGAGCCGCGCAGCCTGCCTCCGTTCCCTCCAAGGCCGCTCCAATTTTGGAGCGGCCTCGGAGGGAACTTTCCTTCGCCCTCCCCGCAACCTTCCCCTCCTTCCCATACCTAACCCACCCCCCCCGGCCCTATCTAACCCCCCCTTACCTTTGTCGGCAAAGTTACGCCTGCTGGAAGCAGGCGTAACTTTGCGTGCGTCAGCCGGCAGCCCCGCTCCGTCCTCCGGTCCCGGGGGCTGGTCCGGAGGCCTCAATCACGCCCCCGGGCCGGCGCCACGCCCCCGGGCCTGCCCCCGAAACGCCACGGCCCACCCCCGAAACGCCGCATCAGTGGGCCCCGCCCCCGATGCGCGTCCCGGGGCTTCACGCGCGCCAGTGCGCGTGGGCCTTTGAAAATCCGCCCCTTAGAGCCTGCATTATCCACAGATCTATCCGGGTAACAATAAACATTCATACTGTTGAAAACAAAGTACGAGTGTAAATCACAATCTCCTCCCACTCCCATACCAGGTTTTACGCACAGACGTGGCTTTGAAAATTACCTTCTTTGTGCACATCTCGCTGTCCACAGTTCCAGAAAACAGATATGACAGCATCTTTCCTGCAGAAACCAGAGACTTTGGGTATGAAGCCCTAATCCAAGTTGGATGCATCTGTTGCAACAGCAATTTATGAGATGAAATCTGGAAGCACATTCCCAAGGCCACCAAGCCAAACAGTCTCTGAACTGCTCCATGACACAGATGTACTCCTTTAGTGGCCCAATTTCACTGGGACATCAAGGTCCATTGGGCTTGTCTCATATGGAGATATACCATGGAAGCGACAAACTGTTAATGTCATCTAGCTTAGCATCCTCACTATGTTCCGAGATATCATCTGCTGATTCTACAAGAAAATTTCCTGGCACACTGGACATCAATTTCGTGAGCCTGCTGAAAGGGAAAAAAAGACCTTTGGGTCACATCTAACAGCACTGATGAATTCCAGTTGAGGTGATGGGCTTAAGTTGTATTTTGGATAATTCATGGGGAATCCTAGTGACACAAGACACCCAGACGGTGGTGTGCATTGATTTGTTTGCTCCTGCTTGATGTCCTCTTGACCAGCCAATCATCCAGGCAGGGAAACACATGAATTCCCAGTCTAAGTTGAAATTCTGTGCAGTGCTTTCTTAGCTTTTCTGGCTATGCTGGAACCCACAGGTAGGAGTTTTGGGTTGATGCAGGAGGAGGAGTTCCCAGCGTGCTGATACTGGAAACTGGAACCAGAACCCAGAACAGGAACTGGAGTCTGAACTCTGAATGTGAAACTTAAGCTGGGAAGTGGAGCTGGAATCAGGAGTGGGATTAGCGAGTGGAACAGACACTCCAAAGGCATGATTGGCTACAGTATTGCTACTGCTGTGTATATATGGGCAAGAAACTATCAATCAGTAAAGGAGAACAAAGATTAGAAAGATGTATGTTTTGATGCATTCTGACTCATGCTAAGCTGGCATGCTAACTGTTGATATTTTATTACCTGATATGGCATTGCCATTTTTTGCCACTGTAAAAAATTCCTTATTTGTATCTTGATTGCTGCCTTTTTTTTTTACCATTCTATTCTATGGGGTTTGGTTAAAGAAATGTTGCAGATGAGGCAGTCTTGAAACTTAAGTGTTGGCAAATGTTTTGGCTTCTAGGCCATGGTTAGCACTGCCATTACAATCTGAGCATTTTCCGTGCACTTCCCTTGCCTTTTTATTTTCCTTAGGGGATAGGCAGAGCAAATTTGTATGTCCAAAAAGGCAAACCGAAGCTTAAACATATTGCAGCGAGGCCAATAACTCATTCTGTGGCTTAGAGCACGATCGGCCCCCAAATGCCCCATTCTTAATCATGATCAGTATTCGCTGCTATTTGGCCTCCCAAGGCTGATGTTTTCAAATGCAGAATAACATTTTTGCAATTAAGCTCACCCATCCCTAATAGCAACATGCCATGATTCCCCTTTATGGCCACTAAATGGGTGAACTGAACATTTAATTTGTACAAGTCCATAACATAATTTTAGAGCTCCATCTGTTTCAAATAGTTCAGAAATAGTTAAAATTAAGACCTGATTAATTTTTTATGGCTGTGAGTGCTGGGGCTATGGAGGGAGGAAGGTTGGGGCTGGAGCTGCGAGGAGAAGAGTACCAGGTTTGGGGCTGTCTGGTGAAAGAATAACAAAGTGAAAACAGAATAGAAGGGACTTATTACTTTGAGACTTCTTCCACTGATGTCAGTCCAAATAAGATTTTATGTTATAAATCTATTTGTGTGTGTGTGTGCACATTATATGCATGTGATGTAGCCCTTGAAATATTTTGGTCAAAAGACCAAACAAAATGTCTCCTCTATGAAAGGTTGCAGACCTCTGCTGGCTTTTCCATGACATTGAAAGCTATATATGAATCACTAGTTTAATTTTTATATAGTGCTGAAAATGTATGCAGCACTGTTCAAGGGAAATTACGTCACTATATGAAAAGAACATACATGAGGATAAGGAAGATACCTGTCCCACAGAGCTTATAATAAAAGAGGGAGACTGGGAATACATGTAGGATACATAAGGATAGGAAGTAGTGAAGTACACAAAAATGGATGGGGCAAGATCAGGGTAGATGGGGATTTCAAAACCGTATGTGTCAGAAAAGAAGAGTTTTCCTTAAAAAAAAAAGTGCATTATCAGGATTTGAAGGTGGAAAGAGAAGGGGCCTGGTAAACTGTGAAAGGGAGGAGATTGCAGAGGGACAGCAAGGAATAAAACCTTGGAGGTGAGTGTAAGCCTACGATACAAAAGGATGAGAGGTAAGCCTATATGCAAAAAAAAAGATAAACAGGCCGATACAGTACAGTGCGCTCCGGCGTGCTATTACCCCTTACTGAATAAGGGGTAAAGCTAGCGCGTCGAAAACGTGCATCCAAACGCTGTATATAGGCATATAGGCTTACCTCTCATCCTTTTGTATCGTAGGCTTACACTCACCTCCAAGGTTTTATTCCTTGCTGTCCCTCTGCAATCTCCTCCCTTTCCTTCCTTTCCTCCCTTTCACAGTCACCCCTTACTTAATAAGGGGTAAAGCTAGCGCGTCGAAAACGCGCGTCCAACCCCCCCGAAACTAATAGCGCCCGCAACATGCAAATGCATGTTGATGGCCCTATTAGTTATTCCCGCGCGATTCACTAAGTAAAATGTGAGGCCAAGCCGCACATTTTACTTTCAGAAATTAGCGCCTACCCAAAGGTAGGCGTTAATTTCTGCCGGCACCGGGAAAGTGCACAGAAAAGCAGTAAAAACTGCTTTTCTGTGCACCCTCCAACTTAATATCATGGCGATATTAAGTCGGAGGTCCCAAAAGTTAAAAATAATAATTAAAAAAAAAAAAATTAAAATCGGCCCGCGGCTTGAAAACCAGACACTCAATTTTGCCGGCGTGCGGTTTCCAAACCCGTGGCTGTCAATGGGTTTGAGAACCGACACCGACAAAATTGAGCGTCGGCTGTCAAACTTGCTGACAGCCGCCGCTCCTGTCAAAAAAGAGGCGCTAGGGACGCGCTAGTGTCCCTAGCACATCTTTTTATCGCGGGCCCTAATTTGAATAATTTTTTTTTCTGAATCGTGTGCACAGGAGAGTGGCCTGTGTGCGCACCGGGAGAGCGGGCACTCGCCCGCTCTCCCGTGATTTTTACTGTATCGGCCTGAAAGTAGGCTAAAAATGGAATTAAGTCTTAGAAATTTCAATGTGGTAGATATTCAAGCTTATCCATCTAAGTAAACTTTAAAGGGATATTCAACAGCACGTGTTGTGTAGGAGGTGGATCTCGGGCTGAGGAAGGGTTGACGCAACCCATAGGTGAGGGTCTATGGGTTCCCCACCGTCAGCAGGCAGAGTGGGCTGAAACTGGAGGCCACTGGAGCTTCACCTATACCAGTCCTCATTCCCCTCGGGTTGAGCCTTCGGGTGCCGGGGCCAGCAGGACTTAGGCAGGCCTCAAGGTTAAGTACAGGTAGTAGATAGTTCAGCCCAGAAACAGCAGCCAGCAGGTGTCTTGGTCCTATCCCGGATGAGATATGGAACAGGAACTCAAGCACCAAGGAACAAGAAGGAATTGAAGGTGCCTGAGCAAAGGAAGGCCAAAGCCTTAATAGTCCGTGTCCAGAGGCATCACTGTCAAGCTTGAATGGAAGCTGGTGGCACTTGGAAGGTGTAGCAAGCAATGTGGAACTCTGGACTCAAAGTCTGAGGCGAAGTCATTCTTAGCAATGGTCAAGGCATGGAGAAGGCAGGCAAGGTCAGGCATAGCAGGGGTCAGGTTTGGAGAAGGCAGGCATGGTCAGGCGTAGCGATGGTCAGAGCCAGGAAGTCAATCAGCACACAGACGAGATGAACACGGAACAGGAACACGAAGTAAGGCTCACGAAGAAGCAACGAGTATGAGGAAACCAGGAACAGGAGATCAAGGAGACCTGTTGCAAAGGCAACGCTTCAGTGCAAGGCCTGAGCATTTAAGCGCTGAGGGAACGGACGTCAGCATCCGGGACCACAGCCAGGTTCCCGCCGTGGGCCCTTTAAAGGTTTCACTGGTGCACGCGCGCCTAGGGAGGGGTGCGGTGCCGCCGCCAGCATCTCTCCGTGAACCCCGCGGAGAGGCCCGACGGATGGAGGCATCCTGGCTGGAGTTCCTGGGAAGCAGAGCAGGGCTGGAGGAAGTCTGAGGTCAGGACTGGCGGCCCACCGCCGCCAGCGACAAGGAGCTGGGAGCCTGAAGCTTGAGTAGAGAGGTGAGAGGGCTGCAGTACGAGGCTGCCGCAGGTGGCGAGCATAACAGCATGGCTATGGTGCTGAAAATCCTCATAAAAGTTGATAGTCAGCCGGATGAGTACTTATCCAGCTAAGTAGCTTGTATGCTGCATAATATACATATTTATTTTGAACTTTTATATACCGATGTTCATGTACACAATTACATATCACATCGGTTTACAGTGAAACGTATATAGCATAACAGCTTTACAGAGAACAAGGGTTACAAAGAACTCGGATCCAGTAAAATAAATACAGGAGATACAAATACAAGATGCTAGCATTTGATGCCAAAAACTATCAACAACGTTTAACTGGATATAAAGAACCAAACAGATACTTAAAAAAAGGGTGAGGGAAAGGGTGAGCAATTAAACCCAAAACAATTGAATCAAAACAATTAGATGGGATAATGATGAAACGATGATAAATATGATAACATGTAGTATATAAAGAAGCATATTTTGCAAAAAAGGGGGTAAGCCTAGATCAGAGTTCAATCCTGAGTCCAGTCCTGACCTGTGAGAAGGTGTGAAAGAGAACGTTCGTCTGTTAGGGAAAACAGATAGTTAGAGTTGCTAGGCTAGACCAGTCATGATCGAGGGAGACGAATCATCTGATTAGGGAAATGCTTGCTCGAATAGCCAAGTTTTGAGCTTTTTTTCTGAAAGATAATGGGCATGGTTCTTGCCTGAGATCCGGGGGGAGAGCATTCCATTGTGGAGGACCAGCTGTCGATAGTGCTCGTTACATATTTTTCTTTTATTACTGATATTTATGTACTGTTAAGAAATTTGTTTAGAATCATATAACATGATAGAAAAATTATTTTTCTCAAAATGTATTTGAGGAAAATAATTTTCAAATAGTTTTAAAATCTTGCTTTAATTTTTAAAATAACCAAAGCACAACATTAAACACCCATTTCTCAAAAAAGAAAAAACATAATGATAAATTTATTAATGTGGCCCTTAGTGCTGAAAAATCCCAGATTCCCTCGGCACTACAAATTTAACCCTGGATTCATCAAAATGCTATAAATATTGCGGAAACAGCGCCCGTGATAAAAGGGGGCTAATTTCCCTGCTCCCGCATCACGCAATACAGAGAGAGAGAGAGAGAGAGAAAGAGAATCTCTGTAGAGGCCAACATGTAAGTTTACTATTTATACCACTTTAAGATTTACAAAGTAAACCAACAATCATAGCATAGCAACAGATGAAAAAAAATTTCCATAGAAACCCATATTGCTAGATTGTGTTTAGTCCTCATTATCGGAGAAAGGGCAAGAAATAAGAAATTATACCATTAGCAAGAAAAGATAAAGTATAATTAACCTAAATGGCCATAGATACTTTCCAATATTCCAACCCCACCTAAAACACACATGAAAAAAAAAACCAAAAAAAACCACACACCTATGGAACCTTATCTCACAAACAAAAAAATATGTGAAAACACCCCTACACAAATTCCAAACAAATAAAATGTCTTTCTAATAAATAATTTGCAGGGCAAGAGCTAATACTGTATGACAATACTGCAACTTGGTATCAGTGATTTACAGGGCAAAGGCATTTTCCTCTAATATGGTGATACTGCAGTTTGCCTACATGATTAACATGCTACCTGAAACTCTTAAACTTGTGGGGAAAAAGTCAGTTCATACAATGCTGAAGCTGCCCATGAGCTAGCTATCATTGTTGGCAATAATCACCCTCCATCCTTGTGTGATAAAAACACAATAATAGCGCTTTTAACTTGAAGCACCATTAATCTCTAAAATGAAGTATTGCTCCATAATGTCACATACAGACTGGTAATTTGTGTCTGTGTGTGTGTAATGTCCCAGCAGGCAGAATAATGCTTTTTTATGCAAACTTAAGGCCCCATGGCAAGGTCCCTGTTTTGCCCTGTAAACACCGGCTTCTTCAGGGGGTCTTATTATCTATGTTAATTAGAATTGCTGCTCCTTTACAAAAAAGCAAACTTCCAGCCCCTCCTGAAATCAAAGTGCTGACAACTCCACTGTGATTGCTGTTTCCTTTTCCTCGCCACTAAATGAGTTTGCAGAAACCAGGTTGTGGGTGATTTGAAGTAGTCGTTCTTCACAGCATTTGGGAAAATGAAAGAGCAATCACTCTGCGGTTGGCAACAATTTGATCTCAGGACTGACTGCAAGCTTGCTCTTTTGTGACATAATACAATTTAGATAAGTCCTTGTAATTAACACAGATGAGACCTCCTTAGTAGATAAGAACCCCTGAGGAAGCCAGTGTTTAACAGGCAAAACAAGGACCTTGTAGGGGGTGGAGCCTCAAGTCTGCATATAAAAAAAAATCATTCTTCTACCTGCTGGGACATCAACACACACAGTATGCAAAATTATAACGTGATACTTCATGTTGGAGATCAACAGGGCTTCAGGTTAAAAGCGCCATTGCTCACATAAGAGGATGGAAGGTTGTTATTGCCAGTATTGATTAAAACGTTTAAGCCAACTCATGGGCAGCTTTGGGATCGTATGAACTAGCTTTTTCCCACAAATTTAAGAGTTTGAGATAACATGTTAAATCATCTACGCATCACTATATTAGAGGAAAATGCCTTTGTCCTATAAATCACTAAAACCAAGTTACAGTGTTATCATACAGTATTAGAGTTCTTGCCATGCAAAGTATTTACTGAAAAGTAATTTTATCTGTTTGTAATTTGCGTAGGGGTGTTTTCACATATTTTTTTTTGTTTATGCACAGGACACCAGTCTATTTTTACCTGGTCTCACATGAAACTTTCCAACTGAGAAGGGTCAAAGAAAGTGAACTTATTCCCACAAAAGCTAAAGGCCATATTTTAAAAGCTTGACGCGCGTGCCGCGAGTATTTTCAAAAAGGCCCGGCCACACATAAGTGGCAAAATGCGCATATGCCAGACCCTAAAAAGGGGGTGGGCCAGGGGGGCGGGGTAGGGTGGGACGGAGGCCGGGCGGGACAGCGGCCATTAGCTGCTGTCCCGGGGAAGCAGTAAGAACATTTAAACAATGGTGAAAGGTAAGTTTGGGGGTGGGGAGGGGAGGGGAAGAGGAAGGAGGGTTAGCCTGGGGGTTAGGGAACTGGGGAAGGCCCCATTGCATCACCGTGCAAAATTTGCAAAAATTCAGCCCCCCTGCACGAGCCCGCACATGTGTGCACGGATTATAAAATCCGGTACGCACGTGCGCGCAGCCAACGGATTTTATAACATGTGCACTGATGTTATAAAGTTGGCGCATGTATGTTTTAAAATCCACCCCTAACCATGCATTTGCATAGGAAGTTAAAAAAAAAAAAGAGAAGCACCCAACACTTGGGCTATCTTCTCCAGAAAAATCTTCCTCCTAAGTTGCAAAGGATGAGCCATGACAGGAAAATCATCATGCTCTGACCATAGAAGGAAACATTTTTAAATTAGTAATATAAGCACATAACCAAGTTTCTGCCCAGCTCCGAGCTAAAGGAAATAAGCTAGGTCACCCTAGCAGAAATCTCATCCTGCGACGATTCCAAAAAGGCCAAGACATACAAGCTATTGGTGGTGAGGAGTATCCAATGCCCCTTCCTCTACATTCTCATTATGGACCCCTAACAGAATGGAACAGATTTTAGGTATCGCAATAGAAACCTCACTTAAGATTTGAAGCACTTCCTTCAGATGTTTCTTAAAAAGCTCTTGAGGAGATAACAGTCTAGTCCTACGAAAATGAAGGAGATGTAGATTTTTAGCCCTAAGTGAGTTCTGCAAAGTTTCTAATTTAGTATGTAACACCGGAATATCTTATATATGGACAAAGCTGGCACCTTGCAACACAGTAGCTTGTGTGCGTCCAAGTTTCCAATTCTTTCTTCATGGTCTGTAAACTTAGTGACTGCAGATTTTGTGAAGTAACATAACTGCAGAATAGATGTAGCGAACATATTCTCGATCCTAATAGATTGTTGAGAGAGACATATCCTTTGAACATGTCTGAAAAACATGTGTAGGTGCTATATAATCCCCTTATGCAATAAGGGGATTAGCCACCTCCACAACGCGCGTCCAACGCACGGTGAAACTAATAGCGCTCATCACATGAAAATGCAAGTAGATGAGACTATTAGTTAATCACCCAAAATGCAAAAAAATATGCGTCTAAAATGCAGTTTTGTGCTCAGAAATTAACGCCAGCCTAACGCAATGGAGCCTTCCCCAGTTCCCTCCCAGTCTGCTCCAATTAATTTCTGAGCACTCCCAAAGGTTGTACAGATAAGCATAAAATACCGCTTTTCTGTACATCCTCCTCTTTGATATCATTCCGTGGCTGTGCGCTGATTAGGAAAACAGACAATGATAAATTCAGCGTCTGTTTTCCTAAGCAGCAGACGGCCGTTGACAGCCGACCGCTTGCGGGCTCCCGCTGTCAAGGAGGGGGGCTGGGGGCGTGTAAGCACCCCTAGTGCCTCCTTGGCAACGCGACCCCTAATTTAAAAATTGCAGGAGAGGTGCCTGGGATCGCGCTAGGAAAGAGGGCGCTAAATACTCAGCTCCAGATTTCAGCGTTTTGTTGGGTTTTTTTTTTGCATCGGCCCCTTGATGTTTCAACTGTGTGCAAGAAAGGAGAACTTTCACTGGCACAGAGACCCATCTGAAGGAGAAACGCCAAGACCGACCTGAATTGGGAGGCCACCCTCTGCAGGGATGTCACGCCCTTAAATCCAGTGATATTACTTATCCGCCCACTCTTCGTCATAGTGCTAATCTCCAGATGTCTATCCATTGGGCACCAAACAGCATCTGGCAAGGTAAGTTGAGTGTTTCTGCTGGCCTCTCTCTTCCCCATAATGATAACAAGTATGAAAAAAAAATATAAAGGGAAAAATAGCAGCATACTCTGGAGCTCCTCTCAGTGTCCAGTTATGGCAGCCATCTTGCCTCTTCTCCACTTATAATGAATTTTGACTGGCACTTAAGTTTTCTAAAATTTCTCCACCCCTGAATTTCTATTGGTAAAGACACTAACTGCCTTGCACTGATAGTCTGAAACCTACTCTATGCTACAGGTAAATTCGCTTATACAAACAAAACCTATATTTAAAAAAAGTACTGGGATACAGCTTACTATAAAAGATTAAGAACTGAGAAAAAGAATTCAAAAAATGTGGTTACCACACATGGAATATACAGGAAACGAGTTCACAGTCCATGATAAAGCATAGATAATGTGAAAGAATGTCACTTGTATATAATGATCAATTACTATGGAAAATGGCTACTCTGTAGCTTTACCGGTACATTAAGATTGTACTTGCATTAGCCTATTTAAAAATCAATAAAAGCAAATGAAAGGTTAAAAATGAACTAACTGTTGTATGGATGACAGTATTAAAGAATTCTAACTGTAATGCCACATTCAGTGCAATAATGTTTCATTATGACACCATCACAATAGTTCAGTTTCATGTACAGAAAAAGATCAATTGACTTGTTTGGGTCTTGCCAATGGTCTCTAGCCCAAGACATCAATTTTCAACTGCAATAATTTTATGAGACAAGACTGAACATTACCAAGGTTAAAAAGCATTGCAAGAAATGATCTGCAGACTGACAACTATTCCATTTTCTTCAGGATGATATTCCATATAGTTCAGTAAGTGGACTTCTAAGAATTTGGTACCTTTTATCTGTACAGGCCAATTGTTCCAATTGTTCTTTCCAGAGGATATCATCTTCTGTTCTATTGAAGAACATCAACTTTATTTTCCTTAAAATAAAAATGAAGAGACAAAAGTTACCTAATACAAACAATAAATGTGTATGTACTTAGTATATATTGTTTCATATATAGAACATATAGAAACATGACTGCAGAAAAAGACCAGTCTGCCCATCTGTCCAATTAATTTAGCATTATAATTCTCATCACTTCCTCTTTATTTATCCCAAGCTTTCTTGAATTCTGATACTGTGTCTCCACCACTGTCACTGGGAGGTTCTTCTACATATCCACCACCATCTCTGTAAAGAAATATTTCGTAAGATTATTCCTGAGTCTATCCCCTTTCAACCTCATCACATGATTCCTCGTTCTAAAGCCTCCTCTCTGTTGAAAAATGCTCACCGTCTGTGCATGGAAACGTTTGAGATATTTGAATTTCTCTATCATGTCTCCCCTATCTCGCCTTTCCTCTAGAGTATGTGTGTTTAGATCTTTAAGTCTATCCCTATATGCTTTAGAACGAAGACCACTGACCCTTTTAGTAGCCACCTTCTGGACTGACTCAATCCAATTTATACCCTTATGAAGGTACGGTCTTCAGAATTGTACACAGTATTCCAAGGGAGGTCCCACCAGGGGAAATATCACCTCCCTAATTTTTGCTATTCACCTCCCTATGCAGCCAAACATCTTTCTGGCTTTTACCATTGCTTTATCCATCTGTTTGTCTGCCTAAAGGCATAATACGCCTAAATTAAAATAATAAATAAATAAATACAGTAAATCTGACAATTACCCCTAGCTCCTGCTCTTCCTTTGTGCTTAGAAGAATTTCACCTCCAATACTATATCTTTCTCTTGAGCTTTTACATCCTAAATGCATTACTCTGCATTTTTTAGCACTAGATCTTAGCTGCCAGACCTTAGACCATTCCTCGAGCTTCGCTAGATCCCTCCTCATGTTTTCCACACTTCCTGGCTGTCCACCAAGTTACAGATTTTGGTATCACTGGCAAAAATAAAACCTTTCCCAACAATCCTTCTGTTATGTCACTTACAAAAATGTTGGAAAGAACCAGTGCAAAGACCGATCCCTGAGGCACACCACTGGTAACATCCAAATACTGATTATCTGGTAGCCATTGACCATCCAGTGGTCAATGGCTACCAGATAATCATCCACTACAACATCAGAAATTCTTTCCCCGTTGGTAAGCATCAGGTCTAGTATTGCCCTCTCCCACCCGGGTTCCATTACCAACTGACAAAACAGTTCTCTTTGCAGAGAATCCAGGATCTCCCAGATTCTAGCAGATACTGCAATCAACATCGGAAAGCTTGAAATCCCCTAGCAGAAGCACCTCCCCTTTCACAGCAATCCTGTGAAAATCATCCATTAAATCTCTATGTATCTCCTCTTGTCTGTAATGGAGGTGTATATATTACATCAATATAAATAGGTGTTCTATTCCCTCTTTCCAGATTAACACATAGTGCTTTCGTCTTACCTCATAAGCCCAGCAATGCTGTTGCTTTAATAATGTTCTTTATATATAATGCCATGCCTCCTTTCTTCTTTCCTACCTGGTCCTTCCTGAATAGATTGTAGCTTGAGATAACTATATCCTAGTCATGGTTTTCCGTGTACCAGGTCTCCGTGATAGCTTATATATATATATATCTCATAGTATGGGGAATGAAATCCTGGATCTAGAGGCAGTCATGGAAGAAATTGATTTATAGATATATAGATATATATATATATATATATATATATATATACACACACACACACACACATATATATATATATATATCTATGTTGACAAGCAGCAATAAACAGATGGGACTGCCTAGTAATGGGCTGTCTTCCTACAAGAGAAAATAAAATACAACTGCCAGCCAAGATAAAGTTTGTGAAAAAAAATTACATTTTTCCTTTTAAAAGCATTTATTTTCAAACTTGAAACAGGAGAGACAACACAAAAACAAAAATGTATCTTAAGAGGGAGGAAGTTGGACTTCACTCAGTAAACAGAATGTGGAGGATGCTTGTCTAAACCCAGCATCCCATTGAAAAGCCACATCTAGACAACAGTAATTGCAAACATTTTATTTATTTATTATTTTTATATGGACAGAATTCCATGTTGCAGCCTTGCAAATACCTTTTAATTAGGCAGACTTTAGATCCAAAATTGCCATAGCCTTGGCATCCCTTCTAAGGTCAGACCTGCTGTAGGAGATATCAGATGTTTCACTTCTGTATGCAACCAAAAATGAATATTGACTCCACAAGAGGGACACTGACTTCATAAGATGGACGCTGACATGTATGTTTCAACAGAAAAACAAGATGAGGAACTTTTTACCAGAATGACAATATGTGCCCAGCTTATTTGATCTGCCTATTTACTAAAGGGCTATAACTTATTTCCATGAGCTAAGCCCAGGACAGGGACAGGCGAAAATAACTCAAATCTATCCAGAGACGAAAAACAGCCTATCCAAGAGCAGTTTATCATAAGAAAAGTGCTGACATGGCAGAGCAGCGTTGGTCAAGAGGTGACGGGACCAAGACCAGACCTTGGTATGGGGTGCCACAGAGCAGAAGCAGTGACACCCCGATGGAAAAGAGAAAAATGACACCATCCTCCCCTCTGCTTGCCTATGCATGAGTTGTTTACATATGCATGTATGAGCTGTTAAAATCAGCAGGGAAGAGGGAGAAAAGGGGAAAGTGATTGAAAGAAAGACTTTTTACTCCTGAGGATGACACCTGAGGCATCATCCCTGCCCCTCCTGGCAACAAATAATATATATATGTTAGAAAAGTGAACAAAAAGGAAGAGAAATAAGAAACAGATCTGGTTCTCAAAGGAGGTGTCTGATAAAATAAAAGCAAAAAGAAGAGCATTCAAGAAATATAAAGGATCTCAAAAAGAGGAACATAAGGAAGAATATCTGGTGATGAGGGAGACAAAGAAAGCAATCAAGAAAGCAAAAAGTGAGGCGAAAGAAAGGATTGCCAAAGAGGTAAAGAGAGGGACAAAACATTTTTCAGATGCATCAGAGAGAGGAGAAAGCTCCAAAGTGGTATAGTGAAATTGAAAGGCGACAAGGATCAATGTGTGGAGAGGGACAAAGAAAAGGCAGAAATATTAAACATTTACTTCAGTTCTGTGTTCACAAAAGAGGACCTGGAGAGGGACCGTCACTAATTAACAAGACATCCTAGCTCTTCCCATACATTCTCTTCTGTAAACTCTGTTTACAGAAGAGAATGTATGGGAAGAGCTAGGAAAACTGAAAGTGGACAAAAGCCATGGGGCCTGATGAGATTCATCCCAGGATACTGAAGGAGCTCAGAGATGTGCTGGCAGATCTGCTACAAGACCTGCTCAATAGATCCCTGGAAAGGAGAGTGGTGCCACAAGATTGGAGAAGAGCGGTTGTGGTCCCGCTTCACAAGAGTGGGAGCAAAAAGAAGACTGGAAACTACAGGCCGGTTAGCCTCACCTCAGTGGTGGGAAAATTAATGGAGACTCTGCTGAAGGAAAGGATAGTGAACTATCTACAATCCAGTGGGTTGCTCAATCCGAGGCAGCATGGATTCACCAGGGGAAGGTCCTGTCATGATTGATTTTTTTGATTGAGTGACTAAAGAATTGGATCAAGGAAGAGCGCTCGATGTGATCTACTTGGATTTCACCAAAGCTTTTGATATGGTCCCACACAGGAGGCTCATGAATAAAATGAGAAGCTTGGGAGTGAGCGCAAAGATGTTAGAGCAGATTACAAACAGATAGAAGGCAGCATGTGATGGTAAATGGAACCTACTCTGAAGAAAGAATGGTGTTAAGTGGAGTGCCACAGGGATCGGTGTTGTGACTGCAACTGTTCAATATCTTTGTGAGCGACATTGTGGAAGGGATAGAAGGTAAGGTTTGTCTATTTGAAGATGATACTAAGATCTGCAACAGAGTGGACACGCCGGAAGGAGTAGAGAGAATGAGACGTGATTTAAGGAAGCTTGAATGGTGGTCAAAGACATGGCAGCTAGGATTCAATGCCAAGAAGTGCAGAGTCATGCATCTGGGATGTGGTAATCCAAGAGAAATGTATGTGATGGGGATGAAGGGCTGCTGTGCATGGAGCAAGAGAGGGACCTTGGGGTGATAGTGTCTAGTGATCTGAAGATGGCGAAGCAATGTGATAAGGCAATAGCTAAAGCCAGAAGAATGCTGGGCTGCATAGAGAGAGGAATAACCAATAAGAAAAAGGAGGTGATAATGCCCTTGTACAAGTCCTTGGTGAGGCTTCACCTGGAGTATTGTGTTCAGTTCTGGAGACCGTATCTCCGAAGGGACAGAGGCAGGATGGAGGCTGTCCAGAGAAGGATGACAAAATGGTGGGGGGTCTCCATCAAATGACTGCAAAGAAGAGGTTGAAGGACCTAAGTATGTATACCCTGGAGGAGAGGAGGTGCAGAGGAGATATGATACAGACCTTCAGATGCCTGAAATGATTTAATAATGAATAAACAGACCTTCTCCATTGGAAAGAAATTAGTAGAACTAGGGTCACGAAATGAAACTCCAGGGATGAAGACTCAGAACCAATGTCAGGAAATATTTCTTCACAGAGAGGATGGAGGATGCCTGGAATACCCTTCCAGAAGAGGTGGTAAAGACAAAAGCAGTGACAGATTTAAAAAAGGCATGGGATAAACACTGTGGATTCCTAAGGACTAAAGGATGGAAATGAAGAAGGAAGTGCATGGGGGTAATTTGCTGTGTGACTGTTACTACCCTTAACCAATAAGGCTTCATACTGTTGATACAACTCCAATATTGCTCTCTGCTCACACATTACTCTTTGCTTTAATGGTGGTGGTGGGGGGAGGGGGGGAATCAGACTCAGACACCAACCAACAAGGACACTAAATTTTAAAGTCTGGGAAAAGAAATAAGAATGGGGGGTACTTGCTGATGCAGCTGTTACTACCCTTTAACCAATATGCCTGAAACTTATGATGCTACCACAAGCTTGCTGGGTAGACTGGATGGGCCATTTGGTCCTTTTCTGCTGTCATTTCTATGTTTCTAATTTTCTATACGACCTTCCAGGACAGGTACTTGAGCTCACAAGAGTTCAAGGACTCAAAGAGGGCTTTCATCAACTTGGTTAGAACCAAGTTAATGTTGCATGAAAATTAAAGGTTTAACAGAAATCAGATTTTCTTCTACAAGGTGATGGTAAGTGCCAACTGAATTCAGATTTAATCTTGAGTTAACTCGGAGACCAGAATTCAATAGATGTAGAAGATATTAAAGCATTTTTTTTTTTTGCGTGGTGCAAGAGAAGAGATCTAGGGATTTGTTGTCACACAAGATTGCAAATCTCCTCTAATTTAAACCATGACCACCTGGTAATAGACTCCTACCTAGAAGCGAAGAGGTCTTGAGACACTTCTCAGTGTTCAAGGGTCTGTATTCCATCCTTCTTAGCATCTAGGCTGTAAGGACATGAAATTGAATTTTTGTGGTAGAGTAATGACCCAGTGTATTTCCTGATAGACTTCACCAGGGAGGAGAGGAAAACACATTTGTCTTGGCCAAGAAGGGGCTAGGAGAATTAAAGTTACCTTGTTCCTTCTGAGTTTTATTAAGGTTTTGGCCACCAGAAGTACTGGAGAATAAACATAGTGAAGACATCTACCCCAATGAGGGGAGAAAGTATCTTCTGTTACCCTGCTTTCTTCTGGAGCAAAGGAATGGTACTTTTCTGTTGCGGAATACTGCAAGCAGATCTTGATATAGACATTCTGCCGTGTCTATATCAAGGGATCAGTTGTAGGCATCAAGCAGCTGATCACAGAGACTGTTTGCTAGGACACTGAAGTCTATATTAAAGGGGTTTGTCAATATATTAATCATTTGAAGCACAGATCACTGCTTTAATTGGTACTGTGGAAGTTATAGTAAGAACATAAGAACATGCCATACTGGGTCAGACCAAGGGTCCATCAAGCCCAGCATCCTGTTTCCAACAGTGGCCAATCCAGGCCATAAGAACCTGGCAAGTACCCAAAAACTAAGTCTATTCCATGTTACCGTTGCTACTAATAATAGTGGTTATTTTCTAAGTCAACTTAATTAATGGCAGGTAATGGACTTCTCTTCCAAGAACTTATCCAATCCTTTTTTAAACACAGCTATACTAACTGCACTAACCACATCTTCTGGCAACAAATTCCAGAGTTTAATTGTGCGTTGAGTGAAAAAGAACTTTCTCCAATTAGTTTTAAATGTGCCATATGCTAACTTCATGGAGTGCCCCCTAGTCTTTCTATTATCCGAAAGAGTAAAAAAATGATTCACATCTACCCGTTCTAGACCTCTCATGATTTTAAACACCTCTATCATATCCCCCCTCAGCCGTCTCTTCTCCAAGCTGAAAAGTCATAACCTCTTTAGTCTTTCCTCATAGGGGAGCTGTTCCATTCCTCTTATCATTTTGGTAGCCCTTCTCTGTACCTTCTCCATCGCAATTACATTTTTGTAATTGTACACAGTATTCAAGGTACGGTCTCACCATGGAGCAATACAGAGGCATTATGACATTTTCTGTTTTATTCACCATTCTCTTTCTAATAATTCCCAACATTCTGTTTGCTATTTTGACTGCCGCAGCACACTGAACCAACGATTTCAATGTGTTATCCACTATGACGCTTAGATCTCTTTCTTGGGTAGTATCACCTAGTTTGAGAACGTTGAACCGGGCGAGATGGTCGTGGACGAGTTGCAGGCAGATAGTAACGTCTCTGACGATAGTAAGGACATCTCATATCTCTTCTTGGTTGCCTTCTAGAAGGAGATTGTGATTCCTGCGGAATTAAGGAGAGTTGTTTCAAAGTCTCCGTATGTTCCTTTAGAGTGGCAACTGCTTCCTTCACCTTGTCACCAAAGAGGTTGTCACCAAGACAAGGGAGGTCGGCTAATCTTTCTTGCACCTCTGGTCTTAAGTCCGATGCCTTAAGCCATGCCCACCTACGAGCTGTAATACCTGAGGCTGACAAACGAGACGCGGTTTCAAAGCTATCATATGTCGCCCTGACCTCGTGCTTGCCTGCTTCTAGGCCTTTATGCACTATTTGTAAGAAAGCTTCCTGGAATTGTTCAGGAAGAGTATGGTAAGTTCTTGGACCTGCTTCCAGAGGTTGCATTGGTACTGGTTCATGAAGAGCTGATAAGCAGCAATTCTTGAAACCAGCATAGCTCCTTGAAAGATTTTTCGGCCTAGGTTATCCAGGAACCTATTATCTTTCCCTGGTGGTGTGGAAGAATGTGTCTTGACTCTTTTTGCCTTTTTCTGAGCTGACTCAACTACCACCGACTGGTGAGGTAGTTGAGTCTTTTGGAATCCAGGGATTGGTTGGACCAGGTATGTAGCATCTGATCTCTTGTTAACTGATGCCACTGAACCAGGATGTTCCCACAATCTGTACATGAGTTCCTGAAGTACCTCATGTACAGGTACAGCCAGAATTTCTTTAGGTGGATCTACAAATTGTAGCACCTCAAGTGTCTTCTGTCTGGAATCTATTTCAGATTGTAGTTGGAATAGAATGGTCTCTGACATGTCTTTCACAAAGTTGGAGAAAGACAGATCTTCTGGAGGTGAAGGTTCTGAAAGCATCTACTCATCTGTCGAGACATCCGTGTCTGAATCGGTTCCAGTGTCTCTTGGATGACCTGTTGGTAGTGGCCTGAAAGGCATCGACGGCAGAGAGTGTGGTATGGAAGGAAACCTCGGAGACTGTGGATGTAGTTTAGGGATTCCTGAAGGTCCAGGAATTGGCTCTGGTATGGTGCCTTCATCGGTGTCTTGCGGCTTTCTGGAGACAGCATCGATTAAGGTGTCTAACTTCTCCATCAGAGGTTGAAAAATAGAAGCCTCTGGAATCGGCATCGACGGTTTCATGGGAGGAATTGATGCTGGCATCGGTGTCGGAATGGAAGGTGACATCAGTATCGAGGGCAAAATATCCGTCAGTACCGGAATCGGCATCGATGGCATTGCTGGTGTCGATGGCTGTGGCCTTTGCGATATCGCATTGAGGAGTGCGTCTCGTACCGCTTGACGAATATATACATCAATTTCCGCCCACATGGTTGATGAGATCAGAGCAGCCATGGGGGGAGGCAGTAGTGGCGATGCCGGTACCTCTTCAGAGCCCTGAGGAGGTACGGTTCCCTGCACCGGTACCGGTGGGGATCGCCCTGGTATCGAAGGCCCCGGAAACTCCACATCCAGCCGAGGTTTCTTAGCCGAGGATGCCGCTTCCATCGATGGTACTGCGGGCACCGGATCGATGGTCGATGTGTGCGGCCTTCGATGGCGATGTCGATGTTTTCTTTGTCTTTGGACTTTTCGCTGCCCGACGTCAATGCCTTTGACAATGGAGAGGGGGAGGGGATAGAAGCATCTCCCGCCTTATCTGGGACTCGTTTCTTCAGAACTACCTTGCGAATCGATCCGGCCGGAGACGATTGCGTGGAGGATGATGCTGAGCGTAACAGCTGAATTTGGAAAAGCTGCTCCATCTTCTCCATCCGGAGTCGACGTCCCTTCGATGTCATGCCGGTGCACTGGGGGCAGGACTTGAGGTCGTGGTTCCCGCTGAGGCAGAGCACACACTCTTGGTGTGGGTCTGTTATGGACATGGTTCGAGTGCACTTAGGGCACTTTTTGAATCCCGAAGCCATTTTAGGTCGGACAGCCGTCGACGACCGTGGAACCGGAAAAAATCGGTATGGAACCAACTAAGTGAAGAAAAACTGTGCCGCGATGGTATATAAAGGGAGACCCTTGCGGCTAAAAGTTTTTCTGACTTTTTTGAAAAACTTTGAAAGTGTGGAGAAATTTACCACAGGCTCCAAATTAACCGCGGGGCTAACAGCTCCGTGGAAAAAAGAAGACTGAAGGGAGACCCCTGTGGCAGAAAGTATAATGGCATGCTGGGCATGCTCAGTGGGCACTTTGGCTGCCAGTCAAAGCTTTATTAAACTTTGACAGAAGTTTTTCCGTATAGGGCTCCATTACCGATGTCACCCATATGTGAGGACTAGCATCCTGCTTGTCCTGGGATAACTCCTTATCTTTCCCTTTTAACAAAATTGAGCGTCCGGTTTTCGACCCGACAGCCGCCGGCCGACTTAAACATTTTTTTTTTTAATTTTTTTTTTTTTTTACCCTTCGGGACCTCCCACTTAATGTCACCATGATATTAAGTCGAAGGGTGCACAGAAAAGTGGTTTTTACTGCTTTTCTGTGCACTTTCCTGGTACCCAAAGAAATTAGCACCTACCTTTGGGTAGGCGCTAATTTCTGAAAGTAAAATGTGCGGCTTGGCTGCAACCTGTTCCTAACAGTGAACCATCTCTCTCTGTGCTACAGTCTATCCGAAATTCAGCTGTGCAACATATCTTTTGCCAAAGTCATTACACCCATATAGCCCTTCTTCTCAAGTCACTACATTGACTCCCAATTTCCACATACAGTTCAAGCTTCTCTTACTCACTCTGCAGCTCCTCACTACCTCTCCTCTCTTTATACTCCTCTCCCTTTCTCATCTATGTCCTTCTCCTCTACCACCAACTCCCGACTTTGTGCCTTCCACCTTGCTGAACCATATGCTTGGAATAGATTTCCTAAGCTGATGCATCATGCTCCATCTTTGTCCTTATTCAAATCATCTTTTAGAGATTGCTTTTAAATCTTAACCCCTGATTATCCTGCTCACAATTTTATAGATTTTAACCATTTTCTTAATAAATGAAATTCCCAATTTTGTCCTGCATGTCTAGCTGGATTAGAATATAAGATCTACTAAGAAGGGTCTCATGTGGTTTTCTAGAGCCACATATGTCAAGTAATATTATAGAAATGATAAGCAGTCAAAGTAATAATTAATTTGAATATGCATGTTTAATTATTTTGTTTTATAAACAATTTTTTAGTTGTCTAAGTTTACACAGTAATATGTAATGTTTATTTCTTCATCTCAGAAAAGTAGTGGCCATTTGAAACCTGGCATCATTTCTGGCATCATTATTCTTCTGCATACCCTCCATTAAAGGCTAATCCCCTGAGGCATAATAGCAGTGAAATAAGGCCAGTGTCTAATTATTTAGCTTTTTCAGCTATTCCATCGATGAATATGCCACTTCAAATTTCAGCATTTGATGTGTACTTTAATATAAAGCTTTACAACATTTGTCACAAAATTTTACACATTTGCTGCATTTTTATATAAATGTCAGAACTTGCTGTGCTTACCACCCGAGTAGGATTAATACGTTCCTGTGCCTTTGGACCCTGTGGAATCTGAAAACTCACTGCTGAGAAGACTCTGTGTCACATACATTTATTTTTGAAAGCTTTTATTAATTTTTGAGTTTTACAATAATTACACAAACAGTGAGACTTCAATCTTACATCAGAGATTTGATATTGAGTTCATTTTTCATGCTTTTTTTCATGTGGAGAAATCCCAAGGAATTCACATAAACCACTGCGGCCATTCTCAACACAGACAAGGCTGATTTCGGTTCATTCTGAATGATCTCATTTACTGTGGCCAAAATGTTTTGGGCCCTATAGTTGGGAAGATAGGCTTTGGCTTGAGCTGTGTCAAACAAAGCCCCTCTGAGGTCCAATTGAATTAATGGACTCAGATGAGATTGGGAGAAATTGATGACAAACCTTAGGGGCGGATTTTTAAAGGGGTGCGCGCGTAACTGCTCCTGAGCCCGCCTACTTTGCATAGGCCCGGCGATGCGCTTTGTGAAAGGGGTGGGGCGGGACCGAGGCCTCGGGCACAGCAGCCGGCCGGCGCGCACAAGTTACGCCTGCCAGAGGCAGGCTAAATAACAAAATAAAGGTGGGGGGGGGGGATTAAGGTAGGGCTGGGGGGGGCGGGTTAGATAGAGAAAGGGAGGGGAAGGTGGGGGGGGCAGAAGGAAAGTTCCCGCCGAGGCCGCTCCGATTTCGGAACGGCCTCGTAGGGAATGGGGAAAGCCATCGGGGCTCCCCTAGGGCTTGGCGTGCACCCCCTTGCGCACGCCGACTCCTGATTTTATAACATGCGTGTGGCTGCACGTGCATGTTATAAAATCGCGCGCACAAATGTACTCCACGCGCGCAGGTTTTAAAATCCGGCCTAAGTGTTTAAGATACCTGGATAGTATGCAGTACCAATTCATTCATCCCCATCTGAGATGTGTTCTTGCTCAATTCATCAACAAAGTAAGGAAACACACTCCAACCCTATGTAAATATGTCATAATGACAGTCAGATATTTGGTAAAAACCTGTGGAGCAGAGGTTATACCAAAAGGCAAAATATAGTACTGGAAACGCTGTGCTCCTACCACAAATCAGATACTCCCTGTGACTTGGATGTATCCTACATGGATGTAGATCTTCCCAAGGTCCAGAAAACATAGCTGATTTCTTTGATTTCTGCAGGTGGAAAATTGTGACTCGGGAACTCATCCTGAATTTTGATTATCTTCATATTCGGGTCCCTTAAATCTAGGATGGGTCTGAAACTGCCATTATTCTGGGAATCAGGATGTATCTGGAGTAAAATCTCTATCCATTCTTTTCAGTAGAACAGATCTGACAATGAGCAAGCAGAATAAGACCTAACAGGAGCAGGTAATGGTGCAAAGATGGCCTGAAAGACCTTTTGGGCTATCAACTTGGAGGAATCTCCAAAAGGAAGAATTTATCATCCATGACAATCTGGAGGACTTAGCTGTCTGAGGTTATCAGAGGCCAAGAGTTGATAAATTAAACCTTAGGCTCCCCTCTAAAGGCAGACCTTCTTGACACAGACTGGAAAGTTGGAAAATATCTTCTCGGCACAGTCAAAAATCTGATCCTGGTTTTTCACTGTGGCAGTATGCAGCTTGACACGTCTCTGTTTATGAGGAGAGATGCTGAGCCCTGGACGAAACTTCAAATTCTGGAGTCTGAGCAAGAAGTTCCTTAGCCATGCTTTATCTGAAGACAGCATGGGGCAGATTTTCAAAGGCTACACGCGTAACATACGCGCGTAACCCAAGAAAATCTGCCCCTGCGCGCGCCGAGCCTATTCTGCATAGGCTCGGCGGCGCACGCAAGCCCCGGGACGCGCGTATGTCCCGGGGCTTGCAAAAAGGGGCATTCCGGGGGCGGGGCCATGGGCGGGGCGCTGGCCCGGGGGCGGGACCGAGGCCTCCGGCATAGCCACCGTGCCGAGGGATGACGCGCTGGCAGCCGGCCGACGTGCGCAAGTTACGCTTGCCCAGAGGCAGGCGTAACTTTTGAGATAACGGTCAGGAGGGGGTTTTAGTTAGGGCTGGGGGGGCTTAGATAGGGGAAGGGAGGGGAAGGTGAGAGGGGGGGTGGAAGGAAAGTTCCCTCCGAGGCCACCAGGCCATTGTCCAAATCCTCACCACTTTCATCTCTTACATGTCTTACATATTTCAGAGGTTTCTGATTGGAACTCATATAAAGCCATAAGGCCAGATTTTAAAAACAGCGCGAGGGTGTAGATTTGTTCACACAACCCGGCGCGAACAAATCTACGCCTGATTTTATAACATGTGCGCGGAGCCACGCGCATGTTATAAAATCCGGGATTGGCACGCGCAGGGGGTTGCACACTTGTGCACCTTGCGCGTGCCGAGCCCTAGGGGAGCCCCGATGGCTTTCCCCGGTCCCTCTGAGGCCGATTTCGGAGCACCTTGCGCGCGCCATTCCCGGATTTTTTTTAACATGCACGCGGCTCCTTTTTTTGGTATATCCAGCATTGTGAAGCCCTTGACAACGCTGGATACACCAAAAAAGGGGGAAGTACACTCTATTATTAAAAGCATGCACAAAAATTATATTTAAAAATATTATCTAAATTGCATTTTTGAAGAAAAAATATTTTGTCCAGGTTTGGACCGATTATTATATAGGACCCATCTGGTTTTTAAGAACATAAAACATTGTTTGTAAACCAACGGTGGTATGATGGTCCATTAATAATTATTATGTCTTATATTATGATTTATTTTGCCTAGCAATACATATTTGTATATTTTTGAATCTATCTCGTTTGCAGCAGCACTGGACTTTTTCTTTTGTAAGTTCTATATTATACATCTACCAACCCTCTCACAATATAAGATCTGCCAATAAGGGTCTACTTGCAGTTAAACTTGCTCACTTAATTGAGATGAGAGATTGCGCCTTCTCTGTGGCAGGGCTTCTATTATGAGACTCGCTTCATGAAGAAATTAGGTTAGCAACTGAAAAGGCTAGGTTTAAAAAACTATTAAAAATGTATTTGTTATGTAGCAACCCATCTGGTTTTTAAGAACATAAAATACTGTTTGTAAACCAAGGGTGGTGTGATGTTCCATTAATAATTATTGTGTCTTATATTATGATTTATTTTGCCAAGCAATACATATTTGTATATTTTTAATATAGAACTTAACCATAGTGTCTCTGAATTGTAGAGTAACGTGTGTCGTTGATTCGCCAGAGTAGGGGGGAGCTAATGACGGGATTGCAAGATAGGTGTGATGTGTGTATGAAGCCTTACACCTGTCGTAATACATGAGCAGAATTCTGGATTAATTGCAGGAATCTTAAAGAATTATTTGGTACGCCAATGAAAAGAGCATTATAGTAATCAAGAGAAGGAAAAAAGTGATTGTAATGTTTTATGGAAAGTATAAAGATCAAACAGTGCTTAAAGAAATGCATAGCTTAAAGAAAGCAGATTGCTCAAGATTTTTGAAATAGGCATGCATAGAGAGAGTAGTATCAAGGGTAATTCCTAAGTTGCTAATGGCATTTTTTATTGGTATGGAATGATCATCAAACACAAATGATACCGGACAGTCCACAGGGATCTGCAAGATAAATCAGAACTATTGATTCTATTTAAATTGAGAGCTAACCTGTTATATGAAAGCCAACATTTAATGGTGCTGAAAAAGATATTTAGGAAATCGAATGTATAATTCCATGATGATCTTAAAGGGAAGAAAAACTGTATGTTATAATTTTCTCTAAGAGTTGCCAATATTTTGCACAATGGTAACATGTATAGGCTAAATAAAGTGGCTGAGAAAGCAGATCCCTGTGGAATGCTGGTAGGAAATGAAAACCAAGTAGAGGAAAATGAACCTAAGCCTATCTGTTGAGTTCTATCTTATAAATAGGATTTATACCAAGCTAAAATGGTGCCTCCTGCTCCACCATCAGTGAGACGAGAGATCAGTATACTATGATCTATGGTATCAAATGCCGCGCTTATGTCCAGCAACACCATGATGCATTTGGTATCAGTGTTGACACCACACCAGATGGTATCCATGCAAGAAATTAACAAAGTTTTCTTATTATCGCTTTTCCTAAAGCCAAACTGTTGGTTATCAAAGATGGAATTGTCTGCAAAGAAATCTGATAGCAGTCTAAAGACGGCAGTCTCAATAGTTTTTGCTACAAATGAAAGAGTCAAAATTGGTCTATAAGTTTGATTATTTGGTTTTCTCTAAATTTGTTTCTGCAGTAGTGGTCGAATGGATGCCTGCTTCAGGGATAATGGAAAAGACCCTGATTGTAATGATAGATTAATTAAGATGGTGATAATAGATCCAATATAATCTTTTACCGCTTTCAGCAGTGGAACAGAACAGACATTTATTAACAGATAGTAAGAAGGATTCATTTTTCCAATTATCTCAAGGGTTTCTGTGTGACAGACATAAGGAAATTCATTCCATTTAGGTGATTCGACACTGTAGGAAGGATTAATAAGAACTGCATTTTCAAAATGACTACAGATAGTCGGGACTTTATCTTGGAAGCAGATAACCAATTTTTCGCATAATTGATCACTTGGTTCCTTGTTAGCATCCAGAACAGATGATACTGGCTTACTGGTCAGTCGGCAAACAAATTATTCAAACATGCATGCGCTTTTTTTGAATCATTTACTAATGTATGATATGTGCTTAATTGATTTTTAAAGGCTTTGTGTCTAGAAGGGGATGGTGAGTACCTCCATGCCCATTCCAGTCTACAAAGTATTCTTTTATCATTAACAAGGTTAATAATAAACCATGGGTGCAATTTATAACATCAGAGTCTGACTGTTCTAAAAGGGGAGACTGCATCCAAAGTCAAGAGTAAGGAAGAGTTATAGTTTATGGTTATTTATGTATATGATTCAAAAAACTCAAAAAAAGCCCCAATAAACTCAGAAATCTGAGATAACTATAACAAGACCAAAACACCACACCACACTGTTCCTCAGTATATTCTTTTTATCATTAAATCAGCTATTTTTGTAGGACCTTCATGGGAACAACTTTAAACCAACAGATAAGATGTGTATCCTTTTCTGGTCCACTTGTATTTAATTTTATCTCATTTGTGTATATCCATTTTTTTTTGTAGTTTTTTAACTTTTTTTCTTTAAAACACAGTCCCAATCCGTGAAGATCCTTAAATCGGGTCACATCCAAACACCATATCTCATTTCAAAAAAATCTAATGAGAGCCGCTTTCACTCATCTTTTTATCCAGAGTCCAATTTTACACACAACCCCTCTCATTAGATTTTTTTTAAAAAGAGATACGGTGTTTGGATGTGACCCAATTTAAGGATCTTCACGGATTGGGACTGTGTTTTAAAGAAAAAAAGTAAAAAAACTACAAAAAAAATGGATATACACAAATGAGATAAAATTAAATACAAGTGGACCAGAAAGGATACACAACTTATCTGCTGGTTTAAAGTTGTTCCCATGGAGGTCTTACAAAAATAGCTGATTTAATGATAAAAAGAATATACTGAGGAACAGTGTGGTGTGGTGTTTTAGTCTTATTTATGTATATACCACCAACAAACAATGGTCTGGCAGCTAACAAAATATACACAGTTAAAATGCAATAAAACTATAAGAACATAAGAATCATTAAAATAGCAATGCATCTAACTGCAAAAATAAGAAAGGAAGCAATAAAACCAATGAAGCTATTACTTAGGGAGTAGCCACTGCTATTAATTGCATCAGTGTACATCAACCAACCTCTTCCCTTCAATAATAATTCTCCAACCTGCACCAATACAAGGGACACTTGTGCTATGGTGTTGCTCATGTACGGTGGCTCTATTGAAGGACAACCAATTGTTGGGTGACCTTTTCTTTTGCCCCGTCTATTATTCTTTATTATCCAAGTTTTAATGAAACCATTTTTCTTTTGATTTTCCTGTGAAGCTATTTTCTTAAAAAACCCCTTATCTCCCCGTTTTGCAAGGCGACCCGCGGTATGTTTATTGATACTTATTGACACAGAAGGTAGGCGTCGTCCACGACAGAAACACGGTCATCACAATATTGGAGACATAACAGCTACTGTGTACCTGGACAGGACACAGCACTACCCCTCCCGTAGCCCCTGAAGCAGGCACGACGGTGCCGAAACATGGCCCATGTCGGGCAAGCAGATGCGTTCCCGTGAGAGAAAGCTGAGACAGACGCCTCGATAAGTATCAATAAACATACCGCGGGTCGCCTTGCAAAACGGGGAGATAAGGGGTTTTTTAAGAAAATAGCTTCACAGGAAAATCAAAAGAAAAATGGTTTCATTAAAACTTGGATAATAAAGAATAATAGACGGGGCGAAAGAAAAGGTCACCCAACAATTGGTTGTCCTTCAATAGAGCCACCGTACATGAGCAACACCATAGCACAAGTGTCCCTTGTATTGGTGTAGGTTGGAGAATTAATTGCATCAGTGGCATGGGATCTTCTTAGTGTTTGGATAATTGCCAGGTTCTTGTGGCCTGGTTTGGCCTCTGTTGGAAACAGGATGCTGAGCTTGATGGACCCTTGGTCTGACCCAGCATGGCAATTTCTTATGTTCTTATAAGCTTGTTCAAACAGAAGGTTTTTCAACTGATTTTTTTTTTTTTTTAAAGGTTTTAGTACATTGCAATGATCTTAAATCATGAGGTAAAAGTGCCAGGTGTCAGGGGCCACTACAGAGAGAGTGGACTTGTGAATATCAGATAGACAAATCTGATGGAAAGACGAAACTTCAAGTAAGGCCATTTATGAAGAGCGCAATGCTCTAGTAGGACAGTATGGCTTAAACGAGGATGTAATGCAAGGAACAGCTGGTAAATGTAACAGGTTATGGACTAGCAAGGCTGTTTTGTACTTGATTCTGTACTGAATCGGAAGCCAATGAAGGCTGGACAAAACTGGGGTAACGTGTTCCTGAACTGAGAATCCTGAAATCAATTGTGCTGCGGCATTCTGCAGCAGCAGTTTGGCCTCAGCACATTTGCATGTAAACTTAAGTATAGTTCATTACAATAATCAAGCACTGGCATTATCATTATCATAGAATTCCATCTATGAAGCTCAGTTTATAAAGCTCCTGAGTTATAATTAGAAATTAAAGGTTGCAAATGTTCACGAAAAAGGTCAATATCTGTATGGCCACATTTGTTCACTGTCCGCTGATTGGCACGGTTTCTTATTTGCTTGTTTAGTGCAAAAAAGATGCAAAATTGAGTGACAAAATGTAATGATCAGACCAAGGGATCTTTAATATATTCAGTGATATAGAATCTTGATTCCAAAAAGTTAAAATCAGAGAAAATTAGATCCAAAATGTGCCTACCCTTATGGGTAGGTTGCTGAACCAGCTGATCAAAGCCGAGGGCTGACATAGCACCAAGAAAAGAAGCACATGTAGTGGACATCGAAGTTTCATCAGGGTGTAAGTTTAAGTCACCAGCAAAAAAAGTGGATTGCATGTCTAAGCTAAGACTCACAAGGACCTCAATAAGAGAAGAGGAGTTATACAACAACAGCCTGGGGCAGATATTAAGAAGCTGTGACTGATCTACAAGAATTTCAAATGGTGGGGTGATCAAAATTAAGATCTTGCTTATGAAACAGCATATTCTACCTTATCTATTACCTGGTCTGGACAGAGATATTGCAACATATCCTGGAGAGTTAATTTGGTTAACCAGATAACATTGTCAAGTATTGTTTATCCAGATATCAATAATACATAAAACATCTAGAGAGAAGTTCCTTACTAAATCAAAGATTTATGGACATTTTTTTGTGATTGATTGAACATTTACCAATATGAGTAATATCACTGAGAAAGTTAAAGAGAAAGTAACAGTACCAGTCAGTACTGGCTTTAAGTTAGAGGGCCTGTGGAAGTTATATCGGTTAGTAAGCCTTTCCAGGATTGAGGGAAATATGGTCAGCAATGTGATCCCTCATATTGTAAAGGCTGACTCTACTCAAAGTTAGCACAACCAGCCTTTATGATAACACCTGAGGCAAACTGCAAATTGATGTATGTGACTCAGCGCACCTGAGGCACTGATTAAATATCTTGGAGATCATCTTGCCTATCTCTGCTCTTAATACCACCAGTGTCAAGACTGGTATAGGCCGTCTATGAAAACTGCACATTATCAATGACTGTTTGTCAAGATGCCAGATAAAGTGCTGAGGATAAACTTTGAGGCTATGCCGAACCAGCCTCCCAAAGTAGGAGGCTAGGGTATAATCCAAGAATGGTCATTTCAGAGCATGGGCAACCTTTACTACATCTAAGCCCTTGAACCCATGTGCCTGAGGGAATCTGATGCATCAAAGCTTCGGTTTGAGGCTTAGCAAATGCTTCCTGTCCCTTGTGAGTCAAGTCCTTTGAGCCTTTGGGATGATACTGTGGAGAGAAGGATTTTTCCCATTTCCTGGCTTATCCTTGGTACAAGGTGAAGAAGCAGCTGAGGACCATTTCAGCCTGGCCTAGCATCCAGTATAATTGTGATAGGCTATCTTTTGTCTTCTTCTTGGGCTGGACTTACTTATTCTGGATCAGTAGGTTCATATCTTTTCCTGCCAGTGCATCCTGCTTTTGGCATCACAGAGACATTATGTTAGGGCAAAAAATGCCTCAGCTGGCCTTGAACTGGGTTTTGCTTGGTTCAAGGCTAAGGACTTGTACACAGATACACAGATTGCTCAAACAAATGCAGATTCAGGCAAACAATAGCCTGGGGCATGGCCCCTGCCCCTAAGGAGCCCCAATTGGTGCTCAGGGACTTAAAAGAGGTGCTGGGATACCAAAAAGGTGTACCTGCCATCTGGAAAGTTAGGCAGTCAATAAGCTGTGAGGATCCCAGTGCAGACCCATGATTTGTGTAATACTGAATATTTGAAGATGTTATATTTATGTAGTAGTCTGAAATCTTATCAAGTGATTATACTATGGAAGTCCTGCTTACTGCATCTATTTGTCAAGAAGATGAACCTTGGACTGGGTTACTGGACTGGATTGTACCTAGCCCCAAATACCTGCATTGTCAATTACTCTGTACACTTTTTTATGCCTGCAGTAGTTGTAAGTCCTGTGATACCTGTGTTCAGCCTTTATGCGAATAAACCAACATTAAAATATTGGTACTGAGTGGCTGATTACTGCAGGAGCTTCAAACCTGACACAGTGGCCCTTGCCCACACTAAACGTGATTATGTGAGCACTTTGGGCATCTTGAGAAGCCTTGATTTGTTTCTTGCCCAAACTGAGGAATACTGATAAGGCAAAATAAAAAATGTGAAGAAATCCTCAAGAGGAAAACACACACACTGGGAAGAAAATAAAAATGTTAGGGACTTGTTGCAGACCCCACACTGTTTTGATTCCAAAACAATGTGATTGAACCCAGCAGGAGGAGCAGCAGCAGCACTAGAAAAAAAAATGAGTTTAGAAAAAGGCAAGCTAGAAGGAAAAGGGCACTAAAAAGCTGTGAAAACAGCAAACTGCCTAGTATGAAGCAGCACTGCAAGGAATGTCTTGATCGACAATGGAATAAAGAACAATGGGGTGGGGAAAATACCACACATACCTGTAAAGCTTTCCCAGGAAAACTCAACTACAATCTGCTGTGCTGATACAAGATGAAGCCATGTGACCCCGTCGGTAAGATTACTTGCTACTGTTTGTCATCAGAGAACTCGTACATTCAGCTAAGCACTATTAGGTGAATTTTTAAAGGAATTCCACATATAAATGTAAAATACTATCATAGCAATTTTCAAAAGCCATTTACCAGCGTTAAGTGCACTTAACGCTGGTAAAACCTATTGACAATTCAATGGCATGTACTGGAGCAATTTTTAAAAGCCCACTTTCATGGGTAAAGTGCATTTACATGTGTAAACCCCAGTTTTAAGCATGCAAATTACCCTCATTATCTGCAACTGGATTTTTAATAATCTTTTCTTTTTTTTTTTTTTTTTACATGGCAGCATAAGAGACTTCTAGAATGCAATCTGCTTTGAAGTGCCTGAAAGGCAACATATAAAATAAAATGAAGCTCATGCAGACACTGATTCCTATTATAATTATCTACAGTCTAAAGACGCCCAAGGGCAACATGAACATATTTGTACGATAACTCATCTTTCAATGCTGTTTCTCAGAAATTGTCACTTATATTGCTGTTTCTGTGGAAATATTTTTTAGATTGTCTGCACAATCTGAAGGAGTGAAAGGATCAAGCCAAAATAGACTAGCTGTTAATACAACCTAGTTGCTAATTTTTTGGTGGGCATTTTGGGTGAATTTCAAACTGAAATTTCCATTAAGTTGACTTCTTTTTCTATGTTCTAATTCAGCACTACTTTTGGATCACTCTTCCTGCAAAAGTCAACATCTTCCACAATGGATTACATGTATATAGGTCTTTCAGTTCCTCCAGATTACACAACAAAAGCACCTGATCAATATACCATAAACCATGAATGTGCTATGTTTATCTACCAAGTTCTTAGCCAGACCCTAGAAATTCCACATAACATATTTAAGGCATAAATTGATTTTTATTTCAAAGTGTTGTGCGGCAGTTCATTTCTACAGCTCTCTTCCTGCAGAATTGATTTCCTCATAATCTGCATAGGCTAGAGAAGTTTTGTTTGATCTTTTAACTCCTTCAGACCCTTGGTTTCTACCCAATTTACTTCATTCTGCTGTTCATGAATTTCCAGAACCTGGAGGAGCTGAAGGACTGAGGTGAAATCCCTGCCACTTTTAGGGAAAAGGAGGTGTCCAGTGTTGAATGCAATAGGCTGAGAGCGAGAGAAGCCAGGGTTCAAATCCCACTTCCTCCAATGATGTTCCTTCTGACCTTGGACAACTCACTTTATCTCCTGTTAACTCAAGTACCCACTTAGATTATACGCTCTTTATAGCAGGGACTTATTGTACCTGACTACAATAATTCTGTAAGTCACAAACGGCATCATCTGGAAAGGTAGGCGAAAAACTTAACAAAATATTACTCATGCAAAGACATCACTATTTAAATCTTAAGTTGATTTCACCTGATGCTTGGCTACGTAGGGTTCTGTGCTTATTTTATTTTATTAAAATTTGTTAATCGCTAGCTTAAGCAATGTAAATGACATCACATACATATTTCATTAATACATACAAAACACTGCTGTGTAATAAAGCAAATTGGCTCCAAGCTTGCAGGAAACAATTTTTAAAACAAAATTTTTCAAAAGTCTTTTTTTTTTTTAAATTTCAAAAATACCTCCAGTGAGGTGCCCTAATTAGTTCCAAACTCTCAGGTGTTTTCGACTAGCCAAAGACCCAAAAATTATTTTTAACTGACAATTTCAAGTTTGTTTGTTTGTTGTTTTTTTTAACTCATGTACCTCTAACACTATTGGATAATTTTAAGAAATCCAATGGATTACACAAGGGAAAGGGAATCAGGGATTGAAACTGCCTGAGGGGCCGATGCAATAAAAAGCGCAGAAAGCGGGCACTGAAAAGTCAGCGCCTGCTTTCCTAATGTCTGCATGGCGCCCGCAAGGGGGCGCCATGCAATATCCAAATTAGGAGGTCGCCGCGGCTGCTGGTTATGAAGACCGACGCCGGTAAACTCGGCGACAGTATTCATAACCGTCCGCTTGCCAGTAACGAAAACGGACGCCAAGTTTACCGGCGTCAGTCTGCCGAGGTATTTTTTTTGTTTGTTTTTGTTACTTAAGAAAAGAAGTACAGAAAAGCAGTTTTTTCTGCTTTTCAGTACTTCTTTTACCTGCGCTCAGCTATTAACGCCTGCTCCAGGCAGGCGTTAATATCTGAGTGCAAAATGTGTGTTTGAGACGCACACTTTTTTTTTGCATGCGAAGTGAATGAGTAGTAGCCTCGTTCACATGCATTTGCATGTGATGAGTGCTATTGCATTCACTCCACGTCCGACGCAGGTTAAATATCCCCCTACTGCATTAGGGGGTGGATTTGCACCTATTTAACCCGCATCGGAGTGCGGGTTATACTGTGCACTCAGCTGAGCGCACTGTATTGCATCAGCCCCTTTGTTGGGTTTGCAGTCATGCTTTCCCTTTTTCTTTTTCTGTCTAGAGAGCACCCTACATAGCGGACATTGCCGCAGCCAAGCATAAAGGAGAAATTAATTTCCCCTCGGAGTTAGCTCCTCCTTGGGCAAGTACAATGGATCTTTTTGTGGTCCCAGCCACAGGCACTCAAACCCCCGTGAGTCCTTTGGCAAGAGTTGCTAGTGCAGGAACGGCCGCACTTTGTCTGAACACTGAAACTACACTGAGTCCAGGGGCTCGATAACTCCCTTCCACACCCTCAGCTGCAAATACTGCCAGTAGCCACATTACTCTGGATGTCACTGTTAAGGAAGCAGTGAAATCTATTGGCCAGCATTCCTGGTTTGGAGCAGTTTTCTGATGTTTCTGGAGTATTGGCAGCAACAAGTACTATTAAAAAAAAAGAAAAAAAAAAGAAAAGAAAAGAAAAGAAAAGTACTTTCTGTGTAATATTCTCTCCAGAGACCTGCTTTATGTTTACAGAGAATAGAACGGAAGAACATCTTTAATACTCATTATAAGGTTGATTTTCAAACACGCACGCGGGCGTCCACGTGTGCATGGTTCCCGGCACATGTGCACAGACGCACCGATTTTATAACATGCGAACGCTGACGCCCGCACGTTATAAAGTTCACTACCCATGCGCACGATTTCATATCGTACATGCGCGCGAAAGTCGACTTGCGCGCGTAAAGAGGGAGAAAATTTACTACAAGCGCACGGTGACGGGGGGCCTTTTCCCAGTTTCCTCCCAATCCACTCAAATAAAGGAGCAGGAGCGGATTGGGAGGGAACTTCCTAAACCCCCTAACCTGCCTCCCCCCTTTTCCCCTATCTGCACTGACCCCTAAAACCCCTCAAATTTTTTTTTTGTTTGTTTTAAAACTTACCTGCTCTATGGAGCAGTAGCAGATTGCGCAGGCTGGTTGGCTGCTGGCATGCAGTTCAGCGGAACAGTGCTTAATAGCGCTGTCGCGGCCCACACAAGCCCCGCCCCTTTTTGCCAAATCATTCTTCTGTGCATACAGGCAGATATGTGCGTGACCGCAGGTGTTTGAAAATCCCTGTGGCACGCGCGGCCACGTGCGTTATCTGCCCGTTTTGGCGCGCGCCCAGTTTTTACAATACGGCCTTAAGGGGGTAATTTTCAAAGGAGATATGCACGTAAATATACTATTGTAGCAATTTTCAAAAGCCATTTCCTCGAGTAAAGTGTACTTACACGTGGAAAACCCAGTTGTACACATGCGAATGCTTTTTAAAATCAGGCCCCAGTTGTTTACACTGGAGGCAGTTGGGCTTGTAATTCTTAAGTTGGAATCTACAGTTTCAGGTCATATATTTAATTTGTCTAAAGTCCATGAAGAAACTCAATCCCATGCTTCTTCTTAGCAAGTAGCATTGAAAGACTGTGCTGAAAAATGTATGGGTTTTGAAGGAAAAGTCTCTGAATTTCAGAAGCTAAGAACCTCCATGCTTAAGGATAATCCTGCCCTTCACACAAGAAAAAGGCTTCTTGTGAAATATCCTAAGGAGGGTAATTTTCTAAAATCGCTGTCTTTAAAATGTTTAAATATTATCTCTCAAAAATTCTCAATTGTCCCATGGATGGTATTCCACCTGCTATCTGGGTGTTTTATCTTCCCTCGGTTCGTTAGGAGGAGGGTAATCAGGATTCAAACATCAGGTAGTAGTCTGCTTGCTGACTGTTTGGACTAGTCTCAGCTCCAGAAGCCTTTTCAAGGCAAACGTTTCCAGAGGCACTCTTTTAGTTCCTTTGTATCTGAAACTCTGAAATAGACATACCCTGTATTCTTGTCCAAAAAAGATGTATTTTGGGAAAAGAAAAAGCAGAGTTGATTACCTGTAACAGGTGTTCTCCAAGAACAGCAGGATGTTAGTCCTCACATATGGGTGACATCATTAGATGGAGCCCAGTACAAAAAACTTCTGTCAAAGTTTTCAGAACTTTGACTTGGTATACTGAGCATGCCCTATACCACACATCCACGCAGGGTCTCTTTCAGTTTTTTTTTAACATGGAATTAAGATTAAAATTAAAAAATAGGAGAAACCCAACTCCACAGGGTGACGGGCAGGTTTCGTGAGGACTACCATCCTGCTGTCCTTGGAGAACATCTGTTACAGGTAAGCAATTCTGCTTTCTCCAAGGACAAGCAGGATGGTAGTCCTCACACATGGGTGAATCCCTAGCTACAGGCTGCTCCCCAACACTAAAGGGGACCAAAAGACACCAACCCGGTGGAAAATGGTACAACAACAGTGCTGTTGGTAACAGAGGGGGAGACATCCTGAACTAAAAAAAAAAAAAAAAAGGGTCCTAGGCAAGGAGAGTTGGGTTCTACACCTCAAAGAGATCCGAAGAACAAACTGGCCAAACCTACTGACACGTCGGCCATCCCTATCCAGACAATAGTGAGATGTGAATGTGTGGAGGGAACTCCACGTCACAGCCTTGCAGATCTCCTCCATGGGACCTGCTCCACCGATGCTGCCATGGCTCTGACAGATTGAGCCTTGAAATGACCCTCAAGAAAAAGTCCCGCCTGGACATAACAGAAGGAGATGCAATCTACTATACAACTATATGGCAACGGCAACTCCCAACCTATTACTATCAAAAGAAATAAAAAGTTGGGTGAACTGTCTATGGGCTTCTGTCCACTCCAGATAGAAGGCTAAGACTTGCTTGCAGTCCAAACCGTGCAGTGCTCATTCACCTTGGTACAAATTTGACCTGGGAAAGAAAGTTGGCAGGACGATAGACTGGTTAAAATGGAATTCTATCACCACCTTAGCTTGGAACTTAGGATGTGCGCGCAAGACCACCCTGTCATGATAAAATTTAGTATAAAATGGATAGGTCACTAAGGCCTGGAACTCACAGCCCTGCATGCTGAAGTGACTGCCACCAAATATATGACCTTCCAGGTCACGTACTTCAAGTCACAAGTGTGTAGCGGCTCAAAAGGGGCTTTCATCAGCTCAGCTAGTACCACACTGAGGTCCTAAGACACAGCGGGAGGTCTTAGAGGAGGCTTCAATTGAAGCAGGCCCCACATAAAGTGTACAAGTACAAGCTGTATAGAGATGGGCATACCATCAACACTATGGTGGTATGTGCCAAGTGCACTCAGATGGACCCTAATGGAGTTTGTTTTTAAGCCAGCCTCTGATAGGTGTATAAGGTAATCAAGCAGTTTTTGTGTGGTGTAGGAGAACGGATCTAGGGCCTTCTGCTCACAACACACAGAAAACCTCCACTTCAGTCCATAGGACTTTCTAGAGGAAGGTTTCTAGAAGCCACTAGGCCCAAGACACATCCTTTGAGAGATCGAGTGATTGCAGAATTAACCTCTCAACATACAGGTTGTGAGCAACAAGGATGCTGCAACCTCCTTCAATCCTGCGTGATGAGATCTGGGGGAAGTCCCCAGACTGATTGGATTCCAGATGAATAACTCCTGAAGGAGTGGAAACCAGAACTGTGACAGCCAATGAGAGGCTATGAGGATCATAGTTCCTCTGTCCTCATGAAGCTTCAAGAGAGTCTTTGCCAGCAAAGGAATTGGAGGATACACATACAGAAGACCCTTGCCCCAGTGACTGGCAAGGGCGTCCACAGCTGGTTTGCCATCCATCCCATATAGGGAGCAGAACCGAGTTACCTTCCTGTTCCAGGGGACACAAAGAGATCTATATCCCCAGAGTCGGAAGATCGATTCCCTACCTCCTGGTTCAGGGACCACTCATGGGGTCTGAAGGCCCGACCCAGTTTGTCTGCCACCACGTTCTCCATACTTGCCAGATATGTTGCCCTGAGCACCTTCCCGTGGGATAGGGCTCATGGCCACATCTGGACCGCTTCTTGATACAGGAGGTATAATCCCATACCTCCTTACTTGTTGACATACCATATTGCTACCTGGTTCACTGGATCAGGACAACTTTGTTGGACAGCCAATCTCTGAAAGCCCATAGTGGTATCTGATCGCCCGGAGCTCCAGGAAGTTGATCTGGCAAAAGCTTGCCTAAGCAGACCAGAGGCCCTGGATGTGGAGCCCTGCTACATAAGCTCCCCAGCCTAGGGTGGATGCGTACATGGTTAGGACAATTTGTGTAGGAGGACTCCAGAAAGAGATCCCCCATTCCAGATTGGAGAGTACCCGCCATCAGGACAAAAAGTCCCGAAGAAATGGAGTGACTCGGATGCCAGCCTGGAGGCTTTGCGTGGTCTGGACACCACTGCAACCTCAGGATCCATTGGGACCTGCACGTGTGTAAACGTGCCAAGGGAGTAACATGGATGGTTGTGGCCATGTGGCCGAACAACCTCAACATGTGCCGTGATGACACCTGGATATCTGCCGCTATAGACACCAGGGTGGCGGCCTCAGCCATGTCTAGCAGGGCTCCTATAAAGTCCAATTGAGGTGACGGACTGAGATGGGATTTCGGGTAGTTGATGACAAACCCTAGTAACTCCAATACCCAGATGGTCAAGCTCATGGACCGAACGGCCCCTGCATGAGATGTGCTGCTGACCAACCAATCATCCAGATAGAGGAAGACATGCACTCCCAGCCTGTGGAGGTGCACCGCCACTATGGCCAGGCATTCTGTGAAGACATGTGGGGCTGATGCTAGTCCAAATGGCTATACTCTGTACTGCACGTGTTGCTTCCCACCATGAATCAGAGATACTTCCTGTGACTTGGGAAGATCTCAACACTGGTGTACGCATTCTTCAGATAGAGGGAACATAGCCAGCCTCTGCTTTGTAGAAGGAGGATCAAGGTGCCCAGGGAATCCATATTGAACTTATCTTTTTTTAGAAATGTGTTCAAGGCCATTAGGTCTAGGATGGGACGGAGTCCTCCAGTTCAGTCTGGAATCAGGAAATACTTGGAGTGCAATTACCATCCTCTCTTCCTTGGTGGAACAGGCTCGACCGCCCTGGTCATTAAGAGGGTGGAGAGCTCCATATTTCCTGTGCTACTGGCCCCCAAAATGGGTATGGAGGGCAATTTGATGGGACACCCAATATATTTAATGAGTACCCCTGACAGACCCACTGGTTCGAGGTTATAATGGGCCACCAGTTTTCAAAGAACTGCAGCCAGCATCTCAGGTACAGGCAACTGGCTTATGCTCCCTCCGATCCAGGCAAAAACCCGTCCTGGGAGTTGTCTGAGGCACCAGCTAGAGCTTCGGAGCTCTCTGCTGCCTGGGGTGGCCATGGGAGCTCACATGCTGTTGACGGGAGTGAGGGGGCAGAAGATAGCACCACCTCTGGTGATAGAAAGACTTCCTCTGCCCCTGCCTCACCAAACTCCTGGATGAGGAGGATGGGTCCGGAGCACCAGCGGAGAGCTGTTGGAGGGTCTCATCATGGTCCCACAACTGGGCCACTGCGTCTCTCACCCTATCTCCAAAGAGATTCTCCCCAGTACACGGCATGACAGCGAGCCATTCCTGAACCTCTGGATGAAGATCCGAGGCCCGCAGCATGCTATTCTGCCGGTGCCGATTCCCATTGCAGACGCCCTTGCTGCGATTACAAGGTCGCCTGGACCTTGGGTTTTCCACACTCCAGGCCCTTCTGCACCAGCAACTGGAGGGAGTCCTGCTGCTGCTGAGGCAGCTGCTTGGCTATCTCCTGCACCTGCTTCCAGAGGTCCCGCGAGTATTGGCTCATGTAGAGCTGGTAGGAGGCAATGCGGGCAATAAGCATAGCCACCTCCTCCCAAGAGCATCTATCGCCCTGTGGTCCTTCCCCAGGGATGACGAGGAATGGGTCAGAAAGCATATGACCCTCTTGAGGGCAGATTCGATGCCCACTAATTGGTGGGGATGCTGATGCTTAATGAATCCAGCAGCCTTCTGGATGAGGTAGACCCAGTCCTCCTTACTGTTAACGGGAGGTACTGTGAGGGTGTGCTCCCATATCCTCAACAGCAGCTCCTTAAGGATATCATGCACTGGGACTGCCATGATTTCCTTAAGTGGCTCCACAAACTGGAGGATCTCCAGCATCTTGTGCCTGGCATCTTCCTCCATCAATAACTGAAATGGAATTGCATCCACCATTACCCACACAAAACTTGGAAAGGATAAGTCCTCTGGCTGGGACCTCTTTTGTTCCTCTGGAGAAGACTGTTCTGAGGGGAGTCCCTCCAAGCCCTCAGTATTATCCCTCCAAGCCCTCAGTATTATCCCCCCAGGGATCATAGAGACCCTCATCCTCGACGGGGGATGGGGCCCTGGGTGTTCGGCCTTCGTCCAGAGGCGCAGACACTAGCAAACCTGGTACAGGCCATGGCAAAGCTGGACAGGGGCAGCAGGCCACGGGGTCTCTGCTGGCCTAGGTGGAGCTTCCTCCTCTGAGGAACTGGCAATGACCACCATGTCAGTTGGGGGAAGCAACGGAGTCCTGCTGGGCATCAATGGCCTCCTGGGAATCAATGCTAGCTGGGTTGGTAACACACCAATGAGCACATTCAGCTATTTCAGCAGCAGATCCAAAGCAGACAGGACCGGTGTTGGTGCCTTCGGTACCTCAGGACCGATAGCCTGCTCCACCACCAACTCCAAAGCCAACATTGGGTGGGAGAAAGGAGGGGTGGCCAGATCTTCCTCAGATCCCCGACGAGGATCGGTGACTGGCACCAGGACCCCCGACATCGATTTAGGATGGAATCTCCTCACTGAGGGGGTCACTTATCCCCGTGCCAGCACCATGCATCGAAGGCAACCAGTGCCGATGCTTCCTCTGCTTCCCTTGGTATTCGCCCCGGTCTTTCCCCAGTGCCGAGGTCGAAGATAAGGAACCCAAACTCCTTGACCTGGAGGAGACAGAGTGTAACCAGTATCCAGCGCCCCTATCTACCAGCAGCATCGACAGAACCAATGGTCCCGCTGATGTCGATGGTGTAGTATCCATCGGGGTAGCTCCAAGGTCCATTGGTGCCAAAGCTGCCTATGCTGAAGTCGATGGCTCGGAATTCCCCAACCCAAAGAGTTTCTCCATCTTGTCGAGTCAGTTGTGACATCTCTTCAAGGTCATTTGGGCACACTGGCGACAACCCCAGATGTCATGCAATGCCCCCAGGCAGAAGACTCATATCATGGGGATCAACGGGCATCAACGAATATCAGTAGTGGCCATGACAGACTCGAAAAAAAAAGGGTCACAAAGATGATGATGTCGGGTAACGATGAACAGCGAGCACAGAGGCACCACCGCCATGAGGGAGGTCGAAGTGATAGAAAACTTACCCAAAACGCTGAGAAACCTAGCTGAGGAGGCTACGGGAGGGACCGAGTGGGACCTGGCGTCGATAAAACGCGAAGAACCCCAAAAAAATTGGGGAGGAAAAAAAAAGTTTTCCACAAGTTTTAGGGATTAAAAACTAAGAGCTCATTCACACCGCAATGCAAAAGCTCCACGGAAAAAAAAAACAGACTGAAAGAGGGAATCCACGTAGATGTGTGGTATAAGACATGCTGGGCATGCCCAGTCAAAGTTCTGGAAACTTTGACAGAAGTTTTCCATGCTAGGTCCATCTGGTGATATCACCAATGTGTGAGGACTACCACCCTGCTTGTCCTTGAAGAATTAGAGCTTTCCCAGATATGAGCAAGACTAGCCAAATTAGAAGAAATTACTAGGCCTAAAAAGGACTTTTTATAAGAACATGCCATACTGGGTCAGACCAAGGGTCCATCAAGCCCAGCATCCTGTTTCCAACAGTGGCCAATCCAGGCCATAAGAACCTGGCAAGTACCCAAAAACTAAGTCTATTCCATGTTACCGTTGCTAGTAATAGCGGTGGTTATTATCTAAGTCAACTTAATTAATAGCAGATAATGGACTTCTCGTCCAAGAACTTATCCAATCCTTTTTTAAACACAGCTATACCAACTGCACTAAGCACATCCTCTGGCAACAAATTCCAGAGTTTAATTGTGCGTTGAGTGAAAAAGAACTTTCTCCGATTCGTTTTAAATGTGCCACATGCTAACTTCATGGCGTGCACCCTAGTCTTTCTATTATCCGAAAGAATAAAAAAACGCTTCACATCTACCCGTTCTAGACCTCTCATGATTTTAAACACCTCTATCATATCCCCCCCTCAGCCGTCTCTTCTCCAAGCTGAAAAGTCCTAACCTCTTTAGTCTTTCCTCATAGGGGAGCTGTTCCATTCCCTTTATCATTTTGGTAGCCCTTCTCTGTACCTTCTCCATTGCAATTATATCTTTTCTGAGATGCGGCGACCAGAATTGTACACAATATTCAAGGTGCGGTCTCACCATGGAGTGATACAGAGGCATTATGACATTATCCGTTTTATTCACCGTTCCCTTTCTAATAGTTCCCAACATTCTGTTTGCTTTTTTGACTGCCGCAGCACACTGAACCGATGATTTTAATGTGTTATCCACTATGATGCCTAGATCTCTTTCTTGGGTAGTAGACCTAATATGGAACCTAACATTGTGTAACTATAGCATGGGTTATTTTTCCCTATATGCATAACCTTGCACTTGTCCACATTAAATTTCATCTGCCATTTAGATGCCCAATTTTCCAGCCTCACAAGGTTTTCCTGCAATTTATCAAAATCTGCTTATGATTTAACTACTCTGAATAATTTTGTATCATCTGCAAATTTGATTACCTCACTCGTATTTCTTTCCAGATCATTTATAAATATATTGAAAAGTAAGGGTCACAGTACAGATCCCTGAGGCACTTCACTGCCCACTCCCTTCCACTGAGAAAATTGTCCATTTAATCCTACTCTGTTTCCTGTCTTTTAGCCAGTTTTTAATCCACGAAAGGACATCGCCACCTATCCCATGATTTTTTACTTTTCCTAGAAGCCTCTCATGAGGAACTTTGTCAAATGCCTTCTGAAAATCCAAGTACACTATATCTACCGGTTCACCTTTATCCACATGTTTATTAACTCCTTCAAAAAAGTGAAGCAGATTTGTGAGGCAAGACTTGCCTTGGGTAAAGCCATGCTGACTTTGTTCCATTAAACCATGTCTTTCTATATCTTCTGTGATTTTGATATTTAGAACACTTTCCACTATTTCAGGCTAACCGGTCGTAATTTCCCGGATCTCCCCTGGAGCCCTTTTTAAATATGGGGGTTACATTAGCTATCCTCCAGTCTTCAGGTACAATGGATGATTTTAATGATAGGTTACAAATTTTTACTAATAGGTCTGAAATTTCATTTTTTAGTTCCTTCAGAACTCTGGGGTGTATACCATCCAGTCCAGGTGATTTACTACTCTTCAGTTTATCAATCAGGTCTACCACATCTTCTAGGTTCACCGTGATTTGGTTCAGTCCATCTGAATCATTACCCATGAAAACCTTCTCCAGTATGGGTACCTCCCCAACATCCTCTTCAGTAAACACCGAAGCAAAGAAATCATTTAATCTTTCCGCGATGGGCTTATCTTCTCTAAGTGCCCCTTTAACCCCTCGATCATCTAACGGTCCAACTGACTCCCTCACAGGCTTTCTGCTTCGGATATATTTTAAAAAGTTTTTACTGTGAGTTTTTGCCTCTATGGCCAACTTCTTTTCAAATTCTCTCTTAGCTTGTCTTATCAATGTCTTACATTTAACTTGCCAACGCTTATGCATTATCCTATTTTCTTCTGTTGGATCCTTCTTCCAATTTTTGAATGAAGATCTTTTGGCTAAAATAGCTTCTTTCACCTCCCCTTTTAACCATGCCAGTAATCGTTTTGCCTGCTTTCCACCTTTCTTAATGTGTGGAATACATCTGGATTGTGCTTCTAGAATGGTATTTTTTAACAATGACCATGCCTCTTGCACACTTTTTACTTTTGTAGCTGCTTCTTTCAGTTTTTTTTCTAACTATTTTTCTCATTTTCTCAAAGTTTCCCTTTTGAAAGTTTAGCACGAGAGCCGTGGATTTGCTTACTGTCTCCCTTCCAGTCGTTAATTCAAATTTGATCATATTATGATCACTATTGCCAAGCGGCCTCACCACCGTTACCTCTCTCACCAAAACCTGTGCTCCACTGAGAATTAGATCTAAAATTGCTCCCTCTTTCGTCAGTTCCTGAACCAATTGCTCCATAAAGCTATCATTTATTCCATCCAGGAACTTTATCTCTGTAGCGTGTCCAGATGATACATTTACCCAGTCAATTGAAATCTCCATGTAAATGTGAGGTCCAGTTCCAGTGAAAGCTGTTTACCTCCTTTGACAAAACCCAAACCTGTTATTAGCTCCTCTTCTTGATATTTTCTATTTTCACTGCTTCATTATTAGTGGGAGGTGAGGAGGGAGTGAGGCTACATAGCAAATGATATCAACTTTACTGCTGTGTGAATCAATATTAATGTTTTTTTAAGACTGGGTGTTAACTACCTTTTTTTCTTGACATTCTTGAGGCTTTTTGTGTTTAATAACTTGTGTTTTTAGATCCCTCTTTTCTTTGAGGGCTTTTATTTCTATACACATTTCTGTGGTTTTTCTTTTAAACTGTATGTTAATTGATATTTATAGGTCATGTATAGATATTTCCCTTTAAAATATCTTCTTAGAAATAAATGCTAAATTCCAAATGAAAATAAGCTTAAAATAAATCTAGCAGTAAAAACTGCTTTTTGGTGAAAGGAAAAATAAATACAAATGGAAACATGACAGTGGTGTTATAATCAGAACAATGCAGGCTCCCCATTACAAGTCCTTTGAGGTGAGATTCACAGGGCTTGTGATGGGGACAGGAATACGAGACAAACACATCAAAAGGTAAAAACACATCAAAAGGTTTCTGTAACTTGTGACTGAAATATAAAGACAGATATGAATAGATCCAGGAGCACGATAAGGAAGAATGACTTTACAGAAAGGGTGGTAGATAGATTAAATAAATTGCCAATAGAAGCAACGAGGATAAAAATGGCAAGATAATTTAAAAAGCATGGGCAAGCACAGAGAAAGCTTGGTGGTGGGGAAGTGAGAGTAAGATCAGAAATCAAGTACGGCAGTATTGGAGAAGAATGGGCAGAGAAAATAGGCCCTGTGGTTTGTTTGGGTTTTTTTTCTGCAGTCTGGTGCTCTCTCTATATATATTTTTAACACATACCTGAAACTAGAAGTATTTCTCAGTAGTTTAACCATTGGTGTAAATCCTGTGCCCGCTGCCAATAAAAAGAGATCTTTTACTTCTTGAAGCAGAGACTTCCTGAAGTTACCTTGAGGACTGCTTACAAACAGATTGTCTCCTATAAAAAAAAAATGAATGAAACTAATCACAAAATTTTTTACATTACGGAATTTACATGCAAATCAGAAGAGCAACTGCACGTAACAATAGCCAAAATTACAACAATTTTCTGAAAGAAATACTAAATAAGACGCTAAACTAAGATTACAAAGTATAGAAATACCATAGCCAGTGAGTGAAACACATATCAAATGGTTTTACTTTTCCTGTAATACAGTTAGAAACTCAAATGTTTTATGCGTAAAGGCAGAATGATTACTAAGCTGTGCTATTCTTTATGCATGGTAATTTGCTTTATGCATAAGTTACTATTTCATGAGATTTATGCGAATACATTAGGAAACTTATTCATGCAATTATACACTTGCTGATTATGTAGCGCAACTGATATCAGACTTGTTTGTTCTCTGCTCTTGGTTGGATAGGAGGTCTGGGTGAGCTGAGGGGAGTTCAGGATGAAGAACTAGGAAAGTCTCAATGACCTGGAGGACTGGGTGAAATGGTGGAAGAATCGACAAACTGGTGTGAGTTATTTTTTTCACTTTGCCACTTTCTGCATTGTGATATGGGAGAATCAGGAAAGAAGTCAAACTCAGTGGACCTCTTCGTTCACTTTCATTAACAATCAGGCCGATTCAGGCGCGCACAGGCCACTCTCCTGTGCGCGTGATTCAGTATTTAACTGAGGGCCCGTGGTAAAAAGAGGCGCTAGGGACTCTAGCGCATCCCTAGCACCTCTTTTTTTGACAGGAGCGGCGGCTGTCAGCGAGTTTGATAGCAGACGCTCAATTTTGCCGGTGTTGGTTCTCAAACCTGCTGACAGCCATGGGTTCGGAAACCGAACGCCGGAAAAATTGAGCATCCAGTTTTGAACCTGTGAGCCGCAGGCCGATTTTAATTTTTTTTTTTTTTTTTTTTATTATTTTTTACATTGGGACCTCCGACTTAATATCGCCATGATATTAAGTCGGAGGGTGTAAAGGAAAGCAGTTTTTACTGCTTTTCTGTGCACTTTCCCGGTGCCGGCAGAAATTAACGTCTACCTTTGGGTAGGCGCTAATTTCTAAAAGTAAAATGTGGGGCTTGGCTGCACATTTTACTTAGTGAATCGCACGGGAATAACTAATAGGGCCATCAACATGCATTTGTATGTTGCGGGCGCTATTAGTTTCGAAGGGGGTTTGACGCCTGTTTTCAACGCGCTATTACCCCTTACTAACAGGCGGATACAGTACAGTGCGCTTCGGCGAAGCGCACTGTTAACCCGCGTTTGGACGCGCATTTTCGACGCGCTAGCTTTACCCCTTATTCAGGTAAGGGGTTATAGCGCGTCAAAAACGTGCATCCAACCCCCCTGAAACTAATAGCGCCCACAACATGCAAATGCATGTTGATGGCCCTATTAGTTATTCCCGCGAGATTCACTAAGTAAAATGTGCAGCCAAGCCACACATTTTACTTTCAGAAATTAGCGCCTATCCAAAGGTAGGCGTTAATTTCTGCCAGCACCGGGAAAGTGTACAGAAAAGCAGTAAAAACTGCTTTTCTGTACACCCTCCGACTTAATATCATGGCGATATTAAGTCGGAGGTCCCAAAGTAAAAAATAATTAAAAATTTTAAAAAAAAAAACAAAATTTAAAATCGGCCCACAGCTCGCAGGTTGAAAACCGGACGCTCAATTTTGCCGGCATCCGGTTTCCGAACCCATCGCTGTCAGTGGGTTTCAGAACCGACACCAGCAAAATTGAGCGTCAGCTGTCAAACTCGCTGACAGCCGCCCATCCTGTCAAAAAAGAGGCGCTAGGGACGCGCTAGTGTCCCTAGCGCCTCTTTTTACCGCTGGCCCTCATTTAAATACAGAATCGCGTGCACAGCAAAGTGGCCTGTGCGCTCGCCCGCTCTCCCGCGACTTTTACTGAATCAGCCTGTGAATAAGGGGTAAAGCTAGCTCGTCAAAAACGTGCGTCCAAACGGAATGCACTGTATTGTATCAGCCTGTTTGTAAACAATCTTAACAGGGCTCAACAGGGGTTTGCATACTAAATCATCCTCTCCAGAGACGCAGCTAAAGGAGAGAATCATTAAGCCATACTAAGTAAGTATTTCAGATTGAAGCATGAAAGAACCCTGCTCTTAAAGGCATTAGAATACAGGGCAAAAATTAGGAAAATAAAGCTACTTACCTATTTGAAGTTTGTCAATTTCCTGTGTGAACTCTCCATTTGGATAGACTTTAATCATCAAGTAAATATATTTATTGTCACGGAGTAAGAATTCTTTGGAATCCAGTAAGGCTTGAGATACAGGTGTATATGGCTTCACTATTTCTGTACCTAAAAACAATGCAGTCAGACTGTAAATTCAAGCTATAAATGAAATCTCCAGCAAGAGAAATGCATTTATTTATTTATTTATTTTTAGGGAAAAGCATGGTTTTCTGCGTTATATTGTTGGTTATATTCTGGAAATTGTACTTTCCTTTCTGCTAATTTAATAAACATATTTCAAATTAAAGAAACCAAAATAGTTATTGTTTCTATGTGAAATTTCAATTATCAGTTTCTGAAATGACAAGAATTACAACTCAGTTTTCCCTGTAAATTGGCACACACATATTTTTTGCTTTTCCCATCTACCAAATTTGGTTCAGTGATTGTTGAAAAAGAAACTAAAAACAGAAAATCGGTTCCAATGGGGGGGGGGGGGGGGGGGGAAATCCCTGTACAATTTGCATTTAGAATACAGAGAAAGTTAGAAAACAGCCTAAATTAATAACCTTTGAGGTAGATCTTTAAAAAGTAACCGCTCGCGAACAAAAGTACACCGGATTTTATAAGATACGCGCGTAGCCACGCGTATCTTATAAAATCCGTAGTCGGCGCGCGCAAGGCTGCGCAAAATCGGCAGCCTGCGTGCGCCGAGCCGAACAGCCTGCCTCCGTTCCCTCCGCGTCCCCCCACCTTCCCCTCTCTTCCCCTAACTAACCCACCCCCTGGCCCTATCTAAATCCCTTCCCCACACACCTTTGTTGGGCAAGTTACACCTGCTTGAAGCAGGCGTAACTTGCGCATGCCGCCTCGCATCCCCTGGCACAGGCCGCAGTGCCGGGGGACTCGGGACCACCCTCCCGGCCCGCCCCCAAACCGTCACCACACCCCCAGACCGCCCCCTGACCCCGGACACGCTCCCTCCCGCCCCTTTTATGAAGCCCCGGGACTTACGCGCGTCTCAGAGCTTTGCGCGCGCCGGCGGCCTATGCAAAATAGGCGTGCCAGCAGGCGAGTGCCCTGCGCGCGTAAATCCAGGAGGATTTACATGCGCAGGGCTTTTAAAATCTAGCCCTTTGTTTTCTGAAACCTTAGGTTTTAAGATTTTCAAGAAATTAAGGTTTAAAAATCTGTTTGACAAATAAAAGTTGGAAAAAAATGGTTATATATCCTCAGAGTTAGGACAGTCAATATGTATATCTTCACTGTGATAGCGTCTTTGAGAACTTAAAAACTGGCATTAATAGCAATCTATTAACCATGACAGGCTCTCTCGCTCTTTTCTCAAGAAGAAAATGATCATGGTCACAGACACCTTAAGGGCATCAAGGGCTAATTAGTGCCCAAACCTTCCATGGCAAAGAGTGGCTACATCAATGCACACAAATGCCAGTTACTAGTGGTGTGTTCAGATAGGAGTAGAATTGCCAAGGAGAATAACCATGGACATGGTGTCACCAAAAGAAACCTACTAATGTCTAAATTTAAGTAGTGTCTTTATCTATGGGCAAACATGAACAATTTTTGTTTTTTCCATTGTGAAATTACTATGAACATGGACATCATATCACATCAAGGAGAATGTAAATGAAGCTATTATGGGCTCCCTGCTGACTATAAAAGGTCAGAGCATTAGCTTGCTCTTGCAGTGATAGCTCAAGTAGTTAAGACAAGGTAAAATTAATTAATGCGTACACATTGGATTTTAGCAGCTAATAGGTCAACATTACTGTTATTCTGTATCTCCATAGTTTTACCATAGCACTATAAACACTGACAGATTGCTGTTCATAATATGGATGTTAGCTTGTCATTTCTTAACACAAAAATACAAGAAGGAATTTTATAAACCAAATCTCATTATCATCACATAACAAATGACATTGCAAATGGTTTTCTTTCATATCATCCAAAAATTATTAAAATAATCTATACATTTTTTTTTATATTTAGAAAGATATCACAGGATTCCATAACACTACCTTTTTCCGACAGAATTTATTTTTAGGTGGGTAAGACACTTAACTAAAAAACTGGCTATCTCCTTTAAGCCTAGTCAAAAACTCAAACCTGGGTTCATTGGGCAAGTACTTCACCCTCCATTACCTCAGGTACAAACTAAGGTGATTTACTGAGAAAATACTACTTACCTGATAATTTCCTTTTCTTTAGGATAGTCAGATGAATTCAGAACCAGGGCCGGCGGATGCACTAGGCAAACTAGGCCTGGGCCTAGGGTGCCGAACATTAGGGGGCACGAGCCATGTGGAGCTGCGAGCAGCAGCGCCAAAGAGGAGTGGATATTTGGCAATCTCTACTCCTCTTTGCTGCCACAATGCCGCAGCTCGCAGCCTCACATGGCTGGCACCCCCTAATGGGGATGGCAGCACAAGGCAGAAGGTGTCTAGGGCGCCTAATCCCGTTGTCCCAGCCATGTCCAGAACCAAGGGGTTTATGCACCTCTACTAGCAGATGGAGATGGAGCAAAGCTGACATCATAGTATATATACTCCTGCCGTGACATCACCCTGCCAGTATTCTCTTCAAAAGCCAACTGTAGACAGACTAGCAAAAACGTGTTCAATAACAGGTAACCATTTCAGTACTCAGCCAACAGGAAACCCTGAGCTCTGAAAAAAATGTATTAACACTTATCAGTAGCCCCTGGAACATGTAACCATGCAGGACCATAGCACAATTATTTGGCAGCCAAGGGCAGGAAACTGGATTCATTTGACTATCCTAAAGAAAAGGAAATGATCAGCTAAGTAGTAATTTCTCATTTCTTAGCTTCTAGTCAGATGAATCCACAACCAGTGGGATGTACCCAGGCTACTCCTGAATAGGGCGGAAGGCTGCCCGCGGTTCAGTCAACTCCACACATGCAAAGGCTGTGTTCTTTCGGGGCTGCACATCCAGACGACAATACCTGAAAAAGGTGTGTAAGGAGGACCATGTTGCAGCTCAGCAAATGTCGACGGGAGACAACAATCTAACTTCCATCCATGACATTGTCTGAGCCCTAGTGGAATGAGCCCTAACATGACTAGGCATCGGCTGTTCAGCATCCATGAATGCGGCCATGACCACCTCTTTAATCCAGCGAGCTACTGTAGCCCATAAAGCCGGCTTGCTCTGTTTACTACCACTGTGGAGGACAAACAGGCGATCTGTCTTCCAGAAAGTTTAGAAACCTCCAGGTACTTCACGATATGTCTCTTGACATCCAAGGGCTGCAACAGGCGATATTTCTCCGCATCTCTTTCCCTATCCAGAGACGACAGGGAAATTGACTGATTCAAGTGAAAATCTGAGACCATTTTTTGGCAAAAAGGAAGGAACAGTATGCAGCTGTGTCACCCCTGGTGTCACTCAGAGGAATGGCTCCTGACAAGACAAGGCCTGTAGCTTGGAAATTCGACACGCAGAACAATTTGCCACAAGATACACCGTTTTCAAGGTGAGTAACCGCAAGGAAAGGTTACACATTGGTTTAAACGTAGGCCTGCTAAGAAATCCAAAATCATATTAAGATTCCATAAGGGCACAAGTAAATGCAAGGAAGGAAACAGATGTTTCACTTCTTTCAAGAAACGGGCCACATCTGGATGAGCTGATAAGGGTCCACCATTCACCTGACCCCTGAAACAGGCAAGAACTGCTACTTGTACCTTTAAGGAATTAAGGGCCAACCCTTTACTCAATCCATCCTGCAAAAATTCCAAAATGAGTGGGAATTTAACTGAATGAGGAAGAACACCTCGATCTTCACATCAAGCCTCAAACACTCACCAAACCTGCACATAAGCTAAAGACATGGAGAACTTTTTCGCTCATAGCAAGGTGGCATCACTGCAGTAGAATATCCACGCTTCAGCAAATGAGCCCTCTCAAGGGCCATACCAAAAGACAAAACAAGTCAGATCTTTGTGAAGAACAGATCCCTGCTGCAACAGATTCCTGTGTGCAGGAAATCGAAGGGGGGGGTGGGGGAGAGAGTCCACTAGGAGCTTTCACAGATCCGCATACCATGGCCTCTTGGGCCAATTTAGTGCCACCAGAAGCACCATCCCTCTGTGACCCTCGATCATCTGAACCATTCTGCCCAACATGGGCCATGGGAGAAAGGCATGCAAGCAGCTTGTCCTCTGGCCATTCCTGCACAAGAGCATCAATACCCAAGGACTTCGGATCTCTTCTGCGACTGAAGAATCTAGGAACTTTCGCATTGCGAGAAGCCACCAGTAGGTCTAGAAACGGAAGGCCTCAGCAATCCACTATTAGCTAAAAACGCCTCATCTGACAGTACCCATTCTCCTGGGTCCAGACTCTCCCTACTGAGAAAGTCTGCTCACACATTGTCTTTTCTTGCAGTGTGCGAGGCCAAGATCTCCTGAAGATGCACTTCCGCCCATTCCATAAGTTGGTCTATCTCCTGCGATACTTGCTGGCTCTTATTTCCTCCCTGCCGATTGATGTAAGCCACAGTCGTTGCATTGTCTGACATTATCCAGACCACTCAATCCTGCAAGCACTCCAACTGGACCGCCTGGGCTTCCAGTCATCTGATGTTCCAGAGAGACTCTTCTGTACTCCAGCGCCCTTGTGCACCCCAACCCCCCTTGGAGGCTCACATCTCTCGAGTACTAACCAGTCCGGTGATTTTAGAGAAACTCCCTTTTTCTTAGATGATCCACTTGTAACCATCACTGTAGTTGAGAGCAGACCTCCGTCGACAGGTGGAGCCGAATCGAATAGACCTGAGACTATGGGCTCAAACAAGACAGCAGGGAGCACTGAAGAGGACACATATCCACCCTCTCCTATGGCACCACTTCCAGGGTTGCTGCCATCAAACCGAGTACCTACAGATAGGACACACTGTTGGACATATATTTTTCATCAGACACACCTGCACCATCAACTTCTGAATACGAGATTCCGGCAGGAAAATCCTGCCCTACTTCGTGTCGAACTGAACACCGAGATACTCTAGCAACTGAGAAGGCTGAAGACTTCTTCACCACCCAGCCAAGCTCCTGCAACAGGGAAATCACCTTGCAGGACACTAGGTGGCTCTCTTCCAGATACTTGGCCCAAATCAGCCAGTTGTCTAAATACGGGTGTACTAGGATCCTATCCGTTCTCAACTCTGCTGCCACCACTATCATAAGCTTGGAAAAGGTTCTGGGTGTGGTAGCCAGACCAAAAGGCAGTGCTCGAAACTGACAATGGCATCTCAAAACTGCATATCACAGACAACGGTGCTCTAACTAAGATGGGAATATGCAGGTAGGCCTCGGGCAGGTCCAAAGAGATCAGAAATTCCCCCGACTGCACAACCATTATCACTGAGCGCAATGTTTCCATGCGGAAACAAGTCACTCGCAAATGACGGTTGACCCCTTTGAGGTCCAGGATGGGAAGAAAGGCGTCCTCTTTCTTGGGCACAACGAAATAAATGAAATATCGACCTGTATTTTCTTGAGAAATGGGCACTGGAACCACAGCCCTCAGAATAAGGAGCCTTGACAATGTACACTCCACTGCCTGCTTCTTCTACGGGGAGTGGCAGGGAGACACCATGAACACGTTCCGAGGAACAATGTAAAACTCCAGCACATATTCCTCTCATATCACCTCCAGGACCCACTGGTCTGATGTGATTTTGACCCATCTCTGATAAAAGAAAGTGGCGCCCCCCATCTCCTATTCCTGGGGATGGGTCAACAATTTAAAAGTAATCAGAGAAAGTTTTTTCACTCAACGCACAATTAAACTCTAGAATTTGTTGCCAGAGGATGTGGTTAGTGCAGTTAGTATAGCTGTGTTTAAAAAAGGATTGGATAAGTACTTGGAGAAAAAGTCCATTACCTGCTATTAATTAAGTTGACTTAGAAAATAGCCACTGCTATTACTAGCTACAGTAACATGGGATAGACTTAATTTTTGAGTACTTGCCAGGTTCTTATGGCCTGAATTGGCCACTGTTGGAACAGGATGCTGGGCTTGATGGCCCCTTGGTCTGACCCAGTATGGCATGTCCTTATGTTCTTAACAAACCTTCATTGGGCAGCCCACCTCGGCTGTCTGGAACAAAAAGACTGAGACCTACCAAAAGGCCGAGTCCTCTTAAAGGTCACCCTTCTGTAGAAACAGCTTGGAACCCATGAGATGACCCCTCATACCAAAGGGGAGCAGCAACAGGTTCTTATCCACTGGCAACTGAGGAACCGGGGATTCGCCCCACTTACTGGCTAGTTTATCCAACTCAATCTCAAACAAGAACGAGCCTTTAAAAGGAAATTTCATAAGATTAGATTTGGAGGTCACATTGGCTTACCAATTTCTCAACTATAACTGATGCCTGGCCACTATTACCGAAGCCACCCCTCTGGCTGAGGTGCGGACCAAATCACAGCCCGCATCTGCTGGCTCCATAAGTGCCCAGGAATTCACTCCAGATTCATCGACCTCCTGAGAAATAAGTAAACAAGAGTGAGCCACCAGTGAACAAGAAGAAGCTATCTGCAAGATTATTGAACTACTTCAAATGCTTGCTTAAGGATGGCCTCAATCCTTCTATCGTGCACATCCTTCAAGACCGCTCTTCCCTCCACGGGGATAGTCGTCTGCTTGGAGATGGCACAGACAAGCGCATCTATTTTTGAAAAACGCAAACGCTCTCTCACCACTGGATCCAGGGGGTACAGGCCTTCCAAAACCCAACCCCCTTTGAAATTAGCCCCCCACTCAAGATCAATCAATTCTTGAATGGCCTCCATAACAGGGACAAAATAAGAGGCTTTACGCAAAGAAACCTAAATGGAATCACAGATTGGAATCTGCCCCAGCTACTCCCAGCATCTTTAATGTCTGGGAAATCAGAGGCAGTAACTCATCTCTATTAAAGAACCGCAACATAGTCCTATAGGGTTCCAGTCCCAGTGGAATTTTCCCATCCTCCAGAGAGTCAGGATCGGACTCATCATCCATGTCCGGATTCCTATTGGGAGGACCTGCTGCCGATCTAGGTGTACTTCGGTGCTTAACAGTATAACCTGGATACACAGCCAGACGCAGTTGCATGCAGCAATGGCCCTGAAAAGGGCAGCCTAACACTCAGGAAAAGGCAAGTGAAAACACCACCAGGGCCTACCACATGGCGTATAGAGAACAGCCTAACAGCAGGGACTAGCCCACAAGGGCTACTCAATCTGTCAGGCTGCCCACATCCCTCAGGTTTGGGAACAAACATTGGAACGGCACACCAAGCACGAAGACCAGAGGAAGGGGGAAGCCTTGCAAACACTTCTACTTTTTTTTTTTTTTTTTTTTTTTTTTTAAAGCCTTACCTGAGCTCAGCCTTTCCCAGCTAAGTAGAGATGATCTACGGTTGCGGTAGGAGAGCACATATACCGTTTTTGCCGCACCCGGCTTCCTGCACCCTCTGCATTTCAGCTGTTTTAACAGCTAAGTCCACCCTGGCTGAGAAAACCAGCTACTGGACCAAAGCATTCATCTGAGGGACCACGGAAATAACCTCAGGAATTCTCAACTGGGGGGATGAACCATTTGGTATCTCTGCAGGAGAGCGGGGTGAATTAAATTTCCTTTACATCTCCTTCTAAAACTTGAAGCAATCCCCAGTAGGGATATGCACTTCCACCATCTGCTAGAGACGGAGAATACTGGCAGGCTGTCACTGCAAGAGTATATACATATATATACACACACACACACATACCTACATACACACACTATATATACCCACTGTGATGTCAGCTTTATTCCATCTCCATTTGTTGGTTAATGAGCATGGAATGACTAATAAAAAATGTCTAAATAAATAAATAAATGTGCATAACCCACTGGTTCTGTATTCATCTGAGTAGATAGATGCTAAGAAATAAGACATTTCTCCCATTCTACATCAATGGGAAAAATGCTTAGAAAAATGCTTAGAAAGTGAGACCCTTAGTCTGTAAGCCCTCGGGGGATAAGGGAAATATCTACAGTACCTGAATATAATTTGATTTGAAGTGCCTGAAGGGAAGAATATATATATATATATATATATATATATATATATATAAATAAAATAAAATAAAATGGACCAGGCCATTCAGGTGAATTTCTAAGCTTGAGGTAACTGAACTCTGTTCATACTTGCAACTTTTTAAGTATTATCCACTAAAGCTACCCCTTATTTATTTGATTTATATTCTGCTTTTTAGGCACATCAAAGCGGATAACATTCAGGTAGATTTTGCCACTACACACATGTGAAAACTATCCTGTTAAAAGTTGTCTGAATGCAATACTATGTGTCCGCCATCTTGTTTACAGGAAGCACCAAGTGTGGGTGATCCCGTCACCTTTATGGCATCCTGAAGAAGAGAGAGTAGCAAATTTAAAGGGTTGGCTCTAGAGATACTTGGGAGCACAAAGAAAATAGTGGCATAGCGGTGCAGCTTTGTGTGCTTTTCATACTCATAACAACTCTATAGACCACTTCTCTGATACTGAGGAAGCTCAGAGATGTGCTGGCGGCTTTGCTGAAAGACCTGTTCAATAGATCCCTGGAAACAGGAGTGGTGCCATGGGATTGAAGAAGAGTAGTGGTGGTCCTGCTACACAAGAGTGATAGAGAGGAGACTGGAAACTTCAGGCAGTTAGCCTGAAGTTGCAGTGGTGGGAAATTTCCCACCACTGAAGTTGCAGTGGTGGGAAATTAATATAGACTCTGCTGAAGGTAAAGATAGTGAACAATCTACATTAGGGTGGGTTGCTGGACTGGAGGCAGCTTGGATTCACCAGGGGAAGACCCTGTCAGACAAATCTGTTAGATTTTTTTTTTGACTAAGTGACTAGAGAATTGGATTAAGGAAGAACACTTGACGTGATCTACTTATATTTCAACAAAGCTTGATATGGTCCCACATAAGAAGCTTGTGAATAAAATGAGAAGCTTGGGAGTGAGCCCCAAGGTGGTGGCATGGATTACAAACTGGTTGACTGACAGGAGACAGCATGTAATGGTAAATGGAACCTACTCTGAAGACAGAACTGTGTTAAGTGGCGTGCCACAGGGTTCGGTTTTGGGACCGGTTCTTTTTATTATCTTTGTGAGAGACATTGCAGAAAGGATAAAATGTAAAGTTTGTCTATTTGCAGATGATACTATGATCCGCAGCAAAGTGGACATGCCTGAAGGAGAGTAGAGAGTATGAAAAGTAATTTAAGAAAGCTTAAAGAGTGGTTGAAGATTTGGCAGCTGGGATTTAATGCCAAGAAGTGCAGAGTTATGCATCTGGGATACGGTAATCCAAAAGAGCTTTATGTGATGTGGGTGAAAGACTGATGTTCATGGACCAAAAAAAGGACCTTGGGATGATAGTTTATGGCGATCAGAAGACAACGAAACAATGTGACAAGGCGATAGTTAAAGCCAGGAAAATGCTGGGCTGCATAGAGAGGAATAACCAGTATGAAAAAGGATGTGATAATGTCCTTGTACGGGTCTTTGGTGAGGCCACACCTGGAGTACTGTGTTCCGTTCTGGAGCCCACATCTCAAAAAGGATAGAGAGGATGGAGGCAGTTTAGAGAAGGGCAACCAAAATGGTGTGGGTCTCAATCGGATAACTTATGAGGAGAGGCTGAAGGACCTAAACATGTATTCCCTGGAAGAAAAGAGGAGCAGTGGAGATATGATGCAGACCTTCAGATCCCTGAACGGTTTAAATGATGCACAAACTTTGAACCTTTTCTGTTGGAAAGGAAACAGTAGAATTAGACACCATGAAATGAAACTCCAGTAGGTACACTCAGAACCAACATCAGGAAATATTTTTTCACGGAGAGGGTGGTGGATGCCTGGAATGCCCTTGTGGAGGAGGTGGTGAAGATCAAAAAATTCAAAGAATTCAAAGGGGCATGGGATAAAAACTGTGGAAAAAAAATGAAGAAAAGGGTGCATGGGGGTAATCTGCTTGGTGGCAGTTACTACCCTTAACAAAAGGCATGGGGATTATCATCCTTAACCAATAAGCCTTGATGCTTTTGATACAAGTGCAACATCGCTCTCCACTTTGACAGTGGGGGGAGGAGGGAACTGGATTATGAGTAACCAACACGGGCTCTGACTTTTACCGTATGGGGAACAGATATGCAGACAAAGGAAAAAGAGCAGGACTGCTTCTATGGGCAAGCCCAAAAGCAAAACATGCCAAACAGCATTATCTGAATTGTCAAGAAGGCTCCTCACCCAATAAAAATATTGCTAGCAGTCATTTTTTATGGATTTGTCAGTTGCTTGGTTTTCATTATAAATATTACTAGCCTTATCATAAGGCTTGGGGATAAGTGCACAGACCGGCAGATACTACCCTTAAGAGAAACATGAGGATAATCTGCACGGTACATCAGATGTTACCAAAGGAAGCTTGGTGGGCAGACTGGATGGACCATTTGGTCTTTTTTTGCCAACATTACTATATATCTCTGGCTTTCCTATCACTTCTTTTCAACTAAAGATCTTATGTGCTTAACCCATGCTTCCTTGAATGTTATTACTTCTGGATTTTTTATTTTTTTTTTTAATTTTTATTTATAGCATTTTTACCAAAATTACAGGTAACTAAAAGGCAAAATACAAATAGGAATTGCAGTTTACATTTCCAATAAGCATAAACATAAACAAAAAAAGAGGAGAAAAAAGAAAAAAAATTATGATTAACATAATTTAACTAACTGCTAAGTCATCTTCTGCTATGTAATATTAAAGAAATAAAGAAATTCCAAGATTAGAAATATTTAAGCGGATTCTAATAAAGAAATAAAGTTTGCAGGATTTAGAGGCTATCATGAATCATTTTTCATTACATACTGTAATCAAAAGAGAAAAAAATATTATCTGGAGATATTGAGTTACGTGCATCTAAGAAATTACGCAATTGTTCAGGTTCAAAGTATACATTTTTTACACCCTGCATATTCATTACACATTGACATGGAAACCTGAGATTAAACCTGGCCCCCATACCCACTATTTCAGCTCACATAGATAAGAATTTTTTTCTGCGTTCCTGGGTAGAGTGTGTAATGTCTGGGAAAACCCAAACCAACTGGCCAAAAAACTGAGATGTTCTATTTCAAAAAAAGGCCTTCAACAGCATTTCTCTGTCTTGAGCAAAAACACATTGTAGAAATAAAGTTCCTCATCTAGTTATCTTGATTTCTATTGATGTTTCCAGGAAATGAGTCAGATCCAAATCAGGTTCAGAAATCTGTTCAGGATTTTCCGTATCTACAGTTTTTATCATGTATACCTTGGCTATGGTAGGCATCATTTCTTTAGGAATTTTTAATACTTCCGTTATTTAACCATTTCCAAAGGAGGTATCCACATCAAAGACGGAACATTTAATATACGCAAAATTTTGATATGATAGAGTTCTCCATATTTTCCAGTTTTTGTTGTTGTATTAGATCCGATTTAATCAACTGTTCTTGATTTTGTTGCAAGAGGGAAACTTTAGATTCCAGTGTTGTGATTTTTTGAGTATTTAAAGAAATATTGGCTTCCACAGTTTGAAATTTACCCATTAAATTTGAAGTAACATAGACTAATGAGGCAATTGATTTCTCCAATACCATTATAGCTCCCCAGATAGAGTCCAAGGTTATCTCAGTGGGTCTAGGAATAGCAGGGCGCAGTAAGTTTAGCACAGTGACTTGATCCTCCAGCTGTCCTTTTGATTCCCCCGATGTTTCTATATTCCCTCTAGAAGTAGAGGCCCTTTGTGCAGGGGGAGATAGTATTTCTACTCCCTGTGCTGGGCCCTCCGGCATTCCCATTACTCCGGGATTTAAAACAGGGCCCAGCCTTAACTCAGTCCTGCTTGCAATAGGAGAAATCTCTCTATTGCCCAATAAACTTTCAGATGTCACAGAAATTCTGAGGGAAAAGGGGGGGGGGGGTAGACGGAGCTCCAGGTCTTAGAGTAACCTGCATGTCCGATGATCGTTCCACCCGCTCCTGCGGAATCGACACCAAGGACGCCTGTGGAGTGAGAGAGTCCACGACTGGAAACACAAACCCCGAGTAGGTTGAGAGTTATCTGGAATTGGGGTACTCATCCCCAGTTCCCTGATCCTTACTTTTCTCTTGGAATGTGGCATTTAAAAAGAAACCAAAATTATTGGAAACAATAATAATTGGGGCTTGCTTTCAGATTGCCTCTAATTAAACTTAGCTCTTGGAATTACTTTAAATAGGGGCAACTGAGGAGAAAAAGGTGCGAGGAAAAGAAAAAAAAGAAGCAATAATGATTTTACTTACTAAAAAGTCCAAATTGACTCCTATATTTTAAGTCCTCTCGAGTCCACGATGTTAATCAAAGCCCGCGGCTTTGGCAGCGCACCGGCGTCTCTTGCGCACCTCAGGAGGGGCCGGCTCCACGGCCCTCCGGTCCCCCCTCGACGATGCCACAGCCGCAACCCTCCCGCCAACGGGCCGGGACAGCGACCCCATCCCCGGCCGGGAGGACAGAAACAAAACTCAAGCAAGAAATCCGGCAACAGGCTCGAGCTCTCTTCTCTCTCTCTCACACACCCCAAAGAGAAGCTGCAGGAGGGGCCGATTCTATGGCCCTCAGGTCCCTCCTCGATGACGTCACAGCTGCGACTCTCCCGCCAACGGGCCGGGACAGTGACCCCACCCCCGGCCGGGAGGACAGAAACAAAACCCAAGCAAGAAATCCAGCAACAGGCTCGAGCCCTCTTCTCCCCCCCCCCCCCCCACCCCCACTTCTGGATTTATAACAAAGCAACAAGAGCCTCCATCTGCCAACAAAATGGCTGTGCTCTGGAAGATACAAGCTGTCACATTTCCAATAATAAAGGTACTTCATAACATAAAAGAAACACAGGAGACTACAACATATTTAGCTGAACTGGAAGATGAGGGTTGCAGGACTCAGGACAAATCAGTTGGAGCAGGGCCCTTCCAGAGATTGAAGCGAGGGGGAGAGGGGATCATCCTTACATGTAAGAGCAGGATGGGAGCCCTCTGGACACTGAAGATTGGGGAAGGAGGTCATGTCTAAACCATCTGCCTTATATCTCCTGGGCTGTCACTGATGTCTCTGCCACTATGCAGGCCGTTGCAGAAAGGGGCTGAGGCTATCAAGGTGGAGCAGGACCTGAGGCAATTACCCTATCACCCACTGCCCACATCTCCCACAAGGATAACCCTGAGCTGCACTTTTTAAACCCTGGCTTCCCTGGTTCATAGCCTATTGCTCTAACTAGTAGGCTACTCCTCCAGTCCAGATGAAACTCTAATCCACACTGCATAATGATCTCTTCAGAGGTCTTATGAAGATATAAAATCAAATTGATAAAAGCAGGGACCTCACAACATGGAGGGAGGAGGGACATCACAACATGGTGGTGGGGGGGAAGGGAAGAAGAAAACATTTATCATCACCATTTATATATTATTATAAACTTTTATTATGCTCCCTATTATCAAAATTAATGCCCAGGTTAAGGTACAGTAAATAGCAATAATAAAAACACCATCAACACAATTTACACACAAAACAAATCAAAATTCAAATTACAACCTCCAAAATAAAGCAAATAGTAATAAAAACATTTAAAAAATCAGAAATATGCAAAAACTAGGAGATAATCAATCAAGGAAAGCACAGGGAGTTAGTTAAGAAAATCCTAAGGAAAAGAAAATCCTGATAAAAGAAACTACAAGTCATAAATGATCTGGAATAACCAGGTCTGAAGCTGCTTCCAAAAAGGGAGGAACTGCTTCACCAACTGAAAATCGCAGGGTAACTTTCCAAGCAAGTGGCACCACACGCAAAAAAAACCCATTTTCCGGACGGAGGCATATCCAGTCTCCTTAACCAAAGGAACTTCCAGCAAGAAGTCTTCCTGAGACTGCAAGAGATGAGCAGAATATGAATGCAGCCAATTCTACATACAAACTGGACTCCCACCAATTGTCTTAAATGCCAAACACAGGATCTAAAATTGTACCTGGCTTTGAATAAGGAACCAGTGAAGATGCTTTGTGTGTTCTCTAACAGCTCACTTTCAGGTGGGTTGCAGCATTCTTCAACTATTTAACAATTTGGCAGGAAGGCCCTTGTATAAAGCATTGCAATAGTCCTGCCTAGATATAACAGTGGCATGTATTAATGCTGCCAGGTGTCTGAAGCAAAGCCACAGGTGAAAGGATGCACTGTTGGAGACCCTGGCAATGTGTGAACAGGAGAAGGCAGCTTCCAAATACACATCCTAGTTCCTGACCCCTACCTTAAATGGAAAAATACTGCTCCTACACAAAGAAAGATCAGGCGCAAAGGCTCCTGGCTTCCCAAACTGCAAGAACTTGTGGGGTTTGTTTTCCCAGGTTTAGCTTATTAAACTGCGCCCACTTCCAAATAATATCAAGGCAAACTGATTCTCTCAGACGTCTGCTTTTCATCCCTTCCCAGAATCGCAAACATTGTCTGTGTACAGATGAAACCCTGACCTATACATACTGCCTAATGATCTCCCTATGGTTCTCAGAAAGATATTAAACCATAATCGGTGAAAGCAGGAGCCTCTGAGGAACACCACAACATGGTGGGGGCAAGGGGTGGGAATGGGAATAAAAATGCTGGCCACCACCTGTTATGAGCAATCCTACAGGAAGGAGATAAACCACTGACGTACCATCCCACAAAGTCCTAAGGTGGAGAGCCCCGAGATCTAAACTGCTGACAAATCTAAAAGAACCCAAACAGAACAATTGTCTGCATACTTTGCTCTCAACAGATCATCTAATAGAGCAACCAGCAATATCACTGGTCCCATTGCCTGCTCTGAACCCTGCTGTGGATCCAGAGCATTTGTCTTGTGAACTAATTTTTATAATTTGAGGAGCACAACCTTTTCTATTAGCTTAGCCAGGAATGGAGCATTAGAGATTGGTCTAAAATTCTTTATGATACTAGGATCCAGAGTGGGCTTTTTACCCTGGAGAAAAGGAGGGGGAAAAGCAGATAGGACAGAGACATATAAATACCTCCAAGAATAAATGTACAGGAAGTTGGACTCTTTTAACAGATAGGAGGCTCTGGAACAAGCACACACAGGTGGTGTCGCTACCCTTCCCGGTCCCCCGCTGGCCCAGAGCTCCCCCTGCCCCAGCGAAATAGAAATTCATCCTCCGCCCGGGCTTAAAACGCTGATAGCCCAGGCAGAATGCAGCAGGAGAGCTGGAGTCAGTGGCATCAGCATGGTCTCTTCTTCCCGCCCCCCCCCCCCCCCCTCCGTGGTCCGGAAGAGAAAGTGGAATGCAGTGGCCGCGCACGCGGGAAGAAGAGACCATGCTAGTGCTAGCAGTGTGGCCCGAAGAAGAAAGGTGCGGCCTTAAGAATGAGCAGCGCGGCACAGAGCACAAGAGGAGCAACGTCAGCCCCCGCGGACGATGGGAGACCTTTCTCGAGGCCGCAAGGACTGGAAGTGGAGGAGGCTGCTGCTGCCACTAGTTAGGTGGGGGGAGAGAGTGAGCAAGCAAGCATGAATATGTGTTTGAGATCCTGTGTGTGTGTGTGAGAGCGAGAGAGACAGCATGTATGTAAGTGAGTGACTGAGAGCTTATGCATGTGTGATTGAAAACCTGTTTGTGTAAAAGAGAGTATGTGTGTGTGTGATTGAGATCCTTTGTGTGTGAGAGAGATAGCATGAATGTAAGTGTATGACTGAGAACCTGTATGTGTGAGAGAGATCATGTGTATGTATGATTAAGAGCATGTGTGTGAGAGTATGTGATCAAGAGCCTGTGTGTAAGTGAGAGAAAGAGACAGCATGTATGTAAGTGTGTGATTGAAAGCCTGTGTGTGTGTATGTGTGAAAAGACAGCATGTGTGTAAATGTGTGATTAAAAGCGTATAGAAGTGAGAGAGAAAAAGCATGTGTAAATGTGCATGATTGAGAGCCAGTGTGTGAGAGAGAGCTTGTGTGTGACTGAGAGAGAGGGGAAAGTTGCAAGCAAACCATCCCTCCTCCTGCTAACTCAAAACAATCTCAGGACACCTGGATATCAAACGTTCCCAGGTATGCAGAGCAAAATTTTTTTTTTTCATTATTATTTTTCCTTATTGGGTCTTTGTGCCTGCTATTTGGAAATATTTTATTAGTCTCTAGAAATTTTCGGTCTGAGTTTTTAATTATTGGATATTTCATTCATCAGCTGGTTTTACTGCTATTGATTTTATATTTTTTGATTTGTTTTATGACACTGGTGATGTTTCTCTTTTTCCTTTGTTGCACTGCATACAGAGACTCTGGCTTGTTGCGGTTTCCAATTCAGTTTTTGTCTGCATGCTTATAGTTATGCGTTTTGGTCTCTTTATTCTTTGTTAGGTGAAGGTCAGCATATGTGATTCAGGTGAGGTTTTCTGCTGGCGTGTAGTTTCTGTGTAGGGCTCTATAGCAGCCTGACTTGGTCCGTTTTCCTAATAGGAGGAGTATTGGAGTTTTACGGCCTGGTGTAATATTTTCAGTTTTGCCTTGTAAGTTTGAGTGCTGGAAATTGGTGCTGTTTTGGTATGGGATGTTTATGTAATTTCTGTTCAGACAGAGTACTTATCTTTCCCTTGTGTCATTCTTAACAATAAAAATAATACTGGGCCTTTATTTTTTTTTTTATTTCCGCCATGAATTGTAATGAGCAGTGTGTCACACATGTGAGCGTGGTCTATCAGGTATGTCACGATGGGGAAAAGGTTGAGAACCACTGGTCTAAAGAATTAGATTCTATGCAAGTCGGAAGGGCAATTGACATATACAAGCTGAACAGCGTCCCCAAATTCCACAAGCTCAGCAGGAATTTAGGAACCTTACCTGAAATAAAAAAATAAAAGCTAAGAACGTCTCAGAAGCGTCACTGAAAGAGGTCACAGTAATAGGAGCATTCGATTTAATTAAACTGTTAGCCATCTTAAACAGCTCTTTAGATCAGTATTCTTCAAAGTAAGGACCAGGAGACAGTAGTGGCTCCTTTGGATCCATACAGCGGACTTGAATGGTCCGCTGCCATTGTGAAAAAACAACCTACGCATGCTCCATCCACGACTGAAGGCCTCTCTACTCCTTGGCACAGATGAGGGAGCAAAGAAGGCAGGGGACCCCCAATGGTGAGAAGACCCCTGCCCCTGCTCCGGTCCCAGCCTGGCCCGGCAGTTAGCTGTAGTGCAGAAAGAAAGGCAGACTGTGGCAGCAACGAGCATCACCATGAGCTCAACCTGACCCTGGGCAGTGAGCCAGAGAGGAGCAGGAGAGGCACACAGCTGTGTTGTGAAGACCGAGCTCCGCCTCCCGCCCAACCTGGCCCCACTGCACCCAGAGCAGCCGGGTCCTGCTGGGCATGGAAACTAGAAGCCCTCCCCCCCCCATCCTTCTGAAGCCAGAGGAGCAAGAAACACAGAATAAACAGCAGTGGGGAAGAGGCAGGCCCCATCATAGCTAGAAGCAGGAACAGCAATGCCGAGGGAGAAGCAGAGGCACAGAGTTGTTGGCAAGCGGAGCCAGAGACGGTGTAATTTGAGATGGGGCAATAGAAGGGGGGTAGGAACTAAGAAGGGGGGCTGGAGGTGGAGATGTAATGGAACAAATAAAGCACAGCAGCAGCAGTAGAGGCTATACACAGACACACATACACAGATACGTACAGACATACACACCCATAATGGCAGGAAAGAAGAGCAGAGATGGCAATGGCCAACAGAAGATTGTGGGGGAGACCCCCGGGTCAACTGCAACACTGGAGAGGAACTTCCCTTCCTCCTTCCCCCCCCCCCTCCCAGTCAGCCACTACACCTGAGGGGAAACTCCCTGCTCAACCTGGCTCTGCTCCAGCCTCATTAGATCCAACATGGCCCTTGCTTAAATAGTGAAGACCATTGCTTGAGGTGGACAATCTGCCTTAGTAGTAAGTGGCAAAAAAATAACTTTGCTTAGCTTTCACAGTTCCAACCACAAATGACAGAAGTGGAAGACTATACTGGGACACTGGAAGATCAGGTGGCGAGGTATGGAAAAAAAATTGAAAGTTGTTCTGGATGCTAAACGGGACTTCAAAGATACCAATAATCAAAGCAGACAGGACAATCTGAGAATTCTTAGTCTCCCTAAAGGAAGTGAAGAATCAAAGGCAGTTTTATTTGTTGAATCTTTCTCATCAAAACTCTTGGAATTACATTTTGACTGGGAGTTTGAAGCTGGGAAAGCAAATAAGGTGCCATCTCAACCCATCACAAAAATAACTAGTTTCCAGGACTATTAGTTTTTCATGTTCTTCGTTGTCCCTTAATGCTTAATATTTTCAAGGCAGCTCAGGTTCAAGCTCCAGTAATCTGGGAAAATAATAAACATTTTATAACCGCAGACTTTTCAAAACTGCTAACAAGCACAAGAAGTGTTTGGCTATGTGAGGACAGCTAAAGGCTTTGAATGCCCAATGCAGACTTTTCTATTTATTTTACAGTCTGCTTTTTCATGCCAAGTTCCAGACAGTTAATAACTTCCGTCATTTTGCCTGTCAAAGTCAGCCTCACTGGTCTGCAGTTTTCTGAATCACCCCTGCATTCATTTTTAAAAATTGATAGTACATTGGTTGCTATCCCTTAATACAAAAATACTTAAGATCCTGATGAGCTACAGTTTCTTATTTTTTCTTGCATAATATGAAATCCCCATGACAGTGGTTCTTTTAAGCTAGTTATGCAGTAGAGTTATACAGTATGCTTATTTTATTTGGCTGTTCACCATCCTGATTTATTTTTCATATGCTGAAAGGTATCTACCTACTTTGAATGTTACTCATAAATGAAAGTGTAATGAAGAAAAAGTTATCTTCAGAAATGTAGAAATGCAACATAATTTATATTGGAGAGGAGTAACAAAGGCACAGTGGTGAATACATAAAGCTCCATAAATCATTGAATATTGGTGGCTGCATTTAACAGTATTTATACAATTAAGGACACATTTTAAAAGCCCTGCGCGTGGGAAATCCAGGAGATATGCGTGCGCCGCGAGGATCTTAAGAAGCCCGCAGCTTCGCACGTATCTCCCGGTATGTGAATACAGAAGGAAAGCTGAAAAAGGGGCGCACAAGCGTGACTGCGTAACCTGCTGCTGCTACGGACCGCGGGTAAGTATTAAAACAAAAAAATCTAGGATAGACAGCGGGGTTTTAGGGGTCAGGGCTGATAGGGTAGAAGGGAGGCAGGTTAGGTAGGAGGTTTAGGAAGTTCACTCCTTCACGGGAGCGAACTGGGATCCGGGCCTTTCGCGTCATTGCGCGTACCTACTCCCCCCTTGCGCGATTGAGACACGATTCGCACGCACATGCGTGCGTCAATGTAAAATCATGCATGCGAGTAGCTGATTTTATAACATGCGTGTGTTTACGAGATGCATGTTATAAAATCAGTGCATCTTAAAATCAACCTTTTAGTGATGTCTTTTCTGATAATTTAATTCATCCATATTAATGCTGTATGAGAGAATTCTCCATTCCTAACATTGGTAATGCCTTCCAAAAATCACTGTGTGCTATGCATTTTATTACATGTATGAGTAGATGCATGATGGCATTAATATACATTAATAAAACAAGTCGAAAGAACAATTTGAGGAAAAACTTGCCAAAGAGCCAAAAACAAATAATTAAAATTTGTTCAAATATATCAAAAGCCAGAAGCCTACAAGGGATTCAGAATATACTGCATGCAGACACTCCTCATAGGAGGCATTTCTGTTACTGTTGACTCCCATATCTTTGTGATTGGGTAAGCGAATATGTTTTTTTTTTTCCACCAACAAGTTAAAAAGAATAGGATAGCAGGAATTCATATTCACTCACTATCATCAGATATAGAAGGTAAATGGTTGATCATACTAATGTCAATGGCTACCACAAAGAATTTTTTTAAATTTAATACTTAAGCACTCACTATTGACATTCCAAAATTCTGCCTAAAACTAAGACATCAGATCTCATTAGCTGAGAGATGGACCAATTGTCTTAGGTAGAGATTTTGGGCAACATTTTGACTTGGTGATGGATAGGCAATTCAAACCCAGAAGTTCCAAGAACTATAAATCTGATAAAGATATGAAAGCAGAATATGGATTATTAGGCACTTGGAGACTTCTGCATTCAAAAGCAGAAATTTCCTTTCTTTGAAACCAGTCAGATCAAACAGAACATACCAGTGCGTCGACCTTGGAAAAATGCAATCAAGCCCTCTTGTGAAACCAGGGGATACAACTTGGCCAAGAAAAAGCCACCTTTAGCAACATCCATTCCTCATCCATCACAGACTGATGCAAAGGAAAAATGTTTGCATGCTTCCAGATACTGATCATAATAGGATCTTCTGCAAAACTGATAGTGTCTTCCTTCTTGTCTTCCATTATATTTAGCATGCTTAAAACGTACAATATTAAAGACACCAACTCCTCTCTACGAAACAGATGGACCATGGCCAAGGAATCCTCCCCTTTGGGGGGATATTTTCCTTCTTCAGGGTCACTTTCAGCATCTGCATCAGGCAACTAACCAGCGAATCCTCAGAGCCATAGACTTCAACTCCCTATCCTGCTGCACCCACGGCCTTTTCTTGCCATGGGCTCCTGACCCATGGAGCCAGAAATGACTGGAGCAGTGACGGAAACATCCAGAGTGGAACCAGAAATGACCAGAGCGGAGCCAGACCCCCCTGGCACAGGAGCAGAGACTGAAACCTGTGCCACTGCCGAAAACCTGTACAAAATGCCTTCGAAAAGTATTGCCCATGCCTGGGAGGAAGCATCTAACATCCAGGTAGGAGCAGTGTGACCTAAGTTAGCAAGTGTGCAGGAAAACCCAGCAGGGCCAACTGGGGCCAGGCCTTCCGCAGTATGAGGAGGACGACAGAGCTCCCCTTCACTGCCATGCGGTGTCAAAATGTCCGCTGCACCATTTTCAAAGCCCCTGGGCTCAAGAGAAACGGCCTGCTCCAGTGCTGTGGGTTCCCTCCAGAGATTCAAACTCATTGCCATGAAGCACTGCCTCTTCAGCCTCTTTTCAAGTGCACTCCCAGCAGTCGCTTTTCAGGCTCCACGGCCCCTGCAAATTGTGGCCTTCTTCTCACGTTCCTGCACTGCCCCCATTCTGAAGAAGAAATTGCCCCCCTCAGTACGACAGCCCACCATCACGTTAGGGATGAAAACAGAGCACTCAACCCAGAGTCTGCTCCTGGCAGCCACACTCCTGCCAAAGAGACCTGAGTTTCTTTTCCCACTTTCCCCTGCTTCTGCCTCTTTTTATTTTATTTTTTACACATTTATGGTAGAGAACAGTCAAAACCCAGAGGGTAGCAATAAAAGCAAAAAACGATGGGGGGGGGGGGGGGGACGGATAAGAGCTAGACAAAGGGAGGTGTGGGAAAGGAGATTGAGACCCCCTAACCTGGAAGCCCCCTAGCCCAGGATTTGCTCAACTGTGGGAGGGAGCCCAGAGCTTTCATCACAGAAGCTGCCAAGAATTTTTTTTTTTGTTGTTTTTTTTTTTTTAAAGCTGGCTATACCTGGGTAGTGGTCAACTGTCACCTCAGGAGCTGCCAAGAAGTTCCTAGGCAGTCTAATCAAGCCTCAGTGCCCAGCACGAGACGCACCCGGTACCATCTGCTAGAGAGCGAATACTGGCAGGCTGAGGTGAGCACAGATGCATGAGTGATATCAGCTTGTTCTCTGTCTTCATCTGCTGGTCAGGGGGAATAGCCCATCCGTCTGGACAGGTCTGATTAGAAGAGGAAGTGAAGGATTTTACTCCTATTTTCTTTCCCTCAACAATCTTATACACTTCCCTATCTCGCCTTTCCTCTAGGGTATACATTCAAATATCACAAAGATTTCCGTGCACAGGAGGTGAGCCTTTTTCAATGGAAAGGAGGCTCTAGAATGAAGGGTCATGAGATAGGGGGTAGACTCAGGAGTAATCTTAGGAATATTTCTTTACAGAGAGGGTGGTGGATACATGGAACAGGAGACAAAAACAGTACCTGAATTCAAGAAAGAATGGGATAAATACAGGCCATCTCTAAGGAAGTGATGCTAAATTAATTGGATGGATGGGCAGATTGGATGGGCCATTTCCTGCTGTCATGTTTCTAAATTACTTCCCGATTTCTAGGATACTTCTGCTACCAAAACTGGGACCTATTAGTAGCATTTTAATTCTCTGATCATTTGTGTATTTCATCAATAATAAACAGAAAAAATGTTCAGTTTAGAAATTACTTATGAAGCATTAACTCTGCACTTCTAGAAGATATAGTTTTAGGAATATGCTACAAATTCTATAGAGGAAGTTTTCATGTTTATTAAGGAAAGAGATTTATATATGGCTACTAAGTGAACATAAAAACATAAGACTTGTCATACTGGGTAAGACCAAAGGTCCATCAAGCCCCGTATCCTGTTTCTAACAGTGAACAATCTAGAGAACTCACCTGGCAGGATTCCAAAAGATCGATAGAGTCCAAACTGCTTATCCCAGGAATAAGCAATGGATTTCCTTAAGTTTACCTTAAGAATGGTTTATGGACTTTCTTCCATGATCTTGTCCAAACCTTATTTAAACCATGCTACACTAACAGCTTTCACCATATCCTCTGGCAACAAATTCTAGAGTTTAATTTTCACCTATTTAGCTTAAATATATCACCTAGTAACTTAATTGTCTATTCCCTATTCTTTGCACTTTTTGAAAGAATAAACAACTGATTTGTGTTTACCCATTTTACTCCTTATTTTATAGACCTCTATCATATCTCCTCTCAGCTGTCTCTTCTCCAAACAGAAGAGCCTTAACCTCTTCATCCTTTCATCATAGGGGAATCATTCCAAACCCTTTATTATCTGGGTCACCCTTCTCTGTACATTTGCTAATTCTGCTATGTCGTTTTTGAGATGAAAACATGAAAACTGTAAACTGGACAGTTTACAGTATGAAATCTTTGGATGATCCTGTCCAAGAAGAAGAACATGTTATAACAATTTAGACTCCTGAAGAAGCGACTAACGGGTCGCGAAACACCGGCCGCTGTCGGGTCTAATATTAATTCGGGTCTAACATTGATTTATTATGGGAACAGACAGACTATTCACACCTTTGAACTGCTTTATGAATTTATTTACAAAGCATCATGCCTTTATAAAAAATACACCGCAAATGACGATCAGACCGGACGGCTTTGCATACACGCGTTGCCGTTGTCAGGCTTGCTGATGCAGTTTCATCATATATAAAGAAATTTCTTTTGAGATTACAGTGTCACAGCGTTGGAAGTGTAAATACAGTGTCCTTTTGTTGTTTTTTGCGATCATTGCTTAAGGGTGACATCTAGTGGCCAGATTGAGGGCCCATGGTTGCAGGATTCCTGAAGGAGCCCTGGTACGTGGCCCCGGAGCCAGGACCATCACTGCAATGATCACTGCAATGTTGGGGGAGATATAAAGCAAGGGAAAAATTCCCAGAGAATTGTCAATGAAAACCTATGGTGACAGATCCCAGCTGGAAGTTCAAGGGAGCAGGAGAAAACTGTTCAGTCAAAAAAATGGTTGTATTTGGAGAAGAGTTCTTTTAAAGGATTCAAAAATTGTACTCTGCTCTCACCACTAGACTATTCATTAGTATCATTTCTGATACATTTGAGTCCCCAATTACTATTTATGTTAGCTTCAAAGCCCTTCACATTGCTATCTCTAGTGCTACAGAAATGTTAAGTAGTAGTAGTAACAGAGGTTCAAGGTACTCGTTATGGGGACAGTGAATATAATATTTTCCTTTATTCTAATACGCTTATTAATTGAACATTACTAATCCTGAAATCTCCAACTCACATCTTAAAGTGATGGACTATTTTCAAGCAAGATGCATCCCTCAAAAGCTTACACCTTAATAAGTATATTAATCTACATGCTTTCACACCAGTCTCTATTTTAGCATTTTTTAAAAATATTTCTGTAACAAATATATTCTTATCAATTCATAATCCTGTTAAACCTTGCCTGCCTGTGCAGAATGCAGGCAGCTCTACTCATAGCTGAACCAGTGCCCAATAAGAAATTTACTGCAAATAATAAATACATAATCTCCATATGAATGTTTATTTTAATACAGAGGACTGGATTTAATAAAAAGTAACCCACCTACCTTGCTCATCAACATATCTGCTGAGCATTCAGAGCGGCAGCAACAGCTGCATATACAGCTGTTAACTTGCTTCCCTTACCAAAAGAATGATAGTGATGAAAGGGACAGGACTGAAGAGCACTGCTACTGCCTGAACAGATATTGAGAAGAGGATGAAATTAAGTAGAAAGAAAGGAGTGTGCTATTGGAAGAATGTAGGAGTAAAGCAGAAAGAATCAGGAGAGATAATATTGACAATATAGAAGCAGGGCGAGAAATGGATGGATTAACTTGTACTGAAATTATTGTGATAGTACATTAATGAAGCTTTATAAAAATAATACAACTGAATCAGCAAGCCAAAGGAGAAGGAAGAGTAGAATTAGGAGCCTAAGTAGCTCAGTAAGACAGTCATGGAATCAGACAAAAACATCAAAGCTCAAAGGCAAATTAGAAAGGTGGTAAATACATGAATTAAATTAAATTAAAAATTAAAACCAGTAGAGAGGAAAGTAAGGGATTGCAAAAGCAAGAAAAAGTTAGTTAGGGAAGCAAGAGAAATTGGTGGTGTAAACAAGGTAATGGTATTTTGGAAAGCAAAAAAAAAAAAAAAACACAGTAGACTGGTGGAGGAAAAACAGAGCAGCACTTGGAGAGATTAAAGGAGGATTATACACCTCCATGAATGATACTTCATCTTTTCAATCAATTATAATTTCAAGCCCAGGAAAAACATTTTTTTTAAAAAGTCATGATACTTTCCTCACATAATATTAATCAGCAACAATTGTGGCTTATAATTTAAAAAAAACTCCATTAGTTAATAATAATTCTACCTGCAATAGTGTGCTTGAGGTAAACATGCTGTCCAACAGGCACCATAAGATGAGCACAATGTGGTAACATTAGGCAGAAAAGTTTGGTGTTATGGGTCACACGCGTTTTGGAAACCAGACTGCACTTCCTATAAAACAATTCTGAAACAGAAAAGAAGGAATTTCAATATTAGTCAACTTCATGTCAAAAACTTAGAGGGTCATTCATCAAAATGCATTTAAGGCCTTAACACGGGTGTTAGGGTCCTAATGCCCATGATAACGCCATTACTCATGCTATAAAAAATGCATCGGGAGATGCAGATGCAAATTTTGGAAATGTAGTCAAAGGGGAGGAGTTTGGGTGGAGTTTATGAAAATGAGGGGTGTTTAACCTTGCGTACGGTAGCGTAACGCACATTATCGCACTTTTTAACACCAGAAATAACTACACCTTTTTTCCTGGTGCTATGCTGTGCGATATGCCCGAACCGAGATTTGCAATATTTATCACAAATCCTGTTTCGGGCAGGAGAGAGGAAGAGTGGAGAGTGGAGTGGAGAGAGAGAGAGCCTCTGGGGTGGCACACATATTAGTCAACATTTTATACCATTGTAGGAAGGTCAACTAGACTGTACCTCTGATTGTGCATGTAAAAATGCCCCCAAACCATAGACCACCACCAAAACCTCACCTCGAGTAACTAGCTGACCCTCCTACAGTGATATAAATAGTTTACTTATATGAGAACTGGGCACTTTTCAGCCTGTGATGTGAAAATTTCACGGTTGTGATAAATATAATGCACGCTGCAGTAAAATAGCGCATGTTGTGGTATCTAAAAAATTACCCCTACCATGCCCCTTTTTTTTTTTTTTAATCGCAGGCGCTATTCATGAAAATAAGGGGTGTTTAACGTTGCATGCGGTAGCATAACGCATATTATCGCACTTTTTAATGCCGGCGGGCTTGAGAAGGGAAAGGGGAGAGAGAGAGAGGGGGAATGGAAGAGAAAGAGAGAAAGAGCGCCTCTGGGAAGGGCCTCACAGTGTGCAACTATTTATATCCCTATAACAGGGCCATCTAATAGGTCGAGGTGAGCTGCTGGTTTAGAGTTTAGGGGCCAGTTTCGCATGTAGAGCGAGACGTTCGAACAGCACAGTACACACCTTGGTGAAGATTTGACATCATTTGGAGTGAGGAAAGTCTCACAAAGATGAAATTTCTACTATGTTCTCTCACTCTAGCTTGATGGACTCTAGGTGAGAGAACATAGTACAAAATTTCAGCTTTGTGAGACTATTTTCACTCCAAATGATGTCAAATCTTCACCAAGGTGTACTGTGCTGTTCGTACGTCTCACTCTACATGCAAAACTGGCCACTAAACCCTAAACCACCACCACCACCAACTCACATCAACTATTAGGTGGCACTCCTATGGTGATATAAATTCTTCACTACTATGAGGGCCTTGTATAGTCTCTCTCTCTCTCCTTAGTGCAAGATCAGAAAAATAGGGATTATCGCAGGTGCGCTAAATTTACTGCACCGCGCGATACTACCAATGCAAAGGGGTAAGTTATCGCGTGGTGCGGTAATTCTAAAGTTTCCCTAAACACACCCTTTTTTATTAATGTTATTAATGCATTTTGATTAATCTAGGGGTTAATTAGGTTCTCTTCTGGAGTTAAGTGGAACTACTATTGGTTTCTGAAATTTTACATGAAAACTAAATAAAAGTTAATTTTGACAAATTTCTTCTGCACACTTACCTTTCAGTAACTTATTAAAGGTTTGCCATATAGCTTTCACTAATTAAAACTAACATTATGTTTGAGCATGAAGATATTTCTCCAGTCTTACTTCTAACATATGGACCATTTCTCAATAGCACATTAGTCAAGCACTGTTGCATGATATTGTGTCATAGGTTTTCCACATTATATTTCAAACAATTCTTTTATTTATTTGAAATATTTATAAATTGTGTAATTCGACCACATCGTACAAAGCAATTAACAAACTAAACAAACACATAAAAAAAAACCATTGATGATATACAGCACACAGCATAAAACAAAGTAGACATTTACAAAAATGCTTCTTGAAAAAAGATGAGCTTTCAGACATTTATGAAATGTTTTAATATCATTTATGGAACGTAAAATAAGAGGTAGATCATTCCAAAAGGAAGGGCAAATGATAGAGAAAGCACGATTACAAGTGGCAGCTAATCTGGTAAATCTGAAAGAAGGTACTAACAACTGTAATAAGCTAGAAGAATGTAAAAAACAAAGATTGGAATAATGATGACAAATTTGACAAATATCCTGGGCCCTTCTCCTTAAGTGCCTTATACACCAATACTAGTATCTTACATTTTATACACTGTGGTACTGGCAGCCAGTGTAATTCATGAGCATACATGTTTCCACATGTAATTAAACAGGTCGCTGTATTTTGTAATAATTAAATTGCCCTAATCTTATTTTTAGGAAATCCTATCAGTAAAGCATTGCCATAATCAATAACAGACCGAACAAAGGCTTGAACAATCGTTCTGAAATCACTACGTGATAAAAATCTCAGATCTGGGGGGCGCTAGCGAGCGGCGCTACAAAATGGCTGCTTAATCCGTGTGCTCTGCTTCCTCCCGCATTAAAAAAGGCATTTTAAGCCGCAAAACCAACCTGCGGAAAAAATATTTTCGATCTGCTGCTGTGGGACAATCCCAGGATGTCGACTCGTAAGAGAACCACCGACTTGAAGCAGTTTTCTTTTAGCAAATTGACAGGGGAGATACCGCCAGAGAGTGAAGACCAGGCCGCAAAACCCTCGGGACCCATTGAAGATGCTGCAGACACGTGCAGTGATGATGCATCTCCCGCAGGGCCGCATAATGCCGATACTCACCCGAATTTCCCGACTCAGGCTGAGATGCGGACCTGGTTTATGGAATTGCGGGCTGATCTTAAAAATCATAAAGCAGAGCTTCTAGCGACTATGGCCGAAATGAAAGAAGACCTGACCGCGACAGGGCACCGAGTAGACGATCTCGATGTTCGAGCAGACAATCAGGAAGCCCTAATAGAAAATGTCGCTACCTGGAACATTCAGCTGATGTCCAAATTGGAAGCTCTATCAGAAAAAGTTGAAGACCCTGAGAATCGCTCGCGGAGAGCGAACATAAGAATTAGGGGAATACCGGAAACGGATCAATATCAAGACAGCATGCTCACAGCCATAGCTCTTTGCAAACATATTCTGTCTAACAGTGGAGAGGTTATGGATGGAGAGATGGGGGGACCCGTGATTGAACTAGAGCGCGCCCACCACGCCTTGGGCCCCAGGAGAGATAACCAACCGCGGGACATTATTAGTACATTTCACAATTTCAAGATCAAGGAGGAGGTCATGAGAATCGCCAGATCAAAATCTCAGTTGAAATGGCAGGACTTAACCATACTCGTAAAATTGTTCTCACAAGAAATCTAAGCGAGGTATTTGTCGTAATAGAAAATGGTGGACAAGAAAGACTGAAGTACCTCTATTTTCCAATGATATTTACCCAAAACAAAACAAATTTTTTGTTGTTTAATGACCTCATACCGGGCTTTAAGGTGCAGATTAGCACAGTCATTCGCCACTATGTGCGGGATAGCATATATTTGTTGCTTCCACCATGCTGTATTTAATCATCGGTCATTAAATATTTTTCTTTTGCTCATTATATCAGAAATATTGGTGACTTGTGATATTAACACCATTCATGTGAATAAAGTCATTTGATTAACTTGTTGCATTTTGCATTATTCTTTACACATTTCCAGCTACTTAGCTTTGAAATGGAGAAACACTTTTTAGACCCAGTGTCTAGAGGTATTGACAAGCTGCCCGACACGGTCCGTGTTTTGGCTGAAAACCTTGCTCATGGGGCCATCTATGTGAAAACAAATAATCACAGCATGTTATCTGTATCGATAAACAACATTTCTAAGGCACAATAATCGAGGTACTAACAGGTGACTAGGTCAGCATCCCTTATCTCCGTCATCCGGTAGTGTGTTTCTTCCACCGGAGGGGGGGGGGGCGCGTGAGCGCCATTTTTAAAGGGCTCTTAGCCAATGCAAGAACTCCACGTAAGGTAATGATGCTGACATCACAAGGTCAACATAAATGCGGTGGAAAATAATTATAGAATGGTATACCACTCAATAGATGCATTTAAACCATCAGGGTGTACACAGTTCAAACGAAAAATCCATCGTTGTTCATGAAAGTTCAACAGAGTTTGTGGATCACCCCTCCCTACTCGACATAGAAATTCTATTTATTACCTGCCACTTGAGATCCACAAAGGTATGCAATTTTTCTACACAATGTGCTACAACAGGTGCTTGCATTTTGCTTGTGGTAATGCAACTACAATGTTCAGTCAATTTTGTGCATATAGATGGTTTCGTTCTTCCAACATAAAATTTATTGCATGGACACACAATAAGATAAATAACATGAGTGGAAATGCAGGTTGTATGTGCTTTTGCTTTATAAATGTTGCCTGCTTGATCTGTCCAAGATGAGCCAGAATCGTTTGAGCACATATAGAACAATTTTGACACGGCCGATGGCCAATGGGTTGTGTAATCGGCAGAGGAACTTCCGGATGTAGGAAAGAATGAGTCAAAATGTCTTTCAAATTTTTGCCTCGGCTATATGCAATGATTGGATTCTCTGTAAACGCTGGATGGAATTTTAAAATGTGCCAATACTTGCGAATCACAGTAGCAATGCAAGATGATTTAGTGGAAAATCTCAGCGTACATATTAATGGAGGGTCTTGTATATCATCTTTATCCAGTAACAACCAAATCCGTTGGGCATTCGATGCTCATTTAAAGGCTTTCTTGATGGTCCCTGGAGGATAGCCTCTGTGCATTAGTCATGTGGACAGACTGTGTGCTTGTAATAAAAATTCATCCTTCGTGGAACATAAGCGACGTAAACACAAAATTTGTCCAATAGGCAAGTTGTCTTTCAAATGGTATAGGTGAAAACTAGAAAAATGTAGAAGAACATTTTTATCTGTGGTTTTTTTATACAGAGAAGTGATGAATTGATCATCAGTAAGCGTAATTAAGATATCTAAGAAATTAATTTGTTTACTATTGTACAGCATGGCTTATCGATACAGATAACATGCTGTGATTATTTGTTTTCTCATAGATGGCCCCATGAACAAGGTTTTCAGCCGAAACTTGGACCATGTTGGGAAGCTTGTCAATACCTCTAGACACTGGGTCTAAAAAGTGTTTCTCCATTTCAAAGCTAAGTAGCTGGAAATGTGTAAAGAATAATGCAAAAGGCAACAAGTTAATCAAATGACTTTATTCACATGAATGGTGATAATATCACAAGTCACCAATATTTCTGATATAATGAGCAAAAGAAAAATATTTAATGACCGATGATTAAATACAGCATGGTGGAAGCAACAAATATATGCTATCCCGCACATAGTGGCGAATGACTGTGCTAATCTGCATCTTAAAGCCCGGTATGAGGTAATTAAACAACAAAATATTTGTTTTGTTTTGGGTAAATATCATTGGAAAATAGAGGTACTTCAGTCTTTCTTGTCCACCAGGACTTAACCATAACCATATATCATGATCTAGCGCCATCCACCATGTAGAAACGTTATCAACTACGAGAGGTGACCACCGCACTCCAGAATGAAGAGATCAGATACAGATGGGCCTTTCCATTTGCCTTTCTTTTCCAGCATAAGGGAATCACTTACTAAATAAAATCGCTGGTGGACGCAGCCAATTGCTTTCAGCAAGCAGGAATAGCAGTCAATTTCACAGTTCAGACTGCACCACAACTGGCTCAAACGGCGGATGCAAACCTAAGATGGCGCCGGCAGGGCCTGGACAGGGGCCGACTGCGTAGACAACAACGACAAGCTACCACTCTGTCGGCAGACCAGGGATGCCAACGCTGACACTTGTAGCCCGTGGTTTGTTCTTATTGGGATGGTTTTATATTATACAGGCTTACATTTGTGTACAGTTCAAGACTTTTGGAAGATTTTCATTTTGCTATTTGCCTTACTTACTTATATTACTAACTTGAGTATCTGCGGGGGGGGGGGGGGGGGGGGAGGCGGCCGGATGAGGGCATACAGCGTTGCACCATATGCACCCCCAAGACATTGATTCGCGAAGGGACTGCAAATCCATATGTTCAAGTGGTTGGGGATGGACATTGTTCTTTTTGCTTTTTTTCCTTTATACAGAACATAGTGATCATGCGAGTTTGGTTTTGTTCTGCTTTACATTCCAGTCATATGTATCGAATACATATCCTGTTTTGCATCTTCCACAGACCTATAGTGGTGTTCACTCTGAGAACCTTTTCTATGTATAGACCTTATGGTTAAGATAATTTCATTTAATGTTAAAGGTCTTAATACCTATAGGAAGAGCTTTCTTCTTAGGAGAGAGCTCTTACATCTCAAGGCTGATATCGCATTCATCCAGGAGACCCATTTAAAACCAAAGCATAATCGTCTCTTGGCCTTTAAGGAGTTCCCCCCATGTCTAGCTGGCTGCCAGCGGGATTAAGAACAAATACACTGGCACAGGGAGACTACTGTCGGCGCAATTGGTATTTGACTTGATCTCGCATGTTGCAGATCCCACTGGCAGAATTTTATTGCTAAAAATTCGACTGGGTACCCAAATTTATACTCTACTGTCCCTTTATGCTCCCAATAAGAATCAAAGCACATTTTTTGAGGTTGTACAGGGCTTTTTATTACAACATGCTGAAGGTGCCATAGTGACTGGTGGTGATTTCAATGTGTCTTTGTGTCGGGCACCGAATAAATCAACAACCCTGTCCGAACCCAACTGAAGGGTATTGTGGATGACTGGCAGCTAGTGGACATCTGGAGGTCACGATACCCACAATCCCAATCCTATACCTTTTATTCAGCACCTCATGACAGTTACTCCCACATAGACTACTTTTTGATTGATAAAGTGTTTAGTAATCAGATTCATAGACATCGAAGCTCTTACGTGGTCCGATCATGCTCCCAATTAGCTTGGAGGCTGAGATGAGATATAGGGATCCTGGTGACCGATTTTGGAAATTGAATGAGTCTTTATTGCAAGATACCCAATTTGTTAAAACGTTAGAGACACAGTTACAGGATTACTTCATATTGCACACAAGCCCCGCCATCACTCCCAGCACGCTATGGGACTGTTCGAAGACGGTAGCCCGTGGACTTCTCATATCGCAGGCAAAAATGTGTAAGCGTAAATGACTCCAAGACAGAGCCGACCTTATGGCCAAAATAACCCGATTGACCCAGGAACATATGAGAACCCAATCGAAGTCATGTTATCACAAACTTCAGGCACTTAAATCAGAACTTCACCAAATTGATAATGCGCAGCTGCTCCATGCCCTAGATATTACAAAACAACTATATTACGAAGGAGGGAACAAGGCCGGGCGGTTGTTAGCCCGACAGTTGCGGGCTAAAATATCCCAAAATAATATTTCTAAAATTAAGGATTCTATGGGGAAAGTCCTGATGGACTCCACGGGGATTAGAGAAGCTTTCTCTGCTTTCTATCAACAGCTTTACAGCCCGGAGGAGACTATACTTAATTCGGAAATAAGTGACTATTTGAAGGATATTGAACTTCCAAGGTTTACCCCTGAACAGCAGCTTTCTTTAGATGCTCCCATTATTACTAGCGAGATTATGTTAGTCGTTAAATCACTCAAAATGGGTAAATCCCCGGGTCTTGGTGGTCTATCGAGTACCTTTTATAAAAAGTGTGCCCCATAATTGGCAGAACCCCTGGCTCATTATTTTAATAGCCTTCGGGAAGATGGAACCATTGGATGTCAAGCCAATGTGGCAGGAATCACAGTGCTTGCTAAACCAGGGAGAGATCCCATTCAATGCAGTTCTTAAGGGCCAATCTCCCTCATTAATGTGGATCTCAAAATTTTGGCCCGAATCCTAGCCCTACGACTCAACAAAATTCTCCCTGGATTAGTACATACCAACCAAGTTGGGTTTGTCCCTCAGTGAATGGCAGAAGATAACATTCGTAAAGTTATAGACCTGATGTGGTGGGTCCGTGAGGAGCAGGAACCGGCAGTGCTTTTATTTATTTATTTATTTATTTAGTGATTCTTATATACCGCGGCACGTAAAAATATACATCACCTCGGTTTACAGTAAACAATAAATTAGCAACAGGCTTTACATACAACAGGCTTTACAGGAAGTAAACAGATGACAGCAACAGGCTTAACATAAATAACGGAACTCCGGAGTGCCTAATATAACTCCTTTAACTATAAAGAACAAATGCATATTCTAATTCAATAACAAAGCTGGAGAGATAAAAAGCAATTAACTTGCTACAGGCCTATTCCATTATTTAAAGTCAAGTCACAAATATTTCAAATAGTGATAGCAGGCGTGAAGGGAGAACAGAGAGATTAGCAGAATGAAACAAACATAGGGGAGAGAACAGGAACAGGTAGCTAGTGAAAAGTAAACAGGAAAACGGTATTTCAGATTAATCGATGATCATTGCGTGAAAGCTTGTTCAAACAACCAGGTTTTGAGGTTTTGTTTGAAAGTTTTATGGCAGGATTCGAGATGCAAGTCCATGGGCAATTTGTTCCAGATGTTGATACCAGCTATGGAGAAAGTACGGTCTCTTGTGGTCACGTGTTTGATGTGTTTAAGAGGCGTAGAGGCAAGTTTAGCTTGGTGGATATTTCTTATTGGTCTATTAGATGTACGGAATATAAACTGATCGGAGAACCATTGCATCTCTTGGTTATGTATTGATTTATGAATGAGGGAGAGTACTTTAAATGTAATCCTGTAAGCTACAGGAAGCCAGTGCAGGAACATGAGAGCTGGAGTGATGTGTTCGTGTCAGCGAGTATTGGTGAGTAAGTGAGCAGCAGAGTTTTGTAGCATCTGCAATGGTTGAATTGTGTTTTTCGGGAGACCTAGTAGTAAGGCGTTACAGCAGTCTATTTTCGGCAGTATTGTGGCTTGTAACACAGTCCGGAAGTCATGTGGGTGTAAGAGAGGTTTAATTCTTTTTAGCGTATGTAGCTTGAAGAAGCCATTTTTGATTGTGGTCGAGATGAAATTCTTTAAGGAAAAATGATTATCAATCATAACGCCAAGGCTGCGGACTTGCTGCAAATGGGGATGGTCTGATGTTGAGATAGGTGTGGTGTTAGCGGCAATGTTCTTGTGTGGAGTGATGATGAGGAGTTCTGTCTTGGTACTGTTTATTGCAAGACAGATTTCTGTGAGTAAGTTTTTTATTTCAGCAAGGGCCGAATCCCAAGTTTTCAGGGCTTTTATCCATAGATGCTGAAAAAGCATTCGACCTAGTTCACTGGCCATTCCTATTCCGCACATTACAAAAGTTAGCATTCGGACCATATTTCCTTAGATGGATACAAAAACTTTATGATCACCCACAAGCCAGAATCAAAGTTAATAGTGGCTATGGGCGAGCCTTTGCTATAGGTCGAGGCACTAGGCATGGATGCCCGCTATCCTCTTTACTCTTTCCCTCTATTTAGAACCCTTTACTACCAGAATTCGCAATACTGCAGACATTAAGGGTGTTATGTTGGGAGATAGCCATTACAAACTTTCTTTATTTGCAGATGACGTTCTATTAATCTTAACTGACCCTGTCCACTCTCTACGGAGGTGATGCGGGAATTACACAACTTTAGTCAAGTAGCTGGACTCAAGGTCAACTTGGAAAAATCGGAGCTGCTTAACATTAATCTAGATCTCACTACAGTACAGTCTACTGAAAGGATGTTTCCATTTAAGTGGGCCAAATCATATATCAAATATTTGGGTATATTGCTACCCGCTGAGCCGACCAACTTGTATGCTCTTAATTATATTCCATTGGCGGCTAAAATTATTACAGATTTGAGAAGATAGAACAAGTGCGCATTTTCTTGGCTCGGCAGAATAGCCATAACAAAGATGACAGTATTACCCAAATTTCTCTATCTGTTTTCATCCTTACCTGTTTATATCCCCTCCTCCATTCTACGCAATTGGCAGCGTAAAATTTTTTATTTTAAATGGAGGAGGCATCCCCCAAGAACAGCCGGGTCTGTACTATATCTTCCCAAACTACAGGGAGGCATGGCCGTACCAAATCTCCATTGGTATTATATCGCATCCCAGCTAAGAGCATTGTTAGATATTCACCACCACAAAGCACCAAAGCAATGGGTCCAAATAGAACAGTTCATAGTGGGCCCCATGGAGCTAACAGCACTACCCTGGCAACCTCACAATATCTGGCGCCCTGTTCGGCGCACCCCCTGGTCGCTAAACATCACATTGCGTATATGGGTACATAACAGTCAGAGGTTGGTGGGGAAGCACCAATACTATTATCTCTCCCCCCTTTTGAACAATGTGCATTTACCAATTGGCTATCAAACCAGTCGCTTAACTGTATGGAGGGAAAAAGGACTTAAAACTATAGGTCAACTGTTATCTCAAGGTGTCCTTATACCCAGAAACAAGGTGTATGAACTATTTCACCTTGACTCCCATGATTACTTGGCATAAGAGCAGGTGGCTCACTTTATCTGCTGTATCCAGCAGTTACATTCTTAGACTGGGGAGGTCCATGCTAGAATCTTATATACTTAGTGGTGATGACCTCAAGAGTCCCATCTCTAAAATCTACCAGTTATTTTTCCCTCAACAAGGGGAGCCAAGTAAGTATGTCACTCAATGGGAAACTGACTTGGGTAGACAATTGGGAGCGAAAACATGAGGAGTAATTATAACCAGAGCTCGACGGTGCTCCATTTCTGCCTGCTTGCAGGAGAATTGTTATAAAATGCTCTACAAGTGGTACCTCACTCCGACCAAAATTCATAGGTTCTATCCCAGTGTCCAGGATACATGCTGGCGAGCTTGCGGGGATAGGGGTACCTACATGCATATTTGGTGGACATGCCCTCAACTTACACCCTATCGGGATGCTATCTTCAATTGGCTGGGTGCTCTCACGGGAATACGGATTGCCCCTTCTGCTGAAATGGCTCTGCTAAACGTATTTCCTGAGACTATAGGTAAAGACCATCAGAGTCTTGGCATTCAAATTTTTATAGCAGCCCGAAGTTTGATTGCACTCAAATGGAAATTGAAATAACTTCCCACGCCTCAAGAGGTTTTTAACAAAATGCACCTCTCATACACTGGCCTCTATTACTGCCTTAAAACATCATAAACAGACTTCCTTTCAAAAAGTATGGCGACCTTTCTCAGAGTATATAGCAAAAATGTGACACCACTTTCCAGGTACCTCTCATTTTTGTCATACTGCATACACGGGATTTCTAGCTCTGCAGGACTAGCTGGGATAGGGGGAATGTACCTAGCATGATTACTATATTAGTTTTTGGTTTCCTATTGGGGGTGGGGAGGGGGGATGCTGAAGAGAATTCACTACAAGGATTGCATCACTAAATGTTATGTCATGGAAGTGATGTTTCAATGTTCAAATACAAAAAAACTTAATACAATTCAAATTTAAAAATAAAAAAATAAAAAAAATCTCAGATCTTTTATTAACTGTAATTTGTAACTGAGAACATAGCAATTTTTAAATGTGTACAATACATTTCATTGAGAAGTCGAACTGAAAACCCAAATTACAAACAGAATCAATAAGTAGGATTTGAACATCTTCAATTAAAAAAACCATTGCAAGTGTCTAGGACCAGGGAATATGATATCCACATAGCATCCGTCTTTTGGATATTAAGCACTAATTGATGGTATTTGTGCCAGTGATGCACGAAACAGATCTTATCAGGTCTTACTTTTTTCTGCAGGGGTCTTGAGTTTAATATTGCAGTTGTAGGATTTTTCTTTTTGAAGTAAAAGCAGTACTAACTGGACAAAGAATTTTTTGAATACGAAATTAATATAGCTATTAAATCCCTCAACACTTACAGAGCCTCCTGGTATCAATGGGTTTAATACTGAATTTTACCCTCAATGTTTCAAATTTTTTGAACAATGACTTAGCAACAGGTTCATTTCCTGAAGCATTGATCCTAGTGGAAACACAAGCAACTAGATGGCTGAATTTGTCTGGCAGACTGCGATAGTAAGCATAATGTCTAGCACATAAAAGTCTGGCAGGCAGCAAATATTGAATAACTAGAAGACTTAGTGGAATCTCAGGCCTTCACATAGCCAGGTCTGTCTGGCAAGCTGCGCAGGAACCTGGAAGGATGGATGTTTGGTCGATGATCACACTACTATTGCGTACTATTTAGATTATTACAGTGCTTTGTCGTTAGACATGAGAAAAGTGGGGTGCTGGGGGGAACTAAGAGGGAATTTTAATTACTCAAAATATCAAACATAAGTGGTGCCATGATGGGTCAGACCAAGGTCCATCGAGCCCAGCATCCTGTCTCAGACAATGGCCAGTCCAGGCCCCAAGTACCTAGCAGATCTACAATAGTTGATCTATTTTTTGTATTTCACTCCCAGGAATACAGACGCTGGTTTTCCCAAATTTACCTGGCTAATAACTGTTTGTGGACTTTTCGTTCAGGAACTTGGCTAATCCTCTTTTGAACCCCCACTGTTAGTTGCATTGACCATGTCCTCTGGCAACATATTCCATAGCTTATTTGTATGCTTAGTTAAAATATACTTCCTAGAATTTGTTTTAAAAATGATGGAGGTCCATATTCAGCCACCACATGGCTCTGCTAGTTAGTCAGTTATACATAACCGGCTAACTAGTGCTGTACATTCAGCAGCACATCCGCACTGCTGAAGATACCCGGCTATCTGAATACCCGGCTATTTGAATAACTGGCTAACTTTAGGAAAGCCCCTTGGCTCGACAAATCAGCCGGCTAACTCTGAATATCGAGTTAGCCGGTTAACATATCTGGCCAACTCGACTCCTCCTCAATCTGCACGTTCCCCACTCCAGACTTGTCTGGCTAAAAAATTAGCCAGCTAAGCCACTAGGTGGTTAAGTGATGCCCGTTAACTGTAGCAGGATATTGAGTGGCTAGTTTCATGGAGCATCCCCTCATCCTACTGTTTGAAAGGGTATATAATCATTACCTGACTATACTTAATGGTATCCTTAAAGATCGGCAAAATTGGGATGGGCTCTGGTTGACATGGGAGGGAAGAATAAATGTCTTGAAAGCAAATGTGTCACCCTGGCTTATTTATTTGTTTCAACATTTACCAGTTTCTTTGCCTGTGAAATTATTCTTAATGGGGCCATGCCACAATTTATCTGGCAGGGGAAGAAGCCTTGCATGAAACTGGAGGACAAAGTTGGGAGGGGGAATGACGCTCTCCCCAATATACCTGGCTATTATTGGGCTTCTAGATTAGCTTGTTTAAAAGCATGGTTGAGTAGAGATTATACTCAAGCCTGGTTTTCATTAGAATCAGGTACAGCTGAGAGAGTGGACATACCCATTGTTCATGTCTGCATCTTCCCCCTCAGGCAAGATGGTTTTAAGAACCAGTCCCATTGCTCATACTTTTCAGACACGGCGAGCTTTATGTAAAAGATTGGTCATTCCTGAGGGATCTCTGTCACTGCTCTCATTGTTGAAGGACAACCTTAATTGTTACGATTTAATTGGACTAAATACATTTCTTAACTAGCTTTTTATTTATTTTTTTTTAAACAGATCTACAATAACTCTGCCACTTATAACAGACACTTGAATGAAAATCTATTTAACGGAAAAACCTTCATAATGAATTTTTTAAAGCAACCACATTAGCAGTTAGAGACGCATAAGCAAAGTTCACATATTCTGACACTGGTGTTCTGGCATCCTTTTATCAACTAATGACTGATTTTAAAATAAGAGCAAATTAATGTAAAATCTAAATTTATAGCTCTCTCTCTCTTGGGATAGCAGTACCAACCAAAGATGAAAATTATCTATCAACAAGCTAGAATAATGTCATGGGCCAGGCTTGGGGGCAGACTCAGACTGGGTCCTGCCTAGACCAGCCACCTCCCCCCGCAGGTTGAGCCCTTGGGTTCTGGATGCCGGCAGGACTTAGCTGGAACTGGATAGGCTGAGTCCGAGAATGGCTGGAACTAGAACACGTCACAGGTTAGGAACTGGAGCAAAATACGGGCTGGGACTGAGGGCTGGCAGGAGAGTATTCAGACAGGGCTGAAGCCATGGACTGGAATCAAGGACAGGCTGGGACTAGAGGACAAGAGCAAAGCCTGAGACAAACGACAAGGGCAAGGCCTGGGAAAAAGACAAGGGACTGAACTGGATTGGGCTAGACAGGATAAAACAGAACTAGACAAGGATGGACAAGGACAGGACTAGAACAGGAAACAATATACAAGAAGGCCCAAATAGGGCAAAAGGCTGGTTAGACCATCCTAGAAGGCAGGCCCAGGAGGCCACTGAGCAAGACAAGAAGGCTGAAGAGGCCAAGGTAGGCCACAAGGCAAGGCAGAAAAGCACAGCAAGGATGGCCAGGTCAAGGAGCCAAGGTGACTCGATGAAGAGGCCAGGAAGGAATGGACAGAGTGGGTTAAGTAGGGCTGGAACTGCCACATCATGTGATCAGTAAGGAGGTGGCTAGAGCAACTGTTAGTCAGGCTCGCTGATGACCTCTGCTGGCAGGGAAGTTGAGTAGCAGGCATAACTGTGACAAATAATATGGGTGCATTTCAATATGTTTGTATGTGAGTGTTAGAAAATATTATATTAAATTACTTTATAGAGCAGGGGATGGCAGCCCTTTCAGCAACTGAAAGAAATAAACCAGGCTTTGAGCTATTGATTGCCAAGCAGCCCTACTGCCAATTGATTCAAAAGCTGATTGGTCAGCAAGGCTTTAATGAGTCAGACCAGGAACCCAGGCAGGACAGTCATCCTACACACGTTATAAAATACATTCAGAGGGTAATGTCTCCCAATTGGAATGTATCCAACATAATGCCATTTTTAAAAAGAGGTCCAGAAGTGGTCTGGGAAACTAGATACCAGTGAGCCAGACATCGGTACCAGGCAAAATGGTAGAACCTATTCTGAAAAACAAAATTATTGACCATCTGGATAGATACAGACTAATGGGGCAGAGCCAATCTGGATTAAGGAAAGGGAAGTCATGTTTTATAAATCGGTTAGATTGTTTTGAAAGGGTTAACAAATCTGTGACATAGTGTATCTAAATTTTCAGAAGGCTTTTGACAAAGTCCCTCATTAGAGACTAATCAGAAAATTAGAGTCATGGGATAGGAGGCAATATTCTATTGTGGATTGGTAATTGGCTAAAGGATAGGAAACAAAGTAAGTCTGAATGGTCATTCCTCTTAATAAAGAAAGATAAATAGTGGTGTGCCTAGGAATCTGTATTGGAACTGGTGCTTTTTAACATATGTATAAATGATCGGGAATGGGGAGTGATAAGCGAGGTAATCAGATGCCTAATCCCCTAGCCCTGCAAGAGCACCTTGAAGGGCTAGGGGATTGGGCATCACAACCCAGAAAACACACCATGGAATCACTCTGGACAATACTTTGAAATCATCAGCCCAGTGCATGGTGGCAGTCTAAAAAGCAAACAATGCTAGGAAAGGAATGGAAAATAAAACAGAGGATATCATAATGCCTCCTTATTGACCCATGGTGTGACTGTGTGCCGTTTTGGTCACTCCATCTCAAAAGATACAGTAGAGCTAGAAAAGGTACAGAGAAGGGTGACCAAAAGGGATAGAACAGCTTCCCTATGAGAGATTAGGGCTCTTTAGCCTGGAGAAGAGATAGCTGAGAGGAGATATGATAGAGATTTATAAAATCATGAATGGAGTAGAACATATAAACATAGAATGGCTATTTATCCTTTCAAATAGTACTAGGAAAAGGGGTCACTCCGTGAAGCTAACAGGTAGCACATTTAAAACAAAAAGGAGACAACGTTTATTCAGGGTAAAGTCCAAATCCCTTCCTCTTAGGCCCATTTTATGAGTCAGGTAGTCATTCTTGTTTAAAAAAAAAAAAAAAAAAAAGACAAAACACAAACATGTCCCATTGAAATGTGCAGCTGTGAGGCTGGCAACTATAGCCACCAACCATTTCCTGAATGAAGGAGCTGCCAAGCTGGTCCTGAGCGAACACTCACCTAATCTTCATCCAGCAGCCACTCATCCACCCTTCATCCAGCAGCCACTCATCCACCCTTCATCCAGCAGCCACTCATCCACCCTTCATCCAGCAGCCACTCATCCACCCTTCATCCAGCAGCCACTCATCCACCCTTCATCCAGCAGCTACTCATCCACCCTTCATCCAGCAGCTACTCATCCATCCTTCATCCAGCAGCCACTCATCCATCCTTCATCCAGCAGACACACTTCCGGATTTCAAACAAGGATCACAACCCCGACTCCCAATAAGGACACAACCCAACACACAAGCACCTCATCATGCACCCTATCCCTATACCTACAATACCTTACACTCCCAAACTCACATCTAACAAACCCAGGATTCTAGGTCTCCGACAACAGAGATTGATTCCAATTATGATCTCCCCCATATCTCAAATGCTAGGATTAACACTATTCACGCTCACTCTATTTAACGCCCAATCTATCACCAAAAAACTCCACCTCCTCAACGACCACCTGACAGACAACAGCCCGGATATCTGCGCCATTACGGAAACATGGCTCAAACCCACAGACACAGTTCTTTTAAACCAACTCCCCAATCACCTCTACGACTTTCATTCAATCCCCAGAATCAAAAAAAGGGGTGGAGGGATCCTGCTAGCCACAAAAAAGGGCCTTGGACTCGCACTTCAACTATCTACTACTATAAACAACACTGAAATTGCCTTTTTCAAATTGGACCATCTACAAATAGCCTTAGTCTACTCACCACCAGGAACCTTAGCCACAGACCCCTCACCTTTAATAGAATTCACAACAAAACATTTCAAGCAGGACAAACCAGCTATATTGATGGGAGATTTTAACATACATGTAAACAGCGCTCGTCCAACCAATAACTGCGACATACTTATCACAGCACTCAATCACCTTGGCTTCAATCAAATTGTCAAAGACCCCACGCACAAAGTGGGACACACCCTAGACTTAATATTTCTCAACAACGGCATATCTTTCAATAATAACCCTAAATGCGTCCCTGTCCCATGGTCTGACCACCACCTCATCTCTGCCGAACTTCATATCAAAGATCAGTCTCGTCCCATCTACCCAACTACCACTATACGATACAGGAAACCCTGCTCCATAGACAGTCTCAATAATCTGCTCTCTAAAGAACTTGACAGACTGGAACTCACAGACGCATCCTCAGCAATCAATTCCTGGCTCAAGATTACAAACGAGGTCGCAGACCTATCCTGCCCCTCCATCTCCAAATCCTTGAAATCACCCCAAACCAACAGACATCCATGGTACACTCCAACACTCAAAATCCTTAAACAAGAACTTCGGAAAAAAGAAAACAGTTGGCGCAAGTCCCCTTCCATCATCACAACCCTAAACTACAAATCCCACCTCAAATCATACAGACTAGCCATCCTCAAGGCCAAAAAAAGACTTCTTTGCAAAAAAAATCCACAATTTCGCATTTGACTCCAAAGCCTTATTCTCATTTGTATCATCTTTAACTAAACCCTCTCCACCTATCATCCCAGACGAACAAGCAGCCAACAAAGCTTTGGAACTAGCAATCTACTTTGATAAAAAGATCACCAATCTCCTTAAGCCAATCTCTACCCAACAGCCAACACCAACACCCCTCAGCACCACACAACATAATAAAGGATACAGCCTATCATCGTTCGAGACCCCATCATCACTGGAAATTGAAACCATCCTCAACAAGCTTAAACCCTCATCGCATCCACTGGATACCATACCCTCCAACCTTCTACTATCAACTCCTAACACTATATCCAAAGCACTAGCAGATATCATCAACTGCTCTTTAACTCAAGGAAAGGTCCCAGATCAACTCAAAATAGCCATTCTGAAACCCTTATTAAAAAAACCTAACCTTTCCACGGCTGACCCCGCAAACTTCCGCCCCATCGCCAACCTTCCCCTTATCTCAAGAGTGATGGAAAGATTCGTCAACAAGCAACTGTCTGAATACCTAGAGGAGAACAATATACTCTCCCCTTTCCAGTTCGGCTTTAGGAAATCGCAAAACACAGAAGCCCTACTGGCATCGTTATCTGACACCGTACTCCTCAATCTTGAAAAAAACCAACCATACCTTCTCGCTCTTCTCGACCTATCTGCCGCATTCGACACAGTCAATCATGCCATCCTTCTCGAGCGGCTATCCGATATAGGAATTCAAGGAGAGGCTCATTGCTGGTTTCAATCGTTTCTGGAGAATAGATTCTATAAAGTCAAGATCAACAACGAAGAATCACCTCCCATTAAATCAATCCGAGGAGTACCACAAGGATCATCTCTCTCCCCTACCCTTTTTAATATCTACCTGCTCCCACTCTGCCACCTACTCTCCAACCTTAAGCTAAAGCATTATATTTTCGCTGATGACATTCAGATACTCCTCCCCATCACAGAATCACTACAAAAAACATGGGCACATTGGAACAATTGCTTACAATCCATCAACACTCTGTTATCCAGCCTGAACCTCATACTCAACTCAAATAAAACAGAAATCCTCATCATCTCACCTGACGAAAAAAACCATACTCTCATTAACTCCCAAAGCGCATCTCAATTCGCAAAATCATCCATTAACCACTCCCCTTCCGTCAGAGACTTAGGGGTGCGTCTCGACAATCAATTCAACCTTAAATCCTTCGTCTCCAATACAACAAAAGAATGTTATTTTAAACTTCAAGTACTCAAAAATCTGAAACCTCTCCTCCACTTCAGTGACTTCCATCTAGTAGTGCAGTCTATAATTCTATCCAAATTAGACTACTGCAACTCGCTCCTGTTAGGTCTACCGATCACAGCTACAAAACCCTTACAGATGGTGCAGAACGCTGCCGCGAGGTTACTCACCAACACAAATAAAAGAGCCCACATAACACCTATTCTCTACAGTCTGCACTGGCTACCCATAAAAGCCAGAATCACATTCAAGACATTATCAATGATCCACAAGGATATTACGGGCACCGCACACCTAAACCTAAACTCGCAACTCCGACCTCACACATCACAAAGACCTATCAGATTCAACTACAAAGGTTCCTTATACGCTCCCCCCGATCAAAACTTCACGATCTAAACGAGCACTTTCCTCAGCTGGGCCCACCCTCTGGAACTCATTACCACCGGATCTACGCCAAGAAACCTGTCATATAACTTTTAAGAAAAATTTAAAAACGTGGCTCTTCCAGCAAGCATTTCCAGAATCGCAGGAACACTCTGACACGGGCCAAAGAGCAAAAGAGTAAAATTAGTTCACTACAAGTTCCATGACCACACCTCAAGTTCCACGACCGCCCACACCTCTTCAAGGCCCGATTACACCTCATCTGGACAACCCACTTACAACCCACTTGTAGTGAAAGCCACCTCATCTGGACAACCCACTTACAACACACCTGTAGGGAAAGCCTCCCGCGTGGATGCACTAATTCTTTAGTTCATGCATTACTGATATCTAAACACATAAACATTGGTCACTGTTCAGCTCATCATTTATTTTTAGTTATCTCCACATGAATCCACGTTATTTGACAGCCCACCTGTTTGATTGTTCCACTTGTGGATGCATTAATTCTTTAGCCCATGCATTACTCATAACCAGGCACATAAACATTGGTCCCTGATACCTGTATATCCCAAATTAACACATCATTTATTCTTAGTTATTCTCTACATGTTTCACGTATCATAACGAGTTACTGTTGTCTTTACATATATATTTTATACTATTCTATTTATTATTTATTTTATTTCAAGTTAGTTATTTACACCATTATCTATTTTATTACATGTTATTTACTATATAGATTCTCGTCATTTGATGAGTCACTGTTGTTTATTTAATATTTATTCTCATGTTCTGAAACTCCGTTTATTGTAACGCCTCACCGCGATTGTTTTGTTTTATGTAAACCGACCTGATTTGATATTTGTATCAAGAACGTCGGTATATAAAAATGATTGATAAATAAATAAATAAATGGAGGTAACCTGCACGGAGCAGCAGTGACTGCCTTGGGAAGCTTGCTGGGCAGACTAGATGGACCATTTTGGTCTTTTTCTGCCATTATTACTATGTTACTATGCTACAAAAAAAGGATTTTTCCAACAAAAATATAAAAAATATTTCCATTTTCCGTGCTGGCAATCTCACTTACATGACATGGTGAACCTGCTTGCCTTCAGAGAAAGCAAGGATGCTTATATGAAACTTATAAAATGTTCAAAAGAATTATGTAAAAGGGGTCTGTGTGTGTTTGTCCCCATCCGGAGGAAAAATAATTCTCCAAAGGAGGGACAGAAAGTCACCAAAGTTTGGCTTGTTAGAAGAAAATAGGAATCTCTCAGACGAGATTGAAATCCAGAAAGACTGGGCCAGTATATCGTAACATGAACCCTCCCAAAAAATCCTCATTGGTTTATTATAGGAAGCAGAGGCTGAGAATGTTGGTAACCGCTCCATTCCAAAAGCTTCCTCCCACCGTGGCTTAAAACAAGGAAGGCAGATAGATACAGACAGGGTAATAAACTGAAGCATGTGCCAAAGGATGGGGTAACACCCCACCACTCCCACCCCTATACCCACATCCTCCCCCCATACATAGAAACGCACACATCTGAGATTTATCACTTCACGTGTTGCTGTGTATATCTGCATAGGTAGTCCATGCTTCCTCGGTTGAACTTACATCAGTATGTTATGAGGTAGCAAAGCCAATTGGGTTTTGAACTGGGCCAAGCTGCTGGAGGAAGTGAGGGGAGGCTTTTGGAATGGAGCCAGCACTCTGCAGCGTCTTACTGCCTCCCATAAGCACCACAAAGACAAACGCACAAGAGGGTGTCTTCCCAAACCCCCACACACTCTATTAACCCCATGGTTGCCCCAAGCAGAACCTGTTCCAACAGGTGGAAACATCACACTGAAGCACAGTCGTGCTCAATATCATCCCCTTCTACGTTGGAAAGCAGTTCTGAATCCTCTGGGGAGGCGGGAAGGGAGAAATTAAGAACTCAAGTCAAAACATCAGCAAGACCTGTAGTGTAGGGTATCCAAAACCTGTGCTCATGACCCCACTACCAGATGAGTTCTCAGAACATCCACAATGAATATGCATGAAAATTTTGCATACACTAGTGAACCAGCGCATGCAAACTTATTTGATGTATATTCATTGTGCATGCCCTGAAAACCCAGCTGGTTATAAGGATACCAGGACAGGTTTGGGCAACCCTGCTTTAAGAAAGAGCAGTATGGGTTTAAAACATATAAAAAGGTTTTCAAGAAAATTGCAATGTTGGCAAAGGAAAAGATTCTAATAGTTTCAAACTGGGCGTACAAAAAAGTAAATAATGGTTGCAAAACATCCTCCTACCTCTTTCTGTGCTTTTGATAAAGGAATTATGGTCGTCCAGTGATCGTCCCAGCTTCTTCCAAGAGATACTATCTTTTTTCTTCATAACTATCTCCACTTTTCCCACCGTTCCAGAGACAAATACTGAAAGGAAAGAACGAGCACTGCCATTCATATATAACAGTTACACAAACACTGAACACATTTGCTAAAATCCAAGTTCATTTGATCAAATCTGGCTAGGTATTACAAACAATATAAAATGTTTGCCTTTTTCACTGACTTGTCATAAAATCTCCATTCTCCGTTTGCTCAATGCACATTTTGATGAAGACGGGTAATCAGATGAATGCTTTAAGGCTCTCGTTATCTAATACTTCAAGCCATTGCTGCTTTTTCTCTGAACTAAATTAGCTCCACTTGAACATGTAAGAAACCCTCAGCAGCACTTTCACTAATCAAAAAGCTCCAGATTACATGTGCTCCAAGTCAAAGCTGGAATGTCTCAACCTTAGGCAGGACAGACCTGGCAAACATTCGAAGCCCCTCACTAAACCCACATGCACCCTCCCTTCCTCCTTACACACACAACTCCGTCCCCATCATTTACACATCCTCAAAAGCACTCTCATACATCTACACTAGTGGGAACAGAATCACATGCAGGCACTTACTCTCCATTATTCACACTGTCACATCACTGAACCTAGTCAATAACACACGGAGGACACACGTTATATCACCAAAATATATGATAAAATTGGAAAGTGATGAATACATTTTATAAAATAAAAAATTATATATTTTTTTTTAATTAAATATGCCTGTCCTCTCTTTAGGAAACGGATAGAGTGTGACCATGTCCTGTGCCATTTTTTTTAAGGTGGTAGGAGAGGCAGCGGAGAACTGCAGTTCCCACCCACAACTGCCATTGCTCCAGAAGGCTGAGCATCAGCAGGTCCAGGCATGGCAGAAAAAGAAACAAAAATGATAGCCAGATGCCTGATGGACAACACAGAAGGCCGCAGGTACAAAGGACAAAAGTAGTAAGCATTTAACAACTACACCTCCGATAAGGCTCAGCTCTTCCCCTCCAGGGAATGCACGCCTGTTAGCATGCATGGCCTGCAGGACACTTTGGAGAGGCAGCTGCATGTTTGGAATAGTTGGTGAAAAAGAGAAGCGAAAAGAAACTCTGAAAGAAGGGGCAGGAGTTTTACTAAAATGAAGAACAAGGAATGCAAAGGCACTATGCACAGAGGACAGAAGACTTGCAATGTAACCAAGGCAAAAAGACAGGCAACATGATAGACCAGGACTTCTCAAATTTGTCCTGCTGACCCCACCCATCTGAAAAAAAAATGCATGAGCTAAATCTCCAGTGTATAGACATTTATCTTATGCACATTCATTGCGGATAACCTGAAAACCCAACTGGCTGTCGGGCTACCAGGACAGGTTTGGGAACACAATCATCACGGGTTCTTTCTGACCTGGCAGCTTCCTCATGTTCTTTTGGAGTTCCAGCTCAATTGGAGCCAGGGCTGGGATCTGCCATGAGCCTTCATTCAGAACTACTAAAAGAATTGTTTCCCCTATTTTATACCCCATTCCAACTTAATTTAATCCAATCATTGGAGTGACAGTCCATAGCCAGGGACCAGGCACCTTGGCTCCTGGAACCCTGCAATCACAGGAGCTAAGCCTAGCCGCTAGGCACTGCCAGCGCACAACGATTATGACTCTCTCTCTGCTTTCACAGCCCCAGTCAATCAAGGAAGTGGAAGAGTAGAGCCAGTCACCGAGCCACAAGATGCATGCTCATCCATTACATGCAACAGAGAGCTGTACAGGAAGGAAATAATGCCACAGCACATGCACACAGGCACAATCGAGACGGACAGAAGGAAGCATGCATTCTGGAAAAGCTGCTCCAAAATGTCACCGGAAACAAGAGGGCAGCAACAGGTGCCTCACCAGCATGCCAGAGAAAGACACCTACAGACACACGAGCTGCCAAAGCTAGTCCTCTGGGCTGCTCTAATCCTGAGGGTCTTCCATGAGCCACTCAGTACCCATGCCTGCCTAGTACTTCAGAGGCAAGGTACCAAACCAACACCCGACAAGAAGCAGCTACCTCACAGGGTCTGAGTACATCTGAAAAACAAACGCATTCATCACCAAGCTGAGTACAAGTGCAAAGTATTACTTTAGAGAAAAATCACTCTCTCACTCTAGGAGCACACAATGGACCCAATAAAAATGTGTGGACCCTCTCCTACTCACACAGAAACAGAAGACAAGCCATGCCAGACTTCCCAGAACTGGCAGGAGGACCCTCACCAGCAGGGACTCCTGCACCCAGAAGCAGATCCCAGAGGACCAGCTGAAGGCAGGCAAGTAAATGGTGACTAAGAGCAGGGGCGGATTGGCCTATCGGGGGAATCAGGCATCCCCCGGTGGGCCGGTCGTTCTGGTCACGCGGTCTGCCGAGCACGGCTGCGACAGAGCCGCGCTCGGCAGGCCACAGGGTACCGCCTGGGCCGGTTTTGGGGGAAAATCCCCAGGCTGATCTTTACCCGGAATCCGCCCCTGACTAAGGGTGGTGGTGGTGGTGGTGGTGGGGGGATACTGGCCCTGGATGCCATGTTGGCTCTCAGCGAGGCAAGGAGTGTACGATGCGTGCATGTTTGTATTATGTGCAGTGACATCACAAGGTGACAGCATTACCAGAGCTTAAAGGGCTCACATCTGTCTGTGCTGCCTAGGCTCCCCTGATCAGCCTCCGGTGCTCTTTGGCGATTCCAGACAGCAGGCTTTAGACAAGGAGGAAGACGAGTGAGCAAGAGCAGTCACTCTTAGCATCTTGTTCGCAAAGGCACCATGGATGTCTGAATGTAGGAAGAAAGAAAACCCTCTACGACCTCCTTCCTTACCATCATGCTATTTGCATGAAACTGTACAATTCTTAATGCATTGTTTCACTATCCTCTCAATATATACTATACAAGCCGTTAAGCCCGTCACAACGGGCTACATTACATTTTTGTTTTCGATCCATTTTCGAAAACAGCACCCTCCTACACTTTTTCTCCCTCATTCCCCCTTCCCCTCAGTCACTCACCCCCTTCCCACCCCTCAGTCTTACTCACTCTCTGTCTCCCACTGCCTCCTTCCCCTCACTCTCACCTCCCTCCCTCCCCTTCCCTCAGTCACTCCCACCTCTCTCCCCTTCCCTCAGTCACTCCCCACCCTGTCTCAATCCATCCCCGTCTCCTCAGCCCTCCTCCACTCCCTTTTTCTCTCTCCACAACTTCTTACCCTTCCACTTACTCACATCCCTGTCTCTCACCTCTCGCCTCATTCTCCCTCTCCCCCCTCACTCCTTCCCTCCCCCCTCTCAGTCCCTCCCCCTCCCTCACTCAGTCCCTCCCCCTCCCTCCCTCCCTCCCACTCAGTCCCTCCCCCTCCCACTCAATCCCTCCCCCTCCCTCCTTCCCTCAGTCCCTCCCTCCCACTCAATCCCTCCCTCTCCCTCAGTCCCTCCCTCCCACTCAGTCCCTCCCCCTCACTCAATCCCTCCCTCCCTCTCACTCAGTCCCTCCCTTCCCCTCAATCCCTCCCTCCCTCTCACTCAGTCCCTCCCCCTCCCCCCTCACTCAGTCCCTCCCTCCCTCTCTTTCTCTCCTCCCTCCCTCCCTCTCTTTCTCTCCTCCCTCGCTACTGGCCGCCGCTGCTCCTCATCGTCGTTCGCTGCCGCCGCCACTCAACACCATCGCCGCTGCCACCCGCCGCCGCCATCGCCGCTGCCACCCGCCGCCACCATCGCCGCTGCCACCCGACGCCGCCATCGCCGCTGCCGCTGCCACTGCCACCCAACGCCGCCATGTTTTTGTTTTTTTTTGACGCTGGCTAAGACCGACCCGCACATGCGCAGTAGAGCTGTGCTCTACTGCGCATTTGCGAGCCGTCGGTCAGGGCCCATTTATAAGGTAGATATTTACTAAAATCTTTATTACTTATTTCAGCGCACAAAACGGTATACTACGATAGTATAAAAATGTGCTTAGCTTACCACACTTTATTACATCGGACCCTTAGTTACCTCAAGTACAACAATGTGGTGTGAACAAAGCAATTAAAAAAAAAAAACCTAATTGAAAAAGACAAATTAAAACAATTGCCTTGTTTTCAGCTGGGATCTACAGGCACGGAGAGGGAAAGAGACTCGCCCATGGTAAGCACTATAGCTGTTCTGGGCTGTATTTGTTGCTTCATAAATGATGAGTGCGAATGAATCAGAATAGCACCCCCTTCAAGTTTTGCACCAAGCTGTTTGCAGGACAGACAGCTTCTTTAAGAACCAATTAAATCTATGTGGTTATCGAAAATAAGTCAGCTGCAAATCACAGACGTTAGAGGTCAGATTTCAGGGCCTATGAGAGTGGGCCTTTTTTGGGCAGACCCTAGGCACAGGAATGATCTCCCTAAGGATATAAGAACCTTAACTACTTGATACTTTGGAAAACAGTTTAAACAAAGCCGGAGCTAGCCTACGGCCGATATGGCCTTGGCCATAGGCGCCAACCATGAGGGGCGCCATCACTTTCAAAATTTAATAGAAAATCCACCGGCCTCCCCTCTACCGATAGAGGCTTGGCGCCTCGAGCTCAGCTGCCAGGGGGAGAAGGGCTGCTGTACCAGTTTCTAGAGTCTGGGGGGGGGGGGGGGAGCGGTGGCGGCTCCCAAATCAGAACAAAAAAAAAAAAAATCACCAACGCTTCCCACTGTCCATGCGCAGTCAGGTGCAGAGGGACCTGCGGAGCTGCAAGAAGCAGCATTGGTCTCCCACCCCAGGAAGTCAGAAGCACATCCTGCAGAGCAGCAGCAGCCTCCTCCACTGCATTTAGGGAGAGTGTGAGCTGTGAAAACAGAACATTGGCCTCTCACCCCACCCCCGCAGCAGTTCCGCCCCTTGGAGCTGCATCGGCTTCCCACCCCGCCTCAGCAGTCAGAATGAGTGCAGGCCCACGGAGCAACAAAAGCAGCATCTACCTCCCACCCCTGGAAGTCAGGAGGAGCCAGCCCATGAAGTAACATGGGCCTCCTTCACCTCCCCCACATTTAAAAAGAGCGTGGCCGGAAAAAAAAAAACAAACAAAGGCCTCCCATTCTGCCAAGAAACATGCCTGCAAAGAGAAAGAAAGAGAAAGGAGGAGGAGAGAGAGAGAGAGTGTGCGTGTCTGTGTGAGCAAAGGACCATGTATGTGTATGTGTGTTTGTGATTGAGCATGTTTGTATGTATGGTTGATCATGTGTGTATGAGAGAGAGAGAGTACAGGAGCCTGTGGTGTGTGAGCATGTGACAGCAAGCGAATGAGCATGTGTATGTGTGTGTGTATGTGCGCATGACTAAGCATGTGAGAGTAAATGGGCATGTATGATTGAGCATGTATGAGAGAAAGCGGAGCATGTATGTGTATGATTGAACATGTGAGAAAGCAAACAAGCATTTGTGTGTATGAATGAGCATGAGTGACAGCACAGCAGTGCGTATGACTGAACATATGGAAAAGCAAATGAGCACTTGTTTCTGTGTATAATTGAACATGTGTGAGAGCAAATGAGCATGTGTATAATTGAGCATCTGTGAGAGCAAATGGGCATGTGCGAGAGCAAACAAGCATATATGTGTGATGCGTGAGAGCAAACAAGCTTTTGTGTGTGTATACCTGTATATATAAAAGAGAAAACAAGCATGTATGTGATTATGCATGTAAGAGAGATTGAGCGAATGTGTGTGTATGACTGCATTTGAGAGATTGTGAGCAAGCGTATGTGCTTCTGTGTATGTGACAGCGAAAAAGCATGTGTGTGTGTGTGTATGTATAATTGAGCATAAGAGAAACAGAGCAAAGAATTTGTGTGTCTTTGAGCATGTGAGAGAGATGACGAGTGTGTATGTGTCTATGATTGAGAATGTGAGAGGTGAACGAGCATGTGTGTGTATATGATTGAGCATGTGAGTGAGAGGGCGAATGAGCATGAGTGTGTTAGAGAGAAAAGAGAATGTTTGTGACCAACAAACAGCTCCCCCCACCACCCTGCTAATCCATGACAATCTTAGACCATCTGGAAATCAAAAGTTCCCAGGTATGGAAAGTGGGGGATTTATTAATCCCTACTAGCTATAATTATTGGGTATTATTTAATGTATCTGCTATTTTAAAATATTTTATTGCCATATAGAAAAGTTTTATATGAGTTTTTAATTATTGGATGCTGTTCTATTTGTCAGTTTTGAAATATTTCTTTTTATTAGAATGGTTTTACTATTATGACTGATGATTTATATTTCTTTATTTTATGAAGAATGGAGATGTTTCTGTTTTTCTCTTATTACACTGCATAGAGTCTGGCTTTTTGTGGTTTCCAGTTCAGAATTTGTCTGCACATTTCTATCTATAATTTATAGTCTCTTTACTTTGTATTTAGTGAGGGTCTATCTGTTCTATACATGTGACAGAAATGAGGTATTCTGCTAGCGTGTATTTTCTGTGTAGGGATCTATAGCAGCCTGGCTTGTTTTGTTTTCCTAATAGGAGGTGTATTGGTGTTTTAGGACCTGGTGTAATATTTACAGTATTTCCTTTTCATAAGTAGGACATTTACTGTTTGTGTGCTGGCAGTTAGGGCTGTTTTGATATGGGAGATTTACAATATTGTAATTGCATTCAGTACATGGCTTTCCCAGGTCCAAACCCACACCCAACATGCATTACCATAGGCCTAATACCATAAGGGTTCCAAGTATCTTTTTTTTTTTTTTTTGCAGAATTTCTGGTTGGCACCACAGCAGTACACGTATTTATAAGTGATTTTTTTTTTTACTTCAGAAAGTCCTCTTATATAAAATCTGTTATTATAAATCCATAATTTTGAATTGTGTATGGGGAGGGTACAACTGGGGAGGAGGTTGGTGCAAAGCTGTAAGATTCACCAAGGGTGCTTAATACCTATACACCATCCCTAGGGAAGAGTGGAAGGAATGACTGGATGGAAGATGACCGTGGAAGATGAGAGGGGGGAGGGGAAAGAGGAGGATTTGGAGACGAGGGGTTTTCAAGAGCAGAAGAAAGGATGCAGCTGTTGAGGGGAAGAACAAGGGGAGATTTGGGGAGGTGTAAGATTCGCACAGAGAACTGGAGGGAGAGAAGGGGGTTGAAATCTAGATGAGTGAATAGAGAGGCAGAGATAAAGAGATAAAGAAAAGGAAGAAAAAGGAAAAGAAAAGGATCGATATTAGATAGAGGCATAGGGGAGGTACTAAAGAGACAGGAGACAGGAGACAGATGAAACAGAACATGAACAGGAGACCCTCTAAAGGAGTTAGGAGACCAAGAGGAGGAAAATAGTATAAAGAGATGAGGACCAAAGTGATTATAAAAATAAAAGTCCAGACAGCCAGAATAGAAAAAAGTATTTTATATTCAGTTTAGTGGATGGACTCTGTCGACTAAGTATGTGCACCTCATGATATCATCTTATTTTGCACAATACAAGAGGAAATGTATTTCTGTTTCTCTTTCTCTGTGCCGCATGGCATGCAGATTCTGGTTTCTTGGGCTTTCCAGTTCAGTTTTTGAATGTAGGCTTATGGTGCCAGGATCTGTGTATTAGATCTGACTGAATTTGGAAGCCCATAGGGGAAGGAGGAAACTGCTGGATCAAAATAAAAATGAAAGCCCCGTTTAACAGAGTTTCCTGGCTCGTGGGGTCATGTAATACGTTCAGGCTGCAGGTGCCCTTTTATACTTGGCCATAGCCTGGCTTCGGCTCTGTGTTTATCTGGGAGTGGGAGGTTGATGCTATTTTGTCAGGATGTGGTAGGAAGGATGTGTGGCAGGTCGGAAGGAAGATATTGGAGATAAAGCCGGATGAATGGGCTGCTGGTGGGTGCAGCTGGAGGAGGGGAATCAGATCTACATCTTTTTGAATTCTGTTAAAGGTGTGTTGGCTGAGAGTCCTTTGATTTTATTGTAACGATGCTGTATGTTTTGCTGTAATTTGTTTCGAATACATTGTATGAAAAGAAAGTGTGTCATAAATCTAAATAAAATATTTTTCATTATAGGGATGTATTCTTTCTGATGCAAAAGTTAAGGTGCTAAAGTAGACAAATCCAAGAGTAGAGTAATCTCTTTTGTCCTATAGGTATCTAACTGATACTGGTGCAAATTCTTTCTTAAAGTTTCTTGCCAAATATGAACGGATCAATTATACTTTTTTTTTAATCCTGTGTAAATCCAGAGATTTGTAGAGGGAAGATCAGATGGTGGAATAAGTACATCTTTGTCGTTGGGCATTAAGTGATATTTTCAACATCTGTCAGCCTGGATGGCTTTACTTTTTCTGCTTTGCTTATTACTCGATTCCTACCCCCAATATTGTGAACTTGATTTTTTTTGACTGGCTAGTTTCTCCTTTTTTCTCTATTCTTTTTCCTAAGCAATTTATGTGTACCCATGAGGATTATTTTTCTTGTCAGGACTGTGAAATTTCCGGTCTAAAATGTAAAAGCCTAATAAATAATTATAAAAACTCAGTTACTTAATAAAACAATAGTGCATATAAAATCTCATTTCTTGAAAAGAGAAAGATATGCCAAAGAATGGAAACTTTTAACACACAAATCATGAGTGCAGCATCAACATGCCAATGACCAACAGAGCCACAGTGCTCCAATGGTGAACAGATCCGAAGGCCCAAAAAAAGACTTTGCAAATCATCCAATGACAGATTTAGCAGCACGTCCAACACAGGCCTACGTTTCAATTGCCAACTACAAGATGCATCATAGGTAAAATCTCAGCAGCACATGACTATTCTAGAATTAAATCTTAATCTTCAGATGTGACCAAGCCCAATCAGCAGGGTCTACAAAAAGCATAAACACCCAGATACATTGAAAATTCTTTGACCAATCCCAAATTTTTTTTCTGTACACTAATACAGTCTGGCATTCATTGTAGAGACATGCATCCATTTTTAACAAAAGCAACAAACTAGGCCATTTTTTTTCATTCCAAATGGAATGAACTGAAAATATCCTCTGACAAAAATACCTGAAAATGTTTGGGTATTTTTGTATTTGTTGCATTAAAAAAATCAAATAAATAAAAATAGGCTTACGACACCCTGGCACCAAGGTTTAGCCCCAGAGACTGCTCAAAGTGGGCTGGGGCCAGGAACTCCCATCCTGAGCCCTTCTTGGCTCCAGTGTTAAAACGGGCAGGAGCAATGCCCTATCAAAACCGTCCATGTTCGAGTGCTTTAGAGGATGGCACCAAAGTAACATCACTTCAGTGCCTTCCTGCAGTGCAGCCAGCATCATTTTGTTGCATGGCCAAAGAAACAGACGGCTATAGAACAAAATGGTGCTGGTGGTATCAGAGAAAGGCGAAGCATCCCCAGATTGATGGCACCATTTTTCAAGTGCTGGGACCCAGGTGGGAGCAACTGAGCATCATTCCTGCCAGTTTCAATACTGGAGCCAGGAAGGGAGTGGAGGGGTTCAAGGTGGGAGCTCCCTGGCCCTGGCATTTGTCAAGATCTCAACCCAGATCTCCAACCCAGACATCTGTGCCATCACAGAAACCTGGTTAAAAAACTCGGACATTGCCTTAACCAACCAACTACCTATCCAGTTATACGACATTTTCACCTTCCATAGACACAAAAAAAGAGGTGGCGGACTTCTTCTAGCCTCCAAGAAAGAACTAAGACTGACCTCTCACACCATCAAAACTGAGTCCAAATTGGAACTAGGATTAGTCAAGTCAAAACTTCTACAAATTTTGTTAGTCTACGCTCCCCCAGGAGTTCTAGAATCCGACCCTTCACCCCTCATAGAATCAATTGCGAAATATATTAACTTAGACCTACCAACAATGATTATGGGTGATTTCAACCTTCATACAGATGCTATACCTCGATCTGCGAACTGCGAAGCCTTCCTCACCTCCCTTACTGCAATGGGATTCTCTCAGACTATCAACAGCCCCACTCACAAAGCTGGTCACATCCTGGATTTAATATTCATTAACTCTAAATTCACATGCACAGTAGATCCCACATGTACCCCAATTCCTTGGTCTGATCATTTCTTGATAGAATCTTCCTTCTCCACATACAAACAGACACACACCTCTCCGCACCTTTCCACCAGTCAATTCAGGAAATCATGTCCATCTGATATACTCAGCGAGCAGCTCTCCAAGGAACTCTCCAACCTTGACCTATCTAATTCCGACTCAGCCCTATCATCCTGGCAAAAAATTACTGAAGCAGTCGCAAACAAATGGTGCCCATTAACCTACAAAACAATCAATCCAAAAAAAAAGGGAAACCAACCCTGGTTTAGCATCGAACTAAAACAGATGAAACAGGACTTACGCCAGAAAGAAAATAGATGGCGAAAAACTCCCAACTCAACTACCCTTTCAGCATACAAGGGATTCTTACATCGCTATAGGACTTGCATACTACAAAAAAAAAAGGAATACTACGCCAACAAAATACATCACTTCCAGTACGACGCCCAGGCCCTATTTGCTTACGTAACGCAAATAACTAAATCAACCCCGCCACCTATCCCAGACGAACAAGCTCTATCCAAGGCTAATGAGCTCGCCTCATTTTTTCAACTGAAGATTCGAAACACTCTCGCCCTCCTTCCTCCAAATACAACACCTCTCAAACCAAATGAGAAATTCAATTCCTTTTTTAAACCCAAGTTTGACAGCTTCGAATTAATCTCCACCAAAGAGATTGAATCCCTTCTAAAAAGACAGAAACCATCTAGTCATCCGGCAGATAATATCCCATCGAGACTCCTGCTTCTCATCCCAAACACGATCTCAGGACCGCTGAAAAATATTATCAACAGTCTTCTAATGCAAGGAAACTACCCAGACAGCCTAAAAACCGCTTCTCTTAAGCCCCTCCTCAAGAAACACAACCTAGACCCTAATGTGCTAACCAACTTTAGACCCATCTCCAATCTACCATTCGTTGCCAAACTTACTGAGAAACTGGTGAACACCCAGCTTTCAGAATATCTAGAGGACCATAACATCTTATACCCGTCGCAATACGGTTTCCGGAAATCACGCAACACGGAGACCCTCCTCATCTCACTTACAGACCATATTATTATGGGGTTAGATAAAGGACATTCCTTTTTACTAGTTCTGTTGGATATCTCGGCGGCATTTGACACCGTCAACCACACCATACTACTGAATTGCCTAAAGGATATCGGCATCTCTGGATCAGCCCACAACTGGTTCAAGTCCTTCCTCAGCAATAGCACGTTCAAAGTCAAAATCAATAATAAGGAGTCACCTATAACAAAATCTTCCCTTGGCGTACCACAAGGATCATCCTTATCTCCAACCCTCTTTAACATATACCTCCTCCCCCTCTGCCAACTACTTACAGACCTCAACCTAATTCACTATCTGTACGCAGACGACGTACAGATTCTAATCCCTATAACAGAATCCTTCTCAAAAGCTCTCACCTATTGGAATAACTGCCTTTTATCCATTACTAATCTACTCAACAGCTTAAACTTGGTCCTCAACGCCTCAAAGACAGAGCTTCTCCTCATCTCTTCAAATGAAAACAATCTTCCTCCACCTTCACCTCACAATGCTCACATCACCTGTACGCACGTTACAGACCTTGGGGCAATAATAGACAATCGACTAAACCTTAAAAAAATGGTCAACACAACTACCAAAGACAGCTTCTAGACACAGGTTTTGAAACGACTTAGACCACTCCTATTTTTCCAAGACTTCAGGACAGTCCTCCAGGCACTACTGTTCTCCAAAATAGATTACTGCAGTGCCCTCCTCCTAGGCCTCCCCAAATCTACCACCAAACCACTGCAGATGTTACAAAATGCGGCAGCGAGACTGCTGACAAACACCAGCCGTAGTGAACACATCTCCCCCATCCTCAGAAACCTACATTGGCTACCAGTAAATTTCAGAATCATGTACAAATCTATTACCCTAATACACAAAACCATCCACCAGCAACTACAACTCGACCTGGAAATCCCATTTAAACTCCACTCCTCTAACAGACCAATGAGAGATAATCACAAAGGTACTCTGAAATTTCCCCCTACTAAAGCCACACGCCTCTCGATGACCAAAGACAGAGCTTTTTCAATAGCAGGCCCCTCTATCTGGAATAACATCCCAGCAAATCTCAGATTGGAACCCTGCCTTTTATTTATTTATTTTATTTATTTAGGTCTTTTTTATACCGACACTCATGATACCAATCATATCGTATCGGTTTACAATAAACAGTGGTGCAATAACATTAAAATTAACAACTTCGTGAACAATAGGCTAGGAGAGAGGGAGAGAGTGAAAAGTTACAATAAACAGGGGTACTTGAACTGGGAGGAGGAAAAGCCAGAGTAGTGGCTAGCATAGAAATAGGTAGTATTTAGTCTCAGAAATAAATAATATACAGATATATACATAAGGCTATAATAGACTCTAGTCTATTTTTTTTAACCTTTAGAAAAAGACAAAAGACCTGGCTCTTTCACCAAGCCTTCCCGGATCCACCAGATTTTCACTAGTTTGAGCTTCACTTCTTACAAGGTCGTTGACACACTTCCTTTTGAACAATGGACATTGGCTTTCCAGGTTAAAGAATAAGCTCTAACTCGTTAAACTATTCGTATCGTTATATTTATTCTACCTGCCTTTATCTTCCTTCCAGCTTGTTTTAAGCTTCCAAGTTCTTCCTTTCCTTTGTTGATTGTAACTTTGGACTTATTCCTTTTCTCCTTTGTTTATCTATTGTTACCAAATTGTCACCTCAGTTTACCCTTGTTAAAATGTAAACCGATCCGATATGGTTATCTACTATGAGGGTCGGTATAGAAAACTGTTAAATAAATAAAATAAATATGGCCTGCCAGGGCAGCTAGAGACCTGTTTATTTTATTTTCTCAGCGTTTTATTTTTGGTTTGTTTGTTTGTTTTGGGGGTTGTTTAATGTTTTTTTCAGTTTGGCAAACAAACTGAAAATCATTTTAATGAATCAAATAAAAATGAAAAAACAAACTGAAAATTATGAGGCTGCACATCCCTAATTACTTGTGTTATCAATTATCTTTTGACATTTATACAGCACTGTTCTCTCCTACAGTTTTTGTGTAGTATTATATCTGCCCATTTTTTGGTGCACATTGATTTTCACATTTATGTACTGCAGCATAAAAGGCTCTGCTCAAAGCACCTATTAGCAAATTATCAATTACCAGCTGGTAGAGAAGCAGTCTAGTTTCTCATTTGGCAGAACTCTGCCTACCTTTTGTTGCCTTGCATAGATTGCTACTGCACTCTATGACAGATACATTTAGTATTGACTAACACTTTTTAGAAAGAAAAATGTATTAAAGAAGGATGATTTGCAAAGTCTACTTACCCACAATATCTTCTTTAACTTCATGGCTCAATTCTAAAAATGACATAATATTGGTATTATTGCAGTATGAAAGAAAAATAAAAAAAAACCAAAAACATTTTTCATTACTTGCTACTGGGCTATGGCATCATGAGCATTCATTCACAACTACCTGGGTATTTTCCATGATTTTATATTCCACCCCCCCCCCCCTTCCAAACTCAGACCATACATCACAGAAACAATCCTCAGCTTGTTCCAGAGTTAGGCCTACATGGACCCTAAGTCTGGCCACTAGGTGTCATCATTAAGTAATGGCTGAGCTCTCTTCCAGGTCCCCAAAGGGCTGTGAATGCTGCATCCACAGTATCCCTAAGCCCTGACTGGCCTGGGAAGCAGCAGCCTGAACCAGAAATCAAACCCCAAGTCTTCCAAATGGCAGGGCACAGCACTGGGCCTGCCCTATCAACAGCCATTTTTTATCATCATAGCAAAACATGTTCAAGGAGACCATCATCCTGTAGCTAGGATCTGCCCTCCACGTGATGCTTTACTCTGTCTCAAGGGATCCGTGCCCAGGAGGGAAGGATCAGGTCGGCTATTATAGTGGATGGTTCGATCATTAGGAAAGTATATAGCTGGGTGGCTGGTTGTTATGAAGATTGCATGGTAACCCTGCCGCCTGCTTGCTGCCACGGTAAAGGAATTCACACTCACCACCAAGATAAGATTTTAGAGCGGGGCTGCTCAACCTTTTTTATTTTATGGCACACGTTCACGTTTTCTCAGTTCTTGTGACACAGCAAACCAAATTTTACATAATTCTCATTCCCCCTCATCCTCCTCACTGACAGGCACTTTTTACCTGTGTCTGTCTCATTTTGCCAGCTTCAGTCTGACACTTGAACATGCAGAAATCAGCCAATCACACATTCAAACATCAGACTGAAGGTGGCAAAAGAGGTGCACCCAGGTAAGAAGCACTGCTCTTCTCCCTCCAGTGGGAAGGAGGGAAATTGGGTAGGATTACCAGAGTTCTGGTGGATGAATCCGGGACACTTCTCCCCTGTAGTGCAAGTAGTGAGGGAGCAGTTAATTTTGGTGAGAGGGAGGAAGACTGGTGGACTGACCCCATGGGAAAACTGTAGTAACTTAGTCTCAAACTGTAATTAAAAGACATGCTTTAAAGTTTTGTTACCACAAAATATTTTTGAACCTAATACAATAGCCTCCATACTGTTGGGGTATGTCCTGCATACAAAGGAACTAGTTACATGCCACAAAATTAAATTAGCCAATAAAATTCAGCTCTTCCTAACATGTAAATTCTGTGTGGGAGACACATCCAGGTCAGAGACTTTGATCTGTGTCCCAGTATATTTTATACTGAGAAGTTATTAATATTCTCTATCAGGCAATAAAAGTTTCCAACTTTTGATGTCTCTGGCTTGCTTTTCTGGCTGATTGCATTTCTTTTTTTTTTTCTCATTCTTAGAACTTCCAGCTGTTCCTTTTTTGTTTTCCCCTCTCTCTCTCTGGTGCCTTTTCCTACTTACTTATCCCTTTCCTTGAATGGATAATTTAATACTTTCTCTTCCCTTGATGCATTCCTCTTTCTTCTCCTCTCTGTCTCATCCATTCATCATTCTGTTTTTCTTCCATTATCTCCCAAAATTTCCCCCACTCTCAAACCCAGGGTCTTCTCTCTCTCTCTGATCCCTTTTCGCTCATTATTCCTGAGTCATTTCTCTATCTCAATTTTCCAAGTACCTGCCCACCCTCTCTTTATCCTGAGTCCTCTTTCCTTCTCCATCACCCTGGCTCTTATCCATGGTCCTTTCTCCTTTCTTCCTCAGTCCCTCTCTCTCCCTTCTGCTGCCCCCTCCTTCATACCTGATTCTCTCTCTCTCTCTCCCTTCCCCCTTCCCCTAGTATGGCCCAGCTTGACTTCTAAACCTCTTCCTAGCACCCCCTCTCCCATCACCAGCAGGAACAGCAGTGCATAATACTGTTATTAGCATTCTTTGTCTCCCCCCAAGCATTCACACACTCCTTTAATGTGGACAAGTGCAAGGTGTTGCATATAGGGAAAAATAACCCTTGCTGTAGTTACACAGTGTTAGGTTCCATATTAGGAGCTACCACCCAGGAAAAAGATCTAGGCATCATAGTGGATAATTTAAAATCATTGGTTCAGTGTGCTGTAGCAGTCAAAATAGCAAACAGAATGTTAGGAATTACTAGGAAGGGAATGGTGAATAAAACGGAAAATGTCATAATGCCTCTATATACTCCATGATGCGACCGCACCTTAAATACTGTGTACAATTCTGGTCGCCACATCTCAAAAAAGATATAGTTGCATGGAGAAGGTTCAGAGAAGGGCAACCAAAATGATAAAGGGGATGGAACAGCTCCCCTATGAGAAAAGGCTGAAGAGGTTAGGGCTGTTCAGCTTGGAGAAGAGATGGCTGAGGGGGGATATGATACAGGTCTTTAAGATCATGAGAGGTCTTGAACGAATAGATGTGAATTTAGTTATTTACACTTTCGGATAATAGGAGGACTAGGGGGCATTCCATGAAGTTAGCAAGTAGCACATTTAAGACTAATCGGAGAAAATTCTTTTTCACTCAATCCACAATTAAGCTTTGGAATTTGTTGCCAGAGGATGTGGTTAGTGCAGTTAGTGTAGCTGAGTTCACAAAAGGTTTGGATAAGTTCTTGGAGGAGAAGTCCATTAATGGCTATTAATCAAGTTGACTTAGGGAATAGCCACTGCTATTAATTGCATCAGTAGCATGGGATCTTCTTGGTGTTTGGGTAATTGCCAGGTTCTTGGGGCCTGGTTTGGCCTCTGTTGGAAACAGGATGCTGGGCTTGATGGACCCTTGGTCTGACCCAGCATGGCAATCTCTTATGTTCTTAACATTTACCATCTTTTGCACTGCCTCCCAAGCATTCATCCCCTTCTCCCCTCATGCAATTTCAGCATTCACCTCCCCCCCATTTCCTTTCCCATAAATCATGTACACCTGGCTGCACCTCTATCTGACTCCTTTCTCTGCTGGCATCTGAGTCTTGTGTCCCAAGTCCTTGCAGCACAGACATCTATGGCCTGGGGCAGTGACTCTCCAAGTAAACTGACTACAGCAGAGAAGAGCCCTGTACTCAAGGTAGCAGGCGGTGGGGGGGTGGGGTGAGGAGTGGACAGGAGGGAAAAGGGCTGGAACAGGGAGCGGAGACTCTTTCCTGCCATTCACTGCTGTTATGTGAGCTCCCTGCTCCTGCCCCTCCCCTCTGGTCTTCCATAGGGACAGGAAGGAGGGGCTGAAGCAGCAAACAAGAGATGTATGGCACTGTCCAACAGAATCCAGCATGAGCCCGAGGCTTCCAGCACTGCGGCTCAGGAACAACTTTCCCAAGGCACACCAGTGTACCCCAGGACAGTGGTTGAGAAGCAGTGCCCTAACAGATGGTTTATGCCGCCACTGTCTGACCTTTTCACAAGAATCCCTCCCTTGACTCCAACCTTCTGGACAACTCTAGGCCCATCTCAAATACCCTTCCACTTGCCAAAATCATTGAAAAAGTGGTCTTTCACTATCTCCAGACACTCCTAGAGGTAAGGCACTCTCTGGATAACTTTCAGTTAGACTTCAGGAAGGGCAACAGCACTGCAGCAGTCCTCCTGGCATTATTCAGCACCTTCATCAGAGCCTCTCATCTTGGAAAGCCCTCCATCCTAATCCTTCTAGACTTCTCTGCGACCTTTGATACTATTTAACACAAAATTCTAAACATAAATTGGCTGACAATAGCCCTAAACTGGTTCCAAGCATTTGTAACAGGAAACATACAAGTCATCGAGAGAGATGTCGCCTTATCTACCAAACCCTTGCCATGCGGTGTCCCACAAGGATCAATCCTCAAGCAATACAAATCCTGTTCAAGATCCACCCCATATCCCTGATTAATGAGATCAGAAAATCTGATCTACAATGCTTCATCTATGCCGATGATGTACAGGTCTTTCTATCACTGGGATCCAACAGATGCTGCAGTTCACAAAACAAACATCTACCTCTTAGTAATCTGAAACTGTGTCACTTCTTACAAACTCAAACTAAACCCCATCAAAACAGAGGTACCAGTCCTTGATAACATCTTTGCCCTATTTACTGACCTCAAACCGAAGCTCAGTAATTTTCCATTATATAGTAGCTCCTTGCAGCTCAGTTAATAGAAATTTAAATTGTCATCTTTCTTGTAAAATTTAGCTTTCAGATTCTGCCTATTAATCTTTACTGGCTTATTTTATAGTACTTTTATTTTTTTATTTCAAATATCTCTTAATCTTTTGCAAGAGCCTAAATTCTACCATACCTTAACTATAGGACGTTAAGAAATTAATTCATATTTATTAACAAAATGTCTTTCATTCAGTGCAACGGTTGTGGTGCTTATTTCCCAAGACCTATCATTTGGAGAATCAAAGATTGTCCATTTTGCCTCCAGCTGTCTGCAATGAAAAAGGAGCGGACTCATCTGAGAGTGAAATTGTCAAGGTTTCTATTAACCTTCCCTTTCTTTCACCATCCAGTAACTCTCCCAACACCCACAGAGGATGCAGAAATCCAGGAAAAATGGTTTACAGTGGGCTCTGGTAGAACAAGACGTGACAAGACGACACCCAATTTCCCAAACTTTGGAGCATTCTGCGTATCAACTCCCTTTCCCACAGAAAAGGCAGACAACCAGGATTCAGAAACCCAGAAATAAATGAATTACAGTAGCTGCTGGCAGAATAAGGCCTGTGATGAAGACACTCCGCTCTCCACACTGTTACCCTTGCATAATACCCTTTTCTGCACTGGATAATGAAGAAACTCAAGCAATGGAAAATGAGGTGATATCTGAAAGGGATGTAGTCACCCAGTGTACCCGGAAACCCTTAAACATTATGAAAGGTCATAAAATGAAGCAGCTTCTGCTGGGAGACTTCAACATCAGAGAAACCAAATTGGGAAATCATTTTGATGGGGAGGCAACAGTTAAATGCCTTCCAGGATCCTCAGCCAATAGAAAGACCAACCAGATAGTCAATGCAATTATAGAAGAAAGTAGATCCATCTGGGAACCAATGACCTTGCTAGAAACTGTATACTTACAGTACAGAAAGATTTCCAAAATCTAGGGGAGAAGGTTAAACATATGGCAGAGATCATTGCCTTTTCTGAAGTATTACCCGATTATGGAAAAGAGAATGGAAGGCTCTGCCATATACTGAAGACAACTTCAATTTCTGGCTCCAAACATGGTGTAAATAAAGTTGGAAGCTGGGGCTGTATATCGAACAGTAAAACATTAAATGGTAAGGATGGTCTACATTTATTTTGGCAGGGAAGAGGATGCTAAGTGAGAAATTCAGATCATACATTATCAAGCATTTAAACTAGAGAGCAGGGGTGGCAGGAGGTGGCCAATGAAATTGTCATATCACTGCCAAGCAATACAGGAATTGGGAGGAGTAAACAATAAAATCAATCTACATAGCACAAAAGATGACTAGAAAGAGCAGCAAACTAAAGGAAAAAAGTTGGAAAGCTATGATCACAAGTGCTCGCAGTCTGGGCAATAAAATCCCAGACCTGCTGGACTTAATGGTGGACGTGGACTTGGACATTGTTGCTGTTATGGAGACATGGTTCAATGAGTCTCATGATTGGGATACGGTCATCCTGGGCTATAACTTATTAAGGAAGAACGGAGAGGACAGAAAAGGGGGGAGGTGTAGCTCTTTATGTCAAAAACAATAGCCATGCAACTGAAATGCAAAGTATGTGGGGTAGGGAAGAAGCATTATGGGCTGTCAAAAAAAAAAAAGAGGATGGTGCTTCCTTTTATATCAGTGTGGTCTACAGGCCTCCAACTCAGATAGAAGAGCAGGACAGAGATCTGATCAAAGACATCCAAAAGGTGGGAAAAGAAGGAAGACATGTTGCTCGCCGGAGATTTTAACCTGCCGGATGTGGATTGGAATATCCCTTCTGCAGAATCTACTAGAAATAGAGAAACAAGGGATGCCCTTGAAGGGGCTCTTCTCAAACAAATGGTAATGGAACCCATGAGGGAGGGTGTGATAGTCAACCTAGTGCTCATTAATGGGGATAATGTCTCTAATGTCCAGATAGTTGCCCATCTGATCACCAGTGATCATTAGAAGGTATGGTTTAATATGACAAATAGGATTTAGAGAAGTCACACAAAAACCTGAGTTTTGAATTTCAGAAATATGGACTTTTTCTCAATAGGGATAAACCTCAAGGAAAAAGTAAAAGATTGGTAAAAAAAAAAAATGGGTAGGTGGAACAACAGTGAGCCAAATTAAAAGGAGCTATTACAAAGGCAACAAATCTATGTTAGAAAAGTAAACAAAAGTAAGATGAAAAAGAAACTGATCTGGTTCTCAAAGGAGATGGCTGAAAAAATAAAAGTAAAAAGAACAGCGTTCAAGAAATGTAAAGGATCCCAAAAAGAGGAACACAGGGAAGAATACCTGGTGAAACTGAAGGAGAATAAAAGAGAAATCAGGAAAGCAAAAAATCAAGTGGAGGAAAGGACTGCCAGAGAAGTAAAGCGAGGTGACAAAACCTTTTTCAGATATATCAGAGAAAGAAGGGAAGCCCAAAGAGGTTAAGTGAAATTGAAAGGTGACGAGGAGCAATATGCAGAGAGAGATGAAGAAATCGCAGAAATATTAAACAAATACTTCAGTTTGGTATTCACTAAAAAAGACCCTGGAGAAGGACTGATGCTGGCTGACAAGACCATAGATGGAGAGGGGGTAGACAAAATGCCATTTATGGAACAGAATGCATAAGAAGACTTAGGTAAGCAAAATGGACAAGGCCATGGGGCAGGATGAGATACATCCCAGGTTACTGAGGGAGCTCAGAGATGTGCTGGTGGATCCTCTGAAAGACCTGTTCAATAGATCCCTAAAAACGGGAGTGGTGCCGCGAGACTGGAGAAGAGCAGTTGTGGTCCTGCTTCACAAGAGTGGGAGCAGAGAGGAGGCTAGAAACTACAGGTTGGTCAGCCTCACCTCTGAGGTGGAAAAACTAATGGAGATGCTGCTGAAGGAAAGGATAGTGAACTATTTACAATTGGGTGGGTTGCTGGACTTGAGGCATCATGGATTCACCAGAGCACCATGGATTCACCAGGGTAATGTTCTGTTAGACAAATCTAATAGATTTTTTTTGATTGGATGACTAGAGAATTGGATTGAGGAAGAGCACTCGATATGATCTATTTGGATTTCAGCAAAGCTTTTGATATGGTCCTCTTTAGGAGGCTTGTGAATAAAATGAGTAGCTTGGGAGTGAACGCCAAGGTGTTGGCATGGATTACAAACTGGTTGACTAATAGGAGACATCATGTCATGGTAAATGGAACCTATTCTGAAGAGAGAACTGTGTTAAGTGGCGTGCCATAGGGATTGGTGTTTGTACCGGTTCTGTTCAATATCTTTGTGACCGACATTGCGGAAGGGATAGAATGTAAAATGTATCTATTTGCAGATAATACCAAGATCTGCAACAAAGTGGACATACCTGAAGGAGTAGAGAGAATGAAAGTGATTTAAGAATGCTTGATGAATGGTCAAAGACTTGGTAGCTAGCATTCGATGCCAAAAAGTGCAAAGTCATGCATCTGGGGTGCAGAACTCCAAAAGAGCTATATGTGATGGGCGGAGAAAGATTGATGTGCACGGACTAAGAAATGGACCTTGAGGTGATGGTGCCTGGCAATCTGAAGTCAGAGAAGCAATGTGACAAGGCGATAGCTAAAGCCAGAAGAATGATGAGCTACATAGAGATAGTAATAATCGGTAAGAAAAAGGAGGTGCTGGTGAGGCCTCACCTGGAGAACTGTGTTCAGTTCTGGAGACTGTATCTCAAAAGGGATAGACAGGATAGAGATGGTCCAGAGAACAGTGACCAAAATGATGCAGGGTCTTCATTGGAAGACTTATGTGGAGATCCTTGAAGAATCTGAATATGTATACCCTGGAAGAGAGGAGGTGCAGGGGAGATATGATACAGAGCTTCAGATACCTGAAATGTTTTAATAATGCACGAACTTCAAACCTTTTCCAATAGAAAGGAAACAGTAGAACTAGGGGATCATGAAATGAAACTCCAGGGGTGACTATTCAGAACCAATGTCAGGAAATATTTCTTCACAGAGAGAGTGGTAAATGCCTGGAATGCCCTTCCAGAGGGTGTGGTAAAGATGAGAACAGTTAATGAATTCAAAAGGCATGGGACAAACACTGCAGATCCCTAAAGGCTTGAAGAAAGAGATGGAATAACATTTCCGCATGGGATAACCTGCACCCTTAACAGAAAGCATGAGGATAACCTGCTCAGAATGGAAGTTACTACCCTTAACAGAACATAGGGATAACCTGCACAGAGCAGCAATTACTAACATAACCTAATTGTTGAGCAGACTAGATGGACAATTTGCTCTTTATCTGCCGTCTTTATTATGCTACAATGAAACCCTCCTCACAACTAAACCTGAAGTCCAGAGCCTGAGTGTCTTCCTGGACTCCACACTTCACCTGGACTCTCAAATAGCCACATTTTTCAGGAGTGCCTTCTACGATCTCAGGCAATTCAAGCAGATTAAACCATTGCTAGAAACACACCTGATTACCTTGACTTATTCTTTCATCCTTCCCCAGTTGAATTACTGCAACACATTGTGTGCTGGCCTTCTGCAAAAACTCCTCTACCACTTACAACTAGTGAAGAATTGCTGCCACCAGGATGCTATCCGGGTGCAACTACAAAGACCACATTATTCCAATCCTCTGAGGCTTCCACTGGTTTCCAATCCCCTACTGGGCCTAACTGAAAGTCCTCTGCATTGCTTTAAAATCACAACAAGGTATAGGTTTCTGGCTTCAGATAATACTGGTTGTTACACTACAAACCTACCCACAGGCTAAGATCTGAAACAGAGGCTCTCCCATAAACTCCAGATTAGCCCAAACTCACAACCGCACCTTCTCCCTGTACCTTTAGAGGATGTAGAATTATCTCCCAACAGAGGCCAGATATGCCACCAATTTAGTAACAATGCATCACTTGGATAAAACCTGTCTTTTTCACCAAGCATTCCGATCCAACCCCCACAGTCAGAAGCACTGACTAACTTGCACACCATGCCTCAAAATAGTCCACCTGATCTTGTACATAAGTGTTAATTTTTCTTCTTTAATTTGCACCACACTGAATCATTTCACTTCTGCTCTCAAGTCATGCTGCCCACCTCATTCCTGATCTTCAATACTACTTATTCTATCTTTGCTATCATCTGGTTTTAAACACCTCGATAACCCTGTACCTTTCCCCGAGTACCATAGTAGATGACAAGTAAACCATTGTAATAAATAAAAAGGAGAGAAAGAAAGTAGAGGCAGTTAAAAAGAAAAAGATTACTTTGAGGAGGGAGAGAAAAAGGCACAGAATGAAAAAAGAGAAGAGAAAGAAGAGTGAAAAATGAAAAAGTACAAAAGAGAACTGAGAAAAAACAAAATGGAAATAAGACCTGAAAAGGCTTAATCGGTGGAGACAATCAAGACCGACATCTGTAACAAATTTTGGGCGTGCTTGGAACAGATACCAATGGCAGTAGCTGAGAGGTTCAGTGTAAGTCCAAGACTTGGCAGATGGAGGGGGAGGGGGGGCGTGGAAGGAAGAAAGCTGGTATTGGGTTACATAATGGAATTTATATGCTCATCTAGCAAAGCAGAAAACTCTCAGCTGATCAGACTTAGTCTTTATCTGCCAGTATTTACTATGCTGCTATACAAAATAAAAAAAAAAAAAGATTCAAACAAAACAGATGAGAGAAAAATGACTTTAAAGGAAACGCGAGGTCAATATTCAAAAGGGTTATCAAAAGGTCACTGTGCTAAAGTTTCCTGGTAACATTAGCCAGGTATATTCAGCACCAGACTTATTCGGCTGAGTGCCCCTGAATATCTGGGTAAAATTGCTTGGGTACCTTTTCCGCTCACCGGCCTGCTGAATATCTTCCAATTTGTGTAGAAAGTTAGATTTGCCATTCAAAGTTCACCTATGCAAATCATATATGCAAATATGTTGCAGAATCCTCAGAGTCTCAAAATGTGCCACAGAATTTTCTAACCTTTGCTGCACAATCTACCCATAAGCTGGCACAGGAAAGGGGGGGGGGGAGGGGCTTTACACCTACTCCGAATTACTTCCTAACAATGGAGACTTGCAAATGTCTACAATCCCCACCACATTTAACAGAGGGCTTTTCTTCACGCCCGACAAAGATGAGTGCAAACTGTTCTGTCCAAATACAGCACATATCCATTATGTAGTAAAGCTTTTGTGGTGAACAATTATTTTGGCAGAATTCCTCCCACATTGCCTGCTCTCTGAAGACAAGTAACTTCACAGTCACACAAGTAGATCTCATGAAGCTTCCAGAACATTTTGGAAAGTCCTGTCATCTCTTTTATGATTCTGTATAGTGATGCATATGCTCCGTAGTGCTATCGAAATTTTTAGTAATGGTAGTAGCCTAAAGGCCTTTACTGTTCATGCACAGACTTCCCAAGCTGATGTGGCCCCACAGTGCTCTTCAGTTTGAGGTTGTGTGACCTTGTTCCAAACACTTATAACTTCACGATGCTCGGTGATGAACAAGAGACAGAAACTGAAGCCACTGGCCTGCTTTCTCTGATATTGCGAGTAAAATTAACAAGGTAAAATCAAATAAGAACATTTTCTATAGAAGACAATCAAAGAGAAGAAATGTAGGCCAACCGAGCTGCTCAGCGTAGCTGCATCAGAGAGAAATGGCATAGCTAACTTAGAAGATGGCAAAGAAAAAAAACAAACAAGACCTTTAAGTGCTAAAATCTAACTCAGATAAATTAGGGAGGTAGTGGGGGTGGGAAGGGATATAAAGCCCTAGGATAAAAGGCAAAATGAAGTGGGCCACTCAACAGAAATTGTATCCAATGACATTGGTAAATAAAAAGGAACTAGGGGAAGCTGCAGGGCATGAGCAGTAAAAACCTTTAGGAATTTCCAGAAAGCTCTGGAAGGATCAACTTTTTGGTGCCAAATGTGATCATGTAAACCACTTGTATAACTGGTGAGCCGCTGTCTTCAGAGAACACCTGTCACAGGTAAGCAACTTCATTTCCCTATAAGATAGTTCCACTGTGCTATGATACACACCAAGTCTCTCCAACCTAACTACAGACCATCTACACTCTTCTTTCACTTCTGTTTGAATAATGCAAACACTTTATATGCTCAAGGTACTAGACTTGTAAAGATTTGCCAAAGTGTGTTGGAAACTCCTTTGAAAGCAATATCTACTATAATTAGTGGCACATTTTTATTAACCAAAGTCTTACCAAAATGTAAAAGATATGAATAATCCTTTATGACTATTTCTACTCTCAGGATACCATCTTCGTGGTCAACAGTTACCAGCTCTGACTCCATATCCTTAAATAAAAAAATAAGAAAAACATTTGCTTTAATTATTGTAAGCAATTTGCAAGCTCAGATGAATATGTAACATTTAAAAATCAAAGATCAAGGCTCAATAAATAGCAAAATAAAATATAACATACGTGTCTTGGAAATTAAAATGTATTTTATAATCTGTCCAGGTTCAGTGAGTTAAGTGGTCTGCTGTTAGCATTAGTAATAACTGATGTAAAGAAAACTATAGTGTTTATACAAAAATTATGCTTCCATCATGTTATCTGCAGAAGCTGAAAACTACAATGTTGGCTAGAGAAGGAAATAGGAGCAGCTTATTGGTTATAGCATTGGATTATGATTAAATCTTGGGGCAGGAGCTCCTGGCCTCTCCCTCTCAGTGACCCAGGGTGAGGCACTTTATTTGTGGCCCTGGAATTCCACTGAGACATTTTGAATCTAGCAATTTTTTAAAATTTTAGGATAAAGAAAAAAAACAAACAAGAGGTCATCTGAGTCCAAACTTTTGATTGGCTAACAACCACCTGGTTAAAACCTTTATTGTGTATCTCTAATCAATTTAGTTCAACAGTGAAAACAAATCTCTCAACTCCTTATAGTTAGAGTGACCACATAACTTCATGTCCAGGGGGACAAACTGAGCCAGTCCTATTTTTTAACCCAGCACTTACAAGGAGAACTCAACGAAATCAGAATAACATCTCCATACATGCAATGCAATGGTTCTGTTTGTCCCCCTGGAAAAACTGACCTACATAGCATGAATTTCATTTTTTTACTGCCTATGTTAAAATAAAAGAAGGATTTTAGCTGTACTCTGGCAAAAGAGAGCCCATTGTTTGCATTATATGGGACCTTCCTTATGGTCTATTACATCAGAAGACCAATGCCATTTTTCTTCCAAAACTTAGCCTTCAGTAGAAGCTATGCAGACTGAGTTCTCAAACACAGTTACTCGTGACAGAAACATCTTATTTGCCTTCAAGTATTTCTATATGAAAAAAATTGCCTGCTTTTACCTAGCAAAATATTTACCTTTTGTTTGCTGTATATGGCAATCGTGACAACCAAGTCAGTCTGGAACCAATCATATCTGTAAAATAATAGAACAGACAAAAGGGTTAAGAAGCAGAAGCATATTACATGTTGTTGAAGTAATAACACCATCAGTACAAATGAATTTGCAGAGTGTGCAATAAGAAAGGAACATTATTCTCCTTAGCATTTTACCTTTCAACACCGTGTTGATCAAAAAAGGAAAATTAACTCACTGAATTTTTGCATTTTCATTTCTGGATTATTTGTGGGCCACTGCAAAGGCGACAGGCATCACTAGAGGAGTTGCTTTTTTATTCTACTCAGATCCCCCAAATATTTTCAAAATGTACAAAATGCATTCCCTTTAGCAGGTATATTTACAATCCATTGGCATTTGGGGGGGACGGGGGAACAGAGATAGTCCCTGACATTACAAGATGATTCACTTTAGAGAGAGAAAAAGACTCTAGAATCACTGTGTCAAACTCTGCTTTTGCCATCATGCAAGCTACATATACACTTTCTGGCAGAAATCCACAGTCCTACACAAAATGTGTTAAGGGATGTGTCAATGTAAGTCAAATACAGACAATCCTTAAGTATGCAAATGCAATACATTACAGTGCTGAACATTTAATACCAGGTGAAAATATACAGCAAGAGAATATCAAACAAACATTACAAATACTTCTTTGCTCTTCCTGGCACTGATGTCAGGAGAGTTATGCAGTTTGAAAGCAGAGCATGACAACGAACAATCTGCTTTATAATTAGCTGTCACGTAAGAAACCTAATTAAACAGAAGAGATTATTTTATTGCTTTAACAGCCCTCCTGAGATGCCAAGGTTTGTGATGGTAACAGTGTGACAGATAAAGGTGGGCAACAATGCTAACTCCGATTTGGCTCGATGTGTGCAAGCAAAACCTTTATTCACTGCCTAATAGAACTCCCAAGTCCTTAGAAAACATACGAGAACTATGTGCTCTCACAGCACCTCTAATGGGCCTTCAAGAAGGTTAAAGGGTAGTTGTATTGGGGAGTCAACAGCTTGTATAGCCCTATATTTGCAAAAAAAACCCAAAACATTTTTATTTATTTAATTTAAGCAACAATGCTTTGCACATTGTGCACAAAAAAAAACCTCTTAAGCACATGGGAGGCTGAAGAAGGGATGGTGAAGTTGCTTACCTGTAACATCATCAGATAGAGCTCAGCATGGAAAACTTCTGTCAAAGTTTCTAGAAAATTGGATTGGCACACTGAGCATGCCCAGCAATCCACTATCCACGCAGGGTCTCTCTTCAGTCTCGTAAGAAGATTACAAAAAAATAAAATACACTACAGGAACCTAACTCCACAGAGTGGCGGGTGGGTTTCTTGAGGATTAACATTCTGCTGTCCTGGGAGAACACCTGTTACAGGTAAGCAACTTCGCTTTCTCTCTCCTAGGACAAGCAGGATGGTAGACCTCACATATGGGTGAATCCCTAGCTACAGGCTGGCCCCAAAAAACTATGGGACCAACAGACACTAAACAGATGTCAACAGGCACAACAACAGAGGTGCTATTGGTAACAGTGGGGACAGCCTGAACTCAAACCAGGGTCCCTAGGCAGGAAGAGTTGGGTTCACAACTGAAAGAGGTTCCTGAGGACAGTCTGGCCAAATCTGCTATCCCGGCGGCTTGCTTGTCCAGACAATAATGAGCTGTGAAGGTGTGGAGAGAACTCCATGTCGCAGTCTTGTAGATCTCCCCTATTGGAACTGCACGCAGGTGAGCCACAGAAGTTGCCATGGCTATAACAAAGTGAGCTGTGACGTTGCTCCCCAGTTGCAGTCCCATCTGGACATAGCAGAAGGAAATGCAACCCACTAGCCAGGTGGAAAGAGTCTGTTTAGCAGCAGCCACTCCCAGCCTATTAGAGTCATAAGAGACAAAACAGCCAGGTGGACAGACTGTGGCCTGCTGTCCAGCCCAAGTAGAAGGCTAAGACCCTCTTGGAATAGAGTATGTGCAGCGCCCTTTCCCCTTGGTTGGAATGAGGCCTAGGGAAGAAAGTAGGCAGGATGATGGATTGGTTAAGATGGAAATCTGTCACCACTCTCAGTAGGAACTTAGGGTGCGTGCATAGAACCACCCAGTTATGGAAGAATCTTGTTTAGGGCGAATAAGTCACCAAGGCATAGAGTTCACTAAACCTCCGAGCCGACGTGATCACTACCAAGATGATGACTTTCCAGGTCAAATACTTGAGGGTAGAGGAGCACAGCGGTTCAAACAGTAGCTTCATCAGCTGGGCCAACACCACGTTAAGGTTCTAAGAAACTAAGGGGGCCTCAGGGGAGGCCACAGCTGAAGCAACCCATGAATGAGTCGCTCTACCCCGGGCTGCACCAAGTTGGATGAGCTATCCTCCTCCTGGCGGTAAGTGCCTATGGCACTCAAATGTACCCAAATGGAGTTGGTTTTAAGCCCAGCCTCCGAGAGGTGCAGTAGGTAATCCAGGAGTTGCCGAACAGGGCAGGAGAAGGGGGTCGAGGCCCTTCTGCACACACCAGACAGTAAACCTACTCCATTTTGAAGCATAAGACTTCCTGGTGGAAGGCTTTCTTGAAGCCACCAGGACATGGGCACCTCCTCTGAGAGGTAAAGAGTTTGCAAGATCAACCGCTCAACATCCAGGCCGTGAGGGACAGGGCCCAGAGTTTTGGGTGGCGCAGCCTGTCATCATCCTGTGTGAACAGGTCCAGGGCAGTTCCCAGACAGACTGGGTCCTGCTGGGAGAGATACCACAGGAGTGGGAACCAAAACATGTCTCAGCCAATGGGGGCTATGAGGATCATAGTTCCCCTGTCCTGGCGAAGCTTCCAAAGGGTCTTCGATATCAACGGAAGTCCGTGGCTGGCTGGCCATCCGAACCGGTCAGGGAGCAGTACTGGGGATCTTTCCTGTTGCATGGGGAGGCAAATAGATCCACGTCTGAGATCCCCAGGAGATGGAAGATCTGGCTTCAGGAACCACCTGTGGGGTCTGAAAGTTCAGCTCAGCCTGTCCGCCAGGGCATTCTCTGCACCAACCAAGTACACGACCTGGAACAGCAATCCCTGAGTCAGTGCCCAGGCCCAGATCTGCACCACCTCCTGACAGAGGAGGAAGGAACTGGTGCCCCCGCCCCCGCTTGTTGATATATCACATGCATACCTGTCGGTCTGGATGAGAACCACCTTGTTAGCTAGCCCATCCTGGAAGGCTGACAGAGTATTCCGGATCGCCCACAGCTCCAAGAAATTTATCTGACATAGAGATTCTTGGGAGGTCCAGAGAAGGCCTTCTATATGGGCCTCCCCAACCCAGGTGGGATGCATCCGTGGTAAGCACAATCTGGGTGGGAAGAGCCTGAAAGGATACACCCTGCTCCAGATTGGAAGGAGTCCTCCACCAAGACAGGGAAACCCTGAGAGAGGGGGAGACCTGGATGCGGACCTGAAGGCCTTGGGTGGCCTGGTGTCACTGGGATTGCAGGGACCACTGGGCCCGGCGCATATGTAGGAGGGCAAAGGGGGCAACATGGACAGTCACAGCCAAGTGCCCCAGAAGCTGCAGCATCCGCCGCACCAACACTATCCAATGCTGCTAGATTTCCTCTGCCAGGGACATCAACATGCCTGCCCTGCACGGGACAAAAAAAGCCTTTGCCTGCGTCGCATCTAACATGGCCCCTATGAAATCCAGTCGAAACGACGTATGGAGATGGGACTTCGGGTAATTAATCAGGGACTCTAGAACCCAAATGGTCCCGCATAGTGACTGCAAAGCTCCCACCTGGGTGCTGCTCTTGACCAGTGAATCGTCCGGGTATGGAAAGACCTGGATGCCCCGCTGGCATAAATAGACCCTGACCATGGCCTGACATTGTGAAGACTCATGATGTGGAGGTCAGGCCAAATGGGAACACATGGTACTGAAAATGCTGATGGCCCACCACAAAATGGAACCTTCTGTGACTTGGGAAGATCTTGATGTGGGTGTAGGCGTCTTTCAGATCAAGGGAGCAAAGCAAGTCCCCTCTCTATAAGAGAGGGATCACGGTTCTCAAGGATACCATCTTGAACTTTTCTTTTTTTTTAGAAATCTGTTGAAGGCTCGCAAATAAAGGATGGGACGGAGGCCTCCTGATCTCTTTGGGATCAAGAAAGGCGTAGAACCCCCCATCCCTGCTGCTCCTGGGGAACAGGTCCACTACCCTGCTCTTTAGAAGGTGGAAAGCTCCCCTAGGAGCAGTTCCAGATGCAAGATGGTACTCCACAGTGGAAACGGGGGTGAATCCGGTGGAATACCCAGGAAATTCAGTCCCTACATATGACGGATGATGGACAGGTCCCAGTGATTCGAAGTCACAAATGGCCACCAGTCCACAAGGAACCGGAGATGGCCCCCTGCTGGTGGGTCATCCGGCACTGGTAGAGACCACTGGCTTATGCTCCCTTGCAACCCATCAAAACACCATAGCAGCGCTAGCCTGGGGCGCTGACTAAGGATTGAGGCCCCGCTGCTGTCGGGACCTGCCCCTGGAGCTTGACTGCTGTGGGCGGGAGCGAAGGGTAGGAAAGTAGTACTTCCTCGGCTTGTAGAAAGGCCTCCTCAGCCCTCGTTGGGAAGACCTCTTAGAAGAGGATGGAGAGACAGAAACACCGGCCGACAACTGCTAGAGGGTCTCATAGTGATCCTTCAGCTGCACGACTGCATCCTTTACCTTGTCACCGAAAAGATTATCCACGATGCAAGGCAAATCTGCCAGCCACTCGAACTTCAGAACAAAGGTCCAAGGCATAGAGCCAAGCGAGATGCCTCGCCAAAGTACCAGCAGCAGCAACCCAGCCCGTCTCAAAGATGTCATAGGTAGCACGCAGTTCGTGCATCCCACACTCGAGGCCTTGCTGGACAACAGACATAAGGGCCTCCTGGTGCTGCTGACCCACGCCATCCGCAACATCTTGGACTTGCTTCCAGAGGTTACGGGTATATTGGGTCATGTACAAAAGGTAGGAAGCGATACAGCCACCAGCATGGAGCCCTGAACCACTCTCCTACCCATACAATCCCACACCCTGTGCTCCTTGCCAGGGGGAGCAGAGGCATGAGTCTTCGACCTCTTCGCTTTCTTCAGTGCAGACTCCACCACCACTGATTGGTGGGAGAGCCAGCACTTCTCAAAGCCCAAGGCCTGCTGCACCAGGTGCACCCCATCGGCCTTGCAGTTCACCAAGGTAACAGAGAGGAGTGCTCCCAAAGCAGAAGAAGCTCTTGAAAGTTCTCATGAATGGAGTCAGGCACTATCTCTTACGGGGCATCCATGAACTGGAGGATCTCCAGCATCTTATGGCAGGCATCTTCCTCAGTCATAAGCTGGAAGGGTATGGCCTCAGCCATAGCCCGGACAAAGCCTGCAAAGGATAAGTCCTCCGGCAGAAATTGACGCCGCTCCTCTGAGGGAGATCAATCCAAAGGAAGACCATCGGAATCCACCAACGAGGCATCAGAGGTATCAGCTACCCAGGGATCATAAGTGCCCTCTGGCTCACCAAGACCACCCGGGGGGGAAGGTAGAGGGAGTGCTAGGTGCATTCTGGGGCTGAGGCATCCAAGGACCCGCGGGTAATGGGGGACCCGAGGGTCCAGACACTAGCCCAGGCAGTGTGGGCCAGGGTACGGGGAGCCGAAGGCACTGATGGTCTCTCATCCCCAAAAGAGCCTCCTATGGGGACCAGCTCGGAAGCCCCACACTTTGAGCCCGATGGATCACCAAGAAATCACGGGGCGCCGGCAACAGCTGCATCAGGAGGACACCAAGGAGAACATTGAGTAGGTCCAACAATGGTTCCAACCCGGGATTATCGGCATCGGTGGTGGCGCGGGCACGGGCTCAAGCACTGGCTCCGAGGGCAGCACCGGCACCGGTGGCAGGAGCACCAGCTCTCCGAACAAAGTGCGTTCCATTGCCAGGCGCACACGACGCTCTAACTATGCCTCAAAAGCCTCTGATGAAAGGACAGGCTGAAAGGAGAGATGTGAGGCCAGTCCCTCCTCGGGACACCGAGGCGGGTCTGCGCCCGAAACCGGAATCGGTGTGGACGGCCTTAGGCCTCAGGACTCTAGGAAGGATGCCACCTCCTCTCATTGAGGCTGTTTTGGGGGCAAGGCGGCAAGCACCAGCACCATGTGAGGACGGAGACTGGTGCTTCCGGGACTTCCCTGATGCCAAGGATGAGGACGACGATCCAGAAGTCCACGACTTGGAGGAGATCGACATGGGCCAATCCCTGGTGCTCTTCTCGCCCGAAGGTCCAGGGGAGGAGTGACCACCGAGGGATTGAGTACGAATGGTTCCCCATGATCCTTGGGAGTGGGAGTGGACAGTGTCGATGCCAGAGTTGAAGGATTGGACTTACCCTATCCGAATACCTTCTCCATCTGGTCCAGCCTGGCATGACGACTTTTTGGGGTCATCTGAGCATACAGGTCACAGCCTCTAACATCATGCGATGCCCCCAAGCACAGGATGCACACTTCATGCGGATCTGTTAAGGACATAGTCCAGGGGCACTGGGCATATCAATGGAAGCCCGACGCCACCATGAGGCACCAAAAACCCACAAAGACTAGAAGGCCAACGGAAACCGAAGGAGAAGAAAAAAGTCACCGACCGATGAAAAACCAATCCAGGAACTGGACAGAAACCCAGAGCAGGAAGAAAAACCCACTTTGTGGAAAGGTTTTCACAAAAAAGAGCACAAGCTCCTCCATCGCGAGACGACAGCTCAACGGAAAAGAAAAGAATGAAGAGAGATCCCACGTGGATGCATAGATAGTGGCATGCTGGGCACGCTCAGTGTGCCAGTCAAAGTTTCTAGAAACTATGACAGAAGTTTTCTGTGCAGAGCTCCATCAGATGATGTCACCCACATGTGAGGACTACCATTGTGCTTGTCCTAGGAGAAAGGGTATTTAAAAACTTCCTCCTTTTCCTAGAATACAATCAAAGTTAAAACTGAGAAAATTGTACTTGATTTCTCGCTGACTTTTTCCATTTTCTGCTCTACCACACTATCAGTAAAAGAAAATGCTTACCTGTAACAGATGTTCTCTGAAGACAACAGTTCAATCACATACATGGGTTATGTGAGAACTGCAAAAAATGGATGGATTCTGCCAGGTCTTACTGGAAAAGGCAAATGTCTTTTACTGTCCATATGAGACAGTTGCTGATCTTCTGCAACCCTGCAGCTCTTCTTAATTCCATATAAAGCAAAAATGTTACCTGTAACAGATGCTCTCAGAGGCTAGCAAGATGTAAAACTCACACTGATGATGTCATCCAACAGCCCAGTGTTTCCAGAAGCGTTCTGGCATGCTTGATTAAGCATGTGCATAATGACCCATGTCACACGAGGCCATCTCAGTTCTTTCAAAGATATTTAACATGAACGTGAAGAATTAATACCAATGGGGAGGTAGGTAGATTTTATGAGTACTTGTATCCTGTCATCAGAAAACATCTATTACAGGTAAACAAATTTTGCTTTCTCCAAAAGGCAAGCAGAATGATAAATCCTCACCAGTTGGGAATCCCTAGCTACAGTCTGCTAAAATGGGGAAAACAACTAGAAACATGTTGCCAACAGGGAAAACTATTCTTGGTGGCAAATCATCTAACTTCCTTGCTTTTTCCTTTTTTTTTTTTAAAAGGGAAGCCAGGAAAGATTATGAGACATAGGGAGGATAGAATTGGGTTCTAAATCTCAAATAGACCCAGCAGGACACAGACTGCCCAAACCTAATGTCAGGGTGGGAGTCCCTAATCAAAAAATGAGATGTGAATGTGTGGAAGGAACTCCACGCCTGCTTTGCCAGTCTCAGGTGGCTCACCAGTGGTACCATGGCTCTAACACAATAAGCCTTGACATAACCTACTGGATTCAGGCTTGCTGGGGTATAACAAAGAGATGCAATCTGCTAGCCAAATGTAAAGGGTGTGCTTGCCAACAGCATTACCATATTTGTTGAGATCAAACAAAACAAACAGCTGGGTGGACTTTCTAAGGGCTTCAGTCTGCTCCAGATAGAAAGCCAAAGCTCTTTTGCAATCCAAACTATGCCACACTTGTTCACCTTTGTAGGACATGTGGCCTGAGGAAGAATGTTCACAGAACCACCCTATTAAAAAAAAAATAGTATAAGGTGGATAAGTCATTGGGCCTTCAGGTCATTGATTCTGAATATTAAAATGACTTTCCAGGTAAAGTACTTCAGTTCACAAAAGACTAGTGGCTCAGAAGGGAAATTAAATTAGCTTGGTCAATATCACATGACAAAGAAGAAGGCTTCAACTGAAGCAAGCCGATCAAAATTCAAACAATTAAAGGCTGAATAGAGATAGGTTTACTTTCTATATGATGGTGATCAGCACCAGTTGAACAGAGCTGAACCTTGAGTTAGTCTTCAGACTAAATTCTGAAAAGTGCAGAAGGAATACAAGCAGTTTTAGTGTGAAAGAGAAGAAAGGGTCTTACTGGCTTTCCTTCACATCAAAATTAAAAAATGTTAAAAAGATTTTTTTTTAAAAGGCAAACCTTCATTTCAAACGACAAGATTTCCTCATGGAATCCTTTGTAGAAGCCAGAAGAATAAGAAAGAAAGCCTCAGATAAGTTTAGGGAATGCAAAGCTACCCTCTCAATATCCAAGCTAGGGACCTGCTGGTGGAATGACGCAGCAGTCTCCTGATTTTGAGTGACGAGAGAGGATGAATTCCCCCCTTGATCGAATTCCTGATTGACATCTCCCACAGGAGCAGAAACCAAATCTTTCTCTAAGATTCATGATGCCCTCCAAATTTCATAGTCCTTTGTCCCTTCTGCAGTGAGGTTTTTGCCACCAGAGGAATTGGAGGATAACCACAGAGAACACCTTGTTCCCAATCTGGGGAGAAGAAGCATCCAAGGCTTGTTTATTTTGTTAACCTTTTCTAGAGCAGAAGCTTTGGACCTTTATGTTCAGAAGAGAGACAAATAGATTTATCATGGGTGTACCCAACTTGTGGAATATCCAGTTTGCTATTTCTCTGTTTGAGAATAATTTGTGAGGCTCCAGGATCCAGCTCAATCTGTCTGCCAGGACATTCTTCTCGCCTACTAAGTACATGGCTCTCAGGACCATTCCATGGAAAAATTGCCCAAGTCAACATCTGGTCAGTTTCTTAACACAAGCGGTACAAACCTGTTCCTCCCTGCTTGTTGGTGTACATCACTACTCAATTGTCTGAATGAGGACAATTTTGTTAGCCAACTAATCTTTAAAAGCATTTAGAAGGGAGCATATCATATCGCCCTTAACTCTATGAAGTTTATATGATGAAATCTTTTCTGAGCAGATCATAGATCCTGTGCATGAAGTTCCTGCAGGTGAGCTCTGGAGGAATTTGGAAGAATATTCCTTTGGCTAGATTGGATTAAATCAGTCACCAGTACAGTGAGTTCCTGAATTGCTGGGTAATGTGGATCTTTTTGGAGGCAGCCAGACCCATAACTGGCTCTAGGAGGAAAAAGAAGGAGTTGGGTTCTATATCACAAAGAGACCCATAGGACATCCATGGCACCCAGGAACTGCCAATGGCCTTGGTATCTTGATGATGCCTTATGGCATCATTGGCACTCAAAGTGCTTCTGCAGCGTCGCTCATGCCCACAGCGCTTGATGTGTTGATAGTGTTCAATAGCACCCCTGATGCATCATGGTGTTGATGGCAACTATGGCACTCAATTGTGTTCAATGGAGATTGCGCTTGATAGCATTGACAGCATCCATAGTGCTTGATGGTAACCTCGGCATCAACACTACACTTCCAGTATCTGACAATCAGTGCACTGGCATAGACATGCACAGGCAACTAATTTTGGGCATGGCACCAATGATGGAACAGCAGAGCTGATTGCCTAGGCTCATGCTCACCCTCTCTTCCACGGAGACTGCACTGCCAGACCAAGCTGACAAGCAGGAGGGAAGGCTATATCATCCAAGGCATCAGAGGTGAGGTTAACATGGGCCCATGGAGACTAGTACCCAGTAGTATGGGGAGGATGAGCTCTCCTCCCCACAGGAATGTTCAGGTTCTGGATTCCTTCGCTGTCTGAGCCACCGATGCCCAGCAGTCAGTCAAAACTTCACGGAACTCCTGCCTAGATGTGAACTAAGGAAAGTCCCCAGACTAAAGGCCTACTCAGGCCACTCACAGAGTGCCGACTGCCAGTCTCACGAAGCACAGGCAGAGACCCAAAATCAGACAAATTGAAGAAAGCGACATGACCAAACTGCAGATGCAGCATTATTTATTAAGGGAAAGGTAACTCCTCTACCAGGCTACATAGTGCACAAGGCCTGTCATGTGCCTGGCAGAGAGAAATTTTGAAAAAGGAAAAAAAAAAAAAAATATATATATATATATATATATATATATATATGTATGTATAAAAAACAAACTACTGAAAGTATATAAATACAAAAACTCACAGGCTTTGCTAGAAAAAAACAGCTTCTGCAGCCCCCAAAACTGTTATTGCAGTAGCTGTGAGGGAGAAAGCAAAGCTCCAACCGTGACCAATCGGCTCTGTAGAAAAAGAAAGACTGAGGGGCTTTGCCTGGAAGGCAGAGAGGTGACTACAGCTGCACATGCTAGAATCTTTGAGATCAAACGTTCCGTGTCAGGCTCCGTCAGATGACTTCACCTACATGTGAAGGCTGCCATCCTTCCTGTCCTCAGAGAAGGGACATCAATGATATATTTATTATATAGCAAGACTCTTCTAAATGTCTTGAGGAGTTGCATCAATGGCTTAATGTTCAGGATCCTTTTTTAAAGTTTACTTTACATTATTATCCTAACAAAATTTCCTTTTTGGACAGAACAGAACATCTTCAATACCATTCTTATAAACCTGTTGACAGGAAGAACTTGTTATGATAGTTTTCATCCTACTAAATTAAAGAGAGCATTACCCATCAGTCAAGTCCTACAATTGAGATGTTTATGAACAGATATAAAAGAGTTCAAAACTCAGGCTAAGGATATAGGAAGTCTTTTTTTTTTTTTTAAGAAGAGTTATTTATTTTATTTATTTATTTTGTGTTTTTCTATACCGGCATTCGCGAAAGGTATCACAGCATGCCAGTTTACAAATAACAAGGGGTGTAAGATACAATAAGAACATTAACAGGTGCGGATCGAAAACGTTGCAGTTACAATAAAACAGAGAAATACACAACTGGGAGCAGGGAAATACACAACTGGGAGCAGAGTTATCCATATAATTGCATTAAGCAGGCTTAAATATACCAATCAGGAACGTCTTTAAAATAATTCAAGAGAGTTGTCAGCAGAGATTATTAGAAGACACTGGGCTGCATTAAAAGTATACGAGATTTTTACTGAAATCACCAAGGTTTGCTTTTTCCTGGGGTAAAACTTTGAAGGAACTGATAGTCCAGTCAGACATGATGATACCCTCTATGCAATTAAGTCTCAAGAGTCGTTACCCATGTGCACAGTCACTTCCATACTCACACAGCATACTCACAACTAAAGTACCACCAAAACAAAAACCTAAGGAAAAAATAATATTGAAAACATTTGGGACTTTTTCCCTATACTCAGGGAGTTTCCCTGAGATCAAAGGTCACTGCAGCGATGGTCTTGATTGTTCCCCTGCCTTCAGAGTTGGGGGGGGGGGGGGTAGTGACATCTCTCTCCTACCAAAGGTGCAGCCAAGAGCAACATGTCCAGAAAGGAAGGAAAGAAAAGAAAAAAAGGACATTTACTCCAGATGTCACATAGACAGAGTAATCAGCAACTGTAAAGAAAAGGGAGCAACATATAGGCTTTTATAACATGTGCGCTGCCACGCACATGTTATAAAAGCCAGGGTCGGCGCGCACAAGGGGGGCGCACACTTGTGCACGCCGAGCCCGAGGGGAGCCCCCATGGCTTTCCCCATTCCCTCCAAGGCCGCTCCAAAATCGGAGTGGCCTTGGAGGGAACTTTTCTCAGCCCCCCCCCCCCCCCCACCTTCCCCTATCTAACCCACCCCCCAGCCCTAACTAAATCCCCCCCACCACCTTTGTTTCAAAAGTTACGCCTGCCCAAGGCAGGCGTAACTTGCGCGTGCCGGCCAGCTGCCAACCTCCGGCACGGCCGCTGTGCCGGAGGACTCGGGAACGCCCCCGGCCCTGCCCCTGGACCGCCCATTTTTTAAAGCCCCGGGACATGCGCGCACAGCCGAGCCTATGCAAACCCTTTGAAAATCTACCCCACACAGCATATACGACGACACCTCCAGGGAATGCATGAACGGATACTCTGAAGGACATCGGCCCTTTGGCAAGGCTGCTGCTCTGAATAGTAAGGGGAAACATAAAAGGTACAAAAGCATCAAACAAAAGTGTATGAACAAAGACAGAAAAGGAAAAAGAGATAGAACAGAAAAGACAAAATGTAACCCCAGCACACAAGGACAAGCAACATGACAAAACAACTCTGCAAAGCTACAACGAGCATCTGCTTTTACTGTATATGCAACAGAAGACTGCGGCACATGTACAAAATGAAACCAGGTCACAGCACACACACAGGCACAACAGAGATGCCACCACTGTGTAAAAGTTAAAGCAAGGGACATACACCAACAAGACAGGAGAACAGAGCAGATGCCACCGCCACATGCCAAACAGATACCACATAAAAGACACTTGCAGACACATGCACTCCATTTATTTACTTTATTTAAAAGATTTATATTCTGCTCACATCCTCTGTTCACAGTGGTTCACATAAAAATGCACAACATAAAACCAAAACAAATGGTAATGTGGCCAAAATCATACCTACAAACTGCTATAATCAAAACAGTGTAGAACTTATATCTGATCCAATAAGATATGCAGGGTGAATTGGCAGAATGCCCCAGAGCTGGCACTATGTGCCCCAGTACCCATTTTGGTCCTCCACTAACCAAAGGGGAGGCCAGGCCTCCAACACATTAGCTCCCTGGATCAACAGCACTGTGGTGAGGAGGGCTATGTTGGTCTGCAAAAAAATCAAAACACAAGACAGTCAGTGGCTAAAGTTCATTTATGCACCTGGGTAAAATCACCTAGACCCTTTTGCATCAGGCAATTAATGAATTTTAATAAAGATAAAGAGTATGAAGCTTGTATCACACATTGGACCCATCAACAAGATGTGCAGATCCTACACTTCTCAGGTGGAAAGTCAGAAGAAGAAAATTCCAGACTTACGGGAATTGGAAGGAGGACCTGCCAGAAAGTACTCCTCATCCCAGTAGTTCTTGGCGAGTGTCAGCCATAGACCAGCAGAGCAGTGCTGGGTCATGGCAGCAAGTCTGGCATTGGATATTCTCAGGCAAGCAATAAGCAAAATCATATGACTCCTGCCTTTTTATTCCATTTCTAGCACCGTCAATAGGATGGTATCTTTCTACGCCTTAAAAGGACCCAGGGCTGTTTGTGTTGGCTAGACACAGCTGAGAGAAACGCAGTGGTACTTAGAATATTTATGTCATGATGTAAACCGTTGTGATCTTCACTTGGAACGATAGTATATAAAATGGCTAAATACATAAATGAATATTGTAAAAACAGAAGGGGTAAGACAAGGGAGGGTCAATTCCCATTTGGGCAACATATATAACCACCAAGTGGAGCATAGCATATTTGCCTCATACAGCAGTGCTATGAACTCCCCTCTAAGGTGCGTGAGAACAGGTGATATGCAAGGCATTGTGGCTCGGATGGCACTTGACCTGTCATTGTATGGCTGATTGTGTTGTGGAGGGTATCAGCGTGGTTGAAGTAGTAGAATACATGAAGGTGAAGGCAGCTGCCCTCTATGTAGGCCTGACTGCTGAGGATGCAGGGTAGGTGATGCAAGTATAGAAGAATACAAAATAAAGATTGCATAAATATCAAGTGCATTTCTTGACTTCTGTACACACATTAATCTTGCCTGTCAGCAACTCCAGGAGCCCTGCTGCTTCCTAGAGCATTGATGCTTGTTTATGCAATAAGCAGTTTTCAGAAGTGTTTTAAGTGCTGCTGTTTTCCCCATTGATTCCTACAGAAACATGAGAAATTTCAGAGACTACATAAACAAGGTGAAACAAGGTGATATGGACCTGCAAATATGGGCATGTGTCATCTTGCCCTTGGTTTGGCACAGATATCACAGGACACATGCACACTTGGTGAGGTTTCCCCACTCCGTTTTAGACTTTGTTGAAATCTGATGAATAATTTGCATTACCAGGTACTTGTGACTTGGATTGGCCTCTGTTGAAGATGAGATACTGGGCTTGATGGACCCTTGGTCTGATCCAGTATGGCAAGCCTTATATGCTCTCAACAAAAATGGAATGAGAATCATGCATAAGGAAATGAAGCAGTTAATGCTCAAAATACAACAGTTTCCTTTTATTATATGTTCATTTCAGTGCAATTTGGCTTTGTTGGGTTACCCAAACAAGCCCCCTTCTGAGACTGAATTGAAAACATTTCTATCCTCTGACCCAAATAGCTAATCTCTTTCAAAAACAGATCCTGTTTGCAAAATGAGCAAATCGATCCTATTGAGAGAAGGGTATTGAATCAGCATTTCATCAGGCTCATAAGCAGAAAGTGTTAAAGGTTTCCACAATCAGTCCTGAATCCAGTATCTTGCAAATTATTGAAAATGGGTTAAAAAAAATCCTGTCTACATAAAATGTTATTTAATATATTAAATTAACATATTTCTGTTATTATGTTTTTCTTTTCTGCACTTATTTTTTTCTTTTAAATCTTTTTTTTAATTATTGAGAAAAAATCCATAAGGCAACATTGTGCATAATTATTTCTGTTACATACCATCTATATATATAAAAAGGCTTGTGTCGGTCAGTCAGTCACTCACACTGTCATGTCTGACAGTGGTCACCAAGTGGCACCCTGTATAGTGGAAAGTGCACTGTGCAAAGACATTATGTTTTGTCTGACACGGACACGGACACTGACACTGACACTGACACACACACACACTTAAATGGGCTCCAGGGGCGATCCGGGAAACTACAGACCGGTTAGCCTGACTTCAGTGCCAGGAAAAATAGTGGAAAATGTTCTAAAATTCAAAATCACAGAACATATAGAAAGACATGGTTTAATGGAACAAAGTCAGCATGGCTTTACCCAAGGCAAGTCTTGCCTCACAAATCTGCTTCACTTTTCTGAAGGGGTTAATAAACATGTGGATAAAGATGAACCAGTAGATGTAGTGTATTTGGATTTTCAGAAGGCGTTTGACAAAGTTCCTCAGGAGAGGCTTCTAGGAAAAGTAAAAAGTCATGGGATAGGTGGTGATGTCCTTTCGTGGATTACAAACTGGCTAAAAGACAGGAAACAGTGAGTAGGATTAAATGGACAATTTTCTCAGTGGAAGAGAATGGGCAGTGGAGTGCCTCAGGGATCTGAATTGGGACCCTTACTTTTCAATATATTTATAAATGATCTGGAAAGAAATACGACGAGTGAGGTAATCAAATTTGCAGATGATACAAAATTGTTCAGAGTAGTTAAATCACAAGCAGATTGTGATAAATTGCAGGAAAATCTTGTGAGACTGGAAAATTGGGCATCGAAATGGCAGATGAAATTTAATGTGGATATAGGGAAAAATAACCCATGCTATAGTTACACAATGTTAGGTTCCATATTAGGTGCTACCACCCAAGAAAGAGATCTAGGCGTCATAGTGGATAACACATTGAAATCGTCGGTTCAGTGTGCTGCGGCAATCAAACAAGCAAACAGAAAGCAGAGTTGCTTACCTGTAACAAATGTTCTCACAGGACAGCAGGATGTTAGTCCTCACATATGGGTGACATCATCAGGATGGAGCCCAATCATGGAACACTTTTGACTGGCACCTACTGGGCATGCCCAGCAATGCACTGACCCTGCATCCAGCAGGGGTCCCCCTTCAGTCTCGTATTATAGTAAAAGTATGTGTGAAAAATAAAATAAGAAAGTGTAAACAAACCCAACTCCGCAGGGTGGCGGGTGGGTTTCATGAGGACTAACATCCTGTGTCCTGTGAGAACACCTGTTACAGGTAAGCAACTCTGCTTTCTCACAGGATAAGCAGGATGGTAGTCCTCACATATGGGTGCGTACCAAGCTGAGGATGCCCGAGCAGAGCACCAAATGCACCCAAAGACGTGCAAACAGGTACAACAACAGGGGTGGAATTTGGTTAGGAAGGCATCCTGAACCCTGAACCCTGGAAGGATGTTGGGAAGTTAAGTTGAAAACAGGTTGCGTAGAATAGACTGGCCAAAGTTGGAATCCTGTCTGCCAGCCTTATCTAAGCAATAATGAGCTGCGAACGCATGGAAGAGGTTTACTCTCATGGCGGGGAGAGCCATCGGAGTAACCAATCTATATCCTACCTACCTTTTTTCCCAGGCCCCATTTGAACCCAGGAGAACAGGCTCTGCATTTCTTGGACTGCAAACGTTCTCTAGCTTTCTATCTGGACTGCACGTCGGCCCACAGGAAATCCACTCAATTGTTTGTTTCTTTTGATACCATCAAATTGGGAAATCCTGTGGGGAAAGTAGACCCTTTCCTCCTAGTTGGCAGAATGCATTTCTTTTTGCTACCAGCAAGCAGGCATCAGAGACAGAGCCTGGAGGTTGGGGTGACGCAGGTACCCTTCGTTCTGAGTGATTAGAAGGGGATCCTTCCCCAGAGGAATGTGTCGGCATACTGATAGGTCCTGGAGGATTGGAAATCACACCTGGCATGGCCTGAGGGAAGCTATCAGAATCATTAATCCTTTGTCCTGCCGGAGCTTCACGAGAGTCTTTAGAAATGAGAGGAAGTGGAGGGTACGCATAAAGGAGACCGCTGGCCCAGGAGAGGGCAAAGGCATCTCTTGAGAGAGCAGAAGTTGTCTACTTTGTGGTTGTGGATCGACGCAAAGAGGTCTATGCGAGGGTAACCCCAACACTGGAATATCGTGTCCGCTATCGCGGGGGTTGAGAGACCACTCATGTGGTTGAAAGACGCGACTCAACTTGTCTGCCAACACATTGTCCACTCCCGGCAAGTAGGTTGCTTTGAGGGACATCGAGCGGGAAAGGGCCCATACCCATATCTGTGCAGCTTCCTGACACAGGAGGTAGGAGCCCGTTCCCCCTTGTTTGTTGGTGTACCACATCGCAACCTGATTGTCGGTTTGAATCAGGATAGCTTTGTTTGATAGGCAATCCCGAAAGGCCTTGAGGGCAAAGCTGATCGCCCATAGCTCCAGGAAATTTCTCTGGTGTTTGGCTTCCTCTGGAGACCAGGTTCCCTGAGTCTGCAGGTTGCCTACATGTGCACCCCACCCGAGGTTGGATGCGTCTGTTAAGGTAATTTGAGGATCTGGAGCCTGAAATGGAAGGCCTTGAATGAGATTGTAGTAGTGCATCCACCAGGCTAGGGACAGACTGAGCTGCTTGGTAACTTGGACAATGCTGGACCATTGGCTGACAAGCTTGAATCCACTGGCATTTTAAGGTCCACTGCATTACTCTCATGGCGGGGTGAGCCATCGGAGTGACCTGATAATTTGTTTTCCTTAGTGTAGACAGATGGACTCAGGACCAGTAGGTCTATGCTCCCCTGCCAGCAGATGGAAACGGAATAAGCCAATATCACAGTATATATAACCTGCAGTGACCCCCAGCCTGCCAGTATTCTCTTCAAAAGCAGCTGAGGACAGACTAGCAAAAAACTTGATTAAAAACATGATAAAAAACAGGTAACCAGAACTGTACTCAACCAACCATAAACACTGAACTCACGTAAGATTCTAGATACCCCAAGCTAGGGACTGGATGAACACTTAACAGTAATCTCTTGGGACCCAGAGCCCTACAGGAGGACTATTGACACATTCATGTTGCTTTTCCTAAATGTGAGAGGCTGAGACCACCTGCAGATGACCTTCCGCCCATTCCATAAGCTGGTCTATTTCCTGTGACACTTGCTGGCTCTTGGTTTCTCCCTGGAGATCGATACAGGCCACCATCATCACGTTGTCCAACATCACATGAACCGCTTGATCCCGCAGCCTGTGGCTGAACTGCAAGCATGCCAGCTGTACCACCCGGGCTTCCAGGTGATTGATGTTCCAACAGGACTCTGGCATTCCAACGCCCTTGGGCTGTTAACTCCAGACAGTGAGCGTCCCAATCATGGAGACTCACTTTCAAATTTCTTCTTCCAAAAAGCTCGAAGCAACCCCTTTAGGGAGATGCATGTCCACCATCATGACAGCCTGGGGTCACTGCAGGGTTATATATACTGTGATGTCAGCTTGCTCCATTTCCATCTGCTGGCAGGGAAGCATAAACCCACTGGTCCTGAGTGCATCTGTCTACACGCTTGAAAATTCACCCTTTTATGTGCAAAATTGACATTTCCTAACAGTTACATGCGTAAAAATTTGCATATATGTGCTTAAGTATCATCTACTCGCATACATGGTATTTTATAAACGTAGGCATGTATTTTACTTTATGCACACATCATACTAACTGATGGTATTACAATTTCCACTTGATACCTCCTGAGGACCTATATGGTCTCAAAAGCTGTACATGACAGAGAAATAGTAAAGACAAAGAGACATTACTCTCAAACAAAAATCTGTCAATGTGAAATTACAGATACTCACCTTGGGCAAAAGTCTTTGGCAAATGATTCTGATAACTTGTTAGGAAGCTCACCTAGATGTGACAAAAAGTATCCCATTGAGTAAACCAGAAGATTTGTATTTGATCATCACAACATAACAAAATAAATGCATCTATAAATCAAATAATTTTGTCATTACAGCAAAGAAAGATGCATCTGAGAGAGAGAGAGATTAAATCTACAGCATACCATGAAAATGGAAATCATAAACTATACTATAAACCTGTAAGGCTAATTTACGCCTCATTTTTTGAGTATATCTTAAAAGAACTTGTTCTCTCTGAACCAAAGAAAAAGGAAGATGGATAGCAAATATTTACGGACATTCTCCTATATGTATGGGACTAAGAACCCAGGCCCACAGGAAAGAATGCCAAGTTGTAAAACATATCCTTGGCACTGTGCTCTGCCTGAAACAAAGAACTTCGATACTGATTGGAGGACTCATCTCCAATGTAAGTTTGAGATTATGCAGTTCTCTATGTTAAACTCTTCATTTGTTACAAAAAATAGTGTGAAACTCCCAATCAGAGAGCAGGGCTTGGCCCTCATCCATATGCACGGACTGTGCATGCATTATGCAAATTCACTTCTATAAAAAGCGAGTAAAACAAATGAACTGCAATTCCTACCAAGATTCCTACCATAAAAAATAGAAATGACGGAAAGCCCAGCAAGCTTCCACACTTATTTTCCCATACGTATCTGTTTCACCAACCACCAACTTCAGGGCTCTTATTGGTAACTGTTTGATTCAAATTTCCTGCCATCCCCCGTCACTGATGCAGAGAGTAATGTTAGAGTTGCAAAGGTGAGCATAAGGCTTATGGTTAAGGGTTGTAACCGCCGCATCAAGCAAGTTACCCCGATGCTTGTTTACCCAGATTGCACAGATCGATGCCTTGGTGGATGATGTCTGAATGTAAATCCTGTTTTCCTCACTTCCCCCTACCGTTGAAGCAGATAGCAATGCTGTATATGCTTTCAAAGTGATGTATCAGGCTTAATTGGTTTAGGGTAGTAACCGCCGTAATAAGCAAGCTACCCCCACGCTTATTTGTTTACCCAGATTATGAAGTTCAGTCCTTGTTGGTTGTTGTCTGAATGCTAATCTTCTTTTCCACATTACCCCCTACCATAGAAGCAGAGAGCAACACTGTGTATGCATTCAAAGTGATGTATCATTCTTAATTGTTTTAGGGTAGTAACCACCGTAATAAGCAAGCTACCCCCACGTTTATTTGTTCACCCAGATTATGAAGTTCAGTCCTTTTTGGTTGTTATCTGAATGCAAATCCTCTTTTCCATATTTCCCTTTGCCGTTGAAGCAGAGAGCAATATTGGGGTTGCATTAACCGTGCAAGGGATTATTTTTTTTTTTTTTAGTAAGGGTAGTAATCACCAGGTAGTAGTTAACATTCCAGCAAGCCACCCCATGGCTCTACTCTTCATTCCCATCCTCTAGCCTTTATGGATCCACAGTGTTTATCCCACGCCGCTTTGAAATTTTTCACAGTTTTAGTCTTCACCACTTCCTCCGGAAGGGCATTCCAGGCATCCACCACCCTCTCAGTGAACAAATACTTCCTGACATTGGTTCTGAGTCTTCCTCCCTGGAGCTTCAAATTATGACCCCTAGTTCTACTGATTTTTTTCCATTGTAAAAGGTTTGTTGTTGACCATGAATCATTAAAACCTTTCAAGTATCTGAAAATCTGTATCATATCGCCTCTGCTCCTCCTCTCCTCCAGGGTGTACATATTTAGGTTTTTTAATCTCTCCTCCTAAGTCATTTTATGAAGACCATCCACCTTTTTGGTTGCCCTTCTCTGGACCGCTTCCATCCTGTCTCTGTCCCTTTGGAGATATGGTCTCCAGAACTGAACACAGTACTCCAGGTGGGGCCTCACCAAGACCCTGTACAAGGGAATCATCACTTCCTTTCTCTTACTAGATATATCATCACTTCCTTTCTCTTACTAGATATATACCCATCTCTTCATCCCTTCCCTTAGATTTCTCCTTTTTCCCTTCGATTTCTCCTTTTCACCCCAACTAGACAATTCATTTAGCTCTTAACAGTTCGATTTGTTATATTTTCCCTTTACTTATGTTGTATCCAAGTTTCTCCTCCTGTTCTATGTAAGACAATTTTTGTCACTGTTTGTTCAAGGTTGATATGTAAACCGGAGTGATAACTAACTCTGTTTTTTGAACTTCGGTATAGAAAAAGTTATAAATAAATAAATAAATAAATAAATAAATAAATAAATAAATAAATAAATATTCCTCTCTCTATGCAGCCCAGCATTCTTCTGGCTTTAGCTATCGCCTTGTCACATTATTTCGCAGACTTCAGATCGTTAGACACTATCAGCCCAAGGTCTCTCTCCTGCTCCGTGCACATCTGTCCTTCACCTCCCATCAAATACAATTCTTTCGGATTTCCACTCCCTATATGCATGACTCTGCACTTCTTGGAATTGAATCTCAGCTGCCATATCTTCGACCACTCTTCCAGCTTCCTTAAGTCACGTCTCTTTCTCTCCACTCCTTCTGGTGTGTCCACTCTGTTGCAGATCTTAGTATCATCTGCAAAAAGACAAACTTTACCTTCTATCCCGTCCGCAATGTCGCTCACAAAGATATTGAACAGGACTGGTCCCAACACCGATCCTTGTGGCACTCCGCTTAACACCACTCTCTCTTCAGAGTAAGTTCCATTTACCGTCACACATTGCCTTCTGACTGTCAACCAGTTTGCAATCCAGGCCACCATCTTGACACCCACTCCTAAACTTCTCATTTTATTCACAAGCTTCCTGTGCGGGACCGCATCAAAAGCTTTGCTGAAATCCAAGTAGATGACATCGAGCGCTCTTCCTCTAATTCCCTAGTCACCCAATCAAAAAAGTCAATCAGATTTGTCTGACAGGACCTTCCCCTGGTGAATCCATGTTGCCTCTGGTCCAGCAATTCTTCCAACTGTAGATAGTTCACTATTCTTTCTTTCAGCAGCAACTCCATTACCTTTCCCACCACAGAGGTGAAGCTAACCGGCCTGTAGTTTCCAGCCTCCTCTTTGCTCCCATTCTTGTGAAGCGGGACCACCACCGCTCTTCTCCAATCACTCGGCACCACTCCCATTTCTAGGGATCTGTTGAACAGGTCACTCAGTGGACCCGCCAGTACATCTCTGAGCTCCCTCAGTATCCTGGGATGGACCTCATCAGGTCCCATGGCTTTGTCCATTTTTATTTTTCCTAGCTCTTCCCTTACATCCTCTTCTGTAAACAGAGTTACATCTACTCCACTCCCCTCCAGTTTCTTGTTAACTAGCGACGGTCCTTCTCCAGGGTCCTCTTTAGAGAACACCGAAGTGAAGTATTCGTTTAATATTTCTGCCATTTTTTCGTCTCTCTCCACACATTGATCCTTTTCAACTTTCAATTTCACTATACCACTTGGAACTTTTCTCCTTTCTCTGATGTATCTGAAAAATGTTTTGTCACTTCGCTTTACTTCTTTGGCAATCCTTTCTTCCGCTTGACTTTTTGCTATCTTGATTACTTTCTTCATCTACCTCAGTTCCATCACATATTCTTCCTTGTGCTCCTCATTTTGGGATCCTTTATATTTCTTGAACGCTGTTTTTTTAGCTTTTATTTTGTCAGCCACCTCCTTTGAGAACCATATAGGTTTCATTTTTCTTTTGCTTTTCTTTACTTTTCTGACATATAGATTAGTTGCCTTGGTAATTGCTCCTTTAATTTTGGTCCATTGTTGTTCCACATCTCTCTTGTTCTGCCATCCTTCTAGTTCTTCTTCCAGATACTTCCCCATTTCATCAAAGTTCATGTTTTTGAACTGCAAAACTCGGGTCTTCGTGTTACGTCTCTGTATCCTATTTGTGATATGAAACCATACTGTTTGCCAAGGCTCTGGTGCTGAGGTGAGCACCCACCTGGACATTAGAGAAATTATCTCCATTGGTGAGCACTACCATCAGTAAGTCCATCAAGGAGCTGTCAGAGGGCTCCCACAGAATATCAAGGACAACATCCTCAGAACCAGAAGAAACTAGCCTGTATGCTTTTCTGAGCATTAGTGTTTGAGACCAGGTGCTGACCAGATATGACTGCACTCAGTTAAGAACACAGACGCAGCTGTCATCATACAAAGAAACTACCCATCTCCTTCAGCTTGTCAGTGTGGTGAGAGAACAAACTAATATTTAATTAAGAGGTCTGAATTAAATCTGTGCAAACATGTAGTGCTATTTTAGAAACTGTAAAACTACATATAACTTTCTAAACCACTTAAGTAATCATTATATTAAACAATTACATTTTAAATGATAAAACTCAATAAAATCTCTAACAGACAAAATGAATAAGTCCATGTTCTGATTACAATGAACTCTGATCTACCCTAGTGTGAGTAATTAATAAATTCATAAATACTGTACTGTAGACAGTGGAAGATGCATGCAATAATTACTCTATAAATGGTGGTGCACCATTACCTACAAACCATTCTGGTTATTATATTATTTCCAGGGACTCCCAAGTGTTTCCCTTTCAAGACTCACTTCAAAGTTATATCATAATTACAGGATCCATCAGAAAATGAAGTCATTTTAAAATCAAATCAAGAGTGATATCTTCCACAACTTTATTTTACACATAAAGCACTGTATCAATATTGTTACTTTAAACGCTGTTTTCCTGCCCTCACATTTTTCATGGCTAAGTGTGGGGTCATCCTTATGGGGGAGATGCTGAATAGGGGCAACCAACCTGGGTTGCACTCTACCAAGGTAGCCCTGTCCCAGAACTACACATTTCTGTCAGCTTGAAGATGGAGGCACACAGTATTCTAGGCCCCACTGCAATGATTTGTCCTGGCCCTGCACTCCCTAAGATCAAGCCTTGGTTGAGTATCTTTACCTGGGTTTTCTCATGAATCACTTGCATGTGACTATGCAAACTAGTGTACACTCAAGCATCTGGAAAAAGAACCGACAACCACCAAACAGAAAAATAACTGTAAAGTAACCATCTCAGAAGACCTGACATTTGCTAGTCAGCAATACTTTTGGGTATAAAAAGAGATATCAATAGCAGCAGAAAGAGGAAATATTACCTTTCAATAGTTCACTAATAAGACTCCCATCTTAATTACAGTCTAAGGTCAGTGACAAAATAGAAGCAGTTCAGATAAAGTCTATCAAAACTGCACAGGGCCTACAACAAAAAAAATCTACTCAGGAGCTTAAGGAACTGAAAACATTATCACTGGCATTAAGACAGAGGGAGAACATGATAGAAACACTGAAGAGGTAGATATTCAACACCACTTAGCCAGATAAGTTCCAATTTATCTGGCTAATTGGTGGCGTCTAAATATCCACCTGCATTCAGCAGCCGCCAGTTAGCCGGATAGCAGAGTTGTTTACCTGTAACAGGTGTTCTCCGAGGACAGCAGGATGTCAGTCCTCACATATGGGTGACATCATCCGACTGAACCCAGCACCGAACTTGGATCTCAAAGATTCTTTCGGCATGCTCTACTGAGCATGTACAGCTATAGTCCCCTCCCTGTCTCTCAGGCAGAGTCCCTCAGTCCATGATATAGCAAATACATGGAAAAACCAACTCCAAAAGGAGGTGGGTGGGTTTCGTGAGGACTTACATCCTGCTGTCCTTGGAGAACACCTGTTACAGGTAAGCAACTCTGCTTTCTTCGGGGACAAGCAGAATGGCAGTCCTCACACATAAGCGATTCCCAAGCTAGAGGCTGCTGAAAAACAGGAAAAATGAGTGCAGAAGCTCCACAATCATCCCCTCTTTTTCGGTGAGGCAACTGACCAATAAGGGCTCTAGGAGGGAAAAGAGTTGGGTTTTTCACCTCAAAGAGATTGGATGACAGACAGAGAGACAGAAACCCCGATACACAGCAAAGCATCCAAAGGCAGGGGCGTAATGCAAGAAGCCCACTAAGTCATACAAAAATGAACACAGTCAAGAGCTTCTTAACAGTGAACTCTGATTTGCACCAGTAAGCCTATGATCCAGAAGGTGCTTGGATCAAGAACGCAAAGTTGTTTTTTGTGTGTGGGGTATGTGTCACAAGACAATTGAAAATCAGCTGGGGCTGGAGAGCCCAGCAGAAAGAAAACTGAGGATTATCATCAACCTAGTAATAAAATTGGATTGGGCACACAGAGCAATGCCCAAAGTATGTCCAAAAGGAAAGGTGGGCAAGGAATCCATATGTCCACATAGAAAAGTAGCGGAAAAAAGTATTCAGGTCTGTAGCAGACCTCACCCATTGAGATACTACAAGTACAAGATCTGACCTCCAAAGACAGATGGAATAAAAACCTGAGTGCCGAGACATCAAGGACTATTCCTCCCCAGGGAGCCCCATGCCAAGATGCTGAGCAGGGCAGTGAGCTGCAGCCGAAACTCAGCTGAATGATGTACTTCACTATCAGGGGAAGCCAGGTAAAAGGGAAGCACCTCGGCCAGAAATCTGGTCAGAGTAGGGAGAGGATCACATATCCTTCTGTGAAGGTATATGCGACGAACACTCCCATGTGCCCCCTGGCTTTCTCCTGGACTGTCTGACTGAAAGTCAGATGAGGTGAATAACACAAGGCAGCAAACCCCTGGGCTGCTGGACAAAGGAGACAGCCTCTAGGCTGCAGAAAATACAGAATGGAGACCATGGCGTTCGACGGCATCCACGGATTGTGATAGCAACCATGGGACTCGATGGCGCCCAGGTGCTTGTGGTGAGCTATACACAAGATAAGCCGCCAATTGCATCCAAGTTGTCCATGCCATTTGATTGCATCCTTGGCATCTGATGGTGTCCATGGTGTGCCATGTTGAGGTGGATGATGGTAACCCTGGTGCTTAATAGCAGCGAGGGAAACCTTTGTGCCTGATGGTGGTCAAGGCTCGCAAAGATGTCGAGAGTCTCCCTGGCACTCACTGGCATCCATGGAGCTCAATGGCACATGGCGCTTAGTGGCATCCATGGTGCCAAAGGTGACAATGGCACCCAATGGCAGCAGTGACGCCATGCCCTTCAATGGCACCTTCGGCACTCAATGGCATCCCTGTGGACAGCATCAATGGTGCTCGTTTGTGCCTCTGATGGCTCTGGACAGTACCCACTGTGCTCACAGCGCCCAAAGTACTCGACCTAAAGGCATCAATGGTGCCCAGCGGCAACTTACCTAGCCGGCTAGGCTTTGAATATAGCCCTTAAAATGTTTAGTAGATTTCAATAACATATAAAGAGGTAGCATTTTCATTTTAAAAAATTATGAAAGCTTCTTTACCGAATTAGTGGCAGCCAAAGGCAGTAATAACTAAATCAGTGACAGAATTTAAACATGCTTGAGGCAGATACAGAGAACAATGTTAAGAGCAGGAATGGGGTGGAGTAGGGAAAGATGGGGCAGTTCCAATAGACTGGAGGAAAATGGATACAGTCCCACAACTTTAAGTTGGAAAAAGGAAACAGGCACCTACAGACATGTCAGGAGAACTTTAGAAGTGGACTAAACTAGGTAAATAACACAAAGGAAAAAATAATGCAGCACCTTGAAACAAGTACATCACAGGACACCAGACAACATGGCTTCGTAAAGGGAAGTGTCTGTTAGTCAAACTTGATTGAGTATCTTAACGAAGTGACATAAGCAGTGAATCACAGAGATGCAGTGTTCCCTCTTGCAGGGGCAGTAGCCCCCCTGCTGCAGCATAGCGCTCCTCTCTCCAGCAGCGGTGGCTCCAGGAGCTCTGGGGTGGGTAGCACAGCTGCTGCACACAGTTCCCACATTCGTACAGCAGCACTTCTGTGCCTCACTTCTGGCACAGGTGCATAGGGCCCAGCAGCCATCCCCAGTGGCATGATTTAATAGAGACGTCTTGCTGATCCACTGGAACTCTGCTGCAAGGCAGCGCCTTAAAGGGAAACTTGGAAGCAAGTACTGGATCTTGAACATGGATAGTACAGTGTCCCTGCTCTGCCTAGAGTAAAATCTGACCCTACCCTCCAGGGAAATAAAACTACAGTATATGGTACTTTATAAGGCAGTGGGGGTGTGGGGGATTAGCATGATTTACTATAACAGCAAAAATGTTAATGTTATAACTTACCATTTACCATTTCCTTTTCCTTTCTTATTCTAGAGTTAGCATCTGCAAGAAGAGAAGAAAATTAAAACATGAAAGATAGTTAAAATGGTCATAAAATATTGATTAGGGAAAATATTAAAAGGCATGAGACAAATCTTTTTCTTTCTTATTTTTTATTAACATTTCTTAATCGGTTACACCTCAGCTCTAAGAGTTGAACAGATAAACACACTTCACTAAAAGTAATTTAAACAAACATGGAACAATTCCCATATAAATATATCTCCTAAAGTAAGTATCGTGCTAAGATTATTAAGAAGTGGGGGGAAAAAAAACAGACTGTTCAACTTAAATGTTGCAGCTCTGTAATTAAGTTCAAAGCAGGAAGCCTGCATAGGCCTTAAAAAAAAAAAAAAAATCATCAGCAGCGAGACTCAAGCAGCCAAACCCAGTCTCTCCCCTCCCCCCGCGCACACAAACCCCAGAGAAAAAAAAACAGTAGTGGGGTCCCAGAGTCCTGATCCTCCAGCAAAAAGATAGTCATACATAAATTTGTACTCCCCAACCCCAAATAGGAGCCCCCAAAACTATCCCCACTGCAAAACAGGAGAAGATGCTGTTAGCATAAACCTTTCCTGCTCCAACTATGCAGTAAGGATAGTTTTAGAGGTTCGGGATGGGACATCTCTCACTTGCATTTTTGCTTTTTTTTGTTAGGGGATATGTGAGGGGGTTGGGGGCTGGAAATCAGGTTGCTGAAGCCCTGCTTCTGTTACAAAAAAACAAAGATTAATCACAAAAAGACGTGTAATAAGGATGCTCAAGCTGAAATCACAAGACCAAAAGAGAGCTCCAAAAATCCTTTTTCAAAACAGCATTTTAATTTATCTCAGAACTGGACAGATTGAAGAATGGGTATCAGCAGGCCTGACACATGAGAATGACAACCATCTCTGTCTCCATCGGTCTTCTTGATCATCTACCCAGATATAAATACTTAATTGGTGCTCATTTTTCTCTTTTTTTTTGTTCTTTTTTTATGCATATAAAATATAAGGGCCGGATTTTAAAAGCACTACGTGCGTAAATCCAGAGAATTTACGCACCTGGGGGGGGGGGGGGGTTACACGAGCTGGACCTATTTTAAAAAGGCCCGGCGACAGGTGTAAAGCCCCGGGACACATGTAAGTCCCGGGGCAGGGTGGGGCCAGAGGCCTCCAACACAGCGGCCATTGCTGCTGTGTCAGAGGATCGCGAGCCGGCAGGTGCAAAAGGTAAGACAAAGGTCGGGGGGGGGGTTAAAGTAGGACTGGGGGGGAAGGTTAGGGGAAGGGGTGGGAAGATCAGGCTAGGAGGGAGGGAATGGGGGAAGGCAGCACGGCTCGGTGCACACAAGGTGCACCCCCTTGCGTGCTCCGACCCCCGATTTTATAACACGCATGTTATAAAATTGGGCATACATGTGTGCGCGCTGGGTAGCGCACGCACCTTTTAAAATCTACCCCTAAGGCATTATTCAGTCTCTCAGATTATTTCAAATGTCCAAAAAATAAACAGTTCTTTTCCAGCTGTAACTGATGCTGTAACCCACCCGACATCAGCTGATATTTCATCAGAACACTAACTGCTTCAGGGGTAAAAACCATCTAAGCTAAATACTTGTTAATTTTATTCATTTTTTTTTACCAAATGTGGTCTCACCAGAGACGTATACAGAGGCAGTATCACCTCCCCTTTCCTGAAAGCTATTCCTCTCCCTATTCACCCAAGCATCCTTCTGGTTTTTGCCATCACGTTATCTGTTTGGCCACTTTAAGAACATCAGATATGATTACTCCCAAATCCTGCTCTTGTTTTGGGCACAGAAAAATTTCACCCCTTGGGTTTTTGTAATCCAAACGCATGACCCTGCATTTTTTAGCATTAAATCTAAGCTACTAGACTCGAGAGCAGTGGTTCCCCCTCCCAGCCAGTCAAGTTCTCAGGATATCCACAATGAATATGCACAAGAAAAACTGGCATGCAGTGGAGGCAACGCATGCAAATCTCTCTCAGGTATATAGATATCTCGAAAACCCGACTGGCAGGGGGGTTCTCCAGGACAGATTTGGGAACTCCTGCTCTAGACCATTCTTCAGGCTTCACCAGATCACTCATGATTTTCTTACCTTCCAGAGTATCTGCCCTGTTTCAGAATTTGATATTCACAAAAAGGCAAACCTTTCCCAATAGTCCTTCTGCAAGACTGCTAAAGAAAATGTTACACAGAAGCAGACTAAGGAGCAATGCGTGAGGCACCACCAGTAATTCCTTTTTATCAGCGTGGATTCCATTCACCAGTAACCTTTCTGGCCTCCTGTTCAACCAGTTTCTAACCCAGTCAATCACTTTAGGGCCCATATCTAGGTGACATAAATAAACCATGCGCCCTATGTGGAAAATCAGTACAGTTTTATACTAAAGTTTAAGTATCCCTCGTTAAACTGTATGTTTCAGTGAATGTCTAAGTGAACAGAAGCTGAAACAACCTCTTCATTGTACAAAATTAAACACAAAAGTGACCAATCACCTTTCAAGTTGGGAATTAGAACCAAAATCTAGCGAGCTTTTTAGAATAATGAGAATCCCTTTAAAAGCTTACCACAGACCTAACTTTGGAGAAAGTAGTGACCATGCAGAAATCATCATCAGAAACTGATAAACAAAGGGGGAGGGTTTGTTTTTTTGCTTTTTTTTTTTTTTTTTTTTTTTTTTTTACAAACAAGGAGAGGCAATTTTTAGTAGTAGAACATCCTCTCATTCCTGTGTTGTATTGAATTCTTAAAGACCATAAACCTCTAATCAGACCACCTAGCAGACCCATTGTTTCTGGGAAAGAATCTGCGCTTAAACCACTGTCTGTACTTATTTATTGTTTTCTCAAGTATAAAGTTCCTCACATGAGATTTACATATTTATTTATTTATTTATTTAAGAGTTTTTATATACCGTCATTAAGTTAATCACCATCATAACGGTTTACAGAAAGGCACTTATATAAAAATGGGTCGTACATTACAAAGGCGGTGCCATTAATATTCGGTAACAAAAGGCAATTATTTGTGGTATTAAGTGTTTCATGGCAATGTGTCCTTAAGGTTGCCTGCAGTTAAAAAGGTTGAACTAATTCAGTAAGGAGCATTAAATTAGGCATTCGGTGCTTTATGCCGCATATCTTTGCTTGGTTTCCTGCATCATTTTTCTTTCTTGAAGGCTTGTATGTAAAGCCAGGTTTTGAGTTGTGTTTTGAAAAGTTTATGATTGCTCTGGAGTCTAAGGTCAAGGGGCATGGAGTTCCATAAAATGGGACCAGCAAGGGACAAAGCTCGCTCCCTCACTTGGGTAAGTCTTACAAGACACTGAGGATACCTTGAGGATATTTCTACAGATGAGGTGCTAGTCACAATGGACATAGTTCCACTGCATCCCCCATGATACATCATTAGCTACAATATCTTGACTAAAAGGAGAAATCCATAGTGTATATCTAACAAATCTGTGAATCAGTTAGCTTGAGTAGCGTTATTTAGTTATTTTATATTCAATCAGGAATATTAGCGCCCAACACACAGGATATCCATGAGGGTCATCCATGGCTCCCATTTTCACAATGTTGAAGAACAATTTATTTATACAGCGATGTGGTTTTCTCAAATCAAGGTTTGGTCATGATTCACAGAATATGTTTTCTTCATTTGGACTTCTTTAGACAAGAACTTACAATTTGCTATGAAGTTCTTGGATATTCTTATTAGGAAACAAGGAGAACATTTATCTATATCATGTCAGGAACCCATTGGGAAGAACGACTTATTCAGGTTTGAAAGTCACTATTGCTACTCACTAAAATCAGGGCTGTGAGCCAATTGGTTTTTTTTTTTAGAATGTGTCATTTATGTTTGGAAATATACAAATGTAGGCAACAGGCATGTTGTTTGATTGATGCACAGATTTCTGGAGCAAGTACATCCATGGTACGCAGTGAAAAAAGTATATTTAAGGGTTTTATATTCAGATTGCAACCAATAGCTATAATATAAATCAAAGATCAGCAGAAACATGTTTGTATATTACAATACATTAATAAATCAGCAGCAGTGGCATTTATGATTTGAAAGCATTAGGTATTTTATCTATGCTCAAAACGTTTTCTGAAATGCCACTCCTAGCATACTCCAGAGATCCTAATGTGGGAGATTTAGTAGTGAAATCTGCACTTACATTCAATAATCAACCACTACTATAGTTGTTCGACATCGTTCTTATCAGAAATGTGATTTGTGTTTACTAAATGTGGAGAGGCGGACATGGACACATATAATTATAAGATATCAAATCAAACAAAAAACAGCTACAGGCTGTACATCTACTTATGTAGTCCAAACAATTCAATGTCCGTGTTTTAAAATTTACACATGGTACACTAAACGAACTATTAGAGCTCTTTTAATAGAACATTGCAGCTGTCTTCAAATAAGAAAAATGAGGGCCCCAATGGTGCAGCACTGCACACAATACCATCTGAGTTTTGAAGATTTAACATGGGCGATTACTACTCATCTCTCCATGGTGGGGAAGGGGGGAGAGGAGGCGGAACAATCAGGAAGGTCATTTAAATCTTTGAGAACAATATTGGATATTTACATTACAATTGAACCTGATGGTCTGAACGAGTCAATAGATTGGTTACTAGATGACATCCTACTAATGAAAAGGAAGGACATGAAAGGTTCCACAATGTCTATCAAGTTCAAGAAAGTTTTATTGTAATTAGGCAAACAAATTAGGTTCAAAACGTCAGCATCAAGCCAAAATGTTTATATCAATTTGCTTGCCTAAGTACAAAAAAAAAAAAACAAAAACTTTCTTGAACTTGGACATTGTGGAACCTTTCATGTTCTTCTTTTGGTTATCCATCTTTGATGGTCAGACCCTCGCCTAGTACTATTATTTGCAGAATATCATTTAGTGCCATATTATTTTCAATGGTTCTCATCCCCAGCTTGAAAGGTGATTGGTGACTATTATAGATAAAATATAGTTATTAATAGGGATGTGCAATCATTTTTCCTGAATTAGGCAATTTCAACAAAATTGCTTAATTCGGAATGGTTTGGGAGAACCGAAGAAAGATTGAATTTTTTCCAAAAATTCAAGAAAAATTCATTTTTGGTTTAGTGCGCACTAACTCCCTGTTAGCACGCACTAACTCCCGTTAATGCGCACTAAACCGAAAATTGAGGCCCCCGGAAAAAAACCCCCGAACAGCTGAAAAATTGAAATTCCCGCGGGGGGGGCCCCGAAACGAAGCCAGACACAAAATTCAATCCCGAAGCACATCCTTAGTTATTAAAATGGCCATTGTCTATTTCACTCTACAAAGTGAAATGGGAGTTTTCCAGTCTTTTGCACCGAATGCCACATCTATGATTATCAGCTGATGAGAGGTTATACACATGTGTGCCCGGTACAAAGAGCTCCTGGCTCTCAGAGAATGAGTCCAATCTCTGGAAGCTAGAGTGGCAAACCTAGAAGAACTGAGGCAGCAGAGAAGTATATAGGGGAGACCTTTAGGGACATAGTAGACCAGTCCCAAATCCAGTCTGGCAGCCCTTGTGCTGCTTTGGAGAAGCAAGGTCATCTGGTCAGAAAGTATCACTTCCTGCCAACCAGGGTAAATCTGTAGCAAGGACCTACTCTCTAGCTGATGCATTATCCTCTCACACTAAGGATGAGTAAGTATCCAAGGGCTAGTGCCCAGGAGGGAAGGATTACGACGGCCATCATAGTTGATGATTCAATTATTAGGAATGTTGATAGCTGGGTAGCTAGTGCACATGAGGACCGTAACTGTCTGTAGTAGTAGTAGTAGTAACTTGCTTGCCTGGTTCAAAGGTGGTAGATCTCACGCATCATTTAGATAGGATTTTAGACAATCTGGGGGGGGGGGGGGAGCTATCTTTTGTTACATGTGGGCACCAATGACATATGAAGGTGTGGGAAGGAGGTTCTGGAAGCCCAGTTTAGGATTTTAGGTAGAAAGTTGAATTCCAGAACTTCTAGGGTAGCATTCTCTGAAATTCTCCCTGTTCCACGTACAGGACCCTAGAATCGGGCAGAGCTCTGGAACCTCAATATATAGATGAGATGATGGTGCAGGGATGAGGGCTTTAGTTTTGTTACGAACAGCGTAACATTTTGGGAAAGGATGGGCTCCACTTTAACCAGGGTGGAACCAGGGTGCTGGCACTAACCTTCAAGAAGGAGATAGAGCAGCTTTGAAACTAGAATATGGGAGAAAGAGACAGTCTCTCAGCAGCATGTGGTTCAGAGAGACGTATTTTCAAATGATACTAAAACAGAGGAGTTACGGCATCCCAAAAGAAGGGTTCCAATAAAAGCAAAAGTAGCCTTTATGCAAGATCCACCTAAGTTAGAAGATTCCCAAATGACTCTTGTGAACATAAGCATACTGGTAATACAAATATGCTAATACTAGAAGTCTAAGAAGTAAGATGGGAGAGTTAGAACGTATAGCCCTGAATGAAGAGGTAGACTTAATTAGCATCTCAGAGATCTGGTGGAAGGAAGATAACCAATGAGGCAGTGCAATACCAGGGTACAAATTATATCACAATGATAGGGTGAATCAACTTGGTGGTGGTGGTGAGAGGGGTGCTTTATTTTAGGGATGGCATCAAAGCCATCCTGCAGGAGACTATAGGCTAACCAATTTACTAAGGCAATCGGTTAGTCTATAAGGTGTCACCCACCTCTTGTCATTTTGCTACACTAAACTAATACGGCTAATCCTCTGAATATTTTCCCCTGCAAAAGATTAAATGCACAGTAGAATCTTCACTGTAAAACATATAGGGACAGACTTAAAAATCTAAACAAGTATACTCTAGAAGAAAAATGGGATACAAGCCACTTTCAATGGAAAAGAGGCTCTAGATGAAGGTCATGGGATGAGAGTGAAAATAGGTAGACTTGGGAATAATCTAAGGAAATAATTGTTTACAAAGAGGGTGGTGGATACATGGAAAGCATCTGAATTACAGTGGAGGTAATAGAAACAAGATCAATATCTGAATTCAAGAAAGCATAGGATCTCTTAAAGAATGGTAGAGATTGTAGAGATGAGCCGTATGGTCTTTCTGCCACCATGTTTCTGGTTTTCTATGGATATGGTCTGAAGATTTGTATCTATAGGGAGGAGGCTGGAAATTGCAGGTCAAATAGTCTGATTTTGTTGATGCAGAAAATGTATATTGATTCTTCTGAAGGAAAGGAGAGTAAGCATCTTGACTCCAGTGAATTATGAGATTCAAGACAGCACTGTTTTATCAGAGAGAGAGATCATATGAGGCAAAAATTGATTGATTTCTTGATATGAAAGAAAGTCAAGACAATGGCAGCAAGCAGCACATTCTAGTAGTTTGGAAGCAAAAGGGAAGAGGGAGATGGGACGATAAAAAAAAAAGAAGATCTAGAACAAGCGGTCATGATATGAGGCTCCAGGAAGAAGACTCAGGAGCAATGTCAGGAAATATTTTTTTCACGGGCAGGACTGTGTATGCATTTAATGTCCAATCAGAGAGGGCGGTAGAGGTTAAAACCAAAAAGACCTTGAAGGCAACATGGGATAAAAACAAGGATCCTTAGTTGCAAAAAAAAAAAAAGAGAAGAGATATCAAAAGAATTAATTAGCAGCTGGTTCTGTCTTGAAGGCTGGAAGAAATACAGTAATAACAAGAACTCGAAGTCTAAGCAGAAACACAGATGCTCACGTAGCCAGGTCTGTCTGGCAGGCTACATACTCCTCAGGGTGACTGGGTCAGTGCAGCGGGTTGTTCTGATTGGGAGTTGTCCAGAAAGACCACAGGGACAGGAGACTGGATGGTTTAGTAACAGCTGCATTAGCACTGGTAGCTGTTTGGATTTTTGGAGGACTTTGTAGTTGAAAATGGGAGGAGATGGGTAAAGGGAGTAAACTAAAAAGGGTATCTTGTAAGCTCTGCTACTCTGGAGAGTGAAGTACAATAGATGACGACAACATTAACCATCTTGAATAAGGAGTGATATTATGCTCTACGGCTGGCAGCAGATGGGATACATCCTTGCTAGTGTGAACAGGAATAACCTGGCAAACTGATGAATTAGTTGGCCTTTGTCTGCCAACATCTATTATGTTACTATGTAGCATCTACTACTGACTTAATTTAGATCAAATCTGAGCAATACCTACAGTGATTTTGTACCCTTCTAGATAGTCTAGAGTAGGGGTGGCGAACCCCAGTCTTTCAGGGCCACAAACTGGCCAGGTTTTCAGGATAACCACAATGAATATGCATGAGGTAGTTTTGCATACATTGGAGGCAGAGCATGCAGATCTATTTCATGTATATTCATTCTGGATATCCTGAAAACCTGGCCAGTTTGTGGCCCTCGAGGACCGGAGTTTGCCACCTGTGGTCTAGAGAATTCTTTCCCTCCCAAGTCAAATATAGTCACCAGTGCACGCCTTAGATTTTTTTCTATTTGTAGTCATAATGCTCCATTGTTATAGAATGTGAAATCCTATTTGCTAGACAGCAATCAGCAGAAAAGCGATTTAGAGATACTGCAGTTGCAGTGGACAGGAACAGGAAAATAATTAGCAGGACTTCTCAGGAAAAGATATGCACATTAAAATTGCAAATAAAATCTGAAGAAATACAGAAAATTATTTTTTGTGGATTTAACTCGAGCCGCTGCTATTTTCAAATTCAATCTATACTATCATCATTAACAGGAAAAAGAAATGCGACATGGAAAATACATCTTCCCATGAATGCCCTTAAAAGTTTGTAGCTTGAAGTGAAATACCTTTATTAACAGCAGCAGGCTTGACTGCCATTCTTCCAACAAGACATTCTTTCAACATGGATTCATAATTAACCCAACGGTGAACCTGTAGTGGATGAAACAGTTGACTTTATATAAACATCAAAATATTAAAATATATTTGGTAAACAGGAGTGACTAGAAACAATCACAGCTTTCCCATTAGGCTCAATAAATGGTTAATATTTTGCCAGACAGAATTTCTTTTCATTTAATATTTCAAATTACTAGCCACTAATGTGTAAATTCAATAGCAATTTTACCTCAGTACAAACTGATTTATTAAATACATCTCAGGTACAAACTCTCAGCACCTTCTATAGTATGCTGGAATATCACATTTACCTAGAAAGCAAAGGTCCACACTGCCATGACATCACAACTGATTTTCTATGACTTTATCCTACACTACTAAACTATTACATGCTTTAACATAAGCAACCACAACCACCACCGCCCCCTTTGCCCCCATTTACCTCCCACAAGTACCAATGAGAATATATGACAATATATTTGGAATAAATTCAGCCGCAACTTATTAATAAAATATAGTCACTTTAAAACAACTTGCACCTGCCCCACAACAAATCCTCCTCTGTAGTATCTTACTGCCTGCCTTGTATTTAGCAATGCAGCCTTAACTACTTTCCCTTTTGTGCTTCCTAAACTTATGTCATCACTGCTCCGGGGCCCCCACCATGCCTCCTAGCAAGGGTGCCACTGACCTGCATCTACAGGAGGTCATCCTCTGCCTCCTTTTGGATGGCCAATAGTCATGAGTGCTCCTCCTGCACAACCTCCCCCCTTCTAAACTTTGGCTCAGGTACTCCTGCCACAGGCAGGGGAGGGCCACGCACCTGCCTCATGCCATCTCACCTGCCCCCAAATTCTAATTTCTGAAGCTGAAATCTGCTAACTCATTTCAACACCACACTTCTTCCAATGCATTATTGAACAAGTCTTGTGTGTCTGACAGGTGTATGTTGTGCATTCTGTAAGCCCCCGGCATACCACGAGGCCCAGTCATGCAAGATCTGCCAGCTAATCAGCCAAGTTACCCATACATCAAATTTTACAATTTATTTTCTTATGTCTTCTTTTACATATCTTTAAATCTACCAACACTATATGAGACTATAGGATAGTTTTGCCATCTAATAACTCCACTAGTTCCAGTAGATCTTTTTTCATTACTGCAATCAGATCCCTACAAGATATAACTCCAAGGACATTCCCTCCCAAGTGAATGGCTATGGCTTCTGGGTACTGCTAATACTCTTGCTTTGTGCCTCATTGCAGGGCATACCTGTTCCCACTACATTTATTTTTAAAACATTTCTTACTTGCTTAAAATCAAATAGAACTGAAATTGAACAATACCAAAAAGGTATTAGAAATACAAATGTAACAGACACTACAGTTCCATTACCAGTAAGCCCTGGGAAAGTCCAAGTGGAGTTAGTGCAGTTATGGAGGAATAATTGGGGAGGATCCATTCAATGCAGCCCCTCCCTTTGAGGGTGCAGGAGTGGCTGTCTCTCTCTGTGAAGTTTATAAGCAGCTTTCTACAGAGAGCTTAGGGGGGCTGTATAGTTTGCCATTTTGGAGGAAGGTTGGAGGTTTTCTCTGAGTTGGATTTTGTGAGCTGCCTGGAGGCCTGGATTCCATCCTGCCTGGAACCCCTTGGGTTTAGTCGGGGACTCCACTTCTGTAACCTCCTCTATAGGTGCCAAGTGGCTGGCCCTGGGTCAGGTTTTGGGATTTTGAAGCTTTTGTCGAAAGAGCCTTGTGAGACACCTGAGCCTCTCCTGGACACAAGGCACGGGGAACCCTGTGTTTGAGGTGCCCAGGGAAAGGGAAGTCCTGCCCCTTATAGGTGGTGTCCCAAAGCAAGGAGAACTTCGATGTTCATATTTTTGGGGAAAGAATATTTTTGATTAAAAGACTGTGGAAGGAAACTTTTCTGCCCCATCTTCCTACCCAGAGGAACAATTAAGCTGCTGTTTCCAGGGGGATCTCATGCATCTGAGATCCACAAGGGACAAAGATTAAGAGAGAAAGGAAAATATCAAGGAAGAGAAAGAGAACTGCTAACTGTGGGTGAGTAAGAACAAGCTAAAATCTTTGCCCTGGGGAGAGAAAGAATTAGACTCTCTGTGCAGAGACTGTGTTTAAACCTTTTTGCACCAGTACTGGAGGGTTTTGTCCTGCCCACACAAGGATCCCCTGTCCTCTTAGGAACTTCACTTTTCCATGCCCTGGAGGGTGGATGTTTCCCTGGCCCTGGTATAAGAGATCCATGCACTGATAGAGGGAAAGACACTGTAATTCTAAAAGAAATTCTGTGGTGCTGAAGCTTAAGTTTTGTTGTGCCATACTTCACCGGTGTTTTCAATACTAACTATTTTAGTTTTGGGACACTAAATCAGTGACTCCAGAATGTTTCTCTTATGTTTTGGCAGCCCATGGGACAGGCCTATGGGCCACTGCACTCATCCAGACCCAGCGGGTCTCCCTTCTTTGCACAGCTGCCGACGACTAAGGAATGCTGAGGAGAGGTGCAGCAGGATAAATGCCGCAATCATGCTTCGCCTCCTCTGAGGCCTCCTACAGGCATGCGCATGCAGCGTGCTTAAATACTTAAAGGGCCTGCGGCAGGAAAACGCTTGCGGCGCCCTGGGATACCATCACATGCTTGGCCTATTTGAGGACTCCAGATCCACAGCTCTCTGCCTAAGCAACAGGTCTCCTGATGAGCCTTGCTCACCAGTGCTTGTTGCTTTGTTTCTGTACATTCTGCGTCCCGATGCCCCTGTGTTCCAACCCTGCCTTTGCCTCTTGCTTGGTTCTCGAGTCCTTGCCTTGTCCCTTGCCCTGCCTTTCCATTCCTCAATCTTGTATGACACAGTAACATAGTAATGATGGCAGAAAAGGACCAATCCATCCAATCTACACAGCAGGCTTCCCAGGGTAGTATCTTCCAAGCCATGCAAGTTACTGCCAATTTTCTCTTAAGGATAGCAGCTGCCACTCCATGAAGTTATCCCCAAGCCTTATGATAAACCATAAAAAATTTACTGCGCGCAACACTTTTACTGGGTTATGAGCCTTCTTGAAAATTCAGACAGTGCTGCTTGACATGATTTGCTTATGGACTTGGCTGTAGAAGCAGTCCTGTACTTTTTCCCTTATGCCTGCGTATCAGTTCCCCAGATCGTAAAAGTCAGGGCCCATGTTGGTTGTCATCTGAATCCAATTCCTCTTCCCCCGCCATCAAATTGGAGAATGATTATTGATTAAGGGTAGTAATTCTTTGCCTTCTGTTAAGGGTAGTAACTGCTGTACCATGCAGGTTATCCACATGCTTATCAGTTCCCCTGACCAAAAAAGTCAGTGACCTCGTTGATTGTTATCTTAATCTAATTTCCCTTTTCCCCCTGCCATTGAAGCAAAGAGCAATGTTGCAGTTGCATCAAAAGCATCAAGGTGATTTGGTTAAGGGTAGTAACTGCCACACCAGCAAATTACCCCCATGCACCCTTTTCATTATTTCCATCCTCTAGCCTTTAGAGATCCACAATGTTTACCTCACGCCTATTTGAATTCTTTGACTGTTTGTCTTCACCACCTCCTCCGGAAGAGCATTCCAGGTATCCACCACCCTCTCAGTGAAGAAATTTTTCCTGACATTGGTTGTGAGTTGTTCCCCCTTGGAGTTTCATTTCATGACTCCTAGTTCTATTGTTTCTTTTCCATTGGAAAAGATTTCAAGTTCGCACATCATTAAAACCTTTCAAGTATCTGAAGGTCTGCATCATATCTCCCCTGCACATCCTCTTGTCCAGGATATACATATTCAGATTGTTCAGCATCTCCTCATAAGTCTTCCAAAATTGACCCCACACCATTTTGGTCATCCTTCTCTGAGCTGCCTCCATCTGTCTCTATTCTTTTTGAGATACAGGCTACAGAACTGAACACAATACTCCAGGTGAAGCCTCACCAAGGACCAGTACAAAGGCATTAATACCTCCTTTTTCATACTGGTTATTTCTCTCTCTGTGCAGCCCAGCATTCTTCTGGCTTTAGCTATCACATTCTCACATGGATTTGCCGTCTTCAGATCACCAGACACTATTACCCCAAGATCCCTCTCTTGGTCTGTACACATCAGTTTTTCACCTCCTAACAAATACAGTTCTTTTGGATTACTGCATCCCAGATGCATGACTCTGCACTTCTTGGCATTGAATCTCAGCTGCCAAATCTTCGACCACTCTTCAAGCTTTCTTAAATCACTTTTCATTCTCTCTACTCCTTCAGGTGTGTCCACTCTGTTGCAGATCTTAGTACCATCTGCAAATAGACAAACTTTATCATCTATCCCTTCCGCAATGTCGCTTACAAAGATTGTTCTGTCTTGTCTTGACTCCTTCTCCTTCAGCTTGTGTTCATGAATTCTGGCCTCAGTTCTGAACTTTGACTCTCCGTGTCCGCTGCCTGCCCTGACCTCCACCCGGCCTTTGGACTCTTGTTCTTGCCTCCCCCTAGGGACCCACCCAAGACTCTGTCTTGGTGGGAGACTACACGATGCACTTTCGGACATTGGTTTCAGAGCTCCAATGGAGGGAGGACAGCCTGATCGCTCTCTTCCATCAAGGACTACCGTAACCCATAAAAGATGAGCTCGCCAGCCAGGACCTTGGACGGCCTCATTAGCTTGGCCATCAGGTTAGATCTGCAGTTCTGTGAATGGGCTAGATAGCAGGGCTTATCTTGTCACCCTCCCCAAAGGATCACCAGCCCACCATCCTCACCCTTTGGAAGAATCCATGCAAATCAACCGTTGCAGGCTCTTCCCTGAAGAGAAGCAGAGGAGAAGGCACTATAATCTCTGCCTCTATTTTATGGGCAGGGGCACTTCGCAACACCCTGTCCGGCCAAGTTAGGAAACACAAGGACCAGTATTTGTATTATCGTACTCACTGCTTACATATCAGGTACAAAAGAGTATTAGAAAGCATTGATTTTACACAAGGTGTTTCAAGATCTAACCCTTTTCATTTTAATTAGAGGATATAATTTGCATTATCATTTGATGCAACCTTCATTCCTCAGCCATCTTTAAATGTACATAATCGGGTCAATTTTAAAATCCTGGCGCACATGAAATATGGAGATACGCTCGTGGCCGGGCCAAGTGCATTTTTATAGCAGCCTGGCCACGCATGTATCTCTCCGTATGCATGGAAGTGCCAGGTCTTCGAAAAGGAGCAGGCCAGGGGCAGAGCTAGCCGGGACAGTGCCATTAGGCACTGTTCCGGTGAAGCGTGCGCCAGCCGGCCAACATGCACAATTTCCTTCAGCTCCTGAGCAGAAGTAAGTTATAAAACAAAAAATATTTTATTAGATAGATGGGGATTAGGGAAGTTCCTTCCCAGTCCGCTCCTTTATTGGAGCATGCGTTTTTTTATAAAATCCCCCCCTTGCACATACGAGTCGCCACCGGCGTGTGCATGTGTGCACAGGTATCATATTTTATAAGATACGCTGTCTTGATGCAATATGAATAAGTCAGTTATCATTTATGCGGCATGTTTATCTTCAAATGGAAATGAAGTAACATTTACAGGATGACCTCTCATTAAATTACTTCATTTAACATCATGTAATACTTCTATTTCTGTGTATATCATTGGTTTCCCTGTCTCATCGAACATTTGAGTTGCATAAGATGCTAGGGTTTGAGGTACGTCTCATAGTACATTGGTTATCTCAAAAACATGCAGTGACAAGTCTATAATTTGCTGTATTAGTGTTCAATGCTACTCCCCGAAGGGGAGGAGTAGTAATTGATAATACTCCATAGGCAGAGTTATCGATCCGTAGTGGGTAGGTTCCCCACAGAGTGACAGTCTGTATGGTATAGTGTGGGGAAGAGCACTCAAAGTAGGTTGGTGAATCCCTGGGCTGTTGGCTGATGACAGTGCCCCCAGGAGGATAACCTGAGAGGGACCATCGGCTAGGCTGGAGTATGGAGACAGACACAGATAGTTTCATTTATTAGACAGGTAGTAGAATCACCAGAGGTGGCAGTAGTGAGTTGATGTATCCGGCAGGGCTGAAGTCCCTCAGATATTGGAACTACGATCTCTGAGTTTGCTGAGCTGTAGAGACTATAGGTAGTGAGTAAACAGGGTATGCTGGATACATAACCAGTACAAGATGATACACTCACAATTGTAGATAACTGTAATGGCTTCTATGCAACAGAGAGTCTTCAGTATATTCAGGAACAGGAGCCGTAGGCAAGTACTGGTTCTTATATGCAGTCTGGAATAAGAACTCACAATATCTGTGTATGAAATGGCTTCTGGAATAGAAGAGAGTCTTTGAAGGGTTTTAGGAACATAGGCCCTCATGGAGCGAGTACCAGTTCCTATCTGCAATCTGAAAATATAACGCACGATCTCCGTACCTGCGATAACGTCTTAGACAGAGGAGAGTCTTCAGAGATTAGGAACATAGGCCTTCTTGGAGCGAGTACTGGTTCCTATCTGTAATAGAACTCACAGGGGCGGATTTTCAGAGCCCTGCTCGCGTAAATCCGTCCAAAACCGGGCGGATTTACGCGAGCAGGGCCCTGCGCGCCGGTGAGCCTATTTTACATAGGCTCACCGGCGCGCGCAGAACCCCGGGACTCGCGTAAGTCCCGGGGTTTTCGGAGTGGGCGTGTCGGGAGGCGTGTCGGGGGCGGGGCCGGAGCGCGCGGCGTTGCGGGGGCGTGTCGGCAGCGTTTTGGGGGCGGGTACGGGGGCGTGGCTACGGCCCGGGGGCGTGGCCGCGCCCTCCGTACCCGCCCCCAGGTCGCGGCCCGGCGCGCAGGAGGCCCGCTGGCGCGCGGGGATTTACGCCTCCCTCCGGGAGGCGTAAATCCCCCGACAAAGGTAGGATGGGGGGTTTAGACAGGGCGGGGCGGGTGGGTTAGGTAGGGGAAGGGAGGGGAAGGTGAGGGGAGGGCAAAGGAAAGTTCCCTTCTAGGCCGCTCCGATTTCGGAGCGGCCTAGGAGGGAACGGGGGTAGGCTGCGCGGCTCGGCGCGCGCAGGCTATACGAAATCGATAGCCTTGTGCGCGCCGATCCAGGATTTTAGCCGATACGCGCGTATCTACTAAAATCCAGCGTACTTTTGTTTGCGCCTGGAGCGCAAACAAAAGTAGGCTATTCGCGCTCGTCTGAAAATCTACCCCACAGTGTTTACGTCTGCGATCGCTTCCAGGTAGTAAGTCTTCTGAGCATACAGGAATGTAGGCCCTCGAGGAGCGAGTACCGGATCCCATCTTAGAACCTGAAATCAAGAAGAGAGAGCGGGGCCCCCGAGGAGCGGGTACCCCTAGGTAAATTCAAGGAGGCAGAGTAGCTTGGGCGAATTGTATCCAAGGGAGAGTGATTCGAGTCCTTGCTAACTCGATTCGTAATAGCAAACAAAGACTTTTTAAGTTGGAAGCAGATGACGTCACTATGGGGGGGGACGCTCCCGAGGTTCGCGCACTTGTCAGTACAAACTCTAGAGCACGCGCACGTGCCCTTACGTCATCAGGAACATGGCGGATCCGCAGCGTCAGGCCAGCCCAGAGTCTCTGAGAAAAAGCGGCAAGGAGACGCCGTGGCAGCAAGCTGTCCATCAGGCCCGGAAGGAGTCGCCACAGCGGTAAAAATGGTGGAGCGAGGGCAAGAAACAGGCCCTAACGCAACAATTAGACATACCAAAAGTGAGTGTCAGAGGTGGGAATCACAACTTGAAACTGCTGCAGTTTGAGCAGCACTAGATTTATAGATGGGGCACTACGACTCCTGGTAGATTAAATAAAGATTTATTTATTTATTTAGTTTATGTTTCACAGCAATACTGTAGGTATTTCTATCCCGAGGGCTTACAATCTAAGAAGTGAATTTTAAAAGCCTGGCACGTGCCAAAACTGGGAGATACTAGAGTATGTCTGGCCGGCATGTACCGAGCGGATTTTAAAAGCCACCCATATACACGTACAAGTGAGAAAGCCCAAAAAGGGGCAAGGAATGGGCGAGGTCTAGGCAGGGCAACAGCAGGACATGGGCATTCCAGGGCTTTAACATGAATTGTGTGCATGCTGGGGTCCCCTGCTGCTTAACTTTACTACTGGTATGGATGGTAAGTAAAAAAAAACAAAAAAAACTAGACTAGTCACAGGATTTTAAGGGTTAGGGCTAGCAAGGGGCAAAAGAGTGAAATAATCTAAGCGGGTTAGGAACTTTACCCTTCATTGCCTCAGGTACAAACAGGGAAGGTAACTGACACTGGGGCGCAGGCATACATGTACGCGCGATTACCATCTCATACCAGAAAACACCGCCATTTTATAACATACATGCGCATACATGTGTGTACAATTTTATATGGACACCTAAATGCCGCCTCTACCGCATAAGTGGAGGAATTTTACAAGGGTAAAGTGTCTTGCCTAAGGGATTGGATTTTGGGGTTTTTTGGAGGGTTGGGGGTTTTTTTGTTTTTTTAAGAAATTCAGCTTCTTTGTTATTTTTTTGTAAAATATTTTCCAGCATTTTGTGTGATGTATTGCTTGTGTTGCAACTTTGTGGCTTTTTATTGGTTATCTAGCCTTAGTTATTTTGCATATAAACAGATGTTTGGTGTAGCCATTTTGCACGTTTGGTAGAAGACCCTATCACACACAGTCCAATTCACAGTAAGATGTTTGTTTATATTAAAATATATTTTGGACAACCTGATTTTTATTTTTATTTATTTATTTTTTAAGCAGATATGAAACCCCTGATGAAGGTAGCCACTGCCGAAACACTGTTAGTGTCAGATCACACTGAGAGGAGAGGATCACCTTGCTGGTGGCTGAAAGGAATCGGTAAGTTTTTGCTTGGGACATTTCTTTTTTAAAAGTATTGGGGCAAATTTAACTATTTGGGAATATTATTTAGTGTGATTGTGTGTTTGTGCTTTTAATAGTCAGTAACGCAGCAAATAAACATAAGTTAGACTGTTTGTATTTTTAAATAGTCTATCAGTAAGGCAGTTAGTAAGCAGAAGTTAGTGCTTGTATATTTTAAAAAAGTAGCCAGAAGCGAGAAATAAGCTAGGAGCAGTGTATACCTAAGTAAAAAGGTTGAAAAGTTCAGTTCAGTTATGCACCAGGTTTTTAAAATTCACCTTTATTGTTTCAATTATATATTTATTTAAAAATTCTTGTAGATCACTTTACCGAAATTATCATTTTAATAAGTTAACAATACAACATATACATTAAAAATTTAGCATGTAACAAAATCACAAATACATTAAAAAAAAACAGAAAATAATTCAAAAACAGTATAGTGATATAAAAAACATCCATTAGAAAGGGGTTCCTGAAATAAGAAAGCTTTTAATTTTTTTACAGAAAATCTTAATATCTGAAATAAGTCATGGATCACAGAGCAATGTATTCCATAATATAGTACCAATTAGCGAGAATGCAGCCAGACACAAGGCTTTAAAAGAAGGCACAACCAGCAGAAGGTTGTCTAAACACCATAAGCATCAAAAAGGTTGGTATATCGAAATTTAATTAGCCAAGAAAGAATGGCCTTCCCTTTCATTTGAAAACAAGGACTAAAATTTTGAATTTAATTTGCTGATTTACTTGCAGCTTATGAAGTTGCAAAAGAATTGGTGTAATGTGGTCTCTCTTCTGGCAGTTCGTAACTAATCTGGCCGCAGCATTTTTAAGGAGCTGAATGCCTGCAGCCAATATTTGTTAAGTCCAAAGAGCAAAGACCTTCCATAACCAAATTAAGTTAAAATAAAAGCTTGTGGAGCTTCCGGCAATGATGTCAGAGTAGGAAGCATGCACCACTTGCTCCCTTGGATCCCTCAGAGAAATCCTACTACATCGCACAAGCTATTGCTTTTTGACTACATGGACAATTTTGTTTACCACTTAAAACGAAGACATGTCCACATGCCCGAAAAGAACTGAGATGGAGAAAATGGGGCCTACCACAGATGAAAGAAATGGCGTCTGAACCCACGACAATTTCAGAAAGCCTAAATTAAGCCATAATTAGAGATCTAACAAAGGCAGTATCAGCAGCAGTCACGGATCAACTCAAAAAGCTACAAACATCGGTTGATGATCTCAAGGAAAAATTTGATTCCCATAGCACCTTAATATCAGAGGTGAACGAAAAGGTAATGGTGCTTGAGGTTCGTTTTGAAACTATCGGCCGTATAGTGGCTAATTTAACTGCTCAAAATAAAAACTTTGCTGAAAAGCTCGACAAATTAGAAAACAGGAGCCGTAGAAATAATTTACATATTGTGGGAGTCTCTGAACATTACAAATGAATGGCCTTCTGAATTTTTGCAAAGTATGACTACTGGGTGCATTAGGTGTGAGCATATAAGAAAGATTTTAGTGAAGTGCGCACATCAGCTAGTTGGGTCAACCAAGTGGTAAACCACGCCAAATTGTGAAATTTCTGAACTTTACAGACAAAGAATGGATTCTAGCCACTTTTCAGAAGAGCAAACTATTGTATAACAATAAGATCATCTTAATTTTCCCAGATTTTTCCTCAAAAATAATGGCGGCCAGGAGGGAGCTCACTCCATTGTACAACATGGGTACTAAATTTTCACTATAGTTCCCAGCTCGTTTCAAAGTATATCAAAAAGGAGAGTCTAAAGTTATTTGTTCAGACAAAGAGGCACAGACTTTATAGCACAGCTGGAAGAGTGAGAGAAAATTAATTCTGGCCAAGCAGAATGCCTGCTGTTACTACATGTGCTGGGGAATAAAAGCTCTTTTGTTTTTTCTCTTCTCCATTTTTATCTATAGTAAAATGTCTTTCTTGTTGGGATAAAGAACTATACATAGCACTTCGATGCGGTTAATTTATCTATGTTCTTACCATCAATTATACAGTTAACCTCAAAGAATGTGTAGACACAGAGGAGCTGACTTTCATAATAGAGCTGGGAGAATGAAAGAAACTCGACTGAAACCAAAAAGAGTTCTGGCTACCTTTTGAGTTGAATGTGAATAGGGAATTGAAAGAACTTGTTTTATTTTCTTGCTTTTCCCTGAAGTAAAGCATTTCTAATGTTGGGATTGTGAATTTTTGGCAGTACTTGGAGGGCGCAGACAATTTCATCTGCATCATCAATGCAGGCAGCATGCTGGCGATATTTGAGTTTGGTTTCTAAGAAAGCATTATTTTAGTTAAGCTGCTGTTTTTGGTCTATATTGTGCTCCTGCAACAAAAATAATTTGGGTTTGAGTTCTTCATTTGTGAATTTTGAATAGTTCTTCAAGGTATATGGAAGGTCTCCAGGATTGACTAGGGAAAGAGCAGTAAATGCTGAAAAAGGAATAATCTTGATGCTGACAGTCATTGTTCCTCTACGACCAGGGAGATGGCCTATATAGGATGGGACTATGGAGCAAGGACCTTTGTGGTTAATGGTGTGAATGTGATTGTATGTTGATGATTGGAGAAAATAATGCAGGAGCGGATTTTTTATACAGTACCTGTTATTGTTTTTCACAGAGATTTGATGGGTGTGAGTTTCTCATGGTGGGGGACCTAGCTGGGGGGTCTCACATTGAGATTTCTCATCATACATTGAGAAAATGTCATGGTAATAATAAATCTTAGATCCCTGAATGTAGATGGTCTGCACTCACCTATAAAACACAAAAAGAAGTTCTAACGGAATTGAAGAAATTCAAAATGGATGTAGCTTTTCTTCAAGAAACTCACTTGATTCAGAACATGATAAGATGCACAGGGATTGGATTGGTCACTGAAGAAAATAGGAAAAAGCATAAGCATTGTCAAGTTAAGTGTAAAACATTGATAAGGCAGGAGAAGAGAGAATTTGAAATGAAGTTGGCCGTAGAGGCAAAAACTCATAATAAAAACTTTTTAAAATATATCCGAAGCAAGAAACCTGTGAGAGAGTCTGTTGGACCTTTAGATGACCGAGGGGTTAAAGGGCCCTTGGGGAAGATAAGGCTATAACAGAAAGACTAAATGAATTCTTTGCTTCCGTATTTACTAATGAGGAGATACCAGTTCCAGAGATGGTTATCAAGGGTGATGAGTCAGATGAACTGAATCAAATCACTGTGAACCTGGAAGATGTAGTAGGCCAGATTGACAAACTAAAGAGTAGCAAATCACCTGGACTGGATAGTATGCATCCTAGGGTACTAATGGAACTCAAAAATGACATTTCTGATCTATTAATTAAAATTTGTGACCTACCATTAAAATCGCCCATTGTACCTGAAGACTGGAGGGTGGCCAATGTTTAATAAACATGTGGATAAAGGTGAACAGGTAGATGTAGTGTATTTTGATTCTCAGAAGGCATTTGACAAAGTTGATCATGAGAGGCTTCTAAGAAAACTAAAAAGTCATGGGATAGGAGGCGATGACCTTTCATGGATTACAAACTGGTTAAAAGACAGGAAACAGAGAGTAGGATTAAATGGTCAATTTTATCAGTGGAAAAAGGTAAACAGTGGAGTGCTTCAGGGATCTGTACTTGGACCGGTGCTTTTCAATATATTTATAAATTATCTGGAAAGGAATACGATGAGTGAGGTTATCAAATGTGCGAATGATACAAAATTATTCAGAGTAGTTAAATCACAAGCGGATTGTGATACATGACAGGAGGACCTTGCAAGACTGGAAGATTGGGCATCCAAATGGCAGATGAAATTTAATGTGGACAAGTGCCAGTTGTTGCATATAGGGAAAAATAAACCTTGCTGTAGTTACACAATGTTAGGTTCCATATTAGGAGCTACCACCCAGGAAAAAGATCTAGGCATCATAGTGGATAATACTTTGAAATCGTCGGCTCAGTGTGCTTCAGCAGTCAAAAAACCAAACAGAATGTTAGGAATTATTAGGAAGGGAATGGTTAATAAAATGGAAAATGACATAATGCCTCTGTATCTCTCCATGGTGAAACCGCACCTTGTATACTGTGTACAATTCTGGTCGCCTCATCTCAAAAAAAGATATAGTTATGATGGACAAGATACAGAGAAGGCAACCAAAATGATAAAGGGGATGGAACAGTTCCCCTATGAGGAGAGGCTGAAGATGTTAGGGCTGTTCAGCTTGGAGAAGAGAGATGGCTGAGGGGGCTATGATAGAGGTCTTTAAAATCATGAGAGGTCTTGCATGAGTAGATTTAAATCGGTTATTTACACTTTCGGATAATAGAAGGACTACTGGGCACTCCACGAAGTTAGCAAGTAGCACATTTAAGACTAATCAGAGAAAATTCTTTTTCACTCAATGCACAATTAAACTCTGGAATTTGTTGCCAGAGGATGTGGTTAGTGCAGTTAGTGTAGCTGGGTTTAAAAAAGGTTTGGATAAGTTCTTGAAGGAGAAGTCCATTAACTGCTATTAATCAAGTTGACTAGGGAATGGCCTCTGCTATTACTGGCATCAGTAGCATGGGATCTTCTTAGTGTTTGGGTACTTGCCAAGTTCTTGTAGCCTGGTTTGGCCTCTTTTGGAATTAGGATGCTGGGCTTGATGGACCCTTGGTCTTACTCAGCATGGCAATTTCTTATGTTCTTATTCATCTAGGCAGAGGGGGTTTGCAATATTAATTAACAAAAGTTTGTCTTTTATCTTTGGGCATCAATTTACAGATGAGAATGGGCATTATATAACATTGTTCCTGAAACATTATACAATATAAAGGTAATGCTGGTGAATGTGTATGCACCCAATAAATTCTTTCACAGTTGTTTTGCTACTTTAGTAGCCAAATTTATAAACTGGAAGGATTATGTTTGTATTATTGGGGGAGATTTCAATATTACGGATAACCCCTTAAAGGACTGTAAGCCTGCTAAACAACCCAGGAAAAGCAAAAAGGATACTAGGATTGGCTTTCTTTCTAGGGAATAGGATTGGTAGATTCTTGGCATTTAATACTCATGCAAAACTTGGATTATTCCTTTTACTCTCATGTTCATCATGGCTATTCCAGGCTGGATTACTTTTTGATTACAGAAAGATGGTTTGATAAAATTGAACACAGTGATATACAAGAAGTACCCTATTCAGATTATGCCATGTTACTTACTTTAGAATTTGCAGATACTAAAATTGGCAAAGTGGGATGGAGATTTTCATCTAGGTTATATTATGATAATACTTTTAAAAGATTCCTCATCAACAAATGGAAGGAATATTGTTTAGAGAATGTCACACCTGATAAAAATGCATTGACATATTGGAATGCTGCTAAAGCGGTATTGAGTGGGCATATTATTTCTTATTGTGCTGGAAAAAAAAATTGCAGACTAATAAAATATTTTTCCTCAACAAACAATTGGCAGCACTAAAAAGAATCCATGTCACAGATCTAACTGTGGAAAATAAGCAACGTTTAGCAGCGGTGAAGAAGGAACTAAATGCAATTTTAGATAGCAAGACAAAAATGAATTTAAACTTTTTCAATGGTGCAACAAATCTGGAAAGCTGTTAGCAAATTTACTGAAAGCATCCAAACACAGATTATTACTAAATCAAAGAGCAACCATGGGGGTACTCTGATTATAGACACGGAAGGAATAATGAAGGAATTTATATCTTTTTTTGAACAATTATACAGTAAGGGGTAGATTTTCAAAGGGTTACGAGCGTGATATACACACGTAACCCCCAAAAACCTACCCCTGCACGCGCCGAGCCTATTTTGCATAGGCAGCGTGCGCAAGCCCCGGGACGCGCGTATGTCCCGGGGTGAGCCCGAGTCCTCCGGCACATTGGCTGTGCCAGTGGCTGGCGCGCGCAAGTTACGCCTCCCAAAGGTGGGGGGGGGGAATTAAAAAAAGCCATCGGGGCTCCCCTTGGGCTCAGTACGCACAAGTGTGCACCCCCTTGCGTGCGCCGACCCTGGATTTTATAACATGCGCGCAGCAGCGCACACATGTTATAAAATCGGGTGTACATTTGTCGCGCCAGGTAGTGCGCACAAATGTACCCCGCACACATAAGAAGAAAAACCTGCCCCTAAGGATTTTGTAAACATACTGATCAAGCTCAATTTTTTCAAAAATATGTAACTTCCTAAATGATGATGCAAGAAGGGCTTTAGACACCTTTATTCACAAACAATAAATTTTGGAAGTTATTAAATCTTTGAAGGTGGGCAAGACCTCCGGCCCTGACAAGTTCGGACCTGAATTTTACAAAATATGAAGGCACTATTGTAGTTACTCCACTAAAAGAAAATATTTTCTCTGGCACGGGATCGGGGTACTCTCGAAACAGGGCATAATTTGGCCACAATAATATTATTGCCAAAACCAGGCAAAGACTCATTGCTTCCTGAATTGTACCGCCCAATTTCCCTTCTCAACCAAGATACCAAAATATTAGCAACAGTTTTGGCTAATAGACTGAACAGATTGATTCAAGAATTGGTGGGTTCTGATCAAACAGGATTTGTTAAAAATAGTAGTTCAACCACCAATAGCTTAAAAGCAGTATTAACATTGCAGGGTGCCTATCCTAATACACCCAATGGCAAAAGCTTTTGACCTTGTTGACTAGTCTTACTTATGATATATGTTTTTTAAAAATGTGTTTTTTCTGAAATTTTTATAAGCTGGGTAAGACTGCTTTATGAAGCAGCAACAGTTCAAATTCAAGTTAATGGCATGTTATCCTCCTCATTTCCAATACAGCAGGGCACCAGACAGGGTTGTCCCCTCTCCCCTTTACTATATGTGCTGTCTCTAGAACAGTTAGCTACAAAATTATGAGAGATGCAGGAGTTTAGGGGTATCAATTTGGGAAACCAGGAATTAAAGCTCAGTTTATTTGCTGATGCCGTGGGCCCCTCATTTCAATTTGTTTTGTTTATTTTTGCTATTGCCAATGTGCAAGAGGGAACTGGCAACCTACAAGATAGCTACCGTGGAACTCCTTGGAGCCATTACTGCTCCTACCTCACTGCCACAATCAGCTGGGTGCTATTGCCAATCCCTATAAGTTGAGATGCAGTTCTCTTAAAGCTGGTGTGGCCACAGTTCCACCGGTCCTCTGAACCTTTCACAGCTCCGTTATCACTGGCACAGTCTGCACTCCTGCTGCCACGGCTTTATTAGTACCTATCTCAGTCCTCTAAAGGCTGTCAATGCCTTTCAAGGCCTGCTGTGGCTTTCCTAAAGCCTCCTCCATGCTTGAAAGATTACCACAGCCCCTTAAAAGGCTGCTGCGGCTGGCACTATACTCGGCTACTGTCCCTCCCTCCCTGAAGAGAGTGATTCACAACTTACCCTCTTGCAGAACATAGACATTAGCGCTGAATTCTGTAATAATTCTTATTACTTCTTTATCCTCTTTTCTTTTTTAAACTTTATGCCACCTCAGCACAAGCACAAACAGGCCGATACAGTACAGTGCACTCCACTGTAATAGCGCGTCGAAAACATGCGTCCAACCCCCCCGAAACGAATAGCACCCGCAACATGCAAATGCATGTTAATGGCCCTATTAGTTATTCCCACACAATTCAGTAAGTAAAATGTGCAGTCAAGCTGCACATTTTACTTTCAGAAATTAGCGCCTACCCAAAGGTAGGCATTAATTTCTCTCGGCGCCAGGAAAGTGTACCGAAAAGCAGTAAAAACTGCTTTTCTGTACACCCTCTGGTGTATCATGGTGATATTAAGTCGGAGGTCCCAAAAGTTAAAAATAATTTAAAATTCAAAAAAAAAAAATAATAATAATCGGCCCACGGCTTGAAAACCGGACGCTCAATTTTGCCGGCGTCCGATTTCCGAGCCCGTGGCTGTCAGCGGGTTTGAGAACCGACGGCTGTCAAACTTGCTGACAGCCGCCGCTCCTGTCAAAAAAAGAGGCGCTAGGGTGTCCCTAGCGCCTCTTTTTATCGTGGGTCCTAATTGCTCACACAGGAGAGTGGCGCGGGCACTCGCCCGCTCTCCCGCAATTTTTACTGTATCAGCCTGTAAGACGGATAGAAAAAGGAGCGAGGAAGGAAAAGAGAGAGAGAGAAAGTCCAGCCCCCTACCCTACAACTCACCCTGGATCCCAAATCCTCTGGAATAGAGGAAAGGGAACCCCCTACAAGGGCCACTCAACCAAACTCCTAAGTGTTTTTTCATCTCTCTGGGAGCTTCCACTAGAGGAATTAGCACCTAGAAACTGTTGCCCTAGAAGCTAGCAGGCTCAACTAAGCCAAGCTGACAGGGCCCTGAAAGCTGACTAGAGACCTGTCCTCGCCAATGCGCAAGTGCTGGAGACAGAAACTATTGGCAACTGCCCAAGGCCACACCTTCCTTATAGCTGGATGTAACCAGGAAGAAAAAGAAGGCATGTCCTCGGTCTTCGGCAGCTGTGGAGGAGGAGGAAATTCCTATGAGAAAGGACTGGTCCAGAAGAAAGACAGGGAAATTTCCTTTTGATGTATTTACCTATTGTATTTGTTTAAATGGAGACCCTAAGTTCTTCAATCATGCTCGGAGCTCTCTAGTTGGAAAAGCATGAAATAACTGACGATGAGGATTTACATGGAATTTAAATTAAGACCGTTGGCAGAATAGTAAGCGAAAGACTGAAGCATTTTCAACTAGGGTCCCAATGATTAGTTACAAAGGCTCTCAGAAAATGAGCACCTAGCTTGTCTGCAATTGCTTTAAAATTATGGAGCTACATCGCTGCTAAATTATCTCAATGAGAAGGAAAGTCGGCAAATCAACTGATAAGCAGAAGCCATTGCATGGGCTTTTTAGACAACCATGCAAACAGAACGTCTGACAACAAATCCGTTACCAGCATTTTACCTGATCGAAAAGATCTGTACCATCTGCTCCTGCTGCCTTCAACAGCTCATCTTCCCCTCCAGGATGATACTCCATGTATGGCGTGACGTTATACACAAGTCCTGTATTCAAAAACATCAAAAATTTAAAGATTAAGTCTCAAACTGTTTCTGATAAGAAAAGACTCAGAAAAGAAATCCACTTACGGTAGGTTACATTTTGTAAAGTCATGAGAAGGTTTTTAGATAAATTTTGTTACAGGATGGTAAATCCATACAAACTTGGCAAAGTACTGTATTCATGTTCAATGACAAGTCTTTTTTCTCAGTTTATAAAAGTTGGCACTACCTAAATCTATTAAAATCATTAGACTCGATCAACACATTCCCATGAATTCAGAAACTTCAAGATACAGGCATCTGTTGAGTGAAACTTTAAAAAGCACCTGCATTTTACAAGCAATAAAATTAACTCTCCAACTCAGTACTTAGGACTCATCTGAATCATAACCACAAGCTAAGTTAGAGCCTAAAGTTCCGCAAGGAAACCTGAATACTATTTGTTGCTAACTAGCTCACTCAGAAGCATTCTCAAGAGCAAATTTTTGCTCTATATGACCTCCTCATTGTCACGGAGTGTGAGCCCTTCAGCTGTAATGAGATTGACGCTGCCTGGCTGACGAACCAGCTGGGTCCCCACCCACAGTAGGCAGACTCACTCGGACTGGGACAGAAGCTGGGCTTCACCTGTACCAGCCTCTTCTCTCACAGGCTGAGCCTTTGGGTTTAGAGGCCAGCAGAACTTAGGCAAGAGTCCCATGGACAGCAGACAGGTGGCGTCAATAACCAGGCCAAGGTCAGGGCAGGCGGAGGTCAAGAGGCATCTGTATCCAAAGCAGGGGTCAGGGTCACTTGCAGGAGACAAGGCGAGGAGCAGGGCTGGATTTGCAATACGCATTGCAGGCAGCTAAGTACAGCAGAGGGAGCTGTGAAGGGAAGGATAAATAGTCCGGGCAGGCTGATGTCATCAGAAGGCGCTGTGGTTTGGTTCCTGCCGCAGTGCCTTTATTAGTGGGAGTTGTTCGTGCATCAGGTTCATGGTGGCATCCTGCCACAGCAATGATGGAGAGCCCAGAGGTGGATGAGTGAGGCTGACCACGGGACGCCCCGCAGTCAGTTCAGTGTAACATTCATTTATTTATTTACAAAACAAAACTTATAACCCGCCATCTTTCCAGACCCCTGTTCATGCTATTTGATTTATAGCAACTCTTCTAAACCCAGAGTGGACTACAAGATAAAAAGAATAATAAAACTATAAGACAGAAAGCACAACACGTAAAATGAAACATTATAGCCAATTGGTTATGAATAAAACAAAATCTAACCAAGTAGCCACACAGCCAGAGAATCCCAGCAAACTTTCACACTTTTTTTTTCTCATACTTATCTGTTACTCTTGGCCCTTATTAGTAACTTTTTGGTTCTAGTTACCTTCCACCCCCGCTATTGATGTAGAAAGCAGTGCTGGAGCTGCATCTAAGTGAAGTATCTAGCTTAATTGGTTAGGGGTAGTAACTGCTGCAATAAGCAAGCTAATCCCATGCTTATTTGTTTACCCAGCCTGTGCCATTCAGTCCTTGTTGGTTGTTGTTTGAATATAATTCCTCTTTTCTTTATTCCCCCTGCCGTTGAAGCAGTGAGTTGCGCTGGATATGTATTCCAAGTGAAGTATCAGGTTTAATTGATTCGGGGTAGTAGCCGCCATAACAAGCAAGCTACACCCATAATTATTTGTTTACACGGACTATATAATTCAGTCCTTGTTGGTTGTTGCCTGAATATAAATCCTCTTTTCCTCTTTACCCCCTGCCGTTGAAGCAGAGAGCTATGCTGGATATGCATTGAAAGTGAGGTATCAAACATTTATTTTGGGGTATTAAGTGCCGCAACAAGCAAGCTACTCCCCGGTTTTTTGTGAATGCAAATCCTTTTTACCACATTTTCTCTTGCCGTTGAAGCATAGAGCAATGCTGGAGTCACAATGACAGTGAGTATGTTTATTGAATAAGGGTATTAATCTCCAGGTAGTAGCTGTCATTCCCACAAGCTATCCCCATGCCTCTTCTCTTCATTCACATCCTCTAGACTTTATGAATCCACAGTATTTATCCCATGCCCCTTTGAAGTCCTTCACAGTTTTGGTCTTCACCACTTCCTTCGGAAGGGCGTTCCAGGCATCCACCACCCTCTCCGTGAGAAATGCTTCTTGACACTGGTTCTGAGTCTTCCTCCCTGGCGTTTCAAATCGTGACCCCTGGTTCTGCTGAATTTTTTCCAATGGAAAAGGTTTGTCATTGTCTTAAGATCATTAAAACCTTTCAAGTATCTGAATGTCTGTATCATATCACCTCTGCTCCTCCTTTCCTCCAGGGTGTAGATATTTAGATTGTTCAATCTCTCCTCATAAGTCATTCGATGAAGACCATCCACCTTTTTGGTCGCCCTTCTCTGGACCACCTCCATCCTGTCTCTATCCCTTCGGAGATACGGTCTCCAGAACTGAGCACAGTACTCCAGGGTGAGGCCTCACCAAGGACCTGTACAAGGGGATAATCACTTCCCTTTTCGATATTTCTCTCTCTATGCAGCCCAGCATTCTTCTGGCTTTAGCTATCACCGTGTCACATTGTTTTGCCGACTTCAGATAGTTAGACACTATCACCCCAAGGTCTCTCTCCTGCTCCGTGACACCAGCCCTTCACCCCCCATCGAATACAGTTCTTTTGGATTTCCACACCACATATGCATGACTCTGCACTTCTTGGCATTAAATCTCAGCTGCCATATCTTTGATCACTCTTGCAGCTTCCTTAAATCCCGTCTCATTCTCTCCACTCCTTCCGGCGTGTCCACTCTGTTGCAGATCTTAGTGTCATCTGCAAAAAAACAAACCTTACCTTCAATCCCGTCCGCAATGTCGCTCACAAAGATATTGAACAGGACCAGTCCCAACACCGATCCTTGCGGCACTCCACTCAACACCACTCTCTCTTCAGAGTAAGTTCCACTTACCATCACACATTGTCTTCTGTCCGTCAACTAGTTTGCAATCCAGGCCATCACCTTGGCACTCACTCCTAAGCTTCTCATTTTATTCACCAGCCTCCTGTGTGGGACCGTATCAAAAGCTTTGCTAAAATCCAAGTAGATGACATTGAGTGCTTCCTCAATCCAATTCCTTAGTCACCCAATCAAAAAAGTCGATCAGATTTGTCTGACAGGACCTTCCCTTGGTGAAACCATGGTGCCTCTGGTCCATCAATTCTGCTGCTTGTAGATAGTTCACAATTCTTTCCTTCAGCAGTGACTCCAATACCTTTCCCACCACAGAGGTGAGGCTAACCGGCCTGTAGTTTCCAGCCTCCTGTCTGCTCCCGCTCTTGTGAAGCGGGACCATCGCTCTTTTGACAACTACTTTATTCCAAAAACTTCCTCCTTCTCCAGCAACTTGGCCCACATCATGAAAGGCTGACAAAGATGGAGAAAAATAAACTGAAGCAGCTGGCAATGTGCTTCACAACACACATACACACACACACCACCTATACATCACCAACACACATACCCACAGACAACCCACCTACATCCCTGCCCCCTATACACAGATCCACTATACAACCCATACAAGCATTCATACTACACCCAAACAGCCCACAAATATATGCACACAGCTCCCATATACCCGTCACACACAGCTACACCCTCCCACACACACAGACTCCCACCCCCATATACCCTCACACTCTTTACAAACACATCCCAAACCCCCACAGAACATCCTGCACACACTTGTACACACACTCGCCCCCAGAATAACATCCTTCCTACACACATACACAAACATGCAGACACATATGTATAGATACCCCAACCACAAAGAAACATACACATGAAAACACGCACACAATCCTGGTATACACGGCCACACTCTCCCACATACAAACACTCCCTACACCCTCACAACGCTCTCTGTACAAACATATCCCAAACATCTATACATAACACCCTGTAACACAGCTCTCTAACACTCTGCTGCATATACACGTACACACATTCACTCTCATCCTTCACGCACGCATACATAGACAAGCTCTCTGATACCCCCACCACACAGAGATATACAGATGCAAACATGCACAAAGACCCACATACAGAAGCACACATGCATCCGAGATTTGTCACTGTTCACATGTTCATGTATGTCTCTCTCTGTGGATGCAAACGTAGCCAGTTTGTCCGAGCTTGCATTTGAGAGTTTGCATGAGATCATGAAATTATCACCCTATTTCACTAACCCATGTACTAATTAGCAACCACATGCTATGGCTGAATATTTATAATCTACTTGACCACATATTAAGCACCAATTGCAAATGCTGTAAAAGCAACCTGCTGATTGGAGGCATTTTGGCTGCTAGAGCAAGAAGAGGAGACAGAAGAGGGGAGGAAGAGAGGGAGAGAAAACAGAAGGAGAAAGAGGAGAGGACAGAAAAAAGGATAATGCATTTTGCAGATTTTCAGACCCAGCACAACATTCTGCTGGTATCATCCCTAAATATAGAGGTAGAAAGATAGACAGCATCCATTATTCAAAGCCTTAAAAGTAGTAATGCTCAATTTAAATGTAATCCTGTGAGCTATGGTAACCAGTGCAATCCTGCCAAAAGTGGTCTTATAATTGCTACCTGTTACTTTGCAGGCAGCAGAATTATTTATCAATTAAAGTCTGGAAAGTAGCCTTTGAGTTAGGCTAATGCAGAGAGTTGTAATAACTCAGTCAGGTAAAAATAAGCGCTTTAACAATGATCAGATCAGATGAAGATAAAAATAGGCGGAGGAAGCACCACTGCAAAAATGCATCTTTTGAGAAAACAACTGTATTAATCTGGTCTTCTATAGACAGAACAGAGTCAAGGATCACATCTAAACTCTTGATTTTAGAACAGATCTGCAGTTCTATTCATGGCAAGAGATCGATACCTAGCTCAAATTGAAGGTTTAGTAATCCATAATACATTTTACCTACAAAAATCTGAAGTAAGATAATTCTGGTTTGCCCAATTACAAACCTTAGACAAGACAATGATCAATTCAGCCAATGACTGTTGCCTATTCTTCCACATTGGAAACCACAGTTGAATATCACCTGTGTTTACACACTAACATACATTCAGCTGTCACAGCAACAATGACAGTGGAGAAACATAAATTTAAAAAGGGTAGGAGAAAACACCAAGCCCTGTGGCACACCACATCTTATAGAAACATGACTAAAGATAAACACCATATGGCCTATCTAATCTGCCCATCCAACTGCTCAACTCTTCAATTCCTACCACTCCCTCAGAAATCCCCCATGCTTGTCCGATAATTTCTTGAATTCAGATACTGCCATTGTCTTGACCATCTGCACGGGATGGGGAGAGGGGCTCTTCCATGCATCCACTACCCTTTTTGTAAAAGAAATACCGCCTTAGATTACTTCTCAGTCTGTCCCCTTTCACACTCATTCCATGACCCCTTGTTCCAGAGTCTACCGAGAGAGACCCACCTCCCATGCATAGATATGTAACCCTTTTTTCGGGGTTTTGCTATTTCCCCTAGTGACATAAAAGTATTATCTGGGGCTGTCTTCTTGGGCATTTTTCCCATCACTGCAGGTCCCAAAGGGCTGGATTATTTCTATGGGGGTGAAGGCAGTCCTTCATGGCCCAGGTGATAAGAGTGCTTTTCCTTTAGTGTGTACCTTTCTCTGTAGATTTTTGTACTGTTGAAACAAACTGACAGGGTATTCAAATAAAATTTACTGTATCTCAAGAACTTCCATCAATGTCTATATTAAAGCCTCCACAAATGAAACTGTATAATGGGAATATTTACAATGTATTCCTTAGTTCAAGGCTTGTGTCCTTATCTCTTGTGAGCTCCTCACTTTTCCTCTCAGTGTATAAACTGTCCCAGTGGTTTAGGGAAATCTTATTGTGGGGAATCCCCTGAATCACAAAACAAAATCCTACCTTAGTCCAAAGTTCTGTCTCTTTCCCACAGCCTGTGCCCTTGTCCCTTAGAGTAGAGATCCTGTTGAGGGTCTCCAAATCTTATTTAGTCTTCTAACCTCCAGACGTGACCTCTCTGGAGGAGAGATCTGATGATAAGCAAGAGAGACTGGCTACACCAGCCCAGCTTCCCAGCGAGTTGTGTGGATCAAAATCCTCCTCACAACAAAAAAAAAGAGTAAACCTTAAGAAGTTCCAAAATCTCTTTCTGGCTGGGGTAGTACTGTCACTGATCTTACTCCTTCTAAGGGCTCACAGATCTTCAAGCCCTTTTCCTCTGGATCCTTCACCTTAAGGGTTCAAGGTTTCACTCCAGTCATCAAAATATCCAAAAATCTTAATAAAGTCTCTCTTTCAAAAATGAGGCAGACCCTTTCACGCGGGGAGTGCACTGAAGGGGAGTCTCCTCTGAACACAAGTACACAAAGTTGGGTTAATAGGCCCAACCCAGCAGGGAAACCCAAAATCAGCTGCCAACTCCTCAAAAGTTAAATCAAAATGACCACACCACTCTTACTCCTAGCGCCTCCCAGTAAACTGAGGCCTCCATTCACAGCCAGCCTCAAGAGGAGGGGCTGTATAGGACTGATGTCTCTCACTAAGCTGTTAAATTTTATGGCAGGGATCTAGGACCATCTAGTGGCTGAACAGGGGTTCACCACAGATACTTCTAAGGTATTTAACTGTTTCTATCATATCTTTCCTCTCTCATCATTCCTCTAAAAAAAGTCTGTCCCCATTTGCTTAACAACAAAGATCACAGACCAATTTAGTAGCCACCCTTTGGAACAATTCCATTCTTTTTATCTCTTTTTGAAAGGCGCAGCCTCCAGAACTATACACAGTATTCCAAATGAGGTCTCACTAGGGACCTCTAGAGGGCAAAATCACTTACCCTTTTTTTTTTTCTTTTTTACAACCATTCCTCTCCCGAGCATCTTTCTGGTTTTGCCATTGCCTTATTCACCCATTTGGCTAACTTGAGATCAGATATGATCACCCTCCGATCTCACTCTTGTTTCACGCATAGAATTTCACCCCCTAGACTGTACTGCTCCCTTGGATTTTTGCAGCCCAAGGAAGCAGTAGATGTGAATCAGTTATTTACAATTTCGGATAATAGAAGGACAAGGGGCATTCCATGAAGTTAGCAAGTAGCATATTTAAGACTAATCGGAGAAAATTCTTTTTCACTCAACGCACAATAAAGCTCTGGAATTTGTTGCCAGAGGATGTGGTTAGTGCAGTTAGTGTAGCTGGGTTTAAAAAAGGTTTGGATACGTTCTTGGAGGAGAAGTCCATTAACTGTTAATAATCAAGTTGAATTAGGGAATGGCCTCTGCTATTCCTGGCATCAGTAACATGGGATCTTCTTAGAGTTTGGGTACTTGCCAGGTTCTTGTAGCCTGGTTTGGCCTCTGTTGGAAACAGGATGCTGGGCTTGATGGACCCTTGGTCTGACCCAGCAAGGCAATTTCTTATGTTCTTATGTATTTTTTAGCATTAAATCTTAGCTGCTGGACTATATACCATTCCTCAAACTTCACTATTTATTTATTTATTTTTAGATTTTTATATACCGGTGTTCCTATATGAAATAAAGATCACATCGGTTTACATTGAAACAGAACATGAAAATTGCCAAAAGGCATTACATAGAACAAGGTTATGAAACTTGGAACAGTGTACATAAGTTCAAAATTTAACAATAACGTTGTAACATTGATGACCAAAAGATAAAGGAGAAAAAAAAAAAAAGGACTTAAACAATTAAGTTGACAGGTCTTATTGAGCATAAAAATTATAACGTATAAGTGAGAAAGTCTCAAGTGTCCTGCAGCAAGAGATTAGATACCGAAGTAGGTAGTGGTATGGAAAATGGGGGTTTGTGAAGAAGATATGTTCTTGCTGGTTGGAGGGGAAAAAATGATGATCATGGTCCTGGAAAAGCTTGGCTAAAGAGCCAGGTTTTAAGTTTTTTTTTGAATGAAGAGTGGCAGAACTCAAGCCGAATGTCTGGTGGGAGCGCATTCCATTGAATGGGGCCTGCTGTAGATATGGCACGTTTATGATGCGAGGATTTTGTTGAAGGTACATAGAGTGTGCCTTTATATGCTCCTCTGATGGGTCTAGAGGAGGAGTGAGGGCGTAGTTGGTTACATAATTGAAGAGGAGAGATATTGTGAATGGATTTATGAATTACGGTGAGTACTTTATATAGGATCCTTTGCTTTATAGGCAGCCAGTGGAGGAGCTTGAGAATGGGGGTGATGTGATCTCTTTTATTCGTATTGGTAAGGATTCTGGCTGCAGAGTTCTGTAGCATTTGGAGGGGTTTGATGGATGAATATGGAAGGCCAAAGAGAAGCGAATTGCAATAGATCACTATAAATCACTAGATCCCTTGTCATGTTTTCCACAGCTTCCTAGATGTCTATACTGTTACAGACTTTGGTTTCAACCACAAAAAGACAAACCTTTCCTGATAATACTTCCACACTATCACATATGAAAATACTGAAAAGAACAAGTCCAAGGATGGATAGATGCCTCTAGCACATTACTAATAATGCTCCTTTCCTCAGAGTCATCACCATTTACCACTACCCTTTGTCACCTCCCATTCAAGTTTGTAACCCAATCATACCAAGAGCACTCAATTTATTTATAGGTCGTCTATGCAAAACCATAATTGAAACCAAAGTATACTACATTTAAGGCTCTCCCCAATCCAATTCTCTGGTCACTGAGTCAAAAAATGAATCAAAATTTGTCTGATACCTTTGGTACATCCATGCTGCCTTGGATCTTGTAATCTGTTTGATTCCAGAAAATGCACTATCCTCTGTTTTAGCAGCAATTCTATTAATTTATTTGCCAGAGCTCAAACTAACCATTCTGTAGTTCTCAGTCTCTTTCTTACTTCCAATTTTGTCAAGACGAACCACATCCGCCTGTCTTTATTTATTTTAGTTTTTTCTATACCGGCATTCATGACAGTATCACATCATACCGGTTTACAATAAACAGTGGAGTGATAAAAGGTACAGTGAACGAACTAAGTAACAGGTGATAAACAAAAAACAGTTACAGTTACAATAAAACAGGGATAAGTACAACTAGGAGCAAGAAGAAAAAATGATAGGAACTTTAACATAGTATATTAACCGAGATATGACGGGGTACATTTACAAAGATTTATAGGATTTACAATGACTTGTTCATTTGAACTAATTGCAGTTTTTTACATAAGGGTAGTGATCGGAAGTAATGGTTTTCTGCATAAGGGTAGTGCTTGGAAGATGGTTATAGGTGAGTTATGAGTTTAATCCGAGTCTGGGAAGGCTTTTTTGAATAGCCACGTTTTGAGTCTTTTCCTGAATGTTGGGAGGCAAGGTTCCTGCCTTAGCTCCGTTGGGATGGAATTCCAAAGAGGAGGTCCTGCTGTGGAGAATGCCCTGTCTCTGAGAGTTATGTGAAGGGAGGTTTTGGAATGAGGTACCTGAAGAGAATCCTTATAGTGCTCTCTTATGGGTCTGGAGGATGTATGTTTTTTGAAAGGGATTTGTAGGTTGAGCGGAGCGATTTGTTGGATAGCTTTGTATATTGTGGTGATGGACTTATATAGTATTCTATAATGAATCGGCAGCCAGTGTAAGTCTTTGAGGATTGGGGAGATGTGATCTCTTCTCCGTGTATTTGTCAGAATTCTGGCTGCCGTGTTTTGAACCATCTGAAGGGGTTTAGTATGTGATGATGGGATACCTAATAAAGAGTTGCAATAGTCTAACTTGGAGAAGATTATTGCTTGTAAGATTGTCCTGTAGTCATTGTTGTGGAACAGTGGTTTTATTCTTTTTAGGACATGCAGTTTATGAAAGCAGTCCTTGGTGGTTTGGTTTATAAAAGCTTTTAGGTTTAGTCGATTGTCAATGATCGCTCCCAGATCTCTCACTTGGGCTTTAGTCCTCTGGAATTATTCCCAACTCTAATGAAGCATTGAAAAGGCCAGCCAGTATAGCAGCCTGAACTTCTCGAAGTTCCCTTAATAACCTGGAGGAATACTAGAATGTGTTTTTATTTATTTATTTTTAGCTATTTTAAGAGGAAATCTGTGTCTCTCAATGATGTAGTGCCAAGTCCAGTGCTGGTCTTAGGTCGAGGTTTATGCTGATAGATCCGACTTATTAGATGAAAAGAATTTCTCCCATGTTTTTAGCAACTGGATACCCCTGGGGGATATCTTGCAGGTGCTGCACACCAGGGTGTCATGCCTAGTACCCAAACATATGCAGGCCGATTCAGTAAAGTCCGCGATATTCGCCATTCGCCGGTGCGTGCGATTCAGTATTTAAATTAGGCCCGGCGGTAAAAAGGGGCAAAAGGAGGCGCTAGGGACACTAGCGTGTCCCTAGCGCCTCCTTTTTGACAGGAGCGGCGGCTGTCAGCGGGTTTGACAGCCGACGCTCAATTTTGCCGGCGTCGGTTCTCGAGCCCGCTAACAGCCACGGGCTCAGAAACCGGACGCCGGCAAAATTGAGCATCCGGTTTTCGACCCGACAGCCGCCGGCCGACTTCCAATTTTTTATTTGTTTATTTATTCATTTTAACTTTTTTTTACTCTTCGGGACCTCCGACTTAATATCGCCATGATATTAAGTCGGAGGGTACACAGAAAAGCAGTTTTTACTGCTTTTCTGTGCACTTTCGCGGTGCCGGAAGAAATTAGCGCCTACCTTTGGGTAGGCGCTAATTTCTGAAAGTAAAATGTGCAGCTTGGCTGCACATTTTACTTTCTGAATCGCGCGCGAATGCCTAATAGGGCCATCAACATGTATTTGCATGTTGAGGGCGCTATTAGATTCGGCGGGTTGGACGCACGCTTTCCGCCCCTTACTGAATAAGAGGTAAGGGAAAACGCGCGTCCAATAGCAGGCTAACAGTGCGCTCCGTCGGAGCGCACTGTACTGTATTGGCCTGAAAATGATATATTTCAAGTGTCATTAACTGACATCATGCAATTGCAGCAGATGTACTTTTTGAAGCCACTAGATGGCTTCTTGGACAATGTTGAAAAAAAATAAAGGAGGTGAAATCAAACAACTCAATGACGAAAAATAAACTGGCAGATGACACTCAAAGAACCCGATATAACAAAAACCTAGGTAGAAAGCAAGTATACTAAAGTGCACTGTATTTCGCAGTCACCATTACATGCAAAAACAGCAATTTGTGCGCTTAACTTGTGCACATGTTTCCCTTTAAGAGTGGACTTTGCTAATTTTTTTTGGCTTCCCATGTAGTAAGATTACATGCAGTAAGTTTATGCTTGCAAAATTGTTTGCAAAATCAAATTTAATGAGCTACTATGATGATAAGTTATGAAAATAAGTTATGAAAAAGCATCGCATTGACATGTTTGCAGGACTAAAATATGACAAAAAGGCCCTCAGACTGGTTTCCAAATAAATAACCATCTCATTGCAAAGATGTCCATAGGACACTTCTACCCCCAAAGTTTCTACTGAGCTGATTTGCATAGAAGTCACAGTAGAAAATGTATGTATGTGTAAAATAGCAACTTCAGCCATGCCAAGGCTCACAGTGTTAGAGCCTTTGCGGCATCGATAGGCCACCTGAGATCCATCTCTATTGAGAAGGTCTGCAAAACGGAGTTATCTCTGCATGCTCACACCTCTCTACTGTTTCAATCAGGTCGCCCAATGTGACAGACGTTTTGGCCAATCTGTTGTATGAAGTCTCTTTGAGGTATAGAATCCAACTCTATCCCTCCTAGGTTTAGTTATGTTGGTTCCATAAAGGAAAACAGAAAAACATTAAGATAGCGTGTCATCACCAAAAACAGTCTTACCCACTGGCACCATTTTGGGATTGGGTTTTTCCCTTTTTTTTGGTTTGGGCAGCCTGTAGCTTGGGATTCCCTATGTGTGAAGTCAGCCATCCTGCTTATCCTCTTAAAAAAAAAATAGAAATACTTACCTGTAGCAGGTGTTCTCCAAAGTCACCAGCATGTCAGTTCTCACAAAATCCTCCCATTTCCCTTTGGAGTTGGTTTCTCCAAGTGCTAGCTTTATCATGGACTAAAGGCCCAGCATGGGATATGGGGGAGTGGTCAGAGCTGCACATGCCCAGTGGGCAGTATTTTTCTACTAAAAAGAATCTTGTGCATGTAAAGAACACGAAAATAAAAACTCTAGTATCAAGAACAAAGTCCAAATAATGTGTTTATCTTCAAAGACTTCAACAATAATTACTTCTAGAACAGACTCTTAAATAAACAGGGCCCAAAAGGTTAAAAATAGCTCAAATGTCAAGATTATACAATCTGCCCTCGGATAGAGACCACTCCTCTTAAGATGTACCGCAAAGGCCTTGTGTTCCTATTAAATGCCTGTGAGGGAGTTTTTCCAAGCCACAGGAAAATCTAGTTTCTAAGCCCTTTGGGGATGGGGAAATACCTACAGTACCTGAATGTAATCTGCTATAAAGTGCCAAAAAGCAGAATATAAAAATCTGTAAAATTTTAAAAAATTAAATAAAATAACCATGTCCCATCCCTATTGACCTAGTGAATCTTAAACTTCAAACTATCTATTCACAAACCTTTATTGATTAGCTTTCCAGCTTTGTCTTGTATTTAAGTTGCTTTGACCATGTTTTATTTTCTGGTCCTTTCTGTTCTCTTGGTTTTAACCCACATCTATCTTCTCTAAAATTTCTAGCAATTCTGTGGTTTTATTAATCATTTTATGCTACCCTGTTTTTCCAGTTAAATTTTATTAAACATCTTACCCTGAACACAACCAAACTAATAAACTCAGGGAGCACAGACTTTAAGGATGCTGCTTTCTCAACATTTAAGGTTTAGATTTGGTGGATTTTGGTTTTGCAGCTACTGAGTAGATACTAAGCAACAGCAAATGGCTGAGTGGAGCTGCCGAAGCACAACACTCACCAACCACTGAGCCTTTCAAAACACTTTGCTGAAAGGACACAGCAGGCAGAAGGCAGCTGGACCTTCTCTGAGCTGAGGCAACTTTTAGATTTATCACCCACCTTTCGGAATAAAAATGCACCCAAATAGAGCAGCATTAGGATAACATTAGGATAGCAGCATGAAATCAGAGCTCGTCAGCAGCTCAATCATATTAAGGCCTACACTAAGAACTGACCTTAAATAAACAGCACTGACTAAGCTTGAGTAGCAACTCAGCAGAATACTAGCGACTACCTGAAAATATATTTACAATAAATAATTAACTTGTTTATGGGACAGAAACTACTCGCACAGAGCTGCTCCAAACCAAGCAATTTGTGCTACTCAGGTTCCCTGCGTAGCCAGACAGCTTTCCCCCTTCTCCTGCTACTAGAGGTCACACTGACCTGCTCCTACAATCCACACACTGCAACTCAGTGGCTACCTCTTCCTTCTCTTAGGTGTTACTGCAGCAGGAAGGGAGAAATGCTGTGCTGCAAGCCCATAATCCTCAAGGAAAGAGAGGAATTTCAAGGGTAAACTGTGACTCACAGGCCCATGCGGATAACTTTATTCAAGGAATCAATAGTAGAACATTTCAAAGACTTTACATTTTATCAAGTATGTGCCAGAAATGACAAGGTCAGTGCATCTGCTTTTGAAATCTAAAACTATGCTTTTTACAAGCATGTGGATAACTTGTAAACTAATTATTCGCATGTAAATATACACAAACAGCAGATAGCTGTTTTATAACATCCATGAAATAAGCTAAGGAGGCCATCTGGCGTTATATTCTAAAACTGCACATGAGGTGAGAAACATTTTAGCTAGGAAACGTGAAGCAGTTGTGACTTGTATCAGATGAAAATAAGTCTAGCTGAGCTTAGATTAAAATCAGAAATTTCTAGGCATCTCAAATTTTCCTGGCTCATCTCAGACAAGAATCTGTAGACCAGCTAGTTTTATCAGAAAGGATCTACATGACTTTTGGCAGTGATATTACTGCAGTTAGACATGAAGCGAGTGCCTGATTCACAAGCCATGCTTGCCTGGTTTGATAAGGTCATGACCAATGTAAACATTGACAAACCCCATCAAGTTATCTTGAATTTGATGTAGGGTCAGAGCGAGTCTATAATGTATTAAGTAGTGCAGGCAGCTGCCTAGGGTGGCAAGTCGCTTGGGGCCAGTAAAATATATCCAATAAGCCTCCATATATTTTTACCCATCAATCTCCTCCAAGCAGCAAACTTCCCTTCTCATCAAAAGCAGCAAGAGGTCTGCCAGGCCCAGGCAGTTTCCACTTCAACAGAATTGGAGTGGGTGCCAAAGTAGAGGTGTGGATTGCAAACTGGTTGACTGACAGGAGACAGCATGTAATGGTAAATGGAGCCTACTCTGAAGAAAGAACAGCATAAGTGGAGTGACACAAGGATTGGTTTTGGGACTGGTTCTGTTCAATATCTTTATGAATGACATTGCGGAAGGGATAGAAGTTAAAGTTTGTCTATTTGCGGATGATCCTAAAATCTACAACAGAGTGGATACGCCTGAAGGAGTAGAGAAAATGAAAAGTGAATTAAGAAAGCTTGAAGACTGGTCAAGGATTTGGCAGCTGAGATTCAATTCCAAGAAGTGCAGAGTCGTACACCTGGGATGTGGTAATCCACAAGAGCTGTATGTGATGGGCAGTGAAAGACTAATATGAACAGACGGGAAAGGGACCGTGGCGTGATAGTGTCTGATGATCTGAAGATGGTGAATCAATGTGACAAGGTGATAGCTAAAGCCAGAAGAATGCTGGGCTGCACAGAGAGAGGAATAACCAGTAAGAAAAAGGAGGTGGTGATGCCCTTGTACAGGTCCTTGGTGAGGCCTCACCTGGAATACTGCATTCAGTACTGGTGCCCGTAACTCAAAAAGGATAAAGACAGGATAGAGGCAGTCCAAAGAAGAGCAACCAAAATGGTGTGGGAGAGGCTGAAGGATCTGAATATGTATACCCTGGAAGAGAGGAGGTGCAGAGGAGATATGATACAGACCTTCAGATATCTGAAAGGTTTTAATGATGCACAATCATCAAACCTTTTCCATTGGAAAGAAATCAGTAGAACTAGGGGTCATGAAATGAAACTCCAGGGATGACGACTCAGAACAGTCAGGAAATATTTCTTCAAGGAGAGGGTGGTGCATGCCTTGATTGCCCTTCTGAAGGAGGTGGTTAAGATGGAATCAGTGAAAGAATTTAAAGAGGAAAGGGATAAACAATGTGGATCCCTAAAGGCTAGAAGAAGGAAATGAAGAAAAGAGTACATGGAGGTAACTTGCTGGTGCAGCAGTTTCTACCCTTAACAAATAAGCCTTGATATTGTTGATGCAACTTCATCCTTGCTCTCTGCTTCTAGAACAAGGGGGTAAAGGGAAACTGTATTCAAACAGCAAGTGAGGGCCTTGAATATTACGATTTGGGGAAACAAATAAGCATGGAGGTAACTTGCTGATGTGGCAGATACCAGCATAAGCTTGCTGGGAAGAATGGATGGATCATTTGGTCATTTTCTGCTGTCGTTTCTATGTTTAGAAAGCCTGAGCAGGCCACCACCATGGGGACTGGGACCGAGAACATGCACTCCTATCACCCCTGCAGGGAGGAAGTGCTGGTGGTGTACATGGATAGCAGTGGGACCCAGGCTCATCCCACTGCTTTTTGAAAAGAAAGATGTATGAGGAGATTGAGAGCTGCAACCAATTTTGAAGTAGCCTATGTCAGCAGAATTCCTTGCATCAGCCTTGATGTGATATGAACCATAGCAGGTGAGCCTGCTCTGGGATCAGAAAATCAAAATACCAGGCCTCCCAGACACTCACAGGTTCACAAAACTATGTGAGAGTTAGAACAACAAAATTGAAAAATCTACAATACCAACCCAGAACTGCAGAAAAGTACCTCAAGACCAATCTAGTCTGCCAATGTTTAATGCAACGGTACAGTGCCCAGCCAACCTCAGGATTTACTTTCATATATAAAGGGTCCTCTGCTTATCCAAGGCTTTTTTTTTCCAATTCCGTTTTGGCCTCCACCTCAACTGAGAGGCTGTTCCATATATCCACCACTCTTTCCAGAATGAAATAAATACGTATGTTACTTCCCTTTCTAACTCCTTTTGAGCCTATCACAACCCCTTGGTCTAAAGTTTCTTTTTAACCAGAAATGTTTACTCTCTGTGGGTTATTTTCATTGAAACCCTTAAGTTTAATTTCATGTTTATGGTGCAGGCTCTGCACCATTTTGGGAATCCTTCTCTGAGCTGTCTCTACTGTCTTATCCTTTTACCAAAAGGCAGAGCCATAGTGAAAAAAGTGTGCCCTCACCCTGTGCACAACCTAAGACATCATGAGGTGGAAAGACTGTCTTCCTACCAGGTGCAGGTGGTGCCTGCTGCGCTGCTTTCTGAGGCCTTCCCTGCTTCCATGGCAGCCACAGCAGTTCTTTTCCTCTCCCTTGGTGAAGGGGGCAGTTGGTCCTCTAAACTCCCACACGCATGCTCTCTTTTTCCCCTCTCAGCAGCAGCTGGGACAGCCTCCTTCTGCAGCAGTAGCTGCCTGTGGTTCACACTTGCAACAGGCACTGCACCTGCATGGCTGCGCCTACAGAGTCATAGTGACAACCTGAGCAGGCCCTGGGAGTGAGGGAGGCTGAGAGAAGCTAAAAGGGAACTACTATGAAGCAGAGGATCATAGTCAGTGGCACACTTTCCATCCTCCCTTTCCCCACTTTCCATCCTCCCCCCTCAGCTCCCCCTCCCCTCCCCTTCATTTCCCTCCCTTAATATTTCATGAAGGAGGGCAGTTAGTGTAAGCAGCTGACAGCTTACCTGCCTGACCTCAGCGAGGAGCAACTTTGGCCCTGCTCAGGCCTCATCTGAGTTTCGCAATCGCCTTGGTGTGGTGTTTTGTCCCCAGGACCACATTAGACAGGAGGCAGTGCCTGACAGTGTTGCACCTTGGACTGTGCTTCCAGGGGCAGGGCCACCACAGGCAAACGGGACTCCTCAAAGCACAGAGCCCCGAATGATCTCCTCCGATTCCACCACCCCCTGCAAGCACAGAGCCTGGGAATGATCTTCCCCTGATTCAAACCCACTCCTTCCGCAGTCCCAAGGAGGGTCCTGAGGTAATGGGGGATTCCAGGAGAGCATCTCTTCTCTCCAGTCCCAAGGGCTGTATCGGAAGTAAGGGAGGCGGATCTTCTTCAGCCACATTGTGAGACAGCAGTGGTGCCCCCAACCGGATGGTACCTACGGCCAAGGCCATATCAGCCGTATGCTAGCTACGGTTTAGCCTTTTGGAGATTCAGCCTCTAGCCCTAGGGACAATACTCCAGAAGAAATCTCACCAAGAACCTGCACACTAACTGTATTCAAGATCTCTCCACTGCCTTGTCTCATTGTTTTGCAAGCTTGAGCTGGTGTATATCAAGCGCTCATATTCAAAAACATTGCTCTCTTGGATTTCTTTACCCCCAACGCATGCCGCTATATATTTTTTGCATTCAATTTGAGTTGCCAAATTATTTATGCCTACTCAAGTTTTCTTAGCCCATATCTGGCTCTCGCATGGGAGGAGAAGTGCTGGAGTCACTGGTTTAGTGCCCGAATTAAAATCTTTACTGTTAAAACTCTGATGAAGTATGGCACAATAAAATTAATCCTTAGCACCACATATTTTCTCTCTGTTTATAGACACTTCCCCTCTGTCTGTGCATGGGTCTCTTGTACCAGGCTCAGGGAAACCTCCAGCCCTCCAGGGCATGGAAAAGTGAAGTTCCTAAGAGGACAGGGGATCCTTGTGTGGGCAGGACAAACCCCTCCTGCACTGGTGCAAAAAGGTTTAAACACAATCTCTGCACAGAGAGTCCAAACCTCTCTCTCCACAGGGGCTGAAGACTCCCGTTTGGAGTCCTCACTGACCTCAACTGCTCTTTACTCACACTTACTGGAGCTTTCTTTAATCTCCTCCACTTTCAGCTAAATCCCTGATCCACACAGGAACAAGCAACTTCAGGTGCCCTTCCAATGGGTAGGAAGAGGGGCAGCAGACATTTCCTCCCAGCTCTCTTTTTTTTTTTTTTTACACTGTCGGCCGATGCATTATCAGTGCGTAAAGAACGTGCATCCAAATTGGGCACATGTTTTTGGGACATGCACACATCCACCTGTCCTGGGCGCTCGATGCAACAGGCAAATGATCTGCTGTGCGAAAAGGAAAACGCGATGGGTAATTAGTGCAGCCCTAATGCTCTTCAGCGGGCGCCCAGGAGAAGTGGCTGTGGGTCTAGACAAGCCTGCCCAGTGTTCCCTCCCCACCAGCAGCAGGGCTGTTCCTGATTGGTCCTTTTCACTGTCCGTGTCAGTGAAAAGAACCAATCAGCAGAACATAAGAGCAGGAAGTCAGGAACCTCAGAAAGCAGGATGTCTATTTTGTTAAGGCCTTTTAGCGGGACATCATTTTGCTTTATGTGGTTCCTCCTATTTAGTATCGCTAGGATACTAATAGTCAGAATAACCGAAAGCAGGATTTCTTTTTTTCTTTCATCAGCCCTTGAGCGCCGCATGCTTTAACGCCTGCTTCAGGGCAGGCATTAAAGCATCAGACAGGAACAAGGCAGGCGTTAAATTTGCAGCGTTAAAATGGGTGCTGTGGCTGCAAGCAATTTTTTTGCATCAGGGGTAATAGCTAATAGCCTCATCAACATGAATTTACATGTGATAAGCGCTATTAGCTGTGCACGTTTTGGACGCGCTAACCCCCTTCTTGCATGAGGGGTTTTTGACGCACATCCAAGTAAGTGTAAAGCCGTTCACTCGGCCGAGCACACTATATTGCACTGACCTGAATGTCTTCTTCCCAAAAATGATGTAAAACACCAGAAGGTCCTGGCATCGGGTCACCACCTTCCTCTGTCCTCGCTGAGGGTGTAGAGGGACAGGTCTTCCCTAACCTGGGCAGCCCCAGACGCAGGGTTCCCCGTGCCCTGAGCGCAGGCAATGCACAGGGTTTCACCAGGCTTCCTACACATTAAAGTCTCTTAAGGCCCAAAATTAGCCCCGGATACAGACCTTACCCCCCTGAGAGGAGTGGATAGGCAGGGCAGATCCCTGTCCTAACTCACAGACTTCCAAGCAGGGTTTGCTGGAGTCCTAGGAGCAGGCTTAAAAATCCAAAATCAGGCAAAACTCCTGCACATCTCCTATAACTTCAAAAACAAACTCCCTCTGCCCTCAGAGCTCCCAGGAGAGAGCTGCTTATAAACCCTCCCAAAGGAGATGGCCATTCCAGTATCCTGAAAAGGAGGGGCCGCCCCTCACTCACTAACCTGCCTAGCTGAACCAGGAATTACCCAGTGCTTACTGGTAATGTGGCCGGAGGGTGCGTTGCATGCATTTTATATTGTCTACGTGGCACAGCTGGTCCGAGATAGGCAGAATACAAGTATTTTAAATAAAATGCATTTACACCCTAGGACCTATCCCTTCTCTGCTCAGTTTATTTATAAACATAATATGAGAGACAGTTTTCCCATTGATTGTATTCTGCTGGAATTTGTCCTCTTTTCTAATAGTGAGTTAATGTTTTTTGGGGCCACGTTTGAGCTAGCTTTCATTCTAGTAGAGTCAGTGACGGTTGTTTAAACTGCAGGGGAGTTAGGCTAACATGACTGATCAATAGCCCAACTTCTCTGCATGATGAAACAAAAGTCCTTATTCTTTTCATACAGCCTCTTTCATAATATGAAGGTTGCAATAATGGGAGCACCATGTTGCTTTATTTGTGCTCAAAACCGCCTTAAAAGCATAATTTATTGGGGATTTTCCTTCCTGCCTGGGCTTTCCCCTCTCCCTCTTCCTCAAGCTACCTGGGTCAGATGGTTGTTAAGTTTCCTCTGACTTCCAACCAGCTAGGTCATGTTAATTAACATTTGTTTCCTTAAGCATAAAGAGCTTTATAAACTGAGTCTTTTCTCCAATCTTTCTATGTCTACTTACATTTACTTATGGCTAGAGAGGGAGCCCAGACAGTAGGATTTCTAGGACATCCTTCGTCTCTGTCTCCAAAGAAGAAATGCAGATATCCTGAACATTTTTTTTTAAATGTTAAGCCTCCCCATTTATGTGCTTTGGTGTTTCTTGCAGGGCTCTCAGAATTTTCTTCTTTATTTTTGCACAATGAACAAACAAAAAATATGGGCAAGGCGATACCTTTTAACTGGGCTATCTTTAACACCTTTCTTGACTAGGTTCTGGGAGCTACACTGCCTTCATCAAATCAAAAGAAACCGAGCAGGTGAGAGCAAAAGACAATATTGCCTAAACGTGCAAGTGAATCAATAGATAAAAATGCTGGTGAAAGGAGAAGAGGGAGGCAGGGAAGCTGATGTGTTTGCAGAGTGATAAAGGTGGCAACAGTATATTTTAACTGCATCTAGTCTGTAGCTTGCTTGTCAATTTGTGTATGGGCTACAGACTGCATGCTAATGATATTCGGCTTTTTTTTTTTTCCTGTGACAACGACTTTGAATGTTTGTGTGCTATTAGGCACTGGATGTCTGAGAACAGGCTCTTCCTGAATGTAGGGAAGACGGAGTTGATGGTTTTAAGTAGGTTTCCTCGATAAGGTCTGCCTCTATTATTTCAATTTGAGATATGGGTGATTCCAGTCTCCCCCAAGTTATAAAACTTAGGGGTGCTCCTAGGGCCCGATCTTCCGCATGAAGATAAAGAAGACATTTTGAGAGCTATGCAAGAATTATCGAGAACACTCATGGGGGGGGGGGGGGGAAATCACATAGCAGTGCCCAGTGAAAAAAGAAAAATAAAGCGATGGGCCAAGGAGCAGCAGCAGCCAGGAAAGGAAGACAAAAACAGGCTCCACACAGAAGAGCCGGCCTGCAGTGAGAAAACAGGAGTTGAGAGGAAGGATGGCGAGAGACGGAAGTGGAGGAAAAATCTTGGAGCGAGAAGAAGAGGAGGATTAGTATTTTCTCAGACATATCATAATGCCCGAAATTGACGGCTTTGCACCCAGATGGCTCACGTACATATAGGTGCTACCTAAAAGATGGGTCGCTCCCCCATTTCCTTCAGATCACCTTGCTGGAGGAGCCTCCCTGAAAAGAAGCCCCATCAGTGTCTTGCTAGCAATTTGTGGCCAGGTCACACATAACAGAGAAGAAGGTCTGAATCTCTTTCCTTCACCACCTCTGCATCGCCTGCTAATCTCAGAAGTTCCTAGGTATGGTGACATTTCAAGGGGCTGGATTTCTCTCAGGACTTCAGTCCTACCCATTAAAGGTTTTGTAAGTGACAACCTTTAAAGTAGAGTAGCTGGATCTGAAATCCATGTCCTGCTCACCTCTTATACATATCCAGCAATCTTCTTTTTTACTGTGTCTTGCAAGCTCTTCTTCAGTCACCTCAACCAACCTCCCTCGGAGGCCTGTTAAGTCTTTTCCACTCTTTGTTAATCGAATCCAATCCATAAGACTTCTTCCAGGTTTTAGAGGTATCTATAAATATAACCAGTACAATTTTTATGTTGAAACACATTAATATTGATTGCAAGAGTTAAACCATTTTAAAAACTACACACATCTATCTATAAAGGCGCCGGCCCGGGGGCGTGGTCGAGGCTTCCGACCAGCCCCCAGGACCGGAGGACGGAGTGGGGCTGCCGGCCGACAGGCGTAAATCATGCGATAAAGGTAAGGGGGGGGGGGGTTAGGTAGGGGAAGGGAAGGGAAGGTGGGAGGAGGGCGAAGGAAAGTTCCCTCCGAGGCCGCTCCGAAATCGGAGCGGCCTCGGAGGGAACAGGCAGCGCGCGCTGGGCTCGGCGCGCTGCGCTCGGCGCGCGCAGGTTGCACAAATGTGCCTGGTGCGCGAACAAAAGTACGCGATCGCGCAAGTATTTAAAATCTACCCCAATATGTACAAAGGTGTAGCACACTCAAAGTACAGGTTAAAATTGCACCAATTACAAAGTGTGTGGGCTAAAGAAACAAAGGAAAATATGACCAAGTAAGATTAAACATAATCGTTTCCAACACGTCTGCACCATTTGGTCTTTTCTGCCGTCAATACAATGTTATGCAAAACATCACAAGACATCAATGTTAAAAGCTAATTTAAAAAATCTCTAAATTCAGTGCATTGGAAGATAAATGGTGGGTTTACCACAGAGAAACAGGAACATTCTTATGCATAACAATAAGGAAACTGGGCAAAAATTAAGGATATACTTAATAGCCAATGTGAGATTTCATTTCATATTACACTGGGGAACAATTTTTAACATAATTCTTGTGAAGTTCGATTTTTCAGCTGTTTTAGACTTAAATGGGCATGTTGATTTCAAAACTGCAGTTCTCTACAGCCTATCTTAGGCCTGGATTTACCAAAAGTATCAAGTATCCCTGTTTTCTGTGTATGTGGGGCAGCAGAGCTCGTGAGAAGCATTGGGTGCAGTCGAATTGGCCTCAAACTTGGTGATCCAAACATTCTACATGAGCCACTTGTTGACAGACAGAACATTATATTCCCACTTCTGCACTTAAAACTGGGTCTCATAAAGCAATTTGTTAAAGCTTTGCCAACTGAAGGAGACTGTTTCAAGTATCTCATTTTGGCATTTTCTAGCCTTTCATTTGAAAAGATAAACGCTGGTGTGTTTGACGGTCCACAGATTTGGCAGCTCATTAAAGATGAACATTTCATCGGGACAATGTCAGAACTCCAAAAGAATGCTTGGTTGTCATTCAAAATCCCTGTCAAGGACTTTCTTGGAAATACGCGAGCACAGACTTACACCGAAATTGTCCAGAAACTCTTGGAGAGTTCAAAATGCTTTGTTGCTACATGAGCATCAAGGTGCATGTTCTGCATAGCCATCTTGCTGACTTCCCAAAAAACCTTGGTGCAGTCAGTGATGAGCAAGGTGAATAATTCCACCAAGATTTGAAGGTCATGGAGGCACGGTATCAGGGTAGATGGGATGTACATATGATGGCTGACTATTGTTGGAGCATCATGCGATATTGTCCACAGATTGAACACTGCCGGAAAAGCTATAAGAGTAAATTTTTACCTTAATATTTATGCTTGGTAGCAGAACTTTACTACTTGCACACAATTTGACTTACAGTAACAATATATAGCCTTTGTATGAATAAAATAACTTTAAATAAACAGTATATTCAGGTAATTTTTTCTATTTGCTTTGTATGTACATTTTGTATGATTTTTGGGAGAAAGGGAGGGTATCCTGTACTTTAAAAAGTTGACGTGATAGAGAAAAACTGGGGTCATTTTTGGATTCAGTCAAAAAGAAGTGTCAGATCTAACTCAAGAAAATTGTGTTCCCCAGTGTTATTTGGAAATGGACTGCAATTGAGGGAGATAATCCTACCTGTAATTTAAAAAAAACAAACTTAATATTTTCCTATTCTTGGTCTTAAAATGCATTCTTAATAACTGAACTGAAAGTGCCTTCCTAGAAATACATACTTAGTAGAATACAGTTTGCTTGATATACAAACATGAAGTTGTCACTGTCGAAAGATTTCAGAAAACCTTGAAATTCGTAGATGATGAATCCCGAGAGCTATAACTGTAACCTTTCTTTGTAGTACCATTAGATAAAATATATTGTTTGCCACAGTAATAATCTCCCAGATGAGCTAACGTTATGTTCATTCACCAGAAATCATAGAAAAAAAATGCATGTGAATTCAATAAAAATCTATAAACATAAAAAAAAAGGAGTTGAATGTCATGGAGGCATCAACAATTCAATATTCCACCACTGTCTAAAGTTTCTCATATTGGAAACAAACACCAGAACCATTCCAACACACAAGGATGACAAAGGACTACGGCTCGTCGCATGTCCTCAACTAGAAAAGGAATACACCGGCCACGGAGAAGTTTCCCAGAGCAACTGACGCCTTTCACAGCCAAGCTGAACTATCAGCATATACACAATGTCTCTGTGGGGAAGCTGCGGAGAATGGCTGACTAGCATGCTACACATCCAGGAACATGCACAAAAGCTGTAGCTAAGAGTCACATCTGGTGACCAGAAACAGATGCTGAAACGTAACACACCACAAAGAAATGCAACATGGGTAAAACCTAACAGAATGCAGCCCTCACCTTTAGAGAGACTCTCCTCCATGTCAGCGCCCAACAGCCCTGATACCCCAGGAGACCACTTTTAGGCCCCATAGCTCTTCAGTCTGAAGAACCCTACAGACATGCCTGCAGGAATCCTTGCAGATCTGAGAGGTTGAAAACTGCAGTTCTAAGTGAAAAATAATTGAAATTATAAGATGGAATAGAGGCTAAGTTATGTCAATACACCAAAAACCTCCGATCACAGACATTCATCTTAGTCCCCAAGAACATTCTAAGCTCAGGAGCGTTGGTTCAAGGATGTCTCATAAACAGAGTTGCTATGGTTGTAAGTTTACATCATACAATATTCACTTGTAACATCATCTCAATTCCCTGTGACTAGTATCATGTCTCAAATCATTCCCAGCAGGCAAGCAATCCCATGAGTCACTCTGTTGTGTTTAGGATTTAGTTATTTGTTGCATGCTGGTCTAGCTGAGATCTAGCATTCTTTCATCGGTAAGATACAAGTCCACTGACAAATAATCTGCTTACTAATTGCTTCCTTTACATGTCCATCAGGGATTTCTTCCTCCATTCCCACATCCCCTCGTTAGAGTCCATCTTGTCTGATCTGCTAAAATGGTGCCTACACAACCTAATTAGTTTTTCAGCTGCTTTCACAAGGCTTTCCATGAACAAAAATAACAACTTTATTACTCCATCCTGTGTGTCTCAGTAATGCATGTGTCTGCTACAAAAAGGTGAATATTGTATGATGTAAAGTTAAAACCATAGCAACGTTGTTTATGAGACATACATGAACCAACAGGGTGAGGGGTCTGGGTCAGCTGGGGAGAATGTAGGATGAAGAACCAGAGGGGCCTTGAAGATCTCGATATTAATTGGCCAAACTGGTGGACTAATTGGCAAAACTAGAGTGTCACTCATGCGAGCATGTTTTTAAAATTCAGCTGCACATGCACATGAAAGATGGCAAAGTCCTTTGAAAGATATGCAAAGTACGTTTTCGCCAGCAGTCTCTTAAGCAGGGGCGAAGCCTGAAATGAATGTTTGGCTGGGCCCAAGGTTAACATGGTTGGGCACTAAACACTCGAGCCCCCTCCCCCCAAGCCCATCTCCAGCCTCCTCCTCACACTCAAGCCCATCTTTAACCCCCTCCAAGAGGGACCTTTCTGAAGTTAGATGGAGGAGGAGGAGGGGGAGATGTGCTGACTCAGCACATCGCCGGCGGCCTCCTTCCCTTCCTCCTCCATCTGGCTTCAGAAAGGTACCTCTTTCACTACTGCCAGATCAGATGAGTGCTTCTTTACCCCCCTTTATCATTTTTCAGACCTGAATAATAAGGGCTTCCTCAGTTCTGCTCCTCTCCTGAGGAGACAATCGTGGTGTGCGGTCAGGGTGCTGCAAGTGGCCCGCCAGGCCTGCCTTGCTCACCGTGCTTCTCTTGCTCCCACGAGGTGCGTACACGCTGTGCAGTCTCTCAGCTGCCTACGTGCTCCACCTCTCTGACCAACGTGCGTCCTGCATGTGCGCGGTGTGCACAGACTCCTCTTGGGCGGTGCAGCCCAGCCCTGGCCTCAAACAAACTTGCGACTTTTGTGGGCAAACTTGCGGCTTTTACGCACTACGGTCTGTCGCCGCTCCTGCCAATTGCTGAACTTAGCGCTGCGGCTGCCGCCGATTCCGATTGCCTGCCCTGACTCCTGAGACGGTATTGGCTGCATCACTGCAGCGTCCTGGAAAAACAATTTGGGTGGGCCTGAATGAAAAGTGGGTGGGCCTCTGCCCACCCAGGCCCACCCGTAGCTACACCACTGCTCTTAAGATTAGGTGCATACACATGGGAGGCATATTTTAAAGCATACATGTGCAAGTGCGTACACAATTTAAAATTGCAGCGTATCTCCGCTTGCATGCCGATACGCCCAGGTATGGGGGCAGGCTAATTTTAAAGCGAGCGTGCGTGCACCCATACTTGCGTGTATTGGCATGCAGCTCTGGCATTAAAAAAAAAAAGTAGTTAAGCACTCGTCTAAAATACCAAGGGGTAGATTTTCAAACATGCGCGCGTGCGCATGTTATAAAATCAGGTGGCCGCATGCACGTGTGCCACATTTTACAATCCATTCACGCATGTGCGGGCAGCGCATAAAAGGGGGGGGGGGGTGTCAACTTTTGCAATTTCCGCGTGGCGACGTAAGCGGGCCATCCCTAGTTCCCTACCCCCTACCTAAATTCCCTCCCTCTTCCCCTCTCCTCCCCACCCCCCTAAACCCTACCGATCTATTTTGTTTTTTGTTTCACAAATTTACTTCAGGCCCGGAGCTGAAGTAAGCTGCACGCGCCAGCCGGCTGCCAGCGAACGAGTCATCGGGACAGCACACAATGGCATTGTGTGTGTCGTCCCCCCCCCCCCCCCCGAAGAGGCTCGGCACTTGTGCGCATTCCGGGGTTTACGCTCGTGGCTGGGCCCCTTTTGAAACTTCGCGCGGCACGTGCAGGGCCCAGCCACACACGTAAACCCCGGGATTTACGCATGCAGGCCTTTAAAAATCCATCCCTAAGTAAGAAATGTGAAGCGTATGTGGACAAGAGGCATAAATGTAGGGGCAGACAGTGTAAGCTGTGTTGTGAGCCTTGACCCCTGGTGACAAACACTTGTGTTTTATGCCCCCTATTGATCAAGCACAAAATACCTGAAAAATATATATTTTATGATTGTGAATGTATGCAGGAAACAGGTTGGCATGTTCCCAAATGCATATATGCAACAGATTTATGTAACAAAAGAAAATGGGAATTCAATGGTCTTGAGAGTCTAAGTTTAAGATTTTTTTGTGACAAAGTTCAAAGGATACACTTTCATAGCACATAATTCTAAAAGCTATGATGGTTATTTTGTAGTTAGCAAACTGCTAGAGGAAAAGATGGAAATATGCTTGTTAGCTCAGAGTGCTAAGCTCTTACAAATCACAATTGAAGTCCTGGGTAAATGGTTTAAAGACTCTTTAAATTTCCTGCCCATGAAGCTTCCACATGCCAAGGGGTTTCAAGGCAGTGAGGGCTATTTCCCTCATTTTTTTAATACTTGAGTTAATCAAAATTATGTGGGGCCTATGTCTGTTTTTCAGTACTATGGCATTGGGAATATGATGCCTGGAAAAAAAAAAAAAGAGGGATTTTTACAGTGATACAGGGACAATCAATATAACTCTTTGATTTAAAAAAAGGAGCTCGCTTATTATTGCCACTAGGATGTGAACATTTTGAGGCAGGCCTGTATTCTGTACAGATCTGAAATTATGAAAATGACAGAGACACAGTTGTAGAAAAGCAAGAAGGTGGATCTAAAACTGTGTAAAATTGCATAGGTCCCTTCCAGTACATAACACTTGCATCCGTGTGCATGGCTGTGTTTTTAGAACCCAAGACCATGGCACTCGTCCCTCCAGAAGTTCATCCCCCTCTATCCGTGGCTGATGTATACGGAGGCCACAGAACAAATACAGATGACACATGCTTTAAAGAGGGGTGAAAAGCAGGTGGGTCCCTATTTTCTTGACGGTTATGCACTTGTTGATGGGGTACAAACAGTTTTTGAATTTAATGGTTGTTTTTTCCATGGTTGTCCAAGCTTTTATAATGATAAAAGACCAGAACCCTTTAACAGCTACAATATTGGTTTTCTCAATTACAAAACACAAATCAAAGCAGATTTCCTGAAAAGATGAGTGTTTAAGGTCATAAGTTTGTGGGAACATGAATGGAAAAGAATGGTGAAAGAAAATATATGGGGTTGTGCAGACTTTGTGGTTAAATCTGCACTACCGAAGCAATTGATACCCAGAGATGCCCTTTTTGGTAGCAGAACCAATGCCGTTTGTTTATACTATAAAACCAGGAGAAAAAAATACATTACTATGATTTTACCAGCCTATACCCATTTGTCAATAAAATGAAAGAATATCTAATTGGTCACCCACAAATCATTTATGACAAATTTGGCCACCTCTCAGACTATTTTGGATTTGTTAAAGGCAAAAGTGTACCCTCCATGAAAGCTCTTTTTCCCTGTGTTATCCATCCATGTGGGTGGTAAGCACATGTTCCCCGTGTCATATATGTGTTAACAACCGGAAGCAGGAAACGTGCACCCACATGTATGAGGAGAGAGCCCTTACAGGAACTTGGTGCATTCTGGAGATGAATGTGGCTATTGCAAAAGGTTGTGTGGTTGTAGAAATATGTGAAATTCGACACTTTGATTGTAAATCTGTTTTCTGAATACATAAAAATGCATCATCATCAAAAACAGGAAGCCTCTGGTTACATCCTCAATGGTGTAACAATACTGAAAAACAAAAGCCGTATAGATCTGATTTTTACAAAAAAAAGAAGGTGTGGTTTTTACATCCAGATCAAGTTAGCATGAACTCTACAAAGTGCCAAATTGCTAAGCTTTTTGTTGCGTCCGGTTGCAGACAGCTGCGACCTCTCTGCCTTACCTCTTTTTCTTCCCTTTTCCTCCTCTTTGGGCAAGATGGCTGCCTCCGGTGCCGAGGGCCTCGGCATCTCCAGCCTAGCATGAGTGTTCCAGTCCGCCATGCTCCCGTGGCATCCTAAGGCGCGCGCGCACACCTCTCCTACGCTCAAATACACATCATGGCGGGAACCTCGGGGGCACCCCCACTGCATGACGTCAATACCTCCGGGTGTTTCAAGCCTCCGCTTCGCTACCACCATTGAGTTAGTAAGGACTTCGGTTAAGCTACTCTGACCACTCTAAGCTGCTCGCTTAGACGCCGCTCTACACTACAAGGGTATCCATTTTTACCAGAGTGGTTTACAGGCCTCCTACTCAAACGGAAGAATTAGACAGAGAACTGATTGAAGACAAACAAAAAGTTGGGAAGGAAGGGAGATGTGTTGATTGTTGGAGATTTTATTCCACCTGACGTAGACTAGAGAATCCCTTCTGTGGAATCTAACAGAAGTAGAGAGATAGTGGATGCCCTGCAAGTGGCTCTGTTCAAACAAATGGTAATGGTACCCATGAGGGAGGGAGCTATTCTTGACTTAGTGTTCACAAATGGGGACCACGTATCAAATGCTCGAGTGGGGGCCCACCTTAGCACCAGCGATCATCAAACAGTATGGTTTGATATTGCAAATAGGATATGGAGAAGTCGCATGAAGACCTGAGTTTTGAACTTCAAAAATACAGACTTTGCTGAAATGGGAAAATTCCTGGAGATGGAACTTGCAGACTGGGAGAAAATGGGAGAGATGGAACAAATGTGGGCCAAACTAAAAGGAGCGATCACAAAGGCAACTAATCTTTACGATAGAAAATTAAACAAAAGCAAGAGAAATAGGAAACCTATCTGGTTCTCAAAGGAGGTGGATGATAAAATAAATATAAAAAGAACAGCGTTCAAGAAATATAAAAGGATCCCTAAAAGAGGAACAAAGGGAAGAATATCTAGTTAAACAGAGAGATGAAGAAAGTAATCAGGAATGCAAAACGTCTGGCAGAAGAAAGGATTGCCAAAGAGGTAAAGAGAGGTGAGGTAGATATGCCCAAATTGTCTGCGGGAGACCAATTTCAGTTGGAAAAAACAATTTCGGAACTGGAGGTGGATTTTGCTATAAAAGATTTAAAATTAGGGAAATCCCCTGGTTTAGATAGATTTACCCCCTATTTTATAATAAATATGGAACTTTGCTGCAGGGCCCGCTGGCGAATATGTCTAATAAGATCAGGGAAGGCGGGAAACTCTTGCCATTTGGGAATGTAGTGGGTATTACTATATTGCCCAAGCCAGGGAAGGACCCAACGAGTTGTGCCTCCTATAAGCCCATCTCATTCATAAACATCGATCTGAAAATTTTGGCTAAAATCTTGGCTTTCCGTTTGCAAGGAACGATATACAGGCTCATCCATGTCGACCAAGCGGGGTTTATGCCGGGTATTAGATAATATAAGGAAATTGATTAATCTGATCCATATAGCTAAAACTAAGGGCCAGCCAGTAATATTTTTGACCATCGATGCAGAAAAGGCCTTCGACCACGTATATTGGCCCTTTTTGTTTGCAGTACTGGAAAAAGTGGACTTAGGTGGTACCTTCTCCGCGTGGGTACAGGAGCTATACAGGGATCCTCTTTCATGTTTAAAAATTAACCACAGCTATACGGCGAACTTTCAGATTCGCAGGGGACACAGCAGGGTTGTCCTCTGTCGCCACTCTTATTTGCCATAAGTTTGGAACCCCTGGCAACGGTAATGCGACATGCGGCAGATGTGTATGGGATTACAGCCATCTTACAGTGATATAAGGTTTCACTATAAGCCGATGACATGTTTTCATTGTCTAGACCCATGATCTGTACAGCTCTGTACATTCTAAGCAAAGTTCCCGCTTCGGGCTGCTAAGGGGCACTCCCAGACAGTATGGCTAATTCAGCCTGCCTATCTGCAGGAAAATATATTGATGCAGGAAATATTTTATATTCTAATTTGAAGAAATAGAGTAATATAGCCCATCCAGTCTACCTAGCAAGGCAAATGAAGAAATTAAGAACACTAATTCTGAAATCTTCCTCCACCCAAAAGCAATAGTATCTGGGAAGGGCCAAGCAAGACAAAACCAGACAAGGGAAAGACGACAGTCCCATCAGAGATATACAAGCAAAACAAAGATAGTTGCTTACCCAAAAACAAAGAGCCTAGGCATTTAACAGACTTACAATCATTTTTTATAGTGGTTCTGAAAAAGACTACAGGGATGAAGTCACGTGTTGTGTGACAGGCAGTTCAAGACCAGCAGAGAGGTTTCACAGACCAGCACAAAAGGACCAGAATCTTCACAACAAAGAAAAATTCCAGCCATCAGTAAAAGACTAAAAGATAAGAGCAATTATTATTAACAACACATTTTCTGCATTTTTCCCTAAAAGATTCCAAAAATGAAACTGTAGGTATGTAAGTAATATTAAGCATTCCTACATTGTGATACAGAAAATTGTCAGTGATTGTTATAGCAAATAGCTAATGACACATTTAACTTATAATCTGCTATAAATACAGTACTAATTTAAAACAAACAAGCCTGTTCCTTTAAATTAACTTGCTACCATCTGGTGGTTGCAGATATATATCTTGTAACTAATTTAACAATGTTAACTCATGCAAGGAATTGTAAAAGAAAATTATTCCTTACCTGCTAATGTTCGTTCCTGTAGTACCATGGATCAGTCCAGACAGTGGGTTATATCCCCCGACCAGCAGATGGAGTCAGAACAGAGTTTGAGAGCATCAGCATATAGAGTAGTGCACCCTCTGCTGGAGCTCAGTATTATGCATAGCAAAGCCCAAAAGCAAAACACAACATTTTGGATCCAGATCCGTCCCCAAAAAGGAACAGAGAAAGATATAAGTAAACAAACGGTCAACAGGACCACCAACAGTCAACTTGTGAGGAGCTGTGAACAGTAACAATAATCAGTGACAAACAGAATGAAAGTTACCTGGAAGAATCCGAGCAGGACCTAATGAAACCCCTAGTGGCGGGCGTCTGGACTGATCCATGGTACTACAGGAACGAAAATTAGCAGGTAAGGAATAATTTTCTTTTACCTGTACGTACCTGGATCAGTCCAGGTACGTACCCAAGCTTCCCTAAACCGGGTGTACCCAAGCTTCCCTAAACCGGGTGGGGTCCTGAGAGACCTGCTCGGAGAACTTCATCGCCAAAAGAACCCGTGTACTGAGGCGCCAGGTGTAGTCTGTAATGTCTGGAAAAAGTGTGCAACGACTTCCACGTCGCCACACGGCAGATTTCCTGGGAAGAAACGGAGAGAGATTCCGCCCAGGATGCCGCTTGGGATCGCGTGGAATGAGCCGACACGCTGCGAGGCGGCACCCGCCCCGCCGCAATGTAAGCAGATGAGATGGCGTCCTTTATCCAGCGCGCAATAGTCGTCTTGGATGCCTGAGAACCTCTCCTCAGTCCTGACCAGAGGACAAACAAATGATCGGATACCCGGAAGTCATTGGTAACCGCCAGGTAACGGAGCAGCACACGCTTGACGTCCAGGAGCCGGAGAGACCGGGGTTCCTCTGGAGCGAACGCTGGAAGCTCCACCATTTGATTGATGTGGAAGGCCGAGACCACCTTTGGTAGGAAGGATGGCACCGTACGAAGGGAAACCCCGGAGTCGGAGAAACGCAGATAAAGGTCCCGGCAGGACAAGGCTTGGAGCTCTGAGATCCGGCGAGCAGAAGAAAAGGCTACCAGGAAAACAGTCTTGAGGGTCAGGTCCTTGAGGGAGGACCCCCTCAGGGGTTCAAAAGGAGGGCCCGATAGTGTTCGCAGCACCAAGTTGAGGCTCCAAGAAGGGAAAGGATCCCTGACCGGTGGCCGTAGGTGTTTGGCACCCTTCAGAAAACGTGTGATATCCGGCTGAAGGGGTAGAGAGCAGTCCTTCTGTACCAAGACATTCAAGGCCGCCACCTGAACCCGGAGCGAATTATAGGCGAGACCCTTATCCAGACCATCCTGTAGGAAATGAAGGATCAGCGGGACAGTCGCCTCCATGGTTTGGACCCCGCGGTCGGAGCACCAGGCTTCGAAGACCTTCCAAACTCGAACGTAAGCGACGGAGGTCGAAGGCTTGCGGGAACGAAGCATCGTTGAGATCACTGTCTCCGGGTAGCCTCTGTGGCGGAGACGGCGCCGTTCAAAAGCCAGGCCGCAAGACAGAAGAGTTCTGCCTGCTCGAAAAATACCGGCCCCTGACGCAGAAGATGAGGAAGATGGGACAGGCGACGTGGGCCGTCCACCGTCATCTGAAGTAGATCTGCGAACCATGGCCGACGGGGCCATTCTGGGGCTACGAGAATTACAGTCCCTCGATGATGTTCCAACCTGCGGAGAACCTTGCCGACCAGAGGCCAAGGAGGAAACACATAGAGCAGTTGATCCGACGGCCACGCTCTCTTCTGCGGCTGAAGAAGCGTGGAGCCTTGGCGTTGAGAAAGGTCGCCATGAGATCGAGGCGTGGAGTCCCCCAACGACGGACGATGAGATGCATTGCCTCGTCGGAGAGAGCCCACTCGCCGGGGTCTAGCTGTTGACAACTCAGGAAGTCCACCTCGGCGATGTGAGAGGCCGCTATCCGGATGAGATTGCTCTCCGCCCACTCCATCAGGGGAGTTGACTCGAGGGAGACATGCTTGCTTCTTGTCCCCCCTTGACGATTGATGTAGGCCACGGTGGTGGCGTTGTCCGAGAGGATCCTCACCTCTCTGTGTCGCACCAGGGGAAGAAAACGCTGAAGAGCGAAACGCACGGCTCTCGTTTCCAGGCGATTGATCGGCCACTTTGCCTCCTCTGGCGTCCAAGTCCCCTGCGTGGCGCTTCTTTCGCAGACGGCGCCCCATCCCGCGAGGCTGGGATGGGGCGCCGTCTGGGAGACTCCTGGGAGACTGGTTTCCAACGGGATAGCAGGGACGCTTGCAGTGGACGCAGGTGTGCAAATGCCCAGGGTACCATGTCGATGGTGGAGGCCATTACTCCCAGGAGCTGCAGATAATTCCAGGCGGTTGGTTCTTCCAAAGCCGAAAACCGAGACACGTGCTCCCTCAGGGCTTGTGCCTTGTCCTGGCGCAGGAACACCATACCCCGCCAGGTATCGAAGCTCGCTCCTAAGAAATCCAGGTGTTGCGAGGGCACAAGGGAACTCTTTGGAAGGTTCACCACCCAGCCCAGAGAGTGTAGGAATTGTACTACTCTGGCCACTGAGGTTTGACCATGTGAGAAGGACTTCGCTCGAATCAGCCAGTCGTCTATGTACGGATGTACTAGGATACCCTCCTTGCGGAGGGCCGCCGCCACCACTACCATGATCTTTGTGAAGGTCCGAGGTGCGGTCGCCAAACCGAAGGGAAGTGCCTTGAACTGAAAGTGTTGACCGAGAATCTTGAAGCGAAGATACCGCCGGTGAGCCGGCAGGATGGGAATGTGCAAGTATGCTTCCGAGAGATCCAGTGAAGCGAGGAATTCTCCCTTGTGCACTGCGGCAATCACTGATCGAAGAGTCTCCATGCGGAACCGGCTGACCCTGAGGGCCTTGTTTACCTCCTTCAAGTCCAGGATGGGCCGAAAGGAACCGTCCTTTTTGGGAACGATGAAGTAAATGGAATAGTGGCCCAAGCCCACCTCGAAGGGGACTGGAACGATGGCCCCTATTTCCTGCAGTCGGTCTAGTGTTTGTTGAACTGCTATCCTCTTGAGATCCGAACCGCAGGGGGAGAAGATGAACCGGTCCCTCGGGGGGCAGACAAACTCCAAGGCGTAACCGTCTCTTATGGTGTCCAGCACCCACTGGTCCGTGGAGATAACTGCCCACTCCTTGTAGAAGTCCATGAGGCGGCCTCCGATCCGGGGAGGTGAGAAGTGGGCTCCTTTGGCATCATTGGGATGACTTTGTGGGCGGATTTCCCTGCCCTGGACCCTCTCTCGCGGGCCTCCGCCCACGAAAGGAACGAGACCAAGGCTGGGATCTTGTCGGCTGTATCCGGGAACCGGACTGCCGGTAAGACCTATAACGTCGCTGTGCCCTGGCCCTGGTTCTACCGGAAAAAAATGACCTGAAGGAACGCTGTCTATCCTCCGGCAGCTGATGCACCGAATTTTCCCCCAGTGACTTGATGATCTGATCCAGGTCCTCGCCAAATAAAAACTTCCCCCGAAAGGGGAGGGAGCCAAGGCTCGACTTGGAGGAAGCATCCGCCGCCCAGTTGCGAAGCCACAAGAGCCGTCGGGCTGCTACAACCGAAACCATTACGCGAAAGAGATCATACAAGGCGTCCGCCCCGTATGCTATGGCAGATTCCAGACGGTCCGCCTGGGCAGCCTCTTCAGGGGGCAACTCCTGAGAGGTGAAAAGCTGCTGTACCCAGAGTAAGCTGGCCCTTTGCGCGAGCGAAGACCCTCTTGAGGAAGGTTTCTAGTTTACGGTCCTGCGTATCCCGCAGGGCTGTTCCACCCGTGACCGGGATGGTCGTCCTCTTGGTCACTGCCGTCACCGCTGAATCCACCTTGGGCACCTTGATAAGATCCAAAAAATCCTCAGGGAGCGGGTATAGCTTTTCCATGGCGCGTGTGACTTTCAAGGACGCCTCGGGAGTGTCCCACTCCCTGGTGAGAAGCTGTAGGAAGGACTCATGGATAGGGAAAGCCCTTGCCCTAGGACGGAGGGCGGCAAGTACTGGATCCCCTTTGCGAGAAGAGGTGGCGACGGCAGGAGCCACAGGGATCGGCGGATCTGGAGGTGGGTCGAGGTCCAGCTCCTGAATAATATGGTGGATGAGTTCATCCAGCTCTTCTTTTTGAAAAATCCGTAGGGCTCATGGGTCGTCCCCCTCCATATGTCCATCCGGATGCGCCTCCGGGGGTTCCGGGGAGTCGTCTCTCACCGGCGAAGCCGCCCCCGTGGTACGCCGGGGTGGCACGGGAGAGGGACCCGGCAGGGATCCAGGCGTAACAGGCGAGGCGGTGAGACCAACAGCAAGTTTAGGAACCTTGGGGGGAGGGGCCCCCAGGGGATTCGGCGCCTGCGCTCCCATACCCTGCAAATAAGCCATGTGTATTGCCAGAATAAAATCAGGTGAGAAAAACGGGGAGCTGATTGGAATCCCTGGGAGGGGACCGACCTGGGAGCCCCGGTTGGGCAAACCCCCCGCCGGGGGCAAAGCCTGTTGAGAGCCAGTGCAACCAATCCTGTCTGCATCTGGGAGCGAGTCCGTCTCACGCTGTCCCCCTAAAATGGCCGCCGTTCCCGCCAAAGGCGGCGTCGTGGCTGGCCCACGCCGCCTGGGCTGAGGAGGAGGCAGGTCCGAAATCGCACCGGAGGACTGCAGGGTGCCTTCCCCGTCGGGGAAGCACCGCTCACAAAGCCCCTCCCTCAGAAATTGATTCCCCGGTTCGCCGCAGGCCTCACACCTCGAGGACCGCGGCATGTCAGCACCGGGAAAAAAGCCTCGGGGGGGGGGCCAAAAACGAGCTAGTGCTGCGGGGGGGCCTGGAATGGCCCTAACAACCCGCCGAAGGGGTCCAGGAACTGCGGGGGAAAACCCCCGTTTCAGTTGAGCACCCACCCGCGGGCGGAGCTTGCGAACCGCGGGACCCACAAACGACGCGTGGAGCGGCCGGAACCACCGGCATCCACGGGGCACCACCAAAAAGAAGCAAACCTGTGGAGAAAGAAACTCAAAAAACTTCCACTTACCCCAACGAAAGAGGAAAGATGTACAGAATAGAGAAGGCAGAGCCACAGACACACGCCTCCTCAAAAATTGAAAAGTCTTTTTTTTTTTTTTTTTTAATTTTAAGGATCCAAAATGAAGAGAAACATAAGACAGGGAAATACTGTGGAGAAAAAGAAAGAAATAACCAAAAATGAAGAAACCCTGTCAATCTGGGGGAGCTAGTGGATCCCCCCACTCACATCTGCTGGAGTCAGAAGAATACTGAGCTCCAGCAGCACTCTATATGCTGACGCTCTCAAACTCTGTTCTGACTCCATCTGCTGGTCGGGGGATATAACCCACTGTCTGGACTGATCCAGGTACGTACAGGGAATTAGGTAATAACCTTTTCCACATTTCATAAAATACCTGCCTTTCTTGTGCAACAAGAAATATTAGGATATTATTTATATATTTGATAATATTCAGTCCTGAGTACAAGTGATTATTATAGTCCTAAGTATATGACTAGATATTATTTATTTCTGAGACTAGATATTATTTATTTCTATGTTAGCCATGACTCTGGCTTTTCCTCCTCCCAGTTCAAGTGCTCCTGTTTTATTGTAACTTTCATTCACTTTTTCTCTCTTCACCTATTGTTCACGTTGATGTTAATGTTATTGCACCGCTGTTTATTGTAAACCGATACGATATGATTGGTATCATGAGTGTCGGTATAAAAAAGCCCTAAATAAACAAACAAACAAACAAACAAACAAACAATCCAAATTCATCACCAGTTTGGATACAATGAGCCTTGACACTGGGCATAACAGAAGGAGATGCAATCTGCTAGCCGATTTTAAAGACTGCATTTGGCAACAGCAAACAACAAAATGTTTGTGGACTTTCTAAGGGCTTCAGTCTACTCCAAATTGAATGTGAAGGTTCTCTTCCAACTAAACTAAACTAATATTTATCTACTCCCCCTCTGCCAACTGTTAACCAAATTAAACCTTAAACACTTTTTATACGCGGATGATGTCCAGATCGTCATCCCCCTCAAAGAATCCTACACAAAAACTCTAGAATACTGGGAAACTTGTGTGCTAGAAATTGACGGACTCCTCTCCAGTCTAAACCTAATCCTAAATTCCTCAAAAAGCGAACTCCTCCTAATTTCCTCGGAAAGCAGTAACTCCTACACAAATCCTCCACCCAACTTACATTCTTCACAAGTAAGAGACTTAGGAGCTATCAATGATAACAGGCTAAACCTAAAAGCATTTATAAAACAAACTACCAAAGAATGCTTCCATAAACTCCAAGTCTTAAAAAGAATAAAACCACTTTTCCACTTCCACGACTACAGAACAGTTTTGTAATCAATAATCTTCGCTAAATTAGATTATTGCAACTCTATTCTATTAGGTCTCCCGTCATCTCACACTAAACCCCTTCAGATGGTTCAAAACTCGGCAGCAAGAATATTAACAAACACTCGGAGAAGAGACCACATATCGCCAATCCTCAAAGACCTTCACTGGCTGCCAATTCACCACAGAATCATATATAAGTCCATAACTACTATTTACAAAGCCATCCATCAATACTCTCCGCTTAACCTTCACATTCCATTCAAAAAATATACTTCCTCCAGACCCATCAGAGAATCCTACAGAGATTCCCTACAAGTTCCACACGCCAAATCCACTCGGCACATAACCGCCAGAGACAGAGCTTTCTCCACGGCAGGACCGACATTATGGAATTCCATCCCACCAGACTTGCGACAGGAACCCTGCCTTCCTACTTTTAGGAAACGTCTCAAAACGTGGCTATTTATAAAAGCCTTTCCAGACACCAACTGAACCCTAATTCACCATTAACTATCGCTTAGACTTTTCTCAATATGATATTTAATAAACACCTTAACAGAACAATTCATTAATATTGCAAATGCTGTAACTTATTTCTCAACATTAATTGGCAATTTTGTTCCCTATGTTTAAATCCTAGCTACTTTTCACTGCTCCAAGTTGTGTAATTCCCTTGTTTTATTGTAATTCCCTTGTTTTATTGTAACCTGTCAGCACCTTGTTAATGTTTTATTATTATTATTATTATTTTCTCATTAGTACTTTGTTCCTTCAATTTTTGTTAATTGTCAACCGGTATGATCCGATTTCCTTCGCGAATGCAGGTATAGAAAAACTTAAAATAAATAAATAAATAAACTATACAGTACTTGTTCTCCTTTGTGGACATGTAGTCTGGGAATAAATGTTGGAAGGAAGATGGACTCATTAAAGTGAAAGTCCAACACTATCATAGGCAAGAACTTAGGATGTGTGTACAGAATCACTGTATTATCAAAAAAGTTGGTATAAGGTGGATAAGTCATTAAGGATCACTGACTTTGCAGGCCAAAATGACTGTGGCCAAAGATAAGACTTTGCAGGTTACTTCAACTCACAAAAGTCTACAGCAGGGGTAGCCAACTCTGGTCCTCAAGAGCCACACACCTCAAGAGTCTGGTTTTCAGGATATCCACAAGGAATATGCATGAAATATATGTGTATACAGTGAAGGCAGTGCATGTAAATCTATCTTATGCATATTCATTACAAATATCCTGAAAACAAGACCTGTTTGTGGAGAACTAGAATTGGCCACCTCTAATCTGTAGGTTCAAAGACAGCTTTCATCAGCTGAGTCAATATCGTGTTGAAGTCCCAAGACAGAGCAGAAAGTTTGATGGGAGGCTATACCTGAAGCAAGCGCCACATGAATTAGGCAAATGAAGGCTGAATAGAGAGATGGATCTACCTTCTACATGATGTGGTAATAACCAGCTGCACTAAGGTGAACTCTGAGCTGATCTTAAGACCTGTCTCCCAAAGACATAAATGGTAATCTAGTAGTTTTGTGTGGTACAGGAGAAAAGATCTAGGGTCTTTCCCTCATGCCAAGAGGAAAACTTTCTCCACTTTGACCCATAAGACTTTCTCATGCCGTCTGAGAAGCCAGAACACCAAGAGACACATCCTCTGAAAGGTTCAGGGATCATAGAGTTACCCTCTTAACATCTAGGCTGTGAAGGCCAAAGATCTGATGTTGGGATGGCCTAACAGTCCTTATTCTTGAGTGATAAGCATTGGGGGACTTCCCCAGTCTAACTGGATCCCTGATGAACTTCTCCAGAAAGAGTGGAAATCAAATCTGTCTTGGTCAAAAGGGTGCTATGAGAATTATAGTTCCTTGGTCTTTTCTAAGTTTCAATAAGGTCTTTGCAATGAGAGGTCTTAGAGGATATGCATACAGCAGACCCTGGTGTTCTGCCCTTGGACTACTGTTAAGTTGATACAGTAGCAGTAGCTGAGACACCACAAGGCAGAGTCCAAGCTAAAGTCAAAGCAAAGTCAAGGTCCAGGCAGAGAGCAAGGTGAAGTCAAGGTCCAAGCTGTAGTCAGCAATGAGAGGTCAGTCCAGTGGAGGTGAGATACAGCAGGATAGACAGGCTGGACTGGCAAAGCAGGAACAAGATAGAAACACACTGTAGTAACTAGCACTGCTAAACAAGCAGAAGACCTATTACAGAAGCACTAGGAGGAAAGTATAAAGAGGTTAGGGCAGGGCTTCCCAAAACTGTCCTGTGGACCCAAAGCCAGTTGGATTTTCAGGATATCCACAATGAATATGCCTGAGATAAATTTGCATATACTGAGTCTCCATGATATGCAACTTGGAGAAGAGACAGCTAAGGGAGGATAGAAAAGAAGTCTTTAATATTATAAGTGGAATAGAACAGGTAAATGTAAAGACTAGGGAATACTCCATGAAGTTAGTAAGTAGCAAATTCAAAACAAATCTGAGAAAATTCTTTTTCACTCAACACACAATTAAGCTATGGAATTCATTGCCAGAGGATATGGTTAAGGCAGTTACCATAGCTGAGTTTTAAAAAAGGTTTAAATAAGCTCCTAGAGGAGAAGTCCACAAACTGCTATTAACCAGGTAGACATTTATTCCTGGGCATTAGCAGCAAGAGATATATTTACTGTTTGGGATCTTGACAGATACTTACGACCTTGTTGGAAACAAGATACTGAGCTTGATGGACACTTGGTATGACCCAGTATGGCAATTTCTTATTTTCTTAAATGAACCATAATCTAACCAGGAACTATATGGACCCACACCAGAACCTGGAAACTCCTTGTTATTCTTTCAGTATCATGTAATTTAATTGTACTGCTATTATCACTACTTTATAATTGTTTCCCTTTTAAGTGTGTATTTATATGTGTGTATAAAGAAAAAACTTTGACAGCACATGTAAAATTGTCATGCCAATAAAGTTATCCGAAAGGAGCTGTCACTGGTGCCGAGCAACTCAGAGCGCTCTCTCCTCACCTTCTTCCTTCCTGCCTCTGCCACCCTCTGCTGAGAGCCGGGGGCCGGGAAGGCCTGGGCAGGCACGTTCAACATGATGACGGCTCCGGCGGAGACACGATGTGCGAAGCAGCCGAGCCTAAATGAATAGCAGGAAGCCCGAACCACTGCCCCTAAAACTCCTCTTCTCTATCAGAGGTTCTGATACTGAAATCCGGGCAAGGGGGGCAGGTCAGCCGTGACGTAGCAAATTCGCTACACGCCTCCTAGAAAACGTTCCGCCCCACCCCGCTGCTACTCGCAACCACCAATGCGAGAAAAGGGTGAGGTCATGTGGCCCCTATCCAGCCAATGCCTGACAACCCGGAAGAGCTATACTGGTAGATTAGGTGGGGTGTCCGAAGTTGGCGGCTTTTCTACCAGGTCGGACTGCTTTTTGTATTGGCCGGGTTTGTTTTTTTTCGGTGGCCGGGTTTTCACCGCGTCGTAGCTGAGACACAAGTCACAATTCTTTCCTTCCTGGCTTATACATTCATCCCTAGCTGACAGCTGGAAAGATGAGAGGCGGTGCTCAGTGTGTGCGCACCAACACAGAGACGTCACAGGGGTTTCCGGTGAGAGCTTGCTCGAATCCAACCGCAGCTTCCGGCAATACAATGACCAATCCTGTAGCGCGGAGTCCGACGCTGCTGTATCTCGGGTAGCGTAGGTTTGTGTTTTTGAAACAACGTTTGGCTCAAACAAAATAACCTGAGAGTAGTGAAAAATATTTAACCATTTTTATTGCAGATAATAGTATTTTATTTCATTACTGTACTACGCCAATGATGGGCTGGGGCAACCGACTGAGGCCGGCTGGAGAGGGAAGCCTGGAGGCGTTTGTGAAGGAGTGGGAGCGCAGAAGATGCTCTGAGAGCAGCGGGCCCGGGAGCAGTGAGTCTGGGGTGAACCGGTGCTCCTCCAGGCTAGAAATGAAATGCGATTGGGGAAAACACCCACCTGTACCAAACCCTGAGTTATTGCCCTCATACTGTACTTTCTGTGAACTGTACCTTACCATTTTGTAATTGTTTCCGCTTCTTTTCTACCCTTTTAATCATGCTATTATGTTGCATCATTTAAAATTGACATGCCAATAAAGATGTCTGAATCTGCACGGTTCTTATACTCACGATGACGGAATGAACACATCTTTTCCTTCCTGGACATTATGGACATTACAACAATAATGTAATGTCCATATTGCTTATATTACTTCAGTTATATGTTCCAAGTTGTGTTCTAAGTTGATCTTAGTTGTTTCATAATTGATTGTACTTTATTTTAGATTATCCGTTTATTATATACGATATGTTCCTTGTAAACCGCCTCCCCGGCGATAGTTATCTCTGTTAAATGTGAACCGGAGTGATATGTATTGTATACAGGAACTTCCGGTATATAAAAACCAAAATAAATAAATAAATAAATCTTTTAACTGATGGTTTGCGGTTACCATGAGATTATGAAGCCCGAGCCATACTAGTGTGGCTCTGTATCACAAACTATGAAGCAGAGGTATGATGGGGTGGGGTTGAGTTGAGGGGGCATGTTCTAGTTACTAGTGCTTAATCTGGGATCCCCCTCAAAAATAATCCTAAATTAAGCAGGCAAACTACATCTACATATTGAAGCTCACTTGATAAAATCACTGATAACGTCTGAGAGCTTGGGCAGTACTAGCTTGGTTTTACTCACTGAATTCTTAAATAACATGCAATAATATTTTAGAGGGTATTTTTAGAATTAGAAAAAGCTCTTTGAGCCTCCAAATTTAGAGATATGTCCATACATATCAAAGGCAGAATAATAATGGTACTGTAGTTTTGAAGGTGAAGAGCAGCTATAACTTGATTATTGGGAGTATGGAGAAACTGCTTGGGATATGATAGTCCACAAAATCATGAAAGGACTTGAACAAGTTAATGTAAATCAGTTAGTTATTATCTCACATAATAAAACATAAGCATTGTCAAGTTAAATGTAAAACAGTGATAAGACAGGTTAAGAGAGAATTTGAAATGAAGTGGGCCATAGAGGCAAAAACTCATAATAAAAACTTTTTAAAATATATCTGAAGCAAGAAACCTGTGAGGGAGTCGGTTGGACCATTAGATGACTGAGGGGTTAAAGGGGCTCTTAGGGAAGATAAGGCAATTGCAGAAACCTATCATTAAAATCATCCATTGTACCTGAAGACTGGAGGGTGGCCAATGTAACCCCAATATTTAAAAAAGGCTCCAGGGGTGATCCGGGTAGCTATAGACCAGTGAGCCTGACTTCAGGGCCGGGAAAAATAGTGGAAACTATTCTCAAGATTAGAATTGTAGAGCATATAGAAAGACATGGTATAATGGAACACAGTCAACATGGATTTACCCAAGGGAAGTCTTGCCTAACAAATCTTCATTTTTTAGAAGGGATTAATAAACATGTGGATAAAGGTGAACCGGTAGATGTAGTGTATTTGGATTTTCAGAAGCCGTTTGACAAAGTCCCTCATGAGAGGCTTCTAAGAAAACAAAAAAGTCATGGGATAGGAGGCGATGTCCTTTCATGGATTAGAAACTGGTTAACAGACAGGAAACACAGAGTAGGATTAAATGGTCAATGTTCTCAGTGGAAAAGGGTAAACAGCGGAGTGCCTCAGGGATCTGGTCTTGGACCAGTGCTTTTCAATATATATATAAATGATCTGGAAAGGAATACGACGAGTGAGGTTATCATATTTGCAGATGATACAAAATTATTCAGAGTAGTTAAATCACAAGCAGACTGTGATACATTACAGGAGGATCTTGCAAGACTGGAAGATTGGGCATCCAAATGGCAGATGAAATTTAATGTGGACAAGTGCAAGGTGTTGCATATAGGGAAAAATAACCCTTGCTGTAGTTACACGATGTTAGGTTCCATATTAGGAGCTACCACCCAGGAAAAAGATCTAGGCATCATAGTGGATAATACTTTAAAATCGTCGGCTCAGTGTGCTGTAGCAGTCAAAAAAGAAAACAGAATGTTAGGAATTATTAGGAAGGGAATGGTTAATAAAACGGAAAATGTCATAATGCCTCTATATCGCTCCATGGTGAGACCGAACCTTGAATACTGTGTACAATTCTGGTCACCGCATCTCAAAAAAGATATTGTTGTGATGGAGAAGGGCAACCAAAATGATAAAGGGGATGAAACAGCTCCCCTATGAGGAAAGGCTGAAGAGGTTAGGGATGTTCAGCTTGGAGAAGAGACGGCTGAGGGGGGATATGATACAGGTCTTTAAGATCATGAGAGGTCTTGAACGAGTAGATGTGACTCGGTTATTTACACTTTCGAATAATAGAAGGACTAGGCATTCCATGAAGTTAGCAAGTAGCACATTTAAGACTAATTGGAGAAAATTCTTTTTCACTCAACGCACAATAAAGCTCTGGAATTTGTTGCCAGAGGATGTGGTTAGTGCAGTTAGTGATTCTGGGTTCAAAAAAGGTTTGGATAAGTTCTTGGAGGAGAAGTCCATTAACGGCTATTAATCAAGTTTACTTAGGGAATAGCCACTGCTATTAATTGCATCAGTAGCATGGGATCTTCTTTGTGTTTGGGTAATTGCCAGGTTCTTGTGGCCTGGTTTGGCCTCTGTTGGAAACAGGATGCTGGGCTTGATGGATCCTTGGTCTGACCCAGCTTGGCAATTTCTTATGTTCTTATAATAGAAGGACCAGGGGGCACTCTGAAGTTGGAAAGTAGCTCATTTAAAACAAATAGAAGAAAACTCTTTTTCACTCAGTACATAGTTAAGTTCTGGAATTCATTGCAGAGGATGTGGTTACAGCAGTTAGTATAATTGGGTTTTAAAAAGGTTTGGATAAGTTCCAAGAGGAAAAATCCATAAACTGCTATTACGGTAATTAATAAGCAATAATAGCTTGTGATTCATCTAAAGTTTGGGTACTTGCCGGGTACTTGTGACTTGGATTGGCCACTGTTGGAAACATTATATTAGGCTTGATGGACCCTTGATCTGACCCAGTATGGCATATCTTATGTTCTTATGGGCATAAGTTGATTTCTGATTCAAACTAAGATCAACACTTAAAATATTACATGGGGATTTAAATCAACTTTATCAATTATGTTTCTTAGTTCAGATCACTGTTTCCTAAATTTTTAAATAGTGTCTTGCACATTCACCTAAACTGCAGTATTGTGTTAAAGGGGCAGTTAGGGAAGATAAGACTATTGCGGAAAGACTAAATGAATTCTTTGCTTTGGTGTTTACTAATGAGGATGGTAGGGAGATACCTGTTCTATTTTACAAAGGTGATGTTTCAGATGAACTGAATTAAAATCACAATGAACCTGGAAGATGTAGTAGGCTGGATTGACAAACTGAAGAGTAGCAAACGGCCCAGATCAGATGGTATACACCCCAGGGTTCTGAAAGAACTCAAAATGAAACTTCAGATCAATTTGTAACCTATCCTTAAAATCGTCCATTGGCCAGTGTAACCCCAATGTTTGAAAAGGGCTCTGAGTAATTCCGGGAAACTGTAGACCGGTGAGCCTGACTTTATTTATTTATTTATTTAGGTTCTTTTGATATACCGATGCTCAAGACCAAGTCTTATCGTACCGGTTTACAATGGAACAAGGGGAAACCATTTAACAACTGTATAGAAGATAAAGTTACATTAAACAGGGAGCAAAAAACATGGGCTTGGAAGACAGGAAAGATATTAAGATATTATAACTGTAGATTACTGAAAGTAGTCATCAACAAAAACAGTTAAGTAGTGAGGTAGATAAAGGTTAACAAGGGTTAAATAATTTGGCTGGTGATTTATCATAGGCACTTATTAGGTGATTTATCATAGGCACTTTAGTGCTGGGAAAAATTGTGGAAACTATTCTAAAGAACAAAATCATAGAACAGATAGACATGGTTTAATGGGACACAGCTAGCATAGATTTACCCAAGGAAAGTCCTGCCTCACAAATCTGCTACATTTTTTTAAGGAGTTAATAAATGTGGATAAAAGTGAGTCGGTAGATGTAGTGGATTTGGATGTTCAAAAGGCATTTGTCAAAGTCCCCCATAAGAGACAACTCAGAAAATTAAAATTCATAGAATAGAAGGCAAAGTCCAATTGTGGATCACAAAATGGTTAAAAGATAGGCAAAAGAGTAAAATCAAATGGTCAATTTTCTCAGTGGAGAAAGTTAAACAGTGGACTGTATCAGGGATCTGTACTAGGATCGGCACTTTTTAATATATTTATAAATGATCTGAAAGGGGGAATGATGAGTGAGGTGATCATATTTGCAGATGACACAAAATTATTCAAAGTAGTTAAATCACAAGCGGATTGTGAAATTGCAGGAGGATTTTGCGAGACTGGAAGATTGAGTGTCCAAATAGCAGATGAAATATAATGTGAACAAGTGCAAGATGATGTATATAGGGAAAAATAACCCATGCAGAAGTTACACGATATTAGGTTCCATTTTAGGACTTGCCACCCAGGAAAAAGATTTGGGTGTCATAGTTATATTGAAATCGTCGGCTCAGTGTGCAGTGGCAGTCAAAAAAAGCAAACAATGTAGGAATTATTAGTAAGGGAATGGCAAATAAAATGGAGGATGACGTAATACCTCTGTATCGCTCAATGGTTTGGCCGCACCTTGAATACTGTGTGCATTTCTGGTCCCTGCAATTGAAGAAAGATATAGTTGCACTAGAGAAAGTACAGAGAAGGGCAACCAAAGTGATAAAGGGCATGGAACAGCTCCCCTATGAGGAAGGACTAAAGAGGTTAGGGCTGTTCAGCTTGGAGAAGAGACGGCTGAGGGGGGATAAGATAGAGGTCTACAAAATCATGAAAGGACTTGAACGGGCAAATGTGAAATGGTTATTTACTCTTTTGAATAATACAAGGACTAGGGGGCATTCCATGGAGTTAACAAGTAGCACATTTAAAACAAATTGAAAATTCTTTTTCACTCAACTCACAATTAAGCTCTGCAATTCGTTGCCAGAGGATGTGGTTAAGGCAGTTAGTGTAGTTGGGTTAAAAAAAAAAGTTTGACAAGTTCTTGGTAGAGAAGTTCATAAACTGGTATTAACAGGGAAAGCCACTGCTTTTTGCCAACATTAGTAGCATGGGATCTGTTTAATGTGTGGGTACTTGCAATGTTCTTGTGTCTTGGATTGGTCACTGTTGGAGACATTACTGGGCTTGAAGGACCCTTGGTCTAACCCAGCATGGCATATCTTATGTTCAGATTTGCAGATAACACAAAAAATATTCATAGTTATTAAATCACAAGCAGATTGTGATAAATTACAGGAGAACTTTGTGAGACTAGAAGACTTGGCATCCAAATGACAGATGAAATTTAATGTGGACAAGTACTAAGTGATGCACATAGGGACAAATAACACACACTGTAGTTACAAGATGTTAGGTTCCATATTAGGATTTACCACCCAGGAAAAAGATCTAGGCATCATAGTGGACAATACATTGAAATCGTTGGCTCAGTGTGCTGCGGCAATCAAAAAAGCAAATGTTAGGAATTATTAGGAAAGGAATGGTGAATAAAACAGAGAATGTCATAATGCCTTTATAACTGATTCACATTTACCTGTTCTAGTTCGCTCATTATTTTATAGACCTCTATCATACCCCTGTTGGCTGTTGCCAGCCGAGGTGTGGATCCTTAGCCAAGGCAAGGTTACCACTACCTGCCGGGACGTCCTGCAGGTTCCTGCCGTCGGTCGGCAGAACTGGTTCGAGCAGGAACCTGAGCTGGGCCTTCACCTGACCCACTCTCTTACCCCGCAGGTTGCGCCCTTGGGTGCCGGGGCAGGCAGGCCTAAGGAGGGGTTCCTTATGAAGAAGATCCCACGATGTTAGATAAAGAAGGGGTTGGCCAGATACTAAGCAGGTAGAGTCCAGGAACATACCGGGGTCAGAGGCAGGCGGCAAGCAGGCAGAATCCAGGGGCATTCCGAGGTCAGGACCAAGACAAGCCGGACAGGAGACGGGTAGCAGGGCAGGAACACAAGGCAGGAACTCAGGCATAGGCTCAGCAGACAATAGCTCACTAGGAGGAGACCTGTTGCAAGGCAATGCAGACTGCCGGGGTCCAAACCTAAATAGGATGCTGGTCCTGACGTCACTTCCCAGGGCTGGGGCACTTCCTGGTCCCAGGCCCCTTTAAGAGGCAGGGCGAGCGCCTGGAGGCCCGCCCGCGCACGGGTCTGTCTGTGTTGGAGCCCCAAGCAGGGGAGGTGCACTGGGAGCGACGCCGGGGAATCACCACTGAGAAGCCAGCTGTACTGGTAAGTGGAGTCGGCCACACGGCTGGCCCGTGCAACAACCTCCCTCAGCCATCTCTTCTCCAAGCTGAACAGCGCTAACTTCTTTAACCTTTCCTCATAGCTATTCCATCCCCTTTATCATTTTGGTTGCCCTTCTCTGTGTCTTTTCTAGTGTAACTATATCTTTTTCCTGCAGATAAGCAGGCTGAATTAGCCATGCTGTCTGGAGACGTCCTCTGGGCAACTGAGGCGGTGCTTTCCCAAGCTCACAGAGCTTTGCTCTGTGTGGCTGCATGTCCTTTCTCGTATGGCACCAGCACCATCTTGTTCTCAGTCTGTTCTTTCCGCGCTGTAGAATGCAAGTGGAGTTTTTTTCCCTGCTTCGCTCTCGTCCTTCATTTGGTGAAGAAATCACGAGCTTTGTACTTCCAGTGCATCAGCATGGCACCAAAACCTCCAGGGTTCAAATTCTGCCAATGCGGGAAGATCATGTCCGTCACCATCCGACATAATTATTGTTATTTATGCCTGGGCCCAGAGCATGGCCAAGCCTCCTGTGGGGATTTGGCCAGATGTCCCCCTGGGCCCAGAAGATTGCCCGACCCCGGGAGGAGTCCTTGGGGTCTTATGCCCCTTCCTCGGAGCGACGCTAGGCTCAGTCATCTCCGGGACCCAGCTCAATATGACCTCACAGGCCCAAGCGGGCCTCTTGGGCCGCTGGATGGATGCAAAGGGAAGTGTGGTCAGTCCAACAAGGCCCCCGGCAGTCCTAAAGCATCGGGAGATATGCCGCCTAAGCCGGCACGTGCATCTGTGCCATTAGATGCTGGAGGTGTGTCGTCTGCGCGCACCCGAGAGGTACCATCTCCAGGGTGTACCATGGAGTCGGCACTGACGCACAGGCCACGAGCTGTTGATGCTCAGCGTCCATCGAGAACCTTGCATACAAAGCACGCATCGAAGGACCAGCATCAACACAAGGCTGCATCACGTCCTAATGCACCCTCCAAGCACAATCAGCATCGCAGTGTGACCAACACACAATTCTGACCCCGACGCACCAAGCCGCAAAGCGTGTATTGCTGTTTCCAACTCAGACTCAATCCTCGACGTACTTTCCAACACAAAGGGAGTTCTCGACACTGTGCATGACGCAGTAAGAGCCCAAGTCGACACAGTTGTCCGACGTTGATCCTCAGATAAGTTTTTCTCCAGAGGAGCTGCACGACTCTGATTTGTCTGACGTTGAACCTGGTTCAAGATCCATATCTTTGGCCTCGTCTGGCAAGGTCTACTCTGACCTGTCGTCGATGTGGCGGCGGAAGAGGCATTCCCCTCAGCTCCAGGAACCCCTCCTGAAGAGGCGCAAGAGGGCCCATCCTGCTGATCTGGTGACCTGTGCCCGCAACCCTAATTCGGACATCTTGCTCGCTGCACTTCCCACCAGCCCACAGCAAGTGATCTCAGCCATCTGCTCCTGGCACGGTTCAACTGGCGTCACAAGTGATGTCACGGATCTCCCAGATCCTGTCTACTTTCCTCACCTCGCTGGAGGAGCATGAGACTAGCCCCACCCCAGGGATTTCATCTCCTCACAGGTCACCCTCGCCTCCGCCAGGGGACTACAGTCCGTCTCCTGAGTTGAGAAGCCCGTGCCCGAGAGGATCACCACCACCAGGAACGGAGCCAGAGGCCTTGCCTCCCTCCTCCCCACGTTCATCAGCGGACATACCTTCTGATCCACCAGAGGAGCAACCAGAGCCTACTTCCCCGCCGGAGGATCTCTCCTATTCAAAATTTGTTGAAAAGCGGGAGTGAGTATGAACATCGAGACAAAGAAGATCCCAGATCCCCATGCCGAAATGATGGGCATTCTCAAAATATTTGAAGTTCTGGCTGAACTGACTGCCTTACCCTCCCATGCAGTGGTAGATTTGGTCATGGTGAAGGCGTGGGAGTCTCCATTCTCTGGTCAGGCAACCATTAGGAGCAACAGAATAGCCACTGACATTAGCAATGGTAACATGGAATAGACTTAGTTTTTGGGTACTTGCCAGGTTCATATGGCCTGGATTGGCCACTGTTGGAAACAGGATGCTGGGCTTGATGGACCCTTGGTCTGACCCAGTATGGCATTTTCTTATGTTCTTATGTTCTTAACCTTTTGACTCAGAATTGGGGCTCCCTACTTCATCCCATGCACTCCTTGCTTCATCTCACTGCTTGGAGATTGAAAGGAGCGTATTGAGTCGTTTGCATTTGTCGGTGGTACAGGAGGTGTTGGTGTCATCTAGGAAGACATCCACAGGGAGAAATTACCAAGGGAAGTAGCTCCAGTAGTCAACCTGGTGCAGGGACAGGAATGTGGACCCTATCTCCTGTTCCTCCAAAGTGCTACTTGAATAACTTTTTTCCCTGTACTGAGCGGGCCTGGCAACGGCATTGGTGCGGGTCCATGTGAGTGCCATAGTGGCACTCACGTGGACCTGCCAGTGTCCAACCATCCCCTGATCTCTCAATTCTTCAAAGGGATACTATGGCTAAGGCTACCTGTCCCATGGGACCTCAACCTTGTGTTGGAGCTGCTCATGCTCCCTCCTTTTGAGCCACTGCATACCTGTCACATGAAGAATCTCACGTGGAAAGTGCTCTTTCTAGTGGCCATTACCTCTGCAAGGAGAGTCAGCAAGCTGCAGGCCCTGGTGCATTATCCCCTGTATCTTCAGTTTTACCATGACATGTTGTGAACTCGCTCTTCTTTCTTGCCAAAGGTAGTCTCAGTTTTTCACCTCAATCAGACCAGGGAGGGATTGCTCCACTCCCTGGACTGTAAACGGGCTTTGGCTTACTACAAACGCTGGACACAATCTGAAGGCAGAGCATCTCAGATGTTTGTGTCCTTTAATCTTAATGCCCCGGTACTCCCAGTGACCAAGAGAACACTGTCCGCCTGGATTTTGCAATGTATCCAGTTCTGTTATACCAAACAATCCGTGACCCTTGCTACCCTGCCCAAAGCCCATCAAGCGAGGACAGTCGCTCATCTTCAAAAAGTTCCCTTACTAGACATCTGCAAAGCCGCCACTACTATCTTGACCAGCAAGTCTCCAGTGATGCAACATTGGGATCGGCGGTCCTGCAGACTGTTGCAAGGAAGGGAGTCTGTCCACATTAAAGGTAATGAGCACTTAAAGGACACTCTATGGTAACAGGATTATGCCACATCTTATATATGCATCTTTGGACTACGCTCACGACCCTCAGATAGGGACTCCCAGACAGACAGCATAGCTAATTCAGCCTGCTTATCTGCGGGAAAAAAGTAAGTTTACTTACCGTAAATGGTGTTTTCCGTAGATAGCGAAATGAATTAGCCATGCTGGCCTGCCCGCCTCCCTGGACAGCCTCTGGACAACACGCTTCACGTGATGAACTATGTTATGGACTGAGAGCAAGATGGCACCAGTGCCACACAGGAAAGAATGCGCAGCCGCACAGAGGAAAGCTCCGCCTTGGCTGTCCAGAAGACGTCCCCAGACAGCTTGGCTAATTCATCCTGCTATCTACAGAAAACACCGTTTACGGTGAGCAAAGTTGCTTTTTTTGAGATGCAGGAACCAGAATTGTACACAGTACTCAAGGTTCGGTCTCACCATGGAGCGATATTTACTCTTTCTGATAATAGGACTAGGGGGCACTCCATGAAGTTAGCAAGTAGCAGATTTAAAACAAATCGTAGAAAATTATTTTTCACTCAATGCACAATTAAGCTCTGGAAATCATTGCCAGAGAATATGGTAAAGGCAGTTAGCATAGCTGGGTTTAGAAAAGATTTCAACAACTTCCTGGAGAAGTTCATAAACTGCTATTAATCAAGTTGATTTAGGGAATAGCCAGTGCCACTGCTTACTACTGGCAATAGTACCATGGGGTTTATTTAATGTTTGCTTACTTGGCACGTACTTGTATCCTGGATTGGCCACTGTTGGAAACAGGATGCTGGAGTTGATGGACCCTCAGTCTGACCCAATATAGCAACTTCTTGTGTTCTTATATTAGTCTACTTGAATATGTACAAATAAGGGTCAGCAAACAGTCCATTATAAAGGTATTCTATACAGCTTGTTTGCTGACCCTTATTTCTACTTAAACTGCACAGAATATATCTCCTTTCACTATAATGTACATCTTTGAGGCAGATTGGTTAAATAGCAAAGTTGTAAATAGGTAAGTCCTCAAATCTATGATTCCATCTGTCAGCCCCTTCTCTTCCTCTGATATCACAAGAAGTTAGTCTTAATAGAATAATTAGTGTGTTCTTTTTATTGATAGGAACTTGCCAGTTACAGCGTATATTTACAGAAAATAAGGCTAGACAGCGAAGCAGAAATACAGAAACGTACAGTGAACATAAGAGAGCGCTGATCTGCTTGTGTTACATGTATACAGGAAGAAATCACAAATATACATTTAAGTTTTGTATGCATGGTAATAAACTAGTGTATTAGTTATGCCCATCTCTGATGAAATCACCACATTTGATCTGATATAAATTAAAAATTGGTATAATCTTAGAATTACTTAGAGGCCAGGGTAATAAGGTGCATTTGGTACAGTGTACAGTCTTACCTGCATTTTTTTGTATGGGAATTGGGGGTGAGGGAGATACAGAACAAGAGAAGGCATTGAATAGGCAGGCAAGGTGTGGAAACAAAGTGATAATAGCATTATGGTCCAGACTGCTGACAACTGATAATACTTTTATCACTTTGTTTCCACACCCTGCCTGTTTATTCCATGACTTCTCTTTGTTCAGTATCTCCCCCCACCCCACCATTCCTAGACCTCCTGGTGACTTCGCACAGTGTGAAATTTCCACAATTCTTCAGCCGCAGGAAGTCATTGGGGATTGATGCCCTAGTGCAGGAGTGGCCGGAAGACAAGTTACTGTATGCCTTTCCTCCATGGCTGTGTTGGGCAGATTGGTTCAGAAGATCGAACGCCACAGAGGGATGGTGCTCTTGGTAGCTCCAGCCTGACCCAAGAGACCATGGTATGGAGATCTGTGGAGGATCCTGGTGGATTCTCTTTGACTTCCAGTGCACAGAATCCTGTTGCGACAGGGACCTGTCCTTCACAAAGATCCAACTTGATTTTGTCTTGCTGTATGGCCCTTGAAAGAGCTCGCTTGCTGAAGTGGGGATACTCTGCAGCGGTGGTTTCCACCTTACTGAGAGCTAGAAAGTTCTGCATTTCCTTGGCCTATGTGTGGGTTTGGAGAGTGTTTGAGGCCTGGTGTGAGGATCAAGGTATTCTTCCTTCCTTAGTCAAGATTCCACTAATTTTGGAATTTTTGCAGGATGGCTTGAATAAAGGCTTGGCTCTCAGTTCCTTGAAGGTGCAAGTAGCGGCTCTCACCCGTTTCAGGGGTCAGATAAATGGTGGATCCTTGTCAGCTCATCCTGATGTGGCCTGTTTTCTGATAGGAGTGAACCATCTTCGTTCTCCCTTGCGGTTTCCAGTGCCCCTTTGGAGTCTTAATTTGGTATTGATTTCTTGGCAGATCCTACTTTTAGACCACTGCGAACCCTGTCCTTGAGGTTACTGACCTTGAAAACAGTGTTCCTTGTGCCAATTTTCTCTGCGATTAGGGTTTCTGACATCCAGGCCTTGTCATGCCATGAGCCATTCCTTTCGGTGACTCCAGGAGCAGTACAATTGCCTACTGTTCCTTCCTTTTTAATGAAGGTGGGTCACTGAGTTTCAGTTGAATCAGTCCACCTCCCTGCTATCTCTGGTCAGAGAGAGAGAGATACAGAGTGTTGCGACACTTAGATGTCAAGAGAGATTATCAAGTATCTGGATGCTTCCAAACCTTTCCGGAACTCGGATTGAGTTCTTCACGACAGTACTAGACAGGGAGAGCCAGCCTCGTGGGCTACGATAACTCGCTGGATTAAGGAGGTAGACACAGCTGCATCATGGATGCAGGGAAGCTTTACCTAGTCAGATAAGGACTCATTCCACTTGGGCTCAAGCAGTATCCTGGCAGAAAGTTAGTTTGGTGTCCCCTGTCTCATTTGTCCAGCTGCAATGTGGTCCTCCTTCACACCTTTTCCAAGTATTATCATCTGGATGTGCAGGCCCGGGAGGATGCGACCTTTGCACATACGGTTTTGACTGATCCGCGGGCAGCCTCCTGCTCTATTTGAGAGTAGCTTGGGTACATCCCACTTGTTCTGGATTCATCTGACTGAACGCTAAGAAATGAGAAATTACTACTTACCTGATAATTTCCTTTTCTTTAGGACAGTCAGATGAATCCAGTTTCCCTCCTGTGGCTGCCAAATGATTGCATTATGGTCCTCTTCTGAGACTGTGTTCCAGGGATTACTGGTAAGTATCAATCCAGTCCCTAGACTTAGGTTTATACATTCTTGTCTGAGTTCAGTGTTGCCTGTTGGCTGAGTATTGAAATGTTACTTGTTTTTAATCAATAATTTTGCTAGTCTATCCACAGTTACTTTTGAATACAATGCTTACTCCTGGGGGAATTCTGCACAAAAAAATTTAAAATTCTGCACACAATAACTTTAAATTCTGCAAACTTTATATTGGTCAAAATAACACAATTTACAAGACAGTCTTTAAGTAATTACATTTTGAATTAAGACAGAAAAAAGTTATTATTTAGATATGCAGAATTTTAAATATTTTGAGCAGAATTTCCCTAGAAATTCACTGTAAGAGTGTCCCTTCCATCGCTCTCCCTACTCCCTACTTCCACTTGCTCTCTCAGGCCCCAACTCCTCCACCTGCCCAGTATCTCTCTTCCCTCCATCTCTAGGCTCAACCCCTTCCACTCTATCACCAGTCCCAGAGTTTGATCCAGTTCTCAGTATTACTCCTCACACAGGCTCCCTCTGTCCCTCTCTCTCTCACACACATGCTCCCTCTCTGTAGTACACATACACATACCCTCATACAGGCTCCCTCACTCTCTCGCACACACATACAGGGTCCCTCTCGTCTTGCATACGCACCCACACAAGCTCCCTTTCTCTCTCATACATACATCCTCACACAGGCTACCTATGTCTCTCTCTCATGCACCCCTTCACAAAGGCTCTGTCTCACACATTCACAATCCCTTCACACAGGCTAGCACCCTCACATACACATGATCCCTTTTTCATAAACACGCCCTCCCAATCTCTCACACACTTACACACTCCTTCACAGTCTCCTCATATAGGCTTCCTCTCTCTGGCACCCACACAAGCATCCCCCCCCCCCCCCCACTCTCTCACGCCCCATGCTCTCTCACCCTCCTGCTCTCTCTCTCTCACCCCCTGCTCTCTCTCTCTCACCCTCCCCTCTCACCCTCCCCTCTCCCTGCTCTCTCACCCCCCCCCCCCCTCCCTCACACCCCTCTCCCTCTCCTCTCACACACATTCACTCTCACCAGGGCCTTCATCTTCGCTGCGACTGGAGCACGTTCCATTCACAGCACACAGGGACTTTCATCTTCACCGCGAATGGTGTACCAGGGCCTTCATCATCGCTGTGAGCGGAGTGCATCCCGTGGCACATGGAGGCCTTCATCTTTGCCATGAATGGTGCACTGGGGCCTTCATCTTTGTGCTTCGTTCACATGCCGGGGTCTCCTCTGCCATTTTCTGTGCAGATAATGGCAATTCTGCACAGGGAGAATTTTGCGCAAATTCTGCACTCCGCAGTAGCACTGAATTCCCCCAGGACTAAATACTGGCAGGCTGATATCACTATGAAATCAGTTTGCTCTGTCTCCATCTGCTGGTAGAGGTGCATAACCCACTTGTTCTGGATTAATCTGACTGTCCTAAAGGAAAGGAGATTAGCAGGTAAGTAGTAACTTCTCATTAGCTCCAATTTGCTCATTGCTTCAAACATTGGGAGTATTATTTTTTGTGTATGCGGATGATATTCAGATGTACATTCCGAGTGGGGTTTCTGATGATATTCCTGAAAAAAGGTTTCAGAATTGTATGTATGAAGTAAAGGGTTGGTTGAGAAATAATGGTTTGGTTTTAAATGTTTTAAAGACTAAACTTTTGTACGCAGGAAAAAGTTGTAGGATAACGGATAAGGCAACAATAACTTTTGAGGGAGTTGAGTTACTAATATTATCAGAGATAAAAAGTTTGGGAGTGCATTTGCATTCACAGCTTAGTATGAAACCCCATAGAAAGCATATAGCTAAAACCGCATTTTAAGCTGAAGTTGCTTAGACCGTTGAAATGTATAATACTGATAGATATGTTCCGAACAATACTTTAGCCCCTTGTTTTGGGGCACATTGATTATTGCAACATTATCTGTGTAGGTTTACCTGCAAAATTAATACACGTGCTGCAGTTAATTCAACACACTGCAGTACATCTTTTATTAGGTATAATGAAATATGAACATATTAGCCCAGTACTGCAGACTTTACATTGGTTGCCAGTAAGGTACAAGGCAAAATTTCAATTGGTTACAATATTTAAGTTGTTGCATGACGATACACCCTGTATTCTTCAAAAAAATTAAAATATAATAGTCCAGCATGTGCTCTTCGTTCCACAAAAATGTGTTTATTGCAGGTACCCTCAAATAGAGATTATAAATCACAAAAAGTCTGGTGTAGAACTTTTTCATATAGAAACATAGAAATGATGGCAGAAAAGGACCAAACAGTCCACCCAGTCTGCCCAGCAAGCTTATAATAGTATCTGTCAGGCTGTACAGGTTACCCCCATACTTATCAGTTTCCCAGACCGTAAACGTCAGGGCCCTTGTTTATTGCTCTCTGAGTCCAATTCCCCATTATCTCTTGCTGGTGGAGCAGAGAGCAATGTTGAAGTTGCATCAAAAGTATTAAAATGTTGGCCCCAAAATATTGGAATGCCTTACCATTGCATTTGAGAAAGGAGACAGATATAAAAGTGTTTAGAAAAGGTGTTATGGCACTGCTTTTCCGAGAGGCATTTAGGTAAAAATAGTTTGGTAATTTTTTATATTGTATTTGTGAAAGTTTGTTTGTATTCTGTGTATGTTTTTATGTATACTGCACTGAACACTAAAGTGTATGGACATTTGCTGTATATAAGTTTTAATAAATAAATAAGATTATACTTGGGTTTAATGTACTGAGATATTTGTCACTGAAAGCCATAAACATGGTGCATAGCCCATGTTTTATGAAGGTCCTCTGAATCCTATATTGCATTTATTTATCTTATTTTGGCATTCCTACGGTAATAGTGTAATTTGAGCAGATGAGAGAGGAAACTGTCAGTTTTACTCTGGCTTAGTTTTTTTCCTCTTCAGTTGGACTAATACATGAAGCAATTTTTGTGAAAGTATTGAAAACATGAGTTTAGCAGCCTTTGATCTTAACCTCTGTTCTCTTCTTTTTCGGAGGAATCATCACTCCTCATGCAATCCAATGGATCAAGGAATAAAGACAATTCTGCTTTTTACAGTGCTTGCTACTGCTCTTGACTTAATGACCTCTTCTTGACTGTTCTAATTGAACGCCAGCCGGCTTGAAATCTTCACACATCCTGTAGCCCTTAGTTTCAAGCAAATATAGACATTTAGGTGCTCTATGCGACTAGTTTCCAAATTATTTTGCTGGTTTGTAATCCAAAAAGATGTTCTTTTAAACTGCCATTGTTTCTCCATTTGTTACAGCAGGAGCTAGTGCCCATAAAATTCATTACCAAATGTGAAGCAATGTATTGATTAAAAAAAAAAAAAGGATTGCTAGTTTTGAAGTGACTTTGAACTATAAATTTAGCTATCACCAGTGCGCATCTATCTTACGCCTTGGGTGATATTGCAGGCATGTTCTCACTATCTCTGCATTACTCAATCCTACATGATCTGATTTTGGCCTATTTATAATACAGTGTGTCTCATACACAAGGGATTTCTCCTTTACAATTTAAGACAACATGTGTGGCTCTTTTCTTATATTTTCCCATGATTATACAAATTGGAGTTTCTTAGTTGAAGTAGATTAAGATTAGGGGCAATTTTCTTTATATTCTGCATTGTGACAACTTCAAAGCAGATTCTGTTCAGGTACTGTAAGTATTTCCCTATTCCCAGAGGATTTACAAGCTAAGGACCTCATTTAATTTTTCTCATAGCCATGAGATGAGTGCAAAAGCTTTAGTAAACCAGGCCCTAATTTGAACCTGAGGCAATGGAGCATGAAGTGGTTTGCCCAAGGTCATAACAGGGGTCAGCAGTATTTATAGCCTGGCTTCCCTGCAATGCTACGCAGCTTGCTGCTCTAACCAGTAGGCTGCTTCTCCTCCACTCGTGAGTTGAGGCAGTGTGATTTCTTTTTAATGATTCTATTTCTGCATTTTGGCCAGCATTGGATAATGTTGTGTGGCATACAGTACCTTTTGATAGCACCGTTCTGTACTAAGCATCTGTTCTAGCATAGGACTTTTATTGCATGTTCTAGGATATCTGAGGGTAACAGGAACTCTGCTGCTTTTATGGGTAAGACCACAGTCCTGCAGCTTGGACTGCCTGCATACTGACAGCAAAGAACCAATCCTGTTTAGAAGTGCGGTCCGAAGGAAGATTGGCTCTTCAGCTGGCAGTGAACAGCTGATGTATATACATTTTAATACCCAAGTTCCTGACTCTGTCAAAGTGTCTTAGATTGCAGGGTACAATGGTCTTGCCCGGGGGTACTGGCTGTGTAGCTGTGAGAATCACTCTCTTCGGGTCAATGATATGCTGGGATTCATCAGGTACGTCCTCTGAGAGGAAGGAGCAGGTGGTGGTAAGAGACTTCTCCCCCTCTGCTGTTGGGAGCTTTTGGGGGGCACCAGCTACTAGGGAGTTGGGGATTTAACCTGCCATTTTCAAGGTAGGGGAAGAGCTAAACTCTGCTTAATCTGGTAATTTTGTAAAGAGATTTTTTTGGGGGGGTGGGGGGTGTCGGGCATGGGCAGAAGCAGCTAACTTATGAGGGGAAGGGGGAATTTGGTCATGGCTGAGCTGCTATATGCATAATAACCAGTCTAAAGTTATCTGGGCATCTTTAGACCTGTCCTGTACCAGAACCCCAGTTTCACATAACATTTTTAAAAATTGTCATTACATTAGCCATGCTCCAGTCCTCTGGAACTATGGTTTGTTTTAATGGGTTTACACATTACTATTAGCAGGTCTGTAAGTTCATATTTGATTTTTTTTTTCAAACAGTAATGAGTTATTCACTTTGCTCTATTACATCTTCCATTTCACAGTGCTTTGCTTTAGTTGAGCTGAATCATGACCATCAAGGAATATGTCTGTTCAATTTGGGCCCTCATTAGGCTCCATTGGATGGTTTGGGCCCCTCACAGTTTCTGCTACACCCCTTGCTTTGAGTGCCACCGTTTTCCCCATTACATCTGATAGAGCTTGGATGGACAAATCTTTAACAGTAGCAAAGGAGGTGGTGTGAAGATGAACATGTAAGCAGGCATTTTTTATTTATTGCCTTTAGATTGTGCTGACGTGGTCTAAGCTTGCTGTGCGAGTTCCTCACCGTTTTCCTAGAGAAGCAACTCCCCCGTATGATATTGCAGGTCTGAAAAGATCAGGCGGCAGGGAACAGGGTGAGCCTATAAAAGCTTCATTATGAAATGCCCACTTTCACCTTATTTGGCATTCTCTGCTCACGCTTTGGATAGCAAGAGTTGTTATACACCTGCTTTCCTACATCGCTATTCAAAATGCTGCACTTGTCTCATATTCTCTGTTAGAGCAGCGGGCTAAAAACCAGGGAAGCCAAGGTTCAAATACCCCCAATGCTGGGTGTGACCTTGAACAAGTCACTTCACCCTCCATTGCCTCCAACTTAAATTATAAGATCTCTGGGAACAGGGAAATATCTGCAGTGCCTGAATGTCACGTTTAGATACCAATAAAAAGGTGTGAGCTAAATCTAAATTGATTTTTAACCTACTTTTCGAATAAAATGAAGGCTTATGAGTGTGTGTCCTGTAAATAAGTTAATAAGATAACTTGATGTTATCACAACACATGGGGGGTGGGGGGGGCATGAGGGACTGATGAAATAAGGTGCGCTTGGCAGAACGCAGTTAAACCTGCAGTTGCATGCACATTTTTTTGTGCAAAAATGAGTTATGTACACAATGGAGAGGGTGCTAACCTGTCTGCATTAGCTATAACCCCTCTCTCCTCCCCCCCCCCCCCCCCATGTAGAGAGAGATGCTGGCTTAGTGCAAGTTTGCAGTGCTAAGAAAACATAACTCCTAGTCCGAGGTGGAGTAAAGTTTCTAGGGCCCATGTTAGTCTATGGGAGAAACTAGAATTCTGGTGCCGGAACCTGTAGCCCGGCCTATTTCCTGTGTAGAAAGCATTTTCATGAGTTAAATTTGTGCATAGTGTACATAAATTATATTTCTAAGCATTTTCTTTATGCCCAGTTTTGGAGAGGGGTTGCATTTTTTAACGCCTGATGCATTAGCATACCATTAGCTGACTGCAGTGAGAGTTAAAAATGTTTTAGCGTGTATATTAAGAAACTGTGCACTGAATTTCAGTGCACAGCTTAATGCTCAGCTTGCCACTCACTCCCTGTATATCCATGGACGTACATGACTTAGAAAGTAAGCTCCTTTCATTCTGATTAGAACTTATTTTAGTAAATTACATTTAAGCTATGTTTCAGTACTACTGTTATATTAAAAAAAAAAAAAACACTGGCAATTACATATTAGAACAATTAATCTTTAATAACTTAAAAATAAATTATTTTCTCTTACAAACACTATAATACATTTTTACATTACCATAGGCATCAACAAATGACATCTCACTACCTGGTATAGATGGGTCATCTAAAAGGTCCAGTGTTAGAAATAATATAAACCAAAACATTATAGGTATTAAAATTGGGATTATGCTTTGGAAGCCTGTTGCAAGGCAGCCCCTAATACGAGTGTCAGTCGTATTCTCAACCTTCGGTTTGCCAGGGATGAGCCAGTTCCCTTCCTTAAATTAAGTGGACTGCTTGAGGCACCAGTGGGGGAGGGATATATGCCCTCTACCCGGTCTTTAAGTTCATGGGTCAGCCTGCAGCTGCCCTTTGCCCTTTTAAAAGGTAACAAGCCAGGTTAAGAACGCAGTTTCTCTTCTCCATTCCCCCCTGCCAGCCAACCAGTCCCTTTCCCCCCCCCCAACACATGATATACTGGCTGGGAAGTCTCCCTTTCCTTCACCAGCAGTCGGCTACCAGCTTGTTTTAAAAACAATAAGAAATCCCTTCCTTCCCTCAGCCAGCAGCACCATTACAATTAATACCCCCCACCCTGTAGACTTTTTGTCCCAGTTAAGGCTGGTGGAAGGCTCGATATCTGGCTGGGGGAGCAACTGGCTGGGGGAGCAACTGAAAAAAAGAGCTGGCATGGGAGAGAACATCTGCTCCCCTCTCAGGCCCAGCAGTGTAATGGAGCAAACCTGGACTCAGTCTCATGCAGCTCAGTCAGCAGCAGATTCACGATGTCGGACCGGCCCGGGTATTCACCGCCCAGGACACATCATGTGGTCTGCCGAGCACTGCTCTCTCATGGTCATGCACGGCAGACCACGTGACTGGAGCGATCGGCCCACCAGGGGATGCCTGATCCCCCAATAGGCCAATCCGCCCCTGAGCTCAGTAACATTCAGCTGCTCTCCTCCCAGCCCCAACTGGAAAAAGAAAAAAAAAGTCCACAGGGGAGGATTGGGATGTGGTGTAGAGTGTATTGCAGCCTATGCAGCTGCAGGGCAGGTCTTCCTCCTCATCCTCATGCAATCCGTCATTCTGTGGACCAGCAGATGAAAAGCCTTGGTCTAGATTATGCCTATAAATTAAGGTTTGCCACCTGAGAGAAAGCTGGGGGGAAACCATAAACACACTAAAATGGCTTGAAATCTTGTCATCTTTCTTCATAAACAGCAGATGAAGGGAGAGGTTCTTAGTTTGTGTCATTCAAGTGAAAATAACAATGTTTTGGGACTAAGCAAGGCAATCTGCTGGCAGGGCCTCCCCTTTTATCCATCTCAGTCTGAACTGTTTCTGTAAAATCTCTGTTCAGTATGCAAAGCCAATGCTCAGTAATGTTCTCATCTGAGAGCACTGTGTTTTCATATACAGAGAAATATACAAAATCCAGTTTTGAGGAGATGAAGGAAAGAGAGGTAGATAGGAAAAGGAACCTACAGGGAGCAAAGTTACAGTCTCTAAAACATAACCATTCATGTATGTACTCCAACCATATAGCACAGGTTTGAGGAGCACAACCCTGGACCTCAAGCCACAAACTGCGTTGGTTTACGGGGAGGAATCTCTCATCCTCAAGAGCCACAAACTGGTCTGGGTTGTCAAGATAGCCCTACAGAATGCACCTGAGATTTGCTTATAATTAAGGCAGCATGCATATTCATTAGAGATGCAGATTTGCAGCACTCAAGGACCATAGGCTCCTCACCCTTACAACATGTCAATGATGAACATTTCAAACATGTACACATTCAGGCTGAGATTCAGCTTAATTTGCATAGTTTGGTTCCCAGGAAACCAGACCTATTTACAGCCCTTAAACACAATCAGGCCGATGCAATACTGTGCACTCAAGCTAATGCACAGGTTAACCCATGGTTGGACACGTGTTTTGGATGCATGTCCGTAATCTCTTATACAATAAAGGGATTAGTGCATCCAAAATGCATGTCCAAACCAGCGCATAGCTAACAAACGCTTATCACAGATAAATGCCATGTTCATGAGGCTATTAACTATTCCCCCTTTACATAAAAAATAAAATGTGCACCCAATGTGCACATTTTTACTCTCAAAAATTAATACCAGCCCAGTCTTGAGGAGCCCAAAAGTTAACAGAGAAGCAGAAAATACTGCGTTTCTGTAGTTCCTCCGACTTAATATCATGGCGATATTAAATCAGAGAAACTGCCAAAAGGAGTAAAAAAAAAAAAAAATTTGTAAAATGTCTTGCTCGTGGGCAGGTCCCAGCCTTGGGAATGTGTCCTCAAAATGTAGGTATGTGCAGCCATGGAACACAAGTGGAACCTGGACAGAGTCAAAAAGCCCCTTTACGCCAGTTAATGGCTTTTGAAAATGGTCTTCCTTATCCCTTGGTGCTCATCAAGATACAGCTTTCCCACTAAATTGCTTCAAATCCTTCTCCCAGTGGCAGTGAGGAGCGTGTCACAGGGCATGTTCTTTACAATGCATGTCCTAATAGTGCTTCCGATGGCACAGTTAGTACATAGAACAAATAATAACTTATAAAAAATTAATCTGATTCAATTCCAGAGTCGTGCTCCAGGTCACTGTCCTCGCTGTCAGAATCTGAATCTTCGTAGAAAGAAATTGTGGCTTGAACGGGAAAGTTTTTCAGAAGAACTTCTCCTTCTTGATACAAATAATCGTAGCATTTTGATTTAGGCCAGAATAATCTGAAATCAAACACAGGACACTTGGTTGGTCTTTTGGCACACTACAATCTTTCGCCAGCATCACTCTGGTACCTGTCCCTCACCTCCAGCTGTGAAAGAACGTAGGCCCTCTTGAGAACGTAAGCAAGCTGAGGTCAGATATATCGAACAGAAGCCAAAAGGGAAAATCTGCTTCACATATCTGTCCTTTGCACTTCCTACTTCTAAGCAGCAACTTATGCAAGAGGAAGCAGGATGCAGGGGAGGGACTGACAACAGTTTCCTCTTTCTCTTTTTGGGCTTCCAGCTCATTCAGCACCAGGGCTGGGATTATTTCCCTGTTTTAAACCCCCCCCCCCGTACCTAAACTGATTGTTGCACTGATGCACCAGGACTGAATCTGGCTACTAAGTGTCGCCTTCGAGCAATTACCAAGACCTTCCTCCTTGCCCAGGGAACCCGTGGGGGGAGGGGAGGATTCTGTTATTAAATGGACAGAGTACTGCATGATATGAAATTTCTAATCAGACTACTGTAGGAGAGAAATCAGTTGTATTTACAGTACCTATATTTGAGGAAAGAAACATTGTAGCCAGAGATAAGTGGATGATTTAGTTAAAATGAAAATTGATATTCCTTTTCAGCAGACTGAATGCAGAAAAAAAACTGGCACATATGCTTTAAATACTGCAAAGCGTTATTTTAAAGCAGCGGTCTTAGGTGGATTCTTCCAAAAGAAACAAACAGTCTGTTTATTAGCTCTGTTGCTTCATCTTGACTATTTTTAAATCCCTTTTCATATTTGTTCCAAATGTATTATTTTTGTCCCAGCTTTTATTATGGCCAGCAGCCATGCTCCATGTTGCCATATAGAGGAACTTCTATTCTTTTCCTAGACAAGGACTCTGTTCCCCCTCCCCCCAGCGTGGGCTGAGCTCCTCCATAGGTAGCCCTCACAGCCCCATGAGTGAGAAAGAAGCTTTGGTCATCACTCAATTGCACCTAGCAGCCAGCCTAAGGGACCACCATTGCTTGCACTGATAGAAGCTTAGCTGCATTGCCCCTGGATGAAGGCTACTGCCATGATGGCCAGTTTTAAAAAAATAAAAATAAATGGGAGAGCGTGATAAAATAGGGATAAAGTAACAGATACTTTTCTGAATAAAAACTTATGGTGGCTGTCTGCAGCCCCAATTCCAACTGAGCTGGAAGAATAAAGAAGGCAACCACCAACCAAAATAATAAATAGATAAATGGGCAAGGAAGAAAGCATTTTTCTTAACTGTATTCACTGTATGAATTAAAACTCAGAAGTTAAAAAAGAAAATCCTGAACCTAATGAGCTTTTCTGCTTTGCTTTAACTGCCAGCTAAATTAATTAAAAAAAAAATCAATTCATAATTAAAGCAATAGAGCTTTATAGGATAAACAAATTGAAAATTACTGTACAGTGTATAAGAGCCCTATATAATTAAAAGCACTACCACTTATGTTCTCCCACATGCCTGGTATGCAAATAAGAGCAAGAGCCGAGCATGTTTCCCTATAAATCTTTAAAAATAAAAATGTAATGGCAAGTTAATCTCTCCATATTAAATGGCTCAAAATAAGACTCCCAAATTTAATCAGGCTACCTTTCTAAATAGAAAAACAATATTTAGATAATTCTGCCCATGGGACCATTTCCCTTGACCTTTATCAGAAGCTGCTAGGAATAGTTAGACTAAGCACAAACAGCTCAAGTCCCCTGCATCCTCTGGGGCAGATGCAATACAGTGCCGTTCAGCCGAGCGCAGTGTATAACCCGCAGTTGGACGCGGGTTGTATAAGCGCTAATTAATCCCCTTATGCAATATCGTTGCGATATTAAGTAGGAGGAAAAACAAGATTTTAAAAAAAAATTTAACAAGTTTAAAAACGTTAAAAAAAAAAAAAAAACACGGGCAGTCGGGTGCAGGAAAGGGACACTCAACTGTAAAGTGTCCATTTCCTGAATCCCCTGCCTGTGCGGAAAACAGACACCGATAAACTCTGCGTCGGTTTTCCTAATCGGTGGACGGCAGACGCCGATTGGGTTCTCGTTAGCATGGAGGCGCGAGGGGCGCGCAAGCGACCCTAGGGCCTACTTGCTAACGCGACCCCCCCTAATTTAAAGATTGCATGGCGCCCCCCTTGGGGCCGCGTTAAGAAAGTGGGTGCTGACTCTTCAGTACCCGCTTTCTGCGCATATTTATTGCATCAGTCCCTCTGAGAGGTAATATTATTTAGCATTTTATTGAGCTACTAGACTGAAATAGCACTGTAAGGTATCTCCCAACACCTCAGCCTGGTCTTCCAGCTGCACAGCAGTACCACCCCTGCCTCCCTGGAACACAAGAGCAATAGTGCAGGACACAATACGAAAAAAATACCCTCACCCTATGCCTCATCTTAATCCTGCAGCACCTGCTCTTTTGGAAGAGGAAGTGCCCATGGGAGGAGGTGAGGACACAGCCACAGGGAGTATGTGTCATCTCTGCACTATCACTTGCTATTGGCTGCTCTTGCTGTCATCTACGGCCATGGGGTGGTGCTAGAGGTACAAGGAGGGGGCAATTGATGGTGGCAGATGGAAATTAGGATTTCGGAGCAATGAGATGAAAGGAGCAGGAGAGAAATGAGGAGAGATATAAGAAAAAATGACTAAAAAGGCAGCATTAGAGGAAAAGAAAGAAAAGCAGAGGATACAGAAAGAAAAGTGACCTGGCAAGAAAACATATTTAAAAAAGATTTATATATACTGTATAACCAGTAAAATTAAAAAAGAAAAAAAGCAGTTTACAGATTTAGTATGCATAATAAAACCAGTTACCTCCCATCCAACATTACATGTATAAACTAGCAATGCCACTGCCACCACTCCCCTAAACATAATCCCAATTCTCTTCAGCATCAAAAGCCAATCCTAAATCAATTTAACTGTCTTCCTGCTCTGAAAACCAGGAGCAAAATGGGCTTTAAGTAGTTTACAAGATTTTGTATAACTCAATTCATTTTTAACACTGGTAAATTATTCCATGCCAGAGGGGCTGTTGTAAAAACAGGTTTAGAGCACCTATTCGATCTACATTTTCATTCATATGAAGATATCCATATGCCCCCCCCCCTAGGGTACTCTAAAGGCTCAACCTGGTAAATACCGTGATAACTCTGAAAGGTATTGCAGACCATTAAACCGGACACAATGGAAGATTATTGTTAATATCTTAAGACTCACCCTTTCAGCAACCAGAAGCCAGGGCACTGTGGCCAACAGAGGAGACCTCCTATCCAGCCTGGATTTCTCACAAACCAGCCTTGCGGCACTGTTCTGAATTAGCTGTAACTTGTTTATCCAGTAATCTTGTAGTCCCACTAGCAGCCCATTACAGTAATCCTACACCCCCCATAACTATAGCCAATACCAAAATCTTAACTGCAACATGATCCAGAAAGGGTTTCAATTGTCAGATTCTCTTAAACAGCAAGTAGGCCTTCTTCCACATCTGGTTCCATAGAGAAAGTTGTATCCAAAACCACACACAAACATCTAACTTAGAACAAAACCAAAACTATCTCTCTCCCCCTACCTTCCGTTGGATCTGAAAATTCTCAAAAGCTCATCCCACACCTAATATCTCACTTTTTTACTTATTTAATACCAGGTGGTTTCCTTATAGCAATCTGTCAACTCTATCCAAATACAAATTGTGTATTTTCAAATATTGACTTTTGTCTTAAATAATGTACTTGTACTGGCAAGGGGTCACTTTTTAATAAGGGCATCTAAAATTCTCCAAATATCATTTATTATATCCCCCCATGGGATGGGTTGAGCATATAGTAAGAAAAAAAAATAAAGACAGGCAATTACCTACCTTACTGGGTGTTTGTAAGTTGTAAACTTGCCGGCAGTATCACGAACACGGTAAAGGCCATATGGCTGAAAAAGATAGAAAAGGCATTAGGCTGTGTTCAATAAGAACATAAGAAATTGCCATGCTGGGTCAGACCAAGGCTCCAACAAGCCCAGCATCCTGTTTCCAACAGTGGCCAATCCAGGCTACAAGTACCTGGCAAGTACCCAAACAACCTCTCCTTCAGCTTGGCAGAAGCTGTACTGTGCGCCTTGTTTTTATTATAAAGTCAGTCCCTTGTATGGAGAAGCGGGCAAGACTTACCAAGCTTTGACTCCAGAGCTCGGATCTTTCCCCTTCTTGCCTGGTGATTAGCCAAGGTCGCCACAACCCTCCGGACCTACAAATCAAACCCGAAACAGCAGATCAGTAAAGAGCTCGAGCGAAGAAACGAACAAAAGTAACGATTAACCTCCTTTTTCTGTTCACGCAGATGATCAGAGCAGGAGAATTCCCCTTAACCCCCACCCCTCGCCGACTATCCAAATCCGAGCCAGCGGCTTTCGTCCAAGACCCTCCTCTGGGAGCTCGGCGAGGCGCTGGCTCTCTAACCTAACAGCCGCGATCAGCGAGTTTTCCGTCGCGTTATTATAGCGCCAGCCTCCTGGCAACAGCGCGGCCTTCACGTACCGCGCCCTCGCTCGGGCCAGAGCCCCGCCAGGGGGCGCCCGTGACCTCAGGCAGCTGCAGCGCACGGACCCGGGAGCGACGCCAGACACCATCCTTCCGACCCTTCTGCCGTCCCGGCTCCCGCGTCCGTCTCTTTATAGCCCAGCCCGCCTCGCCTTTTGCCGAGCGGATAAACAGGGGGGGCGGGGGGCGTGTAAACAAGGGCCGGGTGTGCACGTGGCGGCCAGCTCCCAAATGGCCCAGGCGGGGAGCTGACGAGGGAGTGCGAATCGCACCGAGCCAGATGTGCTAAGACAAGCCTTCACTACAGCTGGCCCTGAAGCCGACAACTTGTGCCCCGATTCCTTTTTTTTTTTTTGTTCTTCTTCCCACGTGCCCGATGGCATAGCTGCTACCAAAAGTAACACGATTTTCCCCAACGGGTAGGTTTTTTTTAGTTTGATTTTGTTATTGCTAAATAAAAAAAAAAATTGAACGCTGCCATTTGCCCTTTTAGCGCGAGTAAGAAAATAAATAAAAAAGACAGTACAGACCGAGCAATTTAACAGAAAACAAAAAGAAAGGCAACCACCAAAAACGTAGGATGTGATTTAATAAGGCTTTTCCCCTATTCTGTGGGGATGGGGAGAGAACGCTTTAAAAACTTAAACACTTGGCAATTAACATATTCCTGGATTTGTGATGCTTTCATAAATCCTGGTTTTAGCACACGGGGACTATTGCATGTGTTTTTGGGCTGAGCTATATACCTCAATAACGCTATAGAAGTGATTAGTAATAGTAGTATTGCCTGAGAATTTAGTATCCTATAATCATAACGCACCAACTACCCATAGTGTCCCATAATTTCCTGCAACAGTACCCAAAAGAAACCAAAGTCCACATGAACTAGATACTTCTATCCCTTTTTACATATAACAGAAAATGCGCTGAGGGGGCCCGGGTACTCCCTTAAACGCCTACAGGGATGACCTTCCAGAGAGAAGCACCCCTTACTTTTTATTTATTTATTTATTTTACACTAACTGATTGTTACTGCGAGAAGCCCGTTAGTGAAATAAAATACTTAGAATGCAGATTACCAGTCTGCCAGGTACCATGGGTCTACTGCAAATGAAATGTATCACCTATATGTGTTCCTAGTCACTAAATAAATACTTAGAAGCAGGAAGGAATAAATGTGGTGTAGGAGAGGACCCAAATCTTAAAACAGTCATTACAGAAGAAATATGTGAACTGCAAAGCACACAAATACAAATTTTGTTTTAGGTGTTTTGGTCACTCTCCTGGAAAGCAGTATTTCAGTTTAGCCAGTTGGAAATGCTTTCCTATTTAGAACCTAATACAGCATTCACTGGAAAGTAAATGTGTCTCATCACAGGACTAGCCTCCTGCATAATATCTAGACTATACCTCAGCCAGGCATGTATGATGGGAGGTAAAAAGAAAATTTCATACTCTCCGCATGTCCCCCTTAGCTTGAGCGCTAGGGCTAATGAAGGAGGGAGCGACAGCGCTGAATCTTCAGGCGAAGATAAGATCCCTGGTGCAGGTAGAGGACCGCGGTGAGCCTGTTCATAACCGCAGCGGAAGACAGACCACAGAAGCTAATAAAAGCATTAAGAGAACTGTCTATAATTTGGTGGACCCCTGAAGATAAAAAGTACTGGTACTTTTAGGTAACAAAAGAAGAAGCATATTTAAATCTCTGAGGTATACAAAGAGAACCTGCCAAAAATTGAAAGAGCAATAATATCAAAGGAAAAGTTGCAAAAAGCAACGTCTAAAAATGTAAGATTCTTATTTGGAAATAGTCCCAATTATGCTGGGTGCCACTGACCTGATTAAGATAAATTTCCAGGCGCATTTGATTATATTGCTTGTACAGCCTAGGAACTCCAGGAGAAGGTTCTCTTTGGCACTGTGCTAGTACTAAGGAGAGCATTTGCAGCAAACTTGAGAGATTGAGATCATCCCCAACATGCCATGGCTTATGAATGAGCACAAAATAAACCCATTTGGAGACGCTGCCCCGTGAGAAAATGATCCTGACCCTGACAGAACTGTAGAGAATGATAAAGTTGTGTTCACCTGGGACATTCCCATTCCTACTGAATAAAAGCTCCAGGCTAGAAAATGGAGACATAGTGGGAAAGGACAAGAATGGCTTTGCTAATAGAAGTGTCAGTAGCAAGCAACTATTCTGTGGAGCATATGGAGAGATAGAACATCATCAAGTCCCAAAAGATGCAAACAGGAGCGGATCAAGGCCTAGCAAGGTCTAATTTATAGGATCATTATAATTAAAATAAGTAGCAGAATCTAGGTTGTGCTTTTCATTTCTTTTTTTGTTTCCTGGAAGTTCTCCTTAATTGCTACGAAAGTTCCCCTATTGCTGGAGGTCTAATGGGTAGTCTATATTAGGATATGCCTTATTGTTGTTTTCTTATATAAAAATTGTTTCTGATTTATATGACCCATATTTTCTGTACAAAGAACATACTTTGTTAAAATTTTGAAAATTTAATAAAGATTAAATTTAAAAAAAAAGGAGTGGATCAAGGCAATCTGTCGTCTGAGGCAAGGGATGAGATGGCACCCCCTTGTCCCACTCCTCCTCGCTTACACACACACACACACACACACACACGCTCACCCTGCCCCCAGTCTCTCCTTCCTTCATCGGCCGCCAGCCTGGCCTCCTGTGGTGTCAACGCTCCTCTCTTCAGCTGCTGCTGGCCTGGGTTGGCAGCCGCGGCAGGGACAGGCAGACGCCGCAGTGGCGTTCTGAGAGGGGCATCGTTTGCCGCCTCAAAAATCTGCCGCCTGAAGCGGCTGCCTCACCCTGCTTCATTATAGAACCACTCCTGCAAACAGTAACCAAGAAATGTGACAGATTCAGAAATAATCCTCACTCTCAGGCCGATACAGTACAGTGCGCTCCGATGGAGCGCACTGTTAGCCTGCTCTTGGATGCGTCCAACCCGCGTCCAACCCGTGGCACCTAATAGCGCCCTCAACTTGCAAATGCATGTTGATGGCCCTATTAGGTATGTGTGCGCAATACAGTAAGTAAAATGTGCAGCCAAGCCGCACATTTTACTTTCAGAAATTATCGCCTATCCAAAGGTAAGCACTAGTTTCTGACGGCACCGGGAAAGTGCACACAAAAGCAGTAAAAACTGCTTTTCTGTGCACCCTCCGACTTAATATCATAGCGATATTAAGTCGGAGGACCCGAAAGGTGTAAAAAGTAAAAAAAAAAAAAGAAAAACAAATTTAAATTGGGCCGGCAGCTGTCAGGCCGAAAACCGGACACTCAATTTTGCCGGCGTCCGGTTTCCGAGCCTGTGGCTGTCAGCGGGCTCGAGAACCGACGCCGGCAAAATTGAGCGTCGGCTGTCAAATCCGCTGACAGCCACCGCTCCGGGTTAAAAGGAGGCGCTAGGGACGCGCTAGTGTCCCTAGCGCCTCCTTTTGCCCGTTTCTACCACCGGGCCTAATTAGCATACAGAATTGCGTGCTCCGGCGAGTGGCCGGTGCGCGCGCCGGGAGAGCGGGCGTTCGTCCGCTCTCCCGCGTTTTTACTGAATCGACCCGTCTATTAGGCGTCACCACCAGCCTGATTAAAAAGAGATTCCAGGCACATCCAATTTATATTCTGCTTTTTGGCACTTCAAAGCAGATTGGATTCAGGTGCTGTAGGTATTTCCCTGTTCCCAGCAGGCTCACAATCTACATTTCTACCTGAGATAACAGAGGGTAAAGTCATGAGGACTTGCCCAAGGGTCACAAGGAGCAGCAGCAGGAGGAACTGAACCCTGGTTTGTAACTTGCTGCTGGATATGTCACCTGTACATATCGCATCCTACATATTCCACAAGGAGGCTCTCTTTGGCACAGTGCGAGTAGTAAGAAGAGCATTAGCCGTTAAGTCCGAGAATGCCACCAAGTTTCAAGACCAATAGGCAATCGCAGTCATACAGATCACGTGATTTTGCCCCGTAGGCTTGTGCTTTGGCTGTGACCCGAGGTTATCCCCACACTTGTGCTCTGTGAAAGGGGGAAAAAAACTGCCTGGGCTGAGAGTGTGACCAGCTTCCCTCCTGCAGAGCAAAGGCAAACAGGCAGGCGTTGAAAGCCTGATGAAAAGATAATGACTGACAGCTGGTCAACAGGAGCCTTCAATGAATATTCATGGGCTACTACAGTCTTCAGGGCTTTTAGCTCGTTTTTACACCCAGAAAATGATTGCTCAGGCACAGACTATATATATCAAATGCAAAGATAATATTTGAGTTCCAGTGGCATCATCAAACAATAAAAAAATCCTTAAGTAGTTCATGATGTTTATAATGCTATTAATGTTTTAGTGTGCTTTAATTTTTTACTGTTATTTTAACCATTAGTACCCAATAAGCAGGGTGGTGTTATCGGGTATGAATTATCAGTGTTATTTAACTGAGCCAAATTTGCTTCAGCCTTGTAAACATTGGCAACTGTGATGTTCCCTCCACCCACTAAGTGCCTCCCTTTCCTGTTCACCCTATTACAATAAATAGACCAAGACAGCAACGATTTCAGTGGAATAACGCAGGGCCGAAGCTTTCTAAACAGTAAATTACAAACAAACAATGTGTGCCTGAGCCCGACTAATCAACCACCCTATCGTTTTCTTGGCCACCCAGGGACCAGCGAAGTCTCCTTCTGGCGGTCGCATCAAACCTCGCCGTGTGCCATCCTGGGTGTTAAAGCTGCTGCTGCGCCATCCACCTGCCAGGTTATCCAGCAAATTCATAACTCCTGTTGCCGCCCTACCTTGCTGCTCGGCACAGTGGGACCACTCCCTGTGCTGAGGTAAGCCCCGAAGAGCAAGGCTCATTTTGTTGCACCTCCACTGGGCAATTGTTTTGGGCAGCCTGCCACAGGCAAAGGGCAGTGTCCGCACGTCCCCCTTGACCGCGTCTGCAGCTCCAGGCAACCCGTTGGCATTTTGTCCCTGCTGGCCTGCTATAGGAGGAAGGCATGCAACACGTACCTCCCTGGTGTGGATCTTGTGGCATGAACCAAGCTGGGCCATGCCACTGCCTGCCGCGGGCCAAGAGCTGCCAGGTGAGAGTTTTGGATAAGAGGGCACGCTACCTGCCCGCTCTTCTCTTAAATGGTGCTTGAGAGTCAGCCCTCTGGGCCACTACCTTCCGTTCCGTAACCCCCCCCCCCACCTCCACCACAATTCCAAGGGAAGTTTTCCAAATGGAAAAATCAGGTTGCCGGAAGGACCGAGGGAGGTCTTGGAAGGTTGCATGCTGTGGGTACTTCAGCCTGGGGGGGTCTCTCTCGTAGAAAGCGACTATCTCTAGGAGATCGGCAATTATTTCAGCTGGGACTGCTAACTGCAGTTCTGGTAGTGACTATGGGTCTGTGTATTGTATATTGGATTGTAATTGCTGAACTGAATTTTCTTTCAGCTGTTTATACTGCAAAGGCAGAGACACATGGAAGTTGTATTGCATTGTGAAGGGTCACCAGTCCATCAGGAACTCATCTGACATCGCCAAGTGGTTATATAAATGGCCTTGGGATGTAACAAACGTCAGTCACTGTCAACCTGAGCTCTAGTCATAGTACCAGAAGAAGTGAGAGTCTGTGTATATAACAAGACATGGAGACACAGTTCTAGCTTATTCTTTTTTATAAACTCAGGCTTTCCTGAAGCTTTTTTTTGTTTAATACATAGCAAAAATTGAGCCAGGGTTAGAGCCAGTGTTGCCTCGGTGGCATGCTGCTCTGCCTGCCTAGGGTGGTAGCATGGATATGAATATTTATGGAACAATTCGTATGAGAATTAGACCTGTAAGTGTAATTGTTATTATACAGAACTTTTAGCCAAAGAAACTGTACAGATATATCGGGCAACTTCTGTTATCTGGGTTCATTTTGGCTCAGTTCTGCAAAATTCCTGAGACTCAAAAATAGTCCCAACGTTTGGCAACACTTTGACCAATGCATTTTTTTTTTTCTAATTCTGCAAAAAGGAGAACCAGTTTAAGTTGGAGATACTGAGATTTTTTTTCACCTAGAGATTTACTCCTGTGCATGCCCCACAGGATCATGGTTTTTATGTGCCTCAGAAGGATGAAAGGTTGAATCAAACCTGTGGATACTGAAACTTGGAAATGACCACTACTTATTTCAATTTCCATAGTGCTACTAGATTACAGCGTGCTGTGCAAGCACGCCTAAGAGGTGGACCTTACAGTCTACTCAAGACACACAGACAAAACAAATAAGAAGTTCATTCTTAGGGGCTTCAGTACGTTGCAAAGTCACAGTAAAATAGAACGCCCCATGGGCACATGTGGTCCATGTGTCCATCTGTGAGCTTCTATCAATGCCTAAACCAGCTGAGGGCCTGTCTCCTGCTGTGGAGTATGTGGTCTGTTTCCTGTCCCGGTTGCAATAGTGGAGGTTGCAGGGTCAGCTACAGGTATCATCAGCTCTGTGGCACCACATAAGAAGAGTCGACTGGGAGACAGAGCTGCTTTAAGCTGGATACAAGGGCAGACATGTAGGGAGAGGCTGATAAGGATGTCAGCAGGACAGAGACATTGACTCTGGGACCCGTGACTTCAGCTTTTGTCCCCGGGCGTTCGCCCACCTGCTTTGCTAGAATGACCACTCTAAAACGTATCTTGGGTAAAACTGACCGCAGCTTTTATTTAACCATATATATATAACAGCACACAATGTAATCATAACAACCCACCATCCCGGGCCAATACAAATATATATATATATATATCCATCGCCATGCGTTCTCCCGGGACCACGCACACCCCGTGCTGCCTGCTGCGCTCCAAGCAAGGCGACTTCCGTTCACTGGCCCCCCCGCCGCGTCGTAAGCAGGGGACCCTGCCTCCAGGCGTGGTCCCACTTTTCTTCTGGCAATCTGCTTTTCAGCCCGTGGCTGATCCCTTTACCCTAAGTCCTATTGGCCCGGGTACCCGCCCCCAGCTGCGACATTGCGTTGTTCAACTACTATCCCCACCTCCTTATTTCATGGCACCAAACAACTTGTACAGGGTGGGAGGGTGGGAAAACGGCTCTCCTGCGAAAAGGGCCGGTTGCCACGAGGCTCCGGCCCTTTAAACCCCGGCCGTCGTCATCGTCCTGCACCGGCCTCCCCGATGACACCGGCCGCAGGAACGCCACAAAAGGGGCGGTGCTCCGGGCTCCGGCGTCATCGGGGCCGATGACGCCAGCCACAGGAACACCCTGGAGGGGCGGCGTTTCCCGTCGGCGCCGCCCCTCCTTGCTGACGCTGCCTGGAACGCCCCCACCGGGGCTGTACTCTGCCCCGACGTCATTGGGACACGCCGCGCTCTTGCGGCGCGTTCCGATGACGTCACGCGACGGCCCGGCTGCCCTCCACGAGCCCAGGTAATTCGTGGACTTCGATTATATATCGGGCCCACCCAATCTTCTGGGGAAAGAGACAGGAAAGCACCTAGTGCAAAAAGGACTGGGTACTAGAATATCACTCCCATCTACATATACCCGGTGAGAGTACACCATTTATACTTGTTAAAAGTACAAAGTGACCATACCCTATATTTTAAAAACCTTCTACCTTAAGTCCGGTCTTCAACTATTTGGCTTTATTCATATCAATAAGTGGAATGGTCCATCATAAAATGACAGGTTAATATTGCTTCCGCTCTTCTGCTGCCACCCCCACCTCCCCCCGCCCGTGCCATTACCTCTATTCTCTGGCTTGTACGGGCTGCCTCAGTCTCCGTCCCGCCTCTATTCCTTTGTACCTCTGCCAACATGGTGAACCAGGCACCCCCCGAATGCTGTTTTGGGCCACGCTTTCAAGCCCCCCTGCCCAATACTGGATGCCTTGTCCTCTCCCTTACGCGCCAGCTCGCTCTTCTCTACGTGTCAGATGGCACAAAGGTCCCGCTGGCCCGAATGCTGTGCATGGATTTCACAAAATCGCCCCCTCTAACAGAAATTGCTCCTATGGGGGGCAATTATCAAAACCGTTTAGATTGATGTCAAAGTCCCAGGTACTTTTTCCCACTGGCTCTGCACCAATTTTCAATGGAAAAATATTCACGTGATTTCCATTTAAAAGCTGTCGAAGGGAAAAGTACCAGAAGAGAATTGAGCCTCCTTTTTCTGGTGAAACCTTTGAATGTTGTTGCCTTCCCCAGCCTAAGCATATCCAGGTCCTGAGAATGCCTCCGGGAAAATTTAGGTAAAAGTGTGCACACTGAGACACAACATGCGTACTTTTACATTCAGACGGGGGGGGCTTCTGAAAATTGCCTTTTCAGCTTTGAGAAGAAAAGCTGGGGCGACTGACAAAGTCTTTGTTAGCAGGTTATTGAGCGTCTCCATCTCCCGCCCCTCTTCCAGCCATCCTGCAGCTGCAGCACAGCGGAAGGCTGTGCTGCAGGAATCCACGGCTGTGACCCCACTCCAGCCCTGGAGGCAGACCTTACCAGTCTGGTCCTCAGGATAGCTGTAATGAATATCCATGAGATACCTTAGCAAGCCTAGCGAGTATGTAAAAGAAGCAGTGTGGGAGGTGGAGGAGGAAGGAGCACCGGGCAACCGAGGAAAAATCTTTTGGTGGTCGAGACCGGGGGCAGAGGATATCAGCCTGCCCCGACGGAGCCGCTGGAACTTCCGGGGTCTGACGTCACCAGGGAGGAGTCGGAGGTAGGCCTACATAACCCGACCCTCTAGAGATTATCCGGCGAGGTGCAGGAGGAAGGAGCACCGGGCAACCGAGGAAAAATCTTTTGGTGGTCGAGACCGGGGGCAGAGGATATCAGCCTGCCCCGACGGAGCCGCTGGAACTTCCGGGGTCTGACGTCACCGGGGAGGAGTCGGAGGTAGGCCTACATAACCCGACCCTCTAGAGATTACCCGGCGAGGTGGAGGAGGAAGGAGCACCGGGCAACCGAGGAAAAATCTTTTGGTGGTCGAGACCGGGGGCAGAGGATATCAGCCTGCCCCGACGGAGCCGCTGGAACTTCCGGGGTCTGACGTCACCGGGGAGGAGTCGGAGGTAGGCCTACATAACCCGACCCTCTAGAGATTACCCGGCGAGGTGGAGGAGGAAGGAGCACCGGGCAACCGAGGAAAAATCTTTTGGTGGTCGAGACCGGGGGCAGAGGATATCAGCCTGCCCCGACGGAGCCGCTGGAACTTCCGGGGTCTGACGTCACCGGGGAGGAGTCGGAGGTAGGCCTACATAACCCGACCCTCTAGAGATTACCCGGCGAGGTGGAGGAGGAAGGAGCACCGGGCAACCGAGGAAAAATCTTTTGGTGGTCGAGACCGGGGGCAGAGGATATCAGCCTGCCCCGACGGAGCCGCTGGAACTTCCGGGGTCTGACGTCACCGGGGAGGAGTCGGAGGTAGGCCTACATAACCCGACCCTCTAGCGGCGCGCAGCTGACGCCGGCGTGCTGCCCAAGCCGTGCGCGCCTAAGGGGCGCGCGCCGCTTAGCTGGAACCCTGGCCCGTGAAGTTTAACAAGGCCTCCTCCACCGCAGTGAGTACTTATAGTTAAACTTTAATTTTTGTGTGTTGACTAGTGCCTTCTCCAAAGCCTCCACGCAGGTGTCAATTCAGTATACTGGAACAGGAACTTTCAAATTTCCTATTAAGTTACTGTTGGTAGCAATGCCACATACAAAACGGAAGGGGAAACTGAGAGAGGGAATGGTTACTTCCTCTCCAGTGAACCCCTCCCAGTCAAAAATTGAAAGTTTCTTTAATACTAATACTATTGCTACTCCCGGAATAGGAGGCGCTGTGTTATCCGCTACAGGGCTTGCAGTGGAATCACTTGCCTCATCCACCTCATTAAGCCCGGGAGCACCGAATACCCCTTCTCCTCCATACGGTGATGGGGCAAGCCCATCTAAACCATTGGACTTTGACCTTACTACAACTGGGGAAAGGGTCCCACAAGGAGGATCTAGAGTGGGACCAAATAAACAAGGAGAAGGAATGAATCCCGACACATGTAAAGATCTTGTTAGTGTCGGAATCCCAGAGTTGGCTGCCTGTGTACCCAACAAAATCGATAAGCCTGCAGTGATTACTCTTGACAACGTTTGGTCAGCTATTATGACTTTAGAAAAATCTATATCTACCTTGACTAACGTTGTTACAGATGTGAACACTAGAATGCTGAGAATGGAACAAAAGACTGAATCTCAAAAGATACAAATGAAAGATTTAGACCTGAAAGTAGAACAAATGGGGAAAATACAACATGGATTAATACAGGGGGAATTTGCCCACCAGAAAAAGATGGAAAGAATTGAAAATGAGTTGAGATACCTGAATCTGAGGGTGATTAATTTCCCCTTGGTTAGATGTGTCTCAACTCACGAGCAATTCAAACAATATATGAATAATGTATTAAAGATACCGGCTGAATCTACACCACCTTTGGCAAAAATATACTTTCTAAATGACAGAAAAGCTGGAGAAAAAGAGGAAGAAAAACAAGTGCCTCTTAATATAACGGAGCTTCTTGAATCATCTAGTGAAGACATGGTTGAAAAAAGAGGAACAGTTCTGGTTAAATTTATATTTCCTTCAGATAGAGATATGGTACTGAAATTATTTTTGAGGAACCGGTCTGTTAAGTATTACAACCAACAAATTTGGATCTTCCCTGATGTTATTAGAGAAACTCAGAAAAGAAGAAAGGAATTTTTAGCCTTGAAACCACTGGTGGATCAAGTTGGTGCACAGATGACTATTCGATATCCAAGTAAATGTATATTGAAATTGAATAATGTCAATTACATTTATTTTGAACCCATAGATTTGAAAAAATTTCTAGAGGCTAAGAATTTGATTGGGGATATGACAGCCAATTAAGGGATATAGGTATTCGTAATATAAATAAGAGTAAAAGTATTCCAGTTTTTTCTTTATTAAATTGTAATTTTCTTGGATGTAAGCTCAAACAGAAATTTGACCCCTGCTTACTTCATTGATTAAAAGGATGTCAAAAGTAGGATAATATATGGTTTACATTGGGTAGATTGAATATTATATTGTTACTTCCAATTTTCTTTTTATATATATTTCATATTTGTACTCTGTATGATGACATCCGAATTGTATTATGGCAATGTATTGTCAAGTAACATATAAATTAATAAAGCATAAATTAAAAAAAAAAAAAAAAAAAGAAGCAGTGTGGAGACCAAAGTGCAGGCAGAGGGTTTTGATAGCTTGCCTTTAGTCTGAATTCGCACGATGACCCGAGAATCCTCTAGCTTTTTCTACTGAGGAATAACATCTGCTGCGTATCTTTGTCCATCCAAAAAGGGATAATGAGGATGCATATTATTGTAATGAGGTGAATAATGCACTCTGTGATGCGGAGCTGGGTCAGCCCTAAACGCCTCTTTATGTGCTCATTACTTTTGTGATTTCACAATTGCATTTACAATATTTTTCTCATTCTCTGGAAAAGTTATTCACCACAGCCTCCAAAAAGGTGAATTAAGCCCTACATCCTTCTCTTGCTTTATTATGTAATGTCAGAATTATTTATATAAAAGTGGGGATGGATACATGTTTAATAAATGTGAGACTTTACAGAATTCCTAGCACTTTTGTATTGCTTTTAATCCTCATAACTAAGTATCCAATGGAAGTTTGAAAACCACAGGTGCACTGGGTACTGAAAGAATTCATTATAGTTACTTTTCAATTATTGTCACTCAGTGTGGAAATAAGTTTATATCATTTCACAACAGCTTTATCCTAGATATAATTGTTTATTTAAACATTTTAAAATTCTGCCTATATCGAAACCTGTTGTCCCAAGGACTCACAAAATAAAAACATCAAACATCATAATACATGTAGACATAATCACATAAGACAACTCCAAACATACAACATATGGACAACAATAAAAAGAATAATAAAATGTACATAGTACTTAGTGTGAGCCCAGAAAGTCAGATACCATCCAAAATATTAGGAATTAGAGGACAAATTCTGCTGAAAATAAAAAGCCTTTAACTTTTTACAAAAATCTTGGTAATCAGCATTGCTATGAATGGCCAGAGGAAAAGTGTTGCACAGTGTTGAACCTATCATTTTATTTATTTATTTAGCCATTTTATATACCATCGTTCCAAATAAAGATCACAATGGTTTACAACATGACGTACATAATATATATCAACAATTACATTGATTTTAATGAGGTCAAACAACATACACATTAAAGATTGACCTGTATTTGGGATAAGGTATTTAGATCAGAGGACAGGTTCTTAATGATATTGTCCTATTATTGGAAACACTTGATTAAGTGTCTCCTGGCTATGAGCATATTTCAGATAGCACCATCAATAATTGTCCACAGAATGCAGACTGCAGGTTGGGACATAGTGTATGAAGAGACTTGAGAGATACTGGGGACCTTACAATGTAAGACATTTGTAAATCAAAGTAATCAACTTAAAAGTGGCTCTTTTTGTTATGTCCAGCCAATGAAGCTTATATAAGACTGGGGTGATGTAATCTCGGGGGGGAAGGAATAGGAAGTAATAAAGCATGCAGCCAAATTCTGTAGGAATTGTAGCAACCTTAACTGATGCTTTGGAAGCCCAACAAAAAGAGCATTGTAATTATCATTTTGTGACAGTGCAAGAACCTATGTAACTATGCAAAAGGCTTCATCAGACAAGATTTATTTAAGTCACCTGACTTGAAAAAAAAAAAGGTCTTTAGCACATACCCAATATGCACTTTCAGTGTTAGATGAGTGTTCAAAAAGACTCCCAAATCCCAAACATAGGTGAAAAGATCCATACCATTATCCTGAAAATGGAGTAAAACATCAGGAGGAGCTGTATGAGTTACCCACATGGCCTCAGACTTGGAAATAGTCAAGGCCAACTTGTTCTCATATGGCCAGGTGTTAAGATTTCACCTGCTATGCAGCCTCACTTTATCCTGACTATGTCACCTCCCTACCAGCAAAGGCCTCTGGTGAGCCCCGCTCACAATTGTCCTCAACATCTCGTCCCTAGTTTCATGACTCAGCCTGTCTTGCAGTCTCTTGTCCGCCTGGGGATTGCAACAAGTATACTGTCCAGGTTGGCCAAGTTTCTTCTCACCATGCCCAAGTCTCTGCCCTATGTAATCCAACCCTGCTATAGCCATCTTGTCAGTTCAAGGAGTTATCTTTGGCTCCTTGTCCTGGCCTCTGTCATTCTCACTACCTATCCTCTAGCCTTGCCTGTGGCCTTTGGACCTTCTGCTCCCAGCCTTGCCTTGTGACTATCTGGTCTTCTCGTTCCTTGTCTTGCCCTACCTTGTGGCCTTCTGCTCATTGCTGTGTCTGTCTTGTGGCCTATCTTGCCTTATTCTGTTGCCCAGTGGCCAACAGACCGTCTGTCTAGCTGCCTTTGGGCATATTCATTCTGTGTTCTGTGTTGCCTTGCTGCCTTTGTTCTATCTTGTTCCAGTCCTGTTGTATCTTGGTCCAACCATGTCCTAGTCTAGTGTTGTTGCGTCCTGTACTGCCTCTTGTACTGTGTTTGCTCCTAGACCCAGCCTTGGTCCAGCCTGTCTACAGCCTCGCCTGGTCCAGCTGTCCATGGCTTTGCTGGGTCCAGTCTGTTCATTGCCTTGCCTAATCCAGCCTGTTCACAGACTCACCATGTACTGACACTGCACTGGAGTCCTACTGGCCCCCAACACCCAAAGGCCCAACCGGCAGGGAAAGGGGCTAGCTAGGCAGAAGACCATCCTATGTCCCATCCTGCAGGCCTGTGCTACCCCTCGAGCGATGTTTCCTGAACAGGGAGCGCGTAACACCAGGCAAGCAACTGTAAAGTAGAAGATAAAACAAGAACCAACAGGCCAGAGCAGTGATGTCATCAGTATAAATCCAGCATTGCATCCCAAAGGAGGCAATAAGCGCACCAAGTAGATGCAGGTAAACATTGAATAAAACTGATGACAATGCATAATACGCAAAGTAACAGCTTTCCATGTAGACGTGGTCTCCCAACCTCACCTGCTCTTGCTAAATTTGCAGAAAAAAATCTAAAACATAATAGCATATTCTCGCAAATTCCAGGAGCACTCAAACAGTCAAGAAGTATACTCCACGTGTCAAAAGTGGCAGAAATATCTAGAAGAACCAAAAATGGAAGGACCTTTGCAATCTAATTCCAGTGATACCTCACAAGTGTTCTCAGCATTTAGACGGCATGGGGGCCAATAAAAGGTGTGGAATCCCAGAGGAGACCCATGAATATGTATTAATGTTAAACTATATTGTGAAGCCTTAAGTCTTACCATGTCTGCAACCAGAAGCCTTGCCCTCAACTGTGTTTGTATTGTTATGGAAAGATCCCACTGTGAAAAGACTGGACTGTATCTTTTGTATTGGAAGTAAGCTTTATCCCTATTTACTCTGTTGTGAGCTTTCTGTTTAATTACTTGCAGTGCGTAAGTGAGGAACTGGGTTAGGTTCACCATTCTTTCTAAATAAAACCTATATCAAGGCAATATTTATTTTATTTAGTGGTAAAATGTCTAGACTGCAAATATTGCTACAGGTCACAGTGGTTTAAATAGATAATATACATAAATTATGGACCAATAAAAATAAAAGCAAAAAAATACAGTACAATAAAATGCTGGATCTCCAGAGTCAAAAGGCAAGCATAGGGAACTTCCACAAATCGAGGGCTAATTGCTCAGTGCCTAAATTTGACTCTGCATGCTAAAGTTTGGAAGTCTATATGAAATTCCTCAAGATGTATTTCAATACCTTTGAAAAGTTATGAACTTATGTTTAAACTGTAACATCGTTTATACCGAACTCCTGTATTTTTTGCTAAGTTCAGTGCTGCTGGTACTTTATGTTGGAAAAGCTGTGAGCAAAGGGGGACATATTTGCACATGTGGTGGGAATGTGAGCACACTCAGTCCTTTTGGGATCAAGTAATAGATAATATCTCAGCTGTGTGTGGTCATGGACCCCCCCTCTGGATCCCTGTCTTTCAGGTCCATTCAATAAAGTCCGAGAGAGAACCGGCACTCAGAGGCGAGTGCCCGCTCTCCTGACGCACGCCCAGGCACCTATCCTGGGCACGCGATTCTTTATTTAAATTAGGGCTCACGCTAATAAGGAGGCGGCGGTTGTCAACGGGTCTGACAGCTGACGTTAAATTTTACCAGCATCAGTTGTCGAACCCGCTGACAGCCTCGGGTTTGGAAAATGGATGCAGACAAAGTTGAGCATCCGTTTTCCAACCCGCAGGGCACGGGCAGATTTTTTTTTTTAATTTTTGGGGCTTCCAACTTAATATCACTTAATATCACTATGATATTAAGTCAGAGGGTGTACAGAAAAGCAATTTTTTCTGCTTTTCTGTACACTTGCCCGGTGCCATTTGTAATTAACGCCTGCCTTTGGCAGGCGTTAATTTCTGAGAGTAACATGTGCGGCTTGGCCGCACAATTTACTTTCTGTATTGCGGGTGACTAAAAGGCTCATCAACATGCATTTGCAAGTGATGAGCGCTATTAGTTTCGGGGAGGTTGGCCACGCATTTTCCATGCGCTATTACCCCTTACAGTATAAGGGGTAATAATACCGCGTCAAAAAAAGCACGGCCAAACAGGGTCTAAATGGTGCGCTCGGCTGAGCATACCATTCTGTATCGGTCTGTTTGTTTGCTGGGCATATGGTCTAATAGATTTTGTATGAGGAATACAGGAAGCTGGCGAATTGTCTAATGCATGCAGCACATGTAACAATTGCACAGATGTGGAAACAGGCACCTTCTCTTTTGGGAGCAGAAGACGGTGGAGATCGCTCATCTTGAAAGAATCACAATGGCTCTTCAAGAACAAATGGACAGATATACAGATATTTGGTTCCCTTATTGGAGGAGGCAAGCCAATATCTCATCCTCAAGCTGATGGGGCTACCGTTTGTATTTGTATTTGGTCGTTCTTCATCACTGTATAAGGGATGACTTTATTTGAGATGGTTTGGCTATGGGATTTGATTCTGTTGATTGTAATAGTGTGCTTTGTTAAATAAACAGTTCAAAAAAAGGCAAGAGTAAATAAATGAGTTTTTAATGCCTTCTTAAAGGTTGCAAATGTAAGTGCAGCATGGCATGACACTGGTAAATCATTGCTGTGCTTGCAGGGGCCTCTGGGTCTCAATTCATGAAATGAAACCGCCAACGCTGAAGCACTGATATAAGCAAGTTTATCTTGCATCTGAGACCAGCCCAAGTCAAATTGTGTTGGGTCTACAGTTTGTTTGGATTTCAGCAAAGCTTTTGATACGGTCCTGCATAGGAGGCTTGGGAATAAAATGAGAAGCTTGGGAGTGAGCGCCAAGGTGGTGGCATGGATTACACACTGGTTGACGGATAGAAGACAGCGTGTGATGGTAAATGGAACCTAGAGAGAATGGTGTTAAGTGGAGTGCCACAAGGATCAGTGTTGGGACCAGTCCTATTCAACATCTTTGAGAGCGGCATTGCGGAGGGGATAGAAGGTAGACTTTGTCTTTTTGCAGATGATACTAAGATCTGCAACAGAATGGACAAGCCAGAAGGAGTAGAGAGAATGAGAAATGATTTAAAGAAGCTTGAACAGTGGTCAAAGATATTGTAGCTGGGATTCAATGCCAACAGTGCAGAGTCATGCATCTGGGGGATGGTAATCTGAAAGAGCTATGTGTGATGGGGGAAAAGGCTTTCATGCATGGCAGGGGCAGCTCAAGGCAATGTGCCACCTAAGACGGGGACCACATGCCGCCGCTCCCCCACACCCTGCGCCATCCCCCCAAATTTAAATAAAATAACCCCCCAAGACTCATGAAAACACCTGGTGGTCCAGCGATCTGCCCGGGCCCGGGAGCGATCTGCTGCTCTTGGGAAAATGGTGTGGTCTATGCATTGCTTCTACCATGTGACAGGGGCCGGCCAATGGCACTGGTAGTCCCTGTCACATGGTAGGGGCTAAAGGCCATTGGCGCCATTTTGGTTAGTGGCAGCCGACAGCTTGGGAGCAGCAGATCACTCCCGGGCCCCCTGCTGGACCACCAGGGGTTTTCGTGAGTCTTGGGGGGGTCGGGAAGGTGGCACGATGGGGGTAGGCAGGGAGAGGCGGGGGCTGGACAGAATTTTGAAGAGGCACTTTTTGCTGCTTCAAAATTCTGCCGCCTGAAGCGGCCGCCTCACTCTGCCTCATTATAGAACTGCCCCTGCTGCACAGAACAAGAGGGACCTTGGGGTGATAGTGCCTAGCGATCTGAAGTCGGCGAAGCAATGTGACAAGGCAATAGCTAAAGCCAGAAGAATGCCGGGCTGCATAAAGAGAATAACCAGTAAGAAAAAGGATGTGATAATCCCCTTGTACAGGTCCTCGGTGAAGTCTCACCTGGAGTACTGTGTTCAGTTCTGGAGACCTTATCTCAAAAGGGACAAAGACAGGATGGAGGTGGTCCAGAGAAGGGCAACAAAAAGGCGGGGGGGGGTCTCCATTAAATGACTTAAGGAGAGGTTGAAGGACCTAAATATGTGTACCCTGGAGGAGAGGAGGCGCAGGGGAGATATGATACAGACCTTTAGATATCTGAAAGGTTTTAAACATACACATTTGACAAACCTTTTCCATTGGAAAGAAATCAGTAAAACTAGGGGTCACGAAATGAAACTCCAGGGAGGATGACTCCGAACCAACATCAAGAAATATTTCTTCACGGAGATGGTGGTAGATGCCTGGAATGCCTTGCCAGAGGAAGTGATGAAGACAAAAACGATGAAAGATTTCAAAGTGGGATGGGATAAACACTGTGGATCCCTAAAGGCTAGAGGATGGAAATGAGGAAAAGAGCACATGGGGGTAACTTGCTGGGGTGGCGGTTACTACCCTTAACCAACAAGCCTTTATGCTGTTGATGCAACTCCATTATTGCTCTCTGCTTTAACGGCAGGGGGAAAAGAGGAAAAGGAGAATCAATTTCAGACAGCAAACAACAAGGACATGAATTTTACAATCTGGGAAAACAAATAAGCATGGGGGTAACTTGCTGATGCGGCTGTTTCTACCCATAACCAATAAGCCTTATACTTGTGATGTAACTCCAACATTCCTCTCTGCTTCAATGGCGAGAGATAAAGGGAAATTGATCTCAGACAGAAACCAACAAGGGCCCTGACTTTTAATGGTTTGGGAAAATAAGTACGGGGTGGGGGAGGGGGGGTAACTGCAAGGCAGTTGCCACCCCTTGATGATACTTTTATGGGGGAGACCTGTATGGCACGGTTGGTGCTACCATAAGCTTGCTGGGCAGACTGGATGGACCATTTGGTCCTTTTCTGCCATCATTTCTATGTTTCTGTGTTTCTATGTTAATGAATAACAAATAAAAATCTGGCTATTACGCCTTCCTGAATGAAAACCCATCAGCTTTAGCAAAATGTTTTTTGAAATTTAAAATAGTCCTTAAAAATTGAAACACTGACAAAAGCATAGTGATTGTCTTTGAACCATTTGCCAATTTTGGAAAGAGATATTGAGGGATTATTTTTATAAAAGAACTAAATATATGCCTTCAAATTGCATTTCATTCTAAAATATATGTGGAGTTTTCATTACCTATATAAAATATTACATTTCTCTGTAATGTACTGCACTGAAGTAAAAGCATCTTAGGGTACCTTTATTTCCCATGGCTCCTACCACCTTCTTTACCATGTGTTTTCTATTAGGCAAACAGAAGAAGCGCGATTAAATGTGGGCTAAGCAGATTGGCGTGTGCTGCCAGCCAGGAATGTGCTCCCAAACGGATCAGGAAGAAATGTAACAAGTGCGTGCTAATCACACTTTAACATGGGAAGACTTGGCTGGGAAAACATTCAACAGGTTTTATCCTCTAAATAAAAAAAACAGAGGCCCAAAGAGTGCAGAGTTCATATATGCCCGGTTTAATTGACTTTAATGGGGTTACTGTAGCTGGAGTTGCATTTCATCAAGCGCTCAGGATAAATAGACAGCATAAAGCTTTAAGTCCTGCAGGGTAGGCACCTGTCGTACTTATTTATTTGGGTGTTGTTTAATTTTATTTTTCTTGTGTGGGAGAAATAATCTGGGAAGCTGCTTGCCCATTAGGAAAATAAATGAATAATGAAACAGGATAACATCTGGATGTTTCTATGGGCAAACCCATTTATTTTATTTATTTGTTGAGTTTTTCTATACCAGTGTTTTGAAAATACCGTCACATCGGTTTACAATAATTACATTACATATAAAAACAGTGCATAAGATAACAAAATAATAAAAATTCAGTACAACTAAAAATTACAAATAAACTCAATATTTTAACGTAAACTCTAATTCTTAATACAATGTTAAAAACTAAACAATAAACAATAGAATTAAAAGATAATTGTCAAAACCAAAAATAAAACATTGTCGTGTTTGTTTGTAAATACATATTGAAGTGATTCAAAGTTCGATTTAGCCTGTACAGTCATTAAAAGTTTGGATAAAAAGCCAAGTTTTGAACATTTTCCTGAAATCGTTGAGTTTACTTTCAAGCCTTAGTTCCGTTGGCAGTGTGTTCCATAGTTTGGGACCTGCAAGAAATATTGTTCTCTCTTTGACCGAGGTCAGTTTGGCTGAGGACAGTGATGGTATTGACAAAAGATCTTTGTTAGCTGATCTTAAATTTCGCTGTGGTGTATGAAGCCGTATGGATGCATTTAGCCATTCCACCTGATCTCCGTGGATCACTTTATGCAGAATACATAGGGGCAGATTTTAAAAGCCCTACACACGTAAATCCAGCTGGATTTATGCGTGCAGGGGGGTTACGCGTGCCGAGCCTATTTTGCATAGGCCCAGCGACACGCACAAGCCCCAGGACGCGCGCATATGTCCCGGGGCTTGAAAAAAGGGGCGGTCCGGGGCAGGGGTATAGCCAGAGGCCTTCGTAGGGCTGCTAAGCTGGGGGATCGCACACCGGCACTTGGCCGGCGCGCGCAACCTACGTCTGCCTGGAGGCAGGTGCAACTTGTAAAACAAAGGTGAGGGGGGTTTAGGTAGGGCTGGGGGACGGGTTAGAGAGGGGAAGGTAGGGGGGCGGAGGGAACGGGGAAGCCATCGGGGCTCCCCTAGGGCTCGGCATGCGCAAGGTGCACTAGTGTGCAGCCCCTTGCGCGCGCCGACCCCAGATTTTATAACATGCGCGCGGCTGCCCACGCATGTTATAAAATCAGGCATACATTTGTGTGCGACAGGTTGTGCGCACAAATGTACTCCCGGGCTTATCTCTTAAAATCTGGCTCATCGTGTTTTATAATGGATCCGTTTTTCAATAGGTAACCAATGTAAATTTTTTAGTATTGGAGTAATATGATCATGTTTACGTAAACCGATTAATATCCTAGCTGCAGAATTTTGTAGTATTTGTAGGGGTCGTAAGGTGTATTGGGGAAGACCAAGAAGCAGTGCGTTACAATAATCAGTGCCCGTAAAAATAAGAGATTGAAGTACAGTTCTAAAATCATTTGGGTGTAGTAAAGGTTTTAATCTTCTCAACATTAATAATTTACTATAGCCTTCTTTGGTTTTGGTTACTATATGTTTTTTAAAATTCAATTCTGGATCTAAGTAAATGCTGAGATCTCTTATTTTTGTTCCAAGATTAATTTGATGGTTTTCGTATTGGAAATGAACCTTTTTGTCCATTGATGATGTTTTCCTTTCAAGCAGTATAATTTCTGTTTTGTCTATATTTATACTTAGTTTCATTTGTGTTAATAATTGTTTTATTACATTGAGGTACATAGCTGTAATTTGAAATGTTTTGTCCAGGGTGTCTGTAACTGGGATGACGATCTGGATGTCGTCTGCGTAAAGATAATAAATTAGACCTAGACCAGAAAGAAGGTGGCAAAGGGGCATCATGTATATGTTGAAGAGTGTGGCAGATAGAGCGGAGCCTTGTGGAACTCCGGTTTCAAGTTTAATAATGTCAGATGATGAATTGTTAATGTTAACTTGGTAAGTTCTATTGTTTAAGAAAGAGGTGCCATCTGCCAGTTATGTTGCCCTGCAGTCATTCATTTCACCTGCATCATGATGATGCCATTGTCTTCCATCACTGCTGAAAATTCTAGTTTTTTTTGTTTGTTTGTTTGTAACTTTATTTACTAAAGGGCAATTTTCAAAGCCATTTCTGTTTTACCCGCGAAAAGGAGCCCTTTGAAAATTGCCCTCCCTCAGTGCGGGTAAAATTAAGACGCCTTTTACAGTTTTACCCTCCTGTTTATGCTGCTCGCAGGGGTGGGTCAGGGTAGGCAATAATGCATGTAGTTTTGGCTGGAGAAAAAAGTACTCACAGAGAAGGCAGGCGCAAGTCTCTGCAGGTACTTTGTCCAGGGGCAATAATTAAAGCAAAACAACCCGTCTAGTTTTGCTTCGATTATTGGTGTAAATCATTCATGTAAAAAAATACTCGTGAAGTTTGCACCAATGCAAGCAGTCTGATTATTGACCCTTAAACAAACAGGTCAGTAACAATGCTGAGGGCACCTAACTATTGTTACTACTGTATATGTACATGGCAATGACTGTAACAAATCAAACATTCAAAGTAATATAGATAGTTAGATAGATAGAGAGCCCATCCAGATGTCATGGTTTTGCCTGTTAATCAGTGTGCCAAGGTTCAGCCTGCTGTGCAGTCTTCCCTCCACCAAGGGTCCTCAGTGAGCCTCACCTATAGTCTTGCCAAGTATCTCCTCCCTGGTCACACTACACACAAACTCCAGCCCTGTTTAATCCTGTCTTGTCAGTACCTCAATGCCTCTTCATAGAGTCATCGTTGGCTCTCTAACCGGGCCACTCTTACCTTGGTCCATGATTTGTGACGTCTGGGCTTGCTCTTATCTTGTACCTTATCTTGCAGCCTACTCATGCCTTTCCTTCACTTGTGGCCTCCAGGCCTGTTTGCAGCCTACTCAGGCCTTTTCTTACTTTGTGGCCTCCGGTTCTCCTGCCTCACCCAGTGGCCTCTGGGCCTTAAGCCTAATGGCCTATAGGCCTTCTGCCTTGCTACCTTCGGGCCTCAGTGTTCTTTGTTCTGTTGTACTTGCCTAATCCTTGTCAGGCCCTGTCCTTGTCTGTCATATCTGGTCCTACCCTTGTCTGGTCTTTGTTGTGCCCTGTCCACTCCAGTTCCTTGATTTCATTTCTTGCCTTGTCATTGCCTTGTCTTGTCCCAGCCTGTGTCTGTGACCAGCCCCATTCATTGCTCAGTATCCTACCTAGCCTGTGCTTGTATCCAGCCCCAGTCCCTGCTCAGAATCATGTCCAACCTGTGCTCATGTCCATCTCCAGTCCTTGTTCAGTATCCTGTCCCAGTCTGTGTTGGTATCCAGCCCCAGTCTTTGCCCAGTATCCTGCTGCCAGCCAAACTCCAGTATCCAGTCCTCAATTACAGCCAGTGCCTGCCCTGCCTTGACCAGCCTGTCCAGCCTTGCAACCCATGATGTTCAGCCATAGAAGTTAGAACCTAAGGGCTCAACTGTGGGGGAGGGGCTAGGCAGACGACAAACCCTAGCCTAGCCCTGCACTGCTCCTGTAGGGGTGCCCCGGAGTCCAGCTTGCACCTGCATGACACCAGAGATATCTATATGTAGTTTTTTCATATAAACAATGTCATGTTGGGTCAGACTAAAGTCCATCAAGCCCAACATCCTGTTTTCATCAGGGTCCAATCCAGGTCACACGTATCCAGCAGATACCAAAAAGTATATCTATTTCCAGGGATAGCGATGGCTTTCCCTAGTCTACCTGGCCAATAATCTTGTATGGACTTTTCCTCTAGGAACTTGTCCAAACTGCTTTTAAACTCTGCTATGCTGGTTGTCTTGATCACATCACCCAGCAACAGATTCCACAGCTTGATAGTGCACTGAATGAAAAAGTGCTTTCTGCAGTTTATTTTAAATCTGCTGGTTGTTCATTTCAGAGCATGCCCTCTTATTTTAGTATTATTTGAAAGGGTAAATACTAACTAACCGTCCTTTATTTACTCATTCTACCCCACTCATGAGTATATAAACTTCTATCATGTGCCATCTCTTTTTCCCAAGATTTAGAACCCTAAACTGTGTAGTCTACCATAGGGGAGTCATTTCATCCCCTTTATCATTTTTTGTCACCCTCCTCTGCACCTTTTCTAGTTCTACTGTCTTTTTTTGAGATGCGGGGACCAGAACTGCACCCAATACTTAAGGTGCAGTCACACAATGGATGGATGCAGAGGCAATTTGATAGTTTACGTTTTATTTTCCATTCCTTTTTGGATCATTACTAACATATTTGCTTTTTTCGACCGCTGCTGCACGCTGAGCTAAGGATGCCCACTCCTAATATGGAGCCCAGCATTGTGTACCCCTAGTTAGGATTATTTTTCCCCTATGTGCGTCACTTTGCACTTTTCCACATTAAATTTCACCTGCCATTCAGATGCCCAGTTTCCTAGTTTGCGAGGTCCTTCTGCAGAACCTCATAATCTGCTGCTCTTTTAATGACTGAATAATTTTGTGACATCTGCAAATCTGATCACCTCACTCACTGTCCCCCTTTTCCAGATCATTTATGAAAACGTTAACTAGCGCAGGTCCCAGTATCAATCCCTGTGGTGTTCCACGGATAACCTGTCTCCAGTGAGAAAACTGACCACTTAGTCCTTTCTTCTGTTTCCTGTCTTTTATCCAGTTATCTTTACCAGTCCACAACAGGACACTGCCTCCTATCCCATGACTTTTTAGTTTCCTAAGGAGTCTCTCATGCCTTTAAAAATCCCAGTACACTACATCAACCGGCTCACCTTTATCTTCACTCTAACCAGTATATCCCCCAGCTCTTCTCATACATGACAGCATCGTTTCTCAACATAAAGGTCAGCTTTATATAATCAGTACGATCTCACGAACTGGTTTGTGCAAGCGAGCCACTGAAAGGAGAGCTTTCCACCAAGTTACAGTCAGTCAGGCAGCGTGTGTATTAATTGGTTGGACAGCTGACTGAGGTGTAGAAGGAAAGGGCTCTCTCACCATAACCCCAGGCAGACATAACACTGGTTTAAGATAAATAACTGTACTCAGAATGGCAGAAACCTCAGCTCCCCCCACTTCTCCAAACGTTCTGTACCCATACATATAACATCCTACATGCGTATATGAGCCCTCTGCTCCACATCTATGGCAGCATTAGCCTGGAGGAACTAGGAGGAGAAAATGTAGGTGTGGTGTAATAACCTGATCACAAGTTCTGCCCTGATAGCTGCAGATAGACACTTTATGGGCAGACTGCTCTGTGTGAGAGAAGACAGTTTAACAGGTGTAACTGTTATAGAAAAAAAACCCTGCACCACAGGAAGGGTAATTTATGTAAAATTTCAAGCAAAACTGATTCAGAAGAAGCAGTCCTACTGTTGCTGTGGTAAGTAGGCAGCTCTTTGTTTTGACATCATAAATCCACATTTTATTTGTTTATTTCATTTTGTTTAGGATTTTTCTTGTTAATGATTTTAGCAGCAGGGTGTCCTCAGGGGGAGTTAAATGTCTTCACACTGACCCAGGGACTCAGCAAGCAAATGGTAAAGACACCGTGTAGAAGGGGGCTCTACTGAATCTTAATGAAATAGTGAAGAAAAGTTTGAGGTCAATATTAAAAGCCATTTATTCTTATCTATTATTATTTATTAGGCTTGATGAATCGCAATTTTTACATAACTAGATCAATGAGAAGTTATCCAGCTAACTCATAAGTAATCCATCTAACTTCAAGTTATCCATTTAAATGTTTAGTTTTTAATATTTTTCTTTTTAGCAACTAGGCTACAATGGAAGAAAAGCTAACAGTATTAAGACATGATTTGACAACTCCACATATGTTTCTAGAAGAAAAATCACTATTGTAGCACTCCTTGTTTTAAGCACAGTTAAATGCTCTAAGGGGTAGATTTTCAAAGGGGTACGCGCGTAAGATATGCGCATACCCCCCGAAAACCTACCCCAACCCCCCCCTGCGCGCGCCGAGCCTATTTTGCATAGGCTCGGCGGCGCGCGCAAGCCCCAGGACGCGCGTAAGTCCCGGGGCTTGCATGGCGAAGCGTGTCGGGGGCGTGTCGGGGGCATGTCGGGGCGCATGTGGCATTTCAGGGGCGTGACGCAGCATTTTGGGGGCGTGTCTGGGGCGTGGTTCCAGCCCGGGGGCGTGTCCGGGGGCGTGACAGTGGCCTCTGGACCAGCCCCTGGACCGGAAAATGGATCGCGGCAGCCGGCCCAGCGCGCGTAAAGTTACGCCTGCTTTGGGCAGGTGTAACTTTCAGGATAGAGGTAGGGGGGAGGTTTAGATAGGGCCGGGGAGGTGGGTTAGGTAGGGGAAGGGAGGGGAAGGTGAGAGGAGGGCGAAGGAAAGTTCCCTCCGAGGCCGCTCCGATTTCGGAGCGGCCTCAGAGGGAACGGAGGCAGGCTGCTGGCTCGGCATGCGCAGGCTGCTGATTTTGGGCAGCCTTGCGTGCACCGACCCCGGATTTTAATGGATATGCGCGTATCTATTGAAATCCCGCGTACTCTTGTTCGCGCCTGGTGCGCGAACAAAAGTAAGCGTGTTCGCAGATTTATAAAATCTGCCCCTAAATGTATTGTGATATGTTTCTCCAACACACAAGTTATAGAAACTGTTGTCATTAGGAAAGCCATACTGCTTTTACTGAAGTGTTGCCTGTGCACCTTTGCTAGAATCTATACAGTCCTGACTGAGCATAACAGAGATATTCTAACAGATTTGGTGTCATCGTTCCCTGGGAATTTATCAGTGTTTATTATAAGAACAAAGTTGGTATTTACTTGGAAAAATGACGAGTTACTTTTTTCCCATTTTTGTTGTAATAAACGCTGATAAATTCCTAGGAAAAATAAAATACAATGAAGGTCCCTGCTTATTCGACAGCGCTTAATCGGGCCAATGCAATATCGGCGCACGTTAAAGGGGCGCTCATGATCGAGCATCCGCTCCCTTAACGTGCACCGATCCACCTCTCTGGGGCACCCAATGCTAAATACAAATAGGATGCCGCAGTAAAAAGGAGGCGCATGGGGAAATTGCGCACCCCTAGCGCCTCCGCAGCAGCAGGCACCCAGGAGAAGTGGCTGTCAGCCATTTAGGAAAACAGACACTCAATTTTAGAGTGTCCGTTTTCCAAACCTGATTGCAGGCACGCTTTTTTTTTTTTAGTTTTTTTTTTCAGGACATTCTAATTTTTTAGTTCCTCCAACTTAATATCGCCATGATATTAAGTCGGAGGAAGTACAGAAAAGCAATATTTTCTGCTTTTCAGTACACTTTTTGGGCTCCTCCAAAATTAACGCCTGCTCCGGAGCTGGCATTAATTTTGTTGAGTAAAAATGTGCACCTCTGGCATACTTTTTTTTTTTTTTTTTGCATAGAGGGGGAATCAATAATAGTCTCATTAACATGCATTTGCAAGTGATGAACGCTATTACTGATGCGTGCGATTGGACGCATGTTTTGGACACACTAACTCTAGTTTTGCATCAGGGGTTATGAATGCGCATCCAAAATGCATGTCCAATTGCGGGTTAAACCATGCACTGCAGCCAGCGCATGGAATAGCATCGGCCTGAAAGTGAGGGGCAGCAATTTAAAGCAGAATAAATTATAAAAATGTCATAAATTATATGCTGTAGGCACTATACAAACGTATATAGCAACCATACGAACGAGAACAAAACACAACAGCAAAAATAAACAGTTAGTAAAGAAATATGGTTAAATAGCTTCAGTTAATTAATTCCAGTCAGATAAAATCCATTAAAAGGGTAGCTCTAAAAAACAAGGTGATACTGCTTGGTGGAACAGCAGATACTCCCGAGGGCCCTGAGGTGCAGCCAGGCAGGAGTTGATTTCATAACTTTGGGCCAATGGACCTGACATGTAGAAACAAGATACACTTCTTTAAGAATTGGAGCTTGGACATGTTTTTTTTTATTGCTATTAGAACTCTGTAAATACAGAATTTCTAGTTATTTTTTTCCCTGAAGACTTCACAGAATCAAAACTTCAAGGAAAGATCTAGATTGGAAGGGGAGGAGGATGTCCTTCCCTTGGCACCAATCCTGCTCTGCCTTGCACCCTCACCCCCTCCTTAACCCCAGTCTTTCCCTTCCGACCCCCATCACAGGTGCCCTCTTTCACCCTTCTCCCCATCATTCTCGGTACCCTTGGCACAACTCCCCTTTCTCTCACATACGCCCATGGTACTAATCCCCTCTCTCTTGCGGACACACATACACTGAGTAGATCCCCTTAACCTTTCTCCAAGCTGATTCCCTCTAACTGTTCTCCCTCCCACCAGCAGCCCCCACAACTAATCCCTAACATCCCACCCAGCTGATTCTCTCTCACACCCACCCCTGGCGCCAATCCTCTCTCCTGAGGCCAATATTTCTCTCTATCATTCTCTCACTCACATACATTGAATTGATCCTCTCTAACTTTCCCCCAAGCCTATCCCTTCTCTCACATCTCAGTCCCTCCAGCTGATCTTCTCTCACACATTCCCCCAACCACCTCCATTCCCCCTCTATCAGCCCCTAAGAGGCCTCCTCCTGCTGTCCAGCACCCACAACCTCTCCAGCTTCCAAGCAGGGCCCAACACAAGGGGCGAGCAATCTCAAAATAGCATTTAAAATATTTGACTAAACCTCCAAAATGGCTATTTGCCACAAACGGGTAACTTGATTTTCTTGTGTACAGTTGATGAAATGGAAATGTGAGTTAGAAAAAAGAAATATTTCAACAGAATTCACACACTATGGGCTTTGTTTACCAAGCAATTTTCCCATTGACATATAGGGAGTTTTACTAGAAATCTCTAATTATTTATTTCTTAGAGTCTAATCTATTCATAGTCTCATAGTCTGAACAAGAGTTGCTTTGATTTATCAAGCTGTAAAGTAATTTATTAGGTTTGAATCAATTAACCATAATTGATTAGGTATTACACAAATATATTACACCAAAACACGGCTCAACAATCACGACACACTGGTAGTTATTTGTGCATTTTGTACTACTGAGTCTGCTATATCTGAACATTATGACATATAAGAGACAATAAGCACTTTAAAGGCATCTTAGTATTTCAGCTAAAGTGTAATGAACAAGTCCTTACAAATATATATATATATAGTTGCCTTTCTGAACGTATAATTTGTAATATCATATATAGTGTCTTCTGTACGTACTAGTTAAAGATAATGTAGATTGTTGTATATAGTGCTTTTTGGAGTGTATAATTTATATATAGTGTATAAGGTTATCCACAGTGTATAAGGTTATACACAGTCCCTTTTTGAGTGTATAATTTGCAGTGTTACATATTATGTTCTTTGGTTGTTTTTCCATCAGGTACTGTTCCTATTCTCCTCTTCCTCCTTTTCCCCCCTCTTCTCTCGCCCCTTCTCTCTTCCTAGCTGCTCCCCTCCCCCCACCCTGTTTTCTTTGTATTTTCCTCTTTCAGTTATATTGTAAACCGGCATGATGTACCCACGAATGTCGGTATATAACAAGCTAATAAATAAATAAATAAATAAATAAATAAATAAAATAAATGGTGATTTTGACCAAAAGTTTTTTTGGAACTATATTGTATATGAAAGGGGTTTTTTTTCTGTGATAGCAGCTTGCCTGCAGGCTTGAAGCTAAAAAACACTATCGGGCCGATGCAGTAAAGTGCGCTCAGGCTGAGCGCACTGTTAGCCCCCATTTGACCGTGAGTTTTCGACGCACTATTTTTACCCCTTATACAGTAAGGGGTAATAGTGCGTGGAAAATGCGCAGCCAACACCCCCCCCCCCCCCCCAAAAAAAAAAACTAATAGCACCCACAACATGCAAATGATTGATGGGCCTAATAGTCATTCCAACGCGATACAGAAAGTAAAATGTGCAGCGAAGCCGCACATTTTACTTTCAGAAATTAATGCCTGCCAAAGGCAGGAGCTAATTTCATCTGGCACCAGGAAAGTGTACAGAAAAGCAGAAAAAACTGCTTTTCTGTACACCCTCCGTCTTAATATCATAGCGATATTAAGTCGGAGGCCCCAAAAATAAAAAGAAAATTTAAAAGAAAAAAAATGTAAAATCTGCCCACAGCCCGCGGGTTGGAAGACAGATGCTCAATTTTGCCGGAGTCCATTTTCCGAACCCGTAGCTGTCAGCGGGTTCGAGAACAGACACTAGTAAAATTGAGCGTCGGCTGTCAAACCTGCTGACAGCTGCCACTTCTGTCAAAAAGGAGGTGCTAGGGATGCGCTAGCGTCCCTAGCACCTCCTTTTACCTCGGGCCCTAATTTGCATACGGGCCAATATTGAATCGCGCACCCAGGACACTGGCCTGTGCGCGCATTGGGAGAGCGGGCACTCGCCGGCTCTCCCCTAAAAAAATTTGGGTTTTAACTCTCATTGCATTATATCAGTCTGAATATGGGTCTTCACAGCATTGGCCACAAAACCTCTCCCTTCTTTGTCTCTGCTGTCTCTCTCTCTCTGTAGTTAAGGCAGCTACTTTACACAAGGGAGAGCTGCTAAAGAAAAATTATTTTAAAAGGCTTTCACCCACGCATTTCTGAACTTTGAAGGGAATTAGAGGAAAGGAGGAATAAATAATTTCCTGGCAAATGTAACAGAGACTTTGTTGGCCTCATACTTTTGCATGGCTAATCCAAGGTCAGTGATGTTTCCCATTCTAATTAGCCCTCTTATAAGGCATAGGAGATCATAGTCTGGCAGTGATTTCAATGCCTTCCAGCCCTTTAGTTACTGCACTTTTAAGGGACTGATTCAGATGGGACATGACGCTGCTGTTAAGGATGTGGACCCGGTTGGCACCTACCACCAGGAGAGGGCCCCTGGTGGTCCTCGTCGCTGGGAGGCGGTGCAGGCAGAGAAGACCCAACTGGAGCTTCACCTTTACCATCCCTCGTTCCCCGCAGGTTGAGCCCTTGGGTACCGGGGCCGGCAGGACTTAGGCGGGGGTCTCTCAAGGCGTGGAACCAGAGGAGGAAGCTGAGCGGCGTTGGGCAGGCAGACGTTGAGGCAGGCGGCCGGAACCAGGAACAGGCCAGAGGTCAGGACGGGCAGCGAACAGGCGAAGACGGAGAAACAGGCTGGAGATCAGGGCAGGCGGAAGTCAAGCAGAATCAGATTATCAGGCGGAGGTCAGGCAGGCGGAGGTCAGGCAGAGTCGGGTTACCAGGCGGAGGTCAGGCAGGCAGAGGTCAAGGTTACCAGGCGGAGTCAAAACCAGGAGATCAATCCGGAGGGACGAGGAGCAGGAAGGTACGGCACAGGAAATAAGGAGCAAGGCAGGAACACTGATCAGGAATCGAAGCTGGAAGCAGGATCAGGAAGCAAGGAAGGAATGCAGGATCAGGAATCAAGGCTGGAATGCAAGATCAGGAATCAACGCAAAACTCGCACTCTGAAGCAGAGCTGGACCCGTTGCTGAGGCAAAGTGCTAGAGGCAGGGCAGGGTATATATACCCACCCTGCCTGATGTCATCTTCACGGGCCACGGGGAACTTTCCCGCCGCGGGCCCTTTAAATTGGGAGTGATGGTGTGCACGCATGCCTAGGGAGGCAGGCACAGAGGTCGGGATGGCGGCGTGACGGGCTGTGAGGGCAGGCCACAACAGCGGTGGTCGGCCGCGGCGAGCAGTGACAGGGGAGAGCCTGGCCTGATTGACTCCCGGCAGAGGTAAGGGGACCTGGCTGCGGGCGGCCGTGGCCGGGAATCCTAACAGCTGCTGCTAGAGGTGGAGGCCTGAGCCAAAAGGACACAGGCCCCTCGAGGGCCACCCATGGCTACACCCCTGGGGAGAATGGGTGAACATGAATGAACTGATCTATAGTTGAATTGGTGAGGATAGGAGGGGGGACTGGAGAGCATGCATGGCCCCCTTCAAACTCTGCTGACTTACTGAGAAGTGCTGTTAATGATATTATAATGATGTTTACGTGCCCTTTAGGCAAGAGAGGGAAGGAGACAGGTAGTACACAGCATGCTGTGCCAGGGATAGGAAGAAACAAAATTAATATTCAAAAGAAAAGAGAGACAAGTAGAGGAAGCATGCAGAGGCATGGCTTCAGGAATGATTTCCAACACAGGAGCATACGCAAAAACGTGTGCCCAGCACAGCACTCAGTTTAACCCTCAGTCGTGTGCACAGTTTTTTTATGCGCAAACTACTGCTGATGCAGCAAGGAGTTTTGTGCTCAACAATGTGCATTTAAGTTGGCGCCCTCGCATGAAAATTCTGTGCTAATGATGGCAGTAGGTGTTACCTCCCCCCCAGTTCACAGAGGTGCGCCGGCTTACTTCCTGTTTCGTTGGCACTGTCCAAAGTGGAGAAAAGTAACCAAGGCTGATGTTAATATCCGGTAGAAGCTGGAGTTCCGCTGTCAGGACCTCTAGTTGGATTTTGTGTGTGGAAAAACATGATTTGTAAACATAAACCATGATTTCTGTGTATAAACTTGTTTTTCCGTGCACAGGGACAGTATCTTAAAAACGAGCGCGTGAGCCCACATACGCGCGCATATGGGCATAAGCACACACATACGCTGAAATTTTAAATCACCCGCGCATATAATATAAAATGTGCCTATGGCGCATATGTGTGCTCCTAATTTTAAGCAGTTACGCGAGAAAACATTATTCGTGTATCTTTCCTTAGGACTTGTCAGCTTTTACACGCGCAAGTGAGCAAACATGCGTGCGTGAAGGAAATAACCAGTTTGATCACTTAGTCCACCAGTTTGCCCAGTCTGTCTCTAAGTCATCAAGACTCCACCCCTCTGGTTCTTCAGTCTGCACTCCCCCCAGTTAACCCAGTCCCCTCACCCAGTCAGTTTTTGGCTATGAGTTTTATTTCAACTTACACCTGAAAAAAAAAGCAGAAGTAACCACGCGCAGGTAAGAGGCCGACACGTGCTGTGTTTGCCGCTTTTAAAATCAGAGTTTTCGCCAATAAATGTTGACCCTGCCCCAGAATGCTCGACTCGCCCCAACACGCCCCTTTTTAACATGTGTTCTGTTGTTCGCGCACGCACATGTACGCACATACTTTGCTGCTTTTAAATAGGAGTTGCTCGTGCTTGGCCCGTATACTAAATTAGGTAGGCCTTTTTTACACGAGCAACGCTTTTAAAATTTACCCGAGTCTTCTCTCTGCGTACATTTTCTGGTTGGTGTGCTTTTTTTTTTTTTTTTTTAAATACTGATGCATTAACATACTATTAACTTACTGCCCCGGAGTTAAAAGAAAAGAAAAATTAGCTTGTGCATTAGGAACTGCCTGGTGAAAAGTTTTAATGCTCAGCTTTTTGCATCCACCCCATAGATTGTAGGAGGGCATTCTGGCAATTATTGCTGTTGAAATGTTGGTGATCACTCCATGCAAGAAGACCACCTCCTTATCCTATCTCTCACAGCCTTGCTGGTCCACCATAAGGACAGGGACCGGCAAGCTCGCTCTAAATTACCTAATCCCGGTCTCAGATGAATATAGGAAGTGGTTATCGACAATCCCTCTCCTCTCACAGGGGCCGATGGAATAAGACCCGCGGCAAAACAGGCAATCGGGATGTAAAGAAAATTAATTATGCAAATGACTTGCATGCAGAAATCCACGCACATATGGAAAAATGCGCATACCTAAGTGTGGTAAGGGTCTACATAATAAGCAGCCACATCCACGCTCAAAACCCACGCATAAAAGTGAATGAGCAAACGAACGGATCTCCCTATTAAGTGAAAGTATTACCCTGGAAAGTATTTTTAATATTTCCAATAACTGTGCTGCAGAAAACAGGGCAAATATTTTCATGGGTGATAATTCAGAACAATCTTGCCGCTCTTCTGGCCGTGTATCTGTCCGCCCAGGGAAGCACCTACCTCGGACGCCTTGAAAAGCTGGCCACTCGGAAGCCGAGATAGGCGTTCAGCCAGACGCTTATCAGGCACGATCGGGTGCCCAGAAAGGTGCCTGGCTACCATTGCTGCTCAGGCGCAACCAAGTAAGCACATAGCTCAGCGCCCGAGCGGCAACGGTAGCTAGGCGCCTTTCTGGATGCCTGACGGCATACATTTGCAGCCCAGTAAAGTGCCTAGCCTTTCTGAGTGCCTAGCTACCGTTGCCGCTGGGTGCTGAGCTAGGCGCTTACTTGGTCACGGATCTATACGTTCCGACGCCCAGAAAAGCACCTAGCTAAGCTGGCCACTCGGATGCCGAGATAGGTGCTCAGCTAGGTGGTTTTCAGGATGCTCGGATTCCGAAATAGGCCCCCCCCAAGTTGGCACTGGCACTTAACTCGTGCCCTGACCATGGTGGTAAAAACCCCACATTAAAAAACCCGCACTAGCACTAGCGCGGCTCCCTGCATCGCCTATGATTACCTAATCGCCTCCTTTGCATGCCATTAGCATGCATTCGTGCAGGAAAAACTGTGGGTCGGTGTGCGCGTTTGTACGGGCTTTTTTTCCCACGCACAAAACCCTTATTACATCCCCGTAGAGATCTGTGCGTAAAACATGCGTTTAATCGCGTGTACACACACGCACAGACCCGTGGCAGCTTCAGCGCACCTTATTACATTGGCCCTTAGCATTTATTACTACACTCAGGTAGGCTTAAACTTGGAAAACGTTTCCAAAGTCAAGCCTCTGCATGTTTTTCTCAGTTTTTTTTTTCCATTTAATTTACAAAGTTGACCTTAAGGGCTTTTCCTCAGGGAAAAAAAACCCTGAATGCTGCTGGAAGATTGTACCGGACTGGACTGGATGGGGGGAATCGTATATATATCAATTCAATCATGTCATTTCTGTGCTTCACTGTTCATTCGTATCAATGCCTCCGCATTAAGGATGCGCCTCTAATTTTGTTAACAAATATGATTTTAGTGATATAGCCACATTTGCAATATGAGGTAATGGAGGGGCGGGGAGGGGGTGCTGGGATGTGCGGAGAGGTGCGTGTGTGTGCAGTCAGGGCGGGTATAGGAAGGGGGTGTAAATTCAAATACCAGGACTGGACAAAAGTCTTCCGCTTTGAACGGGCTCATTTGGCTATTTCGTGAAATTTAAGCTATCCGCGCCCAAAAAAACCCATTCTACAGCGGTCTCTGCACCCTCTCTCTTTCCTTCATTGCTGACTTGGGTTTTTCTCCACCAGCGACGGTTTAAATCTTTTCTCGGATATCTTTTGTAGGTTGGTCTAGTTTTTGGCAGTGGAAAGATTACTAAAACTTCACCACGCAAGGCACAAAAGGTGTGAAAGCGGTTTCTCAAGCAAGACGTGTGATTAACACTCTCTGGTCAGACGCTACTCAGAGCCATTTGCATGAAGAGGTTAAAGTGGTGTGTGAATTCGCACCCCGAGACTTGCCTCTCAGCTGGCGTTAAGCCTGCCTGTTCACGCTGACCCTAGTGGGAAGCCTTATTGTTCACCGAATGTGGCCGTCCCCAGCTCAGTATGCTTGGTTTAGGTTTAATCAGTGCTGGCTCGGCTTTCCAGAGTCCTACTCCACAACAACAAGGCTGAAGAAATTCTCTTTAAAGGAGTAACCAGGAAACATCTAAAAGGATGGACAGACACAAGAGGTGAACTTGAATGATTCCCAACAAATACTCGAAGTAACAGAAAACAAGGGTGGCGCTAGGCACTGGCACATGGGACCCGTGCTCTGACTCCACCATCTCCCCGACAGTGCCCTGAATCCAGGTAACAGCAACCTGCTGCTGGCCCTGATTCCAGCAAGGACTTCGCTCCCTTCCCCCATCCGCACGTGGCCCGGCCACCTCCCAGCCTGATCCCTGGTACAATGCTCTTCTCTCCCCCCGAAATCCCCAGTACCACCGGGGCTGTTCTGACCTATTCTACCCTCCCCTCCTTAGGCTCCTCCTGTGGGCCCTTGGAGGAGGGTTAAATCTTAACACCATGTCAGCTTCCTGGGCCACTTGGGGCAAATCTCAGGGTATAATAATGTAGACGGTTTCTTGCAGACCTTGCGGCTCACGCCATCAGACTGCTCCCAAGCCACAGTCCCCTGATGTGATATTAAGAGCACCACGGCGCTTGCCAGCCAGGGGTTATCAGGAGCAGAAGGCAGGACTGGCCCTATTGGAGACTGGAGATACGGTAGGGAGGGTCAGGGACTGGGGGAAGGAGGCTGGAGGGTACTGGTGGTGACGAGGGGCAGCGCTTGCATTGGGCGAACTAGACGGTCGCGTGGACCTCCAAACGTTTGGAGGCAGCAAAGTCCCACCAGCGCGAGGCCCAGAGGGGGCGCTGTGCCAGAGCCGGAAACTGCCAAAGAAGGGAGCTGCTGTGCCGGAGTCACTGCCTGCCGGCGGGAGGGGCTGCTTCCCGGAGATGCTGCCAATTTGTAAGTCGTGGGGGGGGGGAGAGGGCGCATGACCAAAGATTTGCCTAGGGCGCCAAATACTTTGCTCCTGGCCCTGCTGGACATGGGGAAGAGAGGAAGAAGGATCCAGGCTGGAGGGAGAGAGAGAGAGAGAAAGGACCAGTAATGGAGAGAAATCGCTGGGGATAGCGTGAGATGGAGAGGGACAGCACTAGGGATGGGTCATGAGACAGAGAGGATCCTAAACTTGGTGGCTGAACAAGAAAATGAACCACTGCACCTGACCTGTAATAGCATACTGAAAACACCCCACAGGTCCTTAAGGCCCCCCCCCCCAGTTGTATTAAGTCATGAACATCAGTACCACAAAAAACAATGTTAATCTCCATTGCTAATATATGGGGAGTTTAAAAGAAAGCATTCTAACTTGGGTAAGACAGTTTTATTCCCACGTATGCTGGCGGCCATGCACCCGGCCCTGCAAGCAGGCCTCCTGGTGAAGGGCATCTTCCACCAGTGGAGCCCCTGGAAGAGCCGGGTGCTAGGGTGGTGCTGTCAAACGTGCCGCCCTATATCCCGAACCCGGTGGCTAGGGCCCACCTCATGAGCCTGGGGGAGGTCAAGTCCTCCGTGACAACAAATGTCCTTTAGGCACAGCGATAAGGGCCTTCAGGCAGCAGGCACGTGGCATCCTGCTGTTTGTTCGGGCTGTAAGGCTATTAATTAAACCTCGTGTTGATTTCTTTGGGGCATCCCATTCAAAGAGGGGTGTCCATTAATACTGTCTATTTTTCTTTTCCCCTTTAAATATCTGGAGGTCATGGCCGCCTTTGGCCCCCGACCCCCTTCCCCTCTCGGTTATGAAGACCGACACCGGTAAACTCAGCAGCCGTTTTCATAACCGGCCGTCTGCCAGTAATGAAAACGGACGCCACTGGGCTAGTGACTTGTTGGCACACCTCACCAGGTGATAGGCTTACAATCTCTCAGAAAAAACAAAAAAAAACCACTCCCTGAATTGCACATACCTGCGTCGGTCTTCATAACCGGCAGCCGCCACGGGGTCGCGTTAGCAAGGAGGCGCTAAGGTCGAGCAAGAGACCCTAGCACCTCTTTGCTAGCTTAACCCCCTAATTTGCCTATTGTATGGCGCCCCCTTGTGGGTGCCATGTGTACGTTAAGAAAGCAGGCGCTGAAAAGTCAGCGCCCGCTTTCCGCGAAAATTATTGCATCGTCCCCTATGAATGTGCAATTCAGGGAGTGGTTTTTTTTCTTTTTTTCTGAGAGATTGTAAGCCTATCACCTGGTGAGGCCCAGCTCCTCCAATAACCAGCTTTCTAAAAAGGTTCTCACATCCCTGTTCCACACACAGGTCCCCAGAGGCAGGCAGAGCTCTGGAGTCTCAATGCATGGATGAGACGATGGCGCAAGGAAGAGGAATTCAGTTTTGTAAGAAACTGGGGAACCTTTTGGGGAAGGGGAAGACTTTTCTGAAGGGATAGGCTCCACCTTAACCAGGGTAGAACCAAGCTGCTGGCGCTAACTTTTAAAAAGGAGATAGAGCAGCTTTTAAACTAGAACAAAGGGGAAAGCCAACAGTCGCTCAGCAGGACATGGTATCAAAGGATACTAATGATGCATTAGAATTAGGGCATCCCAACATTGAGTTTCCATTAATAAAAAAAGTAATCCAAGTGCCTGTAATTAAAAACTCACCTGAGATAAAAAAAATTCTAACTTATCCCTATCAATTAGAATGCAGAATGAAAATACAAACAAAAAACACACTTTGAAATGTTTGTATGCTAATGCCAGAAGTCTAAGAAGTAAGATGGGAGAACTAGAATGTATAGCAGTGAATGATGATATAGACTTAATTGGCATCTCAGAGACATGGTGGAAGGAGGATAACCAATAGGACAGTGCTATACCGGGGTACAAATTATATCACAATGACAGAGAGGAGCATCTGGGAGATGGGGTAGCGCTTTATGTCCAGGATGGCATAGAGTCCAACAGGATAAAGATCTTGCATGAGGCTAAATGCACAATCGAATCTTTATGAGTAGAAATCCCTTCTGTGTTGGGGAAGAGTATAATGATAGGATTAGAACAAGTAAATGTGAATCGGTTATTTACTCTTTCAGATAATAGAAGGACTAGGCCACTAGGGGGTCATGCCATGAAATTAGCAAGTAGCACATTTAAAACAAATTGGAGAAAATTATTTTTCACTTAATGCACAATTAAGCTCTGGAATCCATTGCCAGAGGATGTGGTTAGGGCAGTCAGTGTAGCTGGGTTTAAAAAAAGCTTGGATAAGTTCCTGGACGAGAAGTCCATAAACTGCTATTAATCAGGCAGACTTAGGGAATAGCCACTGCTATTACTGGCATTAGTAGCATGGGATCTATTTAATGTCTGAATATTTGTCAGGTACTTGTAACCTGGATTGGCCACTGCTGGAAACAGGATGCTGGGATTTATGGACCTTCGGTCTGACCCAGTATTGCAACTTCTTAACCCTTGCGGGTTAGAGATCTGGGGTCCTGTCTGTTAATTCAGAAGGCTAGTTTGGTGGGGAAGAGGGTGATTCTCTTGGGGTGGTGGAGCGAAGACCCATCCTCTTTTTGGACGTGGAGGAATTATTTTCATTCTATGATGACCATGGACAGTTTGCTTTCTCGCAGCTCACCTGTTCACCAGAGGCGTTTTCTATCAGCGTGGAATTCATACATACAAGCCCTTCCACACAGATCTAGGAGCTGCGTTTTGAATGACTAAAGACTCTTTGTTTAATGCTCTAAGATGTGTTGGATTCTTACCTGCTCTTGAACTTAACCGTCAGGCATTGTTTATTTGTGGGACTGTTTTCTGGGAGGTCACTCGGGTTGGGGGGGAGAGAGGGGAAAGGGGGGGATTAGGTGTAATTCTATGGTTTAGCAATCTGGTTCTGTAATCGTGGGATGTATCAGAACACAACATCCCCGTGTTGATGTATTTGTGTTGATAAATGCCAATAAAAAATGTTTTAACACAAAAGGGTGCCTACTTGTACAATTTGTCTCTTTCCTCTTTAAAAATCAGGAGGGCAGCCCTGCTTTCCTGAGAATGAGGCTTAAATAGACTCAGTCAAAAAGGGTTGCAGAGGAACAGGAAGTAGTCACAGTGACCTGAAGACTGACCTATCCTCTTGCTATTGGATCTACTGTACACAGAACCTCGTGTCACAACTTTGGTTCCTGTCTGTCACTTCAGTCTTGTAGTTCAAGTCTTTCAGTTCCTTCGTACAGTTCTGCCAATTCCAGTGTTTACTAGTTTGCTTCTGCTTGTGACCTGTTTCCTGACTCTGGTTCTTGATTTGAAATTACAGGTTGCTCGTGGTACCTATTCCAGCCTTGTAACCTGCGTGCTGATTCCAGTTCTTGGTCAGTAGCAAAACCCCAGATCCAGTTCCACTCCAGTTCTTATTACCTAATGATACCAAGATCCAGGCCTCCATCTGCCCAAGTGGAACTCTTGAATCCTGGGCATTTCCCAGCCTGACTACCCATGCCCAGAGCTCAGCCCTGCTCCAAGCTCTGTTAGTACATAAAGGGCAGGAACCGGACCTGTGAGATTCTTGTAACCAAAGAAAATAACTGGTATCGAACAGACCAGTGTTTCTCAACCACAGGTCCATGGACCGGCAGCAGTCCCAGGCAGAGTTGCAGTCATTGTAGGATGCCCATGCTGCAGTCTCCCTCTGCGGTCACACGGGTAATGGTCACCCACGGCCTCAAGTGGAACATTTTCTATTGCCCTAAACCTCTGGACCAAAATGACCTGGTAGTGGCTTCACTCCAGGCCCCACAGTGCTGCACACTGCTGCTGCTTCTGGGTGCAGGCACAGATTTCAGGCACTCCGACTCTACTGCTGCTGGCACTGAACAGCTGATCGTGTTGGCAGGATAAACATGAACTTCGGGCTCAGCCGAGCCATGGACTGCCCCCACTCTAGCTTTGTCCATAAACAAAAAAAAAATATATATATGAACAGGTTGCTGGCTAGGCAGCCATGAAGACTGCTGCAAGCACCAGGCCTCTTAAAGGTGTAGAACCTATACCACTGCCACCAGTGTAAGTATTTTTAGCCCCTGGATACAGCATCCTCCAGAATGAGGTGATTTTTTTTTCTCCCCTTCCCTGCTCTATGTGCAAGAAGCCCAGCAACTTTGTCCTAATTCTTATAACTTCAGGGGGTGGCTGGGAAGAGACTGCTGGAGAGTCCGGAAAAGGGGAGCATGTACTCTCCGCCACGCCACCCCGTACTTTACCCACAAGGAATCCCCCTCCCCCCATTCTCTTCAGCCAGAGGCAGGAGCCCCTCCCCCCCCTCAATTTTCAGGTGTCTCCCTTGACTGTACCAGCCAGCAGGTCCACGCCCATTTAGGAGGTCAGTTCAACTGACATCAGAAAGGTTGAGAAAAACTTACTCCAGGGAGGAAGACTCAGAACCAATGTCAGGAAGTATTTCTTCACAGAGAGGGTGGTGGATACCTGGAATGCCCTTCCGGAGGAAGTGGTGAAGACCAGAACTGTGAAGGACTTCAAAGGGGCGTGGGATAAACACTGAGGATCCATCAAGTCTAGAGGACGTGAATGAAGAGGGGGTGGCTCGCGGGAATGAAGGCTACTACCTGGAGATAATACCCTTATTCAATATACATACACACGGTTAATGCGACTCCAACATTGCTCTAAGCTTCAACGGTAAGAGGAAATGTGGAAAAAAAAAAAGGATTTGCATTCACAAAAAAGCGGGGTGTAGCTTGCTTGTTACGGCGGTTACTACCCCCAAACCAAATAAGCCTGATACTTCACTTTCAATGCATATCTAGCATAGCTCTCTGCTTCAACGGCAGGGGAGAAAGTCTGTTACTTCACTTTCAATGCATATCTAGCATAGCTCTCTGCTTCAACGGCAGGGGAAAAAGTCTGTTACTTCACTTTCAATGCATATCTAGCATAGCTCTCTGCTTCAACGGCAGGGGCAATGTAGAATAGAGGATCTATATATAGACAACAACCAACAAGGACTGAATTACATAGTCGAGTAAACAAAAGCATGGGTGTAGCTTGCTTATTGAGGCGGTTACTACCCCTAACCAAGCTACATATTCAATTAGATGCAGTTCCAACACTGCTCTCTACATTAATGGTGGGGTGGAAGGGAAATAGAACTAATAGGTACTAAGAGCCAAGCGTAACAAGTAAAAGGGGGAAAAAAAAGTGCATAGCTTGCTGGGCAGACTGGATGGGCTGTTTGGTCTTCTTCTGCCGTCATTTCTATGTTTCTATAACTGAGACAGACAGCGCTGTAAATAGGGATAAAAGAGAGGGGCAGCTGCCTAGGGCGTAAATCCCAGGAGGGGTGGCAAAATGACTGGGTGTAAATGTGGACTGGCGAAAAAATGAGTAGCTAGGAAGAGTGATGCTCTCCTCCTACCATCCAGGATGGAGAGAAGAGGGGAAAGAGGACTGGAACTCAGAGTGGAAGGGTTGAAGGGAGAGAGAAGTGAGGATCAGGGTAGTGGGAGGAGGCACAGATTATATTTATGTTGTTTATTTATTTTATATTTTCTAGTCTACTCCTCCCAAGAAGGCTGCAGAGCGGTGTACAACACTTAAAATACAAAACATGAACAAGTCCAATTAAAAAGCCTACTTACGGCTTTGCAGACAGAAATGTAAATGCCACAACTGATTTGCTGCATTGTGGAAGATTTAATCAGGCACACCGAGCTTATAATGTTACAATTACCCTGTAGGCAATCTCCAGGAGTCAGTACAGAAAATAAAGACAAAGGAGTTGAATGTAAGGACTCAAATCAGATATGACACTTTACATTCATTATGAATTGCAGCTGGTTAGGTACTTACATCTGTTATGCAAAATAATGCACAACTTACCAACTATGATTTTCTAACTACTGTCCTTGGATGGTACAGAAACATTTCTGAAATATTGCAGGATGAGGTGGTGGGGGGGGGGGGGGAACTCTCAGGAAAGAGCAACAGCGGTAGCTAGCAGGGGCATGCACAAGGCCTGCCCACATCAAAGAAAACACAAACACAACTCAGTTTTCCTCTGTATATGTCATAAATTGAATCTAGGCAATGCAGTGATATAGAGGGCACAGATGCAGCTAATATGATTGCATCCTACCATTCCTGGCAAGGGTAGGGGGGTTACATACAGTCCAGCAGCAGTAGTTAGGATTTCAATTTCCAGGAAAGATAATCAGCTCCATCAGAAGCTTCCCCAGCTTCACAATGCACATCCCTTCTGTCAGATCCTCTGGGGCACATGTAGCTGGATACCGTCCTTTCTTCTTCTCCAGGGCCTTTTGTGCTGGCAGATTGTTTGATCAATTCCTGCAAATGTGCATTAAAGTTGGTAGCATGCAGGCCTTTTCCCATCAGCAGATGGCAGATCTGAAACTAGATCTGGGGTTCTTGGAGTGAAACTAGAAACATTGCCCTTCAAGCTACAGGCTCCTGTTTGCTGCTAGCAGGGAACTTGTTTGCATTCGTGCAGAGTGCACTATTTCTACTAACCTAGGTTATATTAGATTTTTCCAAAGCTACCTAAAGTATAGATGAGACAGTATCCTTTCAATATTTTCTTATCCACGACCCTTCCTGAACTAGAACAAAAGTGTTAAACTACGCCACTTTTTCCCACTTACAGCTCAATGTACACCAAGCAGTGCTACAGAAATTATGATTAATAGTAGTAATGACGCTCCAGTTCCAAGTGATTAAAAAATATAGGGGGAGGAGGATAAAAACTGGTCAGCAGTTCCTGAAGCCCTCCTTTTATCTAGTTATAGAAAACTGAACTTATGGCAGGACGCCTTATTTTGCAAACACCGTTGTCACAAAGAGAAAAGGGTCCTGTCTATGACTATTTCCAGGGCTGTTTGTCGGGTAGGGGTGAATCAGGACAACCACACTGAACCCTGTATTTGGTGAGGCCCTGCAACCCCGGCTTGATGCTTCCCTCCGCCCCGCCCCCCAATACAATTCTTCCCCGTTCCTCCTGGCACAATCCTTCTCTCCACATGCTTACCCCTGGCAAGGGGAAAGCAGCACTTCTCACCCGCAACGATGTTCTCCTCTGTCAGCTTCAATTTGAAGACAGAATCGCACTGGGCCCTGTACTTTCACGAGACCCACTGGCCCCATGTGTTCAGACTTCAGATTGAAGCTGGCAGAAGAGGAGGCGGCTGCAGGTGAGAAGTGCTGCTAGCCTCCTGCAGGTAGGAGGGAGGTGAGAATCATACAAGAAAACAGTAGAGAGAGAAATGCATGCGTGGGGGGGGGGGGGGGGCCTGGGGGAGAAGTCTACACATACTTATTTGCCCTGGTCTATAAATCACTACTGGCTATTTGGGACCAGCCTCTGTATCGCTCCATAGTGAGACCGCACCTTGAATACTGTGTATAATTCTGGTCGCCGCATCTCAAAAAAGATATAATTGCAATGGAGAAGGTACAGAGAAGGGCAACCAAAATGATAAAGGGGATGGAACAGCTCCCCTATGAGGAAAGGCTGAAGAGGTTAGGGCTGTTCAGCTTGGAGAAGAGGGGGGATATGATAGAGGTCTTTAAGATCATGAGAGGTCTTGAACGAGTAGATGTGAATCAGTTATTTACACTTTTGGATAATAGAAGAACTAGGGGGGCATTCCATGAAATTAGCAAGTAGCAAATTTAAGACTAATCGGCGAAAATTCTTTTTTCACTCAACGCACAATTAAGCTCTGGAATTTGTTGCCAGAGGATGTGATTAGTGCAGTGAGTTTAGCTGGGTTCAAAAAAGGTTTGGATAAGTTCTTGGAGGAGAAGTCCATTAACTGTTATTAATCAAGTTTACTTAGGGAATAGCCACTGCTATTACTGGCATCAGTAGCATGGGATCTTCTTGGTGTTTGGGTACTTGCCAGTTTCTTGTGGCCTGGTTTGGCCTCTGTTGGAAACAGGATGCTGGGCTTGATGGACCCTTGGTCTGACCCAGCATGGCAATTTCTTATGTTCTCCTCATATAATTTGTATTTATGAGGATCTGTTGCTGACCTTACTTCTGGCCTGCAGGTGGTGCAGTGAGCTGCCTGGATTTTCTATTTGGACCTCCCAGCTCTGTGCCCTTCACTTCTCCAAGCAGCCATCTCATTTCCTGCCTAGGCATGTATTTATGCTTAGGCTGTTAAGTCAGATGCCAGAGCTTGATCCTACTTCTGGTCCTCATACTCTGTCTCCATCCTTGTTACCTGAATCCAGAAGACTTCTTTGTCTCTTGGTTTTTGCCTTCACCATTCCTGCTTGACTTCTTTCATGTTCCTGGTTTCTTGGTGCTCTCCAGCCTCTTATTCTGCTCCAGGCTTCTAGCTCCTTGCTTGTATAGGGTGCTGCTGCCATTTCTCATGCCTTGCCAGCCACCAACACTTGAGGGTTCAACCTGAGGGGAAGTTGGTTGGCATAGACAGAAGATGCCCAGCGTCTCGATTTTCTTCATCATCTACCTGGATTTGCCTTTCCAGATGTTAAGCTGCTTGTACCTGGGGCAACCCACAGGTGAATGACATCACAGTATCTGAACAATAAGACATGCCAAGGAAAGTTATACTTTCCGAAACTATACCAAATGGGAATAGGAAAACAAAATCTCACCCACTCCTGAAACCCATTTAGCTTAATTTAAAAAAATGTAACATAGATGGCTTATTGTGCATTGTTTCCCCTGAAGAAATAGAGAGTGAGTCAAAGACAATCATGACCTAGCATATGCCAAACTCTTCAACTATCTCCTGTGAATACAGTATCTGAACAATAATATATCTTAGCACCACCTATATTTTCTGAACATGCAAAAAATGAGAATATCAGGTATCGATTAGACATCTTTTGTCCAATGAACAATATACTTTTCAATAATGTCACTCCAGTTCAAGTTCTAGTTGCAGGCAGGGGAAGAAATGTCACCCACTTCTAAAACCCCTCATTGGACATATTTTCAGGAAAAACAACTTGTGGCCAGATGCCATCCTGGCACAAAATAGCCACGGTAAGCCTCAGGTTGTTTCATGGCTGGCTGCCATGCATCGACTTTTTTCTTGTGAAAACAATGCTCGTGAAAGAGCATGTGTGAGAGCATCTGTGTGCGTGTGTGAGAAAAAGCATGCGTGAGCATCTGTGAGTGAAGGAGCATGTGTGAGAATATCTGTGTGTGTGTATATGAGAGGAGAACGTTCACCCTCCCTGCCTCCTCCCCACCGCAATAATCTATTGAAATCTCAGGGTGACTGGAAATCAAAAAGTCCCAGGTATGGAAAGTGGGGATTTTGTACTAAGTGACAGCAGAAGTGCCAGGTCGCAGTAGGACACTACCATGATCCGGGCTGAAAAATTGAAGCAATTAAAGTACTGGTATGGTTTTGGGTGGGGGAGGAGTTAGGGCCCTGGAAATTATACATTTTGTGATCTTTTGACGGGACCTTGAAATGTGGGAGGGAAGGAGGGAGAGGAAGGGGTGAGTCTGGAACTGGCCCTAGCAAAGAGATTTTCAAAACAAAAAGGAAGGTTGTTTTTTTTTTTAGGGGAAGGGAGGCTGCAGGCTTAGCCTTGGAGGGCTGGACATTGGACCTCGGATGGGGGATGTTATGGCCAGTAGGCCTGCAATCTTTTTTGGTTTTAATTCTTACTACTCCATCTGAAAACTGGTTATATTCTTTTTGAATTCCCGGATAACTTTAAACCTGCTCTCGGGCACATCTAAAGTTATGCCAAAAACTTATCCGACTAACTCTTAATATCAGAGCTAGCCAGATAGGTTGTTCACCTAACTCTGCCCTGCTCCCCACACTTCTCTTTCTTATTCAGCTAAATCTTAGCCAGATAAAGACTTATTCGGCTAACAGTTAACCAGATAAGCAATGGAAATATTCTTAAAAAGCCATATAGATGGATAACCTATGAGTAATCCATCGAAATAGCCTTAAATATTAACCCCAACATGTTTTAGCAGTGTTTTGAATGTGTGTAGAGAAAGAGGAGTAGAAGATGACCCCAAGGTCACACAGGCTGAGGGAACAGGGAGGATGACAGTGTTATCCACAGAAATAGAGAAAGACTGGAGGTGAGAGGTGGGAGGTGGGTTTAGGAAGAAGATAGGAGCTCTGTCTTGGCCATATTGAGTTGAGTTGTGGTGGACATCCAGGCAGCAATGTCACACAAGTAGGCTGAGATATGGGGCTGGATTCCTGGTGACATCTATCAGAGATGTAGATCTGGGAGTATTGAGAGAACAAATATATAGAGAGAAGTGGTCAGAAAACACAGTCTTGAGGCACACCAGTTAATACTGGTATAGCAGTGGACGAGGATTCATGAGGTCATATATTAAAAGTGTAATGAGAGAGGTAAGAAGAGAACCAAGAGAGAACGGAAGCCCTAAATGTAAGTGAGGACAAAGTATCAAGGTGGTCATCAACAGTGTCAAAAGCAGCTGATAGGTCAAGGAGAATGGGGGTCAAGTAAAGCCCCTTCAATCTGGCCAGAAACAGGTTGCTGGACACTAGCTAGGGTTGCTTCTACAGCCAGTTCATTTGTACCTGCTTGTAAAGTTCAGCGAAGCCCTTACAGTAGCTGCAGTACCAAAAAAAGACAACATAATGGTACATGTGTATATTTACATTTCTAACCTTCTGTAAAAGCCAAATGTAACTGAACACTCTGCTGATATGTTTCTAAGACTTATCCTGGAAAAGTCAAGGTACAGACGGTTAGTTTTTTATAGTCATTTAGACGTCTGTTTTGTACTGTAATCCACTTATAATGACTTGTCTTAAATTAGGCAGAATAAAAAAAACTTTTAAATACATAAATAGTTCTTACTATTGTGATGTTTGCTCTGCCTAAGGAAACAGGAGATGCAGGAATTTATAAATGGTAACACTGCCATCTAATGACAGATTTTCTTCTGTCTTACCTAAAGAACACTGTTCAGTGCCAAATACGTGTAAATGTGGAGTATAGGGGACACTCCATGAAACTAACAAGTAGCAGATATAAAACAAATCAGAGAATGGATTTTTTTCACTTGATGTGCAATCAAGCTGTGGAATTTGTTACCAGATGATATGGTCAAGGTTTCTATCATAGTGGGTTTAAAAGGAATTTGGACAAGTTTCAGGAGGAAATGTCCATCAACTGGAGGGAGTGCACTAAAGAAATCTACTGCGACAGCATTTCACTTTCAAAAAGATGATTATGATAAAATGAGAAAAATGATTAGGAAAAAAAGGAAAGTGTTAAAGAAATGGAGCCCTAGTGCCGAGGGGTGGTTGACGCTGCCTAGTGAGCAAGCCCTCTAGGCCCACCCTGTTGGCTAGCAGAGAAACCCTGTGGCGGGACTGAATGGAGCTTCGCCTATACCAGCCCTTTTTCCTGCAGATTGAGCCCTTGGGTTTCAGGGCCCGGCAGGAGTTAGGTAAATCCCCAGGGCAATCCAAGAGAAAAGTCCAGGCAAGCGTGGATTGAGGCAGGTGGCAGACAGCAAAATGGATAACAACCCAGAGGTCAAGGCAGGCAGCAGAAGGATGGAAGCCAGGCTAGGGTCAGGATCCAGGAAGTCAGTCAGAGACAAACAGAACAGACAAGAAAGATAGGACCAAAAGAACAAGCAAGGAAAGGAACTCGCAGGAACTGGAGCAAGAGCAAATGGGCAAGGAACTGGACAACAAACAGAGCACAGAGGTGCAAGGGACAAGGCAAGGAACCAAAACAAGGAACACAGAACAAGGTACAAGGCAGGAACAGGAAAGGATAGCAACACACACTGAAACACAAGGGCACCAGAAGACCTGTTGCTGAGGCACTGGCTGGTTGTAAAAGGCTTTCTTTTTTTTTTTGTTATTTATTTTTTATTAGATTATGCACAATGAATACATATTATAACTGAAAGTGCAAACAAATATCATAACAAGTATGGTTCCTGTGAGTCCAGAAAGCATGAAGACTGCCTGATGATGTCACATTGATCCGCCTGTACCACTTCCTCCACATGTATCTTCCTCTATTGAGCCACCAGAACACATAATATATATATATAGCATTGTGAAACATACCAATGTTTCAGAATACAGAAACACAGGTAGAGTAACAATCAGAATACTTAAGTATCTGAACTGATAATAGTATTTGTTTGCAATATGAACGATACCTTCAAACGTAGTACTTCCCCCGGTTCCTCTTCTTCATCCCATTCCCTACCTCCACCCCTCTTGTCCCTCCTTGCTTACCTATCTAGCTGTGAACTTAACAGACAGTGCAATATTAGTATGTAGCAACCAGAAAGGACATGATACAGAAGGCATACACTGTACAAACATGTCTACTTGTCTTCAAAAGTGTGACTATGTTCTATAGGCGCCGAGCATCCTAATTTAGCTTGTAAGAGCTTTCCCTTGTAAGTAGGTTCCCATATGTTTTGAAATTTCAAAAGCTGGTTGTTTCTCAGGGCAGTAAGATGATTCAGATGATAAATCTTATCTAACCTAGTAAGTACATTCTCTAATCTCGGTGTCTCAGGTTGTTTCCAGCAAAATGCTCTCTCACCCCTTGTCGCAAGAACTACTTGCATGACTAAGGCCTTTTGCCACATTGTACCAACATCTGGGGCAATATGTAATAAGCACATCTTGGGATCTCTTGGTATTGTGATCTTGAGCAGTCCTCGAACATAGTCCACTACCGCATTCCATGTTCTTTCTACTTTATGGCACTCACAACACATATGGAAGAAAGTCCCAATGGAGCCACATTCCCACCAACAAATAGCAGTCGGTCTTGCCAACATTCTATGCAATCGTTCTGGGGTCAGATACCACCGATATAATAACTTGTACCCATTCTCTTTTAAATTTGCTGATACTTAACTTTTACCGATATGTATATAGCAGCTCTCCCATTCTTTTGCTGACATACGGTCTGCAATGTCTATTTCCCATTTTGACTGGTGATTATGCATGACCCCCTTTTCCGCATTTAGAAGTGCGTAAATTTGGGAGATGGGTCTCCGAAAAATGTCAGCATTTTCACAATATTTGACAAATGGGGTTTTCCCCTGATTAAGTTCCAGAGCTATTCTATGCTTAGATAAGAAATGCAACAGCTGAGAGTATGAGTAATTGGAGAGGCCTCGGAGGGAACTTTCTTTCTGGCGCCCCCCACCTTCCCCTTCCTAACCCCCACCCCAGCCCTATCTAAACCCCCCTATCTTTATTATAAAAGTTACGCCTGCCCAAGGCAGGCGTAACTCGCTCGCGATTCCCCAGCCCGGGAGCAGTTTCGGAGGCCTCGGCCATGCCCCCAAAACACCCCCGGGCTGGAACCACACCCGCAGCCCTGCCCTTGGAATGCCCCCGATGACGCACCGCTGTGACACGCCCTTCCCCCCCCCCCCAGGAAAGCCCCGGGACTTACGCGTGTCCCGGGGCTTGTGCGCGCCGCCGAGCCTATACAACATAGGCTCGGCCCACGCAGGGGGAGCTTGGGGCAGGTTTTCGGGGGGGGGGGGTTACATGCGTACCCCTTTGAAAATCTGCCCCAATGTGTATATGATTCTCTTAAGTCAGCCCTTGCTGCCACTAGTATTCAACAAAGCTAGGGACCATGGCACCTCGTCACTGTTTAACATTTCAACTCTTCTCTTGTTTATTTTGAAGGGACCGTGCTACTGCTGAAGCCCTCCCCCCTCCCCCTCCCAAACCCACTGTCACCTGTGGGGGTCTCTCCCACCTGAGGCGGTGATGTCACTTAGCAAGACCCTTCTTCATCTCCTCGCCCCCCCCTTTTTTTACCAGCTTATCTGATAGATAAACATTCTGATACTCCTTAAAAATTAATAACTTGGCAAACAAAACATTTAACCAGATTTTGACAGCATCTCTTCTTCCACCCTTTAAACCCTCATGCATTCTCGCTGGTGTCCCAGGAATATCCCTTCACCTCAGCCTGGGCCTGTAGTTACAGATGGATCCCCAGAGTGTCTACGCAATCTTTTCCCTCCTTTGGGCACTCTTTGCCATTTTGGGTAGTCTCAGTCGCGCGCAGTTCCTTGATTCTCCGTGGATGCTGGCTGCCTAGCCTGAGTCAGGAACCCTGCTGCTTTTAGAATGTCTTCAGCTTCTGCTACTGTTTTAACTTTTGAGGTGATTCCATGGATAGTGAAGCTAAGTCCAAAAGGAAAAAAGGCACCTGTACCTTATGTTTTGATTCCGTAGCGCCTGCACTACCTCTCGAAATTCGCGTCTTTTCTTTATAGTTGTTTGAAATCTTTCAGGACTTAGCACAATCTCATTTCCTTTCCATGCAACAGTGCCTTGCTTTCTGGCAGCCTTCATTATCTTTTTTTTGATAGAAAAATTGTGGAAGCAGGCGATTATATCTCTTGCCTGTTTGCTCCGCGTGGCTCTCAGGGTTCTATGTGCTCTGTCCAATTTAATTGAAATGATCTCTTCTTGTTCATTATTCTCTGTGAGCAGCTGCAAGCAGATTTCTTGTATTATCTGATAGCTGTCCTCGGGAACTCCTCTGCATCTGAGGTTGGATCTCCGCATTCTATTTTCCATATTTTCTAATTGGGATCCCATTTCTGCCTCTATACCTCTGATTTGTTGCTGCTCTTCCAGTAATTTTTGAGCTGCCATTTGTTGTTCCTCCAGCCCCTCCTCCGTGTCTTCCAGGCGATACGACAGCTCATGTATTTCAGTTTTTAGACCGGCTATCATCTCACCCATTTCTCAGCGATATTGGACCAAATCTGCATGAAGAGCTCCGAACCAGGCTTGGAATTCCGATCGCGAAGGTGTTTCACTTTGTCCTATCTCCACCTGGTCACAACTTAACTCTCTGTCTGCTCCCATCTGAGGGCCTGGCCACCATTTTGTCTTCCGAGCCTGCTTCTGGCTCTGCTGCTGCCGCAGCGAACGAAAAACGTTTGAGGTCCGTTTTTTTCTTCACGGCTGCCATGCTGTCTATTTTAGAAGCTGAGATGAACTAAATTTGATATTTCTATATGCCCTTGACCGGCGATGGTATCAGGTTTAGATGTCGGGGGGAACCCAGCGTGGGACTTAGGCGGCCATCTTGCACGGTGACATCATCCGCCTCTCTGTAAAAGGCTTTCTTATATATTTCTGGAGGATGTGACTTCATTAGCCAGCATCACAGGAAGTCCCAGCTAGGAGATCTATATGTTGGTAATCCCGGTGCGGTTCACCACAGCCAGGCTCCTTTACCTGCCCTGGCAGGCACAGACTCCAGGCTCTTCTTTCGGCTGCACAGGGCGGCCCTGTCCTGAGCCCTGCCGCAGTGTTCATCGCACGCAGCCTCAGACACAGCTGACTTCCTCCCTGCCTATGCCTCCTTAGGTACGCACATGCCACTTCTTAAAGGGGCCATGGCGGGAAACCGGCTCAACCCCCGAAGATGACGTCATCTTTGGGCTATTTAAGCCCGGCTCAGTCCACTGCTCCTTGCCTTGGCAACAGGTCCTGCTCGTGAGAGTGTGTTGTTGCTGCGTTCCAGTGTTCCTGATACTGAGGTTCTGCTTGCTCCTGTTCCTGGTACCCCACTCCTCTGATTGTCTTCTTGGTCTCAACTTCAGCTTGGTTTCCTGATTCTGCTCATCTGATGCCCGTCCTGACCCTTGACTGGTTTCCTGGTGCCTGTGGCAGGCAGCGAACAGGCAGCATGAAGTACCAGGCCGGAGGCTGGGTGCAGGGCACCTTTTCTTGTCCGCTTTAATTGTGGCTCGGCAAGCAGCTAGGTCCAAGAGTTGTTAGATCTTAAGCCATAGGTCTTGGAGGGCCTGCCCTGCCAGGGTGGCTGCTGGATAGGTATCAGATGTGGGGATTGATGACAGGGTACGCAGATGGCGTCCAAAGACGATGTAAAATGCTGAGGATTCAGTTGCACTGCTGATGTGGTTGTAATGGGCGAACTCCAACCAGGGAAGCAAGAAGGCCCGATTATCTTGTCTCGGGTTCACATAGGAGCAAAGAAATGCCTTGAGGCCTTGATTGACTTGCTTGGTCTGGCCATTACTTTGGGGGTGGTAAACTGAGGTGAAATCAAGGATGATACCGAACATCTGGCATAGGCCCTTCCAGTATTTAGTGTGAATTGGACTCCCCGATCTGAGAGTATTTGGTGAGGGTGGCCGTGAAGTTGAAATACATGCTGTACAAAAAGCTTGGCAGTTCAGGGGCTGATGGGAGTCCGGGCAAGGGAACAAAATGGCCCATCTTGGAGAATCTGTCGATAATCACCCATATAGTGGTGTAGCCACTGGAGAGAGTCAGGTCACAGATAAAATCTGTGGCCACATGGGTCCAGAGTTCCATAGGAGCTGGCAGCAGCTGAAGCAGCCCAGATAGCCATGCACAATCAGGCTTCCGCATAGCACATGTGGAGCAGGAACTCACATAACACTGCTTATCAGTCTTCAAGTGAGGCCACTAGTAATGACGCACAATGAATTCCAGTTCAGTTGACACTGGGATGTGTAGGGGATAAGCTTCTGGGTTCAAGCCCCCAGGTATAATCCCAGTAATTGTGTGTGGCCATTTTTGTAGAGGATAAGCCCCTGGGTTCAAGCCCCCAGGTATAATCTCAGTAATTGTGTGTGTTTATATGAGATTAGTCCCCCAGGTCAGAGCCCCCTGGGCAGGATACCAGTGTGCATGATCTGAACCCATAACACATCACCTCTATGCCAAACTAGAAAAATGTAAGCTTGAGAAAGAGCAGCTCTCCTTTTTGGAGTATATTATCTCTCATCAAGGTCTCAAGATGGATCCCGCCAAAGTAAAGGCTATTCTCGAGTGGCCCCAGGCTGAAGGCCTTGCAACGTTTTCTGGGATTCACTAACTAATACAGGCAATTTATTCTCAACTACTTCTCCTTGGTAGCTCCTTTGACCGCCTTAACTAGGAAAGGATCAGACACCAAGAAATGGCCCAAAGAAGCCACTTGAGTTTTTAAGCAACATAAGATGGAATTGATTCAAGGTCCATGCCTTCATCATCCTGTTCTGACCAGAACTTTTATTCTGGAGGTAGATGCATCCATCCTTGAGGTAGGCACTATCCTCATACGGTACAATCAGAATGATGTTCTCATGACTTGCTCTTACTTCTCTAGTAAATTGTCCCCAGCAGAACAAAACTATACCATAGGAGCCAAAAACTGATGGCAGTTAAGCTAGCCCTTGACGAATGGTAGCACCTGTTTGAAGGTGCCAAGCATCCTGTTACCATGTACATGGACCACAAAACCCTTCAGCATCTTGTGCAAGCCTAGAGACTGAATCTCAGACAAGCCTGCTGGTCTCTGTTTTTCAATCAGTTTCATTTCGAGTTGCAATACCATCCCGCTGCCAAGAACCAACATGCCAATATGTTTTCCTGGTCATTCGATAAAGAAGGGGCATCGGAATCCTTACAACCTATTATTGATCCAGCTAAGATTGGCCCGCGGCCCGGAAGACGGATGCTCAATTATGCTGGCATCCGTTTTCCGAACCCGTGGCTGTCAGCGGGTATGAGAACCAATGCCGGCAAATTGAGCGTCAGCTGACAGCCGCTGCTCCTGTCAAAAAAGAGGAGCTAGGGATGCGCTAGCGTCCCTAGCGCCTCTTTTTACTGCGGGCCCTTTCTTGCATACTAAATCGTGCGCACTGGAGAGTGGCCTTTGCACGTGTCGGGAGAACGGGCGCTCGCTTCAGAGTGCCGGCTCTCCCACAGGTTTTACTGTATGAGCCTGTAAGGAAGAAGCTGGAGATCTATTACCCTTCAGGAGAGGAGGTCAAAGGAGAGTAGAAGGTTCCAGGAAAGCTGAAATCTAGCATGCTTGTGAGGGTCAGACTGCTCTTCAATATCTACAGTGCTCTTTGGATACATTAATAATGTCCAGAACAACAAAGACTTATGACCTCTAGGAATCTACTGTTTGGAAATTCATGTGGCTTGTGTAAAGAAAGATGGATTTATTTTTGCATTGTTCAAGCATGAATGAATGTGTTTCCTCTATCACCTCCTCTTCTCTCTGTTCCTTACCTCCCCTGTCCTGCTGGTGCTGCCATGTGGATAATTTCTTTGTATATTTAGTAGGGTGAGAGAGGAGGACTGTGCAGCTCACTGGCTAGGCATTTGCTCCTGAAGAACACTCCCTGTAGGGGAGGCCCCCCTGCTTTTGTGACCAGCCAGAGAATGGAGGCAAATCCTTCACAAAGAACACAGATGCACACTTAAGTGCCAGGAGAGGAAAGTGCAGCCCCAAACAGACCCAGCTGGTAATTCTTTTGCTGTCTCTCCACCCTGTTGCACCTAAGGATTCTCTTTGATTATCCCAGAACACTTCATACTTTGGGAAAAAGCACAGCTTACATTGTTAGATCTAGTCATGGAAGTTGCCTGCTGGACCACGGGGCTCTTCTAGCAATCAGCTGATTAAATATTTCAAATTGGATTTCCATATACTCTTCCTCCTGCGAGGGTCACTCTCTCTTTTATCTCTGAAGAACCAGCTCTGTTCAGACTGTTTTGCTTTATTCACAGATTTTACATACAATCATCACAGATTATAAGATAACAGCTAGAGTGAAGGGTAACTATTCAACATGCATCACTTTTGAAACTGTTTGGCAAACCTGTGCAGATTGTACTTAAACCCCCAATACTTACCCTTCAGGCAACTTTAACTCTCTTGATCAGCTCTGAGCTGTCCACCATCCACTGCTGCACTGAAAGGCCTACAGTAATCATACTTTCAGGATACGGTATTGAGCCATCCAGGCTGCAGGTTATTAACCTGATACCTAAATCCTCTCCTAACAGATTTTTCAGGTTGGCATCATGGAGATGCTGTCACACACCTTCAAGCACATACAAAGGACTCTCTTAGGATTGGATTGGCACCTACTGAAACATGCTCAGTACATACCTGGCTAGAACATTATTGGTGTCTACAGAGGGTAACTGAAACAAACCAATATGCCTAATAACAGAGGGTTACAATAGAGTTTTGTTTTGTTTTTTTTATTTTATTCGCATTTGTATGTCACCAATACCTTAGCCTATGGCAGCTAACAAGAAAATATACATAATATTTCAGAAATGATGAGTTAAAACTTTGTCTTTGTAGTGTTGGTAGTCCAGCTAATGGAATTTGGCAGAATTTCAATAACTAAAGTTTTGTTTTTCTGGCAAAGGTGGATCCATTTTCATTAGGACTGTAATTGATCAGTCATTTCTAATTTTATTAATGTATAAAATACAGTTCATTTAGTGTTGGTTCAATTTAATCTTGGCATTATATTGTATTTGCTCCTATTATATAATATAAGAGTAGAATGTTCTGCGTTCCTCTAAGTAAAAGACATTCTTGATCACCAAATAGATTGTAGTCAAAATGTAATTCTTAAAAAATTAGAAACATTCTAAAAAATTGCAACAACTGCTAATAAGGTAAAGAATTTAATTTAAGATATTAGGAGTTTATAGCATACAATTTTAGTCTATAAAATATCATCAGAAGGCAGTCAGAAATAACCTGCTAATTAAAACCCATGACTGCCTTTAACCATGAAAAATCTACCTTTAAAGGAACAGTGCTGTTCTTCCTACAGGGGACTGCAAAAAACTTACCTTTCAAAAACAACTTAGCCCTGGCCGTAACACCTATAGTATCCTTCACACCAACTCTTATCATTCTTTTGTTTCCATACACTACTGAATTCTACCTCCCCTACCAGACAAATACACACCTCATCTTGTAATTCCCCTTTGAGAACTGGTATAAAGCCCACTGGTAAAGACTGCCTGTAGACTTTGCCCAATATAGGCAGTTTGAAATTGCCCTTACAATAACATAGAAAATAATAAAACAAAAAGACAAAAATGGCCCAGTTTTCCCAACTGAGATTTATCCACTTTGAGTGAATACACAAATTCTCCTATGCAACTCAACACCAATCCTCCTCATTCCCCCATCTCTCAACCTTTTTTCTACCAGTGTTCCAATTATGCCCAAACTTTTGCAGTGATGGCCTCAACCAGTTCTGCTACTAAGCCATTTTAGGTCTTACCATCTTTAACTTTGATTCTCACGCTGCAATAGGAAAAGCCATGGCCTAGTGGTTAGAATAACGGGCTGAAAACCGGGGTTCATATCCCATTTCCCCCACTGATAACTTGCCCAGATTCGCAGGGAGTATTTTAACTCCCATTGCCTCAAGTGCTCCGTTAAATCATAAGCTCTTTTGGAAAGGAACTTATTGTACCTGAATACTAAATCCTGTAAGCTGCCTTGAGCATACACACACTAGCTGCAACCCATTCAACAGAGCAGATGTGCCCCCTCCCCCAGGCAATCCCAGCACACTTCCTCTTTCTGGCTTCTTACTGCATCCATTGTGTCATCTTCAGTCCTAACCTGTGGTCCTGCTTCCTGCCTCCAACCCTATATGACTTCCAGTTCTTGTCCTCCTACAGCTCCTGCTGGGATGGTCCCACATCGCTATTTCTCGTCCTGAACAGCTGTATACAGAGCACATGCTTTCTCTGCTATGTGTATGCATACTACTGAATAGCACTCCCCCTCTAGGCCAGCCTCAGGAGAGCATCAACAAACAAGACCAGTAACTTAAGCTGACACCTAGTCCCCTTCTATATCTTATTCCAAGTTTTGTAATAATCCTTACAGCCATCAAGGTTAGTGAGGCTGGCTTCCCCATGTTCACTGATGTTTGGGTTTTAACAATGGTCTTTACATGCAGATGGGGACTAAGGTTCCAAGTATATGATCTTAACCTTTACCTATCCTTAATCTCTACATTACTATACACAAAGAAACAGAAAATGGGTTACTGACCCTTAAGAATGGATGCAGTCATCAGTGGCTCATTCTGAGTACATAGGGTGATGCTGATAGGGGGAACAGTGGGTTGGTATGTATTCAGAAGAGATGCTGAAGATAAGAGGGTTGTGTGTGCGCTGCAGGCAAAGAGCATAGCTGGGGTGCAGTTTACCGCATTAAGGGAGAAACTTCAATAATCTAAAATAGGTCTAGGGCCCATATTTCTGAGGATCATAGAGACAATGGAAAAGAAAATCTTCTGGTTCAAAGTCTCAACTTTTACCTCAACCTTCAGAATTGAGTAAGCAGATCATCTATGTTGAGATGAACTATACTGGATAGTCAGAGAATTAAATTTTGTCTGCAAAGAGATATAGCTGCTGCTGGAAAATGCTGCTACTTGCTGTGAGCTTTTACTGTAGCTTTCAAATGGGGCCGATGCAATAAATTTGCACAGAAAGCAGGCACTGAACAGTCAGCGCCCACTTTAATGCACCCCAGGCACCCCCAATGGGGGTGCCATGCAATATTTAAATTAGGGGGTCACGTTAGTAAGGAGACACTAGGGTTCCTTGCGCGCCCCTAGCGCCTTCTTGCTAATGCGAACCCAATCGGCGTCAGTCAGTCGATTTCCTAAACGTCGCACAGCCAGGGGGTTCAAGAAACAGATGTTTGTCATTCGAGCATCTGTTTCCTGCACATGACTACCAGTTTGTTTGTTTTTTCTATTGTTTAACTTTAATTTTGTTTTTCCTCCTACTTAATATCCCAACGATATTAAGTAGGAGGCAGTACAGAAAAGCAGTTTTTTCTGCTTTTCTGTACTGGTTTAAGGAGTGTTCAGCAATTAACGCCTGCTCCAAGCAGGCATTAATTGCTGAGCGCTAAATGTGCGTTCTAGACACTTTTTTTTTGCATCTGGAGCGAATGCTAATAGCTTCAATCATATGCATTTGCATGTGATTAGCGCTATTAGACTCACTCTGTGACAGTCTCATTTTGAATAGACGCTAATCCCCTTATTGCATTAGGGGACTCATTAGCGCCTATTCAACATGACTCTGATTGCCGGTTATAGAGTGCGATTGGCCGAGCGCACTGTATTGCATCGGCCCCAATGTGTTCAAGAAACCCTGAGGTCAGTATTCAAAGTGTGTTCAGCACTATTTAGCTGGGTAAGTAACATCCAGCTAAGCAGTGGCCTTTGAATAATGTACCTAAGAACATAAGAAATTGCCATGCTGGGTCAGACCAAGGGTCCATCAAGCCCAGCATCCTGTTTCCAACAGAGGCCAAACAAGGCCTCAAGAACCTGGCAATTACCCAAACACCAAGAACATCCCATGCTACTGATGCAATTAATAGCAGTGGCTATTCCCTAAGTCAACTTGATTAATAGCCATTAATGGACTTCTCCTCCAAGAACTTATCCAAACCTTTTTTGAATCCAGATACACTAACTGCACTAACCACATCCTCTGGCAACAAATTCCAGAGCTTTATTGTGCGTTGAGTGAAAAAGAATTTTCTCCAATTAGTCTTAAATGTGCTACTTGCTAACTTCATGGAATGCCTCCTAGTCCTTCTATTATTCAAAAGTGTAAATAACCGAGTCACATCTACTCATTCAAGACCTCTCATGATCTTAAAGACCTCTATCATATCCCCCCTCAGCCGTCTCTTCTCCAAACTGAACAGCCCTAACCTCTTCAGCCTTTCCTCATAGGGGAGCTGTTCCATCCCCTTTATCATTTTGGATGCCCTTCTCTGTACCTTCTCCATAGCAACTATATCTTTTTTGAGATGCGGCGACCAGAATTGTACACAGCATTCAAGGTACGGTCTCACCATGGAGCGATATAGAGGCATTATGACATTTTCCGTTCTATTAACCATTCCCTTCCTAATAATTCCTAACATTCTGTTTGCTGTTTTGACTGCTGCAGCACACTGAGCCGACGATTTCAAAGTATTATCCACTATGATGCCTAGATCTTTTTCCTGGGTTATAGCTCCTAAAATGGAACCTAACATCATGTAACTACAGCAAGGGTTATTTTTCCCTATATGCAACACCTTGCACTTGTCCACATTAAATTTCATCTGCCATTTGGATGCCTAATCTTCCAGTCTTGCAAGGTCCTCCTGTAATGTATCACAGTCTGCTTGTGATTTAACTAGTCTGAATAATTTTGTATCATCTGCAAATTTGATAACCTCACTCGTCGTATTCCTTTCCAGATCATTTATATATATATATTGAAAAGCACCGGTCCAAGTACAGATCCCTGAGGCACTCCACTGTTTACCCTTTTTCACTGAGAAACTTGACTATTTAATCCTTCTCTCTGTTTCCTGTCTTTTAACCAGTTTGTAATCCACGAAAGGACATCGCCTTCTATCCCATGACTTCTTAGTTTTCTTAGAAGCCTCTAATGAGGGACTTTGTCAAACGCCTTCTGAAAATCCAAATACATCTACTGGTTCACCTTTATCCACATGTTTATTAACCCCTTCAAAAAAATGAAGCAGGTTTGTTAGGCAAGACTTCCCTTGGGTAAATCCATGTTGACTGTGTTCCATTAAATCATGTCTTTCTATATGCTCTACGATTTTGATCTTGAGAATAGTTTCTACTATTTTTCCCTGCACTGAAGTCAGGCTCACTGGTCTATAGTTACCCGGATCGCCCCTGGAGCCTTTTTTAAATATTGGGGTTACATTGGCCACCCTCTAGTCTTCAGGTACAATGGATGATTTTAATGATAGGTTACAAATTTTAACTAATAGATCAGAAATTTAATTTTTGAATTCCTTCAGTACCCTAGGATGCATACCATCCAGCCAGGTGATTTGCTACTCTTTAGTTTGTCAATCTGGCCTACCACATCTTCCAGGTTCACAGTGATTTCGTTCAGTGCACCTGACTCATCACCCCTGAAAACCATCTCTGGAACTGGTATCTCCCCAACATCCTCATTAGTAAACACAGAAGCAAAGAATTAATTTAGTCTTTCTTCAATGGCCTTATCTTCCCTAAGAGCCCCTTTAAACCCTCGGTCATCTAAATGTTCCATCCGACTCCCTCACAGGTTTCTTGCTTTGGATATTTTTAAAAAAGTTTTTATTATGATTTTTTGCCTCTATGGCCAACTGTCTTATCAATGTTTTACGCTTAACTTGACAATGCTTGTGTTTTATCCTATTTTCTTCAGATGGATCCTTCTTCCAATTTTTGAAGGATTTTTTTTGGATAAAATAGCCTTTCACACCTCACCTTTTAACCATGCCGGTAATCGTTTTGCCTTCCTTCCACCTTTCTTAATGCGTGGAATACATATGGACTGCGCCTCTAGGATTGTATTTTTAAACACTGTCCATGCCTGTTGAACACTTAACCTTTGCAGCTGCACCATTCAGTTTTTTTCTAACTATTTTCCTCATTTTTTCAAAGTTTCCCTTTTGAAAATTTAGTGTTAGAGCTGCAGATTTACTAATTGTCCCCCTTCCAGTTATTAGCTTAAATTTGATCATGTTATGATCACTGTTGCCAAGTGGCCCCACCACCATTACCTCTCTCACCAAATCCTGCATTCCACTAAGAATTAAATCAAAAATAGCTCCCTCTCTTGTTGGTTCCTGAACCAATTGCTCCATGAAGCAATCATTTATTAGATCCAGGAACTTTATGGCTCTAGCAAGTCCTGATGTTACATTTACCCAGTCAATATTGGGGTAATTGAAATCTCCCATTATTATTGCACTGCCAAATTGGTTTGCTTCCCTGATTTCTCTTAGCATTTCATCATCTGTCTGACCATTTTGTCCAGGTGGATGGTAGTATACTCCTATCACTATACTCTTACCCAATACACATGGAATTTCTACCCATATAGATTCTACTGAGCATTTAGTCTCTTGTATGATCTTTATCCTGTTGGACTATATACGCTCCCAGACAAAGTACCACATCCCCACCAAGTTGATCCTCCCTATCATTGCGATATAATTTGTACTCTGATATAGCACTGTCCCATTGGTTAGCCTCTGTTATTTCTAAACAAATCACTGAAGCAATATGTAATATAAAACTTTAATGAGAGAAAGACAGAGTCAAAGGGGATAGGGACCGGAACAAAAGTACAAGGAAGATAGTTTGTTCCAGAGAGTGACAGGTCTACACAATTGTATAATCACCCAGTCACCCAAAGTTCCAGTGATGTGCATAATCTTTTATACCTTTCATACTGACCAATCAGAGCATATGCAGAGTGTTGATTCTAGATAAGTGCAGTACATTTCATTTGAGAATGTATTAGACCAATCAGCTAATGGGTCTGGGGTGTTGACTGGCTGCATTCCAGCATGTAGTCAGGGTCCTCTGCATTCTGTGTCTGGTATACAGCACAAAGAAGTGTCAGAAAGGCAGTGCATACTGACACCTCCTTCCACCAAGTCTCTGTGATGCCAATTATGTCAATCTCATCATTTGCTGCTATACACTAACTCTCCCAGCTTACTTCTTAGACTTCTGGCATTGGCCTACAGACATTTCAAAGTGTGTTTGTTTGTTTTAACAACCTGCTTTTCAGTTGTTTGGGATAATTTGGAAATCATTAGCTTTCGTGATATTTTACATATAGGGATATGGACTATGTTTGCTTTTAATGGAACTTCTCTGTTGGGATGCCCTAACTCTCCTGTTTCATTAGTATCCTTCAAGGATACATTTCTCCGAACCTTGCACTGCTGAGTGACTGTCTGCTTTCCCCCTTGTTCTAGTTTAAAAGCTGCTCTCTCTCCTTTTTGAAAGCTAGTGCCAGCAGCTTGGTTTCACTCTGGTTAAGGTGGAGCCTATCCTTTCAGAAAAGTCTCCCCTTTCCCCAAAAGTTTCCCCAGTTCCTTACAAAGCTGAATCCCTCTTCCCTGCACCATTGTCTCATCCACGCATTGAAACTCTGGAGCTCTGCCTGCCTCTGGGGACCTGCACGTGGAACAGGAAGTATTTCACAGAATGCCACACTGGAGGTTCTGGATTTCAGCTTCCTACCTAAAATCCTAAATTTGGCTTCCAGAACATCCCTCCCACATTTTCCTATGTCGTTGGTGCCCACATGTACCTATGTTCAGCAGCCGCCACTTAGCCACATAAGTCACTTATATGGCTAAAAAAATAGCTGCATAAGTTATGGGCATGTAGTGGACTGATCAGGCTGGAGTGAGTTAGCCGTATAAGTTATGGGGCTAACTGCTGATATTCAGTGTCAGCCACATACGTTAACTGGATAAATTAGACAAGGCATAGAGCAAGTTGCAGTACTGTCTACGCATAACAATAGGAGATGCAATCTGCTAGCCAATTGGATAGTGTGTTTGGCAACGGCAATGCCCAACCTATTCATATCAAAAGAAACAAAAAAGTTGGGTGGACTGTCTATGGGTTTCTGTCCGCTCCAAATAGAAGGCTAAGGCTCACTTGGAGTCTGAACTGTGCAGTGCTCATTCACCTTGGTGTGAATGGGGCCTGGGAAAGAATATTGGTATGACGATTGACTGGTTAAGATGGAAATCCATCACCACCTTAGGCAGGAACTTAGGGTGCATACGCAAGACCACCCTGTTATGATAAAATTTAGTATAAAGTGGATAAGTCACTAAGGCCTGCAGCTTGCTGACCCTGCACATTGAAGTGACTGCCATCAAAAATATGACCTTCCAGGTCAGGTTCTTCAGGTCACAGGTGCGCAGCTGATGAAAGCTCAAAAGAAAAACTTTCATTAGCTGAGCTAACACAATGTTGAGGTCCCAAGACATAGTGAGAGGTCTTAGGGGAGGCTTCAACTGAAGCAGGCCCTGCATGAAACATACAACTATAGGCTGCACAGAGATGGGCACAGCATCACCACAGTGGTATCGCCAATTGCACTCAGATGAATTCTAATGGAGTTGATTTTCAACCCAGCCTCCGATAGGTGTAGAAGGTAATCAAGCAGTTTTTGTGTGGGGCAGGAGAACTGATCTAGGGCCTTCTGTTCACACCACAAGGAAAACCTCCTCCACTTCAGTCTGTAGGACTTTCTAGTGGAAAGCTTTCTAGAAGCCACCAGGACCCGAGATATCTTCTGAAAGATTGAGCAGCTGCAGAATTAACCTCTCAATTTCCAGGCTTTGAGCAACAGGGCCTGGAGTTTGGGATGCCAAGGCCTGCCCTGACCCTGCGTAATGAGATCTAGGAAAGTCCCCAGACTGATCAAGTCTCCAGCTGGACAACTCCCAAAGGAGTGGAAACCAGACCCGTCTTGGCCAATGAGGGGCTAAGAGAATCATAGTCCCTCTGTCCTTGCAGAGCTTCAAGGGAATCTTCGCCACTAAGGGAATTGGAGAATATGCAGACAGAAGACTTATGCCCCAATGGCAGGCTAGGGCATCTGAGGCTGGTTTGCTGTCTGTCCTGTTGCAAGGAGACTAACAGATCTACGTCCAGGCTCCCCCAGAGGTAGAATATCTGATTCGCTACCTCCTGAACCAGGGACCACTCATGGGGGCTGAAGGCTTGACTCAGTCTAAACTGTAACCACTCTCTCCACCCTAGCCAGGTAAATGGCCCTGAGCACTATCCCATGGGACAGAGCTCACACCCACATCTGCACTGCTTTCTGACACAGGAGGTGTGATCCCGTGCCTCTCTGCTTGTTGACATACCACATGACTACTTGGCTGTCGGACTGGATCAGGACAACTTTGTTGGCTAACTGATCTCTGAAAGCCCATAGCATTTATCTTATCACCCGTAGCTCCAGGAAGTTGATTTGACATGAACGGACCATAAGCCCTGGCTGACAAGCCCATCTATGAGTTCTCCAGCCCAGGGTAGATACATCCCTGGTCAACACAATTTGAGTGGGAAGACTCTGAAAGGAGATTCCCTGTTTCAGATTGGAAAGTACCCGGCCCCAGGACAAGGTTTTCTGGAGGCATGTGGTGACTTGGATGCGAGCTTGGAGGCTCTGTGTGGTTTGCCACTACTGAGGCTTCAGGGTTCATTGGGCTCTGCACATGTGTAATCGTACCATGGGAGTAACATGGATGGTCGCAGCCATGTAGTCCAACCTCAACATGTGCCAAGCCGATGCTTCCTGACTGTTGAACATCTGTCCCAATGGCCACTACTACGACAGCGCTCTAGCGCAGCAGAAAGGCCTTGGCCTGAGCCATATCTAGCAGGGCTCCAATGAAGTCCAATTGAGGTGACTGACTGAGATGAGGACTTTGGGTAGTTGAGAACAAACCCTAGTGACTTCAACACCCGAATGGTTAAGTGCATGGACCTGGCTGCCCGTGCCTGAGATGTGCTCTTGAGCAGCCAGTCATCCAGATTGGGCATGCATGTTTTTCCCTGTCTGCAGAGGAGCACCACCACCACCACAGCCAGGCATTTTGTGAATACATGTGTGGCAGACATGAGCCCAAAAGGCAACACCCGGTACTGGAAGTGCAGTTTTTCCATCATGAATCTGAGATACTTCTGTGACTTGGGAAAATCTCGCTATAGATACAAGCGACCTTTAGGTCAAGGGAGCATAGTCAGATTTTTTTGCAAAGGGGGGGGGGGGGGGGGGGGGGGGAAATCAAGGTGCCCAGGGAAACACAGTCTTGAACTTTTCTTTTTTCAGAAATTTGTTCAAGGCCCTCATGTTGAGGATGGGATGAAGTAATTTAGTTCTCTTTGGAATCAGGAAGGACTAGGAGTAAAATCCTCACCTCCTTTGCCATGGTGGAATAGGCTCTCACTGCTTTGGCATTAAGAGGGAGGAGAGCTCCACTAGCAGTACTTCCTGATGTCCTACCAGCCCCCAATAGAGGCACGGAGGGCAAGTTGGTGGAACACCCAATAGATTTAATTGGTACCCCTGACAGACAATGGCCAGAACGCACTGGTCCGAGGTTATACTGGGCCACTGGTTTGCGATGAAAGCAGAATTGCTTACTGTAACAGGTGTTCTCACAGAACAGCAGGATGTTAGTCCTCACATATGGGTGACATCTTCAGGATGGAGCCCAATCACAGAACACTTGTCAAAGTTTCTAGAACTTTGACTGGCACCTACTGGGCATGCCCAGCATAGCACCAACCCTGCAGCCAGCAGGGGTCCCCCTTTAGTCTCGTCTTATAGTAAAAAGTACATGCGAAAAATAAAATAAGAAAATGTAAGCGAACCCAACTCCGCAGGGTGGCGGGCGGGTTACATGAGGACTAATATCCTGCTGTCCTGTGAGAACACCTGTTACAAGTAAGAAACTCTGCTTTCTCACAGGACAAGCAGGATGGTGGTCCTCACATATGGGTGAGTACCGAGCTGATGATGTCCGAACATGCACCAAATGTACCCAAAGACATGCAATAAGCATAAGAACTGGGGTGGAATTTGGTAAAGGGCATCCTGAACTCTACCCGGTTGGCAGAAGGATGTTGGTACCTCAGTTCGCAAATAAGTTGCGGAGCACAGACTGGCCGCAAATGGAATCTTGTCTGCCAGCCTTGTCTAAACAATAATGGGCTGCTAAGGTGTGGAGAGAACTCCAGGTAGCAGACTTACAGATGTCAGGAAGCGGCACCGCGCGTAGGTGCGCTACTGATGTTGCTATGGCCCTGAGAGTATGCTTTAACACAGTCTTGTAGCGGAATGCCTGCCTGTTGGTAACAAAAGGAAATACAGTCCGCTAACCAGGAGGAGAGAGAGAGTCTGCTTACCCACAGTTTTGCCCAATTTGATGGGATCGAAGGAAACAATTGAGTGCATTTTCTGTGGGCAGCTGCACGGTCTAGATAAGAGGCTAGAGCACGTTTACAGTCAAGGGTATGCAGAGCCCGTTCTCCTGGGTTTGAGTGAGGCTTGGGAAAGAAGGTGGGTAGTATAATGGATTGATTGATATGAAACTAAGATACCTTAGGCAAAAACTTAGGTTGAGTGCAGAGTACTACCCTATCACGCAGAAGTTTAGTGTAAGGCGGGTAGGTGACTAAGGCCTGTAACTCACTAACTCTGCGAGATGTGATTGCCAAAAGAAAAAAAAATCACCTTCCAGGTGAAATGGCGGAGATCACAGGATTGGAGAAGCTCAAACAGCAGTTTCATGAGCTGCCCCAAAACCAAGTTGAGGTCCCAAGAAGGGGCCAGAGGGCGCAGTGGAGGTTTAAGGTGGAGCAAGCTCTTCAAAAAGGGTGTTACAAGGGGTTGCACTGAAATAGGTACATCCCCGACACCTTTATGGAAGGCAGCTACCGCACTGACATGTACCCTTATAAAAGAAGTTTGGAGACCTGACTGACAGGTGCCAGAGGTAATCCAAAAACTTTGGTGTGGAACAAGTGAAGGGATCAATGGACATGGAAGTACACCATAGCACAAACTTGTTCCATTTGTAACGATAAGACTGCCTTGTAGAAGGCTTTCGTGAAGCTACTAGGACACGGGAAACCGGCTCTGAAAGGTTAAGGGGTTGAAGTATTAACCTTTCAACATCCAGGCAGTCAGTGAGAGGGCCTGGAGGTTGGGGTGACGAAGGCAGCCGTTGTTTTGAGTGATCAGAAGCGAGTCCTTCCCCAGAGGAATGTGCCGGTGCACTGATAGGTCGTGGAGAATTGGAAACCAGACATGGCATGGCCAATGAGGGGCTATGAGAATCATTAGTCCGTTTTCCCTTCGTAACTTCACAAGAGTCTTTGAAATGAGTGGAAGTGGAGGGTACGCATAAAGGAGACTGCTGGCCCATGAGAGGGAGAAAGCGTCTCTTGGCTGAAAATGTTGGCTACGAGTGAGAGAGCACAAAGTAGGGAACTTCTAGTTGTGAATTGACACAAAGTCATCAAAGTGAGGGTAACCCCAACGTTGGAATATTGAGTCCGCTACAGTGGGGTTGAGGGACCAATCATGCGATTGAAAAGTGCAACTCAGCTTGTCTGCCAATACATTGTCCACTCCTGGCAAGTAGGTGGCCCTGAGGTACATCAAGTAGAAAAGGGCTTCCGCCCATATCTGTGCAGCTTCCTGACACAGGAGGTAGGAGTCCTTTCCCCCCTTGCTTGTTGATATACCACATGGCCACCTGGTTGGAAAGGTGATCCTGAAAAGCCCTGAAAGCGTATCTGATTGCACAAAGCTCCAGGAAATTTATTTGGTGTTTGGCTTCCTCTGGAGACCAAATGCCTTGAGATTGGATGTTTGCAGCATGTGCACCCCAGCTGAGGTTGGAGGCATCTGCTGTCAAGGTTATTTGAGGTTCTGGAGCCTGAAATGGAAGGCCTTGAAGCAGATTGAATTGGTTTATCCACCAAGCCAGCGATAAGTGGAGCTGGTTGGTGATGTGGACAGTGGTGGACATTGAATCCACTGCAGTACTCGCATGGCAAGGCAAGCCATGGGAGTGACATGCACCAAGGAGGCCATATGACCCAGTAAGATTAGAAAGTGATGTGCTGTTGAGACTGCAATCGATGGGCCAGAGAGGCGAGAGTGAAAGCTCGATCTTGAGGTAGGAAGACTTTTGCTTTTAGAGTGTCCAAGTTGGCCCCTATGAACGATAGAGTTTGAGAGGGAATTAGCCTGGATTTTGGATAGTTTATGAGAAACACTAGGGAGATCAGGGTATGACACGTGAGACAGAGATGTCAGTGCAGACTGCTGAATGGGAACCCCGATTACCCAATCGTCAAGATAGGGGTAGACGTGGACACTGACTCCTGAGAAAGGCAGCTACCACTACAAGACACTTGAAGACTCGTGGGGCACATGCTAGGCTGAATGGTAACACTCGATATTGGAAATGTCTTGGGCCTACTAGGAATCGCAGGAATCTGTGATGTGACTGAGTAATGGAAATGTGTGTCTAGGCGTCCTGGAGGTCTAGAGAGCAGAGCCAATCTTCCCTTTGGAGAAGGGGAAGAAGAGAACTCAAGGTCACCATCTTGAACTTTTCTCTTTGAAGGTATTTGTTTAAGGTGTGAAGGTCCAAGACTGGGCGAACACCACCTGACCTTTTTGGTATCAGGAAATACCAGGAATAGAAACTTTGTCCCTGTTGGGAGAGGGGCACTGGTTCTATTGCTCAGGACTGGAGGAGGAGAGAGACCTCCTTCTCCAGGAGCGGTGCATGGGCGGATGTTCCCCACGTCATTCGAGGTGGGGAATCCGGTGGAACAGAGAGAAAGTTGAGGTGGTAACCTTAGGTTATTACGGCGAGCACCCACTGATCTGTGGTGATTGTGTGGAGAAGTGGCACAACCAGCCTCAGACAGGAATAGTCTGAAGTGGAGGCTGGGTACTGCTCTAGGAAGGAGTCAAAAGTCAGATGCTGGACCTGGCTGGGAGGCTGGCTGTGCCTTCTGTATTCAAGGTTGCTTGGATTGCCCTTTTTGGTAAGGCTTAGAAGCTCGAGCCCTGGACGCCAGGGGATAGAATCTCCTTTGCCGGTAGAGTTGTCTCTTGGAGTCTCTTCTAAAAGAATGTTTGGAAGAGGAAGAGAGATCAGAAGGCACTGCAAGTCAGCTAACCTGTCCTGTACTTCTGGTCTGAGGTCTGAAGACTTTAGCTAGGCCCATCTTCTCGCACTAATTCCTGCCGCCGAAACTCTGGAGGCGGTGTCAAAGATGTCATATGCCGAACGTACTTCATATTTGGGCGCATCTAGACCCTTTTGTGCTAGGGCATGAAGTTGGTCCTGGAATTGCAGAGATAAGGCTTCAGCAAATTCCTGAATCTTCGTAAACAGGGCCCTATTGTACTGGGTCATATATAATTGATAGGAAGCAATGACCCATGAAATACTTTTCTTCCAAACATCCAGAAATTTCTGTTCCTTTCCTGGGGGAATGGAAGAGTGGGTTTGGCACGTCGTGCCCTCTTCTGAGCTGACTCCACAACTACTGAATGATTATCTAATTGAGCTCTCTGGAAGCCAGGGGCTGGCTGAACTAGATATGTGGCATCTACCTTACGGTTAACTGAAGCCACAGAACCAGGATGCTCCCAAGTTCTCTTTAAAAGGTCCAAAAGGATGTCATGAATGGGGAGAGACATGATTTCCTTAGGGGCATCGAGAAACTGGAGAAGTTGTAACATCTGATGCCTAGAATCCTCTTCAGTCTGAAGCTGGAATGGAACTATTTCAGACATTTCTTTAATAAAGTTGATAAAGGACAAGTCCTCTGGAGGAGAACACTTCCTTTCATCAGGAGAAGAGAGCTGTGAAGGCAGATCGTCTGAATCCTGGGACGAATCATCAGTCCAGGGATTGCATGGCTCATCACCAGCTCCCATATGTTCATCAGAAGAGAGTAAACTGTGTTATTCCAGAAGGTCCGGGCCTAGGCATCAATGGCAGCATCGATAGTAGCACTCGAGGGCCGAATGGAGATCAGTGATTCTTCTTCTTCCGATGACAAGGGTATCTGTGAGGAAGGAATCGGGGCCATCGGTTCTCTCTGATACACCGGTGGAAGGGCACCAATTAACTTGTCCATTCTTACCAATAGCGGTGCGAGCGCCATGGTTATTGGATCAGTGACCAGCTCGGGAACCGGCGTAGATGGAGGTTTGAACCCCTGGAGTGCTTTGATGGCCTCTTGGATCATCAGACCCAATTCCTCACGGAAACCTGGGGCACGGATACCCGGTTCCGGAGTAGGAGGCAGCACTGGCGTAGCCGGAGGGTCCACCGGTGAAGGTGGAATCACATATCCCGGCACCTGTCTGGGTGGGGAACACCTTGGTGACCCAGAGACACAAGAGGATGGGGCCTTTTTTGTTCGGGACTTCTTTGTCGGTGGCTCAGACAATGTCAATGCAGAGGGCTTGCCTGTATCTGTGGCCTGAGCTTTATGGTGGCGGTGTCGATGTTCCCCTCTGTCTTTCTCCTGAGGAGGCACAGAGGGAGTCAACACCTGTGGAGTCGAAGCCGGTCGGGCAGCAGCAGTTTCCTGGTGCTGGCGCAAAGTAGACTGCACAGGTTCAGAAGACATCGAAGCTATCAATGGCGTCAGGGTTTTTGCCTGAAAGAGAAGACCCATCTTCTCGCCTAGCTTTGCGACCCTTTGGTGTCATTTGGGCACATTTGGTGCAAGTAAGGACATGGTCGAACCCCAAACACATCACACAGACCGTGTGAGGGTCAGTGATGGACATCGTTCAAGTGCAGTCAGGGCACCAACAGAAGCCCAACGCCATGGCCTCAACAAAATTTAGCTGTGGTGTGGTCGATGGCCAGTAGGCAGAGAGAAAAACTTGATGGGAATAGACCGCAAACAGGTAAAAAAAACTTACCGTTCAACCGTGGAGCAAAGATATCGATAAGGGGACCCCTGTGGGGCAAAATTTTGAAATTTTTGAAGAAGTTCCGTGAGGAAAAATTCCTGTCAGGAAGAGCTCCTTAACACACGTGGCTACTGCTGCGTGGAAAAAAGAAAACTGAAGGGGGACCCCTGCTGGCTGCAGGGTTGGTGCTATGCTGGGCATGCCCAGTAGGTGCCAGTCAAAGTTCTAGAAACTTTGACAAAAGTGTTCAGTGACTGGGCTCCATCCTGATGATGTCACCCATATGAGGACTACCATCCTGCTTCTCCTGTGAGAACTGCAGCCTGCCCCCGACCGGAGGGTTCATAAAAACCCCATCCCTGGGTTTGACTGAAGAGCTGGCTGGGGCTTAGGAGTTCTCTGCTGCCTAGGATGCCCACGAGAGCTCTGATGAGATAGGGGAGGCAGAAGATAGTACTTTCTTTGGTGAAAGGAGGACTTCCTTGGCCCCTACCTTGATGGCCTCCTGGAAGGAGGGGGATGGGTCTGGAGCACTGGCAGAGAGTTGCTGGAGGGTCTCTTGATGTTCCCTAAGTTGGGCCATAGCATTCCTCACCCTATCTCCAAAGTGATTCTCTCCTGTACACAGCACGTCCGCAAGTCATTCCTGTATCTCTGGTTGGAGATCTAAGGCCTGCAGCCATGCCATTCTGCAGTTGACAATTCCTGCTGCAAAGACTCTCTCTGACATATCGAAGTCATCATAGGCTGCACGAGCCTCGTGTTTTCCATACTCCAAACCCTTGCGCACCAGCGACATGAGGGTGTCCTGCTGCTGTTGAGGCAGCTGTTCAGCCACTTCATCCACCTGCTTCCAGATGTCCCGCAAATATTGACTCATATAGAGCTGGTAGGCAGTAATGTAGATAATAAGCATGGCACCTTGGAACACCATCTTCCCAAGAGCATCCATCGATCTGTGGTCCTTCCCCAGGGATGCTGAGGAGTGGTTCTGAGAGCGCTTGGCCCTCTCTTAAGGGCAGATTTGACCACTACAGACTGGTGGGGTAGCTGACATTTATCGGCTGACAGCCTTCTGGATGAAGTAAACCCTGTCCTCCTCCTTATTGACAGGAGACACTATGAGGGGGTGCATTGTAAAAGTTTACCAAGGACACAAGGACAACAGAGTATTTCTCATGATCAAAAGCCTTTATTTCTCATGTACATAAGGAAGTCAGCTCCTAAGTTTGAGAGACTGACTTAATCAGGTATCCAATTGTCTTTTCTTAAATACACTTTTGCCCAGGACATTACAACAGTACTCCTTTGATTTAAGATCACAAGGTGAAAAACATTTTCTGAAATTACATTCCTAAACATCCCGAGAACTCTGACCTTGAAGACATGAAGTTTTTAATAACTCTTCATTGTGTTGCCTAAAACTACAAAGATACATTCGTCTTTCTGTTATCTAAGTGTGAGACAGTTTCAAGACCTAGCAGTGCCTCCTGGAACCCTTCTGGTAAATTTCCACTAAACAGATGCCCCTAATACATTTTATCACAGTCCCTCCTTTTGGTCCAGGGGGCAGTGCTTGTTTGAAATATCTACTATATTTTACTCATAGTGCATAATCTATTAAATTCAACATCTAAGGATACATTCTGGGGTACTACAAGTGTGGCTGAGACCATTATTTTAGGAATACTTTTTTTTACATAACATAACAATGCATTGAACGGATACACATAAAATAAGAAGGAATACTATTATCGTTATAAGTATCATCAGTAATCTTTGGCCCCAAAGTCCTAGCATCCTTCCTAAACTAAAGACATCCCATGAGGGGTTTTTCTGTGTCAGTTAAATGGGAAAGGTGTGACAGTAGAGTATCTATAGCTTGCATGTAATTTTCTAATACTACCATCATTATTAATATAGGAACAAGAAGAATTGACAAACACCTCCTTTGTCGGCAAGCAACATATCTAGCGCCATACGATCTAAAACTACTTCAAGAGACTTGATATCTTGTTGCATGAGTCCCCCATAATATTCATTGTCTCATCCACAGTGGCAGAAAGATTCTTTAACACTTTCAAGTTCAAAAACTCCTAAACCAGGAAAAAAAAAAGTCCTCAGAACATGATGAAAGGGATCACTGTCCATCTGGAAATCAAATAGTGACCTGCACCTTCTCTTAGGGGTAAAGAAGTTCTGGTGATGCTTGTTTAGAGAAAACAAGGGTACAATGTATCCAAAGGAAAACTGAGCAGTAGTATTAAAGGAAACAGGACAGTCTTTACTGCTCCCCACAGTGCAAAGAACCATAATCCTGAGGTATTATAAACAGATAGTCTGTATTATCGGGAAATGCAGTTCCGATTTTTGTGTCGGGCTTATGTGTCCCCCCAAAGGGCTTATCAATTGACCATAGCGCCTTCACCGATGTGCCCACGCTGTGTGTTGGCGGTGGGCTCCATGTCTCACGTTTTTTGGACATGTCCCTCAGTGCATAAGTTTTGGCGTAGGCTTGTCGATTATATGGCAGCTCTGCTTGATGTGGCATTGCCCTTTTCGCCCTTGTGGGTGCTTTTTGGCTGCATTTCACCGCTACGAGTTCGAGATCCTGGCTCTCGTCTGCTCCTCCAAAAGGCGTGCTTGGTGGGGAAGAAGACAATCCTACAGGTTTGGCGCTCTTCCGATGCCCCTTCCTTTGGAGCGTGGCGGAACCACTTCCATGCGCTGATGACTATGGAGAGCATGGGTGCGCGAGGATCTCCACGTAGACGACGCATCTTTTCCAATACTTGGAACTGTTATCTTCAGCGACTTACTCCCCGAGCACGCAGTTTGGCCCTGAATGATTGAAGGAGGTCGTGGCACCTGGGCTGGCCGACTTGCAGATTTATCACTCATGTGCAGTGGTCGATGTCTGTTTTGTACTGTGCGGGATATAGGGTAGGGGTGGGAAGGGTGTATGGGTGGTGAGGGGTTGGGAGGCTGGGGGGGGGAGCTATATTGGTTGTTGGGTAGGTTCATTCAGAGCGGGATCTGAACACACCCGTCTCTGTGTTGTTATCTTTTTTTGACTAAACTCAATAAAATTGTCTTACACAAAAACAGATAGTCTGCTGTCATTTACTCTTACCTCAGAGGTGGTGAAGTAGATTTTAGATATTTCCTCCGGTAACGACAGGAAGGCCCAACACAGAAAAGCCTTGCGCTTCAGTATAAGCTTTGGCCAGCAGAAACATTGGAGAAGGGGTGTATTCATCATGTGTATAGTTCCCAGTACACCTGAGGTTGCGTCCATAACCAGTAGAGCAGGTTCCCTTGATCTTTTTCTCAGACTCCATAGGGCACAGCTGGCGAATCGCATGGGTGACTACAGCAAAAGCAGCCAAAGTCCTGTTGAAGCGTTCATGCACAAAGCTCCATCGTGCAAACAATATTTCACTACATAGTAACCCTTTTTATAGTTGACGTCATAGTATTGGTACAGTTTGCCCAAGGTGTGGCACCCTCCGGCTAAAAACACCACCCTGCCTGTTTGGTGCGCAGGGGTAGGGCATAAGGGTTAGCATGGGTAAGAGAGACAGCAGTAGGTGCAATATAAGTATCCCGATTGAGGATGGATGATTCATTAAAAGGTACAGGAACAAACCCAGAGCCATTCGGCTGTAGATAACATAGCCAGCAATCTGAAAGATTCAAGGATTTCTGCAGTGTTTTAGTATAGGCCAGATAAGTCTGTACATGGGGCCTCTGTGGAATGCAAATGAATCAGAAGCAAAGGTAGGATCATGTCTGTTCCGCAGCCTCATAAGAGAAAGTTTTATATTCAGGAGCTTCTTGTAGTGCTGTAAGCCTTTTTACAGTGGGAAAGATGTACCCAGGTAAGGTGTCCTTCCAATTTTACTGCAGAATGTGAGGTTAAAAGTACCTGATGGAGCCCCTTCACTGGGGGGCCAGGGAGTTCTTTCGTCAGAAAATCCTCAGAAAATCAAAAATCACCTGGTTGCACACTCTCAGTAGACACAGGGTCCACTGGAGGAAAATATGCTCATACTTTCTGCCAGTGTGAAGTCAAAACTTTCTGCAACAAACAATGGTTTAAATATTCTTCCTGGGAAAATATGAGGGCAGTGGAGGGTTTCAGTATTAGATCAATAGCCATTGGTCGTCCAGTGACTATCTCAAATGGGGTAAGCCCTGTCTTGGATTGAGGTGATGTCCGCAGGGCCATTAGTGCTAAAGGGAGAGTTCATAGCCATGTTAAATGTTGCAGCCATGATAATGCCAGTTTAGTTTTTTGCCTGCCACTGAAGTTTTTCTATAAGGGCAGAGGGGGTGTGGAATCAGAGAGATGCCTAAAGCCTTATTTAATGACACTACTATGTCATTAACAAAGTGTGTCCCTTGATCACTATTAATTGATTCTGGAATTCCATATCTTGGAATAAATTCTCTCAGCAGAATCTTAGCTACTGAGATAGTGTCTGTTTCACTACTTGGAAAGCCTCTCCCCACCCTGAGAAACAGCAAATCATTGTTAGTGCATACTTGAAATTTTGGCATAGAGGCAATTTGATAAAATCAATTTGGATTTGCAAGAAAGGGCCTAGGTGTGATGACCAAGTCTTTAGAAGTTTTTGTACAAATTACATTGCATTTACTGAGCATATGGTAATAGCCAGAGCCCTGATTACTGAGACCAACCCCCACCAGTGATGAAAGAACATGACCACTAATAATGCAGGAGTTGCATGGGATGCCTGATGTATAGAAAGTAAGATATGGGGTAGTATATGTCGGGGGGCTACTTCGCCATTTGGGCCAAACCATATTTGATCTTGTCCCTGATTTTGGATAGTGGCCCCTCCTTTTGCCCACAGTTTCCAATAATCTTTATCCTGCGCCTGCCACTGAATCAAATTTTTAATATTAAAAAGTCTTTGTTTTCTCTATGTGGTGTGTGTGTTAACAAATGACATCCCGCAATTCCCACAGTATTGTTGGTCAGAGCTGCATGTCTGGGTGCCTGATCTGCCAAGTTATTCCCTATGGCTACAGTTGAATCTTTCTTGCTATGTCCAACACATTTAACTACTGCCAGCAATTCTTTAACAAAAGGACCCATTCTTAATTATTTCTCCATTGGCTGTTAAAAACCCTCATTTTCCACAATGCCCCGTAATCATGGATCACCTCAAAGGCATAACGAGAATCAGTGTAAACAGTGAGACGTAATCCCTTTCCTCTAGAGCAAACCCGAGTAAGGGCTACCAATTCTGCGGTCTGTGCAGAATGTGCATGAGTGAGAGGTCCAGCTTCTAGCACTTCCCACTGGGTACATAAGGCATATCCGACCTTCAGTGAACCTGTATCATGGAGAGCGGAGTCATCTACAAAATAAACTGTGTCAGCATTAGAAAGAGGGATATCTTAAGCCTTCTCTGGGCTGCAGTTCACATTCCATTAGCATTGCACAATCATGGTCCAGAGTTTCTAAGTCAATTATTTCTGGTAGCAAAATAGCAGGGATGAGAGCAGAACAGTGATGAAAGATAACATTTCCTGATTGTTAAAGGAGTTCATACCTTGTCATGCATTCCAGCGTGATTACCTGGGTCTTTGCATTGTTTAAAACTGTGAACAAAGCGTGTGGTAAACAGAGGTGCAAAGGGTGGTGCTGAATCAATGATTGAGATCTTTCTACCATCAGGGCTACTGCAGCAACAACCCTTAAGTATTTGGTATAATGGTTTAGCCAGAGAAGTAAAATCAGGAATCTACATTCTATAAAAAAAAATTACCATGCAATGGGAACGCTCATAATTTTTTCAATGGCCCAGGGACCTGTTTCTTCAAAACAGCCTCAGTTCTCTCAGTGGTCATTTTTTTTCTCTCCTCTAGATAGTAAGATACCTAGAGACCTAAATATTTCATTTATAATTGACAAATTTGAAGTTTACCTTTTAATACCTTAAGACCTAATGAATGCAGGAAACACAGCTCTACTTCAGTATTGCCTAGGCAAAACTAGGTGAGACAATACAAGAAGTCATTAACATACTGAAGTATCTTAACTTCTTTAGGATAACTGTCAGATGAGGTAGAATGCATGAAACTATAAATGCTATAAGTCATGGTTAATTCTGAATCCTTAAATTTAAAACTGGCCAGGATTTATTTGTGTTAACAACTCTAATTACAGACACTTAGAAAAACAGGGGTGTGATGCACCTGGTATCATTAGGATATGACAATTTTAAATTGACAAATACTTTAGTATTATTATATACACACACACGCTTTTGAAGGTATGATTAAGTGTAACTGATGGAATATATCAGTTACACTTACAGATATATATTCCAGTTACACTTACACATACCTTAAAAAACTTACAGTAGTAACACCATGTTCAAACAAACAAAACTCTTTCCAAAAAGGAAGATCTCATTCAATTCTGTATTCCCTGTACTGACAAGGTACAGATTTCCATTCACTGTAAACGAAATTAAACATTCTTGCTAAATCTGCTTTTAAACTGAAAGATGAATTAATTGAATGGAGTTCTCTCCTCTGTGTCTTCTTCTGAGAAACGCTTTCCTGCATCCCCCACTTGCCCCCCTCTCTCTGCTGCTAACCACTTAACTGCCTTGTCCTTTCAAGTTTTAAACTTTAACACTAGTAATTGCTTCTTCAGCAATCAAATTGTCAATATCCCCAATAGAGGAGCCGCCATGTTCCCCAAACAGTTCCTGACATTTGCCACCCTTCTCTGGAAAAAAGACAGTTAATCTCTGAAATCAAATCAGAATTTTATCCTAATGCTATAAATTCCCTTAAATCTACAGTATTTATTTGGTTCAATAACTGTGATGGAACATTAAACTGTTAGTAACTAGTTCAGTCAGATGTTATCAAAGCCTGTTCTTTTTTTGTCACTTTCTGAATATATGTTTAATAACTCTAGAAAACCAATCATTCACTCCCCTAGGAATTCTGAAATAAGGAAAAGCAATATATCCTTTTCTGATAATAAATTAAATAAATACTCATAGCCTTTCTAAATCTAATTGTTATATGAAAATAACTTCAGATGAGTACATTTTGCACAAACATGTCTCAATTCTAATGCAGAGAGCAGGAATGCCAATAGATAATATCCAGACTAAAGGCAAATAGTAAAAACACTTTCTTACTGCAAAAGCAACTCTAGAATTTCTAATAGATGAAAAAAATTTCACTTTATTCTTCAACTACTAGTTTATTTACAGGCATAACATTTTTCCTAATGGATATATAAGCACTCCTCAAAAATACCCTGCATCATAATAGACACCATTTCCCTGTTTCCAGGAGCTGTAGCTAATGCAGAGATTGTACTGTTCCAGGAAAAAAAACCTTTAAAAAACCCTCTTAGTTACAGCTTTTTCAAAAAGTACCTTCAGCTAGAAACTTCCACCTTTAGTAGCATGATGTCATTCAAACATATATCTGAATGCTTCTGCTTACCACCAGATCAGACATTATCAGCCTGAGGTGTCTCTCCCACTCTATGCACAGCCATTTACCTGCCCACACACCCCCTTCCTCACGTACCACTCCTTTGGATTGCTGCACCCTAAATGTATGACTCTGCACTTCTTAGCATTGAATCCCAACTGCTAAACCTTTGACCAATCCTCAGGTTGTCTTAGATCGCTTTTCATTCTCTACTTCTTTAAGTATATCAACTTGTTGGAGATCTTAGTGTCACTGCAAAAAGAAACTTTTTCTTCTAACCCTTCCACAATATAATTCACAAAGATATCCAATAGAATCGATTCCCGAGGCACATTGTTCAGCCGAACCTTCAATGTGCTTCTCCCCCTATGTTTTTATCACACCTTGGCTATGACCCAAAAGGAAGAGAAAAACTCAAGATTCAGTCTGTCTTAAAATTATTCTCTATTTCATACAGTGATATCATATAGTATAAGGAAGAACAGCAGGAAATGAATTGTTCAATATGTCTCCTCCTGGGGAAGGTGTTCTGGCATGTACGAAGTACAGCACTCAGCCAGACCAAAACACACTCCATTGACTCTTCTCTCTTTTCTACATGTCTACTGAAGTTGTGTGCAAAACTTATTCTATGCATTTCTATTTCTAAGACATTGCTGTCTTGTTCTCTTATCTGCTTCTCAGAAAGTCCTTTCTATCTCTCCCTGATAGATACCCCACACAATTCTTTCTAGGCGTTCCATCAACCAAGCACCTGGGTGTCCTCCGAATATGGCTAGTTTCCCATGGCTGTGTTTGCAAGATATTCTGTCAGCACCTTCAAATCAGCTAGGGCACAAGTTAAACAGTTCTTTTACAGCTGGCCAGACTTGAACTGTTAGTCAATAAACCATTAGCCCCAATATTGCTGACTCTCTACATATCCTTTTTGAGGAATTCCTAGCAGGTATTCCGCACACAGGGGGCACAGCACATATCGGGGTTCTTCGTCTTGGTGGAAAATCTCCTGTAATGGGGTAGTGTGGGGTAACTGGTGCAGGTGATCTAATATAAATTACCCAAACCCAATTTACCTACAAGTATTTGCTACCCTAAGAGATGCATAGATATACAGCAAAGCACTAACATCAATATATGTTAATTCATAGGCTGGCCCAGAACACTAGTTTATAAGGCTGTAGAACCTTGTAAATCATCCAGCTGTTGCCCAGATAGATTTCTTAACATCTGGCAATACAGCTGCAGATTTTACATGCGGTCACACCAGCAGGGGCATTCTAACTGGCACAGAAGAGGAACATAAGCGAGAAATACATTTTGCAAGATACAAACAAAGAATGTCAATCAAGAAACCAAAAATTAAAAAATTAAACTTGGAGTGTAAGAGAAAGAACTTGCTGGAGACAGCATTTCTGCTGCTGTATACTGGAAGTTCCCAGGGCGTGCGGTTCCCTGCTTCATCCGGATAGCCCACAGCTGAGCACCCTGTGACGTTATAGGGCTTCCTGGGTCCGCCTCTTGACATCGGGTTGTGTGCGGCGTGCAGCAGAGCCGGCGTGCCGCCAATGCCGCGCGCGCTGTGTCAGGCTTAGCCTGGCTTTGCCTGGAATATCATATTCTTGACTGTTTCTTAAAGGTATTGCTTTAATTTTGTCTCCATCCTTTACTATCTCTACGGATTATTTTGCGGTGGGTTTAGTTTTGCATAGCTGGGTGTGAAGCGACTTAATGTTTCCTTTTTGAGTGGTTTTTAAACCCTAATTATGCCTCCTAAAAGGAAAGGAAAGGTGAGTGTTTTCCCAACCCTCCCCCTATTCAGCAAGAAATAAGTCATTTTATGTTATTACCTGCATTACATAAGGAAGGTACCGAGGAGCCTGATGTCTCACTCAGTCAAGGAGGACTGCATGGGCCGGCAGAGGAGGCCTCCTTAAGTCCCAATGCAGGACTTCCACCAGCGCAGAGATTAAGTGAGGGTTATGATGGAGAAGCTTCTGTAGAAGTTACATCTCTTAATCCTATTGCGGGAATGTTTGAAACCCGCAATAATGGACTAAGAGAACAGGTAGCTGAGGGTGTCGAAATTATGACTCCAGTAGGAGCAGAAGGAGGTTTGGAGCCTATACTTTCCCCTACGGAGAAAAAAAGCCAACTGACAATCAAGACACCCCCCAATATCACTCACTCGTCCTGCAGTAGTAACATTAGACAATTTATGGGAGATGGCGGGAGTTATGAATAATATTAAGATTTTGGAGACTAAAGTGGATACTCTAAGGTTAGGGAACCAACAGGAATATCATCAAAAGAAAAACAATTTAAAGATTCTACAGATAGAATTAAAATACTGGAGACTAAAGATAAAAAGATTCAAGAATTTCAATCAGTAGTGGTTAAGGATAGGGAATATTTGACAAGACGGATAGAGATTCTTGAAAACAATGCTAAGCGCTTGAACTTAAGATTTTTAAATTTCCCTAGGTTAATTGGAGAAGCGCCAATGATTACCTTACAAAAGTTTCCGATTGAAAACCTTGGGTTTGTTAGTGAAGAGTCTCCCTTGGTAATAAATTGTCATTTCCTACCCAAACCAAGAAATGTTATTCCAGATGTTTCTAATGAAATGTTTCAGGGAGACAAACTTTCTTGAAGATTCGTCAGCACAGGTGATAGACAGAGGCACTCTACTTGGAACTTTTTCATCGATTAATGATATTAATTTGATAATGAAAAAATATTTCAGTAAGTACCCTATCAATCACCTAGGGAAAATAGTTAAAGTGTTTCCTGACCTAGCAGCATCCACTCAAATAAGGCAAAAATCCTTTTTGGCATTTCGCCAAGAAATTACTGCTTTAGGATTCTTTTAAGATTTCCCTGTAAATGCTTAATTAAAAAGCAAGATGAATTTTTTATTTTCTTTGTCCCCGATCAATTAAAAAGTTTCCTTGAACAACGCCGATTAACAACTTCCTCTCCTATGTCTAATGTTTAAAAAAAAAAAGAAGATAAGGAAAAAATATATAAATATGCAGGGTCTATGCAATTAATTTCTTGTTTAAATAAAGTAATTATCTCCCCTAGTTTTCCCCACACCTCTCTTGAATTGATATGTATGGTGCTGATAATTCTAATTTATAAAATTTATTATTAGGATTATGTGTTATGGAAAGTTTCAGCATTATCAAACCATGTATTTCCTTTTCATTGTGATCATGTTTTAGTGTGAACATTGGAAAAATAAAATAAATAAAAATTAAACTTTTACAAATATCACACAGAGAAGAGAACCACGAAATAAAAACTGAAAGCCAGGAACTGGTTATCGCAGGATCTTTAAACAGTAGCAAGATCAGAAACCAATCAAGCAACATCTAAGATCATTTAAGTAGTGTCAATGTATAAGCAACTCAGGTCATGTACAAGGCCACAAACTACCCCTTGGGATAGGAGTAAAGAATCTAAAGCCATGCAGTTTGGCAGGGAATAGGTACATAACTCATGTCAGCAGTGAAGGCTTTAAAAGCAATTTTGTATTCAGGAGACATGATTTCCAACACAGCTTGTAATCAGCAGGTTTTTCTATAAAGATTCTATCAGCAATAGCGGTTAAAAATGGGAAAGAACCAAGCAAAGAGTAGCCAATAGACTCACTCTCAGTTAGTGGTGCAGAGTGATTCAGTAAATACTAGGCTTGTTAAAGGTCAGTTTGTGTTAGACTCCGATGTTTACGAGAAATTGGGAGGATCTGAGACAATGTGGAATGGGTAATTTCAGAAATTTTCTGTGTATTTTTACTTGGGGGTATATGAGAGTACCAGATCAGTGTATGGGTAGGGATCAATAAGCAATGGTCCCACGAATAAAATAATGGCCTAATAGGGCAATAATTCCATTTGGGGCAAACCCATCGCTGGCATATGTCCAACTTTTCCACCAAAAAATCAGAGTTATACTAACCCCAGAAGGAAACAATAGAATGTTCAGCAGCACCAGTCTCATTATTTACAAAGATAGCAGTACACTGGTGCCCGTAAGAAAAGAAAGAGTGTGTGTGTGTGTGTGTAGGGGGGGGTGTCCCATTGTAATTCATCATTCCCCAACAAAATCCCTGTTTTGAAAAATCTATTTAAAAAAAATTACTATCTGGATGTCAGATTGATGGACAGATAGCATATTCTGCTGAACCAGTAACAGAGAATGCAAATATGGAGCAATAAAACTGCATCAATTCAGACTAACATTAATGAAAATTGTAGCATCTGCAAGTAAGAATGGGACTAGGTGTTAGCTAAGTGTATCCAAAATATTTCATCATGATAATCAGTTACATTTCAAAGAGATATAGATATACATATAGCTTAAAAATAGTGTTTAAGTAAGCTAACCCCAGGAAATAATGAAAAACCCATGAAGATAGAAATGCTGAACACTTTAGTCCATAAAATGAAGGATTCAAGATGACTTCCGTGGCAAAGGGTGGGATGATTTCAAGTTATAAGGTCAATGACAAACGATGTGTACAAGTTTCACAGCACAGCACACTGGAAGCTGTCCTCAAAGTACAGCCTCTGCACTCATCAGTAATTCAGATGTTTGTGTTTACCTAATATGAGATGAGTAAAAACAAATTAAATAAAACTAGAACAAATATCAATAACTTCTTGCATGTAATAATCCATACACTATTCACATGGATATCCAATGTTTTGTCATAGTTCATAGAAGCAGCTACATAATGTCAAATCCCTTCCCCAGTTTTCTATAAGACAAGACATACAATATTCAGACAAACGCAACCTAGGTGCTCATTCATCCAGTCACACTACATAGAGACCATGACATATAACATGTATTTCACTGAACTGATGGCACAAGTGCATTCATTGCACTATCCTGACACACAAATGGGTACTGACAAGCACAAAACATTAAACAAATATCAAACATTTGAGCTCCAAAAAGGCAGGCCTTAAAAGTATTTGGATCCAAAGAAAAAGTCTAAATTAAAACAGATCTGTTTAAAAAAGCAAAAAGAAATCAAATTGAGAAACATTACATCTTCAAGCATTGCATCCCATGCGGTAAAGGCGGATTCATCTTGTCAATCAGGAAAAATATAAAATCTGACATTAAACATAGCATTAAATTTTTGTTGTAAGTGAAGTTACAGTTTCATGTCTAAACTAGATGGGAAACAGTTACTTTATATTGGACCTCCTTCCTGTGGTGACAGGTGAAACACCTTATAGGCGAATCCCACCCCCTCCCCTCGGAACGCAGCATGCTTCACTGGCAGAGCATCCGAAAACCCCGCCTGGACCACGGCTCAGGAATACCAGCATCATTGAAAGATTAATAATAGCTTCAAGAACATGCATGCATGTCAGTGCTGCCTGAATTCCAGAAAAGAACTCAAAATACATTTCGTCCTGTGCTATCAAACTACGGTGGATCACTCACACCCCCTGTACCAGACGCTGTGAATTTGTTAAGGTGGTGGGAGGCCATTCCCCCAAGTGGGAGCAAGGGGGAAAAATAAGTATTGCACAAAACACCGGACGAAGTACAGAATCCAATGAATTAATTTCAGAAGGTATTAGAACAGTAGCAGGCAAAAATACAAATTGGAAAGGATCAGGATCGCAAAAGCCAAGTGTGGAAATGAGCGCAAAGCAGGAGAAAAATATCACTCTAACACAGCGCCAAACTAGATTCAGTTTCACAGCCTGGGGAACTGTGGAACGCCCAGGAAAAAGTAATAAGTCACTGTCCTATCTAAAACTGTCAGGGATTCAAAGGAAAGCTGATTTAACCCCTCAGAGGCAAACTCCACAGCACAGAGGGAGCAGTAAAAAGTTAAACACAAAACAAAACAACCCCCAAAACCACACATTCCTAGTACCAAGGATAAGCATTTCAAGTTATCCAGATACCACACTGCTTCAGCAAATACTGGATTTGCCACTGAAACACCCCCAATCCCCCCAAGTATGTTGCAGCACCCCCCTCTTGTCCTTCTCTCCTTTTTATATAGTTCTTTCCAATTCACTTTTTCTTCTCCCTCTCCCCGAGGCCCTCTGCCCTTCTGCTGGCTGGGGCAGAGGCCGAAAAGCCCTGCAGGCTCGTAGGCTGTAAAAGAGCAGGAGGTAAAAGGGAGTAAAGGGAGAACTGCCCTAGGGCGATGCATTCCCCCCCCCCCTTCCCTAAATTTTCTTTCTACATTTTTACTTGTCTATAATCCCTTTTACTTACCTCAGCATTTGGTGTTTCGTTTCTGCCTGTGTGTTTTCTTTTGGGTTGATTTTCCCCCTCACCTCCCTTCCCTGTAGCTACAGGCAGGTGGTATCAATTGACTAATTAGTTGAGTGGAGACTGCCTCCCTCCCTGCCCAAAATAGAGAAAGCCACAGGCAGGGCTCAGGAACAGCTAGGCCTCCCCGCCCTGTTACTGCATGTTCCAGGCCTCCAGCCCTGGAGCTGTACTTCTTGGGCCTGCCAGGCTCTGTTTGGACCTCCTGAGCCTCCCAGGCCCTGTTCCTGCAATTCCTGGGCCCCTTCTTGAGTCCTGCTGCTTCCGGCCGCTGCTTCTGCTCTTCCTCCCAGCTAGCCTGCTGCTGCTGCATCACAGCCATCCTCCAGAGGGACCAGCTCCAGCTTGCTGCTGCTTCTGCTGCTGCTCTGGGCCGCCTGGCTCCTTGAGGCCTCAACCACCTGCTGCCTCCAAGGCAGCACTCAAGGCCTGCAGGGCCTCTCGAGAAGCCCCCACAGGGCCAGCACCTCTTTCTCCTCCCTCCCCTTCCTTCCCTCCCTCCCCTGTACTCCCACACAAGTGCTGCAGCGCTTCCCTCTCTTTTTGTGTTTGTGGTTTTTTTCCTTCCTCTTAGATTAGGTTTACCCCCTCCCCTCGGTTTTTTTCTCTCCACTCACCCCCCCCCCTCCCCTCCCCCTTTTTTTTGTTTTTCTTCCATTTCCACAGGTGCTGCTCCCAGGTGCTTTGGGGGGACCTCTTCACCTGCCCCTCTGCTGTTTAGCGGAGGCTGCAGGCCCTGCAGGCGTGCGGACCTTCAACTTAGCTGAGGTAACAGGGGTCGTGGAGGCCTTGCCTCACCACTTGGTGGGCCCCTCTCTCCCCCTTCATTACTCTCTTTCCTTAGTTGCCTTACCTCAGTTTTTTTTTTCTTTCCCTCTCCATTTTTTGTTCCTTGTTGTCTTGTTGGTATTTCCTTTGCCTTTTGAGTTCTCCTTTGATTGTTTGTTAGTGGTTGTCCTTTTCCCTTTTTCTTTCCATTTGCCTTGCTGCAGGCAGGCAGCCTGCTTAATTGCCTCAGCTGCTTGCAGCTACCTGCCCCACCCTTCCTCCCCACCTGTTCCTTACCTTTTGTTGGTTTCCTTTTGGCTTCCATTTTGTTTTTCTGTTGGCCCCTAGAGTGCTGGCCCCCCTCTCCCCCAGGAAGCTGAGTGCTTTCTCTCCCTCCCCCTTTCATGGGTGATTGTTTAACCCAAGGGGTTCGTGCTTTTTCTTCTTTTCCTGTTCCCCCTTGAGTTTGGCTCCAGGTGCCTTTCTCCTTCTTGCTTTACCCCTCCCCCACTCCAGGCTTACAGTTTAAGCCTTGAGCTTAGTTTTGCTTTCCCTGCCCTCCCTTCCCCTGCCCTGTTGGTTAGGGACCGCCCTTTCTTCCGTGCCCCGTCTGCTTACCCCTTTTTCTCCTTAGTTTGGTTGTTTCCTTTGAGTTTCTTTTTTGCGTGCCATCATGGCCCTCACGGGACCCGCGGCTGCCCCTCCGCTCCTCGCCACCGCTGCTCCTCCTGCGATAAGCGAGGCAGAGCGTGCGGCCGTCCGGCCTTTCTCTCCTTCCGCGGCGGAAGCGGCGGGTGCTCCCGCCTCCGCCCACGATCTTCCTCCGCCCCTCCCAGGCGCAGACCGCCAGCGCGAAGCCCGCCGGCAAGAGGGCAAGGAAGGCGAAACATCTCGCTTCGCCCCTCCCCTCTTCCGGGGGCCCCGCCCATGACCCCCTACAAGTTCCCCCCAGTCTCCCAACTCATGGGAGCGGAGGGGACTTTGTTCTCAGACTCCCCCCCCCCCCCTCTTGGGCACGGCCCGGGGGACCCAACCCCTTTTCCGTTCCCCTGCAGCAGAGGGTGGCGAGTTCCACATCGCCATGGCCGCCGCCGCACCCGCCGTGTCTGTCGCCCCTCCTGCGGCACCCCTTCCTCTTCCCCCCTACTACCGTGGCCGACGCCATCGGCGGTCCGACCGCCGCGGCCACCGTCACGACAGCCTCCGGGGGCCCCGCGACGCCCCCTCCACCCACCGCCTCCGCCCCTCCCCCAGCAGCACAGGCGTCTTACGCCGCGGCCGCAGCCATGGGCACGAGGCCCGGGGGAGCTCCCGTCCCGTCGCTCGACCCTTATTCGTCGGCGGCAGGGGGCTCCTCCGGCCTCACCCTGCGGCACGGCCTGCGCTGCCAGATGCTGGCCACCAAGGACCCCCTCCGCCTTTCGGCCGCCCTGGCCAAGCTGGTCGGGCCCATGGAGGTCATCGCGGCGGGGAGGATGAACGGGCAGGCCGTACTCTTCGTCCGGTCCCTCGCCTCGGTCCACAAGGCCGTGGTGGAGGAACTGGTCGTGGATGGGGTTTAGCACGCGGTGGGGCAAGGGATGCGGGTGGTTTTTTCAAACGTCCCGCCCCACATACCCGACGCCCTCCTAAAGCTCCATTTCGGTGACCTGGGGAGGTTTACCACCCCCGTGACGGCCATCCCCGCCGGCCACCGGGAGCAGGAGCTGCGGCACGTCTCCTCCTTCCGCCGGCAGGCGTGGCGTAGGTGATCATATCAGGGGGTGCTGTTTAGGATATACTGGGCGGTGGAGGGCTCGCAGTGCCCGCACTGCCGCAGGCTGGAGCACGCCCGCGGGGTGTGCTCCGGCCCCCCCTCCTCCTCTCAGCTTTCACGGCGAGAGGGGGAGGCGACGGCAGTGGCGGCAGCGGCACGCTCCCTCCCCGCCGGACCCCCTGATAGCACCACCCCTTGCCCATCGCCGGACCCCCCCTCCTCCACACGGGGGTCCGAGGCTGCGGCTCCCACGAGGGCGTCCACCCGGGGCGGGACCAAGACGCCTGCGTCCGCCCCACCCACCCCGGACCAGCACGGAGGCTCCACCGCCAGTCCTTCCACCACCACCGGTGCACCCCCCGAGTCGGCCGCCCCCGTCGCTGTTCTCCCCGCTGCGGACCTGCCGTAGGCCGACGGGCCCGACAGCAAGGACCCTCCCCCGATGACTGCGCCGCTGACTTCCAAGCAGCGGCGCAAGAGGGAGAGGGCCCGAGCCAGGGCCGAGAGGGCGGTTGCCCTTGAAGGAGGGGATCCGGCGGACTCATCGCGTGGCCGGGGGGGGGGGGGGTCGCCGGCGTCCCGCCCCCCCTTCCTGCCCCCGTCCCGGATGTTCCTCCGGCAGCTGCGGTCGGCCTCGGGCCGCAGCCTGCCCCCGCTACTACTACCATCGCCTCGGAGCCCCCTGTTGAGGGCAGCTCTAAGGCCCCGATCATCATTGACATAGATCAGGGAGAGTGCAAGGCGAGGCGAGGGAGACGGGCCCCGTAGGTAGGGATGCAGGGCCCTCCTCTGCCTCAGACTTCTCACCTCCCCTGTCTCCCGCCTGTTTCGTGGAGGTGGGGGACCGCGAGGCGGCCTCGGTTCTCCAGTCAGTCAACCAGGACTGCGTAAGCGAGATGGAGGTGTTGCCCACGCCTCCTCTGCCCGCTCCCCAGTCGGAGCGCGCCGGCCCCTCCGCCCTTCTGACTAAGAAGCGGAGGAAGCTCATGCGGGGAGAGGCCCCGGGCGCCGATCCTCGGGCCGCCCCCTCCTCTGACTAGGAGGGGCTCGGCTCGGGAGCGGAGCCCGCCCTCTCCCTATCACCCCCAGTCAGCTCAGGGGAACCTCGCCCCGCCCGCGAGGCGTCAGAGGCACCCCCTCCCCCGAGTCCACCACCGACGCGGTCACTGTCGCCGTGGAGGCCGTGAGCGAGGGGGACGGGCCCTCGGCGCCTCAGGCCCCGGGGATTAGCCCCGAAGGCCAAGGAGAAAGCGGGACCTCCCCGGGAAGCGGGGAAAACACCGGGGTCCTGTCAGGAGGGATCCAGGTGGGATCCGAGGGTGAGGGAGAGATAGGATCATCCCCGCCCTCCTTGGATACCCCCCTCCCTTCCCCGGCCCCTAAGCTAGAGGCCGCATCACCGCCACCACCTCCTGATCGGTAGGAGACGGGCGAATCTCTGCCCCCTCCTGACCAGCAGGAGGCGGGTGAGCCCCCGCCATCACCTTTGCTGCCCCGGCTGAGGAGCCCCCTTCGCCACCCTCCACCGGGCCCGCTGTCTCCACCATGGGTCCCCCTCCTGTTCGGACGGAGGGGGGACGGGTGGAGGAACCTCCGGCCGCGGAGGCCTCTCTATCCCCTTCCGATCCCCTCTGCCGGCATTACCCCCGGCCGAGGAGCCCCCTCCGCCACCCCCCCAGCGGGCCACCTGTTCCCACCTCGGGTCCCCCTCCTGTTCGGTCAGAGGGGGACAGCCCGGTGGGCCAGGTGGAGGAACCTATGGCCGTGGGGGAAGCCCCGGTGCCCCCCCCCCCCGACCCTTCCCCTTCCTTCCCTGCCCCGGCTCCGCAGGGTGCAGGACCAGCTGGGCTTCCGCCCCCAGTAGGGGTCCCATCTCCGCGGGATCCCGGGCGGGCCGCGGAGCCCTCAGGCCCGTCCCTGGCGGAGTTGCTGGTGGGGCTCCTCCACCCCCTTCCCCTCCCCCTCTCTCCAACCTGGAAGAGGGGGAAATCCTCTCCCTTCCACCTCCCTCCCCTTCTTCCCCTCCCTCGGAGTATGCGGCCGTCGGCCCTGCTCCGTTGGCTTCTTCTTTTGCCCCCATCCCCTGCTTTCCTGCCCTCCTGTCTCTCCTCTCCCTTCCGGCCCCGTCCCTCTCGCCCCCCTCCTCTCCCCCATCCCTTCCCTCCTCGATTGTTGCCCCTCCCCGTCCCTCTTTCCCTGCCCCGGGTGGCCCCGCACCCAGTCGTGCGGGCAAGCGTCCTGCGGGGGGCGGGCGGTCAGCCATCCTCCTCCCGGAGGAACCGCCGGAAGGGCTCTCTGTCCCGGAGAGCTCGTTCCGAAGCCCGAAGGAGCAGATCCCTGTCCCCCGCGGGGTCGGGTCCTGGGGAAAAATTCTGCGGCAAGGAGGAGGGGGGGGGGGGAGAGGGGCAAGTGTGAGTGGGCATGCGGCCGAGGAAAGAGGGCTGCGAGTTGGCACGAGACTCGCTGGCCTCTCGGCCCCCGCTCTCCCCCGTCGTCAGCTCTAACGCCCTCCCGTCGACATGGAGGACGCCTCTAACTCCTGGTTCAGTCGGGGGGGGGGGGGGGGGGGAAGACGCGGAACGGGCGGCTGTACCGTTCACCGACAGTCTCCTGCCCCGGCGAGGACAGCCTATCCATCGCTGGTCAAAAATAACTGCCGTGCGCGCTCCAGCCGGCTTTGTGATGGGGCCGGTCGTGTGCGTAGCGCCCGAAAACCCCCTCTTGACAGAGAATGGCTTTAACGTTCTGCACCTTTAACGCCAACGGCTGCCAGACCGGGGTCCGCAGGCACTGGGTCCTTTCCGCCCTCAAGCGCGGCAGGTACTCTGTGTCCTATTTGCAGGAGACCCACACCACACCGGACGCCGAAGCGGCCTGGCGACTGGAGTGGGACGGCGAGATGGCCTTCAGTCACAACTCGGGAGTGGCTGGCGGGGTGGCCATCTTGATTTTGAAGGTCTCGCAGACGGAGGTGCTGAGCGTCGAGGCTGTCGTGCCGGGCAGGATACTGCACGTGAGGCTGCTGGCGGCGGGGAGTCGTGACGCGGTGCTCAACTGCGTCAACGTGTATGCCCCCTGCCAGTGGACTGAACAGTGCGTATTCTATCGCCGGTTGTCCGCCTTTCTGGACTCGCTGGACCCCGACGAGGAAGTGGTGCTCGGGGGCGACTTCAACCTCACCCTCGGCCCGCTCGATCGGAAGGGCACCAGCGAGGGCAGGTCCGTGCAGGCGGCTCTCCTTCGTGAGGCCGTCCGGCGTCTGGATTTGGCGGATATCTGGCGTGAGCAGCACCCCGACGCCTGCTCCGGCTTCACCTAGCTTCAGGTGGTACGGGGCAAGTGCGTCGCTCTCGCATCAACCGTGGTATCTGTCCCGTTGGCTGATGCGCCGGGCCACGGAGTGCACGGTGGTGCTGGCCGCCCTCTCAGATCACATGGTGGTCCTAAGGGTCATGCTCAGCCCCGCGCAGCCCAGGTCGACCCACTGCCACTTCAACAACTCGCTCCTGCAGGACGAGGAGTTGGTGGCGACGGTGCGAGAGTTCTGGGTGGACTGGCGCTGCCGGGAGGCGGACTTCTCGTCCCTCGCTCAGTGGTGGGACGTGGGCAAGGTCTGCCTCCGGGTTCTGTCAAGAACGCGCCAGGAGCGTTAACGCCGAGGAGCGCTGGACCCTCCGTCGCCTCTCGGGGGAGGTGATAAAGTTGGAAGAGCGCCTCCTTGACGACGTTCGGGGACTGGGAGATGGCGAGCAGGCGCTGCTCCGAGAGTACGAGAAGGCGGCGGCCCTGCGTCACCTCGAAGAGCGGCGGGGCCTACGTGAGGTCGCGCGTCCAGATCCTGCAGGAGATGGACCGCGGCACACCCTTCTTCTACGGGGTGGAGAAGCGCAGGGGCAACCGGAAGCCGGTAGCGTACTTGCTGGCTGCCGACGGGTCCCCCTTAGACGAGCCGGGTAGGATCCGGGCCCAGGTCCGCGATTTCTACACAGCTCTGTTCTCCCCGGACCCGGTCGATCCGAACGCCTGCCAAACCCTGTGGGAGGGGCTTCCGGTGGTGAGAGAGGTCAGCCGGGCCTGGCTCGACCAACCCCTGGGCCTGGGAGACCTGAGCGAGGCTCTGGGCCGGATGCCAAGAGGGAAGTCCTCGGGCATAGACGGGCTCACCACAGAGTTTGTCTTTCTTTTTTGACGTCCTGGGACCCGATCTCCTGCGGGTCCTGAACGAAGTCCTCGAGACGGGCCGCCTTCCCCTTTCTTGCAGGCGGGCGGTGCTCACCCTTTTGCCCAAGAAGGGGGACCTGCGCCGCCTCGAGAACTGGCGACCCGTCTCCCTGCTCTGTACGGATTACAAGACTCTGGCCAAGGCGCTTTCGCTGCAGCTGGCTTCCGTGCTGGCGGAGGTGATCCACCCCGACCAGACCTACACGATCCCCGGACGCACCATTTTTGATAACATCTTTTTAGTCCGGGATCTCATTCATCTGGTGCGTAGGTCCGGTCTGTCGGCCGCCTTTTTGTCCTTCGATCAGAAGGCCTTCAACAGGGTGGATCACGATTATCTCATGGGTACTTTGCAGGCGTTCGGCTTCGGCCCTGGGTTCGTGAGACTTCTCCGCCTCTTGTACTCGGAGGCAGAGTGCCTTGACAAAGTTAACTGGTCCCTGATGGCGCCCCTGGCCTTTGGGCGGGGAGTGCGTCAAGGGTGCCCCCTCTCGGGCCATCTCTACGCCCTGGCCATCGAGCCGTTCCTGTGCCTTTTGCGCAGGCGACTAGCCGGCCTGGTGCTACGAGAGCCCGAGGTGCGGGTCACCCTTTCAAAGAGGGTACGAGCTTGCCAGCAGGTCTATTCCGCCGCATCCTCGGCCAGAGTCAACTGGGCCAAGAGCTCCGGCCTTCTGGTAGGGCCGCAGAGGGTGGACGCTCTCCCTGACCTGTCGTGGGGCAGGGAGACCCTGAAGTATCTGGGAGTCCACCTTGCCGTTGCGGAAGCCACAGTCAACTGGAGCGAGCTCGGGGAGAAACTAGAGGCTCGCCTCAGGGCGTGGAGGGGTCTGCTGCGACTGGTGTCCTTCCGTGGTCGGGCCTTGGTGGTGAACCAGCTGCTGGCGAGCATGCTGTACCACCGCCATGAGCCCGACCCAGGAGTTCCTCGCCCGCACCCAGAGGAAGCTGCTGGACTTCTGGGGCGGCAGGAAGCACTGGGTCTCCGCCGGAGTCCTAACTCTCCCGCCGGGGGAGGGAGGTCAGGGGGTCATGTGCCTAAAGTCTCAGGTACATACCTTCCGCCTCCAGGCCCTGCAGAGATACCTGTACGCGGTCCCCGCTCCGCGATGGCGCCTGCTGGTGAAGCACTTTTTCCGCCTGGCGGGCAACCTGCGGTACGACTGGCAGCTGTTGGTCCTAGACCCTAGCGGCCTCATCCCTCAGCGGCTCGGGCAGCTGCCGGTCTTCTACCGCGAAGTGCTCAGGGCTTGGAAGATGCTGGGACTGACCAGGGGACTGCCGAGCGGGCCGGGTGACCTCCTGGGGGAGCCCCTCCTGCATAACCGCGCTCTCGGTTTGGGGGGAGCTGGAGGTCAACACCGACCTGCGACGCTACCTGGTCCGTGCCCGGGTGACCAGGGTCGGGGACCTGCTAGAGGCCCCGCCCCAAGTCATCTTCAGTTTTTTTGGCCCCTCATTCACTCTCCCCTCCCTTTTTTTCCTTTTTTGTTTTCATTGCTTCCCCAGGTGCTGCTCCCCTGCTCGCTCGGGAGGACCTCTACCTGCCCCTCTGCCGGTGTAAGGGCAGAGGCTGCAGGCGGGAGTGCCTTGCTGACACAAGAGGTAACCGGGAGGGAAGAGGCTAGAGCCACTTCCAGTGGCTCCCCCTCCTCCCCCCCTTCCTATCTTTCTCTTTCCCTTAGCGCTACCCACGTACCTTTGTTTGTGGTCTCGGTTGTTAGTGTTCCTTAGGCTTGTTGTTTTTTGTCCCCCTTTCGCTTTGTTGTGTTGCTTTGCTGTGTCGCTTTTTGCTTTTGAGTTTGGTTCCTTCCCTCCCTGCAGGCGGCAGGCTAGCTTAATTGCTTCCTTGCCTCCAGCTGCCTGCAGCTACCTGCCCCGCCCTTTCCTACCTGGTCCTCTGCTCCCCGTGGTTCCTTTTTGTTCTTTGGTTTCAGTTTCTCCAGTCCCCCAGGCGGCACTGAAGTTTAAGTGCTGACCTCCCTCTCCTCTTGACAGGGAACCGTGTATTCCCCCCCCCCCCCCCCCTTAGGGTTCAGAGGTCTTGTTAACCCCTAGGGTTTCTCCTTTCTTTTCCTTTCTTTTCTCCTTTTATTGCCTTAGCCCCCTCATCTTTTAAGTTAGGCTCTAGGTGCCTTCCTCCCTTTTTCTTTTTCCCTTCCCCCTCTGGAGCTCTCATTTATAGCTCTCCCGAGTTTCTTTGGTTCCCCCCTCCCCCACCTACCTCAGTTGAGGACCGTCCCTCGGCCTTTAGTTGTCCCCTTCTCGTCTTCCGTGTTCTTTCTTTTGGGCCTCTCTTCTGCCTTCCTTCCTCCTCTCAGATGCCTTCTCCCCGCCAGGCCCCTCGCGACCGCCGCGCTGGAGGGCGCCCCTCCGGCCGTCGCCGCCGCTCCTCTCTCTCCCAGTGGTGAGGGGGCGGCAGGCGTGCCCCTACTTATCACCGCCAGGCCGGAAGGGGAGGGCCCTCCTGTCGCTGCGGCCGCTCGCCCTCCGCTCACCCCGCCCCCACCCACGTTCTTTTCGGGGGTTGCGGCCCCTCCCACCCGCCCCTCTGCCAATGCGGCGGCGTCGGCCGCCGGGGCGAAACCCGCCGGGAAGAGGGCGAGGAAGGCGAAACATCTCGCTTCGCCCCGCCCCTCTTCTGGGGGCCCCCCCAGTGGCCCCGCCCACCCCCCTACCAGTTCCCCCCCCGGTCTCCCAACTCATGGGAGCCGAGGGGACTTTGTTCTCGGACTCCCCCCCCCCCCCCTCTTGGGCACGGCCCGGGGGACCCAACCCCTTTTCAGTTCCCCTGCCGCAGAGGGTGGCGAGCTCCACCTCGCGGCGGGCCGTAGCCGCCACAGTCACCCCTCCTGCGGCACCCCTTCCCCCTACTACCGCGGCCACTGTTCAGACAGCCTCCGGGGGCCCTGCGACGCCCCCTCCGCCCACCACCCCTCCCCTCGGCAGCGCAGGCCAGCTACGCTGCCGTCGCTGCGGCGGCGAGCGCCGGAGGGCGGCCCGCCCCGCCTTTGGATCCTTATTCCTCGGCGGGCTCCACCGGCATCACCATGCGGCACGGCCTGCGCTGCCAAGAGCTGGTCACCTCCGACCCCCCTCCGCTTTTCGGCCGCCCTGGCCAAGCTGGTCGGGCCCACGGAGGTCGTGGCGGCGGGGAGGATGTACGGCAAGGTCGTGCTCTTCGTCCGGTCCCTCGCCTCGCTGCACAAAGCCGTGGTCGAGGGGCTGGTCGTAGAGGGGGTGTACCACGCGGTGGAGCCCATCCTGGGGCGAGGGACGCGGGTGGTGTTTTCGAACGTCCCGCCCCACATCCCGGACGCCCTCCTCCAGCTCCAGTTCGGTGTCCTGGGGGCCTTCACCACCCTCGTCACGGCCATCCTGGCGGGACACCGGGAGCTGCGGCATGTCTCTTCCTACCGCCGGCAGGCGTGGATGCGTCTGTCGGCGGAGGTGAGGCGGGCCGAGGGGTGGCGTTTTGTCACCTTTCAGGGGGTGCCCTTTAAGATCTATTGGTCGGCGGAGGGCTCCCCAGGCCAGTACGGCCACCTCTCCCAGCTTTCAGGGCGGGAGAGGGCGGCGGCGCAACCCTCCGCCGCCGAGGCACCCCCTGTCGCTGCCACACCTCGCAGGGCCGAAGCCGCGGCTCCCTCGGGGGCGTCCACCCGGGGCGGGACCACGACGCCCGCGTCCGCCCCACCCATCCCGGACCAACACGGAAGCTCCACCGCCGGTCTCGCCACCATCGCCGCACCCCCTCAGCCGGCCGCCGCCGTTCTACCCGTCGCGGACCAGCCGCGACCTGATGGGCCCGACCCTGAGGACCCTCCCCCGATGACGGCGCCGCTGACTTCCAAGCAGCGGCGCAAGAGGGAGAGGGCCTGTGCCAGGGCCGAGAGGGCGGCCGCCCTCGAAGGAGGGGTCCCGCGGAGTCATCGGGTTCGTGAGACTTCTCCGCCTCTTGTACTCGGAGGCAGAGTGCCTCGACAAAGTTAACTGGTCCCTGACGGCGCCCCTGGCCTTCGGGCGGGGAGTGCGTCAAGGGTGCCCCCTCTCGGGCCAGCTCTACGCCCTGGCCATCGAGCCGTTCCTGTGCCTTTTGCGCAGGCGACTAGCCGGCCTGGTGCTACGAGAGCCCGAGGTGCGGGTCACCCTTTCAAAGAGGGTACGAGCTTGCCAGCAGGTCTATTCCGCCGCATCCTCGGCCGGAGTCAACTGGGCCAAGAGCTCCGGCCTTCTGGTAGGGCCGCAGAGGGTGGACGCTCTCCCTGACCTGTCGTGGGGCAGGGAGACCCTGAAGTATCAGGGAGTCCACCTTTCCGTCGTGGAAGCCACCGCCACTGTCAACTGGAGCGAGCTCTCTACAAAAGTGGAGGCTCGCCTCAGGGCGTGGCGGGGTCTGCTGCGACTGGTGTCTTACCGCGGTCGAGCCCTGGTGGTGAATCAGCTGGTGGCCAGCATGCCCTACCACCGCCTCAAGCCCGACCCCGGAATTCCTCGCCTGCACCCAGAGGAAACTGCTGGACTTCTTCTGGGGGGCGGGCAGGCAGCACTGGGTCTCAGCGGGAGTCCTGGCTCTCCCGACAGGAGAGGGTGGCCACGGCTTGGTGTGCCTGAAGAGTCAGGTCCACACCTTCCGTCTCCAGGCCCTGCAGAGATATTTGTATGCGGACCTCGCTCCGCGATGGTGCCCGCTGGCGACGCACTTTTTCCGTCAAGCGGGCAACCTGCGGTACGACTGGCAGCTGTTGGTCCTAGACCCTAGCGGCTTCACCCCCACGAGGCTCTGACAGCTGCTGGGATTCTACAGAGAAGTGCTGAGAGCTTGGATCTTGCTGGGACTGACCAGGGGTTTGCTAAGCAGGCCGGGCAACCTCCTGAAGGAGCCTCTCTCCTCCATAACCGCGTTCTCAGTTTGATGAGGCTGGAGGACAATCCGATCCTGCGACGCTACCTGGTCGGTGCCCGGGTGACCCGGGTCGGGGACTTGCTAGATGCACCACCCAATCGGGCACCTCCTGAAGAAGGAGCCCGACGCTCTCCGCCTTCTAGCATGGGTCACAAATGAGGGGGCCCCGCAGCAGCCCGGGGATCCCAGCCTGATCGCAACCCCCGGCGCTGATCATAGGGCCTAGGTTTGCCAACGAATTCGGGCCCCCTCGTCAGGCTGACGTTCCTCCTTGCACCCACAGTCTTAGCAGGCTGTGGGAAGTGCCCGTAGCGGACTTCCGGACTGTGTCCCCGGAGAGTCCTGGCCCGGCTGGTGGTGCATACAGTGCACCGCCTCGCCCTGAGGCCCAACACACCCTGGCGGGAGGTGTTGGGGATCCTTCTATTCGGAGATGATCCCCAGCTACAAAGGGGACCGCTCCTGGAGGCTGGTGCATGGGGCTGTGGCCACCAGCCAGTTCAAGGCGTGGGTTTTCCGGGAGGACCCCTCCTGCCCATTCAGCTGCGGGCAGGAGGAGGGTATCTTCCACCTGGGGCTTCAATGTCCCAGGCTCACCCCCTTCCTGTCCTTTTTAAAAGGTTTATTTTTGGGTTTTTGATTGCATTTCACCCCGCACCACCTCATCTATGGGTGCGCACTGAGAAGGGGGCCTCGGTCAACTTTCTCCTGTCCGCCGCCAGATCCTCAGTCTGGCGGTCGCGACAGGAGATGTTGGCCAAGGGGCGGTCCCTCGAATGCGAGGCCCTCTTCCGTTCCATGGTGCGCGCCCGGCTCATAGCAGAGCACTTCTGCGCGCTGTCCACCGGGCGAGTGGAGGAGTTTACCCTCCGGTGGGCAGTGGATGGGGTGCTCTGCTCTCCTCCCCTCCCCTTTTTGACTTAATCCTTAAGATTTGAGTTTTGTGTTTTGGTTATGTTTTATTTTGTGCACTTTTTGGGTGTCCCTTTCCCTCCCCTCACCCCCCGCTAAGGATCAAAGGGGAGGGGGGGAGGGGGTGAGGGGGCCCTTCCCCGGTCCCAGTAGGGATCCCTTCCCCTCCCCTAATTTTTGGTCGGTGGCCCCCTACCCCGAGGCTGTCGGGAGCGGAGCCCGCCCTCTCCCTGTCACCCCCAGCTGAGTTAGGGGAACCCCGCCCTGCCCACGAGGTGTCAGAGGCACCCCCTCCCCCGAGTCCCCCACCGGTCGACGAAGCGGTCGTCGCCATGGAGGTCGTGGGTGAGGGGAACGGGCCCGGCATCCCGGGCAGGGAGTCTGAGCCGGTCCCGGGGACTAGCCCCGTGGTCCAGGAAGGCAGGAGTTCCCCAGGAAGCGGGGAAAATACCAGGGGACCCGTCGGGCGGGATCCAGGTGGGACCCGAGGGTGAGGGACAGGTAGGTTTCTCCCCGTCCTTCCCCGTAGGGAATGATCCCTCTGCCCCCCGCCGCCACTCCCCGCTCCTGACAAGCAGGAGGCGGGTGAACCCCCCGCCATCACCGCCCCAGGCCGAGGAGCATTCTAGGACCCAGGTCTTCTCCTCCCGGACTGCTGCTTCCTGCTACTTCCAGCTGCTGCTTTCCTCCCTGCCTGTGTGTTTAGACCTCCAGCCAGCCAGGCAGACTTCCAGCTCTACCTCCAGGAGCCCTCCCCCAGGGCCACACCTGCAGGACCACCGGGAGCCCTCCCCTGGAGCCAGCAGCTTTCCCTCCCTCCCCTCCACACACTCAAGTGCTGCAGCACTGCCCTTTCTTTTTCTGTTTAGGTTAGATCCTCCTCTCCCTCCCTGGTTTCTCTCCTTACTCACTCCCCCCTCTTTTTTGTTTCATTTTCTTCTCCCTAGGTGCTGTTCTCCGTCCTCCAGAGGCTCCTCCACCTGCTGTCTGCATCCAGGCAGAGGCGGCAGGCCCTGCGGGCGTGCAGGCTGTCCTCAGCTGGGAGGTGCTGTTCCCGGCTGTTTCAGGAGACCTCTACTTCTGCCCCTCTGCACTTCAAGCAGAGGCAGCAGGCCCCTGCAGGCAAGCAGGCCTTCCTTGGCACAGAGGTAACAGGGGTAGGAGAGGCTTCATCCCACCTGCTGGTGGGCCCTCTCTCCCCTTTATTGTTTATTGCCTGCTCCCTAATTTGAGCCTCCTTACTTTGGTTCTTGTTTTCCCCCCCCATCCCCCTGTTTTTTGTTCCCTTCCTGGTTGTCTGTTTCCCATTTCTTTTGGGTTCTTGTTTAGTTGGTTCTTTGAGTTTCTTTCCCTTGCTGCAGGCAGCCGGCTTGCTTAATTAGCTTCAGCTGCCTGCAGCTACCTGCCCCGTCCTTCTTCCCTACCAGTTCCTCACCTCTTGTGAGTTTCTTCTACTTTAGTTGCTTCTTTTTGTTGCCCCCTATTTTTGTCAGCCTTAGTTTTCTAGCTGTGCTTCCCTCCTTAGGGTTGTCTTTCCCTATTTTGGCTCCAGTTGCCTTCCTCCACCTCTCTTTTCCCCCCTCAACCTCGGGCTTAGGGTCAAGCCCTTGGGCCTGGTCTCTCTTTTTACCCACCCCCCACCCTCAGGCTTAAGGTTGAGCCCCTGGGCCTAGATTTTCTTTTTACCCCCCCCCTCACCCTCGGGCTTAGGGTCAAGCCCTTGGGCCTGGTCTCTCTTTTTACCCACCCCCCACCCTCAGGCTTAAGGTTGAGCCCCTGGGCCTAGATTTTCTTTTTACCCCCCCCTCACCCTCGGGCTTAGGGTTGAGCCCTTGGGCCTGGTCTTTCTACCCCCCCTTCACCTACCCTGTTGGTAAGGGACTGCCCCCCCCAATTGTACCAGCCTACTCACCCTTTTTCTCTTAGTTGCTCCCTTCTGTGTTTCTTGAAGCCTCACCATGGCTCTCGCTGGGCCCACGGCGTCAGTGACGCAGGACAGCACCCCTCCGCTGCCGTGTCTCTTCTGGCAGGCGAGGCGGCGCATGTAGCCGCCTCTTTATATCCGCCTCAGTGCCGGAAGTGATGGGCCCTCCTGCCTCCGCAACCGCCCCTCCCCTCGCCCGCCGGCAAGAGGGTGAGGAAGGCGAAGCACCTCACCTCACCCCTCCCACTCCCTTTCACTTCACCCCTATTCACGAGCTGGTCGGAGGACGGTACTATCATTGCCCCCCTCCCCTCTTGGGCACGGGTCGACCCGTTTTTTCCCCGCAGGCCAAGCCCGCTCTTCCTCCTCCTCCTCCTCTTTCTCCCCTACCGCAGAGGGTGGTGAGCACCACCTCTCGACGGGCCAAGGCCGCCGTGCCCGCCGCACCTCCCCTGGTATCACCGGCGGTTCGTCCGCCGCAGCCAGTTGTCAGACAACCTCTGGGGGCCCTTGTTACGCTGCCACCCCCTCCCCTTCCCGCCGCGGCCCAGGGAGCGAGAGCCGGAGGAGGTGCTGCTGTCCCGTCGCTGGATCCTTAACTCTTCAGCGGTGAGCTCCTCCGGCCTCGCCCTGAGGCATGGCCTGCGCTGTCGGCTGCTGGCCACCACTGATCCCCTCTGCTTTTCGGCCACCCTGGCCAAGTTGGTCGGGCCCCGAGAGGTCATGGCTGCGGGGAGAATGCATGGCAAGGCTGTGCTCTTTGTCAGGTCCCTCTATCACGGCCTTGGTCCACAAGGCCGTGGTGGAGGGACTTGTCATTTGAGGGGGCGTACCACGTGGTGGAGCCCATCGGGGGGGGGGCAAGTGACGCGGGTACTCTTCTCAGATGTCCCGCCCCACATCCCGGACGCCCTGCTAAAGCTCCATTTCGGCGGCCTGTGTCGTCCTACCTCCGGCAGGCGTGGATTCGTCTGTCGGCGGAGGGGGCACAGCTCGAGGGGGTGGCGCTTTATAATGTACCAGGGGGTCACATTTAAGATCTATTGGTCGGCGGAGAGGCCGCAGTGCCAAAACTGCCGCGGGCTGGGGCACTCGCTCAGGGAGTGCCCCGGCCTCCTCTCCCAGCTTCCACGGCGGGAGGGGGGAAGGCGGCGGCGTGTCCCCTCCCCACCAAGCCCCCTGGTGCTGCCACCCCTCGCTGGACACCTCTTCTACACGGGGGTCCGAGGCCAGGGCTCCCTCGAGGGCATCCACCCGGGGTGGGATCGGCGCCCGCCCCAACCCCCGGACCAGCAAGGCTCCACCGCGGGTCCCACCACCTCGGCCGGCCGCTGATGCTCTCCCCGCTGCGGGTCATCCGCAACCCGGCGGGCCCGACCCAGAGGTTCCTCTCCCGATGACTGTGCTGCTGTCCTCCAAGCAGCGACGCAAGAGGGAGCGGGCACGGGCCAGGGCACAGAAGGCGGCCACCCATGGAGGGGGTCCATGGATCCATCTAGTGGCCAGGAAGGGGGGGGGGCGCTGGTGTCCCGGCCCCCCCGGCCTAGATGTTTCCGCGGCCGCCCCTGGGCCGCAGCCCACCGACGCCATCGGCCCGGAGCCCCCTGTTGAGGTACGCTCCGACGCCCCCCTTGTTATTATAGATCAGGGAGAGGATGACAAGGCAAGGGAGACTGGCCCCATAGGTAGCGCTCCAGGGCTGCGCCCCCCCCCCCCCCCCCCGGCTGTTTCGTGGAGGTGGGCGACTGCAGGGAGGACGAGGCGGCCTCTGTTTTCCCCTTAGTCAACCAGGATTGCGTGAGCGTGCTGAGGGAGATGGAGGCGTTGCAGTTGCCTCCTCTACCCGCTCCCCAGTCGGAGCGCTCCGGCCCCTCCGCTCTCTTATCTAAGAAGGCTGTGGGAACTGCCAGTAGCGGACTTCCGGACCATGTCCCAGAAGCTCCTGGGCCGGCTGGTGGTGCATATTATCCACCCCCTCGCCCCGAAGCTAGACACGCCCTGGCGGGAGGTGTTGGGTCCGGGGGATGGGAGCGGGCCCCGCTGGGGATCATTCTATTCCGGGATGATCCCCTGTTACCAAGGGGACTGCTCTTGGAGGTTGGTGCACAGGGCCATGGCCACTGGCTGGTTCAAGGCACGGGTATTTGAGGAGGACCCCTCCTGTCTGTTTGGCTGTGGGCAGGAGGAGGATCTCTCCCACCTGGGGCTTCAGTGCCCCAGGCTTACCCCATTCCTATCCTTTTTGAAGGGTTTGTTTTGGGGGTTTTGGTTGCTTTTCACCCCGTACCACCTTATTTACAGGCGCACGCCCAGGAGGCGACCTCTGTGCCAGAGGGACAACCTGGTCAACTATCTCCTGTCCACCGCCAGATCCTTGAGCGCGAGGTCCTCTTCCGCTCAGTGGTGCGAGCCTGGCTTAAAGCAGAGCACTTCTGCATGCTGTCCACCAGGCGGGTGGAGGGGTGCTCCTCTCCCCTCCCCTTTTTGAGTTAATCCTGAATATTTTTTGTGTGTGTTTGCTTTTTTTGTTGTGCACTTTTTGGGTGTCCCTCACCCCTTGCTAAGAACAGTGAAGGGGCGAGGGCCCCCCCCCCGTCCCAAAAGGGATCTCCCCTTTTTCCCTGATATAGGTCGGCGACCCCCACCCTCTGCCCACGTGGCGGCTTATTGCAAGCCCCTATCCCGAGGTTGTCAGCCCCCCCCCCAGGTTGTCGGAATGTCCTTCGCCAGATAATGGAGTCAGCGCTGGATACCACCCTGTGTGCCGCCCCCCCCCCCCCCCCCCAGTGATGTGATGGTACGGGCCAGTGTGGCCTGAAGGTTGGCTTTGCACAGCTGGATGAGCCAGCGCCCTTGTGACTAAGTAACAGCAGGCAGAGGTGAGAGAGAAGTGGTGTAGGCCCCTCTGTTTTCAGGCCCCCCCCCCCCCCTCCCTGTTCGATTTCTATACTTGGTCTCTGGTGCCTTCCATAGGGGGCACCAGAGAAGTGTGATTTTCCCTTTTTGATTTCTGTTTCTCCATCTTTTTATTTAAGGAGGCGGGGTGGCCTTTGGTGGCCTTTTCCCTACCTTGAAAATTAGGTCCACCCAGCCCACCTCGTCAGAGGTCTGCCCTTCCCCACCCCAAGTGAACACCCCACTCCCTCCTGATCAGGAGAGGCTTTTTTTTCAGTTTAGTTAAAGACCCCTCTGTTCTCTTTTTCCCCCTTCCCATAGGCAGCACAAGAATTAAGAGTGCTGCCTAACCCCCCCCCCCCCCCCCCCAGGTCTTTTTTTTCCCCTCAAAGGTTATTTTCAGTTGTCTGTTTTTATTAGTCTGTTGCCCCCTTCCCTTTTAGAGGCAGAAAGTAGCTGCCCCTCATCTCCATCCTCCTCTCTCTCCTTTAAGTGCCCTTCATTTAGTTTGTCTTCTTTTTATCCCCTGAACATGCCTCAAAAATAAGGCAGCAGACAAAGTGCAGGAGGGGGCCCCTCCGGCCACCAACGCCCCCTCTCGCTCTTACTGAGGGGAGAGCAGCGCGCCAACCCTCTTTACCACCTCCCAGGCCGGAAGGGGAGGTCCCTCCTGCAGTTGCCCTGCCCAACCCATTTTTTGGGGGGTGCGAGCCCCACCCACTCACCCCAGGGCAGCGGCCACCAGCGTGAAGGCTGCCAGAGAGCAAGGAAGACCAGGCACATTGCTTCGCCCCTCCCCTCTTCCAGCGGCTCCACCCTCTTCTCCTCCCTCCCCCGCAACCCTTTCAACCTCCTACGGTGACATTGTGGGCGAGGGAGGCCTCCTGCTCGCCTTCCCACCCCTGCCACAGAGAGGCGCCCAGGACACGGCGGGGCAAGGCCGCTACGAGCGGCGTGTTCTCCAGCCCCAAGCCTTCCTCCTCTGCAGCACCCACCGCTGTTGATGTCACCGGCGGGCCCAACTGCCACTGCGATGACAACCTCCGGGGGTCCCTGCTACGCCCCCGGCCCCCTGTGGTAGCGCGCCCCAGCTACGCGGCCGCTGAGGGGGTTGAGTGCTGGGAAGGGCCCACGCCAGCGACGGGCCTCTATTAGTCAGCAGCTGGCTCCTCCGGCCTCACCCTCTGGCACGGAATGCGCTGCCACATGTGGGCCACCCAAGACCCTCTTTGCTATTTAGCTGCCCTGGCCAAATTGGTCGGGCCCAAAGAGGTTGTGGTGGTGGTGGCGGGGAGAATGTACGGCAAGGCCGTGCCTTTCGTCCTGTCCCCTCGCGTTGGCCCCTCCCTTCTCACCAAGAAGGAGGAGGAAACTCACGCAGGGAGAGGCCCCGGGGGCAACCATCTTCTGGCCGCCTCCTCCTCGGACGAGGAGGGACCCAGCCGGGGATCGAAGCCCTCCCTCTCCTTCCCATCCCCAGAAGCTAGTGTCAGGGACTCCCGCCCTGCGCATGAGGTGCCTGAGGCACACCCCCCCTCCCTCCTCCCCCACCGGCTGAAGAAGTGGTTGATGCCATGGAGACCGCGGGGGGGGGGGGGGGGGGGGGGGGCCGGCCTTCGGAGCCTTGGCCCTGTGATCTGGGCGGGGAGCCTGACCTGGACCCATGGATTTAACCCCCAAGAACCCGTGCGGGGCGGGGAAATATGGACCCGGACTGGACCCAGGTGGGATCCGGGAGAGAGGGTCAGTTAGGATCATCCCCATCCCCTGCAATGAATGTGGCCACCTCTTCAGAGGTCTGCCCTTCCCCCACCCCTGCCCATACCTCAAGTGACCACCCCGCCCCCTCCTGATCAGGAAGCAGGCAAGCCGCCACCACCACCCTCAGCCGAGGAGTGTCCCCCGCCATCCGAGCCCACAACCCCCACCTTGGCTCCCCCTCCTTCCATAATACCGGAGGGGGGACAGCTTGGTGGGCCAGGAAGGCGTAGAAGGGCCTCTGGCCACAGGGGGAACAAATTCCCCAAACTCCCCTTCCTTCCTCCCTGCGGGAGTTATGTCCGGCTGGGCTTCCGCCTCCGGAAGGGGCCCCGTCTCCACAGGGTCCTGACTGGGGAACGGAGCCCGGGCTGCTCCCGGAGGAACCCCTTCCTCCTCCCCTCTCTCAGACCTGGAAGAGGGGGGAAGATCCCCTCCCACCCTTCCCCTTCGGAGCTGGGGGCATGCTGCCCTGCTCCTTTTCTGTCCGCCCCTATTCCCCAAACCCCTCTTTCACCTCTCCCCTCTTCTCCCGATCTTAAAACTCCTGTTTCTCCTCCCCTCGGGCCCCTGTGCCTGGCGGCCAGAGCAGAGCAAGCCAGAGTCCTGCGGGGGAGGGCAGGGCAGCCGGTCATCCTCCGGGAGGAACCGCCACAGGGGCTCTCGACAACGGAGAGCTCGCTCCGAAGACGGCAGGAACGGGGCCTGGGGAATCAGCAAGGAGGAGGGGGAAGAGCACCAGAGGAAAGAGAGCCGCAGGCCTCTCAGCCCCCGCAGATAGCTCATCCCTTTAGCCATGGAGGTTGAATATTCTTGGCGTAGTCGGGGGGGGGGGGGGGGGGGGGGGATGTGAAGCGGGCAGACTGGTGTCACTCGCAAGCTGCCTCCCTCCTCGGCGAGGAGAGAACTGGTCACGAACCGTGCGCGCTCCGGCCGGCTCTGTCATGGGGCCTGTTGTGCGTGGACCCGAAACCCCCCCCCCCCTTCCTTGATAGAGAACGGCTTTAACGTTCTACACCCTTAAACGCCAACGGGACAGGGTTCAGCAGGTACTGGGTGCTCTCCGCCATCAAGTGCGGGGGTACTCTGGGACCTTTTTACAGGAAACCCACACCACTCCGGACACCGAAGTGGCCTGGCATCTGGAGTGGGGACTGTGAGATGGCCTTCAGTCACACCTTGGGAGTGGCTGGCAGGGTGGCCATCTTGATTTAGAGGGTCCCGGCCGGCGGAGGTGCTGAGCGTCGAGGGAGTCGTACCCTGCCTTAAAAATAGACTCCTATCCCACCCTAATTGCAGGCTCTGTCCCTTACCTCTTTCAGTTTTCCTTAGATTTTTCTTTTTCAGCCTCAGCACCGGTGTGTGAGCTCTAGGTCCCCCGCCCCCCTCTCTTGAAGAGGGAAACAGAGAAAAAGGTTTTCTGCACCCTCAAGGACATTTTTTTTTTTTTTGTAATTTAAGCAAACATAGCAATCGTATGCACCTCAAAACACATGTATGACATATGTTACAAAAGAGAAAACAAAGAATTAAACATGCAATTTTGAAAACAGTCTCATAGTGAATGCTTGAGTTTTGTGGATATCTGCCCCCCTCTCCTCCCCCTCCACCCCTTCCTATCACTGTTGCCACAAGACACACAGGTAGCTGACAACGTACCAGGAAGAAATGATATACTACTATAATAAATGGTGTGGCAATGATATCATACTGGTTAAAAAGAAAGAGAGAAAATGCAGAAAACACAGAGTCCATGGAAGAGGTGAGACACATTCAGCAAAACACTCCATAGTGTGAGTTGTAATTATAAAGGAAATTCTCTCAGCATGGGAGGGCACCCCTCCGGCCGCCACCCCCCCTCTTGCTCTTACTGAGGGGAGGGGATTACGAGTGAAACCACTATAACGCCTCCCAGACTGGAAGGAGAGGTTCCTCCCACTGCCGAAGCTGCAGACCCTGCTCTCCTGCCCTGGGGCAGCGGCCGCTGGGCCCCAGGCTGCCAGCAAGAGGAGGTGGCAGACTGAGCAAGTCGCTTGGCCCCACCTCTCTTCTGGTGGCACCCTGGCAGCCCCTCCCACCACCTATTCCTTTAAACCCCCTTCGGGGGACATAGTGGGCGAGGGAGGTGTGCTCCTCGCCTTCCCTCTACTGCTGCAGAGAGAGAGGCGCTAAAGGCGACCTGGAGCAAGGCTGTCGCCCAGCGATCGGCACCCTCGTCAATGCCCACTCTGCGGCTGTTTCCATCGGTGGTCCATCACAGCCATCCAGACAACCACTGGGAGCCCCACTTCACCCCCGTGGCTGAGCTACGCAGCCACCAAGGGGCCTGCACAGTCTGCGAACTCTCTTCATTGGCAGCCAGCTCCTCCAGCCTCACCCTACGGCACGGCCTGCACTGCCATATGCTGGCCACACCCGATCCCCCTCTGCTACTCTTCCGCCTTGGCCAAGCTCATCAGGCCCAAGGAGGTTGTGTCTGTGGGGAGGATGAAAGGCAAGGCTGTAATGTTTGTCTGGTCCCTTGCGTTGGTCCACAACGCAGTCTGGGGGGGGGTGGGGGCTGGTGGTGGATGGGATTTTTCCATCTCAGGGACCAAGGCACACAGGTGGTCTTTTCTTTTTTTTTTTGAAATTTGTATTTTATTGGGAAAACTGAAGGACATACAAAAGGTAATATCACTCCACAATGGAGAAAACATTAAGGCTCAGAAGTATATACAGTGTACACTCCAAACAATGCAAAGTGAAAGCAAAGTACTGTTATACAAGCGTGTCAAACCTCGGAGACATCAAGAACCCGCTGAAGAGGATTCCCCCTCCCGCGAGGAGAGGACCCAATTCCAGGCTTCAAAAGCACCGCTGCGTCGCAACATGACATAGTATAAATATGAATCAGGTACATCACACTGCGTATCAGCAACTTAGTGGTGTGAAACTAACCAATGAATAAAACTTTTAAAACTATAATGAGACCCTCTCAATCTTTGCTGCCACTGAACCCCTCCCTTCCCTTTGCCCCTCCCCCCCTCCCCCCCACCAGCCAGCTCGTCCGTGAATCCCTATGAGTCCCATCCTTAGAAATAAATAAGTCCCATCATAGGGACATTGGGGTAAAGCGAAGGTGGCATAATTAAAGGAAGAAATATACAACCTAAGAGCTCCAGTAGGAAGACACCACCCCGCCCATAGTGGATTGACTACCAGATCAGTCCCGAAGTTTCCCCCCAACGTAGGGCGCCCATATCTTCAGAAATTTAGGCAACTGGTCCTGCCTAATTGCGGTAAGATGGCTCATAAGGTACACCTTATCTAGTCACCGCAGAATATCACCCAGAGAAGGAGTTTCAGCCCGTTTCCACCAGAACGCAATTTCGCACCTGGTCGCTAGCACTACCTGAGTTGTCAACGCTCGTTCCCTGTCGCTACCCTCCTCCATATCAGCCTGTAGGAGGCATAGCTGGGGCGTTAAATTAATCTGGAATTGCAAAGTCTTTTGAATATAGTCCTGAACGCCCGCCCAGGTCTTTACCACTGCTGGGCATTCCCACCACATGTGATAGAAGGTGCCCTCCAGGCCACACCGCCTCCAACATCTAGCAGTGGGGCGTAAGGACATTCTATGCAGGCGAGCCGGAGTGAGATACCATCTATAAAGGAGTTTATAACCATTTTCTTTCAATGTCGCTGAGACTGAGCACCGAGAAATACGTAGGTAGCAAGTTTCCCAGGCCTTCCCAGTCAAGGCACCCCCCAGGTCTGAGTCCCAGAGTGCCTGATGTGCGGGCTTCCCTCCCGATCCCTCGTTCAGCAAAGCATAAAGCCTGGAGACGTGCCGCTGAACCCGATCCGCATTCCCACAGAGGGTCAGAAATAACGGCTGCTCTTGGGCGAACAGCCTGTTTAACCTATGTGTGGAGAAGAAGTGAGATAGTTGCAGGTAGGGATATAGATCTGACTGATCTAAGTGGTATTGGGCCAGTAAGTCAGTGAAAGGTATTAGTTTACCCCCCCTCCAAAGTTGCCCCAAGGTGGTAATGCCCTTACGCTGCCATTTGCTAATGAACGCTTCATCCATCCCCGGGGGAAACAATGGATTGTGTAGAAAGGAGGTAAGTAAATACGCCACATGGTCGCCCACCAGCTTGCTTTTCCAGTGCTTCCAAGTCTGCAGCACCAATTGCGTAAAGGTTGTTGAACCACCCCCCGGTGGCATAGGGTACGCCCAAAACCTGGTTGTCAGTGGAGGAGCTCGGGCGATCTCCTTCTCTATGGAGATCCAGGGCCTGGGATGAGTCTGGCAGTGCCAATTAATTATCACAGCTAGGAGATTAGCCACATAGTACCAGAGTAAGTTAGGGAAGTTAAGTCCCCCATGCAATTTATCTCTATATAGCACCGATCTAGCCACCCGAGGGGGTCTCCTCTTCCAAACAAATCGAAATAACTTCCGCTGCCAAAGAGTCAAGGCTTTGAGAGGAACCTTGGCAGGTAGAGTCTGGAACAAATAACAAAATTTAGGAAGTATTGTCATTTTAACAGCCGCAATGCGCCCCAACCAGGACAGGCTTAATCTGTCCCATCTATCAAAGCTATGTTGGATGGAGTGCAGAAAAGGCGTATAGTTTAACTCAAATAGTTGCCGTAAATCAGGACTGATCTTGACCCCCAAATATTTAATCCACTGTTTAGCCTTCTTAAAGGGTAGTTGAGCCACCAACTGCGTGTACGCAGACTCCGGCATAGAGACATTAAGCAACTCAGATTTGTCCTCGTTCATCTTGAACCCGGACACCCTCCCGAAAGATCTGATTGCTTGCGCTAGCTCAAAGAGGGAGGTGGCAGGGTTAGTAACAGTGAAAAGCAGATCATCCGCAAAAAGGGAGATTTTATACTCAGACCCTCCCACCGGTAACCCTGAGATATTCGGGGAACATCTGATAGTCTCTGCCAGTGGTTCCAGTGTCAAAGCAAATAGAAGAGGCGACAAGGGGCATCCCTGCCTGGTGCCCCTCCGAACCTTAAAAGGTGGGGAATACGCACCATTGATCTTAATACGGGCGTGTGGGTGGTCATACAGTTTAGCTACCCAGGTCTGAAAATTGGTTCCCAACCCCATTTTTGTCAATACTTGGAAGAGATAGGGCCAGTGAACTCTATCGAACGCCTTTTCAGCATCAACTGAGAGAAGTGTAGCAGGTATATCGTTATTCTGTACAAATTCAATCAGTTCAACAACTCTGCGCACATTATCGGATGCAAGCCTCCCAGGAATGAACCCAGACTGATCCTGAGCCACCAAAAGAGGAGCCACATGTCCCAACCTCCTGGCTAGAATTTTAGCCAAAATTTTTAAGTCAACATTAATAAGAGATATCGGCCTGTAAGAGCCACACAAGGTATGATCCCTCCCAGGTTTGGCCAGAATAGTAATGCCCGCGGTATTAGCCTGTTGGGAGATGTGGCCCATATCTCTGAGATCGTTAAACATGTTTACAAGAGGGGTCACCAGTAAGGGGCCGAACACTTTGTAAAACTTCCCTGAATACCTGTCCAGACCAGGGGATTTTCCCAACTTGAGCTCTTTAATAACCTGTAGAGCTTCTATTTGTGTCACCTCTCTGTCCAGCCGCTGTCTATCTGCCTCAGCTAGAACAGGTAGAGTAACCCCCTCCAGATACCTGGAGATCTCTGGAGCAGTGATGGTCTGGTCAGAGTCATAGAGTTCCTGATAGAAAGCATTAAATCTCTCACCAATCGCCCCCTGTGCATGCAGAAATGTCCCATCTATATTGCGAATTTTCGTGATTTGTGTGGCAGCCTCCTTTTCTTTCAATTTACGTGCCAGTTGTTTGCTTGCCCGATTACCATATTCAAAATGCCGCTGTTTCAAGAGGTCTAATTGATGGGCTATCTTTCCTACCTCTAAATCATGAAGCGCTCTACGGGCCTCTTTTAACTGTTGTGCCACAGAAGACTCCAGAGTCTGCTTGTGGCGAAGTTCTAGTTGAGCAATGGACTCAAGCAGCTGTAATCGCTTCTTTGCACTGTCCCGTTTGACAAACGCTGCCCGGGAGATAAAAAGGCCGCGGAGGACCACCTTCAAACTCTCCCAAAGTGTACATGGGCCCACCTCCCCGGTGTCATTCGTATCCAGAAAGTCCCGTATGGCCCCATTAATTTGTTCAACAAAACCCTTATCATCAAGTAAATGCTCATTAAGACGCCAAAACCGGGTCCCCTGCTCCCCCCCCGTCTGGCGTAAGGTAACCCAAACCGGAGCATGGTCTGACCAGGTAATGTTGCCTACGTCCGAGTCAAGGACCTGGCCCACCAGTGATTTATCGATTAAGAAATAATCTATCCTGGAATAAGATTGGTGCGGGTTAGAAAAGAAAGTGTAGTTCTTAGCAGTGGGGTTCAATAACCGCCAGATATCTGTTAGGCCCCTGTCCTCGATCATATGCTTTAATGCTTGCCTATCCTTACGTCGCCCTCCCGAACTAGAACCCGTGTTATCCAGATATGGATTTCTGGTGATATTGAAGTCCCCACCTACAATGACATGACCCTCCGCCCAATCCGCCAAGATCTTGGAAATCTTCCCATAGAAGCCTGCCTGGTCACTTGTGGGCGCATAGACATTAACCAACGTGTAAAGTGTATGGTGAATCCGCACTTTTAACATAATGAAACGGCCCTCCACGTCCCTTAAAATGTTTCCTATCTCCGGCGTAAGATGCTGAGAAAACAAAATGCCCGCCCCGCAGTATTTACTCCCTTTAGATGCTGCTGCGTGGTAAAAGAGAGGAAAATCCCTGGAGGACAGCAATTTTTCATACCTTTTGGTCAAGTGTGTTTCCTGACAGAACACAATATCAGGGGGCGCTCGTGAGCAGCGCGGGCGGATGGTCGCATAGTGGCTCGTGCTCCCTCCCAAGCTCTAACTTTATTTAATAATTAGCGGACCGCAAGGGTTCTTTGCTCTCCACACTTGGACGACTGGTGGCGGACTTGCACAGGATGGCCACGAAGAAAAGACTTACTGACCTGAAGCAATTCTCTTTTAGTAAAGTTGCGGACATGCTGGATCCTGAGGAGGGCGAAGGGCAGGCCCGGCAGCAGCGGGCTGCACTGGAGACTAGGGATGTGAATCGTTTTTCAACGATTAAAATTATCGTCCGATAATGTTTATATCGTCTTAAATCGTTATAGAACACGATACAATAGAAATTCTAACGATTTATCGTTAAAAATCGTTAAATCGTGTTAGTGCGCACTAACTCCGAGTTAGTGCGCACTAACTCCCCGTTAGTGCGCACTAACTCCCCGTTAGTGCGCACTAACTCCCCGTTAGTGCGCACTAACTCCCCGTTAGTGCGCACTAACTCCCCGTTAGTGCGCACTAACTGAAAATGATACAAATAAACACTTTCCAGGTCACTGAAGGTCAGTTAGGAATGAATATGTGTTCCTATTGGCTGGCTGCCCTCTTATCTATTGATGTTACCAAGGTTACCACTGAGGTGATGGTTGGGGGGATGGGAAATGGAACTGGAAACTAACGAACACCAACAGAAAATGAAACAAAGTGTTCACACTTCCCAGGTCAGTAAAGGTCACTTAGGAATGAATATGTATGTATGTATTCCTATTGGCTGGCTGTGCTCTTATCTATTGATGTTACCAATATGGTTGGGGGGATGTGAAATGGAAACAGTTGGAAGCTTGACAAAAAAAAGTAATGTAATGATCAGCACTCACGTGACTAGAACTTGTTTGTTTATTATTTTTGTTAGCAGGCACCTGAAATGCTAGTGCATGTTGAATTTGCCAATCACTGTGCATTTTAGAAAGGTGGTCCTGGCTGGAACTGTACACAGTTCAAATATATGTAATTGATTGTTGGTAAGTGTATTTTTTAAGTAGCCACACTGGCACCAGTATGTTTACTTTTCCTCCTACTTAACTCACTAGCTCAGCTTTGTAAGAAGGGCTTCTCTGCTTGTGTGTTGTTTTTGTTTGGTGTGAGGAGAGCAGAAACATCAGATCTTTATTCAATCTACTACAGTCATCTCTTACAGTGCCCTATCCCTATTAATACCAGGAGTGTTGTGATCTTCCTGCACACAGTGCCCTAACCCTGATACCAGTCTGAGACAGCTCCCTCCCTGCATTACTAGTGAGAGGCTGGCTTCACAGACAGGGGGGAGCTGCCTGACACCCTCACTCCTGACTTCCCCCATGTCCCAGCTAGTGAATGGTGTGTGGGTGAGGGGGGGGGGAGGATGGTGAAGTCTGAGACAGCTCCCTCCCTGCATTACTAGTGAGAGGCTGGCTTCACAGACAGGGGGGAGCTGCCTGACCCTCACTCCTGACTTCCCCCATGTCCCAGCTAGTGAATGGTGTGTGGGGGAGGGGGGGGGGGGGAGGATGGTGAAGTCTGAGACAGCTCCCTCCCTGCATTACTAGTGAGAGGCTGGCTTCACAGACAGGGGGGAGCTGCCTGACCCTCACTCCTGACTTCCCCCATGTCCCAGCTAGTGAATGGTGTGTGGGTGAGGGGGGGGGGGGTGGATGGTGAAGTCTGAGACAGCTCCCTCCCTGCATTACTAGTGAGAGGCTGGCTTCACAGACAGGGGGGAGCTGCCTGACCCTCACTCCTGACTTCCCCCATGTCCCAGCTAGTGAATGGTGTGTGGGTGAGGGGGGGGGGGGGAGGATGGTGAAGTCTGAGACAGCTCCCTCCCTGCATTACTAGTGAGAGGCTGGCTTCACAGACAGGGGGGAGCTGCCTGACCCTCACTCCTGACTTCCCCCATGTCCCAGCTAGTGAATGGTGTGGTGGGTGAGGGGGGGGGGAGGATGGTGAAGTCTGAGACAGCTCCCTCCCTGCATTACTAGTGAGAGGCTGGCTTCACAGACAGGGGGGAGCTGCCTGACCCTCACTCCTGACTTCCCCCATGTCCCAGCTAGTGAATGGTGTGTGGGTGAGGGGGGGGGGTGGATGGTGAAGTCTGAGACAGCTCCCTCCCTGCATTACTAATGAGAGGCTGGCTTCGCAGACAGGGGGGAGCTGCCTGACCCTCACTCCTGACTTCCCCCATGTCCCAGCTAGTGAATGGTGTGTGGGTGAGGGGGGGGGGGTGGATGGTGAAGTCTGAGACAGCTCCCTCCCTGCATTACTAGTGAGAGGCTGGCTTCACAGACAGGGGGGAGCTGCCTGACCCTCACTCCTCCGGGGTATTGTGATCTTCCTGCACACAGTGCCCTATCCCTATTAATACCAGGGGTGTTGTGATCTTCCTGCATGCAGTGCCCTATCCCTGATATCGGGATGTGTGCAAGAAGATCACAACACCCCCGGTATCAGGAATAGGGCACTGTGTGCAGGAAGATCACAACACCCCCGGTATCAGGAATAGGGCACTGTGTGCAGGAAGATCACAACACCCCTGGTATTAGGGATAGGGCACTGTGTGCAGGAAGATCACAATACCCCTGGTATAAGGGTTAGGGCACAAGTTCTAGTCACATTGACTGATCACATTACTTGTTTTGTCAAGCTACCAACTGTTTCCATTTCCCATCCCCCATATACTGTCAGTAGGAAACTTGGTAACATGAATAAATAAGAGGGCAGCCAATAGGAATACATATTCATTCCTAAACTGACCTTAACTGACCTGAAAAGTGTCAAATTGTATCATTTTCAGTTAGTGCGCACTAACTCCCAGTTAGTGCGCACTAACTCCCGTTAGTGCGCACTAACTCCCGTTAGTGCGCACTAACTCCCGTTAGTGCGCACTAACTCCCGTTAGTGCGCACTAACTCCCGTTAGTGCGCACTAACTCCCGTTAGTGCGCACTAACTCCCGTTAGTGCGCACTAACTCCCGTTAGTGCGCACTAACTCCCGTTAGTGCGCACTAACTCCCGTTAGTGCGCACTAACTCCCGTTAGTGCGCACTAACTCCCGTTAGTGCGCACTAACTCCCGTTAGTGCGCACTAACTCCCGTTAGTGCGCACTAATCGGAAAAAACGATTTTTAACGATTTTTTAACTAAAAAATCGTGCCTAAGACGATTTTCTTGCCCTGCCACACGATTTCTATCGTTAAGACGATATGGAAAACGATTCACATCCCTACTGGAGACCGCCGCGGAAGAGCGTTCCGGGGCGGATCCCGAGCCTGAGTCCATGGTGGGCAGCCTTCATCCGGACTTGCCCACACGCTCTGAAATTCGCTCATGGTTTTGCGAAATTCGTGCTGACCTTAAAAGTTATAAAGCAGAGCTGCAGGAACGCATGGGTGAACTGCGGGAGGATCTAAACGCTGTTGGACGTCGAGTGGACGACCTAGACCTACGCGCCGACAATCAGAGCGCCCATCTGGACACCTTAACCCAGCAAAATAAGCACTTACATCAAACCGTGGAGTTAATGTCCGATAAGCTCGAGGATCTAGAAAACCGGTCTAGGCGCTCAAACCTCCGTATTCGCGGGGTGCCGGAACTCGATACCTACCAAGACAGCATGGCCACAGCGGTGGCCATTTGCAAAGCAATCCTAGCTGCTACTCCAGCCCCCTCGAGCGATCTGAGGGCTGATAATATCATCGAACTTGAACGAGCTCACCGAGCCTTAGGCCAACGGAGGGACAATCAGCCCCGAGACCTGGTTATTAAATTCTTAAATTTCAAGCAAAAGGAGGAGGTAATGGCGGCTGCACGCTCGCTTCCTAACTGGACTTGGGAGGACCATGCTCTCGCTATCTTTAATGATTTAGCGCCTTCCACGCTCCAAAAGCGTTTCCAGCTCCGGGAGGTGACCAGTGCCCTGCGGAACGCAGGGATCAAGTATCGGTGGGCATTCCCTTTTGCGCTTTTATTCCAGTATAACGGGACTACCTACAAGCTTAAAACCATGGCAGAACCTACGCAGGTGTTTAAAGCGGCAGGCCTGGCGATTACGTTTTCAGCGGATCCCACTACACACCAGTCGCAACGGATGGATGCAACCCCAAGATGGCGTCGCCCTGAGGCAGGTCGGGGCCGTCTTCGTAGGCAAAATACCCCAGCGACTCAGACCGCCGCTGATAAGGGATGAGGCAGACACTTTTCATGGTTTCTCTTGCCAACCCGCGTTTGTGACCTTCTTTGATCATTGATACTGCAACAGGATGGCTTTTCCTATTTGGATTTGATGCCTTGGTATTATGGAGTGGGCCCACTCCATTTTGCTGTTTTTTGTCTTCAGCGTAGGGTGGGTCACAGAACACTGATCACCAGTCGTCTAAATGTTATATTCAAATGTTATATTTAACATTTTTTCCTTTGCTGTTCTTGTTCTGGGAGCTTGGGGGTGGGTACTGACTGTCGGCCGGTGCGCTGTTTTGTTTGCACCCCCAGGGAAATGGTCCATGGAGAGAGGGGGCGGACCTTTTTTGATTTCTCACTTTTACATGCTGGAGTCTCAAGGGTCCTTTACTTCTTCTATGTCTGTGCACTGTGGGTCTTCCTGCCTACGGGGCTGGCGGCCCTTTTTTGCTCACTTAAGGCTTTTGTTGGGTTGAATATTTCTTACATTGCAGAACTGTATTTTCATGGGCTAACTTTTTCCTTTTCAGGTATCCCTTATGGTTAAAATAGTTTCCCTGAATGTTAAGGGGCTCAATTCCTATCGGAAACGATTCCTTCTTAAACAAGAACTCCACCACCAGCGAGCTGATATCGTCTATGTACAGGAAACGCACTTAAAGAATCGTCACAGCCATTTATTGGCTTACCGCACTCACCCTCATGTTTATCATGCAGGGTGTGGGACGGGTAGCAAATTTACGGGAACAGGGATCCTGCTTGCTGCGACCTTAGTTTATGAATACATTTCCCATGTGGCAGACGCTAAAGGGCGCTACCTTTTATTGAAGATTCGTGTGGCCGCCCAAGTCTACACTCTTGTCACCGTCTATGCCCCCAATAAGGACCGTGACGCCTTCTTGACTGAACTTCGAGGAGTGCTTTTGGAAAATGCGGACGGGCACATAATTTTAGGGGGGGGACTTTAATATCACTATGAAGCAGGAGCTCGACAACTCGAGTCTACAGTCCCACACGCCCAGGGTATTGCGTAGACGACTTAAGTCTATTATGGCCGACTGGTCCCTATTGGATATTTGGAGGCATCGTTTCCCCACCTCACTTTCTTACTCTTTTTATTCCACCCCTCACGATAGCTACTCCCGAATCGACTATTTCCTAATAGATAAACCCTTGGGCAACTTGGTCCGCCGGACTGATGTTGACGCCATCTCTTGGTCGGACCATGCCCCTATCTCGCTGGAGGTGGATATGAGTGATGGGGACAGAGGAGAGCGTTTTTGGCGCTTAAATGAGTCATTGTTGCAAGATGACTCCTTTGTACAACAGCTTCTCCCTCAACTACAGGAGTATTTTACGCTTAATACTCATCCTGAGGTAAATCCTGGTGTTGTCTGGGATTGCTCCAAAGCCTATGCTAGGGGTTTGTTACTCTCTCGGGCGGCAACATGTAAACGTCTCAGGGAACAGGATAGGCGACGCCTAATGCATAAGATTCAACAGCTTACCAGTGACCACATGCATACGTTATCCCCCCGCTGTTATCAGAAATTATTAGCTGCTAAATCCGAGCTCTCCACGTTGGATAATGCTCAGTTGCTTCATACCCTAAATCTGTCCAAACAGGCCTATTATGAAGGGGGAGATAAGGCGGGGCGATTTTTGGCGCGTAGTTTACAGGCCAGGCACGCCTCCCATACCATCTCTAAAATTAAGAATTCCCAGGCTACGGTTGTAACAGCTTCGGCGGATATTAGAGATGCTTTTTCTGCTTTTTCTGGCTGTCTATACCGCCCTGATGAGACTATTAACCCCGCTAGCATTTCGGCCTATCTGATGGGGGTTACCCTGCCGAGCCTTACTTCCCCGCAACAGGAAGCGTTAGACGCTCCCATAACAGTGGAAGAAGTATTGCTGGCCATTAAATCCCTTAAACCTGGGAAGGCGCCCAGACTGGATGGTCTGTCGGGGGTTTTTTTATAAGAAATGCGCGACCGTTCTTGCAGAGCCACTGGCCCCACTTTTTCAATAGTCTGAGAGATGACGGGAAGCTCGCGCCTCAAGCGAATGTTGCGGGTATCACAGTGATAGCCAAGCCGGGTAGGGACCCCACTCAATGCGCTTCTTATAGGCCTATATCCCTCATTAATGTTGACCTTAAACTGTTAGCCCGGATTTTAGCCCTTAGATTAAATAATTACCTCCCGTCCCTGGTTCACACTGACCAAGTGGGCTTCGTGCCTCACCGCATGGCTGCCGATAATATTCGGAAGGTCCTGGACCTTATGTGGTGGGTTCATAGGCGGCAGGAACCTGCGGTTCTTCTTTCTTTGGACGCGGAGAAGGCCTTTGACTTGGTCCACTGGCCCTTTTTATTTTCGACCCTGCATAGGATGGCCTTTGGACCCGGTTTCTGTCAGTGGCTGCAAAAACTGTATGACCACCCTAGGGCGAGGGTAAAGGTAAATAATGGTTATGGACCTGCTTTCCCCATTGGCAGGGGCACTCGACAGGGGTGCCCCCTCTCACCCCTTTTATTTGCCTTGTATCTGGAGCCTCTCGCCTCCATGATCCGTACTGCCACGGATATTAGGGGTGTCGAGTTGGGTTCTGCTCAGTATAAATTGTCCTTATTTGCTGACGATGTGCTCCTCATGCTGACTGACCCCCAACTGTCCCTTCAAGGTGCTATCCGGGAATTGGATCGTTTTAGTGCAGTATCCGGTTTAAAGATAAATTTTGACAAATCCGAGCTGCTTAATGTCACTCTGACCCCCACTGTTGTCCAGTCCCTGCAGGGCCAATTCCCTTTCCGGTGGGCTAAGTCACATATCAAGTATTTAGGGGTTAAGATCTCTTCCCAGCTTGCCGATTTGTATCGGTTGAACTACCAGCCGTTAGTTGATAAGATCTTTACTGACTTAAGCCGCTGGAATAAGGGCCTATATTCCTGGCTGGGCAGAATTGCCATTATTAAAATGAATACCCTACCTAAACTACTGTACCTGTTTTCCTCCCTCCCTGTGTATCTTGCTCCACCCCTCCTCCGCAGGTGGCAGAAGCGGATTTTTTATTTTATTTGGCGCAGACGTCCCCCGCGGCTCCCGAGAGCAGTTCTTTATTTACCCAAACTGCAGGGGGGGACTGGGGGTGCCGCATATTCTCCAGTACTACCGCGCTGCGCAATTAAGAGCTCTCATAGACTTCAATCGCTCTTGTTTCCCTAAGCAATGGGTGGCTCTAGAGCAGGCTATGGTGGGTCCAATGGCTCTTTCAGCTATGCCCTGGCAACCGCGCTCTACGTGGCGCTCTGTTCACTGTCTGCCTTGGGCCTTGGAGACTACCCTGCGTATTTGGGGCCAGTCACGCACGCACCTCGTGGGATCTCACAAGTATTTCTATCAGTCCTCGCTGGCTCATAATGTGCGTTTTGCCCCGGGGTATTCCTCTCCCCATTTTAAAATGTGGAGGGAGAAAGGCATACTTACTATTGGACATTTACTCTCTCAGGGCAGTCTCCTTACCTTGACGCAGTTGGCCGATAAGTACAACCTTGCCTCCCCAAATTTTCTGGTCTATGCCCAAATTGTCCATTTTATCCGGGCCCTGATGACCACTGCCCAGTTACGTCCAGAGCGTTCTTTGGTTGAAACTTTCTTTTCCTACAGTGATGTCCTTAAAGGGGTTACCTCTAAACTGTACCAATTATTTTTTCAACATGGAATAGATAAGTGTACATTTGCTTCCCAATGGGAGACTGACTTGCCACTGCAGTTGGGCGAAGGGGGATGGAGCGCGGTATTGCTCACAGCCCGCTGCTGCTCGATCTCGGCTAAACTACAGGAAAATTGTCTTAAAATGATATACCGCTGGTATCACACCCCTGACAAACTGCATAAAATTTTACCCCCATGTCGACAACCACTGCTGGCGTGATGTAATCAGATAGGCACGTATATGCATATTTGGTGGACCTGCCCTACACTGTCCGCACTCTGGCGGGAGGTTTTTATTTGGCTGAGTACCCTTTTAGGTATTGACCCTCGTGCCTTCGGCGGCGGTGGCACTGTTACATATTTTCCCGCCCTCTATTCCCCAAACTTACTGGCGTTTCTGTGCTCAACTGTTTATTGCTGCTCGCAGTCTTATTGCCTCTCATTGGAAATCGGCAAGGCTACCCACCCTGCCTGAGATACAGATGAAATTACATACTTATTATACGTTGGCCTCCCTGACGGCAGTCAGGCATAACCGCCTCCCTGCCTTTACCAAGGCTTGGCAACCCTTTATTACCTATGTGACTGGCGATTAGCTGTCTGCAAGAGAATCTGGTGCCTGGGTTTGGGGGTTTTGATCCCTTTCTTTATGTTGGTTTGGGACCCCTTGCATTCTTCACTTTTCTGTACTGCTCTCTGGGATACATGCTCATTGTTGGTATTCAATCCTTGTTCTGCTGTTGTCGCTTTTAACCCTTCTTTTACAGCTGGATGCCTTGGACTGATGATTATTCTATTTCTTTGGCTTGGACTGGGACTCCTTCATGGGGGGGGGGGGGGTGTGGGGGGGAATGGTGGGATTATTGTTGGTTTGCTGTGCATTTGCATTCTGTTCGATTACGGTTTTCTGCACGTTGTGGACCACTAGCTTGTATATTTTGTCTGTTGTTTTGCTTGCCGTGTAGACAATAAAAATTGTCAAATTTAAAAAAAAAAAAGAACACAATATCAGCATGGATACGTTTCATATCCTGTATGAAGGTTTTCCTTTTCATGGGTGAATTCAGCCCTTTAGTATTCACAGAAATTAGTTTTAAACTATCCATCTAAGTGGTGTGTGTAGAACTGCCCGTGCCCCATCCTTCCTAGAGATCCGTATGGGACGCTTCCCCAAAGTAGCCCGGCTGAGAATCCACCTAACACCCCACCCCACTGTAACCCCTGCTGATCCAAGAATAGCATAAGGCCGAGCTGGTCTCCCATCAGCTACCCCTCCCCCCCTCCCCTGCCCCCAATGCGCCCACTAACTACGTGGGCTTCGACCCTGGAGAGTGATGACATCACCGGACAAGCTCGAGCCCACCTCCCGCCCGCTCCCACAAACACATGCATAACAACGGTGACCTATCAACCTGTAAGAATGAAAATCTTAACCGAACCAGGAACCCAGCCTGTGCAGGCCGCAGTGAGCCCAGACCTCCTCATGAGGCTCAAGTCCAGAATTTAGAATGGTTACCACAGAGTCCCTTCACCTCATCCTGGGCCCTTGGATGCAGTGGAGTCCTCAGAATTCCTGCGCAGCCGTTTCCCGCCTTTAGGCACTCTCTGCCACTTTGGGCACTCTCTCAGTTGGGGGGCCTCCGGTGCCCCTGCTGTCGACGTTTGCCGTGGCTCTGACATGAATCCCGCAGCTCTCAGTATATCCTCAGCCTCCGAGACTTGCTGCACTTTAGAAGTGATGCCATTGATAGAAAAACTCAGTCCAAAAGGAAACAGCCATCTATAGCGAAAGTTCTGATCTCGCAGTACCTGCACCACTGCCCGGAACTCTCTCCGTTTTTGAATTGTGGTGAATGCCAAGTCCTGGAAAATTTCAATCTTGTTCCCATGCCACTGCAGAGAGCCCTGCTTCCGGGCAGCATTCATCACCAGTTCCTTCATTGTAAAATTATGAAAACAAGCGATGATGTCCCTAGCTTGATTGTTCCTGGGGGTCCCCAAAGATCTATGAGCTCTGTCCAATGTAATAGAAGGTTCTACATCTGCAGCCTGGTCCCCACCAAGCAGGGTCATGCAAATATCCCGAACTTTTATACAATCCGCGTTTTCAGGGATCTCAGGGACACCCCTAAACCTTAGATTAGACCTTCTTAGTCTATTTTCCAAATCTTCCACTTGCCTGGCTAAGTTGTCGTGGGATTCTCTGGCTTTCTGGTGTTCCTCTCTGAGTACCTGGCTGTGCGTCTGCTGTTCCTCCAGCCCCTCCTCCACGAGTTCCACGCGGTGACCAATCTCCGAGACCTCCGTTTTCAGCCCAGACATGATAGCTTCCATATCTTTCTTATATTGAGCCATGTCAGCTCTCAGAGCCCCAAACCAAGCAGAAAATTCGGCCCGGGAAGGTGCACCACTATCCCCCAATTCCACAGGCCACGACGTTGCCTCCTCCTCCGACACCGCGAGCAGAGCCGCTCCGTCCGCCATTTTGTCTGCGCCCTCTAGCTCCAGCTCCGCCGCGGCAAAGGAGAAGCGCTTGAGGTCCAGTTTTTTTTTCGTGGCTGCCATGGCAGCTCCTGCAGATACCGTTCCTCGGTTTGGGAGGGAAACCGAAGCGCAGGGGCGCCGATGCCACCGGATTATCGGAGCGGGAGGCGGCCAGCCGGATTTAGCCGACCGTCCTGCGCGGTGACGTCATCCGCTCTCAGGTGGTCTTTTCTAATGTCCCACCCCACACACCGGACGTACTCCTGAAGCACTGTTTTGGTAGCCCAGTGACACCCATCCCAGTGTCACCCATCCCAGCCGGCCACTGAGAGCGGGGGCTGAGGCACTTCTCCTCCTACCGAGGACAGGCATAGATACGCCTGCTTGAGGACGGGAGAGAGCCGGAGGGATGGAAGATGATCGCCTTCCAGGGAGCCCTTTTTAAAGTCTATTGGAGCATGGAGGCGGCATAGTGTTTCCACTGCCGCAAGCTGGGGCACTAGCCTCCCAAAATCTACAGGAGAGGGAGGAGCGCATCCTCCAGGCCAGGGAAGGGCCCCCCCGGAGCCTCCACCCCATCGGAACTGGACCCCCAGGCCTCGGCTCCCTGAGGGTATCCCACAGCGGAACCTGCCTGCACCCGCCCTGCCAGAACAGCAGGGAGTCCCACTGCGCCCCCTCTGCCAGCCGCCACCCTCCCCACCTATGATGACACCTGGGCCCAACTACCCTCTCACCTTGACTGTGCCCACTGCTAAGGGGAAGAGGGCACGCGCCAAGGCCCAGGTGGCTCCCGGAAGGACAACTGGGCAGAGTGGCCAGCTTGGGGTCAACAACCCCACCCCCCATACCACCCCCTCTTGCCCCCGTCAGTCAGCACCCTATGTTGAGAAACTATTGAGACTGCGGCTGCTCCCGTGTCGCAGCCCCTCTGGGTGGAGCTCTGACACCATGGAACTGGGGCAGGGACAGAGTGAGTCAAGGGAGACAGGCCCCTAAGTAGGGAGCTAAGGCCACGCCCTCCTCCCTTGGCAGAGGTGAGGGGCCGAGAAAGAAGAGACACCCCCCACCAGTGCTCCTTGAGGGTGTGGGGAACGCGAGTACGCCCAAGGAGATGGAGGCTGTGTCTTTGCCTCGCCTCCCTGCTCCATTCCTTCCTTCCTGCAAAGAAGCGAGGGAAGCTCTCACGAGAAGTCAGTGGCGATGACCACCCGGGCGTGTCCTCCTCCGACGAGGCGCCAGTTGGTCTGGGGTCAGAGCCCTCTTTTTCTCAGTCACCCCTAGGAGCTAGCATGAGGTACTCCCACCCTGCCTGCGAGGGGTCCGAGGCACCCCCTCCTGCCCTCCCGAGTTCACTGCCGGTCGAAGATGCTGCTATCGCCGTGGAGGTCGTGGGCGGGCCCATTGGACCCTCGATCCGGTGACCCGGGAGGAGAGCCAGATCTGGCCCTGGGAAGCCTTGCGGGCATCCCCCAGAGGGGAGGGGGGGAGACTCAGGTAGTGTTCTCCCCCCCATGTTAAGATCAACGAGGCTGCCTCTCCAGAGGTTCGCCACCTCCCACTCCCTCCTGACCAGGAGGCGGGTGAGCACCCACCGCAGCCGGCAGAGGAGGGTCCTCCGCTCCCCAGGTTCCACCTTAACTCCCCTTTCTCCTGAAGAAATGGAGGGGGGAGGGCTCGGGGGACAGGGTAGAAGCAGGAAGGCCTCCTTTACCAGAGGGGGAAATAACTTCCTCAATTGTCCCCCTCCCTGAATCCTGCCCCGTCAGGGGCCCGGTTCGACCGGGCTCCCTCCCCAGCAGGGTCTCTAGCTGGAGGCGGCGCTCGTCCGCCGGCCCCTGCTGGATCCCTTTTCCCTTCCCTGATCTAGAGGGGGAGATCCCTTACCATGCCTCCCCTCCCTCTTCGGAGATGGTGGCATTCTGCCCCGCTCTTTTCCAGTCCTCCCCTATCCTTTAGACACCCCCCCCCCTCAGTCACCTTTTTACAGGAGACCATACCACTCCGGATGCCAAAGCAGCCTGGCATCTGGAGTGAGACTGCCTTCAGTCACGCCTCGGGAATGGCTGGCAGGGGTGGCCATCTTGATTTTGAGGGTCCCGCAGGCAGAGGTGCTAAGCTTCAAGGCAGTCGTGCCGGGCAGGATGCTGCATTTGAGACTGAAGCTAGAGGGCTGCACCAATGGCCAATTTTAAAGTTAGTTTTTTTTTTGTTTTTTTTTTTACAAGGCAGCCTCCCTCATGGAAGATTTTTTAGAACAATGCCTTGAAATATAAGGTTCTCAGCCCTGGGGCCCAGGGAGCAGCTCCTGAGCTCTCCTCCAAACACCCCCAACTGCTGCCCTGCAGGGTTCACCATCTGGGGCAGCACCCCCCCTACCCACTGCTCACAAACACAGTGCTAGTGCAGCACCCCTCCATTTCTTTATTTAGTTATTTTGCACCCCTTTTCCTCCCTTCTCCAGTTCAGAGGGGGAAGGGGGTTGGAGCAGAGTCAGCCAAGCCCTGTAGGCTCCTGTGGGGAGACAAGCCAGGAGGGAAGAGAGTGAAGGCTACTTTAGGGTAGTTCCTCCCCTTTTACTTTAAACAAACTGAAAATAAAGAAGAAAATCTTTGCTACTTACCTTATACCGGTAGTTGTTCTTTTTGTGTTACGTGTGCTTTTCTGTTGGGTTCTTTTTTTCCCCCCCCTTTGATAGTTTGGTGAAACTTTGCTCCTTTTTCTCTCCTTCCCCAAGGGTTGGGTTTAGGGATTTTCTTTCTTTCAGCTCCCACCCTGCAGTCAGGTGGTTTCAATTAACTAATTTGTTGAGCCACAATAGTAGGGCAGCTCAGGTTTTCATGAAAGAACAAATGCTATTTTCCAAATAACCAAGCCCAAAACACAAGAGATTAAAACTACTTTTCTTAGAAAGGTAGTTTATACACTAAAAACTCTTAAAAGATAACTTTTGCGAGTGTAATAGAGGAAACAGTGGTTTGCAATAGTCTTTAACCCCCTAAAATGTCCATCAGATTTTTGTGAATTACAAGACATTACACAGATTGTTCCAGACAGCATGCGCTAAAAGTACATTTTTAAACTCACAGTTCATTATTCAGTAGTGGCTTCTATCTAGCCGCCCTTCCTTGCAAGCCAGTTGACTGGTGCACCACCACTCCAGTCTCAGCCACTGAACTCTGAAGTTCCTTCAAAGTGCAAAATAAAAAAAAACACACAACAGCCCCCCCACACACTCATTACTCTTCCTTTTGATTGTTGTCAGTTAATAATTGCTTATTCCCTTCAGGGGTTCAAGCCTGCTAGGCTGCATAAAATCTCCCTTGTAACAAGACGCTGTTGCTTGCCATCATCAGTGCCTGTCTGCCCACGTGCTCCTCACAGTGCAGGGGCCTCATTGGCAGGAGCAGCCAATCACAGAAACAGCTGGGCTCAAGTCCCACCCACCAAGACCTGCCCCCCAAAACATGATTGACAGGAAAAAAAACACCCAATAATAAGCAACCCACGAATTGGGAGGGAGAAAAAAAAAGTGAATTGCTAGGAAAAAAAAGACCCAAACTGACGGGAAATAAGCGAGGTTGATCACACTGCTGCAGCTCCCCACCTTGCATAGGTTGCAGGCTGTTTTACTTTTCAGTTTTAGTTAGACATTTTTTTTCTCCCAATAAGTACCCCCAATTATTTAAAGTGCTGCCACTGCCCCCCTCCTCCTCCCCCCCAAGAAGGCAGAAAGGTTCTGCCCACTTGGATCTTCTTTTCCTTTGTCTTTTCTCCTTTTTTTTTTGGCTCTAGTTGCCGCAGAAGAAGGCACCCGTGCTGCTGCAGCTGGTGCCCCCGGCGTGGCCGCTGGTTCCTCAGCCACCACCGCCTTTGCTGTCGCCTCCTCTGCCACCATTGCCGCAGCCGCCAACACTGTGAAAACTACCAGGGGGCCCCGCTCCACCCCTGCCACCCCAGCAGCCAGGCTGTCCTACGTGGCCATGGCAGTGGAGGGGGTGAGTGCTGGCAAGGGGACCCGCCTGCCGATGGACCTCTATTCGTCGGCAGCCGGGTCCTCCAGTGTCACTCTGCGGCACGGCCTGCGCTGCTACATGCTGGCCACGCCCGACCACCTCCACTACAGCGCCACCCTGGCCACGCCCGACCACCTCCACTACAGCGCCACCCTGGCCAAGCTAGTCAGGCCCAAAGAGGTCGTTGCGGTGAGAAGGATGAACGGCAAGGCCGGGATGTTTGTCTGGCCCCTCCAGGCGGTCCACAAGGCTGTCATGGAGGGGCTTTCCCACCAGGTGGAGCCCATTGTGGGGCAGGAAACACGAGTGGTGTTCTCTAACATCCCGCCACAAATTCCGGACGCCCTCATCAAACATCATTTTGGTGACCTGGGGGCCTTTACCAGCCCGCAGGTCACCGGGAGAGGGAGCTGAGGCACGTCTCCTCCTACCGAAGGCAGTCTTGGGTATGCCTGCCTGAGGATGGAGGAGACCCCGAGGGGGTGGAATACAATAGCATTTTGATCCTCGCAGGAGGCGTGGTGTCCCAGCCTCCTCTCCCAAATCATAAGGGAGAGGGTTGAGAGCCTCCTCCAGGCCAAAGCCGGGCCCCCTGGAAACTCCACCCCTTCGGCGCCGGACCCTGCCGAAAAGGGGTCCAAGGCCGCTGCTCCGTCAAGGGCTCCGGAAGGGGGAATGCCGTCCACTTCTGCCCCGCCGGGACCAACCCTGCTCTCTCCATCGGCAGCAGCTGCCGTCGATCTCCCTGCCGGGTAGGAGACTGAACCCAGGCCCAACGCCCCTCTCCCTGTGACTGCGCCTCCCCCCAGGTGTAAGAAGCAGCATAAGAGGGAGAGGGAGTGCGCCAAGGCTGAGGCGGCAGCTGGCGAGTGGGGTATCGTTCAGGAGGGCCAGCATGGGGTAGCTGACCCCCTTGCCCTGGTCCCTTCTGACCCAGCGTCCTCTGAAGGGGACGCTGGAATCTGAGCGGGTGATCTGGAGCCGCAGCCCCTTCCGGACCTCCCTGAAGAGGGGAGCCCCAATTAATTAGCACAGGGACAGTGTGAGGCGAGGGAGACGGATCCTGGGGAGAGGGATCTAGGGCCGTCCCCTGTCCTCGAAGTCCAGAAGCCCCCCTCCCCTCTCCGGTCTGTAGAGGTGGGCGAGAGGAGGCAGAGCCCCCACCGCAGCTCCTCGAGGGTGAGGGGAACATGCGGTCGCCTGAGGAGATGGAGACACTTTCTTCGCCCTTCCCCCCTGCTCTGCAGCTGGAGCAAGTCAGGCCTTCTGTCCTTTGTAAGAAGAGGAGGAAGTTCTCGCGGGGAGAAGCCCGGGCCAACGATCCCTAGGCCACTCCTCCTCCTCTGATGAGGTGGTGGCTGGCCAGGGACTGGAGCCCTCCCTCTCCCTCCCTTCCCCTGTAGCTAGTGTCAGGAATTCCCGCCCTGCCTGCGAGGCATCCGAGACGCCCCCTTCCTTCCCTCCTGAGTCCACCGCTGGCCGAGGAATTGGCCGTCGCCATAGAGGTCATGGCCAGGAAGGACAGGCCCTCAGAGCCTCAGTCCAGTGATGCGGGCACCCCCCAGAAGGCGGGAATTTGCCGAATTTGTCAGGTGGGATCCGGGGGAGAGAGACAGGTAGTATCATCCCCACCCCCCGTTGAAGAAGAGGCCACCTCTCCAGAGATCTGCCCTTCCCCGCCCCTGAATTAAACCACCCCTACCTCTCCAGAAATACAGGAGGTGGGCAAAGTCCTGCCGCCCTCGGCAGAGGAGGACCCTTTGCTGCCCCTCGAACCCCCTGATTCCACCCCTGCCTCTCTCCCACCAGAAAGAATGGGCGATGAAGGCTCAGTGGGTTGGGCGGAGGTAGAAGGGCCTTCCCCATCCAAGGAAGAACAATTTCTCCAGTTGTCCCACCCTTCCACCCCTCCCACACAATCCCAGCAGAACCCTGGTCCAACCGGGCGCCCCCCTCCAGAAGGAGCCCTGCCTCAGCAGAGGAGCTCATCGACCAGTTCCTATAGGGCGCCCTTCTCCCTCTTCCTTCCTCTCCTCCTCTCTCTGGAACAGTGGGAGATCCCTTCCCTCCCCCCTTCGGAGATAGTGGCAACCTGCCCCTCTCCTTTTCTGTCTGCCTCCTCCTCCCCCCTGCACCCATCCCTCTCCTGTCTTTTGTTCTCACTCCCCAAACCTCTTACCCTGCCCTGGGTGGCTCAGTACCCAGAAGAGCAGGCCAGAGTCTGGTAGGGGGTGGGGGTGGGAGCTCCCCAGAAGGGATGCTGGAGGGGTTGGGGACCAGACAGGGAGGGGGAGATGGGCGAGTGTGAGTGGGCGAGCAGCCATAGAAAGTGGGCCTCTGGCCTGCACGGGGTCCGCAGGCCTCTTGGCCCCCACTCTCTCCCGGAAGTGAGCTTCAACCTCAACCATGGAGGTTGCGAAGGCATGGCGTAGTCAGGGAGGGGGATGTGAAATGGGCAGCTCGGCGCAGGTCACGAGTCTCTTCCCTCCCCGGTAAGGAGAGATACAGCCACGAACCGTGCGTGATCCAGGAGGCCCTGTGATGGGGTGGACCGTGCACGTACACGTTGCACTTCTTGACAGAGAATGGCTTTAACGTTCCTCACCCTTAACGTCAACAACTGCAAGACTGGGTTCCGCAGGCACTGGTATTCTCCGCCCTCGAGCGGCGAGTACTCGGTCGCCTTTTTACAGGAGGCCCACGCCACTCCAGATGCTGAGGTGGCCTGGCATCTGGGATGGGATGGTGAGGTGTCCTTCAGTCGCGCCTCGGGAGTGGTTGGTGGGTGGCTGTCTTGGTTTCGTGGGTCTCGCAGGCAGAGGTGCTGAGTATCAGGACCATTGTGCCGGGTGGGATGTTGCATGTGGGGTTGAGGGTTGGGGGCTGCGCGGTGATCAACTGCATCAACGTGTGTGCCACCTGCCCCTCAACCGAGCAGACGGTATTCTTTCGCTGGTTATCTGACCTCCTGGACGCGCTGGACCCCGACGAGAAAGTGGTGCTAGTGGGAGGATTTCAACGTCACCCTCAGCCTGCTCGATCGCGGGAGCTGAGCATTCAACGCGAAGCTGGCGACCGTCCTCCGGGATGCCATCTGATGGAGCAGTCTGGTGGACGTCTGGCGTGAGCAGCACCCAGATGCTCACTCCGGCTTCACCTTCGTAAGGATGGAGAGGGAGTGCATGTGTCGCTCCCGCATCGACCGGTGGTATCTGTTCCGTTGGCTGATGCACCGAGCCACGGAATGCACAGTGGAGCCGGCCACCCTTTCGGACCCCAATCTTGTGGCCCCGAGGGTGGAGCTCAGCCCCGTGCAGCCCAGGTCGATCCATTGGCACTTCAACAACGCGCTCCTCATGGATGAGGTGTTGGTGACGGCAGTGCGGGAGTTTTGGGTGAACTGGCGCCGCCGGGAGGCGGACTTTCCTCCCTCGCTCAGTGGTGGGACGTGAGAAAGGTCCGCCTCTGGGTTCTCTGTCACGATCATGCTAGGGGCATTAACATCGAGGAGTGCCTCGCGCTCCAGTGCCTCTCGGGAGAGGTGCTGGAGTTGAGGGATGTCTCAGCGATGCGCAGGACTGGGGACAAGATCCCGCTGTGCTTCTCGAGTATGAGGAGAATAAGCAGACTCTGCGACTCCTCGAAGAGCGGCGAGGGTGCGGGGCCTACATGTGCTCTTGGATCCAGATCCTGGAGGAGATGGACCGTGGCACACCCTTCTTATATGGACTGGAGAGGCATACGGGGAACAAGAAGCAAATAACGTGCCTGTTTGCCGATGGGACCCCCTTCGCTGAGTCGGGCATGATCCGGGTGGATGTTCGAGATTTCTATGCGGCTCTATTCTTGCCGGACTTGGTGGAACCGAACACTTGCGAGGCCCTGTGGGAGGTGCTTCCGGTGATGAGTGAGGCTAGCCAGGCTTGGCTGGACCTACCCCTCGGCCTGGGAGACCTCTTCGAGGCTCTCGGGTGGATGCCAAAAGGGAAGTCCCTGGGCATCAACAGGCTCACCACCGAGTTTGACATCCTGGAATCCGATCTCATGTGGGTCCTAAATGAAGCCCTCAAGACAGGGCACCTGCCTCTATCCTGTAGGCACGCGGTGCTCACCCTTCTGCTCAAGGGGGGCAATCCGCGCAGCCTCAGGAACTGGTGCCCCAATTCCCTACTGTGCATGGACTATAAGATCCTGGCCATGGCGCTCTCCCTGCGGCTGGCGTCCGTGCTGATGGAGGTGATCCACCCTGACCAGACCTACACGATTCCCGTACGCACTATTTTCGATAACAACTTTTTGGTTTGGGATTTGATACATCTGGCCAGTAGTCTGGCCTGTCAGCGGCCTTTTTGTCCCTGGACCAGGAGAAAGCATTCGACAGGGTGGATCAACTGGTCCCTAGTGGCGTCTCTGGCATTCGGACGCTGGTTGCGTCAGGGGTGCCCCCAGTTGGGTCAGCTGTACGATCTAGCCACTGAACCGTTCCTGTGTCTTCTGCACAGGCGGCTCACCGGGCTACTGCTGCGAAACCTGACATGCGGTTCACCCTTTCGGCCTATGCCGACGACATGCTCCCGTGGTTCAGGACCTGGTTGACTTGGAGAGGGTGCGGGATTGCCAGCTGATCTATTCGGTGGCATTCTCGGCCAAGATCAACAAGCCAAATGTTCCGGCCTTCTTGTTGGACCACAGAGGGTGGACGCTCTCCCTGACCTGTTGTGGGGCAGGGAGACTCTTAGGTACCTGGGAGTCCACCTTTCCATCGTCCATCAACTGAAAAGAGCTTGGAGAGAAGGTGGAAGCTCGCCTTGGGGCATGGAGGGGTCTTCTGCGACTGATGTCTTTCCGCAGTCGGGCCTTGGTGGTGAACCAGCTGGTGAGTATCATGCTGTGGCATTGCCTCACCGCCCTCAGCCCGACCCAGGAATTCCTCTCCCGTACCCAGAAGAAGCTGCTGGATTTCGTCTGGGCGGACGGAGAGCACTGGCATCCTGGCTGTCTTTTAGGGAGAGGGAGGTGCACACCGTCCATCTTCAGGCCCTGTGGCGATATCTGTACTCGGACCCTGCTCCGTGATGGCGATGCATTTTTTCCGCCAAGCGGGCAACCTGCAGTATGACTGGCAGCTGCTTGTCTTAGACATGAGGACTCGCCCTTCGTCACCTCTCGCAGCTGCTGCCATTCTACAAGGACATGCTGAAGGCTTGGAGACTGCTGGGCGTGGCCAGGGGAATGGCTACCAGGAGCTGGGATTTCCTGGGTGAACCCCTTCTGCATAACCCCACTCTGGGTTTGAAGGGGCTGGAAGACCCGGGCCTGAGATGCCATCTGGTTGCGGCTCAGGGATTTGCTAGAAGCCTAATCGCTACCTTTGAGCGAATCTATCAAAAGGTACTCAGCACCATGCCCGAGAGGACCCCGCAAGTCGGGGATCCCCACCCGAAGCACCGTCCGACACCTCGGCCTTGCTGGTAGGGCCTAGGATGCCAAAAGGCAGGTCCTCTTGGGAAGCTCAACCTCCTCGGGCCCACAGCCTTAGTAAGCTGTGGGAACTGTCCCTAGCGGACTTCCGAACCATGTTTCAGAAGAGCCTGAACCTGCTGGTGACCCATTCGGTGCACCGCCTTGCCCTCGCCTCCCGTCCCAACATGCCCTGGCGGGATGTGTTGGGTCAGGGAGACAGAGGGTGGGAGAAGGGGAGGTCCCTGCTGGGAGTCATTCTACTCCGGGATGATTCCCGACTACGAAGGAGACCACTCCTGGACGCTGAGGTTCAAGGCTCGCGCGTTCCGGGCAGACCCCTCCTGTCCTTTCTGTGGACAGGAGGAGGACCTTTTCCACCTGGGACTCGAGTGTCCCAAGCTGACCCCCTTCCTAGCCTTTCTTAAGGGATTATTTTGGGGTTTTTGGTTAAATTTCACCCTGCACCTCCTGATCTACGGCCGCACGACCAGGAGGGGGCCTCTGCGCCAGAGGGATGGCCTGGTCAACTTTCTTTTGTCCGCCGCCGGGAACTCAGTCTGGCGGTTGAGGCAGAGGAAGTTGGCTGGGGACAGTCCCAACTGCGAGGCCCTCTTCCAAAGCATGGTGTGCGCCTGGATAAAAGCGGAGCACTTCTGTGCCGTGACTGCTGGCTGGGTGGAGTTCGCCCGCCGGTGGGCAGTGGACAGGGTGCTCTGCTCCCCTCCCTCCCCAGTTTGAGTTATTCCTAAATGTTTTAGTTCTTTAATTTTGCATTATATTTTACTTTGTGCATTTTATGGGAGCCCTTACCCCCTCCGCATGCCTTCCCACTCAAAATAGTGGGGCGGTAGGGGGCCCTTCCCCCACCCTCCCCACCGCAGGCACCCCTTGTGAATTGGAGTAATCTCCTTTGCCCTTTACCTTTAAGAGTGCGGCAAGGAGAAAGTGGATGCAGCGTGGAGAAGGGGGTGGCAGTGATCGAGATACAGCAGGAAGCGTGGTGAGGAAGGGAGAGAGGAAGAGAGAGAGAGACAGTCACCTGACCAGGAGCAACCAGAAACCTGGCAGGGAGGAGAGGAAGCGCTTTCACTGGTACATCCTTGTGCAGGGAGGGGGGAGGTCGAAGGGGATTATAATCCGGAGGAGGCGGATTAGACTCTGCCACTAAAACCCAGAGACAGCAGCAATCGCCCGTTATTCGTATCCCCTCTTCCGGTCCTATCACAGGCATCCCTCCATTCAGACCCGGAGCGGCTCCGGTTCCCTCCCCGCTCCCCTTCCCCCACCCCTCCCCGATCTCCTCGGTGAATTCCCTGCCGCCGCATCCACTCCTAGAGGCAGGATCGCGCCTCCTTCCAGCACGCAACCACCGCCGGAGCTCCGTGGCCGCTGAGCTCCGGGGAGGAAAGAAAGGGAAGGGCTGGGCTGTCCCCTTGCTTGTCAAGAGGAGGAGTGGAGGCAGCAGATTATCACAATAGCAGAGCCACAGGACATCCAGGCGCTGACAGGTCTGCAGGATCCGTGTACAGCAGGTCAGGCCATTCACCCTCCCCAGGGTTTCTTTTTCAATGCTTTCACACCCTTTTAAAAATGTTATTGTGTTAGGTGAATGGGGACGGAGGTCGGTGCCTTTTCTAGAGGGGGAAGGATTCTGCATCAGGCTGTATTGTGCGCTGAATCAAAAGGGCGAGGTGTTTTTTTTTTTTGCTTTCAAATGGGCAAGCAGTCTCTCGTTCGCACTTTAATTATTGACGAAGAAAAGAGCTGCGGGTTTCTGGAGGGAGGCAGGGAAGGTGCGATATTTGATTTCTGCCAGTAAGGGAGGAGGGATGGGGAGCGCTATAAATGCCTGTACTTCATCTGTACACTGTGTATCTGGCTATATGCATTGCATACAAACACTGGGGGCAGGCAGCTCGGCATCTCATTCATTGCCTGGTCCCCCGGCCTGCTTTCCATCTCTGCAGCCCCGACCGGAGCCGGAGTGTCAGCGGGGGCTGCCTGGCTGTGCGGTGCAGGGGATGGTGGTTGAAGGGAGGCTTCCCTGCTTAGCAATATCCCTGAAGTGGCAGCATTTTGCCCTCTGTGGGGCGAGAAGTGAGCATTGTAAGGTCAACGATAGCGTTCATCTAAAAGCCATTGGGTGGCGAGCTGCACAAGAGGCACTGTGAAAACGAAAGGCTGACCTGGTTAAAAGACGCCTTGCAATGAAATAGGGAGTAAAGACGATATCTCCTATTTCATTGTATTAAAAAAAACAACACAAAAAAGCCTGTATATTAACAAACCAAACCTGCTCCCCAACCCTTCAAATGTAATTAAATAGAACGCCCTCCCCGACTCAACCAATGTCTCCGGTGGTCCGGGGGGATGACGACCGGGAGCGATCTCTCGGGCCGTCCCTTGCTCCTACCATGTGACAGGGGTCAGCCAATAGAACCGGTAGCCCCTGTCACATGGTAAAGGCAAAGGGCCGCCGGCACCATTTAGAATACTGGAGAGTAGGAGGTTGCTGTTGGGTCCCCTGCTGGACCACCAGGGACATTGGGTGAGTCAAGGTGGGGGGGGGGAGCTTTCTATTTAATTACATTTGGAAGGCTGGGGCGGGTTTGGGGTTTTATTTTTATATTTTTTTTATGAAATTGAACACGAAAACATTTCCGATTTTGGGGGGGGGGGCCCGAAATGGGCACCCCCGAACTAAAAAATGAAACAAACTTTTATGCACGTCCCATAGATAGTGAAATGGATCCTCCTTTCCTGTTAGACAGAGAGAAGATGTCAGGTCAGATGCTGAAGGATCACATTGCCGCTGCTCAATGGAGCACTGTTTGAGCCAATAACCAGGTTGGGGATCACGGCAGACAGTTCTGCCCCCCCCCACCGGAAGTTATTCCTTCCCGTCTTCAGAGTCTTCTTAGGGAGGCACTCTAAGAAAACGTAGGCCCCCTTCCAAGGCCACTAATCTGAGTTAAACATGTGCCATGCACCTACTGTGCCTGGCCCAAAACAGCATAAACCAAAAATTAAACCTGTTGTGCAGGTAATACCAGAGAGAAGCTGGCCTGTGGTTCCACTGTACACATTCTGGGGTGAATGGGGTGGGCAGTAATCCTGTCCAGGGAGCGAGGCCATAGAGGTTATTCTTGCTTGCCCAAGGTGTAACCTCAAGCCTCCACCTGAGGGGCAGGTGGCAAAATGCTGCACTACCTCTGTTCATACCTAATAGGCATGCCTGCCGTCCACTCAGAAGAAGAGAGCAGAGGGGAAGAAAAAGGAGTGATAATGGGAGGGGAGCAGAGCACTCCTCCCCCCATCCTGCTGATGGACACTGCACAGAAATGCTCTGCTTTTGTACAGGTACACACCAGTGCCTTTAACAGAGTCCCCCAAAGCGTAGGGCCCTATCTGGCCAGTTTATCTCTCCTGATCTGCCACACCATCTCTTTAGCTACTGCAAAGAGGTAACTGCTCAGGCAGTCCTTTGCATGCACGAGGTCTCTAATCCCTTCAGGTCCATACAGGCAAAAGTGAGTCGTGAAATTGAACCAAAAACATAAGAAAAGTGAATGCAGAAGGGGATGAAAAGGGGTGACTTCAACACGTAGTGGATCAAATTCTTCAGTCTGCAAAGGGGGCAAGAGTAGGCTGCTCTGGTGAAATGACACCATGCACCAGCCTCCATTTCTGGTCCTGGATGACCTGAGAGTTGGGTCCACTTTTGCCCTCCAAAACTATCTGCCACAGTGTGTTGGGCTGGGAGGTAATAGTGAGGTGATGCAGTGTGTGGACCATCAGAAGCTAGAGGCCCTTCTATATTTTGGAGCAGAGAGGCACCAGAGATGTCTCTTGCAACTGACTAAGGCTGAGACAGAGATGGTTCATCTTGAGCATGAAGAAGGGTTTATCGTGAAGTATCCTAAGTCCTATATTCAGGGTTGGAGGTCAGAGATGGGTTGGAGGTCAGAGATGGGTGTGTACTCCAAGCCTGCAGAATTCTCTCTTAGAAGAGACTTGTTAAGTGGCCAGTGAGCCCATGACCACCTGCAACAATTAGCCAGTGATTATAGGATGAAGCCATACCCGATCACCAGACCAACTATGGCTCTACCCATCACTATTGGTGGCACTCGAGCAGGATGTGATCTTTAGTCACCCCAGCCATATCTAGCCAGGGGCACCCAATAGGATTCTTCACCTAGAGTCAGAGGTTGTGGAGGAGTGGCTCTCTGAAGAACTCCTCCAGCCATGCAGCCAGCTCTTGTCATGACTAGTGTGCTCCAAGCGCCAAACCTTTCTTGGTAGAAGGCTGGCAACATCAAAAGGCTGCAAGCGTCCCTCCTCCTATAGATGACAAAAACCTGCCAGTCATAGTGTAGACTATGCGGCTGGTGGGGGTTAAAAAAATAGTTCACTAATGCATGCCATCACAGAGGAGTGACTCTATAGAAATTCCTGCAGGCAAAGGGTGTATGCCTGACTTCTCAGGCACACTAATCCCTCCTCCTAGAGGGAGACTCGGGACTCCTGTATAAACGCCTTGCTTCATGTTGGCCCAGATGTCCAGCAGCTTCCTCTGAATCCATGCAAAAAGCTGAGGGTGGGCTTGGCACAGTCAGCTGGTGCCCCAGTGTGCTGGCTACCAACTAATTCACTGCTATGACTGATTTTTCTGGTAGGCCACCCATTGCTGGAGACCTTTTGTGACCTTGGGTGGTGATCTGCTTTTATTCTAAGCTTCAGCCATTTGATTGTGGCAGTGTCCTCTGTAACTTAAGTAATTTAAGGTCTCATGCCCCATAAAAGTTTAATGTATGCCCAATTTGTTATACAATGTGATTTTTTTTAAATGTGTTTTTATTTATGTTAGTTAATTTGATAAATCACTTTTAAGTAACTTCTCAACTCTATCCACCCATGGTAACCCTATAAAAAGTCCTGAGCATTTTGGTCCAATTCATCTTTATGGAGGGCAGGCCCTCCTCCTGTCCAGATCCTCTAGGTCTTGATCCACAAGGATTATATCATTGGCATAGGGCAAAGGGTAACCTGCAACTCAGATTCCTGCAGAGCCAGATCCGTGAGAGGGCCTGCACAACAAGCACAAGAGTGGCTCAGTGGCCAGTGCATAAAGTTGCCCTGACAGGTGGCACGCCTGACTCGCTACCTGCACAAAGGCCAGAGGTGCTGTTAAGCACCAGTTAACCTTGGCCAGGCTCTCACCTCTCAAGAATAAGAAGTGGAGAAGATCCATGAAATGGGAGTTGAACCCAACCTGAATGTAATCCACTTTGAAGCGCTGAAAAAAGTGCGAAAAGTGGAATAAAAATAAATAGATAGATAAAATGCCTGCACTGTCCCCATGAGGTGACTGATCCACCTTGTCGAAGGCCAAATCTTGATCAAGTGACACACAGACCAAATCTCCCAGTTAAGTTTTTCTAGTCCTAGACCAAAAAATGATCAAAAAATGGTTTGATTTGGCCCAGGACATGTGTCTGTTCCAGGTAGATTATCTCTGCCGGTATAGACACCAGCTGCAGTGAGAGGGCTTTGGCTAGGATTTTATAATCTGTCTATAGCAGTGAGACTGGGTGCTAGTTTTGTATGTCCTGCAGGTCTTCCCCCCTCCCCTTGAGTAAGAGGGTTGTCATCATATGCCAGCAGGACAGGGGGCAACTGATCTGTCAACAGGACTTTGGCTAGGACCCACAGAAGATTAGGTCCCTGCAAGTAAAAAAATGACTGAAAAACTCCAGTTATTGGTCAGTTGATGCTTGGGGATGCCCTGTGGGATATCTGGCTGAGGGAGGCCACAAAGTCAACCTGACTCGGGAGCTTATCCAGTCTCCTCCTGGTATCCTCGCTGACTTGAGGAGGCTGCATCCATAAGACCGGGCAGGTTGACTTAGTATAGGGAAAAGTTGTATAAGGATCCCAGGCTCTCGTCCTGATCCTCTCTAGTTCTGTGAAGGGGAGCTCATTCACAGACAACAGGGAAGTCATCTGGATCTTATCCCTCTCCTCTTCTCCAAGCTATAGAAGAAAAGTGAACCTGCAGTGTCTGTCCTGCAGGAAAGGGACCCCTGACCTCACATGGACTCTGATTTCACTGCTACTCCTCATGCTTAACGGAGCCTAGTCTCCAGTGTTCCAGAGATGCACCTCAAAATTGGAACACCTCTCCTCCCCAAAAACACCAGAGCTTGCACCATCAGTCCACTAGCATCTTGAGTATTCTCCTGACAGAGGACCTTGAGCCAAACCTTACCATGTCTGACTACTGATTGAGGGGAAAAGTCTACCTTTTGGTTGCACCAATTTACGCAGAATTCCCGGACCACCGCCATGAGCCCTTCCTTCTTCTGGAGAGAGTTGTAGTGCCAGTGGATGGCCTGTGACTTAGTGGGGTACCAGACGGTAGTGAGAAGGGTGCCAATTCCACATTACACACGAGGGCCCTTGACATAACCAGCAGGAGAAGTAACACTAGTGGATCAGAGAGTAGGGGAGGCACTCAGGTATGAGTGTAGCTTGAAGGTGTCCACGTCAGAAATTGACCAAAGAGAGGTGGCAGGCTGTCTTTACTAGGACATCTGCTGAGGTGGTGTGGCTCTTCTAATGATCAAGGTTGAAAGGTTCAAGAGTACAGTTGAAATCACCCAGAGTGCCACCTCCTTGACTCAGTAGGTGAAAAAATGTTCTCTTGTTGACGTTGGCATTAATGCACAAGTTAATGTCCATGTGCAGTCCTCAAGCTGAAGGTGCAGCATTTAGCCTGGCAAAAAGGACCATGTGCCAGCACCCTCCGCCTGCAGGGGCTGCAAAGTCCAGATGGCTATCCTGTCACTCCACTGCAGAAGGCAAGAAGCCTTAACCTCTGAAACGGTATGAGCTTTGTGTGTGTAAAATAAAACAACAAAACCCAGCTATAGAATTCCCCTTGCCTGAATGTAGAGGAGGACCCAGTGTCTGTGGGACCCTGCCCTACAGTCATTTGGTACCCTTACTGCAAACAGTGAGCAAATAAATAAACCTAAATCTATCAGGTAGTGTGTGCGTAAACATGTGGCCAGCCCCATTACAGAGCTGCCAGACACGTGTATGATTCATAGGGCCCCCGAGAGAACGGGGCCTGAGCGGCCTTTTTGCTGCCTGACCTAAACCTTACCTCCTGAGAACTATTCTGCTTCATCACAGCCATATCCGTTTCTTGCTCGGGAGTGGCGGCCAAGTGCCAGCCCTTGGCCTTCCTTTCTTAGTTTTACGTCTCGTGCTTCCTCAGGCCCGTCTCCCTCGACTTCCGAGCTTTGGTCCTGGGAGAATGGCACCTTCTCTGTCCTGGGAAACTGGTCTGTAAATTAGGGTCTTTCCCCAGCTCTGCCTTGGGGATTCTTTCCCCGCCCCCTTGCGGCATGGTGCTGATGGAAAGAAATGGGTGTGGGGGCAGGAAGGTAAGGGTTGCTTCTCTTCTATTCCAGTGATGGAGAGAGAAGCAGTCTCATTCTTCTCAGGTCTGAATGGACTTCCGGCAGGTGCAGCTCATTTTCTGTGGGAGAGAACACTCCATATCTCAGGTGATTCCACCGTTGGCTGCATTTCTCTGCAGCCTGGCACCCTCCATGCTGCGTTCTCGATGGGCCCTTGGGTTCCCCCATCCCCATCCCTTGTAGACTGTTCCGGAGAAACCCTGGGGAACAGCCTCAGGTCATGGTTCAGCTCCCCACCCTTCGCTGTCTGACTGAGGTGCTGGGGGCCCATCCACATCAGCCATGGGTTCTGCCACTTCCATGGTTAGAAGTGAGTTTGGGCTAGGAGGGATGACCTGACTGTCTCCGGGTGGGCTGGAATGGGGGCAATTGTTGCTGTTTGTGGGGAGAGCAGGAGAGGGTTCAAGTCCTAGCCATTTCTTGTACCTGGTGGCACCCTGGGGCTTTGGGGGCCAGTACCTGCCATGCTTTGGGTGGGGTCCGTCCTGCCTTGGTCTTTCTCTCAGGTAGGGGGTGGCAGGACTTTAAGGGAAAATTGCCTTCTCATCCCTCTTTCGCATACTGGGTGCGTGAACCCCTAAAAGTGGAGGAAGTGGGAGAGCAGAAGGGCCCTGGACCTCCATAGCCTCTGAGGCTGATGTATGGGATGGGCCCTTCCTGCTTGGTTTATGTTTTTCTCGTGCTCTCTCGGCTCATATCCTTGGCGACGTTTTCTTTTTTCACCTTTAAGTTGCATTTGAGGTTCGGTGTGGAGTAAGCGGAGGAGAAAGATTAATTTCTTCTGTAGGCCCATATACTGCAGCTGTTTTTTTAAGAGAATTTTTGTGTTGCAATTTTAGTTTATAACTAGGTTGGGTTTTTTTTCTCCCTCTCATGATGTCTGATATAAAGTACCACTCTGGTCTGGAAAATGCTACTGAATGTAAGGAGGAGGGACAAAAGATTGAATATGTCCTTCAGGTTCATATAGGAATTTTATTATCTTCAGGCAAGCAAAAAAGGCTATTGTAGCATCCAAAGCAGCAGTTTGTATTAATAATTTTATGGTGCCCCCGACACGGGTCATGTTTCGAGGAAACTGCGTTGGGAGGGAACCCACACCAAGATCAGGAAGCATTTAAACCAAAGGATCAGAATATGTTAGATAATCTCCTCAAATCAATGCAGAAGGAAGTGTAGTGGAACATTCAACAAAATCCTTGTGAAGGAAATACCATATTTTTCGCTCCATAAGATGCACTTTTTTCCTCCAAAAGTGAGGGGAAAATGTCTGTGCGTCTTATGCAGTGAATATAAAAAAAAAATTAATTAACTTCAACTCCTGAAACCCCCCCCCCCCCCCCAATACTTGCCAAAAGTCCCTGGTGGTCCAGTGGGGGTCCTGGGAGCAATCTCCCTCTCTCAAAATGGCGCCGGTGGCCCTTTGCCCTTATCATGTGTCAGGGGCTACCGATGCCATTGGTTGGTCCTTGTCACATGGAAGGAGCCATGGATGGCCCATGCCATTTTTTAAGATGGCGCCGGCCATCCATTGCTCCTACCATATGACAGGGGCCGAACCAATGGCACCGGTAGCCCCTGTCACATGGTAAGGCCAAAGGGCCATTTTGATTACTGGCAGCAGACTGCTGGACCACCAGGGACTTTTGGCAAGCCTTGGGGGGGTCAGGAGGATGGGGGGCTGTAGTTAATTAAATTTGAAGGGTTGGGGTGGGTTTTTTTTTCTTCACAAAATAGCAAGATAAAAGTTTTCCGATCTGGGGAGTGGACCGAAATGGCCCTCCCCAACCCGAAAACGAAACGGGGACGAAAAAAAAATTGTATGCACACCCCTTGCTGGAAACGGACGTGCCATAAGACGCACAGATGCCTGGGAACGGAGCCTGCTTAGCACACCATTTTTTAAAATTTCCCCCGTCTGAACCCTAGGTGCGTCTTATGGAGTGAAAAATACGGGTAGTTCAATGAAACAACTTGTTTGGGATTGCTGCTGCAGGTAACGAGATGAGCACGAAAATGAATGATTGAGAGAAGGAAGGGAGGAACAAGGGCAGAGAGACACGCAAGTCGGGGATGGAGGCTGCCAAGGGGTTGGAAGGGGTGTGCTGGATCCAGCAGGCCCACCATGCAAGAGGGAATTACTTTTGCCTCCAAGCCGGGCATGATGTCTGAGCTTGAAAAGGCACGATTGGGAGGCGCAGGAGGTGATGGGATCCCCCAGGGAGATACTGGAGCTTTGCTCATGGAAGCAGAAGGCTCTGGGGTTTCTTGTCCTGATACCCAGGTGGGTAATTCCCCCTACGCATCAAATAAAAAAACCTCCCTCCCCTCGGCGCACATCCAGATAAACCATGTAGAGCCCGGGAAATGCAGTGACAGACCCTGCCCCTCAGTGCCCGTCTCTCCGATCCATGGAGCGTTCCTCTCCCTCCATCAAGGACTTCGGAAGCCATCCTCCCTCTTTTTGAGCCGGGAGAGACTCTCAGCCCAGGTCTGGGGAAGAGGTGAATGCTAAGGAACAGTGAGGTTCCCTAGAACCTCAGGTGGAGATAAGTGCAAAACCCACCAAGAAGGGGAGAGGGAAAAAGAAGAGTCATAGGCAGGAATGGATGGTATCTAGTAGTGATGCCTCTGTCGGCCCTTCCTCCGTTGGGCTTCCTCCCTTCCCCCCCCTACATTTTCCCTTATAGGATGAGGGGGCTGGGGTGAAGGCAGAAAAGGGAGGGAGTGGGTATTAAGTAGGTCCTTTGCTAAACCTCTCCCAGAGGAGAGACCGATATACAGGGTAAATTATGGATGTTGATCCAGTTTCCTTAAATACCTTCCCCACTCCCATCAAAAATGCAATGGAGGTAGTGGGGAAGATTGAAGAAGCTCCCAGACAGGCTTCAAACACTGACCAAACACCCTCGAATATCCCATCCCACCCATCGAAGAAGTGATGGAGAAGGTGAGGTGAGAGGTGCCGAGCGCTTTATTTCACCAAAGGTGATAATATGGGTCAGAAGACGTCACCTGATACTCATGAGCCACTAAATGTGGAGCAGGCAGACTGGGAGGCATGCAAGGTTGTGTGTAACTGCACAGGCATGCCTACTTTTGGGAAACCCCCAAAAGGTGCTGGTAGCATTGAGCAGGGAGTCCCCAAAATGCAGTGAGGCAGGGGGAGGCACCGCATTTGCTGGAGTGCCCGGAAAGTCTGAGGGAGCTTCAGAGAAAGCTGGGCCCAGCGAGTCTATGGGCAGAATTGAATCTGCAAAAAGGCCAAGTGAAAAACGCTCCCTCTGCGGTAGTCTTGAGCAAGGATGTTAAGCTTAAATAAAACCAGGCAGGATTTCTCCTGCCAAAGGGTTTGATATCCTTACCTGGAGCTAGCACAATTTTTTCCTTTTGGGGGGGACCCCAAGAGCGCCTAGCATAAGGCCTCTAATGAAATCCAAGATAGCCAGGTAGCCCCTCCCCCCCCCCCCCCCCAATCTGCTGTCACTGTGCCACAACCAGGAGAGGTGGCAGATAAACAAAGCTTTGCTCGTTGGGGAGGGAAGAAAGCCAGGAAGCAAAAGCTTGCCACCCAGTAAAAACCAAAGATGTGAGTGGGGCTACCCTCCCCCACCACCACCCCGAGCAATGGGGACTAACGGGAGGCATAGGCTGGCAGCATATGTCTGCTGCCCTGTGCTGCCAGGCCATAACAGTATGCCTCCACCATAGCAGAACGAGTGGGGCTTAAGGCACTGCTGGTGGCCACTAAGGCCAGCATGGCTGCTATAGCCGTGCTCTGAGAGGGGACAGTGAAGGGTGGGGGCAGATTTTCAGAAGTTGCTTCATTTGATGGAACTAACTACCTATGGCATTGCTGTCAAATACAATCAAAACTTAAATGTCTAGTGAGACTTGAGAAATGTCTTTGTTTCCGGGGTTAAATTGGTATCATATTATGAAAACTTTTGGGATGTCGAACTACCAAATGGTCCATAGCTCTCGACCTAATGTACTCGGGTATAATCATGTACCATGCTAGTTTCTGGATCAGATTTTTTTTTTCATATTCTTGTTTGAATTGCAACCACAGTGTCTCTCATAATTTTCTTTTTAATCCCATATGTGCAATCTGAGCACAAAAACTACAAGAATCACTTATCTTGCATCCATCTTGGTGGTGATTGCTGTCACCTGGATGACTGCTTGGAACCGTACATAGCAGGTCTAGAAGAGGTGAAGTTATTCATTGCCTTAATTCCCCCCGGACACAGGTGGCATGTAGTCAGGGACTTTTTTTTTTTTTTAATTTTCTCTGGGACTTTATAACGAACAAACAAGGAAGATAACCCGTAGGGAAAAATTACCTTAATTTTTCGCTTCATAAGACGCACTTTTTCCTCCAAATGTGGGAGGAAAATGTCTGCGCGTCTTATGGAGCGAATATAAAAAAAAAAAATTAACTATAACTCCCCATCCTCCTGACCCCCGCAAGACTTGCCGAAAGTCCGCGTGGGTCCGGGAGCGATCTCCTGCTCTTGGGCCGTCGGCTGCCAGTAATTAAAATGGCGCCGGTAGCCCTTTGCCCTTACTATGTGACAGGGGCTACCGGTGCCATTGGTCGGCCTCTGTCACATGGTAGGAGCAATGAACGGCCCAAAGATGGCGCCGGCCGTCCATTGCTCTTACCATGTGACAGGGGCCGACCAATGGCACCGGTAGCTCCTGACACATAGTAAGGGCAAAGGGCCACCGGCGCCATTTTGATTACTGGCAGCCGACGGCCCCAGAGCAGGAGATCGCTCCCGGGACCCCCGCTGGACCACCAGGGACTTTTGGCAAGTCTTGCGGGGGTCAGGAGGGTGGGGGGTTGTAGTTAATTACATTTGAAGTGTTGGGGGTGGGATTTTTAAATTTTATTTTTTTTCCCACGAAAGAACGATAAAAGTTTTCTGATCCGGGGAGTGCACCGAAATGGCCCTCCCCAGACCCGAAAACGAAACGGGGACAAAAAAAATTGTATGCACACCCCTATATTGCTCCATAAAACGCCCAGGAGCAGAGCCGGTTTAGCACACCATTTTTTTTTTAAATTTCCCCCCCTCTGAGTCCTGGGTGCGTCTTATGGAGGGGAAAAAATTTTCCTTTCCACTGATTTTCTTTTATGTATGTTCATTATAATAAACGCTGATTGCCAAGGAAAATTCAAAACTGAAAACGAAGGTCCCTACATATGGTGTCCTGCAGGTAGTTGGTTAATATTAGAGTGCCTGAAAAGGTGGCAGGTGTTGAAGTGGTTGGTTCCAGGCTTATTACCTGGACCGCACCTATAGAATCCGTTATACAGCTGATGAGGCGTGGTGTTTCCTATGCCCCCAGGCTGGTGATGAGGTGGCCTCTGAGGCACCCACCTGCTTAAGAACCATCCTAGCCTCTCTCTCTCTTTTTTTTTTTTTTTTTTGCACTAAGCCACGTGAGAACATACTGATGGCTTGCAGATGACCCTTACAGCGCACCCCCACTCCTGCAGGGCAGGATACTGTTCCTTCATGGATACTGACAAACTGGGAGGCTGCCTCCTCTGCTCCCCCTCCCCCCCCTTCTCATACACCTTGGCCATCACTGCAGCCAGGTGCCCCCCTCCCCCCCCCCAATACTCCGGATATAACATGGGTAGATAATAGTGAAACGGATCCTCGTTTTTCTGTTAGAACGAGAAGATGTCGGGTCAGACGTTGACGGATCGCATCGCCGCCGCTCAGTACAGCGTGACGGGATCGGCAGTGGCCAGAGCTGTCTGTAAAGCTACCACGCACGAGGTGATGGGCCCCAAGAAGAAGCACCTGGACTGTAAGTATCCTCCCTTCTTTCTCTTCCCAGGGCAGGGTTACCCCCCCCCGGGCAGTGTTCATTTGGTTCAGCCTGGTTCTTTCCCAGACTGGAGGCTTACGCGAGCGAACGCATGCATAAATGTCCCCGTGCATAACGAGGCAGTGACAGCCGCTCTTGTTTCCTCTGACCTGTACCCTGGCAAGACGGGGCTGGTGCGCCGCTCCGATCAGATGCCCGCTTACTTAAACCTTTCTGCCGCTGCACGGTCTGCTAGGTACAGAAACGCCATTGATGTATGAAAGGGACTGTACTTTGGCCAGCTCAGTTGAGGTAAGAATGGATCTCTTGCATCAAGTTACCTTCATGTGCTTGTCGTGGCTGAGTGGGAGATGTGAGGCGGGTACAAGTTCATTGATGGTGCTGGCTTTCCATATTATCTAAACTTACTGGCTCCTGCCAAAGCTTGCTTGCTTATACTTTTGACTGAGGCAGTTGTTGGGTACTTGATGTATTTTTGTTCTGCAGACACTGCTATTCAGAGGTTAATAAGAGAGCTAAAGCTTTAAATATGATAACCTGGGACCTATTTTTCCCCCACCTGTTCTTAGCATTCTTCTGTTGAATTATTTCTGATCAAAGGTGGGCCAAGCATTGTTTGTGTATAGGTGAGATTATTCAAATGTAGGTTTTTGGAATGTAATGTACAAAATAAGCTGCATTTTACTTGTAAGAGTAGTATTTGTTTTAAATATAAACTAAGTGTTATTACTCATTTTTTTGATTTGTGGCATTTTTTATACTGGTAACCTGATGAGTCGTACGGTAAAGGAACGTCAATGTTTGGCCTGCCTCTTGGTATGAAGTGTTTGCTTATGACATATAACCAAATGTTTCATGTCTCAAAATAATTTTGATACATCTTTTCTGAAAGGGTGTTCTTTGCTACAGATGTCTGTATTTCCACCTCGTTTTTCATTTGTAGTCTAAGATGTTGTATTGGGGGGAGGGGAGAGCCCCTCTGCTGCCGAGTCTCTGCGTGGAAGCAAAGGGGGGGTGGGGGGTAGATGAACTGGTTAGAGAGAGGAATGGCAGGAGTGGTGTTGGTAACAATGGTGTCTTCCTGTTCCCATCTTTTGTAATATGCACATGACCGATAACCTCCACCAAGGTGTTGCATATTTGGAAGCCAGCAAAGGATTTGGTTGTGTCCTGGAATGTTTTAAGCTGGTACATGGCACTTTTTTTTTTTGTTTTGTTTTTGTGACCTACTTACTTTTTATTAATAATTAATTGACTTTTTATTAATTTTACATATAATAGAAGGCAATGAACGGCCATCGGGGCAATGCAATGTCTTCATACCGGTAATATAGCAAAACAATTACCCCCCCCCCTCGCTCTATCATATCAAACTCTAGAACCTGCCATAGATACTAGTCCTAAAAAGAGAACCACAATTCAGCAAATGCCCCTCTTCCCACAAAGCACCCCCCTCCATCACAAACCCTAGTATACTTTGCTAAAAAGGTATTTGTCTAGAAGACAATATTTGTCTTTAAATACTTTCACATAGGGCCCCATACATTCCATGCCCATCCAGGTTTCCCTCTAATCTTATCTATTAGAATCTCCGTTTCCATTATGAAATTAATTCCGATAATCCATTCCCTCATTGTACGGAGATGGAAATCGATGGATTCTCCAATGCCACTCTCCTTGGGGGCGGGGGGAGAACTTTTCCACACCCCCATGATCAGTTGCTCCCATTCTTCTTTCTCCTATGAGCACCCAGTCATTTTCCCATGCTTTACTTCCTAACGTTGGCTGACTTTCTCCTCCCAAGCTTTACATATACAACTCTCTCATCCCTTCAATTTCCTTGCTCCAAAAATAATCATCTCAGCGGTCTTATTAGCTGCCTTCTATTGTCTTTAGTCAATACCCAGGTTCTCAGTTGGAGAAGTTCTTGGCATTTTTAATGGAGGAATATTAATGCGGATTTAAAAACCGTGCCATGTGCATCAGGAATCTTATGAATTTTTCATTACCGATGCAGTGTATGTTACAGAGCTGAGGGCTTGGTAATGGAGCACAGCTTCTGTGTCTGGATATTTGTCTGAATACTATGAATTGTTGAACTGCAGTCTGTAGTCTCTGTGCCTGTGAATGGGATGTGCTACGTGGCTTTTCCTGGTGGCCATGTGAGCTCAGAAAACTCGCCACTTTTCATGTGGATCAGATTGGTTTCCTTGTGGCTATCAACACCCACGTGCAAATTAAAAAAAAAAAAAAAAAAAAAAAAAGTGGCCTCTGTAAATAGTAGAGGTTACTATTTTTAGACATGCAAATAGAGGGGTTAATTTTTTGTTTTCAGAAAAATGTAATATGTTAAGAGATTTGTTATGCAGGGAGGGAACAGAATCCCTTGGGGAAGGACTACATGTGCTTCTTTCCATGGCACAAAATGTACAGGTGTATAAACAATTTTTTTTTTTTTTAAATCTGTTTTCTTCATATCGCAGAGAATACAAAAATACAGAAGGCAATGTGACCTCATCAGAGACTGCAATCTAAACAACTTGTTCTGACCTAATAAAAGTGACAGCATAATCATATAGAGAACTGATACAACAAAGGATTCTCTGACTTTTCTTTTTTTTTTTTAATCTTTTCTACTTATTAACCCACCTCCTTGGAGAGAGCAAAATCCCCACCCCACACTCAGTCATTCTCAACTGATTCCACCATCTTGATATGGCTTAAAAGTAGTCTGATAAATTTCTCCCACAAGGGCAAATACCCTTGCATCATTATCTGTTTAGGTTTTAGAACGCTTTTTCCGCAGAACCTTCCATCTGTGCCATCTGCCCCATCAGTTCTTTCCATGCCCCCCCCCACTGTTGGCAGCACTTCCGATTTCCAGTTTAACAAGATATGCTTTTTAGGAAGCACAATAGCAACAATGATAATTTTTTTCCCCCCTTGAGGAAGCTGTAAACCTCTATCGATTTTAGATCCAAAAAAAAAAAAAAAAAAAGTGAACCTGACCAAGGAATTTTACAACCCAAGGTCCGATCTAACAGCCCACAGATCTCCCTCCCAGTAGTTTTTCATTTTGATGCATCCCATGAATATATGACATACAGTCCCCCTCTGGGCATTGCATTTTGTGCATAAATCAGACTCCCAAATATGGTAAGTGCAACCCAGAACTCTTGCAGAAGAGTTCAAATTGGATTTCTTTTAAGATAGCCAAAATAAGATGCTTATATACCCGAGAGAAAGCAAGCTTCAAATCCTATTGCTCCACTGTGATGCCCAGATCCTCACTCCACTGTGTTGCTAGGTGCTCTAAATGGGATTCAGACAATTTAGCTTTTAAATGATCCGCCCAAATGGCAATTTTATTAAACTTAGGAATGATTTCCAAAAATGTCTCCTACTCTTCAGAAAGGGGCAGTAGGTTCAGATCCCCCTTACACAATTGTAAACCATAATGCCTTCCTTACAAGTACACAAAGAATTGCTTGTTTGACAGTTCCCATGCCTCTTTAAGCTTATGAAAAGAGTAATCAGAACTGGAATGAACATTGTATAGACTTTTTTTTTTGTGTGTGTGCTCTAGATCGTTGCTGCCTAGGTTAGGGTATCCTACCTAGGTTTATATTGGATCACAGTCCAATTCTTCCACCTATGAGACTTGCACTGTCTTTGCATGCAGGCAAAAAGCTGGTTGTTAAATATCTCGCTGTTGAGATGAGCCATTTTATGCCATGATTAGGGAGCCCATCAAGGGAATTTTTTTGAAATTCATAATTCTGGAGAATATATACTGCATCTGTTGTGGGAAACTCTAAAACAGTGCTACATGGGAAAACTATTAGCTATGCTTCACAAGCTAAAAGAGAAAGACTGTGAGGGAACAGTCTCCGTAAGGGTGCATAAGGCAGTTGGAGTTGCCTCATAAATGTATGGAGTCCTACAGGACTTATAGGGCACTTGAGAAGTGCAGGGCAGACATTAAGGGACTGCAGATGAATAGTATTGAAAGAGCTTTTCATTATTACTAAGGCATCAGACACAACAAACTAATTATGGGAATCTGTAAACTCTGTGGTACTATTACACATTCTCTGGGGGAAATCAGTGAGAGGTTTTAGATCTTATTTTTCTTGGTTGTACTCTAACGAGCAGACCCTCATTGACACGATAATACTTGAGAGGGAACCCTTTGACCTTTTTGACAGAGAGGCAGAGGAAGTGCCTCACGACCCCTATATCAGGGGATGAGCTGCTGAAAGTATTTGTCTTGCTGAGGAAGAAATGTCCCGGCCCAGATGGTTACTCTCTGGATTTTTATACATTTTTTTTTCCAGAGAAAGGATCTTTACAGTTCCTTTTTAAACACTTCAAAATCTCGCCCAGAGGCATCTGGCTGCCTTATGGATATGATTATCGCTCTTACACATAAAAAGGGACGAGAGGGAGTTGATGCTGAATCCTACAGACCTATAGTTTTATTAAACACAGATATTAAAATATTAGCAAAATATTGCAAACTGCGCCTTGAGAGATGAATCCTAAATCTGGTAGGGGATGAACAGATGGGATTTTTGAAGGGACGGTATTCCACTAACAACACCCAGAGACTGTTTTGATGATATTCCATTAGCAAGCAGAGACGGGATTCTGGGACTGGTAATAAGAATGGATGCGGAGAAGACCTTTGGGCTACATGGCCATTTCTATTTGCTGACCTAGAAAAGTAAGGTATGCCCCCTCGATTTATTACTTGAATCAAAGCCTTGTATGCGTGTCTGAGAGCCCAGATTCTCACAAACGAAAATCTTTCAGATTTCTTTCCCTATTCAGAAGGGGACGAGGCAAGGATATCCACTCTTGCCCCTACTTTTTGATTTGACAATAGAGGTGCTTGAACAGAAAATTTACCTGGACCCAGTAATTCAAGGTTTTTGGGTGGTAGGCCAGATGCACACAATTTTCTTGTATACAGATGATGATCTCTTACTAACCCTAACTTTGAGGGAGAACAGATTAGTGGAGTGGAGGAGTAGCCTCCACTCCACTAATCTGTGAGAAGCGGGACCTATACAAACTGTGAGAAGCGGGACCTATACAAACTTATTTATGCTCTGGTTTTCAATAAGAGGCAATAAGACCTACGGGAGTGATTTGGGTATTACATATCTTGGATGGGTAGAGTGAATGCAATAAAAAGGAATATCCTCCCTTGCTTGTTATACCTATTCCAGCACATGCCTTGTTTTTTGCCAAGTAGTGTGTGTGGTTTTTTTTTTTACAGTTTAATGAGATGTTGACCCCAGGTTCTTGTGGGGTAACCCACCTGGGTAAAGTTGCAAACTCTGTAGCGACTTAGACAAGGGACTAGCTCTCCCAGATTTGCAGGCTTACTTTTGGGTGACTTGCCTGGCAGGGATATTCACCTGGCTATTCCGGGACAAAATCTTACTCTTGTACTCACTGGAGGAGGAACCAGCGGGAGAGACAGATTTCATCTAATTTCTTTTACAATCCCCATTGTCCGCTGGAGGCAGACATGTGGCCATAGGTGTCTGCTTACCTCAAACACCTTTACGTGTGTGGAAGTCTAGTGCAAGGGTCTGGGGATCGGGGGTCTGGGGGGGGGGGGCACGCACCCTGTGGCAATGTCCCTTCTATGGTGCAATCCTGCCCTTGACAGTTCACTCATTTAGCGAGGAAGCTAAGCTTTGGTGGGAAGAAGAATTACGATGCTTAGGTCAAATGTACGAGGCTGGATTGGTGAAGTAACTTATTGATTTAAAATTTGAATTTGATCTGCCTGATCAAACTCCTCCTTACTATGATAAATTAGTGAAGGTACTGGATAAACGCCATGAAGAGGGCTGGAGCTGGTCAGAGCCTACTCCTTTGGGGGGGGGGGGGGGGGGAAGGCTTTCCTACGTGGTGACGTGCTGGGGAGGGCTCCTTCAGTACTATACAATCTTGCCTGTCTAAAGACCCTTTTCTTCCGGTGGAAGAGCGCTGGCACTGCACATATACTCCAAAGGCTGGCAGAGGGGTGGAACACACGCCGGATTTCGCTCTGTGCCCATGGTGTGCAGATTAAGCTTCTGCTGCGCGGTTACAGTTCCTGAACATATCCAGATCAGTCCAGACAAATGGGTTTTAGTCATCCTGGAGGTAGAGAACAAAACTTTGGGCACTGCCACATATACGAGAGTGCCACCTGCAGTCCCTCAGTATTTCTCTGCCTCCAGCAGATGGTAGAGGTGCTAACCCTGCAGTCCTGACTGACTGGATTGTAAAGGAAAATTTTGCGCCTCGAGGTGGCAGGGCCATCCCTCGGGTTTGGAGCCGGGCGAACGGGGGGGGTGGGGGTGGGGGGTTGGATACCCTTGATCAGTTCAGACCCCGGACAGCCAGTGGTCTGGCTCCCTCAGGGGGATCCGAAGCCTCTCTGCCGGCCCAGGAGATTTCAGGGAAGCACCCTTGTTTTTTGTTCACCTTACATAGCTACTACATGGAAATTGGTGCCGTTGGTAGGGCATAATATCGCACTGATTGAGAAATTGACTTTTCAATTGCGGGACGATGGTATGTGTTATATGAGGGTTTGGGATCGCTACTGGAAATTCTATAATCACGCCCAGGTTTAGGGGAGCAGGCTTGTCTAGTTTTGTTCAAGAAATAATGATGTATGTATGTTTGGTGTATGTACTGTATTCGTGGCACTGTTATGTGCTGTTTGGTACTTTTTTTAAATAAAAAGTTATACAAAATAAATAAATAAAACTTCGACTTTTTATACCTTCACAAAAAGCCGACTGACGTACCCAGGAAGGTTTACTGATGAGGCATTGAACTAATATGGTTTCTTTAGCTTTTCTGTTTTTGAGCTAATGTGCTGACATCCTCTTCAGAATTTCTGCTAATGTAGAAATGTATTGTTGAGGGTACATTTGGTCAGCTTTTTGTGAGGGCACGACGAGTTTGTTTTGTTTGAGTGAATGGTGTGGTGGTGGTGCTGCTGGTAAGAATAGCTAGTGTGAATGAAAAAAGCTTTAACCACATTGCGCTGTTGCTTTGTTGTTTTCTTATATTAAGGGTTCCCCTCTTCTCAGTAGTATTACTTTGGTGATCCCCTTTTATATAGATATATAATCTCGCTGGGACCCCATTCCCTTTGAGGGAAGGGCCCGCCTATCACTCACCTGCTAAATTCACTCCCCTTGAACCTCCTAGTGTTAGAAGATTGCTGCTGACCCGCACTGCACATCATTTAACTTTTATAGCAGGGCCTAAGCTGCCCTCAATTAATAAAGATAAACAGGGGAACAGAAGGGATTAGACTACTTCCTGAAAACTAAATGGATTTATACTGGGGCCAAGAGCCGAGCTTGGATTATTGCTGCCTGAACTCTCTTCCAGTAAGTCAGAGAGCTCAGTCGTACTGTCTCCGGCAGGATGATTAAGGTTATACCATCTAGAAAACCTTCCTAGTCTGAGCTACCAAAGATCAGGATGCATGACTTACCAAGTTCATCTCAACTGATCACCAATGTTAGGACAGAATCTCAGGGCCGCGACTTTAACATTCACATCGATAGCTCATTATCTGGCTCTGCAGCAGAATTCAGCTGCTATGGGGTCGGCTTGGCTTTTCTCAATTGATAAATGATCCTACTCGCATCAAAGGGGAATGCTCTGAATTTGGTTTTTTACTACAGATTTAACTTCAGATTCAGTAGAACTGGTGATCAAAGAACTAAAAATGATTCCACCATCTTGGTCAGGTCATGTCTTGATCTTTCTTTCATTAGGTTGTAGTGTTGTGAAATAAGATTGAGAAAGATGCTTAAGTTGGATAATTTGCTCACTATATTAGGAAATCTTGAACATAAGTTAATGGGTAAATCTTCAAAGTCCCAAGCAGAAACTTGGATCTGTGAGTTAAGTATGGCTGTGGACAGGATAGCCCCTGTTGCATAATACCGAGTTTGCCGAAGGGAAAAAAATTGTTTGTGTTTTTTTGGTTTAGTGCAGAATTATGTAAACTTTAAAACAAGGATGACGCTGATTTTTAAAGGACCTTGGTATAAATTACGTTTTATAAGCAGCAGAAGGAAATGTGTGCAGTCCAATGTGATAGGGGACCCCTTTTGTAGGGCCTGGTCACTAGAAATGCTGTTCTGGGGGGGGGAATGTTGCTGGCTCATTCTTTGTGGCTTATTATGAAATGTAATTGTGGCCGAAGGGATTTGGTGTATTCTCTTATGAGAAAAGTGTGGCAGAAGAGCCACAAGGGATAGTTTTCCCTGGGTTACTATAAAATGGTGGTGAGCATGGGGATCGGGGGGATTCCTGCTGCAGAGAGGAGAGTGTGGGGGGGGGGAGGCTTTTCAGTTTCCTGAGGGCCTCCTGGGTTTTGCAGTCCAGTGGGGCCTAAACGTGGGAGACCAATGAACCTTTGCGCGCCTCCTGGGAGGTATCCGGTGACGGCCTGCAAGGATTATGAACCACAACACTGTGGTGCTTTTAGGGGCGTTCAGACTATGCTGATGGCATCGTGGATGAGAAGAATCGCGTGGACCATTTTGTACTGAACTGAGGAAGAATGGGCATAATTTTTGAGCTGTCTGCCCATTGATATGAAACTTGGGAAGAAAAGTGCTTTGATGCTGCTACTAGTGAGAAATCGCTTTTTAAGATTTCTGACTCTGCCAGTAACCCCAGACTTTGGTAAAATAAAGGCCTATTTGACAGTACCCCTTGTGTGAGACCTAAGTCCCAAGGCATCTGTCAGTCCATGGAAGAAGATAGCTTCTCCCCCCACTCTGTGACCCCTATCGCATGATAAATTATAGCTCTTGTCACTTAGCCGGGGTCACTACATCATCTGCTTGACCACTTTTTATGGTACTCATGAGAGACTGGTGCTTGGCTTACAAACGGGCATCAGGCGAACTCATTTTATGTGCCCCGTGAAGGGGCTAGACCGTTATAAATGATATAGATTAGAAAATGCATTAGCAATTTTTTTTTTACTCATGTGACATATGTTGCCCAGAAGTGGCTACAGGAATTATTTAAGATCATAAAAGGATTGTTACTTCTTTGGCTTGAAAGCAGCTTAGGTTTTATGAAGGAAGATTGCAATAGATGGGCAAAGTTCCGCAGCCTGGTGGCAACTGCACTGTCCTGCCACGGCCTCGGGGGTGACGACCCCCGCCTACATGTACACAGACATCAGGTCCAATCACTCAGCGTATGAAGCTAACCAGTGTTAGACTTTTGGAGTTACCGAGGAATCGGCTCCCCCACCATTCCAACAACACGGCACGTTTACAATGAGCATGAAGGGAGGAAGGGTAGGAGGCCGAACCCGGAAGACAAAGTGGGTGAAAGGTGGGAGGGACTAATGCTGCCGGCTTAAAATGGGCACAGTCCTCCCCGCCCCAAACCCTGTGGGGAACCAGGCAACCACAGGATGCTCCCACCTCTGGGGTTCAAGTCCCCATGAGGACAAGAGAAGAAGAAATAGGGAAAGAAACGCTGGTCCACCCCCAAGAAGGCCCCCGGGGGGTCTGCATGGGAGGGAAGCCTGCCCGGTCGCCATGTTAAGGCAGGCCGGGGACTTCACCCTCCTGGCCTGTCATATTACATTCCTCTTAGAGCTAGCCAGGAAGCCTTTCTCAGCTCCCCTTCATTGTCAGCAGTTAAGCAATAAGGGAAGGGGAAGAATCCTGCTCTGGAGTTGTGAATTGTTCTTCCAAAGGGAAAAAAGGGGAGGAGGAGCTGATTTGAAGTGAAGATGGCTATTCTGATCAGTTTTTGGTTAATATGCCTTAAAGATTTATAGTGAAATTTCTTAAGCTTGATTATTTTAGCGGCAGCATTTTATTGAAGGCCACTTTCAAAGGAGTTGGGCGAGTAAATGTAACTGTCGTAGCAATTTTCAGCTCTAAGGCGAGGGTCCAAGACTTCAGGAAAACTTAACTTTCTCAGAATGGGGGCGCACCTCAAGGAATTGTTGGCTGGATGGGGAAGTAGAAGGGCAGAGGGTGAAAGGGCAACTAATATTTTTGTTAGGAACCTAAATAAAGGGAGGAGGACAAAAAAGCCTTTTTTTTTTTTTTTAAGAAGTTGCTGAAAAGGTAAGGGAGAAAAGGTTAGCATTCATAAATACAAGAGATTGCAGAAAGTAACAATATCTGGAAAAATTAGAAGCTGGGAAAGTAGTTAGGAATTCAGAATCAAATAATAAAAGAAAAAATAGCAAATATGGTAAAACTATTTTTTTTTTTTTAAAGATATGTTAGTGATACATAGAAATATAACATCAGAAATACCGTATGGCCTATCCAGTCTGCCCAACCGTCCAATTAATTTAGCATCACTTCCTTAGAGATCCCTGTATTTATCCCATGCTTTCTTGAATTCAGGAACTGTTTTTCACCACTTCCACTGGGAGGCTGTTCCATGCATCTTCTACCCTTTCTGTAAAGAAGTATTTCCTAAGATTACTCCTGAATCTCTACTCCCTTTCACCCTCATCTCATGACTCCTTGTTCTAGAGCTTCCTTTCCATTGAAAGAAGTCACCTCTTGTGCATGGAAACCTTTGAGATATTTGAATGACTCTATCATAGCTCCCCTATCTTGCCTTTCCTCTAGGATATTCATGAACAAGGGGTCATGAGACTGATCCTTCTGCCCACTGTTATCTCTAAAAAGGGGGAGGGGGGGTCAACAAAAGTCTACATGCACCCTACTTCTAAATGGAAACATTTCATTCAGTCATTGCATCAGTAAGGGAGGGTGAATACGTAGCTCCCCCAGATCTAGAAGAAGCTATTTCCATACTCCCGTTTGGTGGTCCTACCAGAGCCTTTTGACCATTTTCAGCTTCATGCTTTACTCTTTTGGCCTGACAATAGCACCTACTACCTTCACCAAGGTCATAGTTGCGGTGGCCCTGTGCAAGCAGGGCATTTTGGTACATCTGTATTTGGATGATTTTGCTCATAAGAGCCAAATCAACCCAGGAGAGTCACCAGGCCTTGGAGATATAGTGATCCAGCACCTACAATAGCTAGATTAGGTAATAAACATTACGAAGAGCAATCTGGTGCCATCTCAGACTCTGTAGAGTTGTGTGTGTTTTATTTTTATTTATTTATTTTTTGGTGGGGAGGCTCATTTCAGTACAAGAAAAGGCTATCGTCCAACAGAACAGCCAAGCTAAGTCCAGGTAAAGGCCTTCCAGGCTCAGGAGTCCTCCAAGATGTGGGACTACCTTCATCATTTAGAGCTATGGCCTCTTCACTGGATCTGGTCACATACCTATTTCAGCAGCTCTATTATCACGTTGGTCACCCTTCTCCCACGATTACAAGATTTCTCCTATGGGGCCCCTTGAAGATAAGCAGAAGTCTGGAGTGGTAGATAAGTCCTTCAGCCTGCAGCAAGGGATAGTCCTAGGGTTTCCTGACTGGATCCTAGTCATGACGGATGCAAGTATTGGTGATTGGAGGACTCTCTACCAGGGCATTGGTCAAGGGAAAAGGCGCAGTGATCCATAAACAGACTAGAGACGAGCCATTGGGCTGGATGGACAGTGTTTCCTTTCCTCCTAAGAGGAACATATGTAACAATGCCACAGCAGTTACATATGTAAACATACAAAGGGGCACTTGCAGCCTCATGGTTGCACAAAAAATGAAATCACAAAAAGAGCTGGAACATATATTAAAGATCCATAAGGTTTAAATGAATATTCGACGATATTAACAAGGCTCCTGATGAAGCGTACATTGTGAAACCTCTGCTGTTGTTGAGCCTATTGAGAATACAAAGAATATTAAAGTCTTTTTGGACATTTTCATGTGTGACCCTTGTGGGGTTTGATAAAATATTCAAGTGTTTTTTGAATTCAAAATATGGTTACATGGAGGCAAGTCTATTTTTGAAAACAGACCGCAAATGATTGAATAGACCAGGCGGTCTCTTAAAATACATACAGAGACACGCCGACAGGCTTGCTCATGAGGTATCTGATAAATTATATTATAGTTCTCTTAATTTAAATTAAAAAATAAATAAATAAATAAATATATATATATATAAATAAATAAATAAATATATATATATATAGTAAATGCAATTGGTTGGCATACAATTGTGAATTTACATTGCTTTTCTTGTGACAAATTGTACAAAAAATGACCCAGCTATTCCAGTGGGGAGAGGACAATATTCTCCACCTCTCAGCGTCCTATGTAGAGGAGAAGGAAAATCTCCAAGCAGGAACAAGTTGGACCCAGGATCCAACTTGGGTTCAGAAGCCTTCCAATTGATAGTGGACTACTGGTTGTTCAGGCATGGACCTAAATGGTGACAGACAAATGCCAAGACTGACACATTCTTCAGTCATATGGCAGAGCCAGATTCCAGTGGATTAGACACACTTATGTATCCATAACCATGGATCAGCCTACTGTATGTCTTCCTCCATGGCTTCTTCTAAACAAGACAAAAAAAAAAGGAACAGTTCATCTCTAGTTATTTTAGTAGCCCCAGACTGGCCAAGGAGGCTTTGTTATATAGATCTGGTAAAGCTGTTGGATGCAACATGGAGTGGGGCCTGCTGTGGCAGGATCTGGTCCCATTGAAAGACCTGGCTCCATTCTCACAGCTTGGCCCACCCTCATCTGTGATTTCAGCTATGCTGGAGGCATGCATTTCTACAAACCTGATTTCGCTTTCTTTATGGTGTATTGTGTGTAGAGTGAGGAGGGAAAAATTTGCATATTATCCATTTTAGAATAAGGCTGTAACAAAATGTGGAAAAAACGAAGGGGGTCTGAATACTTTTTGATGCACGGTATTTCTTCTTTCTCACATAAGGTATGCGGTATGTTACTTAATGATTTCAGATTGAACTTTGAAGTAGGATAGTGACAGAGGATGGATGTAGGCATTACAAAAGGATTGGTGGGAGTTGGGGGTGGGTTAGGGGAGGTCTCAGAATTATGGAAAACAAAAGTGGTATACATGTTGTGTATTTTCTTGGCATGCAACAGGAACAATTACATCCTAGGCATGGTTAGTGCATTATGTTTTTAGTAAACAGATTTAAACGTGATCTTACCAAAGCATGGGTTATGGTCATATCTGGATTACTGTAATGGCCTATGTGTGGGCTTCCCAATGTGGCTCATTCATAGGCTTCTGGTAGTCCAGAATGCAGTTGCTAGGGTTGTTTCAGGCTGTTCAGAGGGGCTTCTATTACTGTGGTTTCTGAGATTTGTACTGGCTTTGGGGTGGAGGCATAGGCACAGGTTAAAATTGTGATCACATTCTGAGCTTTTAAGAAGGAATAACCTGGCCTGGCCTGTTTTAAAAGATAAATTGGAATGGTATCATCCAAAATGGCAATTGAGATTTAGTCATTCTTTCTTTTAAGGTGATGAGGCAAGTCAGTTTATAAACTAGAGCTTTCTCGGTGGAGACCCCATTGTTATGGAACTTGGTACTAGTAGAGATTAGATTGGAACTCAGTTATTGTAAGCTCTCCAAAAATGGGAAAAGCCTAGCTCTTTACACCTTGGCTGGCAAGACCACCTTATTTGTTTTTTTTTTCCCCTCTGTGGCACAAGGAGGCTATTTCGTAATGGAGCGGGTTTGGTCTGAGTGAAGTAATATTGGAAGCATTTATGGCCTCTCTGATTGGGACGTTTTAAAAATTACATGTGGCATTTTGGGCATTCTTTGGGTTCTTTATGTTGTAATAGGGTAAAAAGTATGAATGTTAAATTTAACCTGGTGATGGAGCTGTAGTGGAGTGCCCTTTTTTAGTTGCCCGTTGGTGCTGCCCAATCTTAGTTAGGACTGACAGAGCAGGGCTGTATTGACTAGCCATGCAGAGGTAACGGAGGACAATGAAAATTATCCTTATCTGCCGAGTCAGGCTGTTGGGGCTAGGGAGAGAAGCCATGATATTTTCAATTTGATTTGCCAAAAAAAAAAAAAAAAAAAGGCTTGAGGAAGAGTAAGACGGGCATTGGAGAGCTGCCTGTTACTCTTTCTGCTCTCTGGGGGGAGAGGGAAGCTCCTTCTGCGGCATTGAAAAGGGGATGGGGCAGTGATGTCGGTGAAAGAGGTAGGAAGAAAATCAGCAAATGATCTTCATCTTGGAAAAGTTACAAAATAGTGATTTGAGGACAGCCTTAGCATCAGGAAGCCTCAGATATATTCTGCTACTGTTTTAAATTAAAACATGAATATTATTAAAAGCACCAGAAACTCATAAAAAGGAGTTGCACTATGATGGTCCCTACTGGAATGAGTGACTCACTAGGAGCCAGCTAAACCAATGGGATTCAAAGGCTAGCTAAACTGGTATCTGCAGTCTACATTTTTATGGCGATGTGGCCTTCAGAATTTGATATTTTGGTTCCAGATGAGGTCTTGCCAATGATTTTGTAGAGAGGCATGATTGCCTCCCTGTGCACCTTCATGCTCCCGTTCTTTTGCCCCTGGCTTTCAGCACTGTTTTGGATCACTCTGCAGTCCAGTAACTTGTACCCCCATCAGTTACTGCCGCCTTGGATTCCTTCATTTATTTATTTTTATTTCCATTTTTTAATCACCCGTCCAGTGTTCCAGGCAATGTACAAAACCTGATAAAAAGTATAAAATACATCCGCGTAAGCATCCTAGGTACACTTTTTTTGCATTACATCTTATTTGACCAACTGTTGACCACACTTTGAGCTTTCTTCAGTCATGCCACATGTTTTCCCACTCTATCTGGAATGTCGACCTTGCTATACATCCTAGTGCCATCTGAAAGAAGAATCTTTCATGGTAAACATTATGCAGTAAACTGCTTATCTTGTCTCATAACTGTTGTTCTAATTACATTACCTCATTATCTGTCTGGCGTCATGTTAAAGGCAGGACCTCTGTGTTATATCCTGTATGTTTCTACTGGTTCTCTTTGACCCTGGATCTCCAGATGGAAGAGGATTTCAGAATCTTTATGGGCATCACTACCCATAGACTTGCTTGTGGGCTTGGTTCTCCTGGTAGTTTAGTTACTTATGGCCCATTGTATCTCTCTGCTCTAGGAATAACTTAACAATGATTGTGTCTGCCAAGCCTCTTTCTTTAAAAAAAAAAAAAATAAATAAAATTGAGAGATCCATTTTATGGCAGTCTGTAGACTTTATGGACCAAATATTGATTGCTGCTGCTTTCATATCTGTTGGCATCAAATTTGCCATTTGTTGTTTTTTTTTTTTGGTTGCTTGTCGGTGACATAGGAATCATCACTTTCTTAATTTCCGGTCTTTACCATAGTGGAATCTGTTGAGATTGCAGGGGCATCACTTCTACTCTGTCCTGTCCCTGCAATTTCTTTTTCTAGTGGTGCATATGGTGAGTTAAATATGCCAGTGGTAGGTGTTGGGGCGCGTCCGTCATGTTCTCTGTTCTGAATTTGACCCTTCCTTAAAGCTGTTACCTGTTCCGTTGTCAGGTTAAAACTGTGACACAGCCATCCCAGCTTCCTTAACTCTCTCTTAATACAGGGGGTGTCCATTGGTCTGATTGTCAGGATATCTGTAATATAATAGCTTACATTCTTTAGCTTTTCTTCCCCCCCCTCCCCCTCTAAGTGCTCCCTATTTTTCTGAGCTGCCTGCATGGCTGCTTCTAGTCTCTGCTGCAGTGTGACACTACTGGGCTTTTTTTTTTTTTTTTCAAAATTTCTGCCTTCATGTGTTAACCTCTTGTTTCACCAATAAGTTTGCTTGATCCTGAATTGCATCCCACAATACAGGCTACCTTTTACTTTCTTTCTTGGCTTGCTTTCTAAAAAGAAAAGGAGTAAAAAGCTGCTTCCACGCTGGGCAGCGTTAATTCCCTAGAAGGCTGCTGAATTCTGTGGGTTTGTTCCCTTATCCTTAACCTCTTATTCTTCCCACTGGCCCCCTTGGAGTTTATGCGATCTGTTTCAGACTGAGCCATTCCTGGCAGCTGGGTTTCAAACCTCGCCTTGCGGGAAGAGTTATGAATCTCCTGTATGCACTAAAAAGCTAATGGATCTTAGACAACTGCTTCCATCTTCCTCCGGATCAGGAAAATAAACACTGCTTTGTGTGCTTGGTGTACTGCAGGTTAAACACAAATGAATGTCCCTTTTTTGGTTTTGCTCTCACTTTTGGTAGGAGATGAAGAGATTTTTAGTTTTGTGTTAATCCAAATCAAAAAGCAAGTTCAAAAATTCACATATCGTGCGAGTGTCCTTTATCCTCCTGTTAACAAATCAATAAAAATATTTATAGTCTTCCTGAAAAACATTGACAACTTGTGGAACTGCCAAGCTTGCCTAATATACTGTAACATTGGCATCCATTCGTTATTACTAACGAATTTTATGAAACCAATGAATTTTTAGAAATTAAAAATTTTTCCTCCCCACATCTCTGCACCTCATGCAGTTTTAATAAATAAATGTTTGCTATTGAAAATTCACGTTAATCATGCCACAAATGCTGCTTACAGTACGCAGATGCAAGAGACCCCCATTTGATCCATCTGCTTTTCTGCCATGTTATATCTGGGCGAGCATCTGGAGCATGGGTAAGATCTTTGTGTAGTGTCTTCAAGTGGCAGTGGTTTTTAATGTATATGAGTAAGTTTGGAAAACGATTTCTATATGGTCATTGATTCTGGAATGTCACTCGGCTAGAATTTTGTGCCTATGGATGCCAATGACTGCTTTTTTGGCTTCTTTAATTCTTTATTTTGTGTTGGCAGCTGTTCACAGATCCGACCGGTTTGTCAGGCTGTCTTCGCTTTTGATTGGCTTTCAGTTTGGTTATTTACATAGTTTTTACATGTAGTGCTCCAAAGACCAGCTCTGTTTCTGACATCTGCTTTGGGAAAGGCCCTTAAGAACCCAAGTTTTCTAAAATGTTCTTGAGTTGCTTGGGATGTGTTAAAAATCCACCTCAAGGGGTTCAGCCGCCAGTTTTAGTAGTTACCTGTTGGAATCTTTCGCTGTTGGCTGTGGTGGTGGCGGGGTCCTTTACCTTGTAAAACATTTACATTAAAAATATTTATTCTAAAGCACCTACAAATGTACAGCTTGTTAGGTGCATTATAATAGGGTAGTATGTACTGTTTACAGTGCCTTTTCAGTTTCAGCATGCACATTTGGCTACCGGAACACACACTTATTGTTGATGAACAAGAGACTGCCCCTATTAACTTATAGTAGTTGCTCGGCAGTGGTTTTTCTTCATTCTTACAGATGTAAGCCCTTGGGACTGTGGCATGGCTGATACAGCCTAGTAGGTAGACCCATTAGGCCCATACTGACCGTAGGTGGACTCACTCTACCAGGGCTTGAGCTGGTGTTTCACCTATACTAGCCCCGTTCCTCACAGGTTGAGCCCTTGGGTTTCAGGGGATGGCAGGGCTTAGGCGAACATCCAGTATGGAGCAGTCTGAGGAAGATAGGTCTTGGGCAGGGGTCAGGGCTGGCAGTGAGCAAGGATATCAGAGTCCAGGCAGGGGTCAGGGCAGGCAGCAGTCCAGATGAGTAGCCAGAAGTCTGAGAAGAAAAGGGAGAACACAGACAAGCCAAGACAGGGGACTGGGACACAGGCAGGGCAAAGAGACCATAGCAATAGTCATTGCAATGCAGGAGATCTGTTGCTGAGTCACTGGCTGGTTGCAAAGGACTTCCTTAAATACTCATGGAGGATGTGATGTCATCAAGCCAGTGCTGGAGGACCTATATAGACAGTTTTAGCCAGGGTCCGAGGAGCAGCATTTTGCTGGAGTCACTTCAGATCAGAGGTGAGGAGCGTTAAAATCATGCTGCAGCATATATAGCTGGTTCAAGTTTTGGGTAGTGGTGTTTATTTGCCCAGCAAGTATACAGTTAGTGTAAGAAAAAGAACATTAACTCACCTGGTGAGATATTACCACCATATTCTCTTTCCAACATAAGTTTGTCTATATAATATTTTAGTATCATCAACCCACATGCACCAAACCTTATGCAATATCTGCTGGTCAATCCTCCCAGAACTGTGATCTGTAAGAATACCCTTGAACAAATATTTTGGACCCACAAGTTGCTTTCAGAAGACATCAGAACATAAGAACAATGCCATACTGGGTCAGACCAAGGGTCCATAAAGCCCAGCATCCTGTTTCCAACAAAGGCCAAACCAGGCCATAAGAACCTGGCAAGTACCCAAAAACTAAGTCTATTCCATGTTACCGTTGCTAGTAATAGCAGTGGCTATTTTCTAAGTCAACTTAATTAATAGCAGGTAATGGACTTCTCATCCAAGAACTTATCCAATCCTTTTTTAAACACAGCTATACTAACTGCACTAACCACATCCTCTGGCAACAAATTCCAGAGTTTAATTGTGCGTTGAGTAAAAAAGACCTTTCTCCGATTAGTTTTAAATGTGCTACTTGCTAACTTCATGGAGTGCCCCCTAGTCTTTCTATTATCTGAAAGAGTAAATAACCGATTCACATTAACCCGATCTAGACCTCTCATGATTTTAAAGACCTCTATCATATCCCCCTTCAGCCATCTCTTCTCCAAGCTGAAAAGTCCTAACCTCTTTAGTCTTTCCTCATAGGGGAGCTGTTCCATTCCCCTTATCATTTTGGTCGCCCTTCTCTGTACCTTCTGCCATTCAAACTTTGCTTCCCTTTTCCTGTATTTCCCATAAAAAAAAACGTACTTACAATAGGTCTAAGAACACCAATGCTATGTATTGAAAACTGTACTTGAGAAAACCAATAGACTTCTTCTGTCTTCCGGTCTCACAATCTCACTTATTCCAGACATATTTTGTATTTTTCCCTTCCTTTCCTTCCTTATAAACATCCATTCATTTAATTCCATCACTCATTTTAACTAGTATACTATTGGTCTGATTTACTAAGGTTTTTTTCCCATTCTTTATTCATCAGAAAAAAGCTTGGTCAATCAGATTCTATGTATGTGAACCATGTCTTGTAACCAAATCACTGAATCAATGCCACACTATTCTCCAGAGCAAATACATACAACTATTATAAGCTTAATATAAGGAATATACCACTTCTCTTGGAATCGAGCACTTCAGCATGTCTCAGTATTTAACTTTTTACATTCAGTTTACCTCTGCTAACATGAATATTGGATTATGAGCCTCCAAGAATTTTCTAGATTAGTTTGAAACTCCCTTTGTTATATTTTAAGACTGATGTATATGGTTTTTACAATCCTATAATGCAGAGCATACTCTTGATTATGATCCTCACTGTACTATGCATTTTTAAGTCTCCTGTTCCAAATTCTCAAAACCATGATTATTAAGACAATTCAAGGCATCACATATAAAGGAAAGAGATGTATTGACTGACAATTGCACATATCTCCATTTGTTTGCATCTTCCAGAAATTTGGAAGCCTTTATACTTTGCAAAAAGATTACTGGGCTGTTCTTGTATTTACAGCCAAATTTACATATACATTAGTTCTCAATCCCTTACTTTAATTCAGCACAATCATGAACTCATGAATCATTGCATTCACACGATCTACAGCAGGTCTTCCAACAACTCCCACATGTAGGACTCGCTGTAGCTCTCAGGAAATCTGATTGCTACCTCCTTTCCTTGCATGTAGAACACGAACATCCAGAACAGTTAATCCCTCTCTCTTTCAATTAAGATTGGCATTTTTAGTTCAGTATACATTTCACACCTTGTTAGAATGGAAAAACATATTCCTGTAGATGATCTGTTAGCTCATACATTCAAATATCTTAATCTTTTCTGATAGTTTTAATCGACAATATAAAGATATTGGTTATTGGCAAAACTCACTAATTCTTAATTTTAATATTAAATGATATATTTGTACATTTGCAAGATTTTTATATTGATCTGGATTACTATACTGCATTCTCTGCATACCTATTACGGTGGAAACCTCTGGAAGGTTTTTGACAGAGGTTTAACCCCGCCACCTTGGGTTTATCCCTTTGCTGCTGGTAGATGGCACAGGGCTCTTTAAGATGAAATTTGGCTGGAATTTCTGCATTAAAACACAAGATTACGAGTTCCCATTCAGCTCCATGCAGTTACTTTGGAGCAGGCAGTAACTCTAGCAATTGCTTTTCTGTACTTCCTCCGATTTAATATCGTGGAGATATTAAGTCGGAGGAAGAAAAAGAACAATTAAAAACATATTTTTTTTTAAAAAGTCTGCCGGTAGTCAGGTTAGGAAAAGGGATGCTCAATTAACGAAAGTCCCTTTTCCTAACCTGTGCATTGGCCTGAAAATTTAGTTCTGAGAAAACCTTGAAGGGGGGTATCTTAACCAGTGTTCCAAGCTGCGTGTGTGCGCGCTCAGGCACAACTTTCCCCTCCCTTAGTGCAGGGAAGCTGGCATGGGGTGCGAAAAGTGTACTGCGCCATGCGAAACTACCTATGCGAAGCGATTTCTAAAATTACCCTAAACATGCCGCTTTTCCTTATCGCAGGTGTTAGGCCTGCGATATTATAGCATTTTTATGAATCTAGGGGTTAGATTGTAAGCCTTCTGGGTATAGGGAAATGCTTACAGTACCTGAACATAATCAGCTCTGAAGTGCTGAAAGGCAGAATATAAATGTTTTTTGTCATTTTATGTTTGTTTTTTCCTGTAACCTGCCTCAAATATTGTAGAGTGCAGGGATATAAATCATTTAAAATAAATAATGGTGGGCAGGTACCAGTTTACCTAATTTGGGTAAGCTGGAGAAAATCAAGCTGCTGCTCCATTAACAATCCACCAAAGAGTAATTGGAAGTGGGGGTATATAAGGGGCAGAAAGGGTGGGATTGAAGGAACCAAATGCTTTCTCTTACAATCCCAAAAAGCAAGTGATATATTGAAATATTTAAATCCAATTTAATAAATAGATCATCATATCTTAATTATAAAAAATATATAGTAAATACACCTCACATTCACCATTCTACATTCATACTCGCACAAAAAATTTCCATCAACATCCATTCAATCACACTTTTTTAAAAAACCTTCCAAACATATTTCACTTGTTAAAGTGCAAACCATTTTTTCAAATCTGGGAAAGTAGAAAATATCACATCACAATAATCACAGAATAGGTGAATACAATTTCAGTCTTCAGATATAAATTGAAAATAACAAAACCAAAAAAAATCAGTTGGCATCACTTAACCCACTATTAATACAAGTGATCCTAGATCCAAAAACAATTCAAATTTCCTATATCTCTGTAGATGTAAACTTGTAAATATTAATCACCATGCTCAATAACTGAGTAAATTCTCTCTCAAACGTTGTTCTGTAAATTAGGTAGACTATTATGTTTGCAAATCTTTTTTCAAGGGAAGTCTGATGTAACCAATGAGGGGTCAGTAGTGAAAAAACCACCTACGTTGTTGCCTCCAGGTTTGGTTAAACCACTAATGGTGGCATTTGAATAGGTGGTAGAAAGGGATTTGGAATGATTTGATATACTACGTAATTTTTTATTTTCTAATTTATCTCTGGTTGAGAGACAAGCTCTCATATCTGACTTCTGATGAAGATTTGATAATAAAACCAGCAGTCAAGGGTGGGAGTATAGTTCTCCTAGATCGTGATATGAAATGGAAATTTACCGCCAGTTATTGGGTGAGAACTTTTATTTGAAGTTGATGGAGGATCTTTCTCTGAGATTTGTTAAAACTTTAGCAGGAATGGTTTCTGAAGCCTTGTGTGTAGGCTGGATTACTGTGAAAGAAGCAGCTTTTTCGTCTCAGAAAAATCCTCAGATTCCTGTTTTTTTATATCCTTCCAATGGTGCATAAAGGTCAGATGCCTCCATGGGGGAGGCCAATTGTATCTGGAATTGGTTTGGCATTGGAGCCACTTTCTATTTTTGTTAGATTCATAGATATGACAGCAGAAAAGGACCAAATGGTCCATCCAGTCTGCCCAGCAAGCTTATGGTAGTAACTGCTGGCCATACAAGCCACCTCTATAATTATCAGTTTCCCAGACTGTCAAAGTTAGGGCCCTTGTTGGTTGCCGTTTGAGTCCAATTCCCTGTTACCTCTTGCCATTGAAGCAGAGAGCAATATTGGAGTTGCATCAACAGCATTAATGCTTATTGGTTAAGGCTAAGAACTGTCGTATCAGCAAGTTACTTTTGTGCTTATTTGTTTTCCCAGACTGTGAAATTCGATGTTCTTGTTGGTTGCTGTCTGAATCTAATTCCTCTTTTCCCCCTGCCGTTGAAGCAGAGCGCAATGATTGAGTTGCATCAATAGCATAAAGGCTTATTGGTTAAGGGTAGTTGATCATTTTTTGGACCCATCTGAATCACAGGCACAATCTTTTATTAGAGACTTGTCACGTTTTACTGAGGTAATAAGATCTTTGCTGATTTATATATGACCTATTCATTTGATTTCATTGGATATCGAATCTTTGGATTTGAATATACCGCAGGCTGCAGCTATCAATCGGGCCGATACAGTACAGTGCGCTCCGGAGCGCACTGTTAACCCTACATTGGATGCGCGTTTTCGACGTGCTAGCGTTACCCCTTATTCAGTAAGCGGCCGAAAACGCTCGTCCAATCCCCTGAACCTAATAGCGCCCGCAACATGCAAATGCATGTTGATGGCCCTTTTAGGTATTCCCGCGCGATTCAGAAAACAAAATGTGCAGCCAAGCCGCACATTTTGCTTTCAGAAATTAGTGCCTACCCAAAGGTAGGCACTAATTTCTTCGGGCACCGGGAAAGTGCACAGAAAAGCAGTAAAAACTACTTTTCTGTGCACCCTCCGACTTAATATCATGGCGATATTAAGTCTGAGGTCCCGAAGGGTAAAAAAAAAATTTGAAGTCGGCCCGTGGCTGTTGGGTTGAAAACCAGACGCTCAGTTTTGCCGGCGTCTGATTTCCGAGCCCGTGGCTGTCAGCGGGCTCGAGAACTGACGCCAGCATAATTGAGTGTCGGCTGTCAAACCTGCTGACAGCCGCCACTCTGGTCCAAAAGGAGGCGCTAGGGACGCGCTAGTGTCCCTAGCGCCTCCTTTTGCCTGTTTTTACCGCCGGGCCTCATTTAAATACAGAATCGCGCGCACAGGAGTGGCCTGTGCACGCACCGGGAGATCGGGCGTTTGTCTGCTCTCCCGCGGACTTTACTGTATCGGCCTGTATGTGATTGAAGTATTTTTGGAGAAGAGGGTAGATTTACAGGTGCCTTCAGATTTTTTATCAAACATGCATACCTGGCTGTAACAATTTAAGGATGAATTTTACCAGGAAGATCATGGGACAGATGGGGGCCACAGTGGCCCCCTATGTCACTTATCTCTATGTAATTTGCTTTAAAGAATTGAGATAGATATATATCTACATTTTTCCTCATTGTATTATGGCTGCATTACATTGATGATGGTTTTTATAGTTTGGAAGGGCTCATGTGTTGGATACGTTTTTTGATTTATCTAAATCATGGTTTGAATTTTGAGGTTCACTTCAAATATAAGTGACCTACACTTTTTTTGGATATGATGGAAAGAATTAATAAAGGAATCCTCTACGGAATTGTATAGATAACTGATGGATACTAATAGCCTACTACTTTTTAAGAGCTGTCACCCTAGATTTATCAGAGAGAATATACCGGTTGGGCAATATTTTTGAGTGCGGAGGATTTGCTCTTCTGTTGAATACTGTAAGAAGCAGTTGAGCATTTTGTGCAAAGAGGGTATCCTCGGCAAGTGAGTCGCTGTTCATATGACAGCCCATTTTATTAATCGGGATTTTCTTTTGACTCCACGGCAGTCCCATGTTCTCCATTTTTGGTATGTTTTACCATATTTGAACCAAATTGGTGAAGTGATAGAGATTATCAAGAGATACTGTAATCTTTTATTTATTTATTTATTTATTATTTTTATATACCGACATTCATCTCAATTGAGATATCACACCGGTTTACATTCAGGTACTGTAGGTATTTCTCTATCCCCAGAGGGCTTACAATCTAAGTTTTTGTACCTGAGGCAATGTAGGGTAAAGTGACTTGCCCAAGGTCACAAGGAGCAACAGCGGGACTTGAACCTTGGTCTCCTGGTTCATAGTCCACTGCTCTAACCACTAGGCTAATCTTTTGAAGGATTTTCAAGATTTGGAGCAAATACCTACCTTTACTTTTACACATCCTAAAAATACTTGTGACACGTTGCTACATTCTGAGTTGGATGTCTCACGGATTGTTTTTGTTGATCTATCTCCTGGCAACTGTTTATGTACATATTGCTCGATCTATAGCCTTTCTTTATTTTGTCTATTACTAGTTTTGTTTTATTACTATTTTAGTTTTTAGTTATACCACCACTGGTATGTTTAAAATCATCCATTTCCTAGTGTGTAGCCAGTTGGACTCAGGACAAATGGGTTATGCTCCCCTGCCAGCAGATGGAGACTGTCAGGTTTCAAAGCTGATGTCACCCTAGATACACCCCTGCAGTGACCTTAGCCCTTCACTATTTCTCCATCTCCAGCAGATGTATATATGCTTTCTCTATGGGGATCGCTGTACCTTTTGGAAGAAGAAATTATATTTTAAATTGGAGGAAAGATTAAGTCACGCTCTCCTGCAGTGATATCTTAAAGTCCCTCCCCCAGTTGAGAATTCCAGAGGTGATTTCTGAGATCCTTTAGAGGTGTGTCTTGCTCAGGTAGGCGGTTCCCGGCGTAGACTTTGCTGCTGAAGCAGCTGAAAGGCAGTGGGTGCAGGAAACAGAGTGCGGCGGTGACGGCAACTCCCCCCCCCCCCCCCCCCCTCCCCCGGCAGCTGGAGACTGCCTCTGTACTCAGCCAGTAGGTGCTGAGCCCAGGTAACTTAAAAAAAAAAAAAAAAAAAGGAAGAAAATTTACCTTCAGAGAAGAGGGGTTTCGATAAGACTTCCTCTGGTCTCCTTACTCGACGTGCCATGCGGATGTTGTTCTGATCCCGTTGGGCATAGGGAAGTGGGCTTACAAGTGGGCTGAGTGGCTCCCAGTGGGCTAGGCCCTGCTTCAAGCTTGGTTGGCACCATGTGGTAGGCCACAGCACCATCTTGTGTGCATCTTTGTGCATCTCATATTGTCCGCCATAGGACGTCGGTACATGCAGGATACAGGAAAAGCCGGACGCACGGACTGTGCATGCGCCTTGCTGTGCCTAGGCGCTCAAAATATGTGCGCATAAATTTTTAAGCACGAGCCGATCGAACGCACAGTTATCGCTGCCAATGGCGTTGGCAGCCAAGAAACATAAGCACCTTGCTCTCTGTGCTGCTTGTCATATTAGGGCTTCTCAGCCTGACCTGGATTCCAACTTGTCAGCGCTATGAGGAAGCCCAAAGGGATTTGGCCTCCCTGGACTTTGCAGAGCCCGGCTCCTCCCATTCAGATGATGGATTGGGAGCCTTAACCGGACATACTCCACATCTGAGTAACCCCTTGGCTGTGTCTTCATGGGAGAGGGAGACTTGGCTGATCCTACCCCAGTTCCCCCTGGGCTAGGCATGGACCCAGTGACTTTTTCTTGGGTGGAATTTTCCCAGGCTATGGAACCCGCCTCCTTTTTAGCAGATGTGGGCTCGGATTTAGACTGTACTTCAGCCAGAGGAGTGACCTCGATGGTCGTGGCCAGAAGACAGCTATAGCTGAGGAATTGGTCAGCTGACACAACCTCCAAGGCCAACCTTACAAGAATGCTCTTTAAAGTATTGCTTCTATCTGGGAACAAATTAGAGAAACTGGCCAGTAAATGGGTTGAGTCTCCAGCCTCCCAGCTACCAGAAGATAAGAGGAAGCAGTGGCAGCGCCTCTCGCCTATGAGGGGCTGGTCCAGGGGCTTTCAACGTTTTTGCTCCTACAGAATCTCAACATTTCAGAGATCTCAGCCATTTGGAAGAACTCAGTCCTTTCATAGTCAACAGCCCAAGAGAGGAGCAGGTTTGGGCTCAGGCTCGTCCCGAACCTCCCAATGAAATTTTACAGACCCATCTTCGGAATGAGGAGATAGGGGTCAACTGTCTCTTTTACGAAGGGTGGGTCAAGATCACTTCGGATAAGAGGGTACTGGAGTCATACGAGAAGGATATGCGCTGGAATTTTGTAGCACTCCTTGGGACGTATTCATGGCATCTCCTTGCCACTCCCAGCACAAAAAGCAGGCAGTGGAGATTACTCTTTTAAGGCTCCTCAGGTTGAGGGCTATAATCCAGTACCTAAGCCCCAGGACAATATGGGGCGTTATTCCATCTATTTCATCATACCCAAGAAGGAAGGTTCCTTTCACCCCATCCTGGACTTCAAGAGCATCAAAAGTCACCTATGAGTGAGTCATTTCCGCATGAAAACCTTACGCTCCGTGATAATGGCCGTACAACTGGGAAAGTCCCTAACCTCTCTGGACCTATCTGAGGCCAGCCCACATATTCCAATCCGTCAAGAACAACACTTCCTATGCTTTGCCGTACTATGTCGTCATTTTCGGTTCTGGGCACTGCCCTTTGACCTAGCCACCGCCCCAAGAACATTTTCCAAGATTAGGGTGGTCATGGCAGCAATGTTGAAGAGAAGGAATCCTGGTACACCGTACTTAGACGACTGGTTGATCTGGGCCAAGTCTGTGGAAGAAAGTCTCTGGGTGACTAACAGGGTGACCTCCTTGCTTCAGGAACTCAGTTGGGTAGTAAACCTGGACAAGAGCTGTCTCAAGCCTTCCCAGTCGTTGGAGTATCTAGGCATCCGGTTTGACACCAGGCAGGGCAAAGTCTTCTCCCGACCACACGAATACGGAGGTTGATGTCCCAGGTGCGTCAGTTGATGAACACGGTACGCCCGAAGGTGCAGAGCTATCTTCAAGTTCTCGGTTTGATGGTGGCAACCTTGGAAGTAATGCCATGGGCGAGAGCACACATGCACCCTCTTCAATGCTCGCTGCTGTCACGTTGGAACTCGCAGTCCCAAGAGTATTCGATTCAGCTCCATTTACTGATGGGAGTCTGTTCTCGCCTCAAGTGATAGTTGCGGGAGGCTCATCTGAGCAGGGGGGTGTCTCTGTCCTCCCCAAACTGGCTGGTTCTTACAATGGACATAAGTCTCCAGGGCTAAGGAGCTCAGTGTCAGGAACTCACGGCCCAGGGATGTTGGATGGAGGAAGAGGGCCCTCTGGAACATCAATCGCCTGGAAGCCTGGGCAGTGAGGCTGGTGTGCTTGCAGTTCAGCCATAGACTTCAGGTTCAAGCGATCTGCATGTCAGTCTATGCAATGACTGTGGCCTACATCAACCACCAGGGAGGAACCAAGAGTCAGCAGGTGTCTCAGGAGATAGACCTCCGTATGGAATGGGCGGAAATACATGTCAGACTATCTCAGCCTCACCTGTTGCAGGAAAAGACAACATCAGAGCAGACTTTTTAAGCAGGGAGAGTCTGGATCCAGAAGAGTGGGTGTTGGCCGAAGCCTTTCTACTCATAGTATATTGCTGGGGGGGGGTCTCTTCACTTGACCTGCTGGCCGCAACTCACAATGCGAAGATTCCCCAATTCTTCAGTCGCAGAAGAGATCCATGGTCCCTGGGGATCAACACTCTCGTTCAGACCTGGCAGGAAGAAGAGTTGCTATACACCTTCCCTCCATGGCCCCTGCTGGGCAGGATCATTTGCAGAATCGAGCACCACAGGGGATTAGTCCTACTAGTAGCTCCAGATTGGCCCAGGCATCCGTGGTACGTGGACATGCGGAGACTCCTGGTGGAGACACCCCTTCCCCCCCCCGGTGCCCCCCACTGCACAGGGACCTGTCACAGCAGGGACTGGTCCTTCACGAGGATCTGACTCAGTTCTGTTTTACGGTATAGCCCTTGAGAGGGCTTACCTGATGAAGCAAGGGTATTCTGCAGCAGTAATTGTTACCTTACTCTGCGCCTGGAAGTTGTCTACGTCCCTAGCATTTGTGCTAGTCTGGAGAGTATTTGAGGCCTGATGCAAGGAGTGCGGTGTCCCCCCCCTTGGGCGGTCAAAATCCCACTTATTCTGGAATTTTTGCAGGACGGCTTGAATAAATGTTTGGCCCTTAATTCCTTGAAGGTGCAGGTAGTGGCTCTTTCCTGTTTCAGGGACGAGGTGAACTGAACCTTTGTCTGCTCATCCAAACATGGCCCATTTTCTGAAAGGGGTGAAGCACCTTCAGCCACCCCTACAGTGGCTTGTTCCCTTGTTGAATCTTAATCTAGTATTGGAATGTTTGGCAGGGCCCTCCTTTTGGCCACTGCGCAGTCCTTCCTTGTGTTTCTTAATCTTGAAAATGGTGTTCCTGGTGGCTATATGCTTGGCGTGTCGCATCTCTGAACTGCAGGCATTGTCGTATCAGGAACTGTTCCTCCGGATGACTCCTAGAAGCATTACAGCTTCGTACTGTTCCATCCTTCTTGCCCATGATAGTCTCGGAGTTTCATTTGAATCAATCCATTTCGTTGCCTTCCCTAGATAAGCACAGGGATGCGGAGGAATACTGCCTCCTCCATCATTAGAATGTCAGTAGACTTTTAGTGTGGTATCTGGAAGTTTCAGAACTGATCCGAAAGACGGACAGCCTGTTTGTCCTTCACGGTGGAAGGAAGCAAGACGAACCAGCTTTGTGGGCTACCATAGCTCGCAGGATTAAGGAGGTGGTCATGGGAGCCTATGTGGAGGCAGGAAAGCTCATTCCACTAGGGCTCAGGCAGTTTCCTGGGCAGAAGTTAAACTGCAGTCCCCTGTCTATCTGCCGAGTGGCGACGTGGTTCTCCTTGCACACCTTTCCAGGTTTACAAATATGGGCAGCCTCCCGCCCCAATTGGGAGTAGCTTTTGTACATACCAATGGTCCTGAGTCCATCTGGCTACAGGTTAGGAAATGGAGAAATTACTTACCTGCTAATTTCATTTTCCTTAGTGTAGACAGAGGCATCCTGCTTCCCAGCTGCCCAAGAATGGTGCCAAGGAATCGCCCGTGGAGCGGATATTGATTCCAAGAGATTTATGGGTAATCCATCATCCAGTCCAGAGATCAGGGCATCTATAATCTTACTGGGGTTCAATGTTTGGTTGAGTACAGTTACGGTTATCTGTTTTTAATCAAGTTTTTAAATCAAGTGTTTTCCATAGTATGTCCACAGTAGCTTTTGAAGAGAATACTGAAGGGCTAAGGTCACTGCAGGGATGTATCTAGGGTGACGTCTGCTTTGAAACCTGACTCATTCTTTATCTGCTGGCAGGGGATCACAACCCATTGGTCCTGAGTCTATCTGTCTACAAAAAGGAAAACGAAATTATCAGGTAAGTAATTTCTCCGCTTCTTATGATACTAACTGTTCTGTTTATGCTATCCAATGTCCCTGTGGTCTACTTTATGTAGGTAAAACAGTGAGAAAGATGACTCGCATAATGGAACACTGTAGTAGGATTAGGAATCAGGTGATCAGTGTGCCGTTGGTACAGCATTGGCTCCAATATAGACATTTGGTGGGCGATCTTTGATTTTTTTTTTTTTTTGCTATACAAATCATTACCAGTGGATGAGGGGATGATTTGAATAGGAAGTTGGTGCAGGCTGAGTAATGTTGAGGTTTTCAACTTGTACTGTTATCCCTGGTGGATTAAATGAAAGAATTGATTGGTTATCCTGCATTTCAATTTTCTTTGGGTGTTCTCTGGCCCATTTTCTTGTTTTGGGATTGGTCAAGATTTTGCATGTGACTTATGAACCAAGATGATGGTGTTTTGGGGAGAGGCCCTCCACACATTTGAATTGGTAATAGCATTTGGTAAGTTTCAGAGTTTATTTATATATGAAAGATTTGTTGTTGGGGTATTGGTATAGTAATTTGTATTTTGTTTGAATGTATTTTTGTAATTGTTTGTAGTTTAGAGAGAACTGTCTTTATTTCAAGAGAACTGCTGGAAGGCAGTCAATGGGTATAAAGGTCTCCAGTGTGGACGATCCTTGTGAAGATCTCAAATATTTTCTTCAAACAGTACACTCGATGCTTGTCTTATACACGGTCTCAACAATATTGAGCAAAATAACATTGGCCTCATAAATTACAGATCAACTTTTGGGAGAGAACTCACTTATGTTGTTGAGCATGGTGATTAATATTTACAAATTTACAGCTATGGATATATAGGAATTTTGAACTTTATTTTTTGGATCCTGGGACACCCATATTAATAATGGGTTAAGTGATGCTAATTGAATTTTTTTGTTTTGTTATTTTCAATTTATATCTGTTGAAGACTTTGAAATTGTATTCTATTCTGTGGATGTTGTGATTTAATGTATAGATGTAATTTTGTAATTTCACAGATTCTTTGAAAAATTGGTTTGCTATTTAAGAAATTATAATTGTTTCGTCTGGAGAAGCTTTAACAAGCAAAACATTGGGAAGTCTTAAAAGAAAAAAAAAAAGATTGAATGGGCATTGATAGGTTTTTTGTATGAATGTAAATGTAGTATGGTAGTTGTGTGATATCTGTGAATATGAGGTGTATTTTACTACATTTTTTATAGTTAACATCTATGTAATTGGGTACATTTATGAGTAATAAAGATTTATTAAATTGGTTTTAAATATTTCAATATATCATATGCTGTTTGAGATTGGTTGATATATTATTTTTTTTGCCTTTTTGGATTTCTCTTTTACTATGGCAAAATCGCACATAAGACACCCAATCAACTTTAGACAAACTGAAATCCAGGAATATTCATATTTGAAAACCACAAAGCAATAAGAATTAATAAGGCTGATTTACCCAAAGAGTCTCTGCAGTGGCAAGCTTATTCCTAGCACAGGAATGTTATATTGAAATAAATAAGAAATGAGGCTTATTAGAAGCTTGCGCCGGTGAAAGGTGGTGGTGGTCTGTGACGAGTCCCCTCCCATTTCCTACAGAACTGCTGTTTTGTAGAGAGGGCACTCTTTCACTGTTCTGTCTCCTCCAGCAGTAGCAGGGGTAGTTTGTGGCAAAAAAAAAAAAAAAAAATTAGTAAAGGAGTCTTTTCAGTTATTTATTTATTTATTTAGATTTTTTTTCTATACCGGCATTCGTGAAGATATCACATCAAGCCGGTTTACAATAAACAATGGGGTGATAACCGGAACAGAGAACTAGATAATATGTACTACACATAACATCATCTCTACACATTCTTTTCCTCTTCCCCCACCAGTGTCTATCTCCCTTCTTCACCACTGTCTGTTAATGCTCCTAGCCTGCTCCTCACTTATGGCCTATGCTGACCTACTCATTCTGGAGCTACTAAACAGTGGCATATCCTATCCAAGTCCACCCCCTTAAAGATGCAAGGGCTTATGGACAAGGAGCGGGTCAGTCCCATTGGCCCATAAACTTACACCTTTAAGGGAGGAGGACTCTAACGGGATACGGTACTGCCCCGGCATTACCTTGCCTCTCGCACTGGCCCACACTACTGCTGCCCTCACCAACCGTCCCACCAGGAGATATCTGCACCCTTAAGCTACAGCAAGTCACGTGACTGAAATATAAGAGAAACAGTATTACAGGTACTCATGCCCTTATCGGAAACCCAGTGTAAACTTATAGCAGCCCTCTTAATCATAGCACCTACGGAGGAGCAAGAGTGAACAGACAATGGAACTGAGCAAGGCAGGAAACACACATCAAGGAAAGAGCATGCACATCATAACTGCAGTCAGTGTGGATCTTGTAATGCAAACTGATCTGTAATGGATGGAAGGAGGAGTTTGCAATGCATCAGTTGTCGCATATGACATACTGACTGACTGAAAACCCCCATTCCCACAACCTACGTTTACAGAAAGCATCAAGAATTGACCAAAAGCTTAGCACTACATGCATCTAAAACTGATAGATGATCAGTTTTAACATGATGGAAGTTAGCTAGTCTAACACTTGTGAACTAGAGGCAGGAACCATACTGTAACAGGAACATGCACTCTATAAGACTATGCATGATTTCAGATGTAAAAGCAGATGTGCATGCACATATCTATCCTTGCAAGAATTTGATGCAACAAAGAAATGTACTTGCAAGTCCACTAAACAGTACACTAGTGCTGTGCCTGTGGCAAATTTCCCCTCCACTATCCCCGAGACACCCTGTGCTGTTATCCTGATTCTTTGGCCTGGATGCAGGAAGAATATAGGCTAGTGTTTCTCAGCAAGTGTGCCATAGAGGATTTAGACCTGATCAGATATGCCATGGTAAGTTCCTCACTTTCCATGGCATGATGTTCAGATCCAGAACTGCACCTGATCTCTGTTCTTAGTACCTCACAGCAACAAGAGACACTAGCAGTGACTCTTAAACATATAGAAGCTTCTTTCTGAGAACATGTATAATCATAGATGCCAGCTCTGTGGGTGTGTGAGCACCCCCAATATTGTTTCTTGTACTCCTTTTAGGAACTGAGAACGTCATGCTGTGGGGGAAGGCAGTTAGGAAGTACTCCTATTTTTAATGAGGATGCCCCAGCAGACTGCTGTGGCCTGAACAAACAGTTGCAGCAATCGTGCTGTGGCCCCCACATCCCGTGGGATGCCACACAAGTGGCAAGAAGGCAAAACAATTACCATCATGGTTAAAAGGGGAGGTGAAAGAAGCTATTTTAGCCAAAAGATCATCTTCTTCCAATTTTTGAATGGATCCAACAGAAGAAAATAGGATAATGCATAAACGTTGGCAAGTTAAATGTAAGACATTGATAAGACAGGCTAAGAGAGAATTTGAAAAGAAGTTGGCCATAGAGGCAAAAACTCACAGTAAAAACTTTTAAAAATATATCCGAAGCAGAAAGCCTGTGAGGGAGTCAGTTGGACCATTAGATGATCGAGGGGTTAAAGGGGCACAGAGAAGATAAGGCCATCGCGGAAAGATTAAATGATTTTTTTGCTTCGGTGTTTACTGAAGAGGATGTTGGGGAGGTACCCATACTGGAAAAGGTTTTCATGGGTAATCGTTCAGATAGACTGAATCAAATCACGGTGAACCTAGAAGATGTGGTAGACCTGATTGACAAACTGAAGAGTTGTAAATCACCTGGACCGGATGGTATACACCCCAGAGTTCTGAAGGAACTAAAAAATGAAATTTCAGACCTATTAGTAAAAATTTGTAACCTATCATTAAAATCATCCATTGTACTTGAAGACTGGAGGATAGCTAATGTAACCCCAATATTTAAAAAGGGCTCCAGGGGCAATCCGGGAAACTACAGACCGGTTAGCCTGACTTCAGTGCCAGGAAAAATAGTGGAAAGTGTTCTAAACATCAAAATCACAGAACATATAGAAAGACATGGTTTAATGGAACAAAGTCAGCATGGCTTTACCCAAGGCAAGTCTTGCCTCACAAATCTGCTTCACTTTTTTGAAGGAGTTAATAAACATGTGGATAAAGGTGAACCGGTAGATGTAGTATACTTGGATTTTCAGAAAGCGTTTGACAAAGTTCCTCATGAGAGGCTTCTAGGAAAAGTAAAAAGCCATGGGATAGGTGGCGATGTCCTTTCGTGGATTGCAAACTGGCTAAAAGACAGGAAACAGAGTATGATTAAATGGACAATTTTCTCAGTGGAAGGGAGTGGGCAGTGGAGTGCCTCGGGGATCTGTGTATTGGGACCCTTACTTTTCAATATTTATAAATGATCTGGAAAGAAATACGATGAGTGAGATAATCAAATTTGCAGATGATACAAAATTGTTCAGAGTAGTTAAATCACAAGCAGATTGTGATAAATTGCAGGAAGACCTTGTGAGACTGGAAAATTGGGCATCAAAATGGCAGGTGAAATTTAATGTGGATAAGTGCAAGGTGATGCATATAGGGAAAAATAACTCATGCTATAGTTACACAATGTTAGGTTCCATATTAGGTATTACAACCCATGAAAGAGATCTAGGTGTCATAGTGGATAACACATTGAAATCGTCAGCTTAGTGTGCTGCGGCAGTCAAAAAAGCAAACAGAATGTTGGGAATTATTAGAAAGGGAATGGTGGTTAAAATGGAAAATGTCATAATGCCTCTGTATCGTTCTGTGGTGAGACCCCACCTTGAATACTGTGTATAATTCTGGTCGCCGCATCTCAAAGATATAATTACAATGGAGAAGGTACAGAGAAGGGCTACCAAAATGGGGAAAGTCTTAAGAGGTTAGGAATTTTCAGCTTGGAGAAGAGAGACGGCTGAGGGGGGGATATGATAGAGGTGTTTAAAATCATGAGAGGTCTAGAACGGGTAGATGTGAATCGGTTATTTACTCTTTCGGATAGTAGGCTAGGGGGCACTCCATGAAGTTAGCATATGGCACATTTAAAACTAATCGGAGAAAGTTCTTTTTTACTCAACGCAGAATTAAATTCTGGAATTTGTTGCCAGAGGATGTGGTTAGTGCAGTTAGTATAGCTGTATTTAAAAAAGGATTGGATAAGTTCTTGGAGAGGAAGTCCTTTACCTGCTATTAATTAAGTTGACTTAGAAAATAGCCACTGCTATTACTAGCAAGGGTAACATGGAATACACTTAGTTTTTGGGTACTTGCCAGGTTCTTATGGCCTGGATTGCCATACTGGGTCAGACCAAGGGCTTGATGGACCCTTGGTCTGACCCAGTATGGCATGTTTTTATGTTCTTATAAAACTAATTGTCTTAGTTGGCATCAGGCATGGCACTTCTTCACAGCTCTCAATCTCACTGCCCTAAGGGGAGGAAAAGAGTGGAAAGTATTCATATTGCACATTGCCTGAAGGCAAAAAGGAATTGACCATTTGAGTGTCCTTTAGCTAATCATCATACATTGGCACTCTTGGTACAGGGATCCCACTGCCCAAACAAAATCATAAATGAAATAAAGAAAAAAGGGGGAGGGTCTTAATATGCAAAACTAAATTATAAGTGGGTGGAGGGAGTTGGAGCAGAAGACATCTTGAGTAGCCCATTTTTGAGAAAAGTCTTTTGTTATAGTGACTGCCCAATGGTGTTCCATTCGGATTCTTGATCTTAATTCTGATCTGGAATAGATTTCGCAGTCAACTGCTTCTCCATCAGCTCTTCCTTCCTTTCTTGTGCACTTAATTTTTGCCTAGCTGTTGCTAGAAGGTAATTGATTAGGTAGGCTTTCTGTCTTTCCTTTGGTGCTTTTCTGTTGCGTCCGTCGCTGCTCGACGCCCTCACTCTGCCCTCTTTACCTCTGTGGCGACTCCCTCCGGGTCTGGACGGTTAGCTGCCACGGCATCTTCTTGCCGTCTCCCTCTGGCATCCCCTGACCGGCACGACGCTGCGGATCCGCCATGTTGCCTGATAATGTAGGGCGCTCCGATTGATGTACCAGCAAGGGCGCGAACCTCGGGGGCGTCCCCCTGGGATAACATCATCCACTTCCAATATAAAAGGTCTAAAAGTATTCGCTAACGAATCGAGTTAGCAAGGGGATTGCTTCGGCTTTACTCCCAAGCTACTCTGCCTCCTTGGACTTACCAGGGGTACCTGCTCCTCGGGGGGCCTCGCTCTCTTTTTCTTTATTTCAGATTGCAGATAGGAACCGGTACTCGCTCCTCGAGGGCCCATGTTCCTGAACACTCTGAAGATTCTCTACTGCCTGGAAGCTATCGCAGATACAGACATTTGTGAGTTACCTACACTCTCTCAGAGCTTCCCCTGGAACCAGGTACTCGCTCCTCGAGGGCCTAACCCTTTCCAGCTACTGAGCTTCCTTAAGACCTTAGGTGAGTTTTGTCATCCAGTTCTGGCTATGAACACAGCATACCCTGTCTACTCACTATCTATAGTTTCTCTACAGCTCAGCAACCCTGGGATCGCTGTTCCAGTATCTGAGGGACTTCAGCCCTGCCGGGCATATCAGCTCACTACTGCCACCTCTGGTGGTTCTACTAACCTGTCTAATAAAAGAATTATCTGTGTCTGTCTCCATACCCAAGCCTAGCCAGTGGTCCCTCTCAGGATATCCTCCTGGGGGCGCAGTCATCTGCCATCGGCCCAAGGATCCACCTATCTTCATTCCTCTACAGCTTAGTGTCCTCTCCAAGCACTCCGCTGGTAACAGATTGCTACTCCTTCCCCATCAGGAGTCTTCAGCAACAGTTCATAACAGATTGCTATCTCCGCAGTCTATACCTTAACAGATTAACTACTCTCTCTACAGGAGCTGAGCATAACAGATTGCTTGTTAACTCCTCCTTCTACAGGAGCTGATTCATAACACTTTCCTGTTGGTTGCCCGTATATGAGCAGGTGCTGTGAAAAGACAAGCCAAAATTTCATCAGTAATGTTTTTAGAAAGCTTAGAAAAGGAGTCGGCCTCTGGCAGCTCCAAAACATGTGCTGTATTGACTCCCTGCAAAAACAAAAAAGGCACAGGGGTGGCACGCCAGCGATAGCTTCGAGCATGCTCCCTGTGCACATTGCCCCATGCACAATATGCCACGAAAGGTTTCCATAGCGCTTCGGTGTTAATATGCTGTAAAAACTTTTCCCCTCTTGGTCCTGCCCCATCTCCCAATAGGGAGCACCAGACTGTATCTGGGCGAGAGACCAAGGCGAGATAATGCTATGGAGCAATAGATTGTAAATTTTTTTCGGCAATGCCTCAGAGGCTACAAGTGAAAACTCATTTGGGGTAGGGTGTGTGTGTGTGTATGGGCGGGGGGGGGGGGGGCGGGCTCTGATGGGGCATATGTGCAGGTCTGGAGGAGAGGGGATGGAAGATGGGCAGGGACCTCCAGCCTGTGGAGCCCCTCCTGGTAGGGTGGACAGTATCAAGGATGCACAGTTGGCAGTTGCATGAACTGCCCTGGCTAGGGATGTCAGCCTAGTTTGCAGTGCCAGTTTGGCAGACTGCACCCATGAATTATGGTCGGCCTTTATAAGGTGGTCGGCCTTGGTGATTTCAGCTGAGGCAAATCGAATACATACTGCAGGAGACTCCAACATCTCTACACTAAGAGCAGAGTTGTAGAGGAGGGACTTTTCCTGGTAGTCTCCCGTGGGGTCTGTCGATCCCCCTCGAGGTGGAAATCATGCGCCAGGACTTAATAAGGTTTTGATAGAAAGGCGGAAGCTCCAGGAGGCGATCAGCATACCCTTCCGGTTTTATTACAAAGACCTTGCAATCATACTGCAACCGGTCCAACTGGCAAAAATAAATGCATCCAGCGGGCGCCACTGCGGAGGGGGATCTGCATACAGAAATCTCTGCAGGGTCTGTAGCCGGAAGGTGTGTACCTGACTCTTCAGGCACACGAGGCCTTCTCCTGTCCCTTCCTGTGAAGGAAGGCGAACTCCCGCAGAGACCTAGAGCTTCTTCCCGGCCCAAAAGAAGTCCCAGCAGCTTCCTCTGGGTGTAGGTGAGAAACTCCACAAACGGGCTCAGGGCGGTCAGCGAGTGCCACAGCATGCTGGAAACCAGCTGGTTCGCTACTGAGACTCTCCCGTGCTAGGACACCAGTTGTAGCAGTCCTGACCACGACCTCAGGTGAGCGTCCACATTCTCCTCCAGTTCTCGGCAGTTTGCCTATACCGCGGTTTCCTCAGTGATAAGATGGACCCCCAAGTATTTTATGGTTTTCTGGCTCCATGAAAAAATATCAACAGTGCTCGGGTCAAGATCCTCCCGCTGCAGTCCTATCAGAAACCCTGCACATTTCGTCCAGTTGATCTTGGTGGAGCATACAGATGATACACCCGCTGGCAGGCTCGCATCCTCTCCAGATCAAGTGGATCATGAGCATGTCATCAGCGTAGGCAGATAGTGACCTGTAGTCTGGGTTCCTGCAGCATTTTGCCAGTGAGCCACCTGCGCAGAAGGCACAGGAAAGGCTCGATAGCAAGTGAGTACAGTTGCCTGGACAAAGGGCAGCCTTGACTTACTCCCTGCCCAAAAACCAGGGTGCTGTTAGGGACCAGTTCACTTTATCTAAGCACTCGGCAGACAAATACAGGAAGCAGAGAAGTCACATGAATCGGGTGCTGAACCCAAACTTCTGCAGAGTCTGTGTGAGATATCGGTGATCCACTCTGTGGAAGGAAGGCAAAACGATTACCAGCATGGTTAAAAGGTGAAGTGAAAGAGGCTATTTCAAACAAAAGATCTTCATTCAAAAATTGGAAGAAGGATCCATCAGACGAAAATAGGATTAAGTATTGGCAAGTTAAATGTAAGCTATTGATAAGACAGGCTAAGAGGGAGTTTGAGCAAAAACTCACATTAAAAACTTTTAAAAATATATCAAAAGCAGAAAGCCTGCGAAGGAGTCAGTTGGACTGCTGGATGAGCAAGGGGTTAAAGGGGCACTTAGAGAAGATAAGGCCATTGCAGAAAGATTAAACTATTTCTTTGCTTTTGTGTTTACTGAAGAGGATTTTGGAGAGATACCGGTTCTGGAGAAGGGTTTCATGGGTGATGATTCAGATCAGCTGAACTAAATCACAGTGAACCTGGAAGATATGGTAGTCCTGATTGACAAACTGAAGACTAGTAAATCACCTGGATCAGATGGTATACACCCCAGGGTTCTGAAATAACTAAAAAATGAAATTTGACCTATTTTAATTGATTTGTAACCTATCATTAAAATCATCTGATCTACCTGAAGATTGGAAGATGGCCAACGTAACCCCTATATTTAAAAAGGGATCCAGGAGTGATCTGGGAAACTATAGACCAGTGAGCCTGGTTTCAGTGCCAGGAAAAATTGTGGAAACTGTTATAAAGAATAAAATCACAAAACATTTAGGTAGACATGATTTGATGGGACATGGCCAAAATGGATTTACCCAAAAGACGTCTTGCCTCACAAATCTCCTACATTTTTTGAAGGGTTTAATAAACGTGGACAAAGGTGAACCAGTAGATGTGGTATATTTGGACTAGCAACTGTACCTGTTTTACGCCTGGGCGGCGAGCCTTTTTATTGGCACATCTGCTCTTGTTTTGAGCAGAATTTCCCTAGAAATTCACTGTGAGTGACCCTTCCAAATACACACACCTCATACAGGCTCCCTTACTCTCTGGCATATACACACATCCCCCTCATATAGGCTCCCTCTCTGAAACCCGCACTCCCCCTCTTACCAACCAAGCTGCCTCTCCCAGTCCCCCACACCCCCCTCTCCTCTCTCACACACACATTCTCTCTCACCGGAATCCCCCCCCCCCCCCCCATGCTCTCTCTCACACCCTCCTGCTTTCTCTCACCCTCCCCTCCTCGACACACATTCTCTCTCACCGGCATGCCGTGGGACCCGTGCCATTTGTGACGAAGATGAAGGCCCAGCGCGCTGTTCGCGGCACACATTTTCACCTTGAGCAGAAAATAGCAGCGGAGACCCCGGCATGCTGCGAACGGAGTGCGTCCCGCGGTACATGCTCCATTTGTGATGAAGATGAAGGTCCAGCCGCGCTGATCGTGGCACATGGGGACCCTACTCTTTTCGCCACAAATGGCGCACCGGGCCTTCATCCTCGCCACGAACGGAGCATGTGCCGCGGGATGTGCTCTGTTCACGGCATGCCAGGGTCTCCTCTGCTATAATACGCTTGTCCCGCGATGGCCGCTGTCCTTCGTACCTCTGGCATGTTTGAGTCTCTAAGGCAGCCAGGGAGCTGCCTGTGCCATCTATCGGCGGGGCTGGGGAACATGCGCAAGCACTGAGGGACACACTACCAAGCCCGATATATTATGGATTTTCAGAAGGCATTGAACAAAGTCCCGCATGAGAGGCTTCTAAGAAAACTGAGGTGATGTCCTTTTGTGGATTGCAAGTTGGTTAATAGATTGGAAACAGAATAGGATTAAATGGTCAGTTTTCACACTGGAAAAAGGTAAACAGTGGAGTGCCTCAGGGATCTGTACTTGGACTGGTGCTTTTTAATATATTTATAAATGATCTGGAAAGGGGTACGACGAGTGAGGTGATCAAATATACAAATGACACTAAATTATGCAGAGTAGTTAAATCTCAAGTGGATTGTGATGAATTGTAGGAGGGTCTTGCAAGACTGGAAGATTGGGCTTCCAAATGGCAGGTGAAATTTAACATGGACAAGTGCAAAGTGATGCATATAGGGAAAAATAACCTTTGCTGTAGTTACACAATGTTAGGTTCTATCTTAGGAGTTACCACCCAGGAAAGAGATCTAGGCGTCATAGTGGGTAATACATCGAAATTGTCGGCTCTGTGTGCTCTGGTGATCAAAAATGTAAACAACGTTAGGTATTATTAGGAAGGGAATTGCAAATAAAATGGAGGATGTCATGATGCCTCTGTATTGCTCCATGGTGGCCACTGTTGGAAACAGGATACTGGGCTTGATGGACCCTTGGTCTGATCCAGTATGGCTGTTCTTATGTTCTAGGAAAGAACTGAATATTGTCTGTGTATACATTAAAACTTATATAGTAACATAGTAATGACGGCATAAAAAGACCAAAATCGTCCTAGTCTGCCCAGCAAGCTTCCCAAGTAGTAACTATTGCTTTGTGCAGATTACCCCCAAGCTTTTTTATTTATTCCCATCTTCTAGCCTTTTAGGGATCCACAGTGTTTATCCCATACCTCTTTGAAATCCTTCCTAGTTTTAGTCTTCACCACTTCCTCTGGAAGGTCATTCCAGGCATCCACCACCCTTCTCAGTAAAGAAATATTTCCTGACATTGGTTCTCAGTCTTCCTCCCTGGAGTTTCAAATCGTGACCCCTAGTTCTACTAAATTGTTTCCAAAGGAAAAGGTTTGTTGACGACCATGGATCATTAAAACCTTTCAAGTATCTGAAGGTCTGTATCATATCACTCTTGCTCCTCCTCTCCTCCAACTTAGTCTCAGGCCACCAAGTAACTTACACGGGTGAGGGGTGCGGAGGAATATATTTTAAATAGCGATGCAGAGTTTGCGGATCCCAGCGAGAATCTGATATTAATCAGAGTCCGCTGTAATGCTGTGTTGCCAATCTGAATGTTCTGTGTACAGCCAGATGGAAATGAGAGAAACCAATTTAGAATATGATAGATATGCCAATCTCTGCAAGGTGAGCTGATGGTATTGAAAGCAGCCAAATTATCAAGGAGAACCAGAAAATAGCTTTGACCACTGTGGAAATCACACCATAGCACATCAGTCATAGATAAGGTCTCTGTACTCTGTTTTCGAAAACCACACTGATTCGGATTTAATAATGTCTTCAAGGTAGTGAGTAAGCTGTTTGACAACGTGTACTGGGATTTTTGATAAAAAAGATAAAGAAGAGACTGGCCTATAGCTCGATCATAGCTGGATAAGGCATTGGGGTCAGATGAGGTTGTTCTTTTGTTTTTTTTGTTTTGTTTTTTTAAGTATAGTGATTTTATACTATATAGCTTTTTTTTTAAAGTCAGGAATATTTCCTTCTGCTAGAGACAGATGGGCATTGAGTCTGATGTAGAGAATTTTTGTTTTGGATGCATTTCAATGCATTCACAAATATTGGATAAAGGGTGCAATAGGATGGATTTAATTTGCTGATGATTTGTTGTATCTTGCTGGAGAAAATAGGCTCAAACTGATTCCAGGTGGCTACAGAAGTTGGATTGATAATTTAATTCTGTACTGGAGAAAATCTGGAATGTCTTTATTTTTTAATTGAAATAGTCCAAAAATTCATTGCATTTGCTTGGGGACAAAGCTAATCTTTTATTGGATTGGATGTCCTATGCAGTACTGATCAACTGTGGAGAACAAATATAGAGTGTTACATAACGAGTCATGAAAGTTTGAAGTAAAAACTTCTTTTTTTTTTTTTTTGGCAGCATTTATTGAGCCCTTATACATGTTGAAGTTGCTGACTATATATTACTAGATTTGTCCTCTCTCCATTTTCTTTCAGTATGTCTTAGTTTTTCTTTTCTAAGGCTGGCTGTAAACCAAGGGAATTTTCAATTGAGTAGTGACAAGTCATCGGCAACTTTGAATAGTATAGAATTCTAATCAGAAACTGCAGAGGGAGTGTCATCGATATTAATATTGTCTAACAAAGCTGGAAGTTTGTTTTTTAATTGGTCCAAGTCAGTCTGTTTCCTCTTTTGCAAAACTTGGGTAGGAGTAATGCTTCTCTGTGTGGGAAAAGGAATTTTCAGTTACGGAGGTTAAATAGTGGTCAGACCATGAAATTGCTGTAATTTTCATTGGAAAGTGTAAAATTTTAAAATGGTTCAGATTTATAAGAAATAAGTTGAGGGTGTGTCCTGCTCTCTGTGGCCTCTTGGTTGATCTGATCTCATCGATTTATTGGAGATGTTTCACAAAAACTGGTCCTGGGTGTTTCATCAACATGTATGTTGAAGTTACTTAGAATTATAGTGGTAGATGCATTTAAATCGCTATTAGCAAGAAGTTCAGTTGGAGGAGATGCAAGATATTTAAACCTGGTGGGCAATGTTCAGAAGATGAGATCTCAATATCATTACTTAAAAAGGGGGTATAATCTTAACATCAAGAGGGGAGAAATCCTAAAGAGTTTTTATAAATTATTATAAACCCTCCACCCCTTCATCCTAATCTAGGAAGAAAAGTTACAGAACAATTGTAAGAGGCAGTTTGATTAATCGTTTACATAGCATTGGATAACCATGTTTCAGTAAGGCAGAGGCATGATGTCTGCTGGTCATGGATCAAATCCATGATGGCAGGAGCTTTGTTTTTTGTAATGGATTGAGTGTTCAGGAGCAAAATGGTCAATATTAGACATGAGGACATCATTGTCACATTTTCAAGTTTGATAGGAATACGATTAGAAGAGTATCTGAGAGGAGAATTTACAATGATGTGGTAAATTACCATACCGACCATGGCCACAGATGATGGGGATAGGCGCTTCAGACATTGGCAGAAATGAGCAGCGAGATAGGTCGGGGAGCAACCATTTACAAAATAATTTCCTCAGTGGGCTTCCTCAGTTGGATGCAAATGGGGGCAGGCTCCTTTTGCGTGCTCCTTTTGGTATGCAATGCCGTCGGCGCAGAGCTCCTCCCAGTTAACTTGGCATCTCGTGAATGATGTAATTAAGGGGCGGGTTTGGGTCCCACTGCGCAGCTGGAGGAGAGATGAACCAGTGTTGAAGGTCAGGAAACAGGCAAGTCGGGGCTCCTCTGATGGTAAGAGCAGCAAGCAGCATGGGCAGATGGTTAGACGTAGGAGGGTAGTGCGTGTACATAAATCTCATGCATATTCATTAGAGAGATCCTGAAAACTCGACTGGCTGGGGGGATCCCAAAGACTTGGAATATATGACTAATTGGGTACAGGGGGACCCAGTGAGAAGTAGCAGTCTAGGACAGAAAGGCTTCCCGAGGTCTACTGGAGATGGGGAGGGCTACTAATAGAGGGACTGAAAAGGGAAAGAGAGGAGCTATAAGGAGGATGAGAGGGGCTGAGAGAACTACTGTGAGATGGTTTAAAAGAGGATACTGGTTGGGGGAGAGAATAATGTTGTGAGGGTCTGGAAGAAGAACTGAAAGAAGGAATTCTGGCTGGGAGCAGAAGAGGTGAGGAACTCTGAGGGGAAGAGCGAATGGAAGAGTAGCTATAGGAGAGGGAGAGGAGTAGACAGGCTGTAAAGTCAGAGGGCCAACCAGCAGAATCTGAGCTCAATTTGAGGGGAGGTGGCTGGTTCAGGCAGAAGAATCTGATGCTTAATCAGCCCTGTTACTGTGTAAGTAGCTGTTTCTGGGTCCAACCCTGCTGCTGCTCTGGGGGTTACCCTTACCAGCTTCCCAAACTATCACAGGGGTCTGTTAGACAAACCAAGAGAAGTGGTCATGGTGGAGGGAAAAGGCAAGAAGAGGAGAGAGTGAGAGAGAGAAGTGGCAGAGGAAAAATACTAAATAGTAAAGAAATTTGAGAGAGACCTGAAAATAAGCTTTCAAAGAAAAAGGAATGAGGAGGCAGAGAGGAAACTGAGAGAAGGGTAAGAGCCAGTAAAGACGGGCTAGATTCAAACTTGTTTGAAGTTTTGGTGAAGGTTTCTGTGCTAACCGGGCAGGATCTCAAGGGTGGCGGGCAGATGGTATCTGCTGTTTCTCCAAGCCTTGCAGTCACCAGGGCAAATAAGGGATTGTACTGGAAGGATGGGGAAGAGGGAGGTTGTGGTGACATACGATATCCTAGGCTCAAAATCTCTCTCAAAAAGTCTCAGAGCCTTCTCTTCAGCAGGTCCAACTCTCTGGAACTCTATCCCACCAGATTTGAGACAGGAGCCATGCTCTCTAACATTTAGGAAAAGACTAAAAACTTGGCTTTTCAAAAAAGCATTTCCAAGCCTTGAATAATACCTCCATTAAACAGCACAAACTCTTATCCAATAACTGGACCAAATACAATTCAATCAACCTTAATTGACAATCATCAATACCTGCTGAACTTTTATCATACCACTGTCGTATTTATGCATTTGGTTATTTATGTTCCGTTCCATAGTGAGGTATTGCCACAGTTTCTCACATATTCTTATTTACTCACTATGCTACTCTATTACATTAATAGACTGAAATGTAAATATTGCTCTGTGCAATCTCTCCCCCCTTTTCCAGTTCCAAGTTGATTTCCCTGATTTATTGTAACTTTCTCAATTCCTTTATCTGATTCACGATATTTAAAGTTCAAGGTTCTTTTTGAGAACATTGTTTTACGTTATGTTATGTTTTATACACTTTGTTAATTGTAAACCGGGTTGATGTGATGCCTGTCATGAAACTCGGTATAACACAAACAATAAATAAATAAATAAAAATTAGCCCCTTCCAGTACTGAGGGGCTGTGGTCAAGGCTTGAATTGAGGAGAGCATTGTCCCCCCCCCCCCCACTTATGAAAATAAATAAATACAAATTCCCCTGTTAAGTAAGACATAAGAACATAAGATATGCCATACTAGGTCAGACCAAGGGTCCATCAAGCCCAGCATCCTGTTTCCAACAGTGGCCAATCCAGGCCATAAGAACCTGGCAAGTACCCAAAAACTAAGTCTATTCCATGTTACCATTGCTAATGGCAGTGGCTATTCTCTAAGTGAACTTAATAGCAGGTAATGGACTTCTCCTCCAAGAACTTATCCAATCCTTTTTTAAACACAGCTAGACTAACTGCACGAACCACATTCTCTGGCAACAAATTCCAGAGCTTAATTGTGCATTGAGTGAAGAAGAACTTTCTCCGATTAGTTTTAAATGTGCCTCATGCTAACTTCATGGAGTCCTAGTCCTTCTATTATCTGAAAGAGTAAATAACCGATTCACATCTACCCATTCTAGACCTCTCATGATTTTAAACACCTCTATCATATCCCCCCCTCAGCCGTCTCTTCTCCAAGCTGAAAAGTCCTAACCTCTTTAGTCTTTCCTCATAGGGGAGCTGTTCCATTCCCCTTATCATTTTGGTAGCCCTTCTCTGTACCTTCTCCATCGCAATTATATCTTTTCAGAGATGCGGTGACCAGAATTGTACACAGTATTCAAGGTGTGGTCTCACCATGGAGCGATACAGAGGCATTATGACATTTTCTGTTTTATTCACCATTCCCTTTCTAATAATTCCTATCATTCTGTTTGCTTTTTTGACTGCCGCAGCACACTGATCCTCCCTCTGAGTGCTCCCACATTAGATAGCAGTTCTCTGGGGTTTCCAAATCAAGTTCGGGAAGCATCACATGTGGCTGTGGTCATGGTCTTGGAGCTGGGGAGATGCTAAGTGCTGAGCCGCTAGAGCTCAGGACGTGCAGGTCGCGGAGTGCCTTATGTGGACTGCAGGCATGGGATTGCTCTGGCCTGGAATCTGAGTGCCAGAAGTGCTGCAGGGGGGTAGGGAGATAGAAGGAATGTGATTTAAAAAAAAAAGTGCAAGCGATCTAAGCTCACGGAGGAAGGGAAATCACAAATTGAAAGATGAGATGAGCATGCCAATGAAGGGAAGTCTTACATGCTGATGAGGAGTGGGAATCTGTGAAGGGATGGCTGAAGCAAGTCTGCAGAGGGAAGCTGGCTTAGGAGTGGTGAGGAAGCAGCTGCTGGGGAATGGAGAAAAGAGGGGAAGAGAGGTGACAGCCCAGTGGGAAATGGAGAGCAGGATGTGGGGAATTCAGCTGGAAGAGGGATATTAAACACCTTACCCCAAATATATAAAATTCAGAGTGCCCATGCAGGTGGGGAAGAATTTGAGTTTGGATGGAGTGAGGAGGGAGAGGAGGAAGGGAAGATTGGGGGGGGGGGATTGAGGGAGTGTGGTGAATGGCCCTGGGGGAGGGGAAATAATGGAGCAGGAGGACGGAGAATGACAGGTAGGACAGAGTACTTCCATAGCTTTTTTTTTGGCTACATGTCTTACCCAGTCACACTCACAATCTACTGTTTTCTTTTTTTTTGCTGAGACACTGTAATTTGTATTGAGCTCAGAATTCTCAGTCATCTTGAAAAGTTGGCTCCTATGTGTGTAATCATGCATGCCTCTCTTCTAACTTCAGCATGAACCCTGGAGTGTGGAAATTAATGGGCAACATGCAGGGCACAGAGAGCCAGGCTCTGCTGTGTGTGACGCCTACAGTGCAAGCAGCACCTCCTGAGCTGCCGCCTTTCAGTCCTTCCGGCCTCTGTCTTATCCCCCAGGCTTTAGTGAGACAGGGAAGAGCGTGCACTGAGCACTGGATGTGACTCATTCTGAGCGTTGGATGTAGCAGCAGCACGTACAGCAGCCAAGATAACTGAGCCGGCTGCCTGCATCACACAGACTTCTCTCTTCTCCCGCACTTGTACATAGGTTCTAGCTCACTGTGATGAGCTTGTCTGTGCCCATTTTCTCCTTTTTGTGTAAAAATTTGGAAGAGAGACAAGGGGGCTATTAGTGCTTCCTTAGCTGCTTTTTTGACATATGTCTTGGGTTTGAAAAGCTTGGGAGGCACTGATCTAGGCTTTTGACTTCTGTCTGCAATATGTAAATAACCTGTTTTTGCAAAGAAGTTCTCTTGTTTACATCTTAATGCACATCAAATTGTAATCCTACACTAATAATGCACTGGCACACAGAACCTGTCAACTAATTACACTATACTTCTTCAGCTATTGCTTTTAAGATCCAATCTCAAAACTGAGAGAATTATTTAGGGTAGTGTAAGAAATCCTTCTGTGTTGCTGGGCCACTTTTTGGGAATTCTCTCCCAGACCATATTAGGACTATTGAATGCCATAGTTTGTTCAGGAAGGCATTAAAAACATTTGTATATTCTCGGGCGTTTAGTTGAAATTCATGATCATGTGGTTTTCCTGGTTTCTATTTTATGGAGCATTTTATCATCTTTAATTGGAAGTAGCTCCTTCTGGCAGCTTTTTTTTTGCAGACTTATCTTTGTATTTTAATTACGTATGTATTTTTATATTGTAATCTGCTTTGAACTTTGTTAATGCAATGAAGTGGATAATATATTTTAATAAATTCATATTTCTTCAGGATTAGACGAATGGAGACTTTCCACAAAGAGGTGGCATTTAAAATATGGAGGCTACTACCTTTTAGTTAAAACAAGGCTTGACATTTAAGTTCCAAACTCAAGGCTGTACCCAAGACCAGGACAAACAGACATCATTAAGTCCCACACATTCTACTGTTAAAACAGATTGTGTGTAGTTTTGGTGTCAGTTAGAGGGTATGAGGACATCTAGAGCAGTGATTCCCAAACCTATCCTGGGTGACCTCCTAGGCTTTCAGAATATCCACGATGAATATGCATATGAGTGGCCTGCATGCATTGCCTCCATTGCATGCAAATTTCTCATGCATATTCATCATAGATATCCTGACCAACTTGGGGGTCCCATAGGACAGGTTTGGGAGCCATGGATTTAGAGGAAAGTTGAGCTACTCTAGGTTGGAAAACGAGTGAACCGTGTTCACAGGGCTCTCTGTGAACTGAAACTTGATTCAAGGAAGAGAGGTTTGTGTACTCTTTGCTCCAAACCTGTGGTGTCTGTCTTTGTGAGTTGACAGGGTGACCTCAACCAGTGAAATAATTCCAAGTTGATCATTTTCAGGCAAAGACCATATACTTAAAACCTTCTGTGAAGATTCACATTTTTTGAGTTTTCAAACATTCCCAAACTAGCCTCAGGATACATTTCCAAAAAGGCTGTTGGGAAAACATTAGAATGCTTTTCTTCCTCCTTTTTGGTTTTTTTTGTTTTTGGTCTCAATATAATAATAACCCCCCCCCCCCCAGCACACCCCCCCCCCCACAAAGCAGAGCATCCTGTGAAGAATGCACTGTTCTATTTGGGACTTACCATTATAGTTTGTCCTTAAGATATTACAGGCTGGTCCTAAAATATGCTTTATTGATCATCAATCATTCTGCAGTTTTCCCAACCAGAGAACTCAAAAGCATGCTAGAGTGAGTCAGTTGGCTTTAAGTGTGTGATGATGGCACAGTAAAGCAAACAAAAAAGACGTCCTGTGGATAGCAGCTGTAGGGATTTGGTATAACCACAGTAACTTGAAATTAAACCCACTGAAATCAGAATCTTAGCCGTAGAGAGAGGCCAGTGTCTGTCTTTTTCATAAGTAGATTTGTTACTCGTCCCAAAGGCAGAAGTGCATAGTTTGGACATGTGACTCTACAGACAAAAATTCAAATTTAATCACTGCAATCATATTTTTTTTTCTATCTTAGAAAAGTAACATGAAGACGGCAGAAAAAGACCAAATGGTCCACCCAGTCTGCCCAGCAAGTTTCTTAGGGTAGTAACTGCTTCCTCGTGCAGGTTACCCCCAAGCCTCATGTTAAAGGTAGTAATAGTTACAATTAAAACCAAGCAGCTGTCAAACCCATAACAAAATTACTACTAGCAACATTTTTACAGAATGAGCAATCTTCTTAATTCAGACAATGCTGCGTGAACAAGCTTTGCTTTTGGTGGTAGAAGCAGTCCTGGTGCTTTTTCCCTAATGTCTATGTATCTTTACTCCGGCCTGTAAAAGGGACACAGTGTTGACTGTCGTTTGACTCCAGTTCCCCTCTACTCCCACTGTCGAAGCGGAGAGCGATGTTGCAGTTGACAGTTGATTTAAAAGCTATAGATAACAAGCAAATTACGAGTCAAATTGATTTCTGCAATATATTATATCAGGGGCTCCTAAGAGTTAGTCTTCAGTGATTGAAGTTTACTCAGAACATAGCCTGATTGGAAATAGGAGGTAAGAAACATGACCACTTTACACCAGTCTTATATAAATTACACTGGCTGCCAGTTGAGGCTTGTGTTCTGTTTTAAGTTCTATCGATAATGATGCATTTGATGTGGTATACCATCTTCTCTGTCAAGAGTATTAAATCTTATATATTCACCAGAACTTTATGATCATCCCAGAAAGCATTTCTGGGTCTTAGACGTAGGCCTGCCTTGTCATTAGACAGATGGCTTTTAGTGACTGGCCTAGAGATGTGGACTGAGCTTACTCTTGAAGACAGACTAGAAGCAGACCATCTAAAATTTTAAGGCGTCAGTGAAGACAGGGCTGAGAGTGAGAATGAATTACCCAGTACTTGAACTGGCTAGGTTCTATGTAGTATTTGGTCATTGTACAGGCTCTTTTATTATTATTGAAGTATGGGATATTGAGATATAAGTATTGTGTTCAATCTAAGAACGTAAGAAATTGCCACACTGGGTCAGACCAAGGTCCATCAATCCAAGCATCCTGTTTCCAACAGTGGCCAAACCAGGCTTACAAGTACCTGGTAAGTACCCAAACACTAAGTAGATCCCATGCTACTGATGCCAGTAATAGCAGTGGCTATTCCCTAAGTCAACTTGATTAATAGCAGTTAATGGACTTCTCTTCCAAGAACTTATCCATACCTTTTTTAAACCCAGTTACACTAACTGCACTAACCTCATTCTCTGGCAACAAATTCCAGAGCTTAATTGTGCGCTGAGTGAAAAATATTTTTTTCCGATTAGTTTTAAATGTTCTACTTGCTAACTTCATGACGTGCCCACTAGTCCTTCTATTATCCGAAAGAATAAATAACTGATTCACATTTACCTGTTCTAGACCTCTCATGATTTTAAAGACTTCTGTCATATCCCCCCTCAGCCGTCTCTTCTCCAAGCTGAACAGCCCTAACCTTTTTAGCCTTTCCTCATTGGGGAGCTGTTCCACCTGCTTTATCATTTTGGTCGCCCTTCTCTAGTGCAACTGTATCTTTTTTGAGATGCGGTGACCAGAATTGCACACAGTACTCAAGGTGCAGTCTCACCATGGAGTGATACAGAGGCATTATGACATTTGCCGTTCTATTCACCATTCCCTTCCTAATAATTCCTAATATTCTGTTTGCTTTTTTTTTTACCGCTGCAGCACACTGAGCCAACTATTTCAATGTATTATCCACTATGATGCCTAGATTTTTTTCCTGGGTGGTAGCTCCTAATATAGAACCTAACATCATGTAACTACAGCATGGGTTATTTTTCCCTATATGCAACACCTTGCACTTGTTCACATTAAATTTTATCTGCCATTTGGATGCCCAGTCTTTCAGTCTTGCAAGGTCCTCCTGCAATTTATCACAATCTGCTTGTGATTTAACAACTCTGAATAATTTTGTATCATCTTTTTATTAATAGTATTTAATAAAACAATACAATAAAAACTTAAAAAAAAAAACAAAAACTAAAGTGCAGGAGTTTTCTCACAATGTTATATCTTATTTAATTTTTAAGGAATACATTAGGAATCAAGGTAATCAGAAATGCATTTCCAAGTTACATATGTTTTTTTCTTCTGTGGTAATTTGCTAGCCACAGCTAAGTCATATTTATGCACCCTACAAATTGAGTTCCACCAAAAAATGTAATTAAGCAATTTGTCTTTCCAATTCCCAAGATTTATTTGTAGAGCATGAGCTAATATATCGAGCAACTTGCCTTGATGAATATTAAGTTCACCAGAGAAAGTTCTGGACCTTATACATATACGTATAGGTATTGAATTAAATTGTATTAAGTTTGGAATTTGGAACTGGGGGAGTTTGCTGTCTGGATAGATGAGACGCATGTAATTAACTTGTATTAAATAAAGATATAATATAACATCTGAATGGTGATACACCAACTCAAAAGGTTCAGTTAGGTGATTATGCAGACGTAACAGGATTACAACATAAGTATACAAAAAATAAATATGCGAGAGAAGTTCTTCAGAGTAAGGCGCATTATTAGGTAGAGCAATAAGAAAAACATAGCTACTGTTTTAGTATATTGGGATATTTGCTCATGAATGTTTTGCAGACTCATAAGATATCATCTTGGTTGTGATAAATATCAAGGAGTATGGCTTGAAGTGGGCTGTTTTTTAACTTTATGGTCCAAAACCTGCCTCCAGAAGAGCTATATTTTCAGTAGTCTTCTGACAACTAGAAGATTAGGGACTAATCTGATTGGAATATTAAGAGTTTTAATGATGGAATGTTTGGGAACTTAATGTACTTGTGTGTTTAAAGCCAAATTGGAGAATGGAATGAGGTAGTGTATACCTATGGACCGCACAGTACACATTCACTCTGGAACCTTTCACACACTGACACAGATTCTAAGACTCAGAGATAATGTGTATAATTTTTTGATTGTGAATATATGTACAAGTAATGTTATATTTTCAAATTTAAATTGTTCAATTTTCAGTTCCCCATTGTATATGATATGCAAATAGTGCATTTAACTTCCCAGTGTCCTGACTTTCTTACTGCTCCCTGAAGTGAAGTGTCTTTATCGCCAGGAGTCCATATCGCTTCTATGTATCACCTTTTGGTCTTAGGCCCACCTCAGCATGGTTTGGTCTGTCTCCTTCTGGTCACGTCTGCAGCTGGGCTGCTTACATTTGCTTTGGGCTGGATCTGACTATCTGGTTGTACACCCAAGGCCTGGTCAACTGCCCCAAGTGGTCTGTGTTGGGGCTGATGCCTTGCATTGCCTGGATACATTTGGCTGAGTGTTTGCAAATTTTTAGGCTATGGCCTCTCTCTTTTATGATGCTTTCTTATGCAAACAAGGAGCAAGATTGCTTTTCTCATCTGCTTGTAAGTCTTTTATCTAATTGGTTGGATCCGAACATAAATCCAAACCCCTAAAATGTCAGGGCATCTTGAGTTACTTGGGTCAAAAGAGACCAAAATGGTTCATCACATCACATGCTATTTACTTCTTCCATGTGATCGGGAGGGGGATGGAAGAAGCTTCTGAAAACGAGGCTTCCCTTCACTGGTTTGTTGTTTTCCTAAAATACATATGATGCTTACAAGATGATATTTATTCTGCAGCTCTCATCAGTCGATAAGTTCAGCTTTGCCAGATATCTTTCTGGCTCAGCTGCAATCATGTCCTCGTTCTCGTCAATACTTGCCAAGTTCCAAAAGGCTTCTGTTTGCCTTGCTAGTACAGGGTCCACCTGCTCTGCAACTCAGTTAAGCTCCAAATTTTAAGTGTTGCAAAATATTCTAAAACGTTCAAGTTCTGGAAAAGTCTCTAGGCCTGTTTTTTCTGGTTATTATATGTCCATTTTTTCCATAGTATGCCCATTGCAGAAACTTATTCTATATATTCTAAGAGGTTTATATGGTAAGCCAAAAACAAATAGGACATTCTTCGGGAGCTTAACCCGACTTCTTATCACTAATCATGTATATAATTCTCTACCTGAGCTCTAATCATAACACCAAAGCATTTTATAGGGTTGGGATTGAACCAGAGAAGAATCTCTGCAGAATGCACAGTTGCTATAGAAGGACACCACGTTACTCCAAACAAATGTTCTGCAAGCTAACTCTTCAGTCTTTTGCATTTGCATACAGACCCTTAAAAGTAGTTTTATTTCTATTTATATATGAACCCACACCCTGCTTATCAGATAACCCAGGCAGTTTTGAGTCATTTTTATCTCCATGATTAAATAAATTCTTGTTTTTTTCAGCTTTTACAAACATCTCTCTATTGGGTCATTCTGACTTACTTGGTTTGCCAGTATCTTTTTGAAGATACCTCTTTGAACCATGTGCTGCTGAACAGTTGTCAGCTTTCCCCCACATTCTAGTTTAAAAGCTGCTCTTTGTTCTTTTTAAACGTTGGCACCAGCACCCTGTTTCCACTCAGGTTAAGGTGGAACCCATCGCATTGGAAGAAGCTGAAGGATCTAAATATGTCTACCCTGGAAGAGAGGTGGTGCAGGGGAATTATGATACAGACCTTCAGTTACCTGAAATATTTTAAAGATGTAGCGACTTCAAATCTTTTGCTTTGGAAAGAAATAAGTAGAACTAGGGGTCATGAAATTAAACTGCAGTGGGGACGACTCAGAACCAACATCAGGAAATATTTCTTCACGGAGAGTGGTGGATACCTGGAATGCCTTTCTGGAGGAGGTAGTAAAGACAAAAACAGTCAAAGAATTCAGAGGCATGGAATAAACACTGTGAATCCATAGAGGCAGAGGATGGAAATGAGGAAAAGGGTACATGGGGGGGGGGGGGGGGTAACTTGCTGGTGTGGAGGTTACTACCCTTAACAGAAGACATGGGGATTACTACCAATAAGCCTTGATGCTTTGATGCAACTGCAACATGGCTCTCTGCTTCAACGGCAGGTGGGAAAGGGGAATTAGATACAAACAATCTAGGGACTCAGCTTTTTGTTCTGGGGAACTGATAATCATGGGGATAACCTGTACGGAGCAGCAGTTACTACTGTTAACAAAAGGCATGGGATTACTACTCATTGCGTCAAAGGCATCAAGGCTTATTAGTAAGTGCAACATTGCTCTCTGCTTTGGGGGGGAGGGGTGGTGGTAAGAGGAATTGGATTCAGACGACAAACTACACAGGCCCTGAGTTTTACAGTCTGGGGTACTGATGCGCAGACACAAGGTAAAAAGCACAGGACTGCTTCAATGGCGAAGTCCATAAGCAATGCATGTCGAGTAGCACTATCTGAATTTTCAAGAAGGCTCATTACCCAGTAAAAGAGAAACTTGGGGATAACCTATGCAGCGCAGTAGATACTACCATAAGAAGCTTGCTGGGCAGACTGGATGGACCATTTGGTCCTTGTCTGCCATCATTACTATGCTACTATGTTTGTAAAAGAATATTACTTTATATATCAATGCTTCCTAGGGAAAGTGATAATTGTTCAGATAAAGTGTTTTGTTACCTTATAATTTAAATTTGAACAGAATACTGCATGGAGTTTCTGGGGGAGGAGGGAGGAATCCTTGAGCTGGTTTTAAGAAGTTTTGGCTTGATTTTTATGGCTTTGATTGAAGTACCAATTTGAGAATTTTATTATTTTCTATATATTTTACCCCTTTTTACCATCTATATATAGCTGAAATCATATACTCTACCAGGTGTTTTTGTTTCTCAGTAAAATGTTCTTTGTATTTTTCTTTTCAGATTTGATCCAGGCTACCAATGAGACAAATGTGAATATTCCTCAGATGGCTGACACACTCTTTGAACGAGCAACAAATAGTAGTTGGGTGGTTGTCTTCAAAGCCCTAGTTACAACACATCATCTAATGGTCCATGGCAATGAAGTAAGTGTTGCAGGATTTCTGTTTAAAAAAAAAATCCTAATAAACTATAGTGGACTAGCAGTTTTGTGACCTGTTTTGTTGGGTTGCTTGCACCATTCTTTGAATTAGTTTTTTGTATATTCTGCATCAGCATGCCTATGTGTTCTGCTGATATAGAATGTATGGATCAGTTTATTCAATGGTAAACTAATTTTGTGAGAATATTAAAATTTTTATTGTGCTTTTCAACAAAGTAATTCTTGAGAAGTGACATCATACAAGTCACCAACAAATTATCAGAGGCAAGATTAAAACAGACTGAGTGAGGGTAAGATTATTTTCTATTATATGGTAATGGATACATTGTTGGTTTATTACTTAGATTTATTATTCTAAAGATCAGTACTGCAAATATTCAGATACATCTTTGATCTTCCTAATTCCATAATAATCTTGAAAATCCTTGCACTGTTTCAGCATGTGTGTGGCTATTTCCGTTTTGTTCTGTGAAGGAGCCTTTTCTCAGAATTCCATGTCTTAAGTTGTGGTTACTTCTAGTTCATTTCGCTTTCATTTAGTTCAGTTAAGGTAATTTTATCTACCTTTTTATTGTTTAGATTTTCTTTTTCTTTTTGCTTTAACCACTATGAATGTGCGGAGGCATAATTTTGGTTTGTTTCGTAGGTCATCTCCATTCTTTTGGCTCGTTGCAAATGCACAAAATTTTTTCATTTCCCATTAAAGTCAATGGGGGAAGCAATGCAGCCTATTAGGAACTGTGAAATTGGGGTTTTCTAATCAGTTCTAATTAACTTGTGGGTAGACATAATCAGAAGGGTGAAGAGAACTCCAAGACAACCAAGACTTTGGCAAAGTGGCACCAAAAATGGCATTAATAGCCAAAGGCATCGTAAAAGAGCAAATGGGTACCAGTAGTGGCAAGAGTTCTCCAAGGCGCTATGAGAAGACCAAAGCAGCTGCAGAGTGGCAGGAATACCCCCAAAGCTTCAAAAGAGGGCACCAATAAAAGTGGCTTGAACCACTAAAGGCAGTATGAGAGGGGCAGAGTGGCATGAACATCCCAAGGTACCATGAAAGGTGGCAAAAAAAATCCTTCAGATTCTGATAAAGGGGCAAAGCATCACAGAATGGCATGAAGGTCCCAAGATACTATGAGATGTGCAAAGTAGTCACCCATCCCAAGGTATACAGTTGGGAGTATGGCAGTAAGACCACCAAAGCGGTACATCAGGGTAAGGCAGCAAGGCTGGGTAGCAACAAGATCCCTGTGAACAATTGGATATGTGCAGAAAATAATCCTTTGGTTTTTTTTTTTGTTGGGTTTTTTTTTAAATAAGGGTTGCATAAGGGCATGGGTGGCAGCAAGGCTGAGTCCAGCAAGACTCCTGAGCAGGGCAGCTTCACCTTGATTAGTGCTCAATCCTGTCTACTTACCTACATCTCCTGCCTCTGCTCCGTCCTAGCTCACTAAAGAATTTCTTAGTTGCCAAAGTTAAGTCTCACTGTAGCACCTTTCAATAGGCTATAGATTTGACTGGGAAACATAAATAGATGAAATTAAAATTTGTTTAAATTCATGGTCACCCTCAATTTGTTTTAGAAGTCTACAAATGAAACAAAGTCTTATTCAATGCATTTTACCCATTCATTTCAAACAAATACACATCCCTATTAACCACTTCATGGGACCTTTTGATTTACTTTTGCATCATAGTATATCAGGGTGCATATAGTGGGTTTTAATTAACTTTTGTGGATGCAATTTTATGTGCCTTAAGTTGCTCTTCATTTCTGTATAGACTTCTGTGTGATTCACAAGTGCATGCTTCTGAGTTTAATTCACTTACTGCTAGTTCAAAGGAAATATACCCAGCTTTTGTAAAAGAGATTGAAGAAGTGGTGGTTAGTTGATAGAAATAAGGTGAAGAGAAACTGGCTAAATATGTACTTTGCCAAAAAAATCCTTAATAAAGTTAAAAAAAAAACAAAACCTCCCCCCACACACACTAACCCACCTAAGTATAATATAACAAAAAAAATCAAGGAAAGTGCTCACAATATATGACTATATAAAAAATAAGACATCTTTAATAGTCCCAAAAACATAATAAAGAATTTATACAGATATTCCCCCAAAGGAAGCAAGATGGCCATGTGAGAGGAGATGTCAAAAGCTGCTTCCTGTACCTCAGCTTTCTTCAATTTGTTACCTTCCTTCATGCTTCCTAAATGTAAAGGGAAGGTCAGGGTTTACCCCACTGAAACCCTATACCTTGATGGGCAGTGGCTAATAACTTCTTTTGCCTGTCCTTCTCCTGTTAATTTGGGTGGCTCATACCCATTGAGAGCTCCGGTGGAGGAGTGCCAGTCTCTCCAAGGGAAGAGGTTTCTCTCAGCCCCTGAGCTCAAGCCTTCCTGCCGGCACCCAGATGTGGTTCTTCCTTATCGATCACAGCAGTGCAGAGTGATGACCTGTTTGCTGCATGGGAGAGGGCCTTCTATCAGTCTGCATCTGTTTGTTACTCCATCTTTAGCGGGGTCGATTCTGCCTTCTCTGATCGTTTTTTCTTTGGACGTTTGACCTTCGGATTCAAGAGAAGGGAAGTTTTTTCCCTGGTTCTTGCTTTGAGTTTTCCTGTTTCATCAGCACCGGGTGAGTTTCAGAAATCCCCCATGAAGCCAGCAGAAGTAATATTGGACTCGATAGGGGAGTTGATTCATTTTGGCCAGGATATGTCTTCAGTAACTCAAAAGGTGGAGAGCTTTGCTTCTAAATTGGACCCTCTGGTCTCTCTCCATGATCTCATGATTCGTGAGCATGACAATAAAATTTCTTCTTTTCAGTAGGATTTGGATAAGTTTGTTACAATTCAATATAATTTGGTTAAAGAGCGTGGAATGTCTTCCAGAAGGCTTGAATTCCTTGAAAATTAATCAAGACGTCTGAATTTGCATTTCTTGAAATTTCCTAAAGTTGTGGGTGAACCCCCTGTTATGACTTTAAAGAGAGATTTTTTGGATGTCTTGAAATTGCTAGTCGATGCTATTCCATCTATTATCTACCTGTATCAACACGTTCCAATCTGTCCTCGTTTAATGTATCTCAATTTCTTGCAACTTCAGGATATGAAATTATTGAGCATGCCATTTTGCTTGTTTCATTTGTTACAGATTGTGATTTAAGTAAGGTTATGTCCTTTTATTTCCATAATCTTAATTCTGATTTTCATGGCCAGAAGGTTCATATTTTCCCAGATTTATCTAGGATTACTCAGGAGCGGAGGAGTGGGGTTTCTTGTGCTTAGACAGGAGATGTTAGGGTTAAGAGCTTCCTTTATGCTTCACTATCCCATTAAGTGCCACATTAAATTTCATTCTGATAATTTTATCTTCTTCTCTCCTGAACAGTTTAGCGTGTTTACTGATGCTAGGAATAATTCAACACCCTCACCCATTCCCATTGTAGAACAGCAGGCTTGATTTGTTATATATACAGGGGTTAATTGATCACTGCTATCGTCCTTTCATCATAATGTTTGTTTTCTTAATGCTCCTCTGAATTATTTGCATCCCCTCTTAATTCCTTTGTTAGGAATGGATTTGTATCAATAGGATGTTGCTATGTATAATTTCCTATATTGTTTCTTTATTTGATCTTCTTGCTTTACAAAATATTAATTATGCTTTGTATATTTAAATGCTTAAAGTTAAAAAAAAAATAAATAAAAATTCCCCCCATATTTTTTAACCAAACAATTTTAGTCAGAGTAAAAAATATAATCATAAACAATATTTTATACAATAATTCAAAAAAGAATACAAAACCTCTCCCACATAACACAAAATAAAACCAAAACATATATACATAAACTCCCAATAAAATACACAATATTGTACCACATAAGGAAAACAAAACAAAAAAAATCAACATTAAAATATACACTAAGACAAACAACCCACAAAAAAATCAGATACCCCAAAACTCTTGCAAGATAAATCCCTTTAAAGAGCAAAAAAAATCTCTTCTTTACTTATCCTTAAGATAATTATCCATAGTATTGCCACCAAGTTCAGCTGTACTAAATAAACTTGCTCCACAGAATCATATCTTCCAATGTGACTCATGCTGCATTAGAAGCTCTTTTAAATGAATTCTGTAATATGGCATCACCACTTGTCTAGAGCGATCTTTTGGACGTATGTGCTTGATATTAATTGCACAATCATAAACAAATATAGCCCAACATGAACTCATGTTTTGCCTCAATCCAGAGGCTGCATCAGGGGAAACTAGAAAAGAAAAGGTAGGAAAAATAACACAAATTAACACACAAAACCCAAAACATGGAAAAAAGCACTCAAACTTACCGAAACTATAACCATAAATGCTCAAAATTTGAATGTTTATCGTAGAATCTGTGAAAAAACAACAACCCATAAAAGCTTACAAAGCATCAAAACAACCATTTTAAAGTAATTACAAAACCAACATGACAAAAATTACTTACTCCAAAAAAGATCTTTAAAAATAAAAAATAAAAAAAATTCACCAGGGGAAGAACCTACCCCAAATACAAAGGAACAAAAAGACATCCAAGGTCTCTTAAACTATACTAAAGTTTCATAACAAACCAGTCAGTGTGTTGCGTTCGTGCCTGTTCTCGCCCTCGCTCCATCCTCTCTACCTTGGTGGCGACTCCCTTCGGGTCTGACAGATAGATGCTGCCGCGGCTTCTCCTCGCCGTACTTCCTGGAATCCCCAGGCTGGCCTGATGCTGCGGATCCACCATGTTCCTGATGACGTAAAGGCACGCGCACTCCAGAGTTTGTACCGGCAAGAGCTTGAACCTCAGGGGCGTCCCCCCGTAGTGACGTCATCCGCCTCCACTTTAAAAGATCTTTGCTTGCAACTACGAATCGAGTTAGCAAGGGGAATTCTTTCTCCGCTGCTCTGCCTCCACACCTTACCAGGGGTACCCGCTCCTCGGGGGCCCCGCTCTCTCTCTTCTTGATTTCAGATGGCTAAGACGGGATCCGGTACTCGCTCCTTGAGGGCCTACGTCCCTGAATGCTCAGAAGACTCCTGACTACCTGGAAGCGATCGCAGACATGAACACAGTGAGTTCTACTATGGATAGGAACTGGTACTCGCTCCACGAGGGCCTATGTTCCTAATCTCCAAGACTCCCTTCTGTCTGACGTTACCGCAGGTACAGAGATCGTGAGTCATTATTGTGGATTGCAGATAGGAACCGGTACTCGCTCCACAAGGGCCTATGTTCCTAAAACCCTCCAAAGACTCTCTTCTCTTCCATAAGCCATCTTATACACAGATATTGTGAGTTCTCATTTCAGACTGCTTATAGGAACCAGCACTCGCCTACTGCTCCTGTTCCTGATTATACTGAAGACTCTGTTGCAGAGAAGCCATTACAGATCTCTACAATTGTGAGTGTACCATCTATTTCTGGCTATGTATCCAGCATACCCTGTCTACTCACTTCCTATAGTCTCTCTCTACAGCTCAGCAACCCAGAGACCGCAATTCCAGTATCTGAGGGACTTCAGCCCTGCCGGACACATCAGCTCACTACTGCCACCTCTGGTGGTTCTACTTCCTGAATAAAGAAAGAACTATCTGTGTTTGTCTCCATACTCCAGCCTAACCGGTGGTCCCTCTCAGGATATCCTCCTGGGGGTGCTGTCATCTGCCATCGGCCCAGGGATTCACCAATTTACCTCAAGTGTTCATAAAATAGAACTAAAAAAAGCAAAACAAACACTAAGACAAACTGAAAAAAAATGGAGAAAAATCCCAACACCAGAACTGAAAGACAAATACAGAACACTACTTCACAAATACGCAACGGATCTCAACACGGCAAAGCGTAACTTCTACGCAACAAAGATACACGAATACCAATTCAACCCCAGGACCCTCTTCTCCTATGTCAAAGACCTAACCAACTCCACTCTGAACGACTCAGCCACGGACACCGCCTCCATCTCCAGTGAAAAACTAGCACACTTCTTCAAAGACAAAGTCAACAACATCATCGCCAAGATTCCCCCTACCCACCTTGACACAACAGAAACCCTCCAACTCAACTCAACATGGTCACATTTCACCCCTGTGGCCTTGACAGAAATTGAATCCATCATAAAAAGAATCAATCCTGCCTCTCATCCCTTAGACCCCATCCCCATCAAAACCTTAAAACTAATCAGCGAGATCATCACCAAACCTATAACCGACATCATCAACCTATCACTCGAGCAAGGAATATTCCCCGACAAACTCAAAAATGCAGTAGTGAAACCCATCCTCAAAAAACCCCAACTCGACAAAGCTGATCCAGCCAACTATAGACCAGTTTCCAACCTCCCATTTATAGCAAAAATCCTCGAAAAAAGTCAATAATCAACTCACGGATCACCTTGAAAACCATAACATCTTGCTACCTCAACAGCATGGCTTCAGGAAACTATTTAGCACCGAAACTCTCCTCCTCACCCTCACTGACACCATCCTCAGAGGACTCGACTGTGGACAATCATACCTCCTGATACTCCTCGACATATCCGCCACACCATATCCACACCATCAATCACAAAACACTTCTCTCAAGACTCAAAGAGATCGGACTAAGAGACACCACAATCAAATGGTTCGAGTCATATCTCCATAACAGATCATGCAACATCAAGATAAAGGCTTCCGAATCCTCCCGAATAACACTTACACATGGCGTCCCACAAGGCTCCTCCCTCTCCTCCACCCTATTCAACATCTACCTTCTCCCCCTCTGCAAGCTCCTCTCAAAATTGGACCTCACCTACCTGGTCTATGCTGACGACATACAAATTTTACTCCCCATTAACAAATCCATCGGACACCCTAAACAGATGGAACCAACTCAGCACGGAAATCACTCAACTCCTATCCCAACTATCATTATGTCTCAACCAAAGCAAGACTGAAATCCTACGCATCTCAAATCAGCTCACCTCAGCCCCCCTCAGCATCATCACCTCTAATAACACAGGGGCACAACTCACAACATCTACAAGAAATCTGGGCGTGACCATCGATGACGAACTCAACCTCAAGCGTCACATCTCTAACATGATCAAAGATGGATTCTTTAAACTGCAAACACTAAAAAAAAACTCAAGCCCCTCCTCCACACACAAGACTTTCGAACAGTACTACAGTCAATAATTTTTTCTAAACTGGATTACTGCAATGCATTACTCCTTGGACTACCTGAAACTACCATCCGACCTCTACAAGTACTGCAAAAGGCAGCCGCCAGGACCATCACTAACATAAAAAAAATGTAACCACATCACACCCACACTAAAAGAACTTCACTGGCTGCCCATCGCCCAAAGAATACAATATAAAACCCTCACCCTCATCCACAAAAAAATAAACAATGAGATGAACTGGCTAAACACCGCCATTCTCCCATACTTCCCCCCAAAGAAGCCTCAGATCCTCAGACACCGGCCTACTCATCATTCCCAGCTCTAAAACCGCGCACCTCTCCTCCACCAGAAGACGAGCCTTGTCAGTTGCCGGCCCCACCCTCTGGAATTCCCTCCCACCCCTTCTTAGGAACGAACCCTCCACTCAAGTATTCAAAAAACAACTCAAAACCTGGCTCTTCAGAAAAGCCTTCCCCCCTGATACATAACCCCTGCAATGGGATCCAACCTCCTGCACTGGGATCCAACCTGCCTCCAAATAGACCCCCCTCCACTGCTCTGCCCTGATCTACCCTCCCCTTAATTTATATATCTACCTCCCCTCTCCCCACCACCCTCCCTCCCCCACATCCCTACTCAGGGATCCCTAACAGGTTATTAACTACAACGCTTCCTCCCAATCTCCTTTCTAAACATTATTCTCTATAGCTCTCGTATCCTTTCAAGTTTTAAATGTTATACTTTTTTCAATATTAATCAGTTAACATATTTTCCACTTTAACCATTATGTAAGTTACAATGTAAGTTATCTTGTTACAATGTAAAATAAGCAGTACCTGCCTTAAAGCAGTCCCTGCCTTATTGGTTTCTTGTTTCATGTAAACCGATGTGATATCTCGATCGAATGTCGGTATATAAAAGTTTTAAATAAATAAATAAATAAATTCCTTACACTACTAGAGCGGTATTATATGACTGCCACTCTGTGGGAGGCCAACCCACTACAGATCATTAACTCCGCCTACGGAGTATTACAATTGTTAGCTCTTCCCCTTGGCAGGGTGATCCATATTCGATTGCTAACTCCCTGGTGGACTTATAACAGATTGCTATCTATAGTAGCAGGGAATGATAACAGATTAACTCCTCTCTCTCCAGGAGGAGATCCACATCAGACTGCTAACTACTCCCTCTACAGGAGGAGCTCGATAATAGATAGCTAACTCCGAGCAGCAGAATTATAATAGGTTGCTAACTCCTCCTCTCTAGAGGAGCAGATCTACAACAGATTGCTAACTCCTCCCTTCTTGAGGAGTCAAGCCTAACACAGTGCCCACCCCTGTGCTCAGATCAGCCAACCCATAGTAAGTCCCGCCTACCTAGAAATATTATCCAATCATACTCACAATATAGCAAACCCCATCTGAATTCAACCAGTCGTTAATGCGCGCACACACAACAAATCATCAAAAAGACACACACCTAAAAATATATTAATAAACCATTGGTTATAAGAATATCCCTTACTCTATTTTTCTGTTCAGACCCTTTGGACTATTAAAGTTGTCTTATTTTTTATATGTGCATGTGTTGTGACACGTTCCCTGATTTCGTTTAGTTGATAACTTTTGTTCCTTGACATTTCTAACATAGTAAAGCTACTAACCTGTTAGTAATTTAATGATTTTGTACTTAACAGATTTTTTTGTTTTAGGTTTAATTACTTGCCTTTCCAAACTCCAGCTCAAATTGACTTGCATTTCAGGTTCAGTAGGCATTTCTCTGTGCCTTAGTGCCTACAATTTGTACCTGAGGCAATGACTTGTCCAAGGTGTATCAATAAGGGGGATTTGAACCTTGGCTGACCTGGCTGTCAACCTGCTGCTGCAACCACTAGGGTGATACGCCATTCTCCAAGGACAAGCAGGATGGCAGCCCTTAAATTTAGGTTACATCATCTGATGGAGCGCAGCATGGAAAACTTGTATCAAAATTTCTAGAACTTTGAGCCTCACTGAGCATGCCCACTCCTGCATTATGCCACATAGTTGCATGGAGTACCTTCAGTTTTTCTTTTTCTGTGGAGCCCATTGGTCACAATCATTCTCTCTTTTTTGTCTCTTCCTTGGAAGAAATCTTTTTGCCTATTCATTGTGGGGTCCCATGGTTTTACCATAGTGATCCCTAGGTAGCATTTTCAATAGAAAACATAGACAATGACAGAAGAAAAGGGCGAAACGGTCCATCCAATCTGCCCAGCAAGCTTATGGTGGCATCTGCTGCGCCATACAAGTCACCCCCTTACTTAGTTTCCCAAACCGTCAAAGGCAGGGCCCTTGTTAGTTGCTGTCTGAGTCCAGTTTCCTGTTACCTCTTGCCGTTTAAGCAGAGAGCAATGTTGGGGTTGCATCCAAAGTATCAGGCCTGTTGGTTAAGGGTAGTAATATCTAAGTTTCCTTTCATGGTCATTTCTCTCTAGGCTGTGGTGCTGTTAATGCCCATTGGCCATGAACAGGTTTGCCACCATCTAGATAGATTTAGCATCCCTTTTATTTTGAGATAACATGTCTTTGGGGTTCCAACAATGCACACAATGTATGATGATATCTGTCGCAGATCCCCATAATAGATGTGTCGTGTGCTTGGTGGCATCTGCAAATGTGCACAATTGACCTCCAAATGTCTCTTTAGGCACAAGAAGACCAATCCATTTGACATTGACATTGAAGGACCATGGAGCTGCATTAATGGTCATCTGCATCGGGGGACCATCAGTTCCTTTGGTGTTGATGGCTGGTAGGGATCCCAGAGACAGACCATCGCCCAATTCTTCTCGGTCAAAGAAAGGACCAGGTTCCTTCTCATTGACATCTGCACCAGGGAAGAGCCATGCTGAGCATTGAGGGAAGCCAAAGAAACATTGGCATCTGTCTCAGTTGCTGCATGATGCTGAGTGTGGGGGTTGTCCAGCTTCGCCTGAGAAACACCCATAGTGACCACTCCTCTCCTGTCCCTATGCAAAAGGCAACGCATATGAGGGAGGGAGGGACTGGATTGGAATAGGGTTCAGAAGGCTGCTATTTGAAATGAGTTGGGGTATAATCCCATGTCAAAGCACAACTCTCTTGGCCAATTTCCTAAATCTCATTCAGCAGAGAACAGCTCTCTGCTTCTTACTGCAGCCTCTTCCCTCCCAGGCAGAGCCAGTGCTAGCTTTTTTGCTGACCTCACATAAGATTTAAGGCACATGAAGCTATAAATAACAAAAATAAATAAATAAATAAAATATAATAAAGAATTTGAAGAATAAAGACGGCAGCTATTCAGTGTGACAATCAGAGTGGTTGTCCCGCATATAGTTGCCGCACATTACCAAATATCAGGGTGTTTGTTCCCTTGATGATTGATTGTTGATTATTAGTAGAAGGGAACAGAGATTTGGTTGTTAAGTAATCAGGATATAGGACAATTTCTTTACTATATAAAGCAGAACACCTTGCTTTATGGGCTGTTTGCTGAAAGATGATTAGAGGGTAGAAACTGAGTTTTGGACATCGATTGGAGGAGATTGTGAAGGGGCAAGTCAAGGAGAGAGCCGAAACAGATCACTAAGCAAATGACGAGGAGGAAATGCATTGCAAAAGAAAAGCAAAAAATTTAGTTTTATCCTCCATTTTATATAGCTTTTCCAGCAGTAGCTCAAAGTAGTTAAGGTAAATACGAACAAGGGATGTATTTTCTATTAACTTTCTATTGACATGTGTGTGTGTTTCTTTTGCAGAGATTTATTCAGTATCTGGCATCAAGAAACACATTGTTCAACCTCAGTAATTTTTTGGACAAAAGTGGATCACATGGTAAGGGATTTATTTCCATAAAACATTAAATGTGGAATGAATTGTTCTATTTCTTATTGTATAACTTTTTAATATATAATGCAAATGTGATGCTAAGCATTGAGTTTGCTATCTTTGGGGAGACAGTTTAATGGTGCAATTTTAGCTATTTACATAATTTTTTAAAATAGTATTTATCACCTAACAGCATAAGTAGTTAGTGGAGTGGAGGTGTGGCCTAGTAGTGAGCAGGAGGCTGATAACCAGGAAAGCCGGGGTTCAAATCCCTCTTTTCCCACTGATGCTTCTTCTGATCTCTGGTATGTCACTTAACCCTTCATTGTCTTGGGTACAAGCTTGCTGGGAGATGCATCAAGCTGCGATAGGGTTCTAACATGTGTTAAACACCGTATGTCGCACAATATATGTGATATTTTGCATGGCTCTGCCCAGATTCCCTCCTCTATTACAATGAGCTACTTTGCAAGCGATTAGCATGCACAAATTTTGCAAATCCATGCAAAGCAATTCCATGTTAATAGTTTATCGCGCCGGACTTAGATTTAACGATTCCCCAGGAGGTGATAATTTATTGTGGCTGACCACTTGCTAACATTGTAGCCCTGGGACCCTAACATGGAGGCCACTGCTCAAGGCAGTCCCAACATCCAAAAGTGTAATAACAAAATTAAAGTAGCTCGTGTGGTGACAGCCCTCCAAACCCTGTCTTCAATAAATAAAAGGTCCTCCTCAAGCCCCTTTTCCATTGAAATAAAGGCTGTCATTGGCCTCCCCATCCTTCTCTCCCCCCCCCCCCCCCCCAAATTGTCAAACACAATTGTTGGTTATAGTGCGGTTCCTGAAAATACCTCCCCCTCCCCCATCTCCCAAAAGTACAAAAAAAATCATTGGTGCAGGGTCTGATTCCTGGAACTTGCACCATCACATGATAGTGCTGACTTGACCTTACCCCTGTTTTGAAAAATGGCACTGACCGGGCGCAGGGCTAGGTATCATTTTCCAGTTTTAAGGTTTAGGAGTGCGGGAGGGGGTTGTCTAGGTTCACTCTGAAAATCAATGATTTTTTTTTTGTTCATGGGGAGGAGGGGGAGGTATTGGGGGGGGGGGGGATACTATACCCCAACAATTGACTACAGGGGGGAGAGAATGGGGGGCCAGTGACAGTTCTTTTTTTTTTAATCAGTCAGCCCTTTAAGGCGATGTCAGGCCCTTGAGGGCCGCCACAATGTCTAAAGGACTGCTGCTGTGTTTTTATCCCACAGTATTTTGGCACAAGACAAAACATGCCATACAGCCACAATGTTTATATGGGGGAGGGGCCCACTATTGTGGCAACAGTCCCTGCAATAGTGGGAAACCTCCTGCGAAAAAGCATTGTGCCTTAGTGTTTCTGGACCTGAGATTGTAAGCCTTGAAGCAGGAGAAATAACTACTGTACTGATATGCAATGTGCCTTGTTACTAGGGTTTGGAAAGAAGAAGAATCCTAGCTAAAACCCAAATATGTTTGTGCTCTCAATTTTAACTCTGAGCGAAGATGCATCTCCCACACATATAAACCTCAACAGATGATTTGTCTATGATATGCAATTCTTGTGTAAGCAGGAGATGCGTGATATTTCAGAAAATGCGAATCGGGCTTTTAGAGAAAAGTATCCTCCTTTTTAAGTTATGCTGTGACCAAAAGCCCTAGTGAAACTAATATGAATTCTTTAGTATACTTACCTAAAACTTTGACTAGTTAACACTGAGCATGCCCAGCATATCCTACACCATGCGTCCACGTGGAGTCTTTCAGTCTTTTTTTTTTTTTTCCCCCGTGGAGCTTTTACCTCATGGTTACATGAGTTTTCTCAAACTTCATGCAAAACGTTTCCACAGATAGTTTTTGTTTTTTAGCGTTTTTGTTTTTTTTTTTGTGGGGGTCCCTCTCCAGTTCCCTCTGGTGTCTCAGTGAGGTTTTTTGGCAGTTTAGTAAGTTTTTTTTTTTTCTTTTGCTCGTTGCTGGTTCCTCCGAGGAGGAAGCTCCCTCGAGGCTGGCAGGTACACAGAGGCCTGCAGCCCCCTATCCAGCTTTGCCGGATCTGGCACAAGTGCCTAGGCGTCTGGATGAAGGCTGAGCACCTAGGGCCTCATGCTCTGTGGATTACAGTTAGGAAGAGGTCTCTTATGACTCCTGGGAGAATGACACTGCAGAATCCTCCTCAGAACATCTCCTCCAGAGGAATGAAGGAGGTTGCTGTCTGAGGACCTGACCTTCGCAGGTTTTGTAAGGGCGGAGGCCATTCCATTTCAGTTAATGACAGAGGAGGCTACCAGGTACAAGATGCTGGAAATCCTTCAGTTTGTGGAGGCTCCTAGATTGTGGTAGTCCCAGTACACGAGATCTTTGAGGATTTGGGAGCACCCCCTCACGGTTCCTCCTGTGAATCGGATTCAAAAAGCGTCAGCTGGCACACCAATCGGTAGTGGTCGAGTCCGCTCTCAAGAGGGCCAAGCGCTCTTGTTTCAGAGACATCAAATACCTAATAAGAATAAAAAAATCTCATGCTCTCCATACCTGGGAACATTTGATATCCAGTCATCCTAAGATTGTTGTGTATTAGTAGAAGAGAAGTGAATGCACAAATTTTCTTCTTCTCACTCTCACACACAGACAGAAGCATCGCCCCTTCTCTCTCATGCTCTCACATTGCAGCAGAAACATTTTCTCTCTTTCTCTCTCTCTCTCTCTCTCTCTCTCTCTCACACACACACAGACAGCAGTAGAAGCATGCTTCCTCTCTCTGAGACCCATACACAAACAGAACAACTCCCTCTTATAATTATGCCTGTTTTTTCTTCACTATGCAGCCTGCCTCTCTGTCCTTTCTTCAGTCTGTCTGCTCAGGCTTCCGCGGCAGTCTGCAGCTCCTGTCCTTGGTTCTGGTGGCAGCCCACAGCTGAGCAGTTCCTTTTTTAAGCTGTGCTGGCCTGCTGCTGTTTTCCTCTGCTCCACTGACCTGGACTCTGGCGGCCTGCAGTTCTTGTCTTCAGCCCCGCTGGCCTCTCTGTGGCGGCCCACAGTTGAGCAGCTCCTTTTTATAGCTCTACTGGCGGCCTGCAGCTGTTTTCTTCAGTCCCACCGGCCTCAGCTCTGGTGGCGGCCTGCAGCTGAATGGCTCCTTTTTTTCAGTTCTGCCAGGGGGCCCCAGCTGTTTTCTTCAGCCCCGCTGGCAGGGATGCAAAGGGAATCAACACCTGCAATCAACACCAACCACATAGTTGGGATGACCAGCTCACCAGGGCATGCCTGAAGCCCCTATTTAGATGGTTTGGATTGCAAGAAAGCCTGGAGCAGATAGAAGCCCATAGACAGTCCACCCAACTTTTCATTTCTTTTGACAGGAATAGATTGGTAGTTGCCGTTGCCAAAAAGACACTATCCAGTTGGCTAGCAGATTGCATCTCCTTCTGTTATGCCCAGGCAGGACTGCACATTGGGGGTCATGTCAAGGCGCATTCTGTCAGAGCCATGGCAACATCGGTGGCCCACTTGCTAGCAGTTCCTGTGGAGGAGCTCTTCAAGGCTGCGACGTAGAGTTCTCTCCACACATTTGCTTCACACTACTGTCTGGATATGGATGGCCAACGGGACAGTAGGTTCGGCCAGTCTGTCCTCCAGAGTCTCTTTGAGGTGTAGAACCCAACTCTTCCTGCTAGTACCCATTGCTTGGGTTCAGGCTGTCGCCCCGTCTATTACAAACAGCACTGTTGTGCCCATTGGCACATGGTTGGTGTCTGTTGGTCCCCTTTGTGTTGGGGAGTAGCCTGTAGCTAGGGATTCACCCATGTGTGTGGTCTACTATCCTGCTTGTCCTAGGAGAAAGCAGAATTGCTTACCTATGTTTCAACATTTAAGATTCCCTTTGTAGTCTATTCCCTCGAGGCGGTGGTGTGGTCCGTACCTGTTGCCCATCAACAGTTCTCTGCTGTCGTTCGATTTAGCGTCCCTTTTTATTTTGAGTTGATATGTTTTTGGGATTCCCAAGCATGTTCTCAAGCATTGGGAGCAATGTCAATCAAGAATCCCCATGATGGATGCTTGGGGTAATTGCATGATGTCCGTAGGTAAAACAAATGCGTACAAATGACCCCTGAAGGACGTTGGTCCCATTTGGAGTTCATGGAATGTCTGTTCAGGCACCAGAAGACTGATCTGACAGCATCAGAGATATCGGCATTGAAGGCCCATGGAGCCACTCCAAGTGGACATCAGGTCATCAGCATCAGTGGGGTCATCTACTTCAAAGGGAGTCTTAAACATTGAAAAAACTTACCTAGGGACATTATGAGAAGAACTGCAGAACCCCCGCAATGACTAGGCAACAAATGTTGATGGCTGATAGGTATCCCAGAGACAGACCATTGCTCAGCTTCTCCCGGTCAAAGAAGGGATTGAGTTCTTCCTCTTTGGCCTCAGCACCGGGGGAAGACCATGTTGAGCATCGAGGGAAGCTGAAGAAGCATTAGCATCTGTCCCTCATCTGTGCCAAGTGCAGGGATGGTCCAGCTTCGGTAGATAAACCTCCAAAGTGTCCCTGCAGTGAGGAAAGCTCATCTCCAGGTTATTCGTGGTGAACTCATGGTCTCCATCTGTCCTGATGTCAGCCTCTGATCCTTCTCATCTCTGTGCTGAAGAGGAAGTGGTGACTCCTCCTGACTTCTAGTCTATGTTGGCATCAGCAATTTTCAAGGAGTTGAAACAAGTGCAGTTAGCCTTGCAGAAGGCACTGCAGGACCTCTGAGTAGAAGCACAGATGGCACAGAGGACAGCACCATCTTTCCATGAGCTGCTACTCAATTTCTTGCAACCGATTTGTCTGTGCATTACAGACACCGCCGATGCCCAGAAGGGCATCAGAGTTGGTGCTGACCGTCCTGATAGTCATCTGGGTTACTGGAAGAAGGCAGCTTCCCCCAAGGAGTGGGAGGTCTAAGGGTTCAGACCATTGGCCGCTGCCCCGGTCACCACACCACTGGCCAAGGACCAAGTGTCAAGAGATCCCTCCCCTGCCTGTCGCAGTAGTGAGGAATTCATTTATTCCTGGGGATATGGGGGCTTCACTGATTTGGACAACAAGGTATCAGAAGTTCTCCCCTCCAACCCCTCTCCTCCCCCAGGCAGAAGAGAAGTCTCCACCAGAGGGCCTCTCATTTGCAGGATTTGTTAGGATGATGGTAGAGGTCTTTCTATTTACTTTACAGACACATAATGCAGGATATCCTCCAGTATGTGGAGCTTACTAAGGAAGCTGTGGCAGTCCCAGTGCACAAGATTCTTCAGATGTTACTTTTGAGGAAGTGAGAGAACCCATCTCAGTGGCTTCTGTCAGCAGGAAGGCGGAAGCGGTATATTGTGTGCAGAAGCTTCCAGATTCGACACATGTAGGTTACCAATTGCTCTGTGGTAGTTGAATCTGCTCCTTTGTGCTCCCAGGGAGTGGTCCTAGGGCCATGGATTCTCTTGGGAAGAAGGTTTTCGAGGGAGCTATGTTTATTGCCTGCATAATGGCTTATGAGCTCATGGGCCAGTCCATGCCTGACATTCTGAAGCAGGTACAAGAGGTGGCCATGCAGCTTCCTCAGCAGAAGCAGGGACACCCTCCAGTCACTGGTGACTAAAGGAGTGTGGAAAACAGTCTGGTTGACCTACAATATTTTCAAAGCAGCTTTGAGAATCTCTGCCGTAGGAATCAGTCTGTGAACTCAGCAGGCTTTGATTTCTACCTGGATCTGCAGGAGTGACACTGACATGCTATCATTGGAGAGAATCTTTTGAGAGCATGTTAAGGATGCGGTGGTATAGATTCATGATCACTGTGCAAGGCTTCAGCAGTTTTCCACTGCCACTCTGGACCCAACCTCCTTATCCAGGGAGGTACCTGAGATCTGGGTAGAGGAAGACTCTTTTGCCTGAGGAGATGCTATCCTCTGCTCTCTTGGTCCCAGATGCAGCAGACACCACACAACCATCCCAAGCAGCAGAGGACATCCCAGCCAACAACAGAGACGGAGTTTTGACTGAACTGGAGAGAGTCTAGCCAAGATCCCAGTACCTGTGCTGAAGGATCTTCTGGTCATGGGCAGGCTGCAGTTCTATGCGAATTGATAGTCCAGTATAACCTCAGATGAGTGGATTCTTGACACAGTTCAGAGGGCATAAGTTAAATCTATTGGATGTCCTACCAAATTGTCGTCCGAGCCCGCCTTGGGGGCTTGTAGCACATTAGGAGATGCTATATTCGGAGCTTTCCTTCCTCTTAATATCCAGAGCAGTTGAGCCTGTTCCACCAGGGCAGAGAGGGCAGGACTTTAATTTCCTTTACTTCCTGATTCCAAAGAGAACCAGGGACTCCGTCCCATCCTAGACCTAAAGGCTTTGAACAAGTTTCTCAAGAAGGAAAAGTTCACTTAACTTCCCTGGGTACCTAGAACCCTTTTCTGCAAAAAAAAGGGAACTGGCTGTGCTTTCTCTGTCTAAAAGATGCCTTCAGGCCCATGTTGAGATTCCCAGTCAAAAATATCTGATTTGTGATGGGAAACCTGCATCTTCAGTATCGTCATGTTCTGCATTTTTGGCTTGGGTCAGCCTCTTGTATCTTCACAAAATGCTTAGCCGTGGTGGTGGCGGCAGCACGTCTTTGCAGCTTGAGTGGGCACCTGTTTCTATCTGGACAATTAGCTGATAAAGAGCACATCTTGGGCAGGTGCAAACAAGTCAGTGTGTATGACCATTGGGGTATTGGAGTCACTGGGGTTCATCATCCGCTACCAAGAATCATCTCAGTCCATCACCTCAGTAGGAGTTGATTGAAGCTCTGCTAGACCCAGTTCAAGCTAGAGCCTTCCTTCCTCAGCAACGGGCTTTCACCCTGATGGCCATTGGGGCAGGAATCCAAGAGAGTTGGCAGATAGCTTAGCACATATTGAAGTTGCTGGGCCACATGGCCTCAACTGTTCATTTCACTCCCAGAAGTGTTGCTTGTTGGAGATTTTAATCTGCTGTTTATAGACTGGAGAATCCTTTCTGTGGAATCTGAGAAGTAGTGAGATAGATGTCCTAAAAAGGGCACTGCTCAAACAAATGGTAATGGAACCAACAAGGTGGGGAGTTATACTCTATCTTCGTTAGTGAGCACTAGATAATTTCTCTGTCTGGGTAGGTGCCCACCTGAGCACCAGTTATCATTGAACGGTATGGTTTGATATCTCAAATAGGATACAGAGAGGTCACCCGATAACACAAGTTTTGAATTTTGTAGAAATGGGGATGTACCTGGAGGAAGAACTAGGAAATGGGAGAGGTGGAACAGTGGGCCAAACTAAGGAGAAATCATAAAGGCAACAAATCTGTTAGACAAGGAAATTAAAGTAAGAGGAATAAGAAACCAATCTGATTCTCAAAGAAGGTGGCTGAAAAAATAAAGGCAAAAAACAGAATTCTAGAAGTATAAAGGATCCCAAAAAGAGGAACACAGGGAAGAATATCTGGTGAAATTGAGGGAGACTAAGAAAGAAATCAAGAAAGCAATAGATCAGGTGGAAGAAAGGATTGCCAAAGAGGTAAAATGAGGTGATAAAACATTTTTCATATATATCAGAGAAAGAAAGGTCCAAAATAGTATAGTGAAATTGAAAGGTGCTAAAGATCAATGTGTGGAGAGAGACAAACAAATGGCAGAAATATTAAACAATATTACATATTTAGTTTGTTATGCACTAAAGATCTTGCAGGAGGGCTCTTGCTGGTTGACAAGACAGTAGATGGGGTGGAGTAGACAAAACTCAGTTTACAAAAGAAGAATGTGTGAGAGAAGCTTGGAAAACTTAGTGGACAAGGCCATGGGGCTGGATGAGGGTGCATCCCAGGATACTGAAGGAGCTCAGAGATATACTGGCAGATCCACTGAGAGACCTGTTCAATAGATCCCTGGAAACAGGAGTGATGCCACGAGATTGGAGAAGAGCAATGGTGGTCCCGCTTCACAAGAGTGGGAGCAGAGAGGAGGCTAGAAACTATAGGCCGGTCAGCCTCTCCTCAGTGGTGAGAAAATTAATGGAGGGACTACTGAAGGAAAGGATAGTGAACTGTCTAAACTCCAGTGGGTTGCTAGACATGAGGCAGCATGGATTCACCAAGGTAAGGTCCTGTTGGACAAATCTGGCTTTTTTTGATTGGGTGACTAGAGAATTGGATCAGGGAAGAATGCTTGATGTGATTTACTTGGATTTTAGTAAAGCTTTTGATATGGTCCCGCATAGGAGACTCATGAATAAAATGAGACGCTTGGGAGTGGGTGCCAAGGTAGTGGCATGGATGACAAACTGGTTGACTGACAGGAGATGGCATGTAATGGTAAATGGAACCTACTGTGAAGAAAGGATGGTGTTAAGTGGAGTGCCACAGGGATCAGTTTTGGGACCAGTTATGTTTAATATCTTTGAGAGCAAGATTTCAGAAGGGATAGAAGATAGTTTGTCCATTTGCAGATAATTCAAAGATCTGCAACAGAGTGGACATGCCTGAAGGAGTAGAGAAAATGAAAGCTTGAAGATTAGTCGAGTATTTGGCAGCTGGGATTTAATGCCAAGAAATGCAGAGTCATATATATGGGGTGCAGTAATCCAAAAGAGCTGTATGTGATGTGTGGTGAATGACTAATATGTATGGACTGGGAGAGGGCCCTTGGGGTGATAGTGCCTGACAATCTGAAGGCAGCGAAGCAATGTGACAAGGCAATAGCTAAAGCTAGAAGAATGCTGAACTACATAGAAAGGAATAACCAGTAAGAAAAAGGAGATGGTGATGCCCTTGTACAGGTCCTAGGAGCCTGTATCTCAAAAATGATAGAGACAGGATGGAAGCGATCCAAGGAAGAGTGACCAAAATGGTATGGAGTCTTTATCGGAAGACTTATGAGGAGAGGCTGAAGGATCTGCATATGTACACCATGGAAGAGAGGAGGTGCAGGGGTGATATGATACAGACCTTCAGATATCTGAAAGGTTTTAATGATGCACATACTTCTACTGTTTCCTTTCCAATGGAAAACATTTGAACTAGGGGTCATGAATTGAAACTCCAGGGGGAGTCGACTCAGAACCAATGTCAGGAAATATTTATTCACGGAAAAGATGGTGGATGCCTGGAATGCCCTTCCGGAGGAGGTGGTGAACACAAAAACAGTCAAAGAATTCAAAGGGGCATGGGATAAGCACTTTGGAACCGTAAAAGCTGAAGAACTGAAATTAAGAAAAGGGTGCACAGGGATAACCTGCTTATGGCAGTTACCACCCTTAATATGCATGGAGATTACTACCCTTAACCAATAAGCCTTGATGTTTTTGATGAAGCTGCTCTCTGCTTTATCACTGTCCACTTTGATAGCATAGAAGGGAAAGAGGAATTGGATTCAGAAGACAACCAACACGGGTCCCGACTTTTATGGTCTCGGGTATGGATACGCAGACATAAGGGAAAAAGCACAAGTTTCAGTAGCCAAGTTCAAAAGCAAAGCTTGTCAAGCAGCATTGTCTGACTTTTCAAGAAGGCTTCTCACCCAGTAAAAATGTTGCTTTAATATATAAGGCTTGGGAGTAACCTGCACGGAGTGGTAGTTGCTACAATAGGAAACCTTTTCTGGGCAGACTAGATGGACCATTTGGTCTTTTTCTGCCATCAATACTATGTTACTATGATATGACTGATTATGCATAGAGCCCAGTGGAATCTGAAGCCACAGTGGCTTCGGGCTACTGAGGACCTTCGGAATTGCATCAGAGTCACTCTGTTACTGTGGGATTCTCTGTCCTGTTGCCAGGACAATTAATATTTTGGTGCAGGAGGGTTCCCTTCCAAATTCCTCCAGTGCAGATTGTCCTAACTATGGATGCATCCAACCTGGGTTGGGGAGCTCATGAAGATGGGCTTTGCATTCAGGGCTGTTGGTCTACCCAAGAACATCAGTACCATATAAAATTCTTGGAGCTTTGTGTGATCCAGTACATGCTATGGACTTTCAGAAATTGGCTGTCCAACAAAGATATACTAGTTTGGATGGACAACCAAGTGGTAGTGTTTTACATCAAGAAACACAGAGGTACAAGCTGTGGACCTTGTGCCCTATGCAAGAGATGGTGCTTCAGGCTCCCTGGAGCAAAAAGGTCCCTCTCTTCTGTTCCATGTACAGAGCACATGGCAAGCTAGCCTCTGATGCTTTTGCTCTCCATTGAGGCCAGGGAATTCTGTACATGTATCGTCCAGTTCCACTAGTTGCAAAGATTTTGTTGATGCTCAGAGAGAGGACAAGGGTTCTATGAGTCTCATAAATCCCTCTTTGGCTGAGACAGATTTGGTTTATGCTCCACTGGGAGTTCATTTGGAAACTAGTCAGACCGAGGACTTCCCCCATCTCTCATCACTCAGGATCAAGACTGGTTGCGACATCTCAATCTCCAAGCCCTATCGCTCACCACTTGGATGTTGAGAGGCTGATCCTACAACCCCTTGACTTATCTGAGGATGTCTCGTGTACTCTTAGCTTTCAAAAAGCCTTCCACCAGAAAGTCCTAAGGACTGAAGTGGAGGAAGCTTGCTGCATGGTGTGAGCAAAGAGTCTTAGACCCCCATCTTCTGCCCAACATAAAAACTGGTTGACTATCTTCTGCATCTCTCCCAAACTGGTCTTGAGACCAATGCAGTCAAGGTTCATCTTAGTGCAATTAGTACAGCTCATTGCCATGTATAAGGTAAGCCCATCTCTGTACAGCCTTTAGTTGTATGCTTCATGTGGGGGTCTGCTTCATTTCAAGCCTCTCTTAAGACTTCCTGCTGTTTCATGGGACCTCAGTGTGATTTTGCCTCAACTGATAAATGCTCTTTTAGCAGTTGACCTGAACAGGAGTTGTATGGACTGTTGGAGGCCTTCATTTTAGAAAGAATGCAGGTTATGGTAGAAGGGTCTGTGGTGAAGTCAGACTAAGTACAGGTGTCTTGGGGGAGGTTGACTATAGCAATAGGTAAGTGAGTGAATTCAGACATGATTATATTTATCTTATTTAAGTGTTGAGCAATATCACAGAAGGCATTAGATGTTGTTAAAAGGTTCATTTAATTGTAGTCAGGGATTTCACAATATTAAATAGGGCATTGGAATTACCATTGGCTGTTTGTATTTTGGTAGCATAAAAAGATAATTTTTTTTAGTATTTCTGTAAATGGAAGAAGTAGACATTTTTCTGCCCAGGAAGTGGGTTTTTCTGCGTTGGAGAGATGGGAACCAAAGGGCATTAGATCTGGAGGGCATAGTGCAGAGTTTCTTAGGGGCTATAGTATCAAGAGAGCTAGTGATTGAATGGTTCCATTTCTTGACTAGGTGGTCTGTATCAGTTTTAAGATAGTTATTAGCAATAGTAGGAATATGAGAAAGGAGACGAATGGCAAAGGATTCTGGATCCACATTTTTCCTTTTGCATATTTGTTTAGGTTTGTTATAAGATTGAGAATGTTCAAATGTAAGTGTATCTGTTGCTATAATTAAAAAGTGGTCTGACCATGGTACAGCCTGGGTGGTAGCGGTTAGATTTGTTTTATTTGGGTTGCAAAATAGGAGGGCAAGTGTTTGACCTAAGCTGTGTGTGTGGGTCTGTTGATCAGTTGAATCCATCCTAGCACTGCTAGGGCTTCAAGCAGGTCTGATGCAGCTGGAGGAAGTGGGTGGTTGTTAAAGTGTAAATCGAAATCTCCAGCTAGAATAGTATTGGTTAAATCTACAGGCAGAGTGGCCAAGGACTCTTAACAAGGGGGATAGATCATGGTTAAAAAGCTAGACAGACAGTACACAATAAAGAAGTTTGTAATAGTAGTAGAAGAAAGCAACATTTCGAGTGGACTGTTAAATGTCGGGGCTTTCCTACTGGGATGTAGGGAGGCCTTGACAATCATGAGTAAACCTTCTCCACGTTGGTTTGGTCGGTGTTCTGAAAAGAAAATGTAACCATTTGGGCAGATATTGTTTAAGATTATGTTGTCATGGTCACGGAGCCAAGTTTCTGTGATTAGGACGGCGTCAGGAGAATGAGTAGATATTAAATCATGGATAATAGGCACTTTTTTTCTGATGGATTGGGCATGTTCTAAGCTGTGGCAGATCATAGTCCTTGCAAACATATCTTTAGCCGTCTGATTTGTACTGTATCATGAGCTGAAGTGTCACATATCTAAACTATATAACAACCCTATTTTTAAACCTTTTGTCTTTTACAAAACCATGCAAATCTGCAGTGCTGTTTTCTTGGCTATTGTAAGCTAAAATGGAATGGTGATACTGTGTGAATTTTTATAATTTATATTTATTTATTTTATTTAACATTTTTCTATACCGACCTTCATGACAAGCTTCATATCAGAAAAAATACTTGTGGCACTGGGGGACTGAAAGCTTTACAACGGGGGGGGGGGGGGGGGGGGGGGGGGGGGAATGGCCTTAAAAGCAAAACAATTGAAACCTCTGCCTCTTTTCTGGGCTAACTTAATTGATTTTAGTTTAGCTTCCTTCATCAGGTCTGTAGAAAATATGCTAAGGAAATAGATATAAATATTCTTTACTTCCTCCCCATTTTGGTGCTACTTTAGTTTTGATTGCAGCTACTCAGAGGTCCTTGGCCATGATCTTGCTAAGGGATCATAACAAAAGTTCATTGCTTGACAGCAACATTTCCCGGGAGGCAGAGCCCTGGCTACTTTAGCAATGAAAGTCAACTGTGCTGGGAAAGGGGGTGGGTGGGCTGGCTATGGCACTATTGTAAGATGAGAGGCGATGGAAGGAAGAGTTCTTTAGATGAGCTGGAGGGAAATTGTAGAGTTCAGAAGAGAATGGGTATGCGAAAGGGGATATCTTATTCAACTGAGGAAGACAAAGAAATTAATCAAGTTGGCAAAAAGTCAAGCGGAAGAGAGGATTGCCAGGGAGATAAAAAATCGTGACAAAACATTTTTCAGATACATCAGCGAAAAGAGAAAAGTCCATAGTGGTATTGTGAAATTAAAAGGTGGTAATGATCAATGTGTGGAGAGAGACGAAGATATGGCAGAAATATTAAACGAATACTTCAGTTCTGTGTTCACTAAAGAAGACCCTGGAGAAGGACCATCTCTACACAACAAGAAACTGGAGGGAAGTGGAATAGATGAAAATCCTTTTACAGCAGAAAATGTATGGGAAGAGCTAAAGAATCTGAAAGTGGACAAAGCCATGGGGCCTGATGGGATTCATCCAAGGATAACTGAGGGAGCTCAGAGATGTTCTGGCGGGTCCGCTGTGTGACCTGTTCAATAGATCCCTAGAAACGGGAGTGGTACCGAGAGATTGGAGAAGAGCGGTGGTGGTCCCGCTTCACAAGAGTGGGAACAGAGAGGAGGCTGGTAACTACAGACCGGTTAGCCTCACTTCAGTGGTGGGAAAAGTAATGGAGTCACTGCTGAAAGAGAGAATAGTGAATTATCTACAGTCCGGAGAATTGATGGACCAGAGGCAACATGGATTCACCAGGGGAAGATCCTGTCAGACAAATCTGATTGACTTTTTTGACTGGGTAACCAAGGAATTGGATCAAGGAAGAGCGCTCGATGTCATCTACTTGGATTTCAGCAAAGCTTTTAATACAGTTCCACACAGGAGACTGGTGAATAAAACGAGAAGCTTAGGCGTGAGTGCTGAGGTGGTGACCTGGATTGCAAATTGGTTGACGGACAGAAGACAATGTGTGATGGTAAATGGTACTTTCTCTGAAGAGAGAGCGGTTTTAAGTGGTGTACCGCAAGGATCGGTGTTGGGACCGGTCCTGTTCAATATCTTTGTGAGCGACATTGCGGACGGGATAGAAGGTAAGGTTTGTCTTTTTGCGGATGACACTAAGATCTGCAACAGAGTGGACACGCCGGAAGGAGTGGAGAGAATGAGACGGGATTTAAGGAAACTGGAAGAGTGGTCGAAGATATGGCAGCTGAGATTCAATGCCAAGAAGTGCAAAGTCATGCATATGGGGAGTGGAAATTCGAATGAACTGTATTTGATGGGGGGGGGGGGGGAAAGGCTGATGTGCACGGAGCAGGAGAGGGACCTTGGGGTGATAGTGTCTAATGATATGAAGTCTGCGAAACAATGCGACAAGGCGATAGCAAAAGCCAGAAGAATGCTGGGCTGCATAGAGAGGAATATCAAGTAAGAAAAGGGAAGTGATTATCCCCTTGTACAGGTCCTTGGTGAGGCCTCACCTGGAGTACTGTGTTCAGTTCTGGAGACCGTATCTACAAGGAGACAAAGACAAGATGGAAGCGGTACAGAGAAGGGCGACCAGGAAGGTGGAGGATCTTCATCGGATGACGTACGAGGAGAGATTGAAGAATCTAAATATGTACACCCTGGAGGAAAGGAGGAGCAGGGGTGATATGATTCAGACTTTCAGATACTTGAAAAACTTTAATGATCCAATGACAATGACAAACCTTTTCCGTAGGAAAAAAATCAGCAGAACCAGAGGTCACGAGCTGAGGCTCCGGGGAGGAAGACTAAGAACCAATGTCAGGAAGTATTTCTTCACGGAAAGGGTGGTGGATGCCTGGAATGCCCTTCCGGAGGAAGTGGTGAAGTCTAAAACTGTGAAGGACTTCAAAAGGGCGTGGGATAAACACTGTGGATCCATCAAGTCTAGTGGGCATAAATAGGAGGCAGCAAACACTGCACGGAGTGGCAGTAGCCACTGAGGCATTCACGAAGCGGGATGCCAGTGGCCCAGTAGTTGGTGTTCCACTTTCATGCAACAAAACACTGCACGGAGCGGCAGTAGCCACAGAGGCATTCACGGAGCGGGATGCCAGTGGTTGGTGTTCCACCTTCACGGAGCGGAAGGATGGAGGGCTGCCATCTCAAAAAATAAAAAAACAAACAAACAAGCAAACAAAACAGGGGTGGGTAAGGAGCAGGGGTGTGGCCTGCTGGTTGCGGCGGTTGCTACCCCTGATTGAGCTGGATGTTCACTAGGATGGCGCTGCTCTCTGCATTGGTGGAGGGGTGGAAGGCAATTGGGGCCGGAGGGTGCTGGAAGCCAATAGAGACGGGTGGGAGGGAGAAAAATGGGGGAAAAAAAATGGATAAACTGCGTAGCTTGCTGGGCAGACTGGATGGGCCGTTGATCTTCTTCTGCCGTCACTTCTATGTTTCTATATGTATTGGGGAGGATGAGAGAAGATTCAGGGAGTGCAAATGGACAGGGGGGAGGGGGGAGACTGGGAAAGGTGAAAGGTGTAAATGAGTTGAGAAAAAAATCAAAGGAGGTAAAGAAAGATCAGTGGAATTACCTGGCCTAGGTAATAGTTTATTTATATTGAAAATAAAACCTATAGGGTGGAAAAATATGGGACATTTGGTATCTGTAGATATTGACAAACTTTTGTTACAGTTTCATAGTAACATAGTATTGGCAGATAAAGACTAAATGGTCCATCCGGTATGCCCAGTAATTTGCTTATGGTAGTAACTGCTGCTCTGTGCAGGTTACACTCTGCACGGAATGGCATGGGGGGAACTAGGACTTGTGTATCTTTGCCATAATTTAGCATGTGATAGATGTACATATTTGTTACTTATGATCCTCTTTGAAGTAGCAAAATCTGTAATTTCTTACTATGGCCCCTACTAGAGTATGCTCTGTTTAGCTCTATGAATTTTTCAGCAGGGGAAAGATCATGGAGAGTTCAGGTAAGTTAGAGCAAGGGAATGATGGGTAGTAGATTCCTTCCCTCAAAGGAGATGGGTTTTGGCATGGTATTTAAAAAAAATAAATAAAAAAATAAGCTTCTCACGATGCACCAGGTGAGACCTTGAAGGATCATCAGAGGAGATAGGGAGATTCTGTCCAAGGGTTCTCAGGTTTGCACAGGGTTTTTTGTTTTTTTTGGGGGGGGAGAGTTCTGCATTACAGCCTGGAGGATTGCAGGGCTGGATTCTGGAAGCTTGAGGTTTGCTGGAGGGGCAAAAGGAAGTCTAAGTGCCAGTCATGGAGGATAAAAACCCCCAAGGTCTAAGGGGACACCCTCCTGCATGGGAAAACCCTACAGTCAGAGAAGAGTTGATGAAGAGAAAATTTGGCTGTGTTTTTCAGTGGGGTCTTAAGAATAGAAGATCTTGAGGCGGAGCTGAAAGAGTTATCTCCAAAGATATTAGGCTTTGACAAGTAGAGAGAAGTCTGAGCAATTTTTTGGAAGTCTTTAACTATGTTGAGGTTCTTTGTTTTCCAGACTGTTTTGCTACTTTCCTGTAACTTCTCTGTATTTTAATCATTGGACTTCTAATAAATACTTTTTTTCTGTTTCGGAGCAAACCCTTTCTTGGTGTGGGCTCTTGGTTGTTATTTTGCTTGAGTGCAAATCTCCCCTTGGGTCTTACAACTTTTCTATCCCTCACTGAGTTGAACGCTGCTTCCAGGCCTTGCAGAAAGACTTTTATCCCCAACCCTGCAACCACTGAAGGTGACTTCTGGTAAAAAAAAAAGTGTGTGTGTGGAGGGGGGGGGGGGGGGGGGGTGTTTCTCTGATGATCCACAGTTCTTCAGGAAGGAGCGAAGGAAGAACTAAGCTTTGTATGAGTATTCCTTATTCAGGGCCAGTGTCAGACATCCTGGGGCCAAGGGCAGAAACTTGAGAGAGGCCCCAATCCTGTATCTCCTCACTTCTTTATCCTCTCCCCCCCCCCCCCCCCATCCTGGATGGTTGTCATCCTCATCCCAAAGGACTTCGAGCTCTTGAATCCACCTATGGTCCCTTCATGTGTCCTCTTTCTGGGTTTTCTTCCTCCCTCTTCCATGGTTCCTTCCTGAGTCCCCCTCCCCTTTCTTCCTGATCTGTTCTCTAGGCCTCCATTCCCCATGGCATCTTCAGGGTTCTATCCCCTCCTCCAGAGTCCTGCCCCTTCACAGGGCTTCTCCAGTCCTCACCTCATTTGACTTGTCTCATGCTCTGCAGTGGCTGCCCTATCAAAGGATATTAGTGCAGAGCCTGCATGCTCTCAGGCTCTGCAGTGGCTCCGTCCTCACACAGGTTTCCTTAGTAATGGGAAGCCTGTGAGGGAGGAGGAAGAGCGGCTGCGTCAGAGCTGGTGAGTGCGTCTCTGCTTACACGATCTTTTTTTTACTTTTATTCCTATTGCTGCCGACTGTAGATTTTCACAGCCACTGGTAAGCCTGACTGCAGACCAGGCTCTGTTTCTTTAGGCTTCAGGCATGCACAAAGGCTGCAGGATCCTCTTAGGCAAGGGAGGTTGGGGCACTTATCCTGGTTTCCCCTCTCCCAAATGTCAGCCCTGTCATCTGTGCAAGCTATTGCTTAAGGAGTTTGAGATCAGCTTTAAACTAGAAGTTTTGTATCATAGCACCTTTCACTTCCTTTCTTGCCTGCAGTTGCTCCTTCAGCAGTTCTTTCTGCCCAGGTTTCTGCTGCACTGGGGCAAGGAACAGGTCCATGGGGCAGCAGAGGTGAAGGAGAGTCCTTGATGGTTTGGAGACCAGCAATCAGAAGACTGCCTCTAACATTGGCAGGTTTAAAGATCCTGCTGGTTGCCGACCTCACTTAACGAAAATCAGCCAAGCAGGCCAAAAATTGGTAGCTAAAGGAAAGAGCCAGCAGTGCTTGCAGATCTTGTGAAAGCAGAAGTGGATCTTGATATTTTGGGACCTTCTGGAGGGTCTTCACTTATGTCCCTAAATTCTGTGCTCAAGCACTTTAAGAGTTTATCTCGGAGACCTAGAGAAACCAAAAAGTCAAACAGCCAACCACATTTTAAGCCTAACAAATCAGGATAAGAGATTTATTTTAAATAAATGTGTGAAAAAAGTAGAGAAATGGAAACACAATGCAAGATAAATGCATATCTCTGGGCCCGAAATCAAGCTGAAGATACTTGCCTCCTCAGGGAGACTGTCAAGCCATCACTTGTATGTCCACACTAACTTGTTATAATTCAGACTACCTCAGTATAATATGAAGTTAGAATGGTCTGAATGCATGTAGAAGAATTATTTGCTGCAATTTAGATCTACAGTCCTCTTTCTCAATTTAGTATATATGGTTAATTTGCTGGGGATGTATGGGATCTTAATTCTGTATAAATGCTGGAGATCAGTTCTGATGTAATGGATGTATCCTATACAACTGAAAGTCCGAGCGTTGAAACTGTAGGTGCACATTTTTCCTTAAGCAAAATGTGAAAAATATATTTTGTGTGTGTGGGGGGAGGAGGTTGTGTTTTTAAAAAAAATTTGTATTTATTTATTCCCACCCCCCCCCCCCACATGCATAAAAACAAAATTTGCCATACTGGTTCGGTCCAAAGTTACATCAGGCTCAGTGTCCTGCTTCCAACAGTGGCCAATCCAGATCGCAAGTACCTGGCAGGATCCCAAAAGTTTGATAGGTTCCATGCTGCTAATCCCAGAGGATAAGCAATGGATTTCCCGATATCCACCTTAGTGTATGACAGTTTACAATTGGCTATCTTGTTCCTTGAACCAAAAGTTAACATTTTCCTTGGAGGCATACACAGTCTTTTTACTAACTTCACCAAGCTGCTAATAAGTACTCATGTTGCAGCTTTAATGTTACCAATAACTTTCCTAATCTGACCTTGCCTTTTCTTGGATACAGTTTACGTTAGCTCATTAAAACGTAATTGTTATCGCAGTTCTTTTCCCTTTTTTGAAGGGTGTTTTTTTAATATATATATATATATACTTTTGAGGCCTTCGAGCAGAGAACCTTGACAGAGCTCCTGCTCCCATTAAGTTCAGGGCCATAACTGCTGAAATTCTAAACTTACTCCTGGGGGAATTCTGCGCTACTGCGGAACACAGAATTTGCGCAGAATTCCCCCCCTGTGCAGAATTGCCAAATTCTGCGCAGAAAATAGCAGAAGAGACCCTAGCATGCCGCGAACGGAGCGCGTCCCGCAGCACACGCTCCGTTCATGGCGAAGATGAAGGCCTGGTGCGGCGAAAAGGGAAGGCCCCCCCACCATGTGCCGCGGGATGTGCTCCATTCGCGGCGAAGATGAAGGCCCGGCACGCCGGTTTTTGCTGCGAACGGTGCGCCAGGCCTTCATCTTCGCCGGGAACAGAGCGCGTCCCGTGGCACGACGGTGAGAGAGAATGTGTGTTGGGGAGGGGGAGAGAGAGCATGGGGGAGGGGGGATGCCGGTGAGAGAGAATGTGTGTGTGTGAGAGGGGAGGGTGACAGAGAGCATGGTTGGTAAGGGTGGGGGGTGGGGAGGGTGAGAGTTTGTGTGAGAGAGGAGAGGGGGTGTGGGGGAGGGTGAGACAGTTTGGTTGGTGGGAGGGGGAGTGGGGGGGATGCTTGAGTGTAGGTTTCGGAGAGGGAGCCTATATGAGGGGAGGGTGACAGAGAGCATGGGAGGTAAGAGAGGGTGGGTGGGGGGGGCTGCTTGAGTGTGGGCTTCAGAGAGAGGGAGCCTATATGAGGAGATTGTAAAGGAGTGTGTATGTGTGTGAGAGATTGGGAGCTCGTGTATGAAAAAGGGATTGTGTGTATGTGAGACAGAGCCTGAGTGAAGGGCTGCGTGAGAGAGAGAGAGACATAGGTAGCCTGTGTGAAGATGTATGTGTGAAAGAGGGAGGCTTGTGTGGGTGTGTATGCAAGAGATAGGGCCCTGTATGTGTGTGCGAGAGAGTGAGGGAGCCTGTATGAGCGTGTGTGTATGTGGAAGGGACACTTACAGTGAATTTCTAGGGAAATTCTGCTCAAAATATTTATAATTCTGCAACTTTAAGTAGTAACTTTTTTTGTAATTTAAAATGTAATTACTTTAGACTGTCATGTAAATTGTGTTATTTTGACCAATATAAAGTTTGCAGAATTTTCAGTTTTTGTGCACAGAATTTTTTGTGCAGAATTCCCCCCCCCCCCCCCCCAGGAGTATAAACTGCTCTTTAGATAAGTGTTCAGTATCCCTCTGATGATGTCACTGGGCTGAGAGCACCCAAGCCATCTTGGTTCCCTAGGTAACAGCTCCTTCTATGAATTCTGAGCTGTTTGGAATGCTGGGCAGTGCTATTAACCCCTTACTGCTCCCCACTACATCAGCCTGCTTTCCAGTTCTTCTGGGACATAGACAGGCCCCAGGACCCCAGGTAATCCATTTTTATTTTCCTTTTTTTTGGGTACCCCTATTACACTATGATAAAATGAGGAAAACTGATAGGGAAATCTGAAGAGAGCAGCTGCTAAGGTTAAGAGTTTACGCAAGGAAAAGGAAGAATTGAATCTGCACAACTCACAATGGGTCTTCCCACTATGTTCAAATTTAAATATTCATCATCTTAACAGGCAGTACCAGTTCAAAACCTTCATTGCCTTATTCATAATGTTAATGGCTTGCTCAGGTAATGTCCAAGAGAACAAACCTTTTTTTTAATGGTTTTTTTCATGCAACTAAATTAACTTATCTTAGTGCTTCAGTTAATTCCGTCACCCCAACACGGTCCGCGTTTCGAAATCATGTTTCTGCATCAGGGGCCAATAATTATATCTCTGTAAATGGTTTTATGCATTCTGTTTCTCATTCAAACATTGGCATGCTATGTCAGTCTGGCGCCAAATCACATTGTTTAAAAATACCACCTCAGCTCAGACCAGGTGTTTTCCACGCATTATAAAAGATGGAAGAAAGGTCAAACAAATGCCAGCTTAATTTAGACGAGGCAAGCCAAAAGAACCTCTCTCAAAAAATGGAAAAGGGATTTGAATAACGAAAACAGAAAACCGCATAAGAACTGGTAAGTTAGATGGAAAGCATTAATAAGGAAGGCAAAGAATTTAAAAAGAAGTTTGCTGTAGAAGCAAAAGCTCATAAAACCTTTCAGGTACATTTGAAGCAAAAGGTTTGCGAGGGAGTCAATTGGACCATTAGATTAACCAAGGGTAAAAGGGGGGGGGGGGTGCTAAGGGAGGATAAGGCCATAGCAGAGATTAAATTCTTCAGTCTTTACTGAGCAAGATGAGAGGCAGATAGCCATGCCAGAAGTGATATTTAAAACTGATAAAGAAGAACTGAAATCTCAGTGAACCTGGAAAATGTAACAGGGCAAACTGACAAACTAAAGAGTAGCAAATCACTTGGACCAGATGATATACATCAGAGTACTGAAAGAACTGAAAAATGAAATTGCAGACCTATTAGTAATCTGTAAAACATCACTAAAATCAGCTATGGTACCTGAAAATTGGAGGGTGGCCGACATAATGTTAATTTTTAAAAAGGGTTTCAGAGGGTATCCAGGAAACTACAGACTGGTTAGCCTGACAGCTATATTAAAGAACAAAATTAATGAATATGTAACCATAGTTTAGTTTAATGGGCCAAAGCCAACATGGATTTAGCCTTGAGAAGTCTTGCCTCATCAATCTGCTACTTTTTTTTTTTTAAGGCATGAACAAATGTGGATAAAGGTGAGCCAGCTGATATAGTGTATCTGGATTTTTAGAAAGCGTTTGACAAAGTACCTCATAAGAAACTCTTGAGGAAATTTAAGTCATGGCATAAAAGATAATGCTTTATTGTGGTTTGAGAATTGGTTAAAAAATAAATAAAACCAGAGTAGGGCTACGTTGTCTGTTTTCTCAATGGAGAGAGGTGAACAGTGGAGTTCCCCAGGGATCTCTTCTGGCACTGCTGTTTTCTAACATATTAATAAATGACCTAGAGATGGGAACAATGAGCAGAGTGACAAAATTTGCTGTTGATGCAAAATTATTTAGAGTTGTTAAATCACAAAAGGATTGTGAAAAATTGCAAGTGAATTTTGCAAGACTGGGAGAATGGGTAACCAAATGGCAGATGGCATTTAATGTGGACAAGTGCAAAGTGATGCATGTAGGGAAGAGCTACCCAAATTATAGCCATACAATGCAAGGTTCTACATTGGTAGTCACACCCCCCCTCCAGGAATTGTGGATATGTTGAAATCCTCTGCTCAGTGTGCGGCAGAGGCCAAAGAAGCAAATAGAATACTAGGAATTATTAGGATAGGAATGGAGAATAAAACTGAGAATATCATAATGCCTCTGTTTCATTCCATGGTGCAATCACACCTTGAGTATTGTATGCAGTTCTGATCACCATATCTAAAAAAAAGATGTAGCAGAAATAGAAAAGGAACAGCGAAAGGTGACCAAAATGATTAAGGGGGTGGAATGATTCCCCTATGAGGAAAGGCTTCAGAGATTAGAGTTCTTCAGTTTGGAGACTAGATGGCTCAGGGGAAATATGATATAGGTCTATAAAATAATGAATGGCGTGTGACAGGTAAATTGAAATCAGTTGTTTACTCTTACAAAAAGTACAAAGAATAGGGAACATGTAATGAAGATAGGAGAAAATATTTGTTTATTTAATGCATAATTAAACTCTGGTATTCATTGCTGGAGGATATGGCAAAAGCTGTTAGTATAGCTGGGTTTAAAAAAAAGAAGTTTGGCTGCTCCTGGAAGAAAAGTCTTAATGATTGAATCGCCCACCACAATGGCCGTCCTAACCTTTCCCTCCTGGTCACAGACTCTTCCTCTGCACAAGAAGATAAAGCATTGCCTGGAGGGCAGGTCCTAGCTACAGGGTTACTTTCTGCCACACCAAGCTGGTTATCTCCTTCCAGGTGACCCTGCGTCTCAAAGCACCACAAGGGCTACCAGACTGGAGACTGGACTGCACTTCTGTGTCTCTGATGGTCTCCTCTATATCTCTCTCTGTCTAGTCCGGCTCCTTCTGCCACTCTGCCCTCCAGAGATCAGATTCATTTTCTGAGAGTCAGGAGCTCTTTGCACTGGGCGCACACATACAGCCTGTCACCAACAGGAAGACAATCATATATGTGGCACTCTGTGCAAAAGACTGTATAGCCCCCATCTTGCTGCTGAGCTTCTGTCTGCATCTTAATTTGTTGAGTTGATAAAATCTTAGTAAGAAGCAGGTGTATGTCTCAGTTTAAGAGTGGTTAAATGTGGTTAGGGTTTTTAAACCCATTTATTAGATGTCATTTTTTGGTTTTTTTTAATTATGATTTTTAAATTTGTTATCTGGGTAATTGTTGGTGAATGACCAAGCAGCAGGACCAAAATTAGTCAGTCACTAAAGAATCAGGGTTAATTTGTTATTTTAAGTGACTAATTTTACTTATTTTGAAGACTATCCTCATGGTGGGAGTGATATCTGAATATCCAAAAATGAGACTGCATCCTTTCCATGATGCTCCTGCAAATGATTTCAGTACAGTGGATCTCTTCTGGTCATTTTGAATTCTTTTGGGCCCAAATTGGGCAAACCCCCTGAAAGTTGTAGCCTCAAACTCTTGCACTGACAGGGTGCAGAAATTGATGTTAGGGGCTGTACCTTTAAATATGCCCTACCATAAAGCTATAGAAAATCTTGTTCGTAAACTTTTAATCCAAGAACAGAGAGGTTATTTCTGACCAAAAAAATAAAAATCTGAGAATTTGTAGTCCCCAAAGGCTTATCACGAAATTCATTTTCTAAGCCCTTTTTTATCAGATTCACTTTGGCTACCTACCAATCTCCTTTTGTATATAATAAAGGGTGAGATCTGCCCCTTTCCCTTCCTTTAAGAGCAGTGATTCCCAACCTTTTTTATGCCACGGCACGCCCAGCACTTGGTTCACTTTGTCACAGCATTCCATTGCCTTTTCTCTGCCGCCTCTCCCTGGTATAAAACGAACCATAAGCTGGTACTTGCCAGCCCCCGGATCCCCTCTACTGGGCGTAAAATAATGAGGAAACAGCAGTGGAATCATGCAAGTTTTTTGTTTTTTTTTACTGAATAGTTATAAGGCTCTGCACGTTCTGTTTGCTCTTACCCTGGTGTGGTTAGCTCTGCACCCCCATACAGTGATACTGGTGGCACTTTCTAGGCCTGATCTCAGCAAGTCTGGCTGCTGATTGTCAGTGGCTCTCAGTGTGGTGGGTTTCTGGATGTCATCTGGTCCCTCTCTCTCTCTGTCTGCTGCCAGCATCTGATAAAGTCCTGTTGCAATCTGATTTTTATAGTTCAGTATCTCCATCTTATACCCTATAGTCCCATTAGCATCGGGTTATTTGTTGTCAGACCTAGGCCGTCAGTTGACAAGAGGGATGCTCTGCTTGTCAAAAAAAGGTAATTGTCACCGGTCCATTTTCATCTGCTTTTGAGCGGTCAAAGTTTATTTTTTGCAGTCTTGTTATGACTTCAACTGTCTGCACAGGTTCCTTGTGACCATAGCTCATGTCTGTCTTGACCACAAACAGATAAACCTTGCAGTTGGACTTTACCACACAAAGTACATCTATCCCCCCCCCCCCCAAAAAAAAAAGGGTTGCCCACTTCCCTTTTGCCTATAAATTGTTGCAGAATGATGTGTGTGCAAGGCCAAGAAACAGGAAGTAGTCTGCATAGAAAGGCATATACCCTAACAAAGGAAAAGTGGAACTGGAATCATAAGCTGAACAGGTAAGGGAAATAGGCTTCTGTTCTCCTCTTTCATGGGTTTGCCTTCTGTTTAAAAATATATGCATATTTAAAAACAAAAAAAAAAAACTATATTAAGCTCCATACCATCCCTTTAAACTACTGTAACTGCTTAATTATACCGGTGGCATTGCCTTCCCTTGCTTCAGCTGCCCCTCTGACAACATAGGCTTCCTCCCTTCCTTCCTCACCACCATCTGGCATTACCAACTTTCCTTCCAGTCCTTTGCTTCCTTCCCCACCTCCCTGGCGTTAGTGTCTGCCCTCCCCCACTTGAGATCATCTCCAGCTGGGAAGAGGAATCGGAGGGGAGCAGCGCTCTGAACCTGCTGCCCCTGCCTCTGCTGGCTTCCCAGTGAGTCCGAACTGTGTGGGAGCCAGGAGTCTTCCGAGACCCACCGCCTCGGCACAGTTCCGACTTCAGTGGGAAGCCAGCAAAGGAGAGAGGGCGGTATCAGATGAGGAATGCTGTTCACTGCCTTCTCCCGCCAGCGGGAGGCCATCGTGCAGCGGGTAGGGGGGAATGAAGGAGACTATTTTGCTGTTGGCTGCAGTGGAAGTAGTGACCCGCTCCTGCCTTATCTCTGTAGGGGGCCAGAATTTTGCAGCACGTTGGCTGGGAGCCTCTGTTTTTTGGAGACTCCAGGGCAGGGTGAACACAGCCGTTGTGGAGCCGCCAGAACCTCAGAGTTCTGTAATACAGCAGGACGTGTCCCATTTGACCTCATTGCATTGTTCACTTTCTTTTGCCAATTCTTTGCCTAACTCTGTGGTCTTTCTCCAGTTCCTCCCTTCTCTGAACAAAAAGTATTTTCTGCTTTTTTTCTTTTCTTGTCACTCTACCCACACCTCCTTTTTCAATTCTGTTTTACAATTCCACCTCTGCGCTTCTCTTTTCAGTGACACAGCTTTAAAAAGTCTTGTCACCTTGTTTTATGGCTACAATAAAGTTTTTTTTTCCCCTCTGCATATGCCTTTGCTGCTCTGACTACCCTTACTGCTTCTCTTTGCTTTTCCCGGGTATTCTTCCTTGTACTTTTCATCTTTTCCCTCTGTATACCTTTTCCCATGAACTTGTTCATCAGGCAAGTCACTCTTTGCTGTGTCCCCCCCTCCTCCATCACGGACTGCACTACGCACCTGGTATGGACTTGGAGTCTGCATGTAATGCTCCCTCTGGCCATATTCAAATCCAGCCTAAAACCTCATCCCTTTGAGTCTGCTTTTAAATCTTAACCCTTGCTCTCCTGTTGATTTTATTCACTTTTCTGTAATAAATGTCCTTTAGCCTCTTGTTTGTTCTATATGCGTGTCTTAATTAGATTGTAAGCTCCATGGAGCAGGGACTGTCCCTTGTGTCTCTGTACGGTGCGTGTACGTCTGGTAGCACTATAGAAATTAGTAGGCAGAAGTTGGTACTCCCTGTGTGAGCCGTTTTATAGTTTTAATAGATTTTTTTTGTGCTATTCTTTGGACTTAATACATTTAGGAAACTTCACATAAAACAGAACTGTTTTACAGAAATATTTGTCTTTTGCAAGCACAGAAAAGTTTGCAAAAAAGTAACAAAGACTTTATTATATAGGACTATTATGATTGAGTAGCAAATGCATAGAAGTCTGTAAATTCAGTGTTGGTGTTTCCAAGAACTGTTTTCTGTGTTATTTATATCCTTCAATAATATTTTTTAAATTTATTTTTCGCCTTTTGTGGCACTTTAGAATGGATTACATTCAAGTACTGTAGGTATTTCCCTGACCCCAGGGGTCTCACAATCTAAATTTGTACCTTAGGTAGTGGAGGGTAAAATGGCAATGGGATGAGTGGCATTTGAACCCTGGCTTTTCTGGTTGGGTAGTCCGGATAGCAAAACTGTTTCTATAGTTTAGCAATAGAAATAGCCTAGAGGATTCCACAACCATGCCAATATGAAATAACCCTGGGTAGACACAACACACGTGTGCTTCATCTTTTTAAACATGTGAATAGCCGATATAGTTGCAGAATACAAAGGTTCTTCTACCGAATGCACTTGGTAGGTAATTTTATAGATAAGCAGTTTCTCTATAAAAAAAAAAAAAGCTGGCGTAAAGCATGCTTGCTGGAAGCATCTGTATAATAATGCAGCTGCTCTTGAAAACAGTGTAGTATGCATCATATGTTCCTGTTCTGATCTAAAGGCCCCCCTCCCTTCCAGGAATGCCTTTTCAACCCTGCTAAAAGTGCGCGTGCTGTGAAAGCCCATGTGTACTTGTAGCTGAATGGGGGAGGTCCGTTTTCAGACAGGCCAATTTATGCAGGGAAATGACTTTGAAAATAACCCTCAAAACATTTTTTTTGTGTTTGTTCCTACATCTGGCTCAATGTGTTTTGCATGTTTGCCACTATTCAAAAGATAGGCATCCTCTTCCTTTCGATGTAATTGTAGTTTATAAAAAAAAATGCATCTAAACAGGGAAGCTCTAGAAATTTGAGTAGAGCAACAATCTATGCCAATTTGATCCTTATCTGTTGTGGGTCTGATTTTTAAGGAGACTTTTATACCCCATTGGGGTTGCTTAATATTTTTTGTGTTTGCTGTCCTCTGTGGCTATGATCTAATCAGAGCTTAGGCATGTGCTTTTTTTCCACAGAAAAGCATAGTGTGGGGTAAGATTCATTTGGGTTCATTTTTATACTTTGTGTATTTTGATGTGTGCGTTAGATTGTTTAATGATGTTTCTGTGATTACTGCATTGTTGTAATATTTGCATGGCTTGTGATCCATCTTGCACAGGTTTTGTACTTTGTACCTGAAAAGATGAAATATAAACTAGTAAATTTAAATTTTGGCTGGCGAAATTGTGACTTTTTTTTTTTTTTTTAAATAGTGGTTTTGTTCGCCTCGAATCCTATTGTGTGAGCCATTTGTCAAGATGGTGAGGCTGATACTTGAGGAACTATAATAGATATTGAAGCCTAGGCAATTGGTGTTAACTTCTTACTAGCTTAAGATGTATTCTGATTCAGCCACCTTTCTGTGTATTTTAGATATATGCAATATGCTGTATGCTTTTCTGGTTTATCAACATCTTCCTATATGGACAATATTAAATCTCCCCTTAATGTAAATGGTGCTCCTATGCTGAAATCCTGGTGGTTGTTGCTTGACTGCCTAATATTAGTCTGCAAGACCCGGATGCTTTCAATATTTCTCAACTCCTCGCAGTGTGATGTTTTTAGTATCTCTCAGAATAAGTCATGCACCAAACTGCAAACTTATTTTACGTTCACTGCTAATCATATGACTTTCTCCACACGTTGGTGATGAAATGTTACACTTAGGTTATTTTATCTGTTAGGATTCTGATATTCTCTGACTTGTATTTCTAGCTGGCAGAAAGCTCTTGTGTCTTTTTTTAAATTTTTTCACAGTTAAATACTGAGCAATATTTCAGTTAAGTTTTAAATTGTGCTGCTTATTTGACTTACTCTACACTGCCTCACGCGCTAGGCTCTGAATCTCATGCTACCCTCTGATAGATCTCATGTACCGAACAGGTGAGCTCTCTTTCAGGCTTCTACCCCTGATGGTCGACCTTTATTGAAGCACTTCCAATGTCCAGGGTTCTCTATTCTTGGCAATGTTCCACTCCACACTCATCTCTCTAAGCAGGCTTATCCTAGTAAGAAAGATCTTTAGCTTTTGTTCTTATTTCTCTGTCTGTACTGTTTGATTTTTTTTTTTTTGTTGTTGTTGTAAGGTGCCTGGGCTAGGATTCCATATAAAAACTATAAATAAGTAAATGATTGTGATAGAATGATATTGCAACAGGAGGAGACTGCTTCAGACTTTACTTGCCAGGTACTTGTGACTTGGATTGGCCACTGTTGGAAACAGGATACTGGGCTTGATGGACCCTTGGTCTGACCCAGTATGGCATATCTTATGTTCTTATGCATTATGGTTGAAAGTTTCTCCCATAACTACATGTTCTGGAGCTTGCACATTTTTAATATGGAGCTATAATGTTGCTCTTCTGAAATTATTTCAACAGCAAACTTTCTTGTTCTTTGATATGCTACTCCAGTGAGCTACACCGATCAGTTGTGTGATGTGAGCAGAGTTGGAGGATTCTTGTAGTTTTCCTAGAAAGTTTGTATTTGCTTACATAGGAGGTGTTTTTTTTTCCATTACTATAGACAGACTGTGCTACAATTCAGCTTTGATCCACTGGGCAAAAAGCATGTCCTCACTGGACTGCTGCCACTTTTTCTCTTTAGTAAATACTTTTTTTTGCCTCTTTATTCTTATTTTGATTCAAGATTCTTTTCCCTTGTGGTATCGCTAGGTTTTTTTTGTTTGTTTACTTTCTCAATTTTGTAGCTTTGACTCTGCTGAACCACATTCGGTGATTGTGACCCAGTCATAATTTATTTTTTTTTCTTTTTCTTAAAAACGTACTTTCTTTTGATTTTTGCATCAGCAGTTTTCTGGGAACAAGCCAGTGACTTTAAGAGCTGACCAGAATGCTTCCAGAAAATGTTCTTGCAGATCATTGCAAGGCATTTTGCATGTGTCTGAGTGAAGGCCATGGTAACTGAGTGTTGCCTCAAATGGTTCAGGGTTAGCAAGAGAGACTTCAGGCTTGCTTGACTACTGTAAGTCTAGGTTGAAGATGGCCATGGAACCTGAAAAAATGGATCTCAGAGCTAACTAGTTACACTGATGATCAGGTTTCTTAGAAGCAGGCGTCTGTGGCAGATCATAAAGCAGGGCCAAGTTCCATGCCCCCCCCCCACCCCCACTGAAGGCAATCAAATGACTGTTCCTGATTCAAAGCAGATGTGTGCTGATCCTTGAGTGAAAGTATCAGCATCTTGGTGCTTCCTCTTGGTGCATAGCTCTAAGGACTTGAGTGTTGTCTAAATGTCCCATGCTTTGAAGTGGTTATGCCCAGAGGACCATGTGACCTTCCTAATCAAGGCTGGTCCACATTTCTCTCAATGTCTATGCCCTGAGCTTCAATAAATTCCTCCCTCTTAGCCTTTTGTGGATGTTCAAATCCTTCTGGGTTTTACCTTGATCTTGAAGATTGAAATTTCAAATTAGAGTTGGATAGATTAGATATAATTATTTAACTTATGACTTAAGGGCATTGATGCTGTTTTTGGGCACCTCAAACCCTTTATGAGCATGGAGTGACTTGTTAATACAGTACTAATTTCTCTGAGTTCTGGACATGCACATCTCTGTGCTGACCCTTGCTATGTTGAGGGCTGGATCAAACACCTCATTAGTAATCATGCTGACAACAATCATCTCAATATCTGAGCAATTTATTATCAAGCCATTAACTATTTTGGTACCAGTGGCTCCCCCTCAGACCCTATCTCTTCAGGTCGAGAAGTCCGTTTAAGGCATCCCTGAATCCCGCTATTTATAATTTACATGGAGAATGATTTTGAAGAGGATTACTTTTTCAGACTTCCCTTTCATGCCCTCTCTGCAGCCTGAAGGAAATAGCTTCCACTGGAGGTCATTGCCTTTTTTCAGTTTTGTGCAGGTGGTTGTTGAGGTCATCCCCTCTTGATTTCAGGTCTCTGGTGAACCCTGGTAACCCTTCTTGGTCTCCTGATAAATCTAGATAAATGTAAAGAGTTGGCAGAAGAAATATGGGAACACCCCTGCTTAGTGCTGCTTATAAATAAGATGTACTTGAAGTACTGCATTCAGTATCCTCTTGGATTTGACTTGATTCAGCTTCTACATCAAAACATAGTGGGCAGATCTGCACGTATGAGCTCCAGGAAGCCAAAAACATGTTTCATACATACGATGTCATTTATTAAGAATCTGTTTTCAGAACACTGTACTTGCCTTCTGCAAGGTAGACTACAAGGTCTCCATGGTGAATTTCATGTACATCTTGTGGTATGAAGTGGAATCTCTCTATTTGTTTCTCAGTAGACGCAGGAGGAATTTCATGCCCTTATAGAGTAAAGGTGGAGCAGGCAGTGCATTGAATGGAGCAAGTAGTCTTTGCTATGGGCATTGATACCTATAGAAGAACATGAACGTGGGCTTTAGATAATATATGCAGAGCAGGTTTGCTGACATACCATACTTGGGAGATATTTTGAGAGAGTATGAATGAGAGACTGGACTCTTTTCCACCAGACTGTTCTCCACCTCTGACCTGCTATATACTTTTCTGAAGTTTTGAGTGGATTTCAGATGAAGCTACATTGGTACTCAGAGAATGCCGTTATATTGTATGCTCTTGTCCCACAGCACAGTGATGAGCAAAAGAGCTCTATGCCCTTCCAGTCCAGACAATCAAAGCCAGGATTGAGCTTTTGAATAGATCCACAGAAGAGAGCCAAAGAATTAAATTAAGAGGAAGCAGAGGTGGTTTCCAAGCCATTGTCCATAATCTAGAGGTATCTAGGTCCTCCAGATTGGGAACAATTACAAATTATGTAATTTGGATGCTACTCCAAATTGTCATTCCCCCCCCCCCCCCCAAAAAAAAAGAAAAGAGCGTTCAGGGCTATATGCTGTCAGAAACTAATAATGTTGCAAATGTGAAGGATGGAATAGGATCCCATGAATTACCAGCAGTTGATGACTAAACTCATTCATGCAAGGTCCTGAGAGAATGCTGACAACAGAAATTATAGCATATAATTGCGAAATGCGATAGGAAACCTAGAGAAGCCTTGCAGTGGAGCACTTTTCAGAGCCTTGCTACTACACCAGTGCCCTTATGATCAGGATAATCAAAGGAAAATTTAAAACAATCCAAGAATGTAAGATTTTTCAAGCCAAAATGATCAGATAATTTGGAAATGAAAAAAGTCTCAACAGAGACTTAGGATTTCCATCACATTATGTGCCATAAAATTATACTTTGTCACCTTCTGATCATCCATAAACTCCCCTTACCCCTTTCTTTCTACGCCTTACTCTTCACCCTGTCACTGGAATACCTTTATGGCAGCTGCACTACTCTGTAGTAGTTACTGGTAATGTCATCTTTTACTCATTTGAATTCTGTCCTGAAGGAAGAGAGCATTAGCTTTTCAAAACTAGTCAAGAAATATATTAAGTTAGTCCAATAAAAATCTCGCTTGCTCGCTCGCTCTCCAATTATTACACACCTCTGCCTAGATTTTCTGAAAGTGTTGCACCAAGTCGTCAGCTGCAATAATTTTAGTAGCAGGAGTGGAAGGAGGTCGACAAACAAGGTGTTAGCCATAGACTGTGAAGAATGGAGAAACCGTGTAGATTTGCTGACAAGATTGTTGTGAGCAAACTTGGCCCAAGGAAGTAATCTGGCTCAATCATTCTGATGAGATGAAATATAGAAGTGTTAGTATACAAGTGGGGTGGCTTAATAGGTATAGGTTGATTAGTGCGGTCATAAGGGTTTGTCAGTTAAACTTTATCACTGAGCCACAACTTATAGCATATTTATTAATCCAGCAAGTGTAAGATGCCTGTTTTTCTGTTGGCACGTGGTTTACTGAGTAGAAGAAAATGAACACAACGGGCTGTATTTATGGATAGTATCATCTTTTCCTCAGGCAGCACAAGGAAGGAAGCTGCTTGACCTTGTTAATCAGTGCAAATCTTTCAGATGGATATCTAGAACACTACTCATTATCCCAGACTACTGGTTTGTAAGATGGAGATACAAAAGGAACCAGGATGCTTGACAAAACGTTTCTTATGAGGTCATTTTAAGTGACAGAGTAATAGAAAAATCAGTACAAGGGTTATTAAAAACTCTATCTCTCATCAGTGTTTGGAAGAGGATGAGCTCCCTCCTTCTACTGATCATTTTGTCTCAAGAATTGTCAACAATACATTTTTGTCATTTGTATGTTCCATGAGTGAAAAGCATACGTTATCCCAAATATGGTCATGTAGTTCCTGTGTATATCTGTTTGTGACCATATTAAAAAATCTCCCATTCAGAACTTATGTATCAGAATTCTCATATCAAGAGCTCACACGGTGAAGTCTTAGAGTAAGAACAATCAGAACTAATTTACACACAAATGCATATATGGCATCTCTAACTCTGGAACTCCAGCTAAAATGACGAGTTTGACTGATTTTTTTGGGTAATTCTAAATAGTTATACATAGGCTACAGCACAGTGCTTAGTGCAATTGGATAGTTTGGTCCTGGGGGAATTCTGTGCTACTGTAGAGCGCAGAATCCCCCTCCCCCCCCCCCCCCCCCCCCACAGAATTGTGAAATTCTGCACGGAAAATGGCAGGAGACCCATGCCGGGGCCTTCATCTTTGAGAATGATGCACTCCGCTCACGGCACGCTGGGGCCTTCATCTTCACCACGAGTGTGATGTGCTCCACTCGTGACGAAGATGAAGGCCCTAGTGAGAGAGAGCAGGTGGGGGTGTATGGGAGAGCAGGGGAGGGGTGCTTGAAAGTGGGTGCAAGAGAGAGGGAGCCTATGTGAGGAGACTGTGAAAGAGTGTGTATGCGTGTGAGAGATTGGGAGATGTTATATATGAAAAAGGGATTGTGTGTTTGTGAGGGTGCTTGCTTGTTGTGAGAGAGCAAGCCTGTGTGAAGGGGTGTGTGAGAGAGACATAGGTAGCTTGTGTGAGGGGCAGTACTGAGAGAGGGCTCAAACTCTGGGAGTGGAGATAAAGTAGAAGGGGTTGAGGCTAGAGGTAGAGGGGAGAGATACTGGTAGGTGGAGGAGTTGGAGCCTGAGAGGGAGTGACCAGGGGAGTAGGGAGAGAGAGAGTGGAAGAGATACTTACAGTGAATTTCTGGGGAAACTCTGCTCAAAATATGTAAAATTCTGCATCTTTAAGTAATAACTTTTTTCTGTATTAAAATGTAAATTACTTACTGTCATGTATATTGTTATTTTGGCTAATATAAAGTATACAGAATTTTGCAGAATTTTGTTTTGTGCAGAATTCCCCCAGGAGTAACAGTTGCATAAGAGGACTGGAAGGTTCACCTGCATATTGTTCCCAGCAGCCCCCAGGAGAGGACTCCAGAGGTCACAGTGAGCGATCCAGGCTTTGCAGTCCACAACCCTAGCTTCCAAAGGCCCTGCACCCTTTGTAGCAGAAGAGGACCAGAAGCATGTGCCTAATGGCGTGTGCATCTCAAATTTCCTTGCCATACTAGACCTTATCTGTTTTTATTTGGTCTTATATGTTTTGATTATACATAATTGTGTTTGGTAGGAGTCATTTGCTACAGATTTTATACAGAAGGAATTGAATTCAAAACAATAGTCAAAAGGGAAGATATAAGTAGATTAATTGTAATATTTATGGGTCATTGCCAGACAAAAATAAAATAAAGTACTTTTAGTCTATAGATTTAGCTTAGCTTTATATCCCTTCTCCCTTAGAAATTTTAACTCGGTAACAAAACAAAATTATGATTCAGGAACTAGTTCAGCAGTGAAAGGGAGGCTTTTTGGTCTTTTGCACTGAGTGCCATTCCCAGCTTGTGAGAAATTTTATGTGTGTGCTAAGTGCAAAGAGTGCCAAGCCCTCAGAGAATGAGTCCAATGTCGGGAGGCTAGAGTGTCAGACCTGGAGGAGCTAAGGAAGACAGAGAGGGATGAAGGATGCTTTCAGGGACAAAGAGACATCCCACCTCCAATCTGGTAGCTCCTGTACTGCCTTGGAGGAGAAAGGTCACCTGGAAGAAGAGCATCAGCTCGATGAGGCAGGAAGCAATCCTGTAGGTAGGACCTGCCCTCATGGTAATATATCCTCTTGCACAGAGGATAGGGTCTCCAGGGGCACGTGCCCAGGAGGGAAGGGTTAGGATGGCTGTATAGCTGATTCAGTTATTAGAAAGGTTGGTAGCTGGGTGGATGGTGGATGGGAAGAGCGCTAGACTTGAGGAGGAGGCAGACCTCACACATCTTATAGATGACATAGGAAAGTGCAGTAGGGAGGCTCTGATACCAAATTTAGGGTTTCAGGTAGAAAGCTGAAATCCAGAACCTCCAGGGTGGCATTCTCAGAAATGCTTCCCATGCTATGTGCAGGACCCCAGAAGCAAGCAGAACTCCAGAGTCTCAATGCATGGATGAGATGATGGTGCAGGGAAGAGGGTTTTAGGTTTGTTAGGAAATGGGCTTCATTTTGGGGAAGGGAGGGGCCTTTTCTGTAAGAATGGGTTCCACCTTAACCAAAGTGTAACAAGGCTACTGGCACTAACCTTTAAAAAGGAGATAGCACAGCTTTTAAACTTGATGGGAGAAAGCAGAGAGTCACTCAGAAGCACATGATTTGGAATGATCTATCTTTGAAGGATACTAAGAACAGGGAAAATAGGGTATCCCAGTAGAAAGGTTGCAATAAATGCCAAAGTGGACCAGGTGTCTTTAAGTAAAGTGCAAAAAGATTCCAAATTATCCCTATAAACGGATTAGCAGGTTGTTAATACAAAGAAAAAATACTTTGAAATGTCTATATACAAATGCTAGAGAGCTAAAAAAAATAAATAAATAAGATGGGAGAGTTAGTGTAAAGCACGAGATGAAGTAGATATAATTTGGCATCTCAGAGACCTGGTGGAAGGAGGATAACCACTGGGATACTGATACCAGGTTACAAATTATTAGGGATGTGCATCGGGTGCCCGATTGTTTGCCCTTTCGGGTCCATCTGGCCGCGGGAAAATCTCGTTTTCCCGCAGATCGGCATTTTTTTTTTTAAAGTAGAAAATCATTTTTCAGCTTAGTGTGCGCTAACGGGAGTTAGCGCGCACTAACAAAAAAATAAAGTAACAAAAAATAACAAAAATAAACATTAACGGGAGTTAGCGCGCACTAACCCGAAAAACGATTTTCATGAAAATTCGGGGGGAAAAGTGTTCATTTCGTGTTTTCCCCGATATAACGAATTAAGAAATATCACATGATATTTCTATTCGTTATAAAAACGATTCACATCCCTACAAATTATATCAAAATAAGATGGATCAAATTGGTGGAGGGGTTAAAGAGAGCATTGAGTCAGACAGAATAAGATTTCTGTAAGAAACAAATTGCAATGATTAATCTTTATGGTTAAAAGTTCAGGTGAAAAAGGGAATAAAATAGTAATGGGGATGTATTACCATCCATCTGGCCAGAATGAACTGATAGACAATGAAATGCTAAAAGAAATTAGGAGAGCTAACAAAATCAGCAGCATGGTAATGAGTGATTACAACTACCCCAGTATTGACCTAGAAAATATTACATCAGGACATTCTAGAGAAGTAAAGTTCCTAGATGAAATAAATGACTGCTTCATGGAGCTGCTGGTACAAGAACCAACAAGAGGGGAAACTATTTTAGACCTCGTCCTTAGTGGAACACAGGATTTGGTGCGAGAGGTAACAGTGTTGGAGCCACTTGGCAATAGTAATCACAACATTATCAAGTTTGACATAATAACAGGATGGCGCACAAAAAAAGAAATCAGCAACAGTATTTAACTTTCTAAAAGGTAACTATGCTAAAATGAGGGAAATGGATAGGAATAAATTGAGTTAGTTTAGCTCAGGAATGGATGTTTAAAAATACCATCTTGAAAGCCCAAACAGATGTATTCCACGCATTAGAAAAGGTGGACAAGAGGCTAAAAGACTACTGGTATGATTACAAGGTGAGGTGAGAGCCTATAATATCTAAAAGAGCATCTTTCAAGGAATGGAAACTGGCTACAAATGAAGAAAACAGGAAACAGCATAAGTGCTGGCAAGTCAGATGTAAAGCATCGATAAGGAAGGCAAAGAGAATTTGAAAAGAAGCTTGCCATGGAAGCAAAAACTCATAATAAAACCTTTTTCAGGTACATTTGAGGCAAAAAGACTGCGCAGGAGTCAGCTAAACCATTAGATGATCAAGGGGTAAAGGGGGCACTTTAGGATGACAAAGCCATAGCAGAGAGATTAAATGTATTCTTTGCTTCGGTTTTCACTGAGGAAGATGTAAGAGAGATACCCATATCAGAAATGATATTCAAAGGTGATAATTCAGAGGAACTGAAGCAAATTTCTGTCAACCTGCAAGATTTACTAGGGCAGATTGACAAACTAAAAAGTAGTAAATCACCTGGAGCAGATGGTATACATCCCAGAGCGCTGAAAGAACTGAGAAATGAAATTGCGGACCTACTATTGGAAATTTTGTAAACTATCAGTAACATCTATGGTTCCTTGAAGACTGGAGAGTTGCCAATATCATGCCAATTTTTAAAAAGAGCTCAAGGGGTGATCCAGGCAACTACAGACCAGTGAGACTGACGTCTGTGCCAGGCAAAATGGTAGAAACTATCAAAAAAGAACAAAATTGCCAAACATAGATAAGCATAGTTTAATGGGACATAGCCAATGTGGATTTAGGCAAGGGAAGACTTTCCTCACAAATTTGCAACATTGTTTTTGAGGGTGTAAATAAACAAGTGACTAAAGGTGAGCCAGTTGATATAGTATACATCTGGATTTTCAGAAAGCATTTGACAAAGTCCTTCACAAGAGACTTCTTAGGAAATAAGAGTGACATGGAATGGGGGCAGTGTCCTATTGTAGCTTGTCAACTGGGTAAAAGATAGAAAACAAAGACAGTAGGGCTAAAGTGAATAGTGAATGCCCCAGAGATCTGTTCTGGGACCACTGCTTTTTAATATATTTATAAAAGACCTTGAAATGGGAGCAGCAAGTGAGGTGAACACATTTTCTGATGACACAGTTATTCAAAGTTGTTAAATCACAATGGGATTGTGAGAAATTGCAAGAGGACATTGCAAAACTGGGAGACTGGGCATGCAAATGGCAAGTGAAATTTAATGTGGACAAGTACAAAGTGATGCACTTAGGGAAGAGTAACCCAAATTATAGGTACATAATGCATGGTTCCATATTTGGTGTCACCACTTAAGAAAAGGATCTAGGTGTCATTGTTGAAAATATGTTGAAATCTTCTGCTCAGTCAGGCCAATGCAATATCATGAGCTGAGCCTAGCACACAGGTTAACGGGTGCTTGGACACGCGTCCCTAATCCCTTATGCAATAAGGGGATTAGCACGTCAAAACATTAGTCTAAACCAGCACATAGCCAATAGTGCTCATTGCATGTAAATTCATTTGATAATAGCTATTATCCACTTATGTAAAAAATAAATGTGTGCCCAATGTGCATATTTTTACTCTCAAAAATTAGCGCCTGCCCCAGAGCGCGGGAAAAGCAGACAATTCTGCTTTTCTGTAGTTTCTCCGACTTAATATTGTGGCGATATTAAGTCGGAGGAACCGAAAAAAGGAGTAAGGTAAAAAAAATAAATTTAAAGACTTGCCAGCAGTCAGATTAGGGAAACGGATGTTTAATTAATGTGTTCATTTTCCTAGGTCATGGCTGTGCACAGATTAGGAAAATGGATGCTAGTAAAATTGAGTGTCTCTTTTCCTAACCTGCGCACAGCCAATTCTCTTGGGCACCCGATGCTAGGGAGGTGCTAGGGATGCATAATTTCCCCTAGGCCCTCCTTTTTAATGCAGTGGCTCATTTGCCTACTGCGTTGCGCGCCTGGGAGAGGTGGATGGGTGCGCGTTAGGAAAGTGGGTGCCCGGTTTTGATGCACAGTTTTAATGTGTCCGTATTGCATCGGCCTGTGATGCAAATAGAATGCTAGGGGATTATTAGGAAGGTAGTGGAGAATAAAACAGAGAATATCATAATACCTCCGAATTGCTCCATATGGTGCAACCTCATCTTGAGTATTATGTGCAGTTCTGGTCACCAAATTTCAAAGATATTGTAGAAATAGAAAAGGTACAGAGAAGGGTAACCAAAATGATAAAGGGGATGAAACAATTTCTCTGTGTAGATAAGCTAAAGAGGTTAGGACCCTTGGAGAAGAGGCAACTGAGGGGAGATATGATAGAGGTCTATAAAATGTTTGCTCGTTCCATTCCACTCATTAATCTGTTTACGCTTTCAAAAAATACAAAGTCAAGGGGGACACAAAATGAAATTACTAGGTAATATATTTAAAACTCATAAGAGAAAATTATTAAAAAAGGTTTGGGCAAGTTCCTGGATGAAAAGTACATTAACTATTAAGATAGATTTACAGAAATCCACGACTTATTTTTGGGATAAGCAGCTTGGAATCTGTCTACCTCTTGGGATCCTGCCAGGTACTTGTGACCTGGGCTGGCCAGTCTTGGAAACAGAATACTGAGCTTGATAGACCTTTGGTTTGACCCAGTATGGCAGATCTTTTGTTCTTATGTAATAAATTTGTGGTGGTCTTAGAAATTTTCTTTCCAGTCATTATCACACCAGAGCATGCATTTCCTATGTGGTGTTCTACACAAGGAGAGCTGTTCAAGATCTTGGTTGATCCTCTCCATTAGGCCATTAGTCTGATGCTGATATGCTGATTAAAACTAAGTTGATACCGAAATCTTTACAAAAGGCTCTCCAGAATATGGCAATGGATTGGGAATCTTGATCTAATACAATAGTGGATCATCTCCCTAACAAAGATGATGGCCAGTTGAGGGGCCAAAGGCAACTTAGAGATGGGAATAAAGTGTGCCATTCAGAGAAAAACAGTCCAGTACTACTAAAATAGCAGTACATCAGTAGAAATTGTCTGTGATGAAGACTGTAGAAAGGTGAGTTCAAGTTACAGAAGAATCAGAAATTGGGTGCATTTCACCGAAGGGTTTTGTACAAGGTACCTTGATTCTAGGACATACTGGACAGGCCAAAACATAGTTATACAATACGTACATAAGAGATCATCAGAAGCCCTAGAAATCAGTTCAAAAGTTTTCTTAATCTCTGTGTGTCGAGGGAGTTTGGAATCATGCACCCCTTTGAGAACATCTGGACAGCAAGTGTCTGGCACTAAAGTACACCCAATTGGGAATCCCTGCAGGAGGATCCTGGACCAAAGATTCAAGGCAGATTTTCTTCATCAGATCACTTTTGATTTTGTTTGCGAAGATCCTAGAGGTTGGTATAAGTAGACCATTATTGCAAGGTACAGGAGTCTGCTGAGAGGAAAACTGTCATGACAATGTATTGGCCTTAACATTCTTGAAGTCAGAGTGATGAGAGATAATGAACTGAAAATGAGCAAAGAGCATTTTCCATAAAGTTTGCTGAGGGTTCAAACATTTCATAGCTTCCATTTAAAGTTACTTATTATGATCCATAAGTATTGTGATCAGAAAGGTGGCTTCTTCCAGGTGTCTGCACTCTTCCCAAACCCAATTAATGGCAAGTTATCAGTTTCCCACATCATAGATGTGTTCAGCAGGAGAGAAATTTTGAGAGAGAAAACCACATGGGGGAGGGAACTGGGAGTCTGCGCCTGCGTCAACCTTGTCCACTTCTAAGATGAAAGGCTTGACTGGATCAGAGTGATGCAGGACTGGAGCTGATGTAAAACAGTTGCTGCAGCTCTTCGATGGCCTGCTGGGCATGGGGGGTTCCAGGAATTTTTTGGAATCTCCTTACATGTAAGTGGAGCCACTACCTTTTTTTGAAAAATTATGAATAAAGTGCTGATAATACTTAAAGCCCAGAAATTATTGGACCACCTTGAGAAACAAAGGTACTGGCCAATTAAGTACCATAGTTATCTTATCTGGGTCCATCTCAAAACCTTGAGCCAAAATTACATATCCTAAGAAGTGCACTTGATTCTGCACAAACAAACTACTCTCAAACTTAGCAAAAAGCTAGGGCTGGCAAAGCTCTAGCAAGGAACTCGACTACATACTGCCTGTGGGTGGCCATTTTATTACCCGCTCTGAATGTAGGAAGGACAGGTAATAAATGTGTTAAAATAAATAAGATGTCAAGGTAGACCACAACCTACTGATAAGAGATCTCAAAAGACAACACTGACAGTCTTGGCATACAGCTGGAGCATTGCAAAGGGCATGACTGTATACTTGTAGTGACTGTCTCTGGTATTGAAGGCTGTCTTTCACTCGTCACCCTGCCAAATCCGAATGAGGTTATAGGTCCCCTGCAAGTTCAGCTTGGTAAAAAAAACCAAAACAAAACTGGGCACCCTGAAGCCTACCAAGAAATTCAGGAATTAATGGCAAGGGATGACCATGCTTAATTGGGACTTATTGAGACCCCTGTAATCAATACAAGGCTTAAGGGATCCAGCCTTTTGTACAAAGAAGACTCCTACAATAGTAGAGGACTTTGGCGGTTGGTGGAAGCCACAAGCCATACTTAGGGATTATGTTATACTTATTTTTAATCTATTCATGAGTATGATTTGTAAGCAAGGTAATTGATTTGCATTCAGTTTCATTTTATTAGACATGATCAGCAATAAGGGATGTACACATTAAGCATTATTCTATGTATTTAGCACTGCACTGTTTTATGGGGACATGAATTATCAACATGTTTGCTAATATATTTGCTTAGAGTTCAGTTGTCAAGAATATATATATATATATATAATCTTACTTATAGACCAAAGTAACAATCCGAAACCTCACGTTTTTTTTTTAATTTTCAAGTTGGATAGTGTAAAACTTGTCCTTGGTTTTTCAGCTGAACTGGACAAAACAATGTATTGTGTTTTTTGAAGGATAGCAAGTCACGATCTGGAATCTGATTTTCAATTTTTGTTTTAAACTAGGATAACTTAAAAATTGTGGCTAGCGTCAAGTGATCTTTTTTTCTTGAACCCACTGCCACCTCCAAGTGTCAACATGGAATATTGAAGAATGGAAATAAGATAGCATGATAGAAATATTGATGTATAACATTACTTGATGATCTTTTCTAGCAGTATGAAAAGATTTCAGTGATCTCTTAAGTAGAAAAAATAATCTCAAACTTCACTACGAGAGGAAACCAAAAGAACTATTATGTTTGTATTTATTTATATTATATATAATTTGTGGTTTTTTTTTGTCTTTAGGCTATGATATGTCAACATTTATAAGGCGCTACAGTAGATATTTGAATGAGAAAGCTTTTTCATACAGACAAATGGCTTTTGACTTTGCTAGAGTAAAGAAGGGGTAAGTATGCTCTTTTAAGTTTGAGTTGCAAATTCATAAAGCCTCATGGGGTGGCAGGGGAGGAGAAACTGGTAAATGCCTGGTTTGTATGTTGACATTTGTCAACAAAGACAAGTTTCCACAATAGTTATATTGCGTGATTGATTCCATGCCAACTTAAGGAGCTTCTCCTGAACTTCAAAGTTCATGGTGCTGCTAGGTACCAGGATGGCAAATTTTGTCGAATACTCACTTGAAAAAGATGTATCTGGAGAGAAAAAGGAAACAGGTAGACTGTCTGTGATTCTGAAGATTTATTTTTAGGAAATAAAGTAATTCATCCAACACACATGAATATATGCTTGCTTAATTACGTTAGGGGGTTAACCCTGTTGGAGAAACCTTTGAGTATCTTGTGCTTACATTTGAACTCCAAGGTAGGAAAGCAGACTAGGGGGCACTCCATGAAGAAAACAAGTAGCACATTTAAAACAAATCGGAGAACATTCTTTTTCACTCAACACACATAAGCTCTGAATTCGTTGCCAGAGGATGTGGTTAAGGCAGTTAGTGTAATGGGGTTTAAAAAAGGTTTGGATAGGTTCCTGGAAGAGAAGTTCATACTGCTATTAATAGGGAATATCTACTGCTTGTTGCTATTATTAGTAGCATGGGATCTATTTAATGTTTGGGATCCTGCCAGGTACTTGTGATGTGGTTTGGCCACTGTTGGAAACAAGATACTGGGCCTGATAGATCTTTGGTCTCATCCAGTATGGCAAATCGTATAGGATGTTGGCAACATCTAGTTTTACAGCATAAACTTGTGTTTAACAGAATCTATTGGACCAGGAGGAGCCCATTTTGATCCAGTGCAGACTTCACAGTTCTGTCCTTACAGCTTCTGCTATTTGATCCAGTGCAGACTTCCTGTCCTGACAGCTTCTGCTATTGTGCCATTTAGTATTTTAGGCGATCCATATTCAAAAGCATTTAGCCTGTTAACTGAATATTTGGGCACAAACCTGGCTAATTAGGTGGCTAGAATTTAGCTGGATAAGTTAGGGGCGTTTCGGGAGTGTAACTGGGAGCCGTTGAGTTAGCTGGCTAAGTTAAACGCTTAATTCTGATATTCAGAGTTAGCCAGATGACTTAGCCGGTTAAGTCTGGTCGAGCCAAATAGCTGTCCTAAAGTTAGCTGGCTATAATTAACCGGCTGACTTTAAGATAGCCGGCTATATTCAGTAATGCAGCTGCAGTATTGAATACACCTCCAAGTTAGCCAGACAAGTTTATCCAGCTAAGGCCTGGATTTTCTAAAATCGCAGGGCTTTCTGAATCCTGTGGTAATGGGGGGTGGGGGCGAAGCGGGGGGCAGGCCTGCAAAAGCCGACAGCGAAAGGTGGCGCTATTGGGTGTGCTACTGGCGGCGATAACAGGTCTTACCTTATCCCTGCCAGCGAAGTTTCTGCCGCGTCCGCCCCGATGCCACCCTGACTCCTCCTCTTCCAGTCCCAACGCCGCCCCGACTCCGCCCCTATTTAGCTATCGCACGAGAAAAGTCCCTTTTCGTGTGCGATAGGGATAGAAAATGACCCCCTAAATTTGCTATCCAGACTGTTTTAATATAGACTTCTAAAATTTTATTTTTCAGCAAGCTAAGTGTATTATGTGCATGATATATGTGATACAGATTTTTAGATATAATTAAAAATAATTGCACACTGGTATCAATACCTGATCTGGTTATATGATTATATATTGTGTAACAATTGTCATATTCAGAGATTGGGTTGTGTACCCTATTAATCTGACACCTAGCAGCCCAGAGTGATACCAGAGTGTAGTAAATCCCATTATTATAGTCCACCTCACAGAATATTTATTAACTGGAGGATGTACAGGTGGTCTGTGGCCCCCCCCCCCCCCCACAGCACACTATTTAAAGAATTAATTTGTTCGATGTGCCACTACTTAATCGAATCTGAACCGTCGATGAACTTCGCCATTCTCTTTATGCTCAGCAGGAATTTCATGTTTGATCTTGATTCAACTTTAAGAGGAAGCACGAAAAGTACAGTAACCTGTGGCGTGCTCATATCGTGAGTGGAGACCAACAAATCCTTAGTCGTATGTGGGTTGTGTGATCAAGCACGCACCCAATGGAATGTCCTTCCAAAGCTTCATTATAGACTACAAATCTTTACCGAGCATGTGGCACTTCCCACATGGTACTGACCCCAGTAGTTGTCAGTTTATTTTTGTACAGTCTGATGTCAGTTATCGTCCTGATACAGGAACAGTCTCTTCATTCCATACAGGAGAGTACCTATACTTAACAGTCGGCCTGCAAAGTGTGTGTCGTGGTAGCTAATAAATCTCATGATCTTTTCTTTTAGTACCATACCTGCATTTGCTCAGCCAAATATATCTTCTCTTAATGAGCAAATATTTTATTCTCACACATATCCAAGCCTTTACTTATCCTCTGGAAGAAGCAATATATTTCCGCTGCCATTGCCCAATGCAATTTGTTTGTACTTGTACGATGTGGATGAACATGTTTTAGAAATGACCTATGAATTATTGCTCAAGCTTGAGTTTGCTAAAGCTAAAGGGCCTTTCTGCTCTGCTTTGTGGTATCTGGACACTGCGCACTGAAACACTGGCTGATGAAATCTTAATGAACAGGGAGACAGCAGAAGCCCACGAGAGCAAGCATGGGTTCCCTTTCTCCCATCTTCCATGCTCCCAGGAGAGCTGAGAATTGGTTTGTCTGCTCTGGAGAGGGAAGGCGATTACTTCTGTCCCAGCATTGGTTTTCATCATCATTCTGAATCTGTGAGAAAGAAAGCAAGCTGCTCTCCTTTGCAACAATATGGTCTAGGGCAGTGGTTCTCAACCGGTGTGTCGCCACACTTCCCGGTCCCCCGCTGACCCAGCTGCTCCCCCTACCCAAGCGAATAGGTCCTCCGCCTGGGCTTAAAATGCTGCTAGCCCGGGCGGAACGCGGCAGGACAGCTGGAGTCGGCGGCACCGGCATTCTCTCTTCTTCCCGCCTCCCTGTGGCCCAGAAGAGGAAGTGGTGAGCAGCAGGTGCGTGCGCAGAAAGAAGAGACCATGCTAGTGCAGGCAGCGTCGGCCCGAAGAAGAGAAGAGAGGCGCGGCCCTAGGAATGAGCAGTGCGGCTCGGAGAAAAACAAAGAACGTCGTCAACCCCCACAGCTGATGGGACTCCTTTCTCCGTGAGGGCTGAAAATGAAGGAGGTTGCTGCTGCCTTTAGGGTTAGAGGTGCAGGAGGCTGCTGCCACTAGTTCGGGGGAGGGGGGAGAGTGAGTGAACGAGCAAGCATGTATGTTTGCGATCCTGTGTGTGTGTGTGTGTGAGTGAGAGAGCATGTATGTGAATGATTGAGAGTCTGTATATGTGAAAGAGAGTGTGTGTGTGTGTGATTGAGAGCTAGTTTAGGTGAGGGAGCATGTGATTGAGAGCAAGTGTGTAAATGAGAGAGAGCATGTGAATGAGAGTCTGTGTGTGAGAGAAAAAGTATGTGTGATTGAAAGCCTGTGTGTAAGCCTGAAAAGATAGACAGCATGTGTGTAAATGTGTAATTAAGAGCCTATATAAGTGAGAGAAAAAGCATGTGTATATGTGAGTGACTGAGAGCGTGTGTGTATAGGTGTGTAATTGAGAACCAGTGTGAGAGAGCGCTGGTATGTGACTGAGAGAGAGGAGAAAGTTCCAAGCAAACCACCCCTCCTCCTGCTAATTCAAAAAAATCTCAGGACACCTGGATATCAAACGTTCCCAGGTATGCAGAGCAAAACATTTTTTGTATCCTTATTTTTCATTACTGGGTCTTTGTGTCTGCTATTTTGAAATATTTTATTGGTATCTAGAAATTTTTGATATGAGTTTTTAATTATTGGATATTCCACTCATCAGCTGTTTCGAAATAATCTGTTCTTTTTATTAGTATGGTTTTACTGCTACTGATTTTATATTTCTTGATTTGTTTTATAAGGATGGGCGATTCTTTTTTTCCTTTGTTGCACTGCATACAGAGACTGGCTTGTTGCGGTTTCCAATTCAGTTTTTGTCTGCGTGCTTCTAGTTATGTGTTTTGGTCTCTTTTTATTCTTTGTTAGGTGTGAGGGTCAGCACATGTGATTCAGGTGAGGTTTTCTGCTGGCGTGTAGTTTCTGTGTAGGGCTCTATAGCAGCCTGACTTGGTCCGTTTTCCTAATAGGAGATGTATTGGTGTCTTAAGGCCTGGTGTAATATTTTCAGTGATGCCTTTTCTTATGTGGTTACTGTTAAGTGCTGGAAATTGGTGCTGTTTTGGTGTAGGAAGTTTACTGTTTATGCAATTACTGTTCAGACAGAATATGTATCTTTTCCTTGTGTCATTCTTAACAATAGAAATAATACTGGACCTTTAATTTTTATTTCCACAGTAAATTGTAATGAGCAGTGTGTCACACATGTGAGCGTGGTCTGTCAGGTGTGTCACGATGGGAAAAAGGTTTTGAGAACCACTGGTCTAGGGAGTGGTGGTTTCCACTATTTTCTATTCATGAAATGAGGAGAGAAAAGTTAGCTGCAGACCTGTTATTTCTGTATTTCTGTTCTAGTGAGTATATGTTAAGAATTATTAGGAAGGGAATGGTTAATAGAACGGAAAATGTCATAATGCCTCTATATCGCTCCATGGTAAACACCGCACCTTGAATACTGTGTACAATTCTGGTTGCTGCACCTCAAAAAAGATATAGTTGCGATGGAGAAGGTACAGAGAAGGGCAACCAAAATGATAAAGGGGATGGAACAGCTCCCCTATGAGGAAAGACTAAAGAGGTTAGGACTTTTCAGCTTGGAGAAGAGACGGCTGAGGGGGGATATGATAGAGGTCTTGAACGAGTAGATGTGACTCTGTTATTTACACTTTCGAATAATAGGACTAGGAGGCATTCCATGAAGTTAGCAAGTAGCACATTTAAGACTAATCGGAGAAAATTCTTTTTCACTCAACGCACAATAAAGCTCTGGAATTTGTTGCCAGAGGATGTGGTTAGTGCAGTTAGTGTAGCTGGGTTCAAAAAAGGTTTGGATAAGTTCTTGGAGGAGAAGTCCATTAACGGCTATTAATCAAGTTTACTTAGGGAATAGCCACTGCTATTAATTGCATCAGTAGCATGGGATCTTCTTAATGTTTGGGTACTTGCCAGGTTCTTGTGGCCTGGTTTGGCCTGTGTTGGAAACAGGATGCTGGGCTTGATGGACCCTTGGTCTGACCCAGCATGGCAGTTTGTTACATACATAGAAACATAGAAATGATGGCAGAAAAGGACCAGTGGTCCATCCAGTCTGCCCAGCAAGCTTCCATGGTAGTACCTGCCGTGCAGGTTACTCCCAAGTATCAGTCAGTGCTGCTTGACGTGCTTTGCTTATGGACTTGGCCGTAGAAGCAGTCCGGGGGGGGGGGTCCCCCTTAATGCCTGTGCATCAGTACTCCAGACTGTAAAAAAGTCATGGCTCTTGTTGGTTGTCCCTGAAATCAAATTTCTTTCGTTCCACCCCCCTCCTTTGAAGCAGAGAGCGATGTTCCAGTTGCATCACAAGCATCAAGGCTAACTGCCTAAGGGTAGTAGTCCCATGCCTTCTGTCAAGGGAAGTAACTGCTGCTCTGCTTAGGTTACTCCCAAGCTTATCAGTTTCCCAAACTGTAAAAGTCAGGGCCTTCGTTGGTTGCTGTCTAAATTCAATTCCCCTTTTCCCTATTACTTCTAGATACAGGTATGTAGAAAGTAATGTTTGTGTTCAGGTGAGGGACACTTTGATGGGAGGAGAGTAAACAGAAATAAGTGTAAGGAGAAACTGTGAAAAACATGCACTGATATATATGAGGGAGGTATGGAGATGATGGAAAAGTGCAATAAAGATAAACACGGAAGGTAAAAAGAAACAACAAAAAACCAGCATAACAGAATCATGACCAAATGCACCAGAAATAAAGCAAAACCTTGAAAGTTGCTCATTGTTTGTAAACACCTTTGTAAATATTCTACATAGACCTTATCGCAATGCACAAACTGCTTGTTACAGTCAGTTTCTGATGTTTGTTTTTGTGCTCAGTGCCTTGGGTTTCCTGGGCCCAAATTTGACTTTGAAAATGTTGTGAAATAGATAGTTGTCCCATGGGTTAATGAAAACTGGTCATAAAGTTATTAATGTCTAAATAAAGTGTATTCCTCTGTTAATAAATACAATTTGACTTCAGTTGCAAGACATGCAAAATTTAGTTTGCTTTCTATATGTAGCAACTCTTTTTTTTATTTTTAATAACTTTGCTGTTTTAGCCTTGTTCAGTCTAATACCATGGTATGTCTTGTATTGACAGCAAATAAATGATATTACTGTGATGAGGACATCACTATATTAGCTCCAGATGAGCTAGAGAAATAACTAACTTGCTCTGGGGGTTTTTCATCTTCTATTGTTGCAAGACAAAATGGAGGAGGGAGAAACTACAACCCCCATCATGCCTAGCTACTGGGAAGCTGAAAGGAGCTTTGGGAGTATGACTTCAGGGAGATGGGTGGGCCTAGCTCCCTCCCACACACTCAGGTAGGGTAATAAAAGGGAGGAAAGAAGTGTGATTTCCTCTCTTACAGGCCGATACAGTACAGTGCGCTCCAGCGGAGCACACTGTTAACCCGCAATTGGACGCGCATTTTGGACGCGCTAGCTTTACCTCTTATTCAGTATGGGTAATAGCGTGTCCAAAACGCGCATCCAACCCCCCCCAAACTTAATAGCGCCCGCAACATGCAAATGCATGTTGATGGCCCTATTAGGTATTCCCATGCGATTCAGAAAGCAAAATGTGCAGCCAAGCCGCACATTTTGCTTTCAGAAATTAGCGCCTACCCAAAGGTAGGCGCTAATTTCTGCTGGTACCGGGAAAGTGCACAGAAAAGCAGTAAAAACTGCTTTTCTGTACACCCTCCGACTTAATATCATGGCGATATTAAGCCAGAGGTCCTGAAAGTTTAAAATAAATAAATAAATAAAATTTGAAATAGGCCTTCGGCTTGCGGGTTGAAAACTGGACGCCCAATTTTGCCAGTGCCCGGTTTCCGAACCCGTGGCTGTCAGCGGGCTCGAGAACCGACGCCAGCAAAATTGAGCGTCGGCTATCAAACCTGCTGACAGCCGCCACTCCTGCCCGAAAAGAGGTGCTAGGGACGCGCTAGTGTCCCTAGCGCCTCTTTTTACCACCGGGCCTAATTTAAATAAATTTATTTACTGTATCGTGCACACAGGAGAGCGGGTGCTCGCCCGCTGTCCTGCGATTTTACTGTATTGGCCCGTTAGAGAGACCACTGAGGGAAAAACTGGTGAGGAACAAGCTGTCAGCTGCAGTTTAAAGAGGTGTGAAGAAGTAGAGGCTGAATGAATTCCACACTATGAAAGAGAGGGAAAAATATTTGTCCATTGAAAAGGCTTACGTCAAGGTGAAATAACTGAATCATGACCTTCATACTGCAAGGAGATAATTGTAAAACCATCTACAAATCAGCCATAGTAGCTGGGTGAGCCCACGGTGTGGGGGAAGGACACTGCGAATTGCTAAGGAAGTATTTTTGTATGAAAGCCATTGGGAAAGGGAAAATGTGAAAGTAATCAACACTGCCACTTGGGAGGTAGGGCAATGCTGCCCAGGTTGGGCTGAGACATTGGGTAGACTATTTCATAGAACTGAGTTAGAATGCAGATGTTGACACGAAAAGAGTTATCTAAACCCAGAGCTGGGTTGAAGGACTTTTGGGCTCATACTGGAAGAGTGAGGTGAGGCTGACACATCTGCAGGACTCTCTTAGCTTGAGGGCTTTGCCATGGACGTTTGAGAATGGACTGAAAAGGACTATAATTTTACCCCCAAGTGACATAAAAGTTTGATACTAGGGTACTGCAGAACTAACTGAGGAAGGATAAGTTGGACCTGTGTTCTAAAGTTTTGGAATTGTTTACTCTTGAGAAATACAACACATTGATGCTAGGATACTTTAGAGTTAATCAAGAAGGATATGTTGGAACTTTGTTCTAAAGATCTGGGACCTGGCTGAAGGCCACAAACTTCACAATTACAAGTGTATTGCAATCACATCTGCAGTTTATTTGGTCAACATGTAATAGTATATTTATATTGGTGGAAATGAGTTGCACTAAAATCCATAATGCTGCTTTACATTTTCAACTGTATGCAATAGCTGTTTTCATTACCATTCTGGTGATGTTTGTTTTTTTTCTTGTGCCACAGAGCTGATGGTGTAATGAGAACAATGGCCCCAGAAAAACTACTGAAGGGCATGCCAATATTACAAGGTCAAATAGATGCATTACTTGAGTTTGATGTAAGTATTCTAAACTTTTTTCCTAAGTATTTTGAAAATGCAGATGAATTTAGTCAAACGTTCTGGATAGAAGCACCAGTGGCCATGTTAGATGTATGATCTAAAAAGGGGGAATAATACCCCCCCTTCCCCGTGGATCATGCCTAATGTCAAAATTCAAAACTGAGCAGCATTTTGTGGTAGAAAGCTTTCTTCTCTGTTAAAATATATGCAGAAAAGATGCTGTTAACATGACTAAAATCTGTCCTTTCCTTTTGGAACACATTATCCATACCCTCTATCTTTTCTCTCCTCACTTCCTACTTACACTAATGCAACATGCCCCTGACAAGAATCCTCCGACTGAGCCACCTAACTCCACTGCAGTCTACTTAAAATTCAGCTGCATGATTTATCTTCCTCTTAATGTCATTGCAGCACGTAACCCTTCTCAAGTCATTTCTTTAACTCCCCATTTGTTGTTGCATAAAATTCAGGCTTTTCCTACTCGCCTACAATCTCCTTCACTCTGCAGCTGCTCCTTTTGAATTTTTTTTTTTTTTATAGGGGCAAGCTGCTCTTATCTGTGCTCTTCTCCTCCAAAACCACTTCCTGGATGAGCTTTCCATCTTGCTGCACTGTGGGTCTAGAATAGCCTGAGTTAGGGTGCCATGCTCCCTGTCTGGCCATATTCAGATCCCGCCTAAAATCCCGTCTTTTAAATCTTAAACCTTTGTTTTTCCCTGCTCATAACATTGTTAATTTTAACCAAGGGTTTTTTTTTTTTTTAAATAGTAAGTATGTTTGTTGAAGCTTCTAATTGATTTGGTTTGTTTCTGGAATGTAAACTTTACAGAGAAGGGATTGTCTCTTATGTCTCTTATATAGTGCTATGTACATCTGGTAGCACTATATAAATAAATAGTAATATGTTCCTATTCAGTATTAAGTTGTCAGGACAAAATGAGGTATGGTCCAGTAATTAGTGCAGTAAGGTAGGCAATCATAACCATTCCTATCGCATGCAAACTACTTGAGTCAATAGCCTGTGGTTGTGTTTGACATGCTGTAAGTTGGCAAGCTAAGCTGCCAATTCTTTTCATCCTGTGAGCATGTCAGGCAGCCTGCTGTACCTGAACAAGCTAAGGTTCTGCCACTAGTCCTCCTTCCAGCTGACTAAGCTGGCATTGTAACTGTGCTGGGTCCGACCTGAAGGAGAATTGACCCAGGCCCTTTGCTGTGTGTTCTAGGCTAGGGTGCTGTCTAATCAGAGGAGCTGTATCCCCAGCTCCCAGTACTCACTTTTCAACATGCTCCTTGGTGGTGGTAAAAGAAAAAAAAAACAACCCAAGGATATGATATACTTAGCTCTCTGAAGGGTCCTCACCAAAGATCAGGACTCTAAACTTTATAAGTGAAACCAAAACTCATCCTTTGGCTTGAGTACCTAGCCAAGTTGGCATAATGCGATTAAATTTAGATTGTTCTTGCTAACAGAAGGATGCTAACTAGTTACTGTAACTGACATGTTATGACTTGCCACTATATGGGGTGGGGGGAGTTCTATTGGCTTGATCTGCCAAATTGAAATGGAGTTGGGAGCTATTTTGATGCCTTTATTCCTCTTCCCATTTTCAGCCATGTGAGCCCTGGTGGGATATGGTTCCTGCCACAGTTCAGATTTCAGCTGGGACTGAGAAGGGGGGGGGGGGGGGGAGGTTAGTAGAAAATCTAGGAGTGCGTTGCCATCTTATGCACAGCACCTGAGAACTTTGGTCTGGGGTTTTTTGTTAAGTTACACATTTCAACAGCACCTGAAATCCAAATCCTGCCCTTCCAGTGACTCTTAATGTGTCAGAGTCAGAGAGATGTAAGAGAGAGACCCAATCACAACAAACCTGTGAATTTAGTTGAAAACCTCAAACCAGAAAGAGAGTACTTTCACTATAGTGTAAATAGTTTCAATTGCTGCAGTTGTCTATGCTGGATCTTCCAACTCTTTTTAATCTGGCAGAAAAGACCTCAGAATAATAGCAAGCCTAGTTGAAAAACTGAAGAACTTGCTTCAGTCATTCTAATCGGTCAAAAGACCTCCACCAACCTTTTATTAAAAATTCAAAAAATATTTTTTATGAAGAAATCGTGAGTGATTGGCCCTGCTCTTTTACCCATCCCCCACTGGCACCTGGTTGGCATAAACCAAAAAACATGCATTGTGCCCCCTACAGAATTTAATGGGAAATGAAAGGTTGATGTTTTTGTCGTCCAACGAAGCAGCTTGGCTTGTTGCATTTTTCATTGCATTTCTAAAGCATGCACATCCCTAGAATTTAACTAATGCCCCCCCCGCTCCCCCCCCCCAAAAAAAACAAACAAACCCAGAACCCTCTTATTCCCAAACAGCTAGAAAATACATTTCCTGAAAGACTCTTCCACCCTGGCACACAGCCCCTCGCACCATAGAAACTGCATCGCAACCCTTCACGCTCCGTTCTATCATCACTCTTACAAAAGGCGACTTCCCTTTCTGATAATGTCGCTCGTCGCACTCCCACATACCTTGCAATGCTTTTGAGAGCACAGCTGGCACAGCCACACTCGTTCACTGTAATTAAGCGTTAAGTGCTATGTGCAAACAGACTTGAACTAAAATGATATTTCACAGACGTTCCTTCTCAGTATGCCGCAGTAGAGTCTTTAGCATATAAAGTTGCCTTTTACACTGCTACTCCTCGCTCAGTCTTATTTGCCTAGTCTAAATTTTTCCTCCATTACAGTTGGTTTCAAAAACAGACATATTTTATAATAGGTCGGCACTGTGCATTATGAACATAACGCTCTCTTTTTCAGAACTCCTCCCCCGAAGTTTGCCTTGGCACTGTTCCTATGTTTACACTTTACAACCGCAACAGTGATTTCTCCATCGGGTTCTAACGAGCGCAGGCACAGCATTCCTCCAATTTTCTTACCCACTTGAAACATTAGGAAACTAAGTGGGAGACGCTTTCAAACACTTCAGCCACAAATATCTCCCTGGAAATTAAATGCAGCTTGGAACACACAGAATCCTCAATGATTTTGTTTACCTGATTAACCAAACTTATCTAAAAATGCTTTTTCTTTCTACTGTTGCATAAGCGGATGGTTGTGTACACTTTTTCACCCAGCAAACAATAAAAACACATTGGATTTGTTACCGTTTTCACCAAGCAGGATCCAAAAATCTCTTTATAAAATAGTCATGCTTTCAAAACAAAACTTCACTCACCTATAAGGCAAACAGCGACAGTTTTGAAGCCTTGTGTGTAGGAGAGCTTTCTAAGAGGAGAGGGAAGGAGGAACAATGTTACTGGAACCTTCACATTGAAAAAAGGGGGTCATACTTCTAATCACTACTGAGCACTCTCACAGGTGGAAGACACGGTTTCTCAGATAGGGACAGGATAAACCTGTAGGGCCCTAAGGGGTAGGAAATCACTCAAACACACAGCAGTAACTACATCTGTACCAGAAGTTGTATGCCAGGCTCACCTGTAACAAAATAGAAACTGTTTTAGTCTCCACAGAGTCAAAAAAAATACAGGTTTGATATCCTCTAACCACTTGTCAACTCAGTTACCTCCCAGACTCTTCTACAGGCCTCTTCTCTCCTTGTATTCTTAGGAAAATCATTTTCTCCCACTTAAAGCTGTCAGGAAGAGTGCTTCCAATTTATCAGCTCCTTGCTTCCTTCAACCTTAGAATCAGGAATCCAGCTTGGATGTGCCTCCTTGGGAACATTAAAAAAAAAAAAAAAAAGGCAACCAACCCTCTTTCCTCTAAGGACTTGGTGAGAGCCACACTGCCTTGGCTGCCCCTCACTGGCTCCTTGGATGAAGCCTGTCTATAAGCTTACAACTCCAAACTCCTCCTGTTGACTTATCCCAATGACTCATGGAGTCACCACTGATATTCTTGCTTACTGACTCCACCCTTTAGGGGATAGACCTCTCTGTCATGCCTGGGTGACATTACTTCACCAAGAATCTTCCACTGCTGGAACATTTCCAGTCTTAATAGGCAGTCTTACATTAACTAATCACAGTTTTGCCAGCATAAGAACATAAGACTTACCATACTGGGTCAGACCAAAGGCCCATCAAGCCCAGTATTCTGTTCACAACAGTGGCCAATCCAGGTCACAAGTACCTGGCAGGATGCCAAGGGGTAGATAGATTCCAAGCTGCTTCTCCCAAGAATAAGCAGTGGCTTTCTGCAACTCTACCTGAATAATGGTTAATGGCCTTTTCCTCCAGGAACTTGTCCAAACCTTTTTTAAACACAGCTACGCTAATAGCTTTCAACACATCCTTGGGGAATGAATTCCAGAGCTTAATTGTGCATTGACTAAAAAAAATATTTTCTCTTACTAGTTTTAAATGTATTACCTAGTAACTTCATTGTGTGTCCCAGTGTCTTTGTAATTTTTGAAAGGGTTAACAACTGATTAATATTTACTTGTTCCATTCCACTCATTATTTTATAGACCTCTATCATTTCTCCCCTCAGCAGTCTCTTCTACAAGCTGAAGACTCTTAACCTCTTTAGCCTTTCTTCATAGGGGAATTGTTCCATCTCCTTTATCATTTTGGTCTCCCTTCTCTGTACCTTTTCTAATTCTGCTGTACCATTTTGGAGATGTGGTTGATGTACAGAACTGCACACAATAATACTGAAGATGAGATTGCACTATTCAGCGATACAGAGGCATATTCTGTTTTATTCTCCATTCCTCTGTCAATAAACCCTGGCATTTTATGTTTTTTGTCTGCTGAGCAGAAGATTTCAATTTATTTTCAACTATGACACCTAGATCCTTTTCCTGAATGGTGACTCTTAATGTGGAACCTTGCATCGTGTACCTATAATTTGGGTTTCTCTTCCCTAAGTGCATCACTTTGCACTTGCCCATATTAAATTTCATTTGCCATTTGCATGCCCAGTCTCCCAGTTTTGCAAAGTCCTCTTGCAATTTTTCACATGCCTCTTTGTCATCAGCAAATTTGGTCACCTCACTACTTGTTCCTATTTCCAGGTCATTTATAAATATATTAAAAAGCAGTGGTCTCAGAACAGATCCCTGGGGCACTCAACTATTCACTTTCTCCATTCTGAAAATTTACCATTTAGCCCTACTCTCTGTTTTATATCTTTTAACCAGCTGACAATGCATAGGAGGACACTGCCCCCATCCGATGACTTTTTAGTTTCTTAAGTAGACTCTTAGGAGGGACTTTGTCAAATGCTTTCTGGAAATCTAAATACACTATATCAACTGGCTCACCTTTATCCACATGTTTATTTACACCTTCAAAAAAATGTAGCAAATTTGTGAGGCAAAATCCATGTTGACTTTGTCCCATTAAACTATGCTTATCTATATGTTCAGCAATTTTGTTCTTTATGATAATGTCTACCATTTTGCCTGGCACAGACATCAGATTCACTGGTTTGCAGTTTCCTGGATCACCCCTCAATCCCTTTGTAAAAATTGGTGTTACATGGGTACACTCCAGTCTTCAGGTACTATAGACTATGTTACTGATAGTTTACAAATTTCAAGTAGCAGGTCTGCAATTTAATTTCTTAGTTTTTTCAGCACTCTGGGATGTATACCATCTGGATCAGATGATTTACTAGTCTATTTTGTCAATTTGCCCTAGTACATCTTCCAGGTTGATTGAGATTTGTTTCAGTTCCTCTGGATCACCACCTTTGAATATTATTTCTGGCATGGGTATATCTCTACCCATAAAGACAGTGCATTCACTATAGTGTAAATAGTTTCAATCGTTGCAATTGTCTATGCTGGATTTTCCAACTGTCTTTTATCTGGAGGAAAAGACCTCAGAATAATAGCAACCCTAGTTGAAAAACTTAAGAACTTGCTACAATCATTCTAATCAGTCAGAAAACATCCACCATTCTTTTATTCAAAATTCAAAAAAATATTTTTTATGAAAACATTTTTTGTACATATATAAAACTTGACTTAATTCAGAACATTGTCCATTCCAATCCACAGATTCCGCTTCATTCCCTCCTCATTGAGTGCTCGCTTTCCCCAGACATTTAAGTCTCCATGCTCTCCCCCACAATCAGCCTTCATTCCCTCCTCTGCCACCCAATCTGCATCCCTGAGTCTCTATTCCACTCTCCTTTTCTCACCACTCAACACATATGGTTGACCTGTTCATCCCCCCATCCCTGAGTCTCCAATCTTCCCCTCGCCCCCCCAATCTTGGTGTCTGCACTCTCCCTCCCCACTCACTAAATCTGGGGGGATCCTGCTTTAGAATTGCCAAGTAGTCTTAGGCTGAGACTTGGAACACACAGGACTCCAGTCTTCTTTTCTTAAGGAGAGGTTTATTTATAACACACAGAGTAGTAACAGCATTCAAACTGCTGACCTTCAGCAGCACAAACAAGAAGAGCATTCACATTCAGGAGAGCAAATATTGTAGGAGCTGCCTTCTGCTGGAGACTGGAGCCTATCTGCTCCCTCCCCCTGCCTCCCCCCCCCCCCCCCCAAGCCCTACACCCTTATTCCTGCTCTCAGGGGCAATGCCGTCACAGCTATCTGTTTGTCTACGCTTTTAAAGCAGACCAGGCCAGATGCCTGGTCCAGCACTGATTAAGGAGGGTTTTCAGGGATACTCCTTCACACCCCCACATCGTTCATCCCCCAAGTCTCCACACTTCCTCCCCCAATTTGTGTGTCCACACTCTCCCTCTTATTTATTTATTTATTTATTTATTTATTTATTTATTTATTTATTTAAAAGTCTTCTATACCAATGTTAGTCGAAACATCACCTCGGTTTACATGGAACAAAAGCAACGGAAATTACAAGTAACAGGGGAAGGATAAGGGGTACAAAAAACCATAAGGAGAGCAGAGAAGCATAGGAACAAACAACAAGTGAACTATAATGTCATAAGAACAAGGTCATAGTCAAATTCAGGTCATGATCCATCACAATTCAATATTCATCAAGGGTGTTGGGGAAAGGCTTGTTTGAATAGCCAGGTTTTGAGCTGGGCTCTGAATTTGGTGATGCCAGGTTCAAGTCTGAGGTGAGTTGGGAGTGAATTCCAGTGCATAGGTCCAGCAATGGAGAGCGCCCGATCCCTTGTAGCTGTGAGGTGCGCTTTCTTTAGGAATGGCACATGGAGGGACCCTTTGTTAGTGGTTCTTGTCGGTCGATTCGAGCAGGCAAATTGGAGGGGATCTGCCAGCCAGTTGGAGTGATGGGAATATAAGGCTTTATGTATAATGGTCAGGGATTTAAAGAGGATGCGGGAGGGAATAGGGAGCCAGTGTAGGTCCTTCAGTATAGGGGAAATATGGTCGTATTTGTGAGCGTTGGAGAGGGTTCTGGCTACAGTGTTCTGTAGCATTTGGAGGGGCTTTAAGGAGGAGTAGGGTAGGCCAAGTAAGAGGGAGTTACAGTAATCCATCTTGGATGCCAGTGTAGCCTGGACGACAGTGCGGAAGTCACTAGCGTGAAGGAGAGGTTTCAGGTTTTTTAAGACTTTAAGTTTGAAGAAACCCTCTTTGAGTATGGCACTGATATGTTTTTTTAAGTTCAGTTGTTGGTCGATTAGGACCCCCAGGTTCCTTGCGCAGGGCTGTGCATGAGGAATCTTGATAGCAGAGTCAATTGAGAGTGCGGGATTAGTAGGGGGTGATGGGATATGAGGAGGAGTTCAGTTTTGGCAGTGTTTAGAGCAAGGTGGAGGTTGGTAAGTAAGGAGTTGATGGCAGCGAGATAGTTTCCCCAGGATTCAAGGGTGTCAGATAGGGAGCCTTGAATGGGTATGATGATTTGCACATCATCAGCGTAGAGAGAGAATTTGAGGCCAAGTTCTGATAAGAGTTTGCACAAGGGGGTGAGGTAAATGTTAAAGAGGGTAGAAGAGAGGGAGGAGCCTTGGGGGACTCCTTGGGCGAGGAGATCTAAGGGTGTCCCAAGTCCATGTTCTTCCAAGACCCTGGAGCTGCTTTTTAACATTACTGCCCCATCTTCTTATCCCCTGGTCTTCCTCCATGCTCCTTTCAGGAGCTTGTAATCAGCTTCTCCTTCCATGGTGCTGGCGCCTTGCTTCCTTCGCATGGGTGTAGTTCAATATAAGATGTTTGGACTGCGGGGTTCTGTCCATGGCATCCTGCATGGTTGAAATTTCTTGTCATCTGAATGTGCCAGCACCATGAGAGGAGCAGATAGTTACAAGCTTCTGAAAGGGGCAAAGTCTAGAGGGAGATGAAAGGGATAAAAAGATGGTGGCAGGCACATTAAAAAGTTTAAAGCTTGGGGCAAGGAACCTATGTGCCCACCCCTGATAGAGGTAAAGGCAGCATCCACAAGTTTCTTCAGGTAGCAGCAGACAAACTGGCGATAGTACCTTGGCCATCAGCAAGACGAAAAATGTGTGCAAATTTTGGATCAACAATTAAGCTGAGGTCAGAGTCCCAAAAGGCCTGTTGTAAGAGACTAAGAATAGCAGGCAAGGGGCAGGAGAGAAAGCCAAGGAGAAGATCAGTTGAGGACCTATGTGACCCGGAACAAAGGGCAGCTTCAGAGCCAGAGCAAAGTCTTTTGTATTGACAGGAACCTGGAAGCACAGAGGAAGTTGAATACAGGAGCAGATACTGCCTGGTTCTTTTTGGTCTAATCAGAGAGGCCAGAGGCAGTCCCTGATGGAAATCTGGGGCTGGTCAAAGATACTTCAAAAGAAGCATTCAGGATAGCAAACTGTGGAAGCCACTTCAGAAACTGTGGGGCCCGTTAGATCTGACTCTATTCGACTATTTTTCTCTGTTCTTTGTAAATTAAAGCAATTTGCTAAAATTTGCATTTCATTTTGTATCATATTTCACAGAAATTCAAAACATGACCTACAAAGTGGGTTACAAATTGTCCTGTACACCTAGAAAAAGTGATGACAACCTTGCATCTATTCACACGTCATTTTTTCATTAGCAAGCAATCTATGCAAAAAATCAAACTCCCAAATAGTGACTATCTCTTCATTCAACATAGTAAAAAGCCTAACCAAATCATATTATGATGATCAGTCACAATCAACACCAAAGATTACTAGTAACGACTTTGCAGATTTCTTTAATGAAAAAATCAAAATCCTCAAAGAACAACCTAAAAAATGATTCACAAGACCAGAAAATAAGAACATTCAAACAAAAAGCTAGCCCAACTTTGAGACAGCATCTTCTCTGGAAATCCAAATGATCATAAAAAAAATGAACCCAGCCAAACACCCTTTTGACACCATACCCATTACAACGATGATAAATCTTGAACCATCAATAACTAAGACGATAACTGACATTGTAAACATTTCCCTCACGGAAGGAAACTACCCAGAATGCCTAAAATCTGCAATCATCAAACCCATTATGAAAAAGAATAATCTTGATCCAGAAAACCCTCTGAACTACCGACCTATATCAAACCTACCATTCATTGCCAAAATCATTGAGAAACTCGTCCACACGGCTCAATGACCACCTGGAGGAAAATAACATCCTGCTACCCACGCAATTTGGCTTCAGAAAACAACTGAATACGGAGACTCTACTACTAGCAATGAACGACTTTGTACTCAAAGGTTTCGAAAACTGCCACAGCTACCTTCTAGTCCTACTCGACCTATCAGCAGCCTTTGATACAGTCAACCACTCTATCATGATTGACTGTCTATCTGAAATTGGGGCAAAGGAAACAACCCTACAATGGTTCTCTTCATACCTATCACAAAGAACCTACCAAGTGCTGCTGAATGATACCCTCTTAAAGAAAATTAATCTAAACACTGGAGTTCCCCAAGGATCTGCTCTATCAGCGACGCTCTTCAACATCTATCTGATTCCAATATGCCACTTCCTATCAAATCTTAATCTGACCCACTTTATCTATGCTGATGACATTCAAATATTAATCCCAATACAAAAATCACTAGAAGAAATATACATATTAACCACTTACCTAAGCAGAATAAAGGAAATACTAACCAACTTAAAACTCATCCTTAATCTCAACAAGACCGAAATAATCATATTAGACAGAACAACTCTCCTCAACTTCCACCACTCAACCTAATGACCAAAATACGGTTATCTCCGGTCAATCATGCCCGCAATCTTGGAGTAATAATTGACAAGGAACTTTCTTTCAAAAACCACATCACAACAAAAATCAAAGACTGATATCATAAACTACTAACACTCCGTCAATTTAAACCTTTCCTTTCCACCAACGACTTCAGATCAGTCCTTCAGTTACTCATTTTCTCTAACATAGACTACTGTAACTCACTCCTTTTCAACTTACCTCTAAACACTATCTGCCCACTCCAAATCCTACGAATCGCAGCTGCAAGAATCCTCACTGGATCTAAAAAACATGACCACATCACTCCAACACTTATCTCACTACACTGGCTACCAATAAAATTCAGGATTGAATACAAAATACTATCCATACTACATAAAATTATATATGAAAAACAAGAAAACTGGCTAAGTTCCTCCATAAAACTACATACCCCAAACAGAAACCTCAGATCAGCAAATAAAGGACTTCTAAAGACACCACCAACTCGTTCCAAACAACTCACCTCAACCCAAAAGAGAGCAATCTCTCTAGGAAGCCCGAAACTCTGGAACTCCCTCCCAACCAAACTCAGAACTCAAAACCTAAAAACTTTCAAAAAAGATCTAAAAACATGGATGTTCACCAAAGCATACCAAATCACCCAATGAACAAAACAACGCCAACCCCCTCCGGTCTAACGTTAAGAAAACTGAAACTCAACACAAGTATATATTATAACAAAGAATTGAAACGTGAAAAAACTGAACAGCATCTAACTTGTATATGATGTCTCTGTTAAAATCATTTGAACCTTTTTGAAAACCTTGTTAACCTCCTTATCCTTGTAATCCATCGTATTTTTGTAAACCGTTATGATGGCAAAACCGAATAATGGTATATAAATCTCGATAAATAAATAACTTGTGTACAACATATCAACAAATCAAGCATGTAATGTTCCTTTTCTCTGTTCTTCCAATATCCATGATAAGTGACTGTGACATTATAAGCATAAGAGATGAAGAAATACAATAAATATCTTGCACACAAAAAAGTACCAACTTCAATAACTTAAGTACCATGTTAAGTACCATGTTAATTTGGATCACCAAATGACTATTCCTCAGCTTTTAGCATTTAATAAGAATAGAAATTTACAGAAACCAAGGTAAAGTAATCTCTTTTCATACCCTAGCTCCTATCTTACATCCTAAGAACTTAAGAACATGCCATACTGAGTCAGACCAAGGGTCCATCAAGCCCAGCATCCTGTTTCCAACAGTGGCCAATCCAGGCCATAAGAACCTGGCAAGTACCCAAAAACTAAGTCTATTCCATGCTACTGTTGCTAGTAATAGCAGTGGCTATTTTCTAAATCAACTTAATAGCAGGTAATGGACTTCTCCAAGAACTTATCCAATCCTTTTTTAAACACAGCTGCACTAATTGCACTATCCACATCCTCTGGCAACAAATTCCAGAGATCTCCAATCCAGTTGATCATCTTTCATTACCCCTCTCACCCTCCACAGCGAATCCCTTTTCAGCTGATCCAACCCTCAAACCCCTCCTGCATCTTATCCCGCCCTTCAAACAGCTCCTTCTGTAATAATCGCCCTGGGCAAGGGCCAGTGGCAACACTTTCTTTTGGGACCTGGTTCAAAGGTGGATGACAACTGGTGAGAAGTGAGCGCAGGCTGATGACAGGGGCAACATCTTTCTCTTGGGTAGGTTCGATGGTTGAGGGGAGAGAAGCTGTGACCATCTTCACTGGCCCAAGCACACTCTGCCCTCCCCTCCCCTCATGGGCTGGTCCCAAGCTCGACTGTGATCTGCAAGCAGCAGCATTAATGAGTCTGCATGGGGGCCTTTGAGCAAATGCAAACTTACAAGCTCTGGAGGGTCCCAGTACCTCCTCATGCCGGGCTTCCTGGTACCACAGAAACTCCTGCAAGGATGGAGCCACTGTAGAGCATGTGAGTACATGCTGGTGTAGAGGCTCCACACTTCTACTACTAATGCTGCTGCTTCTGGGGCCTGAGGAGTACTGCCATTTGAGGCACTTGTGACCCCAGCTGAAAGCTGTTACTCCAGAAGGGGTCTCGACCCATAGTTTATGAAGCCTTGCATTAAACAGTCTCCCCATTTCACACCCAACCCAACATCACAAATTCTATACCAGTACTCCCATTTAATTCCAGCCCTAAAATATCTTTGTAGAGATTTCAACCCTCCAACCAATCCAACACATTCTTATACATAGCATCATTCCATGCAAAGGATAATTATACACAGTATGACTGTATAGTACTGTGTACGCTTTGTAGAGCTGTGTAAATGAATTATAATTATATCACACAGATCATCATGAAAATGAAAAATCACATCTACAAATTAGCAGTTGCAATTAGAATGACTGTCTAGAAGAAACCCTTTCATATAAACCTCCTTTGATATAAATCAGCGCTGCCAACACCCACCACGGTTACGTGTCCCTATGGGTATTGGTAGTCCCCTACTAATGTTTTTTCTCCCAGGATAAGCAGGATTGTAGTCCTCACATATGGGTGACGTCACTGGGCGGAACCCTATCACGGAAAACTTTTCTGTCAAAGTTTCTAGAAAGCTTTCACTGGCACACTGAACACACTGAGCATGCCCAGCATGCCATGATCCCTGTGTCCACAGGGGTCTTCCTTCAGTCTCTTTTTTTTTTTCCTGCGATGCAGTTTGCCTCACGTTCAGGAGCTCTGCAAGAGATTTCTCACACTTTCCCTCACGGAAACACTTGAAGTTTTACTTCACAAATAATTTTTCCCTACACGGGTCTCCCTTTGCATACATTTCATTGACGCTCGATGAGTACTATGCCCTATTCTCGGTTGGTTCCTGTCACCTCACTAATGGTTCCCCTGGGTTACCAACCGACTTGCGGCCTTCTTTTCACCCTCCATTCGCCCCACGATACCCGCGAGTGTCCTTCCTGCGAACCTCCACTGGGTCCATTGGGGCTAGAGGGTTTGGGACATCACGGTTCCTGCTGCCGCTAGGGCCACCATCTATGCCATCGATGCTCACACAGATTCGATCGGTGCCTCCATCGATTCCCTCGATGCCCTCATCCAAGACGTTGAAGCCCACGTCTGTGCCGCCATCGGTTCTGCCAGTGCCATCGATGCTTCCATCGATGCCTTCGATGCTGCCTTCAATGCCACCGTCGATACTACCAAAGCATCTATACCTCAATCAATGCCTTCGACTAAAAAAAACCCAAAAAACCACTCCATACTTCAGGTTCTAAACCAGAGCCCCGTGTAATCCTTGGGCGACAAACCGTGCCAGGAGCAGTGGAGGCACAGTGACAGTCCTTCACCAATGCCATCCGAGACAGCGAGGGCATCTTCCTTGGCACTGGAGAATGACCGGACTGAGCACCATGGGAATCATAGTCACCGGCACAGTGGCTGTCCGTCACCAAAGCCATCCATGACATCGGTGCAATCTTCCTTGGTGCTGGGGAATGACTGGGAATGACATTATTGCCACGGTAACCATTCATCACCGACGCCGTTCTGGACATGGGTTGCAGTTACCTCAGTGCTGGAGAATATCCGGGTCGAGCACCAAGGGAGACAGCCAGCACTGACGTGGTTTCACATTTGGTGCGGCACTGATACCGCACCGGCATCAATGTCCATTGATCCAGTTGCAAAGCGGGCCTGGGTACATGAGTCTCCATGCTCCTCTGCACCCGAGGCGTCGAAGCGTTGCCCACTGACACCGGTGCCGGGTACTGAGCCACCACAAAATAATGTGGAAGCGCCAGTAACGCCTAGCCTGTCTCCTCAGTAGCTGTGCCACCATACCAGCTTACAGAGTGGAGCTGGAAATTTTGTCCCTCAGGCTGTCCCCTATGCCTCCCGAAATCTACTAACATCTGAGCCATCAATGTTCGCACCATTGTGGCACCGCCTCGTTGCGATACCTACCAACGACAGCCTAAGTCATCGCTGCCGACTCGTCCTTCTGAGCCTCCACCATGAAGGGCGATGGGCAATCTAATCCCGCTTCAACACCGATCCCATCGAAACCTGGTCACTTAAACGGATCACAAGTTTTCAGAAGGTTCTAGGTCGTCACATCTTCCAAGAACCATATTGCTATTACCAGCTATGTTGACGCAGTGCCAAGGGACCCTCTCTGCCAGCAACATGCGATTGCTTCGAGATGTCCTCCCATTGCCAGCAACAGTACTCCGTACTCGATAGTAGCCTGGCCTCCGGACCCTGATTTACGGCCTGAAGTTCAAGATACACTAGCTGATCTGCCATGCACAAGGTCCAGCAGACAGTGCCTCAATTGCAAGATTCTGCGACAGCTCTCTGTTTCTTGCACAGCAGAGAGGGATGTGGGAATGACTTACCGCTCCTGTGTGAGACCAACTGATATCCAGATCACACCAGTTCTACCAGTCGGGCAGGCTCCTGGAGTGTTCAACCTTGCCAGACAACAGAGTGGCCACCCCACTCAGGACCAGGGCTCGGATGCAACAAGGCGGAGGATTTTAATCCTGCTATTTCCTTCTTTCGATAGAAAGCAAGCGATCTCTGCCCATCCTGGATCTCAGAAATCAACAAATTTCTTCAGAAAGAAAAGTTCAGAATGGTGTCTCTCAGCACCATGCTTCCCTTACTACAAGTGGGTTGCCTCTATCCTCTGGACTTTCCATAAACTTCATAGTGAGTCAACAGCATTTTCAATACCAAGTTCTGACGTTCGAGCTAGCGTCAACAACTTGTGATTTCACCAAATGCCTAGCAGTGACTGTCGCTTATCTACAAAGAACAGCATTCACGCCTTTCCTTACCTGGATGACTGCCTGATGAGTCAATCCAAGCAAGGAGCTCTAAATTCTCTAAGACTCACTATAAATCTACTAAATTTGACAGGGATTTCTGATCAACTACCATGAATCCCATATGCAGTAGTTCTGCGCACTACAGTCACAATGGCCTTCCTGCCCAGCAACCGCGCAGACATCCTGTCAAATTCTCCATATCTCTGTGTGCATGCAACATAGCCTCAGCCCATCAATTCTTCATTGCTGGGCCACATGGTTTCCACTATCCACGTCACTCCTATGGCCAGACTAGCCATGAGGAAAACTCAGTGGATTTCATTTTTCAGTGGCTCTAAGCAGTTCAACTGCTTTCGTCCCTGATCCATATCACCGATCCAGTACCAAATCCTCAGATGATCTTGGCCATGGTTGCATCCATCTTAGGTTGGAGAGTTCGTTTCAACACCCTCCAAACCCAAAATGCGTCTACTCCGCTCCATGAAAGTCTCAGATCACCTTCCTGGAGCTTCGAGCCATGCGTTGTGCCTTTCATGCCTTAAAACACTGCCTCACAAAACATTTGTGGATATAGGCAGACAATATAGTGGCAATGTGTTATTCGAACAAACAAGCACGCACAGGCTCTTATCTGCTCTGCCAGAAGGCCGCACAGTTCTGGGCCTAGGTCCTTGCACACTCCATGCATCTACGGGCCACTTATCTAACAGGCATACCGAACGTACTAGCAGACCATCTCAAATGGTCTCCATCCTCACGAATGGTCTCTGAATCCATGTGTAGCGAGCAAAATCTTCTAGCGCTGAGGTGAACCAACCTTTGACCTCTGCGTCCGAATCGAACCACAGAGTGGACAGATTCTACTCCCTACACATGCATCGAAATGCATTCCCATGGACGCCTTTGCTCGCCCTGCAACAAAGGCCTCCTATATGCGTTTCTTTCGATACCGCTCATAGCCAAAACTCTCGTGATGCTACAGCAGGACAGATTTCCAATGATTCACACTTCCAAGTACCATCATGTCTACCCAATTAACAATGACCCCACAAGTCAGAAATCTAGGAATTATACTGGACAATCAAATGAATTACAGATCACTCATAAATAACATCGTAAAGGACGGATTCTTCAAATTACAAGTCCTAAAAAGACTGAGACCTCTCCTACATTTTAAAGACTTCCGATTAGTTCTACAAGCAATCATTCTCACGAAAATAGACTACTGCAACTCACTTCTGGGTCTACCTGCAAACGCCATAAAACCGCTACAGATGCTGCAAAACGCTGCAGCGAGGATCTTAACCAAGTCCAACAAAAGAGACCACATCTCACCCATCTTAAAAAGCCTACACTGGCTTCCCGTCAAATTCAGAATACTTTTCAAAGTGCTCTCAGTAACCCACAAGGCACTACACAACCTGGCACCACTCGAGCTCAAATTCCCTCTCCAACTCCACACCTCTACCAGACCAGTGAGACAAGCCTACAAAAACAACCTTCAAATCCCACCGATGAAGTCAGCATTAAGCAAAAGAGCTTTCTCCACAGCAGGTCCTAAAATCTGGAACACTCTCCCGTCAGATCTCAGATCAGTGCAATGCTCCACTACATTTAAAAAACGACTCAAGACTTGGTTATTCAACCAAGCTTTCCCTTAACATCAACTTGCGGAATATCCCTGCCAATGATCCCCTCCGTGGGAACACGCTAGAGAACTATATAGACCTCTAGAAATCACATATTCTTTGGCAGTCTAATTATCTAACAACATTATAATACCACCTGTTTAGCTAGACTACATTAGGCACCGTACCTTTTAATTATGTTATTAACCCCATATATCTTAACCCAAGTTAATTCGACCTGTTCATTGTAAGACATTTACTTGTCATTGTTATTGTTGAGAATGTAAACCGAATTGATCAATAATTCTGTTATTGGAAAGTCGGTATAGAAAAATGCTAAATAAATAAATAAATGATTCTCAAAACCACGTCCTGGCCTTGACAAGTATGCTCCTCATACTTCTCAACCTATCACTCTAGTAGCCAATTCGCCTGCCCACAGGTCAGTCTCATAACACAGACTCACTGATATTCTCAGGTACTTGTAGCTTCACAACAACCTTCCACCCGTAAATCTTACCATTCGAAATGGGCAAGTTTTACCACATGGTGTGCACAAAAAGGTATTACCCTCCCCCCCCCCCTTTTTTTTTTTTCTGCACCACTCCATCACTCTTAGGCTATCTAGCATACCCCTTGAATTCTGGTCCCCAGACATCCTCCGCACGGGTACACCTCAGTTCCAATTCAGCGTGCCACCTGGGAGTAGGGGATGCCAGATCAACGGCTCAACCCCTTATGAGTGCGCTTATCATGGGCTCTCTACTGATTAAGCTGTCTCTATGTTCACTGGTTACAGAATGGGGCCTACATGTAGTGCTTACAAGACTCATACATTACCCGTTCGAGCCTTTACATTCCTATAATTTTAACATTCTAACATGGGAAATTCTCTCCCTCGTAGCCATCACTTCTGCTAAAAGGGTCAGTGAGTTGCACGCCCTTGTTGCATACTCACCCGACTGGGTCCTCCATGACAGAGTGGTCCTCTGTACTCACCCTAATATTCTTCTTAAAGTAGACGCAGCCTCTCACCTGACTCAGAATATACTCTGCCCACTTTTTCCCAAGGCCTCTCTCTCACCAGGGCCGAGAGGGTTTTCCACACCCTGGACTGTAAGCATGCACTTGCATTCTATCCAGACCGCACTGCACTCCATAGGAAATACACCTAACTCTTTCCTTCTTTGACAAAGACAAGCTGCGAGTTCCAGTGGGCAAACAAACTCTCTCCAACTGGCTAGCAGACTGTATCAAATTCTGCTATGACACAGCAGGCCTTCCTCTCTAGGAGTGCGTGCAGGCACATTCTGTAACGGCCCTGACAACATCGGTACCACACTATCATTCAGTACCAATTGCTGACATTTCCTAGGCTGTGACATAGTAGCTGTCTTCACACATTCGCAGCACTCTACTGCTTAGATATGGAAGTCTGTCAAGACTCTGCTTTTGGCCAACCTGTCTTGAAAAGCTTTCTTCCACTATAATCTCCTTCCACAACCACCTGCTGTGATTTCAGGCTGCCTCATCATTGCCAATAGCACCCCAATTATTGTGCCTGCTACACGAGTTGTCTTCTATTGGCCTGTTGTAATACGAGTCAGCCTGACGCTTGCTAATCACCCATATGTGAGGACTACCATCCTACTTGTCCTGGGAGAAAGCAGAGTTGCTTACCTGTAACAGGTGTTCTTCCAGGACAGCAGGATGTAGTCCTCACGAAACCCACCCGCCACCCCGCGGAGTTGGGTCAGCTAACGTTTATTTTTTCGCTCACACTTTTTGCTACAAACGAGACTGAAGGGAGACCCCTATGGACACAGGGATCATGGCATGCTGGGCTTTCTAGAAACTTTGACAGAAAAGTTTTCCATGATAGGGCTCCGTCCAGTGATGTCACCCATATGTGAGGACTACATCCTGCTGTCCTGGGAAAACACATGTTACAGGTAAGCAACTCTACTGTCTGGGTTCCTTTCTTATACAGTATGCAGTCTGTTAAGAATATCCTTAAATTTTGGGTTGAAAACACAGCAGTCTCAGGAATACAGTTATTAATGTATATCACCTTTCACTGGAATTGCCTTTTTAGTAGCAGCTTCATTAAACTTTATATAGAATTGAAATTAAAATATTACATGTGCATTTTGATTACAGGTTCATCCAAATGAACTGACAAATGGTGTCATAAATGCTGCCTTTATGCTACTTTTCAAAGACCTAATCAAGCTGTTTGCATGTTACAATGATGGGATTATTAACTTGTTAGGTAAGTAATAAGATTCATTAAAAACCTAATTGTGTTTGAAGCATGTGTAGGTTGATAAAAGCAGTAGAGATTCTTAATCCTTTTATGAAAAGATCACACATTGCTGTATGTACAAAAGATGGCTTTTCATTCAAAATGTATGTATTTTTTACCTAGAATGCTCAATTATATATTGTATTTGCCTTTTTCTTATGTAATTTGGCAGCAGATAGATGGCGCTGTGTTATTCCTGCTCCTAACATACGGGCCGATACAGTAAAAATTGCGGGTGCGATTCAGTAAGTTAATTTATTTAAATTGGAGCCCGCGGTAAAAAGAGACGCTAGGGACACTAGCACGTCCCTAGCGCCTCTTTTTGAACAGGAGCGGCAGCTGTCAGCGAGTTTGACAGCCAACGCTCAATTTTGGCGGCGTCTGTTCTCAAACACACGGACAGCCACGGGTTCGTAAACCGGATGCCGGCAAAATTGAGCGTCCAGTTTTCAAGCCGCGAGCCATTTTAAATTTTTTTTTTAACTTTTTTTTAACTTTTGGGACCTCCGACTTAATATTGCCATGATATTAAGTTGGAGGGTGCACAGAAAAGCAGTTTTTACTGCTTTTCTGTGCTCTTCCCAGGCACCGGCAGAAATTAGCGCCTACCTTTGGGTAGGCACTATTTTTTTAAAGTAAAATGTGCGGCTTGGCTGCACATTTTACTTACTGTATCACGCAGGAATGAGTAATAGGGCCATCAACATGAATTTGTATGTTGTGGGCGCTATTATTCTCGGGGGGGGTTGGAACGCGCATTATCGACACGCTATAACCCCTTACTGAATAAGGGGTAAAGCTAGCGCATCGAAAACGCACGTCCAAATGCCGGTTAACAGTGCGCTCCACTGGAGCGCACTGTACTGTATCGGCCTGATAGTAATGATGGCAGAAAAGGCCAATATGGTAGGCTAAGAAACTTGCTGGGCAGACTGGATTATTGTTTTATATGGATTGTTTGTATGTTCTGAGCATTATATCTGTGTATGTGTTTGTAGGCAGTGTTGGCTCAAAACACCGTGACATTTTAAAGCGCCTTATGGTTCAGTAGCATAGGTATGTCCCTGCCCCCAGACAACTGGGGAGCAGGGACATACCTATGAAATCTTATTTTTAAAGCCACGCTGAAAAATGGTTGAATTATTACTAAGTTTGGAGGCATAAAATCGCTGATGGCTTTACTGTTTGTTCAATAAACTCTCCTCCAAATTTTGTTCAAACCCCCACATCTTCCTCACTTTGGCAGGCAGACTGTAACGGCAGTTGTAAGGTAAAATGGATATTACAGGTGAGGTTCTTGAGGTAGAGAACTTGAATTTCATTAGGGCGCTAATGCATGTGTGGGTGGGGAGAGGGTGAAGAAGAATCTGAGGGTGGTTTTTCTGTCCAGTATGTTTCAAGTTCCTCTCTTAAAAGACAAAATGCAAAACCTGAGCGGGATGCAGCATCTTTTATTTTAACTATGTTCTTGGTTTTTGCTCACCGCTCTTGATTCAGTAGCGGTTCTCCATTAGTATATGGCTTCTACTTTTAATATGAGTGGTAGAACATTGTAAAGTACTCACAATTTTTAAAATGAAATTGAACAAAAGAATGTTTTTCTGTTCACATAGGCAGATTTTAATTTACAGAAATGTTGCTATATTATTGGTGATTGCAAGTATTAAAATCATAGCTCATTTATAGACAGTTTTCATGCAGTGTAGCTCGATACCACACAGGCAGTCACTTAAAGAGCATGTTCATAAGTGTAATAATTTTGTGGAAGTATTAAATGCAAAAGGGCATAGGACTACTGATTTGGTGTGATTCTTGGGTCTGTTACATCAGAAGATGATTCTAAAACTTTTTTCCCTCAAATCCTCCTTAAAGCTTACCTGTCATAGCTGTGCATATTCCTTCTATGGTAGCACAAGGGTTTCTAAAATACCAGTCTTCAGGAGAGGTAGTGAACAGATTTCTTGACGTAACACGTACTGTTTGAGGTGCAGTACCATGTGCCACTTTATTAAATTGGTCTGTAGGTGGTTGCAGTAAGGAGTTGCTTTAATGGGAAATATGGTTTTAAAGTTTACGTTGAGTCATAGTACTTAGAGCAGTGTTTTTCAGCCACAGGTCGATGATCCACACCAGTCCCCAGCAGCCTTTCTGCTGGCCCATAGAACGAAGGTGATTGCAGGAGGACAAGAAAGCAAGACCTGCCTTGCCAACTGCGTTCCCTGCATTGCCTCTTCTACCACAGCCGGCAGAGACTTTTCTTAAGCACCGCGCCCTGTAGACCATTATTTTCCAGATGAGGCCGGTCCTGAGGGCCCCATCCCTGGAAAGGGAGCAGCTGCAGTCTGAATGTTAATGAGTCTGCGTGAGTCTGAGTCAGCATCTATTTCACTTTCAGGCCCCACGGTGGTCCTGCCCCCTTCTGGCTTCTGTACGAAAGGTGAGGTTGAGATCTAGGTCCTGATGGTTACAGAGGCTCATATTTCTTTGCAGTGGATGCAGGTGCCAGGGTACAAGTTATAGTAAGCCACTGGCCTGAGGGAAACCCCCTCTCTGCAGAGCTTGGGAGATCTCATGACAGCCTTGGAGAAAGGACTGTCGAGGCTGAAATTGGAATTTCTCTTGTAGTATGTCAGGTGATGGTTAGTTAGATGAGTGCACCGGGTCCCTGTTACCTTGATTATGGGAACCATCTGTGACTTCGAAGGGGCAGCTTCTGTTTAGTGTGCGAGAAGGATTTCAAGTCTCCGAGGGATGAAAATGCATCCAATCCAGCGCTAGGAAGCGTGAGGGACAGACTTTTTAAAAAGTTCTATCCATTCGTATTTGGTGAAGCCATTATAGGCTAACCCGGGTTTGTTATAGAAGGGTCTCTTTGGGAGCCTGTCACCCAAGAGACTCAAAACCAGGATGAACAGACCTCTGAGCTACTTATCTTTTGGTTCTATTAATGAAGCTTCATGTCAAAAGATAGCTCTCCTTTATCCCCTGTGGTGTTATCCCCAGACTCAGAAGAGGGAGGAGCAGATGTTTGACAGAGCCATGTTAGCGAACATTATCTAGGCATGCTCATCTGGAAAGTTGACTTAAATCTGGAGATAAAGAAGCCTCCAAAAAACAAGATGGGCAGACCCAATATTGAGAAATTAAATGAAATATTTTATTTAGTTTTATTATGTTTTCAAAATAAAATGATAGAAAAACCAATGAAATTTTTTTTGTTTTGAAAAGTAAAAAAACCCAACAAAAAACCCAAAAAACAAACCTGCTTGGTGTCAGGACTTAGGCCTAGACCATGGCCCCAGTGATGGGATCTGACTTTCAGGCCTGGTCCTGTTTCCAGGGCCTCGACCTAGTAAGAGAATCCCTGTGGCCTGCTACTCTCTTCGGACTTAGATCTGGCCTGGGCCCAAGCCAAGGCCATGGTATCATGGCCCAGGCTAGAGACTATGTGAGGCTGAGGAGTTGGGCATGGGCCAAGGCCTCAGACTGGCCTCTTTTATATGGACCATGGACAGGGTAAGTGGAGGCTGGGGAGGATCCTGGTCCAGGAAACATTTGGAGAGTAGGAGAGAATGAGGTATGGGGGTCCTGGGGGGAGGCCCAGTTCCATGGTTTTTGTTCCATATTTTTTTTGTTTGTTTCGTTTCTGCAAACTACAGAAATGAAATTAAACATTAAATGAAAGGGAAAAAAACCCAAAATGAAATTCTTTTTTCCTGCACATCCCTATGTAATAATGCATTAACTTTCATTTTAAACACAATTTCCTGCTAATTACTTTTATTCTGGCTATAGCTTTTTTTTTTTTTTTTTTCGCCCAATCAGAACCAGGGCTGGAATCTTTTTTTTCGCCCAATCAGAACCAGGGCTGGAATCTTGGCACCATGAGTCTTCATTCGCACCTACCTCTGGGGTTTTCTCTCTTGCCTTCCTTCCCTCCCTGCCCCCCTTCCCCATCCCTGTACTTCTGATCATTATAGTAATGGTCCTAGGCCAGGGGCTATTCCTTAGGGCTCCTTCTGGAACCCTGTAATCATGGGCCCTGAATCCTTGAACGATGACCCCCGACTCCTCCCAACCCATCTGTCCCTGCAGCTGACCCATGAAGTGGAAGACCCAGCCCTGGCATTGAACTGAGTCACCTGGCCGGTCTGGATATAGCTTTCTAATGGTAAAGATTTATCTTTTGAAGCTGATACTTATGCAAGCCAGTGTAAACCTTTTTAGTCTTGTTTTGAATGTGTGCATGTAAGTCTCGGTTTTTAAAAAAATATATATTTTTCTTTAGTGTTCAAGGAACCTAACTTTCAAGATTGTTTGACTTGTAGGAAAACACAAGGAGCCTTGGATGTATTTATATAAATCCTTTAGTTCCTTCACTGGGGGCATAGCCTACTATTTATCTGACTTTCTTTTCCTCTGATTTTTATGATTAGACTACAATATTGCAGAAGATTTACATCTCGTTGGTTCTGTCCTCTTGAGTTAAATGCAATACATTTGCCAACTATTGATTTCCTTGTACTGTGCACAATGGCAGGAAACATTTGACAGGAAGGTGCATGCTGTTTTATACTTTCTGCAATGGTACAGAAACTAACAAGAGCCATTAAGGGTTTAGATTTTATGATGATGGTTTTTGTGCTAAGGGTTTACCTTATTAACTTCATAGCCTACTGTTCTCCCTCTTCCCCCCCCCCCCCCCCTCTTATATTTTTTTCATTGATCTTCAAACTTGGAATACTGGTACAGTCTACTCTCCATTCAGTAATCCCGAACTTTTACTATGTGATGTGCTTCCATTTAATCACAGACCAGGTTTAAGTGGCGCACTGAAAGCAAAGCTCCAGATGATTATTCCAGGAGCTGCTGGAGCACTTAGGAAATCATTTTACTGTGTAGTATCTACATGTATAAACATTAGATATATATTTTTTTTAAATAAATTGAGTAGCTAGGAGCTGAAATGATCTCGGATAAATGGCACAAGTATTATACTTTTACAAAATAACGTACTTCGGTGATTGACTTTAACCTTGTATTTCTCTAGAGCTCCCTTTGCTAACACTATAAAGCATGCATTGTTAATAGATCATAATGGAGCTCTCACACAGGCCATTTAAAAAGAAAATGCTGGCAAAGTATACTCTGACCATAAGAGTCTGTTCCATTGCACATTCTGAAGTGTGACACTTTTTAAATCTGAAGGAAAATCTTATTTTTCACACTTAAAATGTTTCTTTGACCATAAGAAGCAGAAATTGGTCTCTGCAAAGCACTGTTCAGTGTTTGAAAGTAGTCTTCCTTAGATCAGGAGGCAGAATCTGTGCTTTCTTTCTGCTTCCTACCCAGGCATCCCTCTCTCAGCCTGCATCAGCTGCGTGATTGCTGCCCCTTCTTTCAGGGGATGTGCTGGTTAAGGCTTGCTTTGTGGATTTCAGATGGAAGTGAGGTGCAAGAGCGTTCTTAAAAGGTTGATCTTATATTGCAGCTGCAGGTGGTGCCCGATAAGCAGGATCGAAGTAAATCAGAAACTTGGCGCTTGCTTGTTTGCTTTGTAGAGAACTGAGAATTGTGAATAGTTTGGCTGAAAAAGACATGGTCGTATCTTGCAGGTTCAATTTTTTTTCTGCTTTTCTTTGGTGTATTATATTGCTATATCTAATAATAACCTATGTGCTGCTAAAATTATCCAGAAAAAGGACCAAATGGGTCTATCCAGTCTGCCCAGCAAGCTGCTTATGGTAGTATCTGCCTGCCTGGCCTAAGGTTACATAGCCCCATCATGAAAGTTTTGTGCGGGTTTCTAGATTGCTGAGTGTACACAGTATTTAACTGATCTGTATTAGGACCTTCCAGACATATTATCATATTGTCCTCCGTTCCAAGGTAAATATTTCCATGTCCTAGGCTGTCTGTAGTGCTTCCCAAATGTTGTCTTTGAGAAACTTCTAAAGCTTTTAGAATATTCAAAATGTAAATTCATGAAGGATGTGCGCATTTGTTTACTCTAATGGCCGGGGTAACTTGCGTATTTCAAAGGTCCGACCTGTTGGAGGCTCTTGAGGACCAAATTTGGAGAACCCCGGTCCTATAGTATGTGCCCTACTCCCCGTATTTGCTGTCCAGTGTACTTAATTTTATTTATTTCAAACAATTTGTATACCGCTTAGTTAAACTTTAAAGTAATTCAGTTAAAAAATATATGAAATTCATAAATACAAAGAACATCATTCTGTTAGAACATGATTAGCCTCCAGGGCCATTAATCTGGCATCTTCATGTCCTGATGCGATGAATGTAGGAAAGGGCGAATCTAATTCTGATCTATAGTAAATCTCTCATTGGTGACTCAGTTAAATATTTGTAGAGCCCAATTGTTTTAATTCTTTGTTCTGAAACTCTTTTATACAGAGAAATTTTTTGAAATGAAGAAGGGGCAGTGTAAGGATGCACTAGAAATTTACAAACGATTTCTGACCAGAATGACCAGAGTTTCTGAATTTCTTAAAGTTGCAGAGGTAAGAGATTTTTAGGACTACTTTCTGTTGGAAGTTTCTTAGGATTTGTTGAAAAGCGCTGTTGCTTTTTTCTGTCAGGCCAGCAATATAAACAGATTTGCACAGAGAATAGACTTCTGTTGGAAGCCAGCCAAGTTATAGTAGTCGCATCTTAAATGCTGAAGGAAACGGCTCCTGGGTGGATTGTCAAGTAGCTAAATCTGAGGAAAGTAAGCAAACTCTCCCCCAAGGGCACAGATGGTTTTCATAATCGGGGTATTGGTGGCCCACTCTCTTAGATTGCCGTTGTCTGCCGTGCTGAGAGAGGAACTTCTGTTCCCATGCCAGCAGTCCTCCGCACAGTTGTTTTGGGATTCTGTTTTCCCTAAGCCTGGAGCCTCGGCCCAATAGTCCGACTCCTGCATCCATTGCAAAGAAGTATGAGGCTTGACAGCCCTTGGCCGCAAGACCCTCAAGCAAATGAGGCCTCTTAGCACTATGCAGACAAACCCATGGGAATTCAGGCTCCATGCATGCCGCAGAGACTGGTCCATGCCTCTCCTAGCCCAGCCACACGCGCTTCAGCGGCCTGTGCTGGAAGCGGCTAGACTAGATGGTAAGGCAGGACCAGGAGATCTGTGTTCATTCTGTTTACTTTAAACTGAAGTGTGTCGAGTTAATTCATGGAACGGAACCAGTGGTTGTGCAAGAGCCCCAGCCGGTGGCAAACACCACCAGTCCAGGCAGGTGACAGACTACTTATTTTGGGGGCGGGGGCTATAATGTTATAGGAAAATCGCATGCTGAGGAAAATGTGAAGAGGAATTGGGAAAAATCACATTTGGAAGTGCTGCATTTGAACATTGCTTACTTCTGGGCAGGGGTGCAGTTTGTTTTGCTTTAATGGTGTGAGAGGTATCATGAGGGAAGGGGATCAGGGCTGGGTGCCACCTTAACTGCTAACTCCCAGTCTTAGCCAGTTAAATCTTTTGAAAATTTACCCCCCCTTTTTAATAACTGTATTTCGTGATTATTTTGCCAAATAGATGATCTTGGCCTTTTCATTTTAAAGGCCATGCAGTTTGTATTCTCTTCAAGCTTTTTCTCCTTTGATTCCCATTCCTACAGTTAATCTTCGCCATTATTACAGAGACCTTTGTAATCATTGTCATTTTAAATTGTCTAAGGGCATGGGGCATGCACTGTCTGTCATAAAAGCTTTTTTTTTTTTTTTTCTCATTATGTGGGACCTTAAAGCCATTTATCATTTCAGATTTACAGTTTGATCCTTTCTTTGCGATTTATTTTAGATTTTTTGCACTCCTCCTAGTTTTTTTTCTTATTGTACAGGAAGTCATTTTTCTTCCTGGCTATTTATCAACAAAATCTGTCTTTAGCAATTCAATTTTATTTTACTGAGATGAAAAAGAAACCCAATGTACATGATAGATAAATTACTGAACAGTTCTTCCTCCTGAACCACTAAATGATAGGAATGAACCATCATTAAGATTTATCCAGTTCAGTTTTTATAGTCTAGATATGCAAACCAGATTTAAGATCTTAGGAACTGAATGAAAAATGTGGTGGTCCACACTGAATAGATCATCTGAGTCTAAACTGAAGCAAACTAGACCTGAAAGCATGGAGATTTGGCAGTGACTGCAAACCACTGGTTGACAACTCACCTTTAATCTGTTGCACTCTGTCCCCCAACTGCTATGGTCTTTTATCTCTCTCGGTGGGCCAATGCAATAAGACCTGTGCTAGTTGGCTGTACGTATTTTTTCTTGCACGTGTGGCAAAAGCCAGGCCCCTTTTGGGATGTAATAAGGGGATGGCATGCAAATGATATACATGCAGAAAATCCACGCAAAACAAATATCCGCGCATATATGCACACACTAAAATGCGTGCTGAAGGCCCTGTGCAATAAACCACGCATAAACCCGCATTAATGTGGTGACCGGGATTGATTCTCTGTTGAAGGCCTTTAAGACAAGTATGACAGTGGTCTGGGAGTGGGGCTGAAGGTGGATAAAGCAGTGTCTGACCCCTTCATGATCTGTCACTGACGCGAAGGAGCTATAATGGCAGATGCCAGTGAGTGGGGGAAAAGCAGCAGAGGTTTGGAAGGGGCTACAGAAACATTTGGTATTTCTGACATGTGCCTGTTCCCTCTCCAACCTTTCTTCTGGCTTCGGCCGCTTAATTTTTTGACCTACAGATAGGAACGTACACTTAACTCCTGTCCTGACCCAGGCGCTATAAAAAACCTGCTTAAAAAAACCCCCTCACACCAATGCCAGCGCAGCTCTCTGCTTTGCCCATGAATAGTTAATAGCCTCCTTTGCATGGCATTAGCATGGACTCGCGCTAAACCAGCTGCGGCTTTTTGAGTGGGTTTGTGTACGCATTTTGTTACATTCACATGTAAAATTAGCACGGGAAGATGCACGTAATAGGTGCAAAAACGCATGGCAGGTTTACCTGGCCCACCAAGACTTCCATCTTCCTCACTTGGTCTCTTGCTGCCTTCCAGTCTCCCGTTTTCCTTTCTAGCATTTCTCCTAGGCTCATCCTCATGCGTGTCATTAGCAGGAACATGTGGAGGACCGGAGTTGCAAGGCTTTTTGTTTCATGGGATGGAAGGCACCCTTGATGCCCTGCCTGCTGTAAGCACATGCAGCCATGTGCCTTGGGGGAGACCACTTTGGAGGGGGGTAGGCAGGTCACAATTTCCCTGAAAGATTTTCTAGGTGACTGAGCAGCTATTTTGTGCCTAATGTTGCCTATTAACCATATAATTTACATCAGCTACAGTTTATGTACAGTTGAAAATTGCAGTGCTTTAAAATTCTCGCTGTGAAACTTTTTTAAAACCATTTTTTCCCCCCACAGCAAGTTGGGATTGATAAAGGAGATATTCCCGATCTTACTCAGGTGAGTAGCACCTTTTACATCATTTTAAAACAGGAAACTGCATGTTTAATTACAAAATTGCTTTCACTGTAAAATGTTACTGACAGAGGATCATAGGAAACAGGTTTTGCTGTATATTAGATGACTTATTTTTGACTTAAATACTCAAGTGGTTTTGCTGTTGTGGACAAACTCAACAAAGGGGCAAAGCTACTTTTTAAAACTTTGTGATATGAAATGTTAACTTAAAACTCTAAGGGCCAATTTACTAAACGTTTTACCATTTTGTGTCAATAGGGGAAATAAATCATAGTAAATCAAACACAAAGTTTAGTAATAGTCTTCCATGATTAATAATTGCTCGCTCTTAAAATGTGAACAAAGCGATATAATGAAATTGTCAGCTATGTATGGCTTTTCTCATGAAGGCATTTTATGGTCAGTTGGCGAGCAGGATGATCAACCATGCAAGTGGGCAATGTCCTCTGGTGCTGAATGCATCTAAAGCCTGAAAGATAGGCACAACAGTTCCCATGCAAGCCTTCTCAGGCTGTACAGCTGCTTAGTGATTGGACCCTGTGGTCTTTCAAGTGGTTTCTGGCTAATTTCACCCTTTTCTGTGCTGTGGGCTACGTCATGCATCCCTTTTAGGTCCTTAGATGTTGGGCAATTTTTAGAGCTTTTTTTCTTTCATTTCAACATCTCTCTGCCACTGCCATGGAATTTTTTGATCCCAGTAAGGTTTTGGGAACTTTCTGTTGGCCTTCTTTTTCACTGCAAAAATGTAGTTTGTTTTTGCTGTTTATCTCAGTGTCAGAAGCAAACTAGTAGCTTCAAGTATTGCCCCTTGAGCAATTGAAAAATGTCCAACACAGATCATCGCAGGGATTGCATTCTGTGGATGACATTCTCCTAATTGTGCAACTTTCTTAAGATGTCCCTTAGGGCTGTAGTCTTGTCTCAAGATAAACATCTAGGTCTTGAACCTTCTGTAATATAGAAATCAAGTTACCATCAAAATTAACAGATGTGGGGGTGACACATGGGCACGGTTCACTTAATATAATGATTTTGGTCTTAAGTATGATGATGTTAGCATGTAATCAACTTTGTATGGAGCTCAGTGAGAGAAATTGAGTAAGCAACCATGTAGATTTGAGAGAAATATTCAACATAGTTAAAACACAAACTGTGAGGAGCTGTAGAAAGGCAACTTGGTGGCAGATGACATTTCATGTAGACAAATGCAATTGATGTACATAAGGAAAAATAATCCTAACTATAGATACACAGTACTGGGTTCTGTATTAGTCACCACCCAGTAAAAGGAGCTTGATGTCAATGTGGACAATGCATTAAAATCCTCAGCTCAGTGTGCAGAGGTAAAAAAAACCAAATAGAATTTTAAGAATTATTCAGAAAGGAACAGATCTATTGTGATTACATCTATTGTGAGTTTTGTGTTCAGTTCTGAGTGTCAAATCTCAAAAAATGTAAAGCAGAGCTAGAGAAGGTACAAAGAAGGTTGACAAGTGATAAAGGAGATGTAATTCCTCCCTTATAAAAAGAGGCTAAACAGTTTTGGGCTGTCCAGCTTGGAGAAGAGGCAGCTGAAAAGGGGGATATGATAGAGTGGGGTGGAATAAATAAATAGGGAATGGTTATTTCCCTTTCAGACTAGAGGACATGCCATGAAACTAATGGGTAGAGATTTAAAGCAAATTGGTGAAGATATTTTTTTTTCACTCAACACATAATTAACATGTGACATGTGTTACCTTTAAAAATTGTCCTGGGGAAAAAGTACCTGTAGACATTTGCATCTGCTTTTTCTGTGGATGCTTTTTGTAAAGAAAACAAAGTGCATGGTTCTGAAAATGCAGAACTCTGCACATTGTTGCTCTGAGTGAGGTGGTCAGATTTGCAGATGACCCAAAATTATTCAAAGTTGTTAAAACACAAGCAGACTGTGCAAGGAGCTGCAGAAAGAATTTAACCATTCTGAGGAGCTGGGCATATACCTTTATTAATTTAGACAATTAATATTCCGCCTTTCTCAACAAAAATTTACAAGGCAGATGAAGTGTAAGAAACTTTTTTAGTTTCATTACAAAGGAATATACTAACTAGTTGGGGAGGTTCAGAGCTATTCAGTAAAGGAGAGGTTTGTGTTTTACTCTGCCATGTGGGAGCTGCATGCAAATGGTGTGCTTTAGCTGTTTATCACCATCAGGCACCATCTTAGGAGCATGATTTTGGTTAGACAGGTTGTAGCTTTCTAGTTGCCTTTCCAAAGAGCAGGAGCTCTGACTCTTGTTCCTTATTTTTCTAACAGATCCCAGAAGGAGTGTCTCTTATCCCTTTTTTGTGGGTCAGCCTGAATCCCGACTGCCTTTGAGCTTTTTACTCTCGTAATTCTTTTTGGAGAAATTTCAATGTGAGAGCCTTCTGTGAACTGGTCACAGAGGTTTGGGGCATTCCTGTGTGTGGTTAAATTTAAGGGTAGGGAAGTCCTGTAGTGTTCTACCACTCCTTCAGGGTGTAGAGCTGACTGTGACCAGGTGCAGAGGAGCTTCATCTTTTAAATTATCTGTCCTTGATGACTATATCCTCTTTCGGAAGACTAGAGTGTTTTCCGACTCTCTTCATAACAACATAAGATATGCCATACTGGGTCAGACCAAGGGTCCATCAAGCCCAGTATCCTGTCTCCAACAGTGGCCAGTCCAAATTACCAAGTACCTGGCAAGTAACAAACATTAAATCTCAAGCTACTGTTGCTTATTAATTAATAGCAGTTTTTTAAACCAAGCCTTTTTTAAACCCAGTTACACTAACTGCCGTAACCACATCCTCTGGCAATGAATTCCAGAGCTTAACTATGTGCTGCGTGAAAGAATTTTCTTAGATTTGTTTTAAGTGAGCTACTTGCTAACTTCATGAAGTGCATCCTAGTCCTATTATTTGAGAGATTAAATAACAGATTTACATTAACTTGTTCAAGTCCTTTCAAGATTTTGTAGACTTCTATCATATCCCCCCTCAGTCATCTCTTCTCCAAATTGAACAGCCCTATCTTCCTTAGCCTTTCCTCATAGGGCAGCCGTTCCATGCCACTTATCATTTTCGTCACCCTTCCTGTCTCTTGTTTTGATTTTTATATTTATTTTGGGTTCAGAGACTTTTTTTTTTTTTAACTGATTGCCTTTGGTACCAGGGAATAAGTTACCAACTCATTTGGCAAGAGATGTCTTTCATTCTGAATTAATCTGTGAGGAAAGATCTGCCCATGGCAAGGCGGGAAGGAGCTGAAGTTATGATCTAGGAATTGTATATGCTGCTGACTCAAGTGAGAGGTGCTTGAGAAGGGAATACTCACTTGGTACTTACAGAATGATTTAAGAAGACTCAGATAATGTTTGAGAAATGGGACTTGTGTTCTGATAAACTTTTGGGACTGGTAGTCTAACCACTCTACAGTGGGAAGAAGTAGTGATAAATGTGAGAATGAAATGAGGATTGAACTATCTTCAGTCTGAGTAATTGGGATGGGAAAAAGATCAAGTATGAAGAAGTGTGATTCCAGAGGAACTAAGACTTTACTAATGGGCCGATACAGAAAACTGCACGGGAGAGTGGTGAGCGCCTGCTTTCCCGACACGCGCACAGGCCACTCTCCTGGGCGCGCAATTCAGGAAGCCCAGGTATGCTAATTAGGGCCCGTGGTAAAAAGTGGCACTAGGGACACTAGCACGTCCCTAGCGCCTCCTTTTTGACAGAAGCGGCGTCTGTCAGCGGGTTTGACAGCCGACGCTCAATTTTACCGGTGTCTGTTCTTGAACCCGCTGACAGCTACGGGTTCGGAAAATGGATGCAGACTAAATTGAGTGTCTGTCTTCCAACCCACGGGCAGATTTAAAATTTTTTTTGCTTTTGGGGTCTCCGACTTAATATCACTATGATATTAAGTTGGAGGGTGTACAGAAAAGCATTTTTCTGCTTTTCTGTACACTTTCCCGGTGCCGGCCGAAATTAAGGGGTAATAGTGCGTCGAAAATGTGCGGCCAAACGCGGGCTAACAGTGTACTCCGCCGGAGTGCACTTTACTGTATCGGTCCGTAAGAGAGTGAGATTACAAGCTTATTAATCCTTCTGCTGTCCTATTTATCAGTTTTATTTAAATGCTAAATTAACTACTGTAAATATTCTTCAGTCATCTAAGCAACTATCAGTAAAGAAGCTGGAAACCACATTGCTTCTCAGTGTGCTTTTTGGATACAAAAGACACGGATTATTATCAGTACTGTTTACAGTGGCAGGAAAAGGGTTTGTACTGGAACTAATGCAAAAGAGCTTTGAGGTTAAGCCTCCCCCCACCCCAACAAACTCAGAGGTGAAATGCTATCCATGTAGAGATTTGAGGGAAACTGAGAGCAGATAGGGTCCATATAATTCTGTGTGCTCCTGGGTGCAGTCTGAGGGATCTTTCCCACCCAGGGGTTACATGTGAAAAATATAAATCTGTTAACACATCTGTACAATGTCAGTAGAACTAAAACATAACTGAACTATCTGCATTCACCCAATTTTCCTATCTCATCTAAAGCTCTGATCATTTAGCACATCTGTAGGGGCCTTCATTTTCGGCATTGATTTTTAAAAAATTTCACTGGAATTTATCAGGGTTTATTATGACAAGGACCACAAACAGGAGAAAATCTGTGAAAAAATGTGACTCTCTATTTTTCTGATAGAAGCTAGGGAAACACCCCCCACCCCCCCCAATATTTAGCAGATTTTCCCCACTCAGTAGCTTCCTTATTTTTACCCTCTTCTCCAGCCTAGTCTTGTCCCTTTCTTCCCCCACATCCCCAATGAGAATCTCCCTCTTCCAACAACATCTCCTTTCCACTACGGCAGCATGCTTGCTGAGGCTCCCGCGCTCTGCACTTCTCTTTCTTTTTTTTTTTTTGTGGGGCCAGGGAGTCTGCCTGGAAAGTGCTTTTGATGGGCGGGGCCCACTTCATATGCTGCATTGCTGGTACCAAGCAGCAGCTACTTTGGCTGCTTGGTGGTAGGGGGAGGTGGGACTTGAAACAGCACATCAGCAGCACTGGAGGGAAAGTGCTTTCGCTGGTGGACTTGAAACACTGCAGGCGTGTTGGCCTGCTACTGGCTTCCAGCAATTGCTGGAGGCCTTGAGACGCTGTCTCTGCAGCTCTGGAGCTGCTCTTTAATCAGCCTAAAATTAGGGTGAAAATTGGCTTAAACTAATTATCACTTTTGGAAAAATCTAGGAATTTGAGTGAAAATTTGTTTAAACTGAAAACAAAGGTTTCCCCCCCCCCCCCTACACATGCATTAGCCTGTGAGAATATTTTCAACTCTTTGTCAGGTTCTAATCTGTGGGATAGAGGGAGGCTATTCCAGAGTTTATAGCCAACAACTCAGTATGCTTTGGAACATAACATATATGCATACGACTGTCCTTTTAATGGTAATTCTACCCATTTTTCCTGATCGGAAGACCATGAGTTCTGCACCAGTGTATAAGGAGTTAATACTTCTTTCCAATACTTAGGGCCAGTGTCCTGTAGTGATTTAAATATGTTCATTATGTAACCCTATCCCCGAGAATTTGTTACTCTTTGGTGCTGGAACCTTCCCAGGCTAGCTGTGGCATGCTCTCTTCTTTTCAGGCTTGGATTCTTTGTTGAGTGTAGAGAAAGATTACTTCCAAGACCCCGAGTGCTAAAGGTGGCTCCTCATGTCCTTTATTTTCCCTAGGGAGGGGGGTAGGTTATGTCCCAGTGAGTGCTGGCGGTGCCAAATAAAGTTGATGGAGCCACTGTGTTAGTGTCCAAATGAATTACTGTTGAAAATGAGTGAAAATGACACAGCACAATACTTTTTACAGTATCTTCCTCAATCTGTGTGGGAATATTGGCTGCCAGAGCCAGGGGACTTCTACTTTCCAGGACTGAGAAAAAGAGTCCCCAGGTGGGTAGGGTGTCCTTTAGATGGGCAGGACAACCCTCCAGTTGGCATAGATACAATGTTACTGTCTCTGCATAGACATAGACATAGAGACAAGAACATAAGACTTACCATACTGGATCAGACCCCAAAGGTCCATCAAGCCTAGTATCCTGTTTCTAACAGTGGCCAAGCCAGATCACAGGTATCTGGCAGGATCCCGAGGGGTAGATAGATTCCAAGCTGCTTATCCCAAGAATAAGCAGTGGATAACTCTCTCTCCCCACAATGGCAGCAGTAGCTCCTGTGACATAGTAAGGGCAAAGGCTATCGCTTGCCAGTATTCAAAACGGTGCCGATAGCCTTTGCCCTCACTATGTCACAGGGGCTGATGGTCAGCTGGCAGCCGACGGCCCGAGTGCAGGAAGTGGCTCCCGGATCCCCGCTGGACTTTTGGCAAGTCTTGTGGGGGTCAGGAGGGTCCCCCAAGACTTGCCAAAAGTCCCTGGTGGTCCAGTGGGGGTCCGGGAGCTATCTCCTGCACTCAGGCCGTCGGCTGCCAGCAATCAAAATGGCGCCGATAGCCTTTGCCCTTACTGTGTCACAGGGGCTAATGTTGCCATTGGTCGGCCCCTGTTACATGATAGGAGCACAAGATGGCGCCGTCAGCCGACGGAGGGAGGGCAAGAGACACTCCGGGACCCCTGCTGGATCACCAGGGAATTTAGGCAAGTCTTGGGGGGGGGGGGGTCAGGAGGGGAGGGGGTGTTTAAAATTGCCAGTTTGACGGTTGAATGATTCGGCCATGATGTGTTGTATTCGTGGAAAATCGTGATACGTTTCGCGATGCAACAAATACAACGAATCCGGCCATATACGTTGCAGATTTGCGATATGTTGCAAATGAATGCACACCCCTATTTGATCATGCTGTCATCACTATTGCCAAGTAGCTCCAGCGCTGTTACCTCTTGCACCAAATCCTGTGTTCCACTAAGGGCAAGTTCTAAAATAGTTTTCCCTCTTGTTGGTTCTTGTACCAGGTGCTCCATGAAGCAGTCATTTATTTCAGCCAAGAACTTTTACCGCTGTATCATGTCCTGATGAGACATTCACCCAGTCAATGGGGTAACTGAAATCCCCCATTATTACTGTGCTAGCCTCCCTAATTTCTTTTAGCATTTCATTGTCTGTCCATTCTAGCCAGATGGATGGTAAACACCCCCACTGCTATTTTATTCCCCTTTTCACCTGGAATTCCTATCCATAAAGGTTCAACATTGCGTTTTGTTTCCTGCAGAACTTTTATCCTGTTTGACTCAATGCCCTCTTTAATATATAGTGCCCCCCTCCTCCAATTTGATCCAGCCTATCATTTCAATATAATTTGTACCCTGGTATCATAGTGTCACATTGGTGCCACTTTGCCACAGTCTAGGTACAGTACCTTGGAGCTCTTTCCCCATTCTGATGATCTAACCATAGATTTAATGAGAACTGATGATAAAACTCCAATTCTGGAACCCAAAATAGGCTGCAGTGCTTCCCCGATTGATTGTAATGGCAAACAAATGAATTTAAAATAACCAAAACCAAATTTTTTTGGTGGGGGGGAGGGGTGAAACTAAAGAAAAAAAATTGAGGTCCCCATGAAATAAATGAACAAACATTCTTTTCTCTGCTCATGCTAATACATGTTATAGTAATTGCTGCATGTCCTTCTATAATATTGATCTTTCAATTTCATCATCCCACCTCAGATTATGTTTACTCAGACATTACACCGATCGTACATCTAAATGTGTGATCTACAGTCTTTAATGTGCATTGTATTTCTTTATTTAGGAAAAACTTCTCATATGATAAAAACATTTCATTGAACACCAACGTTGCCTCATAATTAAAAGGATGTAAGCACCTATTTTTGCACATTGTGTGGGGTGCAGACATGCATTTTCTGATTTAAAATGTTGGGTTGTGCATCAGGTTCTTTCATCTAGACACGGTGGTGACATCACCTGCCTTTTATCTGAATGTGAACAGTAGTGGACTTATACATTACAGACTATTCATCTCCGTGGCCTCAATCTTCATATGGCATGGGAATCACTTTTGTGAGGACTTTGTATTTCAGCTATTTTTGTGACTTATCCAATTTTAATTGGTTCTTTTAAATGATACTTTCTTGATTGACAAACTCACATGAATTTTTTCGACCATTCCCATTTTATGTGGATTTGTTCTCACAGGAAGATCTTAGCGTTCCAGAAGTTAGAGCCCCCGAAGCAGATGATCAGAGCATTGAAACATGGCTATGCTGGGCCGATATGAATGCTGTTGAATCCTCTTGAACAACAATGAAATGAGTCATAGTACAAGTGACATGACTTTAGTCTTAGGCAACAATTGATGCTTGAGCGGCATTCCACACTGAAAAGAGAAGTTTTTTCCTTTTTATAATATTGGACTTGATTTTGGCTCCGAATTTTTTGCATGGTTCACATGGGGCTATGATTATAAGCTCGGAGGCTGTTTATGAATAGATTTGATATCCTTAAAGAACTGATATTGCACTATGTGACAGCTCTTTCATGATAAATTTCTATTTAGACTGAAAACTTATTTCAGTTTACATCCACGGTAATATTTTTGATGGGTAGATTTGTGGTAATTCTAAATATATTTTTTGTTCCTAATATTATGAGTCATAATATGCTCCTTTAAGGTTAAACCTGCTTGAGAATAAATGAAAGATATCAACTTATGAATCTCATCATTCCAAAAAAAAACAAAACAACCCAACAAAATACCAATGTGATTTACAGACTGTAATGATTAACCCATATATAGTATAAAAACATTATATAAAACAAAAGTTAACAAAAAAAGCAGCAATAAAACCAATCTATAAGCAGTTTAATATATAATATTCTCTACCTGTAGGGACCTTCATTTTCAATTTGTATTCTATTTTTCCTGTGATTATGTATTTATTACAAGAATAAAAATTATACTTACATGGAAAATGGCAGGTCTTTTTCCCTACCTATCTGTCCCATTTTAACATTGATAAATTCCCAGGAAAAACAACAAAAACTGAAAACCACAGGTCCCTGTTTATCTACTGTCTATTACCATTTCTAGGCAGTTCACAAAAAACATACATAATCATAAAGCAAACATGCATAGAATAAAAACGCACAAACATTATAAAAAAAAGAACCCCAGCCTCAGTACACCAGTTGTTGTGCCTGTTGCACAAATTGTATGCTGTTTGTCCAATACAAAGATGACTCAGCCTGTAGCTTGCTAATCACCCATATGTGAGGACTAGCATCCTGCTTGTCCTGGGATAAAGCAAAATTGCTTACCTTGTAATAGGTGTTATCCCAGGACAGCAGGATGTAGTCCTCACGAAACCCACCCGCTACTCTGTGGAGTTGGAACCGATAAGTTTTATTATTTTACTAGCCGTTAAGCCCGTAACAACGGGCTACATTTAAAAAAAATTTTCGGTCCATTTCCTTCCCACTTCCTCCCCCTCTAGTCTCCCACCCCTCACTCTCTCCTCCCTCCCCCCACCTCACTCTCTCCTCCCCCTCCCCTCCCCCCACCTCACTCTCTCCTCCTCCCTCCCCCCACCTCACTCACTCCCCCTCTCTCAATCCCCTCCCCTTTCAGCTCATCCACACCCGGCAGACGGGGGGGGTATCCCTCGCCCGCGCGCCATCGCCGCCACTGCTCCTCCCGCTCCTGCTTCTTGTTGTTGTCGTCTCCGCCACCGCAGCTACTACTCTTCCCGCTCCTGCTCGTCGCCGCCGCTGCCGCTCGCCATTTTTTTTTTTTTTTCGGGCACGCTCTGCTCTGGCCGACGTGCTGCCCGCACATGCGCGGTAGAGTTGCTCTCTACTGTGCATTTGCGGCACGTCGGTCAGGGCTCCCTTATCTAGTAGATTTTTTGGCTAACGCCCATTGCTACAAACGAGACTGAAGGGAGACCCCTGTGGCTGAGAATATCATAGCATGCCAAGCATGCTCAGTGGGCACACTGTGCCAGTCAAATGCTTCTAGAAACTTTGACAGACGTTTTTCCGGAATAGGGCTCAGTCAGTGATGTCACCCATATGTGAGGACTACATCCTGCTGTCTGGGATAACACCTATTACAAGGTAAGCAATTCTTCTTTACTGTAACTCCAGCTATGTTGGCTTGCCTAAAAAACAACTTAAAGTATGCCAGACTGTGCAGAATGCCACAGTATGAATGACTGTAGTTCTTGGTTGAAAGAAGCATATTACACCTACTTTGATAATGCTCCATTGACTTGTCAGTGGCATATTCAACATTTTAAATAGGTGTAGCGGACCCTATGGTTTTGCTACACATAAGCCCTGGGTGTTAAGTTCAGCTATTTATTTATTTGTGCAATTTTTATATACCGTTGCACAGAAAACAAGTTTCTATCTCTACGGTTACAAATAAAAAAAAAAATTCATCACGCAGCTTTGAAAGGAAAGAAAAGGTACAATAAAATCATAAAACTAAGAAGCATTTTTCAATTATTAAACTAAAAAACAGTAAAATGATAGATGCAAGTGCAATAAAAAGTAATATAATCTCATTAAATAATTAAACTAAAAGAAAAAACAAAGGTTTAGCCGCTTTTGGTAATTATCCTAACTCTCAACTATCCTCTTGGAGATTAGTCCCATATGCTGTTGAAAACACCACGTTTTTAAATCTTTTTTTAAATCTCATCAGATTCTGCTGTAATCTTAGATCTTGTGGCAGACTGTTCCAAAGTTTTGTAGAGGATGTATTGGTGAGGAAGTTCTATTCAAATTTAGCCCCTCCTTCTGCAGGATCTGGAATGGCCGTCCCCCTGGGTGTGATATATAAAGGCTCCCTTGCCACAGCTTGGGAGGCAGTCCCTAACGGCTGGAAGAGAGTTCAGAGGTAGACAGGAGCTCATCTTTTGTTGCTTACCTGCAACTTCATTATATGTTTGATAGCTACTCTATGAATATGACGGTCTGATTGTCCGATTTTTTTTTATTTTCCAGTGCATTTAAAAATAATCACCAGGGTCATAACATTCAACCCCTTGCGTTATGCCATCATAGTCCAAAAGAAATGTAGTGAGCCAATGAAAATATATCCGTATCTAATAAAGTACTTGGTTTATATTTAAATGGTTTTGCTATCAAGTTCCCACCTTTTTCAGGGGGATCTTCCTTCTTTAAAGCTCATTTGTGGACTGTGCATCATTCTTGAATATTCTAAAACAGATACCCATGCCAGAAACAGTATTCAAAGGTGGTAATTATGCACAACTGAAACAAAATCTCGGTGAAAATGGAAGATGTACTAGGGCAAATTGACAAACTAACGAGAAGCAAATCACCTGGACCAGATGTCATACATCCCAGAGTGCAGAAAGACTTGGAAAATGAAATTGCGGAACTGCTTTTCGTAATTTGTAAACTAACATTACCATAAATGATTTTACTTGAAGATTGGAGGGTTGCCAGTGTAACGCCAATTTTTAAAAAGGAATCATCCGGTGATGCAGGAAACTATAGACTAGTGAGTTTGATATCTGTGCCAGGCAAAATGGTAGAAAGTATCATAAAGAACAAAACTGTTGAACATATAGAAGATAGGCATAGTTTAATGGGACAAAGCCAAAATGGATTTAGTTAAGGGGAAGTCTTGTCTTACCAAAATGCTACTTTTTTTTTTGATGGTACAAGATATCACCTCTGTATATTTTTTGAAAAATGTTTTTTTTTTTATTTTTAAACCTCTACAATTAAGTATATATTTTTTAAAGATTCTTTCTTTAAAACATGATCTACCAAACAAATTTGGAAAAACAAAAATTAAGGAGAGAAGGAAGGTGTCATACAATTTTCTGTTTCACTACATCTAGTAGTGTATGCCATATAATCATTAACCAACTTCCTCCTGCCTACTATTTGTTTTATATATCTCTATTCTAGCGTGTCTTCAACTTTATTTTTTTAGTGATTTAAAACAACTTTTTGTATGTCTTTCCTCAGAAGAAAAACTTAACGGTCAGTCATTCATATCTATACATCGTCTGCACAATTTATTGACTCTCACAAATATCTTTTCACCTGACTGCTCCATAAATGCCAAAATCATTGATTGTTCAGATGTTGAAACGTCAACTGAAACTACATAGAAAATTTGTCCCGGACTTATCTGAGTGTCTTTCTTTGTCCCAACAAGGCCTTGTTTCAGATCAAAAGATCCTTCATCAGGGGATTTTCATATGCTTCCAGTTCATCAAGTTCTTACGGCGCTTCCCAAATTAATACATTTTAATAAATGAAATGAAATGAAAAATGAACAGGAGATCCGTCCAAGGAAGCTGGGATTAATAGGCAGGCAGGGAGCCAAAGGAACAGTACAGGTGGAGAGGTGAGAAGACAGGATGAAGACTCACAAAGAACTGAAGACCAACTACAGATGGAGATAAGGACCAGGAAATGAATAGAGGAAGGCAAGGAACTCAGGCTGGGACACTGAAGCAACTTACTCTGATAGTAGTGGACCTATTGCCAAGGCAAAGAGGATTTGCAGCAGTGGCCTTTTATAGGCCTATGCCTGTGAGGTCATCATCGCGAACTGCCAGCCTTTTCCCACCACAAGCCCTTTAAAAGTAGTGAGGTCAGGTGCCTATGCTCCTTAGGAGGGCCCCAGGGAGCAGCAGCATTGGGTTGCAGGCAGAATGTGGCGGTCTGTTGTGTGTCTGTTCAGGTGCTGTCACCAGTGTCGGAGCTTATTCCACCGGGCTTGGGGCAAGAGGTAATTGCAGCAGTTCACAGGCCTGCCCTGCAGACTGCCAAATGTATCACTCTCTAGATCACTGGTACATCATCAATATAGCACTTCCATAGCATTATACATGACATGAATGAAGACACAGAAAATCAGGTTCAAATTTTGATGCATACAGATTTATTTATTTATTTATTTTTATTTTTTCTATACCGATGTTCCTGTATACAATACATATCGCACCGGTTTACATGGAACTGAACTGTCGCCTCAGGGGCGGAATACATTATAACATTATAACATGTTGACATAGAACTTAAGGGAAAACGTTAATGAACAAGGTATACTGAGGCAGGGTGAAAAAACTATGTACATTCTGGGTTTGAGAAGGTGATACTGGGTACACCGTCATAAAGAGAATATAAAGTGATGTAGATAGAGGATGACTCTTCAACAAGTTTTAGCTTTCCGGAAAAGCACTGGTGATACAGGGAACGTAGTCGTAAAGAAAATGTAAAGAGGTGAAAGTGATGTGGGTGTTGACTGTCTCTTCCTCCAGTTTTAGAGGCTCCCATAACAGCACCCTTCACTTGGAGATAAAATTTTTCATCAAAAGTGAAAAAAAATGTAGTATTTAAAGCCAAATGAGCCAATTTGTGAATGAATGTAATTGGACGAGTATTGGAAATGTTATCTACAGTAGTACGAATAACTTCCATAGCACCAAGTTGGGGGGGTATATTGGTATATAGTGTTTTGATATAAAAAATTACCAAAATATCATGCCCAAGTTCAGGTAATGCACTCAAAATTTTAATCCTATATAGGAAATCTCATATATATTAATTGGTAGTGGATATGTAAGGTTTCAAGTTTTTGTCAAGAAAAACTGAAATTGATTCTAGCAATGAACTGTTAAAAGAAAGAATTGGCCGTCCAGGCTGATATGAATGCTATTGGATTCTTTGAGTACACTCTTGATGAATGCTGAAGTGCGACATAATACGTATTCTTTAACATTAATTTGTTTGATTGACATTCCACATTGAAAAGTTTTTGTCTTTTTATAATATTGTACTTTGAGATTTTGGCATTGCTCAGCAGTTCTTTATGAATAGATTTGATATCCTTAAAGAATTCATACTGCACTGACAGCCCTTTCATGATAAATTTCTGTTTAGACTGGCCACTTATTTTTCCAGTTTGCATCCACCATAATGTTTGGGCCATATTGAGTCAGTGGCCTATCCTAAGGTCAAACTCTATTGAGAGATTTGCAAAGCTGCAATTTGGAGTTCAGTCCATACATTCATGTCCCATTATTGTCTGGATACAGATTCCAGTCTGGATGTTGACTCCTGGCACACCACCACATTTGGGTAGTCTACTCTTCAGGATCTTTTTGAGGATTAGAGCCCAACTCCATCCCCCCTAAGGCCTCAAGTTCTATTTGAGCTTTTTTAATATCCCACAATAAATGGTTTGCTGCCCTGTTCGCTGGTTACCGTCCTACTCATCCCTCTATCTCCAAACACACACTTTTTTTAATATCTTGGAAGGACAACCCTTAGCTGGTGAATCTATGTGTGTGTGACTGAACTGCTCATTTTCAGGGAAAGGAAAGATACGTGACTGTAGCTCTGAAGGCAGCAGTTCATCAGTCGCACAAACTCCCTCCTCCTTTTCTGGAGTTGAGCTTATTTGCTTAATTGTAAAAACAAAGCACATTTCTGCATTTGCACTTGGCTGGGACCTTTTTGAATGTTCCTAAAACGCTCTGGAAATGCATGTCGTTCTTGATGCCATCACCCATATGTGTGACTAGTATCTTCAGAGAACACCTCTTATAACCTCCTTCGCTTAACTGTGCACAGTTGTGTATGGTAAGTACCATTGTGTAAATAATTTTCCAGAAACTTTTGAATACTAAATAGATGCAGTTCGAATCTTTTTAACAGGTTCTTAGGCTGTGTTAAAACTCCTACAGTACTGTTCCAAAACATTTACTTAATAGAATGTATTAACAGAAGGATAAGTGGATTTATTTAAATGTAGGTCAATGAACCTCTACATTATGCTTCATTCTATCTAAATGTGTGTGTGATAAAATCGACAAAGGAATGGTCTGACTGTCTTGTTTAAGAAACCTGTTAGTAGCCTACCCTCTATAGCATCTCTCATCTCCCACGGCTTTTAGTAGATTTCAGCATTACTAAAGGCCTATTTTATAAATTACCATCCAGTAGCAGTGAGTCATTTATGAATCATTACTGCTGCAGCTTTGCTTTATTCTGTACAGGTCCCAGCACTGCAAGTGATGATTTGAAGTGAAAAAATCTTGATAAATCAGGCCCTCAGCTGGCAAAAAATAAAAACATGTTTACCAGTGAATGCCAATAAGATGTCCTAGGAAATCTGCATTAAGTATTGCACTAAGATGCTCTGATCAGTTTATATATTGGCACAGACTATACACTTTTAAGCCACTTTTTTTTAAAGCTATGAATTTGCAACATAACATCTAATTTCCTAGCAGGTAGGTAGATGGATTCAGTACCAGTGGTCATGCACCTCTTCCAGCGGATGGAGATGGTCAAACTGACGTCATTGTATATATACGCCTGCAGTGACATTAAACTTCCAGTATTCTCCATCTCCAGCAGATGGTGGACTTGTATCTCCCTATTGAGGATTGCTTCAGATTTTAGGAGAAATAAAAGGAAAATTAATTGCCTTGCTCTCCTTTGGTGATACTTATGGTCCCTCCCCCAGTTGAGAATTTCTGAGGTGATTTCCTTGGACCCTTGAATGAGTGCCTTGGTCCGGTAGCTGGTTTGTTTTTTTTTCCAGCCGGCATGGACCTAGCTATTTGTACAGTTGAAAGGCAGCAGGTGCAGGAAGCCGAGCACGGCAGTGACTGCATACACCCTCTCCCCCCCCTAGCCGGAGACAGTCTCTGTACTCAGCACTGAGCACGGGTATGTGATTTAAAAAAAAAAAACAAAAAAAAAACACAGAGGAGGAAAGTTTTATATAGGGCTTTCTCCTTCCCCGGTCTCCGTGCTCGGCGTGCTGTTCAGATATTTGTCCTGGCCCAAGGGAGGTCAGGGACGTGAGCAGCCTCTTTTGATTAGGCCTAACTGAGGCTTTTTCACTGTGTGCTACATGGTAGGGTGCGGCGGTGTTTTCATGTGCTTTTGCCTGCACGTTCGGTAGCGCTCTACAGGATGTTGGTTTGGTTGGTGCGTCTGACTGTGCATCCAGTTTTTGGATGCTTAGTCGGGCATTGGTTTGGGCGTCCAGGTTATAGCACTTACCAGGGTTAACGCAAGTTTACCTATGCGTGCAAATTGGGCGCGTCTGTCATATGCTTAAGTTTGGGATGCCTAGTCTTGAGACGCCTAGATTTTGGCCGGATAAAAAAAAATGGCGCTTATTGTTAAGAAATCTAATCGGCTTTCCCTGTGCACTGCCTGTCATATTCAGGCATCTCAGCCTGGCATGCCCTCTAACTTGTGCCAGTGCTGTTTTGGAGGCTCAGGGAGAATTATCTTCCTCTGATTTTACTAAGCCTGGTTCTTCCCAGCCTGATGAGGTGTGGGTAAAGATGTGTCAGGAGAGATGCCTGATACTGGAACCCCTTAACTGCTTTGTCAGCAGGGGATTGTAGCTCAGTTGTCACAGCACAGGTAGCTCCTGATTTTGGCATGGATCCTTCTGCCCTTTCTTAGGTAGAATTGTTTTCAAGGATTGCATCCTTTTCTTCAGGCACAATCCTCATCCTAGTCCAATCCTGTCAGGACAGAGCTGCAGTCCAGTGCTACTCTTAAGCATCAAAGTACGCCTAGATCAGCAGTAGGCTTTCCTGATAAGGATCTGGATGGTACAGATGACGAGGCCAATCCTAACACGCTGGAGGATGGGGAAATTCCTCTGGGATTAGAACTGTATAGGACAATGTTCAGGTTCTTTTTTAGAGATGAGCTGCCAGCTCTGATATCCCAGACTCTTCAAATGCTGGGAATACCTGGAGCAGATGTCAATTCTAAGCTAAAGACAAATCTCCCCCGCCCTTTTTTTTTTTTTTTTTTTTTAATTTATTTATTTAACAGCTTTTAATATACTGGTGTTCGTGCGGGCACATCACGCCGGTTTACAATAAAACTTGAGAAAGGAGGAAAATTACAAAAAACAGGGAGCGGGTGAGGGAGCAGGTGAGAAAAGGGGGCGGGAGTGAGGGGGATAGATAGAGGAGGAAGGGAAAGCAGCTGAGAAGGTAGAAGAGAATAACCATAATTGAGGTGGAGGTATTTACAGGAGGAGGTATCTACAGCAGGAAGACTGCAGAGGTGTGATAATTTAAAAACTAAAACTTATTTACATTGTACATTCTATACCTTATAACTTATTTACAGCAGTGATACAATTAACTTATGTTAAGCTAATTCAGGTGCCATGTTAGGGAGAAACCCATAGGAGCGTACAGGAAATGCGGTGGGAGGGGGGAGGCGGGGGGCGGAGTCTAGGGGGTGTCTAGGGGGTTGGCTTCATGGGGGGGGGGATAGTCTACAGGGGGATGGTTTCAGGGTAGGCCTGTCTGAAGAGCCAGGTCTTGATGCCTTTTTTGAAAGTGGGCAGGGAGGGTTCAAGACGGAGGTGTGTGGGGAGGGAGTTCCAGAGGGCAGGGCCTGCGATGGTGAAAGCTCTTTCCCTGATGGTGGAGAGATGTGCTGTCTTTAGGGGGGGTGTGTGTAGGGTGCCTGCTAGGGTGGATCTTGTGGGGCGATGGGAAATGTGAAAGTGGGGCATTTTCTTAAGCCAGGCGGAGTTGCTTTTGTAGAGAATGTTGTGAAGTATGGTTAGGGTTTTAATTTGGGAGCGGAAGTGGATGGGCAGCCAATGCAGGTCTATAGGGTCAAAAATGCTTGGGTCCCCTAGCACGCCCCCACATGCTAAAGGAGCGCAGCGTAAAGCCTCTTGTTTTTCCTTGTGATGGAGCCATTCAAGAATTGATTGATCTTGAGTGGGGCACCCCAGAGGCTAATTTCAAAGGGGGTCGAATTTTGGAAGGCTTGTACCCTTTGGATCCAAACAAGCATTTGAAGCAGTAGCAATGACTTTGCAGATAACTTCTTGTGGTTCCTTGGTGGCTCGCTCTTGTTTTCTTCTCTCACAGGCGGTCAATGACTCTATAGCAAATTCCAGGACAGTTATGGAGCCAGCAGCTAACATTATTGCAGATTTGGTCCACACCTCAGCCAGAGGGGTGGCTTCTCTAATAGTGGCCAGACGTCAATTATGACTGAGAAATTGGTCGCCGATGCAATTTCTAAGACAAATCTTATGAAATTGCCCTTTGAAGGCTCGCTCTTGTTTGAAAGCAAGTTGGAGAAACTGGACAGTAAGTGGGGCGAATTACCTGTTCCTTGGTTGCTGGAGGATAAGAAGCAGATGCTGCGCTCCTTTAGCGTGTGGGGGCGTGCTAGGGGATCCAAGCATTTTTGACCCTATAGAGGAGCAACCTTTCAAAGAACTCGGCCTTTTGATAGGTCTCAGTCCTTTCATCCCAGACAGTCCAGACGGGGCATGGGCTAGGGTAATAGAACCCTCCCGAACCTCCCAATGAAGGTGTGCAGACCCACCTCCAGGAACAGGAGATAAGGGGACACATATTTTTTTTTTTTTATCAGAGGTGGGTCAAAATCACAAGAAGTCAGTGGGTCCTGGAAGTGATATGAGAAGGATATGCACTGGAGTTTCGCAGTTTTCCTTGGGGCATGTTCATGGTGTATCTCTGCCACTCCCCACAGAGAAAGCAGGCAGTGGAGTGTACATTATCAAGGCTTCTCAGTCTGAGAGCTGTGGTTCCAGTGCCTATGTCTCAAGAAAATATGGGTCGATATTCCATTTCGTTGTCCAAGAAGGGAGGGCTCATTTCGTCCCATCCTGGATCTCAAAGGGTCAACCGTCATTTGCTGGTCATTCTCGCATGGAAACATCATGCTTAGTAATAATGGCCATATGGTTGGGGGAATTCTTGACCTCCCTGGATCTATCCAAGGCATATCTACTATTCCCATTCAACTAGAGCACCAACATTTTCTATGATTTGTGGTTTTGGGATGCCATGATAAGTTTCAGGTGCTGCATTTTGATCTGGCCACCGCTCCCAGAACCTTTTCCAAAGAAATGGTGGTGGTGGCAGCAGAGCTGAGGAAGGATGGAATCCTAGTACACACCCGTATCTGGACGATTGGCTGATTCATGCCAAGACTCGGGAAGAGAGTGGTCTGGTGACCTGCAAGATGATCTCCCTATTGCAGGAACTTGGCTGAGTGGTGAACCTGGCCAAGAGCAGTCTTCAGCCTTTTTTGTCGCTGGAGTATCTCGGGGTTCGATTTGAGACTAAGCAGGACAAGGTTTTCTTGCTGGAAATTCATATTCAGAAGTTGAGGACTCAGTTGCCTTTGGACACTATTCACCTGACCATTTGGTTGTATCTACAGGTGCTTGATTACTGGGGGCAACCCTGGAAGTGGTGCTGTGGGTAAGGGTGCATATGTGTCCCCTCCAATGTTCCCTGCTGTCTCTGTGGAATCCACAGTCTCAGGATTACTCAATTCAGCTCCACCTGCCAATGGAAGTTTCCTTCCAATTGCAGTGGTGGTTACAAATGGATCATCTCAGGAAGGGAGTATCTCTTACCTAGAGACCCTGTATGATCCATGGGAGGATATTGACACCAACACTTCTACGGAGGACATACTCTCAGAGCCCTTACCTCCGGAAGAAAGGAGACTGTCCCCTCCAGAAGATCTCTCCTTTGCTAATTTTATAAAGGAAATGTCAGAGACCATTCCCTTTGACTTGGTCACAGAAGACGACACCCGTCACAAGACATTAGAAGTTCTTCAATTCGGAGATGCCCTCAAGGAAATTATGGCCATTCCAGTCCATGAAGTGCTCTTGGATCTGGAACATCACCTATGGGAGCACCCTTGCTCTGTCCAACCAGTTAATAGAAAGACAGATGCAACATATCTGGCCCAGCACACTCCAGCGTTTCAAAAGTCAGTTACCTCACCAATCAGTGGTAGTGGAACCCATAAGAAAATAAGAAATTGCCATGCTGGGTCAGACCAAGGGTCCATCAAGCCCAGCATCCTGTTTCCAACAGAAGCTGAACCTGGCAATCCACACAGAAGAAGGCCAGAAGACTGCGCCCTCATTCTTCAGCTCCCCTAGAAAGGACCAGAAGTTCCTGGATGGTTTGGGTCGAAAGGTCTTTCAGGGCTCTATGCTAGTGTCACGCATAGCTGCCTATAAATTATACATGATGCAATATCAAAGGAATCTGTGGAAACAAGTCCAGGGAATAGCCGACTCTTTTCCCCCAACAACAACAAGAAAACCTCACTGCCATACTCAAAGGCCTTGAGGCAGGGAAGCATGAGGTCAGAGCTGCATACGACTCCTTTGAAATGGCATCTCGCTTATCAGGAATGGGAATCCCTGGCTTAAGGCATCTGACTTGCGAACAGAAGTCCAAGACAAGCTTGCTGATCTCCCATGTACTGGAGGTAATCTATTCAGCGACAAGATACAAGACGCAGTGGCTCAGCTAAAAGACCATCACGAGACCCTGCATCTGCTTTCCACAGTAACTACAGAAGCTCCCTCTGCTCGAAAGACCACAAGAAGAAGGGACCCCAGAAGACCTTTTTATCGCTCACGCAAGTACTCCCACCTACATCTCACGTGAGACCAGCCAAACCACCTCAAAGAGGACATCAACGGCAGGCGAAGACATCCAGATCTCAACCAGCCCCACAAATAGGCCCAGCCTCTGGATTTTGAAATCTGTCCAGAGCAGCCACTCTGTAAATCCAAGACCAGATTTGCCTGTAGGACGTCGGCTGCATCGCTTCATAGCCAACTGGTGCCGCATTACAACAGACCAATGGGTAATATCCAACATAACCCAGGGATACAATCTAAATTTCTTCATGGTACCCCCGGATTTACCACCCAATCCACACTGGATCCAAAGAGATCACACAAGTCTTCTAGAGTCAGAACATAAGAACATTCCATACTGGGTCAGACCAAGGGTCCATCAAGCCCAGCATCCTGTTTCCAACAGTGGCCAATCCAGGCCATAAGAACCTGGCAAGTACCCAAAAACGAAGTCTATTCCATGTTACCGTTGCTAGTAATAGCAGTGGCTATTTTCTAAGTCAACTTAATTAATAGCAGGTAATAGACTTCTCCAAGAACTTATCCAATCCTTTTTTAAACACAGCTACACTAACTGCACTAACCACACCCTCTGGCAACAAATTCCAGAGTTTAATTGTGCGTTGAGTAAAAAAGAACTTTCTCAGATTAGTTTTAAATGTGCCACATGCTAACTTCATGGAGTGCCCCCTAGTCTTTCTATTATCCGAAAGAGTAAATAACCGATTCACATCTACCCGTTCTAGACCTCTCATGATTTTAAACACCTCTATCCTATCCCCCCTCAGCTGTCTCTTCTCCAAGCTGAAAAGTCCTAACCTCTTTAGTCTTTCCTCATAGGGGAGCTGTTCCATTCCCCTTATCATTTTGGTAGCCTTTCTCTGTACCTTCTCCATCGCAATTATATCTTTTTTGAGATGCGGCGACCAGAATTGTACACAGTATTCAAGGTGTGGTCTCACCATGGAGCGATACAGAGGCATTATGACATTTTCCATTTTATTCCCCATTCCCTTTGATAATTCCCAACATTCTGTTTGTTTTGACTGCCGCAGCACACTGAACCGATGATTTCAATGTGTTATCCACTATGACGCCTAGATCTCTTTCTTGGGTTGTAGCACCTAATATGGAACCTAACATTGTGTAACTATAGCATGGGTTATTTCTCCCTATATGCATCACCTTGCACTTGTTCACATTAAATTTAATCTGCCATTTCGATACCCAATTTTCCAGTCTTACAAGGTCTTCCTGCAATTTATCACAATCTGCTTGTGATTTAACTACTCTGAACAATTTTGTATCATCTGCAAATTTGATTATCTCACTCGTCGTATTTCTTTCCAGATCATTTATAAATATATTGAAAAGAAAGGGTCCCAATACAGATCCCTGAGGCACTCCACTGCCCACTCCCTTCCACTGAGAAAATTGTCTATTTAATCCTACTCTCTGTTTCTTGTCTTTTAGCCTATTTGCAATCCACGAAAGGACATCACCACCTATCCCATGACTCTTTACTTTTCCTAGAAGCCTCTCATGAGGAACTTTGTCAAACGCCTTCTGAAAATCCAAGTATACTACATCTACCGGTTCACCTTTATCCACATGTTTATTAACTCCTTCTAAAACGTGAAGCAGATTTGTGAGGCAAGAATTGCCTTGGGTAAAGCCATGCTGACTTTGATCCATTAAACCATGTCTTTCTATATGTTCTGTTATTTTGATGTTTAAAACACTTTCTACTATTTTTCCTGGCACTGAAGTCATGCTAACCGGTCTGTAGTTTCCCGGGTTGCCCCTGGAGCCCTTTTTAAATATTGGGGTTACATTAGCTATCCTCCAGTGTTCAGGTACAATGGATGATTTTAATGATAGGCTACAAATTTTTACTAATAGGTCTGAAATTTCATTTTTTAGTTCTTTCAGAACTCTGGGGTGTATACCATCTGGTCCAGGTGATTTACTACTCTTCAGTTTGTCAATCAGGTCTACCACATCTTCTAGGTTCACCGTGATTTTATTCAGTCCATCTGAATCATTGCCCATGAAAACCTTCTCTGATACGGGTATCTCCCCAACATCCTCTTCAGTAAACACCGAAGCAAAGAAATAATTTAATCTTTCCACGATGGCCTTATCTTCTCTAAGTGCTCTAACTGTCCACCCTACTGAGCACTAGGGCTGTGGAAACCGTTCCCCTGGCACAGCAGGACATAGGGTTCTACTCCCGTTATTTTCTAATTCCAAAGAAATCAGGCGGCCTCCGATCCATCCTAGACCTCCGCAATCTCAACAAATGTCTACAAAAAGAAAAATTCAGGATGGTGTCTCTAGGCACCATGCTTCCCCTTCCAAAACAAAGGGACTGGCTGTGTTCTCTGGATCTTCAAGACGCTTAAACACACATTCCCATATCCCCACATCGCCGCAAGTACCTGCGCTTTATAGTGGGACATCAACATTTTCAGTACCGGGTTCTGCCTTTCGAACTGGCCTCAGCACCCAGCATATTTACAAAGTGCCTAGCAGTGGCTGCGGCCCATCTATGCAAAAACAGCATACGCATGTTTCCTTACCTGGACGACTGGCTAATCAAGAGCCAATCCAAGCAAGGAGCTCTTATCGCTGTCAAGCTCACTATCAATCTGCTACACTTGTTAGAGTTTCTCATCAATTACCAGAAATCCCACCTGAATCCATCTCACCTCCTTACCTTCATTGGAGCAGATTTGGACACCACAGTCGCAAAGCCCTTCCTTCCCAACAACCGCACAGACACACTCTCCAAACTAGTGACATCTCTGTGCACAAGGAAAACAGCCTCAGCCCATCAATTCCTCACCTTGCTGGGCCACATGGCTTCCACGGTCCAAGTCACTCCTATGACCAGGCTGGCCATGAGAATAACTCAATGGACTTTGAAATCTCAGTGGCTACAAGCCATTCAACCTCTTTCCTCTCAGATCCAAGTAACCGACCAGCTATGTCTCTCACGTCTCTGGACAAGAAATTCCAACTTGCTGACAGGTCTTCCTTTCCAACAACCAGTTCCTCAAGTGACCTTAACCACAGACGCATCCAACTTGAGTTGGGGAGCTGATGTGAACCTTCAAACTCAAGGGACTTGGACATAACTCGAAGCAAAGTTTCAAATCAACTTCCTAGAGCTTCGAGCCATACGCCATGCTCTATTTGCATTCAAGGACTACCTTTCACACAAGACTGTTCTCATACAAACAGCAACACAGTTGCAATGTGGTACTTGAACAAACAGGGAGGCACAGGCTCTTATCTCCTCTGCCAAGAAGCTGAGCAGATCTGGGCCTGGGCCATTGCACACTCCATGCATCTCCAGGCCACTTATCTGGCAGGCATACAGAATGTAGTAGCAGATCGTCTCAGTTGACAGTTCCATCCCCACGAGTGGTCTCTGGATCCTGTGGTAACGAGCAAAATCTTCCAACGCTGGGGTCAACCAACAATAGATCTCTTTGCATCCAAACTGAATAACAAAGTGGACAGATTCTGCTCCCTGCACAGACAGCAAAACACGTTAGCCATGGACACCTTCGCTCGCCCCTGGAACACAGGCCCTCCTATACGCGTATCCCCCGATACCGCTGATAGCCAAAACTCTTGTGAAACTACAACAGGACAAAGGGTCAATGATACTCATAGCCCCGCATTAGCCTCGACAAGTATGATTTCCCATGCTTCTCGACCTCTCGATCAGAGAACCCATTCGCCTGGGCACAGCGCCCACTTTCATAACTCAGAACCAAGGCATGTTACGCCATCCGAACCTTCAGACCCTATCCCTCACAGCCTGGATGTTGAAAGCTTGATCCTGCAACCGCTCAACCTTTCAACTCAAGACTCTCATGTGCTTGTAGAGTCACAAAAGCCTTCCACACGAAAATCCTGTCGTTCTAAGTGGAATAGATTTACCTCATGGTGCACGCAAAATGATATTGACCCCTTTTCCTGTCCCACTTCATCTCTTTTGGACTATCTCTGGCACCTTTCAGACTCTGGTCTCCAGACTACCTCGGTATGGGTACACCTCATTGCCATCTCAGCATACCAAAAGGGAGTAGGGGATGCCCCAATAATGGCGCAGCCCCTTGTGAGTCGATTTATGAGGGGCCTGCTACAACTTAAGCCCCCCTCTACGGCCACCAGTTACTGAATGAGACCTACACGTAGTACGTAGAAGGCTCATGCGCTCCCCGTTTGAGCCTTTACACTCTTGTGATAAATTTCTTACATGGAAAGTTCTCTTCCTAGTAGCCATTACATCTGCTCGAAGTGTTAGTGAGTTACAAGCACTTGTCACATACTCACCTTATACAAGGGTCCTCCATGACTGAGTGGTACTCTGTACTCACCCTAAATTCCTTCCCAAGGTGGTTACTGACTTTCACTTGAATAAGTCTATAGTCTTGCCCACCTTTTTCCCAAGACCTCACTGTCACCAGGGTGAGAGAGTTTTACACACCTTGGACTGTAAATATGCACTTGCATTTTATCTAGACCACACTGCAGTCCACAGGAAATCCACCCAACTCTTTTTCTTTTGACAAAAACAAACCAGGAGTTGCAGTGGGAAATCAAACTCTCTCCAGCTGGCTAGCAGACTGTATCGAATTCTGCTATGTCAAAGAAGGCCTTCCCCTCCAGGGACGAGTGAAGGCGCACGATGGCAACCTCAGTAGCACACTATTGTTCAGTACTGATTGCTGAGATCTGTAAAGCTGCAACATGGAGCTCTCTTCACACATTTGCAGCACATTATTGCCTGGACAAGGAAGGACATCAAGACTCTGCTTTTGGCCAATCCGTCTTAAAGAACTTATTTCCAGTATAATCCCAACTCCTTCCACATCCATTTGCTGTGATTTTCAGGCCGCCTCATTTTTCCCAACAGTATACCGGTTTGTTGTGCCTGTTGCACAAGTTGTATGCTGTTGGTCCAAATTAAATATGAGTCAGCCTGTAGCTTGCTAATCACCCACATGTGAGGACTGCCGTCCTGGGAGAAAGCAGAGTTGCTTACCTGTAACAGGTGTTCTCCCAGGACAGCAGGATGTAGTCCTCACGAAACCCACCTGCCACCCCGCGGAGTCTGGTCTGAAACAGTTTTATTATTTTATTTTTTCGCTCGCCTCAAACGAGACTGAAGAGAGACCCCTGTGGCTACAGGGATTATGGCATGCTGGGCATGCTCAGTGTGCCAGTCAAATGTTCTAGAAACCTTGACAGAAAAGTTTTCCGTAATAGGGCTCTGTATGCTGAAATCACCCACATGTGAGGACTACATCCTGCTGTCCTGGGAGAGCACCTGTTACATGTAAGCAACTCTGCTTTCTTCGCCACTTGTTCAATGTACATAAGTTATTTTCAGACTTAATTTGGAAGGCTTATCAAACACAGATTTCAATGATGCCTTTTGTAAACCCTTCTGTTAGTATTCTAGTTTTGTTGTACATTTGCTGGCAGATTATGCTGCCTACACTTTTTTCTCCATTTCTGTTCATTTTGTCTATATTTGATGACTAATTTAGGTGATATAGATGAATCAGCTAGTGTTTAAATTGAGCTACTCCTGTGAGTTTGCTATGCTATTTATTTTTATCCTCCTTTTGTACATTCTTAACTCTTCCCATTTTTGTGTTGGCTATGTATGTAGGATGCAAGTTCTAGTATTGAATTATGTCATTTGAGTACGGGAGCTTGTTGGTCTGATTGATCAGTTTTCCTAGTGAATTTTTTGACTGTGTGTAAACGTACATGTATATGTATATTTTCACTATCTGGACGCTCGTGTGCTGACCTATTAATACTAGGATCGTTGGAAATGCACTCACAACTTTGTTATAGCCAACTCAATCCACTGATAACGCATTAAATCTTGAGACTCACAAATTCAAACGACTAATGATAATCACAAATATATATATGACCATCATACTAAGCTTCATTGTATAGTGAAAACTTTAAGACTCTGCCTTATTCATAATCAGTCAAGGGTTCAATTTTTTAAATATTTTTAAATATGTGTAATATAGTGAATATCCATTGATAACTCAATAAACAATTATTCTCCCAAACGTCTTATTACAATCCTCGTTTCTATAACAGTTAGATACACTTATCTTTTAAATATTAGAATCTTCAAACTTCAAGCCCAAGTATCAAGAAGCTGCGATGGTATAATTCCTTTTGGTCTTGTGGATAACCAACATGGGTCCATAAGAACATAAGAAATTGCCATGCTGGGTTAGACCAAGGGTCCATCAAGCCTAGCATCCTGTTTCCAACAGAGGCCAAAACCAGGCCACAAGAACCTGGCAATTACCCAAACACTAAGAAGATCCCATGCTACTGATGCAATTAATAGCAGTGGCTATTAATTGCATCACCGTTATGATGGTGAATAACTTAATGACGGTATATAAAAACTCTTAAATAAATAATAGCAGTGGCTATTAATTGCACAGCATATATACCCACAGAATTTCTCATGTCTCTAGCTGAATTAGCTTTAAGGAAAAATTTGTTTCATCTTTCAGGGGATTTGCTACAAACAGGTGCAGGGAACTGCCATGGGAGCCACCATGGCACCTAGTTTGGCGAACCTGTATGTAACGGCATTTGAAGAACAATTTCTATATAATTCCTCCCAGTTTCAGAATCTCTCATTTTGGACTAGATATATAGATGACGTATTCTTCCTATGGCATGCGGAAGAGACTAGTTTGGTACAGTTTAATCAGTGGATTAATACCTTGGACGTTCATCTGCAGTTTACCATGTCGTTTCACCTGCACAGTATAAATCTTTTGGATATTTTGATCACTAAAGATGATGATACTTTAGTTACTAACATTTATAGAAAACCTTGCGAAAGTAATGCTTTGTTACATTTCACCAGCTTCCACCCTTATCATTTATGCAAAAATTTGCCTGTTGGCCAGTTTTTACGTCTTGGACGTCTGTGTAGTACCAATCCATAATGCTTTCCCGCAGACTATTAGCTCAGGGGTATCCTACCAAATACATCAGAAAAGCACTTAAACGTGCCACTAATGCAGAACGACAGTGGCTACTATTACATAAGATTTCTGCTGAAACACAAACACCACTAGTTTGTACCCTCCCTTATTCTGATAAAGCAACTATTTATTTATTTAAAAACTTTTCTATACCGTCGCTAAGTTATATACCATCGCAACGGTTTACAAATAGGCACATAGCCTAAGGTTAGTAAATCTAGGATATCGTACATTCTAACAGGTGCCAATAAAGTTCGGTTACAATTTCATAAATAAAATCATTATTTGAATAATGTTGGTCAAGTCCAGGTATATTATTGAGTTACTATCTCTTTGAGATATTACTTCTTAAATGTAGAACTACTAAAGCAGTGCTGATTTTACAACACTGGTCGGTGTTGAAAATTCACAAAGTTTTTGCCGATAGACCAATCATTACATTCAGTTGGGGCAAAAATGTTGGTGATTTTCTTGTGCATTCTTTTTTGAAACCTGCCCCGGTAGCCGAAGAGACCAAACAATTCAGACATTGGCTGTGCCAACATTGTAGCTTTTGCAATCAAGCCATCACTGGTACCCACTGGAAGGACACACAAGGAATCAAATATATGGCTTATAATTACACTTGACTGCTCTTCTAGTCATGTAGTATATTTAATTGTCTGTCCTTGTAATTTATACTATGTTGGCAGAACGAAGCATATCATCCGGACCAGACTTATTGAGCATCGCAGCTGTTTAGCTACGGGAAACCTACAAGCCCCCATGGTTGCACATTGTATTGAATATCAACATATTTTCCAAGATTTACAGTGAAGAGTTATTGATCAAGTATATGTGAATCCATGTGGGGGCGATCCGAATGGTCTATTAACTTACAAAGAACAGCAATGGATTTTCCGGCTCAATACTGTGTCCCCAAGCTGGTTAAATGGAGCGATTGAGTGGAATTCCCTTATTTAATTAGCAGAAATAAGTAGGAGGAAGCAGGTGACACGTGGTGAATGATGTATATGTTTACATCAGTACTTAGCTAAGATCTGGGAGGAACCGGAAAAAGAACACTGAATTGCCACCATGCAGAAGAGACATCAATAGTAAGTTGTGCCTTATGTGTGCCTTGTAAGACCCGCTTTCAAAATGTCTGATGAACTATGATGGTTATTTGTAGCTAAAATTTAGCTGTTTGACGCAGATATTAAGCCCTTGAAAAAGAACGAACATCCGAAACACGGTCCCGTGTCGGGTGTCCACAAGACCAAAAGGAATTATACCATCACAGCTTCTTGATACTTGGGCTTGAAGTTTGAAGATTCTAATATTTAAAAGATAAGTGTATCTGTTACAGAAACAAGGATTGTAATAAGAAGACGTTTGGGAAAATAATTGAGTTATAAATGGATATTCACTATATTACACATTTAAAAATATTTAAAAAATTGAACACTTGACCGATTATGAATAAGGCTGAGTCTTAAAGTTTTCATTATACGATGAAGCCTAGTATGATAGTCATATATATTTGTGATTATCATTAGTCATTTGAATTTGTGCATCTCAAGATTTAATGTTATGTATATTTTCATACATCTTGTTCTTGGCCATTTGTTCAATGTACATAACAAGGAATTCTATTCAGACTTAATTTGAAAGGCCTATCAAACACAGATTTCGATGATTGTTGCCTTTTCTAAACACTTTTGTTAGTATTCTAGTTTAGTGAATGGCCATGTCTGAACCAGGCTCCCCTTTCTTCAGTCCTGATAGTTGTTTCCATCTGCTGGTTAAGTGGCAAAGGGAGGTTCAGTTCTTGAGTTTGTGGGAAGCTGTGCAGTGTACTTCAACCCTGAGTAAAGGCATTTCAACAAAGCTTTTGAGGAGATTTCAGCGTGAACTAAGCACTGAATGCTACTTTTTATCATTTAGAAGATGCTGACTGTAATATCTTAAGTGCAATCTAAAATATTCTAGTGTTTCATAATCCCCTGAAGAAGCCTGTTATGTGGTGAAACAAAGGCCTTTATCAGGGCGGGGTGGGGGGGGGCAAGAACTGATTAGCAGCATCAATTTATTTGTGCCCTTTTTTGGGGTTTAAGAATGTGTTAAAAGCACTATTATTGCAACACAGTATTTACAATTTTGGATGTCCTTTCAAGAATATTGTTAGAAGATCATTGTCTTCACATGGGATGTTTTTTTGATCAATTGTTAATTCTTTGGTGGGCAAGTCAGACTAATCTGATTTTTTTTGATTGGGTTACTAAAGAATTGGAACGAAGAAGAGTGCTCTATGTCATCTAATTGGATTTCAGCAAAGCTGTTGATACAGTCCCGCATAGGAGACTTGTGAATAAAATGAGAAGGTTGGGAGTGATCGCCATGGTGGTGGCGTGGATTACAAACTGGTAGATGGATAGAAGACAGTGTGTGATGCTAAATGGAACCTATTCTGAAGGGAGAACGGTGTTAAGCGGAGAGCCACAAGGATCAGTGTTGTGATCTGTCCTGTTCAATATCTTTGTGAGCGAAATTGTAGAAAGGCTAGAAGGTAAAGTTGGTCTTTTTGCGGATGATAGATACTAAGATCTGCAATAGAATGGACAAATAAAAAACAGCAGAGAGAATGAGACGTGATTTAAAGAAGCTTGAACAGTAGTCAAAGATATGGCAGCTGGGATTCAATGCCAAGAAGTGCAGAGCCATGCATTTGGGGTGTGGTAATCAAAAGGAGCTGTATGTGATGGGGCGTGAAGGATGGTTGTGCATGGAGCAAGAGAGTGACTTTGGGGTGAGAGTGTCTAGCGATCTAAAGAAGGTGAAGCAATGTGACAAGGCGATAGCTTAGGCCAGAAGGATGCTGGGCTGCATAGAGATAGGAATAACCAGTAAGAAAAAGGATGTGCTGATGCCCTTGTAAAGGTCTTTGGTGAGGCCTCACCTGGAGTATTGGGTTCAGTTCTAGAGTCCCTTGTACAGGTCCTTGGTAAGACCTCATCTGGAGTATTGTGCTCAGTTCTGGAGACCGTATCTCTGAAGGGACAGAGACAGAATGGAGGCGGTCCAGAGAAGGGTGACAAAAAAGGTGGATGGTCTTCATCGAATGACTTATAAGGAGAGATTGAAGAATCTAAATATGTACACCCTGGAGGAAAGGAGGAGCAGAGGTGATATGATACAGACTTTCAGATACTTGAAAGGTTTTAATGATCCAAAGACAACGACAAACCTTTTCCGTTAGAAAAAAAATCAGCAGAACCAGGGGTCACGATTTGAAGCTCCAGGGAGGAAGACTGAGAACCAATGTCAGGAAGTATTTCTTCATGGAGAGGGTGATGGATGCCTGGAACGCCCTTCTGGAGGAAGTGGTGAAGACCAAAACTGTGAAGTATTTCAAAGGGGTGTGGGATAAACACTGTGGATCCATAAAGTCTAGAGGATGTGAATGAAGAGAAGAGGTATGGGGGTGGCTTGCGGGAATGACATCTACTACTTGGAGGTTAATACCATTATTCAATAAACATACACTCGGTTAATGCGACTCCAACATTGCTCTATGCTTCAACAGCAAGAGGAAATGTGGACAAAAGGATTTGCATTCACAAAAAAGCGGGGGAGTAGCTTGCTTGTTACGGCGGTTACTATCCCGAATTAATTAAGCCTGATACTTCACTTGGAATACATAACCAGCGCAGCTCACTGCTTCAATGGCAGGGTAGAATGAAGAAAAGAGGATTTATATTCAGACAATAACCAACAAGGACTGAATTGAACAGGCTGGGTAAACAAATAAGTGTGGGAGTAGCATGCTTATTGCGGTGGTTGCTATCCCTAACCAACAAGCCGATACAGTAAGGAGCGGTAGGAAGAGGTGCGTTACGGCCGGGCGCACCCGCGTTTGCCGCACGCACAGTTCGGATCACCTACCGCTCAATACTGTATTTAAATAGCTTGCGAAATGCAAGCCGTGTCCAAGAAGCGTCTGTGAAGTGTTAGGCCTGCGCAATCCATTTTACTGTATAGAGCGCTATACAGCGCCTATACAGTATCCTGGGTGCATTGGTACCTGTCATTTCAAACGTCATTTCAAATGACGTTTGAAATGCAGGTACCGGGGGGATTGCGCGTCCTCTCCCCCCCTCCCAAAGCAAGGCAGCACGAAAATTAAAACAAAAGTGAATAAAGTGTAATAAGAGTAATAAAAGTAAACTTACTGCATGTGAATTTTCTTTGAACAGTCCTCTCTCTCTCTCCTCCTCCCGGGCGGGCGAAAGCGTACTGGCGAAAGTGAATGAATGCACGCCCGTATGCGGCGGGAGCCGGCAGGCGTGCATTCATTCATTCACTCACCTTCGCCGGCGGGCGTGCATTCATTCAGCGGAGGGAGCCGGCGGCGAAAGCGGCTTCCAGCAGCTCCCGCCGGTGGTGAATGAATGCACGCCTGTGCGTGCAATTTGGGAGCTCAAGGCGTGACGTCACGATGTTTGACGTCACGGCGTGGGACGTCGGTGTTCGCTAATGCACTGTCTTGAGCGCCCAAATTGCACACACAGGCGTGCATTCATTCACCTTCGCCGGCGGGGGCAGGGGAGCCAAAGCGGCTTCCAGCAGCCCCCGTCGGCGAAGGTGAATGAATGCAATTTGGGCGCTCAAGGCAGTGCATTAGCGAAGGCAGACATCACACGCCACGATGCCAAACGTCGTGACGTCACGCCTTGAGCGACCAAATTGCACTCACAGGCACGCATTCATTCACCTTCGCCGGCGGGGGCTGCTGGAAGCTGCTTTCGCTGCTGGCTCCCTCCGCTGGATGGATGCATGCATGCCCGCCAGGGAAGGTGAGTGAATGAATGCACGCCCGCCGCGTACGGGCGTGCATTCATTCACTTTCGCCCGCCCGCCCATATCCTTTTGCCTGCTGCTTTCGCCGCCGGCTGCCCCCGGGAGGCAGGGGAGCCGCAGTACGCGCCTCTGGAGGAGGAGAGAGAGAGAGGACTGTTCAAAGAAAATTCACATGCAGTAAGTTTACTTTTATTATACTTTATTTACTTTTGTTTTAATGACATGTCTATTTTCGCCCTGCACCTTGCTTTGGGAGGGGGGGGGATTTTGACCGGAGCCTGCCTATTGCTGTCACACCACACTAACGCCAGGGTAAGGGTCCCGGGGGGTGAGGGGGTCGTTTGCCCATGAAATTTCGTCTCTCTGACCCAATGCTCCACACTAACGCAGGGGTAAGGGTAGGCGGTAAGTTAGCAGGTTAAACGCGCGGCAAAACTACAGGTTAAAAAGGAGATAATCGGGGCGCACATTGTTGTATGGGAGGGAATAGCTAATCGGAGTGTTTACATCTCATATACATGCTGCGGGCGGAAAGGGTTACCGGTTGATTTAAAGAAGCGGTAAGGATGAGTTTAAAGGGGTAGTGAATCGCAGGTTGGACTTACGGGGCCAAATTGTGAGTTAGAAGCGGGTTAGAAGCAGGGTAACCACGGCCGCGCCTTACTGTATCGGCCTGCAATTAAGCTAGATACTTCACTTAGATGCAGCTCCAGCACTGTTCTCTACATCAGTGGTGGAGTTGGAAGGTAACTAGAACCAAAAAGTTACTAATAAGGGCCAAGAGTAACAGATAGGTATGAGAAAAAAATGTGTGAAAGCTTGCTGGGCAGACTGGATGGGCCATTTGGTCTTCTTTTGCCGTCAATTCTATGTTTCTATATATGTTTCTATAAATTCAGACTGCAGAAAAAGAAAGACAGGTGACAATATCTGGAAAAGTTAAGAGAAGCTGGGAAAGTAGTTAGGAATGTAGAAATTTAAATGGAAGAAAAAATAACAAATATGGTAAAACGGAGAGGTGACTTTTTTTATTTAGATATGCTAGTAATAGAAGGAAGTGCAAAGTGACATTGTGAGACTCTGATGTAAAGGGGAGGAATATATAGAAGCTGATAAAGGAAAAAGTGAAATTGCTTAACCAATGTTTCTGTTTGGTGTTTACTATGGAAGGGCCAGGAGCAGGACTCCATAAAACAAGATTGGAATTGTGAACCTCAATTGATTTCATGAAATGTGTTCGTGAGGAGCTAACTAGATCTAAAGTAGATAAAGCAATGGGACGGATGGGATACATTCAAAAATTCTAAAGGAACTTGGAGAAGCCCTGGGAGCTCCACTGGCTGATGTTTTCAATGCTTCTTTAGAGTCTGGAATAGTTCAGAGGAGTGGAGATAGGTGGATGTGTTCCCAATTTTTAAAAGCAGGAGGAGGCTGGGAACTATAGACCAATTAGTCTGACCTCTGGTGAGCAAATTAATAGAATCTCTGCTAAAACAGAGGACATTGCAGTTTCTGGAATCCAATGAATTGCAAGATCTGAGGCAGCATGAGTTTACCAGAGGTAGATATCAGGTGAATCTGATCAATTTCTTTTGACTAGGTAAGCAGAGAGTTGGATCCAGGAAGAGCACTAGATGTGGTGCACTTGGATTTCAGCAAGGCTTTTGAAAAACGGTTGCATGTAGATGACAATAAATGAATTGAGCTCCCTTTGTATGGGCGTAGAATGATTGACTTGGGTGAGTGAGAGGCAGCAAAGGGTAATGGTAAATGGAGTTCACACCGATGAGGGGGTGTTACTAATGGTGTGCCTCAGCGATTGATCCTTGGACCGGTTCAACATTTGCATGAGCAACATTGCAGAAGGCTTGTCGGAAAAGATTTGTTATGCCGATGCAGATAAAATCTGCATCGGCATAACATATCTTTATAAGATGTTCCTAACGGAACATCTTATAAAGATTTTCTTCTCACCCGTGCTTTTGAGACGTAAGCAATGAAGTTAATGCCATCTGATTAAGAATTTTTATAGTATATTTGAGATGTACTGTAATGAAGTTTTTGTCATCTGACTTCATATACAAATGTGACAATGCCTTGTCTGCTGATTTGATGTTTTGTTTTTTATTATTTAATCTTTAATTTAAATTTTTGTGGAGTTTAGTTTTTGTTAAATTTCACTGTAATGCTGTGTGTGTAATTATGTACATCGCTTAGGCCAATTGTGTTAAGCGATTAATAAATCTTTTAAAAACAAAACAAAAAAAAAACAAACAAAAGAAGAGACAGCCAGGAATGTATGAAAAAAATGAGGGATCTCGTGAAGCTTAAGAAATGGTCTAGAACAGCGGTTCTCAACCAGTGTGTCGCCGAGCACCGGCAGGTGTGTCGCGCACTCCCTGGTTTCCCGCTGCTCTTCTCTTCCTCTCCTCACCCCAGCGAAGACGCACACAGTTCTTCAACTAACACTGCTGCCGTTAGGAACGGCAGCAGTGTTAGCAAAGCCGGCACAGCAACATGGCCTTTTCTTCTTCCCTCCCCCTGCGGCTCAGAATAGGAAGCGATGTTTACCAGGCACGCGGGAAGAAGAAAGGGCCATGCTGCTGCTGCTGCAGAAATAGTGTTCCAAGGCTCCCTAGACGGCCCCGCAGAGGTAAGAAAGCAGCACTCGGCTGTTTGCCTGTGCTGCGATCATCGCAGTGCAAAGCAGTCAGCTAAGAATGTGGCCGCAGGGATTTCCTGCCGCGTGGCTGTTTGGGAAATATGTTGATTAGCTGCCCCAGGTCTGCAGCACTTAACTTTTTTTTTTTTTTTTTTTTAAATATGGCTCTTGTTCCAGACCTAGAGGTCCCGCTGATATCATCACTGACATCAGCAAGAATGTGGCCTAAATTGTAAGGCCCCCCAATGCTTTCTGCAGTTTCCCTCTCTCCTTCTTGCAGCGGTACTAGGCTCAGAGACTCACGACTGCAGCCAAGTTCTTTGTGGGAGGGCTGGCAACTGTAGTGGCTCGACACACAGCTGTCCACTCCTCCAGTCCTTCCCTTCGGGAACACTTCCTGCCTCTCCCTCAGGCTATGGGGAAGCTGCAACTGGCTCCTGCAGTTCAAAACGCAGCCTCATCATACCATGGGGAGCCTGTCATTCGCTTCCTGGGGCTCTGCACATCCTACAGCCACTATTCTCAGCCTCTCCTCCCTGCAGCCTCTGCACTGTGGGAGCTTCCCCTGGCTCCTGCAGCTAGAATCGTGGCCTTTCTGCTCTTGGCCACTCACCCATGCGACCAATAAAGGCCCACAGAGAGACAGTCACTGACTCCCTCAGCCCTTGCACATCATTTATTTATTTATTTATTTATTTATTTATAGATTCTTTTATACCGCGGTACGTATAGACATACATCACCTCTGTTTACAGTGAAACAAATTAGCAACAGGATTTACATGTAACAGTTTAAAAACATCATGGCTACTCGATGGATTTCCCAAACTGCCGCATGGCAGGAAATCCTCGCAGCCGCATTCTCAGCTGACTGCACTGTGCTTTGATCGCAGCACAGGCAAACAGCTGAGTGCTGCCTTCTTACTGCTGCGGGGCTGGGGGTCAGTCACTCCTGCTGCAGTTCCCAGCCTGTCACGACTTCTTTAATAGTAGAATACCGGCTGCCTTGTGCTATAGCTGCCTTGTGTGCTAGGGGTGGGGGTGAGTGAGTGAGACAGAGAGTGAGCCAGCATGTGTGTAAGTGTGTCAGAGAATGTGTGTGATTTAGATTGTATGTATAAGTAAGAGAAAAAATATGTGAAAGCAAGAGCGTGGTCAGGCAGGGCTGAAGAATGGAGAGACGCTGCGCCAATGCCGGAGCCAAGGCCAAAGAATGGAGAGACGCTGCGCCAATGCCGGAGTCAAGGCCAAAGAATGGAGAGACGCTGCGCCAATGCCAGAGTCAAGGCCAAAGAATGGAGAGACGCTGCGCCAATGCCGGAGTCAAGGCCAAAGAATGGAGAGACGCTGCGCCACCGCCGGAGTCAAGGCCGAAGAATGGAGAGATGCTGCGCCACCACCGGAGCCAAGGCCGAAGAATGGAGAGATGCTGCGCCAAGGCTGGTGGGGCCGAAGAATGGAGAGATGCTGCGCCACTGCCAGAGGCCAGGCCACCAGTGGCTGAAGAGCGGCAAGACCCTGCGCACCGCCGGAGGCCAGGCCGGCGGGGGCTGGAGAGATGTTGTACACCGCCAGAGCTCAAACGAAGAGGCTCCATGTGAGCTTGTTTGGGATAGAATGGGTGCCTGGGCATGTGAGTGGCAGCTTTGTGTGTGTGGTAGCATGGGTGCCTGGGTGTGTGAGTGGCAGCTTTGTATGTGTGTGTGATAGAATGGGTGCCTAGGTGTGTGAGTGGCAGCTTTGTATGTGTGAGTGACAGCTTTGTATGTGTGTGTGGTAGAATGGGTGCCTGGGTGTGTGAGTGGCAGCTTTCTATGTGTGAGTGACAGCTTTGTATGTGTGTGTGGTAGCAAGGGTGCCTGGGTGTGTGAGTGGCAGCTTTGTGTGTGTGTGTGTGTGTGGTAGAATGGGTACCTGGGTGTTGAGTGGCAGCTTTGTATGTGTGTGTGATAGAATGGGTGCTTGGGTGTGTGTGTGGCAGCTTTGTATGTGTGTGTGGTAGCATGGGTGCCTGGGTGTGTGAGTGGCAGCTTTCTATGTGTGTGTGGTAGCATGGGTGCCTAGGTGTGTGAGTGGCAGCTTTGTATGTGTGTGTGATAGAATGGGTGCTTGGGTGTGTGAGTGGCAGCTTTGTATGTGTGTGTGGTAGCATGGGTGCCTGGGTGCGTGAGTGGCAGCTTTGTATGTGTGTGTGGTAGCATGGGTGCCTGGGTGCGTGAGTGGCAGCTTTGTGTGTGTGAGTGACAGCTTTCTATGTGTGTGTGGTAGAATGGGTGCCTGGGTGTGTGAGTGGCAACTTTGTATGTGTGTGTGGTAGCATGGGTGCCTGGGTGTGTGAGTGGCAGCTTTCTATGTGTGTGTGGTAGCAAGGGTGCCTGGGTGTGTGAGTGGCAGCTTTGTATGTGTGTGTGATAGAATGGGTGCCTGGGTGTGTGAGTGGCAGCTTTGTATGTGTGTGTGGTAGCATGGGTGCCTGGGTGTGTGAGTGGCAGCTTTGCATGTGTGTGTGGTAGCATGGGTGCCTGGGTGTGTGAGTGGCAGCTTTGCATGTGTGTGTGGTAGCATGGGTGCCTGGGTGTGTGAGTGGCAGCTTTGTATGTGTGTGTGATAGAATGGGTGCCTGGGTGCGTGAGTGGCTGCTTTGTGTGTATGTGGTAGAATGGGAGCAAGAGCATTTTTGTGTGATTGAGAGCTTGTATGTAAGTGACAGCATGTGTGTGATAGAGAGAGAGACTGGTCAGAGGTGATGTGTTTCTGTGAGAGAGAGAGAGACTGGTCAGGAAGTTGACTGGTGTGTGTGTGTGTGTGTATGTGTGTGAGACAGAGACTGGTCAGGGAGGTGACTGGTGTGTGTGAGGAAGAGAGACTAGTTAGGGAGGTTACTGGTCTGTGTGAGACGGAGACTGGTTGTAACTGGTTGTGGGCCCTAAGGAAGAGGACTGTGAGGACAGAGCTTCAGCAGCCACTGCTGCTTCTGGTGAGTGCTATTGGCCTGCAAGGGAAAGGAGTAGGAGAGTTGCTGGAGAGGGTAAGTAAAGGCGGCTTTTTAAGTTTATTTTTCTTGATTGCCATTTTAATTATTGGGTATTATGTGAATTGTCTGCTGTTTTGAAATATGTTATTGATATTTGGACAATTTTTAATAATTTTTATGAGTTTTTAATTGTTGGATGTTATTCTGTTCATCAGCTGTTTTGTAACATTTATTAGTTTAGTTTTACAATTATTTCTAAGTGGGTATCTATAGCAGCTTGGCTTGCTCTTTCCTAATAGGAGGTGTATTAGTGTTTAGGGCCTGGTTAAATATTTGTAGTGGTAAATTACTGTCTTTTCATAAGGAGGGGTATTGTGCCTGCCAGTAAAGAGTTTGTTTTGCTTTTACTGAGATGTCATCAGAACCAGAATATCTTTTTTTGCATGGTGAGTTATACGGGTAATGCACTAGTTCTGCTCTGCACCCATTTTTGGGGGCTCGAGAGGGTTCCTGAGGATGCAGAATGTATATTTACATTTTGCCCCTTGAAGGTCACATGTTCAGTGTGTCACGCATGTCAGGTGTGTCCCGGCCAAAAAAAGGTTGAGAACCACTGCTCTAGAGGAAAGATGAGATAGGGGAGATATGGTAGAGACATTTAAATTCTAAGCATATGGGGACATATTTAACATGTATACCCTAGATAGGGCGAGATATGATAGACATTTAAATACCTCTAAGATTTCCATGCACTAAAAAGCTTCTTTCAGTGGAAAGAATGCTCTAGAACAAGGAGTCATGGGATGAGGGTGAAAAGGGATAGTAGACTCAGGAGCAATATTAGGAAATAATTCTTTACAGAGAGTAGTGGATGTATGGAACAGCCTCCAGTGGATGTGGTGGAGACAAAAACAGTTTCTGAAGCGAAGAAAGCATGAGATAAATAGGGAATCCGAGGGAGTGATGGGAATTGTAAAGCTTAGATTAGTTGGGCAGATAGGCAGACTAGATAAGCATACAGTCCTTTTCTGCCATCACGTTTCTCTGTTTGTATGTCATTTAGTTGTTTGATAAAATATAATATTTGAAAGCTGTTCTAGTGGATGTACAAATCTCCAGGAGTGAATTGATCCCTTAATATTTATGTATGGTGATGGAGTTCAACTGGTAGACAAGATGTAGGGCTTCAAAATAATGTAATAGTAACATTAGCTTGCAGTATCAGCAAATGTCATTTTGCAAGTGACCAGTATGATTCTTTGTATGTGGATGAGAAATTTTATTCTCTGATATAAATTCCGACACATCTGACATGAAACATAAAAAATGTAGTGTTATTTTTCTGCTGCTGCTGTTTTAAGTTAATTGTGCATTAATTGGGGATTTAAAAAAAAATGGTGGTTCTTAAAACTGTATTCTTATAATGCTGTTATAATAATAACTAAACAGAGCAATGTTTTTAATATTACCAAAGATAGTTTTCTTTGATTTTCCTTATTTTAGATCTGGGGTTCAGTATTTTACTTTTGGATCTCATGAGCATCATAAATGCACTGAATCAGCTGGGATCATTTGTTTTGAAATGAAGAGCTGCGTTCCCTAGATAGAAAGCACATTTGTTTTTGTTAGCTTGGGGTTCTTCTTCAAGCTTGCTTTGCTTTTTGGCTTGAGGTCTGCAGCATGGAATTAGATTTCTTTTTTCTTTGACATGACCGTAATTCTCCGGAGATGAGTGAAGCAGGAGCATACATTTCTTTTCTTTTGGTCAGTCAGAGCAGTAGATGGGGTTCAGGGTTCTGTTCTGTTCAATGAAGCCTTCACACATCATTTTCTCTGTTCGCTGTCTTAATTCTAGGCACCAAGTAGTCTTATGGAGACCCTCGAGCAGCATCTAAACACACTGGAAGGGAAGAAACCTGGAAACAAGTATGTATTTGTTAAAAGAAATATCGCTATTGGAGCACTAATACACTATGGAGCCAATGTATTAAAGAGTGCTAAAGCTTTTGCAAGCAATTTAGTGCTCTTAACTCATGTAAATAAACATGCAGAAGTTATAATGCCAAAGTATGCTATTGAGATGCAAAACAGCTAATTAGCACAGTGAAAAGGTATTCACACTAATTGCCTCACAGATGCATAAATGCAAACATCTTGCCTGTACTTCAGAGAAGTGCAGGTAAGTTGTTTGTTTTTTTTTGTTTTTTTTTTGTGGTAACATCCATAGGTAAATTGAGCATATTTTGCTATTTGCCTCATTTGCATGTCTGTAAGTACACAAGATAAACCCTGTGTTAACTGCTGTTGTTTGCACACTTTGGTACATTGACCTCGGTATGGGAAATAGGCCAAGAGGGAGAAGAAAAAAAATGAAATGATGCTCCCACTATGAAGTGATATTTAAAGCAAGAGCACATCTTTGTTGATTTGTGTTGTATAGAGCATTTTTTTTTAACTAGATGAATTCTTTCAATAAAAAGTGAGTGCTCTTCTATCAATCTGGTTTCTGATAAATGAGGCATCGGCCTCACAAGTCTTCATAAAAGTGCTGGTGACATTTGTAGTGACTTTGTCTTTATTCGTCCCTGGTTGACCAGTTCAGTTCATTGGGGCTCCGCCTTAACCAATCAGTTATAGAAGGCAATGGCAATGGCAAGGTGATTACTTCTCTCATTACCCAGTCATAGGCAAGCACTCTCCTACTTGGAACAGTCTTAGGATTTAGGTCATCTCAGTGCAAAATTTCTGACTCAGTTTAGTGGTAAAACTGGTAGAGAATAAGTGGGCAGCAAATGGATGAGACATTTCATTTTAGTAGGTTGGACAATCAACATATAAGGTATTGTAGGAATCCAACTGAGACTAAATCAAGGTATGAATCAAGTAGCCAAATGTGCCTTACTGAGAAATGACCTCAACTGTCAGACAAGCTGAAATTGGGCAAAGGTGCTTCTAGAGATCGTTGAAATACTATATGTAAGTGTTGCGTGTGGATGGCTGCGGGAAAGCCCTGCGACCGGCTGCACTCACCCCCAACACTGAAGCCAAGATGCTGCCATCTCTCGCCAGGCCGCACATGTCACGCCTTTCTCTAGGCACGCACACTCTGCCCTCGCTTATCGGCCCCACAGCAGGAAAACCATGCTGATGTGCTGCTGCTGATGTCTGCATGGCTGGATATTTAAACACTAGCCATGCTTTAGCCAGATGCCTCAGCAACGAGTCTCTGGCTTTGCAGTGTGTGTTGCCTCAGCAACGAGTCTCTGGCTTTGCAGTGTGTGTTGCCTCAGCAACGTCTCGTCCTTGCCTTACTTGCCTTATCTCTCCAGCCTGCCCTGCCTCATCTTGTCCAGCCTTGTCTCATCCAATATGCCCTGCTTCATCAGCCCCTTTTGTCTCACTATCTTCTCCTCAGACTGACTTCTGGATCTGACCTTTGCCTGGACTTTGACTACTCTTGCTTGCCGCCTGCCACTGACCCTTGCCTGGCCCTGGATTTTCTACCACTCTATACCCTGGGAGACTCCCGCCTAAGTCCTGCCAGCCCCTGGAACGTAAGGGCTCAATCTGCAGTGAAAGGGGCTGGTAAAGATGAAGCTCCTGACCAGTCTCTCCCCAGGGTACATCCACAAGCTGTTGGTGTGGGCCTAGGGGGTTCATTCTCTAGGCAGTGCCAACCACATCACAGCAACACTGGTCCACTTCCATTTCAGTAAGATGTTAAATCATGGTGTATAAAGACCAAGATGGCCCATCCATTCTGACCAGCAAAGTGTCTAAGGTTGTGACTGCCACTCTGTACAGGTTACCCTCCCATACAGAAAGTTACTACAGGTTATCCCAGTGCTATATTTCCATCCTCTTGCCATTGAGGATCCTCTGATTTTATCCTTTGCCTTTTTGAATTCCATCACGATTTGTCTTCACTGCTAGGAGGGCATTTCAGGTATTTACCACCCTTTCTGGAAAAAAAACTAAAATAAAAATTTCTTTTTATTTTTTTATTTATCATCTTTTAACAATATACAAATGAAATTGTATCGGAAAATTCAGAGATACAAGGAAAAGAACAAAAAAAGAAAAAAAATCTTTAAAGATCACAAATCCCTTATGACTCATGACATCCTTAAATTCAATTCTAGAAATTCTCTTATTACATAGGAAATCAGGAGAGAAAGGAAATATTAAGAGGAGTTATTTAAAGAAATCCATTACATATAGCACTGCCCTTAAATCACACCTTAATTATTGTCAACCCCTTGAATCTCATCGGGTAGTCTCCTACCAGTCAAAAAAAACCTTTAACTGATCAGGTAAGAAGAAAACATAGGTATTCCTTGCCAGTTTAATGAAACATTTACAGGGGTAGTGTAATTTAAAACTACCCCCTAATGCTAGGGTCTCAGGTCTCATCTGTAAGAATTCTTTTCTACGTTGCTGCGTAGACTTTGCTATGTCTGGATATACTCGAATGAGGCCCCCACAGAATGATTCATTTATATTTTTAAAATAATTCTTCATAATCATAGATACTGCAGATTCATCATAAAAGGAAACAAAAAGTACAGCATGATCTATAACGTCTACATTAGAGTTTACTAAGTAATCAGTCAGATTTTGGAAACCTGATCCTTGAGCAGGAAATAAAGGAGTGCTGGTTTTTTTTGGCAAGAAGAAAAGTGTCTTAACTGCAGGTATCTCTTCTTGTGGAATCTTTAAAACCTCCACTGCATATTTCTTAAAGGACAATAATGGGATTTCCCCCAATACAATAGGGAAATTCAATAATCTCAGGTTTAAATACCTCATGTGATTCTCAATAGACTCAAGTCTTCTCAATGATGAAATTCTTTCTAAAACAATTGTGGCATTCACATTCTGGAGGCTTTTTATATCTTCATTTAATTTCTTTAGAGAATTATCTTGTTCAGTAAATTTTTGATGCATGTCCCGTTCAAGTACCCCGACTTTAGCGGCAATATCGTCAAGTCTTGAGGTTTGATTGTCTAGCTTAGAAGATGTCCTTATCATGAGTTCCCAGATATTATCAAGGGTTATAGTCGCCGGTTTAATAAATTGCTGGGAGAGTATTCTTCTTACCCCATAACCGGTGTCCTCACCAAGCTCTCCCGTTGTTCTGGGGGTGTCCGCTGCCATCTCTCCTCCTCCTCTCGGCGTGTCGGGCAATCGGGGTTGCAGGTTTCCTCCTGACTCTCCTGCCGCTCGGTCGGCTTCTGGGCCACCCAGCTGAAAACGCCTAATAGCCTTATCGGTATGCGTCTCAGCTCCTCCGTCAGCCGTTAGGGGCAAAGCTCTTACCGGCGTTCTGGGGTCCGGAGGGTTCAGTGAAAGTTCCCCAGGTGAGTATGGCTCTCCTCCCGCCACATCTCCAGCGGGGCTGAACACCCTCGATTCCGGTGGATTAACGGTGAACTCAGATATTAATCGCTGTCCGGCGGCATTGTCCTGGTTGGGTGGGAAGACCCGGACTTTGCCTTTTCTCTTGTGAGGCATATCATGAGGAAAATCGCGATTAAGCTTGTTTTTAGAAATCTGAGATCCAGAGCAAACAGAGATACAACCGCTCAGGGCGCCATCTAAAATAAAAATTTCAATGCCATGACTGAGTATCCTCTTGGAGTCTCACATCTACAGCTTCCATTGCATTGGAAAAGGTTTGTCTCTCTTGCATTTTTTTATACCTTTCAGATATTTGTCTTATATTTCCTCTCTCTCTACTCTCCCCTAAGGTATACATATTTCAGTCCTCAAGTCTTATCTCATATGTCTTTTGGTGCAGACCTTGTACCACTTCAGTTGCCTTTATTTGGACTAGTTCTGTTCCAATTCTATCTTTTTTGAGATACCACCTCCAGAACAGAACACGGTTTTCCAGGTGAGGCCTCAGCAGTGATGTGTAGGAGGGTATTTTCTCCTCCTTTTTCCTGCTGGTTATAACTCTTTATGCAGTCTACTATCCTTCTGGCTTTAGTCGCGTCCTTGTCGCACTATCACTCCAAGACACTATCTCTCTGTAAGGAATATGAGTATACAAAAGCCTGTGTGATACTGCCTGCTTCCCTTCCCCCTCTCTTGTAGGGCTGGCAGTTTTAGAGACATTCACCAATATTTCACTTTTCTGTATGACCCGATCAGCCCAGAAATTCATATATGTTTGTCTCAGAAGGGAGAGCTTTTTATTGTAAGGCATAGGTTACTAAAGTAATACTAACAACATAGCAATCTTGGTTATTTGTAAGAAATCCTTAGCATAGAACACACTTCTGGTAATTAGCTTAGCAGATATGAATAAGAACACATCACCTTGGCTTCAACTTGCTCATACTTTAAAACTGTTCTAACTTGCTAGCCCTTAGATAATAAGCCAGGAATTAATCCCTTCTCACCACTTTGAAGATCCCTGGTCTCTGAACTGTGAGGGAAGCTTCCTGTACCGAATGTAGCCTCTCTGAAGCAAGCTGTGGGTCTCTCCCCTGAGTGAGGGCAAAGGACTTGCCTAGTTCCTTGGGAAGACCCCTGGCAAATGTCACTCTGGATACTATAGCTGTGCTGGAGAGTTCTCCCATATAGCGCTTCAGGACACAGGATCTGGTTGGTCAGCGTAGTTGCAGGGTGGGGCAGGGAGCAATGTCTGACTTGAGTCTGGTGAGCCCCATCACCCTAAGCCATTTTTCCCCAATGGATTTTAAAAGCCAGATTATGCAAATTCAGAGACTAAATGCATACTAATTCTGATTGGGTCCTTCATATAGACTTCTTGACACTCCCCACCCCCAGCTTGATCGTCAGGCAGGCACATGACAGAGTTGACCAGGCCTTGTGACAGGGCTAACCTGTTTGATAAGGTCGCTTTTCATGATTGGAGGGTCCTGTCTCCAGGCAGATCTGAACCATGCTGACAAGTTTGCATCTGTTTTTACACATACACAACTAGCCTATATTGTCTTTCTGAGCCCCCTTTTTGAAGGACTCAGCATGTAAGTATAGGTTTGCTTGTGCTCCCTGCTGTGTTTGCTAAGGCAGGACTCCTGTCAATAGTGCCTGCTTGGCAATTAGATAATTCAGTCACAACTTCTGCTAGTTAGAAATTCAGCATTTCTATATCTCTCTGAAATACAGGCCATGTTTCCATTGGAGTCAGAAAATCCATTTTGCTGAATGTACGGTAGTAAAACTTGGGGTGTTTATTTCTGCATCTCTCCCGGTCCGTACTTAACAATCTCAAATACCTTCATCCTATACAACCCCTTTGGATTTCCTCATCCCAAATGCATGACTCTCTACGCTATGCATGTTGCTAAAGATCTTAGTCATCCACAAAAATGCAAACTTTTCTTTCTAACACCTTGGTAATATTGTTCACAAAGATGTTTATTTAAAATTTATAAACCATTTTCCCAGCCAAAGATATTGAAAAGAACCTTTCCCAGAACCAATTCCTGAGGCACTCCACTAATTAGTTTATTATATTTGATAAACCGCCTTTCTCAAAAGGTAATCAAGATAATGCACAGTTAAAACAATGAGCATAAAATACAGTTCTCTCTCTCTCTCTCCTGATTTAATTCCATTTACCACTACCCTCTGTTTATCAGTCAACCAATTTCTAATCCAGTTAACCACCTTGGAACCCACTCCCATGTTGCTCATTTTATTCATTATCCTTTTATGCAAGACAGTATCCAAAGCTTTGCTGCAATCCAAGTAAACCTCATCTGATGCATGCCTTTGATCTAATTCTCTGGTCGCCCAATTGAAAAAAAGAGATTCATTTGACATGATCTTCCTTTGGTGAAAACCATGCTGCCTCTGATCCTGCAACCTACTGGATTGAGGATGGTTGGCTATTTTTTCCTTCAGCTGATTCTCCATTAATATTCCCACCACCAAGGTAAGGCTAACTAGCCTATAGCTTCCTTTGTCCTCTCTCTTTCCACTTAAAGAAGGACCATGGCTGCTCTTCTTCAGTCTTGCAGGCCCCACTGCCATTTCCAAGGATCTGTTGACTTGATCCTTCAGTGGGCCCGTCATAATCTCTGTGAGCTCACTTAGTATACTTTGTATCTCATCCAGCCCTATGGCTTTGTCCGTTTCCAGATTTGTTAGTTTCACACAAACACACTTCAGTAAACTGTGTTGTATCTACCCCACTCCCATATGCACCCTTGCCAACTAGCAGTGGTTCTTCTCAACTATCGTCTTCAGTGAACATCGCCATATTAGCATTTCAGCTTTTTAATCATCTCCCTTTACACATTGCTCCTTGTCTCCTTTCAGTTGTACAATTCCACGTCTGGACTTTCTCTTTTTTCAGTCATACCTTAAAAATCTTTTGTCTCGCTTTTACCTCTTGCAATCTTTTCTTCCACTTGTGCTTTTGCCATCCTAATTTTTTTTCATCTGTGTTGAACAAATCTATATATGGAAAGAGAAGATGATACATTTTAAATAAATAATTATGCTTTCCTGTGTTCATCTTTTTTAGATCTCTTGTACTTTGTGAATGCTGATCTGTTTGCCTTAATTTTTTCTGTTACCTCTTTGGAGAACCATATTGGTTTCTTTTTCATCTTTCTCTTCTTTACTTTCCTATTTGTTACTGTTACTTTAGATCCTTTTAGTTTAGCCCACTGTTCTTCCACTTCACCTATCTCTTACAGGCCTGCCAGCTTCTCCTCCATTTTCCCAATGTCCTGTATTTTTGAAATGCTGGACTTTGAAATTTGTGCGATTTCTTCCTATTCCATAGTCTGATTTGTCTAACATGACACTTAAGATTGCAGAACCGCTCCATATTCTATGTTAATAATTTGCCCACTTGAAGTACTTTTGGGGGGGGGAGCAAGAATAAAAGCACTGCCACACGCTCTCTATGATATCATTTATTTGCATGATGTCATGGTTACAGTTCTATACATATATACAAAGTCACATACCTGTCCATGGATATTCAGGTTTCCTCACCCCTCATACATCAGCCTTTCTGTGTGAGAAGTCTGGTCAATTGATTAGGCGAAGAAGGGGAATCTGCAGCACATCGTACGTCTACGAAGGCGCTCCAAAAGACTCCTGTTTTGCCGTTCCACCCCTCTGCTTTTTATACACGTCAGGAAAGTTGCTGATCACTATGGTTTTCCCTGTGTCATTGCCAACAGTTGCCAACAGTTTCCAACTGTCGCCAACAGTTGCTATCCCTGTGCTGTCGCCAACAGTTGCTATCCCTGTGTTGTCACCAACAGTTGCTACCACAAAGCCTGACTTCTCTCCCTTGGGCATAGGCTGGTTGATCAGGCCAGCGTGTCCCCGGCACGAGCAGCCAAAGTCTTTGTTGCACAATCAGTTATTGGCAGCAAAGTTTTCCTTACACTCCACCCCTTGATCAGCAAGTTTCCGACACGTATGCATAAGAGGCAGTATGAACATTGATTGGGGTTCTCTGAGATAGGCGATGTACACGATAGGTGAGGTAACAGTTACAGGTCAGACAGAGTATGCACACAATCATCACAATTAAAATAGGGTGTAGGAGCCAGTTTAACGTTCTCTGGGCTGTGGAGGAATGACCTGTAAAGATGTCCCACCAGGAGTGGTGGGTATCATCAGCAATTTTTTTGAGACAAAGAATGAAGTTGATCGGCCACAAATAAAGTTCTAAGTGATACAATGTCCATAGACTTATTCAATCGAGCCAATATTTGTTGTAATTGATAAGAGGCGTTAATGGTTCTCTGCAAAAGCCGTAAGTCTAGAAGGGGGATCTGTAAAAATGCAATTGATATGTTAAGTCATGGAAATATTTAATGTATCTTTAGCAGGCAGGTAATAAGTGACATTATTAAATGAAAAGACCGATATGTTATAAATACAGCCACTAAAAGAAGAATTATAAACACAAATTACTTGGGGTGCGACCACAGTGAACCCTTGCGCATCTGCTGGTAATGCCCATAAGGCGCATTCACTCGTAGAGTGTTGTAAAGTACAATCTTCCTTGGTACGAGATACTGAGAAGTGACAAGCAAGATATCCTGATAAAAGCGGAATGCAGTTGTCCAAAGAAGTAGTTCTATTATCGGGAAAGATCCATTTACCGGAAAAAGTCGGCTGGACCAAGACAGGTCCTGATGGGGACCACACATGGAACGGAAGCGCCATGAATTTACATGCGTGGTGTTGCTTCCATGATACCATTCAATTAACCCAGTGCAATATAAATGGCTACATGTGGTTTGCTCCGGACGTGGTCTCCATCCAAGAGGATAAGGGATCAAAGTTTTGACATAATGCTCAAATAGCGTTTTCCAGATAGGAGTATGTTCGATATATAATTGGGTTTTGGACATTTTGGATTTGTTGAGTAAGGTAAATTATTTGCAATCTGATCTGAGTCCAATTAAACAAGGCAGAGACATTCTCCATCACATGGATCTGCTGATTGAACACATTCCGATGGTGGTCAGACTGTACTTGCAAATAATTTAGCATCTGGTGAAAGAGATTTACGTTGTCCGGTATCCAATCCACCATCAGGTTAGTAGCGGTACTTACATCAGTCCCAGCTCGGGCAACCTTATTTGATAGCACTTCAACATCTATACTGTTAAGAACACCAACACCCAGACCAGCACTTCCCAACAGTGTGTCATACCATTCCCGCCATCGCCTGGCGGGCTGGGGTATGGGGGGAAAAGATATATTAAAATACATTTTATGTACAGTTTTATAAAAGACAGTTGTAACACAGGTTTCCGGCAAACGAATTATGGATTGTTCCCGGAATTGGGGCAGGGATTCCTGACTCATTATCCAATAATAGGTAAACCTGGTAGTTGTTTTGGGTGCTGGGATTTCCATACAACCGAGTATCCAAGCTGGTTTGGAAACATTAATGGCAGGTAATGCAACAGAAACTTTATTACATTGGTATCGTGATGCATGAGCAGTACTCATAAAACAAGTATAATCAAAATTCTTACAAACATATTCTGTAGTGTTTTTAATTTCTAGCATCCCATTCTCATTGGGCTTATATACCCAAACATATTGGTTGATTGGTGTACGGGGAATGACGTATGGGATGATGTTTTCTATCGTAAAATTCCATATGTTACAATTTTTGCATGTTGCATTACGGAATAACTTCCAATTTGTCCGATTTGATGCTTGGATCCTTGATAGTAGTTTGTGGAATCCACCTTGCGCTAAGGAGGGTGTGTTTCCAACGGTCAGGGCCCATATGATCAGGAGGGCTAGTAGCTTCGAGATCGTTGCGAAGAGGATATTGAAGAGGATATTGCCATCCTATTAAGAGAAGAAAAGGAATTGATTCGTTATATCTAACGGTTCACTGCCTGCGTCCCATGCTTCTGCTAAGCCAGTGTTAATAGCCCATTCCTGAGCTAGAATATTATACGGGGTTTTCTCCCACCCGGGAATGCGTAAATCTATATTACTCTGAGATTCAGATGTCTCCTTGGTATCTTTAACTTTTTTCTTAAACAGAGACATCCTGCCGACTATGCCAATTGTGTGGAGCAAGAATAAAAGCACTGCCACACGCTTTCTATGATATTTATTTGCATGATGTCATGGTTCAAAGCTTACAGTTCTATACATATATACAAAGTCACATACCTGTCCATGGATATTCAGGTTTCCTCACCCCTCATACATCAGCCTTTCTGTGCGAGAAGTCTGGTCAATTGATTAGGCGAAGAAGGGGAATCTGTAGCACATCGTACGTCTATGAAGGCGCTCCAAAAGACTCCTGTTTCGCCGTTCCACCCCTCTGCTTTTTATACACGTCAGGAAAGTTGCTGATCACTATGGTTTCCCCTGTGTCGTTGCCAACAGTTGCCATCAGTTTCCAACAGTCGATAACAGTTGCTATCCCTGTGTTGTCGCCAACAGTTGCTACCACAAAGCCTGACTTATTTCTCCCTTGGGCATAGGCTGGTTGATCAGGCCAGCGTGTCCCCGGCACGAGCAGCCAAAGTCTTTGTTGCACAATCAGTTATTGGCAGCAACATTTTCCTTACAGGGGGATTAACTTTATTTACTGTTTTCCATTTCAAGACCTCTTTCTAAACACTATTAAATAATTTCCAGTAGCATTAGTCTAAGGAAACAAAGTCTGCATAAAAGATGAAACTACAAGCCAATTTTTCTTCTCGCACCTTTCTGTGTGAGAAGTCTGGTCAATTTGAAAAGGACATATTGCCCTTTTCAAACATCTGATGCAAATCATAAAACAAAGCCACCAAAGCAATTTCTGTACTATGGCCAGATCTAAAACTAGATTGTACAGTTAAAAAAAAAAATATATATATATCAAACAACCTCTGCATTTGTAGTAATGCTACTTGTTCAGTCAAGTTTTCTAAAAATGGGGTGTTAAACATAGGCCTAAAGTTATCTAAATGTGAATCAAGTGACATGTTTTTGTTCTGTTTTGTTAACAGAAGACAACAAACTAACTACTAACGGTTTACATAAGACAATTAGACAAGCCATCCTTTGGGCAGAGTTTTTAAAATGCAAGAGCTTGAATTAAATGTTTCCAGAGTCTCGACTTTCTCCTCACCCAAGACCCGGCCTAGAGCATTAGGAAACAACCCATCAAAATTTGTAGGAGCATCTGTATTTGGCCAATATTCATTGTGTTTTGAAATTTCCAGAAAGCTATTTCTCCTGTCTAGGAAGCAGAGCTGGCCTATTCTCTCCATTATGGGATTGGACTCCATGTCCATTATTGCCCACAAAAGAAATCTCCCACCTAGATAAGTGCCATTTATTTGCTTCCCTCAACTCTGGAAAAAATTTGCTCCTGTCCAGGATTCAGGTCTAAATGTGTTGCTTAGGCTTGGCTGAGATGCATTCTGTCTTGTTTGGGCATTGTAAAGTGTAGGTTTGAGAACAGGGGCATGACAAGAGAGATGGGTCACCGGTCCCTACTTGACCTGTACATGTAACCACTGGTTGTTGTGTGGCATGGCTGCATTGGTGGGTAGTGACATGGTATCTCTGTTTAGAGCACTGAATAGGACTATAGATGTGTATATTTTTTAGATGTAGAAACTTTTTCCAGTGGTTCCTTTTATATATATATTCCATAAAGTACAGATTGTGTTTGATGCTCCAGTACTCCTAACTCAAAATTTTCTTTTTAGAGAAAGATCATTAACTCTAAGCTATTTATATGGCTAGTAATGACTATGAAAATAACATTGCCAGACCCACTGCAATTGTTAAATTCTTTAAGCACATGAAAATGCATGCTTGTATTTCAATTATGAAGTGCCCTGCCCAGGCAACACAGTTACATGAGGAGTGAACCAACACTATTGTGAGACCTGCGTATAGAGTGTTTCACAACATAAAACTTTTCTTGATGGTATTTGCCCTTTATTTTTGTGCTGCTTGGGAAATTAAGCGAAGGGTAAGTACTTATGGTATTTTGGTCTCCCATTCAAATCTGACATTTAAGTGTCCTATGTGTTTACCATATGTTGATGCATTTATTTGATGTAATTATTTGATTGTGGTGACAGTCAAATAATTAGAATGTTCAAAGCATGAATTTGTGCATGTACCACAAATGGATTATGTAATTGTATTTATGTTGACTACTGTGGGCACAGCATTACTTCCAGTGTCTGTCTACATAGTTTTGCTTTTAAAATGAAACTTCACCACATTTTTTCAGCTAATCTAACAGTGAATAGATAATTCACAATTCTTAGAGCATGATTTACTAAGGCTTTTTCCCCCGATCTGTGCTTGTGGGGGCATAAAGCCTGATAAATCCATCCTTTTGTGTCTACTGTAGAGTCCAACAGAGTAATAACCATTGCCTACTTAACACTTCAATGGTATTTTGAGATGACCAACGAACTGAATGTTGTATACAGTAACTTTATTTTAAATGTTTGCATTTTCTGTTGATTTACATTATTGCTTCTTATTAATCAATGCTTTCTAATATTTTAAGTAAAGTTGTGCTCTGTATGTTGTATATATTTTTGTATTGTAGAGCAGAATCATGATAGTTTGAAGCAGATATACTAAATGTGGACTTAGAACATCCTGGTTTAATATTTGTAAAGTGAATAATATATTTTGTTGCTGACTGAAGATATGGAGAGAGAAAGTAGGTCATTTTTTGTATGATTTTAGGTGAATCGTTGCCAGGCTATTACATTTTATTATGCTATTTTAAGCATACATGGACAAATAAAAGTTGTTATACCATTTTTCTTTTTAATTCTTTCCTTCAAAGCTAGAAAATATTTTAAGAAATTAGTTGTCCAGCTAAGATACCTAGGAATGATGTCTAATGTGGCACAGTGCTCCTGGCTGGCTTCCTTCCTCCCTCTCTTCTCTTTGAGGGTTTCTGCGCCCTCCTGACTGTTTATAACTCTAGCCCATTGCAGATGCCAGTGGGGGAGCATAGGTAAAGGGGCAGGCCTTGGAATGAAGAATTTAAGGAAATATAGTGACTTTGGTCATGATCTTCGCTTCCTCCTCCCACTGTATTCACTTCCAGTACAGCTTTCTTCTGCTGGGGCAACTGGCAGAAAGTGGTTGACCTAAGGTGTTACTCTTCATGGTGCTCAGCTACCTGCATTGTATCCTAAATACACTATGAGAGGTTCACGTACCAGCCCCCTGCTTCTTGTAGTAAAACTAAACCAAGAACAGGACAGCAGAGGTGAGTTGTGGTAGAGCTTGCATGCTCAAAGGGGTATGGAAAAGTCAGAACCTATGTTGGAAGGCTGAAACCAGGCAGCCCAGGGAAGAGTTTGGTGTCAGCCTGTAAGTGCCAGCTTTATGGTTCCAGTGTTTCTGAGACACAAAATAATTGCAACAGGAAGAAGGACCAGAGGAAGGGGGAGTGCAGTACAAATGGGGGATGAGTTGCTGTAATGGAATTACTTAACTTGAGTCTGACTACTTTGGCTAAGGATACATTCAGAAGCTAGGCCGTTAATAGTCTGCATTCTCACACTTACACACATCACATGACTGTAACAGCTGTGAGAACATAAGAGGTAAGTAAACACCAAATGAGCAGGATATGTGGTGAGGGAGTTAGAATTTCAAGAGAGTCTGGACTGCGTTTTGGGAAAACCACATGCGTTTCCCAAAGCGCACTATTTCAGATACGCAAATGGAAAGAGTATAACTAACACAAGGCAGGGGAGGAAATTGGTAGAGGGACAGATAGCAAGAGATTCTTCATGAAAAGAAACAATTCAATGGCCCAAACTGTAAGAAAATAATTATACTACATTATCATCTTTGCAACTACGGCCTTTCCTATATCTGTGTATTCTTCCTTGTTTTCTGGAACATAATTTAGCATTAATAATAAACCGTGCTAATCCTTGGTTTAGGGTTTTACGCACCATAATTGTCAAGATTAAGATTTCCATCTAATTTTCTCCACAAAAATAGACAAAACTGTTGCAATACAATGTTACCACTTTTATTTTCAACTGTAATATTACAAGTGGAAAACCATACTTCTACCACTCGAGCTGTCTTGTACATACAGCAAGACATATATATGTTCTAAAATGTCAGCTAGAGTCAGCAATACATGTCGTAAATTATGATCAGTTAACAGGTCAGCATGTCCTGATCTAATTATAATTAGCTATTCAGCACAAATATAAAAGGGTCATGAGATGATATATCTATTTTCTACCAAATATAATTCTTCAACTTTGACATAATTGTATTCTGCATAACTAAGGAATGATTAGACGTCAGCATTTTTCCTTATTATATTTTGTCTGGTCCATGGAGCAAATTTTGCAACAGTTATTACATATCTTTATTTAGAATCTAAGAATGGGTAGGGTCTGATTAAGAAATCTTGACTTTGGTGCCATAGTTTTTCCAGACATAGCAAGAGCGGTGTAACATTAAAGAAGACTATTTCTGCTAATATGAGCTAAGTTGGACAGAGAAGTACAAAAATTATTAATTTCCTCAGTACTCCATCATTATTATAACTATTGCCTTTCCTATGTCTGTGTATTCTGCCTTGCTTTCTTGAACATAACTTAGCATTAATGATAAACACTGCTAATCCTGGTATCTATTGTTTGCTAACTCAGAGTATGGAGAGGAAGTGCATGAGAGATACTGCTTTGTAGTGGATAACACATTGAAATCATCAGTGCAGTGTACTGTGGCAGTCAAAAAAGCAAACAATGTTGGGAATTATTAGAAAGGGAATGGTGAATAAAATGGAAAATGTCATAATGCTTCTGTATCGCTCCATGGTGAGACTGCACCTTGAATACTGTTTACAATTCTGGTCGCCGCATCTCAAAAAAGATATAGTTGCGATGGAGAAGGTACAGAGAAGGGCGACCAAAATGATAAAGGGGAATGGAAAAGCTCCCCTATCAGGAAAGACTAAAGAGGTTAGGACTTTTCAGCTTGGAGAAGAGACGACTGAGGGGGGATATGATAGAGGTGTTTAAAATCATGAGAGGTCTAGAACGGGTACATGTGAGTCGGTTATTTACTCTTTTGGATAATAGAAAGACTAGGGGGCACTCCATGAAGTTAGCATGTGGCATATTTAAAACTAATCGGAGAAAGTTCTTTTTCACTCATCGCACAATTAACCTCTGGAATTTGTTGCCAGAGGATGTGGTTAGTGCAGTTAGTGTAGCTGTGTTTAAAAAAGGATTGGATAAGTTCTTGGAGTAGAAGTCCATTACCTGCTATTAATTAAGTTGACTTAGAAAATAGCCACTGCTATTACTATCAACAGTAACACCGAACACTTAGTTTTTGGGTACTTGCTAGGTTCTTATGGCCTGGATTGGCCACTGTTGGAAACAGGATGCTGGGCTTGATGGACCCTTGGTCTAACCCAGTATGGCATTTTCTTATGTTTGTGCCTTGACGTGGCAGATCTGTTGGGAAAGGAAGAGCCTAGGGGATACCAGCCCTTTGTGTCTTTTTGTGTTTTGTTTTCTTTACCACACGGGATGCTGGTGAAGAGGAATGATGGAACAGCCTTGGCCACAGTTTCTTAGAACTTCTCCACTCTCACAGTTGAGCAGTCATCCTCAAGTTAGCGATGAGATGGGGAAGAAGAGAATAGGGGGGACACAGGACAGGATAGAAAGTCCCACCTTCAGCTAAATGTATTTGCAGTGTCAGTGGGATCATTTTTCAGGAAGGCAGCCGTTGGAAGGCTGGAATCGCCACCATAATTGTGGGAAGTGTGTAATGGTGGTAGTTAGCCATGGATGAGGGCATGCCAGCTCAGTAAATGTGGAACAGGAACTCATGGGTTATGCCCTGGATGTTCCATTAACTACTGTGGTTTGGTAGCCTAGGGCTTCAGGATGATCTTCAGCAGCCATGGTTATGGTTGCATGCTTATGGGCCTTTGGGACTGGTGAATCCCAGCCCTTAGCATTGTTTAGATTAAGATTTTGTGTCTTCGATGTGGCCAAAATTACAGGAGGGAATGAGATCCCCCATGGGGGAAGTGGGTTGTCATATGATGCAAAGAGCAGTGACACTGGCACCTGAAGCAGTTGTCAGTTCAGTTGTAGTTTGGAGCCGAATCATCTACAAACTCGTGCAGCAAACAGTTGCCCTTGAAACCTGGACATTTTTTAAGTGTAGTTATGAATGGATAGAGCACTTTCTCCTTGGCAAAGGATAGTATGAGGGCTTAGTAACAGACAACTTGTTAGTCACATACATCATTTCAACACAGGAGGAGAGGTTGTCTGGGGAGACTATATCTTCACACTTGATAGACCTTTCCTTCTTTGGAAAGGTTAGGAATTTTTAAATCTTAAATTGGGCCATCATATTTATCAGCACTTGTATCTGTATATAAACCTAGCTGGTCTTAGGTTCTCATACCTTAGTTTGATATGTGGAAACATGAAAGAAGGCTTTCTCCTAGGACAAGTAGGATGGTAGTCCTCACATGAGGGTGATATTGTCTGATGGTGCCCGGCATGGAAACTTTGACTGGCAAACTGAGCATGCTCAGCCTGCTGCTATCCAAGCATCCTCACGAGGTTCCCCTTCTGTCTCTTCTTTTCCATGGTGCAGTAGCCTCGCGGTTGTGGAGCTCCAAATCCTCGAAAGAGTTTTCTGTCTTTTCGGGGTTTTTTCTGTCGGGTCCCCCTTCACGTTCAGTTCCTACGTTCGGTAAGTACTCTTGGCTTTTGCCTTCGATACTCGTGTTCGATTCCCAACTCCCGCACCGTGGTACCTATCTGTCATCGATCACATGCCGGCCACTTTTTTTTTATGGTGTCTGATTTTTGACGGTGTCCCCAGTGCCCGCGGACCATGTCCATCACGGATCCGCATGAGGTGTGTATCCTCTGCCTGGGGGTTTTACATGATGTCCGGGGGTGTCGTTTGTGTGACCAAATGACCCCCAAAGGGTGTCGTGCGCGCCTGGATAAAATTGAGAAGCTCTTCAGCTCCCCAAAACCTTCCACTTCAGCTTCGGTATCCTCCACGCCCAAGGACCACAGGGAACCATCTCCATCTCTTCCCCTGGCGGTTCTGCTCTCCAATACCCTTAAGGACCTGGGGAGAGGGAGATCGATCATTGGTGGTCTCTCCCGTCCCCCCTAACCTCGGGGTTATCATCTTTGGCACCGGGGAAAGACCGGGCCGAGTGCTGGAAATCCAGGAAGCATCGACACCATTCATCCCGCCATGGATCCGGTTCCAGATCTGCATCGGCGACTGCCGAGCCGCCATCGAAGCAGCACTGGCCTCCGGAGGCCCCATCCTCCGGTGCCCCCAGTAGCCTAAGGTGTTCCCCACCGATAACTGTGCCAGGCACCTTACCTCATCATGAACCTTCTGAGGATGTGCCGGTGTTGCCTTGTCCCCCTCCATCAGTCCTTACTAGGCAGGATTTCCAGGAGGAGTTGGACCGCAGGGTGCAATTGACGGTGCTCAAAGCACTACAGAGCGTCGAGTTGCCAGCGCCACTGGCCCCCGTACCACTGCCTGAGCCTTCACCCTCCATGTTCACGCCCCTGCTGGAGCATCTGGATGTCCTTCTTGGCGCCCTACTGATGCACCAGTGCCCGAGAGGCCTCTGATGCCTCCTTGGCCCCCGACACCCTCTACTGGAGCAATTCCGATTCCTGGGTCCTCCGAGGAGGATGAGGCCTTGGAGACTGGGCACCCATGCCTGCGGTTCTCTGGGCTGCCACCGGTTTCTCCCGGCGTATTGCAGACGATGCCCCCCTCAATGCCTGGGGGTCCATTGATGCTGCCGGTGCCCCCAAGGCCTTTGGTGCCCTTGGGGTCCAGGCCTACCGTCTCTCCTGGTCCCTGCCCTTGGCATCTGGGCTCTAGCTAGGAGGAAGGTCCCTATGACCCGTGGGGAGATGACTCTTCAGACTCGTCCTCAAGAGTTCTCAGATGACCCATTCGCGGAGCCTTCCCCTCCAGAGGAATGGCATCGATCTCTGCCCGAAGACCTGTCATTTGCCAGCTTTGTAAGGGCCATGGCAGAGGCCATCCCCTTCCAGCTGTTGTCGGAGGAGGACTGTCACAAGATACTGGAGGTCCTCCAGTTCATCGATGCTCCAAAGAAGATCGTGGCGGTGCCTGTCCACGACATCTTTAAGGGGCTCCTCCTCCTCCATATGGGGGAACACCTGGTGTCTGTATCCCCAGTAACAGTAAGGCTGATGCGACTTATCTGGTTCAACAGGCCACGGGCTTTTAATGGCGGCACCTACCCCACCAGTCGGCGGTGGTGGAGTCTGCGCTTAAAAAGGCCAGATGCTCCCGGACACACGCTTCTGCCCCTCCGGGGTGCGAATACTGGGAGCTCGATGACATAGGGAGGAAGATGTTCCAAGGGGCTATGCTGGTTGCCCGTATTGCTGCCTACCCAGCTCTACATGTCCCAATATATTCGCAACCTGTGGAAGCAAGTCCAAGAGTTTGTGGAGGGCCTTCCCCAGCAACAGCAGGAGTCCCTTGCAGCCATTGCCACGCTGGGACTTGAGGTGGGTAGACATGAGGTCAGGTCTACCTATGACTTTTTTGAGACTGCAGCCTGACTAGCCGCTGGAGGCATCTGCGCCAGACGGCTGGCTTCCCTCCGGGCCTTAGGTCTCGGACCAGAGGTTCAGGACAGGCTTGCAGACCTCCCCTGTACAGATGAAAACCTTTTTGGGGATAAGATGAAAGAGGTCATGGTGCAGCTGAAAGATCAACATGATACTCATCAGCAACTGTCTGCCAGCTTCTCTGAAGGCCTTCCTCCACCAGGAAGTCTTCCAGGCTGGGCTCTCACAAGCCCTTCTACTGGCTGAGGAAGTACTTTCCTCCAGCTGCCCGTGGCCAGTAACAGAGTTCCAAGAGCCCAACCAGCCCCCCAACATGCCCTGTCTGCCAGCTTTTGACCGGCAGTGATGTGGCACAAGCCAAATGCCGGTTTCCCTGGCGGTCGATCCCCCAGTCGGTGGCAGGCTTCTTTGCTTTGCCTGCCGCTGGGAGGTGATCACTTTGGATCGTTGGGTCCTCTCCATTGCCCACCAGGGCTACTGCCTGAACTTTAGCAGGCTCTCAGAGACCGCTCCTCCATGTCCATCATGGGGTTCGCCCACCCATCAGGTCATCCGTCAATCGGAACTTTCCGCCCTCCTAGCGGCGGATGCGGTAGAACCAGTCCCCCGCAAGCAGTGGGGTCACTGTTTCTACTCGAGGTACTTCCTCAATCCGAAGAGGAATGGCGGCTTGCCCCCCATCCTCGACCTCAGGGTGTTAAACTGATTTCTCATAAAAGAGAAATTTAAAATGGTTTCTCTGGGCACACTAATCCCACTTCTCCGAAGAGGAGACTGGCTCTGCTCGACTTAAAGGAGGCTTACACCCATATTGCAATTATCCCCAACCTCCGCTTTCTGGTGGGGATGACACATTTTTATTATTATTTTTTATATACCAACATTCGATCTGAGATATCACATCGGTTTACATTCAGGTACTGTAGGTATTTCCCTATCCCCAGAGGGCTTACAATCTAAGTTTTTAGTACAAAGTGCTGCCTTTTGGGCTGGCTTCAGCCCCATGTGTCTTCATGAAATGATTGGTGGTGGCTGTCTACCTCAGGTGTCGCTCGGTCCTTGTCTTTACGAACCTGGACAATTGGCTGATCCGGAGCAACTCTCATTCCGGGGCCCTGAATGCTCTAGCCTTGACGGTTCAGACCTTGCAGATATTGGAATTCATTATCAACTTCCCCAAGTCACATCTCAATCAGTCTCCACTGCTAGACTTTATCGGCGCCAGGTTGGATACAGCACAGGCAAAGGCTTTTCTGCCCAAGGATCGAGCGGTTGCTCTCTCCTCGCTGGCCACCCTCATTTGCAACAGAAAGAAGGTGCCGGCTTGTCTGCTGCTCCGCCTGCTGGGCTACATGGCCTCGGTCCACATAACCCCCTTGGCCCGCCTCCGCATGAGGGACCCTCAGTTGGCCTTGCAGTCCCAGTGGCGGTAAGCATCCCAGAATCTAGAGGTGCCAGTGACGGTCAAGGACCCTCTGCACCTCACCCTGACCTGTTGGGATACCCTGCCCAATCTGGAAACCGGGCTTCCATTTCAGCCTGCACCGCCCCAAATGACCCTCATCACTGATGCCTCACCTCGAGGGTGGAGGGCCCATACGGACGGCCTGCATACCCATGGCTTTTGGACAGGCAGCTGAAGCCCACTGCCAGATAAACATCCTGGAGCTGTGGCGATCCGTTATGCCTTGTGGGCCTTCCAGGACAGGCTGTCCTCCAAGGTTGTCCTCAGAATGGACAACCAAGTGGCAATGTGGTACATCAACAAGCAGGGCAGCACAGGCTCCTTCCTCCTCTGTCAGGAAGCGATTGGGCCCTTTCCAGAGGGATGTATGTATGGGCCACATACCTGCCGGGTCACCTAAACATGCTGGTGGGCCGCCTCCGCCGGTCCTTCCAGCCACACAAGTGGTCCCTGAGCCCGACAGTGGCAGCCGACTTATTCCGTCGCTGGGGCACGCCAGACATGGACCTATTTGCCTCTCCCCACAATCACAAGTTGAGCATGTTCTGCTCCCTGATTTCTAGGAAAGGCCATCCAGCCTGCAACGCGTTCTCCGTTCACTGGGGACAAGGTCTCATGTACGTGTACCCCACCTATCCTGCTCCTATCTAGGACTCTGACGAAACTGTAAAAGGATGGGGGGACCATGATCCTGGTGGCACCCTCCTGGCCGAGACAGGTGTGGTTTCCTCTGCTCCAGGACCTGTCTGTGAGTGCACCGGTTCTGCTGGGGTCTGCTCCCAACCTCCTATCGCAAAACCAGGGCACCCTGTGCCATTCGAACCTCCGGGTCCTGGCCCTTGCAGCTTTTGGATGGTGTCTCCAGGGTCTTGATTGAATCCCGGAAACCTTCTACCCGAAAATCTTACAGCCCGAAGTAGAAGCGTTTTTCCACCTGGTGCAGCGGTCGCAGACAGGACCCTTTCTCCTGTCCGCTCCCCCACTTGTTGGATTACTTTTGGCACCTGTCCAATCTGGCCTCCAAACTAGCTTGGTCCGAGAACACCTCAGCGCCTACCATCAGGGTGTTACCAGTGCACCCATCTCAGTCCAGCTGCTGGTTGGGCGTTTCATGCAGGCTCTAGTTCAACTGAAATGCTCGCTTCGCCCACCAGCAACCCCCATGGGATCTCAGCATTGTCCTGGCGAGGCTCATGCAGTATCTGTTCGAGTCTCTCAAATCCTGTGACCTCAGGTTCCTCACCCTGAAAGTTATGTTCCTGGTGGCGATCAATTCTGCTCGGAGGGTCAGCGAGATCCAGGCACTGGTCACGTATTCTCCGCTCCGTACACAAAATTCTTCCATGATCGTGTGGTGCTATGCACGCATCCAAAATTGTATTGTGAAGGTGGTGACTGCTTTCCACATCAACCAGTCAATCATCCTTCTCATGATCTTCCCACAGCCTCATTCCCACCCAGGGGAACATGCTCTCCACACTCTGGACTGCAAGCGGGCACTCGCTTTCTACTTGGACCGTACAGCAACCCATAGGCAGTCCACCCAGCTCTTTGTGTCTTTTGACTCCAATAGGCTGGGGGCAGCAATAGGGAAGCAAACCTTGTCCTTCTGGCTAGCGGATTGCATCGCCTTCTGCTATGAGTAGACAGGCAGCTGGCTGGCAGGGTGAAAGCTCACTCTGTGCGGGCTATGGCGGCATCAGTGGCCCATCTACGTGTGGTCCCTGTCACTGAAATCTACAGGGCCGCAACCTGGAGTTGTCTCCACACTTTTGCAGCTCACTACTGTCTTGACAGGGATACTCGCCAGGACAGCGCTTTTGGCCAGTCTGTCCTGCGCAATCTTTTCCAGTCTTGAACACAACTATCTTTCATCAAGCTCTCTGTGGGACCAGACCACCCCTGTTTCCCCACAGTACAGCAGCTGTGTTGTGCTCATTGGCACCTTGTTTGGCTACTGTGGGTCTCTCTGGTCGAATGGGGCAGTCTGGAGCTCTGTAATCACCCACATGTGAGGGCTACTATCCTGCTTGTCCTAGGAGTAAGCGCAGTTGCTTACCTGTAACAGGTGTTCTCCTAGGACAGCAGGATGTTAGTCCTCAGGAATCCCGCCCGCCTCCCCACGATGTTGGGTTCACCTTCGGTTTGTTATGTTGTTTTTCTCACTCGTATTTTTGCTATATTATGAGACTGAAGGGGGACCTCACGTGGACGCGTGGATAGCAGCAGGCTTCATCGGATGATGTCACCCACATGAGGACTAACATCCTGCTGTCCTAGGAGAACACCTTTTACAAGTAACTGCGCTTTTTCCACAGTTGGTCCTTAAGTATGGAACGCCCTACCTAAACGGCTACAATTAATACAAGACTGGAAAACCTTTCATAAACATTTGAAAGCTAATTTATTTATTGAGGCTTTCAGAAACATTAAGGATCTTATTTTAATATATTTGCTTTTGAAGTTCTGCTTTTTTTATTTTGTTTGTTTAACATTGATTTAATATGCCTATTTTATTATTTGTCTGTTATCCTAGTTTGTTTTTATGATGATCTGTGTTTCTGTACACTGCCTAGACCTATTTAACTGATATGTGGTTTATAAATATTTTAATAAATAAATTTTGGGCGACAGAACCAGAACGTTTTATGATAAGACTCATTGCAGGTTGTCAGACCCAGCCAGTCTTGAACTGGTGGTCTTAGGAAGAATTGCCTGTTCCAAAAAGACCACAGACCTAAGCACTTCACAGGGCCTTCTGGTAAAGTTAGCTGGCTTACCTTGTATTTAATAACTCTGCCCAGCTACTCACTTATCAGTCCAAAGGTGTCTGGGGTTGGAGAAGAAGTGATGCTGCAGAGAAGGATTATATTTATATTGCAAAAGAACATAAATACCATTCCGGGTCCATCAAACCCAGCACTCTTATCTCCAGCAGTGGCCAGTCCAGGTCACAGGTACACAGTAGGATCCCAAAGCATTACATTGTCTCATCTTATGTCCTATCCAACCAAGTAGTCAAAAAATAAAGCACAACCATTGGGAAATGAACAGTCCCCACCCTTTTGAATATGGAGCATCTCTTTGAAAATCCAGGGCATCTGGTGCCAGCAGGATGTCTTTAATCTGCATACCTGTAGGTTAAAGCTGTGGGGATTTCAAAGTCTTAGCTGCCAGCCATTGAGTTTTGATTGCTTGTAAAATAACTCTCCATGTCTAGGACAATATTTTTTTTGTCGTCGTAGTCCTTAACAATCCTCCTTGGGTTGAGAACCATATAAAATCCTTTATTTAGTTCTTTCCTATTATTACTTCATTCCCATGTCAAACCATAAAGTTTATTGCCTGAAAATACAGCCCCCTATGTTCTCTGCAAGGCCTGCCAGACAGACCCAGGTACATGCTTGCATGATTTTCTACTACTACTAGTTATTATACTTGCAGCTTGCTAGGCAAACTCAGCTGCTAGTTTAATTCTATAATGGCAGCCTACATTCATGTCACATGCTAGTCTCCTTAAATAGGTTTAGATTCCTTCTAATTTACCTGTTTTCTTCTTGATTCATCTTTTTAATGCACATTTTATTTCTTCATGTTCTCCTTGGGATTATATTTGATTAGATAATCCTATCTTGGGGAAAATAAAACTTTTTTCAAAGTCTCTTCTAATTCTTACTATAAGCTCAGCTCCCAAGCCTGCTGCCAGGTTGTCACCTCCTAGGTGAATCAAAATGCGTGTGAGTGTGGTTCTGTCAGAATTATAATATACTTGATCCCCATCAATACTGTTTTTGAAAAGGCTACAGCACTGAAATGACTTCTTTCATTTTATGACACTATTCTGCGTGGCTTTAATTAAATAACAGATATCATGGTGTTACATCACATATATGCAGCATTCCATATGGTTGTTCACTCCATTTTACCAATTAGATTACAATCCATAGGCATGTTTGATACAGTACAGTACTATAGTTTACTTCCTATTTATTAAACTGAATGCAACAAATTAGGATTGGATCAGTAACTTCAGATTGGTTTAACATTAAATCTATATTTCCCAAGGTTCAGCTTTATCTGCAATGCTATTTAATCTATACATAGCTCCATTAGGTCAAATTTTTGCCTGCCTAGTGTTAGCTATAAAAGTTACACAGATAACATTTAATTTTTCATACTGTATACTTCTTGGTCTCGTACTCAGTTTAATATCCCTATATTTAAATCCATTAAAAGATGGCTAGAACATCACAGACTGCAATTACTCTATCTCAGAAACTGAAATACTGTTACAATCAGCAGTTAAATTCCATCCAATTTAATTCCAACATTTGCTTTCTAAATCAGCAATTGAACATCAGAAAAAGTACCAGAAATCTTGGTGTAACACTCGACACTAAACTGTCAATGAAAAATCACATTTTGTCAGTGGTTAAATCCTCCTTTTATAAATTATGTATGCTGAGACGCATTAAACCTTTACTGGAACCTCAGGACTTCAGAGATATTTTACAAGCTCTTGTGTTAAATCCCATAGATTACTGTAATTCTTTGTACCTTGGCCTCCCTGCCAGTATACCTCATCCGCTTCAGATTGTACAGAATTTGGCCAGCATTACTCTGTCCACTCCTCGAACTTTCATAGATCACTTCTTGTTCTGCCTAGTCCCTTAGGAGTGTCCACTCTGTTGCAGATTTTAGAAAACTTTTCCTTCTATCTCGTCTGCAATGTTGTTCACAGAGATAGTGAACAAAGGTGGCCCCAGCTCTCCTTTTTGTTGCACTCCACTTATCAAACTTTTCTTCCTCAGAGTGGATTGAGATTTACTACTTCTACCCTCTGCTGTCTGATCCAGTCGATCTTGTAGTTTTGAATCTAATGATCCAAATCCAGCTCTCATGGGGAGACAGATTTTCCACAAGAAACTGTGCTGGTCTTTGGGGCCTCTGATAATTTCATTGATGCCTAACAATAAAGGATCCCAGACTAAGAATTCTCCAATTCTAGTAGGTTCGATGGTTCTCCAGTGTCTTTGGGACCATTAGTCTTGGAAATATGATTTTATTACCATGAATATATTCAAGGATATTGAGAAATAATTGTTCGACTTTTATTTATTTATTTAAAGTCTTTTCTATACCATTGCTAAGTTATATACCATCACAACTGTTTACATGTAGGCACATAAAATAAGGTAGGAGAAAGCGTACTATAGTACATTCTAACGGGTGCAAAAAAGGTTCAGTTACATTAAATCATAAAAAGACTCTCAATTGTTTAGTGATGTAGGTCCTGACCAAGTGTACCTGTAAGGTACTATTCACAGGTAAAAATCACATTCTCCGTGTTTTACTATTACATTAGTTGTGTAATAAACTTGCTAAAATATTATAATGCCCATTTTGGGAATAGTGCTGGTGCTCTTCTGTTTATTCCTTTATATTTTCTATTCTCCAGTCTCTTTATAAAAGGCTTGTTTAAAAAGCCTTGTCTTTAAACTTTTCTTAAATGTTTTGAGGTCTCTTTGTAATCTGATCTCTAGAGGCATTGTGTTCCATAGTGTGATGCCTGCTAAAGATAATGCCCTTTCTCTTACATGGGTTAACTTGCCGTCTTGACTGAGGGAATGGTTAAGAGTGCTTTGTTTGCTGAATGTGTACCCCTAGTGCTGTGTTTAGCCAGTCCGCTTTTTCATCATGTATTAGTTTATGTATGGTACATAGGGCTTTGTATTTTATTCTTTGTTCTATGGGTAGCCAGTGTAATTCTGCTAGAGTTTGTTATATGGTGCCTCCTTCTTTTTCCAGTTAGTATTCTAGCTGCTGTGTTTTGTAGTATTTGAAGTTGTCTTAATGTTGTATTTGGGAGTCCTAGTAAAAGTGCATTACAGTAGTCTGTGCTGGAGAAAACTAGTGACTTAATACATACCTTGGCCTCCCTTATCTTGTTAGGTAGTATACTTGGTGAGGTAGAGTTGTGAGAACACAATTTTGTTATGCAAGTACCTTGTACTAGGTATGTGGAGTAGCCTACTCCACACCATGCATTATATCTGAACTAACTACCTAATAAAAAAAATAATTCTCACCAAATCAGTTAGCAAAATCCTTCATTTTTCCAGATTTTGGAGTCTGTTTCTTCTTCATGAGTGTGTGTGTAGCTTGATGCTGTCTGTTCCTGACAGATATACAGGAACTGTATGATCATATTTGGTATGGCATTTGTTTTTTGCTCATCAAGCATATAAGTGGCAAGTATGCATTAAACTATCTAATGTTCTTTATTCTGGATAATCTTTGGGACAAAACTGCCAGTAGAGGGAGCACTGTCTTTTCTATTGACAAGAAGTTATGTTATGACCAGAGAGCATTGATTTATGGTTAGGCTTTTGCACCTGCAGACACTAAGATCTGTCACTTATCACCACAAGATAGTGTATCGTCTTGATTTTCCTGTTCAGCTTTCATATTTTGCACGTCATTTCAGTTTGTGGTTATACATACTGTCTAATTTTGAGACTGCCTGCTTCTGCTTATTTTGCAAGCTGAAGGGTGGGGGATTTTTCCTCACTCTGTCTGGTATAAAGGCCAGATGGCTATAAAAATGAAACCAGACAGTGTCAATTGAGTTGTGGTTTTCTGTATGTTTGGCAAATTCTGTGTTTGGAAAAACAAATGTTTTATATTTGCTTGACTGATCTCATAACTCAAAGAAGGAGAAATTGACTTTGACCTTCGCCTTATCTACACTAATCACTCTAACGTATTAGTTCACCCAGGCTTTAATATTAATCTTTGGACTGATTTGGCTAGAACAACCTGTTACTACCATTCTTTGGAAACAGAGCAGAACGATGTGGAACCAGAACAGTTTACCCAATCCAGAACACGAAAACATTCCTCCTGTGACTCACACATAATCAGAGTAATGCTCTGTGACCACAGTTAAGGCCAATCAGGATCACCTAATTGTGTAGAGTTTTATGATGTTTAAGACGGCAGCACATATCCCTTGCAGTTGCCCTATTGATATCCTCTGAGACAGATTCATTTTTGAAAAATAGGCTCCCTGAATTGGGGAGAAAACATCAGAGGTCACTGTGAGCTACCCAGGCTTCAAACTCCACAGCTCCAGCTTCCAGATGCACTCATTGCAGCAGAAGATAACAATGCATGTGCACCCCAAAATCCCTTACTATAAATTTACTACAGATTTAATACAGAAAGAATTTAATTCAAAACAGTGAATAAAGTGGGTACCTAAGAAGTGTTAAGTAGGTTAATTGTAGTGATTTGCAGATCATTGATAGTCAATTATAAAATAAATCAATAGGTTAAAAATAATTAGCTTTACATCCCTACGTCCAGCAGCGAGAGGGAGACCATCTAGTCTTTTGCACTGAATGCCACATATATGATTATCTCCCAGCTGGCAAGAGGTTGTGTATGCACTAGGTGCAAAGAGCTCCTAGCCCTCAAAGAATGAGTCTGATCTCTGGAGGCTACAGTGGAAGACAGAGTGGTATATAGAGGAGTTCATCAGGGGCATAGTAGAGAAGTCCTCTTTATCAATCTAGCAGCCCCTGTGTTGTCTTGGAGGAGAAAAGTCACCTGGAAGGAAAGCATCATCTTGCGGTAAGAAGCAATTGTGTAGCTAGGACCTGCCTTCAAGGTGATGTAGTATCCTCTATCACAGAGGATAGGTCTTCAGGGGCACGTTTCCAAGAGGGAAGGATTAGGATGGCCATTGTAGTTGGTGATTCGATTATTAGGGATGTAGATAGCTGGGTGGCTAGTAGACTTGAGGATCACATTGTGACTTGCCTGCCTGGTATGAAGGTAGTGAACCTCATGCATCACATAAATAGGATTTTACTGCTGGGGAGGAGCCAGCTGTCTTGGCACATGTGGATACCAATGACATAGGAAAGTGCAGGAGGGAGGTTCTGGAAGCCAAATTTAGGATTTTAGGTAGAAAGTTGAAATCTAGAACCTCCAGGGTAGCTTTCTCAGAAATGCTCCCCATTTCATGTGCAGGACCCCAGAGGCAGGCAGAGCTCCGGAGTCTCAATGTGTGGATACAAAGGTGCAGAGAAGAGGGTTTTAGATTTGTTAGGAATTGAGCATCATTTTGGGGAAAGGGGGGGCCTTTTATGAAAGGATGGGCTCCACATTAACCAGAGTGGAACTAAGCTGCTGGCACTAACCATTAAAAAGAAGATAGCATAGCTTTTAAACTAGATGGAGTAAAGCAGACAGTCGCTCAGGAGCACATGGTTCAGAAAGGTTGAAATAAATGCTAAAGTTGGCCAGGTGCTTTTAAGTAAAGAGCAGACAAAACAGATTTTAAATCATATGTCAGCTGATAAGCAGGTTGTTACAAGCAAAACATACTTTCAAATGTCTGCATATTAATACTAGAAGTCTAAAAAATAAGAGGGGAGAGTTAGTGTACAGCAGTAAATGAAGGGATAGACATAATTGGCATCTCAGAGACCTGATGGAAGGAGGATAACCAATGGGACACTGATACCAGGGTACAAATTATATCAAAATGATAGGATGGATCAAATTGTTGGAGGGGTGGCACTATATATTAGAGGGCATTGAGTCAAACAGGAATAAAATAGCAATGGAGGTGTATTACCATCCACCTGGCCAGAATGAACAGACTAATGAAATGCTAATAGAAATTTTGAAGGCAACAATCAGCAATACAGTAATAATGGGTGATGTGATTTACCCCGGTATTGACTGAGTGAATGTCTCATCAAGACTTGCTAGAGAGGTTAATTTCCTAGATGAAATAAATGACTGCTTCAAGGAGCAGCTGATACAAGAACCAACAAGGAGAAAATATTTTAGACCATGTACATAGTGGAACACAAGATTTTGTGCAAGAGATAAGTTTTGGAGCCACTTGGCAATAGTGATCACAACATGGTAAAATTCAGCTTAATTGGAGAGAGGGCATTAAAGAAATCTGTGATATTTAACTTTCAAAAGGGTGACTATGACAAGATAAGGAAAATTATTAGAAAAAAAACTGAAAAGAGCAGCTGCAAAGATTGAATTAACATCAGGCATGGACCTAGTTTTAAAAATACCATCTTGGAAGCCCAGACCAGATGGATTCCACACACTAGAAAAGACAGAAGAAAGGCTAACCAACTATTGTCATGGATAAAAGGTGAGGTGAGAGAGGCTACAATAGCTAAGAGTATCTTTCAAGAAATGGAAAAGGGACCTCAATGAAGAAAACAGAAACTAGCATAAGCACTGGCAAGTTAGATGCAAAGCATTGATAAGAAAGGCAGAGAGAATTTGAAAAGAAGCTTGCCATGGAAGCAAAATCTCGTAATAAAAACTGACAGGCACATTTGAGATAAAAAGTCTGCAAGGAAATCAGTTGGACTATTAAATGTTCAAGGGGTAAAAGGGGTACTTAAGGATGACAAGGCCATAGCAGAGAATCTAAATGAATTCTTTGCTTCAGTGTTCACTGAGAAAGATGTAAGGCAGAAACCCATGCCAGAAGTGATATTTAAAGGTGATGATTCAGAGGAACTGAAACAAATCTCAGTGAACCTGGAAGATGTACTAGGGCAAACTGACAAAACTGAAGAGTAGCAAATCACTTAGACCAGATGGTATGCATCCCAGAGTGCATACCATCTGCTTTTGGTAATTTGTAAACTATCATTAAAATAGACCGGAAGGGGGGACAGTGGGCAAATCCACGGCTCTCGTGCTAAACTTTCAAAGGGAAAATCTGATAAAATAGAAAAAAACCGGAAAGAGCAGCTACAAAGGTAAAAAGTGTGTAAGAGGCGTGGTCATTGTTAAAAAAAACAAAACAAAAAACAAAACCATCCTAGAAGCACAGTCCAGATGTATTCCACACATTAAGAAAGGTGGAAAGAAGGCAACACAATTACTGGCATGGTTAAAAGGGGAGGTGAAAGAAGCTATTTTAGCCAAACGATCTTCATTCAAAAATTGGAAGAAGGCTCCAACAGAAGAAAATAGGATAATATATAAGCGTTGGCAAGTTAAATGTAAGACATTGATAAGACAAGCCAAGAGAAAATTTGAAAAGAAGTTGGCCGTAGAGGCAAAACTCACAGTAAAAACTTTTTAAAAAATATATCCGAAGCAGAAAGCCTGTGAGGGAGTCAGTTGAACCGTTAGATGATCGAGGGGTTAAAGGGGCACTTAGAGAAGATAAGTCCATCGCGGAAAGATTAAATGAATTCTTTGCTTCTGTGTTTACTGAAGAGGATGTTGGGGAGGTACCAATACCGGAGAAGGTTTTCATGGGTAAGGATTCAGATGGACTGAACCAAATCACAGTGAACCTAGAAGATGTGGTAGGCCTGATTGACAAACTGAAGAGTAGTAAATCACCTGGACCAGATGGCATACACCCTAGGGTTCTGAAGGAACTGAAAAATGAAATTTCAGACCTATTAGTAAAAATTTATAACCTATCATTAAAATCATCCATTGTACCTGAAGACTGGAGGGTGGCTAATGTAACCCCAATATTTAAAAAGGACTCCAGGGGCGATCCGGGAAACTACAGATCAGTTAGCCTGACTTCAGTGCCATGAAAAATAGTGGAAAATGTTCTAAATATCAAAATCACAGAACATATAGAAAGACATGGTTTATTGGACAAAGTCAGCATGGCTTTACCCAAAGCAAATCTTGCCTCACAAATCTTCACTTTTTTGAAGGAGTTAATAAAAATGTAGATAAAGGTGAACCAGAGGTTTCTAGGAAAAGTAAAAAGTAATGGGATAGGTGGGGATGTCCTTTCATGGATTACAAACTGACTAAAAGACAAGAAACAGAGAGTAGGATTAAATGGATAATTTTCTCAGTGGAAGGGAGTGGGCAGTGGAGTGCCTCAGGGATCTGTATTGGGACCTGTACTTTTCAATATATTTATAAATTATCTAGAAAGAAATATGACGAGTGAGGTAATCAAATTTGCAGATACAAAATTGTTCAGAGCAGTTAAATCATAAGCAGATTGTGATAAATTGCAGGAAGACCTTGTGAGACTGGAAAATTGGGCATCGAAATGGTAGATGAAAATTAATGTGGATAAGTGCAAGGTGATGCATATAGGAAAAAATAACCCATGCTATAGTTACATAATATTAAGTTCCATATTAGGAGCTACCACCCAAGAAAGAGATCTAGGCGTCATAGTGGATAACACATTGAAATCATCAGTTCAGTGTGCTGCGGCATTCAAAAAAGCAAACAGTGTTGGGAATTATTAGAAAGGGAACGGTGAATTGTTGTGTTTAAGGCATTGTGGACCCTTGGTCGTAATGGAGATGACTCCGCCCACGAGGAGGAGCCCCATGGGGAACTACTGCGATAGGCTGACACAGATAGCAGACACAGAATAGATAGTCTTTATTGTACTGCTGTAAATGGATGGTGAAGCAGGAAGATAAGGCACTGATCCACAAAATGCCAATATGCTCAACAGGCTCAGAAGTATAGTCTCACCCAGATGTTCATGATAGGCAGGAGCCCGCAGTGTGGGTAATGCCGCAGCTGGTGAGTGGAGTTGGAGCATCGGATCGTAGAGGTACTCACAGAGTGAAGGCGTCTTCCTGATGGTAGAATGGTGGGACCGAAGGTCCATGGTGCAGGATATGAAGTAGATAGGCCCTCGAGAAGTGAGTACCCAATGGTCCAATATCCTGGAAATGAATAAAGAGAAAAGACCCCCGAGGAGTAGTTGTCTTGGTTAGTGAGGACCCTGAAGGGAAGTTGGAAGCGAAAGACCCCCGAGGAGCAGGTGTCTAGAACTTCTGCTGGAGCGAGGCCATTAGCGTGAAAGTAGCGTCTAAGCGTCAGCATAGAGCAGGCAGAGTAGCAAAGCAAAGTCTTTGCTAACTCAAATTGGTAGCGGAAGCGGAGGCTAGATATACCCAGAGGTACTGACGTCATGCGGTGGGGCCGCCCCCGAGGTTCCCACCATGACGTGTGTTTGAGCGTCGGGGATGTGTGCGCTCGTGCCCTAGGAGGCCACAGGAGTGAGCATGGTGGATGGGGACGCCAATACTGGTGTGGAAACGCCGAGGCACTCTGCACCGGAGACAGCCATCTTGCCCAAAGAGAGAGAGAGGTGAGAAAAAGAGGTGCGACCTACGGATGCAAGATGAATAAAACGGAAAATGTCATGATGCATCTGTATCGCTTCATGGTGAGATCGCACCTTGAATACTGTGTACAATTCTGGTCGCTGCATCTCAAAAAAGATATAGTTGCAATGGAGAAGGTACAGAGAAGGGCAGACCTAGAGAACAGTTCCCCTATGAGGAAAGACTAAAGAGGTTAGGACTTTTTAGCTTGGAGAAGCGACGGCTCAGGGGGGGATATGATAGAGGTGTTTAAAATCATGAGAGGTCTAGAACGGGTAAATGTGAATCAGTTATTTACTCTTTCAGATAATAGAAAGACTAGGGGGCACTCCATGAAGTTAGCATGTGGCACATTTAAAACTAATCAGAGAAAGGTCTTTTTCACTCAACGCACAATTAAACTCTGAAATTTATTGCCAGAGGATGTGGTTAGTGCAGTTAGTGTAGCTGTGTTTAAAAAAGGATTGGATAAGTTCTTGGAGGAGAAGTCCATTACCTGCTATTAATTAAGTTGACTTAGAAAATAGCCACTGCTATTACTAGCAACAGTAATATGGAACAGACTTAGTTTTTGGGAACTTGCCAGGTTCTTATGGCCTGGATTGGCCACTGTTGGAAACAGGATGCTGGGCTTGATGGACCCTTGGTCTGACTCAGTATGGCATGTTCTTTCGTTCTTCTTATGTTCTTTTGGGGAGCCACTTTTCATATATTCAGCTACAGCACTATATTGCCTCGCTACCACAAGCAGACCTAGGTGCTAAATTTATGGACACCTTGGAGGATCTTTTTCAACCGGAGTTATCCAAACACTCGACTTCTAATTTGTGAAGAGCTCTTCAGAAATATAGACAGCAGAATGACTGTACGGCCCTATTGCTCAAATGGTTTCATGAGAGTAGAATCGCTTTCACTGCAGAGTTGTGGTGGGATTGTTTCAAACACTTAAAAGAGCTCTCTGGGAACATTTACCTAAAAGAGCTCCAATATAAGTTTTTGAGACATGCTTATATCTCCCAAACCTATGCTTTGAAAGCTGGTATTTCTGAATCAGCATCTTGTATTAAATGTAAAACTCAACCGGGCACACTCTTTCATATGTTCTGGTCTTGTGTCTTAATCCAGCAGTTCTGGAAGGCAATTGCGCATTATTTGTCTCAATTATTGGGTTATCACATCCTGACCACTCCGACAGCAATGTTATTTGGACAACTCCTCCCAGCCATCTTCAAGAATAAGGCTGAAGCATTATTCTTTAAGAAAGTGTGCCTATTGGGAAAGAAATCTATTTTGGGAAAGTGGAGAGAGCCATCGGGTCCAGTTTTTTGGCAATGGCGTAACTCTCTTCACGACTTGGTATTGTTGGAAATCAGATCCTCACTATCCCCTTTTAAGAGTAGACAGTTATTTTTTCAAATTTGGGGAGGCTACCTTCATTAACTTTCACCTAGAGCGAGAGAAGTTTAGTACTCAATAACTCTTTCTAGTTATAATCCATATACTTTTACTATCTGCAATTTTGGATTTTGTCCACGTTTTCATTGTGTTTTTTAGTCTGTCCTCCGATCAGAATCTTTTGTAATATCTGATCAGGTCTGTTAGGATTCTTAAGGGAGGGGGAGGGAGGGATGGGAACCTTGGGCATAAGGAAGAACAGTGAAGTCTCACATTACCAAATTGCGATGGAGGCCTAGGATGCATCAGAGCCCATGCACCTAGAGCCCTGTCTTATATGCTATATATTTCTCTTGTTTAGCCGATTATGGAGGTGGGGGGGGGAGTTAAATGAGTTACACTATGTATGTATAGTTGTACTATACCGGCTTGGAAACTGGTTTAATAAAAAGCATTTGAAATAAAGTTGTCTATGGTACTTGGATTGGAGGATTTCCAGTATAATTCCAACTTTTAAAGGGGAATCAAGGGATGATCCAAGAAACTACAAACCAATGAGATTAACATCTGTGCTAGGCAAAATGGGAAAAACTATCGCAAAGAACAAAATTACTGAACATATAGGTAGGCATAGTTTAATGGAACAAAGCCAGTATGGATTTAGCCAAGTCTTGCTCACCAATATGCTAAGTTTTTTTAGGGGTGTAAATAAACATGTGGATAAAGGTGAGCAAGTTGATATAGTGTATCTGGATTTCCAGAAAGCATTTCACAAAGTCCTTCTTGAGAGACTTGTTAGGAAATTAAAGTATCATGGGATAGGGGAAGTGGTCCTATTGTGGATTGGGTACTGGTTAAAAGAAAATGTAGAGTAGGGCTAAGTGGTTAATTTTCTCAATGGAGAAAGATGAATGGTAGAGTGCCCCAGGGATCTGTTCTGGGACCATTGCTTTTTCACATAATTAATCAGTCCCCTATGTGGGCTTTATCTTTCACTAGGAGTGGTATGGGTCCAGGTTTGATTGGGGGGGGGGGGGGGGGGAGAGATTAACTTACAAGGCCCTAGGCACAATGTGACCACATCAGCTTTACATTCTACCATCAAAATCTCTTGAAGGTGCTAGAAGGGGAAAATCAAAGGCAAATAAACACCACAGGCAAAATCTTTGTCACATCAGGGTCCTTTCATCCCTTGCATCCAGGAAGGGAAAAACCAAGAAATCCAAAGGAGTCCAAGTTTGGTGTTCAAATAAAGTCTTTTACTGAAACTTAAAGGATAATCCAAGCCACAATACCAAAAATCAAAAACAGCATCAGAAATATGATGGCAATGAATTTTGTCAGTTTGTCCATCTTAGGTGTTACCTCCCTTCTCACTTCCCTTGCACCATTATCCTGATGGAAAAAATATCCTAATTGGTGAAAGGTGGAATAGCTAGAGTGCAACTCCAACATGTACCAGCAACCAGTGGAAAATATATCCCCAAGTCCAAGAAAAGGTTCAACTGGGTTACTACAACTTCCCAAAAACTTAAACTTAAAATCCAACTTGTCCAGAGTTGAGACTCTGGGATCTTTTAGTCCAAATTCCTTAACTCTTCCTCTCCACCCTTGCTTGACTGATCGCTTGGACAAAAAGGTATCCAAATTCCAATCTTCAAGGAGATGGGGGGTAACCCTTGCCTTGCGATCAAGAAATCCAAAAATCCTCAAAACCAAACTCTTCTCTATAGTTGAGATTCAGGAGGAATCTCTGCAAAACAGCTCCTATAAATTGAGAATCGGGAGGAATCTCTCTCTCCTTCCTTATTTCGGCAGCCAATTTACCCACTCTCTTGAATTCCTGGGAAGGATCTCTAACTCCTTCAGTAGTACCTAACCCTTTTATCACTGATCATAATCCCAGAGTTTATAAACCCCAAGTTGCCTCTCCCCCCAAAAGGTAGGGTTAAAGCAATGGGAAGAATCTCAAAAACACAAACTCCTCCTATTACCCCTAACTTAGAAAATTATGCATTAGAGAAAATGCACTTTGTGGAAAAAATGCTATTGTTAGTCTAAGACCTCCATCCCGTTTATATGTAGAGACCCTTTTGGGTCTTCATTAGATGGCTCTAGTTCCATGCCCTTAAGTTAGACAGCTTGGAGGGAGATATCATCTCCCCCGAGGATGGCTGAGGTAGTAGAATCCTAATCCAGAAGGGGGTGCTAGGAGTTGGGATACAGCGGGGCAGTGTAGGCTTGATTTTGAAAGAGACAGGAGTGTTTTTGGTGTGCCTCCAAGTTTTGGTCTCCTGCCTAGATAAAGGGAGAGACACTGCCCTACTAGGTTTTTGGTTACAGATAGGAGGGAAGAGAGACAGATTTTTAGTCCTTTTGGCGCTGTTTTTGTGAGATTTTGTGTTCTGAGACCTGTGCCTTCTGGGAAGTTGGAACCCCCTCTCTAGGCGTGCAGGAGGAAGCTGTTTTACCTCTTCGCCCAGTCCAAAAGGAGGTAATCAAGATCATTGATTTGTTTTCCTAAGTCTATTTTTGTTTGAATTGAGAAGGAAGTTTTTCTGCCCCCTTCGTTTTCCCATAACTGGAAGCTTTAAGAAATATTTCCAGTTAGAGGCCTTTCCCCCTCGAAAATCCAAAGTTTCTGGACACCCCCCCCCCCCCCCCCCATACAGAGTTTCCACCCAGGGACGCAGGACACTGCCAACTTGGAGTTCGGGAGTATCATTTGGATCTCAGGTACTGTGGGGAAGGGGATATCTGTCACTGCTAGGACACCCCAGCCATCTGGGGACAAATGTTTATCATCCATGGGGTGGGATGAATAAGTTCCAGGCTTTGGTACTAAGGGACACCTCCACAGAGGGAGAGACACTTTATATCTGCACTCTCATGTGGCTGAAGAACCTGGATGTAACTGGACACTGCCTTATTTATGCATCTTAATTCTTTTGCAGTCAATCACAGTAAAATTTATTTTTAGCACCCATCCTACAGGCCCAGCTTGGTTTGTACATATACCTGTCCCAAAGAGCCATGATAACACATAACTGAAAGTGGATCCCTTTCACATGTCCCCCCCCCCCCCCCCCCCCCCCCCCCCCCCCCCCCCCACACACACACACTACCCCACTAGAAAAGATCTCACCCATTGGGAAAGGAATATGGGGAGAGGGACTGGTTGGATACAACAACCCCAATAAATAAATGTTTTTATGGCCGTTTGGGATACAGCATCCATACCAAAAAAGCGTTAACATACAAATGACTTGGAAATGGGAACAGTGAGTGAAGTGATCAAGTTTGCTGACACAAAATTGTTCACAGTTGTTAAATCATAAGAGGATTGTGAAAAGTTGCAAGAAGATCTTATAAAACTGGGAGACTGGCATGCAAATGGCAAATGAAATTTACTATGGGCAAGCGCAGTGATGCACTTAGGGAAGAGTAACCCAAATTACAAATACACGATGCAAGGTTCCCCATTAGGAGTCACTATTCAAGAAAAGGATCTAGGTGTCATTGTTATTATGTTGAAATCTTTTGCTCAGTGCCCAGTAGCAGCCAAGAAAGCAAATAGAATTCTAGGAGTTATTAGGAAAGGAATGGAGAATAAAACACAGAATATAATGTGTATTGTGTACAGTTCTGGCTACCACATCTAAAAAAAAAAGATATAGTAGAATTTTAAAAAGTACCAAGAAGGGTGACTGAAATGATAAATGAGATGAAACGATTCCTTTATGAGAAAAGGCTAAAGAAGTTAGGACATTCCAGCTTGGAGAAGAGATGGTTGAGGGGAGATGATATAGAGGCCTATAAAATGAGTGAACTGGAATGAGTAAATTTTACTTTTTGAAAGAGTAAACAATTGATTCAAAAGTTAATAAGTTGTATATTTAAAACTAATAAGAGAAAAATTTTTTTTTTTTACTCCATGCATAATTAAGCTCTGGAATGTATTGCTAGAGGATGTGGTGAAAGCTGTTAGTATAGCTGTGTTTAAAAAAAAAAAAAAAAAGGTTTAGACAAGTTCCTGGAGGAACTGCTTATTCTTGGGATAAGCAGCATGGAATATATCTACCCTTTGGGATTCTACCAGGTACTTGTGATCTGATTTGGCCACTGTTAGAAGCTGGATACTGGGCTTGATGGACCTTTGGTCTGACCCAGTATGGCAATCTTATGTTCCGTCTGGCCATATTTAAATCCAGTCTAAAAACTCACTGTTTGGGCTGCTTTTAAATCCTAACCACTTCACTACAATAAATGCACTTTTCATAGACTCATGTTTGTTTTGGAACAGGGACTGTCTCTTATGTGTATCTGTACAGTGCTGCATAGTCTGGTAACCCTTTAGAAATAATAAACAGAGGATGCTTAATTGTGTGCCCAATGTAATCTGTTCATAAAACATTTTTCCAGCATAGAGAAGTAGAAATGTACACATGGTATAAATGGAATGATCTAAATGTCAAAAGCCAAATTGATTACATTAATGAGAGAGAGAATACTTTGATTCTAGAGCAGTAGCAAATACCATTACAAAACGATTATGCTAAGTAAAGAACTGAAGAAAAAGAGGGAAAGTAAAGCACATGAGCAAGTACTAAAAGATCTTCAAAACTGAAAAGAGAATGTGAATAAATTAAAGAAGATCAGGCCTAATGTAAACTATCAGAGCAACTGGAACTGGTAGAAAAGTAGCAATTCTAAAGTTACATTAACAGCTGAGCTCTTTGGAACAAGAGACAGCACAGGATGTAAAAAAGAAATCGGGGAGATAGTCAAAAGGTGAAGCATATAAAGACTGGGTCCACAATAAAAACAGAAGAGAAATATAATTTCTAAAAGATTAGCTAGAAGAGAAGCGAACAGGGAAATGAGAATAGCAAAAAAAAAAAAAGGAAGGATTGCCTATGATAGGCTGCTATTCTGTTTCCTAATGTGGGTAGTAGTTATGATATCGAAGAATACTGAGCCCTGCCAAAAGTAACATGCACACCAGTTTTGTGGATGTTCTCTGCAGAGACCGGCAGGGGAGACGATAAATAGCTGGAACCCTCATGTGAGTCAGATGATGCTCCACTGCCTATTGGCCTCATCTTTGGATTGATGTGTAGTGTTGAAGGAGCTTGTTTGATGTTAGGGCCATAAAAGAACAGCCAGAGTTGACAAGTGAATGATCTGTATAAGGGAAAGATGTGCTTTCTCATAGTACAATCAAAGCTTTACATTAAAGATTTACCTTTTTTTTTTTTTTTTTTTTTTTTTTTTTTATATGAAGACTAAAAGATTGAGTCCTAGGGAGAAAGTGTTTTGTAATGTTCCAGCACATTTCTAACTTTGCATGTTATCAGATCATTCAGTACATGCCAAGCAGGGGCTTGTTTTCATTTTTTGGTCATCTTATGCATATTGCTGCTTTATATCCTAAGGATCTGAGTGAAATAGCATTTGAGTTTTTTAATGAGGCAGTATGGATTGAAGTGTGAGACTGTTTTGTCGTCTTGCCCTTAATTCTCACGGGTACTCGGTGAACGTGCTGATTGCACTTTTCTGTAGTGAACTGGCATAAGAGGAGTAACTTTAATTACCTGAAAAGGAATAATGAGGTTTATGAATGTTTTAATAAGGCCAAGGTGGTCCACCCCAAATGTGTCAGATTTAATAAAAACCTATTTACCACTACTTGGCCCCCCAAAAAAATGATTTCAAATGTAGGATAGTGTTTAAAATATTCTACCAGCCCTCCCAAGTATCTATTTTCCACTGCATTCTTCCCCACCTCAAACTGGATGAATCTGCTTCAGTTTTTATACATTTAAATATTAAAATATTTGTCAGTTTTCCAGAGTGGATGTTGGAATATTGATAAGTCCCACAAAATCAACCCAATAGTATCACTGGTAAATATATTTCGACTTCACAGGTTTATGCCAAGTATTATATGTAGGCCCCTCACTCTCAGGGTCTGAAAAATCCAACAGACTCCTAAATTAGGTACGAGGCCACCTTACTTTAATTATAACATTTTTTAAGATTTTTCTTTTTTTGTCTATTAAAACTTCCCCATGTCAGTTATTCAATAATCCTCTTAATTTTCGCAAACTGTACTCAAAAAGATACGAGAGAACTTATCACTACTTATCTTTCCAGTTTTGATTAGTCACCCGACACGCGCGTGTTTCGAACCACAGGTTCTGCTTCAGGGGGGTTTTCTTCCGTATCTGTCTCCTAGACGTGCTTCTCAGCTTCAGTCATACGATTTTGAGGCTTCCATATGTCTTCTCTCGGCTCGATTACCACATATTTATTCTTCCACGGCTCCCTTATGCCGCGGCCATCTTTGAAATGGCACACCAACTCGAGTGCTCCTATTATAGCCCGAACCGGAACCTACGTCATCACAGGCAGTTTCCTTTCACGTCCGGTCTTCTCGTTTGAGATACACAAACTCCACAAACGCCAAGACTCTTCTCATTCTGTATACGCCACGCAGTCATACATATTGTCTGTACCAATGAACATAACCATATACTTTCTCTCTTTCTTGTTTGTATTTACTCTACTATTGCGGTCCCGACCGAGAGTCGTTCTCTATCACGTCCGCTTCAACGTCACTGGAAACTTAATCACATGACCTTCCAGAATGCTGAATTAAATTAAAGAGTCCTTGGTCCTTTTAATCACCATCACGAATCTATTTTTCTAGTGTTTAATCCTCACAGAGTTCTCCTTGTTCAAAAAGATAAAACTCCTCTCTGTATCCGGAGAAACCCTTACAACCTTACATCCCGGGATGCAGTGGCCAATTTCTCCTCCGTTCCTGTGGTTGGCAATAATCAACGGGGTATCCGGGAGTTTCTAAATCAAAGAATACCAGTTTATTTTTTCATTAAGACCTCCCGGATCCATTGTGTTGAGCCAATAAATCCAGAACTGCTCCCGCATGTTCAAACGTAGTTGGATATCACCGCCACGCAGACCACTCTGCACTTGTTCCACAATGAGCCATTTCAGATCCGTAAAACTATGTTGTCGAGTAATACAGTGCTGTACTAAAGGTGCTGTAACCTTCTCAGTCCTAATACAGCTTCTGTGCTCTATGAGCCTGGTTCTAATCTTCCGTTTTGTACGCCCAATATACAGAAGATTACATGGACAGAATATGACATAAATGACTCTTTCTGATTCACAGTTAGTGAGTCCATTCAATCTTAGAACCTTTCCTGAATTTGGTACTTGCCACTGGCCCCCTGTGACTGCCAGGGCACACATATCGCAATGTCCGCACTCATGATGGCCTCCTGTCAGTTTGGACACACTTGTGGATGTAAAAGTGGACTTAACCACTATGTCTCTGATATTTTGGCCCCTGAAGATTGTAAACAAGCTAGTACAGTGATGAATATTATTAAATCTCATTGGCATATACTGACTTTACACTCTATATTTCAAACGGGTCCCAGGTTCGCATTCTTCAGGGGCCAAAATATCAGAGACATAGTGGTTAAGTCCACTTTTACATCCACAAGTGTGTCCAAACTGACAGGAGGCCATCATGAGTGCGGACATTGCGATATGTGTGCCCTGGCAGTCACAGGGGGCCAGTGGCAAGTACCAAATTCAGGGAAGGTTCTAAGATTGAATGGACTCACTAACTGTGAATCAGAGTCATTTATGTCATATTCTGTCCATGTAATCTTCTGTATATTGGGCGTACAAAACGGAAGATTAGAACCAGGCTGTTTGAGTACAGTTTGCGAAAATTAAGAGGATTATTGAATAACTGACATGGGGAAGTTTTAATAGACAAAAAAAGAAAAATCTTAAAAAATGTTATAATTAAAGTAAGGTGGCCTCGTACCTAATTTAGGAGTCTGTTGGATTTTTCAGACCCTGAGAGTGAGGGGCCTACATATAATACTTGGCATAAACCTGTGAAGTCGAAATATATTTACCAGTGATACTATTGGGTTGATTTTGTGGGACACATTAAAGGTACACTGGATTACAGTTGTATACGGGTATAAGGTTGTGATGGAATATTGATAAGAACATGCCATACTGGGTCAGACCAAGGGTCCATAAAGCCCAGCATCCTGTTTCCAACAGTGGCCAATCCAGGCCATAAGAACCTGGCAAGTACCCAAAAACTAAGTCTATTCCATGTTACTATTGCTAGTAATAGCAGTGGCTATTTTCTAAGTCAGCTTAATAGCAGGTAATGGACTTCTCCTCCAAGAATTTATCCAATCCTTTTTTAAACACAGCTATACTAACTGCACTAACCACATCCTCTGGCAACAAATTCCAGAGTTTAATTGTGCGTTGAGTAAAAAAGAACTTTCTCCGATTAGTTTTAAATGTGCCCCATGCTAACTTCATGGAGTGCCCCCTAGTCTTTCTACTATCCGAAAGAGTAAATAACTGATTCACATCTACCCGTTCTAGACCTCTCATGATTTTAAACACCTCTATCATATCCCCCCTCAGCCATCTCTTCTCCAAGCTGAAAAGTCCTAACCTCTTTAGTCTTTCCTCATAGGGGAGTTGTTCCATTCCCCTTATCATTTTGGTAGCCCTTCTCTGTACCTTCTCCATCGCAATTATATCTTTTTTGAGATGCGGTGACCAGATCACTTTTATTGATAGATGCTTTGACTAGCATGATGTTTTTTTCCCTAGATGTATAGATATAAAGGTGAAATGTCACACCTAGATTTGGTCTGTGTAATTGTACAGACTTGTACACTAGAACAGGGTTTCTCTTATTAGATTATGGCAATCTTTCAGTTTAACAAATTTTATAAATCTCTAAAAGATGAATTTTAAAAACATCAGTTATGGGATTCGTGAATATTTTGGGCTTGTGCGCACTGACCATATTGTAAAAAGCGCCTAGATATGTACATAAATGCAGTGGTTCGCACATCTCAAAAGCTTCCCCCAAAAAAACGTGGTCTGAGCAGGGTTGTGGGCGTGTCAGGGCCTGGCCAAGAGAAGCACATATAAAACTTTATGCACCCTGGCGTGCACCAATGTCTCCTGCTGCATAATTTTGCTTCAGCTATGGATGACATGTAAGTCGTAAAATAAAAGGAGCGAGCCAGGTCTGAGGTAACTGAGGGGAGTCTAGGCTATCAAACCGGGGGGGTGGGGGGTGGAGGACATAGTTGTTAACTGGGTGAACTGGTGGACGAATTAGTGAACTGAGAATGGCGTGAGCACGTGCCCTTTTTAAAATTCCCCGACTTATGCAATAGAAGCGGGATTTGCGGGCCCACTTAAAATTTGGCGTCCTGCCAGGCTAGAGGACTCCGGTGCATGCTTGTATGCATAAATACTTAGGTGCACATTTCAAGGTAACTTCCTGGAACGCCCTTGTCCTGCCCATGCTCCATCTGGACCATGCCCATGCCCGCCCCTTTTAAGAACGCCCCTAACCCCTCCCCTCCCCCACCCCTGTCCTACCCTTTCCCATACTCCTTGTACCCCACCACAATGGGTCATTCGATTCACTCAAGCGGAAGTTAGTTATCCAATGACTTCTGATCCCAGCCTCTTGCAAGGCATCTGTACAATTAGGAATAGGAATAATTCCTAATACCATGTTTATTTAGACATTGTCTTTTGGCTATTTATTGTTTTCTTCTTTATAAATGCTATTTAAAAGCTCTATTTAAAACATTAAGACATTTAGACATTTAAAACATTGTTTTTTTGTCAAATATATTTCTCTATTTAACTGTTGTTTAAAAAGTTTTTCGTTATATGTAATTGCCCCCAAGCAAGTTTTTCAACTGTTCTCTGTAAACCGATTTGATTTGCATATAATGTAAGAAGACCGGTATATAAAAAACATAAATAAATAAATAAATAAGAATGTCTTTATTTGTGCACACGTACTTGCGCGCTTTTTACAAACCGTGCAGTGCACGCTAGCCTGACACATGCACATGTCTCCCAGCTTTGGCACATGTAGGGCTTTTAAAATCGACATTTTATGTTTTGACTGGTTGATCTCTTGTATGAAGCAATTGTATTTGTGGTATGTGCTTTTTATGACCACTTTCTTGGCTAGTTTTTCCCGGTTTATTTTTTATTCTTTTTTTTTTTTATTGTACGGAATATTATGCTAGGTTTCTTATTTGGATCTCCCCTTGATTAGCTATTTCAATGTTTGATTACTTTTCCTTTTTCTTTTTGTGATAATGAATTGAAATGTGGTTTTCTTGATGTAATACAGTAAGCATTTATTTAAAAACAAAACAATAAATGCAACTTCTAAATAAGATCAATTTAGTACTGATTTCTAAACCAGGCTGTTTTCAGATATCACACCCAACACTTCTGGAAGTATTTTTTTATGTGTATTTCAAATGTTAAAACAAATTGAATCTACTGTTTGTACCTTAACTTTCAGATCTGGTGCTCCTTCTCCAATGAGCAAGGTAACTCTATTTTATGTACCAAGATTGGTTACCATAGTATGTATATTCCATGACAGCTGTGGTGGCTTTCTGTTTTGAAAATGCAGTGTGGTTGCAATGTTGGTTCACATATATAAAGGTATAACAGTCAGCAAACAAGAATGTGATACACTAACTTCATACATTTGTGACCAGCTTTTTCCTACTGCACTTACACAGCTATAATCCTTGTAAGATTTGGCAGTTCCAAGTTCTGTGGTCCGTAATGGTTCTGGAGAAGACTGAAATGCTTGCAGGTTTTGGCACTTTTTATTGGACCAACAAAAGGGCTAGTCAAAGATAACAATGCATATGAGCTTTTGAGACCACATAGGTTCCCCCTTTCAGTTGCTGGCCCAATAAAAGTTACCACTTCCTGGAAAGTTTTTACTTATGCTGTTTTCAGATGGTTAAAAAATGTGTTCAGTTTACTTCACTCAAATAATTTTTTTATGTTTTTTTTGTGGTGCAATACAAATATATGGTGTCAAAATGAGATTGCCTTCGGATAGGTACTTAAAAAAAAAAAAAAAAAAAGTCCTAAGCTTTCTGTATAGATCACGTACTGGTACTTTATTTTGTGTTTTCACATCAATACTGCCTTGGAAGAGATGCACATAGATCGAGACCATGCCAGTACAGCACTTTGTCTCAGTGGAAGGGGCATAACATTTGTAATTACTATAAACTGCTAGATCTTATTATAAGAATGTGTGTATTGTGTTTTGGGCAGGGCTGCGTTTGTTAAACTAGCGTTTCCATAATGTCTGATTTTCATCATATTCTATTATTGCCTATACTAACCAGAAGTATGTCATTTGACTAAGAATAGTTTTATACTCCTATTATTTTGATGCCTTTTGAAAACGAATGTCAAAACAAAAATAGAATTGCAGAACTAGGTTTGTTTATGTTAAAGCTTCATGCTGGCGGTAATTTTATTTTCTTCTAAATCATTCAAAGTAATTATCTTATGCCAAATTGTTATATAGAATAATCATATTCCGTGCATTGAAGTAATGAATAATTCATTGGTCTTTGTCAATACTGGAAAATGTTCTGTGAGGTTCAATTAAAGCTCTTTTTAAGTGCACTTCCACTAATTATTTCAGTATAGAATGATTTACCAACGTAGATATTGTGATAAGTAGTGGTTCCTCTTATACCACTCTGTTTTGTTTTGTTTTTTCCTTTAGGCTTCTCCAGCCACAACCGTTACATCGCCTAATACAACTCCAGCACGAAGTATTGACACCTCTCCCCCTGTTGATCTTTTTGCAACTTCATGTACAGCAGCTGCAATCAGGTGAGTCAGAAAATATCTGGGCAATACAGATGTTTTCTGTAAGGAAAGTCAGAACATTGCAATCTATAGAAATCGAGGGTGCTAGCTGATTTCTGCAGCATTTGGTTGATTTGTCAAAATGGACAAGTCATTATTCAACTAGAAAAGATCAAGCTCCCTAGCTTTTTAAGACCCTTAGAGCAGTAAAGCTATTCATAGTCTAAATTTGGAGGCTGCAAGTTTTAGGAAAGTGCATTGAGATTTTTTTTTCATTTTGCTTTAGTTTCATGCTATTTTGTGTCCTTTTTTGGGTTTTCTGGTTTTTTGTTAGGAGTTTTTTTTGGCGGGTTTTCCAAGTTTCGTTTGTGTGCACGGTTTGCCTTTAGTACACAATATTCCCCATTAGTGTGCACTGTTTCTTATTTAATAGTGTGCACTAAAATGAAACTTGAAAAAAATCAAAATTTCATCCAATTGTCTCATTTCGCTTTAAAAACAAAATAGATAATTTTATTGACATTGTGTCTTTTGTTAAAACTGAAAGTACATCCCTAGTAGAACGGACACAGCTATCTATTGGAATAATTGCATGCCAAAGATAATCCTATGCTGAGAAACATCAGGGCTCCAAGTGAATAATAGCTAGTTTTATCATGAGGTCAACTAATTCTGTTCTCTTTAATTACCTGAACTGCTGAAATTCAAATGGTTGTTCTGCTATCAGGTTACAAGTTGAACCCAAGAATTGTGTTTGCCTTGTTAGTCCGCTTGGATGTGTAGAATTATGGGTCAACCAACAAGTTGTAGATGAAAGCTTTTTTTGGACTTTTGAAAGCTAGTCACAAATGTATCTTCTTTATCAGGTCAGAGGAAAAAAATAGCAGTGTTTCACTAGGTTTAAATAAGTCATCTGTGCTCTAGGCTGACTGCATTTGCCATTGTAACTCAGTAAAGGAATGGGAAATACCAGTCATGAGACTGTTAAACAGTTGCAAAGGCTTATATGTGATAATTCCTGAAAAAGCCCATGACCCTTTTGTGTGTTTTTCAAAGTATTTTAAGCATCCTAATTTCAACTCACATTGAATTCTCTGGTAGAAAAGCAAGTCATAAGTGATTATTTTTGTGTACTTTTCCTTCCCTTGAGAAGCGTTCACCTACTAAACTGTCATTCTGTTTTTCTCTATACATTTTTATATTATATCTGTGAAGGTTAATTCTTTTCCTGAATTTTAGGCTTTTTTCACAAATGTAACTTCCTCCCTCACTTTTTTTTAAATTTTTTTTTATTGCATTAGCTCATGTACAAATCATTCATAGAGAAACATGAATACCAACCTTTAATTTGGAATATTTTTCCCCTTTCCATCCAAACTAGATGGAAAAGTAATCTTTCTACGTCTGGATTTCCACAACAAGACCAACATCCTCCACATTTACTAATCCAGCTTTAGGAAAGGCCACAAACAGAATCCATCCTGTAGTCTTAACCAACAGCATCTATCTACATGCTGACCAAGGTGGCAACTCCAGCTTCGTTTTACTAGATCTTTCTGCCACATTCAACACCATTGACCACCTGCTCCTGATGCAGCATTTGGGGGGGGGGAAGGGGGGGCCATCTGTTTTTGTTTTACATAGCTACATACTTAGAAATGATGGCAGAAAAAGACCAAACGGCCCATCTAGTCTGCCCAGCAAGCTCCCACACTTATTTTCCCATACTTATCTGTTTCACCGATCACCAAGTTCAGGGCCCTTGTTGATAATTTGGCCTCAACTGGTTCCAGTCAAACCTAACTATGCAGAACACGATCCATTAAATGGGCCAACAAACATTCCCCACACAGGGACCTTGCCTATGAAGTGCCCTCAGGCTCAGTGCTCACCCCAGTCAACATTTCCATTCATCCAATCTGTAATCTCACCTAATTTTTCAACATCGAATCTCAACTGCTTGGAAATGACATCAAACTCTGCGTCAAAACAGGGACAGACCAAGCCATGGCCATCGCCAATCTCAACGATGGTCTCTTAGCAATTGTCCACTGGCTCAATAAACACAAACTTAAATTAAGCCTCTCCAAATCTAAACTCTGCTGGCTAAGTTTTTAAAGCCATTAATGGTCTTATTCCGCTTTCTTCTCCAAAGCCAGTTTTCTATTATCCTTCTCCACAGATTGCATTCCCTTGCAAACAGATTACTTTAAGTAAGTCACGTGCTTGCATTTCCAGCATTGCAGGATACTTCCTCTGGAATAATCTTCCAGAGTCATTAAAAATAGTCTTTGTTAAGCTTCAGAAAAATGCTTAAAACATCTTTTTTCTAAGGCCTTCCCTACACTGTAACATCAAGGGGTCTCAGCAAGGGACAATGCTAAACACATGAGTTAGTGTGTTTATAATTTTTTTTTAATTTAAATTTTATTAATCATCTCAGCAAAAACTACAAAACAGGCTATTAAAAAAGCCCAAGTGTACAAAATCAAACAACATCTGCGATGTATAGAATAATAAAATGTAAACATGAACCTGTGTATGAGATTTCTCATTATTTATCTCCCCCCCCCCCCCCTTCTCAGTTATCTGAGCTTAATACAGCATGTGGTTAATGTAAGAGTGGTGGCTCGCAGGGAAATTCTGGCATCATCAGGTGTGGCCTAAGATGCAGGGTGAAACACGGGCTGAGAGGTAAAAGATATCTGGAGAGTAGCAGAACTGATAAAATTAGACTAGAAAGGGACAGCAATAGACCCAAAAGTTAAATGGCAACCAGTGGACTAAAGGCGGAAATGCATCCTACTCATGAGTGGGAATGGCCATCAGGAGTGGACATGTTCAGATTTCCAACTTAAGTAGGGCAACCAAGTGTTCCTATGATATGCTAGCCTATCGTTACGGATTGCCGTGAGTTTACTCATGTAGCATACCCTACCTATTCTAGACTGCACGGCACCCATAGGTGGAACTTCTGGCTTGTGCCACTATAGAGCAATCTCACCTTTAGTAGAAGAGACTGCTTGTTAAGCCCAGCATTGTACAGGATTGGTGTCTTGGTCAGGAAAGATATTAACTAGACAAATTTTAGTGTCCCTAAAGATCCGGAGGCGTGAGACTGAGAAAATAAATTCGAGAACAGTTTCCCATAATTGCACAATACTCGGGCATTCTCACCATTGATGAAAGTAGGTTATTATAGCGCCACAGCCTTTTCCTGCAGAGGTTACTGCCTCCCCTGTGCATCTTGCTCAATTTGTCAGGCGTGATATACAATCTATATAATACTTTCTATGCATTTTCTTTTAATGCTGCAGAAATTGAGTTTCTACTGGTAATGAGGAAAGATTGATCCCAGTCGCTGTCCTAGAGTGCCTTCCCAATATCATGTTCCTATGCTAATTGGAAGGTCACTTGCCTTGGGGGACCCCTTTAATAAGAGCCATAATTTTAGAAATGGGTTTGGATATCTTGTCTGCATGCGAGCAATAATTTTCGAATAGGGATTTGCTTTGTTTTAGTGCCCTCCCAATTTGAGCAGTAGTGAAAAAATGGAGAGTCTGATTGTAAGCGAATGAATCCTTATCCGATAGGTGGTATGTGTTGCAGATCTCTAAAGGGTATGAGGTTCTGGCCATTCCACAAGTGCTCCCAAGTGTATAGATCTCTCCCTCGTTGATGCAACCAGAATTTGGCACAGAACTGAATCCCAATGATTGAAGTTATATTGTAGGAGTTAAAATGTTCTTTTTATTATCGTGTGATTAAAATTACTATCTCATTTTTAATAGTTTATAATATCTATGAAAAAATCTTTTGAAAAAATATTTTTATATAGAAAGATAAGACCTTAGCACCGGCATAGAATCTGGTATTTAACAGAAACTAATTGACTGGTCGGTACAATCACTGGTCTATTATCTTCCTTTTGTTTTTTTTCTTTTTTTTATAAAAACAGTCTCAATTTTCCATTAAAGTGCTAGAACTTGTGTTGAAGCTATATATTAAACAAATTGCAACTTCAAAATGTTGGACTTGAGCTTTAAACTATGATAGTTTTGAGCTGTGCCGCCCGACTCAGTGTTTGCAAAGCGAGCAAAATTACTTTCAATTTTCCTGTACTCCCACATGGAGAGTTACTGTCCCGACATAAATACACTTATCTTAGCAACTTGTTCAATTTCTTATGAACTAGTTGTGTACTGTTGAGCCCAAGTGTGTTTCTTCGGCTAACACAACCGCTATGTTTTTTTCTTTTAGAACCGCCAAACTGCCGACATTGTCAATGTTTTGTAACCTGCATCAGGGCAGGCGTTTTTTGCAATGGACTTGCCTTCTCAATAGAGTACAGTTCGACGTGATCACGTTTCGCGTCCCAGCTGCCTCAGGAACCTCTCTGGTATCGGGTTCACTCTCTGTTGCTAATGGGAAGTTCTTTGTTTCATTTTAAGTTATTAGATCCGCGAGTGTTTTCATTATATCGTCGCGATGCGGGAGATACCTCCTACTCCTGATATCAGCTAAAGGAAAGTATCCTGAATTTACCTCTTTTTGAGCAAAATGATAAGAGGATTTCAATAATTGCTTGAAAAAAGTATCTTGCATATATTTTACACAAACAAAAAACTTTTGAAAAAAACATTAAAAGAAAAACAAATACCGGTTGAGGAAAGACCAATGATTAAAGATGATCCCGTAAGCAGTTTAAACAAGGAGCAGACATACCCAAGAAACCGCGGGATGGTATGAAGGTCTACAATACTCATACCCGGTATATGGATGATGGGTTTTTGTTTTGAAAATTAAAAATTTGAAAATTGAACAGTTTAATTACTGAAAGACTGTCATGTAAATTGTGTTATTTTGACCAATGTAAAGTTTTCAGAATTTTGCAGAATTTTAAGTTTTTGTGCACAGAACTTTTAATTTTTTTGCACAGAATTCCCCCAGGAGTAAAGAGGCTATTCTAAACCAGGTTTTTGGGACCCCCCCAAAGGTGCCAGTGGATAAGCGCTCTAAGCTGGGAGGCACTAAAATACCATGCCAGATTTGGCACCTGAAGGCCACCTTTAGTCTTGTCCTGATATAAAGTGGATCGAGCCACCCTGGGCAGCCTGTGCCTCCAGGTAAACCAAAAGAGCTTACACTACCAAAGGGATAGCAGGGCAACTGGGACTAGTACTGGTAGGGTTTGGAAAAAATAACAAAGGCGGGGTAAGATATTCATTTTAACTATAGCTATCCTCCAAAACCAGGAGAAATCCCCTTGGTCCCAGCGGTCCAGGCCTTTTTGAATATTGAGAAAAAGAGGGATATAGTTCAAGCGAGAAATGTAGCATATTTGTGAGGTAAGACTTCCCCCATGGGTAAATCCATGCTGCCTGTGTCCCATTAAACCATGTCTGTCTATATGTTCTGTGATTTTTGTTTAGAATAGTTTCCACAGTTGTTCCCAGTGCTGAAGTCAGGCTCACTGGCTATAGTTTCCCAAATCATCCCTGAAGCGCTTTTTAAATATTGGGGTTACATTGGCTACCTCCCAGTCTTCAGGTAAAATGGACGATTTTAATGATAAGTACAAATTGCTAGGAATAGATCTGAAATTCCATTTCTGAGTTGTTTCAGAGCCCTGGGTTACATACCATTTGGTCTGGGCGATTTGCTACTCTTCAGTGTCAATCTGGCCTACTGCAACTTCCAGGTTGACCATAATTTGGTTCAGTTCATCTGAATCATCACCCTTAAAATCCATCTCAGGAAAGGGTACCTCCCCAACATCTTCATTTGTAAACACTGAAGCAAAAAATTCATTTAGGCTTTCCACAATGGCCTTATCTTCTCTTAAGTGTCCCTTTAACCCCTCAAACATCTAATGGTCCAACCAACTCCCTCGCGGGCTTCCTGCTTTGGATATATACTGTATTTTAAAACGTTTTTATTAGTTTTTGTCTCTATGGCCAGTTTCTTTTCAAATTCTCTCATAGCCTGTCCTATTAATGTTTTACATTTAGCTTTGTAAGCTTATACGTTTTCCTATTTTCTTCAGGTAGATCAGTCTTCCAATTTTTAAAGGAAGTTATTTTTTGTTTTGTTTTGTTTTTTTTTTAGTTAAAATAGCCTCTTTCACTTCACCTTTTAACCAAGCTGGCAGCCATTTGGCCTTCTTTTCACTTTTCTTAATGCGTGGAATACATCTGAACTGCGCTTCTAAGATGACATTTTTAAACAGTGTCCACACCTGTTGTACATTCTTAAATTTTATAGCTGTAACTTTCAATTTTTTCCTATTTTCCTCATATCAAAGTTTCCCTTTTAAAAGTTTACTGCTAGAGCTGTAGATTTACTTATTGTCCCCCTACCAGTTGTTTAAAATCTGGTCATGTTATGACCCCTTCACAGTTACTTGTTTCACCAAATCCTTCACTCTGCTAAGAATTAGATCTAAAATAGTTCCCTCTCTCATTGGTTCCTGAACCAATTGCTCCATGAAGCAGTTATTTATTCTATCCAGGAACTTTACACCTCTAGCCTATCCTGTTACATTTACCCAGTCAATATTGGGATAATTGAAATCTTCCATTATTACTGCATTGCCAGTTAGGTTCCCTGATTTCCCTTAGCATTTCATTGTCAGTCTTATCATTTGAAACAATGACAAAAAATGGCCAGTGTATTCTGATTTTACTATCCCTGCTTTATTGGCTCCTTTCTTTAATGCTAAACAGCAAATGTATTTTTTTGAGAGGAAAAGACCTCTGTTCTGGTAGGACTTGTGAAACACCGAGTCCAAATCCAATTAGTATAGTCACGGGACTAGAAAAATCTCTGTTTTTAGTTTAAAAGTCCCATATTCTTCTTTTAATTCTTTAATTCAGTCCAAATCTCTCTTCAACTCACATTAAGCAGAAGTATTCCTGCCAGAATACAAACTGATTTACTTATAAATCAAAAAATCAACATTTTCTTATCTTAATATCCCATTTTCTTCTTGCTCAACTGTCATGGGTTTTTTTTTCCAATGCTGATGATTAGAGTTCCAAAAAACACCGACATTGCCAACATTTCGCAGCTGCTGCATCTGGGCAAACTCCGTATTCTAAAGAGTATTTCACAAAATGTCGTTTTCAAATCAAACTTTTACTTAAAAAGATTTTTCCACTCACTTTTTATAAACCATGGATTTATGCTTAATCCATATTCCGTCGAGCTATACTGATTAAAACATGGCTCTAGCACTCCCAGTAGCTTCAAAATAAACCAATGAAATTTCATTCGCACTTGCGTTCATTCGTCATGACATCAAAAACGTCTTGACATCATGACCCATCACTCCCGGCTGAAGAAAAAATACCGGTATCTCCACTGCATTCAACTAGATCTTGCTGTTAATTTAAAACTTTTAATAAAGATGTTTAATAATAGTTTCTGGTATTTCTCTCTATTTTGTTTTCATATTCAAATGTAGCTCCAATGTCAATTCTACAAATAACCATCTAGTCAATCACATTGTTCTATATTATTTCTTTATACTTTGCATAGTTACTGCAAATTTATTTCTATTATATAAACTGTTCAATCTTCAGAACTTGGTCAGCTGGATCAATACATATTATTGATGAAATAGAATAAACTTGCCCATACTGAATTTTCAAATTTTCAGGTACTTCACAAGCAGAGTATTAAATTTGTAAATTCCACTCGATCTTACACTTTAAGTCTGGCACAGGCATTGAATGATATAAATAAAGAAAATTGTTAGGAGCATACGTTCACATTGGCATATAGTTAAAATAGTACTGGGTTTTGCAGATAATGACTTTAGGATGGCATTTTCAAGGTCTAAGAATTTGTAAGTTCTCACAGGACAAGCAGGATGGTAGTCCTCACATATGGGTGACATCACAGGATGGAGCCCAATCACGGAACACTTTTGTCAAAGTTTCTAGAACTTTGACTGGCACCTACTGGGTATGCCCAGCATGGCACTAACCCTGCAGCCAGCAGGGGTCCCCCTTCAGTCTTCTTTTTTCCATGCAGCAGTAGCCACGCGGTTAAGGAGCTCCACAGAGATTCCTGGCAGGAAATTTCCTCACGGAATTACTACAACTTTTCTTACCCCACAGGGGTCTCTCCTTCAATTTTTTCAAGTTGCGGTACTCCGGTAAGTTTTCTACCTGTTTCGGTCGATTCCCGTCGAGTTTGGCCCTCGCGGCCTACTGGCTGTCGACTGTACCGCGGCTCAAATTTTTTCATGGCCATGGCATCGGGGTTCCGTCAGTGCCCAGACTGCAATCGCACCATGTCCATAACAGACCCTCATAAGGTCTGTGTAATGTGTCTTGGATGTGAGCACGATGTCCTGACCTGCACAAAATGTGCCCTAATGACACCAAAAGGTCGCAAGGCCAGAATGGAGAAGATGGAACTTCTCTTCCGTGCTCAACCCCGACGCCGTCTATTGCATCGATGTCATCAGAACCGGCACCGTCAACTTCGCGCCAGTATTGACCGGTGACCGTCCGGCATCAACGACTTCTCGGCCTTCAACAACCTCTACTCCCCCTCAGAACCAAGGGGATCGTAGAGAGAAACATCACCACCAACATCGGAAGTCTCAGACCCATCGAGGGAGCGAAATCATCGACCTCGCCGTCGTCCGAGCCGCCGTAGAAGAAACCCCATCCAGAAAAGGCACCGACCTTTTCAGCGACTGGGTCACAGAGGCAACCTGCACCCGAAAGGGGATTGGGAGCTGCGACTCCACCTTTAACGGTGGTCCCTCTGGCTATGCCTCTGCCTCCTTCTTCTGTTCTGGAGCCGGGGCTGCTTGCTCCAGGACTCCGACAAGAACTGGACCAGCTGGTTCAGGAGGCCATCAACAAGGCGATGCAAGGACACCGGTACCGATCGTGGAACCGACCGCTGACCTGATTCCGGCAGCGTTGGCACCACTGCTCTCGAGGATGGAAGCGCTCATTGCCGCTTTTCCACCAATGGATCCCGGGTCACCGATGGCTCCGGTGCCCTCTCCGCTTACCTTGTCGTCGGGAAGAGAAACACCGTTCTGCATCCCTCCATCAAGAGTCCTACCGATGCCTCAGCCATCGATGACGATGCGTTCGGTGCCACCAATCCATTCATCGATGCCCTTGATGCCTGCACCGGTGCCTTCGATGCCATCATCGGTGCCTCCAATTATTCCTTCGATTTCTTAGCCTAGACCAGGACCTTCAGGGATTCCACCATCCAGTCCCCTTCGGGCTCCTAGAGGGGCAGGTGCTGATCCCTACAACACCTGGACTGATGATTCTTCACCAGACACCGATGACCTGCCTTCACCACCTTCTCCTACTGAAAGCAGAAAGCGTTCTCCTCCAGAGGACCTTTCCTTCATAAATTTTGTGAAGGAGATGTCTGAATTGGTTCCTTTCCAATTACACACCGAACAAGATGACAGGCATCAAATGATGGAGCTATTGCAATTCCTGGATGCTCCCAAGGAAATAACCTCCATCCCTATTTACCAAGTTCTTCTAGATCTCCTCAAAAAGAACTGGAAACACCCTCGCTCTGTTGCTCTAGTCAACAAGAAGGCTGACACCACTTATTTGGTACAGTCAGCCCCAGGTTTTCAAAAACCTCAATTGGATTACCAATCTGTGGTGGTAGAATCTGCCCAAAAGAGGGCAAAGAGATCAAAACCCCACACTTCTTTTCCCCCAGGCAAGGAGCAAAAATTTCTAGATGCCATTGGTTGCCAGGTCTTCCAGGGCTCAATGCTCATCTCCTGAATCACCTCTTATCAGCTCTATATGACCCAATACAACAGGGTCTTATTTAAGCAGATACAAGACTTGACAGACTCCCTTCCTCAGCAATTTCAAGATCAGCTCCAAACCCTAGTAAACAAGGGTTTTGAGGCGGGCAAGCATGAGATAAGATCATCTTACGATATCTTTGACACTGCTACCAGGGTGTCTGCAGCCGCTATCTTGGCAAGAAGATGGGCCTGGCTCAAGTCTTCGGACCTTCGCCCTGAAGTGCAGGACAGATTATCCGACCTGCCCTGTGTAGGAGACAATCTGTTCGGCGAACAGATTCAACAAATGGTGGCAGAACTCAAGGACCTTCATGAGACCCTGAGACAGCTCTCTCTGATGCCTTCTGAGTACTCCTCCAAACAGCCTTTCCGAAAAGACACTAAGAAGTCCTTCTTCCGTCCGAAGAAGTCCTACCCACCACCGGCTAGAACTCGCTCTAGGAGACCATTTCAAAAAACCCAGTGTCGTCAGATACGAAAACAAAAGCCACAAGAAGCTCCTCAGCTGGGCCCTGCTTCCGGTTTTTGACCCCTGCATAGAGAGCAGCAGCCAGCTTCCACTGCCTCACATACCAGTGGGAGGTCGATTGTGCCATTTCAACAACAGGTAGCACTCAATCACCTCAGACCACTGGGTCCTAGCGATAATCGCTCAAGGTTATCATCTCAACTTTCTCTCCATCCCACCGGACTCCCCACCTCTACCGAAGTGGAGAACATCCGATCATGCCCTCCTTCTAGAACAGGAGGTCTCCCTCCTTCCCCAGTCCCAGGCAATAGAACCAGTACCCTACTCTCAGCACGGCCTAGGGTTCTATTCCCGGTACTTCCTAATCCCCAAAAAATCGGGAGGCATTCATCCAATTCTGGATCTACGTGCCCTCAACAAGTACCTCCAGTGAGAAAAGTTCAAAATGGTAACCTTGGGTTCTCTTCTTCCTCTTCTACAAAGAGGAGACTGGCTCTGCTCTCTAGACCTCCAGGATGCAAACACTCATATTGCGATAACTCCATCTCATCGCAAATACCTGAGATTTCTGGTAGGCCCCAAGCACTATCAGTACCGAGTGCTTCCATTCGGCCTTGCGTCTGCACCACGAGTCTTCACAAAATGTCTCGTAGTAGTTGCAGCCTTCCTCAAGACTCAAGGTGTTCATGTCTACCCCTATCTAGACGATTGGTTGATCAGGGCTCCCACTCAGCAAACTGCTCTGTCGTCCCTACATCTTACCTTACACATTCTGATTTCCCTAGGATTTCTAGTCAACTACGACAAATCCTACTTAGTCCCATCTCAAACCTTATCATTCATAGGAGCAGACTTGGACACCTCGCAGGCAAAAGCTTTTCTACCTCAACAACGAGCTCTCACTCTCATCTCTCTCGCACACCAGCTGCAGTTTCAGCGCTACACGACTGCATGCCGCTTTCTCATCCTACTGGGACACATGGCGTCCTCAGTTCAGGTCACCCCAATGGCCCGCCTAGCCATGAGAGTCATGCAGTGGACTCTAAGGTCACAATGGACTCAATGCATTCAGCCCCTGTTGACCATTGTCCATGTCACCGACTCACTCCGTCAGTCTCTTGCCTGGTGGAAAAATCAGATCAATCTCCTTCAAGGCTTGCCCTTCCAGGCTCCAGACCCTCAAATAACTCTCACCACCAATGCTTCCAACCTCGACTGGGGAGCACACGTGGCCAATCTGCAGACACAAGGAACTTGGTCTTCAGTGGAAGCCAAACACCAAATCAATTTCATGGAGCTTCGAGCAATCAGCTATGCTCTGAGTATTTCAGGATCGCCTCTCCAACCAAGTCATCCTGATCCAGACGGACAACCAGGTGGCCATGTGGAACATCAACAAACAGGGAGATATGGGCTCCTACCTCCTGTGTCAGGAAACTGTGCAGATATAGGAGGAGGCCCTCTCCCTCGATGTACCTCAGGGCCACCTACTTGCCGGAAGTGGACAATGTGTTGGCAGACAAGCTAAGTCACACCTTTCAACCGCATGAGTGGTCTCTCGACTCCCTCAGTAGCGGACTCGATCTTACAACAATGGGGTTACCCTCAAATAGCCCTCTTTGCGTCACCTCGAAACCGCAAAGTAGAGAAATTCTGCTCTCTCACTCGCAGCCAACACTATCAGCCAAGAGATGTGTTCTCCCTGTCATGGGCAACCGGTCTCCTATATGCATTCCCTCCACTTCCACTTCTCTCAAAGACTCTTGTGAAATTGTCAGGACAAGGGAACCATGATCCTGATAGCACCTCACTGGCCATGCCAAGTGTGGTTTCCAATACTTCAGGATCTCTCCATTTGCAGGCACATTCCCTTGGGAAAGGACCTGCTTCTGATCACTCAAAACGACGGGTGCCTACGTCACCCCAATCTTCAAGCCTTGTCCCTGACGGCCTGGATGTTGAAAGGTTAATCCTTCAGCCACTTAACCTTTCTGAATCAGTATCCCATGTCCTGGTTGCTTTCCGGAAGCCTTCCATGAGAAAATCCTACCTTTACAAATGGAACAGGTTTCAGTCATGGTGCTCTTCTCAATCCCTTGACCCCTTTACCTGCCCAGTCACGAAGTTTCTGGACTATTTCTGGCACTTGTCGGAGTCAGGTCTAAAAACTTCCTCCATCGGAATGCATGTTAGTGCGGTGGCCGCCTTCCATAAAGGTGTCTGTGATGTTCCCATATCAGTACAACCCCTTGTAACACGTTTTCTGAAGGGCTTGCTTCACCTCAAGCCTCCACTGCATCCTCCAGCCCCTTCTTGGGACCTCAAGCTGGTTTTGGGTCGGCTCATGAAACCACCATTCGAGCCTCTCCAATCCTGTGAACTTCGCTATCTCACATGGAAAGTGATCTTCCTTTTGGCAATCACTTTGGCTCGCAGAGTTAGTGAGTTACAGGCCCTAGTTACCTATCCACCTTACACTAAACGTCTGCAGGACCGGGCAGTACTCCGCACTCACCCTAAGTTTTTGCCTAAGGTAATATCAGAGTTTCATCTCAATCAATCCATTATACTACCTACCTTTTTTCCCAGGCCCCATTCCAATCCAGGAGAACAGGCTCTGCATACCCTTGACTGTAAACGGGCTCTAGCGTTCTACCTAGACCGTACAGCTGCCCACAGGAAAAGCACTCACTTGTTCGTCTCTTTCCATTCCATTAAATTGGGGCAGCCTGTGGGTAAGCAGACTCTCTCCTCCTGGTTAGCGGACTGCATGTCCTTTTGCTATCAGCAAGCAGGCATTCCACTTCAGGACCGTGTTAAAGCACACTCTGTGAGAGCCATGGCAACTTCAGTAGCACACCTATGCTCGGTGCCGCTTCCTGACATTTGCAGGGCTGCCACTGGAGTTCTCTCCATACCTTCACAGCCCACTATTGCTTGGACAAGATTCCATCTTCGGGCAATCTGTCCTGTGTAACCTATTCACAACTTGACGTACCAACACCCTTCCGCCTGCCCGGTAGGGTTCAGGATGCCCTCGGCCAAACTTCACCCCAGTCCTAGTGCCTTGCACACCTGGGTACATTTGGTGCATACTCGGACATCCTCAGCTCGGTACTCACCCATATGTGAGGACTACCATCCTGCTTGTCCTGTGAGAAAGCAAATGTTGCTTACCTGTAACAGGTGTCCTGTGAGAACAACTGTTACAGGTAAGCAACATTTGCTAAATGCTATGTCCTGGTACATTGCTTCAGTCCAAGGAAAAATAAGTTTCCATCAAGACTGACAAACAAATTCACAGGACACTTTAAATGTGGACATTGCAGTTTGTAGTCAAACATTACAGATAAAAAGAATTTAGGTGTCCAACTACTGAATGGACTTACAAACTTCATCATTTAACCATCTGCACATCCACTTTTTTTGTTTATATCATCCAATTCCTGTGCCAAAAAATTTATGTTGGGAAGACAAAAAGATCATTAAGGTTGCGTTTGGGTGAACATAAGAGCTGTTTATGCAATGCCAGGGAGACTGCACCTATTGTTTGTTGAAAAATATCAAGTAGAAGATTTACGCTGGTTTGCTATAGACCATGTTGTACAGTTAAGGTCTGGAATTCATTGCCAGAGGATGTGGTTACAGCAGTTAGTGTAACTGGGTTTAAAAAAGGTTTGGATAAGTTCCTAGAGGAAAAATCCATAAACTGCTTTAATTAATAAGCAATAGTAGCTTGAGATTTATTTAATGTTTGGGTAATTGCCAGGTACTTGTGGCTTGGATTGGCCACTGTTGGAAATAGGATACTGGGCTTGATGGGCCCTTGGTCTGACCCAGTATGGCATATCTTGACAAAGGTAACATTTTTCCTGCATCTTCTGTTTTAATGTAAACCGGTATGATTTGTATTTTATACAAGAATGTCGGTCTATAAAAATTAAAAATAAATAAATATCTTATTTTCTTATGTAGAAAAGAACTTACCTATTCCTTTATTTTTTAAAATTTATATTCCGCACAATTCCAATTTATTTGTGTTTTTATATACTGATAACCGTATGCACATCGTATCGGTTTACATAGAACGTATAATAATGATAGAGAAAATACATAAAACAATTTGGTTACATGGCAAACAGAGAAAGGTGCATAACATATGCAGAGCGAGCATAACTGTTGATTATAAGCATGTATATATTGGGTACTATATACAAGGTTTGGTTAAAAATTTGGTTACAATGCATGCTTAGAGTACGGTAAATATCAAAGAAACTAGAGAAAGGTGCATTATATGCCGAGCAAATATAACTGTGGATATAGGCATATATATATTGGATACTATATACAATGTTTGGTTAAAAATTTGGTAACAAGCATGCTTAGAGTGCAGTATATATCATTAAAACTAGCGAGTAGATGGCTGTAGAAGTAAAGTATATGTAACGGAAATAAAACTTGGTGACAAGATATGTTCAGAGGGCGGTATATAACATTACAAGTAATGGTAATGGTAGGTATTATGGGTAGGCTAGCTTGAAAAGCCAAGTTTTCAATTTTTTTTTAAATTTGTGTGTGCAGGGTTCAATGTGTAGGTCCGGAGGCATAGAGTTCCAGTTGATGGGTCCTGCTATTGCGAGTGCTCTGTCCCTAGTGGAGGTTCGTTGTGTAGTTTTAGGAGAGGGGATGTGAAGGGTTCCTTTATAGGCAGATCTGGTTGGCCTATTGGAGGTGTTGAAATGGAAAGAGTTGTTTAGGCAGGTGATGTTCTGGTTGTGTAAGGTTTTGTGTATAAGGGAGAGTATTTTGTAAAGAATTCTAGATGAGATCGGGAGCCAGTGTAGGTCTCTTAAGATGGGTGTGATGTGGTCTTTTCTACAGGTGTTGGTGAGTATTCTGGCAATGGCATTCTGTAATAACTGGAGAGGTTTGATAGTGGAGGCGGGGAGGCCTAGTTGGAGAGAATTACAGTAGTCTATCTTGGCAAAGATTAAGGTTTGAAGAACGCTGCTGAGATCATGGGCGTGTAAGAGGGGCCTAATTTTCTTTAACACATGAAGTTTAAAATAGCATTCCTTTAATGTGGATTTTATGAATGCTTTATGGTTCAGATGGTTGTGAATGGTAACACCCAGGTTGCGTACTTGTTGAGTGATGGGGGTTGGGAGGGGTGATGTGCTAGTAAGTGTGGGGTAAGGTGTGGTGGGATTGTGGGAAATAATGAGTTCAGTTTTGTTGGTGTTGAGTGCCAAACTGAGGTTAGATAAGAGGTGGTTGATCGAGTTGATGAAGTTGTTCCAGACTCTTAATGAGTTGTCTGGTGAGTCTGTGATGGGGATAATAATTTGGACATCGTCTGCGTATATGAAGTGAATAATGCCTAAGTTGGTTAAGAGGTGGCAGAGGGGTAGCAGGTAGATGTTGAAGAGGGTGGAAGAGAGGGCAGAGCCTTGGGGTACACCTCGGGTAAGTTTAATGGGGTCAGATTCGCTGTTGCTTAATTTGACCTTGAAATGTCTGTTTTCAAGGTATGATTTGAACCAACAATGGGCAGTTCCAGATATGCCTATGTTAGTAAGGCTGTTTAGGAGAATCTTGTGACTGATGGTGTTGAAAGCAGAGGAGATGTCAAGCATCGCTAGGAGGAAAGCTTGACCATTATCCATGCCTTTGAGAATGGTGTCTGTGAGGGACAATAGGAGTGTTTCTGTACTGAAAAAGTTATGGAAACCAAACTGAGATGAGGATAGAATGTTGTGTGTGTCTAGGTATTCGGTGAGGCGGAGGTTGACTACTTTTTCAGTGATTTTTGGCTAATAGTGGTAAGTTTGAGATTGGGCGATAGTTAGTTCTGATGGGTCGAGGTTAGGATTTTTAACGATGGGTTTCACAATTGCTTGCTTGAGGGAGGAGGGGACTTCACCATGTGTGATGGAACAGTTGATGATCTCTGCGAGGGTAGAGGCTATTGTTTTGGGGTTGGTTTGTAGCATTTTGGCGGGGATGTTGTCTAGGGGTGTGTGGAGGTTTAGATTTTCTTTAATAGGGATTCGATTTCTAAAGCTGATGTGGTTTCAAGGTATTCAAGGTTGGCAGTGGTGTTTGGGGGGGGGGGGGTGTCATGGTGAAGGCTGTATCAGGGCGAAAATTTGCTGTCAGTTTGGTGACTTTGTTATGGAAGAAGGATGCTAGGTTGTCACATTTGCTTTTGGATTCTAAAGATGGGGCTGTGAGTGGGGGAAGGTTCAATTAGGTTTGATATCAGAGTGAATAGGGCCTTGGAGTTGTATTGATAGTCGTGTATTTTGCGTGCATGGAAATCGCATTTTGTTTTTAGGATGGCAATCCTGTATTCGTGCATGGATGTTTTGTATGATGCGAGTAAAGAGGAGGAAGGATGCTTTCTCCATTTTCTTTCCTTGATTCTCAGGTTGTTTTTGAGTTTCTTTAGTTCTGGTGTGAACCACGCGTTTTTATTATCACGGGACGGGTTTACATTTATTGTTTGTAGTGGGCAGATTTTGACTGCAATGTCTTTGGTGGTGTCGTTCCAAGAGGAGATAGCTGATTGAATTTGATGAAGGCGGATTATTTTATTTAGGAGTTTTTTGTATCATTGTTCCAAAAGAAGATCACAATGGTTTACAAAATCCACATCATATTCGTGGTCAACGATCATATACTGTGTATCAACATTCACCTTCTAGTTCAACACTACATTGTATACATATTATAGTTCATAATCAAAATATTCTAGGATATATGATCTAGTTCATTCGGTCTCTTATAGGCATTAGATGGGTGTTCCGAGTGGAAGGTACTATTAGAAGTCCTTTGTTTTGTGATCTTAGGTCTCTCTGTGGTGTGTAGTGTTGAATTGTTACTCCTAATAAAACATTCATAAAGTAGCATACAATATAAATAAAATATCTAGCTCCCTGGTCTTCTCTTTTAAACAAAAGACACAGACTTCTTGCTCCTTGGTGATTTTGTTTTTTGTTCTTAAATTAGGCATGTGCGCACAAAAACAAATTACTTTTCCTGGCTTTTAATCAAGGCACACACTTGTGGACCGATACAGTAAACCACGCGGGAGAGCGGGTGTGCGATTCAGTAACTTAATTTATTTAAATTAGGGCCCGCGGTAAAAAGAGGCGCTAGGGACACTAGGGCGTCCCTAGCGCCTCTTTTTTGACAGAAGCGGCGGCTGACAGCGAGTTTGACAGCCAACACTCAATTTTGCCGGCAACTGTTCTCAAACCCGCTGACAGCCATGGGTTTGGAAACCGGACGCTGGCAAAATTGAGCATCCGGTTTTCAAGCCGGGGGCCCATTTAAAATTTTTTTTTTTAAACTTTTTTTTAACTCTGCTTTTTTGTGCACTTCCCTGGCGCTGGCAGAAATTAATGCCTACCTTTGGGTAGGCGCTAATTAAAGTAAAATGTGCAGCTTGGCCTCTGTTGGAAACAGGATGCTGGGCTTGATGGACCCTTGGTCTGACCCAGTATGGCATGTTCTTATGTTCTTATGAGAGTGCAACTGGCATGAAGGTAGGGGGCGGGGTGTGCTTTAAAAACAAAAACGCCACAAAACCAAGGAAAACCCTATCATTGGCTGCTCTGCAAGCAAATAGCAGCTACTGCAAACATTTTAGAAAAAAGGTAGGTGCTTCCAGTGGCTCGTTTTCTCTAATCTTTTGAAAATTAAAGGGATGTCCTGCAAGGAAAAAGGGAGACTTAAAAAAAAAAAAAAAAAAGAAAAGAAAAAAGCTGATATAATGGATCAGACTTTTGACTTATAACCAGGGCTTAATTTGAAGACAAAATGGAAGTAGAACTGTGAAAGGTGGTGAGATTGGCAGGGACAGGACCAAGTGTGACCTAGGCAAAAGGGTGGGACAAGGGCTGGTTGTAATTCTCTCTCCCACGCACACCTCACACATTCTTCACGCTCTTAACGTGCTCAGTGAGCACTGGTAGGTGATAGATGGTTGGGGGTTGGAGATGCAGGGTTACTGGGGTAAGAAGTCACATAGAGAGAATAGGGCTCCCTCTAACCCCCTCCTCCTCTCTGTGTCCGGGTGATCATGATTCTCCATCCCTAGCCCCCCACTCCAGTGGTCCTTGTGGGGCCCCCCTTCCCCCAGTGGACCTAAAGCCCTTAAGTCTAACCTCTAATCCCTGGTGATCCTTGACGCTCTCTGCACCTTCTCCAACAGCTCTCCTTTCCCTCTTCGGCCAGTGAAGAACGGGCCTCCTTTTCAAGCCAGAATCAGCTGGCTCACCTCTGTTTTTAGGGATGGGAGCAGCCTGGTGTGCACCATCTCCATGGATAGGGAGTGTAGGGCCTGAAATTCAAAAACATGACCTGCTCTTTGCCTCCTTGGGGATGGAAGGGAACAGCGCCACATGCTGTCCTCACTCACTCTTTTCTCCCTCCCCCACCATTTCCAGTCTTTTATCCACCCCCTCCGATCACTTCATTCACGAAACTGCTCCCCACCCTGATCATTTCACTCGCATCTCATAGTCCCTCAGATCCCCTCACTCACACACCCTGCAGCATCTTTAATCCCCTGACTTACTCTTTTCTCTCTCCGCCATACAATCCACCTCCTTACTATTCTGCCCTCACACATCCCATCACTCACTTTCCTTCCCCTCTCTCCAGTTCTTTCACTCACTTCTCCACCCCCATCCCTTCATTTGTTCTCTTGGCCCTTTTTATTCTCACTAGTATGGTCATTAACAGCAGGGGTGGCAGGGCCTGGGATGATAACATAAGCAGGAAACCAGGAGAGGCAGAAGCAGTGAGGATGACAGGCGTTCACCCCATGTCTTTTTTTTTTTTTTATCTTGGCTGTTGTCCCCCTCATAGTCTCCTAAATTGTGCTGGGAAATTGCACAAAAATCAAAGCTGAGTGTCTGCCCTTCTCAGGAAAAGGAGCTCCACCAAACTCCGGTCTTCTCTGCTTCTGCTGTGTTGGGGGCCATAAATAATCCATGCAACTTCTGACTCAGTTCTGTTTCTTCTGTGTCCCAGAAAAAATGAACCTATTCTGGGTTGTCCTGCCAGAAATTAAGCCTTTGGTAATGAATACAAAAAGGGGGTGAATAATACATGCCTGAAAGTGAGCCCTAGTTCCATTCATCAGGGTCAGAGTTGAAGACTTGGCAATTAGCAATACCATTTACAGGTTTCAAACTTGTGCTAATTCAAACCCTTTTTGTGTCTGTTTCCTCTGCAGAGTCTGCTTCAGTATCATCTTTCCCCTTTCTGTTCTCTGCAATACAGGAGGACAGAGGGGGGGAACAAAAGGGGAGAGGCTGGATTAGGAGCCAGAGCTGATGTTCTGTTCTATTTCAGGCCGATGCGGAAAGGTGCATTGAGCCAAAGGCTCCTTTCTGCCTGCACTTCTGCGCTCATTTTCTGTGTGCAAAACGTCATGCGTTTTTGGCACCCAGAAAATGTGCGTTTCTAAACGAGAGTACCATTTAGCGCCCTCGCATGGAAATCCCGTGCCAAGGATGGCAGTAAACGTGTCTTCTTGATGCGAAGACTGCATCTGGCCTGCGTGCCTTTCTTAGAGCTGGAAACTCAACTCCGGGTCAGAGCTGGAGTTAAGTTTCCAGGGCTAATGCAAAGGCCCGATAAACGACTGAAAGCAGGGAGAGAAAAAGGGAAAAAAAAGAAAAGGAGCAGCTCGGGCAGAGCTCCGACTGCTGGGACTGCACCGGGAAAGAGGATTCAGCACGGGTTCTCCTCCTGCCGGTGTCGCGTATTTAAATGACGGCAACTGAGAGGGTCATTTGTGCAGTGAGCGGCCAACACAGAGGGAAGGGAAAGAGGTAGGAGCAGGAAGGAGGTGGATTCCTGTCTTCAGCTCCTGGGTGGAGGAAGGAATGCAAACCCGAGATTCACTCCAGAAAAAAATCCGAACTTTTGATTTTAGATAGAGCTGGAGTTAAGTTTCTGGGCAGCTGTGCTTTATCGGGATAAATGGCGGCAGCTGCAGTCACTCTCCATGATAAGTACCGCTCAATCTGATGCGGGTCTCCATTAGTTAGGCGGATTTATGCAGCTAACTAGCAGCGACCAGTGCCAGATGCCCGGATAAGTAACAGTTTATCCTGCTAAGTGATAGCAGGTAGTTTGGTACCTATCCTGCTCAAGTAGTGGCAGCTGCTGCCGTTTACCCGGATAAAGGACAGGCACCTGAAGAAGAAGGGAACATAGTGTCTCAACATACAGTTGCTATAAGAATTAATTTGCACAGGTTGGGAAATGGTCACTAACTCGGATTAGAGTAACCTTTTTTCTTTTTCTGCTTGTTTGAAGTGACAGAGAATTGGGAGGGCTCCACTTTTCTCTCCTTACTGGGATGCCTCCTCCCCACTTTCCAGAAACCTGCGCAGAGTTTGGTTTTTTTTTTAACGTTCAGATTATTGCATCAGCGTCTGTGTGCTTCCAGGCTCACTCCTTCTCTTCCCTGCAAGCTGCCGGGCCTGGAGGGGCTGGAGAAGAATATCCTTGCTGCTCTGCCACTTAAGTTTGAAATGCAGTGCCTGACTGCGTACCAGGCCATTTCCCCTTCAAATTGAGCCCTGCTTATAACTACAGCCATGTTAGTTGGTGGCAACTGCTTCCTCGGGCTGTATAGCACATATCCGCATGCGTGAGAGTGCAGTTCTGTCTCCCAGGTGTCTTTATATTACAGGAGAGACCCAATCAGTTTTGTAGCTCAGGTGCTCACATTGGTCTTTATTGGCTCATTGTTATTGTCCCATTGAGAATGGTGGAAACAGTATGAACACAGCCTATAATGTCTTCTCAGCAGCAATAGGGGTTACAGGTCTTCTAAACTGCTGGCTATTGTCTTTTGTTTTTGTTGTTGTTGTTTTTCCTTATTCTTTTCCTGCAAGTCTCTTCTCCTGATCTCCTTGCTTCTTCTTGTTTGACCCTCATCTGAAATACGTCATGCGTGGATTCCAGTGTTTTTTCCCTGCTGTAGGGGCATTCTGTGGCTATGAGCAGGCATCAACTTTTCTTAAAGCTACTGCGAATGCTTCTCTTTGGTCAACCATAGGTGTCTCCTTAAAAGCACAAAAATAAAGGTTAACCAATAAAACAAAAATAAGTGATACCTTTTCATTGGACTAACTTAATGCATTGCTTGACTGATCCTCCCTTCTTCAGGTCAGAATTCAGATGAGCAGAAGATAGCATAAGTAAGAAATGTAAAGTAGTGGGGTTGCAATAAGTGAATTATAAAAGGCATTCAAGTGGATTAACACGGCAGCCCAAATCCTTTATCCCTACAAGTATTTTATTGTCGTCTCTCCCTCCCCCAACCCACCCCTATAGGGACTCAGTAATAGTTCTCCTGGCCTAATGAAATTTTTAAATGAATTCCTGCCTCACTTTGGCAGTACTGAGCATTAGCCATGAAACTGATGACTCTAGGCAGATTTGATGATAAGTCAGCTTTTAGAAAAGAAAAATGTATTTGTGGGTTCATTTTTACTTTCTAGAAATTGTACACATACACAGGTAACGTTTATCTTTATTACTACAGTGCCACCCGACCATCCAATGACCTTCTCGATCTTCAGCCAGATTTCACCTCCTCTGTACAGTCTGCTCCAGTATCTTCTACAGGGGCCAGCTCATGGGGAGGTAAACTATATTTTCTTAATTGTCTCCTATATTTAAGGTCATCTTTATTACCAGTGTTTTTGAATCCTCGTTGAACCAGCAAAATGCTCTATTTTTATGTTTTTTTCAGAGAGTGTTTAATCTTTCTTACTGTTACACCAGGGCTTTGTATTCATAAGATGTAATCATATAATTCAGATTGGTGTTATCAAAGCTTGTTTAAGCTAATCCTTTTTTTGTATAATTTCAGTATTGTAGTAGGTCAATTAGTGTCCAGCAGTGCAACCTTTGCAAACTCAACTCATCTCATCTTCTAAAATAACACAAAATAAGTTGGTGCAATTACCTCTTAGGTGCTTTCTGAAATGAGTATTGTATAATTGATGGGAAACGGAGCCTAGTGTTAACTTCAGGAAGTTTGGAGAGCCACAGTTTAATGCGGGACTTAACAAAGAGTAAGATGGAAACCTTCAGCATGCTTTCCTGCTAGGAGTCGTCACCCTGAGGATAAACAGTTGCTGGTTCTCACCTGTCCAGAAACCTTAACTCTGCTCTGACAGCACATTACACTGATGCCAAAAGATAACGGACTAGGACAGGTAGTGGCCACATTAAGCAACGCCACTTACTCTGCACATAAGCAGCACATGCCTTTCCTTTGCATGTAACAGTAAACTGCACCCAACATGTACAGTCAAGATGACACAGCACATACATACGCGCACAAACGGTGGGCATGCTGTGTGTGTAAAAACTATTGGTGGCACATACAATTAGATCCTAACGGAGCACCTACCACACCAGCATACCAGCTAAATATGTGAAAGTGTACTGGCAGCCACGTACAAGCAATCATGTTGAACAAGGAGAGACATGAAAAGTTCAGCGTCCAAGGAGTGGCTGCCCTCCACACACCGCACCTGCTCTGTCATCAACTTGTCCCCCACCTGGGTCCTTCAGCAGTCACTGATGAACTGGTATGCTTGTTTACCCAGGAGGAGAAGGTACCATGTTCCGGTCCCTAGATCAGGGGGAAGATGACTGGGTCCAGGCCAGTCTGAAACGCACAACAGAGAAAATGTTTAGCTCACAACCTAGACAAGATCACAGCAAAATACAAAGGCCCTACAGTTGTGCACACTAAACCCTTGTGGTATACCTTAGACCCATCAACAATATTTATTTATTTATTTTAAGTTTTTTTTTATACCGATTTTCCTGCATAAAATGCATATCAAACCGGTTTACAATGAAACAGAATATGTAGCTGGCCTCGTTCCACTCCTACAGCGGTGTGGTAGAGGAAGCGAATGTTTAGTTGTGTTTGTCAGGATGATTCTCTAAGAGCAGTTTTCTGTGTCCCTAATACTGGTATGTGTAGACCAGCTGGAGAAATGCAGGAAATCAAGCTGTGTTGCCTGAGCCAGTGGAGATAGAGCTGCTAACCATCTTTCTTTTCAGTCAGAAAGTAAGCATCAGCACATAATTCTTGTAGTTTTAAATTGACTAGTACCACTACTTAGGGCAAGGCAACAGAGTTTTTTAAATCAGTGTTTCCCAACCCTCTCCTGGAAATACAACTAACCAGTCTGAATATGAGTGAGAGAGTTGCATGCATGGTGGCCATCCCAAAAATGAGATTAGTTGGATGTGCTGCTGGAGTTTTCTTGGGAAGCATTGATTTAAAGGGCCACATCTGTTTTTGCTCACTTGATACGGCTGAGAGAAAGTCTGTTTTTTTTTTCTCACATTGAACAGTGAGGTTTAAGGGTTGGGGAGAGTTAGTGGCGACAGTCTTTGGTTTCCAGATGTGTGAATTTCTTTGTATCTGGCAAGCTTGCTGACAGTGTTTTACTGCCTGCTGTATCTCTTTGTACAGAGCAGAAACGAGAGGCGAGAGAGATTTCATTTCGTATGTGTCTTTCCTAATGTGAGGGATTTATGTGGGGTTCAGAATCCCAGCGTCATGGCAGAAGTGGCATATATTAAGGCTGAGCCCTCCTGTATGCATATAGATGTTATGGTGAAGCCCTTTGTGGAGTACTGAAGGGTTTTTTTGGCACTGCTAAGATAATATATGGAACAGAAACATAGATTTTCTACTAATCCTTGCTTTACTGTACTGCACTATTTTGAACTGTTAGGCCATGGCAAGACGTGCAAGAGCTAATTACAGAATGGTCTGCACAAGGGAAATGTTGGCTTTGCTTGATATAATTGGGAGTATGCATGACTGACAAGGGAGTAAGTGTCAAAAGTACCTGTTTATAGTTTGTAGAATCATCAAAACAGACCTGCTAAGATATTACTCATTGTTGCTTTGCATATGTTGTGTTGTAAAAGAACACACAGGAAGCATGCTTCGGAGTGAAAAACAGGAAAAAAGGATTTCTGAGAATAACACAATTTTCTTAATATTATGCAAATCTTTTTATTGATTTTTATTGACTTATATTCTGCTTTATCAGCCGTATCCAATTATACTAGCTTGCTCAGAATATTTAAATCTTTACCTAGCTATCCAATAAAACAATTGGAAAAAAAAAAAGAATCTCACTTAAAAATCAGTTGGTCTAACTTGTCACTTTGTTCAGTTCCAGAGTTAGAGATGCTGTTTTCTTTGTGTGTGTGAGAGAGAGCTTATATGTGTAGGTAAAATAGTTCTTATTGTAAAGGCTCTGGAATGTGTGAGCTCTTCATTATGTGAATTTGGAGTTTGAGACTTTTTGATTATGCCACTAACAGATAAACACAGGAATTGCATGACCTTATTTGGGATATCTGTTGCTTTTTGGTCATGAAATGTAGAAATGATGATCTTCCATTCTTTATTCCTAATACTTGAGACAAATGGTCAGTAGAGAGAGCTTACCCTCCTCCATGTATTATGCTGACATGGTGATTTTTCTGTCACTTACAAATGACCTCACGAGAAACCTTTTGTCAGGCACCCTATTTCCTGTGTAGCTGCTTCATCTTGCAAATCCGTAGTCTGTGGTGATGAGCACCGTTCTAAGATATCCATCTGAAACAGCAGATTTCTGCTTCTCTGACAGGCTTAAGCAGCTCATGTCCTTGTGCTGCCTGATGTAGAGAGAAGATATGGTCCATAAAAACAAACCCAGTCCATTATATTATATTCTTTTTTTTTTTTGTTTTTGTTTGTACTCTGCAAATCTTGAGCTGATACACTTGCATCTTATACTTGCTGGATTGATACATTTGCTATAATTAGCTTTGGCCCAAAGGTGACAAGAGGGGTTGGTGATTGGGAGCAGGACATGAAAATGTTTTTTTTCCCCCCCTTAGTAATACCTTTTTAGGGGAACTTTTGCTGCCCTCAGGAGCAGTGGAGAAGGTGGGACTGGGGACTCCAGAGACCCCTGGAGTCTGACACTTGGGGATTATTTTTCTTGTTTTTCATTTCAGAAAATTGTGCATGCTATTTGTAAAGAGTGCCCACAATGTGCATATAGTGTGCAGCATTTGCAAATAGCGCACACTGTTTTCTGAAATGAAAACCAAAAAGACCCCCACAAAACTTAAAACAAAAAAAAAATGCATTCTCATGAAATAATACGAGAAACTGAATGACACTTTTTGCTGTGTACATCCCTAATACCCAAACCATATTCACTGTCTTGAACGGAGGATCTGCCCAGCGTAAGCAGGCTATGTGAGTATTTCAATTACTTTTGGCTCTTTTTAGATCCCACTTTAATTGAGCCTGTGTTTCCTGTAGGTGTTTGGCCCACTTTCATGCTGCAGGGATTGTAGGTTGCAGTGTCGCAATTGGATGACAATGTGGATGGAACCTATAGGTAGCAAATGGTGTTTTCTGGGTGGATACATGTATGAAGAATTTGTATACAAATTCTGCTGAGTATAGTAGAGTAATCTAATCATGTTGCTGAAGCTACAGAAGCAGCTGAAATAATTTTCTAAGTTCTGAGTCACACGTTCCATCTGGTCCTTGGTTTATGGATGCTAAGTTGACAATAGATGAGACCAGATTCCCAGAAGTTTCAGTATTTCTTGCCAACAGCTAGACATAAATTGCAATACTTGATCTGACACAGTGTGAAAAGGTGATCTGTGTAATTTCACTATGACTTCCAAAATAGTTTGGCTGTTGCACGGGCTGTGAGGAGTCCTATTTTTATGATGAAGTATGCCATTTTGTTAGCAAGGTGGTGGCATAATGCTGCATTTGGGGTACTTCTATCAAATCCATAGAAACCCACTCATAGTTTTCCTAGAAGTAGGTAAACATGCTAGTAATCCATGAGATTTTGCCATTGGTACCTTCATTCTGGCACTCATTTCGCACAGAATCATATATTTTCTTAAACTGCTCTTCTTTCCTAGCCACCTAAAACAGCGATCTATTAATATTTGTGTATGCTGAATTGCTAAACCAGCAGGAAGTCATGGCATAGCTGCAAGATCTCAAATCATGTTACTCCTCTGGGACGTATAGCTTGTTTTCATGGTACAAACATTCCCCTTCCAGGCTAAGTCTGAGATCTCTGTATTCTTAGTTAATAATTTTCTGCCTCACAAATAGATATGTACATGACTTCTCCTTGGTTCATTCCATTAGTTCAGTATTGATAGTGTTAATTGTGACATTCTCTATTTTCAATTACAGCAGGATCTTCTTTATTCCTGAGGTGGTACTCATTCCTTTTAGACAGTGTATCTGCCTTGCTGTTCTGAGATCCCAGTCGATAGGCTATTATAAAGTCAAAACATGAAAACCATTCCCAACATGCTTGTCTGGGATTCAAGTTCTGTGTTTCAAGAATTCCAGTTTTCTATGATTGGTTAAAAACTTGCACAGGAAGCATGCACTTTCCAAAAGATAATGTCTTCCTTCAAAGGCCACCTTGATAACTAGCAGCACTTCATTCCAGATGTTTCTCTCTGCTTGGGTTGATTTGCACAAATAGAATGTACATGGATAATGAATGTTCTTTTGTATCTTTTGTTGGGACACAATGACGACTCCTGCTACATGAGACATATCTATCTCTACTATGAAGAATTGTGCTGAGTCTAGATCTACCAACACTGGTACAGATGTAAATGCTTCCTTTAGCAGGTCAAAGACTACTTGAGCCTCCCTCGTCTATTTGAAGTGCATTTCTTTCTTCAGTAGAACCGTGATTGTAAACTCTGTAGCTCCACCCTTTCCAGTAACTGGTCAGCTCCAGGCTGCTACATGGCATGAAACTATTGCCAGTATACCTATTACTCTCCAGCTCCCATCCCAGAGCAATAGAGCATACAAATCAGAAAAACCAGATAAGGAGGCACCCAAATTCCATTAAGAAAGGTCTCCTGATGTGAAGTATTCCACACCTTGTTCCTTATAGTAATATCAGTGATCCCAGTCATTCCAGGACATAGTTCCCAACTCTGATTCAGATCTCTATACTATGTGTATGTGTGGTCAAGTTATTTTTAGAAAAGGAGATTAACTGGTAACAAATATCCCTAGAAATTATTACCTTGTAACCTAGAACTTTATAAGTCACAACTCATTGGGACACAAGAATTGCATGCCAAGCTTTATTCAGTACAATGTGTGTGTATCCTTAGCATAAATATGTGAACCCAGCTTTGTGTTTGTATGCGGAAAGAAAAACCCCAAATAATTCAAATCTGAGCATGATTGTTGAACCAGGAATTTTTCCAGGTGAGAGGTCCCCTAGGGCAAATTCCAGTGTCTGGCAGGGTCTCTCCCTCTTTCTCTACTAGGCACAGTCTGGTCTCCGCTCAGAAAGTGTTGCAAACTTCTTCTGGGTTGCAATTCAGATGCTTCTGCAAACGAAGCCCCAGTTGCAAAAGTCTGTCATCTCATTGATCCTTGTGTTATTGTTATCTGACCAGGTCTTCTTGTTGTTTGGCTAGAGGTGTACATTTGTATGACTTGGACTAGGCCAAGTAGTGACTTTCCAAACTTCAATATTTCTATGGTTCATTCTTATCTGAATTATTTGCCACCTTATTTTGTCTTTTACTGTCACCCATTCACCTTTTTGCTGCTTGCAAGCCATTGCGCTTTGTCTCAGAAGTAGAAGGAAAAAAAACTCTTACTTTTACATTCTCCTAGGACAAGCAGGATGGTAGTCCTCACAGATGGGGGACATCATCAGTTGGAGCCTGGCATGGAAAACGTTTGTTAAAGTTTCTAGAAGCTTTGTCTAGAACACTGAGTATGCCTAGCTTGCCACTGTCCACGCGAGGTCTCCCTTCAGTCTCTCTTTTTCCGCAGTGCAGTTGCCTCACGGTTTGTGGAGCTCTACTTCATTCTCTATTTGAGCTTGTTTCGGAATTTTTCCCCGTTCCATCATCGAGTCCCACTTCGGGGTCGGTTCCTCTCCATGGTGCGATAGGTAAAAACATTTTTCCTCCTTTTTCGCTGGTGATTCCCAGAGTCCCACTTCTCATTGGCCCCCCAGTCATTGACCACTTGCCAGTTTTTTCATGGCGTCGTCTGGCTTTTATTGGTGCCCCCAGTGCCCACGGACCATTCCATCACAGATCCACATGAAGTTTGCATCCTCTGCCTGGGGGCCTCGCATGATATCTGAACGTGTCAGCTGTGTAATCAGATGAACCCCAAGGGCTTTCGTGCTCATCTTGATAAAATGAAAAACATTTGGTTCTAAAAAGTCCGCTCCATCAACACCTGTATTGGAGTCCCAGAAACCCAGGGATCAAGGGGAGCCACTCGATATGCTCCCCCTTGCCACTCCCCCGATGACATTTTCTAAAGACCAAGGGAACATTGATCGGCCCTACATGATCTCGCCGGTTTCCAGGACATCGAGATCCTCCGCTTCCTCGGTGCCAGGGAAAGACCGTGCCGAGCACCGTGGGAGATCTTGTAAGCATCAACACTGGACACCAGTCAAGGCATGGCTGCAGTTCCAGTGCGGTGTTGGCGACTGCCGCACTGCCACCGATGCAACCCCCGTGATACGGAGGTCCCATCCTCTGATTAAACCCAGGAGTCCCAGGCATTCCCCACTAACCGATGCCGGACACTGTGCCGCCTCGGAGAACCAAGGAAGCATCGGTGACGCCTCATCCCCCTCTCTCAGTCCTAGCCTCACCGGATTTACAGGAAGAGCTGGACCGCAGGGTACAGAACGCAGTTCTCCAAACTCTGCGGAGCCTTGAGCCGCCTCCACCACCCCTGTAGGATGGCCTGGCTGCAGGCTTCTGACCTCCATCCAGAGGTGCAGGAGAAAATGGCTGACCTCCCATGTATGGGTGATAACCTTTGGGGATAAGGTCGGAGATGTGTTAGATCAGTTGAAGGATCACCTCGAAACCCTCCCAACAATTCTCCAGTAGTGCTTCAGACCCATCCTCCTCTGCCAGGAAATCTTCCAGGCCAAGCTCCAGGAAGTCCTTTTACCAGCAGCAGAAATATTATCCACCCGCCTCTTGGACTCACACACCACATGCTAGCTCCAAGAGCTGTTCTCCCAAGCAGCGTGCACCTAGGCCCCAGCCGGCCCCCCAACAGGCCCCAACTACGGGCTTTTGACTGTCGGCAAGGGAGCACAGGTCAGCAGGACGTACCTCCGATGCCGGATCTCCCAATGGTAGGCAGACTTCTTTACTTCGCCTAGCAGTGGGGAACCATCACTTCGGACCATAGTTCATCAGGGTACTGTCTCAATTTCACAAGGATTCCAGAGAACTCTCCCCCATGTCAATCATGGGGTTCATCCACCACCCCCCCCCCCCCAGGTCATACTTCGGACAGAACTACCTGCCCTTCTCAAAGCAGTAGCGTGGAGCCCGTTCCTCACTCTCAGCAGGGCCGGGGGTTCTATTCAAGGTATTTCCTCATACCGAAGAGGATTTGGGATTTGCGCCCCATTCTAGACTTCAGGGCTTTGAACAAATTTCTCACAAGAGAAAAGTTCAAGATGGTTTCTCTGAGCACTCTGATTACCCTCCTCAAAAGAAGCAGACTGGCTCTGCTCCCACGATCTAAAGGATGCCTATGCCCACATTGCCATCTTCCCCGGGCACAGAAAGTATCTGCTCTTCATAGTGGGGAAAGGCTCACTACCAGTACAGGATACTGCCTTTTGGTTTGGCCTCAGCCCCTCGAGTCTTCACCGAGTGCCTGGCAGTAGTGGCCTTGCATCTCAGGCGCTGTGCAGTACACATCTTCCCGTATCTAGACTGGTTAGTCAAAAGCGACTCGCTCACAGGGGCAATGGATGCTTTAACCATAACCATCCAGACCCTGCAGTCCTTGGGTTATATATATATATATATATATATATTTATTTATTTATTTATTTAACACTTTTATAAACCGACATTAGTGTGCAACATCATACCGGTTTAAATCCGAACTGACAGGTGGAAAGTACATAAAAAGGGAACAAGGGGGCAGTGAACTGGGAGGCGAGGAAGAAGCAGGAAACAGAGCAAAAGATATAATGCAAATAACAAGTGATATACTGCAAATAACAAGAAATAGTAACAAAACTATATACAGGATCAGGTCAAGAGGAGGGTAGCATAGGTATGATGGAGGTCAGTATCTAGTCTAGGTAGGCCTGCTTAAAGAGCCATGTTTTAATTTCTTTTTAAATTTGGTGGTACAGGGCTCAAGTATCATAGAGTGCCCCCTAGAAGGACTAGGGGGCACTCTATGAATTTAGCATGTAGCACATTTAAAATTAATCAACAAAAGTTCTTTTTCACTCAATGCACAATTAAACTCTGGAATTTTTTGCCAGGGGATGTGGTTAGTACAGTTAGTGTAGCTGGGTTTAAAAAAAGGTTTGGATAACTTCTTGGAGAAGAAGTCCATTACCTGCTATTAACCAAGTTGACTTAGAAAATAGCCTCTGCTATTACTAGCTTCAGTAATCACTAACCAACCTCTTTCCCTTCTCAACAATACTTCAACTTGAACATACAAGGGAATGCTTGTTTGGTGGTTGTTTTGTACGGAGGTTTTTTGATAAGGGTAACCGATTTGCAGTTATCCTTACTTTAACTTCCGTCTATTGTTCTTTTATTAAATTCAAAATGATCTCTCAAAATACTCTTTTTTGATAAATTTCTCAATTTTTCTTAAAATCCCTTCTCCCCTGCTGCTTTTCCGACCCACTACGATTTAATTTCATACTTATCAAGGTCGTCGCCTTTATTGATGTGTCATGGGTACGGAGCTGCACGTCCGACACGGGCCATGTTTCGGCACGGTGTGCCTGCTTCAGGGACTATGGGAGAATCAACTGTGTCCTGTATAGGGTTCACAGCATGCTATTGGTCTTCTCTGCACTTCTTGTGTTAAACGTGCGACGCACGTTTAACACAAGGGCAAACACAGAAGGCGTCGCACGTTTAACACAAGAAGTGCAGAGAAGACCAATAGCATGCTGTGAACCCTATACAGGACACAGTTGATTCTCCCATAGTCCCTGAAGCAGGCACACCGTGCCGAAACATGGCCCGTGTCGGACGTGCAGCTCCGTACCCATGACACATCAATAAAGGCGACGACCTTGATAAGTATGAAATTAAATCGTAGTGGGTCGGAAAAGCAGCAGGGGAGAAGGGATTTTAAGAAAAATTGAGAAATTTATCAAAAAAGAGTATTTTGAGAGATCATTTTGAATTTAATAAAAGAACAATAGACGGAAGTTAAAGTAAGGATAACTGCAAATCGGTTACCCTTATCAAAAAACCTCCGTACAAAACAACCACCAAACAAGCATTCCCTTGTATGTTCAAGTTGAAGTATTACTAGCATCAGTAGCATGGGATAGACTTAGTTTTTGGGTACTTGCCTGGATTGGCTACTGTTGGAAACAGGATGCTGGGCTTGATGGACCCTTGGTCTGACACAGTATGGCATGTTCTTATGTTCAAAATCTCACCTCTGCCCGTCTCTGCGGCTGGACTTCATAGGAGCCAGGCTGGACATGGCGCAGGTGAAAGCATTCTTTCCATGCGATCGGGCCCATGCCCTAGCTTCATTGGCAACTTTCGTGCGCAGCAGTCGGAATGTAAGTGCCCGCCTTCTGCTTCACTTGTTGGGGCACATGGCAACCCCTGTCCATATTACTCCACTAGCCTGTCTCTACATGCGCAGAGTGCAATGGACGTTGCATTCCCAATGGCAGCAGGTATCCTAGGACCTCGAGGCTCATGTCTCCATCACACACCACCTCTGAGGATCTCTCTGTCCTGGTGGGAGAGACTCTCTAATTTGGAGCAGGACCGGGGGACCATGATACTCATGGCGCCTTACTGGCCTCAGCAGGTCTGGTTCCCTCTTCTTCGGGATCTATCAGACTGGGGACCGTGCCCGATGTGTCACTCAGAACCAGGGCGTGTTGCACTATTTGAACCTCGAGGCATAGGCCTTATCGGCGTGGATGTTGAGTGCCTAGTCCTTGAGCCCTTGCACCTCTCGGAAAATATCTCCCAAGTGCTCGTGGGTCAGAGGAAGATCTGGCTACCCCTCCTTCCTTCCAGTTGGTTGGCATTGGGAGGAGAAGCTAGAGCGATGAGCCCAGCTGGCAAATGGAGTGGGTCTCGCACCATAGGAGTTCATGCTGCCTGTTCTCGTACCATTTCTGGAGAAGCTCAGTGCGCTCATCAGTGCCTTACCATCCCAACTAGCAACAGTTCCTGGGATGGCACTGGTGCCTGGCAGGGCAAGGAGGCTTCCCCCCCCCCCCCCCCCCCCCCCCCCCCCCTAACCAATACAGTGGTAGTCTCTGGTTCCTCCTCCTCGGAAGCTCTGCTGAGGCCAGTGGAGACACAGAGGCCAGAAGTCCCTCGTTAAATTCCATCTGTGCCTGCACCTCTGATGTCAGCTGAGCACCTAGGATCCCATCCTCTGTGCTATACAGTGAGGATGAGGATCCCTACAACCCCTGGGGGGATGATCAGATAGAATCCTCCTCCAAGGATTTGGATGGTCTCCCTTCAAACAACATCTCCTCCAGAGGAGCGAAGGAGGTCCCTGCCTGAGGACTTGATCTTCGGAGGCCATCCTGTTCCAGCTGTTAACTGAAGAAGATGGCAGGCACAAAATGCTTGAGGTTTTTCCATTCGTGGAGCCTCCTAAGGAGATTGTGGTGGTCCCGGTACATGAGATCCTTATGGAGTTGCTGCTGAGGATGTGGGAACGCCCCCTCCCAGTGCCTACTGTGAATAGAAAGGCAGACTGGGTTTACCTCATCCAGAACTGCTGGATTCAGTAAGTGTTAGCTGCCCCACCAATTGGTGGTGGTTGAATCAGCCCTCGAGGGCCAAGCACTCTGACCCCCATGGAAGGACCACAATGTGGGATGCTCTTGGGAGGAAGGTGTTCCAAGGTGCCATGCTTATTGCCCACATTGCTGCCTACCAGCTCTCCATGGGCCAATATTCATGGAACACCTGGAAACAGGTGCAAGAGGTGGCTGAGCAGCAGCAAGACACTCACATCACTGGTACACAAGGATTTAGAGTGTGGAAAATACAAGGCTTGTACAACCTTTGATGTTTTCGAAATGGCATTGATGGTGTCTGCAGCGGGAATCTGTGCCCACAGCCTGGCATGGCTGTGGGCCTCGAATCTCAGGCCAGAGGTACAGGAAAAACTCGCTGATGTGCCGTACACTGGAGAGAATCTTGTCGGAAATAGTGAAGGATGTGGTGGCCCAACCCCAGGACCCACCATGAAACTCTCCAGCAGCTCCTCCAGCACTCTGGACCCATTCTCCTCATCCAGGAAGCCATCGAGGTGAGGCCCAGGAAATCTTTCTTTCGCCAGAGGAAGTACTATCCTCCGCCACCTCAATCCCATACACACTATCCGAGCTCTCACGGCCGTTCCAGGCAGCAGAGAGCTCCCAAGCCCAGGCCGCCTCCTAAGTCAACTCCGGGGTCAGGGTTTTGTGCCTATACCCGGGATGATGGACCCTCCGGTAAGGAGCAGACTGTGGTTCTTTGCAAACCGATGGCCCAGTGTAATCTCGGACCAGGGGTACCAATTAAACCTATTAGGTGTCTCATCAAATTGTCCTCCATGCCCATCTTGGGGGCCAGTAGTGCATCAGGTGGTGCTAAAAACAGAGCTCTCCTCCCTCTTAACGGCCAAGGCAGTTGAGCCCATTCCACCAGGGCAAAGAGGGCGGGGACTTTACTCCAGGTACTTCCTGATTCCAAAGAGAACTGGAGGACTCCATCCCATCCTAGACCTGAGGGCCTTGAATAATTTTCTAAGAAAATAAAATTTCAAGATGGTTTCCTTGGGCATCTTGATCCCCCCCCTTCTTGCAAAAAAGGAGGCTGGCTATGCTCCCTTGACCTGAAGAATGCATACACCCATTTCTAGATCTTCCCTGGTGACAGGAAATATTTCTGATTTCTAGTGAGAAAACAGCACTTCAATACCAGACTCGCGTCCTCCCCATGTATCTTCACAAAATGCCTGGCCATGGAGGCGACACAACTCCGCAGACTAGGAGTGTATGTTTACCCGTATCTGGTCAAAAGCATGTCTCAAGCAGAGGCCATCCGGTCCATGTGTTGGAGGCACTAGGGTTCTTTCTTAACTACCCAGCGTCCCATCTTAGTCCGTCACCTCAAATGGACTTCATTGGAGCCCTGCTAGACATGGCTCAAACCAAAGCTTTTCTGCTGCATCAGAGGGTCATTGCTCTGGTAACCATTGTGACATAAGTGCAACAGAGCCAGCAGGTGTCGGCCTGGCACATGTTGTTGAGGATGTTGGGTCACATGGCCACAACAGTCCATGTCACTCCCTTGACACAGTTACGCAGGCGCAGAGCCCAATGGACCCTGAGGTTATACTGGAACCAGGCCACTCAGAGCTTCCAGGATTGCATCCGTGTCACCCCCATCTCTCCGGGACTCTTTGTCCTAGTGGCAGTACTCTCCAATCTGGAATGAGGGGGGTTTCCTTTCAGAATTTCCCCACTCAAATTGTGCAAACCATGGATGCATCTACCCTGGGGTGGGGAGTTCATGTAGATGGGTTCGGCACCCAGGGGCTGTAGTCTGCTCAGGAATGTTCTTGTCAAATCAACTTCCTGGAGCTTCAGGCAATCAGGTACGTGGTATGGGCTTTGAGAGATTGGATGTCCAACAAAATTGTCCTTATCCAGACCGACAACAAAGTTGCCATATAGTATGTCAATAAACAGAGAGGCACAGGATCGTACCTCCTGTTTCAGGAGGTGGTCCAGATCTGGTCCTGGGCCCTGGTGCTCAGAGCATGTACCTGACCAGAACAGAGAGCGTGATGGCAGACAGGCTGAGCTGAGCCTTCAGACCCCACAAAGGTCCTTGGACCAGGGGGAGGCAGATCAGATTTTCCACCTCTGGGGGACTGCTTCTCAAAGGGTACGTGTCATCATTGCAAGACTGCTGAATTATGCACATAAGGAGTTGATTTTGCAAGCGTACAGGAAAAAGCGAGCTATTTGTTATGACGTAAAAAATTTTTTTTATTTTTCAAGATTTTTCTCGTCTGGTCACAGTTATGTGCAAAGAATTCTCCCCACTTTGCCAAATACATTTATTTATTTTATTTGAGTGTTTTATATACCATCGTTCCATGTGAAAAACACTAGTTCACATTTCTCTTTGCAATATCCTGCTCGACTCTGGGTTTGGTTTCAAGAATCTGCACGTGTGTTTGAAAGCGTGCAATCGGCAAAAGATTTCTTAAACTCTGTCAAATGGAGAATCTCCCACCTGAAAGTCGTGAAGACTGGCGGATTTTGTTTTTTCTTCTTTGATTCAACTGGTGAAGAGTGTAGTATGTGTATAACAGGCTCTAAGAACAGGTTTCGTTGGGAGACTGAATTTTTGCCTTATATCCAGATGCTTACTTAGTTGTTTCTGCTGCTACAGAGAACAGTGTGTTCTAGGTTTTTGGGGGGGTTTTTTTGTTTTTTTCTTTAAGCGCATAACGTTTCTGCAGGATATAACGCGGAGCCTTAAAGTAAATGGTAATTTTGATACCACTGTCTCTATTTAATTTTGTTAAATATTTTGATGATTTACAATTGGAGATTAAATGATAGCTTAGGGCTTTTGTAAAGAATATGGGGGGTGGCACTCGGACACATTGAGGGGAGTTTTATGACCCCTTTCCTCTTGTTTGGAGGATGGTTTCTATGGGGAACTCAAATCGATTTGTATAGGGTTTGAGGGAGGGGAGGGATCACACGAGCGGTTTGGATTTGTAAGGGATCATATGGGTTTTGAGAAGGAAATGGACCTTATTTATCCATGGGGTATTAAGTGGTCGAAGTCTTGTTATGGAGTGGGGATGCTTGCACTGGAAGGTCCCTTTCCCTCTGGTATTAAGCGAATTGCATCTTTATTTTCCTCTATAGGTAAATGTTCAATGTGAAGACATGGAAATGGCGAGTTTAAGCACACCAATTTAGAGAGAAAGTGCTTAGTCATTTAAATCGTTTAAAAGCTGCAATAGTGTTTTTAACAAGCAACCCTTTTAACTAACACAGAGCACAAAAAGCTTAAAAGGAAATGGGTGTCCCAAGTGTATTCCTCAGAGGGTGCTACAAAGAGCTGTGGAGTGGCAATTCTATTTAATAAGACAGTTTTTTTCAAACTTGTAAAGAGTAAATTGGATTCAGGGGGAAGATTTGTGATATTACTGGGAAAGTTGATGGGGTATCTTACTATGTTGGCATCTACTTATGCCCCAAATAAATATGAGTATCTGTTTTTGTCACTCTTCTATGTAACATAATACAAATGGGAGGTGATTTAAATTATGTGGCTGATCCTCTTTTGGATAGACATCCCAGCTCACCTAGTTCTCCTATGAGCGAGCGAAAGGGGATCAACTTCTTGTGTAACCATCTTAAATTGATTGATTTGTGGAGTATGCTCCACCCTGGTGAAAGATTTTACACATATAGCCAGAGCAGATAATACTAAATCTAGAATAGATTACCTTTTTATATCGGAGCATTTATTATCCAAGATATTCAAAGTAAATATAGAGGATCTGGTTATATCTGATCACTGTCCCTTTTTATGTCAGATGATTTTAATAGAAATTAGGAAAGGCCTGGCTCAATGGAGAATGCCTCCAGATTTGATGAATGACTCTGATTTTCCTCCTTTTTTGAGGGCAAAGTGGAGAGACTTTGTCTTTCAATGTGCAGCACATGGATAATCCGATTCTGTTTTAGGAATTTGCTAAATCGGTATTAAGGGGGGAAATAATCAGCTTTGTATGTCGTAAGAGAAGAAAATTGAATTCCGATATTTTACAATTGGAAAAAAAATTTGTAAACAAAACATAAGAATACAGATGAGAAATTTCTTGTAGAATATAAGAATGTCCCCAATTTGTTACATCACCAAACTACCTATTTTCAGTATGTAAAGTATACATTTTTCCAATTCGGGAATAAATTGGGACGGTTACTCGCTAATGTTATAAGGAGTCAGGATCAATCTAAATTTATATGTGCGCTCAAAAATGAGGGGGGTTTGTATTCCTCAACTGAGGGCATAGCAAAGCTGTTTTTAGAATACTATCAAGAATTATACTCTCCACCTGAAATAGATGCTGATACAATGCAAATTTTTATGGCAGACATTATGGGTCCAAAAGTGACTGAGAAGGACCTCCAAAATTTGAATAAACCTGTTGAATGCCAGGAGATCATAGGAATCAAAACTCTGCTGTCCCTCAAGGCCCCGGGGCCTGATGGATTGGGTTTTGTGTTTATAAATCACTGATAGAAGAGGTTCCTAAGACATTGAGAGCATATGAGGAATGTGTGATCAAAGAGAGATGCCGCTTAAGATGAGAGAAGCTACAATTGTAGTATTAGCAAAGCAGGGCAGGGATAGCCAGCTCCCCTCCTCGTACCAGCCTATATCTCTATTAAATTTGGATATTAAGCTATATACAAAGATTTTAGCAAATCGGATAAAATTGCTTATGCCAAATTTAATTTCAAAGGACTAAGTGGGTTTTGTGCACGGGAAGAGATCCACAGCTAACATTTGTAAAATCTGTGCATCTTTAGAAATTTGTAGATGTAAGCATGTACCAGATCCGATGGTGGTCAGTTGTGCTGTCCAAAAGGCATATGACAGGGTCACTTGGCCTTTTCTTTTCCAGGTGTTAAAAAGTTTTCGTGAAGATTTATATTATATTTCTTTGTTATATACTAGTCCTTCGGCTAGGCTTTTGATAAATAGTTTGTCTAATTCTTTTTCTTTATTTAGGGGAACTAGGCAGGGCTGTCTTCTTGTCTCAAAATTAAGGTCCTCTTAAGGTGTAAAACGAATTAGTGGGAGACCTTAAGTTAAAAACATTGTTGTTTGCAGACAGCATTTTTCTTCTGCTGTCTGAAGCAAGAATTTCTTTACCAGCAGCTTTACAAATGATTTCCACCTACCAAACCTTTTCCAATTTTGGACTTAATCTTGATAAAACAGAGGCATTAAATGTTTCTAATACATTAAAAGACAGGTGGGAAAAATTCCAAATGAAATGGGCAGGGGATCGTATAAAATACCTTGGATTGCAAATTCATAGGGATCCTTCAAGATGGTATTCTATTAATATGCCGCCTCTGTTTACACAATTCCAAAAGAAGTTGGAAAGTTGGTGTGCTTTACCATTAACCGTTGCAGTGACATATTGCTTTTGTTAAGAAGGTCTTGGCTCCAAAATTGCTATATTACATTGCTTCTGGTTCAATTATATTTAAAGGATAACCTATTTATATAGAAACTATTTTCTAAATTTTTTGGGTGGGGGAAAACAGACTGCCTTACAGTACTTTGGCTCCGAAAATAAGGGAAGGGATGGGAGTACCCAATTTCAAACTATATAATCGTGCAGCCAATTTCCATTAATTCGGAGTCTGGCTGTTTGAGTAGTCAGACTTTGGGGACTTTACGTTGGAAACAGCTATTTGTGCTCCTTTTAGTCCTCTGTATGTCCTACATGAAGAAAAAGGAGATTTACAGGGAAGGCTAACACCCTCCATTTTGGTAAATTTAATGAAGCATGACTGATCACTGTTGAGGAAAAACTGTCATTGGCTACTTCAGTGTCTTTATTTTTTCCCTTCCCAAGTATTGCCAAGGAAGCATGGTCTTGAGGTATTCTTGCATTGCAGCTTATCAGAGTTTTTGGATTGGTGTTTGGAAAGATATATTTTTCACAAATGTAAGGAGCAATTAGGCTTTACTAATAATTATTTACTTTATAGTCAGAAGCTTATTTTGTTAAAAGTTTTGTGTCAAGGGGGAACTACATAGCCCTACTTTTGTTGCACTTAGCCAGTTGTTTAAGACACATCGGGGTTCTCTCGCTCATCCTTACAAATTCTTACAACAAAGCCAAAAATCTATGATTTTTGTTAATTTGGCAAAACTATGGAATGGTGACATTGGGGTGGAATTAGACTAGGATATTATGCAAGATTGTCATGCTTTAATTTATAAGATTTTCAGTAATCTTAATATGCGTGAACTACAGTTGAAGATTTTTCATAGAACTGTTTTCTCTCCACACTGGGCTTTTAAATCAGGGTTAATGGGTTCTAGTGCATGTTTGAAATGTGGGGTACTTCATGCTACATTATTTCATTGTCTGTGGCAGTGCCCTTCTAATCAACAGTTTTGGTAGGAGATACGGGAGGAGGTATCATGGTTGGTAGGTCAATTGGTCTAGTTCCTTTTGTATATTGGGATATGTGGGAGAGGATTGCCCCGATTCGGGTAGTACAGTGTTTCTGCTGAAAAAATGCTTAATTGTAAAAGGATGTAGTTTATTATTTAGGATTCAAGAAAAGTCACCTACGGTGAAGATATGGAAAACTTCTATGTTCCATAAATTTTCTTGGAAGAAGTTAGGTTTTAAGGCTATTTGGTCTTCTTTTTATGAAATCCTCCCAGACAATATCCAAGCAGTTTTTTCTTGAGTAGTAGCCAAAGAAGCACTATTTTTGAATGTGTACTCATGATGATATGGATTATGTAATTTTCCTGCCATGCTCCTTTGGAGATTTCTCGACCACTACCATTTTTTTGCATGTTAATATTTGATATGGAAGTTCTTTATGGTTTCTCAGCTCTTCCTATTATTGTTGAAGTTGGGAGGGGATGAGGGAATTTGTGTGATGTAGGGGGAAATAAGAACAAATTGTGTTGCTGGAATGTCAAAATTTGTTATAATGTCATGCTTATTAATGAATCTTCCAGAAGATTTTTGGGGAAAAAACCCCCAACTCCATCAGAATTCATCTTAGTGTGACTGGCGCATACCACCATGGTGTAGATGGTATGCCCATCTCTGTACAACGAATAGTTTTACGCTTCATGTGGGGCCTGCTTCAGTTGAAACCTCCCCTAAGGCTTCCCGCTGTGTCTTGGGACCTCAGCGTGGTATTAGCTCAGCTAATGAAAGCTCTTTTTGAGCCCCTGCACACCTCTGACCTAAAGTATCTGACCTGGAAGGTCATATTTTTGGTGGCAGTCACTTCAACGATCTCTAGGCCTTAGTGACTTGTCCCACTTATACTAAGTTTTTTCATGACAGGGTGGTCTTGTGAACACCTAAGGTAATGACATTTTTCCATCTTAACCAGTCAGTCATCCTGACAATTTTCTTTCCCAGGCCTCATTCGCACCAAGGCAAACAAGCACTGCACAGTTTGGACTGCAAGCAAGTCTTAGCCTTCTATCTGGAGTGGACAAAAGCCCATAGACAGTTCATCCAACTTTTTATTTCTTTTGATAGGAATAGGTTGGATGTTGCTATTGCCAAACAGACAGTATCCAATTGGCTAGCAGATTGCATCTCCTTCTGTTATGCCTAGGCGGGACTGCATCTTGGGAGTCATGTCAAGGCTCATTCTATTAGAGTCATGGCAGGTCAATGGCCCACTTGTGAGCAGTTCCTGTGGAGGAGATCTGCAAAGCTGCAATGTGGAGTTCTCTCCACACATTCATATCCCATTACTGTCTGGAAAGGGATGGCTGACACAACAGTAGGTTCAGCCAGTCTGTCCTCAGGAAACCTGTTCAAGGTGTAGAACCCAACTCTCCCAACCTAGGGCCTATTGTTTGAGATCAGGCTGTCTCCCCCTCTGTTACCAACAGCACCAGTGCTGTGTCTGTTGGTCCCCTTTTGTATTGGGAGCAGCCAGTAGCTAGGGATTCAGCCATGTGTGAGGACTACCATCCTGCTTGTCTTTGGAGAAAGCAGAGTTGCTTACCTGTAACGGTGTTCTCCAAGGACAGCAGAATGTTAGTCCTCACGAAACCCACCCACCACCCCATGGAGTTGTTTCTCCTAATTTTTTGTTTTATTTTTTCGTAATTCTATGTTACGAGACTGAAGTGGGACCCCGCATGTATGCATAGTAAGGACTAACATCCTGCTGTCCTTGGAGAACACCTTATTACAGGTAAGCAACTTTGCTATTTCTCTGGGAGGTCCACCCTTTGCATGGGTGCAGCAGAATACCTGATCCATGTCAGTTATAGATATGCTATTGGTTGTCAGATCCAGCCTATATGATGGTCTAAGCAGGTTAGTTTGCAATAACTTGACATGTCCAAAGGTGGTTATTCAAATATTTATTACTGTTGAAATATCTATTGCTTTTACACAATCACAATTACAGGTTATAATCCATATACAAGTTAACAGTTCTATGACACAAACCGTGTTTCCAAATACTGCATCGGGATGGACCACAGTCTAGGAATGAAATGAGTCAAAGTTAACTAAGAGGACAAGGATAAAGGGCAAACACAAAGTAAATAAAATCAATTTTCACCTCCCTCACAATCTCAAAAGGGAATCTAACAGCATAGCTGAATACACTTTCAGTATACAGAGTTAAATGCCAAATAGCAGTATGCCAAATGCAGGGTCATATGATCAAAATCTGTCAATCAAAGGGCAATAGTGGGAGGACAATAATTTAGGAGCCCGTTGAAAGACCTTTCTAATTCCATCACATATCTCGGGTAGTGTTGCCAGAGCTATGGGTAGTGGTTTAGCTGGAGTAGGTTCCTGCCAAGCATCTATAGGAGATGTATCTGTATATTAGTTAGATATTTTGCTAATTATTTTATTTTAAAGATTTATATACCATGTAGTTCTAGGCAGTTTACGGTATAAAAACATACAGAAAATCAAAATACAATAGCACAAAAAAAATAAGTAATAGGCAGTAAATCCAGAATATGAATAGATCAAAAGTGGCATAAACTAGTTTTCTTATATAAAATCCCTAAATGCTTCATTAAAAAGGAAAGCATTCAAAAGTTTCTTAAAGGATTTATAACACGTTTCCTTGTGCAATGACTTTGGTAATCTGTTCCACAGAAGTGGATCTGCAGCTGCAGAGTCTCTTTTGTATGCACTGCCTAGTGGATCACAGATGTCTTAACAGGCGTTAGATTCTCAGCAGGGAACTAATGCAAGTTGGTGCTGAGCTCAGTGCTTTATGGATTGTTAATAAAACTTTGACTCGAACCCTCCATTGAATGGATCATCAATACAATGAGTATAATATGGGAGTAATTTGATCTAATCTAGTAGTACTGGTAAGGATTCTGGCTACTGAGTTTTATATAATCTGAAGAGCTTTCATTGTGGATTAAAGTGACCCTAAATATATAAGTTATAGTAGTGAAGGCTGACTAAAACCAAGGATTGCAATATTGTACAAAATTTGCCTGGCTCAAGATAGGGTTTTAATTTAGAAATAGTGTATCTTAAAATCACATGTGAACTGTCTTTTTGTATTAATTTACCTGTTTCTAGACTTAAGTATGATAGAGGGTATTTCTTTTTTAATGTTTTATTTAATATGTCCATGATTAGTTTTTGTTAGCTTCATGGCATTTTAATATATTGTTATAGTCTGTCTTTGGCAATTGAGAGAGGTGAATTAAGAAATAAATACTTCACAGAAACAAGAAAAATGTGAACCAAAAAACAATGCACAGATTCCTTCGCTTCAAAGAAATACCCATGGGCCATGGATAGTAAACAATAAATTGTCAACAGTAAAATTCCTCATATATAACAGTTTAAGCACACAGTCTCTACTATAAACATAGATTTAATCAAGTGGCTTAATCTTTTGTTTTATGTTCTTTTTAATATATTATGCTGCAGTCTAGTGTCCTAATTATTGTATGGTTCAAAAATACCAATATGTCTTTTGGTTGAAATCTTACTGATCTAATAATGAGCTTCAGTTCTTTCTGGCAGTAAGAAAAATAACCCCGAAAGTCACTGTTGTTGCATAAGGAAGTTCCTGCCCTGGGGGTCACTTGAAACAGAGTTCATAGGTCCAGAGCAGCTCAGTGGTATTGCTGTAGAAAAAGACAACATTATTTAACTTGGCAGAATGCCTATACATATTAGTACACCACAGAGGTGCCTCAGAGGAAATGTTTACTCAAGAGAAATCCCTTTTGGATGTGCAGAAGAGCCCACAAGTGCTTATTCTCTTATTCTTGGATCATAACATGGCAATGACATCTGTCGCCAAATCAGTGCAATAATGCTTATAGGAAATCTGCCAAGTTTAAATGTTGATTGGTCTACAGAGACACCACTGAGCTGTGCTTTATCTGTGAATGTAGTTTCAAATGTCCAATGTCACCATTAGTAAATGTGGCCCCTCCCCCTGGTCTGGGCTATAAATGACCCTATGCTTGGGGTGGGGAGTACCACATGAGAAATTATATTTACTAATATGATTTATTTTCGGGTTTGTAGCCTGAGTGGGAGATGAGACAGGGTCCTGGTCACTCCAATACCACAATTCTGTGTCCTTCCCAAAAACCTCTCACTTGTGGCATCATACCAGAATAAAACAGTAATTAACCCTCTTACTAGTGTTGTATAAGTAGACAGTAAATCCAACCAGAATATTAAATGGGAAAAGTACAGTGGTAAAGTATTATATAAACTTGCAGTTTTCTTATTTTAAATCAAGCAATGCAGAGCTAACACTGGGTATGCTGTTACTCGAGGCAGCCAACATAGTCATTTGGATCATAAAAAAAAAATATAAGGAGTGCTAATATAGAAAGGTTGTGGGGTGAAGCAGTAAAGTACACAGCTTTCAAAAATGATATTTACCCCTGAGTACTTGAAAAGGGGTGGGGAAACAGATCCACCCCAGTAACACCAGTTTGTGACACTGGGGTGGGGAAAAAAAAATCAAGAAAATTGAGGTCCCTCCTGATAGTGGAGCTGGCTAGATGTTAAAACCAAATAGATGAGCACTGCAGTGTGTGGAAGGTCTCTCTCCTGGGAAGGTTCCCCAAATGGTTTACTTGTACTAAACAGAAAGTGGGCCTGGTTTCAGTCTCTTACAGAAAAACCATGGTCTATGAGCTTCTCTTTCTACGCCCTATCTCGTGTAGCTGTGATAAGGGTTTATGCTTCACTTTGGCTGAAAGGCTCAAGCATTTAAGATGAGATACTGAATTTGTGACAAAAGGCAAGGAAATAAACCACCTCCGTTCTCTCCTAAGATCCAAACTATACAAACTTTAGATTACTTAACTCAGTCTCTTTGGGTGATCCAGCCATGTTATCCTGGGCCTGGATATCTCTGAAAAGGAAGTCTCTCAGCTCCTGGCTCCTCCTTTATTGTGATTTTACCTGCAGCTTGGTTATGAAGCGACAACAGCTGACTGACTCTCTATTTCTTCCGAGCGCAGATTTCCCTCTCTCCCTTTTGATAATTAGTTCTTCCTGGCTCCAACTCCTGGTCATCCCCACCCCTCACACATAGTCAGAGCCAGCCAAAGTGCACCTTTTCTTCCTTAAATGATCTTCCAGCATTGCTGTGGCTTCCTCCTCTGCTGGCTATTTAGCTCTGTTCTCTAGGCATGCTAAATAGTACAGCCCTTTTCCCAACCTGTTAATACTGAGTGCTGGATGTTGGTTCTTGGAGAACATTTGTCGTTCACAGGAGAGCAAACAGGGATTTTGAAGTATTTTTATATTCCTTCACTTTGGCTGTGGCAACGTGCAGTCTGCAGGGTTGAAAACCCCTTTTTGGCAGGTTTAAAACACATCACTCAGATCCAGATGCAGTTCATTCCACTTCGTAAGGCTCCAACACATAAGCTTGTGGGAGCAGGAGCCTGATTTATTGTAGCTTGCTACATAAATATAATTTGATTCTCTACAATAAAACTAACCATTAAAGAATGCTCACAGGAAAAAAAAATTCCTAGGTCAAGATTGATTACTTCTTCAGATAATTGTAATACATATTTCATGGAAATGTTGATAAGTTGCGTCCTCTTTCAAAGATCTACTAGAAACATGAAGACAGAAAAGAAAAAGACCATTCAGGCTTATCTAGTCTGCCCATCCACTCTCTTCCTCCTCTTAAGCATGGGGTTAACCAAGTTGGAGACAATAATACTTCAGCTGATAGCCTGGATATTTCATCTGTCCTAGAGAATTCACAGGATGATTTCTCATGCAGTACTGCTGGTATACTTAATCATATTTGATCATAACAGATTGAACACTGAGGATTTTTTTTTTTTTGTAATAAAGATCATTATTTTTGTATGGTCAGAAAATTGGAGTTGCCCAGTATAAGGATAATTTTCAAAAGTATTTCTGTAGCTAAAACTGCTTTATCCTTGAAAATGGTATTATAAAATCGCCCCAAACTGCTGCAAGAATATTTGGCACCCTAGGCAAACTTTCACTCACCCCCATCTTTCCTTTTGGAGGAAGCACCAGCACAGTGCTCCCTCCTACCAGTGGCACTGGCTCCAGCATAATGCTAGCTTCCTTTGGTGTGGTATTGGCTCTAACACCAGCCCCCTCTGGGCCTTGTGCTGATGGGATTTCATCACCCCCAAAAGTTTGGCAGTATAGGCGACTGCCTAGTTGTCTAATGCAGTGGTTCTCAACCTTTTTTCTATTGGGACACACCTCGCAGATAATGCTTGCATGAATGACACACTGAACACTTGACCATCTCTGGGCTAAATGTAAACATATACTCTGCATCCACAGGAACCCACACCTGCCCCCCACCCCTGTCCCCAAACAATGGATGCAGAGCAGAACTGGGATATTTCAAATACAACTCGCTATATAAAAAAAATATTCTGATTCTAGTGCTATCTCAGTAACAGAACGACAAACTCCCTTACTACCAGGCGAATTGTAAAATAGCCTGAAAAAAAAACCCACTCAACACATGTGTAGCAAACCTTCCATACCATTGCAACACTAATTCCAAGAACTCAAACAGCAATAGCCCTTCCTATGAAAAGGCAGCAGTGCAGCACCAATGCATGGCCTATTGAGAATGAGAAAACGCAACAAAGAAGATTGATACAAATCCCTACCTACTAGTAAAATACCTCACCTCACTCACACATGCAGATCTGACCTTCACCAAATACAGAATAAAAGACCACAAATGTGGAGGCAAAAACTGGAATGGAAACCTGAAAAAGCCACTCTGCATGTAGTGCAAAACTGGAAAGCTAGAAACAGAAATTCATATTCTCCAACACTAAGCAAAGTACAAAGATAGAAGAAATGCACATTTCAAAAACTGAATATTATGGCTCTTGCACCCCATCACTCCCCTTCCATACCTCCATCATCCTTCACTTTCTCTACTACTCTTTCAGTCATCTGTTTACACTCATATCCCTGCCCAGCATTCCTGACCCCCCCCCCCCCACACACACACACACATCTTCTTCCCTGTGCTTCCTCTCTCTCTTTCTTGACTCAACCTACCTCCTTCATCCCATCTCCCTGCCTGCACAGCTACCCCGACCCCCCCCGTTTCTCACCGCTTCTTGCTCAGCAGCCCCCATACTCACCCTCCATACACAGGTAGAGGGTGGGGGAAAAGAGGTTGGGGATGCTGGGAAGATGAAGGTGGATCGGAGAGGGAGTGTGGGGGCTGCTGAGCAGGAAGTGGTGAGAAACAGGGGGTCCGGGTAGCTGATCCTCAGCATCACTCCCAGACCCTGCAGGGAAAGATAGTTTGTGTCCCATCAGGCCCAGAACAGCAGGAGCTGACAATGTCTCACTCTGATCTGGGTGAAGGAGGAAACAGCCTTTCACTGGGCCAGAAAGAAGAGAAGGAAGTGAGAGTAGCCTCCCATCAGGCCCAATGTAAGAAAAGTCAACCAACTCCCACCCGGGCTGATAAGGAGGCAGCCATCTGCAGGCCCTGTGACACGCCTCCCAGGACCTCACGACACACCAATGTGTCCCGACACACCTATTGAGAACCACTGGTCTAATAGAATCACATAGAAACATGGCAGAAAAATACTATGCGGCCTAGCAACTATACCCATCCACCTCAACTAATTCAGCTTTGTAATCCTTACCACTCCTTCAGAAATCCTCTGTGCTTATCCCATGCTTTCTTGAATTCAGATACTGTTCTAGTCTCTACTACTTCTATAGAGAGGCTGTTTACTGTATCAACTACCCTCTCTGTAAAGAAATATCTACTTAGATTACTCCTGAGTCTACCCACTTTCACCTTCATTCCATGACCCCTCGTTCTAGAACTTCCTTTCTTTTGAGAGGCCTGCCACTGCTGCATGGAAACTTTAAAAATATTTAAATTTCTCTATTATATTATCCCATCTCACTCTTCCTCTAAGTAGGGATGCTGAAACCGGTCCTACGGGCCCCCCAGCCAATCGGGTTTTCAGTATATCTCTAATATGCATGAGACTTACTTGCATGCACTGCCTACTGTGTATGCAAATAAATATTGGACACTGACAGAGCTTCCCTAGGATAAAGATATAGAGAGAACAATGTTATGTTCAATTACCTTCTTAATAACAAAAAATAATTTATTACTCATACACAATTTATATATAATTTATAAATCTCTAAATTGCTGGATACAGGTAATACATTACATACTCCTTATTTATACAATAAAAAAAATAACCACATTTAAAATATATCCCACATAGATCAAATCACACACCTTCCACTAAAGCACTCTCGTATCCATTCATACCATATTTTTAAAAAATCCCTAAATACAATGGATTTCCTATTAACCTCACACTCATTAAGTCCTATGTAGTATAATGATTTGGATAGCACTTATTAGCTGTGTTCTTCTATAATTCTTCCAATATATGATATTCTCCAAATCTTTCTTGTAGTTGTCACCTGAAAACAGTTTTTATAACACCTTGCAATATATACAAAACTATCCCATAGTTCTTCCAATATGTCAAGTATTCTCCAAATCCTTCTTGTAGTTGCCACCTGAATGGGCAGAGTTTTTTCTTGTAATGCCTTACAATATATGCAGAATTACCCCAACAAAGGATCCCTCGTTTCACCTACGATAGGCTTTTCAGCGGGAATTATAACGACTCTATAAAACAATATTACTGAATACAGATGTTTCAACATCTGTATAAAGTAGCTTTTCTCATGAAGCTCATAGAGACAGTGTTTGAAATAAACTCAACTATTCAAACTCATCACCATCTAGCAATCTCCCAAACTTATGGAGTTACACTGTTATTCAATCCACCATACTGGCTCCAATAATACACCTACATTGTTGATGTTTGAGAGAGATTAAAATTTCGCCTTCGTTTCGCCTTCTAGGATAAAGTTAGCCAACTTTAATTCCCTCTTTAGGTAAAAATGGAAACCCATTGTACTAGGCTGCAGTCCCCAGTTGACAAATCTGTTTGTTTCTTCAGCTCTGAGAGTGTGGAGGTTGATATCATGTGCTATGAGACGGACTTCCTTCCTCTCCCCTCTCCTCTATTGCCAATCCATCATAACTCCAACCTCTCGGGGGGGACGACTGGGCAAACCCTCGTCAAACCCTCGTCTTGTAAGAGCAATGATCATTGAATAAGAGGACAACCCAACTATTCCAGAATGCCTCACTCACATCAGGAATACTGCTACAGCCAGAATATACATATTTTTAAATAAGTGGAAGGGGGAAAAAACATTTTTAATGTGCCTAATATTTCTGTATTTTCCTTCCTTAGTTTATGGGTCTCTTTGCTAAACAGCCTTCCATAACTGGATGTAGCAGAGTGTTTATAACTTTTGAATGCATGTCCTCTGCTCCTTCCAAAAACAAAGGTTTTGTATCTAAAATGTACTAAATTTTGCTGTATCCAAAAATCAACTGCACTTTGGAAAGGGGGAAGCTGACTTGGTACCCATGTTTGTTGAAGATGATTGGGCTGACCTGTTTGAATAGGCCAATATTCTTGAAAATGAATATAAATTTTTTTTTCTCTGTCTTATGCCAGAGTGACTTTTTAAGTTTGGATGGAAACTCATCTCATCCTGGTGGTAGAATTGTAGAGTCCAAAAGAAAGAATTCACCTGATATTGATCACTAAGGCAAATCATATATTGTAAATCTTATGACTTCATGTTTGGACAGTGTGACAGTGGTTTGAAATTTAAACAACTCCAGTTTGACATTTGTCAGCGTCCGAGCTTCCATGGGTTCTTTTGAGTTTGGCAGAATTGTAGAAACAGGGAATCCTCCTTTTGAAGCTGGGAAGAATGCACTATTTGTTAGTACTGATCTGAGCACTGCATTCAATACTGTGCATCATAAAGTTTTGATTTATAGACTGAATTAGGTATGGTGGGAATGGCACTTAAATGATTTATGACACTTTTAGAAGATTGGCTCTTTCAAGTTAAATGGGACTATGAATTGTCAGACCAAGTACTCTAATCTGAGAAGTACCACAGGATCTGAATTGGCCGCAGTTCTTTTCAAGATGTACTGGGTGTTGCCATAACCTTTGCCTCCTTCCCCTAGCACCACACTAGATTATCCCACTAAAACAATTTTTGCACCATTTTGTAGGCCATTCAATTTGGAATTTAAGCATCTTTCACATTATTAACATTTATTTTTCAAGGCCAGAACATATGGTAACAAAAAAGTGTCAGATTGACCAGATTAAGGGGCAGATTTTTAAAAAGTACGCCGGATTTAAGATACGCGTGTAGCCACGCGTATCTTTTAAAATCCGGGGTCGGCACGTGCAAGGCTGCGCAAAATCGGCAGCCTGCATGCACCGAGCCGCGCAGCCTGCCTCCGTTCCCTCCGAGGCCGCTCCGAAATTGGAACGGCCTTGGAGGGAACTTTCTTTCCGGCACCCCCCCCCCCCCCACTTTCCCTTTCCTTCCCCTAACTAACCCCCCCCCCCCCGGCCCTAACTAATTTCCGCCCCCTACCTTTATTTCAAAAGTTACGCCTGCCCGAGGCAGGAGTAACTTGTGCGCACCAGCGCGCCATGTTCCGGTCCGGGTGCTGGTCCGAAGGCTTCGACACGCCCCCCCCCCCCCCCGGAAATCCCCGGGACTTACGCGCGTCCCGGGGCTTTCGCGCAGAGGGTGGAAGGGGCAGCTTTTTGGGGGTTACGCACGTACCCCTTTGAAAATCTGCCCCTAAGTGTATTGCATTTTGTGAGGTGCATAATGCTGGAGCAACCTTTATTGCGAAAAAGTGGATTGCTGAAAAATTAGGTTGCAGTGAAAACTGGGTTCAGAGGACAATAGGGCAAGACTGCTGATGAGTGTTTTATGGAATATGGTGACGGTCGACTACTAAAATTGTCTCCAGCCCAAAATTTATGAAAATTCCAGCGACAATTAGAAAAAAAGTGGTTATTGCGTTTGTTTTAAAGCAGTCTTGCAAGCTAATGATGGGCACACCAATTATTAATTATACTGTAGGTTTAATTTCCTTTTGAATGCTGATTAAAATGGTATATTGCATGCTTCTATCAGATTTCTGCTTGCTGCCGCAGTGAGGGAGGCAAAGGTTATGCAACACCCGGTACATCATGCTGTTTGTGAACCTAATTCAAAAAACGGTTTAGTGAAGTATATGCCGATGATATACAAGTCCTGGCTTTTTTAGATGATAGCCAAATTAACTTACAAAAAGCAATAAATTCCTGGATGATGTGGCAGGCTGGCTACACAATCACAGATTGAAGGTGACAGCAAAGTCAGAAGCAATCTCAATCAGAAAGAACGAAGGTTTTTCCTCAGATGACTGGAACTAAGGTTTCACTAAAAAAAAAAAATATAAACTGACAATATTAGGGAGAACTCTAGAGAAGGACATATCTATGATAGCACACGTGTCCAATGTGATCCAGATTTCTTTATATTATGTTCAATACATTTGTCATAAGAACATAAGATATGTGATACTGGGTCAGACCAAGGGTCCATCAAGCCCAGCAAGCCCAGCATCCTGTTTCCAACAGTGGCCAAACCAGGCTACAAGTAGCTGGCAAGTACACTGATGCTAGTAATAGCAGTGGCTATTTTCTAAGTCAACTTGATTAATAGCAGGTAATGGACTTCTCCTCCAAGAACGTATCCAAACCTTTTTTTAAACTCAGCTATACTAAGGGGGTCATTTTCAAAAGCGATCGCACGCAAAAAGTGACTTCGCACGCGATCACTAAATGGGCGTGGAGTTGGCCCCGGAAGAGGAGTCGTCGGGGCGGCACCGGGGCTGTCGCTGCGCAGACTTCGCTGGCGGCGAAAGGCAAGGACCTTTATCGCCGCCAGTTTCATGCCGAATAACTACACCTTTTATGGTGTAGTTATTCGGTGCGAAAGCCGGCAGCCGGCGCACTGCAGTGGTGCGACAGCTGCCGTCTTTCGCAGGCCGGCCCCCCTCCCCCGCGCTTCGCCCTCCCCCCGTTACAGCTGGATTTTCTAAGGTCTGTGACCTTAGAAAAATCCAGCTCTAAGTGCACTAACCGCATCCTCTGGCAACAAATTCCAGAGCTTAATTTGTCATCTTAGATCTTTTTTGGAAAAAATTACAGTTAGTAGTCCATGCATTAATTCTTAAACAGTCTAGTGTAAGTGTTTCCCGCAGGGTCTCCCTATGGTATTAGAGACCAAATTGTGCAAAATACTGTAGCAAGTTGATTACCGGACATAGGGTGTAACATGATCATATTTCCTAACTTATCACATTACATTGGCTGTATAATCATATTCAAAATTTAATGTTGAGTCTTTAAAGCAGTTTATATTGTTCTCCCCCCTCCCCCGTATAATTATTTGTATTTAGATTATAGGAACAAATGTTTTGTTTTATGCTAATTATCTTCTCAGCAGTGAATTGATGCCCGGTTGTATATGTATGTTTGATTTTTTTTAATACAGTTTTGTTTTCATTTAATTTTAAGAATGCTATTTTATAGATCTACAGCATTATTTTATGTATTTAACATGGATTTTTACTATGTATGATTTGCTTGGTTGTAAACTGTGTTGAGTTTTGTGGGAAAGCAGTATAGCAAGCTAATAAACTTAACCGGGGTCCTGTTAATCCTTTTTTTTTGGGTAATGATAGTTTCCTGAATTTCTAGAATTCCACAGATCAGACTCGCTTTACAGCCTGCTGTCTTATTGTTAGGCTGACACTTGAATAAGTACAGGTTTTCAGCTGGCTGCCGCAAGTGGCATTCTATTGGGAATCCCATTTAAACCTTACGTTTCCAGAATTTTTATATGATAGAGCGGACACTGGTTTTAGTAAAGGAGAATTTTCCTGATGTTGCTTGTATCTGGAAGCCTGTTCTTGCTAGCAGAAGAGAGCGATAATCTTTTGTTAATATTGATTTGACTTCACCTCTTTTAAAGCTTTTTGTCCTTCTGTTTGCATCCTGTTTGGCCCTGCTTTTTTATGTTCATTCTTTGTGCCCTGTAGATTCTCTGATGCTTTAAGCAATGAAACCTGAAGACTTAAATGTATTGGTTTTGTGTACTTGTTTCTCTTATGTGATGTCTTTTTTTGTGTGTTTTTTTACTTGTGATATGTCCAACTGTTTTTGTAAATTGTATGCTTTTATTTTCATAAAATTTGGAAAATAGAAAAAAAAAGAAACAGATTCCCTGCAAATGTATATAAAAACATAGTGGGACTCATTTTTTTTTTCTGAACGTTTTTTTCCTTGGGTTACCTCCTGTAGATTTTTCATTACTTTGTTCTTCAGACTACCGTTTCAGCCTTCACTTTTTAGGTATACATAAAGGTATATTTGAAGATCTGTTTTGCTCATATTCAGTTTGTGAATGACAATGGTTTATCCTTTTCTGTTTATATGTTTTTTTTCTATTCTTCTTGTGGTCTCCTCCACCCTTCTCAATTTTATGCACTATATAGCGCATTCATGAGTTGCTTGATTTTTCAGATTCTCTCATCTTTTGCCTACTGTATGGGTGATTATAGAGTTAATGTCAGTTTATTTTTAATTCAGGTTATTTCTGTTAGAATGTATCTGAATGTACTTGAATAAAATAAAGCTTTAAAAAAAAAATGCAAACATAATTTAAGTTTCTACCACAGTGATGCATGCCATTTTGTGAATGTCTACTGTTGTAGCTAGATCATTCACTAGGAGGTCAATTTTCAAAGCCATGTAGATGGATAAGGTATCCATCTAAATAGTAACAGGCACATTTTTAAAGGACTGCGCGCATAAAAGTCAGGACTTAACGCGTGTTGCCAGGCCCTGTGCGCAAGTTCAGATACGCACACAAGTGCTGGGTCCTGAAAAGGGGGTGGGCCGGGGGCGTGGTCTGGGCAGGGCGGGATGGAGGCCGGCCGGGAGTGCAGTCATTAGCCACTGCTTCGGAGAAGCGAGTGCCAACAGCTGGCACGTGGAAGTTGCTTATGCTCCGATGGAGCAGGAAAAAAAAAAAAAAAGTGGGGATGGTTAGGTTAGGGGTCAGGGTGGAGAGGGGGAAGAGGTAGGAAGAGTAGGGTTAGGGATAGGAAAGATCCCTCCCAGTCCACTCCTTAATTGGTGCAGACTGAGAGGGAACTGGGGAAGGCCTGGTTGTGTCGCCGCGTGTAATTTACTAAAATTTACCACCCCCCCTTGCACGCACCCGCCTTCACATGCACGTGCAGATTTTAAAATCCATTGGGTATGTGCGCACGGCTAACCGATTTTATAACATGTACACGCCAGCCGGGAAGCATGTGGACACGCGTACGTTCCTTTTACAATCTACCCCTAACTTTCTAAATATTTGGCCATTTATCCAGCCAGATATAAAAAAAAAAAAAAAAAAAAGGCATTCCAGGGTGTTCAGAGCATGACTAACTTAGCCTATTTTGAATTGTGACTGGCTAAATTTTCCAGATAACTTTAGACCTGCTTCAGAGCAGCTTTAACGTTATCCGCCCTTGTGTGGTTGCATAACTTTCTACTTAACTGGACATCTTTAAAAGATATCCAGTTAAGTAGCATTATCAGTAGAAAAATAACTTTAAAAAGGGGGTCTTAGGGACTGATTTTCCCCACCCTGCCGAAATTTCACACATGCCCCTATTGGACCATGCATTTCCCATTTCTCAAAACCCTCCTACATTAATGAAAACTGTTGTAGTGGCCCCACCTTCCCCCTTTTGAATATGATCTTAATTTGGCTTTCCCGTGGATCCTTCACTTACTGTCCCAATTTTCTGGGCCGCACCCCTCCCTTAATACGAAAAAAAAAACCCAAGCCCGGGAGTAAGGTCTCCCACACAGTTTACACTACTTCTAGCGCTAGAAGAGTAAGCCCACAGCCCATGATCACAGCAGTTTTCATTAATGTAGGAGTGGGGGGTGCACAGCCCAGGAAGGTTCTAGGCAAAATTTACAGGTAGTTTACACTTCCACTGCTGCTTCTGTCAGAAGCAGCGCTAGAGCCGAGAACAGGCGAGTTGAGACCTCACTCCTGGCCTGGGGTTTTATTTTTTTCTATCCGGGATGGGATGATGAGTCCAGGAAGGTGGAAAGGATTGAAGCCAAGGCAATTGGGGCGGTAAATGGGTGAGAGGGTCCGCGGGGGAAGCCAAATTACGATCACATTCAAAATGAGGTAAGGGTTTTCATTAAAATAGGAAGGTTTCGAGGAATGGGTGTGCACGGCCCAATGGCCATATGCAAAATTTGGGGAGAGGGAGAAGAATCAGGCACAAGCCCCTTCACTTTTAAATTTTTTGCTATCAGCTTTACTTAACCAGATCTCTTTTGAAGATATCCAGTTAAGTAGGAAGTTATCCAGCCACACAAAGCCAGAAAACTAAAATAATCTAAGTGGCTATATTCATACATAGCTGGTCACGTGTAACCAGGTAACTGTAGGCAAGTCTATTCAGCGGGACGTTTATCCTGCTGAATATCTGGGATAAGTTATCCAGATAACTTGTCAGCTAAACGTGGAAGTTTTTTTTTGGTTTTTTTTTTAAAAGGTATTCCAGAGCTTCAGTTCTGTAAAATAAAATATCAATGAAACGTTTCTCTTAAAATAGCTTGTTCTTGAATAACTTCGAAATGCTTGCAATCTCTGAGCAGTGTGAAGCAATATAATAGCCACGATTGGGAAAGGGGTCATGCTGTGTTTCAAGTGCTCTGTGCTTTGATCCTTCATCTGTCAATACTGCCATTCATAAATAGTTTTTCATGGTTAATAATGGAAACGTAAAGGCATTTTCCAGCCTGTTAATTTACTTTTGTGAGCTGATTTGTTATATAGTATATAGATAGCATAGTATCTTTGCATGTCTTTGATTAATGTGTTTCAGAAATGGTAAGAATGTTTTGTTCCTAACACTAGTTTATATCCACTTGTAGCAGTCACCAGTATCTTTTTCTACTGTATGCATAATTCTTCTGTGACTTATTTCTTTGGGGGGAGGGAGGTCATGTGAATTGAGTCATATTAAAGGTGGCTTTTGTGTTGCATGCATTAATCTTGAGTTTCTATTTTTTTTGTTTTCCTGTATCAATCATTCAGTGATATAGTTATCTGCTGCAATTGCTTCTTTACTTGCAATATTAGTTTTATCACTAATATTGCCACTAATAAAGATATATTTTTATAAAAGGTTGCTATTAATGATTTAGGGGGAAAGTATGTAATTTTCATTTCTTACAAGCCTTAAGAGTTGCAGAGAGTCTACAATTTAGATTGAGCTTCTTATATATATGAGAGACTCCTAAGAAAACTATAAAGTCATGGGATAGGAGGGGATGTCCTTTTGTGGACTGCAAACTTAAGACAGGAAACAGAGAGTAGGATTAAATGGTCAGTTTTCTTAATGTAGAAAAGTAAACATTAGAGAGCCTCAGGGATCTAAACTGAAACCGGTGCTTTTCAATATAATTATAAATGATCTGGAAAGGGGTACGACGAATGAGGTGATCAAATTTGCATATGACTCAAAATTATTCAGAGTAGTTAAATCACAAGCAGATTGTGATAAATTACAGGAGTACCTTGTGAGACTGGAAGATTGGGCTTCCAAATGGCAGATATGGACAAGTGCAAAGTGATGCACATAGGTAAAAGTAACCCATGCTGTACTTAACACAATGTTAGATCCATATTAGGAGTTACCACCCAAGAAAATGATCTAGGCATCTTCGTGGGCAATGCATTTAAACTCTTAGCTCAGTGTGCGGCAGTCAAAAATGCAAACAGAATGTACTTTTCCACATACAACCGTGGGGTAATTTTCATTAAGCTCATTTACATGTATAAAACCACATTTTATAGATAAATATAAAAATGACAGCAGCAAAAGACCCTATGGACTATCTAGACTGCCCATCTGCCCAACTAATTTAGCTTGACCATTCCCATCATCACTCTATCAGAGATTCCAAGTGTTTATTCCATGCTTTCTTGAATTTAGATACTGTTTGTCTCCAGCACCTCCACTGGGAGGGTGTTCTATGCATCCACTACCCTCCCTGTGAAGAAATATTTCATAAGATTATTCCTGAGTTTATCTCCTTTCACCCTCATTCCATGACTCCTCATTCTAGAACCTACTTTCTGTTGAGAGGCTCACTTCCTATGCATGGAAACTTTGGAGGTTTTTGTGTCCCTATCATATCTCCCCTATCTGGCCTTTCTTATATAGTAACATAGTAATATCGGGAGATAGACAAAATAGTGCATCCAGTCTGCCCAGTAAATTGCTTATGGTAGTAACTGCCACTCCATGTAGGTTACACCCATGCCTTCTGTTGAGATCTTTGTCTGTCCCATAAGCTTTAGAATGAAGACCTCTAATCATTTTAGAATTCAATCTCTGGACTGACTCCAACTGGTTAATATTCTTTTGAAGGCACGGTCTTCAGCATTGTACTCGGTAATCCAAATAAAGTCTCACCAGAAACCTATATAGGGGCAATATATCCCTTTTTTCTGCTGACTTCCCTCTTCCTATGCAGCAAAACATCTTTCTGGCTTTTGCCTTCATCTTATCCACCTGTTTGGCCAACTTAAGTCACCCCCAGATCCTGCCCTTCTTTCATGCTTAGAAGAATTTCACCTTCAATACTGTACTTTGCCCTTGAGTTTTTACACCCTAAATGCTTAATTCTGCATATTTTTTTATCATTAAATCTTAGCTACCAGATCATATTCTATTCCTCAAGTTTTGCTAGATCCCTCCTCATATTTTGTACACCTTCCTAGCTGTCTAACCTTCTTGGATTTTGATAGCATCAGCATAAAGACAAACCTTTCCTGATAATTCTTCAACAATGCCACTCATAAAAATGTCAAGATGAACTGGTCCAAGATCCTTGAGGCACTCTACTACTAATGCCCCCTCCTCAGAGAGAACTCCATTTACCAATACCCTTTGTCGCCTCCTATTTAGCAGTTGCTAATAGTCATTCTAGGGCCCATACCAATGGTGTTCAGTTTATCTATAAGTTGCCTCTGTGGACACCTATCAAAGGTTTTACTGAAATCCAAGTGCACTACATCTAGCATCTCCCTTTATTCAAGTCTCTAGTCACCCAATCAAACAAATTGATCAGATTTGTCTGATAAGATCTACCATTAGTAAAACCATGCTGCCTTGTATCTTGCAATCCATTGGCTTCCAGAAACGGCATTGTCCTCTCTTTTAACAGTGATTCTATGAATTTGTTCACCATAGATGACAGACAACTGTTCTAAGGTTCTTAGCCGCCTCCTTACTTCCACTTTTATGAATAAGAACGAGATCCACCCATATCCAGTCCCCTGGGGCTGCTCCAGATTCCAGAGAATCATTGAAAAGGTCAGCCAGCAGAGCTGCCAGAACTCCCTAAGTCCCTTAGTATCCTAGCATTTATCCTATATGACCTCATCGCTTTATCTTAATTGTTAGCTCCTCACGAACACATTTTTCTGAAAATCCATTGAGGTTTATCTCGCTTCTGGTCGTCTTTGTGTTCATTTTATGTGGTTCTGCTCCTGGCCCTTTCACAGTGAGCCCCACACAGAAATATTTAAGCAATTTTGCTTTTTCCTCATCAGCTTCCCTTTATCTTGGAGTCTCACAATGCCACTTTTCCATTTCTTTCCATCACTAACATATCTTAAAATTTAAATAGTCTTGACCTGTTTCGCCATTTTTCTGTTTTTCTTCCTTTAATTTTCACATTCCTGACTGCTTTCCCAGATAGTCGCCTGTCTTCCTCTTGTAATTTATGAATACTAATCTTTTCTCCCTTACTTTTCAACTACTACTATAGAAAATTATAGTTGCCTCTCATATCCCTCTTTTCTTTATTTACTTTCCTAACAAAAATATTAGCTGCGCTTACAATATCGCCTTTTAGTTTTGCTCATTGCTCTTTTACTTCCCCTACATTTTCCCATCCAGCTAACAATTCCTTGAGGTACTCCCCTATTTTAACAAAGTTAGTTTTCCTGAGGTCTAGAACCCTTGCTTTTGAATGAACTTTCATGTCTTGCTCTCCAATATTGAGCTACACAGTCCAATGATCACTGGATCCCAGATGGTTATCCACTACAACATCAGAAGCACTGGGTCCGGTATCTCCCGCTCCCTTGTGGATTCCATTACCAGCTGACAGAACAGTTCTCCCTACAGAGAATACAGAATCTCCCAGCTTCTAGAAGACACGGCAGCTGGGATGCCCCAATCAACATCTGCAGATTGAAATCTCCTAGCAGCAGCAGCACCTTCCTTTCACCAAAATGTTCTTAACCTTCTCCATTACATTTTTCTCATTTCTTCTTTCTGTGAAAAGTACCCACTTTGACGTTTTGTGCTTTAACAAGGGTGACTTTGGGGAAGGAGTAAATATAAAAAGGACTACATTAGGCCAGCGAAAACAAGTCTCTTCCTACTCCCTAATAAGAAATTTTGCAAGCCTTTTAACTCCTTAGTTTAATTTTTAATTGTGCAGTTTATTTTCTCTTAGTTTAATTCTCCCTGTTGTTCAGTCCGAGTTTTAAGACTTAAATTTGTGTGTTGAACTTTCAAGTTTGACTCTCAATTGGTTACAGACAAGGTATGGAGAAGGGCAGCATGCTGAATCACTTATGTCCTCTCTATGCCAGGATGTAATCTCAGAGGATCATCAACGTCTTATCTTTTTCAGCGGGGTGGCAGTGGGGCTCCTACTCTTAATACTGATGCTCACTGTTAAAGCTTTTTCCAACATGTTGAGTTGCCTTGTGGATGCGAAAAATGTTTGTCATCCGTGTGGAATAAGTAGCACAATATTTGTCCTTTGTAGTTTTTTGTTTTGTTTTTTAATTTAAATTTGTATTAAAGATAAATACCAAGCACTTATACAGTAACATAGTGCGAATAACACTTAAGTTGTGTTGCACATCCGAACAATATACATGAGCAAAAATCAGAAATAATGGCAAAACGTTTTCCTGAGCGTTGCCATCCACCCCCCACTCCCCCCACCCAGTACCCAACATTGCTAAGTTCTCCATGTCTCAAAAGGTTGCCATATACTTTTAAGACAGGAAGCTGTAAGTTCTTCTAGCCTACAAATATCAAGTCTCTTATAGAAAAGAAACAATTCCAGAGCAGGCGCTTTCCTCCAATAAGCTGTTGTGTAGCATCAAGCAACAATAATGAGTTGTGCTATCAGAGAATTTGTCTTTCGGGGTGCTTCTGCCACTAGTTAATTAAATAGAAATATTTAGGTGTGAATTCAGATAGGTTAGAACCCTAACGTATGAATGAACTTCTGAATTTCCTTCCAATAGTTGGAAATCACAGTACAGTTCCATTAGATATAGCCGTAGAGCTCTCCTCTCCAGAGCCCTGCCAACATTTATCAGGCTTCTCTGAATATATTTTATGTAACCTTGTGACTGTAAACCTTAAGTGTATTCTCTATATGCACAGATAGAGAGGATTTAGTAACCTGAACACACACACAGCTTCCCAATCCTCTATTTCCAAAGAGAAATGAAGATCCCTTTCCCAGGCTGTTTCATGTCCAAGTTTATTGAGGAATAAAAGATTTAAAAAATATATATATATATAATATATAAATTTTTTATATAAATATCGTAACACAGTAATGATGGCAGAAAAAGACCAAGTGGTTCATCCAATCTGCCAAGCAAGTTTCTTATGGTAGTAACAGTTGCTCCATGCAGGTTACCCCCTCTTAAGGACCTCAGGCTTTTGAATTTCAAAATCAGTGCATACAACACCCAGAGAGGCTGTCCCCACCGCATGCTCTAAATAATGTGTCATTTGGAAGTATGCAAATAAGTTCTCTTTACCTAAGGCAATCTATCTTCAAATTCTGCAAAACTCACCATCACCCCCTTGGCACAGAGTTGGCCCAGACAATAAAGCCCCTGGTTCTTCCCATCCTTGAAACACTGCAATCTCCAAACCTGGTGTAAATCCCTTATACCCAGTAAAGATCAGTGGAGAGCAGTGCCCCCAGGAAGATCATCCTTTCATAGCATCTGTGCCAAAGCTGAAATATATGCTTTAAATACGGGTTACGTACAGCCTCCTCTACCCTATTCCTTTTATTGCCTAAATAAAATACACATGCTCACATGCAGCCATTGCTTTATTCTCTGCTTACCCTGCCATTCTTCCAGCTCCCTAAAGTGGGAATCTATTTAAAAGTTCTCGGCATGAGATACCCACTCCCCTCCCTTGTCCTTTGTAGTTTTTTTAAAACTTTTCACCACCAGAATGTGAATCTAGCAATAATTGTCAGGAGACTGTTTTTCTTCTTTCCCATCTCTGTTGCTGAAGCAATGATAGGTTAGTCTATAATGTATATGGCTCTTATATTCTGGGGAACTGTGCTACAAAATTGACTTCAGAATCTATGATTGCATCATTTTTAAAAAACAATCCATATTAAAGAATATACTTTTTTTTTATTTTTTTTACTAAAGGAGCCACAAGGAGTTATTTTCATGCATTTCAAGGGTAACCTTATTAAATGAATGTTAGGTTTGAAAAATGGATACTACAGTGTAAGTGTATGAAATATTAACCATCTTTGAAAAATAACAGAATAATTTATCCACAGATTCCCTTAGCTCTGCTTTGTGGATTTTGGCATTGCAATAATTTTATACAATAAAACTATTTGACAGGATGTCTCAGTCAAGATTTTACACTATTTTCTTTTTTTAATTCTTGTTTCTTCGCTCTGCTAACCTAATGGACAACATTCCAGATCTGTTGGGAGAGGGTGAGTAAAGTTCATTTGTTATCACCATTTTTATCCCTGGTTTTATTCACACATCATTTTCCATCCACATCTCATGCAGCACATTGCCCACTAGTCAAGAAGGCTTGAGAGAAGTCTACTTGAAAGACCATTCCTCAGCACCATTCATTTGACCAGCTGGGGTCACGAGCAGCAGAAACCATTTAACTTCCCTCCCGGGGATCAAGTGCCTTAACTCTGGTGCAGCCGACTCCTGTAGGCCCTGAAAGGATAAACTGAAGCCCCTGTGCATAGTGCTGTGACTTGAACCACAGGGCTGGCCCATAGTGTTCTTTTTTTTTTTTTTAAATTGGAATTCTGGGTAGTATTTCCAGCTGTCTTGGTTGGAAAAGTATTGGCGTCCATTTTTTTTTTTATGCTTCTGTTATGGAACATCGTGCTAGCAGAATATTTCTTTCCCCCTCTTCTCTTGGCTTCACATTGATAATCCTCCTTGGTTGCATATAGACACTCTGTCTGCACCTTCCACTGCTATCTCTTCTGAGGTTCAGCTCTCTGATCCATTCGCACCAGAACCTAGTCCAAGTATTGCTGCATCTGCTGAGATTACAGCTGCTTCAGCTCCCGCTGCAACTACCACAACCATTACTGCTGCGCCTGGTGAAGTGGATCTCTTTGGAGGTTAGTTTCCTGTAACAATTTGCCACAAAAGGTTTCTTGTAGTCTAGCTACCAGTTGCATAGCTATCGTCATATCTAGGAGACCTGAAAATGTTGTTAATACAAATTTAAAATACACTTGGTAAGGAAGATCTTATGTGGTGTAATTTTTTTTTTTTTTCAGATCGTTCTAAATCTTTAGTGTGTTTGACAAGGATTTTTTTTTTTTTGGTTGGGGGTGGGGACTTTAAAGGAATGAATAAAGATATTAGAGTTCAAAAATGTCTTTAACTACAGTTGTTTCATCCTTTTCATATAAAAAGAAAAGTACCCAAATCTAGTAAATGAAAACTGAATGGCTTTATGCATGGCTTTTAATCCAAACCAGTTGCGTACTCCGCGTTTGTATTTCTCTGTTTTTAAAATGGGTTTGACAGCAACAATAGTTTGATATTGAATACAGCCACACAACTGCCGACTGGTGCTGGGGGAAGAGACCGGGTTACTCCAGTCCTTGACAGTCTCCACTAATTGCCTATCTCCTGCTACTCCCCCTGACTTTTAAGTCTCTTCATTGGCTGGACCCAAAGTATTTGAAAAAAGAGTAAAATTGGATGTTCCCATCAGGTTGCTAAGGTCATTCGAGGAGGAGCTGCTTCAGCTTCTTCCCTCTAAAGAAATACAAGACATGGCTTTTTCTCATTTGTTGTTCCATCAGTTTGGAACAATTCTCAGGTGAGATGAATGTTATCGGAGCTTGAGGCGATTGGACAGGCTTTTAATTTGCTGTCTTAATATGCTTTTTTGGGCGTCTGGCTTCTCAGTTGCTTTCTTTTGTTTAGCTTTTTGCTGAAATGCCTGTATTGTAACTGCCTTAGTTGAAGGGGGTCTGTATCGAGTTGCTGTGCCAGTAGGGTATGATAACTTTAAAGCTCTCACTCAATTCTCATTCTTCAAACTTCAGCTATTACGCCACTTAGTAGATCTCCCCAACTTTTGCATGGTGCTTCAGTATCTTTGCTAGACTACTGTAATTATTTCTTCACTGGTCTTCCTGCTTATGTTAAATAATTCGAAACTCAGCTGCCGATCTCTTAACAAACACTCCCATGCACATTATCACTCCTGTACTACAATCCCTTCATTGGTTACCGGTCGCTTATCACGTTCAATATAAACTTGCTATTACAATTCATTCTCTACTGAATAGTGCTGCTTCACCAGGGATTACTGCTGCTTTAAAATTTTCTACCCCCAGTCGGTCATTGAGATCTTCAAATCAGGGTTTATTTGGATGTTCCCTCACTGAAGTTGGTTCATCTCAACGAATCCAGGGGACATGCCTTTTTGACAGCTGGACCCATGCTATGGAACCCAGTCCCTCTGGAGATCAGATCTGTTACAAGTTCTTCAGGAAAGCTCTCAAAACCTACCTATTTCAGAAGGCATAATGAGATTTTTTTTTTAATCCAATATCTAAGAATTGCAGAACTGTATTTGTAGATTGTTCGTCTTGTGTTTGCTTTTGATTTGTTATGGATGTTTTTATTGTACCCCCCCGAACCCTGAGAGGGCGGGTAATACATTTTTTTTTTAAATAAAATAGGGCTGATTTTGTTTTATATGGTACTTTTTGTTTTATCTTGTATTTGTAGAATGAGGAGTTATTGCCTTTTTTATGTTGTCTGTGCTTCTCCAGTTAACCTTTCCAGGCTTTGGCATATGTTTTCAGTCTAGTAGGTAGTTTTATATTTTTTGTATATATTTTTATAGTGTGTTGTGATGTTTTTTGTTTACCCTGTATATATTACCTGCTTTAATTTCATTGTTTATATATCTTGTGTTAATTTTTAATTACTGTACTTTGCCTTGAGCTATCATTGTAAAGGCAGAAAAGAGATGCAAATTAAGTTTATCAGATTTTTATTTAGACACACTGGGCCTAATTTTAAAAAGCATTTACTTGAGTAAAAACCAGGTTTACTGGAGTAAATTCACTTTACTTGAGTAAGTGGGTTTTTGAAAATTGCTACAATATATGCCATTGACTTGTCTATAGGATTTACTCACATAAGTGCGCTTTGCTTGAGTAAATGGCTTTTGAAAATTGCTACAATAGTAGGTACATTTACGCATGTAACTCCTTTTGAAAATTACCCCCTCTATGCATACCAAAGAAATTTCTCTTAAAATGTAAAATTTTCTTTAGAAAAAGCTTATAGAGTCTAGCATTCAAGCCCATAGGAAGCTTTGTTTGCCCTAAATAATCACCAGGAACAGAAAATATACTGTGAGTGAGCTTCTTTAGGTTACATGAGGCATTTTTTGTAAGTTTTGTTGCTCCTTCTGTATAAGGCTGCTTTATAGATTTTACTTCTAGACTGATTACCTACCTCTATTTTCCAGTCTCCAAAGTTGTAACAAGGGAGGTGCTCAGGGCCTTGGCTGTGCTGCTCATGGTTTCATCTGATAGACCAACATTATTTTTACAGAATATTATGCATGGTTAAATATAGAAGATCAAGTTCCAGCCTTGGATGAGATACTGAGAGATTTGTTTGCAGTCAATAGAGCTGAATAAATGAAGTTCAGAAAAGGCTTCTTACATTCTATATACAAACTGAAGAATTAATAGATGAGAGGGTGGTGGATGCCTGGAATGCCCTTCCGGCAGAAGTGGTGAAGACTAAAACTGTGAAGGCCTCACCATCGGGCGCCGGCGAGCGGGGAGGCCACCCTCCATCTTGGGCCCCCGCAAGAACTGAACCACCAGGCTGAATGGCGGGGGGAAAAGGGGATGCGGGGCCAGCGGGGGGTGGGGGAAATGGATGGCTGCGATGCGGTGTGTGGCCGCACCCCCCCCCCCTGGCGTCGCTGGGAGCCCTGGCGACGGTTGAGGAGCGCCTCACCATCAGGCTTGTGATCACCTTGTGCTTCTAAAAAAAAAAAAAAATCTCTTATATTTTTCTGTAATTTAACCTTTATTCCAATTCTTTACCTTTTATTTTCGCTTGTTAACAATTTTAATTAGAAATGTTCATTGTATTAGACTATGGAAATTTATTTCCTGCTATTCTGTTTAATGTAAACTGGTATGATTTACATCGGATGTAAGAATGTCTGTATATAAAAATTAAAAATAAATAAAATAAATAAAAAGGGGCATGGGATAAACACTGTGGATCCCTAAAAGGCTAGAGGATGGGAATAAGTAAAAAAGCTTAACCTGCACGGAGCAGCAGTGACTGCCTTGGGAAGCTTGCTGGGTAGACTAGATGGACCATTTTGGTCTTTTTTTTTTTTTTTTGCTGTCATTACCATGTGCATCAATCTTCAGGCCCAGATGGGCTACTACATGGGTGTCAAGCTGTAGTCTGGTTTTCAGGGTATCCCCAATGAATATGCATGAAATATATTAGTATATAGTTATGACAGGGCATGCAGATATAACTTATGCATATTCATTGGGGATATCCTCAAAACCAAACTAGTTTAAGGCCCTCAAAGACTGCAGATTGCACCCCTGTGTAAAGTACCAGGGATATTGAACCACCCACCATCCCTGGATGTGGGAGGCTGGAGCTCTCCTGGATGAGCTATGGTGATTAGTGGAAAGATGAGATGCAGTAGTACTGTTATTGTTCATGTGGAGGGTTGGGCCGTGCCCAGCTGGGGCTCACTGGCCAGGAACTAAACCCTCCCTTCTAGCGCACCTGTTTTAAGTGTTAACCAGCAAGTTGGGCAGCCAGATTTTGAATAGATTGCAGTGGAGAAATGGGAGGCCCACAAAGAGCAAGTTGCAGTGGTCTAAACGGGAGGAAATGATAGTGGATAAGCTTTTTTTATAGCATGCTCAGAAAGGAAGGAATGGATTTTAGTGGTTAGAGGAAGAAACAACATGCTTTCGCAGTGCTGCCCTGACCTATAGGGCTGTGTTGGAGCTTACTGAACTGCTGGGATCTCGCACTTCACTTGCCTGGTAAGGGAAGTCTGCTTGGCTGTTTTGTTTGTTCTCTCCTGCATATTGTACTCCTGGGGGAATTTTGCGCAAAATAATTTAAAATTCGGCGCGTAAAAAGAAAGTTAAAATTCTGCAAACTTTATATTGGTCAAAATAACACAATTTACATGACGGTCCTTAAGTAATTACATTTTAAATTAATACAGAAAAATTATTACTTAAAGATGCAGAATTTTAAATATGTTGAGCAGAATTTCCCTAGAAATTCACTGTAAGAGTGTCCCACTCTCTCTCCCTACTCCCCTGGCCACTTTGCCTTCTCAGGCCCCAACTCCGCCACCTGCAGTATCTCTCCCCTCCACCTCTAGGCTCAACCGCTTCCACTCTATCTCCAATCCTGGGGTCTCCTCTGCCATTTTCTGCGCAGAATTTGGCAATTCTGCACGGGGGGGATTCTGCACTTCGTAATAGCTCCGCAGTAGCGCAGAATTCCCCCAGGACTAAATGTTGCATTGGTTTGGTATTGAGGTTTTGGGACATTCTTGACTACACTCAAACCGGAGGTGCAACAAAACTGTTTTTTTTTTTCCTATGGTACTTTCCCCTCTCTTGGCACAAAATAAATGTAGATACCACAGAAGGGGCCTATACATGCATGGGACAGATACATATCGCCATAGAGCAGAGGTAGGGGAGCAGTAGAATAAGATATGTGGGGCCTGGGTGTTTGAAAAGAGATTTTAAAACAGACCTGTGCAGAGAGGCAATATAGCTGCATTAAGATCCCAAGAAGATGACGCAAGGTCAAACATGTATTGCTGCCGGATTTTGGTAGATTCTCAGATATGAATGAGGTGCCAGGTTGACTTGGTTACAGTTCCCAGCCAAAGACAAGAGAGAGCATGATCTTCTGCAGTTAATAAGCTCGTGTAGCTAGCGGATTTTCCTTAAGTAAGGTGAGTAGTGGCAGGGGCCGATAAAGGTGATGCCAAGAGCTAAATAAAGCTGTGTAAGCAATCAGGCTCATGTGATTGACAGCTAAGAATTCTCCTTAGATAGAGAAATGTAGACAGCGGCAACTAGTCAGTCTGGATGGGTCAAATGGTCCTTATTCAGATGTCTACTTTACTTTGTATGTTACTGCGACCTCCAGAGTCCAGCACTAATCCTTCTCTGAGGGATTCAGTGTTCCCATGTCAGCCTATTCAGCAGTCCATATTCACCACCATCCCAGCTTGGAGTCAGTAGGTAGTTGAAAATCTTCTGCAGAGACAATATAGCACAGTTAGGAAATCTTTAGCTGCAGTGAATTGCATGTCTGAATATAATATCTAGGAGAGAAACCACATATACAGAGCACTGTTAAAGATTTTTACTAAACTACCGAAACTGATTAAAGCTGACAATCTTGTACTGTAGGACTTTCATTTTGTCTGTTGCAGTTAATTTCTGATGTTATATAAATGCGCTGCAGAAACCCTTTTACAATGAATGTCACCTTTTTGACCTACAAGTGCACATCACATTTACAACAAAGTTTAAAAAAAAAAAGAAAGATGTTTTTTGATTCATGATTAAACCTTTATAACGATTGTGTGGTTTAGTACACACTAAGTTATATGACGTCTTTATCCTCCTATTGTATCACTTGTGTTGGGGTTATTTATTAATAGACAAGATGCTATATACTTTTTTGCCTTAAAAATAAAACTGAAACAAGAATTTGTAAATGTTAATAGTCCATAAAGCAGATGAATTGTGGTGATGCATTTAAAAAGGTGCAGTAACTCATGTTGTAAAGAGATTTTAACACTGCTCTCTTGCTACATTTTCTTTCCCTTTTTTTATCCATTTCCTTTCTGTTTTAAAAATTGCACTCCAGATGCCTTTGCAGCTTCTCCTGGTGAAGCCCCGGCAGCATCCGAAGGGGCGGCCGCTCCCGCCAGCCCAACCCCTGTAGCAGCCGCCCTCGATGCATGCTCAGGAAATGGTGGGTTGCATGTCCTTAGCTAGTCTTTGGTGGTGGTTGCTGCTGTTGTGATAGTAGTAGATAGATGAGGGTGCGTTTTTGTACATTCACCAATTTACCCTTTTGTCACATCTAACTAAGGAGCGGTGCTTAGTGTCTGTCGTGTTTTAAGATGGTAAATCCATGTGTTAGGAGAAAACCTGCTTCACAGAATTGAATCGATTGTCATATTGTGATCTTTGTGTTTGGATTGTACCCTGAATGGTTTGATTATACAGCTTTGCTATAACATTAAACAGTTTTGAAGGCTAATGGAAATTTTTGTCTGACAAACTTAGCGAAAGATTCTTTTTGTTATAATAAAATACTATTGCATTTAGAAGACTCTAGTCAAAACTATAAAACTGCTGGGCAATTGTTAGTGTAGAGGAGCAAAGTCTGTGTTGATATACCGCATGTGTGGTATATTTGTTACCCATAGTGGAGAGTTAAAAAAAAAATTTTTTTGTTTTAATTTTAATTTCCTTCCATACTGATCTCTGTGTATTCTTCACTTTCCTTTTTACAAGACCCCTTTGCCCCATCTGAAGGTAGTGCAGAGGCTGCTCCTGAGCTGGACCTTTTTGCTATGAAGCCAACGGAGACCAGTGTACCTGTAGTTACCCCTACAACCAGCGCAGCCTCTACAGGTCTTGCAACTACTCCTTCTCCTCCTCCTCCTCCTCCTCCACCTCCTGCTACTGCTGCTGCCACTACTACCACCACCACTACTGCTGCCACTACCACTACTGCCACTACAACTGCCGCCGCTCCCACCACTACCACTGCTCCTGCTCTAGATATCTTTGGTGGTAATTCTTTTCTTTAACTTCACAATTTAGGTGGATTAAATTTTGTTTTGTCTTCATTTGCATGACTATACATAGAAATATTCTTTGCGCAAACATTAAAATGAGCCTTTGGATTTAGTTCAGATGCTCACTGCGCTGGTGTTTGAGTAATAATTCTATATGTTCTTGGTCATAGATTTATTTGAATCTGTTTCTGATGCCACTGCAGCGGCTAAGACTGATGCTATGCCTAGCATAGACTTGTTCGGTACAGGTAAAGAGAGAAAAATTGCTTGGCATGAGTTGGAGCCTTTTGTTGTGACTTTTGTCAGCTTTTCCTTGTTAGTAAATACTTATTAGCTCTCTTTCCTTTACTTTTGGAAGATGCATTTTCATCCCCAGCGCATGGGGCTTCCCCTGTTCCTGAGGCTTCTCTCACTGCTGATCTCTTGTCTGGTGAGTGCTGGATTCAAGGAGTGTGGGTGCATTTCAGGTGTCGTCATTTTGTACGCCTTTCCAGCCAAAGAGTTCAAGGCGTGTTACGTATCAAAGTAATGACACAGTGCATTATCACAAATGTGCAGCATGCATGATTAAAAGAAAAAAAACAGGTAGAGTTCATAATATCAATCACAAAATATCGCCCAATATACACACACAGTGCATTCTAGAAACCCTTTAAAGCGAGGACACACTAACAAAACTGAATAGGTTTCACTGGTCAAGTTTCTTATTTATAATAATAGCCACATAAGATCAACCCCACACATTGTTTGTAGGACCCACACTCACAGAGTTTGTATATCAATCAAACTCATAATTTGGTCATAAGTCCCTTTATTTTATTCTTATTTTCAAACTATTCATTTAAGTTTGCAAATAAGAATAAAGTAAAGGGACCTATGACCAAATTATGAGTTTGATTGATATACAAACTCTGAGAGTGTGGGTCCTACAAACAATATGTGTGGTTGATCTTAATTGTGGCTATATTATAAATAAGAAACTTGACCTGTGAAACCTATTCAGTTTTGTTAGAGTTCACAATATAACATAGCCAAGTGAAATCTGCAATTAGCGTAGGGAGACAAAACAATTGAAGAGATGTGTATAATATGCCACTGGATAAATTGGCACAGAATATCCTAGCCATTATGGAGGATATACAGTAATAGAGGGTGCATGGATCCAGAGGATTACTATAGTCAGATATGGTGTATGCAAGAGGTATCCCGTGCAGATAGTGCACTGTGTTTGGGTAGTGCAGTATTGCTCAGGGACTATATTCATTGTCTTTAGTAGTTCCTGCTGTTATAGATCGGTTCTGTTCCAGATAGGTCACAGTTCATGGTGAGCTTCTCTTGGCCTGTGTTTCAGATACTGGTAGGGATTAGGAGTAGCATGGTTCCTTGTTAATGGTTGATACCATATATGGAGCCAGTGAAAGGTCTTGTCACTCTGTGCCAAATGCTGCTTCTAAGAGCCGGGTTATCACTAGTTTCGTGAAAGCTGTGAGATCTGGCACCTGTCTGATATGGAGCAGCAAGGTGTTCCACAGCGCTAGAGTGCAGCCTGCCAATGTTCTCTTCCTGGTGTTAATAATGAGGCTTATGGGGGGGGGGGGGGGAGGTGCTGAATATGTGTGTGGGGAGAGAGCAAACTCCACAGGTAGGTTGGGGTTTGGCCTTTGAGTGTTTTATAGGCTAGAACAAGGATTTTGTATTTGGTGTGATATAGAGTTGGGAGCCAGTGAAGGATTTTCAGAAGAGGGGGGTTATACAGGCATAATTTGTTTCCTTGCTATCATACCATGTTTTGTATGTCCTTGGCACAGCATAAAATGCTGCATTTTACAGTGCTTGCAATGCTGTGCTGCCATGTTCAATCACTTAGATGTATAGAAATAACTCAGCAAATAAGTTGCAGCTGATTTTTCACAGACTGAGCAAAGGGATTATAGCTCTCGAAAATTAGTCGCAAGTGTGTTCAGTCCAATAAAAAGATATCGCCTATAATTTGAACTGAAGAAAGTATTTCGTTTTCAACTGAGCAGCATCCAAAAACTTGAAACTGTAAGTGGTTAAATCATTAAACAGCCTGAATTAATCTGTTGCTAAATGCATACCATTCATAGATCTCTTCAGAACGGAAATCTGTAGTGACCGCCAGCAAGTGACTTTCATGTCTACTGGGACTGAGACATTCTAAATTGTTCACATGAATATTTTTATTGTGTTTTATTGTGGTTTGTGTTGTTGGTTTTTTTTTTTACTTGTTCTTGGTTTGCAGTTTACGTTCTTTTTATGAGACTACTTGTTACAGACAAAAATCTAATTTCCAAGTTCTGCTGTAATCTTTGTACTTGGTTATCGGGACTTTGTAAACGCTTGCTGATATTAAACTTTACATGTTTCATGCTTGCCGCAGTCGATGCATTTACTGCGCCGTCTCCTGCACCTGCAGCCTCGCCGGCAAAATTGGAACCTTCAGCTGTGCTCGACCTCTTTGGTGGTGGGTATTTCTAAAGCTTTCTTTCTTTCATCCTTCCTCATGACCATTTACAACAGCAGTGCCTAAACTGGTCAAATTCTTAGATTACGCAGTAACGTAACTTTTATTATATATATAGACTGTGGATGTTCCTTTCTTATAGTCTTGCACATTTCTTCTGTCCTTTGTCTGTTGCCCAGTGACTTAAGTTTGTGACAGAAGAAAAGATCATGACATACTTCACAGAATTAGAGACTTATGAAAAATTAGACCAGAAAGGAGCCTGATATTCTAGTCCAGGGTTGCCAACTCATAAATGTTTTACTGACAGCCTGCCATATTTTTACTGATAGCTAAAGATTTTATGGATGCAAATTTTACTTACTATATGCCACAGGGTTCCGTCTGCCTGCATCAGGGGTCTTTAGGACTATGTTTCAGACATATGACTGCTTGAACCAGTTCTCTTGGTCATGTGTGAGAATTTGTCTTGACTGTGCTCTCCGGCTGGACCATGAACAACATGTCAACGATTGTAAACTCAGTCACGGAGACGTGAACGGTTACCAAAAGTCTTCCGTGACTCGTGCACGGGTTCAACCACAAGTGCTGCTGCAGGAGCCACTCTTATTTTCCACAGTACTGTGCCTTTTGGCAGTCATAAGAACATAAGAACATGCCATTCTGGGTCAGACCAAGGGTCCATCAAGCCCAGCATCCTGTTTCCAACAGTGGCCAATCCAGGCCATAAGAACCTGGCAAGGACCCAAAAACTAAGTCTATTCCATGTTACCGTTGCTAGAAATAACAGTGGCTATTTTCTCAACTCAGTTAATAGCAGGTAATGGACTTCTCCTCCAAGAACTTATCCAATCCTTTTTTAAACACAGCTATACTAACTGCACTAACCACATCCTCTGGCAACAAATTCCAGAGTTTAATTGTGCATTGAGTGAAAAAGAACTTTCTCCGATTAGTTTTAAATGTGCCACACGCTAACTTCATGGAGTGCCCCCTAGTCTTTCTATTAAAGGCTTTGAGAAGTGCAGAGGCAGAGTTCCAGAACCACGCACACAGTGACTGAGATGTAGCACCTAACATCCATGCGCCTCAACCTCCCAGAAGCTCAACTTGCCACATTGAAGAGACCAGAACGAGCCTGGATGCTATTCCAGGGAGACCCATTATTTTATTTATTTTTTATTTTTTTATTTTTTACGGACTTTACAAACATGTCCCCTTTGCTCATTTCTATTTAAGTTGTTTTTTTTTTGGTTTTATAACTACGAGTAAATTTGCTGAGAGTTGGCAACTCTGATCTAGTCCATCCCTCTATCCAGGATCTACTGCAGTGGTCCCCAACCCTGATCTGGGGGCCTACCAGCCTGTCAGGTTTTCAGGATATCCACAATGAATATGCATGAGAAAAAATTTGCATGCACTGCCTCCATAACATGCACATTTTCTCTCATGCATATTATTGTGGATATTCTGAAAACCCGACTGGCTGGTGGGCCCCCAGGACAGGGTTGGGGACCTCTGATCTACTGAACCTATATGATCCCCAGGTCAAACTTCCAATGACAGATTCCAGTGCTTCCTTAAGTAACTTCTTCCAGTGCTTGACTACCGTTACCATTCCACGGTCTATGGTCTTTGTAAACTCATGCATAGCACTAATGCATTTGACTTGCTATTGTTACTTAAGCAGTAGTAATATATATTCATAACTTCAATTCTATTTTTGGGCAAGTTCCTGTTTTTAAAAAATATTATGTTAAAAATGTTTTGAGTTGACCAGTACAATCAATTCATTAATTCAAACAGCTGTTCCTACTATGTGTTTATCTAAGAAAAAATGATTGGCATACTTTAAATAAATGACTAGTTTATAAATTTTATTTTATGTTTCAAGAAAGTGTCATTGGTATGATTAAATGTTCTAGCACTTTATTTTCTGTGTTGTCGTGACTGAAGGTAATGTACTGTGGGATCTACCAATCACTACCATTTTAGAGACCCAACTAATTTTATGTGATGGGCAACCTTCACTGTTGCCGTTGAAAATGGGAATTCTTGCGGGTGCTGGTTGCTTTAAAATCAACACCATGCCTAGCTTTTTATCTTTTCAATGACTAAATTAGATGTTTTTTTGAAAGTGATAGAGCTTAAATTTAAACCTCCTCCACTTTTTTCTGTTGGGCCAGGTTAAAGATTTCAGACGAGATGCAAACTCTGCTTCCTTGCTTGCACAGTTGAAATAGAACATCTTTTGCTGAAGGACTTAATTTCCTGCAGCTTCTGGAAAGCAGGAAAATAGCACAGAAATATTTGCCATAGGCAAAAGTTCTGTGGAACTTTGGCGCAAACATGACAAACAGGAGAATGGGCAGAAAGTTTCACTGGCAGGTTTGTTTTTTTTCTCGGTGACATTTTGGCCTTTTACAGAAGTTTGAAGAAAATAAAGTCCTTGGATAAAGGCTGGACTTTTTCCAAAACTACACAGGCTTGCTTTTTTTTTTTTTTTTCTAGAATAGAACACTTTCTTCTGTTGCCAGTTATTTGGATTGTTTGCCCAACTCGTATATTGCCAAGTCCAGTGTTAAGTAGTCATGCTATTAGATTTCTTAAGCGGGAGCTCCATGTACTAACAAACGCTCTTTTCTTTACCTTAAACGCTGCATTATGGAAAACCCTGTAGATGCCTTTGGGGGCTGTGTTTCTGAGCCGCAGCCTGCAGCCCAAGCAGCTTCCAGTTCATCAGCTTCTGCGGATCTTCTAGCTGGTAAAAATAATTATGTGTGTTTGTGGTGTATAGACATATAGATAATGTGCATATAGAGTTAGGATTAGGTGTTGGGGAAAATGTTACATAATCAAAATGTATTCCTATGCAGTTACTTTGTTTCTCTGTAGGTACATTGTTTTAAGACTTGCCTTAAGTATTTACTGCAGCAACCACAAATCCCTACTATTCTTCATGTCTGATCCTAAAATGCATGCACCTTTAATTGATTTTAGCAGTTGTGGGCAAGTTATGGCTGTTTGGTTTGTTGAACGGTAATGTTGGTAAGTAGAAGGAGCACATATTTAATTTCCTTATTTTGAGTAGTATCTAGCAAGGCTTTAGAAATAAGTGCTATGTCAGAATAAATCTATTTATTTGATTTATATTCTGCTTTTTGGGCACTTTCAAAGTGGATTACGTTCAGGTCCTAAGTTTGTACCTGAGGCAATGGAGGCTAAAGTGATTTGCCCAAGGTCACAAGAAGCAGCAGCGGGATTTGAGTCCTGGCTTCCCTGGTTCACAGCCCACTGGGCTACTCTTCCACTCCAGAGTGCCCAATAAGGAACATGTGCATTACTGCTATGCAAGTCTTAAAAAAAAAAAAAAGAAAGGGATAGTATATATTAATAATCCAACCTTTTATGAAAGAGAAGATCTGGTGGATCAGTGGCAGCGATGTTCACTGTCAGGTGACAGATCTGCGTTCAACTCCTGAACTGGTTGCAGACCTTGCTGAGGAGTCTCGGCCCATGCACAATAGTGGTGACACCTGGCCAGACTGCAGGGACATATATAATATGTAACAGAATGCCACAGTCTGATTGCAGGCTGAGGACTCTCTGATGGATAGAACTACATGGAGGTAGAAGGTCAAGAGAGAGGCTCTTAGAAATGCACATTCAAAGCTATTTAGCTGGATAAGCTACTTAGGCTAGATTTTAGTGGACAAGTCATCTGGCCAAAATCTAGCCAGATTGGAAAAAAAAAATGTGTTCCAGGATGGGGGAAAATTTATCTGCCTAACTTAGGGGGCCGATGCAATAAAGGCTTGAAGAAACTGAACGCTGAGCAGTCAGCGCCCGTTTTCTTAACGCGCACATGGGGCGCCATGCAATATTTAAATTAGGGGGTCACGCTGCCTGTCTTCCAGTAATGAAAACGGCCCCCCGAGTTTATCGGCGGCCATTTTCATTACTGGCAGACGGCCGGTTATGAAAACCGACGTCGAGTTTACCGGTGTCAGTCTTCTTAAAAACTCGGCAGACTGCCAAGTTGTTTTTTTGTTTGTTTTACTTTAAAAAAGAAGTACAGATGCATTTCACATGCATTTGCATGTGATGAGTGCTATCTCATTCACTCTGCGTTAAACGCGGGTTAAATAGGCTCTAATCCCCCTATTGCATTAACGGGGTGGATTAGCACCTATTTATCCCGCGTCCGACTGCGGGTTAACCGTGAGCTCGGCTGAGCGCACTGTATTGCATTGGCCCCTTAGCTGGCTTTCAGCCATAACCAAGTTATCCAGCTTCGTGTGGCCGGACCACCTGCCACCCAACCCAATTAAGTAGTGCTAATACTTTATTTTTAATGTGCATGTAAAAACAGAGGTCAGAATAAACATCAAGATCAGGGAAAACTACGGAACCATTGAGTTGTCTTGGTGTAGATATCAATCTTTTTAAGTGCAGTTTCTACAGTACGAGGGCAAACACTGATGCTAATTATATTATTTGTAAAAACAAAAGTTCCACAGTCCTTTTTCTGCTGGTACAATATATTATAGCTCGTTCGGAATGTTTCATTGCAATGGATGTTGATCGATCAGTTAGCAGCCCAGTGTTTCCATGAACACAATCCAACATTTAACCCTAAAATTGCTTTTCTGTGTATCTGAGCTTCTATAATTGCTGGGGGAAAAGTAATGTAGGAAAGTTTGCTCCTCCCTTCATTGGTCTTTTTGATTAAAATATGGTAGTAATAAAACTATTGCGAAACATAGAGCCAACATGAGTTTGGGCACTGAACCCTACTTCAATAGAGTACCTGATATTAGTATAGACTCGTAACCTTCCCCTAGCATGAACACAGGGCCGATGCAAAAGCATGTGACACCCTAGGTGGACCTTCGGTTGTGCACCCCTTCCCAACTTAGCTATTGGTGGCAGCTCCAGTTCAGTGCTCCCTTCTTCTTTGGCAGTATTAGATCTGGCAGAGCATCAGCCTATGCCTCACACTGGAAGGATTTTGCTGCCCCCCCAATTTTTGATGCTTTAGGCCAGGGGTGGGCAAATATTTGTGTGTAGGAGCCACATTATAAGTTCTCGACTGCAACAAGGGCCGGGGGGGGGGGGGGGGGGATCGGTCCCTCTTGGATCTCCTTGATATGACAACCAAACCCCCATCGCTTGCTGCAGGCATTTCAGCATTCTTCAGGCTTATGCACCAGCATTTTTAGCACCCAAGAAGTCCCTTCAATCATGGATCCCAGCCTCTATCAAAAATCAGCAAAACCTTCAACCCCAAGAAGTACAAGGCATTTTCCCTGCTAAGACTACCTCACATCAGTCACAAATGCAGAACACAGACAGATCCTCACCAGATCAGAATAAAAAGGCAATAAAGTATACATAGAAAGGTGCAGACAATAAATTAAACTGGAAACAGCTAAAAGCCAGATTCATATGCAGTGCAATAATACAAAACCATAAATATTATACCATTCCTCATAAAATAAAATCACAAAATATAAAATCAGTCATGATAGTAAACAATACTAATAAAAAGATTTCAAAACAAATGAAGAACAGAACATTAATTAAGAATAAGGATAAAGAAAAGTTACTCCCCAAAATCAATTAAATATTTCAAAACAGCAGGCATAAACACAAAATGAAAACAATATCCCCCTCTCCATACCTATGAATTTTTGATTTCCAGTCACCCTGAGATTGTAGTGGATTAGTGGAGGGGAGGTAGGGGGATCACACACACTTTACTCTCTCTCTTCTCAATACCCTCTTCCCTCCCCTCCCAGTCAGTCACTCACCTTCCCACTCAATCCCCTTCCCTCTGTCAGTCACCCCTCCTTCCTGCTCACACCCTTGTCTTTCAGTCACTATCCCTCTCCTTCCTGCTTACTACTTTGACTCTCATTCACCCTTATAATCTTCCCTTCCCTCTCACTCACTCTTTTTTTCCTACTCATCTCTTCCCTTCCCTCTGTCACTTACCCGCTCCTTCCCACTCACTCTCTTCTCTTCCTTTTCCTGTTATTTCTCTCCTTTCCACCATTCATTTTCTCCTCTGTCACTCATGCCCCTTCACTTCCCCCAACCCACTGACTCAATGTTCCTGCTGGCTTCGTGTTTTCTTCCAGCCGACTGGGCGCTGGAAGCCTACCATTAGTCAGCTTCAGACCCACTGCCATGCAGGGCCTCTTCTTGCTGGTGGGGGCAGGGGGGAACCTTGCTTAGAACATCATGCTGTGTTTCTGTGCTGCTTCTAGCTGGCAAGGGGTGGGTGCCCTGCCAGCGCATCACTCCTGCTCTGCAATTCTGGGCTGCTTCTGCTAGCAGGGGTGGGAGCCTTGCCAGTGTATCACTCCCGAGTCACAGTTCCAGCCTTCTTACTGGCAGAGTTGGGGGGAAACCCACCAGTGTGTCAATCCTGTGCGGACCACACGTAATATAAATTTTAGTGAGATAGGCGGGCCAGAATAAAAATGGTGATGGGCTGTAGTTTGCCTGTAGGCTGTAGATTGCCCATATCTGCTTTAGGCAACTTGCCTAATTTGCATAATGGAAGCACTGGTCTTGAATGGCATTCTTACATTGGAAAACAATATAGCTCCATATGAGAAGGGACGTTCTAGTTTTCCCTCATTGGATGCATGAGAATATAGTTTCTTTTGGGAAGAACAAGTGTTTCAGCATTGTGGGTCATCTTACTTTGAGTCCCCAGCTACATAAACAAAAGGTGCAAGAGCCATAATTGGTATTTAATGAGACATTTCAGAATATTTTTGTATTGGAGTATGGAAATTTTAATTTCAACAAGTGTTAAATTATGCATTTGGGGCACTAGCATTCATTAGGCATTTATCAATTATGACAAGACCTAGAAACTGCCAAACCAGAAAGTTCCTGGATATAATAGCTTCCCCTGTGCTTTATCACATTGACTACACATTCTGATCATTAGTGGCTATCACCAGTAATAAAAAAGGAGGTGGTAATGCCCTACACTATGTGAAGGATATGTGAACTCCTGGGAGTTCTGGAGAACATACTTTCATAAAGACTTTTATAGGATGGAAGCACTAAAGAGAAGTGCCACCAAAATGGAACATCACAGTCCCTGTTCACAGAGGCTTAAACTCAAAATATAATCACTGGAAGAGAGGACAGAAAAAGGGGATACAATAGAAACGTACAAATATTTATCAGCCTTCAATGAACTAGGAGAGGCATTTTCTGCATAATGAAATTGAGGGTCAAGGAGTGATGTGTTATATGATAAGCTGAGGAAGGCTCAGCGAAAGTATGAGGAAATTCTCCTCTACTGAGGAGATGGAGAGTGGATGGCTAAAATAGCCTAAGAAACATAGAAATGACGGCAGACCAAACGGTCCATCCAGTCTGTCCAGCAAGCTTATGGTAGCATCAGCCATGCCATACAGGTCTCCCCTATATTAGTAGCATCCGGGGGGTGGATGCTAAAATGGTCTACCAGCAGAGATGATAGTAACCAAAACTGTGTGAATTTAAGCATGCTTGGGATTTGTTTCCATCTACTATCATTAAAATATATCCATTGGAGAGGTTTTAGGACTCAGACACATTTGCAGTATTAAATTTGACTACAGAGAGCACAAGGTTTGCCATTTTGCTATCTCAGTTAAGGTTATAGAAGAGCCCTGAAGGCAAAAGGGAAATCACTTTCAGAAAAGGTACATACGGTACTTATTGAGAATCCCACCAAATCACTCTCCAAAAGAGGTTCTCACCCCTTTCCATTAGTGCAGGGGTGCTCAAACCAGTTCTGCTGCTCCCCCCCTCCCCCCAGCCAATTGGGTTTTCAGGGTATCCCAAATGAATATGGATGAGAAATAGTTGCATGCACTACCTCCTCTATATGCAAATATTTCTCATGCATATTCATTAGGGATATCCTGAACTCTGACTGGCTGGGGATCCGGTAGGATCGGTTTGAGCACCCCTGCATTAGTGACAGCTTAAAAAAATAAATAACCTTGCCTCATGCTTGCTGACCAAAGCAGTCAAGGAAGTCCCATCACAGGAGAGAAGGCAGGGATTCTACTCTTAGTATTTCCAGGTTCCCAACCAAACTAGGGGAGGCAATTCTATTCTTGACCCAAGGACCTTGAACTAATTTCCTTTGGAAAAAAAATTGAAGATTTTCTTAAGTGCCATTATTCGCTTCTTAAACAAAGGATATTGTCTGTGATCTGTTGTTCTCACAGTACAAGTAGGATGGTAGTCCTCACATACGGGTGACATCACAGAATGGAGTCCAATCACGGAAAACTTCTGTCAAAGTTTCCAGAACTTTGACTGGCCCCACCGTGATTGGGCTCCATCCTGTGATGTCACCTATATGTGAGGACTAACATCCTGCTGTCCTGTGAGAACACCTGTTACAGGTAAGCAACATTTGCTATCTCAGGTATGTAAATATCCATGTAGTGATGCATTCTAGTCACAGGTGGGAAGGACCATTTCAGTACTATATACCTTTTAGCCTGTTGACACCTCATATATTCACAAATTCTTGGATCATTTCAACCTTTATATACAAATGGGGAAGGGGTTTTGCATGTTTCCCTATTTAGACGATTGACTTCTCAAGAGGACATCTCAGGCAGGAAAAAAGAAATTCAGATGTCATTGCATCAGTTTTGTAGAACTGTGGGCTATAATAAGAACATGCCATACCGGGTCAGACTAAGGGTCCATCAAGCCCAGCATCCTGTCTCCAACAGTGGCCAATCCAGGCCATAAGAACCTGGCAAGTACCCAAAAACTAAGTCTATTCCATGTTACTGTTGCTAGTAATAGCAGTGGCTATTTTCTAAGTCAACCTAATTAATAGCAGGTAATGGACTTCTCCTCCAAGAGCTTATCCAATCCTTTTTTAAACCCAGCTACATTAACTGCACTAACCACATCCTCTGGCAACAAATTCCAGAGTTTAATTGTGCGTTGAGTGAAAAAGAACTTTCTCCGATTAGTTTTAAATGTGCCACATGCTAACTTCATGGAGTGCCCCCTAGTCCTTCTATTATCTGAAAGAGTAAATAACCGATTCACATCTACCTGTTCTAGTCCTCTCATGATTTTAAACACCTTTATTATATCCCCCCTCAGCTGTCTCTTCTACAAGCTGAAATGTCCTAACCTCTTTAGTCTTTCCTCATAGGTGGAGCTGTTCCATCCCCTTTATCATTTTGGTCTCCCTTCTCTGTACCTTCTCCATCGCAACTATATCTTTTTTGAGATGCGACGACATAATTGTACGCAGTATTCAAGGTGCGGTTTCACCATGGAGCGATGCAGAAGCATTATGACATTTTCCGTTTTATTCACCATTCCCTTTTCAATAATTCCCAACATTGTTTGCTTTTTTGACTGCCGTAGCACCCTGAGCCAACTATTTCAATGTATTACCCACTATGACGCCTAGATCTCTTTCTTGGGTAGTAGTACCTAATATGGAACCTAACATTGTGTAACTATAGCATGGGTTATTTTTCCCTATATGCATCACCTTGCACTTATCCACATTAAATTTCATCTGCCATTTGGATGCCCAATTTTCCAGTCTCACAAGGTTTTCCTGCAATTTATCACAATCCGCTTGTGATTTAACTACTCTGAATAATTTTGTATCATCTGCAAATTTGATTACCCCACTCGTCGTATTCCTTTCCAGATCATTTATAAATATATTGAAAAGTACTGGTCCCAATACAGATCCCTGAGGCACTCCACTGCCCACTCCCTTCCACTGAGAAAATTATCCATTTAACCCTACTCTCTTAGGATTTCCTCTCTTTTAGCCAGTTTGTAATCCACAAAAGGGCATCGCCACCTATCCCATGACTTTTTACTTTTCCTAGAAGCCTCTCATGAGGAACTTTGTCAAACGCCTTCTGAAAATCCAAATGCACTAATTCTACCAGTTCACCTTTATCTACATGTTTATTAACTCCTTCAAAAAAGTGAAGCAGGTTTGTGAGGCAAGACTTGCCTTAGGTAAAGCCATGCTGATTTTGTTCCATTAAACCATGTCTTTCTATATGTTCTGTGATTTTGATATTTAGAACACTTTCCACTATTTTTCCTGGCACTGAAGTCAGGCTAGCTGGTCTGTAGTTTCCAGCATCGCCCCAGGAGCCGTTTTTAAATATTGGGGTTACATTAGCCACCCTCCAATCTTCAGGTACAATGGATGATTTTAATGATAGGTTACAAATTTTTACTAATAGATCTGAAATTTCATTTTTTAGTTCCTTCAGAACCCTGGGGTGTATACCATCTGGTCCAGGTGATTTACTACTCTTCAGTTTGTTAATCCTACCACATCTTCTAGGTTCACTGTGATTTGGTTCAGTCCATCTGAATCATTACCCATGAAAACCTCCCCAATATCCTCTCCAGTAAACACTGAAGCAAAGAAATCGTTTAATCTTTCCACGATGGCCTTTCCTTCTCTAAGTGCCCCTTTATCCCTTGATCATCTAATGGTCCAACTGGCTCTCACAGGCTTTCTGCTTCGGATATATTTTTTAAAAGTTTTTACTACGAGTTTTTGCCTCTACGGCCAACTTCTTTTCAAATTCTCTCTTAGCCTGTCTTATCAATGTCTTACATTTAACTTGCCAACACTTATGCATTATCCTATTTTCTTCTGTTGGATCCTTCTTCCAATTTTTGAATGACATAAGAACATAAGAAATTTCCATGCTGGGTCAGACCAAGGGTCCATCAAGCCCAGCATCCTGTTTCCAACAGAGGCCAAACCAGGCCACAAGAACCTGGCAATTATGCAAACACCAAGAAGAACCCATGCTACTGATGCAATTAATAGCAGTGGCTATTCCCTAAGTAAACTTGATTAATAGCAGTTAATGGACTTCTCCACTAACTGAAGATCTTTTGGCTAAAATAGCTTCTTTCCCCTCACCTTTTAACCATACCAGTAATCGTTTTGCCTAGTTTGCATAATGGAAGCACTGGCCTTGAATGACATTCTTACATTGGATAACAATATAGCTCCACATCAGAAGGGACTGTGCTTCTAGATTGGTATTTTTTAACAATGTCCACGCCTCTTGCACATTTTTTACCTTTGTAGCTGCTCCTTTCAGTTTTTTCCTATTTTTCTCATTTCATCAAAGTTTCCCTTTTGAACGTTTAGCACGAGAGCTGTGGATTTGCTTACTGTCCCCCTTCCAGTCATTAATTTAAATTTGATCATATTATGATCACTATTGCCAAGCGGCCCCACCACAGTTACCTCTCTCACCAAATCCTGTGCTCCACTGAGAATTAGATCTAAAATTGCTCCCTCTCTCGTCAGTTCCTGAACCAATTGCTCCATAAAACTCTCATTTATTCCATCCAGGAACTTAATCTCTCTAGCATATCCCAATGATACATTTACCCAATCAATATTGGGGTAATTGAAATCTCCCATTATTACAGCACTACCAATTTGGTTAGCTTCCCTAATTTCTCTTAGCATTTCACTGTCCATCTCACCATCCTGGCCAAGTGGACGGTAGTATACTCCTATCACTATAGTCTTCCCCAACACCCAAGGGATTTCTACCCATAAAGATTCGATTGTGCATTTAGTCTCATGCAGTATGTTTATCCTGTAGGACTCTATGCCATCCCGACATAAAGCGCCACACCGCCTCCCGGATGCTCCTCTCTCTCATTGCAATATAATTTGTACCCCGGTATAACACTGTCCCATTGGTTATCCTCCTTCCACCATGTCTCTGAGATGTCAATTAAGAATATGTCATCTTTCACTGCTATACATTCTAATTCTCTCATCTTCTTAGACTTCTGGTATTAGCATATAAACATTTCAAAGTTTGTTTTTTGTTTGTATTTTCATTCTGCTTTTTAATTGATAGGGATGTTAGAATTTTTTAGCTCAGGTGAGCTTTTAGTTACAGGCACTTGGACTACATTTCTTATTATTGGAACCTCACTGTTGGGATGCCCTAATTTTAATGTGTCATTAGTATCCTTTGAAGATACCTCCCTCCGAATCATGCGCTGCTGAGCGACTGTCGGCTTTCCCCTTTGTTCTAGTTTAAAAAGCAGATAGAGCAGCTTTTAAAGGTTAGCACCAGCAGTCTGGTTCTATTCTGGTTAAGGTGGAGCACATCCATTTGGAAGAGACACCCCCTTCCCCAAAAGGTTCCCCAGTTCCTTACAAACTGAATCCCTCTTCCTTGCACCATCGTCTCATCCACGCATTGAGACTCCGGAGCTCTGCCTGTCTCTGGGGACCTGCGTGTAGAACAGGGAGCATTTCAGAGAATGCCACCCTGGAGATTCTGGATTTAAACTTTGTACCTAAGAGCCTAAATTTGGCTTCCAGAACCTCCCTCCCATATTTTCCTATGTCATTGGTGCCCACGTACCACGACAGCCAGCTCCTCCCCAGCACTGTCTAAAATCCTATTTAGGTCCTGCGTGAGGTCCGTCACCTTCACACCAGGTAGGTATGTTACCAGGCGATCCTCACGCCCACCAGCCACATGGCTGTCTGCATTCCTAATAATCGAATCACCAACTATGATGGCTGACCTAACCCTTCCCTCCTGGGCAGTAGGCCTTGGAGACACATCCTTGGTGTGAAAGGACAATGCACCACCTGGAGAGCAGGTTCTTGCTACAGGATCCTTTCCTGCTGCACCAGGTTGATGCTGTCTGATCATGAGACCTTCTTCCTCCAAAGCAGCACCAGGACTGCCAGTCTGAAGTTGGGACTTGGCTACTATGTCCCTGAAGGTCCCATCTTTATACCTCTCTGTCCGCCTCAGAGAGTTCAATAAATAGGAAAATCCCAAATTTCTGTTCCAGGAGAGGATCCAAAAGCAAACTAACATCAGATGCTTTCTACTTTCATTGGGGAACAGGTCTTCTGTACATATATCTTCCAGTTTTCATTGTTGCAAAAAAAAAAAAAAAACACCTTAAAACTTATGTAACTCAGGCCACTTTTTGGGTTACTAATAACAATTAGAGAAATAATTGGGGGAGCATCTATTCATGGCCAGCCCTCCCACTGGCGGAGCTGTAATGGATACCCTTGGTCCTGAGGTTTTATAGAAGAGCTCTGCAATAGGCTTGGGGGGGGGGGGGGGGCAGTATTGCTTGGAAGTCAGAGAAATTGTATTTTCCTAAGTTGGAATTTGGGCCTACCTGGAGCCTCAGAAACCATCCGACACCCCTCCAGGATAGGCCAAAGGGGCCCTGCTGCTGCACTCTCCCCATGAGGTGCAAAGTGGCTGCTCTGGGACTGATTTTGGGGATTTTGAACCTTTATTTAGAGGAGCCCTTTTTTTGAAGGCCTGGGCCTCTCCGAAGCCTAGGGAATGAGGACACCTAGGCTGAAGATGCCCAGTGTTTAGGGAAGATCTGCCCAACAAAGGTGGTGACCTGTTGCAGTGGATTCCTGCAGTTATCTAAGTTGTTGGTAAACAAATCTTCCTCCTCATCTGGGAGGAAGCATTTTCTACCTCTCTTCCTGCCCAACAAGGGGACTGGCAAGAACTGCAGTCCATAAGGATTCCTAGCACCAGGGATCCCACCCAGAAGATAAATCTACTAACTGTGAGTAGATCTATATTCAAGGGAGGGCACCCATCTGGTGTCCTCAGAGAGCCCTAAGGGATAGAGACATTAACTCTGTGCTAAGATAGAGTTTTGTGCCATCAGGCAAGGCTTCCCATCCATCCAAGGGGGCCTGGCCCAGAGGAATCACTACACAGCCTAATCCAGATGTGTGGATGGATTCCAGGCCTAATAAAGACGAATGCACAGATAGAGGGGAAAAGATCTGTAATTCTGAGAGAAACTGCAGAGTCGGTGGTGTGTGATTTACCATATTTCATTGTGCCATTCAGCAAAACTGTATCAGTAAAGCATTATTTTGGACACTGCCTATGTGGTCAGAGTGTGGTTTGTTTGGCACCCAACACACAGTTCGCAGCAGAATGAGGGAGCTCCATCACAGCTCACTAGTCGCTCTGTACTGGGGCCGGAGAGGACTCCTTTCCACCCCTAGTCCAAAGAACCTACTCCTTGGGATGGGAGGAGAAGTCCCTGCCCCAAAGAACTTACAAATCTTTGTTTCCCTTTGTATTCAACTTGTACCTTAAGTAAAGGTTACACTCAGACCAAAGAACTGTGATCCTCCTAATTCCTTACTGACCAAGACAAATTTGGTTTCTCTCCTTCTGGAGTTATCAGGAAACTAGCCAAGTTGGGCAGTTCTCCAATCCCAATCATACAGAATCAGGGAATACTATTTCATCCCAAAATTCACTATCTGGACCTCACCCCCTGGTTGAATGAAATAATTTGTCTGCTGGAGAAACCAATGAAGTTTAAATTTAGGAGGTTTGTCATTTGGTGTAAGGCAAGTCCTAGATCCCTTTGCTTGTTCCACACAGAAACTTCTTAAATACCTTATGCATTTCTCAGAATTTGACTTTAAAACCAAGTCTGTTGGGATTCACCTCTCTGCAGTTGGCACTTACCACCAACATGTAGAAGGGAACTCCATCTCTGATCAACATTTTTATTTATTTATTTATTTTTTACTTATAAGAGATATGCAAGGATTGCTTTAATTGTAGCTCTCAATCAAGCTTCCTGCTGTCATAGGGTCTCAGTATGGTTTTGACTCCGCTTTTGAGCCTCTCTACCCATGCGAGCTCAAGTTCCTGACCTGGAAGTGAACTCCAGGCCCTAGTGCCTCATTCATCATATATAATGCACTTATCCCAAGTTCCTTCCTAAAGTGATGAATTCCCACCTTAACCAGTGAATCATCCTGCCAACATTTTTACTTAGATCATATATTTATGGAAGTAAACAAGCTGTGCACAGTTTGAACTGTAAAATAGTTATCGCCAAAGCCCAACTTGTTTCCTTTGACCTCCAACAGACCTGGAATTGCTGTAACCAATGCATCATCTCTTATTGGATGATAGATTATATTTCTTTTTGTTAGGTCTAGTCAGATCTGACAGCAAAAAGGGCATGTTGAAGTGCATAATGTTATAGCCTTGGCTACAGCTGGCTACATGCCTCTATTGAGAAGAATTGCAAAACTGTGACAGGGAGTTGAATCTACAAATTTACATCCCATTGTTATTTAGACATTGACATCCAATGTGAAAATAAGTTTGGTCAGTCTGTCTTCAGGAGGTAGAATCGAACTCTACCTCCCTTTAACCCCAGGGTCCTTTATTTTATTTTGAGTTTCCCTGTTTAAAAAAAAAAAAAAAGTGTATGTGTCATGTACCATTGCAGTCCCTGGTTTCCTGAGATGCAGCTGCAAGAGCCACAAAATCTAGCCCTTCCTGCAGGGTTTGATGTTCTCCCTCCACAAAATCAAGGACAAGGGATAGAGAAGATGGGGAGGGAGGTCTGGTTGTGAGATCTGGAAAGAAGACAATGGAGGAGAACGGGGAAGGGAGAGATGAGAGGTTGGGGTGCTACTGCCTGAGGGGGAAAGGCAGGAGGTGGAACTGGGGTACCATGAGATGAGATACTGGAGGGAGGAATCAACCGAGTAAAAGGGTAAGAGAATCCTCTAAGAATTGAGAAAAAAAATCCATAAAGTGGTGGAGGATCTTTTTGAAGGGTAAGAGACAGAGAAGGTATGAGAGGATGGGAAGAGGCAGCAGGAAAGGTAAAGGGTGGATGAGGAACACATTTAAAAAGAAACCAGGAAAGCAGTGAAAGCCATGTATATGCACTGCTGTTCAATCCCGAGCTTATGGAACACATTTGTTTATTTGTTTGGATTTATTAATTTCCTTTGCAGTGAGTACTCAAGGTGACATTTTAACAAATGTTTTTTAGATCAAGGTCATTTTCAAGAGGCTAGGTACCAGGACAATGTTCTATGTTCTCTCCCTCACCCCCTAAGTTGGGGCCCCAGTTGGTGAATTTTACCATGGGTTATTCTGTGCCCCTAGATAGATAAAGTCGCTAAAGCAGTGGTTGCGCCCTGAATGAAAAGCACTAAGAGAAAAAAATTGGAAAAACCTAAATTTAAAAAATAGTAAAGGAAAACAAATATTCAGATGCACCAAGAAAGGTTGGGAAATCCTTTTTTTTTAACCTAAAATAGTTTTGCATGTTGAATCAGGTAAATATTCTGCAAATTTGCTGCTTAATTTATCCCAGAAAACAGGAGGCTGACTCGTGCCGTCGGGCAGCCGAGTGGGAGGGGATAAATGAACACGTGCACTGTGGAGGTCTGCGTGTGCTCCTAGCCAGGCCGGTTTACCGACACAAATCCGTATTTACCTGGGTAAAAGACTTGGAAGTTTGCCCTCATTAGCAAGAAAACTAAGCAGTACTTTTTTCATCTATTTTTACTTTGTCTTGGGATGCTCATTATTTTTGCGGAATCTGGACATTATTGCCCCTGTAACAATTATAGCTCTCTAATTTATGCAACAGCGGTGATTAGTTTAATCTCCAGGGAGTCTTGGTTTAAAAGCTAGCAGCTTAATAAGATTTGGGTTTTCTGTCCTGCACAGTATCCATTTAAATTTTTTTTTTTTTTTTTTTTTAGGCACAGAGCCTGATTTGCTAAGGTTTTCTTTTTCCTTATAAACACCAGAATGAAAGAAAAGTGAATCAAGGCCATAGTGTGAGTTTTTATTGGTTGTAGTCTGCTGAAGGTTCGGTGAAAGTAATGCTCACATTGGTTAGTGCTGAACAACCAAGACCTTATCTTCTTTTTTTTTTTATTTTTTTTCCAGCAGGAAAAAAAAATGTTGAGGTCCATGTTCAAAGGAGCTCATATAAATTTTTTGAGTTACCGGGACAAAACTTGAGATTTGAATTTCCCACTCCACTGAGTGGTAAAATTTTAACCAGATAATAAAAAGGTGGTGCAGGAGCATTCCGGGGCATGGCTTAACTGTAACTAGAAGCACTCATACTCAGCACTACTTGACTTAAATTAGCTTAAAGAGTCTGGTTGGAATAATAGCTGTTCTTTAATCAGATATATTCAGCAGAACACTTGGCTGGCTAAGTTAAGAATACAAGGATTTGCCATACTGAATCAGACCAAGGGTCCATCAAGCCCAGTATCCTGTTTCCAACAGTGATCGATCCAGATCTCAAGTACATGGCAAGATAGATCTCATGCTTCTATCATGCAGTAATAAGTAATGACTATTTCTTAAATCTGTTTGGCTAATAATGGTTCCACCAGGAATTTGTCCAAATCTTTTTTTTTTTTTTTTTTTTTTTTTTTTTTAAACTCAGCTGTGCTAACTGCCTTAACCACATCCTCCAGTGATGAATTCCAGAGCTTAATTGTACAATGAATGAAAAATATTTTTTTCCAATTTGTTTTGAATATGCTACTTACTAACTTTATGGCGTGCCAGCTAGTCTTTGTATTTTTTTTGAAAGAATAAATAATCAATTTACATTTACAAGTTGAATATCCAGCTAAAGTTACCTGCGTAACTTTCCCCACTCACCAGCCCCACTCAGTATCAACTTCTGTGTTGACGTTAATTATATATTCCATTCTAAGTCTTGCTGATCACATGAAGAAAAAATTCTTATTGATATATGAACTTCATAAATTTTAAGACGCTAACTGCACACTGTCAAGTGTGACTGATGTATCAACTCGGTATCTTTCATAGGTCATATTTATTTTTTTGTAATGAAAATAACATTTTGAACATTTCTTTTATGGAAGCATCGTCTTTGTAATTCAATATGACTAAGCCCAGTAACTACTCCTGACCTGAAATGGACTCTGTGTTTTGAAGAGTAGCATTGCCATTGCTGAGGTTTTTCTTCAAAATAAATTCTCCCAAGAGTTCAGCCAGTGTCTTACGCTTCCAGCGAAACAAGCCAGTTAGAATACTGTTGGGTTCTTTATTAATACATAGTATTGAGATTAGTTGAGCCAGCCATTGCATAAATGTATCTCTTGGTTGCTAAATTGCCAGCATACATCTCACTTTTTTCTACTTGGCTTTCCTACTATTTTAAATGTGCATAGTGGCAAATTTAATTCAGTACATGAGAAAAATAACACATTTTACAGAATTTTGAAATGCCTCAATAGCTATGTAATAAGCAAAATCTTTATCTCCACATCTACCCAAGTATCTAATTCTTCGTTCAGCACTGTAACAGATGGTTTAAATTACAGAGGAAGCAATACACAAGTATCACATAAAACTATTCAACCTATTTCTTTAAATTGAGTTAGAAGCAAGTCCTTGTTCTCCAAGGCTTCTATGCTGCCTAATTCTAGAGGAATGCAAAGGACAAATACCTGCAAATATTATGTCTGTACTCTCTTTCCTTCTCCTACTGCAAACTAAGATATTGGCCTGGTTCTGGGAATATTCTATATATATATATTAAAAGTTCTCATGCGTAATAGTTTACATCCAGCTGACCTTCAGAATGGAGGTAAAAGAGATCATTTTCTAGCCATGTTAAATAGCATTCCTATATAGCAACTCACAAAATTCATGACCTTGTTGACCCATATGACACACGGAGCTTGCAACGGCTTTTCAGGTTCCTGTGATACTGTTTTCTTATATTAACATTAGTGTCGGGACACACTTCTAACCACCAATAAAAGTAAAGATTCTTTTAGATTTAGATTATTTTAAACATCCCCAGTCTTTGCTTCACCTTTATATTTGTGACGATGATGGTCCATACACAGTCCCACTAAAACCTGGTGTGAATTCTCGTAAACATGGGTGGGGGAGGATAGAGCTCTAAGGCCCAAAATGTGGCATTAGATCAAGCTCTGTGTTTGCTCTCCTCCTTAATCTGAATTCTAGATGGCATCTACTTCTCCAATTCCAGGTGGATCCAGAAAGGACTGCAAACAGGAGAAATCCTTCTCCCCACTCTTCTCAGGCAAGAAGGATAGACACACACTTCCTCCCAAACAATTCACACAGGAGAAAAAACAATCACTGAGGTGCCTTTCACTAAGCATTGAGTGTGGGTCAGCAAATCGATCTGTTTGTTTTCTACATTACTCAGCAGAGATGCTGAGCCAATAAAGAATAGGGCAACTACAAAAATTAGCTCCTTCAAATTGCAAATCAAAAATCCACACTGAAACAAGGGGTCATCTGCTAATATGCAGGCAGAAAACAATCCTTGCAGCAGTCTCCATCACCACAGGTGTTGTAGCAAGATAGGCAGGTATGTGACCCCGCGCTGCCCAGTCCTAACCACTAGGCCAAAATCAATGCAACAGTTGGGGCTTTACATATTGCCTTGTCAGCAGTGTATTGTCATGCGTATTCCTGAAAATCCTTGGGACTGGTGCATGAGGCACTCGCTTTGGTAAAACGACAGCAAAGGTTTGAGCTGTGATTTTTGGAAAGGTTTAAATCCCACAATAATGGAGCCCTGGACTTGCATCGCATTGTGCTTCTGCTCCTGACTGTGCATAAAATGTGTTAAGGAAATAGCAAGTGACATTTTAAGGCACGCAGGACAAACATCAAGCAGACTTTCAAGAAACTGTTAGGTCATTAACACTAAGCAGTTTGTTTGATTCAAATCTATGAATAAGAACCATTAGTGCGCCCATACTGCAAAGTAGGGGAATGTTTCCACAATTAGGCCTCTGAAGCAAACATGGTCAACCGGCAATGATTTCCGGATTCCCTTGGTGGTTCATCTCCTCTCACAGGCAGTTTGAGAATGCAGCAAGATTTTTTGTTCATGCTAGGAGAGCAAGTCATACGTGCATGCCATGTACTAAAATCAGTTAGCTGCAGCAAATCCGGGTCACCACACGGCGCAGATGAATCTGTGAAATATATAAAAAGAAAGTGTCTAACAATGCCACTGATCACATACTTTAGAGTAGCCTGAATTCTTCTAGTCAATTTGTCTGCACCAGCCTGTTTTCTGGTGGCCTCTGTTTGATCTGTCTCTTTAAAATCATTGAAGTGCTGATAAATAAGAAATTTGTAGCCTTCAAGATAATTTTACTATAGGGCTGGTTTTTTCTAATTCAGTTTGGCTTTGAGTCCTCATTGCCTGGCCCTCTGTACCTCATTAGGTTCTGTGCATTGCCACACGCACACATAACTGCAGTTTTACTAAGACATGGCTTGATAGCTGTTAGCTGAGCCGTTTATAGCAATAGCTTCTCGAGCCTGTACAATTGCAGTGTGTGCTATAGTGCAACGCTGTGTCAGCATTGGACCATGAATTACACCAAGACTCTCATTTTGGCACTGGCTGATGTGCTTCTACGTATGTTTAAAAATAAATCTGCAGGTGCAGCACAATTTAGCTCCAACCTGTGCTGTGTCACTTGATACGTTGGCTTTGTGTCTTCTGCTTGACCGTAGGATTCCTTTGCTATCTGAAATGTACTAGCTATTCTTAACATACCTGATTCTAGTTGTCTAGTGTCAGTAGCAAATTCTGAATTGCATTTGTATTACTAAAGTTTTCCAAAAGCTACTCTTTTGCACCATGGCATTTTGGTGCAGTGATTGGCTTTTGCGGGTTGTTTCATTGTGCTCTTGTGAACAAGTGACTGCATTCATTTAGCCATAGAAAAATAAAAAATACTTCTTGCTCACCTTAATTTTTTTAATTTCTTAGGCTTTGGTGGTTCCTTCATGACCCCCTCTCCAGCACCAATTACTCCGGCTCAGAACAACCTCATTCAGCCCAACTTTGAAGCGGCTTTCGGAACAGCACCTTCAACTGGCAGCAGCTCGTTTGAGCCATCGGGTGAGAGAGTGATTTTTATGAAGGGGCAAATGGTTTATGATAATTTCAGTTGGTGACTTTGAAAACAGAAATTATAATTAAACAGCTAGATGTGCCTTTGTTTTAAAAATGTGTATCTAGGTTCTGGATGCCTTTTTTTTTTTTTTTTTTGTAATGAATGAAAAGGACTGTGGTAAACATCCAAAATGAAAATATTGTGTGATGTTTGTTTATTTTTTGAAGAGAAGAGTTCTTAGAAGAAAATGGAGTCTTTGTAGGTTGGGATACATTTTAAATGACAGCCAAAGAAGAGATAGGAGTACCTGAGCCGAAAAGGGGAATTTTGTGATGTCAAAAGCTCATGTAAACCTTTTTAGTTTTTGGACCTTTAGACAGTATCACAACACACACACATTCCAGGTTTCAGACCAAAAATAAATAATAAATGGCTGTGTACCTTTATTTTTTATATTGTAAATCAAATATACATGGTGTACATACCGAAGAGATTTGTGAAATTCAAGAACAGTAATGCTCTGTGAAAACATCAATTTGACCGCTTTTCATACAAGTTGACATTTTAGATCAAAACCAGTTGCCAATAAACCAATGGGTTATATTGGTATTTTCCCAAAAGTTTGTTGCCTTGCTCTTTAATTTTATGATTGTGTAGCCCCTGTTCCATAGCTAGTACAACTTTGGGCCACATTCAGGATTAGTGGGACAAGCAAATACTCCATGATCATTTTGTGATCTTCCTGATAGAAGAAATAGTGTCTTTGAAGACCCTTAAGCTTTTGAGGCCTTCTGGCAAAATGCCAGTTAAGAAAAAAAAAAACATACAACACACTAGTTTGGGATGTCTCAGAGTAAATCCTTTTACTGACTTGATGCAGGTGAATGATCTGGCATACAGTGCATTTAGTTCTGGTGCAAGCCAGACAGAAAACAGACATCACAGTCCATGCACGATCTGCACACTCTAGAGCAGTGATGGCTAACCTATGACACGCGTGTCAGAGGTGACACGCCGAGCCGTTTTTGCTGACACGCGTAGCGTTTCGGGACTATCGAATTTTTTTTTTTTTAATCGGCTGTGCCGAGGCTTTTTTTTATCGGCTGCGCCAACCCTTTAAAATTAGTTTTTTAGTATCCCTCCACCCCCCCCCCCCCCCCAATGCCCCCGGACGCAGCGACAGGCAGATAGGCAGGGCCGTGGTGAGGCTCACGTCACCACAGCCCAAAGAAAAAGATCGTGTTTGAACGCGCTGATGCTGCTCCTCTTCCTTTCTGCCTGTGCGGCCCCGGAAGTAAACGTTGCCGGAGCCGCGTGGGCAGGAAGGAGGTGAAGCATCAGTGCGTGCAGAAGAGGAGCATCGCTTGCGCTTAAGGGCCGCCACGAATCCCAAGTCGCAGCGGCCCGAGAAGAGGAAGAGGCCTGGTAGCAGGGCCACCGCAGAGCCCATCCTGCAGCGACCCGCGAAGAGGAGGCCCAGAGGTGAGAGAGAGGCTGAGGGCATGTAGAAGGGTGTGTGTGTGTGCATGTATGAGATGAGGTGAGAAATTGTGTGAGGACCTGAATGTTTGCAGAGACTGCATGTGCTTGAGCAAGACAGCATGTAGGAGTGAGAGAGAGCCTGTGTGTGTGAGAGAGACAGCATGTGCCAGTGAGAGATTGTGTGTATGAATGTATGAGAGAGAGCATGTGACAGTGAGAGCCTGTGTGTGTGTGAGAGAGAGAAATGCATGTGAGAATGAGAACCTGACTGTGTGTTTGAGGGAAGAAGATGGAGAGAAAAGAAACAGAAAAAAAGACAATATAAAAGGAATTGGAAAAAAAAAAAAGGGAAGGTGGAAAAAAAAAAGCCTGTGACCAACCAATTAGAAACCTAAGATCAGACAGCAAAGGTTAAAAAAAAAAATTATTTTTAGTGATTGGCACATGTAATCTTTGGGAATGTGCAAGAATAGCAACATCCCCAATAGTCATGTGGCAGCAGTGACAGTGGCGGCAGAGGAATGAGAGAGGTTCCGAGGTTGCTGGCAAAAGAGAGAGGGGGTCTCTGCCTTTAGTGTGTGCATGTGTATGAATGGGACTCTGCCTGGGGGTGTATGTGTGTGAATGTATGGGTGCCTGCCTGGGGGTCTGTGTGTGTGAGAATGAATTAGTGCCTGCCTGGAGGATGGAGCGAGAGTGGTGTGAAAATGAATGGGAGCCTGCCTGGGTGTGTGTGTTTGTGTGTATGTGAGGGAACCAGTGAGTGTGAGAGCATGAGTGTGTATGAGAAAATCCAGGGGAGTAAGAGTTTGTGTGGGAGGGGGGGTGGTGGAGGGGGAGAGAATGTTTTAATTGAAGATTTAGCCGATGAAATTCAGCAACAAAAAAGTCATTAAGCAGGTAAGGTAAAGAATTATTTGTTTTTGCTTTATTAATAAATACAGTACATACATTAAAATTATAACTTGTTATTAATTAGAGCTACAAATATCACAATTATGGATTTTTCTAGAAGTGACACACCACACGAGTTATGCTCTGTTTTTTTTTATGAATTTTGACACACTGAGCTCAAAAGGTTGGCCATCACTGCTCTAGAGGCTGCTTCTTTCAAACCACCCAGCAGTAGAGAGGGTACCTTTTGGAGATGGACCATCCCTGGTTTTGTTTCCCCCTCATTAGTAGCTTTGCTTCCAGTCTCCTCCTCAAGTAGGAAAATGGAAACTCCTCCTGAGAAAATTCAGATGAGTCTGAGAATGTCAGCGCTGGCTCAGCAGAGTCTCTCCTTGAAGGGCAGTACTCCCTCAGACTCCCAGCGGAGAAAATTCCACTTGTCAGATTCTTCAGGCACTTCTTGAATGAAATCGAGGACTTTGACTTAACTCCTCTTTCACCCGCTCTGGCCTCTGGTCCTTCCTCCCGGGCTCCAGTGCTTCTCCTTTGAGCCTCAGTCATTCTCTCAGAACAGACGATTGGAAGAAGGAAACACATGCCAAAATGGACTCCATGAGTTTTGGGAAGACACCTCCCACTGGGGTGGTCGGGGAATACTCTACATTCCTCCTCTGATCTCATCACCTGGTGTCAGTGAGGAGACTTGATACGTGTAGGAAGGCACATCCTTACAATTGGTTTTTCCCTTCCTTCCTGCTTTTTGGGTTGGGTGATGCAGGATATATTCAAGAGTCTTGTTTATAAGCCTCGTAAATGCTTTATTTACATATTATTTTTAGTTCCATTTCTTATATACTGCTAATTTCCAACAGTAAACTCATAAACACAGGACATACTGCCAACAAGCAGCAAGGCTTTTCTAAGTAGGACCCTAGCTTTATTGTACTCTTTCTAGGGTGATCCAATTCGGCAGAAATTCTATTTTTTAAAGTAATTAAGAAAATTTCTATTTTCTTTCTATTGTGCAGTTTGCTAATCTTAATAAAATTCTTCTATCTTTTGAGAATTATGGCTTTAAGCTGTGGTTCCAAGAAACATTTGAACATTAGCGGGTAAAGAATGTAATAAATGAGAACCTGTGTTCAATATGTTTTTACGTTTGAGAGAGATGGGACAATTGGATGTATATGCATAAGCTCGTGAACAAGAACATGTGTGATGTGACGCCGCGCATGTCAGCTAGCACCATAGAAATGTTAAGTAGTACTTTTCAGTCAAAAGTACCGAGTAGGGGATGTTAGCACATGGGGAATAGTGTTCCTTTCTGATAGGAAGGATTTCAAATAATTTGGTGCATCATATCGTTACCTCCCCGGTGTTACCAATGGATGGCACTCAGAAGCAGCTGGAATTTTACAGAGCCACTTAAAAGTTCAGCCTCTGTGCCGGAGTATGCTAAAGAATAATAGCTGTCATTACTACCAATGGGAAAAATGCTGTTTACTTTTCAAAAAAATTGATGGCTTTATGTATTATATTATTTTTACTATTTGTATTAATTTAAGAAAATCTGGCACCAGAGAGGTGAACCACAAAAGGTGCTTTGCCTATGTTTTATTGACCTTTGGTAAGGAATTGGATGAGCATTTTTCCTTGAAGCACTTTCTAGCTCACTTAGCAGCTATTCAAGTGTTGAAAAAAGGACATAACGTTTTCAGAAATAACTTTTTACTGGATTATTAACCACTTACTATGTGCAGAGGCAGCAGATGAGTCAAGTATCTCAAAATTAATTGTAGCATTACATCAAGAAGTGCTGTTAACCTACCTGCAATAATTTATGGGCTTCTGGTTTTCACAGGATGTTTGCATGCCATGTGTGTGAATTTTTGCATGAGCTGTTCTGACTGTATGCATAGTATAATTATTTTAAAAAAATAGCAATGGCTTGCACAGTCTGGCCACAGTTTTTCATGGAAACAGTTGGATTTTACAATCTGTTATGTTGTATTACCTTGGATCTGCTGTTACCTTACAATCTGTTATGTTGTATTACCTTGGATCTGCTGCTAATGCTGGAGCTCTCCTGAACTTTGCATGACAAGAGTTAAAGTATGCTAGTTGTGTCTGCTTGTAGGAGCTTTAACTGTTCATCACTGCTGTCATTTTGTTTGTGTTTTCTTCCATTTGGCTGCTTTACATGCTGGGGCCGTGCTGCACATTTACAACTGGTGAGTTCTGCAACTAAGAGCAAAAAAAGTTGGTGATACTGCTGCCTTAAATACTTGCTTCTGTTGCGAGTCATAATTTCAAGCTATGCTGTTTTGTTTAGCATGTGCAACACAGGGTTTCAAAAAGGGTGCAGTTTTCCTGACATCCAAAGTAATTCAAGATGTGGTTTCCAATGAATAGCTTATAACCAGGTTTTTGTGGATAGTGGTATTCTGCCTGCTAAAGACCTGAGTTCCTCAAACATTATAAACAGACTTTACCGGGGATTTTCAAAGTGAACTTTATGCAGGTAAGTTTGCTTTGAAAATTTGCAGTTAGGTGGTCAGGTACTCGCAAAGATTCATTCACATAAGGTTGTATCTCCCCCTCGGAGGGTGTAATTTGGGCACATACACGTGTGTGTACTTTTTCAAATAAAATATTGGCCATTTACCTGCCAACTCTGTCCCGTCTCAGTCTCCACCTGAGCGCCTCTACTCAGTTTGTGGGAAAAATACATGCAAAACCAGGTTGCGTGCCCCAGCTTATTTTGTACCAGTCATTTACAAACATAAAATAGAGTTGTATATGCATAAATGGCTTTGAATGTTCTGCCCAAAAGATAGAAACTCATATGCCAGAGATGCAACTGTAAAGTTAAGATCTATCCAGTTCTCTGTTTTGATGTTTCTGGGTCAGTTAGCCTATGGTTGGAAGAACCATGGATTGAGTACTAGGAATCTTCCACTTCATATCTGAAACAAAATGTAGTTGAAAAGTTTGGTTTGGGGAAAATGGGGCATGTACAATCATGTGCTGTCGTATTTATGAAGCAAAGACGATACTGTCATACCTGCTTAATTAACTGATTGGTTGATTGCTATTACTCAATCAGAACCCTCTAATATGTGAACTGTCTTCTAAGACCTGTGGGGTAGATTTTTGAAACCTAACATCAAGAATTAGGAGGATAGGCCCAAATTCTTGAAAATGTACCACCTCTGAGTAGCTACATGTAGCCAGCTTTTTTCGTTAGGCAGATATATATAGCCATTCAAAATGTAGTCCTTTCTCAGTTTGGAAGGAAAACCTCAGAGCATAGATAGCAGGATTAAATATACCGTATTTTTCGCTCCATAAGACGCACCTGACCATAAGACGCACCTAGGATTCAGAGGGGGAAAATTTTAAAAAAAAAATAAAAATTGTGCTAAACCGGCTCTGCGTCTGGGCGTCTTATGGAGCAAATTAGGGGAGTACATAGCTTTTTTTTTTTTCTCCCCATTTTGTTTTCGGGTCTGGGGAGGGCCATTTCGGTCCACTCCCCAGATCAGAAAACTTTTTTCTCTGGGAACCCCTCCCCCCCCCTAAAAAAAAAAACCATCCCACACTTTAAATTAACAACCCCCACCCTCCTGACTCCCCCAAGACCTGCCGACTTAATTTACCACAACCCCCCACCCTCCTGACCCCTCCCAAGACCTGCCGACTTAATTTACCGCATCCCCCCACCCTCCTGACCCCCCCCCCCAAGACCTGCCAAACGTCCCTGGTGGTCCAGCGGGGGTCCAGGAGCGGTCCGGGAACGATCTCCTGGGCGTGGGCCGTCAGCTGCCAGTAACCAAAATGGCGCCGACGGCCCTTTGCCCTCACTATGTCACTGGGACCGGAGATCGTTCCCGGACCGCTCCTGGACCCCCGCTGGACCACCAGGGACGTTTGGCAGGTCTTGGGGGGGGGGTCAGGAGGGTGGGGGGTTGCGGTAAACTAAGTCGGCAGGTCTTGGGGGAGTCAGGAGGGGGGGGGGTTGTTAGATTTTTGTTTGTTTTTTTTATATTCGCTCCATAAGACGCACATACATTTTCCCCCCACTTTTGGGGGAAAAAAAGTGCGTCTTATGGAGTGAAAAATACGGTATTTAGGAAATGTTCAGCTGCAGTCTAGCCAGCTAGATTATGAATGAAACATATCCTAAATTAGCCACTACTTTGAGTTTTTGACAGCTCCTTGATGCTCAGAGTTGGGTCTTTACTTTGAAAAGTACTACTCAACAGAAGAACTGCTGAATTTTGCTGTTATGTGAATCTGTTTAACACAGGTAGGGCCAATTCACTTGGTGTGTGCAATAAGAATATAAGAAGTTGCCTTACTGGGTCAGACTGAGGGTTTATCAAGCCCACTATTCTGTTTCCACTCCAGGTTACAAGAACCTGGCAAGTACCCAAACATTAAATAGATTCCATGCTACTGATGCCAGTAAGCAGTGGCTATTCCCTAAGTCAACATGATTAATAGCAGTTTATGGACTTCTCCCCCAGGAATTTATCCAAACCTTTTTTAAACCCAGTTATTATTTGCCGTAACCACATCCTCTGGCGGTGAATTCCAGACCTTAATTGTGCATTCAGTGAAATAATTTTCTCCAGTTTGTTTTAAATGTGCTATTTGCTATAGTCAAGGAGTGCCCCCTAGTCCTTTAAGTAGTTAGGATTGCTATCAGAATACAAGGGGGATGGACACTTATTCAATCAAGCTAATTCATATTTTTATTTCTATTCCATTTTCTAGGGAATTTTGGAACATATTTTTCACTTGGCAGTTTGGGGAAGAATGTGTGGATACTTGGAACAAATACTGTTTTAATGTATTTTATGTTCAGGCTATGAGGCAGCAAAAGATGAACATTTGGAGGATAGTGTAGACTTCCTATAGCCATTGTAAATAACTCATAAGTATTGCTTATAAGACTTAGGATGATACTTCAAGGATCTGCCATTATTAAACAATGCCCAGAAAGATGCTAAGCTTTGCCTGCCTTTGTAACAGATTTTTTTTTAAACTAAAGAACCTCGTAAAGGCATTATATTAAGTATGTTTTGGGGATAATTTTCAAAGACTTATGCAGGGAGTTTGCATTCATAACCAGTATTTATGCACATAAGCCTCTGTGTGTGGTAAGTGGATTTTCAGAAGGGTGAGCTTGGATTTGTATCTATATTTATGGTCCCCTACTTTGCTAAAATAAGTGACAGTAATATTGTACTGTATGCAGTGGCTTGCAAAAGTATTTGACCCCTTAAAAAGTCAGATTTGTGTGCATAACTATGATACTTACACAGATGGTTGCAGACAGCATGTTTATTGCAAACCAATATAATGTTAAAGTAAATTTTCAAACTCATGATTCATTATTTCTCTACAGAGAAGAGGGTTTTAGGTTTGTGAAGAACTGGGCATCATTTTGGGGGAAGGGGGGGAGGGGGCTTTTCAAAAGGATAGGCTCCACCTTAACCAGAGTGGAGAACAGAGAAATTAGGGCATTCCACTAGAGAGGTTGTAATAAATGCTAAAGTGGACCAGATGTCTAAAAAGCAGAGAGATTCCAAATTACCCATGTCAACAGATGAGCAGGTTGTTAATTCATGGTTTGAAATGTCTGTATATAAATGCTAGAAGTCTTAAAAACTAAGACATATATAGCACTGGATGAAGAAGTAGATATAATTGGCTTCTGAGACCTGGTGGAAGAAGGATAACCAGTAGAACACTGTGATACTAGGGTACAAATTATATTGAAATAAGATGGATCAAATTGGTGGCACCATATCTTAAAGAGAACATTGAGTCAAACAAGAAAAAAGTTCTACAGGAAACAAAATGCAATGTTGAATCTTTATGGATAGAAATTCCAGGTGAAAAGAGGAATAAAATAGCAGTGGGGAGTGTATTACTGTCTATCTGGCCAGAATGAACTAACAATGAAATGCTAAAAGAAATCAGGGAAGCTAACAAAATCAGCAGCACAGTAATGGTGATTTCAGTTACCCCAGTATTGACTAGGTGAATGTCACATCAGGACATTCTGGAGAGGTAAAGTTCCTAGATGAAGTAAATGACAGCTTCATGGAGCAGCTGGTTCAAGAACCAACAAGAGGGGAAACTATTTAAGACTTCGGCCTTAGTGGAACACAGGATTTGGTGTGAGAGGTAACAGTGTTGGAGCCACTTGGCAATAGTAATGACAACATGGTCAAATTTGACTTAACTAGAGGGAGGACACCAAAGAAATCTACTGCATCAGCATTTAAATTTCAAAATTAAAATGAGGAAAATAGTTGGGAAAAGACTGAAAGGAGCAGCTGCAAAGGTTAAGACTATACATCAGGCATGGACATTGTGGGGAAAAAAAATCCTCTTGGGCTTCCAGACCAGATGTATTCTATGCATTAATTAGAAAAGGTGGAAAGAAGTCTAAATTAATACAGGCATGATTAAAAGATGAAGTGAGAGAGGCTATAATAACTAAAAGCACATCTTTCAAAAATGGAAAAAGAATCTGAATGAAGGAAACAGCATAAACACTGGCAAGTTAGATGCAAATCATTGATAAGAAAGGCAAAGAGAGAATTTGGAAAAAAGCTTACTGTGGAAGCAAATCTCTTAATAAAAACTTTTGTAGGAACATTTAAAGTATAAAGCCTGTGAGGGAGTCGGTTTGATCATTAGATGATCAAGGGGTAAAAGGGGCACTTAAGGATGATAAACTCATAGCAGAGACTAAATGAATTCTTTGCTTTGGTCTTCACTGAGGAGGATGTAAGAGATACCCAGGCCAGAAATGATATTCAAAGATGATGACTTTGCAGAACTGAAACAAATCTCCATGAACCTGGAATTACGTACTAGGGTAAATCAACAAACTAAAGAGTAGCAAATCACATGGACCAGATAGTATACATTCCAGAGTGCTGAAAGAACTGAAAAATGAAATAGACCTGCTTTTGGAAATTTATAAATTCTTATTAAAAATCATATGTTACCTGAAACCTGTAGAGTTGATAGTGTTATGCAAATTTTTAAGAAGAGCTCAAAGAGTGATTCAGGCAACTACAGACCAGGGAGTCTGATGTCTGTCAGGCAAAATGGTAGAAACTATCATAAAGAACAAAATTTATTAACATATAGCGAGGCAAGGTTTAATGGGACAAAGCCAACATGAATTTATCAAAGAGATCTTGCCTCACCAATCTGCTAATTTTTTTTTTTTAGGGCATAAACATGGATAAAGGTGAGCCAGTTGATGTAGTATAATCTGAATTTCCAGAAAGCATTGGAAAAGTCCCTCATGAGAGACTTCTTAGAAAATTAAAAAGTCATTGGCTAGGAGTCAATGTACTTTTGTGGATTGAAAACTGAGAGTAGGGCTAAATGGTAAATTTTCTCAGTGGAGAAAGGTAATTAGTGGAGTGCCCCAGGGATCTGTTCTGGGACCACTGATTTTTAATATATTTACAAACAACCTGGTAACAGGAACGAGTGAAGTGATCAAATTTGCCGATGACACCAAATTATAGTTAAATTACAAGAGGATAGTAACAAATTGCAAGAGGACATTGCAAAAGTGGGAAACTGGCCATGCAAATGTCAAATGAAATTTAATGTGGACAAGTACAAAGTGGATGTCCTTAGGGAAGAGTAACCCAAATTATGGCTACACAAAGTATTCTTCCACGTTAGGAGTCACCATTCAGGAAAAGGATATAATAGTCATTGTTGAAAATGCTTTGAAATATTCTGCTCAATGTGCAGTAACAGCCAACAAAGCAAAATAGAACGCTAGGAATTATTACGAAAGGATGGAGAATAAAACAGAGAATATCCTAATGCCTTTGTATTGCTCCATGGTGCGACCTTATCTTTAATATTGTGTGCAGTTCAGGTCACCATATCTCGAAAAGATATAGCAGAATTAGAAAAGGTACAGAGAAGGGTGACCAAAATGATAAAGGGGATGGAACAATTCCCCTATGAAGAAAAGGCTAAAGAGGTTAGGGCTCTTCAGCTTGGAGAATAGGCAGCTAAGGGGAGATTTGATAGAGGTTTAGTAATCGTTAATCAGTTTAATCTTTCAAAGAGTACAAAGTCTAGGGGACACACAATGAAGATTCTAGATGATACATTTAAAACTAATAAGAGAAAATATATATTTTTACTCAACGCATAATAAAGCTCTTGAATTCATTGACAAGAGGATATGGTGAAAGCTATTAGTATAGCTGAATTTAAAAAAGGTGTGGACGAGTTCCTGGAGGAAAAGTCCATCAACCATTATTAAGATAAAGTTGCAGATATATACTATTTATTCTTGGGATAAGCAGCATGGAATTAGTCTACCCCTTGGGATCCTGCCAAGTGCTGGAGACCTGGATTAGCTACTGTTGGAGACAGAAATCTGGGCTTAATGGACCTTTGGTCTGACCCAGTATGGCACATCTTATGTATGTATTATGTTATGAGGAATGGTGATGTTTTTGTTCTTTTTCTCCATTGTTACATTGCATAGGGTCTGGCTTTTTGAGGTTTCCAGTCAAGTTTTTCGCTACACGTTTGTTTATGCATTTTGGTATCTTCATTCTATATTTGGTAAGGGATCTATCTGTGATCTGCTTATGAAACCAAGGAGAGGTATTCCCCTAAGACAAGCAGGATGGTAGTCCTCACATGTGGGTGACATCATCTGATGGAGCCCGGCACGGAAATCTTTTGTCAAAGTTTCTAGAAGCTTTGACAAGCAGACTAAGCTTGCCCAGCCTGCTGCTGTCCACACGAGATCCCCCTTCAGTCTCTTCTTTTTTGTGATGCAATTGCCTCCTGGTTGTGGAGCTCTTTTCGTTTTCTTATTTTCTCTATCAAGTTTCGGATTTCAACTTTTCCTTGTTGGGGCCCCCTTCAAGATCAGTGCCCCCTTGGCGTGGTAGGTTTTTTTTTTTCTTAATTTTTCCATCTTTGCGGTCAATTCCAGACTCTCGCCTCGTGATCACCAGTCATCGACCACATGCCGGGTATTTTTATGGCGTCGACTGGCTTTCGTTTGTGCCCCCAGTGCCTGCGGGCCATGTCCATCACGGATCTGTGTGAGGTTTGCATCCTCTGCCTGGGGGCCTCGCATGACATCCATGGGTGCCATCTATGTGATTAGATGACCCCCCAAACCACGTCTGAAGTGTCTCGATAAGATGGAGAAACTTTTCAGGGTTCCAAAATCTTCTCTTACTCCTGCATCGGTTCCATCAACGCCGAAGGCTCCCCGAGTGGGGAGCCTTCGGACACTTTTCTCCGGGCAATTCCCCTTGCCATTACCTCTAAGGATCGAGGGGACAGTGATCAATTCTCGATGGTCTCACCACTCTCCCAAACATCGGGATCTTTTGCTTCCTCGGCGCCGGGGAAAGACCGGGCCGAGCACCGAAGGAGGTCCCATAAGCATCACCACTGGTCACCGTCTGCGCACGGCAACAGTTCTGGGGCGGCATCTGCGACTGCCGAGCCACCATCAAAGTGACACCGACCATCGGAGGCCCCATCCTTCAATTCCCTGGGTGGTCCTAGGCATTCCCCACTGACACCGGTGCTGGGTACCATGCCACCTCGGAGATCCGAGGAAGAGCCGGTGATGCCTCGTCTTCCTCCCTCAGTCCTGGCCACTCCAGACTTTCAAGAGGAGTTGGACCACCGAGTGCAGTCTGCAGTGCTTAAAGCCCTCCAGAGCATTAAACTGCCTGCGCCACCGGCCCCCATACCAGTGCCTGAGCCTCCGCCCTCAGTGCTAGCGCCCCTGCTGGAGAGTCTGGACATCCTTCTTGGGCGCCCTTCTAACGCAGCTGGTGCCCGAGGGACCATCGGTTCCCCAGCGGCCACTGATGCCCTCCATTGGAGCTATCCTGATTCTCGGGTCCTCCGAGAAGGAAGATACAGCTGGTACCATGTTCCCTGTGCCACGGTTCCCCGAGCTCCTGTCTGTTTCTTCCGGCCTCCGGTCCTCTCGATGTCAGGAGAACTATAATGCCTGCGGTCCCTTCGGAGCCTAGGCCTGATGCCCCTCATGGACCTCGCCCATGGCACACTGGTCCAAGTGAGGAGGGAAGGGCCTTACGACCCTTGGGGTGATGATTCCACATACTCGTCCTCCATGTTATTCAAACGACCCCCTCTCGGAGCTCTCCCCTTCGGAGGAGCGGCGCCGGTCTCCCCCTGAGGACTTGTCCTTTCCGAGGTTTGTAAGGGCCATGGCCGAGGCCATCCCCTTTCAGCTTCTCACTGAGGAGGTTGCACGACCCAAAGTGCTGGAGCTTCTCCAGTTCGTCCTGAGGAGATTGTGGTAGTCCCTATCCATGACATTTTTAAGGACCTGCTTCAATAGGAAGACCGCAACTTACTTGGTGCAGCAGACCTTGGGGTTTGACAAGCAGCAACTCCCCCACCAGTCTGTAGTCACAGAGTCCGCTTTAAAAAAGGCCCGGTGCTCCCGTACCCATGCCTCTGCTCCTCCAGGACGCGAACATAAGGAGCTGGATGCCTTGGGGAGAAAAATCTTCCAGGGCCCCATGCTAGTGGCTCGCATCGCTGCCTATCAACTTGACATGACCCAGTACAACCACAATCTTTGGAAAAGAGTCCAGGATTTCACGGAGGGCCTTCCCCAACAACAACAGAAGGCCCTTTCCGCCATTGCTCTGTTGCGTCTTGAGCCGGTAAAACACGAGGTGCGTTCCATCCACAATGTTTTTGAGACAGCGGCACGCATAGCCACAGTGGCCATCAGTGTCAGAAGAATGGTGTGACTCAGAGACTCTGGCCGGAGGTCCAGGACAGGCTAGCTGACCTCTCCTGCACATGTGAAAACCCCTTTGGGGATAAGGTCCGGGATGCGGGGGTACAATTGAAGGAACATCATGATGCCCTTCAACAGCTGTCCGCTAGAGCCTTCCAAGGCCCGTCCTTGGCCAGGAAATCCTCCGGGCAGGGTTCTTGGAAGCCCTTTTATCGGCAGAGGAAATATTATCCTCCAGCCACACGGACTCACTCGCCACACACCGGTTCAAGGGGCCACCCTTGGCAACAGCAAGCACCCAGATCCCAACCGGCCCCCCCCCCCCCCCCCCCAGCAAGCCCTGGCCACGGACTTTTGCCTGGCAGCGAAGGAGCATAAGGCAGCTGGCCGTACCCCTGGGTCAGATCCCTCGGTCAGGGACAGGCTCATGAGCTTCGCCTGCCATTGGGAAGAGATAACATCGGATAGCTGGGTCCTCTCTATTGTTCACCAAGGGTATGTATAAAATATTTGACGTCAATAAGACGCTTTTCTGCACGTATTTCACACAAGGATATGACACAGAATTTAGTTAGAACAAATATAAATTTAATATTTCATATCCTTGGGAGACACAAACTGGGAGCCCATTGTTTGGTAAGGGCTCTCCCTGAATGTCTCAGCGTTTGTTAGTCAGTGCTGAATTTTTATAGATAAGAACATTCACTGATCCCTAATGGGACTGCATAAAGTATCAGGTACCACATGTGTCTTATCAAATCAGGCAAACTGTATCTAAGCTTCCCTGATACCACCTCCCACCTTAAGATCCAATTAGGCCTAAGAAGGGCCCACGTGTCTATTGAGTACTGTCAATCTTCTGTTAACTTTGTCCTGTCAATATATCAATCATTGTAGTAGGTCTCGTTCCAGGCCTTTGATCAGAGTCTTGACCTCAGGGGATCTTCAGTTTACCTGGCCTCTTTCAGTCGAGATAGGAATCTGTGAGAACAAAGCTTGGAATGTGGCTCAGCCATCTGCCATCGATAACCTCATGACCTTTCTTCATATCTGGTTAGGTCTGAATTCATTCCAGATGGCTCTCAGTAGCCATTCACACACAGGTCAGCTTAAGTTCATTGCATACCAGCTGGTTCAGTTAGATCAGACAGCAAAGGCCTCTGGGATAAGCTGAGTGAGCCAAAGCCTTCATGTTATGCTGCCATATATCAGGTACTGTCTACATTTCAGCCTGCTCCTGGAGACCTCTTCCCCCATGTCCATCTTGGGGTTCATCCACCCATTTGGTCATTCTTCAAACGGAACTCGCCGCCCTCCTTACAGCGTGTGCAGTAGAACCGGTCCCTTGCCATCAGCAGGGCCGAGGGTTCTACTTGAGATACTTCCTCATTCCAAAGAGGATTGGCAGCTTGTGCCCCATTCTCAACCTCAGGGCGTTGAACAAATGTCTCGTAAGAGAAATGTTCAAGAGGGTCTCTCTGGGCACACTGATCCCGCTCCTCAGGAGACTGGCTTTGCTCCCTCGATCTGAAGGAGGCTTATGCACATATTGCGATTATCCCCAACCACCGGAAGTACCTCTGCTTCGTGGTGGGGAAAGCACACTGAGTAAAATGTGCTGCCCTTCAGGCTGGCATCGGCTTCCTGTGTTTTCACCAAATGTTTAGCGGTGGTTGCATCCTACCTCAGGCGTCGCTCGGTCCATGTTTTCCCCTACTTGGATGACTGGCTAGTCAGGAGCGAGTCTTGCTCTGGAGCCTTGCAGGCTCTGGTCTTGACAATGAGGACCCTGCAGACTGTGGGGTTTGTTATAAACTTTCCCAAGTCGCATCTCTTTCCATCCCCTCAGTTGGACTTCATAGGCGCCAGGCTGGACACAGCACAAGTGAAAGCTTTTCTGCCCAGATACCAGGCGATCACCCTTGCCTCATTGGCTACCCTTGTCCTCAACAGTCGGAGGGTACCAACCCGCCTTTTGCTCTGTCTAGTGGGCCGCATGGCATCCTCCATCTATGTGACTCCTCTGGCTTGCCTCTGCATGAGGAAAGCCCAGTTGACCCTGCAGTCCCAGTGAAGGCAGGCATATCAGGATCTTGAGGTACCAGTCTTAATTACGGACCCACTATGAGATTCTCTTTCCTGGTGGGAAGATCTTTCCAATCTGGAAAAGAACTTCCCTTCCAACCCTCTCTGCCCCAGGTGATCCTCACCATCGATGCATCCCCCCAGGACTGGGAAGCACATATGAACGGCCTCCACATGCAGGGTCTCTGGAGTGCCGCCAAAGCCCACTGTCAGATAAACTTTCTGGAGCTTCGGGCAATTTGATACACCTTGTGGGTGTTCAGCCAGGTCGCAATGTGGTACGTCATCAAACAGGGCAGCATGGGCTCGTTCCTCCTCTGCCACAAAGCAGTACAAGTGTGGAATTGGGCCCTCTTGCAGGGAATGCCCTAAGATTGATTTGCTTGCCGGGCCATCTCAATGTGCTGGCAGACCGATTGAGCTGCTCCTTCCAGTCGCACGCATGGTCTCTCAATCTGGAGGTAGCGGCCAATGGGGCACGCTGGATGTGGACCTCTTCGCCTCCCCTCACAATCACAAGATGAGCAAGTTCTCCCTGTCTCCCTGGTGCCAGAGTCATGCCATCCGGCCTGCAATGCCTTCTCCCTACACTGGGGAAGGGGGCCTTCTGTTTGCATACCCCCCTCTGCCGCTCCTCTTGAAGACTGCTGAAACTTAAGTAGGACAGGGGTCCATGATACTCGTGGCATCCTCTTGGCCCTGACAGGTGTGGTTCCCACTTCTGCAGGACCTGTTGGTACGGCCGCCCATCCGGTTAGGGACAGGGCCCGATCTCATCTCGCAGAATCGGGGCATGCTGTGCCATCCGAACCTCAGAGCTTGGATGTTGAGCACGTAGTCCTCCAGCCCTTGGCACTTTCGGACTGCATCTCCCAGGTTCTGGTGGTGTCTCGCAAACCCTCCTCCAGGAAGTCCTACAGCCTGAAGTGGAAACTGTTTTCCATCTGGTGTGTGGATCATGATTTAGATCCTTTCTCATGCCCCCTTCCCCGGCTGTTGGACTACCTGTCTGAGTCTGGGCTCCAGACCAGTTCCATCAGGGTGCACCTCAGCGCTGTCAGTGTATACCATTGAGGTGTCTCTGGCATGCCCGATTCAGTCCAACACTTGATGGGCTGTTTCATGCGGGATCTCCTCCAGCTGAAGCCCCCTCTTCAGCCTTTGGTTGCATCCTGGGACCTCAACGTTGGCCTGAAACGACTCATGCAACCTCCTTTTGAGCCGCTGCAGTCCTGCAACCTGAAGTTCCTCACCTGGAAAGTCATATTCCTGGTGGCAATTAATTCGGTTTTTTAGGGTCAATGAGCTTCAGGCTCTGGTTATGTATGAATCCTACACTAAGTTCTTTCACGATCGTGTGGTCTCTGCCCAAGGTCATGACTGATTTCCACCTCAATCAGTCCATCGTTTTGCCCACTTTTATCAGAGGCCTCATTCCCACCCAGGGGAACATGTGCTTCATACTTTGAATTGTAAAAGCGCCTTGGCTTTCTACCTGGATCGCACAGCGGACTACAGACAGTCCACCCAGCTCTTCGTGTCTTTTGAGTGGCGGTGGGTAAACAGATATTGTCAAACTGGCTGGCGGATTGCATTGCCTTCTCCTACGTGCAGGCAGGCCTTCAGCTAGCCAGCAGAGTAAAGGCTATGTCAACGTTGGTGGCTCATTTACATGCAGTTTCCATTGTCGAAATTTGCATCACACGTTTGCAGCTCATTACTGCCTAGACAAGGATGGATGTCAGGACAGTGCCTTTGTAAGTCCGTCCTGCGCAATCTGTTCCAGACCTGAACCCAACTCTTCCTGCTTCGTGCTTCTTGTGGGACCAGTCCACTCCCTGTTGACCTACAGCGCTGCAGTTGTATTGTGCTCGTTGACTCCTTGTTCAGCTGTTGTTGGTCTCTCCTGTTGAATGGGGCAATCTGGAGCTTGGTATTCACCCACATGTGAGGACTATCATCCTGCTTGTCCTAGGAGAAAGCACAGTTGCTTACTTTGTAACAGGTGTTCTCCTAGGACAGCAGAATGTTAGTCTTCAGGAATCCCACCCGCCTCCCCACGAAGTTGGATTCTCTTCCGGTTTGTTTTATTTTTTCACTCGTATTTTGCTATGTTACAAGACTAAAGGGGGACCTCGCGTGGACGCGTGGATAGTTGCAGGCTGGGCATGCTCAGTCTGCTGGTCAAAGTTTCTAGAAACTTTGACAAAATTTTTCCGTGCCAGGCTCCATCGGATGATGTCACCCACATGTGAGGACTAACATCCTGCTGTCCTAGGAGAACATCTGTTACAGGTAAGCAAACTGCACTTTCTGATAGCATGTAGTTTCTGTGTACGGATCTATAGCAGCTTAGTTTGTTCTGTTTTCCTAATAGATGTTTTGGGGTGTGGTGTAATATTTACAATGTTGCCTTTCCAAAGGTAGGTCTGTTACTGTTTGAGTCCTGGCAGTTCTGTTTTGGTATGGGTGGGTTTATCATATTGTAGTTCAATTTACTTGTGGCTTTGAGGGCCATTACATATGGGCTCAAAGTGTCTTTTTTGTAGGGTTTTCTGATTGGCATCACAGCAGTGCATGTAAATTTAATATACATGTTGTAAATCTGCTTTGAAGTACCTGAAAGGTGGAATATAAATCAAATATTTTGCCTCAGAAAACTGTACTTTAAATGTTCTTTTTCATATAAAATTTGTTATAAATCCATGAATTTTTTTTATTTGTGGGAAGGGTGTGACTTGGAAGATGGGGGAGGGCATGCCAGGCTGTAAGGCAGTGATAGTGATCTTCAGTCTTCAATAGATTTGCATACAACGGAGGCAGTGCATGCAAATCTTTCTCATGCATATTCATTGTGGACATCCTGAAAACCTGGCCTATTTGTGGCCCTCGAAGACTGGAGTTCACCATCACTGCTGTAAGGTTTGCCTAGGGCACCTAATACCCTTGCAGCGGCCCTGCGCAGCTGCATTGCAGGTACACAGTAAATATTCTCTTCTGCATTCAAAAAGATGAACATTTTTAAGAGGGCAGAAGCATTTCTGCACCTTAGCTTCCCCATTTTGGTGATTTAAATTAAGCTTGCATTAACTTTATGGATAGTATGCACGTAGGCTATGCACTGTTATTGATGCATGTTCTTAATCACTTGGGGTGTTCTGTTTCAGTGTTTGATGGTTTAGGTGATCTTCTTATGCCAACTATGATGCCCCCATGCCAGTCTGCACCCACTTCAGTTCCAGCATCCACAGCTGCTCCTTCAGCAAGCAAAGTCCTTGGAAGTGACCTTGATTCTTCTCTTGCAAGTTTAGTAGGCAGTAAGTAACAGCCACTGTGTTTGAATGAACAGCTTTTATAATCTCAGAAGTTATGTTTCCTATTTCAGATGTAGGAACAATTTGATGGTTCTTTGGCAGTTGAATGTTTCAGTATCATTTTTCCTGATGACTTTTCCTAAGTTGCTCCTTCCACAGTTCCAAATTTCTTCACTGATTGAAACTATGACAACAGTTAAAAAAAAAAAAAATATAGAATATATGTAAGGTCCCTCAGTGAGTATGTGATTCCTGCCATATTCCAGGTAATAGGAAATAAAGTACATAATTTGAATTTAAAAGTATACTTCGTATGGATAAAAATAATCAAACTCAGTTACTGGAAGTGAGCAGTAATCAGAGAAAATGCAAACATTTCCTAAATTATCCCTCATGTGATTCTTACTTTGCAAGAATAAATTAACATTAATTGAGATGCTCAGGGGAAAATCTTTTGTTGAATCTGTTCTTTTATCCCTTTCCAGATCTTGGAATTTCTGGTACTACAGTAAAAAAGTAAGTCTGTGGGAAATATTTGTACATTTTAATGAAAAAAATAAAAATATTTATTTTAGTAGAAAAAGATGTTTTACTACTTTATACAGATATTAAAAAACACAAGTTGACACAGGATTGATGACCAATGATTGCACATACCTGAGAAATCAGAATTTCCAAAAATACTAAGGTTTATTCTTCATGGATCCTTTTAGGGGTCTACAAGTTAGAAAGCTAAAGACTTAAAATTTCTGAAGGCCATAAAACTGTAAATGCAGTATAATCTTCTTGAAGAAATGCATATAGAAGACAATTTTCAAAATGATTTACTGGGGCAAAAGTTATTTTTTTAATTTGATTTCTATTATGCCTTTTGCATCTGATCAGTCCATAGAGAATTACAGTGTAGTTAACTGGGTTAAAAAATATTTGAGAATTTACATTTTAGGGAACATCTGTTTACATCAAGATTGGTGATAGGATAGATCAGATTCAAACATTAGTTGAATTATAATGTATTGAAAATCTCAATTATGTAACCCCCGAGTATCCTAGTGTACAGAAATCTAACATTTGGTACTTGAGACATGTTTTCGGACAGTCTGATATGCTGGCCAAAAAAGCCTTGGTTTTTTTCTTTAGTGTCGAAAGTTTAAGTAGTTATTAATGTTTCAGGTGTGTGGTGGGGGAATGAATTCCACAGATCTGGTACCACACCTAAACGATCTAGACCAGAGACAGCCAACTCCGGTCCTCGAGAGCCACAAACAGGCCTGGTGTTAAGGATATCCACAATGAACATGCATGACATAGATTGCATGCACTGCTTCTATTGTTTGTTTGCAAATATATCTCATGTATATTCATTGTGGATATCTTGAAAACTTGATCAGTTTGTGGCTCTCGTGGACCAGAGTTGGCCACCCTTCTTCTAAACTTTGTTTTTATCACCTATCCTTTTCAATATTTACCTCCTCCCCCTTTGCCAGCTGCTAACAGATCTAAAACTAATACACCACCTCTACGCAGATGACGTGCAGATTCTGATTCCTATAACAGAATCCATCTCAAAATCGCTCACTTTCTGGAACAACTGCCTCCAATCTATCACCAGCCTTCTCAACAGTTTGAACCTGGTCCTTAATGCCGCCAAGACCGAACTCCTCCTTATCTCCTCCAACCAAGATTTCCCCCCCCCCACCCCCACAGACCCACCCCAACACCCAGATCACACATGAAGAGACCTCTGTTTTATCCTCAACAACCGCCTAAACCTAAAGAAAACTATCAACAACACGACCAAAGACTGTTTCTATAAACTCCAGGTTTTAAAAAGACTCAAACCTCTCCTGTATTTCCACAACTTCAGGACAGTCCTACAAACCATGCTCTTTGCCAAAATAGACTATTGCAACGCTCTCCTCCTTGGACTCCCCAGCTCCACCACCAAACCTCTACAGATGCTACAGAATGCCGCGGCCAGAATTTTGACTAACACCAACCGCGGAGAACACATCTCACCCATCCTCCAGAACTTACACTGGTTGCCAGTTAACTACAGAATTCTATACAAATCACTCACCATAATACACAAAACCATCCACAATCAACTTCAGCTCGACCTCGAAATCCCCTTCAGACTCCACTCCTCCACCATACCAATTAGAGAAGCATACAAAGGAACTCTGCAAGCGGCAGGGATCTAGCCCCCGAGCGTGAAGGGCTCGGGTCAGGCTGAGAGGCGCCTCGGTCCCGGCGTGGACTTAGCCCCGAGCGAGACGAGTTCGGCGGCTTACAGGCAGCGGGTGAATTTCCTCAAGCGCGGCGGTGAAGGTATTTACCCTCTCCCCCCGCAGCCGGAGACCGCCCGGGTTACAGCCGGGAAGCGCCGAGGATCAGGTAAGGCATACATCTCTTACTTTTTGGTCTCCGAGGGACGAGGATCGGCGGCGTGGCCTGTATGCGGCACGCTGTGGAGGGCGCCATTTTGTTGGCCTTGTTCAGGTATTGAGCGCCCATGATAGGCGCCTGTCTATGACTAAGCGCATATTATTGAGCGCATATTGTATATCATTGTGCGTATATTGCTGACCGCATATTGTTAAGCGCCTGTTGTATTAAGCGCATATTGCTGCCGCATATTGTTGAGCGCCTGTTGTATTAAGCGTATATTGCTGCCACATATTGTTAAGCGCCTGTTCTATTAAGCGCATATTGCTGCCACATATTGTTAAGCGCCTGTTGTATTAAGCGCATATTGCTGCCGCATATTATTGAGCGCATATTGTATTGGGCGTATATTCTTCAGCGCTACATTCCCAGGCCGCGATGGAACAGAACGCCTCAGCGTCTTCAGCGGCGGCGCCTCCTGATTCCGGCATTAAAGCCCTGGGCCTCTGCTCAGCATGCCAGCTTAGAGCCACGCACAGCGAGGAGCCAGACTCCCTTTGTGCCCAATGTGAGGAGGCAGTGGGAGCCTCGGGCCAGGACCAGTCTCAACCGAGGTTTGCTGACAGTTCCCCAGGGGCCACCCCGGATCTAGCGGGCAGTCTTGAACAACCTGGAATCCCGGGGGACCTGGTACCCCGACGACTAGAGACCGCTTCCATTTCCTGGGTAGATCTCTTTAAGGGGATTCATGCCTTTGTACAGATGCAATCAGCTTCCCGTCCAGGCCCTGCTGCTGCTGCTGCTGTTGTTACTCCAGCTGATCCTGCCCCTGGACCTTCACGCCCTTATCATGGGCACCCGCATCCGAGCAGTCCGGTTCAGGCGGAACTTGATGTCTCGGAGGATGAGTCCGAACCCCCGGAGGAGGAGGAACTTCCCTCAGAGATTGAGCCATATCGAACCATGAGGCGGTTCTTTCCTAAGGAGGATCTCTCCGACCTGGTATCTCAGTGCCTGACTGAGTTGGCTATTACAGGTCCCAGCACTACGGTGCCCTCTATGCAGAACCCTCTGCTGGAAGGTCTTCGCCCTACAGCCTGCCATTTTCCCTTCTTGCAAGCAGCACAGCAGCTGATAGATTTGGAATGGGCTGCACCAGCGGCCTCATTCAAAGCGGGTCGGGCCCTGATGGGCATGTACCCCCTGGAACCGGCAATCAAGGAGATGCTGGTGTGCCCTCAGGTGGGCGCCTTGGTTAGCGCTGTGGTCAAGCGCACTACCATTCCAGTTGAAGGGGGGACTGCCCTCAAGGAGCCTCATGACCGGCGACTGGACGCCATTCTGAAACAGACCTTTGAAGTGGCAGCTCTATCTTTGCGGATCGCAACCTGCTGCACAGTGGTGACGCGTTCCTGTTTGTCACAGGTCAGGAACAATGCTCCGGCAACAGACATGGAGTCAGCTCTCTCGTTCCTCACGGATGCTGCATCAGACCTAGTCCGTACAACAGCCAAGGGGGTCTCATCCTCCGTAGCAGCCAGGAGGCAGCTCTGGATACAGAATTGGTCAGCCGATGCTCCTTCGAAGACACGCCTCACCAGAATGCCCTTTAGGGGTTCTTTCCTCTTTGGCAGCGACCTTGATAAGCTGGCCAGCACATGGGGCGCCTCTCCAGTACCTCGACTGCCGGAAGATCGGTTCAGAAGGAACCAGCGCGCCTTTCCAAGGCCCTCCAGAGATAGAAGCTCCCAGCGCTTCACTCCCTATAGGAGTCGCTACCAGGCACCTCGTCCTCAGGCCAGGAACCAGTCCTTTCGGACCAAGCAGCGCAAGAGGGGAGCCGGCTCGGGTTCAGGTCCCGGCCACGCCTCACAATGAGAATCAGCCGATCCATCCGGAGGACGGAGCCATAGGGGGCAGGTTAACCCTCTTCTACCCCAGATGGGTCGAGATTACGTCGGACCAGTGGGTCCTTGCCATCATCCGAGAGGGGTATTATCTGGACTTTCATCATCTCCCTCCGGACAAGTTTGTGGAATCTTCGTGTCCCATACACAAGAAGGCAGCATTGGAAGCTACCCTGGCGAGGCTCCTGTCCTTGAAAGCCATCATCCCAGTACCTGCATGGGAAATGAATTCTGGACACTATTCCATTTATTTCATGGTACCCAAGAAAGAGGGCACTTTCCGGCCCGTATTGGACCTCAAGTCAGTCAATCGATACTTAAGGGTCCCGAGGTTTCGCATGGAAACTCTGCGCTCAGTCAAGACCGCAGTACAGCCAGGAGAATTCCTCACGGCCTTAGACTTGTCAGAAGCCTACCTGCATATCCCGATCCATCCGGATCATCAGCGCTACCTACGCTTCAAGGTTCTGGGATGCCACTTCCAATTCCGGGCTCTGCCCTTCGGGTTAACCACGGCGCCGTGGACCTTCACCAAGGTGGTCGTAGTGGTAGCAGCGGCGCTCAGACGGGAAGGAATCCTTGTCCATCCCTACCTAGACGATTGGCTGATCAGGGCGAAATCACGAGAGGAGAGCAATCGGGCAAACGACAGGGTGATCGCCCTTCTGGAAAGCCTGGGATGGGTAGTCAACCTCAACAAGAGTTGCCTACAACCTTCCCAATCACTGGAATACCTGGGAGTCCAGTTCGACACCCAGGCAGACAAAGTCAGTCTCACTACCAAGAGAAGGTTAAAACTTCAGACGCGTCTCCGGTCCTTGATGGGAGCCAGCCGGCCCATAGCTTGGGATTATCTGCAGGTTCTCGGCCTCATGGCATCCACCCTGGAAGTGGTACCCTGGGCAAGGGCCCATACGAGACCTCTACAATGCTCCCTGCTCTCTCGCTGGAGCCCCCACTTTCGGAACTATTCCGTGCATCTACCTCTGCCAGCCAGAGTGAGGACCCAGTTACAGTGGTGGTTGCAGTCCAACCACACGAGCAGGGGGTCGAAGATGTCCTCCCCCACGTGGACTCTGCTCACCACAGATGCCAGCCTGAGCGGCTGGGGCGCACACTGCGAAGAACTCACCGCACAAGGGCGGTGGAACAGAGAAGAGTCAGGGTGGAACATCAACCGTCTAGAGGCACGAGCAGTCCGGTTAGCCTGCCTGCAATTTGCTCACAGACTGCGGAACAAAGCAGTCAGAGTGATGTCCAACAACGCCACCAAGGTGGCATACATCAACCGTCAGGGCGGAACCAGAAGCAGACAGGTATCTCTAGAGATAGCCCCGCTGATGGCTTGGGCAGAGGCGAATCTTCAGGACATCTCCACCATCCACATTGCCGGGAAGGACAACACCACGGCAGACTTCCTCAGCAGAGAAAGCCTAAATCTGGGGGAATGGCAGCCGTCACCCACAGCCTTCCAGATGATTGTGGATCACTGGGGGATTCCGGACATGGACTTACTAGCGGACAAGTCCAGTGCTCAAGTACCCAGATACTTCAGCCGCAAGCGAGATCCATTCTCTCACAGGATCGACGCCCTGGTTCAGCCATGGCCTCCAGGGACTCTGCTATACGCCTTTCCTCCGTGGCCTCTGCTGGGCGCCCTTATCCACAAGATTCAGAAGCACCGGGGCCTAGTTCTTCTAGTGGCACCAGACTGGCCAAGAAGACCCTGGTATGCAGACATGAGAAGACTACTGGCAAGGGAGCCCCTTCCCCTGCCTCCTCTCTGGGACCTGCTTCGTCAAGGTCCCATCCTCCACAAGGATCCGGCTCAATTCTCTCTTACGGTCTGGCCATTGAGAGGGCTAGGCTGAGGAAAAGAGGTTACTCGGAGCCCGTGATAGATACACTCCTCCGAGCTCGCAAGTTTTCCACATCCCTCACCTACATAAGGATCTGGAGAGTATTTGAAGCCTGGTGCGACACTCATGGCACCAACCCACATGTGACCACAATCCCTATTGTTTTGGATTTTCTACAGGATGGGCTTCAGAAGGGTCTCTCCCTAAGCTCCATCAAGGTTCAGGTGGCTGCGCTGTCTTGCTACGGTCCCAGGAGGGATGGCAAGACCATTGCCACGCATCCAGATGTTTCTCGCTTCCTAAAAGGAGTCAAACACATTCGTCCGCCACTGAAGTGGCCAGTGCCCCTGTGGAAACTCAACCTAGTTTTGGATTTCCTCGCGGGATCCACCTTCAGACCCCTTCGGGGCCTGTCTCTCCGTTCTCTAACTTTGAAGATGGTGTTTCTGCTGGCAGTGTGTTCAGCACGCCGCATCTCAGAGCTGCTTCCAAAGGGCGCAAGGATCAAGTGGATCCTGCCCAGAAATGGACCCATCTTTTACTGAATGAGGATTCCCAGCCCTCCTTGACCTTTTCTGGAGGAAGCTGCTTGCAGTGTGTTAGGTGAGGGGGATGGAGACAGCAGCCCTGCTGCAAGAGCTTGAATCCTGGGTTAGGAAGTGACTAAAGGGGAGGTTACAAAGGGTCATATTGGCTCATATTTTATGAGAAATTGGGTTACAAGTGGGGATTCACAAGAGTCGATGTTAAGATCACTGTTTAATATTTTTGTGTGATCAAGAGGCAGGAATGAGCCATGGTATTGCCATTTTAGCAAATGACACCAAACTGTCAGTAGGAGCCAATTTAAAAAAAATAACTTGGGAGATGCACAGCCAAAATTTTCATTTGGTTTGGTTTTGGCCCAAATTTCATTAGTGGGGTTTTGGATTTTTGTTTCATTTTATATACATTTTAGAACTTAGCACACCCTATTTGCAAATAGTATGCATTCTTTTTTTTTTTTTCTAAACATTTTTTAGGCTTTTGGGAGGAGTTTATTTGTTTCAGGTTTAGTAAAATGAAAAGAAAATGGCCATTTTTTATGTAGTTTGTTATTCATTTTAAAATGAATCCTTATATCTATTAGATATTTTATGCAAATGGGCAGACAACAAGCACATGAGATTTAATGTGTATACGTCTAGGGCATGCATTTGGGGCACAAGGATAGGCAGGTAAAATATACTTTGAATAGGGTAATGCTTGTTAGTGCTAACTAAACTTAAGACGTGTCTTGCTGAGACAGACCAGTGGTCCATTGAAACCAGCATTCTGTCTCCAAATAGTGGCTAGTCTGGGTCACTTGAAAGAACCCAGCAGCTTCTAATAGGAAAGTCTGTTCCTTATTGCTCATGCCCAGAATATAAAGTGGAGACACCCCCAAGTCTGACTAATTGTTTATCGACCCGTTCTCCAAAAAACTTGTCCAAACCTTATAGAAAGCTGACAGAATGGAGTAATCATAACTTTAGCATTACCAGTGGTTAAAGGTGTCTTGTAGTCCTGCATCAGTTCTATATATGATGGGTCTTTTTTCCTGTTATGATATAATTCTTTCTTAAGTTGGACATTATGGGTTGATTTTTGTTGTCTGATAGAGTAAGGCCCTTCTTTGCACCTATTCTAGCATTTTTGAGGATAGATGCCAAAAAACTGAATCCCATATGCCATAAGTGATCTGACAAATGCCTTATATGATGGTAGATTAATTTCCCCTGTTTAATGTATGTGAACATGGTGCCTTGTTTTGGCAGCTGCTCCTTCACTTTGCATATTCATTTCTAGTGTAAGAATATAAGAAATGGCATATACTGGGTCAGAACAATGACCCACTGAGCTGAACAACCTATCTCTAATAGTGTTCAGTGTGTGTCGCTTGGAAGAAGCACCCAACAGATCTTAATTTGGAAAGATCCACTTCCCGTTCACGCACGGATATCATATCAACTAATATGTCCTGGTCTTTAGAGAGAGTGCAGAGAAGGGCAACAAAGAATGATTAATGGGACGGAAAGACATAACAAGTTAGGACTCTTCTGCTTGGAAGAGATGACAGAAGGGATATGATTAGAGGTTTACAAAATCACGAGTGGTGTGTAGAACAAGTTAATAGGAAATGGTTACATAAGCTAATGTGTGATCTTACTTGTCCTAAAAGATCAGCCAAATTGGAGTCACATTAGAAAGACATTTAATTAACAATCACATTACACTATACAGGGATCTGTCAGGGATAAGCTTTTAATCAGAGCAACTACATAAAGAGCATCTGTTAAGATCAAGAGGTTTTAGATTTTGGTGCTTTGAACATATGTTGGAAACATGGTAACAGATGCAAAAAGGGTTGAATTGGCAGAAGTTTGAAACTTGAGCAGGAGTACTAATAGTCAAATCTCAGCCATTTCTGGTCTAAGTATGAAGTAAGTAAATGTACGAATTTTTTTTTTTAAAGTTTCATTTATGAATGTATTTAAAATATGCTTAAGTGGACAGTAGCTGGGGTTGAATCCCGTGATTACTAGAATTACCCTAAAGAGACCCGTTTGGTACTGAGGTGAAGGTTGGGCTCGTGAGCCTCTTGTGATCTTTCAATCTAACCAACTATGTAACATTCCAGCCCATCTTGCTTCAGTTCCCTGATTTAAGGCCTGCTGGGTAAACAAGAAATTTATTGATCCAAAATGCTCTAGTTGCTTTTGCAATGACAGTTTCCTTGTATGTTGAATGTTTGCTCTGTTCTCTATTTACTTAACCAGATAAATAAAATAAATTACATGTGAGGGAGAGAGAGGGCAGTACAGTGGCAGGCAGGTGGTTTCACGATACTTTGGGGGGGGGGGGGAAGACTGAAAACCTTTTTGATGCATGAAAAAGTAAGGATATAACATTCTAGATTTAAAAGTTTGAGCGGTGGATGGGGAAGGAAGTGAAACTAAATTGTACTTTGTACTGGTATATACATTAGAAAATGCAGTATGTCTGAGGAAAGGAAGAGGCAAGGTGAGTAGATTACCTGGGATATTTGAGATTTCTTAGTGAATTAGTAAGTTGCCATCAAGCAGTGTTATAGCTGAACACTGCTGTAATAATCGGTCGTCGTGATTTAACCATATCTGTCTTTGCCTTGTTTTCTTAGGGGAGACCTTCAGTGGAATGCTGGCGAAAAGAAATTAACGGGGGGTGCTAACTGGCAACCAAAAGTTGCACCAGCCACATGGGCTTCTGGTGTTGCACCCAGTGGGCAAATGGTATGTGCCATTTGGTATTTTAATTTCATATTTTAATTGTACGTATCAAGTAGATGCCATTTCCCAAATGTTAGTGTAATGCTGGGGTGCATAGGGAGACGTAGAAAAAATAGAGGCTGATAATGTCTCTGTACTTGTCATTGGCGAGACCTCAGTTGGAGTATTGTGTTAATTCTGGAGGCTGCACCTCCAATAGGATATAGACCGTATAGGCAGGCCAGAAAGAGGCTAATGGAATGGTGCAGAGTCTTCACCAAAAGCTCTATGAAATGAAATCTAATGACTTGGTTGTGTGTGCCCTAAAGGAGGATGTGATAGGACACCAGTGATGATTTTCTGCCAGGTCACCAGTCTTAGACTTCTGAACTTGCTTCCTTTCCCTCAATGCAGCTAGATTAGAAGGTGAAGGCTGCCCCTGGCCTAGACCTTGTAGTTTTATATTTAAAAAAACATAAGAACATAAGAAATTGCCTTGCTGGGTCAGACCAAGGGTCCATCAAGCTGAGCATCCTGTTTCCAACAGAGGCCAAAACCAGGCCACAAGAACCTGGCAAATACCCAAACACTAAGAAGATCCCATGCTTCTGATGCCAGTAATAACAGAGGCCATTCCCTAAGTCAACTTGATTAATAGCAGTTAATGGACTTCTCCTCCAAGAACTTATCCAAACCTTTTTTGAACCCAGCTACACTAACCACATCCTCTAATGGAGACATCCTTTACATTTGTCTACCCTTGAGATACTTAGCGAAAATATTTTTCAGTGAGAAGGAAGTTCCAGAGCAAGAGGGTATAATATGAGGCTCATGGGGGTTAGAGATTAAGGAGAAACTTTAACAAATATGTTTTCAGAGAGAGGGTGATGGATTCATGAAGCGTTCTCCCAGTGGAGGCAAAAATAGTAACAGAATTCAAGAATGTATGGGATAAGAACAGAGGATCCCTAGTTGCAAATTAGTATATGGAAGACGCTGAGAGAATCTGGGGTCTATAGTACACTGCAACAGGAGTTAAAACCGAGCAAACTAGATAGTTCTTATGTGCCATCAAATTCTGTCTTTCTAATTGTGGCATCTTGTTGCCCATATGTAACTCTTGCTGCCCTATCTGGAATGAGACAAGGGCTCTTCAGGGAGATGAGGGACCATTATATACCCCTTGGGGGGGGGGGGGGGGGGGGAGATAACCACTCGATACCAGGGCTGAGACCCTGTGAGTGGGGAAGGGAAGGATTTACCTTCAGTACCCAAGCTGTTTTAGGTGGAAGCATTTCCAGGAAGACACTGCACACAAGGGTTGTTTTGTCCCAAAAATGTCCTTACCTTGAAAAATGTAACAGTTGAAAATTGTACCATCTCATAGAGTGACCAATCTTCCAGCAGGTACTGAAGTTGGGGGGGGATAAAGGAAGGGCTTCTAATCTTTGTCTATGCACTTTCCTGGGATTTAGGCTCACTTGGAGTGATGCATGGGCTCACTGATTCCCCAAGGACTTAACCATTTCTCCAAATACTTGAATCTTTTTCCTTTTGGCTTCCAGATTATTTATTAATTTATTTAAAAGTTTTATATTCTGCTTATATTGTGATCCACTTAGCATAGGTTTCACATCTTAAACATAAGTATCAGTAATAAGTAAATAAAAAAACCCAATTATACAACTAATACAAAACAAATAAAACAGTATACATTTAAGGAAAAAGCTAACTGAAACAGGTGTGCTTTTAAAATTTTACAAAATAACGTATCTGAAAGATCACAAATCTCCTGGAGAGGAGATTATTGTATAAAACCTGGCCCATTACTGAAAACGTCCAACTCCTAGTAGATTGAAGATGCAAAATCTTGTTAGAACACACACTTGTTAAGCAGAATGCAGGTCATTTGGGATGGAACATATAGAGATAAGCAATCAACAAAAAATAGAGACCCTCACCCCGGAGAGTTATATAAACCATGATAATTTAAAATACACACACTGATGCACCATTGCTGCAAAATTGATGTGATATGATCTCTAACAGGGCAAGCAGTAGTTAGCAGGCTGGTGAATTATGTTAACAACTGTAAAGCTTTAAAAGAATATTGTAGAAAGTGAATTATAGTAATCATAGTCAAACGAATACTTGAATTACAGTTTGAAAGTCCTCCTTGGGCAAAATAAATTTCAGAGGACAGAACATGAGTAATATATAAAAAAAAAAAAAAAAAAGCACTACGCTTTCCTAACAGCGTTTAACTGTGTCCAATGCCACTTGGAAGTCCAGGAGAAAACCCAAATCCTGAACAAGTGTCGCCAACAAGATGGGACAGATGTTAATGGTAAGGTTTAGCAACTTTTCAGGAATAGAAGCCCTACTAACCCACACAGCGATTGACAGATTTAAGTGGAGACTATTACAAAATAACCGCTTGCTAACTTTCTGCAGGCAAATCTGGGAATCAGCGGCAGAAGCTGAATATATCTGCATACATTTTGAAATAAATGTTATATATGGCTCACAGAAGAAGTAAATAAAAGTTAAACAAAGCTGGGAAACTCCCATATGCACAGGCCTCCAAGAAGATTTTGAGTGACTGGCTGTTGCCTACTTAAGAACATGCCATACTGGGTCAGACCAAGGGCCCATCAAGCCCAGCATCCTGTTTCCAACAGTGGCCAATCCAGGCCATAAGAACCTGGCAAGTACCCAAAAACTAAGTCTATTCCATGTTAGCCACTGCTATTACTAGCAATGGTATTTTCTAAGTCAACTTAATTAATAGCCGGTAATGGACTTCTCTTCCAAGAACTTATCCAATCCTTTTTTAAACACATCTATACTAACTGCACTAACCACATCCTCTGGCAACAAATTACAGAATTTAATTGTGCGTTGAGTGAAAAAGAACTTTCTCCGATTAGTTTTAAATGTGCCACATGCTAACTTCATGGAGTGCCCCCTAGTCTTTCTATTATCCGAAAGAGTAAATAACCGATTCACATCTACCTGTTCTAGACGTCTCATGATTTTAAACACCTCTATTATATCCCCCCTCAGCCGTCTCTTCTCCCAGCTGAAAAGTCCTAACCTCTTTAGTCTTTCCTCATAGGGGTGCTGTTCCATTCCCATTATCATTTTGGTAGCCCATCTCTGTACCTTCTCCATCGCAATTATATCTTTTTTGAGATGCGGTGACCAGAATTTTGCACAGTATTCAAGGTGCCGTCTCACCATGGAGCGATACAGAGGCATTATGACATTTTCCATTTTATTCACCATTCCCTTTCTAATAATTCCCAACATTCTGTTTGCTTTTTTGACTGCTGCAGCACACTGAACAGACTATTTCAATGTGTTATCCACTATGACGCCTAGATCTCTTTCTTGGGTTGTAGCACCTAATATGGAACCTAGCATTGTATAACTATAGCATGAGTTATTTTTCCCTTTATGCATCACCTTGCACTTATCCACATTAAATTTCATCTGCCATTTTGATGCCCAATTTTCCAGTCTCACAAGGTCTTCCTGCAATTTATCACAATCTGCTTGTGATTTAACTACTCTGAACAATTTTGTATCATCTGCAAATTTGATTATCTCACTCGTCGTATTTCTTTCCAGATCATTTATAAATATATTGAAAAGTAACGGTCCCAATACAGATTCCTGAGACACTCCACTGCCCACTCCCTTCCACTGAGAAAATTATCCATTTAATCCTACTCTGTTTCCTGTCTTTTAGCCAGTTTGCAATCCATGAAAGGACATGCCACCTAAGCCATGACTTTTTACTTTTCCTAGAAGCGTCTCATGAGGAACTTTGTCAAACGCCTTCTGAAAATCCAAGTATCCTACATCTACCGGTTCACCTTTATCCACATGTTTATTAACTCCTTCAAAAAAGTGAAGCAGATTTGTGAGGCAAGACTTGCCTTGGGTAAAGCCATGCTGACTTTGTTCCATTAAACTATGTCTTTCTATATGTTCTGTGATTTTGATGTTTAGAACACTTTCCACTATTTTTCCTGGCACTGAAGTCGGGCTAACTGGTCTGTAGTTTCCCGGATCGCCCCTGGAGCCCTTTTTAAATATTGGGGTTACATTAGCTATCCTACAGTCTTCAGGTACAATGGATGATTTTAATGATAGGTTACAAATTTTTACTAATAGGTCTGAAATTTCATTTTTTAGTTCCTTCTGAACTCTGGGGTGTATACCATCCGGTCCAGGTGATTTACTACTCTTCAGTTTGTCAATCAGGTCTACCACATCTTCTAGGTTCACCATGATTTGATTCAGTCCATCTGAATCATTACCCATGAAAACCTTCTCCAATACGGGTACCTCCCCAACATCCTCTTCAGTAAACACCGAAGCAAAGAAATCATTTAATCTTTCCGTGATGGCTTTATCTTCTCTAAGTGCCCCTTTAACCTCTCTATCATCTAATGGTCCAACTGACTTGATAAATAAGAGCAGAACCATTTCACCACACTGTCACCCATACCTAATGAGTACAGCCTGTCTGCAAGAATGGAATGGCTGACAGTGTTGAAGGCAGCGGAAATATCGAGGCCTTCCAAGATCACTCTGTTTCCCTTGATATTTCCAGATCACTGGATGGGCAGCGTTCTCCTTTTTCTCTTTTCTTTCCACAGTGCTTGGTCATCTGACACTCACTCCTAGTTACTTCTCCGTAAATCTTCATTCACACTTAAGAACTCAGATTAGGGTCTTCTGTCCCCATAAAAGACAGACCCAGAATGAAAGATTCACTCCTTCAGAATGGAGATAGTCTTCACTCCATTACTGGATCCCTCAGGAATAACAACGTCAGCAAAGTATCAGAAGCCTACTCTACAGGCACTTTACTGTGTGAACCTCTATACCCACTGCAGGAACTCGGACACTGAGGACGAAAGGCAGACTTCCCCTTTCCTCAAACTCCAAACTATTTTGAAGAGACAGCAGACTGAACTTCTCCCCTTAGCTCCAAACTCTCTCTCTAGAATCTTCTGCTTCGGATCATGGATTCTAGAAACTGTTCTATCCTCTGTTTTATCAGTGATTCCATTAATTTATTCACCACAGAGGTCAGACTAAGCAACCTGTAGTTCCTAGCCTTCTACTCACTGCTTTTACGAAGAGGAACCACATCCACCTGTCTTCAGTCCTCCGGAACTACTCCTAACTCTAAAGAAGCATTGAAAAGGTCAGCCAGTGAAGCTGCCAGGACATCTCTCTGCGTTCCTTTAGTACCCTCGAATGTATCCCATTCAGCCCAATCGCTTTATCACAAACAGTCTTCCAAAAAATATTTGAAGTTTACCTTGTTTACAGGCATATTTGTGTCCACTTTTTGTCGTCCTACTACTGACCCTTCCTCAGTGAACACCAAATAGAAATATGTTTAGCAATTCCTCTTTTCCATGTCGGCCTCTATGTATTCCTCCCCTTCACCTCTGAGTCTTACTATGCCATTTTTGCATTTCCTCCTATCACATTTTTTTTTAAAGTCATCTTTTATCATACTTGCTATTGACAAACTAGTCTGAGGTGTTACCTTCTCTTCATCAGGTTGGTGCAGAAGCAGCATAGCTTCTGGCAAACTTTTTAGCTCCTTGCATGTTCTAGTTTTCTTACCATAGACTTTATAGTTTTGATAACTTTTGGTTTTGCAAACTGTTACATTTGGAAATTTACATTGAACTTTGATATTTCATAGCACATTGCACTCTCAAATGAAAAAAAAAAACCCATAGTGAGATGCCCAGAATGAGTCCCTTAACTAGTTATGTGTTGCTATGAAATCTCTATAGCCCCCCCCCCCAATATCCTCATTTGTTTTCCTTAAACTGCATATCTGTTGTGATTTTTTTTTTCTTCTCCTATCCGAGATTTTCCTTTCCACCAAATACCATGTACTTAGAAAATATGAACAGCTAATACAATTGCAGCTATCCCTGATACCAGAGATATGTCAGCCAGTGTGGCAGGGGGCATTAAGAAAGCCACCTTGATCCTTGTCATTCTTGATGTATAACAGTGTAGTTGGTACAGAATATGTTCATGTATGTAGGAAACATCTCTACTCATGTATCTAATGCTCAGATGGATTCCTTTTTTTTTCCATACTCTGTTTACAAATATCACACACACACACCCCCGATGAGACTCCTTGAATTCTTAGTAGTGAAATTCAGTGCACTTGCCCAGTTTATCTAATGGTTTGGGTTCTCTGGGGACCACGTTTCAGGTTGGTTTGAAGGGGCGGAGGTCAGAGTGGCAGAAAATAAAAATGCATATAAGGGTTTTCAAAGTAGGTAAATCTGTTTTCACGTTCTTATCTTAGATGCTTTAAATCAAATTGGCATTCTTTCATTTTGAGTCTTTTTTTTTTTTTTTTTTTTTTTTTTTTTGTAAATTTAGGAACAGAAATAATTGATAAATGCTTTTATGACTCAGTAATTATTAGGATGTTTTAAGTCTTGTATGTCAGGATAGAGTGGAGAGGATTCCTAATATAGCCGAATTCTCCCATGTTCAAGGGATGTACTAACATTTAATCAGATCGGTATTCCCATCAATGGTTTCAAGTTTTTACCTTTTATTTTAAGCAGTGTTGCTGTTTTAGTTTGCTTGAATATGTAGAAATATAAGGATCAACAAAACAGCATTTGAGTTATCCTGCCCTTTCAGGCCAGTGTGGAGACAGCACAGACATACGGGGTTAAGTAGTACAGAGTCCGCTGGATCTGGGGCTGCCTGTATATGCTAGGGATGTGAATCGTGTCCTCGATCGTCTTAACGATCGATTTCGGCTGGGAGGGGGAGGGAATCGTATTGTTGCCGTTTGGGGGGGTAAAATATCGTGAAAAAATCGTTAAAAAATCGTTAAAAATCGAAAAATCGAAAAACCGGCACATTAAAACCCCCTAAAACCCACCCCCGACCCTTTAAATTAAATCCCCCACCCAAATAACTTAAATAACCTGCGGGTCCAGCGGCGGTCCGGAACGGCAGCGGTCCGGAACGGGCTCCTGCTCCTCAATCTTGTCGTCTTCAGCCGGCGCCATTTTCCAAAATGGCGCCGAAAAATGGCGGCGGCCATAGACGAAAAAGATTGGACGGCAGGAGGTCCTTCCGGACCCCCGCTGGACTTTTGGCAAGTCTCGTGGGGGTCAGGAGGCCCCCCACAAGCTGGCCAAAAGTTCCTGGAGGTCCAGCGGGGGTCAGGGAGCGATTTCCCGCCGCGAATCGTTTTCGTATGGAAAATGGCGCCGGCAGGAGATCGACTGCAGGAGGTCGTTCAGCGAGGCGCCGGAACCCTCGCTGAACGACCTCCTGCAGTCGATCTCCTGCTGGCGCCATTTTCCGTACGAAAACGATTCGCGGCGGGAAATCGCTCCCTGACCCCCGCTGGACCTCCAGGAACTTTTGGCCAGCTTGTGGGGGGGCCTCCTGACCCCCACGAGACTTGCCAAAAGTCCAGCGGGGGTCCGGAAGGACCTCCTGCCGTCCAATCTTTTTCGTCTATGGCCGCCGCCATTTTTCGGCGCCATTTTGGAAAATGGCGCCGGCTGAAGACGACAAGATTGAGGAGCAGGAGCCCGTTCCGGACCGCTGCCGTTCCGGACCGCCGCTGGACCCACAGGTTATTTAAGTTATTGGGGGGGTGGGGGATTTAATTTAAAGGGTCGGGGGTGGGTTTTAGGGGGTTTTAGTGTGCCGGCTCACGATTCTAACGATTTATAACGATAAATCGTTAGAATCTGTATTGTATTGTGTTCCATAACAGTTTAAGACGATATTAAAATTATCGGACGATAATTTTAATCGTCCTAAAACGATTCACATCCCTAGTATATGCCATTACAGTTTGCTGAAGGGAGAGGAGGTGTGGAGACTAACATTTACAGTTCACAGGCTTACGTCTGATAATGAGTGAGAGCCAGTGTTCTTCAGTTTGTCTTTATTTTTAAGTGTTTGAGTATCTTAATGTCACATGTTTTGCACTCTGGTGTCCTGCTTTCCCTTACCTTTAAGTCCTGCGATTGAGGTCATTTAGAGCATGATATTCCTTTGAGCAATGTTCACCTACTGCGTTGTCATCCTGTTCCTCTCTGCGATGTTATCTTACGTCTGTGAAGATTTATTCTCCTCATTAATTTCTGGCTCATTTCACTGATTTAGCATCCCCCTGAGATTATGTACTGGATGCTGTTCCGAACACTTGGACGCATGGAGTAAAATTTTCACCTTCGTCCTTTTAGATTAAAAAGAAACATTTTATTACTTGCCTTATTACTAGAAAACTATGTACAAAGCGAGGCACAGACCCCCAAATATAAAAACACCAATAACATTCAATTAGAACAGTCAGGAAAATTACAATTATAGTAACTGCAGCCCCCACCATTAGGAAAACATGCTCTTGATTTGAAGAGGAATCACAAATACTTGTCACTTATCTGGTCGCACAAACTTTTTAATAGCTCATTAAATCTATTTTGCCCCATTACTGTTTATCCCGTCAGCCAGCGATCAGTCTCATAGTAAGATACAGATGATGGCAGATAAAGCCCAAACTGGTCCATCCAGTCTGCCTAGTTAAGATTCCTCTGTTTTGGGTAGATGAGCATACATATCTCCCCCCTTTTTCAGCTATCATACCCATTTATCCACCACTGCCATCACAGGGCTGGTGCAAGGGCATTAGGTACTCTAGGGCGGGGCACCTGACAGATATTGAACACGTGACTGCCATGGGGATAAATATAAGCATATACTCTGCATTCACAGGAACCCCCCTCCCAACTCCAGCAATGGGTCTGCAGCAGAACTAGGATATTTCCCCGTACAGCTTGCCATTCAAAAATGATATTCTGATTCTGGGGTCATCTCAGTAACAGGTACACAAAGTCCGTCTCTTACCAAGTTCATTGTAAAATACAAAACCTGAAAAAAAACAAACCACTCAGCCCATGTGTAGCAAACTTGCCATACCGTAACAGCACTAACTCCAAGGACTCAAATAACAATGCATGCCCTTTTGAGAAAACAAAGACTGATACAAATGCCTACATGCTAGTAAAATACCTCACCTTGGGCACACACAAAACCAATCTTCCCCAAATAAAGAATAGGAGACTACAAATTATAAATATGGAGAAAAAACTGGAATGGACATCTCAAAAATCTACTCTGCATGCAGTGCAAAACTGGAGAACTAGAAACAGAAATACACCAAACGAAGTACATAGAAACATATAGAAACATAGAAATGACGGCAGAAGAAGACCAAACGGCCCATCCAGTCTGCCCAGCAAGCTTCACACATTTTTTCTCTCATACTTATCTGTTTCTCTTAGCTCTTGGTTCTATTTCCCTTCCACCCCCACCATTAATGTAGAGAGCAGTGATGGAGCTGCATCCAAGTGAAATATCTAGCTTGATTAGTTAGGGGTAGTAGGGGTAGTAACCGCCGCAATAAGCAAGCTACACCCATGCTTATTTGTTTTACCCAGACTATGTTATTCAGCCCTTATTGGTTGTTTTTCTTCTCCCCTGCCGTTGAAGCAGAGAGCTATGCTGGATATGCGTGAAGTATCAGTTTTTCGCCCATGCCGTTGAAGCAGAGAGAAACAAAGACAGAAGACATGCACAATCCCAAAATGGACATATTATGGCTCTTGAACCCCCGTCACTCTCCTTCTGTGCCCCCATCAGCCTTCATTTCTCCGAATTGCTCCCTTTTAATCATCCCCTCACACTTAACGCCCAGCATTCCCGACATCTCCCCACATCCTGTGCGCCCTCTTTCCCCTGCTCGACTCTCCCTGCCCCCTTCCTCCCCTCTCCCCTCCCGGCTCAGATATCCCACTTTCCTATCCCTTCCTGATCAGCAGCCACCACACTCCCTGTCTCATCCACCTCTCCCTGCCCAGCATCCCAAACTCGTTCCCCCCTGCACAGGGTGAGCAGAGCATCAGCAGCATGGCTTCCAGGCCCAGCAGGGGAAGATAGTTTGTGTCCCATCAGGCCCAGATCAGCAGGAGCTGAGTAGCTGTCTGTCAGGCCTGTTAAAGGAGAAGTCTGCTTACTCCCACCTGGGCTGATGAGAAGGCAGCAGCCTCTTGTTGGGCCTGTGACATCACCCGGGTCCTCGCAGCGCACCATTGTGTCCTGACACACCTGTAAAGAACCACTGCCCTAGGCAAAGCTTGCAGCTTTGTGCGAACCCCCCCCCCCCCCCCCCACACACACACACAAACACACGGGCCGATACAGTAAGGTGCGTTAGTGCCGGGCGCACCCGCGTTTGCCGCACGCACAGTTCGGATCACATACCGCTAGATACTGTATTTAAATGGCATGCAAATGCAAGCCGCGTCCATGAAGCGCAATCCATTTTACTGTATAGGTGCTGTACAGCCGCCTATACAGTATCCTGGGTGCACTGGTACCTGTCATTTCACCGACGTAGGCCCATGTTTCGGCCTCTCAACATCTGTCTCAGGGATTCAAATCACCCCTCTATCAGACATGCTCACAAAAAAATGAGCTAGCTGCCATTTTTAAATAGTTTTCATAAAATGTTTAGTAGTAGTAGTAAAACAGCACACTCATCAAATAAAACCCAATAATTACAATTAATAAGTATTTAAAAAATGACTGATCTCCACATCATCCTGAGATTGTTGTGGACTGGGGAGGGGGCGTGCGCACACATTCACAGGTACTTGTAGCCTGGTTTGGCCACTGTTGGAAATAGGATGCTGGGCTTGATGGACCCTTGGTCTGACCCAGTATGGCATGTTCTTATAGGTAAAGTGAGAGACAGGACCTGATTTTCATGGGTTTTGCGTATATAAATGCACTTTACCTTTTAAAATTCACCTGAGAGAAACCTTATCTATGTATTTGTGTGCTTTCTGTCTTTCATACATACTTCCAATCTCTCACATACATTCCTGTCTCTGTCACACATACACACACACTTCCTCCACATCTTTCACACATGCATACACTCTTCCTGTCTCTCTCACGCACACATGCTTCCTCTGTCTTTCTCATTCTCTTTTATAAATACACTTCCTGTCTCACATACATATACATGATTCCTCTGTCTCACACACATTCTCATGCACTTCGTTTCTTTCATACACACATTTCCAGTCTTTCTCAAATACACACACATACTTCCTCTGTGTCTCTCACATACACATGCTTTTTCCATCTCTCACACACACATACACTCAGGCACATCTTTCGTCTTTCACACAAACACACACACGTGCTTCCTGTCTCTCTCACATGTACACACGCTTTATCTCTCATTCACAAATACACTCAACCTTCCTCTCGCTCTTTCTTGTGCTCTCGCTCTTTCTTGTGCTCTCGCTCTTTCTTGTGCTCTCGCTCTCTCTTGCGCTCTCGCTGTCCCCTACATTTTGCAGGGCTTGAAACAGTTTGAGGAGGGAGGCAGGCATTTTGTAGCGATAGCCAGCAGCACTAGGTGACACATACCTTTATTTTGCCAAGGCTGGACGCATGCAAAAAAACAGCAACCTTAGTTTTTGAGGGCTGCACCAGCATGGGACTTAGAGATGGCTGGAACAGGAGAGGAGCGACACAGAGATGACCAGGCAAGCCCAGGACTCAGAGGGAGAGAAGCAACAGGCCAGACGGTGTGATAAATTAGCATGACAGTGAAGCAACACTAGGCAGGAGGAGCCAGAGCTAAGGAGAAAAACTGATCCCAGCAAGGACAGGCAGTGCAGCAGGATCAAGGCCCAATTTAAGAGAGGGGAGTTGGAAGGGGGAAGAGAAGGAGGATCTGTAAGTGAGTGAGAGTTGGAAATGCTCCTCCCAGCAGCAAGGAAAACAGTCCTCTCTCTTCTGTGCCTCAGCCACCAAAAAGGAAACAGCAGGCAGCTGATTGGTGCAATGCCTCTACTTCTGATTGGCTGCGGGCCTGAGAGCTACAATACAGGGCATTTTGTAGTGTGGCAGGTCCTCCTTGTGCGTCTCTTCACAGATCCTCCCGGAGCAGCGCTGCAACTTTTTCTAACTGCACTGGCAGCCCCCTGGAAGCTCGTGTTTGCGCACCCCTGTGTTAGGAGATGTGAAAGTGAAAATAGCTGCACTCGATGGAGGGTTACAATCCTGACAATTTCTGGACATTTTAGCCCTCTGTCTAGCTTCGGGGACAGTACCTTGAAATGCCGTACTGCCAGAAAAAATCTGGTCAGTTGGCAACCCTATATGCTGCATTGTTAGAGGAGCAGGAATGTGAGCCTTTTTCTTTTGAATGGCTTTCCCATGTGGGCATCTGTAGGGTCCTGTGATGCGTGCTGGCACCACTTGCACGGTTTTCTGCCATTTTCTTTTTAGGTTTCTCTTTGGAGCTTCCACCTTGTAAGTTTTTGTTTCAGGTGGTTACCAGAAGGTGAGAACTGGAGAAGCAGGGGCTATTTTCTTTCAGTAATTCTTCTTCCAGTAATAGAAGTTGTAGATCTTTTATGATTTTCTGTAGGTTTTCTTGTTCTAGATTTAATGTTTCTATGAATGGGACCCCTTCTATGGTTCTCCTCTCCTTGTACTGATGTAGGTTTCCCCTAGATGTTTGAGTGAGGATGCAAATTTCTTGGAGATGATTTTGGGGCGATAGCCCTTTTGTTTGAAGGATTCGGGGAGAGATTTGAAATGCTTATTCCAATTCTTTAGGTCAGAATAAATACAGTGCTATCTTGTAGCTTGGCCATGTGTGAAGGATGGATACTGGAGCTGTGAAAGTACCGTAGTTGCATTTGGCAGTTTTCCCATACGCAGATCTTTGTAGGTGACCTTTGTTGATTGAAACTGTAGTGTCTAAAACATTTCCTCTTTCCGTGGGGTAGTCCATTTTGAGTCTGATTATGGAGCAGAATGCATTGAAGATGTTATAAAAATGTTTGTTTAGGTTTTTTTTCTTCTTCAGACCAAATCATGAAGAGATCAGTGTACCAGTAGTATTTGTTGTGGCATCCGCTCAGGAATGTCTCTTCCAATTCTGTCACAAAATGGATGACATACTGTGATATCATTCTAGTGCTCATAACTGTTCTCATAATCATAATAATTATGGAAACTGCTATGAGCACCAGACTGGCACCATAGCATGCCAACCCTGGAACAGGTTAACTTTTTAGACACTACAGTCTTAATCAGCAGTGGCTGGAATGTACTGAAAAACTGACAGATGCAACTACCGTCACAACTCCAGTTTCCATCTTTCACACCCACAAAGAAGTCCATTGTATACAGCCAAGCTAAGAGATTTGTATATCTTCAAAACAAGAACCGGGCAAATTTTCATAAACTGGGGGTCCAGAAAACCAGCCCTGTTTGCTGCTCTTAAATTTCTAAGTTCCCCATCACTGTTCTACAAGATTGCAAAACCGCTTGTATGTTTCCTGACCTCAGTAAACCTGACTTATAATGAAGACGACATTGATATGGAAACAAAATTAATGTTTTGGGTTAAAGCGCATAAGTGATTATCTGTAATAATAATGTGAATGTTCTCATGTAAATTTACCTAGTTTGATTTTCAACATAGAGCTTGCAATTTCTGGATACATGGGTGTGGTCATTTTATCAGCCTTGTTCAGTATTTTACTTAAAACAATTGATGGCCTTCTGACCTTTTTTTTCCCCCTGGTTGTAGGCAGGATCTGGGCCTCCAGCAAGTAGTGGTCCCTCTGTAGCAACCACGCCCCCTGTTGCACAAACTGTGTCAGGGTTTGGAATGGTGAGTGATCTCTTTCACTGAATAGTCTGATGAATTATTACGGCTGTATATTCTTACTATTTTTCTTAATTATTCAGCCTCCGTCTGGGACAGGCGTACCTATGATGCCACAGCAGTCGATGATGTATCCTCAGCCTATGATGCGGCCACCCTTTGGAGCCTCACCTGTAACTGGCGTACCAGTAAGCTCTGCTTTTAATTGAATTAACTAAATATTGCCCAAAATATTTTTAATTGGAGTGTAAATACTATATATTGTAATTGTGTATAAAATCAGGTATGCCAAGTATAGCACATTTTGTCATTGTGATGAGGTGGCCCTTTCAAACCACCTTTGAACTCTGTGGAGAAGCTGCACTGCTGTATCTCTCTGTCTTTTTTTTTTTTTTCCAGCTCTATTTTTCTGTTGCACCTGGTGGTTCCTGGAGTGCAGGATACTTTGCTTTTGACTAGGAGCTGCCAGTATTCCTCCAGGTTCCAGTCTTCATCTGCTCCTGTGTCTCTCCCATTGTTTGAGATAACCTGATTCTTTCTTAAAGCCTTTTCTAGCTCCCCAGGCATCGGTCCTTGATGAGGGATGGAGCTTGGTTCTTTCTCCATTTTCTCTTGTTCGTTTTTGGGTTTTTTTGTTTTTTTAAATCAAACTATCTTTATTGGTCTGCTTTTTTCTTTGTCCTTGGGACTGTAATTCCAGTTCAATCCACTGATGAACTGGTGTGATAATTTGATATGTCATGCTTAGTGCATGTTGTAAAAATATTTTATTGTATGTGAAATTATTGATATATGGGGCATGATGGAACATCCTAATTTTGTGCACTGGAGGATTAACTACTTGTTAGAGGAATGAATTCTAGGGAGGGCTGCAGCTAAAAGAAAACTGAATGGATGTGCTGGGTATTCTCATACTCATTATGTTAATTAGAACTGATTGTAGATACAATGCCATTAGGTTTGAAGAGGAAATTGATAGCCAGATAACAGTTTCTGTTTAGGTTAGCATTTGAGTTCATTTGGTTGCCATTATATTTGGGCATTATTTTGTTTCTGGGCTGCTCTTGTTACATGTTTAACTGTTCATTTTTACTCTTAATATACTACTTGGTTGTACCTTGTTAATTGTGCTGCTTATATACTGTGAGTAATAAATCTAATAAATTAACATAACATAAGAACATAAGAAATGATATACTGGGTCAGACCAAGGGTCCATCAAGCCCGGCATCCTGTTTCCAACAGTGGTCAATCCAAGTCGCAAATACCCAGACATTAGATAAATCACAAGCTACTATTGCTTATTAATTCCCTCAATAGCAGTTTATGAATTTAACCTCTAGGAACTTATCCAAACCTTTTTTAAACCCAGTAACGCTAACTGCTGAATCCATATCCTCTGGCACTGAATTCCAGAGTTTAACTATGCGCTGAGTGAAAAAGAATTTTCAATTTGTTTTAAATAAGCTACTTGCTAACTTCATGGAGTTGCCCCCTGGTCCTTCTATTATCTGAGAGAGTAAATAACCGATTTACATTAACTTGTTCAAGTCCTTTCATGATTTTGTAGACTTCTATCATTTCCCCCCTCAGTCCTCTCTTCTCCAAACTGAACAGCCCTAACTTCTTTAGCCTTTCCTCATAGGGCAGTCACTTCATGCCCCATATCATTTTGGTCACCCTTCTCTGCGTTTTCTCCAGTACAGCTATATCCTTTTTGAAATGCAGTGACCAGAGTGCACATAGTATTCAAGGTGCGGTCTCACCATGGAGCGATACAGAGGCATTATGACATCCTCTGTTTTATTTTCCAATCCCTTCCTAATATTGCTTTCTTTTTTAATCGCCACAGCACACTGGGCCAACAATTTCACTGTATTATCCACTATGATGCCTAGATCTCTTTCCTGGGTGGTAGCTCCTAATATGGAACCCAACATCGTGTAACTACAGCATGGGTTATTTTTCCCTATATGCATCACTTTGCACTTGTCCACGTTAAATTTCATCTGCCATTTGTAAGCCCAATCTTCCAGTCTCACAAGGTCCTCCTGCAATTCATCACAGTCCACTTGAGATTTAACTACTCTGCATAATTTTGTTTCATCTGCAAATTTGATTACCTCACTCGTCGTATTTCTTTCCAAATCATTTATAAATATATTGAAAAGCACCAGTCCAAGTACAGATCCCTAAGGCACTCCACTGTTTACCTTTTTCCACTGTGAAAACTGACCATTTAATCCTACTCTCTGTTTCCTGTCTTTTAACTGACTTGCAATTCACAAAAGGACATCGCCTCCTATCCTATGACATTTTAGTTTTCATAGAAGCCTCTCATGTGGTACTTTGTCGAACACATTTTCAAAATCCAAATACACCACATCTACTGGTTCACCTTTGTCCACATGTTTATTCACCCCTTCAAAAAAATGTAGGAGATTTGTGAGACAAGGCTTCCCGTGGGTACATCCATGCTGGCTGTGTCCCATCAAACCATGTCTCTCTAAATGTTCTGTGATTTTATTCTTTATAACAGTTTCCACGATTTTTCCCGGCACTGAAGTCAGGCTCACTGGTCTGTAGTTTCCCGGATCACCCCTGCTTATTTCTTGGCTGTACCACACGGAGATTTCTTTGCACTCCGTGTGTTCTAATAATAATCTGGAACTTTCACAGCAAGTAGAAGGACCTCTTGTGCTATGCTCAAATAGTCACTGAAACACAAACGTTTTCTTTATTACCCAAAAACCCTACAAACTAAAACATGGATTCGTTTTCTTCTCTGATGTTTAGAAACAGTGGAGAGCCACACCTGAGCCACGTGACTTTCTTGTGCTGGAATGGAGGCTGTTTCTAACCATGTGTCATGGTTTCCTATGCACATCAGATGACTCTCTAGCGCTGTTTTTGGCCTCTGGAGGTTTTTGAAACAAATGTTAGCAGCGTTACAACTGAGGTCCTCTTCTTCCCAGCAGCACCAGTTGGGCTTTTTTTTTTCTTTAATCTTTCTTTGATTCTGCCATCATTGCCAAAAAGTGGTAGCTCTTTCCTGCAAACCTACATTGGGTGTCAGCAGCCTGGTCAGAGATTTTCTGTCGACAAGCAGGCATGAACTAGTCATAACATCTGACTCCACCGCAGCGGACCCAGCTCTCTTGCCGAGCGTGCATGCTGCATCGTGAGCCCCTCAGTCATTCTTCATCCAAGCTACTGAGCGGATATTTCCTAGTTTCCTATATTTTTTTTTTCCATTTTTTGGGTCTTGGTTTTCGGCCTGCTTTCCCTCATTGCCACTGTCTCAGCAGCCCCTCAGTACAACTTTTCAGTTCTAACTTAAAAAAAAAAAAAAAGAGAGAGAGAGAAGGAAAACAAACTATGGAAAAGTCCAAGAAACCCTCAATCAGCAGGTTCAAGGCCTGCATCTGTGGATGCCAGAAGTCCATCACAGACATGCATGCTGTGCATTATTGCTGCTTGGGCCCAGACCATGACTCCTGTAACTGCTACAGCTGGGTTTTGATGTGCCCAAGGGTCAGCAACTTTGCGCCTAGAAAAAGGAAGCTTTGAGAGAGGCACCAGCAAGTAAACGTTCGTAGCCTCGGATCGAGGCTGCACAGCGGAGTCGTTCCTGGTCATGGAGCAAGGCATCATCGGGCTCACCTCATAAGAAATCAAAGTGAGAGTCTTGGCACTCTTGTTCCTGCAAGCTTGGGAAATCTCCTGGGGGCATTGGTTCCCGGATCCGGGTTTGAGCATGGCACTGAAGCCAGTGGCACGCAGTAGTCTCTGCCGTACTCCTCCTGAAGGAAGTGGAGGATGTGCTGATTTCTGCCAGGAAGTCTTCCAGCAGAAAATCTTACTTTCATATGGAAGAGGTTCTCGACTTGGTGTAGGACGAGCCAGCTGGATCCCTTCTGTAACCCAGGGGACGTACATATCTCTTCTTCCTCTGATCTGGTTTCAGCACCTCTTCATCTCAGCACTATTGCAGCGTATCACCAACAGTGGAAGGGGCTTTGATCTCTCTCTCCATCCTGGCCTGGCGGTAACGGGTGTGCAAACCATTCAGTTGCATGGGGCAGCACACCTGGGAGGGCGGCGGCAGCGATGGAAGGGGGCCCAGCAAAGGGAGAAGTGAGTGGCCTATGCAGCCCCCGGTGGATCCCATCCCACCGATAATGGAAGAATGGAAAGGCCTGTGTGGCCACCGGCGGCTGAAGAAAGGAAGCAGGAGCTCGTTCTGCGGTTCCTCCTCATGCACAGGCTGGCCCTGAGGTACTCAACACTCGCAGAGCTAGCACTTCCTGTATGCTCATCTTGCTAGCACCAGCTCTGTCTCCATCCTTTGATATCAAAATTCTTGAAAGGGCTGTGGCATTCCACGTCTCAGATTAGTAAGCCTACAGTGCCTTAGGGGCCTTAATGTAGTCCTAACTCAAATCCTTACGAACGTCTCAACTCATGTACTTTCTCACCTGAAAAGTGTGTTTTCTCATGGCCATCATTTCAGCATAGCGAGTAAGTGAATTACAGGCTCTGGTTTCATATTCAGCATGACTTTGGTTTTTTTCATAATAGGGTGATTCCTTCCAGAAGTGGTATCTGCTACCTATGTTTTTCCAAGACAGCGTGCGCTGAAAGGAGAACGGGCGTGGGCATGTGGCATGAGCACACTGGGGGGGGGGGGGGGCAAAATGAAAACTTGCCCTGGGGGCCCAAGTGATCATTCATCCTCCATTGATTGCAAGAATACTGTTGCCTTTATATGAGGAGCAGGCTGAAGTCAGTCCAGCTTTTTGTTTCTCTTGATCCCAGTAGGCTGGGCCTCACAGTGGCAAAAATCACCATTTCCGCCTTATTACCATTCTGAATGTGCTGCCTTCTGTTTTAGTGTTGACCCTGCAACCCCCCTCCCCTATTCTCACCTCCTCTCAGGACAGGCCTGCTTCTTAGCTTGGCTGTAGACTATCTATTTACATTTATAGATTTGGGGATCTGTCCACTTTAGTTATAGGCAGAAAATAGAGGAACCTTTGTAATGAATCCTACCATTGAATTTAGTTGGGTATGATTAAGGCATCTAAACTGGGGTGTTCATAAACTGTAAATTTAGGTGTATATTTTTCAGCTAATAGGGTTTTTTGGTGGATGCTAAAATTCTGTTGGGGTTCCCATGGCAGGAGAAATATTTAAAGCTACCTTTTCCGGTTAATTTAATGTTGGGACATGACTCTTTCTGATAAATAAATAAAATAAACTTCCATTTCCCCTCATCTCTTCAGCCTTTCTCTCTTTCCAGTTCCCATCTCCAGTCTTGCACTAACAGCATAAAAAAAAACCCAAAAAGCCCACCACAGATTCCCCGACACCCTGTCCCAGCCATGTATTTAAACTCTCAGCCTCACTGCCTTCAGAACCCTCTCATGGGTAGGAAGGAGGGGAAGGGGAGAGCAAAGGAGAGAGAGAAAGAGAGAGGTAGGGAAGGACTGACCCTGGGTTGTGAGATCCTCCCAATACTAGGAAGGAGGAGGGCACAGGTAGGCAGGGAGGGATTATTGTCCCTACACTTAGGAGATCCTCCCATTGCCAGGAAGAGGAAAATTGTATTTTCTTCTCGCTTAGCAGTGGCATTGGGTTCTCCTGTGCTCTACTGCAGGGGCGGGGAGGTTGGAGCGCTCCAAACCAGCTTCCATGGCTGCAGAGGTAGCCAGGGCTTTCCCTTTCCTCCTCATGTCTTCGCCTGGGGAGGAGTGGTTGCAGTCCTAGATCGGCAGGGAGGGGAGTGACTGACGACAAATGGCACAGCAGCCTTTGCCCCCCCCCCCCCCCCCCCCCACATTGTTGCTTCAGCTGGAGGAGGGGCAGCCAGCAAGAGAGAGCAGAGTGCTTGTGCGATTTGCTCTGCATTGGGAGCATGTTCGCTGATCAGCTGGTGTAGGGGTCAGGTGTCTCCAGGTTTTTCTTCTTGCTGGAAGGCAGAGGCAGAAGGGAGATCAGGAGGGAACTGGTAATCATGGCAGGAGGAAAATCAGGAAGAGAACTAATGATCCGCTCACAGCAAATATATCATCAGTCTGCTGCCCAATGCAGCAAGAAAGACTCTTTATTTTTTGGTTTTAAATTTTGGTTATAACAAAAATACAAAATTTCTCTCTGGGGGAGTTTATCAGTGTTTCAGTGATAACTGAAATCAGAAGCTCATGTTTCTAATACCTCTGAAAATACTGTGTTCCACATTGCTAATGGCTGTTAAGGTGGAAGTTGTGCAGACTGAATGAAGTTCTCTAAGAAGCCGCAGAAGGTATATTGGCTCTTAGTCCCACATTTGGACATTTTTCCTTAGAAATGTTTCCTCTTCTGGTCATGATTGAAATGTAAAGATTGGATTTGGGCTTGATAAAACTGAATAAAAATCCTCCCCATTTTACAAACACAATGGGTGTCTTTTTTTTTTTTTTTTTTTATCTAACACACATACAAGTTACACCAGTTTTCAAAGGAAAGTAGGCACCGTGGATAGACTTGTGCGCAGACGAGACATACGCACATTAACTGCCCCCTGCGTATCAGGGGACAGTTCTATCACAAGCCATTTCCACGGGTAAAGCACTGATTTATCTATGCAAATGCCTTTGAAAATTACCCTCCATATGTGTAATATGTTGTATGTTCACAATATGCAGTTTCCATGTATTTCCATTTCTACCTAATGTTTGTGTATCCCTTTGCTTTCTTTTCCTGCTTTCATTGGCCGTTGCTGCTTCTGTTAGCTCTCTCCAAGCCCTACACCTGTTTCTCAGAGTCCCAAGAAACCACCTTCCAAGGACCCATTAGCGGATCTTAACATCAAGGATTTCTTGTAAACAGCTAAGGTACTCGGTGTGCCTTGTGCCTGATTCTCGTGTGTGTCTGTTATCAGTTGACTTTGTAACAGTGAGTTGGACCAGAATAGTAAACCGTTGACACCAAGGTCCCATTTGTCTTTTGATATTCGTATTTTCCAGTAAAAGGCAATGTCCATGTATCTTTTATTGAGACACTGCCAAACTTGACCCCTTTTATAAGCAAGAAAATAGTTTAACATAGTTGTGATTTATCATAACTACATCCTATACTGATAAGATGTAATTAGTTTAATTTAGGTAGTACCTTTCATCCTAACATGATTCCCCTGTTCTTATAATTGAATAATTTAGAAATACGCATATACTGTATCTACCCACAATGTAGAAAAGCTTCCAATCAATTTTGCATGTGCATTGGTAATGCTTTAATGTGACACAATTTTAAGAAATACTCTAGATTTGCTTTTCCCCCAAGCAGTAAATATGCTTTCCATGTTTTTTCTATGTCATGTAATTTTTCAAGATAAAAAATTCACCAGGCAAGTTGTAGGTGATATTAGGAGACCAGCTTAACAGTGTTGGTGATGACTTTTTTTTTTTTTAATTGTGCTATCCTACATAAGAAGTGTAACTCTTGACTTCTACCTTGATTCCTTTTTTTGTATAGTATAGTAGAGATCACCTGTAAATGGACTTTTAAATCATTTTATTTGATTAGTCACCTTCTTTTTCAACTACCTAGGGAAATACATTGATAAAAGCACAGGACAGCTAGCTCACTAACTTGAAAGAGCACGGAGGTGAAATTGTTTAGTATGTGACTTTGACACATGACAAGCACAAAAGATTTTTAATGGTGGGAATAAGAGTAGAGCAGTCCATGATGATTGCAGTAGGCAGGGAAAATGATGGACCTTGCTGTCAATCTGCCATCATAGTCTGTTTTTAGGTAGAGGAGTTAACTGAATTGTATTTTTGTCTTCATTTTGTTTCTGATTTTTAGTTTTGTTTGTTTGTTTTTTTTACAGCTGCCGTTTTGACAAACCAATGTGAGTTAGGAGCCTACAAAGCAGATTGATGCTCAGCATTTTGAAGTGAGCCTCCAATACCAAACCCAGTGCTTGTTCAGACTCTTACTTCTGAAATGTGTAGCACAGCTGAAAAAGTAAACCTTAGGAATGTGTACTGCCTTTGCTGTTTTCCCGATTCTATAAACATTTTTGTGTATTTGGGGTTCCTTCTGTGTTTTCCCCGGGTTAAACAATGGATGTATGTATCTGATGCCTTCGAGCGCTCTTCTGTACCTCTGGGAAGAGGGCAGATGATGCAGCTCTTGTGTGGTGAGCCCCGGGAGCGCTGTGTCCGTGTGTTGAAGGTGTCAATGTACATAAGAGCCTTTTTGACAAAATCCCAAACATTTCTGTTCCTTCTGTTACAAAAACATTAATATTGGAGACGGTGGTAAGGAGAACACTCTAAAATATCCAGAACTGTTTTATGTGTGGACTACCCTTTCCATTCACAGGGATTTCAGTTGTTGTGAAAAATGTTTTATTTTTGAGGTACTTTATATGTTCGGAGATATTTATTATTTAAAGTAATTTAAATGTAAACTTTCCATAAATACACTTTGAGGCTACTTGACCAAGAATGAGATATAGCTGAAGAAATACCATATTTATTGCTGTAATATTTTTTAATGTATTTTTTTTCCAGTTTTTACATCAAACCTAGCAGGTTCATCACTTCCTGCTTAAATGCACTGAGAATAGGTAGAAGGTTAGTCTCTGTTCAGGCAGCTGGAGAAGATAGTCGTGGCTGGCATAAAGGATTTCAAAGCATTACGAAAGCACTTTTGGTGTATTTATCTTCCAAATGTTTTTCATTTTGTGTTAGATTTATGTTCATCTTGTTTGCCCGTCGATCACTGTTTTATCATTCCCTCGGTGCGCTGTGAACAGAATTGTTTTTGTACTGTTTGTGACCAGGCCTCGTACTGAAGGAGATCGCGACCCTTTGCTGCACAGATTGTTTAATTTTGGTTTACATTTTCATACAGTCTGTGCTGATGGCTTGGCTTCAGCTACTGATGCATTAAAAAAAAAAAAAAAGAGAGAGATCACTGTTGATCAGTGTTACAAGTGGCTTGGCAGCTGTTTGTAAACGCATTTGGGATTGGAAAGATGCTCAACTACTGTAAGTCTTTCAAATTAACTGTTTAATCGATGTATGGTACCAATAAAAGTGGTTGTATCTGAATTTACTGTGGGGAAGACAAAATTATATATAAAGTTAATTACAAAATGACTGTCCTTTCTATTTTGGTTTCAGATCCCAGTGCATGTATGCCCTTTGAGATGCAATAAACACCTTGAACAAAATAAACATGGCCCTAAACCTTGTCTCTGTAATGTAGAAAAACATTAGGATGGAATTTTTTTAATAGACTGGTCATCATAAATAAAGCATTATCTACTGCAGTGCAATGGTTTCTGAACCTGTATAACCATGTGATGAACGTGGCCACTTCAGAGCCTGAAGTGACCCAATTTGTAACGTCTCAGAGTGTTCCCTTTGGTGTTAACCTACGGCACAAAGCGAAGACCTTATGGAAAGCTGCATTCCAGTTTCCTCTTTGGTTTACCGGCAAAAGTCTATCTTTTCTACATGCAGTTATTACAAAAGGGCTAATGAGATTTAAAGCTCAGGCTGTATTTTGCTAGGGTACAAAGCAGGGCAGCAGGTGCTTTCTGCCACCCCCTACTTTAGCCTCGGCAGGAGGAAGAGGAAGTTCAGCCGAGTGCATCTCTCCCAGCTGCTTATCAAGACCCGTTCCTCCATCTCTGCCCACCCTCCAGAGTGACCTGCATAAGTCAGAGCAACAGCCTCTGTTCATGGACATGTTGAGAGCATGTGCATCCAGTCCTACTGGTGTATCTTGCTGGTATTTCCTGTTCTAGGAAGGAAGTGTAAACCAATGGAGAGGGGGAGGCATCAATTTAGGAAGGCAATGGTATGAAAACCAGCGAAACAAAGGTTCCATTTCCATTTACCCCCACGGACACTTCTTGTGACCTTCGGAAAGTCAGTTTAATCTCCTGTTGCTACAATTACATCGTAAACTTTTTGAGGAAGGGATTTATTGTTCCTGACTTCCAATAATACTGTAGGCTGCCTTGAGGATCATTTGGAAAGGTGGGCTTAAAATCCAAAAATGGTTATGCATTCAAAGGCGGCAATCAAATTTGACATCCCACTCTGCCAAAATCATGCTATCTTGATCCTTAATCTGTTGGCTTCAAGGTGCTCTTCAGTCCTTTGCATTAGTAATGATTCTTAATTTATCCACTGCTGAGGTCAAACCAATTGGCCTGTAATTAACCAGCCTGCTGCCTGCGCCCACTTTTAATGAAAGGGGCATCTGCCTCTGTCTCTTCCTCTAGAAATACTCCAATTCCAAAATAAACAATTGAACAGCAATGTTAAGGTAGCTGCTAAAACATGAATATAGATCCTGATCTTTCATCTGAATAACATATTCATTCAGATTTGATACACATTAGATCCTACTTTCTCCCAGGACAAGCAGGATGGTAGTCCTCACATATGGGGGACATCATCAGATGGAGCCCTGTCACGGAACACTTTTGTCAAAGTTTCTAGAACTTTGACTGGCACACTGAGCATGCCCAGCATGCCACTAACCCCTGTAGCCACTAGGGGTCCCCTTTCAGTCTATTTTTTTCTGCGCAGCAGTTGCCTTGCGGTTTAGGAGCTCTGTGAGAAATTCCTCACAACTTTTCTCACAGACCTTTTGAAGTTTAATCTTCATAAAATCACCCTCACAGGGTCCCTCATCACGCAGCATTCCCTCCTCTGGACCCAGGACCCCTAGGCATTCCCCACTGGTGCCGGGCACCGAGCCTCCACAGGCCTCTGTGGAATCTCCGGTGATACCTAGCCTGCCTCCTACCCTGATTGCCGTGCCACCCATGCCAGCCTCTCTGGAAGAATTGGACTGCATGGTCCAAGAATCAGTGCTGAATGCCTACGAGGCTTCCAACCAGGACCGGAACCGGCTCCCTCGATGTTCGCACCGCTCCTTGAGCGCCTCGACACACTCATCGATGCCTTGCCGACTCGACCTCTGCCAACATACACGCTGGCACCGAGTCATCCATCGAGGCCTCTGCAGGTCCCGATACCAATACCGGGTTCCTCGGAGGAGGAAGAATCTGTTCCCGGCCAAATCCCTCCATGGGAACCACCGATACTGGAACCCATTCCAGGTTCATCGGGGCTATCGGTGCCCAAGCACACCTCATTTTCCCGGTGTCCTCGATGCCAACACAGATTCCCTCGATGCCGGTGCTGCATCCATCGATGCCTTCCCGCCCTATCGGCTTTGGCATACTTCCTCCTTCAGGAAGTCCTCCAGGGGAAGGGGAAAGTCCCTATGACCCATGGGGAGATGCATCCTCAGATGATTCATCACAAGCTTCCGAGGAGTTGCTCTTAGAGCATTCACCTCCGGAAGAGAGGCGATGATCTCCAGAGGAAGACCTCTTCTTTGCCTATTTTGTCAAAGAGATGTCTAAGACCATCCCTTTTCCACTGGTGACGGAGGAAGATTCTCGCCACAAAATGTTGGAGGTCTTACAATTTGTAGACGCCCCAAAGGAGATAATGGCGATATCAGTGCATGAAGTCCTCCTTGACCTCTTGCAATGCCTGTGGGACCACCCAGGTGCTATACCTCCAGTCAACAGAAAGACAGATGCTACGTACGTGGTCCAATAAACCCCAGATTTTCAGAAAAGTCAGCTGCTGCCACCATTCTGTAGTTATGGAATCAGCTCAGAAAAAGGCTAAACGATCACGTCCACATTCCTCTGCTCCTCCTGGTAAGGAACAGAAGGCATTGGATGCATTGGACGAAGAGTTTTCCAAGGGTCCATGTTGATAGCACGAATAGCAGCATATCAATTATATATGACCCAATACAATAGAAATCTCTGGAAACAAGTCCAGGAATTTGTGGAGACATTAACACAGCAACAACAGGAGACCTTGTCCTCCATCCTACAAAAAAGATTGGAAGCAGGCAAACATGAGATCAGAGCTGCCTACAATTCTTTTGAAACAGCATCCATAGTCTCGGCAGCGGGCATCAGTGCTAGGCACTGGGCCTGGCTCAAAGCATCAGACCTATGCCCGGAAGTGCAGGACAAAATTGCAGATCTGCCCTGTACAGGAGACAACCTGTTCAGGGACAAGATTCAGGACGCAGTGACCCAGTTAAAGGACCATCATGAGACCCAGCGCCAGTTGTCAACTGTCTCCGTAGGGCCAAGTGTAGAGAACCCAAGAAAAAATTCTACAGGTCATGCAGATAATACCCTTCTGCATCTCGTGCACAACCGGCTCGGGCACCTCAGATGGGACATGTGCGCCAAACTAGAACATCTAGACCACAGCCAGCTCCACAAGCTGGCCCCGCGTCTGAATTTTGACACTTTTCTAGAGAGCAGCAGCCATATTCCAGTTAGGGGGGACCGCCTGTGCCACTTTGCAACAAATTTGCATCCAATCACCACGGACCATTGGGTATTGTCCATGGTAACCCACGGTTACCATCTAAATTTTTCAAAAATACCCCCAGCCTTCCCACCCTGGGATGACCACACAGGGAAACTCTAGTCAGAGCTCTCAACCCTTCTGTCGGTCAGAGCTGTGGAACCGGTTCCACTGAATCAGCAGGTAAAAGGGTTCTACTCCAGATATTTCCTAATTCCAAAAAAGACCGGTGGCCTCTGGTCTATTCTAGACCTCCGTGCCTTGAATACATTTCTTCGCAAGGAATGGTCAGGATGGTATCCCTGGGCACCATGCTTCCTCTACGTCAACAAGGGAATTGGCTCTGCTCTCTGGACCTGCAAGACGCATACACCCATATTGTGATATCCCAGCCTCATCGCAAATATCTGCGATTTGTGGTGGGCTGCAGTCACTATCAATACAAAGTACTACCATTCGGCCTAACCTCGGTGCCTCGAGTCTTTACGAAGTGCCTGGCAGTCGTGGCTGTGCAGTTACACAGCAGAGGCATACACGTTTTTCCATACCTGGACGATTGGTTCATAAAAAGCCAGTCGAAACAAGGAGCCCTCGACTGTCTCGGTCTCACCATAAGGCTTCTAAACTCATTGGGATTTCTAATAAATTACCCCAAATCCCAATTGACACTGTCTCATCTTCTCTCCTTTATAGGAGCAGACCTAGACATGACACTGTCCAGAGCATTCTTACCCAACAACCATGCGATTACGCTGTCCAACCTTGCCAGCTTTATTCGCCGTCGAAAAAGAGCCTTAGCTGGCCAGCTACTCAGGTTGCTTGGCCACATGGCATCAACAGTCCATGTCACCCCTATGGGCACGCCCGGCCATGAGTGACCCAGTGGACTCTGAAATCCCAGTGGCGACAAGCTACTCAGCCGCTGTCGTCCCTGGTACACAGAACCAGCCAGCTTCGTCTGTCCCTTGCCTGGTGGACACACAAAGACGACTTACAAGTGGGTCTTCCTTTCCAGCAACCGGCTCCTCAGGTGACCTTAACTACAGACGCCTCCAACCTACGCTGGGGAGCCCACGTCCAAGGCCTTCAAACTCAAGGGACTTGGACTACAGCTGAAGCGACCCATCTCATCAACTTTCTGGGGCTTCGAACGATGCGGTACGCCCTTTATGCATTTCAGGATTTCCTCTCCAACAAAGTTGTCCTGATTCAAATAGACAACCAAGTTGCAATGAGGTACCTGAACAAACAGGGGGGCACGGGCTCTTATCTGCTTTGCCAGGAGGCAGCGCAGATTTGGGCCTGGGCCCTGTCGCATTACATTCTTCTGCGCGCCACTTATCTAGCGGGCACACAGAATGCACTGGCGGACTGCCTCGGCCAACGTTTCCAGCCCCACGAATGGTCTCTGGATCCCTCAGTTGCGAGCAGAATCTTCCATCGGTGGAGTCATCTGACCACCGACCTCTTTGCATCCAGTCAGAACCACAAAGTGGAAAGCTGCTTCTACTTCCACAGGGACCAGCACTGCCTTCGCCCGTCCCTGGAACCAAAGGCCTGCTTTATGCGTATCCTCCGATTCCGCTAATAAGCAAGACACTCGTGAAGCTACAACAGGACCGGGGCTTAATGATTCTCAAAGCCCCGTATTGGCCGCACCAAATTTGGTTCCCATACTTCACGACCTTTCTGTCCTGGGCACATCGCCCAACCTCATAACACAGAATCACGGCAAGTTACGCCACCCGAACCTCCAGGCCCTCTCTCTGACTGCCTGGATGTTGAAAGGTTGTTACTACAACCACTCATACTTTCAAGTGACGAATCTCATGTCCTAGTAGCTTCATGAAAACCTTCCACGTGCAAATCCTACTGCTCTAAATGGAAAAGATGCACACAAAAGGGCTTGGATCCCTTTTCTTGCCCCACATCGAGTCTGTTAGATTATCTCTGGCACCTCTCAGAATCTGGTCTCCAGACATCTATCCGAGTGCACCTTAGTGCCCTTTCTGCTTATCATCAAGGAAAAGGGGATACCCCCATAATGGCTCAACCCCTGGTGAGTCGCTTCATGAGAGGCTTAGTACAGCTTAAACCTCTTCTACGGCCACCGGTCCTGGCATGGGACCTCAATGTGGTACTTGCACGGCTCATGCACACTCCTTTTGAGCCCTTGCACTCCTGTGAACTCAGATGCCTTACATGGAAAGTACTTTTCCTAGTAGCCATCACGTCTGCTCGCAGAGTGAGTGAGTTACAGGCCCTTGTGACCTACTCATCCTACACAAGGTTCCTCCGTGACCGGGTGGTTCTCCGCACTCACCCTAAATTCCCTCCTAAGATGGTAACTGATTTCCATTTAAATCAGTCCACAGTCTTGCCCACTTTCTTTCCAAGACCTCACGCTCACCCAGGTGAGCGAGCTCTCCACACCTTGGGCTGTACGCGTGCTCTTGCGTTTTACTTAGTCTGCACTACAGCCCACAGGAAGTCCACCCAACTCTTTGTATCTTTTGATAAGAACAAAGTTGGGAATGCGGTGGGCAAGCAAACACTGTCAGACTGGTTGGCAGACTGCATTGTGTTCTGTTACCAGCAAGCAGGCCTTCCACTGCAGGGACGAGTGAAGGCACACTCAGTCAGAGCAATGGCAACGTCAGTAGCGCACTACCGTTCAGTACCGATTGCTGACATCTGCAGGGCTGCGACATGGAGCCCTCTCCACACCTTCACAGCTCGCTACTGCCTGGACAAGGCTGGGCAACAGGATTCTGTCTTTGGCCAGTCTGTCCTAAGAAATTTGTTTCCAGTGTAGGAACCTAACTCTTCCTAGCTCGACCCGCTGTGAATTTCAGGCTGCCTCATCCTTGCCAACAGCACCCCAGTTGTTATGCCTGTTGCACATGTTTGGTGCTGCTTGGCCTCATACGTATGACTCAGCTTGTAGCTTGCTATTCACCCATATGTGAGGACTACCATCCTGCTTTTGTCCTGGGAGAAAGCAGAGCTGCTTACCTGTAACAGGTGTTCTCCCAGGACAGCAGGATGTTAGTCCTCACGAAACCCGCCCACCACCCCGCAGAGTTGGGTTCGCTTACGTTTTCTTATTTTATTTTTTGCTCGTACTTTTGCTACAAACAAGACTGAAGGGGGGACCCCTCATGGATGCAGGGTTAGTGGCATGCTGGGTATGTTCAGTGTGCCAGTCAAAGTTCTAGAAACTTTGACAAAAGTGTTCCGTGACAGGGCTCCTTCTGATGATGTCACCCATATGTGAGGACTAACATCCTGCTTGTCCTGGGAGAACACCTGTTACAGGTCAGCAACTCTGCTTTACTGTATTAAATTGTACTCTCTTAAACAGCTATGCAAAAAGATTCACTGGTTCTTTGGCACAGAAAACACCCATCCTCCTGGTGGGGCATTTCATCCTCCTCGCCCCCCCCCCCCCACACCAGGCAGAAATCACAAAGCCGGGAGGATCAATGTGGGAGTATGAGAGCTCGGAGTGTGCTAGTGATTGAGGTTGGTAGAAAGAGAGAAGACAAGTAATCTCAAGATAGGAAAAAAATCAAGGAACTTATTGGGCCTAAAAACTCCCTTCCTTGGTTTTCTTTCTGTTTATCCTGGCCTTAAAAGGTAAGTAATGTTCTAGAAATCTTGTCTGTATGTATTGGTTCGAGTGAAGATGCATGTTAGTGCTTGTGCGATCTGTGTGTTGCATCTAAAACTAGCACGTAAGAATAAAAAGTGCCTGTTCATAAGTCCAATGGAAAATGTTGCTTTGTTGGAGAGCAAACGACGTCACATGGCAGAGCCTTGTGGCTCTGGCTGCCTCACCTTCTGATTCCCATTGTACTTCAGCTAGCGCTAATTTCTCCTTCAGCCTCTGTTACAGTCCTCATATTCTGTCAGTGATGAAGGCATCATTTCCTCCTTCAGATCTGACATGGCTTTCTTTTTCTTAGTCATTTTCTTACTATTATTGAAGTAGGTTGCATTGGATGCCTACCTTTTGGTTTGGTTTTTTTTTTAAACTGTGTATTCATAAATGAACGTCCTGCTGTTTTGTTTTGTGGCCAGTTTTAACTCTTAGGCCTAGGGCCTCCACCTCTTCATTTCCTTACTACCTTTGCTTTGATTAACTTGATGAAATGGGAAGATTTTGAAGTACAACAATTGATGAAATCAGTAATATATTATGAGAGATTTGAAAACCAATTTTCGCCCACTTAATGGTTGCTCAAATGCATCCTTAGATTCTTAGAAACAAAATCGCTCCTTTTATTAGTAATCTTGTGAATTGTTCGTTGTGAGAGGGCCACATGCCAAAACCATTAAAGGTCACAAAAAAACTTAGCGCCTAATGATTTTAAAAACTATCATCCTGTCTCTAATGTACCTTTTATCACAAACTTCAGAAAAATTGGTTGTAAAACAATTACATGTCTTTCTGGATGATCATGACATTTTAGATTTATTTCAGTATGGGTTTAGGCCTGGCCATAGCTCAGAGGCCTTACTGTAATCCCTGTGTATATAGAAGGGGGTTTGACTCTGGTTCAGAGTTATTAGTGCTGCTGGATTTATCAGCAGCGTTTGACACTGTTGATCATTCCATCTTGTTGAGACGCCTGCAAGATATAGGGATGGGTAATGTTGACCTTAAATGGTTCTCCTCCTTTCTGGAAGAAAGGAGTTATAGGGTACAGTCAGCAGCTGTAAAGTCTGGAGTATTTAAGCCTACAACAGGAGTGCCTCAGGGTTTGGCTTAATCAGCCTCACTTTTTAAGATTTGTATTGCGCCTGTCTGTCATATGTTTGCAGAACTAAATGTTGAATATTGAATTTATGCAGATATTCAATTTTATGTGCCTATTAGAGGGTCTTACTCTAGTGCTTTGAGTAAGGTTTCGCAACGTCTTTTGAGCCTACAATTGTGGTTATCTAGGAGCAGATTAGTCATTAATATAGCCAAAACAGACATTTTTATTTGTCAAGATTTTCATCTGATAGTATGCAAAAAGACTTGCTAATTAACAATACAAAAATTACAATTTCTCAAGAGGTACATAATTTGGACATTATTTTGGACCAAAACTCTTTTCGCAAGTAGTGCAAGCATCTTACTTTGTTACAAATGTTCTGATGTTTACGTCCCTTTTTAAATAACAATGATCTGAAAGCAGTTGCATTTTCCTTAGATATGATGTTGATTTATTATTGCAACACGCTGTATGTTGGTTTACCCCAAAATACGATGCATGCAGTACAATATGTACAAGATTCAGCTGTATGAATTGTGGCCGGAATTCCAATACATCAACATATAACACCATAAGAACATAAGAAATTGCCATGCTGGTTCAGACCAAGGGCCCATCAAGCCCAGCATCCTGTTTCCAACAGAGGCCAAACCAGGCCACAAGAACCTGGCAAGTACCCAAACACCAAGAAGATCCCAAGCTACTGATGCGATTAAAAGCAGTGGCTATTCCCCCAAGTCAGCTTGATTAATATCAGTTAATGAACTCCTCCAAGAACTTATCCAAACCTTTTTGGAACCCAGCTACACTAACTGCAGTAACCACATCCTCTGGCAGCAAATGCCAGAGCTTAACTGTGAGTTCAGTGAAAAGTAAAGTACAATTGGTTGCCAGTTTCTTGGCGAATCAAGTTTAAGGTAATGAAGCAGTTTTTTAAAGGCATAAATGAGCTCGCTCCAAACAGCTTTGAAATTGTATAACCAACAAGAACACTGAGATCTGGCTCTCACATATTACTGAATGTTCCATCATTTAAAGTAATTCACTTAGAGGAATCACGAGAGGACTCTGGAGTGCAATGCCAGGATGTCTGAAACTAAGTTATTAAAGTTCAGAAAGATGGTAAAAGTCTTCTTTTTCAACTGGCCTTTAATATGTGATCTAAACAGATTGGCTGTGAGTAAGAGTATGAAGTACCATTACAAAGAGCAGATAATTTATATTTTATATGCAGATACGGTACCACAATGGGAAACAGGAGATCATTTTATTGTTTTATGCTTTAATATTATTTAAATGCTTTGTAGTGTTTTTTAAATTGGTGTAAAGTGTTTGTATTGTTTTGGGGGTTTTTTTTACCATTTATTTTTAAGATTGTAGAAATTTTATTGGAAACCCCCCTAGAAATCTAGATAGGCGTTTAATGCATTTTTAAATAAATAAATTGTTTTGGGTCTGATGAGCTGTTAAAGACCAGTAGTCCTTCTCTTTTCTTGATCTTTACAAATCATACTAAATTATCATTCTAGTCCTGGGGTGTATTTCCATCATGATTCAGCAAGATATTTTTCCATAGGTACAGAATGGGGGAAAATCTCATTTCAATAAGGCCTAGTGATGCCAATTGCATTTGTACCCCTCTTCCACTCTAAGCAATTCTCATTGCTCAGTTTTGCTGATCATACGACTAGGGTTTACATATAAGTTGATGTTTACAATGGAAGTGACAGGCTTAACACATGCATTTTTTGCTAAAGAATGGTAATTTTTCATCAGCTCCACGATCTTTTCTTGGAACTTACAGTACCATTTGCTTTGTGCAAAGTCATTCGTATTTCATAAATATAATGTAGTCCCTCCAGAAACAAAGACCTGCAATTATAGCTCGGGAAGCCCATATGCTTGTACCATGGAAAAATCTATGCCTTGCAAAATGTACTTTAGCAAACCTAACCAAGCCCCAGCAGCACTTGGCAAAAACGTTAAGAATTCTGAAAGCCAGGCCAGATTACATAGCATGATCAAGTAAACACAGATAGTCTTCCTGCAGGAAAGTGTGAATGCATTTTTTTTTCTGTATCATCATCAAATTACTAAATATAGATGCCAAGAGCTTGAGTAGTAATGGTATAACAGTATCATTACATCTTCTGAAAATACTAAACAAGATTGGCTCCTTCCGGTACTTCTTCAACTTGCTTTCTTTTACATGCAGCTGCAGCAAACTATAATTCTAAAAATACAGCATCCAATTTGGCTAATTCTTTTTGACATGATTATAAAGTAATGAGCCAATAAGCATTTCTTTATGGAGTCTAGTAAAGCCAGACTTTGAAAGGGGAAGTTTATCAAAATCTTTTTTGCTGATGAAATGTTAGTTGAATGGAAGTTGCTAATTTGTAAATGGAAGTCCCCCCATTTATTCAGAGAGCAGATACAGTGCATGCACTGATAGTGCAAGCCTCCTCCGCAGTCACCAGCCAGCATACCTCAACCTTGTCCTGGAGAAACCACCTCTCCAGGTGAGAGGATAATTCAGTCTCCAAGTCTGCTTTCTTTGGCTTCTCTGCTGAGGCTATCAACAAGGGTGCCAAGTCGTATCAGATTATGATAGATTTTAGTGCTCTGGACACCATTTAAGAACATAAGAGGTACACTGGGTCAGACCAAGGTCCATCGAGCCCAGCATCCTGGTTCTGACAGTGGCTAGTCAAGGTCACAGGTACCCAGTCATTCCCTGCATTATCTTATTTCTCCTTTTATTTTCAAGCCTGTCTCTGGAGAGCATTTGATGATGATTTTATTTCCAATTATTTTCAAGAAGCTGCTGGGCATCATAGTATCTGTTGCCCCAGCCTGCCCTGGGTCCTGTGTTGAAATGATAGTTCATGCAGGGCATCTCCAAGATTAGGACCTAAATAAAACAAAAGAGAAGTGTAAATCAACCTAAATTCAGTAAATTGATGGATCATTTGCATTTTAAATTCAGTGAATGCACAATATGCATCACATTTAGAATCAAGACCCCAGATTTCTTTCAACATCTCAGAGAGAGCCTCTCAGTAAGGGACAGAAAGTTCTGCAGAAAAATTGAGATTCTGTGGCATTTCTACAGCACGTTTGCATATAGTTTGTCACAAAAATGTAATATAGTGAACGTATTAACATCTTTTCAAGTTTATTTGGTTGTCCAAATTTTGTTTTATGTGCGTGGATAAATGGTTTTTGGTTTTCATTATTACTTTCCATTTGTTTTCTCACTATATATATTTGTATTTCATTATCTTTTTTTCTGTCTGGTTTGTCTACCTTTTTCTCTTTCATTTAATCTATCCTCCCCTGCCTTTTGTTAACTCATCCTTCATTCCTGCACCTGCCTCTGTCCTTCATATCTTCTCTCTTAGTCCCCTTCCCTCCTCCAAATTTCACTTCTCTGTTCTTTTCTCACTCATCTCCCCATTTCCCCTAACCTCCATCATTCCTCTTTGCCTCCCTTCCTTCTCCTCCAGTATATTCTGCTGCTTCTGGATTTTTTGACTCCCTCCTCTAACCACACCCTGCCTAGCTATCTGCAACATCTTCTGTTCTATTCTGATATTTGTATCCCATCATTTCAGATTGCTCTAGGCAGCTTGCACCATTTTAAAGAAATCATAAAATATATTTCATATAAAAAGCAATACAAAATGTAGAATTCTATAAATCCAAAACTATAAATATGTAATAAATATTTCATAGAAAAAAAACATTTAAAAATAATCAATATTGTATTACATGGCTAGGCCTCTCCCCAACTAGGGAGAAAGAGACAGTGGTCTCAGAGAAAATCATGCAAAGCAAAATTATACATAAAATTACTACATCACCACCATAAAACTTTGCCAATAATTTCAGAATCCATCAGCCTTCCAGCACCCAGAACAAATTAACAAGTACATCCAAAGCTACAATAACAAGAATAGGTCTTAAGGGAGGGAGACAGGCATAATTAATAAACCAAAGATAGCACTAAGCAAGAGGTGTAAACCAATATTGTTGCTTAGTGTTATCTTTGTTATGAGTTGGTTGCTTATGGTTTATCAGTAGTTTTCACTGATAATAAACCTCACCATTGACTGCCAAAAATTTTAACCTTCCTTATTCCTCACACCCCTCCCACTAACAGCCACTCCCTCCACAGTTTAGTCAAATTGATCCCAGTTTTCTTCCTAAGGATCCCTTTTGAAATTGACCTGTGAAGAAACCCTGGTGAATTCTTAAATTCACCCCCCAAATTTCTTCACAAAATTTGATGTGAGACTACCAGACACCAAATGTAACCACACTGTTAGGCACAAAAAAAAATAAGAATTCTCCCAGATTTATTAATAAAGGTTCCTAACTATAAACAAAATGTTTCATGATAGCAGTCCAAATATATCAAACATCTTTATAACATATTTCAGTGACCTCCAATGTGATTTAAATACCTGGTCACTAACCACAAGAATTCCGTACTGTATTTTCAGCAACTCCCAGTTTAAAATGAAACCTACCTCTGAAAACCGTAAGGTAATTTTTGATATTCTCTTACACTAAACTTGTGACTACCTTTAGATGTGTGATCAGCTCTGTTTTAAAATAGGAAAACATTCATAAATCTCACTCTTCATGGAACTTTCTCACCCACAAACTGGAAATTGCCAACAGCCGTCTTTCTCTTCCCAAATGTCCTGAAATTCTTTCATGCGGGTCTCTCTTTCTGCATCAGGTGATAAGGCTGCTCTGGATACTATTACATTGCAGTTAGACTTTCACTATAATTACATTGATATTACAGTAACGAATTACTGCAGTTATGCCCAGCTCATTGTGTGTAAATGAATTGGTTAGTAAGAAGCTCTTTCAAGAATGAACGTGTTCAAAGTGAGTACTCTCAGCAACTGTCTCTTAGTGGCTTATACTTTTCCAAATCAATCAGCGGAAATCTTGCCATGACATCATACCAGCATTGTTCTTGCAAGATATTGAAAACTTTTCCAAATTCAGAAGAGGCTATTGCTAGCTGGTGTTGCCGATGTCTTAGATTTGAAACAGTTTACTTACTAAAGGCACGCATTCAGCACTTTGTAAGGCCAACAGCTTTTTTTTTTTGCAGTCTTGGCATTTCATGTGCCCATATTTGATGAGTTAATGACCACTGATATATACTTCTCACAGTTTCCTAACCTTTGACTAATTAGTAGTTCAGCTTGTGATTGCTCTCTAACCCACCATCTCTGCCTTAAGAAAACTAGCCTTTCCCCCCTTCCTTATCTCACAGAACAGAAAAGCAGCAGGAAACTTAAGATAAGACAATAAAGGTGAAAAGTCAGCTGGACAGAGAAAACCAGGACTTCTGCTAGAAGTCAGCAGAATTTGAAGAGAGAAATGGGAGAGAAACAAGATTTAATGATTACCTAAAAAAAAAAATTAACTACTAAAAAAGTAATATATAAAAGTTTGGCTAAAAGGAAATATATGCTGGCTTTTAACTTGCAATGACATCAGCAGGAGGGTGCATAGTAACATGGTCTGCTTTGGCCCAGAGCAATAGCTCTGGACCAAAGCAGCTGGAGAGGCTGAGGTAGCTTTCAGCAGAGAGTGGAGTAAAATGGCAAAGGTCCTCTCCCTCAGCAGAATGTGGCAACTTCCTGTTCTCTCTATACTATTACACATGTCTGCCAGCTTTGCAAGTCTACCTTGTGCAAGGACAACTTATGGTTTCACCGGGAGTGATCTGGGAATGCTCCGGGGAATGGGAGTTCAGTTGGAATCCACTTGTATTGAGAAGGTAATTTTATAGCAGCCCGCATAGGGCTAAAGTGCACGCGAACTTCAGCCCAAATCTCTAGTGTGGACTTGTGTATGTAAGTCTGCTTTGAAAATTTGTGGCTGTTCGCGGAATCCTGCACAACATATGCCCACACGTTTATGCCTGCTTGATAGCCGGTAAATGTGCACCTTCACCCCTGGGGACACCTTTCAAGTACATGTAAACTTGTGCGAAATTGCTTCCGAAAGCAAAACCCCGGGGGGGGGGGGGGATTTTCAAAAACCTATTTATGCGCATAAAACCACATTTAAACTTAAAGGTGGTTGAAAATCAGGCTCTAAGTGTTCAGTAGCATGTTAAGAGCCAGTAATTTAGTAGGGGAGAGAGACCTAGTTAGCTGCCTTGCTTAGCTACCCCAATGTTACCAAGGAGGTCAATGCAGATAGAGCTGGTTCTTCCATTAGGCAAACTAGGCAGCCACCAAGAGCACCAGATCTTTGGGGAAGGGGTAGCAAAATCCCACCAGTGTCAGATCCCTGGCTGCTGGTAGAACTCATCGCACTGGTGCCGAAGAGTGCAGGAGGAGGAGGCCTGGCAAAGAAGGGAGATAAACGAATGGGTGGGTAAGTGTGGAGGGTGGTGGATAGAATGTGTATGTTGAGTGGGTGGGGGTGAGAAGAGAGAAGGTGTTGGGTGGACAAGGGGTGGAGATAATGCTGGCAATGCAAAAAAAGGCAAAACGTTTGCGGTGGTGGTATGCTAGGCATTGGGTGGAGGAGAGAAGAGATGTTGGGCATTATGAGCAGAGAGTGAAGGAAAAGATAGGGGAAGGGGTGGGGAGCTGAGTTGGAGCACCTGCTGCTGATAAGGGGAAGTGCTTTACTAGACTTGACACCATAAGCCAGGGGTGGCGAACTCCAGTCCTTGAGGGCCGCAAACAGGCCAGGTTTTCAGGATATCTACAAAGAGCACACATTTGCGTTCTGATAACAACCAACAAGGACTGAACTTCACAATCTGGGTAAACAAGCGTGGGGGTAGCTTGCTTATTATGACGGTTACTACCCTAAATCAATTAAGCCTGATACATCACTTTGAATGCATATACAGCATTGCTTTCTGCTTCAACAGCAGGGGGAAATGTGGAAAAGAGGATTTACATTCAGACAACATCCAACAAGGCATTGATCTGTGCAGTCTAGGTAAACAAGCATTGGGGTAACTTGCTTAATGTGGCGGTTACTACCCTTAACCATTAAGCCTTATGCTCACCTTTGATGCAACTCCAACATTATTCTCTGCATCAATGATAGGGGGGTGGCAGGAAATTTGAATCAAACAGTTACCAACAAGGGCCCCGAACTTGGTGGTTGGTGAAACAGATAAGTATGGGAAAATAAGTGTGGAAGCTTGCTGGGCAGAATAGATGGGCCGATTGATCTTTTTCTGCCGTCATTTCTATGTTTCTTTGTTTCTATGAGAAAAATTTGTATCCAATGGAGGCAATGCATGCAGATCATGCATATTCATTGTGGATATCCTGAAAACCTGGCCTGTTTGCAGCCCTCGAGGACTGGAGTTTGCCATCCCTGCCATAAGCTGTATTTGGAAGGGGTGCAAAACCCAAGGTTTGTTTTAAGGTGCCTAATACCCATGCACTAGTCCTGAATGCAGGATATTCCAGAAGGATCACAGTTAATGAATGTTCCAACATATAAGTATAATGGGTCCTTCCCACTGGAGACGTGAGGGATATAGTAACCTCAGTTTAAGAAGAAGGAATCAGCCATCCTTAGAAGCAAATGGGTGCTTGTATAATGCCTGGTAGTTTCATATTACATCTTGTTAACCCTGCAATCACTATCTAAAAGATGAGAACTTAAAATCCCCTTTGGATGCAACCTGTGGAAATAGTTCATGAATAATAAAGTCAGATTAGTATGAAACTTCACTAGCTGTGTAGTCTGTCTTTGGTTAGTTTTTTGTTTTGGGTTGTTTTTTTTTACCAGGTTTTCCACTTGGCCATAGAGAGGAGTGATCTATCACAGCAAGTCCATACCCAAGATCCATTTCTTCAACCGATACAGGCATGTGAGGAGAGTAAACCCTTGAGTAGCAGCTGCACATGCTTAAAATGTTGCTGGTTTTCCTGGCTGCCTCAAGAATTGAGGATGTCCTTTTCCTGTCAATGATGCTGTTTGTGTCTTATCTGAAGAGTTTTCTAGAGTTTATCCTAGTCTTCAAAGTTGATATTACTATTTTGCACATTTTTCCCATTATTTTAATCATTTTATGCATTACTTATGTATTTATTTGACAACACACATAAAATTATCTAGCCGATACAGTTACCTGAATCTGTATGTGATATCTGGTGGCCTAGCTACATGTGATGGAATCGTTGAGACTTTCCCTATGTAGGATATAATTTGGAATGGTGGGGATTTTTTGCATGTCTGTAGGCTTTATCTGTATGCCTGTCTATATTTTTTTCCAGTTTCAGTAATATAACATCTTAAATCCTGGGCTCATTCAGTTCTGAGTTAGATGTTTTAGTTTACCTTCCCTAAGCATAATGTATTTGTTAGCCTGGAAGACGGGGGTGTGTACTGAGGGTTTATTTTTTTCTTGCCTATTTCCAGACGAGAACAGCAGCTGCCAAATTAGATCTTCATTGTATTCTGAACAAGCATTGTGGGTAGCTGCACCCGTCCATTTAGAAATGTACGCTGTAATTCTCAACCAGAATAGTACTGTGTGACTGATGTGGCAACAGTAACATGCAGTCAGGATCAATTATGGTCCAGCAAACTGCTTACTGTTTGTTTGGAATTCCAAATCTGCACCTTGTACATGCCAAGATTACATTTCAGCCATTTCATCAACATGCAGTAAAATTAGAGCTAAGGATGATCTAATCCAAACATTCACTGCTTAGAAGCCAACTCCTTGATTCAGGTATATCATTGATTGCAGTTTATATAGAGGAAATTACTTTCTTGCCTTTATTATAAGAATTAGCCCCTGACAGCAGGTCTTCGCTCTCTCTCGCTCGCTCTCCATAGCAGTATTCCAACATACACACTACATCTTCTAAGGTTTCCAGTTTTAATTTATTTTGTCTTCTGCCAGTTCAGGAGCCCTTTGGGGTATTTTATGAACCAGAAGAACACAAAACAAAAGCACACAGTATACAAGCAAAAGTATGAACAACTTTAAACAAACTAGGCACAAATCAGTTTTAACTATAAACCCAAACGTTCAATTCAGGTGGTGCCTAATCTATACTGCAGCCTGCTGAGGCCCAAAACCTGGTCTACCTCCCCACACTTGCACAGTTTTTATCTCTTCTCTCACATTGATTAGAGAAATGCACCACTTGGTCTGCAGATGATGTGCAGTTCTTTCCATCTTCCCAGAACTCTCTTAGACAACATGACTGACAGTCATGACTGACTTGCAGAAGAGCTGTAACCTGCTCAGTCTTTCTTCATAAGGAAGCCATGCCATCCCCTCTCTCATTTTTATTGCCCTTCTCTGCACATTTCTGTGTCTGTTATTTTTTCTTGAGATGGGGGCCACCAGAACGACACACAATACTCAAGGTGTAGTCGCACCATGGATCGATACAGAAACATTATGATTGTCTTCTGAATAATTCCTAACATTCAGGCCGATACAGTACAGTGTGCTCCGGTGGAGCGCACTGTTAACCAGCATTTGGACGCGTGTTTTCTACGCGCTAGCTTTACCCCTTATTCAGTAAGGGGTAATAGCGCGTCAAAAACACGTGTCCAACCCCCCCCCCCCCCCCCTCCCCGAGACTAATAGTAGGGATGTGAATCGGGCTTCGGACGATTGAAAATATCATCGATATTTTCAAAATTGTCAGAAATCGGGGGCTCTCCCAAAACGATAGGAAAACCCCATGATATTGATCGTGGGGGTTCCCTTATCGTTTTGGGGGAGGGCGGGAAAAACGGCACACAAAAATAACCCCTAAACCCACCCTGACCCTTTAAAAGTAACTCCTTAGCTTCCCCCACCCTCCCAAACCCCCCCCAAAAAAACCTTTTTGCAGGTACCTGGTGGTCCAGTGGGGGTCCTGGGAGTGATCTCCCGCTCTGGGCCGTCAGGCTCCCGGGCCGTTGGCTGCCACTAATCAAAATGGCGCCGATGGCCCTTTGCCCTTACCATGTGACATGGTATCCGTGCCATTGGCCGGATCCTGTCACATGGTAGGAGCACTGGATGGCCGGCACCCCTGTGACATAGTACTACGCCATCTCGACATCGGCATACTGCTGTCCAGATACCTGGAAATGTCAGAAGCAGTACGAAAGACGGACCACCTGTTCGTCCTGCACAGCGGAAAGAAGCAAGGGGAAGCGGCCTCACGGCCAACCATCGCCCGCTGGATCAAAGAAGTTATCAAGGCGGCCTACGTAGAGGCAGGAAAACCACCACCTCTACAGGTCAAGGCTCATTCTACCAGAGCGCAATCGGCCTCTTGGGCAGAAACTAGGATGCTGTCGCCTGCAGAGATATGTAAAGCAGCGACGTGGTCCTCCCTCCATACCTTCTCCAGATTCTACCGTCTGGACGTGCAGGCCAGGGAGGGGACAGCATTTGCGAGGGCAATCCTACACGGTCCTCGGGCAGCCTCCCGCCCAGTCCGGGAGTAGCTTTTGTACATCCCATTTGTTTTGAGTCCATCTGCTACACGCTAGGAAATGTAGAGATTACTTACCTGATAATCTCCTTTTCCTTAGTGTATGCAGATGGACTCAGCATCCCGCCCGGCTGCCGGTATACATGGGGATTCGCCGACTCCCGGTAAGCCATGTTTTCTTATATAGGGCATCCACCCTGCCGGGTGTTGACGCCTTCCGGCTGAGTACACTGGCGGTCTCCAGCTACCATCAATTGGTCAGGGTAATCCTGTTCATTTAATCGATCGGTCAGTCACACATATATCCATAACAGCTTTACAAGGAAGATTACTGAATTGCTGCACTTCCTGTGGGGGTATATGTACCCGTGCTGACGTCAGATCCGTCTCCAACTGCTAGCACGAGCACACTATACCCATTTGTTTTAAGTCCATCTGCATACACTAAGGAAAAGGAGATTATCAGGTAAGTAATCTCTACATTAGTACATTTTTCAAAATTCCCCCCACCCCCACTAACTCTTTTAAACCACCAACGCATACTTTTTTAAAATACAAAAGTAGATGAATAAGTGCAAACCCCTCCCCAACCATGCCCCTAAGAGCACCTCTGCTCACTGCAGGTAAAAGTATGCATATATAGACCAGATTTTCAAAGGGTTACGCACGTAACCCCCGAAAAGCTGCCCCTGTGCACGCCAAGCCTATGTCCCCGGGCTTCGAAAAAGGGGTGTTCCGGGGGTGGGGCCTTGGGCGGGGCACTGGCCGGGGGTGGGACCAAGGCCTCTGGAACAGCCACCGTGCCGGGGGATGGCGCACTGGCAGCCAGCTGGCATGTGCAAATTACGCCTGCCCAGAGGCAGGCGCAACTTTCCCGATAAAGGTAAGGAGGGGGTTTTAGATAGGGCTGGGGAGGGGAAGGTGCGGGGGGGGGGCAGACGGAAAGTTCCCTCCAAGGCTGCCCGGCTTGGCGCACACAAGTTTCACAATTGTGCACCCCCTTGCACGCGCCAACCCTGGATTTTATAAGATGCGCGCTGCAGCGCACGCATGTTATAAAATCGGGCGTAGATTTGTTCACGCCAGGTTGCGCAAACAAATCTACGTCCGCGCGCAGTTTTAAAGATCTGCCCCTATGCTTGTACTTTTGCCTGCATATTGGAAGGCAGTTTTGTAAAAGCCCATTTGTGTGGGTAAGCACTGTTTGACCTATGGGAATGGCTTTGAAAATGATCTGAATGAGTACCTACAGAACTTTTGTCACTCAGTCTTGCTTTGCATAGTTAAGTAACACAAACAGTGAATATTCATTGATTATTTGTTTGTTTTTTATATATATTATGCTTTTTCGCACTTGTTTTTTTAAGTGCTTCAAAGTGGATTACATTCAGGTACTGGAGGTATTTCCCTATCCCCAAAGGGCTTACAATCTAAGTTTGTACCTGAGGGCAACGGAGGGTAAAGTGACTTGCCCAAGGTCACAAGGAGCAACAGTGGGACTTGAACCCTGGTCTCCTGGTTCATAGCCTGCGGCTCTAACCACTAGGCTACTCCTACTATATTCAGAAAGTTAATATCTGCATTCATATTTACAGAGATTAAAATACATGAACAGCTCCTACAAATTTTCTGCCTCTAATTGCCTATAGCTTATTGTTGGCAGACCCCTGAAAATGATTTTCTGTTTAAATGTTTTTGTAATTTGAGTTTGGGATCTATACTAATAAGGATGAAAATGGTAATTTGCGCTTAATCACAATTAAGATAGTGCTTGCTTCCCAGATTCATTTTATGCTTAGTATGTTGCCCAATGTTATTTCCTTCTCAATTTTGTCATAAGATTGAAGGCTTGTTATCTCGCTTTTTATGGAATAACAAACTCTCATGTATTGCACTCTGCACACTTAAGCTACTTAAGCAGATATGGGGGGGTTGTCAATTTTCTTGGCTTTTGTTATTACTTTTCCTCTTTACTTCACAGGGTCTTGCCTGGGTTTCAGATTGTTTCCTCCTCTTCTATCCCAGTGTGTCTTCCTTTAGAGGGAGTAATGATCTATCCGATCACCCTCTCAGCTGTTCCGGGATTAGCTATGACTCCCCCCCTCTTGGTCTCATCCAGTACTTGTAGCTACTTATACTGCCCTTCATGCCTATGAAAATGCAATTCCTCAATTGTCCATTCCTTGGAAACAATCAGCTTTGGTGCCATTGTGGATAAACTCCAAATTTCTGATTGCTCATAAGCCCATAAATTGGCCTATTTGGCAGTCAGTTGGTTTATGGTCCCCCAATCATTTATATCAGAATGGTAGACATCTCACCTTCTTGCAACTTCGGGATGAATTTAGTCTTCCCATGTCTCAGTTGTTTTTCTTAGGCTCGGTTAATTTCATGTCTCAACAAAACGTCCCTAGATAAACATCTGATCACTCAACTACCACAAGCGATTGCAATCCTTCGTATTCTCAAATTTATAAGTACTTTAAACATCATTCCTTTCCGTGCTGCACTGGCCTGGAAAGGGTTTGGACTCTCAATCTGTTGATTCCTGATGATTTCCCCTGGATTACATTTTGGAATAAAACATTACGTGTTTCCCTCTCCTCGCACCTTACCCAACCTGTTTTTTTCTGGCTCACTGTGCAATTTGGATACCTTGGACTAAATTTAAGACAAAGCTCTCAAATATTCATCGCTGCTGGTCCTCCCAAGGCTGCCTGTCACAACTTCTGTACATTCTCCAGTTACTAACAAGTTTTGGCATACTGTTCAGAATATGATTTCCAAGATGCTGAATTTAACTTACTCTGTGTCCTACAGTCTCATCATCCTCAAATCCCTAGCGGTACAGCACCCTTTATCACCCTCCAAAGGAAAACTATTGGATTTTTTTTTTATATCTATAGCTGTTACGTTAGTACTGCTCCATTGGGAACAACCTGCTAGCTTCAATGTTACATGTTGGTGGCATACCGTGTGTCTATATTATCACCATGAGAAAGACAAGGCCAGAAGATATCAATGGACGCGAAGTTGGGTCGCTATGTTAAGGTCTGTAGACCACTTCTTTGCAGACTTGTCTAACAATCAGCAACATATTGTGGTATTGTCTTCTTGCTTTTCTGTAGAGTGACTTCTCTCTCGTGTTGTTGCAGCTTATATTTCCCTACATACTTTATTTGGATTGCTTCCTTATTGTGTTTGGAAGCTCCTCCCCTCTTCCCCCTCCCCCCATCATGTTCTCTTGCTTTCTATTTTATTTTGTATATTTTTTTAATAGTCCTTGTTGCTTTGAAAATGTGTTACCATGTGTGTGCATAAGAACTACTGTACCCCAGAGATATGTTTGTATACATTGCTGTTTAATAAAATGTTTTGAACTTAAAAAAAATAGAAAGAAAAGGGTAATTTGCATAAGATCCTAGTGGCTTAAGATATAAAGTGGGCTCCCACTTTTCATTGTATTCATAATTTGCTCAGGGGCCTTTGCATTAACAAATGTGCATTAAAATTGTAGCATATGCTGCTTAACCCATATGGTCATAAAAATGTTTACTACAGCCCAGGACAGAAGTAAATATTTCACACACCAATGAGGTAATTTTCCAAGGAGTTATGCTTGTAAATGTTACAGGCTTTTGAAAATTGCTTTAATAGTATATTTACATGCTTAAAAGTGCACTTACATGTGTAAAACAAATTCACCCACACAGTTACACCTGTTTTAGTGATGATAAATAGTGTAGAAATAGCAGCAGTACAGGTCAACTTACACGAATACTTTTTAAAATAAATTAGTCCCTCTTCTGTTCGTGTCCAAGAAGGCAGGGGTCTCACTTTAACTTAGGACTAAGTTCCTGTACACAGCCACAAAGTGTATCCAGCCCTGGGGCATGGGTATTCCAATAGGGAGGGAGGGTAACTTTCAGGGCCCAAGACGCGGGGATGAAGCCTCTTCTCTGGTTGTGTGTGTTTCTGTGTGGGTGTGGAAAAACCAGGCTGGACACTCTGGCTGGGTGTTCCAAACTAAAACTTTATTGTAGGTTTTCATGGTATTAAAAGTCAACAAATTATTGGGCTACCGTAATACATCTATGATAAGCTTTTGAGAGTTATCTTTTTATCAGGTCAGTGAAGAAACCACACAGGAGACTAACATGGCAACCACAATTCTTTGTTGTACGTCTTCCAAAGTAATCAGTTGGCCCCAAATGCACTTGTTTCTGTTTACATCCATGCCCAAAACTGATTTTTGTTTTTTAAACTGATTCTCTATATATAAATGTGTTCTTCAGCACTGGGTCCTGAGGTGCTCCTATCTTCCAAGGCTTGGAGTGATAGGGTGGGAGGGTATCCTAGGTGTGACAGGATCCCATACCCAAACTACCTGAGGTTCTAGGTCTCCAAAAAACAGAACTTGTCCTTTCTACCAGGGTGAAGACTCCAGAATGAGTCTTCAGCTGTCATGAAACTTCTTACTCCTGTTCTCCTCTCAAAATTGCAAAGGTAGATCTTTCAGCCTGAAAAGTCTTCCTAGAAAGGAAAAGGTCAGCTTTTCTCCTTTCACCAGCTAATGGGCAGGAAGGAGGCAGCAAAAATGTCCTTCCAACTCAAAAGGGCAAAAGTATTTATTTTCTAAAAATAACAAAATAGGGCTCTTGTGGTGTATCACCAGTGCCCCTGCATGGGATGTGAGAGAGAGGGGCAGTTGCGCTTCTCTATCCCCATTCTCCCCAAGGCAAGGCTTTTCCATCTAGGACCAGGACTAGGGATTCACAAAAGAAAACTCCAAAAATGACTTTCCAGAAAAATGAATCACTTGCTGAAAACATCTGAGGTAAATCCTACCCGAGGTTGCATACTGGAAAGGGGTAAGCCTCTCCCCTTTACTATGTCTGCAGCCATGGGGCCTAGAAATAGGAGAGCACAAAAGGGGACAGATCCTACTCCTTCAAAAGCTAACCAACCCCACCTGCAGTGATGTAGACATGAGCTCACCATGCCAGTAGTCTCACAGTGGGAGCTTGCTGTTACAAATGCCATGCTCCTCTCCTGAGATCCTAACCTATATCCCAAGCCAGGGCCATCTAGTGGATCCCAAGGGGTCCCGACAATAATAAAGTATTTGCTTAACTCCCAGCTCCATCCCTGGAATGCCTATCTCCGGTGCATGTAACAGTATGCATGAAATCTGGTTACCTGCATATCCCAGACCATTTTACAATAGCCACTTGTGTGCACAAAAATGTAAATGGCATTGAAGACTTCTCTCCTTAAAGTGAATGTTAAACCTACTGCCGAGTAGCAAGGTAATTAGCTTGCTTTATAAGATGACAATTTCAAAGTGATTTTGGAGGGTAAAAAGTATTTTTCTTGCATCAATTGACTGTCTGAAAATTGCTCACCCTCTGCGTGTCCAAAAGCCTGCATTTTCTTCCTCACCGAACCTTTAACCCCACACCATGAAGACATTCCCAGGGGTGTGTTTAGGTTGGGGGAGGAAAAAGTAAACATGTAGACTGCATTTTCAAATCTCTGTGCATACTTTTAAGGTAAAATTCTCCCTGCACAAAAGCAGCTGCAAGTGACTGTGATTATTTTGTATGCAATTTTCAAAGAGAGAGGCCTTGTATACTTTCCCTCTGAAAATGGGTGCAAAGGCTGCAGGTAAAAAGTGGGCAGTTTTCAAAGTTTTTATACAGGTTCAGAGGTTGGTTAGAAAATGTGATGGAGCCTATGTTGGTTTAAGAGTGAGAATATATATGCTCAATCTACTCCAAGGCGTAGAGAACCAGAGATGAAGACAACAGGGGCAGACTGGGTGGGTCAAATGGTCCTTTTCTGCTGAAATCTACTATTTACCTCTCATAGCAGCCAAAAAACACCCATTACAACAGAAGATATTCAGGGGAAACTGCTATGAATAACTTGACCTGCATATCTGTATACTATGAATCAGTTACTTAAAATAAAGTTCGCTAAACATTCAATGATAGATGGATGCACAAATAACAAATATGCAGTCCTCGTTATAGTATGAGGAGGAGAAGTAGTAGACCCTACCGATGCTCCCTGGGACACCAGCTGCCAGGATCTGAAGACAGCTCTCCTTCTCCTGATGTGCATTTCCCCTGCTATTAACTGCTGTTCCTTTGTGTGCAACTCTGAGGTACAATTTTAAAAGGTCACCAGTGATAGGTTCCCTGAAACAACCTCGGGAATGTACTCCACTGTCTAACAGTAAGTAGTGTCGTGGGTTCGTGCCACCAGCCACTCTTCCCAGTTGCAATCCAGCTGGAATTCTCTGGTTGCATAAGAAAATGAACCACTAGTTAAGCCTCCCTGCAGGTAGCAGGGGGTGCTTTTCCATGATCCTGCTGCCTTGACTGCTCCTTGTGGCTTCCCCAGTTCCACCCTCTGAGGCTCCCTAGGCCAGGTACTCCAGTGTCTATTGCCTAATCTTTGCCTTGTTCCTTTCAGGGTGGCACAACTATGGGTTCAAATCCTCTCACCTCAGCTGTTGAGCTGGGCTTAAGCACACCTAGTTCCAGTTTATCCTGCTAATTTAAAGTCTCTATAGCTTTACTTTATCAAGCCTCATCCGTTTCAAACTCCTATGATAAGAAAGCAACTCTCCCCTTAATCCTCCTGTACTCTGCTCACAGTTGCTTCCTGCACAGCACTCTATGGGTCTGGTTCTTAGGGAATCGGGCCCTACTGTCACCTCCCAGCATAGTCTGAAGCTTGGATTTGTGCTTCCCCTTTCACTAGCTGCAACTACATCCACCCCACAGCAGTGATCACTTAAAATTCCTTAATGAGCGTATCCTCTTCTGGAGGGGATCTCCACCACTCACTTCCAAGTCCATTGGCTATGGCTTATCCTCAGGGCAGCTCAACAATTCCACCTCCATCTCCTTTATCTCTTCATCTGGTTCTAGTAGGACTCCTCCTTGTTCCTGCCCCATCCCTCCTCCAGACAAGCTCCTGTCCTTCTCCCATCACACCTGGGCTTTCCTGTCTTCACTATAGGGCAAAGCCTGGGAAGTTCTTCCCCCTCCAGAACCCCTGTGCCTTCTGGGAGTCGGAGTCTGCCTCCTATTCTGATTTATTTAACATAGTGGATCTCCTTCCCAGGTTTTCCTTACAGCCTGCCTTTTTGTGTTCACCAGGGAAATATAGCACCCATCACAGTTGTCATTTAAATGCTCTAAATGTGGGCTTCACCTTAACTAGGGTGGAACCAGGCTGCTAGCACTAACCTTTAAAAAGGAGATAGAGCAGCTTTTAAACTAGAACAAAGAGGAAAGCAGTCACTCAGCGGTGCATGGTTCGGAGGAAGGTATCGATACTAATGAAACAGAGTTAGGTCATCCTAACAGAGAGGGTCCAATAATAAGAAATGTTGTATATGTGCCTGTAAGTAAAGAATCACCTGAGCCGATAAGTGAGGAAAAGGCGGTAAGGTCTGCAGTGAAAGCAGAGTAAGTGAACAGGAGGACTTTTCAGTGAGCAGTTCGGAAGAATTTATTGTTGACAGCAGCCCCTGAAGCAGCATTGAGCGAAACGTACGTCGGGCTGGAGCGGGGCTAATCACCCTTGGAAAAAGGAAATAATTCCTGCATCATCTTCCAAATTCAAAGGCGTTGAGTGCGGTTGCACCATTGTACATCTTCCGAATTAAAGGCGTTGAGTGCGGTTGCACCACATTGAAGAAACTTCATTTAAGGAAAGTATCATACCTCTTTCTACTTTTTAAGAAAAGTACTTTTGAAAACATAAGATAAAACGAAAAACAAAGATAAAAGTGTTCAGCAATAAAAGATATGGACTTGGACCTATGATTAATTATGACCCGAAGAGGCTATACATGATAACAAATGAGTCAGTAAGCCCGTGGGTGTTATGATGGTCCTTAAAGAATTAAAAAATTCAAAATAACATTTATATAGCACATGTACACATAAAAAGTGAGTTTCATAACATTTTCTACTAGATATTGTACTCGTTGTGACGAATACTATCTGTTTATTGTTTTGAGAGTTCAATTACCCCAATATTGATTGGGTAAATGTAACATAACAAAATACTAGAGAGATAAAGTTCCTGGATGGAATAAATGACAGTTTTATGGAGCAATTGGTTCAGGAACCAATGAGAGAGGGAGCAATTTTAAATCTAATTCTTAGTGGAGCACAGGACTTGGTGAGAGAGGTAAAGGTGGTGGGACCGTTTGGCAATAGTGATCATAATATGATCAAATTTGAATTAACGACTGGAAGGGGGACAGTAAGTAAATCCATGGCTCTAGCACTAAACTTTCAAAAGGGAAACTTTGATAAAATGAGAAAAAGTAAAAAAAAAAAAAAAAAAGAAATTTGAAAGATGCAGCTAAAAAGGTTGTGTGCGCAACAGGCATGGGCATTGTTTAAAAAAAAAAAAATATATATATATATATATATAATATATATCTTAGAAGCACAGTCCAGATGTATTCCATGCATTAAGAAAGGTGGAAGGAAGGCCAAATGATTGCTGGCATAGTTAAATGTGAGGTGAAAGAGGCTATTTTAGCCAAAAGATCTTCATTCAAATATTGGCAGAAGGATCCATCAGAAGAAAATAAGATAAAACATAAGTGTTGGCAAGTTAAATGTAAGGCATTGATAAGACAGGCTAAGAGAGAATTTGAAAAGAAGTTGGCTGTAGAGGCAAAACCTCATAATAAAAAATTTTAAAAATATATCCAAAGCAGCCTATGAGGGATGCAGAAAGACTAAACAAATTTTTTGCTTCTGTGTTTACTGAAGAGGATGCTGGGGAGATACCTGTTCCAGAGTCAGTTTTCAAGGGTGACAATTCAGAAGAACTGAACCAAATCAAGTTGAGCCTGGAAGATGTAGGCCAGATTAATAAACCGAAGAGTAGTAAATCTCCTGGACTGGATGTATACATTCCATGGTTCTGAAAGAACTAAAAAATTAAATTTCAGACCTATTATAATTAATTTGTAACCTATCATTGAAATCATCCATTGTACCTGAAGACTGGAAGGTGGCTAATATAACCCCGATATTTAAAAAGGGTTCCAGGGGTGATCCGGGAAACTATAGACCGGTGAGCTTGACTTCAGTGCTGGGAAAAATCTTGGAAACTGTTTAAAGAATAAAATCACAGAACATTTAGATAGATGGCTTAATGGAACACAGCCATCATGGATTTACCCAAGGAAAGTCTTGCCTCACAAATCTTTCATTTTTTTGAAGGAGTGAAAAAACATGTGGAAAAAGATGAATTGGTAGATGTGGTGTATTAGGATTTTCAGAAGGTGTTCGACAAAGTCTCCCCTGAGAGGCTTCTAAGAAAGCTAAAAAGTCGTATGACCGGAGGCAATGTCCTTTTGTGGATTACAAAGTGGTTAAAAGACAGGAAACAGAATAGGAATAAATGGTCTGTTTTCATATTGGAAAAAGGTTAACAGTGGACTGCCTCAGGGATCTGTTCTTGGACAGGTGCTTTTTAATATATTTATAAATGATGTGGATAGGGGTACGACGAGTGAAGTGATCAAATTTGCAGATGACACAAAATTATGCAGAGTAGTTAAATCTCAAGTGGACTGTGATAAACTGCAGGAGGACCTTGTGAGGTTGGAAGATTGGGCATCCAAATCGCAGATTAAATTTAATGTGGACCAATGCAAAGTGATGCATATAGGGAAAAATAACCCTTGCTATAGTTATATGATGTTAGGCTCCATATTAGGAGTTACCACCCAGGAAAGAGATCTAGGCGTCCTAGTAGATAATACATTGACATCATTGGCTCAGTGTGCTGTGGCGGTCAAAAAAATCAAACAATTTTAGGAATTTATTAGAAAGGGAATGGCAAATAAAACAGTGGATGTCATAATGCCTCTGTATTGCTCCTTGGTGAGACCACACCTTGATTACTGTATGCAATTCTGGTCTCCGCATCTCAAAAAAGATATAGTTACGCTGGAGAAAGTACAGAGAAGAGTGACCACAATTATAGAGGATGGAATGGCTCCCCTACGAGGAAAGGCTAAAGAGGTTAGGGCTGTTCAGTTTGGAGAAGAGACGACTGAAGGGGGATATGATAGAGGTCTACAAAATCATGAAAGGTCTTGAATAGATAATTGTAAATCGGTTATTTACTCTCTCAGGCAATAAAAAAAAACTATGGGGCACTCCATGAAGTTTGCGAGTAGCCTTTTTAAAACAAATCAGAGAAAATCTTTTTCACCCAATGCATAGTTAAGCTCTGGAATTCATTGCGAGAGGATGTGGTTACAGCAGTTAGTGTAACTGGGTTTAAAAAAGGTTTGGATAAGTTCCTAGAGGAGAAGTCCATAAACTGCTAATAATCTATAAGGAATAGTAGCTTGGGATCTATTTAATGTTTGGGTATGTGCCAGCTACTTGTGAGATGGATTGGCCATTATTGGAAATAGGATGCTGGGCTTGATGGCCCCTTGGTCTGTCCCAGAATGGCATATCTTATGTTCTTTTGTTCTAAACTAGGGAAACTATTTGGATGCTCTATGATAAAACTATAAGAACATAAATTGCCATGCTGGGTCAGACCAAGGGTCCACCAAGCCCCGTATCCTGTTTCCAACAAAGGCCAAACCAGGCCACAAGAACCTGGCAAGTACCCAAATACTAAGAAGATCCCATGCTACTGATGCCAGTAATAGCAGAGGCCATTCCCTAAGTCAATTTGGTTAATAGCAGTTAATGGACTTCTCCTCCAAGAACTTATCCAAACCTTTTTTAAACACAGCTACACTAACTGCACTAACCACATCCTCTGGCAACAAATTCCAGAGCTTAATTGTGTGTTGAGTGAGAAAGAATTTTCTTTGATTAGTCCTAAATGTGCATTTTGCTAACTTCATGGAGTGCCCCCTAGTCCTATTTTTCGAAAATGTAAATAACCGATTCCCATCTACTCATTCAAGACCTCTCACTATTTTAAAGACCTCTATCTTATCCCCCCTCAGCCATCTTTTCTCCAAGCTGAACAGCCCTAACCTCTTCAGCCTTTCCTCATAGGGGAGCTGTTTCATCCCCTTTATCATTTTGGTCACCCTTCGCTGTACCTTCTCCATTGCAACTATATCTTTCTTGAGATGCGACGACCAGAATTGTACACAGTATTCAAGGTGCGGTCTCACCATGGAGTGCTACAGAGACATATGACATTTTCTGTTTTGTTAACCATTCCCTTCTTAATAATTCCTAACATTGTTTGTTTGCTTTTGTGACTGCTGCAGCACACTGAGCCAATTTCAAAGTATTATCTACTATGATGCCTAGATCTTTTTCCGGGGTAGTAGCTCTTAATATGGAACCTAACATCGTGCAACTACAGCCAGGGTTATTTTTCCCTATATGTGGTATTTCTGAATGATATGTGTTGCATAATGTCTATATATGAGACTGCTCTCTAAGGAAACCATTCTAATGTTCTGAATGTGATTAGAAAAAAATTACTCAGAAACCACCTGCCTTTGTTAACTACACCACCACTCTCAAAGGAAACCATGAAGGTAATATAACTCAAAAGAGAAACCAGAAATGTTCCAAATAATATAACCTAGAAAGAGAAGGAAAAGAATGATTACCCCACCACAATGTGCTTTAACAAATTCTCCCTACCTATAGAAGTAATTTGGGGCAGGAGGAAACCCAACCCACCAAAACTGACCCACTCATGATGCCTTCTCCCATTTAATTTCCAATTAATAAACTTTGCCTGACTCAAATAAGTCTCTTCTCCCATCCTTCAAGTCACCCTGTCAATATATGATCTGCCAACAGCAAAACAGCTCATTCTGAGCATAAGGAATTCAAATACCATCTCCTAGGTCGTACTGAGGCCTGGCCAGAAAATGGTAATACTTCATGCTTCCTGGCTCTTCATCTAGTTGCAACCAAATAGGCAGATCTGACGAGAGGCGCCTTAATCTTCTGCCCACCAGATACCCAACATGACTCTCTGAACTAGCAGGTAATCTCACTACTTCCACCCACAAGGGCCTCATACTAGGAGACTTCAACTACCATGCAATGGCTCATCTAATACAAATGCTGTCAACTTCCAACACAACACAAAAGAATCATGGCCTTACCCAACTAATCAACATTACCACTCAGCAGTGAGGACACTATCTTGACTTGATATTCTACTTCCCCAACATAAGCTTTGTTCCTAATTCAATAATGTGTGGACCCTGTCTCCTCAACTATCCTACTACCTTATTCAGGCTTCACTTCCAAAAAGAAAGCTATCATGTCCTGGAACTCAAAACCCCTCATCAGAAAATATCCCATGTCATAGGTGAGAGCATAAGCAAGCTTCTTACTGTATAAGAATTCCCATCCACATTGGAATCAACTGAACTCTAGTCCAACAATGGAATAACATATTCACACTAGCCATTAGTACCCTAGTTCCTGCCCCCCCACCCCCCATACCCACTCCAACCAGACCTCTCAAAATCTCCCCTTGGTTTTGTGAAGGTTTTCTTCTCAATAATTCTGACAATTATTCTGGAAATGGCATAAACAAAAAAAGGTACCAGCTTATGTGTCTGCAAGGAACCCATAAAAACAATGAAGGCAGGCATTCAACTGGCAAGAAAAGACTAAATTTCCAAACAACTTGAACTTACAAGCCTGACTTCAAGACACCAAAGATCACCATAGAGGATCTTACAGTGGATGATTTAGTGGAATTCTTCACTGAAAAAATTCAGAACTATCTGATCCTCCTTTCACTCGCCTTTCCACTAATATCCAATCTCTTCCCCCCCCCCCCCCCCAAACCACTTCACCTAAGTAACCTAGATTGTCCTGTTAAATGTCAGTGAAATCAATAAATAAATAAAATCTTCTCCCAGACTGTATCCCATACTCATAATTCAGGACAATTTCACCTAAAAAGGTAGAGAAGATCCTCCAAAGGATCAGTTGATCTACCTTCCATTAAACTGCATACTCCCAAATTTATCTGTGACCTGGGACATGACCTAGTCCTTGGCTAACTACCATAATAAATGTTATCTAAACCAAAGGCCCTTTCTCACTACAAAAAAAAAATTGATTGCAGTCTATCTTGAAGAAACTAGGTGTGAATCCAAAAATTCTTGACTACTATCATCCAGTTTCCAGCCTTCTCTTCTGATTCAAACTAGTAGAAAAAGTAGTCTACTTCCAACTCCTATACTTTCTATCAGAAGACAACATATTTCATATTTATCAATCCAGCATCAGCAAAGGCTACAGTGCGGACCTGATTTTGTTGGCCTTAACTAACAACATCCATCTGAATGCTGTCCAATGTGATGACTTCCTCCTAGATCCTTCTGCCACCTTTAACACGGTCAATTATTAGCTCCAGATACAATGCTTAAGAGACATTGGTATCAAAGGCACTGCCCTCCAGTAGTTCAAATTTTTCCTGTCCAACAGGACACAGTCCATCTCATGAGCCAACAAACTTTCCACGCCCAAAGATTTCACCTGTGGAGTACCCCATGGATCACTGATTTCTTCAATCCTTTTTAACACCTTGTGCTCCTTCCATGTGACAGGGACCGACCAATGGCACCGGTAGCCCCTATGACATAGTAAGGGCAAAGGTTATTGGCGCCATTTTGAATACCAGCAGCTGACGGCCCGAGTGCAGGAGATGGCTCCAGGACCCCCGCTGGACTACCAGGAACTTTTGCCAAGTCTTGGGGAGGTCAGGAGGGTGGGGGTTTATTCGTTAGTGATACGTTGTATTCCTGGGGGTTCGCCATATGTTTCGTGACCCCCACGAATACAACGAATATGGTATATACGTTGTGGATTGCCAATATGTTGCAAACGAATACACACCCCTAAAATGTCACCCATGTCCTGCTCTCCTACACTCCCACAAAAAGAACATTGATCCTTCTAACTAGCCCTCCTATCCCCCACTCCCCCTCCCTCTCATTTTCTGCCAGATTAACCTGCATGAGACTCTGTGAATTCAGCCGCTATGTCCTAGAAATCTGGAACAAGATACTGCTACCCCTGCACCTTGAACCTACTTACTTCACCTTCCGAAAAAAATAAAGCTTGAGTTTTTCAGCCTGGCCTTCCCTCTATATTCACAGAAGATACTTCTACCATCTGATTACCATATTTCATCTTGAGCCCAAATCTTGTTCATCAGTGGGTGAATCCTATTTATTTAATTCATACTACCCCTGCTCTAGGTGCTTAACTTATCACATATACAATCATTCTCTCTTACCCATATTTTTATTCTTACTATCCAGTGCACAAAAATAAATTCTTTATAAGCTACTATATGTATTGTTTGCAACTTGGATAATTTCTTACAATCTACCTCATGTTTAATCATATTTGTACTTCTCTCCTTTGTGTTCAATGTTCTTCAATGTGATTTTAATTTTTTATTGTAATTTTGGTTGAAATTTGATTGTAATCCACCTTGGGGCCTAACGTAGAAAAATGTGTAATATGAAATGTTCATAAATAAAATAAGGAACTTGTTTCCTTTAATATGAAAAAAAAACCTCAAATATTTCATGCTTTTGATGATGAAAGTGCAAGAAAAAAAAATCACCCTGCTAATTAAAACTGCTAAATTGTATATTTTAAAACAATCATGTACAACATGCTGACAAATCCAAATTTCATTAATATATATATTACTTACAGGTATAATTTTAAGACCCATCAAATTAAAAATAAAAAATAACTCGATAAAATCATCATGCAAGTTGTTGAGAAACTGCATCTTGGCCCATTAAAATTTTCATTTAAAGGCAATCATAACAGCAAATTAATTCTTGAGAATCTGAACAGATCATTTAGTAATATACAATCCAATGTGCATTGTAGAACCAGAGCTAGTAATCATCATTTTTACATTATTATATTAAATTAGCACCTCTACTACCTCGATTACACATTGGACTAGGCTACATGTATGCTCACAAGCATCACTAATATAATTACATTACAAATAAACCAATAAAATGTATATGTATAAAATATTTCAAATTTCAACATGAAGATGAATGTGTAGTAAGAGCCTTTACTTTTGCCGTACTAGATGTTCCAAGGGTCAGAGAAGCTGTTAGACTAAATTGGGGTTACCAAATGTCCCTGCACTATTTTGGGATAGGTTGATGAATCATATTTCTCTATTTTGATTTTTATTTAATTCCCAAGGAAATACTAATAATTAGAGTTTCTGAATGTAATGACCCGCTGGGGTTCATAACTAGTATTTGCCCTAGTAACTCCTTTAACTAGGAACAGTCCAGGTTAATAGTTAAGGAGGACGCACCATCTGATACAGACCCTCCCTTTGAGGGAGCTGGGATGGCCATCCCCTTGAGGCTATAAAAGCAGATTTCTCCCCGAGAAGTCTAGGTTTTTGAGTTAGAGGAGGTACAGGAGCTTTTATCTGTTTTGGACTTTTAAGCCTACTTTTTGGGGCTCAGGCATTCCAGCCTGGTGTCCCCGAGAGAGGCTGGGAGGCTGCCCTTCCGGTCCACTCACTGGTTGGTAGGGTTTGCATTCCAAGTTGTTTGGGGCATTTCAGAATTTTTCCTTTCTAAGAAGTCTTGTGAAAACCTTGGGTATTGCCTGGAGAGAGATCAGGGGGAAATGTCTCCCTGGGGGGAGCCCTGGATAGGGAGGACCTGCCCCTTTTGCACCCTCCTGGAGGACAGAAGTATGGTGGTGACCTTCTGGTGATTTTTGGTTAGAAGATCCGGGAGGAAGAGTTTTGCTGTCCCCCTTCCTGCCCTGAAGGAGGAACATCAGAGAGCGGTGGGTTCCTGTATAGATCCTTTCCAGCCAGAGATCCTGAGCGAGAGAAACTCTGAACTGTGAGTAAGATCATTTCAAGATCTTTTCAGGACCCCCACCAAGGAAAAAGAATATTGGGACTCTCTGCGAAGACTGGGTTTTACCATTTTTTTCTTACTAGTTTGGAGGGGGAGGGGTTTCTGCCTAAATAAGTAAGGCTCCTATGGGAGGAAGGTTATTATCTAAGCCATGGAGGGTGAGTGTCTCCCCTGCCCCGGTGTATGAGGAGACCCTTGCACAGATAGAGGAAAGACTGTGAACAGTAACGGTCATCAGTGGAGATGAGAACTGTTCGAACTGTGCCATTTATCCCAGACCCCTTTCAGTAAAGTTAATTTTGGCCGCTCTATCAGAGACTCCTACGTGGTTATTGGCATCGACATCACTCACAGTGGTAAAGAAGTTCTACTTTTCCCAGGTAAAGGAAACAGTTTCACCCCTGCTACCCAGGGCCTTGGAGGAGAAGTTCTCTCCCCCTGCCAGTACAGGAACCCAGCCCTGGGGCAAGAGACTTGTGTGAGAGAGAGAGAGAGTTGCTACCAGTTTCATGGAGTGTCACCCTAGTCCCCTACCAGATATCCATTCCTTATTTACTTGTCCTACTCCACTTATAATCTTAGAAACTTCTATCATACCTTCTCCAAGCTGAAGAATCTTAACATATTAAGCCCGTCTTCCATCCACTTTATCATTTTTGTTGCCCCTCTCTCTCTCTCTCTCTCTCTCTACTATGTCCCTCATTCCTCTTTATCTTGAACCCACTCTTTAGTAGTTGGTGCTATATTCCTACCTTACATGATTAGATGTAATGCTTGCATGAAGTTCTGACAAAGGTCAGTACAATAGTTCTCTGAATTATTTAGATTCAGAATAGTGGAAGTGCCAAGACTGGAGGGGTTCATCAAATAACCCCTCGTCGCTGGGCCATAAAAGAATTGATAGTTCTTGAGGCTTAATATGTTAATATTCTTCAGCTTGGAGAAGGTATAATAGAAGTTTCTAAGATTATAAGTGGAGTAGGACAAGTAAATAAGGAATGGATATCTGGTAGGGGACTAGGGTGACACTCCATGAAACTGGTAGCAAAATTAAACAAAGTAAGAAAGTTGGGTTTTTTTTGGGGGGGTTCCCAGAAATTAAGCTGTGGAATTTGATACCAGAGGATGTGATCAAGGCCAGTAATATAGCTTGATCAGGTCTATAAACAACTATTAGGCGAAGCCTGGGGAATGTCACCTCTTGCTGCAGGGAGCCGGGAGTGAGCAAGAGGGAAAGGGCTCTCCCTGTTAGGGTGGGTGGGGTAGTACAGCCCGGTGACCTGGATTGGCCACTAGGATGCTGGGCTTGATGGATTGTTGGTCTGACGCAGTAGCGCATTTCTGACCGCTAAAATAAAATGTTTAGAACCTATCGTTTAATATTTCTTTGTATAAAAGGACAGAAAAAGATCCAGGAATGCAATCGAGAGGAAATACTGAAGAAACAGGAATATTGATATGATGAAGACTTTGGCTCAAACTGTTGCTTTAAAATGCCAGCACTCTTTTTAGGTGACTTCCAAATGCTACAGAATAATCTGCCTCCCCTAATTAATTTGCAGTACTCTTCTTACCAGTTTGAACAGCTATTTATTTATTTAAAATGTTACCTGCCCTTCTACTGTTCAGGATGGGGTACAAGAAGCATCCATAATAATTAAAACATACAAATCATGCCATGCAAGACATCCCATTAACAAAGTTCACTAAACGTCCTTGTAGGCCAGCTGAAAGAGTTGGGTCTTCCATGCTTTCTTAACGAAGGTTGACTCCTTCTATTCCCTTGTGAGATCTCATCTGCCATGCCAATAGGGACACTAGGAGAGCGCTCAATTACCTTTTTTTTTTTTTCTGAAAAATGAATTGGGGAGAGGGGAAGGTGATCTCTTCATTTTCTTATTCTAAATCATAGTAGGCTGTGTTTCTGACACCCAGTTGAATACCTTAGATTCTGCCACTGAACAACTGACATGACAGTGTGAGAATAATTTACAGAACTTGACAATCTTTTCAAGCTAGAAATTGTTTAGTCTGTGGCAGTGTCAGAGAGGGCAATAGTTGAAAACATTGGCAAATAAAATGCAATTATTCCGAAAAGATAATTGGCGCAAGCAGGGAAAAATACATATGACTCCAAATATTAGCAAACCGAAGCTCCCCTGCATATTATGCCATTGGACAGAAATGGTAATGCAATGTATGGGGACAGTCCTTTCATGCTCCAAACAAAACTGCCAACATCGCTTAATCCAGTGTTTCCCAACCTTTCCAAGCCCAAGGCACACCTACATTAATAAAAATGTTGGGTGGAACACCAGCCTCCACGGGGCAGGCAGCGTGGACATGGAGAGGACTCGTGTGGCTAAAAGAAGAGCTGAGAAAGTCCGAGAGAGGAGATGGAAATGGGCATGAATCTGTCATGATGGACCAGGTCTCTCTCTATACAAGTGCAGGAGAAGGGGGAAGTCTGTGCGAGGTGGGCGGTGAGCTGATTTATTTACCTTGGGTGCCACATGTGGCAACTAGAACTCTTTCACTGCTGCTGCGGTCAACAGAGAGTCGGTCGTAGTCTGTGCTCGGTGCATCTCACTCAGCCTGAGGATAAGACAGATGCTGGCAGGACTCAAAGACGGGGAAGATGAGGAGGGTGCTGTGTGCGCCGCTCAAAGTGAGTCCCAGCTATCCATGCCACATGTGTTTCCCATTAATTACCACACTCCCGGGCTCATGCTGTAGTTAGGAAGAAGAGGCATGCATGATTATATGTTCTCAGAAAGAAACTCCTACATGTTTTAAGAGCTACCACTGGTGTGTGTTATTCTTGCTGCACGGTGCGGAGAGCAGAGCCCAGATGCTGCCCTGGATCTGAGCAGCAGGCAGTAGTGACTTTTCCTGTCTGAAGGTGCACCAGTGTGTGCCATGGCACATTGGTTGGGAAACACTGGTTTAATCTGTTTACTATATTTACAAAGTACTGGGGCTTATTCTAGAATCTATAGAGCTGGCATCAGCTAATGCAATAAAGCACTCATTGCAAATCCTACTTATTTACCCAGGTAAAATAAAATATTCCTGAGCAGAATTTCACTTCTCAGAGTAAGCTGACTTTGGTAAATTTACATTTACTGATGCACATGTTATTGCATGGCGCAGATGCAGAAATAGCCACTGTTGCATCTTGGCTGCTTGAGAAGCATTGGTTGAAGAAAGCCCCTGAGAAGAACAATGTACAAAGAGATCATACACTGTTAAGAGCACCAGGTTAAGAAGCATTAATGCTTCATTACAGCAAACTTTAAAAGAGAATATGTAGCAATCTTAATGTAATACAAATGCTATGTAAGCAACATTTTGAGCTTTAAGTGCAAGTGTTAAAAAAAAAAATAAATCCTTATCTGAGCATGACTACTAATCTTCCAATAATAGCAATGTTCATGGCATATAATTTTTAATGCTAGGTTTCAATCTTCAAACCACTTTTTCTATAATGGCATGAGATTGCATTCATACAGTAACTTTGGGGAAAAGATTTCAGTTGATTGCAGATGTGGGGCTATTTTGTGTCCGTTTCTGTCAAGCATGAGAGCAATCAGAAGAGTTCCCGTGGATCCAGGAGCATATCTGTGCATATTTCAGCGGAGTGATTCTTACAGCTACATTATAATCCTGCTGTGCCCCATTCAAATCCACCCACTGGTGGCCTGAATAAACCGCCACTATCTTGCGCTTCCACTTCTTGCTGTTTGGGTCTCTCAGCCGGATGTAGATTCCAGAACCGCTGGAACCCGGCTCTGCGTCACAGTACTGGTAGAAGAGATCACTGGATTCATCGGAGATGCTGCAAAAGCGGTACACCAGCTGCCCTGGTCTGTCGTCGTCAAAACCAGAAAAGTGGACCCTGCTCCCTGGCATGCGTTGTGTGGTAGGGCTAATTCCCAAGTCCATGTACTTCTTTTTTTGGGGACGTTTAAGTTCAAGAACGGCATAATCATAATCCAGTGCAATATCCTTGGTGACTCCTTTAAGCCAACCATTGGGGATCTGGGTCCTTTTCACTCTAGTCCATTGGAAGGAAGGTTTTCCATCAGCACCACCTTTATTCCTTCTTGAGCCTTTGTGTTTTTTGCTACCCTCAAGGGATCTCTTTCGCAAGGATTTTACTCGCCGTTGTCTGGCACGCTTCACAGGATCCTGAGCATCAGAAGAGCCTCTTTCTTTCTCTTTTGATCCTTTGCGTTTTTTGCCACCATTTTTAGATCTGATCTTCAGTAGTCCCACCCTCAGTTTCCTGGCTTCCTTGATATAATCCTTGCCATCATGAATGCAATGGGCAGCGGTCAAAACATGCTTGGGTGAAATGAGAATTCCACTGCACCCTGAAGAGATCTTAACAGCAGTACTAAAAGGATAATTAACCATGAATTGCTTGTCGGAGATGCTGAATCTACTGTCTGTACCATAGACCTGCCTCCGCCGCCTCCTCAATCGACCTAGTGTGGTGGTGTTCTCAGAGTCCACTTGAGCTGAGAAACCCTGGACGTTCACTTCAGTCATTAAACGTGTGCCGTTTTCAAAGACCGTCTCGTAGGAAAGGTAATCCTCTAGGTCAGATAAGCTTGGAAGTGGTAGTCTCTTTTGGCATTCAATACCACAGGTTCCATTTAGCTCTAATTGGAGTTCTGCTTGAAATTTTGGGCTATCAAGAGGAAAGGTCCTTTGTCCCACAATTAGTGGTAATTTTTTTAAGTGCCAGGTGAAATCTTGTTCTGTTTCTGCCCCATTTATGAGGTATAAGGTAGGGCCTGACAACAGTAGAAAAAGCAGTATATATCTCATTTTGTCAGTGTATCTTGATCTAAAAATTAAAGAAGAAAAATATTAGCCTACTGCTTAAAAATCTCATACGCATAAACTAAAAATAAAGAAATTTAAACTGTGCCCAAACATCATGTCTGATTCAGAAGAAATGAATTATATAGCATGGTCATACAATTGTTCCTGTTTTCAATGTGGCAAAATACGAATTTATTCCCACTAGTGACCTGGTTCTTATACAAAGGCACTGGAGGAGGTACAGAGAAGGGTGACCAAAATGATAAAGGAGATAGAATGAGGAAAGGCTAAAGTGGTTAGGACTGTTCAGCTTGGAAAAGAGACAGGTGTGGGTGGATATGATGGAGGTCTACATAATCATGAGAGGACTAGACTGGGTAAATGTGAATCCATTGTTTACTTTTTCAGATAATAGGACTAGGGTGTACTCCATGAAGTTAGCAAATAGCACATTTAAAACAAGTAGAGTTTCACTCAACAAACAAGCGCTGGAATTCGTTGCAAGAGGATGTGGTTAAGGCAGTTAGCTTAGCTGGGATTAAAAAGTGTTTGGACAAGTTCCTGGAGAAGTCCATAAATTACTATTAGTCAAGTTAACTTAGGGAATAGCCACTGCTTATTACTAGCATTAGTAGCATGGGACCTGCTTTATGTTTGGGTATTTGCCAGGTACTTGTATCCTGGACTGGCCACTGTTGGAAACAGGGTGCTGGGCTTGATGCACCTTCAGTCTGACCCAGCATGGCAACTTTTTATGTTCTTATGTCCCCTATTCTGAATCTACTTCAGGAAGGATATAAGGTACAGAGGGGGCAATGAACTTAATGAAAGAAAAATATAATGAGAATAGAAAGTTTCCCCAAAAATTAATTGGGAGAGGGGCAAGATTGCCTACAACTATATTAATGTAAATCACGAGAAGTGCAGACCAAATTTTATCAATCCAAAAGTACATTTAATATATAATCATATGGCATCTCCACTGTTCTATTTTATGTACTATTCCAATACCAAATGGGGGTCCCCCATCACAGGACCCCATGTTTCGCACACTGGCTGCGTCGGGAGGGATTTAACCGCCAATTATTAATGTTGGACCTATGTTCAATTATACATATAATAGGTCCAACACTAATAATTTGAAGGAAAATGTGCCTCTGGTAGAACATTGGGTTCAATACTCCCATGCAATAACAGACTTGAAGTTTTTTGTCACAGAAGTGGTACATACTCCGGTGCGGGGAGGTAATTTCTCTGACATCTTGATCAAAAGGGAACAGAAATGGATCTCTCTCTTGAACACGGTAGCTCCAACTGGACTTAATTGTGATCTTGAGTGGAGTTACTTCACCTGAGAGTATCCTGTGCGCTGTGACTTACCTGCCCTGCTCTGATTGGCTATCTATTCTCATACTGTGATTGGTCGCGTCTATTCGCGCCAAAAATGTTTGTGGCGTTTAAATCCCGATTACAGTGTATCCACTTCTCTTTTAGGTTACTGTTAAATTATCATGAAAAAATTTGTGGTTGTCGGCCTTACCCTTTGTTACTACCGATCCTAGTTTGAATTTATTTATATTTCTGTTGCAGAACACTTGATTCAACAGTGTCCCTCCCGACGCAGCCAGTGTGCGAAACATGGGGTCCTGTGTTGGGGGACCCCCATTTTGTATTGGAATAGTACATAAAATAGAACAGTGGAGCTGCCGTATGATTATACATTAAATGTACTTTTGGATCGATAAAATTTGGTCTGCACGTCTTGTCATTTACATTAACTGTTCAAAGTGCAGCATCAGCTCATTCTGTGGTTTGGATTTCTACAACTATATTAAACCAGGACTTCTCAATAAGAGCTACAAACAGGTCTGGTTTATATGAGATCTAGGACCATTGCCAGGATAAGTGGTGCCTTAGGTCATCAGGAAGCAGTATAGTATGCTGGCACCCCTTCCCCTGCAGAGCCTGGCAGCTCAGGAGGGCTTCTGTCTTGCTTCACCCTTTCTGATAGCCCTGTGGATGTCTGCAATAATATTGTTCAAATGTATTTATTCTTATGGTGTAAGAATACAGCTAATTTACATACAGGCCGATACAGTTAACCGGCATTTGGACGCGCGTTTTCGACGCGCTATTACCCCTTACTGAATAAGGGGTAAAGCTAGAGCGTTGCAAACGCGCGTCCAACCCCCCCCCCCCCCACCCCGAGACTAATAGCGCCCGCAACATGCAAATGCATGTTGCGGGCGCTATTAGTCATTCCCGTGCGATACAGTAAGTAAAATGTGCAGCCAAGCTGCACATTTTACTTTAAGAAATTAGCGTCTACCCAAAGGTAGGCGTTAATTTCTGTTGCCGCCAGGGAAGTGCACAGAAAAGCAGTAAAAACTGCTTTTCTGTGCACTCTCAGACTTAATATCATGGCGATATTGTCGGAGGTCCCAAAAGTTAAAAATTTTAAAAAAAAAAAATTAAAATGGGCCTGCGGCTCGTGGGTTGAAAACTGGACGCTCAATTTTGCCGGCGTCCGGTTTCCGAACCAGTGGCTGTCAGCGGGTTTGAGAACAGACGCTGGCAAAATTGAGCGTCGGCTGTCAAACTTGCTGGCAGCCGCCGCTCCTGTCCAAAAAGAGGTGCTAGGGACGCGCTAATGTCCCTAGCCCCTCTTTTTACCGTGGGCCCTAACTTAAATAAACTTACTGAATCGCGCGCACAGGAGAGCGGGCGGTCGCCCGCTTTCCTGCGATTTTTACTGTATCGGCCCGATAGATTGGCTATGCTGGAAACCAAGCCTCTGCTGGGCCCTATAGGACCCCCCTGTATTAAAGGGTCATACAAGGATCTTGTGCAGGTAAACCATTCCCTTATAGTAAGAAACAAGACAAAGAAGAACTATATGAGACTAGAGTTATATAAATGTTATCCTGTCCACTGGAAATTGTTTTCCACAGTCTGGTAACTTTGTGGAATTGCTTCCAGTGGAACTTGTTCTAGCTACATTTATGAAAGTTTGAGATTGGATCTTGGAAGATCAGTGAGAATATTGATCTGCTTGGGTTTGCTTAGGATAGTAAGAGCTTGCTGTGACACTAGTGAATCATTTTGAGGGTCTAGTTACTAGAGATGTGAATCGTGTCCTCGATCGTCTTAACGATCGATTTCGGCTGGGAGGGGGAGGGAATCGTATTGTTGCCGTTTGGGTGTGTAAACTATCGTGAAAAATCGTTAAAATCGTGAGCCGGCACACTAAACCCCCCTAAAACCCACCCCGACCCTTTAAATTAAATCCCCCACCCTCCCGAACCCCCCCCCAAATGCTTTAAATTACCTGGGGATCCGGCGGTGGTCCAGAACGGCGGCGGTCCGGAACGGCCCCCTCAATAGAATCGTGTTGTCTTCAGCCGGCGCCATTTTTCAAAATGGCCGCCGCAATATGGCGGCGGCCATAGACAAAAACGATTCGACGCAGGAGGTCGTTCCAGACCCCCGCTGGACTTTTGGCAAGTCTTGTGGGGGTCAGGAGGCCCCCCCAAGCTGGCCAAAATTTTCCTGGGAGTCCAGCGGGGTTCCGGGAGCGATTTCTTGCCGCGAATCGTTTTCGTATGGAAAATGGCGCCGGCAGGAGATCGACTGCAGGAGGTCGTTCGGCGGTCCGGAACCCCCGCTGAACGACCTCCTGCAGTCGATCTCCTGCCGGCGCCATTTTCCGTACGAAAACGATTCGCGGCAAGAAATCGCTCCCGGAACCCCACTGGACTCCCAGGAAAATTTTGGCCAGCTTGGGGGGGCCTCCTGACCCCCACAAGACTTACCAAAAGTCCAGCGGGGGTCCGGAACGACCTCCTGCGTTGAATCGTTTTTGTCTATGGCTGCTGCCATTTTGTGGCGGCCATTTTGAAAAATGGCGCCGGCTGAAGACAACACGATTCTATTGAGGGGGCCGTTCCGGACCGCCGCCGTTCTGGACCACCGCCGGATCCCCAGGTAATTTAAAGCATTGGGGGGGGGGATTTAATTTAAAGGGTCGGGGGTGGGTTTTAGGGGGTTTTAGTGTGCCGGTTTTCCTGCTCTCCCGCTTCCCCCCGATTTACGATTTTTTAACGATAAATCGGGGGAATTGGTATTGTATTGTGGCCCTAACGATTTTTTGACGATTTAAAATATATCGGACGATATTTTAAATAGTCAAAAAACGATTCACATCCCTACTAGTTACTGAACTGCTGCCTACCTGCCAGCCTCCCTGCTGATGCATATTTTTGGCTATAAGGATGTGGTTGGTCCAATCACCTATGAGCATCAGTTTTCCAAGAAGATTTTTGTCTAAAAGTCTTTTCACTACCTGCCTGCCTATGTTTGTGAACTGATGATGGGGACTGAATGTTATGAAAGGAACAGGGTCTGTCACATACCGTGAAAGCCTTGACAACTGCCATGCAAACATGAGCCAATTTATCCATTTTTCTGTGTGCGGAGTGTTTTGTTTTTTTTAAAATCTATATCATTGTAATAAAGTAACATGTAAAAAATGTTATTCTCAAATGAAAAATTTATATTTTCAATAAGTTGTAGTAACTGTTAATAAATTCCTTAATCAAGTGGCAGTTAATAATTCACTCAGGAAGAATGCACTGGTTTCTTATTCGAATGCCCCTGCCTTTTAACTTATCTTGTTATATTCCTGGCAGAAAATCAGTTAAGCAGTGGACTGTGCAATCACAGGAGTGTTTAGATGTAGGTTCCCCTATCCCGGGAAGAAAAGGGCACCTCCTGAACCATGTGAACCCACAGACTGGAACAAGGGCAAACCTGAGCAGTTCCTCCTCAAGGAACCATGAAGAAAATGAAAGTACAATTATAAGGAGAACCTGGAAGTCTCAAATGTTCAGTGGGTTTTTTTTTAATTTCAAAATAAACCAATTTCTAAGGAAGGCTCAGGCTGTTTGTAATCTTTTTACTGCATTTGTCTTTGGATGAAAATTATAGATCTTGATGTTGAACCAGTCAAGCACACTAAAAAAAAATTAAATGCACAAAGTGCTTCATAATTAAGCCATAAAACCCATTGTGAGCTATTATCCTGACAGAGGCAAGGATGGTTAGTAGCGCCTAAGACATCAAATCAATAGCTTCCTCTGGGGTTAGTAAATATTGATAATCACTTCAACAGAAGTCAATCGCCACTGGCTGTAAGAGTTCTGATTACCAGCACATTACTGCTGTTGGTTTAAAGGATTTGTGCCAGTAGAGGGACTTTCCCATCCCAGGATCCAGTGAGTTTATGAATCTTCTAACTATGCATCTTGCCACCACATCTGAAGTCTTTCTAACATGAAGACACTAGGGGGCAGACTTGGATAGATTATTCACCAGCATAGCTCAGATAACTTTAGGTTGCCTGATGCTATGCAAGTCCTATTTGTTGCAAAGTACATGTCATAAATTTGCTTTCAGCCATTTGTATAGTCTCCTAAAATCTTTTTAGCCAGAGGCAACAAAGTTTGTCAAAACGATGCAAGGTAAATAGATGTTTCTTTACAGCAGTGTTTCCCCCAACTGTCTCCTGGAGGCACATCTAGCCAGTCCAGTTTTCAGGTTATCTGTAATGAATATGTGTGTGAGATAGATTTGCATACATTGAAGACTCAGCGAATGAAAATCTATCTCATTCATATTCATTAAGGCAATCCTTAAAACCTGACTGGCTAGGTGTGCCTCCGGGCCAGGGTTAGGAAACACTGCTCTACAGTAAGCACTGTTGTGCTGTGGCTTTTTTTTAATGACTTCAGTATGAATGTATTCATAAAACTGAGGGTTTCTGTTCTTGGATGGAGTCGTGCATACTGATGGCAGGTGCTTCCACCAAGTAGGACTGACTAATACTGGCAATTCTAACTTGAAGAATTCCCAGTATCCTGCTTGGTAATACAGCTGCCACAGCGCTGGTGTTAAAATCCGAGACGTTGCTGCTTATTATAATAATAATAATAGCCCACCCAAACTGCTTCTGAAGCAGCTCAGTTGCATTAATTCACTCGGGGCACAGTCACCAGTTTCTTTCGTGATGCAATATTTTACAGATACAAATATAGATACACTGTCAGGAGCAAATCCACATTCACAACTTGAAAATCCTTCATAACCCGCTTTCTTCTGTCTCTGTTTCCATAAATTGTATCGCCAAGGAATCAACACAAGTCATTTTTAGCGGGGGGGATTTAGTCAGGCATTTATTTCAGTATTTGTACAATACTGTCCACCAAATAACATACGGGTGCATGAAGCCCTTGCAGAACAATCCGAGGCAATGGGTGATAAAGTGACTTGCCCAAGGTCACAAGGGAAGAAAGAGGCTCTGAACCCAGATCTGTTGACTCTAACCAGTGGATGGAAAATCTAAAGCTGCCTGCTTCCCTTCACAGGGAAGTGATTCCTATGAAGCCCGGCCATCTCTTTATTGATTACCCCTAACAGCTACTTTCTTTTTCATTTTTTTTTTCTTTACTGGATTGAGTGTGGTGTTGAAAGTAACCCTTTTTAATGACACAGTCCTCCTGTCGGTTAATAATGGTGAGCCTTGCCCGCTTTTCAGATCAAGCGTTAAGATCCCTTTGCGCTGGAATCACTATGCGCGTTTAATATGTCCCAGAATCTGGACAGCCAGGTCTCTGTCGATGGAAGTTTTGCTGTTAGGATTAGCAAACGCCACTCTGTTATTCTGGCAGAAATGCCTGGACTATAAACTGTGTCATGGCTTAATGATAACTGACCGCATTCCTTCCCTCTCCTCCAAATTTTGGCAGCCAGGAAACCCAGCAGAATTTTATTTTTTTTATTTATTTTTTTTTTTTTTACAATACCCTGTACCACGGAGGAAAGAAATCCACCAATAAGCCAACGTAAATACAATGCAATTGGAAGTGGAGCTGTACAGCGTGCATTGCCTGAGTTCAGGTCAGGCTCTTGCTCCCTGATGTAGCAGTGCATTCAGAGAAGGAAGGCTGGGAACCAGACAAGAGCAGCGCAGATAAATAAATATAGCACTGCCTGCACGGGCTATCAGGGCTTGCTGTAGCGACCCCTGGGCGCTGGTGGCAAGGCTGCTTCCTCGATACCGACCGCCGCTTAAGTGCATCTCCGTGCTGCTGCCAACACACCTACTGTCAATGTCAGGAACCAGACACCCCCCCCCCCCCCCCCCCCTTTTCCTGCCATAACTGCATTTGCACCAGACGCGAATATAAAAATACAAATCCCGATCGTTTTTCAATGAACCCTTATATGAAAGAAAGATCTTGCAGGGCTCCGAGAAGCTAAGCAGGTTTGAGACGGGCAAGGTGGTGCAGCGGCGCCGGCGTCCAGGTCCTACCTGCAGCCCCATCCGAAGGGAGCGGAGGGAAGTCCCGCGCTGGGCAGCCCGGAGGCGCAGGGAGTGCCGAGCCGGAGGAGTCCCTGAGTCAGCGAGCGCCCCCGCCAGCCACGTGCCACCTCGCCAGCGGCCCCCCGAGCACTGAGCCCGCACGGGCTGCTCTGGAGGGAGGGAGGGAGGGAGGGAGCCGGGGGAGGGTCTTCAGGCAATCTCCACCCTGGACAGCGCTTACCCAGCCAAGAGGAGGAGGACGGCGGTGATGATCAGAGCAAAACCCCAAGGCGGCGCTCCGCTTCCCAGCAGAACCCAAACCCCAGGGCTCGCCGGGCATGGGAGGAGTGGGGGAGGCCTGCAAAGCGTAGTCACAGGTCAGACGCGGCTCATTGGGGTATTTTCATATACTCGTTATTGGCTGGGCCAGAAAAACGGGAGAGGGTGATAGAGACAAAGGAGCCCCAACAAGAATCCAAAGTCAGAAAGATCGGCAATTCCCCAGCCACCCAAAATAGAATGAAAGGAACAAGTAGTCAAGGTGAAAATAAAAAAGGAAGCTCACAGTGCAAGAAGTTCCAACAAAAAATCCAGATGTGAATCCTTCCAGGTGCAGAGGAGCATCCCTAGAGGAATGGCCCCGTTTCAGCATCGCCGTGCCCGCACCCCGGGTGGAAAGGGGGGCTGGAGGGGGGGATCGATCTGAAAAAAACAAAAAAACAAATCCCCGGTTAGAAAGGGAGCCGAGCGATCTAAAGCAAAGGGCAGGGAGCAGCAGACTCCAGGGAGAGGAGCATTGAATGCCTCCAGGCTGAGCCAGGATGGAAGGAACGGGGACCGTCCAGGCAGACTCGGGCTCCAGGAGTTTAATCTGCAGAAGAAAGCGTCTTAGAACCACAACTGAAAAAAAAAAACAAACCTTTTGCTGTGCAGAGAGAGAGAGAGAGAGACTTGCCTTCAAAGAAGAGCTGGCAGGTTTGAATGTGCCGCTTGATCACCTATGGATAACAACTTGTGCTGAAATGTCCTACGACTGTTCAAATACATACAGGCCATTAGGTAAGGAGACTCTAGCCAAAGGCATATCCTCAAAGGTTAGCACCGAGCTGGCCATGACAGGAAACTCAATCCTTTCTTCTTTTTCTTTTAACCAATTTGAAAAAAAACCAAACCGTGAATTCTAAATTGGATCGTACCAGAAATAGCATAATTACAAACTCGATCACAAAGCATAAAGTAAAGCTCTGATGCACACTCTCATATTAAAAATGCATGTCAGTGGAGATATACAGTTTAAACCAACCATATAAAGGCACAAATATGTCAACCAAAGCTGAATACTGGGAGAAAAGAACAAATAAGCAGATTGCAGAACCTCATGTGAACACGTATGCACAATAAACCAAATAACTAATATGGAACAGTACATCCATGAAAATCAACATCATGCCTTCTGAAGGCAATTTCAAAGTCATTCCGGTGGGTGAAACGGTGCTTTTCCCACAGAACTGAGGTCTTTGAAACGCGCCGCCATACATGCGAATAAAATGACACGTGGAGGGCCATTATGGGGCGGATTTTAAAAGCCCTGCTCGCGTAAATCCGCCCGGATTTACGTGAGCAGGGCCTTGCACGCCGGCGCACGCAGAGCCCCGGGACTCGCGTAAATCCCAGGGGTTTTTTGTCGGGGGCGGGGCCGATCGACGCTGCGTTTTGGGGGCGGGACGTGGCGTTTCGGGGGCGGGCCTGGGGGCGTGGCCGCGCCCTCTGGAAACGCCCCCGGGTTGCGTCTCGGCGCGCGTGGATTTACTTCTCCCTCCGGGAGGCGTAAATCCATGGACAAAGGTAGGGGGGGGGGTTAGGTAGAGGAAGGGAGGGGAAGGTGAGGGGAGGGCGAAAGAGAGTTCCGTCCGAGGCCGCTCCGATTTCGGAGCGGCCTCGGAGGGAACGAAGGCAGGCTGCGCGGCTCGGTGCATGCAGGCTGCCCAAAATCGGCAGCCTTGCGCGCGCCGATCCTGGATTTTAGAAGATACGCGCAACTACGCGCGTATCTACTAAAATCCAGCGTACTTTTGTTTGCGACTGGTGCGCCAACAAAAGTACGCGAACGCGCATTTTTTTAAAATCTACCCCACTGTGCGCGATTTTACCCAGGGTTAAAGGAGGTGCCTCTGAGGGTGGGCCTGGGGAAGGGCTTGAGAGCACATTTATACTTTTAAATGTTTGAAAGTACGCCCCTACATTTGCCTTGGAAAAAAGTATCCACACAAAAAGCAGGAGCAGAGTTTCTTAGGCAGTTCTCAAAGGGAATGTTTTCCCATTTAAAACTGGTGAAATGTCCATGGATAAAAAGTAGCTGCCGATTTTGCACTTCTGCTGGCAGTTTGACAATTGCTCGCCTTCTGTCCATAATAAGTACTTGGAATGTAGATTACGATGACATTGCGCTGAGCTCAGTGTGTGTGTGCTCTGTTAGAGCCAGTGGATTTCCCTTTATTTTATATATTTAACGGTGCCTTTTTTCATTCGTTTGGAATTATATGGCAGACAAGATCTCTTATGGACAATTTAACTATTTGGAAAAGCCTGCAGATGTCAACCAGGCCAAAATGAGCTGCAGCTGAGAAATCGCAGTGATTAAAGAAAAGATGGTGCATGAGCCTGGCGCTTTGGTGGAAGGAATTTCTGAATCGTTATTATGGGAACTTACCAAAGCAGTTGCCGTTGGCGGTCAACAATAAACTGTAAAAACTTCAATCTTCTTTGGACAAACTTAACAAAAAGATAGAAACTAGCAACAGTTTCATAATTATTAGGTTAAGGTTTTGCAACATGAAGAATGTTTAGAATCCCTGGGCACCACATAACTGGATTTACAGAACAAGAATCGAATCTTGGAGATTAAACTTGATTATCTCAAGACGATCACGCAATGTGGTGGTCTTGATTAGACGTGTGCGAGTCGAGCTCCAGGTGTCTCTTCCAAATTCAGCATTTCCTCTGCTAGCATCTCTAGACTGATTGTTACTGGGAGTGGAGGGAACAAATCAGTAGACCACAAGCAAGTTTTGTAAGGAGCCTAGTAGCGCAATGGCAGCAAAATTCATAAGAAAAGAGAAAGACAAGTTGAAGGCCCCTGAATCCAAAATGGATGCCACAAACGTGGAGGCATCTGCAGTTCCTGCCGATGATACACAAGAAGAGAAAATAGCAGCAATGGTAGTGGCATAGACCCCAAGCTGTTGCATATCTTGGAGCAAATAAATGAGGGACAAGCCTCAATGGCTGAATATGGAGGTCAGATGGACATGGCAGAAGGTATTATTGTAGGGATTGAGGACGAGCTAGTGAGTCTGGAAAGGAAAGTAGCAGCACTGGAAAAAGAGACCCAGGGTCGAGATGACAAAATTCATGAGCTAGAGAACTGCTTTGTCAGGTTCCTAGAAAGCATCCCTGAGCAAGATTTAGTGCATACACTGGAGCGCTGGATAACCTCTGAGTTCTTTCCCTCAGACCGCGTAGCGGATGTGTCTGAACAAGCACATTAGCTATGCCCGAAAATGAGAGTTAACTAGAGTCGTCATTGCAAAGTTGCCTAACTATACACATAAGTTGCAAATGTTACAAGGCTATAGAAAGAAAAGAGACTTCCACTTTGAAAATCGGAAGATTTTAATATTCCAGCACTTCTCACTGTGGGTCTCAAATCAACGCAAGGAGTTGTCCCCGTTGTGCACTGAGTTAGTGCATAGGCAAGTGTGCTTCACTTTGTAATACCCAGCCAGATTGCGGGTCTGGCATCAAGGATCCATATATGTCTTTAAAACAGCGAGTGCTGCAGCGGATTTTGTGAAGTCATTGCCAAGATCTGATCTGAGTGGGGAGCATGATTGAAAGCTCAAGGACTCCAGAAAATTGTGACCTATGTGCCCATGACTGTAGATAAACATAGCGTTACAGTTAAAGGAGATAAGTGGAGACACATGCTGGGTTTGCTTAAATAAGTTCAACTGTTTGGAACGAATTTTTACTTGAATTGACATGGGGGTTGTATTATTAAAAAGGGAAAAGAGCTGGGTGGATCAATGTGAATTCTCTGATGTACATACCCCCATGCATGAAGTCTCTGCTCAAGTTTGTCCGATTATGTTGCTAGGGAAGTTGGCACCTGAACATTTCAGGTTAGTAGTATGACCTCAGGTCTCCAAAATGGAGATGATTTTGTGGTGTTTGGGTATGGGCATGGGGAGTTGGGAGGGGGATGGGAATGATAGGAGGTTCACATACAGCCTCTATGGAAAGGGGGGAAGCTATAACAGGGAAGCTATGGGGGAAAATGTAGAAAGGCAAACAGTTTGGGGAAGTTCACAACAAATGCTTTGTCCAGTTGGGATAAGATGGAGAATGGTGTTAATGATCTGATCATCCATGCTGTAGTGGGAAGCTATGAGAAGTCTGATACAAAATTCCAGTATGTCGTTTAATGTAGTAACATGGAATGTTGCCGGATTGGGTACCCCTGTCAAACAAGAAAAGGTAATGAGCTGATTGAATAAATTACAGGCCAAAATAATATTTCTTCGAGAAACGCATTTAACTTCTATTGAAGCGTTGGATAGCCCAGGTTCACTTTGCTACTGGATCTACAAAGAGTGTGGAGTAGTGATTCTAAGCCATAAAAAAGGGTCTTTCAAATTGATAAAAAGTGTGGTGGACCCCAAAGGGAGATTTATAATGATCATGGGGGATCTTATGGGCTCTAAAATTATTTTAGTTTCGGCTTATGCTCCAAATAAATATGAGCATACATTCTTTATGGATCTTTTTTCTCAAACAACCCAATTGGAGGATTACCCAATTGTAATAGGGGAGATCTGAATTGTATTGTGGATCTGGGCTGGGATAGACACCCTAATTTGGGTGGACACATGATGAGCGAATACAAAGGTATCCACTTTTTATGAAACCATTTGTGGTTGTTAGATCTATAGCGAGTTTTGCACCTGGGAGAAAAGGAGTTTACCCATATTGCTAGGGCATACAAGACCAAGACAAGGATTGACTATCTGTTGATTTCTGAATGCCTGTTGCCTCGGTTTACCAAAGTTAGCATAGAAGATCTGGTGATCTCAGATCATTGTCCAGTATTGGATACTATTGTCATGAGCAATTCCACAGGTTCTAGTCAGTGGAGAATGCCACCAGATTTAATCAATGATCCAGAGTTTCCAAAATTTTTAAAGACTATTTGGAGTTCAATGGCCAGCATTTAGATACTCCAGTATTGTACTGGGAAGCGGCCAAATTTGTACTAAGAGGGGAAATTAGTTATGTCCAGTATAAGCACAAGAAATTAAATGCGAATATAATTGAGTTAGAAGGAAATTTATGGGCATATAAGTGTAAATTGGATACAGACATTGATAGGAAGTTCCTGGCCGAATATAGAGATGTGCAAATTGAGTTGAATAATCTGCTCCACTCCAGGGCTATGGCTTCAACGCGCCAAATGAAAAACAAGTTCTTTCAATTCGAGAATAAGACAGGGTGTCTTTTAGCAAATTTTCTGAGGAGCAACTTAAGTTTACCCCAGCAATAAAAAATGGGTGGGGCATTATCCTTATCTCCATTGAGGATATTGCACAGGTATTCTCGGAATACTATCACAACCTATAGTCAGCTGAGAGTAATGGTAATGCTGCCATAGATAGGTTTCTTGTAGAGTTAGGGTGTTCTAAGGTGTCAGAGGAGGAGCTACAGAAGTTAAATTGTTTGCTTGAAGCTGTTAGATATTTGGTGGGTTCTGCACCCAACAGATCATAGGTACTCTCATTTATCAAGGGCTCACATCACCTTTTCCAGACTCGATTATTTTTTTAATTGCTTCAGATTGTTCTCTAAGATTGAAGGGGCTGGAATTGGGGAGATTAAGGTCGCAGATCATGCTCCAATTTGGATAATGTTGCTCAACTCTAATAATCAGGGTGCAGGGCTGCATTGGAAATTTCCATATTATTTGGCCACTGACATCTTCTTCCATACTTACCTTAGACAAAAATGGAAAGAGTACTTTATACATAAAGCTGTCAATCAGGAGACTGACCCAATTTTGTTATGGTATATGTTGCGAGAGTCGGCCAAGGAGTACCGCAGCCAGACTCCCCCATTTACAGGCACGGCTGACCCCGCCTCTCCAGGCCCGGGAACCTCGCTCCTGTCGGCGGCTGCGGCTGGCAAGCTTCGCCGTGGCCTTGCTACTCAGCTCTCCCTCCGACGCGACGCGCGGAATGGCACATTGGCAGCACCTGCTTGGGCCAGCCCCCTGACCTCTGGCTCCCCAGGCGCACGTGTCACCTTGACCCCCTTTCAGGAAGCAGCAGGGGAGAGGTCAGGACTCCTCCTTCCAGCCCTGCAACTATTTAAGGCAAGGCCTGCTACACAAACCTTGCCTTGGCTACTCCTGGCTCCAGTTCCTGACATGTACGTTAGGGATGTGAATTGTTTTAGGACGATTAAAATTATCGTCCGATAATTTTAATATCGTCTTAAACCGTTATGGAACACAATACAATAGAGATTCTAACGATTTATCGTTATAAATCGTTAGAATCGTGAGCCGGCACACTAAAACCCCCTAAAACCCACCCCCGACCCTTTAAATTAAATCCCCCACCCTCCCGAACCCCCCCCAAATGACTTAAATAACCTGCGGGTCCAGCGGCGGTCCGGAACGGCAGCGGTCCGGAACGGGCTCCTGCTCCTCAATCTTGTTGTCTTCAGCCGGTGCCATTTTCCAAAATGGCGGCGAAAAATGGCGGCGGCCATAGACGAACACGATTGGACGGCAGGAGGTCCTTCCGGACCCCCGCTGGACTTTTGGCAAGTCTCGTGGGGGTCAGGAGGCCCCCCACAAGCTGGCCAAAAGTTCCTGGAGGTCCAGCGGGGGTCAGGGAGCGATTTCCCGCCGCGAATCGTTTTCGTACGGAAAATGGCGCCGGCAGGAGATCGACTGCAGGAGGTTGTTCAGCGAGGCGCCAGAACCCTCGCTGAACAACCTCCTGCAGTCGATCTCCTGCCGGCGCCATTTTCCGTACGAAAACGATTCGCGGCGGGAAATCGCTCCCTGACCCCCGCTGGACCTCCAGGAACTTTTGGCCAGCTTGTGGGGGGCCTCCTGACCCCCACGAGACTTGCCAAAAGTCCAGCGGGGGTCCAGAAGGACCTCCTGCCGTCCAATCGTGTTCGTCTATGGCCGCCGCCATTTTTCGCCGCCATTTTGGAAAATGGCGCCGGCTGAAGACAACAAGATTGAGGAGCAGGAGCCCGTTCCGGACCGCTGCCGTTCCGGACCCGCAGGTTATTTAAGTCATTTGGGGGGGGTTCGGGAGGGTGGGGGATTTAATTTAAAGGGTCGGGGGTGGGTTTTAGGGGGTTTTAATGTGCCGGTTTTGCGATTTCACGATTTTTCACGATTTTTCACGATATTTTACCCCCCCAAACGGCAACAATACGATTCCCTCCCCCTCCCAGCCAAAATCGATCGTTAAGACGATCGAGGACACGATTCACATCCATAATGTACGTCCTCTGCCTTGTTCCTGGTTCCTGCCTTTCATCTGTTTTGCCTGCCTGTCTATGAGATACACCACCTGCCAAGACCCTTGCCTGCCTGACTACGAGATACGCCGCCTGCCAAGATCCTTGCCTGCCTGACCTCGAGCTTCATCACTTCCCTGAGACCCCACGTAAGTCCAGATGGCCCCGGTACTCAAGGGCTCAACCCATGGGGAACGAGGGCTGGTAGTGGTGAAGGTCCTGTGGGGTCTCAGGTCTCCTACAGCCTCACCTGCCGTCGGAAGGGCCCTCTGGGGCTCCTCCCCATTGGCTCCCACTTCCACCGGTCCAAGGATCCACTCGTAATAGTATACGGCTAAAGCTGTGATGCATGGGGAAATTATAGCTTTCCTTATCAAATGAAGAAGGGATATGAATAAGAGAATCCTGACTTTAGAGCACAATTTATGGCAATATAAACATAAGCTAGCTGCTGCACCTAGAGCCACCTACAAGGCAGCATATGTATCAGCTCAGATTGCTGTAAATACTTTACTGCACTAGAGAGCAAAAAAAAGCATTCTTTATTACAAATTTCAACTGTATCAGCATAGTAACAAAGCTGGGAAGCTGTTAACCTCCTTAATTAAATCTAATGCTGGACCTAGATTTATTTCTCATTAAAGGGGACCTGGGGAAAGGTTGCTCAACAATAATAAGGACATATTGAATGCATTTGGGGAATACTATGCTAAATTATATTCTCCAGAAGGCTTTGATACCACTCGATGCATGGAATTCTTGCACAGTCTTTCAACTTAGCTCTTTTACCGACTACAAGTTGCAGAAACTAAACCGACCTAATAGTCCCGAGGAAGTGTCAGTGGGTATTAATGCGGCTAAAAGACTGAAAGCACCAGGTCCCGATGGATTTTTGAGTGAATTCTACAAGAATTTAACAGAATATCTATCTCCTGTGCTTAGTGTTACTTTTGCAGCACTGGTGGCGAGAGGACATTATCCTCCTGAAATGAATAAAGCTGGGATTACGATCATTCCTATGTCGGGCAGAGACCCCGAGCTTGTTTCCTACTATCGCCCAATTTCATTGATTGATTTTGACCAGAAACTTTTGGCCAAGGTTATGGCAGATTGGCTAGTGCTGCTACTGCCTGATTTGATTTGACCTGAACAAGTTGGCTTTGTGAGAGGGAGTTATGCTTCTGTGAATGCCCGAAAGTTGTTGACTGCAATTCCTATGAGCACCAGAGCTAATCTGCCCTTTTTAGTGATTAGCTTTGATGCAGAAAAAGCCTTTGATAGAGTGGAATGGCAGAATCTATTTGCATTACTCACTCATATGAAGCTGGAGGGCTTTTTTTGGGAGGGATTACATTTGCTTTACTCTGAACCAATGGCAGAGGTTGCGGCCAATGGAGAATGTTCCTCTTCATTTCCTATTTGTCGGGGAATGAGACAGGACTGCCCATTATCCCCCCTATTATTTCTTCTGGCTTTGGAACCCCTTTTAATGGTCATTCACTCTGATCCTGAAGTAAAGGGGGTTTACCTGGGTAAATCACATTTTCAATGTGCAGCAGATGATTTGTGTTGCGATTGTGGACCCATGGCCTGAGATGATGTTAACGACACCTGTGAAGGAAACCCCAACAGGTCCACACTGTCAGGAAGGGAGGCTGGGTGGGAAGCAGAGGCCAGCAGGAGCTTCGCTACTACCAGCCCACGTTCCCCGCAGGTTGAGCCCTTGGGTACTGGGGCCGGCTGGTCTTAGGTAGGCCTCCGCGTGGATGATCCCAGGAAATTGGCGAGAGAGCACAGTGGCAGCCAGGAGAGAGAGGCCTGAGGCCGAAGCCAAAGGTGGAGTCAGATCCAGTCCAGTGGACAAGGTGGGCGGTGGAGATCCTGGACAGGCCTGGTCCAGAGGTCTGTGGCAGATGGCAGAATGCGTGGTCAGGTCCGGTCCAGAGGTCAGAGGCAGGCAGCAGAATGCATGGTCAGGTGCGGTCCAGAGGTCAGGTAGGTGGAGATACATCCGAGGAAGCAAGGAACAAGCGGGACCTGGAACGAAGAGATCTGGAGCAGAAACAGGAACACAGGAATTCGAACAGCAACTCTGGAACGCGAGCAAACAAGAGCGAGGAGACCCGTTGCCAAGGCAAGCTCTGACTGTCAGAGCTTGCCTTATATCCTCAAGGCTGGAAACATCATCACTAGGTGCCACGGGAGCTTTTCCCATCGTGGCCCCTTTAAATCCCAGCCAGCGGTGCACCTGCACGCCTAGGAGCAGGGGCCAAGCAGGGCAGCTGCGACAGTGTGGGCAGCATGGCGTCGTTCCCTCGCCATGGCTGGGAGCAGCCCATGCGGAGACTGAAGCGGCGGCACCCCTCCGCTGCAGAGGGGTGAGCGAGGAGCAGTCCTGGGCCGAGCCGGGAGGCAGTAGGACCACGGCAGCGGCTGCCAGGTGTGGCCGAAGAGAGAAGGGCCGCCGCCTGGGCCCGGTGCTGGGAGGTAGGAACAGGCTTCTTGAGACTGGGAATTGTAACAATTTGTTGGTGTTTCCATCCGACCCAGTTAATTCACTTACTGCCATTTTAAGAATCATCAGAGTATGGCGCATTCTCGGGGTTCCGCCTTAGTCAAGATAAATCTGAAGCTCTGGCCTATCTGGCACCTGTTCAGTTGCTTTGGCCAGAATTTGAAGTGGGCTTCCCATATCTTTAAATACCTGGGAGTGCAGATCTCACTGGATGTATCTCAAATACATACTCTTAATGAATATCCCCTACTTAACTTCACTAAATCCAAATTATCAGTGTGGCATTCACTACCTCTCACCTTGGTGGGGCGCATTAATCTTTTTTAAATGATTTTATTCCCGTGAAGGTTATATGTCCTACAGATTTTGCCAATTCGTCTCCGCAAAAGAGAGGTGAACCCCTTGAACAGGCTCCTATCTGAATTCATTTGGAGGAGTAAAAAGCCGAGAATTGCTCTAAAGAAATTACAGCTAGACTGGATGAAAGGAGGATTGGGCCTCCCTGATCTGGAGCTTTACGATCATGCGAGTATCTTGTGTATCGTGCGGGATTGGCTGTACGATGACTCTAAATTTACTGACCTTAGTAGTGATAAAGCCTTGATCCCTGCTATAGATATACGGTACGTTTTGCATGCCCCGGCCAGTAAACTGCTAGCAATGTGTTGGTTGCCCCCCTGCGTTGGGCTTGGCAAAGTTTGACTGCTCTTTTGAAGTTGAATGGGCAGGGTACCCCTTATTTTCCTATACGAGGTAACCTAGATTTTTCTCCAGGATCCCATTCACAGACATTCTCTAAGTGGTGTGAATTGGGTATCTCTACCCTCCAGCATATTCTGGGACCAGATGGAAATGTTTTATCTTTCTCACAGCTGAAAGGGCAATATGCCCTGCGGGCAGTGACTGGTTTTCTTTCCTACAATTAAGGCACTACTATGTCTCTTCGCTTCCAAAGGAGACGTTGGATATGACAAAGGTACCTTTGCACTATGATTTTTTCCAGATAGAGGGTAGCAAACTTTCACTTGCACGAATACACAAGGGGCTTCAAACACTGATGTGTGTAACCTGGCCACAATCCTTATGAGAGACTTGGAGAAGGGAGAGTAACTTTTCTCTTTCTCAGTTGGGGATACTCTCATGTTTTCAATGGCTGAAGGTGGTTTCCTCTAATGTATATCTACGAGAGGTACAATTTAAGTTCTTGCTAGAGTGTATATTACACCCGCCTTGGCATATAAGGCAAAACTTACAGTTTCTAACACCTGTCCAAATGCTTGCAAGAGATAAGAAACTTTACTGAGGGAATGGCCTCTGCTATTACTGGCATCAGTAGCATGGGATCTTATAGAAATGACAGCAGAAAAAGACCAATCGGTCCATCCAGTCTGCCTAGCAAGCTCCCACACTTATTTTCCCATACTTAGCTGTTTCACCGACCACCAAGTTCAGGGCCCTTGTTGGTAACTGTTTCATTCAAATTTCCTGCCACCCCCTGCCTTTGATGCAGATAGTAATGTTGGAGTTGCATCAAAGGTGAGCATAAGGCTTAATGGTTAAGGGTAGTAACCGCCGCATCAAGCAAGCTACCCCCACGCTTATTTGTTTACCCAGACTGTGTAGTTCAGTCCTTGTTGGATGTTTTCGGAATGCAAATCCTCTTTTCCACATTTCTCCCTGTCGTTGAAGCAGAGAGCAACGCTGTATATGCATTCAAAGTGATGTATCAGGCTTAATTGGTTTAGGGTTGTAACCGCTGCAATAATCAACCTACCCATGCTTATTTGTTTACCCAGACTGTGTAGTTCAGTCCTTGTTGGTTGTTGTCTGAATGCAAATCCTTTTTTCCACATTTCCCCTTGCCGTTGAAGCAGAGAACAATGTTGGAGTTGCATTAACTGTGTGAAGGCTTATTGAGTAAGGGTAGTAGAGGTGTGAATCATGTGATCGATCGTCTTAACGATCGATTTTGGCTGGGGGGGAGGGAAATCTTATCGTCGTGTTGTTTTTTTAAAAAATATCGTTAAAAATCGTAAATCGGGGGAGGGCGGGAAAACCGGCACACCAAAAAACCCCTAAGACCCTCCCCGAACCTTTAAAAGAAATCCCCCACCCTCCCGAACCCCCCCAAAATGTTTTAAATTACCTGGGGTCCAGTGGGGGGGTCCCGACGTGATCTCCCTCTCTCTCTCTAGCCACGACTGCGTTGAGAAATGGCGCCGGTGGCCCTTTGCCCTTATCATGTGACAGGGCAAAGGTAGCGCCAGCGCCATTTTGTTTCCTGGCTCCCGACGTCACGCCTGCTGGAGATCGCCCCTGGACCCCCGCTGTACCCCCAGGGACTTTTGGCCTGCTTGGGGGGGCCTCCTGACCCCCACAAGACTTGCCAAAAGTCCAGCGGGGGTCCGGGAGCGACCTCCTGCACGCGGGCCGTATTGCCAATCTTCAAAATGGCGCCGGCGCTACCTTTGCCCTCACTATGCCCAAGGCATTACAAGTGTCTAACTCTCTTCGTTAGAATTGGGATATTTTTCCAGTAAAATGGGCAGGGGATTGTAAAAATTATCTAGGACTATAAAAGATCTGCAAGAAATTGGAAAGTTGTCAGTCTCTCCCTCTATCCTTACAAGGGAGCATTGCACTAATTAAGATGACTATAGCTCCCAAATTGTTATACTTGTTATTAATGCTTCCCATTTATTTGAAGGCGGAAATCAAAGAGCTATACAAAAAATGTTTGGGAGATTTTTATGGCGGGGCAAGACAGCCTGTTTACCCTATTCAACAATGATGGCTCCAAAAAACTAAAGTAGGCATGAGGTTCCTGACTTTAAAATGTCTACTTGGGCGGCTAATCTACGATTTTTGGGAGATTGGCTATATGAATCCGAGAATACCGATCACCAGTTGGTACAGGCCCTTTGTGCTCATTTTAAGCCAACTTTTATCTTGCATGCTAAGCCTGAAGACCTGCGTAATGTAATTATGCCCTCTTTACTGGTGGTGGTGGTGGGGTTTAGAAAACTATGGATCACAGTGCGCAAGTTTATGTCTCTGGCAACTTATTTTTTACTTCATCTGCCTTCTTTTGTGTTGCCAAAGAGGCATAATTTGAAAATGTCTCCTGAATGGCAACTAAAAATTTTTTTTTATATTGCTACAGGAATGTTATATACATTTGATCAATGCCAAAATCATTTAGGCTTTCTGAATGATCATTTTCTCTTGTATGTTCAAATAGCCTATTTTAAAAAAAGCCATCATGGTAGCAGATGGGGAGTTAGGTAATGTAGCCTATCAATCTCCGTTAAAGCTGTTTGCTGCTAAACAAGAGTCATTATCTCACCTCTATACATTTCTGCTGCAGAATAATAAGTATCTGATTTTTGAACATCTAGTAAAAAAAAAAAGTGGCATGGGGAAGTGGAGGGGGAATTAGATGATATTATACTTAGGGATTGTCATGACCTGATCTATAGGTTTCAAATGATGTAAGTTTAAGAGAACTGCAATTAAGAGTATACCATCCTTTCACCCATGTGGGCACATAAGATGGGTTTCATAGAAGTCAGTGCTTGTTTAAAATGTGGGTGTGCACAAGCATTAATGATCCATTGTCTTTGGGAATGTTCTGCTATTCAGAGGTTTTGGGAAGAGGTGAGAAAAATGATGTCATATTTTTAGTAATGAAGTAAAATGGTCCAGCTCGTTTTGTATACTAGGTATTGATTCAGGAGAGGATGGAGTAAATTCAGAGAATGTAATGTGATTATTGAAAGCATGTCTAATTACAAAAGAAATGCATCCTACTCCATTGAATAAAGCCGTTGTCGCCCACGGTGGAAATGTAGAGATCATTAATGTCAGATTTATTTCAGTTGGAATATGGATCTTTATATAGGAATTTCTCGCAAAAAAGTTGTATTTTAAAGGAATTTGTAATTTGTTTTTTCTTACGTAGCTTGACAGTATATGAGCTGCTCTTCCACTTGAAGAGTGAAATATCTCAAGAATCACACAACATACCAAAGACTCAAGCGTGTTCCTGCGCCAAGTTGGTGATTTTATTTGTACTATTCAAGTTCTGGTGGAGATGTGGACAATCGGATATTCTACGGGTTTTGGTCTGGGGAATGGTGGGTTGGGGACAGGAGTTAAAAATGGGGGGAAATTTATAGGAGTACTCTTACAGTTAGAAAATTTGAACTGTGTTCTGTGTTGCTAAGTATATCTTAATAAAGAGAAATGGAAAAAACACTAGATCTTGATAATCATGGCAGGAGAAACAATATTTGAATAATTGGTCTCCCAGAGAGGGTAAAGGAAGAAGCCTTGTTCCAGGCCCTAGGGATTGACAAAAAGTGGATAAAATCCTGCTGGAGGCGATGCATCAACTGGGCCCTGTTAAAGTGGTCAGGGAAAAACAAAGGCAAATTCTAGTTAATTTTATCTGTGAAATTCAAAAGTGTAACATATTATCAGCCTCCCCAAGGACAAAATATCTAAAATAGGAGAATAATAAATTGATGGTGATGCCATTTTTTCCGGCAAACGTGTTGACATCTTAGAGAGTTGTTAACTCCGTATTGTACACAGTTGTATAGTAATGGGATAAAGTTCTCCCTTCAGTTCCCTGTGAAGCTGAAAATTTTTCATAACAGAGAGGCAAAAATGTTTGCCAGTAAGGGGGACATTAATGGCCAAATTTTCAAAGGCCCGTGAGCATAAAACCTGGGGTTTATGTGTGTGGTTGGCCTTGTGCGCAGCGCGCGCATTTTCAAACAGGCCCGGCCATGCACGTAAACACCGGTATACGCACAAGTGCCGGGCCTCTTCAAAGGGCGAGCCGGGGGGCAGGGTCTGGGTGGGGAGGGGGGACAGGCCAGGACAGTGCCATTGTATGCTGTCCCGGAGAAGCAAGCGTTGGCAGCTGGCCGGTGTACATAAGCTTCTTCTGCTCCCGAGGAGCAGTAAGTAAAAAAAAAAAAAAATTTGGGGTAGCTAGGTAGGCATTAGGGGTCGTGGTGGAGAGGGGAAAGGGAAGGAAGGTTAGGTGGGGGGGGGGGGGGGGGGGGGGGGGGTAGGGAAGTTCCCTCCCAGTCCGCTCCTTAATTGGAGCGGACTGGGAGGGAACTTGGGGTTGCCCGATTGCGTCGCCGTGTGTACTCATGCAAAATTTGGCCCCTCTCTCCGTCTCACCACCATACCTCCCAGGCATTTTGTTACCTGTATTAATATGCCTGGGAGGTATGGCGGTGAGACGCTGAAAGGAAGTGAGCGTCTGTGTGATTTTTGATGAGGTGAGTTCATTTGTTCCTTTCAATTTCTTGCTCATAGCTCTTTCAATTTTCTTCTGTATTGTGGTTAATGTAGAGTATGGATTGTGTTTGATTATTGCAGAAGAAGAAATTAGAAGAAAGGAAAATTATGTGAAAATTGGAAATTTATTCAGTGGAGATATTTTGATAAATGGAAGTTGGGAATTGAGGTATATATTTTTATATGTGCGCCTATAGGATATTTGGCGCACTTATAATCATTAAGAGTTACATTTTCAAAAGCTTTGAAGGACTGTAAATATGGTTGTTATTTAAATTTTTCATTATTGTAGAATATATATGCACGGGTGCAAGTTGTATCAATGGAGTTGCAAATAAGGTAAAGTGTTGACCAATTAGGTAAGAAATGAAAAGAAAAAAATATATTATACCAGTCACACATTAAAGTCAGATAAGTAAGGAACATTTTCTTCAACATATCAATCTTTACACTCCCCGGAAGTTTGTTGTATTACTTCAAGAGATGAATCTATTAAAGATTTGGTCATGCCTTCATTGTCTGATTTGCACCATACAGAGCTGGAAACTCCTATAAAAGAATCAGAGATATATGTGATTATCAGATAATTAAAGTTAACAAAATCTTCTGGTCCAGATGCTCCATATTGCACACCCTGAAAGAGATGTTTCAGCATGCAAGAGAAAAAGTTAATATTGTTAACAGGCCTAGGAAAATCTTGGATTACCAGAATCTTACAGACCTATTTCCTTGTTATATCAAGACATATATATTGTATCTCTAGTTATGGTGAATAGATTGAATAATATGGTTAGTCATGTGGTTCATGGGGATCAAATTGGCTTTGTCAAAGGGAGATCTTCTGTATCTAATATTTTGAAGACATTAATGGTTATTCAGACCTCCAAACTAGGCTTGCTAGCAAATCTAGAAGCTGAAAAAGCATTTGATAGAGTGGCTTAGGAGTAATTACTTTAGATTCTAATGAAATATAATTTTGGTGCAGTGTTTGTAAATTGGGTTCAATTGTTCTAAAATAAACCTGAAGCGAGATTATTCATCAATGGCATCCTGTCCAGGGGATTTGTTTTATGTAGAAGAACAAGACAGGGATGCCCCTTATCTCCTTTTTTGTTTATTTTGTTTATTTAAAATTATTTATATCTTGCACCCTCCAGAATGCTCGGGGTGGGTTATAAAGCCACATACGCAATCATAAAATAAAACAATAAAAATAGTAAAAAATTAACCTAACAGACTGACAACAACCTATATCTAGGTGGGAAAAGATATCACCTGCAGAGAACAATTAGCCATTAAATTGAGAGGACTGTTAGTTTTCAATGATATTAAATTCAGCAATAAGACAAGTTGAGTTTATTTGCTGTGATATGCTTCTTTATGTGACCAATCTGTTAGCATCAATTCAGATATTGTAAGTACCTTCTTAGGACTTAAAAATTATTATGATAAATTGGAAACATTTTCAGGAACAGGCTCGGGAGAATAAACTGAAGCAGTGGCCAATCTCCCTGGCTCCTCAATTTCAACATCTTCTCACTCCGGCTCCAGCCCCAGACCTATGGACTTCTGAGAACCCATGCAACTGGGCAGAAGTAGGCTTTCCCTGGAATAGAAAATTCACCAGAGACAGTTGGGTCTGTGTTTATACTGTGCAGGCAAGGGGCACATGGTATCCTATTGCCCAGAGAGGCAGGGAAACTCAAGTCTTGGGTTGACTGGGGGGAAACACTAGGAAGGACCACTCCCTCCCCCCAACTTCTGGTTCCAGTCTCAATCTCCATGGCACAAGGACAAATATACATGGAGGCTTTTCTAGACTCTGAAGCTGGAGGAATCTCAGCCTGGAAAAATCTGAACCCTTGTCTACTTAAGAGCCTTCCTCCCCAGGTTGGGCCAACAGAGGTCTTTGGGGGATGTTCAGAGGCCACCTATCAGAGTGGGGGTGGGGGGTGGGGGCATTCTGCCAGGGTCGATGGAGTTTGAACCCATAGTCTTGGGACTTGCAGGCCAAGAATTTGCCATGGGGCTGCAGAGGCTACTAGCGAGTCCAATATTCAGTAAGCCATTTAGTGAACAAGTTATCTGGCTAAAGTTAGCCAGAATACTTGTCACGTATATTCAGTGAGATAAATGTCCTGCTGAATATTCTTGCTTAAAGTTATTTTGCAACACGTAGCCAGATGACTTAAAACCCTGATCAGCTATATTTGAATATAGCCAGGTAGGATATCTTTAAAAGGGGGGTTGGAATTGGGTTGCTGGCCCACAGAGTTCTATTTTGCTTTCCTCTTTAACGGCCAGCAGCCCAATTCCAACCCCCCTCCCAATAAATAATTTACATTGGACCTGCTGGACCGAGCTCCTGCAACCCTTCTCAAACCTCCTCGATGAACACTCCCACCCCTTCCTTTCCCATTTTGGCATGCTTAACAAAAAAGCTTTCCTGCTGCCCCCCTCCCATCCTCTCCCCACCTGCAATCAAAATACCACCCACCACCCATCCTCTCCGGATCGCCGGAAGCCCCACAAGGAGCGCGTGTAACATACCTCTAGGAACTAGGGCAGAGAAATGTTGAATCATCATTGTGACATGAAAAGACTGACAATAGAGTGCTGTCTCTTTAAGAGCTGGGGGGGGGGAAAGGAGATTCAAAATTGGATTGTCTGAGCATGTGCAAACAGATCACTGCTCAGCTTGAACAGAGTTCCTGCCCTGCTCTGAATTAATAAATATTATCTGTACTGATTAAGGTGAGCAGCCCTCTATAATTGTATTCATGTGTAATGTATTTATGTTAGTTAGCATTGTTTTGAGATGTATTGAAGTTGTTTTTACTTTATCTAAAGAGATTTATAAAAATTGGATTGTCTGAGCATGTGCAAACAGATCACTGCTCAGCTTGAACAGAGTTCCTGCCCTGCTCTGAATTAATAAATATTATCTGTACTGATTAAGGTTCTCTTTTCTGGAACCCTGCTGTGGACGACTTGGGAGTAATTGAACTGTGCCCTGTCAGGATTTGAAGCTCTTCTTTCGGATAGAGGCTGCTGTATTGTGGATTTGGCAGTTGAAGCAAAGAGCAGTACTGACGCCCTCTTCAGCTCTAAATTCAAATGGACACACAGTAGGATACAATCTGGGACTTTGCTTGTTCAGAGACTGCTTAAGGTCGGGTGCTATATCACATGCTGATTCTGGTTGAAATACTTAACATGAGTTATGACAAAGTTGAGTTTTCTCTTGTACTATATACATGTGTTTATATGACAAATGCAGATGCTTAGGAAGTGAACAGATTTATTTCAGTCATTCATTCCAGTAAAGATAAAACTGTTACTCACTAAAGAGCGTGTGGATTCATTTCTGATACTGGGTTGGGAATCAAAGTGCAGGTTTCAGACACAAGGAGTCATAAAGAAAATTGAACTTCAAGGGTTACAACAAATTCTGGCGCATCAACGTGGGGCAGTGTTTTTTTTTTTCTTCTCTCTGTCTGACCTGCTACTGAGCGACCCAGCATCATTAGTGAAGTGAGCACAGTATTCTCTTTGTTTCTTTCTCATACAAAATGGAGTATTGCAAGTACTATGATTGTATTCCTGATAGATCTGTTATTCTGAGTTCTGTAAATCCTGAAATATCTTTAGCAAGTGTAGAAGATGCATTAAGCCCAGCGGGTGTAGTTACAAAATTGAAACGTTTAAGAGCTGAGTCATCTGATCAAGTTTTGTGTGAGTTTGAAGAACCGCTTTCTATAATTATTTTAGAAAGAATGAGCTTAAAAGGGGAACTGGACAGTCAGTGGATAATTTTACCTGTCTTAGATGAGACAGTATCAGAACAGAATGTTGAGTCGATGTCCCCTGAAGCATGCACTGACCCACTAGTGAGTGACATACTTTTAGATATGACAGATCGACTTCAAGAAGAATTAGCATATATAGCTGACAGTCATAAAATCAATATTCAAGATCTGAGGAAAAGAACATCTGCTCTCATGATTGAGAGTTTGGGGTCACAAGAAAAAGAAACACGAGATATGGATCAATCACCCCAGAGTATATTGCAGACTCCAGTTAAAAGCCAAAAAAACGTTCCCAAGTGGCGGGATGCTATGCTGACCCAACATTCTGTGGCAGTCAATTCTTCTCAATATTCCATTCCACCAATTTCTATTCCTGCGGATGTTTCAAAGGTTATAGTGGAGCATGTGATCAAAACTCCTAAGGAAAAGGGTGCAGAGTTGAATCATACGTACTACAAAATTAAAGTTTTCTCTGGAAATGTCCCTAAACCTAGTAATGAAGGAGACTATGAAACTTGGCATATTCAAATTAAGCAATTACTGCAGGATCCAGATCTCACCGCAGGTGCAAAAAAAAAGGAAATTAATTGAAAGTCTCCTTCCTCCAGCTTTAAATATTGTCTCTTACATAGATAAAAGCGCCACAGCAGAGCAGTGTTTAGAGGAACTGGAGAAGGCATATGGCAGTGTAACTAATGGAGAGGAATTATTTTTTCAATTTATTGAAACTTTCCAGAATGGCAAAGAAAAATCTTCAGACTATTGAGAAGGCTTCAGGTCCTGTTACAGAAAGTCGTGGAGCGGGGGAATTTTCTTTGGGCTCGCCCCAGACAGGCAGTTACTACAACAGTTTGTACGTGGGTGCTGGGAGGAGACCCTGATTACCCGACTGCAATTGAGGGACTTATTAGAGAGCCAGTCGAAGAAACTGCCACAGTACTCGGAGCTGCTATTTAAAATTAGAACGATTGAGGAAGAAAGAAACATGAAAGAATCTAGGAGGATACGTCAATTGGGAGTTACCCAGATTAAACCTGTAAGCAGGACTTACCTAGCAAATGACATAAGCATTGCTCAACATATGACACCAGAGGCAAGTGAGTTTAAGGTGGGATCTGAGTTGGGAACATTTTCAGGAGAAGATAATGTTTTGCTCGCCCCATTGATCACTCATTGTAGAGCTGCCAATTCAGAAATAGTAAATAGCCCTGCTGCAAACAGCATGATGCGAAGAAACTCTTGGGTAGAGAAGATGCCTCAAAAAGGGAGGCATCATCCCAAGATACTTTCATTTTGCTATAACTGTGGAGAGAATGGACACATGATGGGAGAATGCATCAATCCTGTAAATGCTGCTCTAGTCCAACAGAAATTGCGGGAAAAATTTGAAAAAAAAAAAAATACCCAGCATTAGGCAGGTTTCAAATACTCCTTTAAACTAAAAAGGTGCTTTTGCGAGGGGCAGACAAAGGCACCAAATGCAATTCAGATAAGTCCCAAAAGAAAAATATCCAGTGATCATATCCCACCATGTCCTCTACCAGATGATGTTTTGAAACGCCTCGTGGGAAAGGTTTGTTCTGCAACCGCTTATTTGGATAGTGTGCAGTGCCCTTGCTTAGTGGACACTGGCTCTCAAGTGACGTGCATAACACAAACCTTCTATGAAGACTATTTATCACATCGGAAGCTATACCCGCTAGAAGACTTACTTTGTGTTACGGGTGCAGGAGGTCAACCTGTTCCTTATCTGGGGTATATTGAAGTTGAAGTACAGTTTCCCAAGGAGGCCTGTGGAAGTGGGAACAAATATTCTGTCCTTGCTCTAGTCTGTCCCGATCAAAAGAACAAACCCCTGCCTTTAATAGTGGGAACGAATATTCTCAGACATCTAATACATGACTGTAAAGAACTGGCTGGCCCAAATTACCTTAAGGAGTTAGCCATGGACAAAAATTGGGTAACTACATATCAGACCTATGTTTTTCATCAAAGTTCCAATCAAAGAGTTACTAGGCCAATGATGGCTAGATTGACCAGCACCAGACCAATAGTGTTCGAAAGGGATGAAGCGAAGGAAGTGGAATGCATTCTGAGAATGCCCAGACATGGTCAGAGTTTGTCCATATTGCTTGAGGCTTCAGAAAATTATCCTCTACCCGGAGGCTTACTAGTACAACCTCAACTCATCCGAACTGGCAGTAAGTCGCACACAAAGGCTAGGGTGCTAATGAAGAATATATCAGATTGTAGCATCAGTTTGCCTCCTAGAAGGACACTGGGTGTAGGTGAGCCAGTCGATATAGTGAGCACCATGAACGTTACAGGCTCGACCTATAAGGATGGTGCTAAACTAGAATCTATTGGAGAGGGTAACATGGAGTCTGAGAAGGTGTCGCTAGACTTCGGAGATTCTCCAATATCTGAAGAGTTTAAACAGCATATAGAAAAGAGAATTAATCAAGAGGCAAAAGGAGCATTTTCCTGTCATGACCTTGATATTGGATGTATTCCAGGAATAATGCATAAAATCACCCTGTTGGATCCAACTCCATTTAAAGAGCGCACACGTCATGTATCCCCAGCTGACTTTGAGGATCTCAGGCAGCACCTGAAGGAGCTATTAGCCACAGGAGTGATTGAGGAGTCTGATAGCCCTTATGCTTCACCTGTGGTATTGGTTAGAAAGAAGAATGGTACCTTGAGGATGGTTGTTGATTATCGTAAATTGAACAACATAACCAGAAAAGACTCCTATCCATTGCCTCGAATTGAAGAGACATTCACTCTCCTATCAGGTAGCAAGTGGTTCTCAGTACTAGATCTCAAGAGTGGGTACTATCAGATTGAGGTAGAAGAAATGGATAGGCCTAAAACTGCATTCACCACGCCCTTTGGAAACTGGCAATTTAAGAGAATGGCTCAAGGACTGACAAATGCTCCAGCAAGTTTTCAAAGAATGATAGAGAAAGTAATGACTGATATTAATCTACATGAAGTTGTGGCCTTCTTGGATGATCTTATAATATTCTCGGACACACTGGAAGAGCATGAGGACCGATTGATGAGGGTGTTACAACGACTGTTGAAATGCGGATTGAAGCTCTCTCCATCTAAATGTAAATTCTTTCAGAAGTCAGTGAAATATTTGGGTCATCATATCTCAGAGAAGGGGGTGCTCCCCGATGAAGAGAAAATTTCAGCCATTACTAAGTGGCCACAACCTAAAAACATTAGAGAGCTGCGATCTTTTCTAGGATTTGTGGGCTATTACCGAAGATTCGTGAATCAATACTCACGCTTGGTGAAGCCGCTCAGTAATCTGTTGGTGGGACTAACAAACAGTCGAAAGGATAGGAAAGAAGCCCGGATTCAAAGTCAGCAGCTATTGGGTACGCGGTGGACCTCAGAATGTCAGAAAGCATTCGAAATTATAAAGGAAAAACTCACGGTTGCCCCTGTGTTGGCTTTCGCAAATTGGAAGCTACCTTATGTATTACACACTGATGCCAGCACTACAGGGCTAGGCGCTGCACTTTACCAAATTCAAGAAGGAAAACTGCGAGTGATTTCATATGCCAGTCGTGGGCTCACTAAAAGTGAACGGAATTACCCTATCCACAAATTGGAATTTTTAGCCCTTAAATGGGCAGTTTGTGAAAAATTTCATGATTATCTATATGGTGCAGAGTTTAAAGTAGTGACAGATAATAACCCTCTGACGTACGTCCTGACGACTGCTAAACTGGATGCCACAGGTCATCGATGGTTAGCATCCCTCTCCCTGTACAACTTTGACATCGGATACAAATCTGGTAAAGCCAATATAGATGCTGACGGGTTGTCTAGGAGACCACATGATCCTGAAGAAGATGATGAAGAATTTTTGAAATATGAGGAGAGGGTTGCCAAGATGCTATCTCGTGTGAAGACAGATCAAGAAGGAATGGACACTATCTAAGGTAATATGTAAGGCGGCATTCCAGAAGCATGATGTCTCTATTTTGACACATATTTCAGAAGATTCGGGAGACTACGACACTCCCATTACACCTCATTCTACTTCCAAGTTTGAGTGCAGCCCTGGTGCCTTGGTGGAAATCTTACCTGCAGGAGGAGATGCTGTTCCAGATGATTTTGATGACCCGGACCTGTGGCCTGGACAACCCACCCTACCTGGGTTTACCTTGGGTGACTGGAGAGTGTTCCAGAGGGAAGACCCATGTTTATCCCAAGTCATAATGATGCTGGAGAGAGGTGAGAAATTTGAAGATCGAGACAGGAATCGGGAGCATCCAGAATTTCGATTATTCTTCAGAGAATGGCAAAAACTATGTCTTCAAGAGGGAGTACTTTTCAGAAAAGTGATGAGGAGTGGAGGACCACACCAACAACTTGTGATTCCAAGAAAATATCGTCAGAGAGCTCTGGAGGGGGTACATGATGAAACTGGCCATCTGGGTTGTGAACGGACCTTGGACTTAGCACGTGCACGTTTTTATTGGCCGAGAATGGCACATGGGGTAGAGCAATGGGTGAAGACATGCGAAAGATGTGTGCGGAGAAAAGCTAGAGCAGAAAAAGCAGCCCCCTTGGTAAATATAAAAGCTTACGCCCCCATGGAGCTAGTTTGCATTGACTTCCTTACCTTAGAGCCTGACGACAAGGATACACAAAATGTTTTGGTAGTCACGGATCACTTTACTAAGTATGCTCAGGCATATCCCACTAGAGATCAGACTGCAAGAACTGTTGCTGTTACCCTGTGGGAGAATTTCATCTGCCACTATGGATTTCCAAAACGAATCCATAGTGACCAAGGAGCCAATTTTGAATCTGAACTCATTTCAGAGCTATGTAGAATAGCAGGCACTAAATCCAGAACCACTCCATATCACCCTCGAGGAAATCCAGTAGAACGCTTCAATAGAATCTTAATAGAAATGTTGGGTACATTAGAGGATAAGCGTAAGGAACATTGGAGAAAATATGTTCGGCCACTAGTACATGCCTATAATTGTACTCGGAATGACAGTACTGGAATTTCTCCGTTTTTTCTCATGTTTGGAAGAGAACCTCGACTTCCAATAGACTTATGCTTCGGCATCAGTCCAGTGGGTCATAACGCTAAAACTCATCACCAATATGTACGAGAGTTACATCAGAGGTTGAAGTATGCATACGAGCTGGCTACTCAGGAAGCTGAGAAACATCAACTAGCCAACAAACGCAGATGGGATGCGAAAGTAATGCCATCCTCAGTGGAAGAGGGTGATAGAGTATTGGTCAAGAATGTGAAGTTGAGGGGCAAGCACAAATTGGCTGATCGGTGGGAGTCTTCAGTGTATATTGTGGTAAAACAAATTGAAGGTATACCAGTCTATGTGGTGAAGCCAGAAACAGGGGATGGACCCGAAAGGACGTTACACAGGGATCTACTGCGCCCCTGTGGATTTATTTCTGGAAGAGAAGAGGCTGATATTCACTGTGAACCATTCAATAGTACCAAGCAATTGAGGAAAAAGCAGAAGGAGGACGCTGAGGATAGTATGGATGGCTCTATTATGGAGAGCGGAAGTTCAGATCCAGCTGAACTGGATGAGTGTCCAATTACTGGTGAAATTCAGTCAAATGGAACATTAAATCCTAATGCGGAGGAGTTTCATCCAGAGTCATGGGAAGAGGATCCTGTGGAAGTTAGTATACCAGTAAATCATAACAATTCATGCGATTTGAACAGCTCAGTCAATGAAGAACAGCATGCATCCTCCTTGGGGAAGAAGAAAACTCTTGATGAATCAATGACTAAAATAGGACTTCTACCGTTACCTCAAAGATCGCAGAGACCAAGGAGACTGCCTAGTAGATTCGATGACTTTGAAGTGCAATTGCCCAAGGGGTTGCACAGCCACAACATATTGAGACAGTCATATTCAAGGAATCCATTAGAGGCGTGTATATCCATGCAGCAACTAAGTAGTATGATGCAAGAGATATTGAGCAAACAAACAGAGTTAATATATAAGCTGTGGACATAAATACCTGCCGGGGACGTCAGGTTTTAGGAGGGGACCATGTAACATACCTCTAGGAACTAGGGCAGAGAAATGTTGAATCATCATTGTGACATGAAAAGACTGACAATAGAGTGCTGTCTCTTTAAGAGCTGGGGGGGGGGGGAAAGGAGATTCAAAATTGGATTGTCTGAGCATGTGCAAACAGATCACTGCTCAGCTTGAACAGAGTTCCTGCCCTGCTCTGAATTAATAAATATTATCTGTACTGATTAAGGTGAGCAGCCCTCTATAATTGTATTCATGTGTAATGTATTTATGTTAGTTAGCATTGTTTTGAGATGTATTGAAGTTGTTTTTACTTTATCTAAAGAGATTTATAAAAATTGGATTGTCTGAGCATGTGCAAACAGATCACTGCTCAGCTTGAACAGAGTTCCTGCCCTGCTCTGAATTAATAAATATTATCTGTACTGATTAAGGTTCTCTTTTCTGGAACCCTGCTGTGGACGACTTGGGAGTAATTGAACTGTGCCCTGTCAGGATTTGAAGCTCTTCTTTCGGATAGAGGCTGCTGTATTGTGGATTTGGCAGTTGAAGCAAAGAGCAGTACTGACGCCCTCTTCAGCTCTAAATTCAAATGGACACACAGTAGGATACAATCTGGGACTTTGCTTGTTCAGAGACTGCTTAAGGTCGGGTGCTATATCACATGCTGATTCTGGTTGAAATACTTAACATGAGTTATGACAAAGTTGAGTTTTCTCTTGTACTATATACATGTGTTTATATGACAAATGCAGATGCTTAGGAAGTGAACAGATTTATTTCAGTCATTCATTCCAGTAAAGATAAAACTGTTACTCACTAAAGAGCGTGTGGATTCATTTCTGATACTGGGTTGGGAATCAAAGTGCAGGTTTCAGACACAAGGAGTCATAAAGAAAATTGAACTTCAAGGGTTACACGTGGAAACATCCTTACCTGCTCCCGACACTTCCAGCGCTGTCTTTGGGTGGCCGCTAACCACCGATGGGGCTATAAAAATATATAATGTCTCTTTCGGGCTAGAACCACTCCTAGCTAGCTTTCTCATGGTCTCTCTTACCCTAGGGTCCAGATTCTTTGTTGGTGAGGGGAAACATTTATCTCTCAGGGCCCGAAGTAACAGGGGTGCCTTTACAATTGTCTTTCCCAGGGGAGAGGCAGTGCTTTCTTTTCCCCTCTCTGGATGCTGTACCTGCCAATACAACACTGGGGGCTTTGGTTTAGTGTTCAAAATTAAATCTTTTACTGATGGTCAATCAGGTAAAATGACGGCACAATTAACAAAGTCCTCAGCACCACGGCGATTTTCAGATTACAGTCTTATCCCCTCAATCTGTGCAGGAATCTCTATGACCAGGACTGAGAGGTCCTCACTTTCCAGGGAGTGGAGGTAGCGAGGTTCCCAGGTGGGTAGGGTAATCCTTTGTTGGGCCAGGAAAACTCCCTCCAACCTGACAAAAATGGCAAAAACCCAGCCTCGGCACAGATTCCAAATCCTCTCTCTCCACAGGGGCGAAGAATCCAAATGGGTGTCCTCAGAAGGTCTCAACTGGTTCTTACTCACAGTTAGGTGATATTCTTTGTTATTGTTCTCTCACACTCGAATCCCTTTTGGGAAGGATCATCTCTGGAACATGCAGCTCTGAATGTTCTCCAGAAGGACAGGAAGATGGGCACTAATGGTTTTCCTCCTTGATCTTCAACCAAAACAGCCTTTTTCCCAAAATCGCAGTTAACAGTGGAGTTTGTTCCTTGCCTCAGGTCTCCACCATACCTCCTTCCTCATTGAGGATACAGAGAGGCAGGTCTTCCCTGCCCTGGGCAGCCCAGACACAGGGTTCCCTGTGTCCTTGATCCAGGAGATACCCAGAGGTTTCATAAGGCCTCCAGCCACAAGAATGCAAAATCCCTACAAATAACCCAGAGGAAAGCCCCAGCCAGCCAGTTAGTAGACTAATAGGTGCCACCCCCCGACCTTGCCTCAGGCAGTGTTTGCCTGGATCCTCCAACTAGGTCTGAAACTCCAACAAAACAAACACTGCCACCAAATTCTCCAAAAACCTAAAATCACTGCCAACATTCTCTCTGTAGGGAGCTGCTTATAAACCCTTTTACAAGGGGACGGCCATTCCAGCTCCTTCAAAGGTAAAAGCCATATTTGAATGGTGTCCGTGTCGTCTCCCCCCCCCCCCCCCCCCCCCCATTCCACCAACTGCACTATTCCTTGCTAAAAGAGCAACCCAGGGCCTTAATAGTTATAAGCCTGAAGGGTCCATTACACTTATTGTAGGTAATACTAGCAGGCTGAGGTCAGCACAGATAAGTATAAGTGGTGATGTCAGTGAACCTCTTGATTTGTCTCCATCTTCTGGTTGGTGGGCATAACCCATGCCTCTTGACTGGTCTGACTGGATTCAAGGAAAGGAAATTATCAGGGAAGAATAAATGTCACCTTACTTTTGGGCTTTATAGGATCATAAGAATTATATGAGTGGTCCATTTGTGATCTGTGAATTATTTTGCATATTTCCCCAATCCTCCATATCCAGTTGTTTTTTTTATCCCTGCATAAAAGAAACTGTAGAAATGGAGAATCCTTGGGGAAGCAGAGCTTGAGGCAGAGGGTGGCAGATGTCACTTTTCCAAGTTTCCACTACAATATGGGAGGGACAGAGTCCTGTAGTGTGACCTCTCAAGTTGCTACCTGCATGGGCTACCCACCAAGGAACAGGATCACAACAAATCACAGTGTGTTAGTGAGTGTACAGTGGAAACTTCCATCTGCAGGGCTAGCAGGATCAGAAAGGCTATTACAGCGAGGTTAAGAAACTCCACTTTGTCCTGCAGGAGTCGGAGGGGATGGGACAGGGAATGAGGCATCTTTCACTTGTATTTCTCGAAAGCAGAAGGAGTACCCTGCAGCACATAGAAAGGACCAGTGAACTATGTGCACAACATTTGATTCATTCTCTATGAAAATACGGAAATAAATGTACAGTAGTGCATACCGTCCTGGGGTGAGTGGATCAGAGTCAGCACACGTCATAACGTACTGGAGATCCTCAGGGGAGAAGATCCGTGGCCGTGAACTCTGTAAGGTTCTGGAGCTCCTCGGGTGATGAGGTCAGAGGAAAGCATGTGCCACACCTCCTCAGGTGAGAAGCTCCAGGCAGCACACACACTGTAGTATTCTGGAACTCCTCAAATGAGAGCCTCGGAGGCAACACACAGCTGTTGTGTGCCGCCTGTTAAATTGCTCCCTACTTCCAGCTGTGTGCTTATCTAAAGTGAGGCTGAAGGAAGGCACTCATCTTCAGGATGAGTCTGAAGGAAGGCACTCATCTTCAGGGGCACCATTTTAGCTATTCTCCTTCCCACAGAAGAATGTCAATTTATTTTTCTTCAGTTTACATGCAAATTTACCACTATTCATCAACGTTTCAGAACAGTTAAAGAAAGCCCTTTGATACACTAAATGAAAAGTGATGCTTTCATTGCCTGTAGTACAGAGTGCACATTCTACTCCCTGATTTCCACGGAAGTCTGGCCTATCCGGTAACCTGCAGGCAAGGCACAAAGGTCGTCTTTCAGATTCCTTCTTAAAACGTTAGCAAAGGCACGGTAAAACATTTTTCCCTTCTGGGTGCTAGCATTCTCTCTGCATCCTTGCTTTGCAGGGCCTACCCAGAAGCAACAACCTTAGAATTTTCAGAGCCTGCCCCTGTCCTGGCTAGTGAAAATCTGCAGCTGAGTGTTGGAAAAAAAGGCTTTCAGTACAAGAGAACTGAAGACATTCATCTGTTGTCACCTGTACCCAGTATCAACGGGAGAATACAAGGCAGGCAAATGTATGAACCTCTTCAAGATGATCTCCTCCTACCCCAGCACAAACCAGAGCACTAATGCAGGGCAGTATTACTTTACCGGCATTCATGCACGAATTGTTTCTTGCACGAATCGTATTGATAGTGTGAAACCTAATACATTGTATGAGCTGCAGCAACCTAAGGGGTTCCAGTCACAAGGTTATAAACTCCTAGAGCACAGGTTCATTAAGAATAGCACTCCAGAGGAGAAACTTGACCGAGGGGAACCCTTATACAGGTAAAGTTCACATAATTCTTCAGGAATCTCAATTCTGTGGTCTGAGGAAGACGGGCATTGAATGAGGCTCATGCTAGAGAAACTCCCTGAATAATAAAAGGCTGAATAGTACCATCCTACACAAATGCAGCAAGCCAAGGAAATGTTACCACCCCCCCCCCCCCCCCCCCCCCCCCCACACACACAAAAAAAAGTCCCAGATTGAATTTACTGGAATTTTCTCAATATCTTTTTCGGATTTTCTTTTTGCTCCCAGTTTCATTTATAATCCCTGGGTTGCAGGTGATACTTTAGACTGCGATCACAGAATTGGATATTTTTGTATTAATAATGTTCTTCCTCCACGTCGTTTCTTCATATCTTGCAGTTTGGAGTTTGCCGTATGCAACTCACTAAGTCACATTCTCTAACGCTTTCGGGGCAGGCTTAAGGAGCGAGCACACCCTCAGGCATCTTTTGTGCAGATTTCCTAAAAGTTTGTATATCTGATCTTTCCTGTAAGCTTCTTAAACCACTTCTTGCATGCCTTTAGACTAGAAATGAGAGATTGATTGCAGTGAGTGGTTGCTAATACTACAAATTGAAATATATATATTTTTCAATATTTATTTATGAATTTTCATCACATAAATTGTGAAATCAGAGGCAATGAAGGAAATTGCAATACACATTTACATTGGCAAAAATTGCATACATATGAATATTATATGTCCACATCTAAAAAATAAAAAGACAAAAAGAAATTAACTTAGAAGAAATATAACACAACCAATACTATTTAGACATCCAAGTGGGTACCATCTAAACCCAAAGGCACTAACTGACCTGCTCCTTATCCTCTAGGAAGGTCCTAAGTGAGAGGGGTCTACAAAAATAAATTTATTCTTACTATAGACTACCTCACACTTACAGGGAAATCTCAGGAAGAGGGTAGCCCTAATCCTTAAAACACAAGGCATAAGCTGGAGAAAAAGCTTCCTTCTCTCCTGCGTTTCCCTGGAGATGTCTGGAAAAATCTGAATCTTCTCTCCACAAAAAGAAACATTTTTAAATTTAAAGTATTGCCGAAAAAGCAATTCTTTATCTGACACATGAACAAAAGAAATAATAAACCTCCCTCTAGTAGCAATCAGATCTTGAGAATTTTGAAGAAACTGAGAAAAGTCAGAGCTATCTGTAGGAGCACAGATATCAGAAGAAGGCTCTACAATATTAGAAGCCATCCTCTGTTATAACTGGTAGCATGGCAGAGGATGGATAGGAGCTAGGACCTGAACTGAGTGGGAAACATATATAGGTGAAAAAAAAAAATTGCAAACGAAAGCCGTCAAAACCTGTGAAAGTGATTTATTTTAAAATTTCAACCTGTGTTCTTCCATATTTTTTTTTTATCCCTGGCCATGCTTATTCTTCTTTCTTCCTGGGGCCCAAGTAGGGATTTATGAGCCCATGCTGACTTCTTGCTAGAGTGAGATGCCCTAAGCTTGAGCTGATTCTTCTATCTAGAAGATCCCTGTTCCCACTCATGCTCTCCTTTCAGGTTTGGAGGAGGTAATCTTTCACCCTACATTGACTTTTGTCTTCTCCCAGGCCCAGGGGAGGGGACTCCATGGAGCCTTGGATGATTCCTCCTCCCTGGAATCCAGGAGAAACTCACCAGCCCTGATGTCTTCCCACCCCTTCTATGGAATTGTGAACGCTACTTCCTCAGTATTCTGAGCCCACACTAGTGTCCTAGCAGTAGTTAGTATTGCATCTAGGGTTGGGCCCTGAAGTTACTCGACAGAAAACAGGTAAACAAAAAAAAAAAGGGATTTGGAGGGTGGGCTGGAGAGGGGAAGGAAAGGGAAAGGGAGGTTAGGGTAGGGGGTAAGAAAGTTCCCTCCTAGTCCATTTATAAATTGGAGCGGATTGGGAGGGAACTGGGGGAGCCCCGATCTTGTCGCCACGCGAATTTGCATATGTTTACCCTCCCTTGCGCGCGCCACCAGCACATACGAGCGCGGATTATAAAATCCGGTGCATATGTGTGCGTGGCCCACGTATTTTATAACACGCGTGCGCCGGTGCATGCATGTTATAAAATCAGTGCGTCCATGTGCATGCGCCAGGTAGTGCATGGTACATGGACGTGCACACGCTCGTTTTAAAATCTACCCTTTGGTTTTTAAGTGTGTCTGGATGCTGGAATTTGTCCTTTTAATGCCATGGAACTGTGGTGAATAAGTGCTGCAAAGAGTATGCAAAAGAGGTGATATAGTGATTGAAATGTGGGCAAGCATGTTTGGCTTCTTGCCCTTAGTTTGTGCTAATGTCATGGTCCAAATATGCTCCACTGGCTTTCCCCACCTTTTTTTTTTTTTATAATTTTTAATTTTTGAAATTTTTCAAATAATTTCCAAGAGATACACTTGAAATTGTAAATAAAGAGACAAAAAGAATATCATTCCATAAATAAACAGGAAATTAATAATAATTAGTATCTCTTATATCCAAGTCCTTTACACGAGGATCCATGACACTACCTCAGGAAACATCACTCCACCTTTTTCTACAGAGGACCAACATTACAGGGCGACTTTGCAAAAGTGATAATGAAAGACATGTAAATTGTAAAGAGGCTAACAAAACAGTCCACAACTCAGAGCTGGCCATGCACCAAATGCTTTATTACATATTCATTATAAAAGAATTCACTGCTATTTGGCCTATTGCACAATCTCTACTCATGATTTGAATAACATTTCTAAATTCTATTTGCCAGCCTTCCCAATTAGATTTTCACTTCAGCCTCCTTTCCAATCTGAAAAAGAGATGAATTGTGCCATGTATATACTTTATATAATATTTTAAATAGGTCTTATTTTTAAAACCAATATATCCAAAACTACAGCCTGCTGTTGCGCAGGAAGTGGACCCTTGGCCTGGGGCAGGGTTGGTACAGCCCTCTGCACCTGTCACAGGAGGCAGAGTACAGGGGGAGATGGTCTCAGGTGAGCCTCGCAGGATCTCAGAAGAGACAGTTTGGAGGAGTGCCTACTACCACAAGGGTGCGAGGTCATTGACCAAGGAGGAAGGCCGGAGGTCACAGGAGGCCAGCAAGGAGAGTCCAAAAGGAAAGCAAGGGTCAGAACCATGAGATCAGTCCAGAATAGTTAAGCCAAGGCAAAGTTGGGTTCCTGAAGGCAATCAGCGTAGTCAGGTCACAGGCATAGGTCCGGCAGGAGGCAGGCAAGGATGGTCGAAGAACAGGCAAAAAGGTCAGTACTGAGAAGACAGTCCAGTGGGTACTACTTTGGAAGGAGAGACGAGGGAACTGGAGACATAGGAGACACTGAAGACACAAGGACGCTGGAACTGAAGGCACTTGGAACAGGAGACACCTGAGTGACAACCTGGCAAGGGATCGACCTGAGCAAGTGTTCTTCCGGAACTGGGCCCCAGCCACTGTGGAAGCGGATGCCGGACGGAATGGTAGTCCCAGGGTACAGTCACCCAGGACATGAGATCCGGAACAAGAACTGGACAAGGAGCTGTAGAACGACCCAATTCCAAGGTGAAGGCTGAATGAGCCAAGATCCCTTTTGTAGGGCTATGGAGGTAACTCCCTGGGAGGAGCTTGTGGGAGTAGTCCAAGGGACCGCACCTACGCTGTCCCTTTAAATCCAAGGGAAAGCTGCGGGCCCATCCCTTAGGAGGGACTGTAGAAGGGAGCAGGACCCTGGACAGTGGCAGCCCTGCCGAGCAGGAGGAGCCAGGAGAGGGCCGCGGACAGGCCCCGACATCATCGGCGGTGTCCGGCCGTGAAGAGGAGGTCCGGGGATGGCACGGCTGCAGGAGAGGTCCCAGCTTCAGCGCAACACCTGCTCTGGTGATGATAGTGTTTATTTACATTAATATATATATCTTTTTAAATTTGCAATAGTCTTCCTTTTCAAGTATAATGCCTATTTTAGAGTCATTTTTGTAAGGTGCCAGATCTTTTGGCAAATATTTTTAGACTCTTGCTTTTATTGTGTCCCACCTCGCGATTTACATGTAAACAGGAAGCGGGTAATCAAGTATAAGTATAAATAAAACTGAACCAAAAAAATGAACACTGGGCATTCCAGGAATGACAAATCAATCTGTATTAATAACATTTTAGTGGTGATGCCGTAATGGAATAAATCTGATGATGAGAAGACCCAATCTCCCTTTTTCAACAGTGGTAAAGTATTTACATGTTCTTAGGACTGGAGCCAGATTCTTTCTTTGGAATTAGCTGGTCTTGGGTTCTCTTGTTGTTTCTAAATTCTTATTAGGAAGCATGCACATATTTACTCTCCTTCTGACAGCTACAGCTTTCAGCATGCCCAATAAGCGACTTTTAACACTTGGGCTCAGATTAGATTACATAAAGTTATCAAGCCAAAATTGCTACTCGTATAAACAGAACCTCAAGTCAGGCAGCTTCAGACAGTCTGCCTACTGACATTTTGATCATCTTATCACTCCAAAATAAAATCCAAAGGGATCTGTTAATGGAATGCCCTCAGATGTCTAGCCTAAAGTGTAGGAGTCTTAAATGAGACTGCCCTTGAGATTTCTTCAGAAACAGTAAGAAATGATCAAACACCTAAAAGGTAGTGGCACAGTATGCAGGAATTTTGGAACCCATGTACCTTTAGCAAATCTTCAGATAAGCTGTTCTCTGAGAACGTGCTACACGTGTACAGATACAGAAGTACTGCTACTGCTATTGTTACTATTATTTATCATTTTTAAAGCACTACTAGACATTCTCAGAACTGTACAGACACCCCCTGCTCCTAGGAGCATATACCGTAATCTATTCAAAACAAACACACAATGACAAGCAAGAATGTGGAAGAAGTGTGATATGGAAAAGTACTTAAGTTTGTAAAGCAGTTTTGAAAAAGTGCATTTTAAAACTGAACTTGAGAGGGTGCAAGATGCACTGACCGAGGAAGTCTGTTCCAGGCATACGGCACAGCAAGGTGGAAAGCATGGAGCTGGGAGTTGCAGTGGAGGAGGCGAGCACAGATAAGAGCAACTTGCACAATGCATGGGGTTCACCAGGAAGAGTGTAGGGGGAGAGTAGATAGGAGCTGCAGAATGAATGCATTTATAGGTGAGCAAAAGAAGCCTGAACTGGATGTAGGCGCGGACTTGGAGCCAATGTAGTGACTCGAGAAGAAGGGCTACATGGTCATAGTGACGCTGAAGAAATATAAGTCGGGCAGCCGAATTTTGAATAAATTGCAGTGGAGAAAGATGGTTCAGCGTGAGGCCAGCAAAGAGCAAGTTGCAGTGGCCTAAGTGAGGGACGATAAGAGAGTGGATAAGCATTTTGGTAGCACGCTCAGAAAGAAAGAGTTGGATTTTAGCAGTGCTACAATATAAGAAGTGCTTTTGCAGTGATTTGGATGTTCATAGAGAAGAAGAGAGAGAGGCAACAAACATCACCTCAAGGTTATGGGCAAAGAGAACCAGGAGGATGAGTGCCATCCACAGAGACAGAAAAAGAGAGAATAGAGGAAGTGGGTTTTTGAGGGAAGACAAGAAGGCAAGGTGTCAGCAGGACATCCAGACAGCAATGTTAGAGAAGTAGGCTGACATTTGGGACTGGATTTGTAATGAAATTTCTGTAGTAGAGAGGCAAATCTTGGAGTCATCAGCATAAAAGTGGTACTGAAAGCTGTGGAAGGAGATCAGAGAGCTGAGAGATGAAGCATAGATAGAAAAGAGAAGAGGGCTTTGAGGCACACCAACCAATAGCGAATAGTGGTAGAGGAAGGACTATCAGAGGATACGGTACGATGAGTGTTAAGAAGAAATTCAGGGTAGAGTAGAGTCCTGAAATCCAATTGAATACAGTATGAGGGAGTCTACAGGAAACTCCCTCAAATCATCTTAAGAGACCAGGCACAGCTGTCTTGCCCAGTCCTCCTTAAGACCCAGATCCACAAGGCATCCTGGGTGAAGAAAGGGGTTCAGGGCCTAGAAGGGTTAGCGACCCCAGGGAGCAGACAGGAACCCACTCTATGCAAAAACCTGCTATTTTTAAGATCTGTGTGCTATCTGAATGTAAAGTGAGCTGCGTTCTTTGTTTGATTTTGCTTTTCACTGTAACTAAATTGCACATAAAGGAAACAGCAAGAGTCTGCCTCCTTATTCCTTCTGTTTCCCAAGCCGTTATCATCCAGGTTATCACATATGGTGGCAGCAGTGGGATGTTCTTGCCTAAGCAGGAAGCACAGGCAGAGGCCCACAGCTGCAGAAGAGAAAAAAAAACCTTCAGATTTTTCTTTTTTTTCCTGGATTCCACTCACCCAGCTGAAATTACAACAGGCCAAGGAGAGGGGGGGCTAGCCTTGCCTGGACAGTCAGGGTTCGAGTAGTGAGTAAAAGCCAGACAGGACAGCAGATTTTTCTTTTTGTTTTTTCTCTCTCCTTCCTGGAGACATACATAGTTTGGAGGCAGCTCAGAAAGAAGAGAAGATGGAGCAAGTGATACAAGTCCTTGCTACAGGGCAGCAGCAGAATGCTCTACAAACTCAAACTGACCAGCAGCAGGCACTGTGGCAACAAGTTGTGCAGCAAAATACAGTGCTAACTCAGTTAGCACAGGCCAAACAGACCGCTATGACCAGGCCACCTCCTTTGTCGCCATTCATTCTTAAGATGACCCTGGAAGAAGAGCCCGAGTGTTTCCTGAAGAACTTTGAACGGACTGCTCATTTGGCAGGATGGTCAGAGGATATAGATGGACTATATATCTGGGACATCTCCTTACAGGAAGCAGTCATGTTGCCTTCCAAACTGCCAACCCAGAGGGAAGGGCTACATATGCCAAAGTCAAAACTGCGATCCTAAAGAGGACAGACAGCGGTTTTAAACAAGGAGTTCTTCAGACAGAGAAAAACCTGCAGAACCTTTTCCATCAACTTAAGGATGTGGCTTAGAAGTAGCTGCATCCTAAAGAGAAGACTGGGTAGGAAGGTAGCCAATGCAGTTTTGCTGGAACAGTTCCTAGGTGGCTTAGAATGCCCTATGCAGCAGTGGAGATGGTGGAGAATTATTAGCAAGGTCAATTCGACCGTGAATCAGCACAGGCTCAGGGGAGACCTCCTGACCCAGATAGAGAATGCTGGACTCTTAAGGACAGAAGACCCTGACAGCAAGTGGAGCCAGACAGCCTGGACTTTTCATCTCAACCACAAAAACCCACAGGACTGCCATTTTTGAGCTGCGGTGAGAGGGACTATTTTGCATGAGACAGTCTTTGCAGGGAAGAAGAACCAATGGATGTTAATGCCATAGCCCCATACTTTTGTAATTTTGTGGATGTCCCTAGCCAGGGAGTCTCTACTTTTGTGATTGCGATTGAGCTAGATGGCATTCCAACCCAGGTATTGGTGGACTCTGGGAGTGTGAATATGATCATCCGAATCGAGTTAGTGAAGAGGATCCAGATTGACTATGACAGAGTTGTGACCCTGGCATGCATCTAGGACCAACAGCAGTATCCAACAAGCCAGGTACAAGTGAAGACCCTGGTCAGCCAAGACAAAGTAAAGAGGGGAATTCTTCCTTGGCTTCCTTACCCCATCGTGATAGGGCAGAACTATCTAAACTTTGAGAGCTTGTGGAACCAGCTCACAACGAATTCATCCAGCCACAATAATGAAGAATTAGAGTTTCCAGAACTCTTTCCCTTAGGAGATCCAGACCTGTATCATAAAGACTCTAAGACTCCTAAGTCCTGAAGGCAATGCCAACAGGACAAATATAGTTATTCTGTGAATTTGGAGGCAACCGGGGAGGAAGGATTGGAGTCAGGAGACGAGCACCAACCCACCCAGAATGTCATACCTGGCCCCTTTGAGTGGGAAAATGGGAGTAATTCGAGGAATTTCAGGTGGGCCCAAGAAGAGCATGAGTCCTTTAAGTTGGTCCAGGAGTATGTACAGGGGTGGACAGAAAGCAAGTCACTGGAGAGCATGTTACAGACCCTAGTCCTCTTTATTTTGTAATGAAACAAGACCTACCTTACCAAGTCACAAAGGGGAAGTATGGAAGGGAAATTGATAGAACAACTCCCAGTTCCCAAACCATATCACCAGAAGGTCATGCAACTAGTGTCATGGCCACCGGCCGCGGGGGTCCGCGACCGGGGCCGAAAACTCACCCGAGGCTTCGAGCCGCCTCTAAGGAGTCCACAGAGGCAGGCAGGCCTGTTTAGCGCCGGCTTCACGGCTGCTGTCGCTCCTGGGCCTGGCCATATGACTTCCTTCTTGGCCGGGCTGACTCCTCCCTCTCTGGCTCTGCTAAGAGCCGCACGTGCGACTGATGATATAATTTAAAGGGGCCACGACAGGAAGTTGTCGTGGCTCCTCCTGAGGCTCCTCCCCTAGCTTTTGTATTTAAGGCAAGGTCTGCTCCTCAGACCTTGCCTTGGTATCTTACCTTCAGGCCTGCTTGGCTCTGGTGTTCCTGATCCTCGCTGTGGACTTCTGGTTCCTGTTCTGGTTCTTCTGTGTTCTTCTCTCCCTCTCTCATTGGATGGATTCTCTGGAACTGATTCTTGGATTGGCTTCTGACACTTCTCTGGCTTGAGGTTGGACCGGCTTCTGACCATTCTCCTGGATTCATCTCTGGACCGGCTGCCGACCATTCTTCGGGCTTGGACTACTGGATTGGACTACCGACCTGCAGGAGGCACCTGCATCCAGACTACCCTCTGTCTCCTCTGACTCACCTAAGCCCAAGCGGCCGGGTTCCTACAGGCTTCTCCTGGGGGAACCGCAGGCTTCCAGTGGCGAAGTACCGATGCAACTGCCAGTTTGCGAAGCCTCGCTTTCAGACGGTAGGAACCTAAGAGGGTTCTCTCTCTCATAGGTAGTGCTAAACCTACCTCGGACAAAGGGTCCACCTCCTGGTTCATAACAGAATACCAAGGCCATGGATCCGGCAGAGGCCTCAGCTCGACAGGCCATTCCTGGACTGGCCCAGAAAATCATGGAGCAGCAACGTATACTAGAATCCATGCCGTCTTCCCTAGAGTGACTCAATGCTCATCTGGATTCTTTAGCTGCAGCTCAGACAGTTCCGCCACCATTACCACCACCACCCGGGATACAGGGAAACAAACGTCCTACGATTCCGTTACCTATTCCTCCACGTTACTCTGGCGAACCTCGCTTATGCCAAGGATTCCTCAACCAATGCAGCATGCACTTTCATCTTCAAGCCTCTCTATTTCCGGATGATCTTACAAAAACTACATATATCCTGTCCCTGTTGGAGGGTAAGGCTCTTGCCTGGGCTTCTCCCTTCTGGCGACGGTCAGACCCGGTTCTGCAAGACCTTCCTAATGTTTTGGAACTATTTCAAACTGTATTCAATGATCCCGGGAAACAAGTTGTCGCTCGTTCCAAGCTTTTACAACTTCAACAAGGAGGTCGGCCACTGGCTGATTACACCATTGAATTTCGAACACTTGCATCCAAGCTCCATTGGGAGGAGAGTTGTCTCCGGTCTATATTTTTGGAGGGTTTGTCATCCAGAATTAAGGATGAGATGGTAGCCCGGGAGTTACCTCAATCTTTGGACTCTATTATTGACTTGGTAACCAGGATCGACTGCCATTTACAAGAAAGAGCTCATGAAGGATCGAGCACAAGAAAACACATGACGGGTACTACTCTTTCTCGTTCCGTTTCTGCCGTCTCTCGAACTACATCTACTACAGAGGGGACTATCGAAGAACCGATGCAATTGGGCCATGGTCCTCTCTCCCCGAGGAACGGCAAAGACGCTGTAAGGCAGGCCTCTGTCTATATTGCGGAGGATCAGGACATCTCATTGCTCGTTGCCCAACTTGTCTGGAAAACTCCCAAGCCCAGGCTCCATCAGGGGAGTAACCCTAGGCATTACCTCTCTGGCTCCCCCACTAACTCTGCAAGTCACTCTGTGTTTCGGAGATCATTAATTCTCCACTCTAGCTTTAGTAGATTCTGGAGCCGGAGGAAACTTCATCTTGCACGATGTGGTAGAACAACTGCACATTCCTACTTGCTTGTGTCCAAAGCCGTTAATTATATCATCCATCCATGGAGATCCCCTACCGGGGAGAATAATCCATCACACAGTTCCGATGGAATGCCACATTGCACCGAATCACATGGAAAGTAACTCTTTTTATGTCTTCCAGAGTGCCTTCCACCCCATAGTTCTTGGGATTCCGTGGTTGCAATGTCATAATCCACAGTTCGACTGGACATCTTTAAAACTTACTCACTGGGGTCCAGCATGCTATAAGACCTGCATTAAAGGATCCAACCCCTCCTGTAGTTTCATCTGCACTGCACATCTTGAGGGATTACCATCTCAGTACAGTCAATTTGCAGATGTTTTTTCCAAAAAGGCAGCTGACATTTTGCCTCCACATCGAGAATTTGATTGCAGTATTAATCTGATTCCTGGAGCTACCCCACCTCATAGTAGGATCTACCCGTTAACTGCCTTGGAGACCCGGGCCATGACCGAATATATTCAAGACAATTTACAGAAAGGATTTATTTGGCACTCTAAATCTCCAGCTGGGGCTGGGTTTTTCTTTGTTGGGGAAAAAAGATGGGACTCTACGTCCATGTATTGATTTTCGCGGGCTAAACACCATTACTGTCAAAGATCGATACCCATTGCCACTAATAGCTGAACTCTTTGACCGTTTACAGGGGGCCAGGGTGTTCTCCAAATTGGAACTTCGAAGAGCCTATATTCTTATCAGAATAAGGGAGGGTGACGAGTGGAAGACGACCTTCAACACCAGGGATGGACATTATGAATATCTGGTTATGCCTTTCGGATTGACCAATGCTCCAGCAGTATTTCAGCATTTTATCAATGAGATATTTCGGGACCTGCTCTATGTCTGTGTTATTGTCTTTTTAGACAGCATTTTGATTTTTTCTTCTGAATTACAGAAGCATCAACAACACATTACCCAAGTTTTACAACGCCTAAGAGAGAATTGTCTCTATGCTAAGATTGAAAAATGCATTTTTGAACAGGAATCCTTGCTCTTTTTGGGATATATCATTTCCAAACAAGGTTTTCAGATGGACCCCGCTAAATTGAAATGTATTCAAGAATGGCCTCAACCGAATGGATCACGAGCACTCCAATGCTTCCTGGGATTTGCGAACTACTATCTTAGTTTTATTCGGAATTTTTCTAAATTGGCAGCACCCCTCACTGCCCTTACTCAAAAAGGAGAAAACATCAAGGCTTGGCCCATAGAGGCAGAAAAAGCATTTCTGGCGCTCAAGAACTCTTTCCTTCGACAACCTTGCCTTCAACATCCTGATCCCAGTCGTCCATTTATAGTAGAAGTAGATGCCTCAGCTGAAGGAGCAGGAGCTGTTCTAAGCCAGGCAGACTCTGTGGGGACGTCCCATCCTTGTTCCTACTTCTCTAAGAAATTTTCATCAGCTGAACGTTATTCCATTGGTGACAAAGAGCTCCTTGCCATTAAACTGGCATTGGAAGAGTGGCGGCAGTGGCTGGAGGGAGCTCAAAATCATATAACAATCTACACGGATCATAAGAACTTAGTGTACCTCTAACAAGCCCAACGTTTGAACCCCCGCCAAGCTTGTTGGGTGCTCTTTTTCACACGTTTTCACTTTGAACTTTGATATCGACCAGCTCACAAAAACGTTAAGGCAGATGCTCCATCCCGATCTTTCTCCACCGAAGACATTGAGGAACCCACTCAACATACTATAGACCCGGCTTGCATCACCCTCGCAGCAACATTCACCATTCCACCCGGTAAGACGGTGGTGCCCAAGAGACTGCGTAACAAAGTACTAGCCTGACGACATGACTCCCAGTTGGCTGGTCATCCTGGACGAGCTCGGACCCAAGCACTACTTCAACAATATTATTGGTGGCCTGAAATGCATAAGGATATACGAGCATATGTTGACTCCTGCCCAATGTGTGCTCAACACAAGATTCCTACTGGGAAAATGTGGGGACTGTTACAACCGCTGCCTGTGCCCACGAAACCTTGGACACATATCTCCACAGACTTTATTGTGGATCTTCCACCATCTGAGGGCAATACAGTAATATGGGTAGTAGTGGATCGGTTTTCAAAAATGGCCCACTTCACCCCGCTACCCGCCCTCCCGTCTGCTCCTCGTTTGGCTCAACTGTTCATGCTGTATATTTTTCGCCTCCACGGCTTACCACAGCACATCGCGTCTGACCGTGGTCCTCAGTTCACGGCCCATTACTGGCTACATCTTTGTAAGAAGTTTCGCATTTCCTTGGATTTTATCACCGTGTTTCACCTGCAAGCCAACGCACAAATTGTACTTTAAAGCAATTTGTTCGAATTTATGTCAACTCTCTTCAGGACAACTGGGCGTCACTCCTTTCATGGGCGGAGTTTTTGCACAACTCGCATGCTTGTACCTCGACTGGGGCCTCACCTTTTCAGATTGTCTTTGGACAACAGCCCAGGTCGCCTTTGCCGTTGCCTTTGCCGGTGCTGTCACCTGCAGCTCAGCTCACTGCTGCACAATTGAGACGGCTCTGGTTCCATACTCAACAAATGCTACAAAAAGCAGCTCACACCGCCAAGATTTTTGCCAACAAGCATTGATGACCAGCTCCTCGGTTCCGTCCGGGACAAAAGGTGTGGCTTAGCACCAGGCACATCCATCTGAGAGTTCCCTCCATGCGATTAGCTCTCCGTTATATTGGACCTTTTCCGGTGCTGCGACAGCTAGGTCCTGTGACTTATCAACTTTGTTTGCCAGCAACTTTACGGATCCACAATTCTTTCCACACATCCCTTCTGAAGCCAATGGTTCTCTCTTGGCCTACTTGGAAGGTTCCTGAAGCCTTCCAAGTAGGACAAGACAGTGGACAAGTGGCAGTGGACAGTGGCAGTGGACAAGACTATATACCAGGTCCGTGAAGTGCTTGATGTCCGACAACAAGGACGCACATGGGAATACCTTTTGGCTTGGGAGGGTTTCGGGCCTGAGGAGAACTCCTGGGAGCCTACTAAGAACATCATGGATAAGACTCTTCTCAAAGACTTTCATTCTGAACACCCGGGAAAACCCAAACCTTCTAGGGTTATGGCCGCCGGCTGCCGGACCAAGTGTCATGGCTGCCGGCCGCGTGGGTCTGCGACCGGGGCCAAAAACTCACCTGAGGCGTCGAGCCGCCTCTAAGGAGTCCACAGAGGCAAGCAGGTCTCTTTAGCACCAGCTTCGCGGCTGCTGTCACTCCTGGGCCTGACCGCATGACTTCCTTCTCAGCTGGGCTGACTCCTTCCACTCTGGCTCTGCTTAGAGCCGCGCGCATGGCTGATGATATGATTTAAAGGGGTCACGACAGGAAGTTGTCATGGCTACTCCTGAGGCTCCTCCCCTAGCTTTTGTATTTAAGGCAAGGTCTGCTCCTCAGACCTTGCCTTGGTATCTTACCTTCAGGCCTGCTTGGCTCCGGTGTTCCTGATCCTCGCTGTTGACTTCTGGTTCCTGTTCCGGTTCTTCTGTGTTCTTCTCTCCCTCTCTCATTGATTCTTGGATTGGCTTCCGACACTTCTCTGGCTTGACGTTGGACCGGCTTCTCTCCATTCTCCTGGATTCATCTCTGGACTGGCTTACGACCATTCTCCTGGATTTACTATTGGACCGGCAGCCGACCATTCTTTGGGCTTGGACTACTGCATTGGACTACCGACCTGCTGGAGGCGCCAGCCGTCTGGATTCTTCGACCTGCAGGAGGCGCCTGCATCCAGACTACCTTCTGTCTCATCCGACTCACCTAAGTACAAGCGGTCGGGTTCCTACAGGCTTCTCCTGGGGGAACCGCAGGCTTCCAGTGGCGAAGTACCGGTGCAACTGCCAGTTTGCGAAGCCTCGCCTTCCGACGGTAGGAACCTAAGAGGGTTCTCTCTCATAGGTAGTGCTAAACCTACCTCGGACTAAGGGTCCACCTCCTGGTTCATAAGAACTAGCACACAGTCACCTTTTAGGGGTGTCACCTGAGGGACCTGAGAGAAAATATTGGCACAATTCTATTGGCTGGGCCTACATAAACAGGTCTAGTTGTATTGCTGGTCCTGCCCTATCTGCCAACTCACAAAATGTTGCGACCGTCGCTATTTGACATCCTCACTCCGCCTTCTTTACCTCTGTGGTGACTCCCTCCAGGTCTGATGGTTGGCTGGCTGCCGCGGCGTCTCCATGCCGTCTCCCTCCGGTGTCCCCGGACCGGTTCGACGTTGCAGATCCACCATGTTGCCTGAAGACCTAGGGCACGCGCGCACGTGTACTCTGATTGGAGCAAGAACCTCAGGGGCATCCCCCTGAGATGACGTCATCCGCTTCCAATATTTAAAGGTTTCTATTTTCACTATCAAACTGAGTTAGCAAGGGTAAGGGATTCTCTTTGGCTACACCTCCCAAGCTACTCTGCCTCCTCGGACTTACCAGGGGTACCCGCTCCTCGGGGGCCTCGCTCTTTTTCTTTACTTTCAGATTACAGATAGGAACTGGTACTCGCTCTTCGAGGGCCCATGTTCCTGGACACTCTGAAGATTCTCTACTGCTTGGAAGCTATCGCTGCTACAAACAATTGTGAGTTACCATCGCTCTCTCAGAGCTTTCCTTGGAGCCAGGTACTCGCTCCTCGAGGGCCTAAACCTTTCCAGCACCTGAGCTTCCTTGAGACCTTATGTAAGTTTTGTCATCTAGTTCTGTTTATGAACTCTGCCTACTCACTTTCTACAGTTTCTCAACAGCTCAGCCATCCTGGATCGCTGTTCCAGTACCTGAGGGACTACAGCCCTGCCGGGCATATCAGCTCACTACTGCACCTCTGGTGGTTTCAAAAATCTGTTTAATAAAAGAACTAATGTGTGTCTGTCTCCATACTCAAGCCTAGTCGGTGGTCCATCTCGGGATATCCTCCCGGGGGCGTGGTCATCTGCCACTGGCCCAGGGATCCACCCACAACTACATCAGATTGCTAACTCCTCATGGAGATTCATTACAGATTGCTACTCCTAGCTCTAATACAGAGCTTTCCTAACTGATTGCTAACTCCTATCTGATTGATCCACCCACCAGATAGTGGAACACATCAGATTCCTAACAGATTGCTAGCTCCGCAGTCTAACTCCTAACACAAAACCTACCGGTGTATGGGCAGCACCTCTCATTCCATTTCCCATAATCAAGACCCCTTTCGAAAGGGTGGGCATGGACCTTATGGGGCCACTAGAGAGATCTACTCAAGGAAATAAGTACATCCTCATCATTCTGAACTATACCACAAGATATCCAGAGGCAGTATCACCATAGAACAGTGGTTCTCAACCCTGTCCTGGGGGGGTCCCCAGGACAGGGTTGAGAACCACTGCCATAGAACATAAAGACCTCGAATGTGGCAACCACCCTAAAGGAAGTTTTTTCACAACTTGGGCTGCCAAGGAGATCCTGACAGATCAGGGGACCCCCATTCATGTCCATGGTAATGAACAACTCTGCACCTTGCTTAAGGTAAAAACTCTGCACACCTCAGTGTATCATCCACAGACCAATGGCCTCGTTCAGTACTTCAACCAGACGCTTAAACAAATGTTGAGGAAATTTGTGGATGAAGACAGCAAGAACTGGAACTCCTTGCTGCCCTACATGCTGTCTGCAATCCCTGGAATATGCCAGAGCTTGATGGGATTTTTCCATTTTGAATTACTGTATGGAAGGAGGTGGACATAGTTCGGGAAACTTGGAAAAATGAAGGGAACCTGGGCAGAACCTCATGGACTATTATTTATTTATTTATTTATTTATTTATTTATTTATTTATTTAAACACATATACTGCAAATCAAAATTACTAAGCAGTTTATAATAAACATTCATAAAACATATTTAAAACATAAAATACCTTAACACTAGGTCTCAAAATTTGACTTATACCCGATGCCTTGAGTGAATGAGCTGATGTTTCATTTGGGATCAAACCAGTTCAATTCTACCCTGGACTTACAAAAGGATATTGGCAGGTGCCTCTCATGCCAGCAGCAACGGATAAGACTGTGTTCTCAACACCAGGGGGACTTTTCCAGTTCACTGTCCTCTCTTTTGGACTGCATGGTGCCCCCATAAAATTTCAGCGCCTGCTCAGCTCACATCAAGGGTATGCAACCACCTACTTGGATAACATCATGGTGTAAAGCCCAAATTAAAAGACACACCTAAGCCACCTCCAAGCCATATTAACCAGTCTGAGGAAAGCAGGATTGACGGCCAAACCTAAGAAGTGCTTTCTAGGAGGGTAAGAAGTCTAGTATCTTGGCTACACCCTGGGGAAAAGCAAGGTCCATCCGCAGACCTGGAAGATCGGGGCGATCACCTGGGTGCCAGACACACAAACAAAAGTGAAAGTGAGAGCATTCCTAGGCTTCATGGAGTACTATAGAAGGTTTATCCCAATTTCTTGGAGAAGGTGGAGCATATTTATTTATTTATTTATTTATTTAAGTTTTTTATATACCAACATTCAAGACGATAGTCCCATCATGCTGGTTCACAAGAAACAGGAGTGCAGAATATAATAAATAAACTTAACAACTTGAACATTATCACAAGGCTGCTGTTGAAGAAAGCAGCAGAAAAGGTCCAGTGGTCAACCGAAACAGTTGAAGCCTTCCAGATTCTGAAAGAAGCGCTATGCTCTGAACCAGTCCTGATAAGTCTGGACTTCACCAAACCCTTCATGATGCAGACCAATGCCTCAGAAGTAGGTTTGGGAGCAGTCTTAGTCCAAGAGAGGGATGGTCAAAAATATCTTGTGGCATACATTAGCTCAGGGGTCGGGAACCCACGGCTCGCGAGCCAGATATGGCTCTTTTGAGGGCTGCATCTGGCTCGCAGACAAGTGTCGCCACACTTTCCCGCTGACCCAGCTGCTCCCCGGTCCTCCTCCGCCCGGGCTTAAAATGCTGTCAGCCCGGGCGGAATGCGGCAGGACAGCTGGAGTCAGCGGCACCGGCGTGCTCTCTTCTTCCCGCCCCCCCCCCCCTGCGGCCCGGAAGAGGAAGTGGAGAGTATCGGGTGCGTGCGCGGCAAGAAGAGGCCACGCTAGTGCGCTCAGCATCGCCCCGAAGAAAAGAAGACTGCAGCGCGGCTCGGAGGAAAATGAAGAGGTTCAACCACGGCCGATGGGACTCCGCCTCCGCGCTCGCTCATTCACTCTCTCTCTCTCTCCCCCACCCCCACCCCGGGAACTCGCGGCAGCAGCAGCCTCCTCCCAACGCTAACCTCCTTCATTTTCAGCCCTCGCGGAGGCGGAGTCCCATCGGCCGCGTTTGAAGCTCTTCATTTTCCTCCGAGCCGCGCTGCAGTCTTCTTTTCTTCGGGCCGATGCCGAGCGCACAAGCGTGGCCTCTTCTTGCCGCGCATGCACCCGATACTCTCCACTTCCTCTTCCGGGCCGCGGGGGGGGGGGGGGGCCCTGTGTGTGTGTGTGTGTGTGTGTGTGTGAGACTGCATGTATGTGAATGATTGAGAGCCTGTATATGTGAAAGAGAGTATGTCTGTGATTGAGAGCCTGCCTGTGAGAGAGAGAGAGCATGAATATAAGTTTACCATTGGGAACCTGTATGTGTAAGTTTGTGATTGAAAACCTGTTTGTGTGAAAGAGTATGTGTGTATGATTGAGATCCTTTGTGTGTGAGAGAAATCATGTGTATGTATGATTAAGAGCCTGTGTGTATAAGTAAGAGAGAGAGATCATGTGTGTCTGTGTGTGATTGAGAGCTGATTTAGGTGAGGGAGCATGTGAGTATGTGATTGAGAGCCTGTGTGTAAATGAGAGAAAGAGAGGACATGTTTATAAGCATGTGAATGAGAGTCTGTGTGTGAGAGAAAAAGACAGCATGTATTTATGTGATTGAAAGCTGTATGTGTGTGTGTAAGTGTGAAAAGATAGACAGCATGTGTGTAAATGTGTAATTAAGAGCCTATATAAGTGAGAGAGAAAAAACATGTGTATATGTGAGTACTGAGAGCATGTGTGTATAGGTGTGTGATTGAGAGCCAGTGTGAGAGAGAGTGCTGGTATGTGACTGAGAGAGGAGAAAGTTCCAAGCAAACCACCCCACCTCCTGCTAATTCAGAACAATCTCAGGACACCTGGATATCAAACTTTCCCAGGTATGCAGAGCAAAAAAATTTTTGTATCCTTATTATTTTTCATTACTGGGTCTTTGTGTCTGCTATTTTGAAATATTTTGTTGGTATCTGGAAATGTTTTATATGAGTTTTTAATTATTGGATATTCCACTCAGCAGCTGTTTCGAAATATGTTCTTTTTGTTAGTACAGTTTTACTGCTGATGATTTTATATTTCTTGATTTGTTTTATAAGGATGGGTGATGTTTCTTTTTTCCTTTGTTACACTGCATACAGAGACTCTGGCTTGTTGCAGTTTCCAATTCAGTTTTTTCTGCATGCTTCTTGTTATGCGTTTTGGTCTCTTTATTCTATGTTAAGTGAGGGACAGCACGTGATTCAGGTGAGGTTTTCTGCTGGCGTGTAGTTTCTGTGTAGGACTCTATAGCAGCCTGACTTGGTCCGTTTTCCTAATAGGAGATGTATTGGTGTCTTAAGGCCTGGTGTAATATTTTCAGAGACTTATTGTACTTTAAAAGTGTGATCTTACATAAAATGCACACATTTACTTGTATTTAGTTTTAAACATATTGTATGGCTCTCATGGAATTACATTTTAAAATATGTGGCGTTTATGGCTCTCTCAGCCAAAAAGGTTCCCGACCCCTGCATTAGCTGGTAGCTGGCCATGAGAGAGGTGTTATTCAATGGTTGAGAAGGAGGCCTTGGCAGTCAAGTGGGCTTTAGAGTTCTTGCTGGAGAAGCAGTTCATGCTCGTAACAGACCACCAACTGCTACTATGGATAAATAGAAATAAGGAGTCTATTGTAAGGGTGATGAGATGGTTCCTAGCCTTACACTCCTTCAACTATAAAATACGACATAGGGCAGACAGGGAAAACATTAATGCAGATTTCCTATCTAGAGAGGTATCCCTAGTACATGCAGGCACTCATCCCAACAAGGCTGAGCTGAGAGGCAGGCCATGTAAGGGAGTCTATAGGAAACTCTACTAACCTACCTTAAGGGACTGGGCACAGCTGTCTTGCCCGGTCCTCCTTAAGATCCAGACCCACAAGGAATCCTGGGTGAAGGAAGGAGCTCCTCACCAGAGTATAAGAACTCAGGGCCTAGAAAGATTAGAGAGGCCCCAAGGAGCAGGCAGGAACCCAGGCTATGCAAAGACCTGCTATATTTGATTTTGCTTATCACTGTAAATAAATTGCACATAAAGGAAACAGCCAGAGTCTGCCTCCTTATTCCTCCTGGCTGTTTCCCAAGCTGCTATCGCCAAGTTACCACAACAGCGTATCAAGGAGTAGATGGAACTCAACTAGGTCAAAAGAAGTAGAAAAGTCAAGGAAGTTGAGGATCAAGTCAATGCCCTTGGACTTGGCCACAGAGAGGTCACTGGTGAGAGCAGTTTCTGTGGAATGTAAAGGGCAAAAGCCAGACTGGAGTGGATCCAGGATGGCTTGAAGCAAAAGAAAGTCAAGACAGCAGAGTTGAAGGGCTTGTTCAAGCAGTTTAGATGCAAAAGGGAGAGGAAAATGAGATGATAGCTGGGTGGTAGGGTCTGGTGAAAGTTTTTTGAGGAGCTGCGTAATCGCAGCATGTTTGTAGGAATAGGAGACTGTCGCAGTGGCAATGATTGATTGAGGATGTACGCATGTGCTATTTCTGTGTCTGGAGAAACTACATACTTATATTTCAAAGTTCACTTATTTATTTATTTATTTTTAGATTTTTATATACCGGTGTTCCTGTATTAAAATACAGATCACATCGGTTTACATTGAAACATAAAAATTATGCCAAGAGGCGGTACATATAACAAGGTTATAGAACTTGGAAAACATGGAAAACAGATTCGAATAATAACACTGATAAACTTGCAAAGTCTCTGAGAAATCAAATCATAAAATAAGGCGTAATTGTCTAAGATAAATGTGATCTGCAAAAGGGATTGCGATGGTGAGAAAATCTTGATAGCTGGAGGTAAAAATAATCAAAGTTCTGGAAAAGCTTGGCTAAAGAGCCAGGTTTTAATTTTCTTTTTGAAGGAAGCAAAGCAGATCTCAAGGCGGATGTCTGGTGGGAGCATGTTCCATTGGACAGGTCCTGCTAAAGAAATGGTACGTTTCTGATGTAAGGATATTGTTGAAGGAACATAGAGTGTGCCTTTATAAGCTCCTCTGATAGGTCTAGTTGAAGAGTGAAAACGTAGTTGGGTGCTTAAGTGGAGTGGGGATATATTGTAAATAGATTTATGAATTGCTGTGTATACTTTATAGAGAATCCTTTGCTTAATAGGCAGCCAGTGGAGGAGTTTTAGTATGGGGGTTATGTGGTCTCTTTTATTCGTATTGGTAAGGATTCTAGCTGCAGAGTTTTGAATCATCTGGAGGGGTTTGATGGATGAGGTTGGTAGGCCAAAAAGGAGTGAGTTGCAATAGTCAATTTTTGTTAGTATAATGGCTTGTAGAACCATCCGAAAATCATTGAAGTGGAGAAGTGGTTTCAATTTTCTCAGGACAAGAAGTTTATAGAAACAGTCTTTAGTGGTGGTGCTTATAAATTTTTTGAAGTTAAGCTGATTATCTATCATGACGCCTAAATCACGTACATATGGTGAATGATTAATTATAGGAGTGGTAGAATTGAGTGGGACAGCTGGGTATATTAGATTGTTATTAACGTCATGATTAATAATTAAGATCTCTGTTTTGTTGTTGTTGAGAATGAGGCTGAGACTGGATAGAAGATGATTGATTAGTTGCAAGCAATTATTCCAGTGAATCAAGGTTTTGTGAAGGGATTCTGAGATTGGGATGATTATTTGGATGTCATCCGCGTAAATGTAGTGTGTTAGGTTTAGATTTTTAAGAAGTCGACAGAGAGGGAGAAGGTAAATGTTGAAAAGGGTTGGAGAGAGGGAGGAACCTTGAGGGACTCCTTGATTTGCTGGGACCGGGTGTGATTCTTTGTTGTTTATCTTTACCTTGAATTGTCTATTAACCAGGAAGGACTTGAACCAGCTGAGTACTGTTCCCTTAATGCCTATGTCTATCAGACCTTGTAATAAGGATGAATGGTTGACAGTGTCAAAGGCCGCAGAGAGATCTAAAAGAATAAGGAGGTGAGGTTGTTTTTTATCCATATTAGTTAGAATATTGTCGGTGAGAGAGATAAGTAGGGATTCAGTGCTTAACGATTTACGAAAACCGTACTGGGAAGGTGCGAGAATGTAGTTTTCTTCAAGGTACTCTGATAGTTGTCTATTGACTATCTTTTCCATAATTTTGGCGATCATTGGCAAATTGGCTATTGGGCGGAAGTTAGCTGGATCTGTGGCCGGAAGATTAGGTTTTTTAAGAAGAGGTTTAAGAATTGCTAGTTTAAGTTGGTCAGGAACTAGACCTTGGGAAAGAGAGCAATTAATGATATTGGCAATTGGCTTTGAAATGGTATTCCTTATAGCGATGAGGAGGTTGTTTGGAATTGTGTCTAAGGGATGAGAGGATGGTTTCATTTTCTTGAGAATATTTTCAATCTCAAGAGCTGATGTGGTTTCGAAAGTTTCTAGAGTCGTATTTAGTTTGGGTGGAGTATTGGGTGGAGATGGAGTAGAAGAACTAGTTGAAGAGAAAGAGACAGTCAATTTATCAATTTTTTCCTTGAAGTAATCAGCTAGTTCGGAGGCTTTGTTGAGAGCTTGATCATCTGGAATGGTAGGTGGGGATGGTTTAGTGAGGGCAGAAACGTAGGAGAAGAGTGCTTTCGAATCAAAGATGAAATGATGTATTTTTTTAGAGAAAAAATCTCTCTTTGTTTTAAGAATGTTGATCCTGTAGGCATTGAGAGTGGTTTTGTATACAGCTAATGTTGTGGGGGATGGGTTTTTTCTCCATGTGTGTTCTTTATTTCTTAGTTCTTGTTTAAGCAGCTTCAGTTCAGTGGTGAACCAGGGTTTCCTGTTGTCAGGCGAAGGTTGTACTACTTTGGTGACTGAAGGACAGGTTAGATCAGCGATTTTATTGGTGATGTTGCACCATGAAGATATGGCTGTAGAAGCGTTGGAGAGATCAAGTTGAGATAATTCATTAGAGAGATGGTTGCTGAGAAGGTCTGTGGAACAGGGTTTCCTGAATTGAATAGTGGTTTTTGGGAATGAAGTGGGAGGATGTCCAGAGAGTTTGAGTGTCGTGTTAATAATTTGATGGTCCGTCCAAGGGACAGGAAAACAAGAGGGTGAATCCGGGGGCAAGATACACTGATTAATGAAAATAAGGTCCAACGTGTGGCCTGCTTTGTGGGTTGGGCTTTTTATTATTTGTGTGAAACCCATATAGCTGAGTGATGAGAGTAGGGTAACACAGTTTGTTGTTTGTGGTGAAGCGTCGACATGTATGTTAAAGTCTCCCAATAAAATGGCAGGTTTATCTGGGTTGAAATATTTGGCGGTAAGTTCAATGACCGGGGAGGGGTCAGAGTCTATAGTTCCAGGAGGAGCATAGAATAGTCCAATTTGTAGATGCTCGGATTTAAAAACTGCAAACTCTATGTTCGATGTGATGTTTGAATATTGTAAAGTTAAACCTAGCTCTTTCTTGGATGCTAGGAAAAGACCTCCTCCCTTTCTTTTGAGTCTAGGGATGGAGAAAAAATTGTAAAGTTGAGTAGGTAGTTGGTTTAATAGAGCTATATCTGTGGGTTTAAGCCATGTTTCTGTGATTGCACAGATATCAGGGTTTACTTCTGTAAGGTAATCATTTAAGATGTGTGTTTTTTTCGAAAGCGATTGTGCGTTGAAAAGTGTTAGGGATAGAAGAGAAAGGCCCAGGAATTGTGTGATTGGTGAAATCATTATTGGAATTAGCCTTTGTTGACGGTTGTAATGTTGTGGTAGAGGTTTAGTTTGATGATTGCGTAATTTCCTGATGATTGGAATGGAGTATGAACCATGGCAAAAATGGTGATGTAAGGGGATTGGGAAACCAGTTAGCATGTTGATTGTTGATGTTAACTCAGCTGTCTTGAGTCTTGTTGCCTATGTAAACCTACAATTTTGAGGATGAAAAACTGAGTTCTTTTCAAGATATGAAAGGAGAAAGACGTGGCCAATGAAGCAGGTTCTGTTCTCAGAGGCTGCACAAAGGGGGGGGGGGTCCGAGTGATGGATGCTGGAGGTTGAGGTTGAGAGAGGACCAAGTGAAGTAAGCTGGAGATTGAGTGTAGTCCGAGTGATGGATGGTAGAGATTGATTGTAGTCCGAGTGAAGGGAGCTGGAGGTTGAGTGAAGTCAGAGAGATGGATGGTAGAGATTGAGTGTAGTCCGAGTGAAGGGAGCTGGAGGTTGAGTGTAGTCCGAGTGATGGATGGTAGAGATTGAGTGTAGTCCGAGTGAAGGGAGCTGGAGGTTGAGTGAAGTCCGAGTGATGGATGGTAGAGATTGGGTGTAGTCCGAGTGAAGGGAGCTGGAGGTTGAGTGTAGTCCGAGTGAAGGGAGCTGGAGGTTGAGTGTAGTCCGATTGCTGGATGCTGGAGGTTTGATTATGGGTTTCTGAAAGAGGATTGTGATTCAGAGAGGGTCTCTGGTCAAAAGGAGGGTGGGTACTTTCCCTTTGTAGTCGGGAGATTCTCAGCCGAAGGAGGGGGTGATGACTGAGGTTAAGGTCAGGAGATGAATATCCTTCTTACTGTTACTTTTTTTTTTTTTTTCTTTTTCCTATTATCTACTTTTTCTTGAGACTCAGAGGCTGCCCGAAGGGGCGCACAAAGGGGCAAGCCGACTACACACACTTATGTGTGTGTAGTCGACTCCCCCAATCCAAACACGTTCACAGGAATGTCTACTTGAAATACAGCTGAATATAGTTGCTTAGTGAAACCAGGTGGATATATTTAGGCACTCAGCAGGAGACCTTTTGTCAAACCTAGGAATGCAGTGTATGTTTAATGAATGAATAAGGCTTTGGTGTTGTAGCTGATTCAAAATTATAGTCTCATCTGGTTATACTGTATGAGTGTTTTTATTGCTATACCAGTTTTGAATTAGGAAGTTTTTGTGACACTTTTAACATTTACTTGTTTTTATTTTGTTACATGTACTAGCATTTTAACTGCTGTACTAGTGTTTTGACTGTTTCTTTTCCTACGCTGGATTATAGAGATGCTGTTATGTGATAGAGACCTCTGTTTAGAATGGATTATGTATATTCTAATGTATGTACTATTTTCATGTTTTGCTTTGCAATCTTAATACAGCTGTTCCTCGCTTAGAGCACCTGGTGTCAAGAGGATAAAAATGTACATAAACAAGTAAACAAATAGTCACCTAACTGTATGGATAGCAGCTAGATCCCTTTGAAAAAATGTTCTCCCCAAGATAATTTTGGGAAATGCATTTGGGTTCATTAACTCATATCTCAGATTTCTGTCCTTGTTTGCTCTGGCCCTAATGACCACAGCTGTTTGCACTTCAAATAAACTTAATCTTAATCTTATCCCACAAAACCTGTAATTATAGTGAAATGTAGCATGAATGAGACAACTCTGACAAGCATTGCATTTCCAGTATATTCCTTCAAAATAATTGCGACATGAACAAGATACAGAATTGGACAGAAGTAGATACTTGACAACTACAGTATCTGCAGTGGGCAGTGTGAAGTACTAGTTATTAATCAAATATAAATTATTTAAACATAAAAGTCCTGGCTTATGGATTTGTCTGGGCTGCTCTTCATCTCTGGTACAGTTGTCAGATACAGCAAAGACAAACTGTTACACTTGCCGCCCATGGCAGCCCCGTGGTGCAGCCTTCTCACCTCTCTACACAAGCTTCAGGCTTCAGCTCCTCGACGCTGGTGGCGGTGGGCCGCCAGTCCCGACCTTGGACTTCCGCCAGCACCTCTGGCCCTGCTCCTCTTCCCGGGACCTCCAGCCAGGATGCCTCCATCCGTCGGGCCTCTCCGTGGGGTTTGCGGAGAGACGCCCCTGGCGGTGCCGCTCCCCTCCCTAGGCGCGCGTGCGTACACCAGTGAATCCTTTAAAGGGCCCGCGGCAGGAACCTGGCCACAGACCCAGATGCTGACGTCAGTTCCCTCAGTGCTTAAATGCTCAGGCCTCGCACTGAAGCGTTGCCTTTGCAACAGGTCTCCTTGGTCTCCTGTTCCAGGTTTCCTAGTACTTGTTGCTTCTCCGTGAGCCTTGCTCCAAGTTCCTGGTTCCTGTTCCATGTTCGTCTCATCTGTGTGTTGATTGACTTCCTGGTTCTGACCACTGCTACGCCTGACCTTGCCTGCTTTCTCCGAGCCTGACCACTGCTACGTCTGACCACGCCTGCCTTCTCCGTGCCTTAACTATTGCTATGTCTGACCATTCCTGCCTTCTCTGTGCCTTGACCATTGCTACGTCTGATCACGCCTGCCTTCTCCGTGCCTTGACCATTGCTATAAAATTATTCTATTAATATTAGTACAGATATTTATTTATTTATTTAAAAGTGTTTATATACCGCTTTTAAAATTACTTGGTCAAAATGGTTTACAAGTGTAAAACATAAATATGAAATCAATAAAAAATAAAGAATAAAAGAAAAAATTACATAAATTTCATTAATATAAATCTAAATAAATAAAAAGTAAAATATTATGTCTTACATAACAAGAAAAGGAGAGCATGTGTCTTATAGTGCTACAAATGACCTCCAGAAAAACTACTGTGATTGATGTAATGTTTGTCAAGTTTCTGAAATATTATAGGCTAGCTGAAAAAGATATGTTTTAAGTTCTTTTTTGAATTGCTTTCTATTGGATATTTGGCGAAGTGTGTTGGATATAGAGTTCCAGAGGAGTGGGCCTGCCACTGAAAATCGCGCTTTCTTGTATAATGTAGTCTAACTGATTTTGTTGAGGGGATTTCCAGTAGATTTCTTGATAGATGCCCAGCAGGTTGATAGATGCGAAGGGTAGAACATAGCCAAGCAGTGGAAGGATTATGTATTAACGCATGAATCACAGTTAGAATTTTATAGTGTATTCTTGATCTGATAGGCAGCCAGTGTAGAGATTGAAGTACAGGTGATATATGGTTTTGAATGGATGTACCTGTCAATATACATGCAGCTGAGTTCTGAATTAATTGAAGTGAATGCAAATTAGAATCTGATAAACCTAGAACGAAAGCGTTACAGTAATCCAATCCTGAGAAGATTAAGGCTTGAAGGACCGTTCTGAAATCTTGAGGAAAGAACAACGGACAAAGCCTTTTTAGTACATGAATTTTAAAGAATGATCTTTTTGTAATGGATGATATATGTTGTGTCATGGATAAATCTGAATTGATAATAACGCCTAAATTTGTGGCATGGTTAGTTATAGGCACTGAAACTCCATTAAGGAGCAGATGAGAAGGGGGGCCAATAGTAGAGTCAGAAATAGAGGTGAGATGAACCAATTCCATTTTCAAAGTGTTCAATTTTAGACGATTGTGCATTAGCCTGTATTGCTATTATTGAAATATAGAGTAACTGTTGCTAGTGTATCGGACCAAGAATTGTAAAATTGAGTATCGTTCGCAAACATTTTAAACTGGACATTTAGTGACGATAAGATGTTACATAAGGGAAGTAAGTAAATATTAAACAGTAGTGGGGATAAAGAGGAGCCTTGGGGGACACCCGATGAAATGATGTAATGTTCGGATGAATTGTTTCCTACATTGATCTGTTGTTTACGGTTCGATAGGAAAGAAGAAAACCAGTTGAGTACCTTGTCAGTTATATCTATTGCTTGTAATCTAGATAGAAGGATTTTGTGATCTAAAGTGTTGAATGTCGCTGAAATATCCAAGAAGACAATAATGTAATAGGTGTAATTATCAAATCCTCGAATTAAGGAGTCAAATGAGGCAAGTAACAGGGTCTCCGTAGAGTGTCCCTTGCGGAAGCCATGTTGGCTAGGGTGTAATATATCGTAGTCTGTTTAAAAATCTGTTAATTGATAGAGTACTATGACTCAATGAGTTTAGCTAACGAGGTTAACGAAGCTACTGGCCTTAAGTTACTTACGTCATTATGATCTTTGGTTTTATTCTTTATTATAGGACAGATGGAGGTATATTTTAAACTATCTGGGAAGATCCCAGAGTCTAGGGACTGATTGACTAAAGCACTGAGATAAAAGCCAGCATGGGGTCCTAGTGCTTTGAAGAATGAATCTGCGCAAGGGTTTTGCGGTGAATTAGAAATGTTTTGCTTTTGTATTACTGAAAGTACGGTACTTTCTGTAATTTGACTGAATGCCGACCAACTGGCCGTGGTTTTATTAATGAATATGGGGTAGGGCAGATGATGAAATTCATTTGAAATATTATCGACTTTCTCTTTAAAATATGACGCTATTTTGTTACACATGGGGGTGTCATAACTGGTTGCTTGAGCATATTCAGTGGAAGTTAGGGAACGAACAATATTAAAAAGGGAGATATGGTGTTGCGGTCTCCACTGCTTCCCCCCTAATTGCCGTATTCAGGGCTCACCTATGCCGGGAACGCCGCTCCCGCGGCTCTGCTGGGTCTATGGGGCGTCCGCCATTGCTGGGCCATCTCTCTGTGGCCCCGCGTGTGCGCAAGGACGCGCGTTATGGACGCACGCTCACCGGAAGTCTGGCCCCGCCTGAGTTAACCATGCCACGCCCCAAGCCTGATTTAACCGGCGTTCATCGGGTTTCTCATTGCCTTGCAACGAGGGTTGCTACTGCTTGTAGTTCTTAGTTGCATCTCTGCTGTACTGTTTCCTGCCATTGACCACTGCTCGTTCCTGACTCCGCTTCTGCCTGCCGCCTGCCACTGACCTCTGCTCGTTCCTGACTCCGCTTCTGCCTGCCGCCTGCCATTGACCTCTGCTCGTTCTTGACTCCGCTTTTGCCTGCCGCCTGCCACCAACCTCTGCTTGCTCCTGACTTCACTTCTGCCTGCCGCCAGCCCTGACCTCAGCGTGTACCCGACTCCACCTTGCCTGCAGCCTGCCTCCGACTTCAGCTTGTGCCCGACTCCTCTCCTGTTTGCCGCCAGCCTCCGACCCCGGTCTGTTCACAGGACTGTTTCCATTGGCTGCCAGTTTGACTTGGGTTTCTTCTCCTGCTACTCTCTGCCAAGTCTGAGTCTCTACACGCTACTGGCGCCGGTCCTGCCTTGTGCCGGCCCTACTCCACGAGGTTACACAGACACCATTCCAGTTACCTGTCTGTCCTGCCCTCGCTGGGCCTACCTGCTCCCTGCCACTGGACTTTGTGACTTAACCTTTTCCAGGCCTTTCCTAGAGACTGAGACCTTACTCCTGAGTCCCAAGGTTCTGGGACCCTACGGGCTCCTCCTGGGGGGTTCCCGGTTCCCGGGTGAAGACCTGAACCTGTGTCTCCTAAGTCCCAAGGTTCTGGGACCCTATGGGCTCCTCCTGGGGGGTTCCCGGTTCCCGGGTGAAGATCTATACCTGTGTCTCTTAAGTCTCAAGGTTCTAGGACCCTACGGGCTCCTCCTGGGGGGTTCCTGGTTCCCGGGTGAAGATCTGTGCCTGAGACTCCGCCTCCCGAGCTACTCTACCCAGGGTGGTTCGGCTCAAGGGTCCACACCAGGACTGCAGCTTCCCAGACTGCAACATATGGAGATAGTGATTGTCTTAGAAGTCTTGCTGATTGGTCAGGGAAAATGTTGCTGCTCACCCTCTTCATAGGAAAATGCTAGATGAAACAGTGCAAGAAGATGCACAATTTGGGAACCAGCTAAAGCTGGATGAGCAGATGAACAAAGTACCAAAGAGTAGATTCTATGATCTCCCTTTATATGTGCCGTCCATGGCAGACCTGCGGCACAGCCCCCTCACCTTTCTACAGTGACTCTAGCTCCTGGTTCCTCCTCGCTGGCGGCGGTGGGCCGCCAGCTCTGTCCTTGGGCCTTCCCCGGTGCCTCTGGCCCTGCTGCAGTCCCCGGCGTTCCCAGTCCAGCCACCACATCCATTGCTTCTCGTCGGGCCTCTCCGCGTGGCCCGCGGAGAGACGTTCCTTCTCGGCACCACGCCCCTCCCTAGGTGTGAGCGTGCAATTCACTGATGTTTAAGTAGAGACCGTGGCGGGAACCTAGCCGCGGCCCCAGATGATGATATCAGCAGAGCTTCAGTATTTAAGCGCTGGCTCCGCTCCCTAGCTTTGCCTTTGCAACAGATCTTCTCGCTGGTTGAGTACCCATTAACTCCTAGAGATTCATCTCACTCCTACGTTCCTGTTCCTCATTGTTCCTGGTTCCTGTCTCCTTGTTCCTGTCCTGCTCCATACCTCGGATTGCCTACATGGACTTTGACTTCGCTTCCCCTGACCATGCCATTGACTCTCTCCAAGCCTGGACCTCTTCTTCGCCTGACCACGCCATTGACTCTCTCCAGATCCAGACCTCTGCTTCACCTGACTACGCTACTGCCTATCTCCAGACCCAGACCTCTGCTTTGCCTGACCACGCTACTGCCTATCTCCAGAACCAGACCTCTGCTTCGCCTGACCATGCTACTGCTTATCTCCAGACCCAGACCTCCGCATCGTGTGACTATGTTTGACTGTCTCCGTGTTCAGACCTCAGCCTTGCTTGCCACTGCCTCTGGATTGCTGTCGGCCCTGACTCAAGCCTGTTCCTCAACACTTCTCAAGCTTACCTCCTGGACTTGGTATATTCAGGCTTTGGCCTGCTCCTGCTCGGGCACCCCCTGCCTGCCTCCGTTCCTTTGGCGCCCAAGTCTCCAGGACACTACCTCATCCAGAGTAAGACTATACCATCTCTCACCTGCTGTCTCTGGGCTGAACCGATCTCTACATCGACTACATACAGAGTCCCACCTAAGTCCAGCCGGCACCCAAAGGCTCAACCCGCAGGGAACGAGGACTGGTATTGGTGAAGCTCCAGCTGGCCTCTGTTCATCAGCCCACTCCACCTGCTGATGGTGGGGACCTGTAGGTAGGGACCTATGGGTTGTGTCAACCCCACCTCAGCCCAAGGGTCCACCTCCAACGCAACATCTCCGTGTTGTATGAAAATGAATGCCTTTTCTGTCTACTGTCACCCTCAAGACAGTAAGTCATAACTTTATTTCTTGACCTTGATTAATTCATTGCATATTATTTTGTTACTGCAGCATGCTTTAGCTCATATTCTCTTTTAGCATTGGCAGCTTTCACCTCTTGCAGAATGCAGCAGCAAAATTCACTACCGTTTATGTTCGATAGGCTGCATTTTCTTTCAGTGAGTCAGTGGGTATATTTGAACATTTTCTATGTTATGAACAGCATTAGGTCTAGTGTACCCGGGACACTGTTGCGATGTTCTGCCTGTATAGACTTGCTCATCATCTCCTGAGTTCTCTTGGATTGGACAGTGGCAGAATCTTCCCCATGGCAGTTTCCTCCTCTGGAGCGCTCTCTTGGATGAGCAAAGTTGTGCTCTATAAGGTCCATGTTGAGCACAGTAAATGTACCCAGTGGCAAGCTTCCTGGGTAAATTTACCGGGTACCTTTAGCCGAGATATTCAGTGCACAGCAAGCCCTATTGAAAATACCTGGTTAGGTTTAAAGTTATCCAGGTACCTTCACTGAATTAACTTTAGACTTGCTCTCCACTACAACCAGACTTAGCAGGCTAAACTTAGCCAGATAGCACCAAATATTGGCGCTACCCTGCTAAATGTAAGTCCCACCCCAGACCGCCCACCCACTGCCTTTTTTTATCTGTGTAAATTTTAGACAGGTAATGATAGCTGGTTAAAAGTTATCCACTACGAGAGGAGGAAAATTCAAAATCTTGGGTTTGTCTTGCTAAGTCACAAACTTAGGGGCCGATGCAATAATCTTTGCGGAAAGCGGGCGCTGACTTTTCAAGTTTATCGGCGGCCATTTTCATTACTGGCAGATGGCTGGTTATGAAAACCGACGCCGAGTTTACCAGCATCTGTCTTCATAACTCGGTGGTCTGCCGAGTTTTGTTGTTGTTGTTTTTTTTTTTACTTTAAAAAAGAAGTACAGAAAATCATTTTTTTCTGCTTTTCTGTACTTCTTTTCAATGCGCTCAGCTATTAACGCTTGCTCCCCTCAGGCGTTAATATCTGAGCGATATATGTGCATCTGAGACGCACATTTATCTTTTTGCATTTGGAGTGAATGAGCAGTAGCCTCATTCACATGTATTTGCATGTGATGAGCGCTAACCCATTCACCCCGTATTGGACGCAAGTTAAATAGGCGCTAATCCCCCTATTGCATTAGGGGGTGGATTAGCGCCTATTTAACCCGTGTCCGACAGCAGGTTAAACAGTGCGCTTGGCTGAGAGCACTGTATTGCATTAGCCCCTTAGCCAGAAAAAATTGCTGAATGTTTATCTCTGTTTCTACCTTCAGTGAAAAAAAATGAAAGCCTTCTTCAGCTGTCAAGTATTTTAAGTTGATTCATTTACAAAGAAACTTTTTGTTGTATCCTTTCCACCATGATTATTGTGTTATTATCATATTGCCTTTTATTGCAACTATTATTCGTATTTTTATATGGTGCTTTGATCTGAAACCTTCAGATGAGAATGTAGTATGTAAAATCTTTTAATACATTTTTTTTGCCACAAGCTGCAGTTGGCAGATGCCAAGAGAATATTTGTTCTGTCTCTGACAGCACTGCAGTCTCTTTGTTTTCTCACAATACCTTCCTGACAAGCCTAATAGGTCACACAGCTGCAAGAAGCAGTTCACCCAGGGTCTGGCAAAGCATATGGGGCCTGTAGCAACGACTGTGCTTTACAGTTTTGGCGGGAGCAAATATTTTGTTTGACTCAGGGCCTAAAATTGCTGTCAGTGGCTTCTGGCAGGACTTTAGAAGGCAGCTAGGTGCACACGACAGAAAAAAAATATCCCAGAATAAAGTAAAGAATAACTTTTCAGTTGCTTTCTTCATTTGAGGATGCAGAGTGCCATATTTCAGCATTAAGAACATTCTGCTGGTATTTCAGTCTACTCAATGTTTTGAGTTAGGCTGGTTTCAATAGGCCAAAATCATATATGGGTTTTAATTTCTGATCCAAAGAACAGGTAAAAATTGTTATGGTTAATGGTGTTTGGGTGGATCCTTGGACACTGTGGCAGCTGACCACGCCCACGTGTTGTGTTCCACGCCCGCGGGCGTCCCCGTCGCACCCACCTACCTGACCGCGACAGCGACCCGCCGCGGCAAGCACCGGGTGAGCAGCCATGGTCCGGTGCCATTGCTCCCGCGCATTGGCGCGGGCCCCCGGGGTGACCACAGGGCTGGGAGCTGTCCCTGCTCCTCCTGCGTGGCATCTACAGCTTCTCCCCCGTGGCCAGAATCCAAGATGGCCGCCGCCATCTTAGGCGCGAGGCCGTGCCTCCTCACTAGATTTAAAGGGACCTGATCCCTTTAACTACATCCAGCTGTCTTCAATGTGCCAGAACAGAGGAAGTATAAAAGGAGGCTTCCTCTGCTCATTCCTTGACTTGGCAACGTCCTCCAACATAGTCAGGTCTGCTTGCTTCGGTGAGTTCTTCCATGTCGTATCCTTGTTCCTGTCTTGTCTTGGTGTTCCTGGTTCCTGACTTCAGATCGGCTAGCGGTGATTCCTGGTGTTTGACTTCGGATTGGCAAGCAGTGATTCTCTGGTGTGTGACTTCGGACTGTCAAGTGGTGATCCCTCGGTGTGTGACTTCTGACTGGTAAGCGACAACCCTCTGGCACTTGACCTTGGACTTCTTCTTGACCATCGTCTCCAAGAGAACACTAAGTCCCAGTGGCCCGGGTCCCTATGGACTCCTCCCGAGGGGACCGCGGGCTTCCAGGGGTGAAGCTCCAGTCAGCAGAAGACCCTGGATGCCCTTGTCTCTGCAGTGGAGGGCCTGAACCAATGCATTGAAGCGTTAGGGCCCATGAACCCCACTCTGACGTCCCCGCCTGTGACTCCGGAGGGCCTCTCTACTCCTCAGGGCCCCGTGCAGGCCACCATGGGCGGTCTTGGACAAGCAACTCCCACACAGCTCCTGGCGCCCTCTTGATACGCCGGAGACGCGAAGTTGTATCGGGGATTCCTTAGCCAGTGTCAGGTCCGTTTTTCCTTGCTGCCTGCTCAATTTCCTAGTGAACTGGTCAAAACCAGCTACATTATGTCCCTGCTCGACCGGAAGCCTTTGATCTGGGCCTCTCACCTATGGGAGAGAAGAGACCCAGTGTTTGGAAACTTGAACCAGTTTCTATCCGCTTTCAGACAGATATTTGATGAGCCTGTCCATAAACCCACTGCTGTCTCGGAATTGCTTCGGTTGCAACAGGGTACTTGGACAGTGGCCGAATATGCAACAGAATTCCGCACCTTAGCCGCAGAGCTAAATTGGAGAGAAGATTGCCTCCACGGGATCTCCTTGGAAGAGCTAGCCTCGCGCCTCCAAAATGAACTAGCAGCGAAGGAACCTCCGGACGACCTCAATGGCATGATAGAATTAGCCAATCGAGTAGACCGTCGTACGCGGTTTCGCCTTCCAGAAGTAAAGGCAGCGAGAAAGCCCTCGCCTTCCCCCAGGGGCGCATCAGGAATCCTTCGAGCACCCGCTGAGGAGTCCATGGAGTTGGGCCATGGGAGAGTCTCTCCACAGGAGTGCCGGCGGCGAATGTAGGAGGGACTTTGTTCTTTAGCAGGCCATCAGATAGCCGCTTGCCCGACGCGGTCGGGAAACTCTCTGAACTAAGATCTGAAGGAGGTCTCTTCCTGGGCGTACTTCACCTGCACCTCCACTAACGCTGCCAGTGGCGTTAACCTCGGCGGATGGGGAGTTCCACACACTAGCCCTGGTGGACTCCGGTGCCGGCAGCAATTTCATTATGAAAAGCCTGGTGGAACACTTAAAGATCCCACAACTTCGTCTTCCAGTTCCTTTGGTCATCTCATTGATCCAAGGGAAGCCTCTTCCGGAACGTGTGACACACACCACGATTCCCGTCCAGCTGAGGGCTGGGGTCCTTCAACAAGAGCAGATGCCGTTCTATGTTTTGGAGTATTCCATACATCTGGTCGTCCTGGGCCTTCCCTGGCTCCAGGAGCATGCTCCCCAGTTCAACTGGAAGACCCTGCAACTACCTCGCTGGGGGCTGAATTGTCACGGCAATTGCCTCCAAACAGTAATCCCAGTCTCATGTTCCATTGCCTCCACCAGTCTTCCAGGCCTGCCGGCTCCCTATGCCTCATACGCGGATGTGTTCTCAAAACAAAAAGCCGAGATACTTCCACCTCATCGATCGTTCGATTGCGCCATCAACCTCCTCCCTGGCACTGAGCCTCCTCGGGGGCGCACCTATGCCCTCTCGCCTGCAGAGACGCAGGCCATGACAGAGTACATCAAAGAGAACCTGGAGAGGGGCTTCATTCGGAAGTCAAGGTCCCCAGCAGGGGCTGGGTTCTTCTTCATCGGAAAGAAGGACGGAAGTCTTCGCCCTTGCATAGACTACCGGGGCCTGAATGCCATAACGGTCAAGGACTGTTACCCCTTGCCCCTCATCTCTGAGCTCTTCGATCGGCTTCAAGGTGCGAGGATCTTCTCCAAGTTGGATCTCCGAGGGGCCTACAACCTGATCCGCATCAAGGAAAGTGATGAATGGAAGACAGCCTTCAACACCCGAGACGGCCACTATGAGTATTTAGTGATGCCGTTCGGGCTCTGTAATGCTCCAGCGGTGTTCCAGAACACCATGAATGAGATACTCCGTGATCTCTTGTATCAGTGCGTGGTCGTATACTTGGACGACATCCTGATATTCTCAGACACTGACCGCTCACCGTCAGCACGTCTTCCACGTCCTACAACGCCTCAGAGAACACAAATTGTATGCGAAGCTTGAAAAGTGCCTTTTTGAGCAGGAGTCCCTTCCCTTCCTGGGGTACATAGTCTCCAGTGAGGGATTCCGTATGGACCCCAGAAGCTGAAAGCCATTCGGGAATGGCTGCAGCCGTCAGGACTAAAGGCACTCCAAAGGTTTTTGGGCTTCGCAAACTACTATCGATCTTTTGTTCCTCACTATGCGTCCATCATTGCCCCGATGAAAGCCCTGACCCGGAAAGGCGTGGACCCCAAGAATTAGCCTCCGGGAGCGGAGGCCGCCTTTCGTCTCCTCAAGGAGGCGTTCCTCCAACAACCGTGCCTTCGGCATCCGGATCCGCAGCGGCCATTTGTCATCGAGGTGGACGCATCCTCAGAAGGCGTAGGTGCCGTTCTGAGCCAGACTTCCGAAAGTCATAAGCTATGCCCGTGTGCCTTCCCCTCATGCCAGTTCTCTCCGGCAGAACGGAACTATGCCATAGGCGACAAGGAGGTCTTAGCTATAACGGTAGCCTTAGAAGAGTGGCGCCCTTGGCTAGAGGGGGCACAACACCAATTTATGTTCTACACAGACCATAAAAACCTAGAGTACCTGCGTCGGGCACAACGGTAGGCACGGTGGACCCTATTCTTCACCCGATTTAACTTCATCCTTTGTTACAGACCTGCCGGGAAGAATATCAAGGCCGACGCCCTGTCACATGTATTTGAGTCTATGGAGAATTCTGATGAACCGCAGTTCATCATCGAGCCATCACGCATCCTTCTGTCTGCCACCACGACCATCCCTCCCAGGAAAACTCTGGTCCCGCCGCACTTGCGGAAACAAGTCCTGGCGTGGGCTCACGATTCCCGCTGTTCCGGTCATCCAGGACAATCCTGGACCTTACAGACCCTGCGCCGATACTACTGGTGGCCAAGGGTCAATAAAGACGTCCGGGCGTTCGTAGAGTCCTGCCAGTCATGTGTGCGCCACAAGAGGATCCCCGGTTCAACCCCGGGCTTGCTTCAGCCTTTACCGGCGCCTTCGGAACCGTGGACTCATGTGGCAACTGACTTCGTGGTCGATCTGCCACCATCCAGTGGCAACACGGCCATATGGGTGGTCGTCAACCGGTTTAGTAAAATGGCACACTTTGTGCCGCTCCCAGGATTGCCGTCCGCACCACAGCTGGCTCAGCTGGTCGTCCAGCACATCTTCAGGCTACATGGCCTACCAAGGAGCATCCTTTCAGATCGAGGGCCTCAATTTACTGCAAGGTTTTGGAGGGCTCTCTGCCAGAAGTTCGACGTTACCTTAGACTATACATCTGCTTACCACCCACAGACCAATGGTCTTGCGGAGAGAATGAACCAGACCTTAAAGCAGTTCCTCCGTATCTATGTCAATGAGAAACAGGATGACTGGGCTAGCCTGCTACCCAGAGCAAAATTTGCACTTAATTCTCATCTCTCCACGGCTACCGGATTCTCGCCATTCCAGATAGTGTATGGGAAGCAGCCACGCCCGCCACTGCCAGTTCCCATTTCAGTTACGTCCCCGGTAGCTCAACTCTCGGCAGACGAGTTACACCGCCTGTGGACCTCCACACAACGCGCACTGATCAAAGCCAGTCAGGCGGCAAAAAGGTATGCCAATCAGCGAAGAAGACCATACCCACCTCTCAGGCTGGGCCAAAAGGTATGGCTGAGCACACAGTTAATCCGCCTCAAGCTGCCATCAGCGCGACTGGCCCCGCGATTTATTGGGCCATTTCCTATCATCCAACAGGTTGGTGCAATTTCATATCAGCTCCGTCTTCCGCCTTCTCTCAAGATATACAACACGTTCCATGTTTCCTTCTTGAAGTCTCTGGTGTTATCATGGCCTGCCAGTACGCCTCCTATTCCCCAACCTATTGCCTCCGAAGATGACCTCACCTATCAAGTCTGAGAGGTCTTGGACGTGAGGAAGCATAAGAAGAAATGGGAGTACCTGTTAGCATGGGAGGGGTTCGGCCCCAAAGAAAACACCTGGGAGCCGTTGGCCAACATTCTAGACCGAGGCTTGCTTGAGCAATTCCACAGAGACTATCCGTCTAAACCCAGGCCTCCAGGGAGGCGCCCTAAAGAGGGGGGTACTGTTGTGTTCCACACCCACGGCCATGGCGCACCCCCCTACCTGACCGCGATGGCGACCCGCCACGGCAAGCACCAGGTGAGAAGCCATGGTCTGGTGCCGTTGCTCCCGTGCGTTGGCGCGGGCCCTCAGGGTGACCACAGAGCTGGGAGCCGTCCCTGTTCCTCCTGCGCGGCATCTACAGCTTCTCCCCCGCGGCTGGAATCCAAGATGGCCACCGCCATCTTAGGCGCGAGGCCACGCCTCCTCACTAGATTTAAAGGGATCTGATCCCTTTAACTACATCCAGCTGTCTTCAATGTGCCAGAGCAGAGGAAGTACAAAAGGAGGCTTCCTCTGCTCATTCCTTGACTTTGCAACGCCCTCCAACATAGGTCTGCTTGCTTTGGTGAGTTCTTCCATGTCAGATCCTTGTTCCTGTCTTGTCTCGGTGTTTCTGGTTCCTGACTTCGGATCGGCTAGCGGTGATCCTGGTGTTTGACTTCGGATTGGCTAGCGGTGATTCCTGGTGATTGACTTCGGATTGGCAAGCGGTGATTCTCTGGTGTGTGACTTTGGACTGGCAAGTGGTGATCCCTCGGTGTGTGACCTCGGACTGGTAAGCGACAACCCTCTGGCACTTGACCTTGGACTTCTTCTTGACCATCGTCTCCAAGGGCCCACCTAAGTCCCAGCGGCCCAGGTCTCTACGGGCTCCTCCCGGGGGGACCGCGGGCTTCCAGGGGTGAAGCTCCAGTCAGCCCTTGCACCGAACGCTCGACTTCTTGACTTCTCAAAGGTCCACCTACGTCCCAGCGGTCCGGGTCCCTACGGGCTTCTCCTGAGGGGACCGTGGACTTCCAGTGGTGAAGACACACTTCCTTTCCTTGACATCACGACTCTTCGTCTGCCTCCACAGTCGCCTCTGTCTCCAGTGCCGAGGGTCAGCTAGTCACGTCTTCTGTTCCTGCCTCGCCACCCAACGGGATCTTCCTCCTAAGGTATACCATCCTCCCGTAGGACCAAGGGTTCACAAGCCTGAGCATAACACCACGGGGGGCAGTCCCATGAGGGACCACAATGTCAGGCTAGATTCCGGACAGACAAACACAGATTTGAATCTTTTATTAAACAGTGTGAATGACCACTAGAGGTGGCAGTAGTGAGTAGTGGTTGTAGAACCCGGCTAGGCGCGTCTCACACAGAACGCTGGAACAGCGGATCCTCTGCAAGGCAGTGCTGTAGTGGAAAGAGACTGAGAATTATGAGCACACAATAAGATTAACATTCAGAGTCCCAATGTAGAAATAGGAGAAGCTCCGAGACAGGGAGAGCAGGCCCTCGAAGAGCGAGTACCTGATCCCTTAGAGCAGAGAGTCTCGGTAGGATTGTACTCACTTAGCAGTAACAGAGATTCCACTTGAAGAGAGGTCTGGCACCGGAGCAGAGAGCAGTCCCTCGAGGAGTGAGTACCTGATTCCAGTGAAGCAGTACTGTGGAGAGAGATGGTTTCTGTACTCACTGATGGTAACTATAAGTTAGTTCTTCCAAGTAGAAGGGTAGAGGTTGCAGGCGGCAACACAGGGAACATGGGCCCTCGAGGAGCGAGTACCGGTTTCCTGATAGCACCTGAAAGAAGCAAAGAGGCCCCCGAGGAGCGAGTACCTCGTTAGAGATGGCGGCGGCCATCTTGGATTCCAGCCGCGGGGGAGAAGCTGTAGATGCCGCGCAGGAGGAACAGGGACAGCTCCCAGCCCTGTGGAGTGGCAGAGTAGCTTAGGAACGGAGAGCGACTCCCATCCGTAAGAATCCTGTTGCTAACGCAAGGAGCTAGCAAATACTATAGGCAAATATACCCAGAAGTCGTGACGTCAGAACAGGGGGATGCCCCTGAGGTTCGCACCAACGTGGAGTTAAAGATGAGGGCGGCGTACGCGCACGCGCCCTAGAGGTACCTTGAAGGAGAATGGCAGGAGGCAGCACCAAAGCCGGTCCGGGGATGCCGGAGAGAACGGCAAGCAGACGCCGCGGCGTCCATCAGTCCAAGGTGAGCGGGAGGAGCCGAAAGTAGAGAGAGGTAGGCGGGGTGAATCCATCGAAGACTGGATGCAACAGTACTCCCCTTCAAAGGGCGGCCTCTGGCCCTTTTACCAGGTATTGGTTTGTGTGGATGCATCTGATGAAACTGAAAAAGCATCTCCTTATCCAGGATATTTGCCATCAGCTCCCAAGAATTTTCCTCGGGGCTGTAACCTTCCCAAGACAGAAGGTATTCCCAAGTTTTGCCACGTCTTCTTACATCCAGAATAGCTTCAACCTTATATTCAAGGTCTTCTTCTGTGGTAATAGAAGTTGGTTCTGGAGACTTGGATGAGAAATCACTGAGAATGAGTGGTTTCAAAAGTGAAACGTGGAATGCGTTATGGATTTTCAATCCAGGTGGTAGCTTCAGACTGTATGTAATGTTGCCAAAACGTCGGAGAATTGGAAACGGTCCAACGTAGCATTGAGCAAATCGAGTAGAAGGTAACTTTAGTCTCAAATGCTTAGTTGACAGCCAGACTTTGTCACCAAGTTGGAATACAGGCGCTTTAGAATGATGAGCATTGTATGATTTCTTTGCTCATTCACCTGCTTTGATAAGCATGTCTTTAGTCTGAGTCCATAACTGATGGATATCATCAGCAGTGGATTGAGCTGCTGGGGATGACACTGAGAGAGTCAGTGGAAGTGGCGGTGAAGGTAGTCATCCATAAACCACTTCGAATGGTGTTGATCCAGTGGATGACACTGGATGTGAGTTAATGGCGAATTCTGCCCATGGCAACAGTTCGACCCAGTTATTCTGACGGCAACTCACATAGGCACGAATGAACTGTTTCAGGGTCCTATTCATCCATTTTGTTTGGCCATTAGATTGAGGATGATAGGCAGATGTATAATCCAGAGAGATGTCAAATAAGTTGCACAAAGCCTTCCAGAATTTTGCAGTGAATTGAGATATCAGAGACAATGTGCTGACTCCGGAACAAAGTCCTGCAAAGGGCCCATGATGCCTGCACCGCGGGCCATCCCAGGAGGGCTTGTACTCTAGCCTTACTAGAATGCTTCTACTGGTGGCCCTCGATGAGATGCATGACGGCAAATATGTGGATTCTTGCCAGGTCTGCGCCCAGCAGAAGACTCTCACAGGCTGACCCTGGGGCCTACTACATCCCCTATCATCGCCCACAGAGCCATGGTATGTTATAGTTAGTGAGGTTTTGTGTGGACCCTTGAACACTGTGGCAGCTGACCATGCCCACAGGGGGAAGTCCTGTGAGGGGCCACAGGTCAGGCTCAGCTCTGGACACACAAACACAGATAGATCTTTATTTAGACAGTTTGAGAAGCCACCAGAGGTGGCAGTAGTGAGGAGAAGATGTAGCCTGGCTGGGCTAGTATTCCCCAGGGCGCTGGAACAGCGGTTTCTATGGTAGCAGTGCTGTAGTGGAGAGAACTGAGAAAGTGAGTACAATAAAACATTCACAGAGTCCGAAGTATGGAGAAGCCCCGAGATAGGGAGAGCTGGCCCTCGAGGAGCGAGTACCAGATCCCTGGAGGTAGAGAGACTTGTAGGCAAAGTAATCACACAGTGGTTCCACGTAAGAGATGGCACTGGCATTGGAACGGGGGCAGGCCCTCGAGGAGCGAGTTCCAGGGAGACAGCTCTGAGGAGTAGATGATAGTAGTACTCACTGATGGTGTCTGTAGCGAATTCCTCCAAGTAGAAAAGGAGATAGGTGCAGGCAGCAGGTCAGGAAACATGGGCCCTCGAGGAGCGAGTACCGGTTACCTGACAGTGACCTGAAAGAATCAAAGAGGCTCCCCGAGGAGCAGGTACCCCGTTAGCAGAAAGAGTCCAATAGATGTTGGAAGGCAGAGTAGCTGGATACGGAGAGCGAATCCCATCCTAAGTTCACCCTTGCCAACTCAATGGCTAGCAATAAACACTAGGCTTAAATATCCTGGCAGCGTGACGTCATCACAGGGGGACGCCCCTGAGAAACGCGCCAATGAAATAAGAATGAAGGCCGCGTGGTGCGCGCGCCCTAAGGTACCTGGAGAGCATGGCAGGAGGCAGCACCCAAGCCGGTCCGGGGATGCCGGAGAGGATGGCAGACGGACGCCGCGGCAGCCAGGCGTTCATCAAGAGCAGGAGGAGTCGCAGACAAGGAAGGTTGGCGGAGTGAAGCCGTCGGGCAGCGACGTTCGCAACATGGTCACATCGCCACGGATTTTGTTGTGAACCTTCCAACCTCTGAAGGCAGGACAGTCATTTGGACGGTAGTGGTCCAAAATGGCACACTTCGTCGCCTTACCCGGTCTTCCCTCCACTCCGCAGTTGGCGCAGCTTTTCGTCCAACATATCTTCCGTCTCCATGGCCTTCCTCAGCATATAGTGTCGGATCATGGTACTCAGTTTACGGCCAAATTCTGGAGGGCCCTGTGCAAAAAATTCAGCATTTCACTGGACTTCACCACGGCCTATCATCCATAGGCAAATGGTCAGGTGGAGAGGACCCATTGAACCCTAAAACAGTTTCTCTGCAGCTACGTGAACGCCCAACAGAGTGATTGGGCGGCCCTTTTTCCCTGGGCTGAATTTGTGTTAAACTTGCATGTCTCCTCAGCCACCAAAACCTCCCCTTTCCATCTTGTGTATGGCAGGCAACCTCTTCCACCACTGCCAGTACGCTGTCAGTACCATCTCCAGCAGCTCAGTTGAAAGCCCAGGAATTACACCTTCTCTGGAAAGAAACCCAACAGCTCCTACAAGAAGCCAGTCTCAGAGCCAAGAGGGTTACGGATGCCCATAGAAGACCGGCGCCTTCATTCAGGCCAGGCGAAAAGGTCTGGCTCAGCACTCAATACATCTGTCTTAAACTTCTGTCCATGAGCCTAGCTCCATGATATATTGGGCCATTCCCGGACCTCCGACGTTTGGGACCTGTCACCTACCAGCTTCGCCTACCCCCTTCGCTGAGGATCCATAACTCCTTTCACGTCTCATTCCTTTAACCTTTAGTGCTCTCCTGGCCCACCTAGAAGCAACCTACCCATTGTTTCTTCTTCCCTATGCAAGTCCAATGCTCCTCCTCTTCCTTCTGCTGCATGGGCCCCATGTTCCACCTATTGCTTCTTCCCCTCTCAAGCCCAATCCTCCTCCTCCTCGCCTGCAAGGCATAGGAGACATTTTTCCTGGGCCTGCTTCTGCAGCAGCACCCAGAGTTTTGGGTGTTGGCCCAGAGACCTGACAATTCATGATTATGGGCATAGCTCACATTAAAATCATTCCAAGGAATGACAGGAATATATGATTAAATATTACTCCTTTGTAAGTTGACGACCTCAAACTAATATATTCAACACAACTTCAACAATAAAATGCCTTTAAATTAATTTTGAAATTAAGGCAGAGTCCTAATATTCATTATTTCACGTATCTCAGTGTTGCGGAACGCTCGGAGAGCGATCCCACTCCTGGGAGATGTGTGTGCCCTTGGGCCGTGGCTCGACGCCAGAGAGTCTGAAGAGGTGCCGCGGGAGGCATGGCATGCCCGAGCATGGGCTGGACAGAAGCAAGCTGGAGTGAAGACTGGAAGACAGGCCCTCCTCCGGACCTGCACGCTTCAGAAGACCCAACAACGCTATGTTGGTCTTGTGAACAGCCCTCCGACCGTTCCCAGCCCTTTCGGACCTGCCACAGGGTACGGCATGAAGCGGCAGGCCAGATGGAGGCCAGGGCAGCGAGGACTGGAACATGGATGTAGATGAGACTCAGAAATGAGGTACTGGAAGTGCAGACATAGACTCAGGCACAGGTACTGGAAGTGCAGACGTAGACTCAGAGACAAGGTACTAGGTGTGCTGACGTAGACTCAGAAGCAAGGTACTGGAAGTGCAGACGAGGACTCAGAGACAAGGTACTGGACGTACTGACGTAGACTCAGAAGCAAGGTACTGAAGGTGAAGACGTGGAGTCAGGAACGAGGTATGATGCATACAGGAGACTCAAGGGCAAGGTACATGACTGGCAACATGGAGCGCCCTACACAGCCCGCCCATGGGGCTGGTCACGGACCACGACAGCGGTTGCCACAGGATACCAGGCTTTCAGAGAGTTCAGGAATAGGGTAAGGCTTTCTCACAGATTCAGGAACGAGGTGCATGGCTTGCATCACGAAGCGCCCTACTGAGCCCGCCCACGGGGCTGGTCACGGACCACAACATGGCTTGCTGCGAGGCACCAGGACATCTTGAAGAACAGGAACGAGGTGCTAGCTTTCAGGAGATTCAGGAACAGGGTAGAAGTAGGTAGCTGCACTGCTGGCAGTCTATAGCAGGGTTTGCTGCACACCGGCAGCCAAAGGCAAGGGTTGCTGCACACCGGCAGCCTAAAACAGGGTTTGCTGCACACCGGCAGCCTGAAGCAGGGTAAGCATCATCAGAACTGGAACACGGGTACTGGATTGGAAGACAGGCCAAGGGCAGGAACATGAACAGGCAAATATCAGGGCTGGAACATCAAGCAGACATCAGGACTGGAACAGCGGGAAGACATCAGACGGGACGAGGAGCTCCAACAGAGAACGAGTAACACTGGACCTTGCAGAAGGCTGGAACACAAGGCAGCTCCTGGAACGAGGATCTCAGGAGTGACCAACTCATTGCAAAGGCAACATTAGACTGGAAGCTAGGCCCTTTAGTAGGGCTGATGATGACAACGCCCTGGGAGGAGCCAGCAGGGGGCCACACCTAGCTGGCCCTTGAAGAGGAGTAGAGGGGCGCGCGCCCACACCCTAAGAAGCCGAAGAGACAAGCTGGAAGCTGACGGCGTCCTCCCGACCACGTGGACAATCCAAGGGAGTCAGGCAGGCCACGGAGCAGGGCTGCTCTGAAGGTGGAAAGGTGGCAGGCTGCTAGTGGCTCCCAGCCGCGAAGACTAAAGCAGGAAGGCAGAAAGGTAAGCTGGCTGCAGGGAGCTGAAGAGACTGCAGGCACCGGTAGGGAAAGCCTCCCTGCCGACCAAGGACCCGGGCTGAAGCAGGCACCGGCAGGGACGCCCTCCCTGCCGGCTGAAGACCCCGGGAAGCCTGCAGCGCGTCGGGGAACACCGGAGCGGTGGCAGCTGGCCCAGCCGCCTGAAGGAGCTCCCGGTGGCCCGACCCTGCCACGCAGGGCTGGAGGCAGCCAGGAAGGGACCCGGCGGCGGCGGCAGGCCTGCCGCGAAGAAAACAGCGTCAGCGGCCCGACTGGCTGCGTGGGGTAAGAGCCTGCCCGCACTCCTCGCGGGCAGGATCGCAACAGCTCAGGTATGAGTTTAATAGACCATCAAAACACCCCACGGTATTTGGGCATTGCTACTCCGAATTTTAAACCGTTGAAGGGGCCATTTTTAATCATTGGTCGTACTCAGTCCCGTTTTTGAATTTATTTTTTACTATTTGGTTTTTCTTTTTTATATTAAAATCAATATAGTATGAGAATCATGATAGGATTTGAATTCAGGGTGCGTGCCTTTAACAAATATCAAAGCACAATTTGGTTTAAATTCAAGGTACTTCCCTTGAGTAGATATCAGAGCACAGTCCGACGTGATCACGTTTTGCTTCCCAGCTGCCTCAGGAATCTCTCTGGTATCAATTCACGTTCCGTTACTTAAGTATCAAGGGATTGTTCTCTGTTTTATCTAGTAATTTTTCTAAAGAGAAAAATTCAGAATCGCAGGAACTGTTCCTTGGTAAAGCGTTACTAGCTGGATTACAAACTATTATGTCTACCTGGATATTACAAGATAAGCCGCAAGTCTCGCAATGGAATCACCGAATGACTAGGTATATGCAGTTTGAACATATGACTGTAGTTGCTAAGTCAAAGAAGGCCCTCACACTTTGCGAGGCCATATGGAAGGACTACTGGGGTCGACTCCCTAACTCCGTGAGAGACACAATTAAGCAAATCACCCGGACTGTTTATCAATCGTCATCTCCAGCTGGACCGAAGGATGGAGGCTCCATCTAAGGCGATATTTTATTTTATTTTACGAGGGGGGGTGGGATAGGGAGGGTTTACCATTAGAGCTGGGGGGGATACACGTGCTGGTTCTTGATATTGAAATGTGTTTTTGGTGATGTGTTCTTCCTAGTGGGTTGTACTTTGATGTTCAAAAAGTTAATAAGGAGATCGTTAAAAAAAAAAAAAAAAAAGAGCCAATCCCTTATTCAATCCATCCTGCAAAAAATCCAGAATAAGCAGGATTTTAACCGAATGAGGAAGAACACCGCACTCCTCGCACCAGCCCTGATGCAGCAGGAAATGATCTTGTAGTAAGGACCTGCTTTCTAGGTGGTGCATTGTCCTCTCACACTGAGGATGTGTCTGCCAGGGCTACTACCCAGGAGGGAAGGGTTAGGTCGGCCGTCATAGTTGGTGATTCAATTATTAGGAATGTAGACATCTGGATGGCTGGTGGGCATGAGGATCGCCTGGTAACATGCCTACCTGGTGGTGGACCTCATGCGTCATCTAGATAGGATTTTAGACAGTGCTGGGGAGGAGCCGGCTGTCGTGGTACATGTGGGCACCAACGTCATAGGAAAATATGGGAGGGAGATTCTGGAAGCCAAATTTAGGCTGAAATCCAGAACCTCCAGGGTAGCATTCTCTGAAATGCTCCCTGTTCCATGCGCAGGTCCCCAGAGGCAGGCAGAGCTCCGGAGTCTCAATGCGTGGCTGAGACAATGGTGCAACGAAGATGGATTCAGTTGTGTAAGGAACTGAGGAACCTTTTGGGGAAGGGGGAGTCTTTTCCAAAGGAAAGGGCTCCACCTTAACCAGGGTGGAACCAGGCTGCTGGCAATAACCGTTAAAGAGGAGATAGAGCAACTTTTAAACTAGAACAAAGAGGAAAGCCCACAGTCGCTCAGCAGGTATCTTCAACATTAGAGTTAAGGCATCCCAACAGAAAGGTTTCACTAATAATAAAAGTAGTCCCAGTGCCTATAATTAAAAACTCACCTGAGCTAAAAAATTCCAATTTATCCCTGTCAACTGAAAAGCAGAATGTAAATACAAACAAAAAACACACTTTGAAATGTTTGTATGCTAATGCTAGAAATCTAAGAAGTAGGATGGGAGAATTAGAGTGTATAACTGTTGCGTCAGAAGTGGAACCTTGGGCCGAGGTGGGGTTGATGCAACCTGTAGGTGAGGACCTACGGGTCCCCACCATCGGCAGGTGAAGTGGGCTGAAGGAAGAGGCCGCTGGAGCTTCACTTATACCAGCCCTCGTTCCCCGCAGGTTGAGCCTTTGGGTGCCGGGGTCGGCAGGACTTAGGTGGGCCTCGAGGTTGGTTAGCAAGAGAGGTTGGTTCAGTCCAGAAACAGCAGACGATAGGTGGCATAGTCCTACCCTGGACTGGGTACGGTACTGGACTCAGGCGCCAATGGAACGGAGATTAGCTGGGGGCGCTCGAGCAAATGTAGGCCAAAGCCTAATAAGTCCACGTCCAGGGAATAGGCTAGAAGAGGCATCAATGACAGGCTTGGATCAGGGCCGGTGGCAAAGCAGAAGTCATGGCAAGCAATGCTGAATTCTGATCACGGAGAAGTCAATAGTGTTAGTTAATCAAGGCAATGGTCGATTCGGCCTGCCAGGTCTATAAGGTCCTCAAGAAAGGAAGGGAGTTCCCGTGTAGCCAACTCATCTTTCAGCTGTGGGGATAGTCCATCCACTTAGATAGCTCGGAGCCTGTCTTCTTCCCAAGCGAGCTCAGTAGCCAAAGTCCGAAACTCGATGGTATAGTCGAAAAGACTTCTTTGATCTTGACAGAGATGTAGTAAGCTGGTCCTTGCCGTGGCATGTCACCCAGGATCATCGAAGGTCTATCAAAACACAGCCACAAACTAAGTCAGTTCTTTCAACAGGGGGGAAGCCCAAGCCAGCGCCTTCCCCTCAAGGCGGGATAAGATGAAGGTGACCTTCATCAATTCGACCTGGAAGACGGAGGGCTGCAGAGCAAATTGCATATAACATTGGTTAATAAACCCTCTGCAGAGTCTGGAGTCACCGTTGAAGCGTGGGGGCGCTGGGAGTGCCAACAAGGCTCGAAGCATTGATGGAGGTGGCTGTGAATGAGGAGGAGCTGGAAGAGGAACTGGATTATTAGTAAGGGCATCAAGCCGGGCGAGAAGACGATCCATGGAAGAGGCCAATGCCTCAAGAAACTGCTGCTGTTCTTGTACCTTGGACACCAGGCCTGGAATGGCCTGGAGGGCACGCGGCTCCACCGAATCCATTGCCTTTGCAACCTGTTGCATCAGATGCAGACCCTTGGGCCGAAGTGGGGTTGACCAACCCATAGGTGAGGACCTACGGGTCCCCACCATCAGCAGGTGGAGTGGGCTGAAGGTAGAGGCTGCTGGAGCTTCACCTATACCAGCCCTCTTTCCCTGCGGTTTGAGTCTTTGGGTGCCGGGGCCGGCAGGACTCAGGTGGGCCTTGAGGTTGGTTAGCAAGAGAGGTTGGTTCAGCCCAGAGACAGCAGACGATAGGTGACTTAGTCCTACCCTGGACTGGGTATGGTACTGGAACTCAGACACCAATGGAATGGAGAATAGCTGGTGGTGCTTAAGCAAAGGTAGGCTGAAGCCTAATAAGTCCACGTCCAGAGAATAGGCTAGAACAGGCATCGATGACAGGTTTGGATCAGGGCCGGCGGCAAAGCGGAGGTCATGGCAAGCAATGCTGAGTTCTGATCATGGAGAAGTCAATAGCGTTAGTCAATCAATGCAATGGTCTGATCACAGAGAACTTGATAGCGTAGTCAATCAAGGCAATGGTATGACAACGGAGAAGTCAATAGCAGAGTCAGGCATAGCAGAGGTCTGGGTCTGTAGATAAGCAATACAGTAGTCAGGCATAGCGGAGGTCTGGGTCAGGAGATAGGCAGTAGTGTAGTCAGGCATAGTGGAGGTCTGGGTCTGGAGATAGGCAGTAGCGTAGTCAAACAAAGCAAAGTCGATATCCATAGAGTCAGTCCAAAACATAGACAGGGCAGGAATGAAGAAGACAGGAACCGGGAACAATGAAGGTCAGGAACGAAGAGTAGAGAGGATTCTCTAGCAGCAATGAGTACTCGAGTAGCGAGGAGACCTGTTGCAAAGGCAACACTATGGAGCAAGGCCTGAGCTTAAATACACTGGAGAGTTTGACATCATCATCCGATGCCATGGGCCCTTCATAAGGATCAGCGATGCGTGCACACCTAGGGAGGGGCACGGCGTGGGTAGTGGCGTCTCTCCGCGGACCACGCAGAGAGGCCTGATGAGCAATGGCATCTTGACCTGCAACACTGGGGACCATGGCAGAGCTGGAGGCACAGGGGGTGGCCCAAGGTCGGAGCCGGCAGCCCACTGCCGCTAGCGAGGAGGAACCAGGAGCTGGAGTCTGTGTAAGAAGATGAGGGGGCTGCGCCATGGTCTGCCGTGGACAGCACGCGTAACAATAACAGTGAATGATGACATAGACTTAATTGGCATCTCAGAGACTTGGTGGAAAGAGGATAACCAATGCGATAGTGCCATACCAGGATACAAATTATATCACAATGACAGACAGGAGCATCTTGGTGGCGGGGTGGCGCTTTATGTCCGGGATGGCATAGAGTCCAACAGGATAAAGATCCTGCATGAGATTAAATGTACAATCGAATCTTTATGGGTAAAAATCCCTTGTGTGTTATGGAAGAGAATAGTGATTGGAGTTTACTGGAGAAAATGGTGACAGACAGTGAAATGCAAAGAGAAATTAGGGAAACTAACCAAACTGGTAGTACAGTAATAATGGGAGATTTCAATTACCCCAATAATGACTGGGCAAGTGAAACATCAGGGTGTGCTAGAGAGAAAAAGTTCCTGGATGGAATAAATGAGTTTTATGGTGCAATTGGTTCAGGAACCAATGAGAGAGGGAGCAATTTTAGATCTAATTCTCAATGGAGCGCAGGATTTGGTGAGAGAGGAAATAGCCGCTTGGCCATAGTGATCATAATATGATCAAATTTGAATTAATGACTGGAAGGGGGACTCTAACTCTAAACTCTCAAAATTGAAACTTTGAGAAAATGAGAAAAATAATTAGAAAAATCTGAAAGGTGCAGCTACAAAGGTAAAAAGTGTGCAACGGGCATGGACAGTGTTAAAAATTACCATCCTAGAAGCACAGACCAGATGTATTCCATGCATTAAGAAAGGTGGAAGGAAGGGAAAACGATTACCTGCATGGTTAAAAGGTGAGGTGATAGAGGCTATTTTAGCCAAAAGATCTTCTTTCAAAAACTGGAAGATGGATTCTTCAGAAGAAAGTAGGATAAAGCATAAGCACTGGCAAGTTAAATGTAAGACATTGATAAGACAGGCTAAGAGGAAATTTGAAAAGAAGTTGGCCACAGAGGCAAAAACTCACAATAAAAATCTTTTTAAAATATATCCACAGCAGAAAGCCTGCAAGGGAGTAAGTTGGACTGTTGGATGATCAAGGGGTTAAAGGGGCACCTAGAGAAGATAAGCCCATCGTGGAAAGATTAAACTATTTCTTTGCATCGGTATTTACTAAAGAGGATGTTGGAGAGATACCTGCTCTGGAGAAGGTTTTCACAAGTGATGATTCAGATCAACTGAACCAAATCACAGTGAACCTAGAAGATGTGGAAGGCCTGATTGACAAACTGAAGAGTAGTAAATCACCTGGACCGGATGGTATACACCCCAGGGTTGTATACCATCCGGTCCAGGTGATTCTGAAGGAACTTAAAAATGAAATTTCAGAACTAGTAGTAAAAATTTGTAATCTATCATTAAAATCATCCATTGTACCTGAAGACTGGAGGGTGGCCAATGTGACCCCCCCAGGAAAAATCATGGAAACTGTTATAAAGAATAAAATCACAAAACATTTATATAGTCATGGTTTGATGGGACACAGCCAGCATTGATTTACCCAAGGAAAGTCTTGTCTCACAAATCTCCTATATTTGTTTGAAGGGGTAAATAAACATGTGGACAAAGGTGAACCGGTAGATGCGGTGTATTTGAATTTTCAGAAGGCGTACAACAAAGTCCTGCATGAGAGGCTTCTAAGAAAACCAAAAGTTATAGGATAGAAGGCGATCTCCTTTTGTGGATTGCAATTTGGTTAAAAGACAGAAAACAGAGAGTAGGATTAAATGGTCTGTTTTCACACTGGAAAAAGGTAAACAGTGGAGTGCCTCAGGAATCTGTACTTGGACCGGTGCTTTTTAATATATCTATAAATGATGTGAAAAGGGGTATGACGAGTGAGATGATCAAATTTGCAGATGACACAAAATTATGCAGAGTAGTTAAATCTCAAGCAGATTGTGATGAATTGCAAGAGGACCTTGCAAGACTGGAAGATTGGACTTTCAAATGGCAGATGAAATTTAACGTGGACAAGTGCAAAGTGATGCATAGAGGGAAAAATAACCCTTGCTATAGTTACACAATGTTAGGTTCTATCTTAGGAGTTACCACCCAGGAAAGAGATCTAGGCATCATAGTGGATAATATGTTGAAATCGTCAGCTCAGTGTGCTGTGGCGATCAAAAAAGCAAACAGAATGTTAGGAATTATTAGGAAGGGAATGGCACATAAAACGGAGGATGTCATAATGCCTCTATATTGGTCTAAGGTGAGATCACACCTTGAATACTGTGTGCAATTCTGGTCTCTGCATCTCAAAAAGAATATAGCTGCACTGGAGAAAGTGCAGAGAAGGGCGACCAAATTGATAAGGGGCATAGAACAGCTGCCCTATGAGGAAAGGCTAAAGACGTTATTGCTGTTCAGTTTGGAGAAGAGACAACTGAAGGGGGATATGAAAGCAGTCTACAAAAACATGAAAGGACTTGACAAGTTAATGTAAATCGGTTATTTACTCTCTCAGATAACAGAAGGACCAGGGAGCACTCCATGATGTTAGCAAGTAGCTCATTTAAAACAAATCAAATCAAATCAATTTCACTCAGCACATAGTTAAGCACTGGAATTCATTGCCAGAGGATGTGGTTACAGCTGTTAGGGTAACTGGGTTTAAAAAAGGTTTGGATAAGTTCCTAGAGAAAAAAATCCATAAACTGCTATTACTGTAATTAATAAGTAATAGTAGCTTGTGATTTATCTAATGTTTGGGTACTTGTGACTTGTGTTGGAAACAGGATACTGGGCATGATGGACCCTTGGTCTGACCCAGTATGGCATATCTTATGTTCTTATGTTCATTTATTGTTGCTTTTGTTTAATAAACCAGCTTTGTCAGGGGTATGTCAATACATTAGGCATTACTACATATACTGTCAACATCTTGTATCATGTTACAAGGTTGTTTTATACTGTCTGGCATCTCAAGCCTCCTATTTGTCTGTTCATTTGGTATTATATTTTTTTATTTTCAGACTTCTTAACATTCGCCAGTCTAGTATTCCTGTTTATCTGATTGTTTCATCTATAAGGTTCAATTTCTATTGGATACAGAATGAAATAATCACAATTAAAGACTAATTCACTCATGCTGTTTGGCTTCCTAATATAACTGTGCTCTCTCTCTTTTTTTTTTTTTTGATCTTTCTAGTTTGAGGGAGAACAGAGATTTTAATTCACTTCTACGTGGCTCCCCCATCATCAATTTTCATAAGAGTTTTTTTTTATTTTCTTGATCTTACCTTATTTTTATCATACAGTGTTTCTTGAAAATTGGGGAAGGACTATTAGAGATTAAGTGAATTCCAGTTTGTGAAAGATAGTGATTTAAGCAAATTCCTTTTTCCTCCCTGTTGAATAATGAAGTTTAGATAGCTGAACTTTCTGTACTGATTCCTTTTATGCTACACTCAACATCAAAGCTATGATTAAAACTTCACTCCAAGTACATTTGACCTGATAAGAGGACAAACCACTGAAGTCTGGCAAGCATGCCAAGGTCTAGTTAAGTAAAGATAATAAAAACCTGCAGTGCTGCAGACAGCAAAGTAAAATATACTTTTTTTTCCCTCTTTGTTTTATTTATCACCATATTTTTATTTTTCTTACTGTTGAGTTAGCCTTATGAAATGTTGTGCTCATGAATGTATGACCCAACTAGTTAAAGCAGTGGTTTCCAGCTCTGTTTATGCTAGGGAGAGCTATTACAAAATCACACATGCTACAAAATCAACTCCCTTCAGAACCTACTGGGGGGCAATTTTCAAAGATATTTCTGCACTTGATAAAAAATCGCTTGGAAAGAAAATTGTCCTGCCCCCCCTCCTCCGCGGGGAAAAAGTACGTGCACTGTAAACACGTATCTTTTTCCTTGTGAGGTAAAATGGTGGAGCTGGGGGCAGGCCCTGGGCGGGCTGGCTCAGGCACATGCAAGGATTTCATTCTGAAATTTGCACACATCTTTTAATATTCATATGGCCCTGCAAATATTAAAACGAAAATCCCAGTGGCATTGCGGCCTGTGGAAATTTCATTTCAAAACTCCATGGGGCATTTCCCTTTGCAAATCTGCTTGCAGACCCATGGGTACAAAATGCCTGTGGGCTTGCAAGCTCCCTGCACTCTCTGAAAATAACCCTCATTATGTAGCAGTCTTTTCTTCCACTGTTTTATACCATAAATGAGAAATAAAAGTCAACAAACAAGTTGTAGATGATACTTTTTTTTATTGAACTAACTTTGTACACTTTCTTCTTGCTTTCTGCATCCTTCATCAAGTCAGTGCAGAATAACCTACTGATGTTGATGCCTAAATATACAAATCATTCAATTACAGGTTGTCTTATAATGATAGTATGGTTGTGTTTGTTTTCAAAATTGTAAACTAAGATGATGATGTAGTTATAGAGGACTAAGAAAACAGAGGGAGAGACAGAGCAAAAATAACAGCTATAGGAGGACTATGGGGCTCCTATAATAAAGTTTTCAGCCCATTTAATGTCCATGGGAAAAATACTTATCACAATGGGCCCTCTGTACTGACCCAACGAAGGGAGCATAGCTCTTGAAAGAATGTCACAAAAGGACAACCGGTATATCAGTCCAATTAAAAGGTATCGCCTACAACTTGCTTGTTGACCTTTATTTCTACGTTTCAAAATGGATGAACATGACTACTGCACTACTCATCTTCTCAAAAGAAATCAAAATCAGAATGATACATTTTCATCAATAAAGCATAGTCTTTCCACTTCGTATTTTTTTCCACTGGAGCAGCATACAATGTACCCTTGCTAGCTGTCCATAGTTCACTTGTTGGATCCCACCCACAAGCTGAAAACTCCTGAGCTAGGTATAGGGCATGAAAACTCAATTCTACTAATGCATTTGGTTCTTAACTTGGTAAACGTGGGGCAAGAGTTAGCAAGTGACGCCTCACATTCTGAATTAAATTTTCTAAAGATTACAGAGAATTTAGATGCCTGATGTCAGTTAAGATGTCTGACAAATTATTTAAACACACGCAGTATCTTAAAAATCTAAATTTAGACAGCTGTTAGGTTTGTTCCACATTTTCTGACTGTATAGTCTTCTACCTGTCTTGTTTCCATTATTTTCTCAACCTGTCGTCTTCCGGAATGGTTGGATGAAAGTGCTTATGGTCTGTTTGCATTGTTTGTCACTGTATTGTCCATATTTGTTTTAGAATATAACATAGAAGACAGATTTTGTGTGAATCAGAAGAGTATGGAGCTTGGCAGAGGGTGTGAGAGGGGGCATAAGAGTATGGGTGGTGAGAGGCTGGTCAGCAGAAGAAGGAGAAATAAGGGAGAGGTGAATAGAAAAGGACACACAAGAGGCTAGGAGAGACTAAGAAGGACAGAATTAAGGGAAGGACATGAGAAGAAAAGGAGGAGGAGGAGCAGACAGGAATTTGGAATCCAACCACTCCCAGCAGAATCAAAATATGGAGGCACTTCAACAGGACAGATCCTATAATTGTGTCAAGGCCCTGGATTGACAGACAAAAAGTTCAGTGAAGAAGAGCTGTGACATACTCCTGAAGAGGGTTATGGAGAACTGCAGAGTCCTTTTTGGCAAAAAAGCCACAAGAAGGTCGATGCTGCCAAACAGAAAGTTTGGAAAGCCACTGCAGTTGAAATTAGCAGGCTTATGTTTGGCACAGTTGGAGCATGATGCTACATAGGAGTACATGACCTCCTTGATAGTAGGCCACCAATAATACTTCTGTAATTTCAGCAGGGTACGGTGTTGACCAGGATGGCCAGCCAGCTTGGAATCATGAGCCCAGTGTAGTATTTTCCTTCTGAGGTTCTTTGGTACAATAGTTTTACCGGCAGGCATGGAGTGGGTAGCCGCCAAGATGACTTTCTTCGGGTCGATGATATGCTGTGGTTCTTCAGGAACATCCTCCGAAAGGAAAGAGCAAGACAGGGCATCTGCTCTAGTATTCTTGTCTCCGGGATGGTATTTGAGCACAAAGTCAAAGCAATTAAAAAACAAGGACCATCTGGCTTGTCTGTGGTTAAGACGTTGCGCATATGGAGATACTCTAGATTCTTATGGTCCGAGAATACAGTAATTTGATGTTGGGCGCCTTCGAGCCAAGGCTGCCATTCCTCAAATGCCATCTTAATAGCCAGGACCTCTTTATCTTCGATCCCATAGTTCTTCTCTGCAGGAGAAAAGAGCTGCAAGAAAAAGAAGCAGGGATGTAAGGCTCTTAAAATCTCCCAGTTTGGCTCAACACGGTCCCTACTCCAACATCTGAAGCTTCAGCCTCCACGATGAAGGGTCTGTTGGGGTCCGGATGACGCAGGCATGGCTCGGTGGAAAAGGCAGTCTTTAATTTCTTGAATGCAGAAATGGCCTCCGCAGACCACTTAGAAGCGTTAGCCCTTTCCGTGTCTTCGCAGTTAAGGGCACAGTTAAAGAGAGTAGTAGTTGTTGATAAAGCTTCTATAGTAATTTGTGAACCCCAAATATCGTCTCAGGAACTTCAGACTGGTTGGTTGAGACCAATTCTTGTTACTCTCTAATTTTTGGGGATCCATCTGGAAGCCTTGTTTCTGATACGATGTAGTCAAGAAAAGGCACAGATTCCTTGTGATAACTCACATTTCGACAATTTGGCATAGAGACAGTGTTCTCAAAGTCTCAGTAATACTTGTTTGACATCTGCTAGATGAGTAGGCATATCTTGTGAAAAGATCAAGATGTCATCTAGGTAAACGACACATTGTACAGAAGGTCCTGCAAGATGTCGTTCATCATGTTCTGAAACACGGCGGGGGTGTTGCATCAGGCCGAAAGGCATCACCACATATTCGAAATGCCGTCTCGAGTGTTGAAAGCTGTTTTCTACTCATCGCCATCGCGAATGCGAACCAAGTTATAGGCTCCCTTTAAGTCAAGTTTTGAGAATATCTTGGCCCCTGCAGTCAATCAAACAGCTCGAGATCAGAGGTAGGGGGTATTGGTCTTTAATCGTGATCTCGTTCAGACCTCTATAATCGATACAAGGATGCAATGGTACCGTTCCTTCTTCCCCCACGAAGAAGAAGCCTGCGCCTGCAGTAGACTTAGATGGTCTAATAAACCCTTTTTGCAAATTCTCCTCAATATACTCCGACATGGCTTTTATTCTCCACCACCGACAGGGGGTAGGCAAGTCCTTTAGGGTGCATGGCCTTCGGTTCAGTACAACGGGTAACAGCACCTGGTAAAGGCTCCCCATGTTTAGTTGATAAGAGTAGTGGAGTCTTCATAGTGGTGAGGGGATCCTCAAGTGTTCCACTAAACATCGAAGAATAAAATTACCTCCTGCCCCTGAGTCCACCAGGGCAAGAGTCTGAAACTGCAACGGTCCGCAGATCAGAGAGACAGGGAGAGAGAGTGGAGGAGAGGGCGTAGTGAGGCCTAAGAAGAGTCCTCCCGCAAGACATAGGCCTGTTCATTTCTCGGACATATCGGGCATGTTTGGACTGCATGACCAGCTTGTCCACAGTACATGCACAATCCGTTCCTCTTCCAAAGTCTTCTCTCTTTGGATGTCAGGTGTCCGCTACCAAGTTGCATCGGTTCTTCCTTACTGGCAATGGGAGCCAATGGAACCTATCCTGAGTGCAGGCTTAGCACAAACTTCCTTCTGAACCGGTCCTCTATGAGGCTTGAGCTCTAACATCTTATCACAAAGCCGGTGATCAATTCTAGTAGCCAAGGCCACTAGCTCATCTAGCGACTCAGGAGTTTCACGAGCAGCCAGCTCGTCCTTCAAGCGGAATCCAAATCTTTAAAGAAGAGAGTTTTCAGGCATCAAGTGTCCCAATGTAGTTCAGTCGCAAGAGTCTGAACTCTATAGCGAAATCAGCCAGAGGTTGGTTGCCTTGCTTCAGGTTCCACCAATGTAGAACCAGCAACAGTATACGGGGTAGGATAATCGAAAACAGACTGAAACAAGTCCATGAATCCATCAATATCCTGAAGTATAGGGTCTTTGCGTTCCCACAGCGCAGAAACCTAAGTCAAAGCCCCTTCCATCCAGGTAGGATAGAATATAAGTAGTCTTGGCGTAGGCTGTTTTGGCGAAATGAGTAGGTTGCAATGCAAAATGCATACAACACTGATTTAAGAAGCCTCTTGTTTTGTGAATCTCTCCAGAAAAATGTACTGGAGCAGCAAGAGGCACAATAGTCTTTATAGTTACTTTGGGTAACTGACCTTCATTACTCGATATAGAACCTTGATTCTTCTGTGCATGCAGCTGATGAAACGAAGTAGTTAATTTCTCCAATGTGTCTTGTTGTTCAGCAATGTGCCGGGCCAGGCCTGGAATGGCCTGCAAGGCGTTGAGCTGAGTCGGACCCATGGAGTTAGCAATCTGTTATGGTTATTGGTGTTTGGGTAGATCCTTGGACACTGTGACAGCTGACCACGCCCACGGGGTTCAGTCCCGTGAGGGACCACAGTGTCAGGCTAAACTCCGGACAGACAAACACAGATTTGAGTCTTTTATTAAACAGTATTTGGAACCACTAGAGGTGGCAGTAGTGAGTAGTAGTTGTAGAGCCCAACTGGGCACGTCTTTTACAGAATGCTGGATCGTTTCCTCTGGAAGCAGTGCTGTAGTGGAAAGAGACTGAGAGTTATGAGCACACAATAGAATTAGCTTTCAGAGTCCCAAGTAGAATAGAAGAGCTCCAAGTCAGGGAGAGCAGGCCCTCGAGGAGCGAGTACCTGATCCCTTAGAGCAGAGAGACTCGGTAGCGTTGTACTCACTAGCAGTAGCCAAGATTCCACTAGACAAGAGGTCTGGCACCAGAGCACAGGCAGACCCTCGAGGAGCGAGTACCTGATTCCGGCGAAGTGGCACTGTAGAGTAGAGAAAGATTTTTTCTTGTACTTACCGATGATGACTGTAGTTAGTTCTTTCAAGTAGAAGGTAGACATTTGCAGGCAGTGACACAGGGAACATGAGCCCTCGAGGAGCGAGTAGTACTGGTTTCCTGATAGCACCTGAAAGAAGCAGAGAGGCCCCCAAGGAGCGGGTACCCCGTTAGTGACCCCGAAGGGTAGTAAGAGTTCCAGTAGAGCTGGAGTGGCAGCAGAGTAGCTTAGGAACGGAAAGCGAATCCCATCCATAGAGTTCCAGTTGCTAACTCGATGAGCTAGCAAATGCAGTTGGCAGATATACCCTGTGTCGTGACGTCAGAACAGAGGGACGCCCCTGATGTTCGCGCCAACCTGGAAATAAAGATGAGCGTGGCTAGTGCGCGAACATGCCCTAGAGGTACCTTGGAGGAGCATGGCGGGATGGCAGCACCAAAGCTGTCCAGGACACTGGAGAGGTCCGGCAAACAGACGGCGCGGTGGCCATCAGTCCAAGGTGAGCAGGAGGAGAAGCAAGTAGAGAGAGGTAGGCGGGGCGAAGCCATCAAAGACCGATGGACGCAACAGTTGTTGCCTGAATGAAATCCTCTTGTTCCACATTTCCTCTTGCCGTTGAAGCATAGAGCAATGTTGGAGTCTCATTAACCATGTGAATGTTTATTGAATAAGGGTATTAATCACCAGGTAGTAGCCGTCATTCTCGCAAGCCACCCCCATACCTCTTCTCTTCATTCCCATCCTCCAGGCTTTACGGATCCACAGTGTTTATCCCACGCCCCTTTGAAATCCTTCACAGTTTTGGTCTTCACCATTTCCTCCGGAAGGGCGTTCCAGGCATCTACCACAATCTCCATTGTTCGATGTAATATATATTCTCTAACCTTGGTTCGATGTAAACCGATGTGATATGTCTATTCATGAACGTCGGTATAGAAAAGTTCTAAATAAATAAATAAAATAAGAAATACTTCCTGACCTTGGTTCTGAGTCTTCTTCCTGGAGTTTAAATCGTGACCCCTGGTTCTGCTGATTTTTTTCCAACGGAAAAGGTTGTGGTTTACTTTGGATCATTAAAACCTTTCAAGTACCTGAACGTCTGTTTCATATCACCCCTGCTCCTCCTTTCCTCCAGGGTATACATATTTAGATTCTTCAGTCTCTCCTCATAAGCCATTCTATGAAGACCATCCACCTTTTGGTCACCCTTCTTATACCAGTTTCACATTCAGAGAATGGTAGGTTTTCTCATGTAGAAATCACCTCCCTTTCACAAAGAGGCAGCAAACATGCTCTCACACAAGCTCTCTCACCAGGGGTGCCTCAAGATAATCTGCTGCTGGAAGCGAGGAAAGAGCTAGCCCACCCAGCACAAATCAGCGAGAAAGCAAAAAAAGGGAGGTATCCCCCCTCGGCATCTAGCTCTTTTGGCTATTCAAAATGCTAGGGAAGGGGGGGGATGTGGGGTCAGGATCCCCAGAAGAGTGGCAGATAGAATGCTAATGATATTTCTAGGAAGCTGGCAGGAACCCCACCCCCTGCCTCTCAACTTTCCCCGGCATTTGCCCACAGGAAAAGTTGGAGCTGGGTGAGTGGTGTGCTCTGAGTGTGACTCTCAAGGCTGGTGCAAGGTATTAGGTGCTTTAGGTAAACCTTACACCCAATTCCTGCCCCTCTCTCCCAGCCCTTCCCATACACAATTAAAAATTATGCATTTATAATAACAGATTTTACATGAAAAAGGACAAAATGCAATCTTCTGAGGTAAGAACATCATTTACAATATATATATTATATTTGAATGCACTAATGTGGTGTCAACCAAAAAACACTGCAAAAAAAAGACACTTGGAACCCATGTGATATTAGGTCTATTGTGAAGAGCGTTAGATGCAAGCTTGGCCTTCAGAAAGCCATGAGTAAACTGAATTACAAATGACAATATAATAAACTTCCCATACCAAAACAGCACTAACTGCCAGCACTTAAACAGTAACAACCTTATCTATGAAAAGGCAATACTGTAAATATTACACCAGGCCCTAAAAAACTGATGCAGCGGCTATTGGGAAAACAGGCCAAGCTGTTATAGATCCCTACAAAGAATCTACATGCTAGCAGAATCTTAGTCACAAAAGCAGAACACAGACAGACCACACCAAATGCACAATAAAGGGCTCATAAAGTATAATTAGAAACAAGCAAACAAAAACTGAACTGGAAACTGCAACAAGTCTGACTTCATATATAATGCAACAATGGAACGAAACATCATCATTCCTCATTAAACATAAAACAATAAAATAAAAAAATATAAAATATAATAGTAAAACTAAACTCAAAAAAGAATACATATTCATAACAGCTGATGAATAGAACATCCAATGATTGCAAACATAAAACATTTGTTTTTTAATTTCCCAAACATCAATAAAATATTTCAAAATAGTAGACACATCAAACACCACCCAATAATTAAAACTAATGCTAAAATACATCCCCTGCTCTCCATATCTGGAAACTTTAGATTTTAGTCACCCTAAGATTGTCATGGATTAATCAGGGGTGGGAGGTATGCACAAACTTTCTCCTCGCTCTCATATATACATGCTCTAACACATATGTTCATTCTCACAAACTCCCTTATATTCTCTTTCTCACACATGCTCACTGGCTCATATGCTTTCTCTCACAGACATACTCATTGTGTCACAAACTATCTCATGTTCTCACTCACACCCATGATCACTGGCTTACTCGTTCTATCTTACACTCGCATACAGGCCCACTGGCTTAGTCCTCTTTTTCATATATATGCTCATTGGCTCACTCATTCTTTCTTGCTTCCACATAACCTCACTGGTTCACTCACTGTCACACACATTTTTACGGAAACCAGAGCAAGCTCGACTGTATTGTCCAGTAGAATAAGTTTATCCTCATCATTCTTGACTATGCCACACAATATCCAGAGGCAGTACCACTATGAAATATGAAGTCCCCGATGGTGGTGACCACCCTAATGGAGGTTTTTCATGACTGGGGATGCCCAAGGAGATCCTGATGGATCAGGGGACCCTGTTCATATCCAAAGTAATGAAACAATACTGTGCTTTGCTCAAGATAAATACTCTGCATACCTCTGTGTATCTCCTGCTGACCAATGGCCTCGTTGAGCACTTCAATCAGCTGCTCAGGCAAATGTGAGGAAATTTATGGATGAAAATGGCAAGAATTAAGATTCATGGTTACCCTATGTGCTGTTTGCAATCCATGAAGTAACCCAAAGCTCAATAGAGTTTTCTTTTTTTTTGCAAGTTATTTGAATGTGTTTATTGTTTACAGAACAAAAAGTCTTAAAAAAATATGTTAGAGATTTCTCCTTTTGAGTTACTGTATGGGAGAAGGCCAGAGGAATTTTGGACATAGCTCACGAAACTTGGTAAGACGAAAGGTACACCAGGCAAAACCTGTTGATTACTTGCTTCGCGTACCGGATCACCTAAAAAAATCTGGGGAGGCAGCCTGCCTATGCTTAGAGAAGGTTCAGGCTATCCAAGCCCAAGGTTATAACTCGCTCCACGTCTGAAGAGTGTTCCAGCTGGGGGACCTCACCCTTGTCCACCTCCCATCTTCAGAAAGCAAGTTGTTAGTCTTGTGTCAAGGACTCTATAAAGCTTTGGAGAAAAACAGGGCCTGTGGGTTACAAAATAGCCCAGCTAGATAAATGAAAGAAAACTCAGATCTACCATGTAAACCTTCTGAAGAAAAGGGTTGCAGGTGTGTGGAGGGTGCAAGAAGATTTTAGTCCAAAGGTCGGATCTGAAGTGGATCGAACCCAGATTCCTTTCAGAGAGCAGCTGTCCACCACACAGAAAGCTGACTTCAATCAGCTGGTGGAGCAAAACAAGGAAATCATCTCGAATCTACCAGGTCACACCCACCTGGTGCAGCATGACATCATTACACCTCCTGAAGTTGCTGTGCAGCAATAACTCTATTGGATTCCCAAGGCCAGGTGCCATGTCATTGAGACTCAAGTGTAGGAACAACCAGTTCTTGCTAACAGGGCAAGCAGTGAAGATTGATTCTCTGATGTCAGTAAAAATGGACTTTAGTATTTGGCTATGCACAGCCAAATGCAGGCATGAGAGAGACTCTTCAGTGCTGTGCATATGACTAAACCTGATGGAATTATTGGTTGCTTCTAGCCCAATTGGCGCCTAAAAGAGGCCCCAAGCAACATGGGCAAAGATGTTACTGTGTGAATTGATACTACAATAATATCAGAGTTTTGTTTTTATGGCTCCTAGTGTCCATCTGAGAATAGACTTATCAGTGCCTTGTCAAACCTGCCCCTCTATCATTTGTTTCTCTGACAGCTCGTTGTTGTGCCCGCCGGTCGCAGGCGGCTGCGACCTATGCTGCTCATCTCCTTTCTCTACACATCTCCACGGTCTGGGCAGAATGGCGGCCTCTGCTTCCACACGCTGGCCTCATGGCGTGCCCGGGATGGCGTGGGTGCTCCCGGCAGCGATCTTTCATCTGGGGTTACTTAGGCACGTGCGCACCTGCCATCCTTTTAACTACATCATGGCGGGAACCTAGGGGGTGTCCCCACCGCATGACGTCACCCGCTCAGGATACTTAAACCCAGCTGACCATCTGAGCTACGAGTTAGCAAAGGAATCTCGTCCTGCTAGTTCTGCTACCTTGGGACTTCCTCACTGACTACTGGGTGACCTAGATACCCACTCCTCGGGGGCCTTGCACAACTCAGGGCTATCTGCTCCTCGGAGAGCCATCTCTCTCTCTTCTCTTTTCAGTGAGTTCCTGCATCGTTCTCGTCTACTCCTGCTGATCCTGCACCAGTCATCCTCGGGGCTTTGCCACCTCTGTCTCGACCTTCTAGGTGTGAGTAATCTACCTTGTGGCACAGAATCTTGGTTACCCCGCTTGAGGACCACTACCAGATCCATCGTGTCTTGTGCCATCTCTACCAATGGCTTCCGGCCTACCCTGTGCTGTGGACCATTACCGGGACAGCCAGCACAAGCCAGCCTAGATAAGGTATACACCAGGACTCTCCGCGCTGCGGAGTTCTACGGGACTGGTCAGCTGATTCCAACCTCGTCTGCTTGCTCTTCAAGATTGTTGCTGTACATAAAGTTGTCTCTTGTTGTATCTCTGCTGAGACCTTGCAATGTTGGGGTAAGGGGCCCACAGGGTTCCTCCCTGTGGGTGGAGTCTTCACTTGCCTTGACCCAAGGGCCCACTATTTAGTTCAAGACACACCGAACATAACACATCGTTGAACTGTGCCAGCAAACAAGGACTGAAAAAGAGCAGGAAACTCAGCTAATTAAAAGCCTAATTATATATTCACCTGACTATGCATGAGGATGTTGAGTTATGCAGAGGTGAGCCCATTAAAAGGCTGCAGGATGCAGAGCTTGTGGTTGTTTGGTGGTTCATTGGGCCGCTTGTCACACCTCATAAGAAGAAACGATCCTTCCCGTGCTGCTGTTCCACCCCTGTTATGCTGCTCGGCATCCGGGGCAAAAAACGACTGGCAGAGACCAAAAGGCACAGCAGAGACCTTCTCAGGTAGCAGCTACAGGAGAGCTGAATAGCCCTACTGCTGAAGTGATAGGGGCTGTCCTCTCTATGGCTGTGTGAAGATTTGCGACAGGTTGAGACTTCTGAATCCCAGAGAAAAGGTGGCGGAGGTTCCATAGGGTGAGAACTGGGACTTCTTTTTCCCTAATTTGTGGGGTCAGTCAGTTAGAGTTTATTAGCATTATAAAAGCAAGTCTCTGCAAAAGTGATGTGGAGCAAGCCTTAATCAATTGTAATCTGATAAACTGGAGGTTCTGCATGCCTCTCTAAATTGCTGCTTCCTTATTTGGTGTTTCTCTATTATTAGTGCTGTGAATTGTGTATTATACCTAGTTTGTGTACTGCTAGGAATAAACGCATGTATTCAGACAAACAGTTTGGTGAATTTTTCTAAGGAAACAAACAGGAGGGTCACTGGAATTAGGAGCATCCAGAGAAAGTGGGAGGGTTAGAAAGAAATCCTAACTCATTTTGCTTACAGAAGTGAAGGGGATGCTCCGGCTCGGACTTATAGAGGAGTCTAACAGCGATTGGAACTATCCCATAGTGCTGGTGCCAAAGCCAGACGGGAGTATAAGGTTCTGCATTGACTTCAAAAAGGTCAACAAAGTCTTCAAACTTGATGCATTGAGTGGATGAACTGTTTGAGCATCTGGGATCAGCCCAGTTCATTTCCACCCTGGACCTTACAAAAGGGTATTGGCAGGTGCCCTTCACACTAACGGCAAAGGAGAAGACTGCTTTCTCGATGCCAGGAGGACTTTTCCAGTTCACCATCCTCCTTTTTGGACTCTAGGGCACACCCACAATGTTTCATTGCTTGGTTGACCACCTGCTCTGCCCACATCAAGGGTATGCAGCCGCCTACTTGGATGACATCGTGCTGTACAACCCAGATTGAAAGACACATTTAAGCCAACTTCAGGCCATGTTAACCAGTCTGAAGAAAGAAGGACTGATGGCCAACCCTTATAAGTACTTGCTGGGAAGGCAGGAAGTCCAGTATCTTGGCTACCCCATGGGGAAAGGCAAGGTCCACCCACAGTCCCAAGATTGAGGTGATCACCCAGATGCCAGTCCCGCAAACAAAAGCAAAAGTGAGATCAGTCCTGGGCCTCACTGGGATATTACAGAAGATTTATCCCCAGTTATTTAGGGAAGGCAGAGCCTTTCACAAGGCTGTTGATGAAGAAAGCACCAGAGCAGGTCCAGTGATCAGAGGAAGCAGAGGAGGCCTTCTAGGCTCTGAAAGAGGTGTTATGCTCCAAACCAGTCCTGATAAGTCTGGACTTCACCGAACCTTTCACGGTGAAGACCAATGCTTCAGAAGCAAGCTTGGGAGCAATCTTAGTGTAATAGAAGAATGGCCAAGAACATCCTCTGGCATACATTAGCCAGAAGCTGATGCCACAAGAGAGGCATTACTCAACAGTTGGCAGTCAAGTGGGGCTTATGTAAGAGAGTCTACAGGAATCTCCCTCAGACCACCTTAAGGAACTGGCCACAGCTATCTGGACCGGTCCTCCTTAAGTCCCAACCCAACAAGGGATTCTGGGCCCAGGGAAGATCCCTTCAGCCTAGCATAAAAAGGCAGAGCCCAGAAAGGTTAGATGGGCCCTGGGAAGCAAGCAGGAAGCCAGCCCATGTGAAGACCTGTTTTGTTTAATGTTGTTTATTTCCAGAACTGCAAGGTGAGCAGCTTTTCTTGTGTGTTTTGTTTTTTGAACATGAGAAAACAGCTGGAGTCTGCCTTCTTTATCTTCCCAGCTGTTTCCCAAGCCACTATCGCCCAAGTTACCATGGTTCCAAATAGCATTTTTTTCAGACTATGACAAATACTTCTTTCTTTGTTAATACCTCCTGAATATCATCTTTTATAACAGTGGCTATATATTTTTTGTCTTTATTCATCCTCAGGAGACCAAAAAGGGTTGTGGATGAATTGAGCCCAGTTTCAGCTAAGTCTAGATTGTTATCTACTTGTGATGAAGGTTTTTTGTTTTTCTATTTGACTAATGAGCCCAGTGAGGTTAAGGAACTTTGTATTAAGTTTTAATTTTGGCTAGGAAACATGTAAAGGCTGCTGTAGAAACCAGTCTCCATCATTTGTTTCCTTTTAATACAATGTGCTGTGTATAGAACATAACTCTTCAACTAAACTTTTAAATGCTCTGAATATTTTGCTGTGTGTCAGCATTTTGGGAACATAATAGCTTTTGGCACTGGATGGAAGAAAACATTTAAAAAAATTGATCACGGTGTTCTCTGTGTGCTTATAATGTTAATCCAAGGAGCAGGAGGCATTACATGCAAGGAATAATTGCAATCTGAACATGTAAACAAAATAGGCCAGTACAACTGTTAATAGTAACACTTGCGAAAGCTTGCTGGGCAGACTGGATGGGCCGTTTGGTCTTCTTCTGCCGTCATTTCTCTGTTTCTATGTTAATTACTATATTTTATTAACTATAAGAATAATTATTCCTCTCATATCATCTCCTTTTCTGTAGGGTAAATCATGGAACACATGCCACACTATTCTTTTGCTCTGATTCCACTTAAGTGAAATTGAAACAAAAAAAAAATGTCAGAAAGGAGCTGAGGAAAATTTCTTTTCTGAAACCCTTTCTTGCCACTTTTAAGGAGACAGTAATATGATCACTGCAACACATTGTAACACTTTATTGAAGAGATGCATTGGCAGTCCCTACCTACCGGGTCAACATCTGACATCTCCACAAACTCTCTGACCATACACGCACCCTCACCTCCACCCACACACCTCCCACATTTACGCATTCACTCTTGCACACCCACACAACTGAGACTTACACTGCATGCATGTGCTTGCACTCCAGCACTCAGACAAATCATTCACACACACACACATCCCTAAAAGCCTATTCATTAACATACACAGAACGCAGAAGTTATCCAAAATAAAACGAAAGTATAAAAATAAAAAATATGAAACTAGATTTGTTTTAGGTTTCACCCTCTACCCATTGGGCAGGAGGAAAGAAGAGATGGTTATATTGGTGCCTATTTCGCCCCCATTTCTGGAGAGGTGGGGGCTTCTCCTCTCACTGCAGGTCAGGGCCACCTGAATAAGACAAAAGGACAAGCTGCCGGTATAAAGTAGGAAAGAACCCTTCGCATCTCTTCACCTCTAGAGCAAACTGACTGGTGGCGTGCCTGAACTGTAAGACACAGGTCATGCGGAAAGGCTGCTGTGTCTGATGGGTAAACAAGAGAAAAAAAGAAGTAGTAGACATAAACTCAAATAGAAAGATGCAACAGTTAGACTTAAAAGCAAAGAATAAAAAGGGAGAATTCCTGAGAAGACATACAACAGCAACTTAATAGACACTTTTTAGGGACCACAGAAAATAAGAATGTGCAAGCAAAACAAGACCAGGACCCAGAGAACAGAAAGGAAAGAATGCCATGATACATACACCTATTGACCACACAAACAGAGAACCAAATATATCATCACACCAAACACTTCAATATCAACATGCAAAAATGTTTATTAAGAATAATACATCCTATCTAGACAATCAATACTATCTAGCCATTCAAACAATCACCCCATTCACTCATTAAAACAAAATCAGTACATCAATCAATGGACCTAACGTCTGCAATTTTAAATTCTTAAGCAACTTGTAAAAACAAAAAGTGTACAGGTCTCATATATTTTAACAAACCGCAGCAGTAATCATGATAAAATACATGAATGCATCGAACACATTAAAGCATCCTCTGTAATTTTTCTCAAATGGACCTAATCCACTTCACCGGTCCATTAAAAATAATTATAACTATATACTGCCTTAATGCAGTTAACTGAGTTCCTCTCCACCGTACACTTAACTATTACCCCCACTCTTCACCGGTCCATTGAAGATAGTTGTTACTAGGCACTGGCTTAATACTGTTCACTCGATTCCTCTCCGCCATTCACACGGCTATTCCCCAGTTGTTACTAAGCACTGGCTTAATGCCGTTCACTCGATTCCTCTCCGACGTTCACACGGCTATTCCCCAAGTGTACGGTGAAGAGGAACTCAGTTAACCACATTAAGGCAGTATATAGTTATAATTATTTCTAATGGACCGGTGAAGGTGGATTAGGTCCATTTGAGAAAAATTACGGAGGATGCTTTAATGTGTTCGATGCATTCATGTATATTATCATGATTACTGCTGCGGTTTGTTAAAATATATGAGACCTGTACACTTTTTGTTTTTACAAGTTGCTTAAGAATTTAAAATTGCAGACGTTAGGTCCATTGATTGATGTACTGATTTTGTTTTAATGAGTGAATGGGGTGATTGTTTGAATGGCTAGATAGTATTGATTGTCTAGATAGGATGTATTATTCTTAATAAACATTTTTGCATGTTGATATTGAAGTGTTTGATGTGATGATATATTTGGTTCTCTGTGTGGTCAATATTATTGAATATTAGAGAACCTATTTGAATATTTGCCCTCTGTGTTTGTATTACCATGGTACATACACAGGCAGAACAGAAAAACAGAAAGAGACAGAAGAAGGGAACCTGCACTTTGGAAAATAGGACCAAATCACCTTAAGCTTTGTCATGGGAGCAAGTGCCTGGCATCAAAATGTTGCCGTCCTTTTGGCCCTGAAAGTGCTGCAGACAGGCCAAACTTCTCTCCTGGGCTGCCTGCACCTCCTTCCACCTCACAATTGCAGCTCCAGGCCTCCACTCAGTAGGAACCCAAAGCAGGGCTGCAGGGGGATGAAATCCTATCAGTGCTTCTCCGCACAAAAACAACAACTTTTCCACATACTCAAAGCAAAATTATCTAACAATACAGCCAAGAGTGTAAGAACATAAGAAATTGCCATACTGGGTCAGACCAAGGGTCCATCAAGCCCAGCATCCTGTTTCCAACAGAGGCCAAACCAGGCCACAAGAACCTGGCAATTACCCAAACACTAAGAAGATCCCATGCTACTGATGCAATTAATAGCAGTGGCTATTCCCTAAGGGGCAGATTTTCAAAGGCTACGCGCGTAACATACGTGCGTAACCCAAGAAAATCTGCCCCTGCCCTGAAAGTGCCCCCGGGATGCACGTATATCCCAGGGCTTCGAAAAAGGGGCGGGAAAGGGGCGTGTCCAGGGCAAGATGGCAATCCGGGGGCGTGGTGGCAGTCCGGGGTGTGTCCTGAGCCCTCTTCTATTCTGGCCGTGCTGGAGGTTCGATGGCCGGCAGCCAGCCGGCGCGCTCAAGATACGCCTGCCTCTGGCTGGCGTAAGACATAAAATAAAGTAAGGAGGGGGAATTTAGGTAGGGCTGGGGGGTGGGTTAGATAGGGGAAGGGAGGGGAAGGTGGGGGGGGCCGGAAAAAAAGTTCCCTCCAAGGCCGTTCCGATTTCGAAGCGGCCTTGGAGGGAACGGGGAAAGCCATCGTGTCTCCCCTCAGGCTCGGCATGTGCAATTCCAGAGCTTAATTGTGCGTTGAGTGAAAAATAATTTTCTCCTATTAGTCTTAAATGTGCTACTGGTTAACTTCATGGAATGCCTCTAGTCCTTTTTTTTATATCTATAATATCAACAATCCTTCCCCATACTCCATCCTCCCAATCTCTCCCTCTATCCCTCCACCCATCATCCACCCCCTACTCACAAGGATGAGATTAAGAGGCATGGCAGGCACTAGGGATGGGAAGAGGGGAAAATTTTGGGGTTTTTTTTTCGTTTTGTTTTTGGGGGGCTTTTTCCCCACGAATTTTGTTTTGTGTAATTTTTTTTCATTTCTTAAAAAAAAACAAAATAAACATTGAACCTCCCCCCCCCCAAAAAAAAAAATGGAAAAAAAGGAAATGGAGCCTCCTAGGTTCTCCCATGCTCGCCTCACACCCTCCCACTCAGAAAAATGCCAGGGCGAGGATCCTCCCAGGCCCTCACTTAGCTGGTCTGGGGGGATCCACAGCCAGGGCCTTGCGTGGGGCCTAGGATGAGGTTGCGGTGACCTACTATGACCTAGGCCTACAACAGCTGAGGCTTAGGCCTGGGCCTAGTTGTCAGAGCCAGCTGGTCCTGATGCCTAAGTCCAGGTTGAAGTCTCGGCCTTGAGCAGACCTAGGCCTTGGTAGGTCGCCACAACCTCCGCCTATGTCTTACACAAGGCCTAGGCTTATATGCCTGGACTTGATGCCTTGGCCTTGGCCAGGGCACAGGCCCAGACCTAGACTCGATGCTGCCCGGCCCAGAGCCCGGGCCTCGGAGCTCTTCTTCAGCATCTTCTTTCTTCAGCTCTTCTTCACTAACTAATGCTGTCCGCTGTAATTGTTGTGCCAGAGTTAATTCAATGGCTGTACATCAAAATGGTGCCTTCCGCTGGGGAGGTTGCACTGGAATTAATTCCAGCCAATGACTCCAGCGACAGCGTCAGTTGGCAAAGAAAAGCTGAAGAAAGAAGACGCTGAAGAGGAGCTCTGAGGCTGGGCTCCTGGCCTGGGCATTGGCCTGGGTCCAGGCTGAGGTACCAGCATTGGGACCGGGCCAGGATGCAGCGTCAGATTTGGTAATATGGATGGGTCATTGAGAAATTTTGTGGGCCTAGGCTTGGGTCTGGGTCTTTGCTTGGGTCTTGGCCTAGGCCCTAGTATTGGGCCAGACCTAGGCTGACACCCCGGCTCCCGCTCAGGTCGTGGCCTATGCCTAGGCAAGACCCAGGCCTCTGACCTTGGCCTAGGCCAAGACGCCACAGTTGAGCTTGGGCATAGGCTGGGACCCCTGCTTTAGGTCTCAGACTACTCCCTACGCAAGGTCCTGGCTTCGGGTTTAGACCTAGGCGTGACCAGGGACTTATTTTTTTTTTTTTTTAAATAGATTTTCCAAACAAAACGAGATTCAGATGAATTTCACTCATTCTGTTTTGAAAACGATCTGAAATGAAATAGGAAATTTTGTATCATTTCCTATTTCATTTCTCTCAAATGCCCATCCCTAGAAGGCACCAAATACCAAAAGCATTTAAGGATTATGCATTTTTTTCACACCATTGGATAAGTGGGTCCCATAAACTCATAAAGGAATCAAGCTTATCTTTACAGAGAGTAGTTAATTTCCCCAGATAATACACATTAAAGAGGCATTTGACCCTATCCGAGTTGAGAGCATAGCAACTCTCTTCCAATGGGCTACAATTTAATATTTGGCCGTTGATACAATCTGGGTCATCAATTTTACTTTACTAGATTGCAAATCATCTGGGAATATAGACAGAAGAAAAATTCTTGGGTCCCTAACCACCTTCACAGACAATACCTGAAGCAATTCTTATAGCTTTCTTCAGAATGATTACGCATATTATACAGTCCCACCAGATCACACAGATGTCAGTAAGTGTCTGGGCAGCCAGATGGATTCCATGCAATCCAGCTGGTATCAAATACCATCTTAGTCATATCTTGTAGCCATTCTCCAGTAGAGATAAAGAGAGAGAAAACTTTTTTTTCCATCGACTAAAAACACTTATTCCATAACATTTCATCCATTCCACCCCCCAGATCTCTCTCCCAAGCTAAAATATATTGAGCCCCCAGATTTAGGGCCAAGAAAGGGATATATTTTGTATATCAATCCTTTTTTTTTAGCAATCTTAAAGCAAACGATCTCAAATGCAATTGGGAGTCTAGAGGATTCCCTTATATATTATCTTGTCATGTAAGAAGTGCTGTACCTTTGTATAGCCATTAGGTCATTAAAATGGAGCACCTTTTATTCTGAAAAAAACTGACCCAAGTACATAAGCCCCAGCCCATTCCATCTCTGAAAAACTGAGTGTATGTTCTCAGGGACAAAAGCCTTATTAAAACTAAAAGAAGTTAATGGGGAATAATCGCGATGATCTGTAAGTACAATTCTATAATTTCTTCACAGCTTAAGAGATAATGCAGCAAGAGGGTTTTTAATGCAAGCTATCTCTCCCTTCATCTTAGGCCCTTAAATTTCACCCCTTGCTTCCATGAGTCCATTAATTACCACATGCAAATGTCTCTAAGTTACGCCGTAACATAATAATGCTTGAAACTAGGGACAGCCAAACCTCGTGCCAAATTTTTTCTGATACGTAACCCTCTGAGAAACTCGTGGAGGCCTATGCCTCCAAATAAAACAAATATTCTTTGCTGGAGTAATTTAGGAAGGCATCTGATATAGCTACAGGTAAGGTCTGGAATAGATAACACCATCTGGGTAAAATTGCCATCCTAACTGCTGCCCCTATCAAAGGAACATAGTTCAGGCAAAACAAGTGTTTCCCGTCTGTTGCCAGATGGATTCCCAAGTATCTCACACTGTCATGAACCCACTAACAGAGAATTTGAGAAGAAGCTTTCCAGTGAAGCAAAGCTAATAATAAAAACTTTTCAAGTACATTCAAAGCAAAAAAGCCTGTGAGGGAATCAGTAGGACCACTAGATGACTAAGGTACAAAAGAGGTACTCAGGGAGGACAAGGAAAAGCAGAAAAACTGAATGAATTCTTTGCCTTGGTCTTTACTGAGGAGGACATTGGGACCATATCCACATCTGAAACATTCTTTATTGGTGGAGATTCAGAGAAACTAAAACAAATATCATTGACTATGGAGGATGTATTAGATCATATTGACAAACTAAAGAGTAACAATCACTGGGACCAGATGGCATCCACCCCAGAGTTGAAAAAGAGCTAAAATATTAAATTGCGAACCTGTTGATAGTATTCTGTTACCTATCATTTAAAACAGCCATGATTCCTGAAGACTGGAAAGTGGCCAATGTGACACTGATTTTTAAAAAGGGATCCAGGCTTGATCTGGGAAACTATAGATAGGGGCGGCTCACGGCAATCTGCTGCTTGAGGCGAGGGATGAGATGGCGTCCCTTCACCCCGCCTCCCCCCTCACACATACACTGTCACACACACACACACACACATACATACGCTTATACACACCCACAACCTCTCTCACAGACACTGATGCACTCTAAGGCTCTAAGACCCTCTATCTCCCCCGCAATCCCCCCATGTAAGCTCTTATCCCCCCCCCCCCGGATTCTCTCATACACACTCATGCTCTCACTCTCACTGGCTCTCTCACATACACACACACACACACACACCCAGGCAAGCTCCCATTCTCACAGACAGACCCCAGGAAGGCACCCATTCATTCACCTACCCACACCCAAGCAATTACACATACACACCCACACTCAGGCTCTCACCCCCCCCTGCCCAATGACACACACAAGTTCTCACCCTCCCACTGACACACACACAAGGTCTCCCATACACACACAGCCTCTCACCTACACACACAGGCTCTCACCCTCCTGCAACACACACAAGGCAGTCACCCACACACATCCATAGGGCCTAGACCTTTTTTTCAGCCACCGCGTCGTCCTCCTCTCTTGGGTCACCAGTCTTGCGGCAGCAGGAGATGACGAGTCCTGTTTCTCCCAATGTTATCTCCTGCTGCCGCAAGACCCGCAGCAGCAGGAGATGTGGAGAAAAACGTGAATACTGCTGCCCGGGGTTGCCACTGAGTAGATTGGACAGGGTTTTGGTTTATCCCTGCCCGATCTGATGTTTGACTTCGGAGGCAGGGTGAGGCGGTGGCACCGGTACAGGTGTTTTGGAGGAGCATTTTTTGCCGGTCAAAATTCTGCTGCCTGAGGCCACCGCCTCACCCTGCCTCATGACAGAACCGCCCCTGACTATAGACCAGTGAGCCTGAGTCTGTGCCAGGCAAAATGGTAGAGGACATTCTTAAAAACAAAACCACTGGCCGTATGGGTAGACAAAGCCTAATGGGGAAGAGTAAACATGTTTTTAGCAATGGAAAGTCTTGTCTTACCAATCTTTTTTACATTTTTTTGAAGGTGTAAATAAACATATAGATAAAGGTGAGTTGGTTGATATATTGTATATGGATTTTCAGAAGGCATTTGACAAAGTCTCCCAGAAGAGACTCCTCAGGAAATTAAAAAATCATGGGATAACAGACTATTGTGTCCTATTGTGGGTTTGTAACTGGTTAAAAGTCAGGAAACAAAGGTAGGACCAAATGGTTAGTTTTCCAAATCAAGGGCCTGATTCACTAAAACATTTCTCCAATTCTCTGTCTATGGGACAGACCCCAAGAAAAGTCATTAGTGCCATACCATGGGAATTAGTACTAGGACCTGTACTGTCTAATACAGTGGTTTCCAACCCTCTCCTGGAGGCACACCTAATTGGTCTGGTTTTCAGGATATCCATAATGAATATGCATAAGATAGGTTTGCATACATTAAATGAATAAATAAATAAATTTACAAGAAATCATACGACTTACAAAAATCCAGTCTAAATAACATATATGAGATAAAAATTATAATGCCAATCAGTTGGAAAATGTTATGCAAATAAACAAATTAACCCATTGGTGTGTAAGTTTAGGAGTGACGCATTTAACTAAGGGTAATTGCTTAGAAGAGCTGAGCTAGGGGGTTTACTCTGTGCTTCCCCTTGAGAACCATTTGGAAAATGACTTTCTATCCTTTTGGAAGTCCTTATTATTTAAACTGACCTTTGCAGCAGATATTTAATCCTACCAAGCTTGGGATATGTTCTTGTTTTACTGCTTTGAACTACCCTGTTTTATTTTGCCTTGTGACTCACAGTGAAGCCAGTCTAAATAGTTTCTTCTATGATTTTTATTTTGTAGTGTATTTTGGGCATGGAGATTAATTTTATTTAATGTGGGAGACCAAGTGATCAAGACTAATAATGGTTTTAATTTTGAATCTGTCCATGTTGTGTTTGTTATTGCAATTTTTATGAACTGAGATCTTCACTGAGCAACTTTTTCAAACCAGAGGAATGTTAATCATCAACAGTGCTTTTTTTTTTTTTTTTTTAGAAAAAACAGTGAAAATATTCATATGTAGGGCCATCCTTCGAGGGGGGGGGGGGGCCCAACTGCCTACATCTCTCTTCAAGATAGCCCCACCCTTTCCAAATAGCCAATGCAAATATTACACTGGCCCCAGCACACCAACACATCTCTTATTGGGAAAACATAACACGCAAACTGCTGGAGATTCCTCCATAGAAACTACCCTCTAGTAGTATCTCACTTCATTCATACAGGCAGAACATGGACAGACCCTCACCAAATGGTGGATAATAATGAGCCAGTTGATATAGAGTATTTGGAATTTCAGAAGGTGTTTGACAAAGTCCCCCATGAGAGGCTTCTAAGAAAATTTAAAAAAAATCAAGGGATAGGAGGTAATGTCCTCTTGTGGATTTGCAACCTGGTTAAAAGATAGGAAACAGAGAGTAGGACTAAAAGGCCAGTTTTCTCTGCGGAGAAGGATAAACAATGGAGTTCTGGGATCTGTACTCAGACCAGTACTTTTTTAATATATGTAAAAATGATCTGAAAAGGGGAACAATGAGTGAAATAATCATACTTGCAGACAACATAAAATTATTCTGAGTTGTTAAATCACAAGTGGATTGTGAAAAATTGCAGGACTTTGCAAGATTGGAAGACTGGACATCCAAATGGCAGATAAAATTTAAGTTGGACAAGTGCAAAGTGATGCACATGGGGAAAAGTAACCCACCATGTAGTTATACTATGCTAGATTCCAGATTAGGCGTTATCACCCAGGAAAGGACCTGGGTGTCATAATGGACAATATTTTGAAATCCTCGACTCAGTGTATGGCAGCCGTCAGGAAGGAATGGAAAATAAACAGAGAATGTCATAATGTCTCTGTATTGCTCCATGGTGAGGCCACCTCTGGAGTATTGTGTGCAGTTCTGATCACCACATCTCAAAAAAAATATAGTTGCATTGGAAAAGTTATAGAGTAAGGCAACCAAAATGATAACGGGGATGGAACTGTTCCCCCTATAAGAAGGGCTAAAGAGGTTAGGGCTGTTCAGCTTGGAGAAAAGAAGGCTGAGGCAAGATATGATAGAGGTCTATAAAATCAGTGGAATAGAACAGGAACTGTAAATTGATTGTTTGCTTTTTCAAAAAATTCAAAGACTAGGGGACACTTCATGAAGTTTGTAAGTAGCACATTCAAAACAAATAGGAGAATTTTCTTTTTCACTCCATGTATAATTAAGCTCTGGAATTCATTGGCAGAAGATGTGGTTAAGGCAGTTAGTGAAGTTGGGTTTAAAAAAAGGTTTGGACAAATTCCTGCAGAAGTCCATAAACTGTTATTAACCAAGTAGACTTAGGGGTAGATTTTCAAAGGGTTACTTGTGTAACTCCGAAAACCTGCCCCTGCGCGTGCCGAGACTATTTTGCATAGGCTTGGCGGCGCGCGCAAGCCCCGGGACGCATATATGTCCTGGGGCTTTGAAAAGGGGCGGGAAGGGGGCAGGGTTGTGGGCATGGCACTGATCCAGGGGTGGTTCGGGGGTGGGACAGAGGCCTCCGGCACAGTGGCAGTGCCGGGGGTTGGCGCGCCGGCAGCAGGCTGGTGTGCGCAAGATACACCTGACAGAGGCAGGCATAAAAAGTTAAACAAGGTCGGTAGGGGGATTTAGGTAGGGCTGGGTTAGATAGGGGAAGGGAGGGGAAGGTGGGGGGAAAGAGGAAGAAAATTTCCCTCCGAGGCTGCTCCGATTTTGAAGCGGCCTTGGAAGGAACGGGGAAAGCCATCGAGCCTCCCCTAGGGCTCGGCACGCGCAAGGTGCACAAGTGTGTACCCCCTTGCACGCGCCGCCCCTGGATTTTATAACATGCGCGCAGCAGCACGCGCATGTTATAAAATCGGGTGTACATTTGTGCGCACTAGGTAGCGCGCACAAATGTACCCCGCGCACGCTTCTCTTAAAATCTACCCCTTAGGGAATAGCCATTACTTATTACTGTGTAATAACAGCATGGGATCTATTTACCATTTGGGATCTTGCCATGTACTTAAAACCTGGATTGTCCATTGTTGGAAACTGGGTATATGCTTGGGCTGGCCCTTTATGGCAAATCTTATCTTTGTATGTTCTAAATACAGAATAAGTGACCACAAATTAGAAATGGAGATATGCTGACAAAAACTGACATGGAAACTCCAAGAAACCAAACAATGGGGCTGATGCAATAAAAGTGCGCCGAACGCGGGTGCTCAGTGTTCACCACCTGCTTTCCTAATGTGCACCCAGGCACTGCTCCTGGGGGTGCCTTGCAAAATTTAAATTAGGGATCGCGCTGCCAAGGAGGTGCTGGGGTCGACTGCAGAGGTTGGCTATCAATGGGATGAGAAAACAGACGCTAAATTTACTGGCGTCCGTTCTCCTCACCAGCACAAGGCCACAGGTTCAGAAAACAGACGCTCGTTAAGTAAGCCCTAACCTGACTGCCGGCAATCTTTTTTTTTTTTTTTTTAAATCTTTTAAACTTTTCATTCCTCCAACTTAATATGGCCATGATATTAAGTCGGAGGATGTACAGAAAAAGCAGTATTTTCTGCTTTTCTGTACAACGTTTTGGGCTGCTCAGAAATTAACACCTGCATGAGGAATATTTGCTTACATAGGAGGTAGTGAATGCAAATACATCTTATGCATATTCATTAAAGATATCCTGAAAACCCGACTGGCTGGGGGGAGGGGGGGGGGGAGAGGCAAGGATAGGTTTGAGCACACCTGGGGAGGGTAAGAGTGCACAAGTTTGTGACCTGTAACTTTATAAGAGGATGGAAGCAAGGAGAGCGCTGGGGTCAGGGAGGGAGGAAGGGAAATAATGCTGGGGATCATCACTGGAGGGGGAAAAGTTGGTGGTGGTGATGGAGCAAGATAGTGTGGATTAGCAGGATGAAGGTGGAGCAAAAAAGGTAAAGGGATGCGTGTGAAAGAGGATACACTCAGGAATAATCTAAGGAAATATTTCTGTCGCAGTTGTGGGCCCTTGGGCTGTGACGGGGTTGGCACTGACAGCTGGCAGATGCGACCTTCCTGGGGCTGAGCTGGAGCTGGGTTCCAGGGGCTGGCAGGTCTTAAGTGAGAGTCTCTTCAGAGCGGTCAGAGAGCGAGTGTGTCCGGATACAGGCAGAGAACAAAAGATGGTCAAGATACGCAGCAGGGGGTCAGCAGCTGGCAAGAGAGTAGTCTGGTCCGTAGCAGAGGTCACTACTGGCGGCAGGCAAGAGAGTGGTCTGGGTCTGTGGCAGAGGTCAGTCCCAGGAGATCAGGCCAAGAGAGAGACAGACAGACCAAGGCAGGGGAGGATGGACCAGGCAAGACAAGGAACTGACAAGGCAAGAACCAAGCAAGGATACAGACACAACAAGAATCAGGTACAAGCAAGGCAAAGCAGGACACAAACAGGACCAAGGCAAGAGACAAAGGCAAGGCGAGAGTAAGGCAAAGGGAAAGCACAAAAACAAGGCATGAGGAGACACAAGGGCAGCACACATTGCAGGCAAGACCTGTTGCTGAGGCAATTATTATTCTGAGAGGTGGGTTTAAGAAGGCTGGTCCTGCTGTGGTCATCAGGAGGTACTGTGGCTGGATTCCCACTCTGGGGCCTTTAAGTATAGGTGTGCCATGTGCATGTGGGCCTATGGAGGATCCCAGGAGTGAGCAGCATGGCAGTGTGCCGAGTGAGGGCATTGTTTGTCAGCGGCATCCATGCCACACAAGGGAACCGACGGCATCGTGGGGGTGAGTGCTGTCGGTTGTGGGATCGTTCCGCGACCGACAAATGTTACAATTTCTTTACAGAAAGGGTGGTGGATGCATGGAATTAGCCTCCCAGTGGAGGGGGTGGAAACAAGGACAGTTATCTGAATCTGAGAAAGCACGAGACAAGCACAGGGGAATCTCAGAATGGCAGGGATTGAGGAGCTGAGCAATTGGTGTGGGTGGGCAGATTAGATAGGCTGTCAGATATGCATTATCCCTTCCTCCTACCTATGCATGCCCCTCCCCTGCCTTCCACTAATCAACAGCAATCTCAGAACAATCACAATTCAAAAGTTCCCAGGTATGTCTACAGAGATGATGCATTCTCCTGCAGTGATTGGGTTTTGTGCTACCTTCTCTTGCAGGATTGGCTGGAGGTGCCATGTTTTTGCATGGGCCGTGGAGAATGGCTGGAGATGCCTCGACCACATTCTCCTGCGAGCCTGCACAGAAGAGAAGGTGCAAGGAGGAAGGGAGACCTGGAGCAGAGGCGATGTCAGTATCAAGCTCATGTTTGTATCTTGGGAACCACAAGGCAAATCTAGAAGGCGACTGAAATGGTGCCAGTACACAGTAATGGCTTGTACCGCCTGAAATAAATCCCTGATTGTCAATATACAAACAAATAATATAAACCTTTCAGGCTTGCTCAGCTTCAAGTTATCAGAGCCAGTTAGTGATTCAAGGGCAGAGCTCCAATCTTTTGTCTCAGCAGTCCGCTTGTTCAAGGCCAGCCAGAGCCTGTCTGCCTTTATAATTCTAGCTGTGATTAAGAGAAGGTAGACAGTGTGTGAGAAAGTGCCAGAGTTAGTGATGAGGGGGACTGGAGATGAGCTAGAGCTGGTTGGGGGGGGGGGGGGGGGGGAATGAACGAAAGCCGGTGGAGGCAATTGGGAGGGGGGAGAAGGGAGAGGACGTGTAAGAGAGGGGCTGATGTTCGAGAGTAGGGTATGTAAGAGGTTCAGAGAATGTATTGGGGGAAGGAAGTGTGAGAGGCAAATAGAGAAAGGGATTGGGAGGACTGGAAAGCATGTGTAGGGATGACTGGAGGGAGAGAGAATCAGACCTGGAACAATAGAAGGCAGGCATGAGAGCAAGAGAGGAAATGACTGGAGATGAAGAAGTAGGAGCAGATAATGATGAGGTGCTGGGAGAGCATGAGAGGGAATGACTGGAAGGGGGTAAGAGTGAAAAAGAATGGGATGGGAGAAGTGAGAGGGGATTGTTGGACAGTAAGAAATGAGATGGTGGATGGGAGAAGGACAAGAGCAGGAGACTGGTAAGGAGAGAAATCTAGTGAGGGAGATTGAGGGCTGACAGGTGGCAGTGGAGAAGGGAGATAATGTTGGCATAATGAGAACTGGAGGGTGAGAGATGGTAAGAACATAAGAAATTGCCTTACTGGGTAAGAGGTTCAGAGAATGTATTGGGGGAAGGATGTGTGAGAGGCAAATAGCATCCTGTTTCCAACAGTGGCCAATCCAGGCTACAAGTACCTGGCAAGTACCCAAAAACTAAGTCTATTCCATTCTATTGGTGCTAGTAATAGCAGTGGCTATTTTCGAAGACAACTTGATTAATAACAGGTAATGGACTTCTCCTCCAAGAACTTATCCAAACTTTTTTTAAACCCAGTGTTATGCCCGTCAGTCGCAGATGACTGCGACCGCACTTATTACATCCTGCACCGTTCTCCAGCCCTTCCCGGGTCTGCTCGCGGCACAGGCCAGTCTCCACCGCCGCGTTCCCCATGGCTCCTCATGGTGGCTGAGATGCCGCTGCCACCCACGTTGTCTCTGGGCTTTCCTAGGCGCATGCGCACGCCACCGGGCCCTCCTTTGAAGCCTCTTCGGCGGGAACCTTGGAGGTGTCCCTGTTTGATGATGTCATCAGATCAGGTACTTAAGCTCCACCTTCGCTCTCAGCTAGCCGACTTGGCAACAAGTTCCGTTCGTCTCTACTAGCTCCTGCTTATGTTCCTGTGGCTATGCTATTGGACTCCATTGGACCTTGGACTCTGGTACCCACTCCTCAGGGGCCAGTGGGCACTCTGTACGGGGACCTTGTCTCCTGGCCTCCCCCGCTCCTCGGGCTGGCTCTGCGCTTGCTGGAGTACTCTGCAAGGCTCCCCGCTCCTCGGGGCTGCCCCTGGTACACCTTTACCTCTCAGGAGTTGCTATTGTGCTTCCCCATTCCTTGGGGTTGTGCCTACATGCTGTGTTGGACTGTCGGCGCTTCCCCGCTCCTCGGGGCTGCGCCCTCATTCGATACAAGAGACTCAAGCACCATCCCGCTCCTCGGGGTCGTGCTCTCGTGCTACACTGCGACTGGCCACGCCTCCCCATTCCTCGGGGTCACGCTTAAGTGCTACTAAAGATTGCCAGCACTTCCCCGCTCCTTGGGGCTGTGCTTCTCTATCATACTGAGACTGTCGGTGCTCCCTGCTCCTCGGATTTCAAACTATGTCATCACCGGAGACCTCACTCGGGCTTCCCTGCTCCGTGGGTAGGCCTACGTCACTGCAGCGGCATCGCCCTCGCTCCCTGCTCCGCCCCTCGGGGAGGGTGTCTCCACTATACCTCCTGTACGCCAGCCTCAAGCCTGCCCGCTCTGTGGTCTACCTGGCGCCTTCCCTCTCGGGGCCCTCATTCCAAGTACTAGCCTCAGCCTGTTTGTCTACTGGGGAATTTCCCTGACATCTCGGGACCTCTCCACATCTCACCCAGAGTTCCCTGCCGTTCCTGACCTCGCCTCCCGGCGGTGTGGGCTCCTCCCCACAGGTGGTACCAACTCACACCTCGGGCCAAGGGTCCACATACCCACAAACCTTAACATCCAGTTACACTAACTACACTAACCACATCCCCTGGCAACAAACTCCAGAGTTTAATTGTGCGTTGAGTGAAAAAGAATTTTCTCCGATTAGTTTTAAATGTGCTACATGCTAACTTCAAGGAGTGCCCCCTAGTCCTTCTATTATCTGAAAGAGTAAATAACCAATTCACATTTATCTGTTCTAGATATCTCATGATTTTAAAGACCTCTATCATATCCCACCTCAACCGTCTTTTCTCCAAGCTGAACAGCCCTAACCTCTTTAGTCTAACCTTATAGGGGAGCAGTTCCATCCCCTTTATCATTTTGGTCGCCCTTATCTGTACTTTCTCCATTGCAACTATATCTTTCTTGAGATGCGGTAACCAGAATTGTACACAGTAGTCAAGATGCGGTCTCACCATGGAGCGATACAGAGGCATTATGACATACTCCGTTTTATTCACTATTCCTTTCCTAATAATTCCTAACATTCTGTTTGCTTTTTTGACTGCCATAGCACACTGATTTCAAAGTATTATCCATTATGATGCCTAGATCTCTTTCCTGGGCGGTAACTCCTAATATGGAACCTAACATCATCTAACTACAGCATGGGTTATTGTTCCCTATATGCATGAGGAACTTTGTCAAATGCTTTCTGAAATACAAATACACTATATCTACCGGTTCACCTCTACAAGTTTATTAACCCCTTCAAAAAAGTAAAGCAAATTTGTGAAGTATGACTTGCCTTGGGTAAAGTCATGCTGATTTTGTTCCATTAAACCATGTCTTTCTATATGTTATGTGATTTTGATCTTTAGAACACTTTCTACTATTTTTCCTGGCACTGAAGTCAGGCTAACCGGTCTGTAGTTTCCAGGATTGTCCCTGGAGCCCTTTTTAAATATTGGGGTTACATTAGCCACCCTCTAGTCTTCAGGTAAATAGATGATTTTAATGATCGATTACAAATTTTAACTAATAGATCTGAAAATTAATTTTTAAGTTACTTCAGAACTCTGGGGTGTATACCATCTGATCCAGGTGATTTACTACTCTTCAGTTTGTCAATCAGGCCTTCCACATCTTCTAGGTTCACCGTGATTTGGTTCAGTTCATCTGAATCATTACTCATGAAAACCTTCCAAACGGGTACCTCCACAACATCCTCTTCAGTAAACATCGAAGCAAAAAAAATCATTTAATCTTTCCAAGATGGCCTTCTCTTCTCTAACTGCCCCTTTAACCCCTCGATCATCTAATGGTCCAACTGACTCCTTCCCAGGCTTTCTGCTTCGGATATATTTTTAAAAGTTTTTACTGTGAGTTTTTGCCTGTTCAGCCAACTTCTTTTCAAATTCTCTCTTAACCTGTCTTATCAATGTCTTACATTTAACTTGTCAATGCTTATGCTTTATCTTATTTTCTTCTATTGGATCCTTCTTCCAATTTTTGAATGAAGATCTTTTGGCTAAAATAGCCTCTTTCACCTCACCTTTTAACCATGCCAGCAATCATTTTGCCTTCCTTCCACCTTCCTTCCTTTGGTGAAAGAGGAGGAGGAGTGAAATCTAGGCAGCAATGGAGAGGCAGAGAAGAGAGAAATGGAAAAAAAATAAGATAAAAGAGAGAGATCAGAGTCAGATCTAGGATAAGAAGTGAAGAAGACAGGAAAAGAGAGAACAGGCAAAAAATGGAAAGGAGATCATGAAAAGGAGCTAGGAGAAGAATGATAAGAGGAAAATGGCAAAAAGGGTTCAGAACTTGCGTGATGATAAAAATATGTAACCCCTCCTTAATGTACAAGTTGAGTACGGAGGAGGACATAAAGTTATTTGTAAGTTCTTTGGGGAAGGGACTCTGGCTAGCTTTTACTTCTCCTCCCATCCCAAGGTGTAGGTACTTCGGACTAGGGGTGGAAATGTGAGCTGTGTGTTGAGTGCCAAACAAACCACACTCAGATCACGTAGGCAGTGTCCAAAATAATGCTTTACTGATACGGTTTCTTTGAATGGCACAATGAAATATGGTAAATCACACACCACAGACTCTGCAGTTTCTCTCAGAATTACAGATCTTTTCCCCTCTATCTATGCATTAGTTTTTATTGGGCCTGGAATCCATCCACACTTCTGGATTAGATTGTGCAATGGTCCCTCTGGGTTAGGCTCCCTTGGATGGATGGGAAACTCCTCTCCATGGCACAAAAATCTATCTTGGCACAGAGTTAATGGCTCTATCCCTCAGGGCTCTTTGTGGATGCCAGATGGGTGCCCTCCCTTGAATGTAGATCTTTTACTCACAGTTAGTAGATTGATCTTCTGGTGGGATCTCTGGTGGTAGGAATCCTTATGGACTGCAGTTCTTGCCAGTCCCCTTTGATGGGCTAGAAAAGGGGCAGAAAACACTTCCTCCCAGATGGTGGAAAACAAATCTTCTTTCCCAACTTAGATAACTGCAGGAATACGCTGCAATGGGTCGGTGCCTTTGTTTGGCAGATCTTCCCTAAACACTGGGCATCTTCATTCCAGGGTTCCCCATTGCATAGGCTTCGGAAAGGCCCAGGCTTTCAGCAGGGCTCCTCTAAATAAATGTTCAAAATCCCCAAAATCAGTCCTAGAGCAGCCATTCTGCACCTCATGGGGAGAGTAAAGCAGCAGAGCCTCTTTTGCTTATCCTGGAGGGGTTTTGGAGGGTCTCTGAGACTCCAGGAAGGCCCAAAATCCAATTTAGGAAAATACAACCTCTCACTCTCAATTTAGACTGCTCCCAGAGCTTATTGCAGAGCTCCGCTATAAAACCTCAGGACCAAGGGTATCTATTACAGCTCCGCCAATGGGAGGGCTGTCTATAAATGGGTACTCCCCTAATTATTTCCCTATCTGCACTAGACTGTTGTGAAACCTATTAGTAACTCAAAAAGTGGACTGGGTTACAAATAAATGCCCAGACAACAAAGGTAGAAAAAAGGAATTTTATTTTCAGTTTAGTGATTGGAATATGTCATCTTTGGAAATGCGCATCTCTTATATTTTGTAGTTTGCTCAATAGAGGAGAAAATGGATTTCTGTTTCTTTTTCTTCAGAGTTGCATTTCTTGCTGATTCTGGTTTTTTGGGACTTGGGATTTTTGTCTACACATTTCTAATTTGTGGTTGACTGTTCTATATTTGGTGAGGGATTTTGCTAATGTGTAGTTTCTGTGAGGTATTTTGCTAGTGTGTAGTTTCTTTGTAGAGAATGCATAGCAATCTGGCATGGTTTTCTTCCAGTAGGAGGTGTATTGATGTTCTAGCGCTTTGTGTGCTATTTGCAATGTTACCTTTTCATAGGTAGGGTTGTTGAGTCCTGGCAGTTAATGCTGTTATCATATGATAGAGTTCACACATCGGTTCTGAGAGATCAATATTCAGTTACCCGGACAACTTTAGCCAGATACTCAGTGACACTTATCAGGTAAAAGTGCCGCTGAATATACTTGGGTAAAGTTATTCAGATAAAGTTATCTGTGTAACACTGCTTCTCACCAGCTTACTGAATATTGAAAAATAATATATAGTGGGCCAAGAGCCTGATCCCCAAAATAAAATCAAATGTAGGGGGCCGTGTGCCAGATTTTACCTCCCTCATGTACCAAAAAGAAAAAAAAATCTGGAGTGAAATCCCCTTCCCGCCTCCCAAAAGAAAAATACCGGTAAAGCCCAGAGGGAGGAAGAGAGGCTCTTACTTCCTCCTGCTAGGCTGAGCATTAAGTGCCAGTAGCTCTGAAAGCTGTCAGCATTTATTATTCATTTATGCACTTCATTCTGAGGTAAAGCAACCAGTCACATGAACAGGGATTGGCTGCTTCTCTGTCAGGGAGTTCTGAACAGGGATTGGCTGCTTCACCCCAGAGTGAAGTGAAGAAATGAATACTTAAGGGCCAGTGGCTGTCAGAGCTACTGGAACTTAGCATTCAGTGCAGCAGCAAGAGGGAAGAGCCTCTATTCCCTCCCCCACCCCCCTCCCTGCTGGGCTTCAGGGGAATTTTGTTGGAGGGCTTCAGGTGGGATTTGGTCTACAATTCTTTTTTTTAATATTAGGGAGGGGTGGTGGGATATGATGCTCGGTCCACTACATTTTATTTTATCTTGGGTGGGGATCCAGCGTTGAGCCTGCTACCTTTTTTCGTAGCTATCTGGATAACTTTAGGAAAGCAACTCTTCCAACCAGAAATAGCTGGAGGGATGACTTTATCTGGCTAGTGCTGAAAATCAGAGGCCAGGTACATTTTAGCCATGCCCCTGGAACTCCCCTCCCCCCCCCCTCCCTTTGTATTTGGTACTTTTTTTTTCTGGTGAATAGGGGACATTTTTCAATGCTTTATTTTGCCTGCCTCACTCCAAAAGTTACCCAGACAAATACTTTGAATATTAACTCCTGGGTGTGTTTTTTTGCAGTGTTTTGTGTCACTTCAGAATGTGCAAGGTAGTAGAGGGAGTGTGTGCTGCTGTCATGAATGTGAAACCATAATGTATATATATATATTTTTGTATAGTGAGGTGAAAGGGAAACATCCTGGTTCTGCTCTGCATCCATTCTTTGGAGATTTTCTATGAAGACCATCCAGATCGCTACATTCATCACAACAGGACCTTCTTGGGATTCTCTCTCCATTAGAAATTAGATTGGAGGTTACAAATGTGCAGCATTTAGTTCTCAAGCATTACTTCTCTGGAATGGTCTCCCATTGGAAATTCTCTTAGAGTCAAACTATTTGAAATTTAGGAAAGGCGCCAAAGCTTGGCTTTTTAGACAGGCTTTTATTATTTCAATTTATCACATTGTTTTTGTTAATTGATGGTTGTATATTTTGGTTTTTGTTAGGATTGCATTTTTATGTTAAATATTTTATGCTTATTTTATTACATGTAAACAGCTTTGATTTTTGATGGAAAGGTGGTATATCAAAATAAATAAATTAATGTAAACTAAAGCTAGACATGTGGGGTTTATATTGGCATTCTTTCCCATCCAATATTGTTATGAGTTAATGATAGACCCTGGACTTCACTCTCATATTGAACTGGTTGAATGATGCTATCAAATAATTTTAATAGTAGTTTTATTGAGTGATTGAACTGGCTGCCTGGTTCATCCTTACAGTGGTACTTCTGTTGTGTTTGGGGGATAATTATTTTACATTTTGAATTTGAGATGCCTTGAATATTCAATTTGGCAGAACTGAGGAGTTATTAAGAAAAATACATTGATTAAAAGAAAGCTTTTTGGAGAATCAAACCACTATAAGATTGTTTTAAAAGCAAATGCACTTTTATTAATGTCTGGCACCCCTACCTGCAAAATGTATCCCCTAGGGCTAGATGTGAGTTGTCTACCCATGAATAGATCAGTTGAGTAGGATCCTCCGTTTGGTCTACTTTCTAGCTGTTAGATGAGGAAGGGTGGGGGTGGGGGGTGGGACTGGGGCTAGGGTATCAAAATATGTAAATGTTCTGTCATGTACTTGTAATATGTAGGGTGTATCAGAAACAAATGCACCCTGCTGTTTTTCTGATGTTGTTAAAGACCTTTGAATTAATAAAACAGATTTGAAATAAAAAGCTTTTTTGCACTTTTATAGTATGGAGTTTGTGCCTTACTAAAATATAATCTTCAAAATATTTTATGATTGACTAAACTGTGTTAAAATTAATAACAAAAGCTTCATAGTATATTTTCTTAGTGAAAATAAAGTGGAAGGTGTTCAATAAATTGTGCACTAAATACAGACATATCAAAACTTCTAAATGAAATGCTTAAAGCAGTGATAATTACTATGCATAGTTGAAATATTTAAATGTAGCTGTACATAATTACAAGGGTATGGCTGCTGTTAATTGCTAGACTTTGTGCCCTTTCAGCAAATAGCATCATCTCAAATCCCACTGGCAACAACATATTATAATTTATATATATATCATTAACAGCTAATGAAAAAGATGTGTTTTAAAGGTGACCATTAATCTACGATACAAGTTTTTTGTCTTGTGGTTTATTGTGAAGCAGGCATCTTGGTTTTTAATTTTTTTCTTATTTATCTTTAGTGGCTGACTATGAACTAATTTTAACATCAGCCAAGCAGAATGTTTTCTGAATTCAGATGATAATCTGCAGATTTAACAAAGGTTTTGTTTAGGTGTTGATAATGTCAACCATCTGATTAGAAGCCCAGCGTAAACAGCTATAAACATCAGTAAAGTTAAAAATTGGAACTAAATAAATATTGTTTCTGGCATACCTTCCACTGATTTTTCTCCTTTGTGTTATAGCAAAGCCATTTTTCCACTGACTTTGTTTGTTAGAACACTGAAAATCCCAGGCAAACTAAAATAAAAACTGGAAAAGAAGGTCCCTACTCCAGAAGCATGGCATGAAAAGGATGGTCAGTGGATGTCAAAGGGGCTGGAGGGTGGGACCAGAAAGCCTGGAAAACTGGATCCTGCTGGGACAAGAAATTGGAAGGAGGCAAGGGGAGGCCTGGGACCAGAAGGAATTCCAGGCAAGACCTCAAGCATGGTAAAAAGGAAATAACACCGGAGTTCCCCTTGCAACCTCTGAGAGCAGGTCTTCCCTATCCCTAGGCATCCCGAACACAGAGTTCCCAGTTCTCTGAATCCAACAAGGCTCAGGTGTCAAGCAAAGCTCCTACCACATAAAAGTCCAAAATATTCCCAGGACAACCACTTTGCACCTTGGGAGAAGAATACAGCCGTGGAGCCTTTGACCTGTCCCGAAAGATCCCAGGCAGGATGGAGTCTAGGTCCCCAGGCACTTGGCCATTTTTTAAATCCAGTTACACTAACTGCCTTCACCACATCCTCTTGCAATGACTTCCAGAACTTAATTGTGCATTCATTGAAAAAGAATGTTCTCTGTTGTTTTTTTTTATATACTTTATTTTTTATTGGAGATTTCATTAACAGTAAATGAAATAACAATATGGAACATAAAAAGAAAAACTAAAAAAAGAAGAAACTCTTCAAAATGTCAATAATATAAATCATCTAGTCCACATTAAATTGGGGGGGGGAAGATAAAAAACATAGTAATATACATAGATACTGTAGAACCACTACTATTTTCATTACTCTAACTCTCTAAACAGTTGTCTTATCCCTAATAAATGTTTCAAGGTGTGAAGGGTCAGTGAACACAAATCTCGTCCCTTGAAAAGTAACCAAACATTTACATGGGTATCTAAGAAAGATCCTAGCTCCCATTTCAATAATTCTATTTTTAACTGCAAAAATTACTTTCTATGAGCTTGTGTAACTCTAGAGACATCCAGAAACACATTTATTCGCTGACCACAAAACCTATCTTTATAAGTACAAAATTTCCAAAAGCAAGATTTTTATCCTGTTCATGTGCAAAAGAAACTATGAGAGTAGCTCTAATGGAATATCATGAATAGATGATTCTAGGAAATCTGAAAGTTTAAGACTCTCAACCACCAGAGAATCTATTACACTTTCCTCAACTGCCACTACTTTCTTACCTGTTGGAAGGTAATATAAAGTAGATAATGGAGGGCATTTATTATCAGGAATCGCTAAAATATCAACAAAATACTTTTCAATAATTCAAAAGCTGAAAGCAACCTATTTTGTGGAAAATTTAAAAATCTCTAATTTTCCCCCCTAAACTGATTTTCCAAATTATCTGAGTATGAGTGTTGCGGTTCTGGCCGCGAGCACCGCGACCAGACCCTTACCTCCGTGCTCCTGGACCTACTCCCGCTTCTGGAGGCCTGGTTTGCGCCCTGTTTGGTGGCGTCCCCATGGGGGCTGCGCCGCCGGGAAGCTTTCCATGGACGCCCTGCTTCTAGGTGCGCGCTCACGCCACTTGGACGCTTTTCTAGGCCGTTTCCCGCCAGTGGTAACTCCGCCCAGTTCCTGACGTCAGACGCTGTGGCCTTGATAAGCCGGCCGCGGACACTCAATCTTTGCCTTGCAACGGGCTTAGCTCCTGGTTCCCTGTTGCGTCGTGCCCCGGAATGAGTTACCTTGATACTCGCTCCGTTCCTGCTTGCCTGCTACAGTACCCAAGTCTTGCTACAGTTCCTGCCTGGTTCCAGAACCCGAGCCCTGTTACAGTACGTGTCTACTGTCCTAGTCTGGTTCCAGTTCTCAGTCCTGATCAACAACCCGCCTAAGTCCCAGTGGCCGGGCCCCTACGGGCTCCTCCTGGGGGTGCTTCGGCTTCCAAGGGTGAAGCCGCCTAAGTCCCAGCAGTTGGGCTCCTACGGGCTCCTCCCGGGGGAGTACCAGCTTCCAGGGTGAAGAGCACCTCTACGTCCTGCCTGAACATCTGCCTCCCAGCCTGCCACATACTAGAGACATTGACCACCTTTCCCAGTCTCCTGCAGGTCGGCCTAAGGGTCCACTAAACTGAGACTCCATAACAGATTGCAAGGCCATGGACTCGGCGGATGTGTCCGCTCCCTCGGATCTGCCCGGGATGGCCCGGCAGATGCTACAGCACCAGAGCTACATTGATACTCTGGCAGCCACGGTGGAACGGCTATCCTCTCGCCTGGAGTCCTTGCCTCCTGCTGGCGGGGTCCCCGAGGGACACAGCTCTTCTGTGACTCAGCTACCGGCACCCTCCCGCTACACTGGAGATTTAAGGACCTGCCGCAGCTTTCTGAACCAATGTTTCGTACGGTTCTCTCTGTTGCCCCGGCAGTTCCCCTCGGTTGCGGTGAAAGTGGGCGTATATCCTGTCCCTGCTTGATGGGAAAGCCTTAATATGGGCTTCTCCCCTTTGGGAAAACAATGATCCTTCGCTAACGAACTTACAATAGTTCATCTCGAACTTCTGACAGGCCTTTGATGAGCCCGTCTGAGTAGCCACGGCTACATCTGATCTGCTGCAACTCCGTCAGGGGCCTCGCTCCTTGGCAGATTATGCTATGGAGTTTCGGACTTTAGCCCAAGAAGTAGGTTGGCAGGATGGTAGTCTGAAGGCCATCTTCTTGGAGGGTCTTTCCGAATGCATAAAGGATGAGATTGCTGCTCGAGATCTGCCGGAGGACCTCAACGCCTTAATAGAGATGGCCGCCCGCATTGACCGCCACCTACAACAACGGGCCAAGGAGCAACGCTCCTCTCGCCACAGTTCGGCTGTTGGGTCGGCGAGACCTGTGCCTTCTCCTAAGACATCTCGTCCAGATTCTCCCACCTGCGAACCTATGCAGCTGGGTCGGGCCCCGCTTTCTGCTGAAGAGAGACAACGTTGCCGTTCTTTGAAGTTGTGTTTGTATTATGGTCAGAAGGGCCACTTCTTGGCACGCTGCCAGGAGCGTGCGGAAAATGCCAAAGCCTAGGAGGTCGGGAGGAGCTCCTCCTAGGCTGTGCTACAGCTCCTCAATGTACCGTGCCTGTTACCCTGGAGGGTCCATTGAGACGACTGCATTCCTGGATTCTGGAGCCGGAGGTAATTTCATCCTGTAGGACTTAGTCTCCCAGTTGCAAATTCCTACGCATAGACGGGAGGTCCCGTTATGAATTACCTCTATCCAGGGGACGCTCCTTCCAGGACCTGTCCTGATGTCCACGGCACCCATTACCGTCCGCACCGGGGCGATCCATTCAGAGGAGATAGCCTCCTTATTAGCGCAACATCTCATTTAAATAGAGAATTGCACGCACAGGAGAGGTACCTGGGCGCATATCGGGAGAGTAGGCGCTCAACATGGAGCGCCAGCTATCCTGCACTTTTTACAGTATCGGCCTGTCTGTTGGGATTTCTCATTAGAAATTAACTCATTCATAGTTTTGAGCTGTACATCATGCTCTTGTGATTTCAGTCTTCAGTTATTTTGCACTATTGCAGCATAGAAGTAGATAGGGACTTATCAACCCGATTTACCACCCGCCAAATGTACAAAAGAGTAATGTCCTTAGAATTTGCTGAATCGATAGGTATCTCTGAAAAGGATAAAATAGAAGGCAAAGGAGCACTCCCAACCAAAGGAGGAGCTTCATAGGTTGAGGAAAGATTAATAAGTTCAAAGATGAATCTATAATAGAAAGAACATTACCCTTTAGCTGAACATCGGGTCCCTCAGCTCTCATAAGAGGGGCTCACCACCTGGAGAGCTAATGTATATAGGGGTGGCGGTATCCACCTCCAGTTGAAGAGGTATTGAGTTCGTGCCTGGACTTAGGGAGGCCCCAAAATAGAGGACGGTTCCCTCTCACAGTCTACTATGACTTCCTCAATTTGCCAGGTAAGATGGCGATTCGGGCCTTGGACGATAGGAGATACCATATAAATCTTTGCCTTTCATTTTCTTCCTATGAAGAAAGATGCCAAGAGAAACATCCTTGCTAAGGGGTGTGCCCTTTGGCATGTGGTTTCAGCTGCACGCCGCTGCTGCCACCCAGATGAAATAGGCCGTAAGTCAGGACCTCTCTTTGTCACTGGTGCCCCAAGATAGATGTAACAGCATAAGGAGGGTAATCTCACCACTGGCTTTCGGCTCTCTTCTCCTCTCTTTCCCCTCTGATTTGTTTTGAATGTGCTACTTATCTACTTCATGGAGTGTCCCCATATCTTTTATTTTTTGAAAGAGTAAATAACCAATTTATATTTACCATTCTATTTCACTCATGATTTTATAGACCTCTATTATATCCTCCCTTAGCTGTCTCTTACCCAAGTTGAGCAGCCCTAACCTCTTTAGCCTTTCCTGATAAGGGAGCAGTTCCATTCCCTTTATCATTCTGGTTGCCCATCTCTTACCTTTTTCATTGCATGCAACTATATCTTTTTTTTAGATGTGGTGATCAGAAATGCACACAACATTATAGGTGTAGCTGTACCATGGAACAATACAGAGGCATTATGATATTCTCCATTTTATTTTCTATTCCTTTCGTAATAATTCCTAACATTGTTTGCTTTTATGACTGTCGAGATGAGGATTTGACAACTCTAAAAAAAAAGAGCACACACCACTTAGTTTTACACTATTATAACCAACAGTCCAACACAATTATAACCAACAGTCCATTAAAAAAAACCCCAAGCAAATAATGTTTTATGAGGCCGTTACAAGGGTCAAAAGTCTGAGAAAGGAGTGTTAAGGCAGGCGTAAAGTGATGAAATAGATTAGCAGTCAATTGCCCACTCATTGAGACAAATAAGCGCAATGCTTGTGAAAAATTAACCGATTACATTATTTGCAATGGGCAATAACTCTCTGGCCTCTGCTCTATGGGACTGTTCTGCATTTGTTAGCTCTGCAGAGCCACTGGTGCCGCAAGTCAGCGCTTCTGTAAATCAGTGTTGTCAGACATCGGATAACTTTTCTGGAAAATGTGGGCTATAAATTAATGCATTATCATATTTATACAATAATTGCACAGAGTGACTGCAAAGGTCGTTTTGTTTTTCCTCACGCTTTTAAAAGCTGCGCTGGGGCACAGCGAGCGGCAACACAAACTTGCGCGAAAGGGCGAAAAACACAGTTGACTCGTTAACTTCAAACAGGGCCGGCCGAGCCGGGCCGCCTACCACGCCCCCTTTCGGGTCTCCGGCAGCCAATCAGCTAAGCCCGAGTGAGCACTCCGACTTGCCTCGCGCAGCGTTGTAGGGTGAGAAGGGGGAGGGGCAGGGGCGGAGCTTTCCGGCTTGCCTCGGCCTTGTCTGCTTTCCCCCCCCCCCCCCTCCCCCCGCCCTCGTTACCCCGGTTCCCTGCAGCCTATTGGCCGCGGTCTTCCCGGAGGCGGGGGGCGGAGCGCGGCTTGCTGGGTTACGCTGGCCCGCCTGGACAGGTTGTGGTGGAGCTTTCCCTCTCCCGCGGCCACCTGCCTGCCTCGAGGTAGGTCGGTGTGGGCTCCGGGTGCCTCCTCCTCCTGCCCTGAGATACGGAGGGCTGTGGAGCAGAGTTTGTTGCTGGAGTGTAATCTCAGTGCCTTCTACTTTTGACGGGGGGGTGGGGCTGTTTGTGTTTGTGGGTGCAGTGGAGTTTGCTTCACTAGAATTTCAGTGCCTCTCACTCCCTTCTGCTGCCAGGTAAGGGGAGGCTGCCTGCCTGCCTGCTTACTGAGTTTTTGTCTTGCTCTCTGCCGGGCCTTCTCGGTGCTGTTACAAGTGGGTCGGTGAGCCAGGGTGACTGCCATGGGGCCCCGAGGTGGTGGGGGCACCACACGGCGCTTTTGATTCACTCAGTGAGCCTGAAAGGATTGGGGGGGGACGGGACGGGACGGGACGCTCCAAGCATCCCTTGCCCCGGTGCCATTTTGTCCCGTGACTCCCCCTGATCGTGCACCTCCATTCCCCTCTGGCGGGCGCTGCGTGGCCGTTTCAGGGGTGAGGCGTTGATTTTTGAAGCCGAACCACCCATTGTAGTGATTATGGGGGAGGGACTCGCCCGGCCCGGCCTGGCCTGGTTCAGCCCTGGCAGGTGCCGTTCCTGGTACTCGCGCAGGGCCCCGGCCGGTGCTAAAGCTAGCCCGATTCTTGTTCCTCCGTTTCGCATCTCCCGGTGCCTGTGCGGCACGTGCTCTCTTTCTTCCGCCCCTCCGTTTCCCTTCCAGCTTGCTGCAGCCCCAGCCTCGGAAGGGTCTAAATCTCCTATTCGGCCTCCTGAGACAGTTTCTGTTATGTAAGGACCATGTTATGTCTTAATCCCCTCTCCAGTTCAAATGGAGGTGGCGCATGGTGGAACAATTTCCATCTTTTATTTCTTCCCCCCAAGCCAAAGTGAATGACTGATTATTAATAAAGAATAATAACTGTTATTCAGGAAAAGTTTCTCCTTAGTCTTTCCCTTCCTTGTCATGTGGTTTTCTGCTGTCAGAGGATGCAGGAAGGATATTCTGTAAACACTACAAGGTCTACTTGGGTTTACTTCCTCCTTCGGACCTAAAATTAAATGCATAAACTTCATTCTTTTAGTAAGACAACTATAATATTTTTTAAAAAGTCATTTTAACCAAATCTTTTTTTTTTTTTTTTTTTAAGATTCTGTTCAGGGTATTGACTCTGTCTGCAATAGTAACTGACAGAACTTGATAATGCCAATGCTTTCCTTCTAACAGGATTCTGTCAGAAAGTTACAATGGGATAATCAGGCCTGGAGTTATCAAGCACACTAAAGCCTTGTGCCTAGGGCTGTGAAAATCTGGTGGCAGTACTGAATCTCACTCCTCAGAGGACCGCTCTCTGGTTCCTGAACCTGCCCTTTTCCTCCCAGGCAGCTTGCAGGGAACATGAAAGGCGAATGTAACAGAGCAAAGCAGATCATTTTGGGGAGATTACAAGGGACTGTGTGTGGGATCACTGGGGAATGAAAGGGAAACAGTTTGGGAGCATATGTCTGTGTGAGAATAGTATTGAGTGGTGGTGGGATTGGGGGTAAAAACTACTTTCTGATGCCATTCTCTTCTCCAACATATGAACACCCTGCTTAAAATCTCCATCAAGGATAGGGTGTCCCAGCTGTCACTTAGTGAAAGAGATCTTAACTATTCCAGCTCTCAGTTGATAGTAGCAGCAATTATCATAGTGATAGACCTCATGCTGTCCCAACTTTAGTCGGGGATAGTAGCAGATTTCAGGGTAAGCTCTTTAAGCACTGCTTCCAATGTATAATAGACCCAGTTTCAGGTCTGACCTTTTATGAAGCATTTGGATTTTTAGAATGTTTTTCTTGTGATACACACTTTTCCATTTTAGCAGCTTATGGTGATTTTTTGTAAACTATGATCATTATGAGGTTCCCATATGATAATTTTGTGTTTCAGACTGGCATCATTGCTCTAAACACTTGCTTCGCTCCCAGGGGACACTGCAATTAAAGGCACCACACACCGCATTACTGCACCAAGTGACATTCACCATTTTCTCCAAGATGTCTGTAGCTCCGGTGACAAAACAAGGCTCTTCCGGTCAAAGCATCAGGAAGTTTTACACCAAAAAGAGAGGCTATGATCTCACCCGCAATCCGTACCTCAATAAGGTAAAAAAAAAAAAGTATTGCAGTTTCAGAGCAACTAGGATCTCAATCTCTACTTTTAATTATTGTGAGGGGGATGTGGTTTGGTGTGGGGGGTTGAAGTGGAGGCCTCACAAGGGGAGCTGACTCCAAGAGAGTCTCGGGTTAGGTGGGGTTGTACTCTTTCTCACGCCTTTACATCATTGGATTCCTCCCTCTACCCAAAATAAGTGAAAATAATCATTTGGCTATATTTATTGGGGGTTCTGCTTGATAAATGTACACTCACTTGTTGCCATTTCATTGCAGGGGAGGGAGGTGTAGCACAACTGTAAACTGTTATTATCTAGAAGAGATGCTGCTTGGCAAGCTCCGGCCTGTTCCCTAATTCAGGCGTGTCTCTTATGGCCGGGTGGGAACGATTTTGTATATGTCACCATCGGTTTCCACTTACAGAGCAGGTTCAATTCTACTTCCTCCAGGCCTGGAAAAGGGCATTACAGGGCCAGTTCTTACCTTAGTGAGCCTTCAAAACATTAACAGCATGGCTAAGGCCAGAGCAGAAAGGAATTCACTTTAGAAAATAATGCGGTATTCAGTTTCCCCTGCAATGCCCTGTCTCTGTCGTCGGATTGGTACGCCCACAAGCTGGGATAAAGAGCATGGGTTTGAATTTCTTTTTCCATCTGCTTGTAATGCTTGGGGTGGGGGAGTGAAAGCTGGTTATCGGGTTTTTTTTTTTTTTATTAAAGGGTAGTTACCCTCTTACCATAGTTCAGTACCTTTTATCATTAGTCCCTTTGGAAGCTGCCACCTGACAATGGTGAAATGTGTGCACACAAATTTGGAGGCTACTCAGCTGCAGTAACTGAGGTGCAAGCTGACTGTTGAGATTCTCTCCATTGCCAGATTTATTCAAGATTGGCATGAGGTTTACTAAAACTTAATATAGCAGCAGTAGCATTAGAAGGGTATGACTGTGTTCCAAGTTTCGTAACTGCCAATTGATTAGCTGGGAGTTGGCGGCTTCAAACACATTACCTCAGTTTCTTTCCTGGGATAGTCACCAGATTTACAGTCTCACATGTCTTAGAGCATTTGGACCTAAACTACTTTCACATCTATGCTTAATAATAATATTGTTTAGAGCAGACTTAACCTTTTTGATTTTTCTTTGAGGTCTCTTTCATGCCTTAGTTTTACAGATATCACAGTGTAAGTTAGTACTCTTGTCTAATCAGTTATTGTAAAGCTGTCTTATACTAAGGTGTGTAGGTCCTACAATATGATACTTTCAATTCTCAAAACTAGAACACTTTGCAGCTACCTATAGTTGCATGTTGCAGTGTGGTTAGTGGTGGATGCAGGTACATCTTCATTGACTCTATATTTTATTTTAGCTTTTTATATTCCGCTTTTTGGCAGTTTAAAGCACATTACATTCAGGTACTATAGGTATTTTCCTAGCCCCAGAGGGTTTATAATCTCATTTTGTACCTGAGGCAACGTAGTGTAAAGTGACTTGCCCAAAGTCACAAGGAGCAACAGGAGGATTTGAACTCTGGTTTCTCTGGTTTGTAGCCCACTGCTCTAACCACCAATTTCTGGATGTGCTTCAGTGACAGCATTGTGGAGACAGTGAACCAGAACAGTGCAAACAAGGTCTTGTCTATTCTTCACTAAGAGTTCTCTTAATGACTGCATATCTGGTGCAGTTTGAACTAGAACCCAGTAGCAAGGCTCTAACTTCCATTTGAATAGACTCTTTAGTGTTACACTAAGAATACCAAGGCCTATATTACTTTAGAATAGTAGTACCAACCGTGGTATTGAGCAAATTAGATTACTATAATGTTTTGTATAGAGGGATGTCTAAAATAATGTTCTGTTTGTTACAGATGGCACAGAATGCTGCTGCCAGGATTAGCAATGGTACCAGATATTGTGAGAGTATTTTTCTGAAAATTAAATTGCACTGGCTTCCACTAAAAATGGGCACTCTTTAACTAGTTACCATTATTCATGAGTTACTTTTCAATGTGAACTCCTTCATGTCTTAAAAAGTTGTTGACCCTTTATGTTCCAAAGCATTAGATTTGCTCCTTAGGTTAAAAACATAAGAAGTTGCAATAATAGGTCAGACCAAAGGGCCATAAAGCCAAGCATCCTGTTTCCAACAGTGGCCCATCTAGAATACAAGTACCTGGCAAGTTCCCAGACATTAAATAGATTCCATGCTGGTAATAATCAATGGCTGTGTTCTAAGTCAACTTGATTAATAGCAGTTTATGGATTTTCCAGGAACTTATCCAAACCTTTTTTAAACCCAGCTAAACTAACTGCCTTAATCACATCCTCTGGCAATGAATTCCAGAGCTTAATTGTATGTTGAGTGAGAAAAAGTTTCTTTGTTTTAAATGTGCTACTTGCTAACTTCATAGAGTGCCCCCTAGTCCTTTTATCTGAAAGAGTAAACAACTGATTCACATTGACCCATTCTAGTTCTCTCATGATTTTGTAGACCTCCATGATATCCCCTCTCAGCCGACCATTCTCCATGCTGAACAACTCTATCCTCTTTAGCCTTTCATCATAGGGAGCTGTTCCATCCCATTTATCATTTTGGTCGCCCTTCTTTGTACCTTCTCCACTGCATCTCTAACTTTCTGAGATGTGGCGACCAGAATTGCACACAGTACTCAAGGTGTGGTCTCACCATGGAGCGATACAGAGGCATTATGACATTCTTTGTTTTATTCACCATTTTCTTCCTAATAATTCCTAACATTCTATTTGCTTTTTTGACTACTGCAGCACACTGAACTGATGATTTCAATGCATTGTCCACTATGACGCCTGGATCTTTTTCCTGGGGGTGGTAATCCCTAACATACTAACATCGTGTAACTATAGCGTGAGTTATTTTTCCCTATATGCTTCACCTTACACTTGTCCACATTAAATTTAATCTGCTATTTGGATGCCCAGACTTCCAGTCTTGCAAGATCCTCCTGCAATTTATCATTGTCTGCATGTGACGTAACTGTTCTGAATATTCCTCTGTACTCTGGCAGGTCAATCCCCACCAGTGGGTTATGCACCTCTGCCAGGAGATAGACAGAGCAAAAGCTGATATTGGGCTATATAGTCCCACCCTGACATCAGACCGCCAATATTCTCCGTCTCTAGCAGATGGTGGATTTGCATTTTCCTACAGGGGGAATGAAGCAAGAAAGTAAAGATAAAAAGGAAGAAAGAAGTGCAAAAGGAGACATCAGGAAGACTAGATGTCTATATAGCCCTGCTTGCCTCTTGAGGTGATACCGTGCAGTCCTCTCTCAGTAAGAGTGTCTTAGTATGGTAGCCTTGGGTGGCATGGACTTAAATTCAATTAGCAGTTGCAGGCTGAGAGAGGCTCTGTGGTGAAGGCTTTTGCACTCCCCCTCCCATAGCTGGGACCCGTTCCTACTCTCAGCCAGGGAGGGCTGAACTCAGGTAAAGGTTTTTACTATATTCATTTAAAAAAAAAAAAAAAAGCAGTAGAAAGAGAAGTTTTCCTACTGGTTTCCTCTGCATTCAGCCTTCCCACTCGCGTCTCTGGGGAGGTCTATGAGGTGTAGAGGTAGTTCAGGCACGGCGGCTTGAGTAGCCATTTGACTAGGCCTAGCTTTCAGGTTTCTCCTTTTTGCAGTGCGTTGTAGGCCACGAGGGTGCTCGATCAGCGTGTGCCTGCACTTCCCTATTATGCGTCCATTGCCAACTGTGCGTACAAGATTTGGGTGTCCTAGCTTTTGGATGCACTCCTTGGGTGTGTGTATACCTGGACGCCCAGTTTGGGTGATTAGTTTGGGCAAGCATACTATGTGCGTGTACCTAGATTCACATTTTTTGGACGTCTGTTTTAGGCATGGCTTTTATGGGCTGGTACCTGACTGTACTTCTTGTGTGTCTAGCTTGGTGTGTGCTTGTAAGTGCCTGAGCACCTTACAACCATAGCGCCCACAGCAAAGAAGTCTAGGTGCTTATCTATTTGTGCTGTATGTCACATCAGGGCAATAGTCAGAGCTTTCTTTAAGCCTGTCAGTTCTGCCTGGATGCTTGTGGGGATTTTGCCGACGATGGTCCATTTCTTTGGACTAAGGGGAATGGGATCAAGGGTGACATGACGCTGGTGTCCCTCACCTTTGGTTGAGCCATGGGCTGATTCCTCAGGGAAAACTTGCTCTCAGGATGTCAGGTTCTTATCTATGGATCAGTCCTCCTTTTCCTGGGTGGAATTCCAGACATTTTTACAGGGGCAGCCTTCTGAATCGATTGCGCATACTGGTTTGGGTACACATGCTCAGAGTTCTTCAGTGCCTGCCGCCACGGTCAAGCGCTGTGACGCAGTGTGGCCTGACAAGGCTCGAATGCAGGTGGATCAGGATGACACCAATGATGATGGTGACTCTCATGTGGAGGAAGGAGAGATTCCCCCAGATCTGGAGCCACACAGAGCTGCTCTTCGTCTCTTTCATAGAGATGAGTTGCTGAGCTTGATCTCTCAGACTTTGAAGACCCTCGGAGTGGCTGGAGCTGACTTCTTGGGGATACAGAAGGAGGCTCTCATTTTGGTCACCCTACATAAGGTCTCATGTTTCTTTCCCCTTCTGGATGCAATTCAGGAGTTGCTTGATCTGGAATGGAGTTTGCCAGAGGAGTCCTTCAAAGGGGGGTTGCACCTTGGTGGGTTTATACCCCATAAATCTGTAGGCCAGAAAGCAGTTGCATTTCTCTGAGATGTGTTCTGTCATGAAGCGAACCACCATCCCGTTAAAGGGAGACGCAGCTCTTAAGGATGCTCAGGATAGGAGAATTGAGGTTATCCTAAAGCAAGACATTGAGGTGGTGGCAATGAACATGCAAATTGCGTTTTGTTGCAGCCTCCAAAGCTAATCTTACAAAGATGCCCTTTAAAGGCTTGCTTTTGTTTGGGAGTGAGTTGGAGAAACTGGCCAGTAAGTGGGGCAAATCACTGCTTCCTTGGTTGCCGGAGGATAAGAAGCAATTGCAGCACCCCTTTGGTATGAGGGACATCTCATGTATGAGGGTTTCCATGCAGTTTTGACCTTTCAGAGGATTCTCTTTCGGTAGATCTTAGTCCTTTCATCTCAGACATCCCAAGAGAGGAGCGGTCTCATGTGGTGGACCTTCCCGAGTTTGTTAATGAAGGTTTGCTGACCCACCTTCAGGGACGAGATAGGGGGAATGTCTCTCTTTTATCAGAGGAGGGTCAAAATCACATCTGAGGTAATATGAGAGGGATATGCGCTGGAATATCGTAGTGTTCCTCGGGACGTGTTCATGTTGTCTCCTTGTCACTTCCCACAGAAGAAGCAGGCAGTGAAGTCCACGCTTTAAAGGCTCCTCAGGCTGTAGGTCTGGTGCCCACGTCTCAAAGTATGGGGCGATATTCCATTTATTTTGTTGTACCCAAGAAGGAAGGTTCCTTTTGTCCCATCCTAGTTCTCAAGCGGGTCAACAGTCATTTGAAGGTAACTCATTTTCGTATGGAATCCCTACACTCTGTGGTGATGGCCGTGCAGTTGTGGGAATTTCTGACCTCCCTGGATCTGTCTGAGGCCTACCTTCATATTCCCATACATTTGGAACGTCAATGTTTTCTATGTTTTGCAGTGTTGGGACGCCATTATCAGTTTCAGGCACTGCACTTTAATCTGGCCACCGCCCCATAACGTTTTCCAAGGTTATGGCGGAGTAGAGGCAGCCTTGAGAAGAGACAGAATCTTGGTGCACCCATACATGGACGACTGGCTGATTCAAGCCAAGTCTCAGGTAGAGAGCCGCCTGATGCACAAGGTGATCTCCTTGTTGCAGGAGGTCAATTGGGTGGTGAACTTGGCCAAGAGCAGTTGGAGTATCTGTGGGGTTCAGTTTGACACAGGATAGGACAAGGTTTTCCTACTGGAAGTTTGAATTCAGAAATTGATGTCTCAGGTGTGTCAGTTGGTGAATGTTATGCCCAGTCGCAGGAGAGATCCGTAGTCTCTGGTCATAGATGCTCTCATACAGGTCTGGCAAGGAGACAGATTGCTTTATACCTTTCCTCCATGGCCATTGCTGGGTAGGATGATTCGTAGTATAGAAGGTCACGGGAGGTGGCGTTGGTTTTGCCCAGGTGTCTGTGGTATGCAGATTTTCAAAGACTCCTGGTGGATACCCCTCTTCAGCTTCCACTGTGCTGAGATCTGTTACAACAGGGTCCAGTTCTTCACAAGGATCCGACTCTGTTCTGTCTTACGGTTTGGATCTTGAGAGGGCTCGTCTGTTGAAGCATGGGTATTCTTTCGTGGTGATTTCCACTTTACTATGCGGTCGGAAGTTCTCCACTTCCTTAGTCTATGTGCAGGTTTGGAGAGTATTTGAGACCTCGTGTGAGGCGTGTGGTGTTCTTCCTTGTTCAGATCCCACTCATTCTGGATTTTTTGCAAAGTGGATTGAACAAAGAATTATCCCTGAATTGCAGGCCAAATTTGCGGCTGTTGGCTGTTTCAGGGGTCCAGTGAACAGTGACTCCTTGTCGACCCATCTTGATGCGGTTCATTTTGGGAGGGCGTGACGCATCTTAGGCCTCCCTTGATGTTACCGATCCCCTTATGGAGTCTTAACTTGGTGCTGGATTTCTTGGCGGGGCCTACATTCTGACTGCTGCGTAGCCTTTCCTTGCAGTTGACCTTGAAGACTGTGTTCCTGGTAGCTATATGTTCAGCACATAGAATTTCTGAGCTTCAGGCCTTGTCTTGCCAGGAGCTGTTCCTTTGGGCGACTCCAGGGGATTAGAGCTATGTACTGTTCCCTCTTTCTTCCCAAAGTGGTGTCAGACTTTGTTGAATCAGTCAATCTCCTTGCTGTCCCTGGATAAGGTCAAAGATGCAAAGGAGTATCGCCTCATGCGCTTCTTGTATGTCATGAGACTTGTCGTGCGGTATGGCTGAATGGCTAAACACGGCAATACGCGTGCATATCCCTCAAAGAAACCTCAAGTCAGCAAACAAGGGCTTATTAACAATACCTTCACTAAAGTCAGCATGCCTTAGCCAGGTGCAAGATCAAGCGATATCAATAGCAGGTCCCAAGCTCTGGAATACATTACCAGCCCAGAGACTACAAGCCAACACCAAGAAATTTTAAGAGCAAGCTTAAGACATAGCTTTTTGAATGTGCATACACAGATATTAACTAACAAATGACTGCATGATTGTTGTTAGTTTTTTAAGAAATTTTGTTTTTCTTAACCTGCTTCCTTGTAATGTATAGTATAGTTGTTCCTCACCATGATTTTACTACTGACTTTTACTTATTCTTATCTTTTATTTATTTACCTGATTTAATTTTATTAATGACTTACTGTATTTTCCCTCTTTTGTTGTAAACCGTTGTGAACATTTTTACTGATGTGATGGTATATAAAAACCTAATAAACTAAACTATCTGGAGGTTTCTGAGCGTTTCTGGAAGATGCATTGCCTGTTTGTCCTCCATGGTGGGAGTAGGCAGGGTGCTCCAGCTTCATGGGCTATCATAGCTCACTTGATTAAGGAGGTAGTCACTTCTGCGTATGTGGATGCTGAAAAGCCGTTGCCTATTCAGGTTAAGGCTTATTCCACTAGGGCTCAGGCAGCATCATGGGCAGAGGTTAGATTGTCTCCCGTCGACATTTGCTGAGCTGCGATGTGGTCCTCCTTACATACGTTTTCCAGGTTTTATCGTCCGGATATGCAATCCCGGGAGGACGCAGCCTTTGCAAGGGCGGTGTTGACTGGACCCTGGACAGCCTCTCATCCTGTTCAGGAGTAGCTTCCCACTGGTTCTGAGTCCATCTGTCTACACCCTAGGAAATTGAGAAATTACTTAGCTGATAATTTTGTTTTTTCTTAGTGTAGACAGATGGACTCAGCTTCTCGCCCTTGGTTGCCTCATGAGTGTGTCAGTATTCCTCCTGTGGGGCTTTGGATCCCAAGGGATTTCTGGTAAGTGTTTGTTCAGTCTCTAGATTGGGATACCTAGATTCTTACATGAGTTCAGTGTTTCTTGTTGGTTGGGTACAGTTATGGTTGACTGGTTTTAATAGTTTTTTGCTAGTCTGTTCACAGTTGCTTTTGAAGAGAATACTGGCAGGCTTTAGTCACTGCAAGATTGTATATACTGTGATGTGAGCTTGCTCCATCTCCATCTGCTGGGCCTGAGTCCGTTTGTGTACACTATGGAAAACAAAATTATCAGGTAAGTAACTTCTCCAATCTCTTAACCTACCCAATGGCAGATATATTCCAGGTGAAATAGCAAATTACAGATTGTTTCATGTTGGCCAGCATGATGAATTTTCAATTTAGAGGCCTGGATCCCCCAGCCTAATCCCAGTCTTCTTTGTCCAGCGAAATATAAAATACCTTTTGCCACATAGAATAAATAACTTGATGGATGGATGTCATAATGCCTCTGTATTGCTCCATGGTGAGACCGCACCTTGAATACTGTGTACAATTCTGGTCGCCGCATCTCAAAAAAGATATAATTGCGATGGAGAAGGTACAGAGAAGGGCTACCAAAATGATAAAGGGAATGGAACAACTCCCCTATGAGGAAAGACTAAAGAGGTTAGGACTTTTCAGCTTGGAGAAGAGACGACTGAGGGGGGATATGATAGAGGTGTTTAAAATCATGAGAGGTCTAGAACGGGTAGATGTGAATCGGTTTTTGGGTACTTGCCAGGTTCTTGTGGCCTGGATTGGCCACTGTTGGAAACAGGATGCTGGGCTTGATGGACCCTTGGTCTGACCCAGTATGGCATTTTCTTATGTTCTTATGGATCATCCTCCCTATTACCATAGTTTTGCTGAACTCTCTTCATAGCCACCCTCCCTCCTCCCTCACCTTCATTCCCTTCCTCTCCTTCCCCTCCTTGCATACCTCTTATAACCAGAACTACAGACTTTTTTTTTTCAGCAGAATCATCGCCCAACTATAGGTGTAAGAGGTCTCACCTCATGCGCAGGGACCTCACTCTTCCTCCCCTTAAACTGTAAATAGAACATTCCTAAATATAAGAAACATTTGGTAACCTAATTTGCAGCCCTGTTCATATTTGCCAGGACATTGATTCATAATTAGAAATATCAACATTGCTATAAACAGCAAAGAAAACACAATAGTCAGGTCCTCTCCATTCCATTTCATAAAAGCAGTGTAGTTGACATCTGTGAATAAATCTGTGGCAGCCAGAATTCTTCTCTATGCCATTGATTTGCAAACGTGTGGCTGCTGCTTCCTGAAAATATATAATTCATGGCAATAGCACAAATGCCGATTTTTAAACCTCTCAAAAGGATCAGCTAGCTCCAAAATTCCTGCTAGCAGAGTTTCCTTCATATTGTCCATTCTGCCATCACAAGTCAAGTGCAGCCTACAATTAATCATGTTTGTACTTCTGTTGATTAAACAAAAGGAGTGTTTGCTTCATTAACACATTCAAGCTCTCTATTGCTCAGGATCATAATGCCTTAGTCAAACCTCAATAAATGTCCACATAAGAAAGATCGACGGAATCTCTAATTGAGCTAGTAATGTTAAAGCTTAAGAAGCACACTTTAGGCTGGTAGTGTAGCGCCAAACTCATAGAAGTGAGGTGTATGGCAATTGAGAGCCCTGAAAGTCATTTGCATGCTTGTACCTGATGATTTGTAAAAATTCCTGAGCTTTTTTAGTCAAAAAAAAAAAAAAAAAAAAAGACAGTTTCCATAGGTCTCTTTAAACATAGCTGGAAACTGCAAAGCTGATGGGATGTGTCATTCAGCCAGCTTTGCATAGACTGGGGAGAAAGCTCTCTGCACTGACACTACTGCTGAAAAGTTCTGAAATATTAAAATCTGAGTCCCATTATAGAGCACGTTCCTAATCTTTTGATAGGTTTATATAATTTCTACCTTATAAGCAAAATTAAAAAAAAATTTTCAGCCAAGGTCTATTAGGCTGTAAGTTTTTAACACCAAATCTGAGCGCATTCAACTTTTAAGGATGTCATATTGTACACTTGGAGGCTAGAACCCATGGCAGCCATTCCTCTGTTATGTTAAATCTTTTTCATATATGCTCTCCAGAAGACACACACAGCAGAATTCCATTTTCCAGGTCTTCTAATTTAGTAGCCTGCTGGTCCCATGCTGATCTCGGAGAATTTCTCAGATTCTAAGGATAGAACACTATCATCTTGTCCTGAAACTCATGTTTCCATCTCTTGCATATTTCTCTTTGTAGCGAGAACACCTCATTTAGAATAGATTTTTACAAATTATGCCACTGGATCTTGAATCTCTGAGGTGAATGGGTTACTCACCATACCTGCTGTTTTCTGACTGACGCCTTTAGTTTCTTTTTGTCTCATCACTTTATTATAGTTGCCATCCCTTGAGCCCGTGGATGATTAAGCACTCACAAATATCCACTCTGGTGTTTTGTGCAGTATTAAGATGTGTTGCTGAAGGTTTTTGGAATAAAGCCACTTATTTAGATGTTATGCGAGAGGGAGGTCACGGAGCAGATGAACACGTCCTTCCCTCATATCGTGTCACATGACTGCTTGATTTTTGTCGCGAAGGGAGGGTAGTGAGTTGTTGGGCCGCTGTTAGGCAGTACCAACTTACATTGTGCGAGCACAAGATAAGCCTTAATAGGTGGCATCTGATACGCCACAAGACGAAACCTTTTGTCTGACCAGCCAGGCTTGAGCCCAGAGGTCCTGGCGACTGGCAGGGCTGGGTAGAAGAAACTGTGGCTGGCCTGAGGTCAAGGCAAGGAGAGCAAGTGAAGTCAAGGTAATGAGAAATCAGGCCGGGGGGAGAAATTTAAACAGGATAGACAGGAGAAGGAACGATTGGAACAATGTAGGGCAGGAACACAGGAAAAAAAGGGAACAAGGCAGGAAGAAAACCGGAAATAAGGCAAGAACACACTGTAGTAACTAGCACTGCAGAACGAGCAGGAGACCTACAAAAACACTGTAAAAAGGCTCTGAGCTTCCTTTAATACGAGGCTGGATGTGATGTCACCTGTGCGTCATGGAAATCCAGCCAGCAGACCCTATAAAAGGAGCTGAAACTGCAGGAAATTCGGTCCTGTTCCTTGGATGCATCATGATGCTGGAGGTGCTTCAGACACTAGGTGAGAAGTATTGCATTTTATCTTAAATGGAAATACTGATATGGACATTGAGAAAGTGTTGATCCAAATAGCCAGCCAATGTTTGAACCTCAGACTTAAAGAAAACCCACAGTGCAAATGCTGAACAAACACTGTGTACCTCTACATAATGCAAACAGCACATCATGCATCATCCAACAAATCCAAACCAGGAAAAATAAAAAGTCTAACAATATTACAACTACTAATGACGGGCAAAAAGACTGAGCTGGTAGACATACTGCAAGGAATAACAGAATGTACCAGAAAAAAAACCCCCTTTGACATGAAATACACTTTTCATACCATCCTGCCAGAAAATGAGAACGCTTTGCATGCATTTGCCCGCTCGGCTGTAAAGAAATCCATATTTGTATTTATTTTACCAAACAGCTGATGTGAGCTGCATCAGGGAGCGACTGCCCCTTCAAGAAGTCCAGCAAATCAATACACGGAGGTTTAGAGGAGTAGTGCATTTAACCAGCACATGGACATTCACAGGTTAAGACAATTTTATTTTTTAAACCTTTTGGTTCCTCAGACTTAATATTGCCACAATATTAAGTCTGAGGTAGTACAGAAAAAGTAGTATCTTCTGCATTTCTGAACACTTTTTTGGGCTGGTTGGACACACTTTTTTTTTTTTTTTTGATCTGGGGAGAATAGCATATGTATGCTGATGAGGCTGAGCACTATTAGTTTCACGGGGATTGGATGCGTGTTTTGGAAGCGCTAATCCCCTTATAGAATAAGGGGCTGTGGATGCGTGTCCCAAACCCGCGTCCAACCACTGGTTAAACAGTGCACTCGACTGAGCGCACTGTATTGCATCAGCTTCCAAGTGGGTTATAGGTGGGATTAATTTAGGAAGGGCAGTTAAAATTGAGTGAAGTTGCAAGAAAGAAGGCTTTTTAGAAGGTTATATAAAACAGCTACAGAGGTGGGTGGGACTCTAAAAGAGAGTAAGTAGGTAGGAAGTCAGGGGCCAATATATGGGGGGATTGTAAAAATGTATCTTAAAAGGAGGAGTAGCATTGAGTCTCTAAATTTAAGGTGATGATTATAAGAGAAATATTCTCAGTGTTAAAATTAGATACTGAGCTGCTGGGATCTGAGAAGATTTGTATGGTCCCGATATGAAGTTTACAATAGTTTGAATGTTTGTTTTGGAGAATGATGCTGAAGCTAGGAAATGTGGGTGTGGGAAACGGTTCATATACTGTATATAGTACACTAGTTAAAATGAAGGCATGGGATTAAATGATTGGGTGTTTACAGAGGAAGCCAGGACAAATGCAGATATGTCTGAAATAAGTGAGATGAGCCTGGAAAGTGAATGAGTGAAAAAGAAATGGAAGAGGACTATATTTCTTAGGAAGGTTTCCAGTATATGTTATTAGGGATTAGACTTCTTAGGACTGCTTTTAACATGTGTAGTGCTAGCTTACTCTTATTTTTTTACTTTCTGGGAGAAACTAAGATCTATTGTGGGAGATGTAAGTTGTGGGAAGAACCAGTCAGAGACGAGATTCCTCTTGCATGTATGGGGCCAGATGCTTGTTCTGAGATGATTCAACTGCAGAAATCACAAAAGGTGTGGCTGGTGTTGATTGTTTTAGTATCAGTAACCAATGTTGTATGGACTTGTGCTTTAATTGTTGATTTAAATCTGGGTGCTTAAAGATCAAGAACTATAAATTCATTTGGGAATTTGTGTGTTTAAGTGGTATTTCTGAATGTGAATGGGATAAATTGCTCAATTAAAATGATTTAGAATTTTTGTTAATAAGGAGAGGTGTGTGAAAAGTGGAGGACCAGTAGCAGGAGGCCATCTTCCAGCACAGACAGTGTTAATAACCTGCTGGCCCCTCTCTCTCCCCCCCCCCCCCACAGACATGTCACCTGACCCTGTATGAGAAGCGGGTCTGCAAGGGCTTCTAGATAAAATGTAACTGTATATATAGTGTTTGTTTTTCTATCCCACTTCCCCAAGTAAAGAATCCTTGCATTTTGCCACAGAAGAGTTCTGAGTCATTTCTGCTTCACAGAAAGGGTTTCTCCTGGAGGCATGAAGGTCCCTGCTGCACACACCCCATTTCTGAACCTGAATAAGCAGATCGGGCCAGAACTGGTACCAGACAAGGAGAGAAAAATCCATCAAAAAGTAATTGGAGGCCTATACGGAACCTGTTCCATGAGCTTATTTTTGGAGAAAGTCACTGTAGTTTCATGTTGCCATGGCTTCTTATACCATTATGTGTATCTCTGGTCTCGGCATGGACAGGTTGATGCTGCTATGAAGTTCTCACCTGGCATCTGTGCTGATGTGCTAGGCTTAGATGAAAATGCACCAGTTTGTAGGTTTGTGTGATATTCCTATCAGTATCGAAGAATCCAATGCATGAACCTTGACACCTTGGGCATGCCAAGCTCTTTCATATTAATCATACTTTGCCCACACAATCCAGCATACACTGCGTGCTCCAGTATCACACATTTGCAGTGTAATACTCGCAGTCTGACACAATGCACTAAGCATTAAACCTAGTGATGGAAAGGGGATGACAAAAACCAGCAAAAATCTACCATGAGAGTCTGTACCCATAAGGTATAATACTTATTTTATTTTTTATGTATGTAGTGATATTTTTATGTAAAAGTAAAATAAGTCCAGGTGTGAAAATTCAAGTTTGACCAACACCTGGAGAATGCATGGATAAAAAATTCACAGTTGCAGCAAGACTCAACAAGTGAACCTCCAACCAGCACCATTTAGGATTTGATGCTGTGCATGAACTATAGTATACAACACTAGGGATGTGAATCGGGTGCCCGATCGTTCCCGCTTTCGGGTCTGTCTGGCTGCGGGAAAATCTCGTTTTCCCACGGATCCCCGTTTTTTTGTTTTAGTGAAAAATCGTTTTTCAGGTTAGTGCGTGCTAACTCCCGTTAGCGTGCGCACTAACCCAAAAAAAGATTTTTACGAAAATTTGAGGGGAAAAGTGATCATTTCTGTTTTTACCTGATATCGTACGATATTTCAATTTACCGTAGTTAGAAAAATGATTCACATCCCTATACAACACTATCTCATGGATAAATTTCATTCATATCCATTTATGGAGAGCTCCTTGATAGATGTGCCAAGAGAGCAGAGCCTTGCTTGAGTTTGCAGGAGCAGAAACACATCTTTGTCCCATACTCCATACAAGTTTCTACTTGTTTTACACGTCCAAGTCCAATGTAATCTTCTAAAACTGTAACCTTTAACATACAATGCAACACAAATGAAAATACTGCCTTACAGTTATTAGTTTTATTTTGTGATTCTTTTAATTCTTGATGGAACTATGGTTTACAGGTTTGTACTTCTATTCACAGAAAACAGAAATTCAAGGAGGGGGCAATATTCAGACTGCCTGTGTTGGTGCAAAGTCTGTGCATATTTTTTACTCATGGTCTTTGCATGGATTTTCACTTTGAAAACTGCTTTGGGCACAAAATATGTGCAGATGCTTGTGCCTATTTATGTTGGTAGAATTTTGCTGGTAAAATATGGGCATAGCTTTCAAAATGCCATCTACATGTGTACTTTTACTCCCTGGGACTATTTCTTCTCAATAAATGTAACAATACATAAATGTAACAATACACATGTTGTGGAACACTGCATGCACTTTGGCTATATTGAAGGCAAGCAAATTTCAGACAACTGATTTACATGGGTAAGATGCTTTGCAAATTACCCTCCCTGTGCATTTATTTATGCATTTATTTTTGCCTGTTTGAAAATCAGTGAATGTTTGTCTAATAAATCATGTTAATAAAGACAAACACCTTCCAAAACTTTACCACCACTGTGTATTGAGGTGTTGCATGCTATCAGGTCATTGAGAATAATTAATATATCCGCCAAGATGGCAAGGATAAACAGGACCCCCAGCTTGAAGTTTTTTTACTCATATACTGTTCAGTATATCTGATGCAGACTTACTCTAAAATTAATGCGAGTCTGGAGAAGAGTTGACAACTACAATAAATTATACTGAAAATTAAAAAAAAAACAACAAAATCATCATGTCAGTAGAAACAGCATGTGTGATGGTTCTGTGCCAAATTGAGCTAGGCTGAAGTACTCAAGAGTTAGGGACTCTGTCTTGGTACATCTCTGCATAGTAAAGTAGTTTGCAAGGATGTGCATAAAACCAGATTTTATGCACCTAAGTGGATATTTTGAAAATAGTCCCAGTGGATATGTACAGAACATGATTTTGCACATACTTGTTGTATACGCATACTAAGTAGGTTTTCCATGGGGGAGTGGTGGGGGATGGAATTGGGGCAGGATCAGGATTTATGTGCATACTTTCGATTTTTGAAAAGTGTGTAAATCCGCATGCACAAAATTACACCTGCCTCTGAGCAGGTGTAATTTGGTGCTTATATGCCCTGCAGGGGTCTGTGTACACCTGTGAATATTCTGGCTGAAACCTGCGGGTAAAGAATATCCACAGATTTTAGTCTATGCAGGCTTTTTGAAAATTACCTTCAGTACATCCAATTGTGCAAAAAATGGTGGTGTACCCTGCGTCACCCGGTCTCTTTTCATGGAGGAATGAACTACATGCTCTACTTGTAATGGAAAAGATGGCAATATATATTACTACCCCAAACCAAATAAGCCTGATACTTCACTTTCAGTGCATATCCAGAATAGCCCTCTGCTTCAACGGCAGGGGGTAATGAAAAAAGGTGGATCTATATTCAGGCAACAACCAACAAGGACTGAATTACATAGTCTGGATAAACAGATAAGCATGGGTGTAGCTTGCTTATTGCGGTGGTTAATACCCCTAACTAATTAAGCTATTTCACTTAGATGCAGTTCCAACACTGCTCTCTACATTAGTGGTGGGGTTGGAAGGGAAATAGAATGAGAGAGGTTACTAAGAGCCAAGAGAAACAGATAAGTATGTGAGAGAAAAAAAAGTGCGAAAGCTTGCTGGGCAGACTGGATGGGCCATTTGGTCGTCTTCTGCCGTCATTTCTATGTTTCTATGTAATTTTCCTGGGGGAAACAGCGTTTTTACAGACCTGGACACACTAGTTTGGGCTCATAGTTTGATTTTGAATGATTTAGCATGATATAGTTGCTATTGGCTTGTGGTACGGTATGTCAATAGCAGATTCTGGGTACATATTTGCTAGATGTGGGGGAGGGGAAATGGGGGAAAGGAGGGTATATGTTCATGATATTTCTTGTTATTATGCTTGTCTATAAATGGTCTGTACAGAATCCACATACCTGTGTCCTGTTGTACATGTTTTGTTAAAAGTTCAATAAACATATTCAGACATAAAATGGCAAAGGTAAAATGTGTCTGTGACAAAAAAAAGTCAGTAAAAATTGTCATGAGTTGTCAATACTGGCCTGGAGCACTGTAATTATAATGCAACCTACAGAGGTTAACACCATCTAATAAGTATAGTCTGCTAAATACAACATGCCCACAGTGATCAGATCAGGATTCTGGCCTTTGGTAACCTTGCTTGCTAATTTATTACATCAGGTTCCAGTTTCCTTTATGCAGACAACAGCATAAAATCCTTGTGTGACCCTGATGTGCATTTCCTATCTGCTTCCTCAAATGAGGTATATCTGTGTTATTGTGTCTCGCATAATGTACTACAAAGTCTGATCTACACTAAATCAATATGCATTCTAAGTCCGATATTCAGCAGCGAGGGAGTGCCATGGCTATCACACATAGACGAATACTTTTATCTGGCTAACTTTAGGTCTGCTTTCATGCAGTCCCAAAAGTTATTAGACTAACTTAGCTGGATAAAGCTGAATATTGGCATTTATTTTGGCTAAGCTGGCCAGATAGCTGACTCTGTCTCGGAATGCTCCTCTTCCTCACCCCCCCCCCCCCTTAGGGTATCTTTTTATCCGGATAAAATGAAAGCCAGATAGATTCTGGCCATAGAACATGTCCAGATAGTCAAACAACAACAGTTGTCCTGCCAAGTCCGAATTTAGCCTGAGAAATGGTGCCGAATTTACATTTATAAGGAACAGGAGAGTAAAGAATTCAGGCCCTGAAGAATTTCCAATTTAACATCACATTTAAAGATCTAATACAGGAACAGGGAGACCAATATTCAATAGGCTGTTTAGAGGAAAAGTCATCCTGGATACAGTTAGCCGGTTAAGTTTTCCAGTATATTCCACAGCATAAATGTCCTGCTGAATATACTTGTTTAAAGTTACCTGGCTATGTATAGCCAAATATCTTTAACCTTATCCAGCCATAACTTTAGGTCTAACCAGCCATATTCAAATTAATCTGGCCTCATGGGGCCGGTAACTCGCTACTTACCTGGATCTCTTCAGAGAGATCCAGGTAGGTAGAGCATCTTAAAAAGTCAGTCGTGGGCCTCCAGGCATGATGCTCACTACCACATGTATTTACCCTACTCCATGGGTAACCTGCCGACAACCTTTAAATCTTTCGAATTTTAAAACTTGCCATAAAAAAAATGTTGCTGTTTGCCTGGGCCTCCCCCCTCCCTCCCCAGTCACCTCCTTCCCCTCCCCAGGCTGACACCCTCCCTCCCAAGTTATGCTGGAAGCGGATGGGGTAGCAGAGAACAGCAATCCTGGCATGGAGAAGGGGGGACACTTTTGCAGGTGACGGGTGGGGGGGGAGGAGGAAGAAGAGGGAAATACTTTTATTTTAGCAGAGAGGGAGGAGGAGGCCTAGGCCTGGGCTGGCGGCAATATTTTTAGCAAATACAAATATATAAGAAATGCACATTCTCAAAGATGCAAAATCTTTTTTTTTTTTTTTTTTTTTTTTTTTTTACCTTTGTTGTCTGACTTTATTTTTCCAATTGGTTGGTCCCTTTTTTTTTTTTTTACCCTTGTGTGTGTCTTCCTTATTCCTTTTTCAGGGTCGTTTCTTCTTCTCCTGTCTTTCCTTCCACCTTCATACATACAGACTTTCTCTCACATAGGATCCCACTCTTGCATGCTCTCTCTCATGTAGGCTTTCACTCTCATATGCTCTTGCTCTTATATACCCTCTCTCTCACACACACACGCACACATACACACACAGGTTCTCGCGTGCTCTCTTGCATGAGGATTCCCACTCCCCCACACACACAGGCTGTCACTCTCACATACAGGCTCCCATTCCCCCTCCACAGACACACAGGCTCTCGTGTTTACATACTCACACAGCTTCATATTTGCATGCAGACTTCTACTCCCATATGTACACACACACAGGCTCCCACTCTCAAATGCTCTTACAGGCAAGCTCCTTCAAACAAGCACTTTCATATGTGCTCTCTCTCCCATACACACACTCACTCACATGATCACTCTCTCACACACACCAAGGCAGACAAACTTATGCTCCTGCCCCTGAACCCCTCTCGAGTCCTTCGTGGTCTATCTGCAGCCAGGAGCACCCTCTAGCTCCAGGCTGGTCAATGCCATTTTCCAAAATGGCACTAGCCAGCCATTGCCCCTAGGTTGTGGGCATGGGTCTCACAGACCCTCAGGGTTTTGTTTTTTTTAGCTCACTGCAGGGGGGTTGTTTTTGGGTTGTGTGGCGCTTTAAAATAATGGCAACCCTGTGTGAAGTAGGTCACGGCTGTAACATTTTCCTAGGGAGGGGTGAAATATCGCAGGAATACCGCCCCCCCCCCCAATGATATTTCGCCCTCCTATGGTCAAATATTGCAGTATAGTAACTCTCCTGAGGCAATGAAAGATAAAGTCCTTATCTAAAAAATGTAAAGTGATTACACATGATCCTCTTAGTCTTTCATGATTATCAACAGCAATTTATTAAACAAAAAACAAGTAAATAACATTTTGTGAAGCTGTTACAAAGGTCAAAGGTTTGACAAAGAGCTGCTTAAGAAATGCAGGAGAGAGCTGCTGAAATATGTTAGAAGCCAATTGCCTCTCAATCAGGCAAATATCTGGCATGTTTGTAAAATATTAACAGACTTCATTGTTGCAGTGGGCAATAAGTTGCTGGCCTCTGCCCTGTGCAAGCGTAGCCTGCTTTTCCCAGCTCTACAGAACCCTCTTGCCCTAAGTCAGTGCAGTTTTTTGAATATTTGCTTCAGTCTCGTGAATACTTCAGCTCAAGCTGTCAGCTCTTGCCTCACTGCACCAAATTACAGCAGTGGACAATTTTCACACGCTGCTAATTTACATTTTTTTTTCTTGCTAAATTACTTGCCGTCCTCCCCAAGATGTATCAAGTTCTGGGGATACAAAAAGAGTCTTCCACACAAGGTGTGGAGCAATCCGACAGCAAAACTTCAAATTACACCAAAAAGAGAGGCTACGATATCACTCGCAATCCGAACTTCAATAAGGTAAAATTTTAAACAAAAATTATAATTTGTCCTAGAATCAGAGAAACTAGGGAGCTCTGTCTTCATTAAGAATTTAATGTGAGACTGATTTGATTTCATGGTGAGGCTCAAACAGTTATCACAATGGGACTTGAGTCCGACAGTCTCATATGTTGGGTGGGTGTGTGCTCAGTTGTTTCTCAAACCTTTATTTTGTTGGAAAAAAACTCCAAATAAGTGAATGTAATAATTTCAGATATATTTTGGGGTTGTACTTGATAAGGTACAGTGCTTTGTATGGGAGGGGAGGTGTGCTACAACTTTAAAGTGCAGTCCTCTTGCACTTTTGCTTCCCCACTCTACTACTGCAGTCCTCTCCCTCTGTCCTTTTGGGCTCTTGATTGGGGCCATGGCCTTCTCTTGCTGAGCCCCCCAGGTGCCCTCAAACATGCTGCTGCCTGTCATGCAGGAAAAATTCATTCTCCCTAGGCAAGCAGTCCAGTTCTTCAAACATGGCTAGAATGTTTTGCTTCCTATTGTAACTCATTCCTCCTTTTAACAGTTTTTGTTGAACTGATTAATACTGCTTTAGCAGCTAAAGAAATTGAATATTGTGTAGTCAGTGAGCACTTAACATTTACATGAGATTATAAAGCAACAGAAAATATTCAGCCAGTCGGATCACTAATGCAATTGAACAGTTCATCCTGTTTGCTTCAGTTTATGAAGTACCAGAGGATTTTCAGTCAATTTGATTTCTAGATTTGCTGATCATTCAGTTCCCTCTTCTCCCTGTATACATAGCTATAGGTAGGTGTCAGTTCTTATGTGCCCAGTAACTACTTTCTTTGTGTCCAACAAAGACCTTGAAACATTTTAAGGCTCCAGAGCAGTTTTATATTCCAGAAACTTTGTTACTCTAAGAGCATGAGGGTTTCAGAATGAAGATTGGAGTTAACATCTAGGGTGAGAAGGGCGTCTGATTGAAGATCAAGCTTTGGTCTGGGGTTGAAAGTATGTGATCAGGGATGGAAATAGAGTTCAAACATAGATTTATACTACTTTGAAGAATAGTGCACATCTGTGAGGCTTTATCTGCATAATTGTAGAATTACAAGAACAAAAACAGAGATGTGAAAATGTCTTCTCCTCCCCATGCCCCCATTTCTGGCTAAATTTTGTGTGGGTAGTGAGTTTTGTGCACAAAGATCTCCTGAAATAAAGAGGAGCTGATGGAGGTGGTGTGGTTACATTTTAACCAGTGAATGGTAATCCCCATTACCCATCTAAACATAACTGGGTAAGTCTGGTAATCAGGTAACTTTAGCTGGATTTATTCAGCAGTGCACCTATTCTGAAAAATGCTGCTGAATATCTGGATAGGTCATTTGGGCATCTTTCACACTCACTGGCCCTCTGTGTGAACTACATGCAGATATTTAAAAAAATCAAATGTATGCACATAGTTGTTTCTCCTGACCTAATACTGTCTTCCGGACTACCTATATTTTGAGGTTAAGTATAGCTGGCTTATTTAAAGAAAAAAAGTGTCTTGTGTCACTCAGCATGGGATAGTTTTCAGCCCCGTAAATCTAGTTAAGTAGATCCTTCTGAAAATAGTCCTCATCGAGCAACCATATAGAAGCCAAAACAATACTCTTTTTCTCATGAATGATAGTGAAATAGAAATTACTGATCAGAAAATGTCAGCTGGCTTTAAATAGTATTAAAAGCAAAAAATATTATTTTTTTTTAACTTTGTGTATGTGTGTGTGTGTATACACTTCTGTTTAATCACATTTTGAGGGCAATTGTCAGACATTTATGCTGGTAAATGTACTAAATGGCTGCTAAAAATTTCCCTCAATGCAACTGAAAATATGCTCAGTGTTCCACAATTAGAGAAGGTATTTCTGTGGGCGTGTTTCTGCAGGGAGACGGAAATAAGACATGTTCATTGCGTTTTCAAATCTACGCATGTTTACCATGAAAACAAGTAGGGAACATAGATTTGTAAAAATAGTGTGAGTTGGGAGACAGATAAGAACATGCCATACTGGGTCAGACCAAGGGTCCATCAAGCCCAGCATCCTGTTTCCAACAGTGTCCAATCCAGGCTATAAGAACCTGGCAAGTACCCAAAAACTAAGTCTATTCCATGTTACCGTTGCTAGTAATAGCAGTGGCTATTTTCTAAGTCAACTTAATAGCAGGTAATGGACTTCTCCTCCAAGAACTTATTCAATCCTTTTTTAAACACAGCTATACTAACTGCACTAACCACATCCTCTGGCAACAAATTCCAGAGTTTAATTCTGCGTTGAGTGAAAAAACTTTCTCCGATTAGTTTTAAATGTGCCACATGCTAACTTCATGGAGTGCCCCTTAGTCTATTATCTGAAAGAGTAAATAACCGATTCACATCTACCCGTTCTAGACGTCTCATGATTTTAAACACCTCTATCATATCCCCCCTCAGCCGTCTCTTCTCCAAGCTCAAAAGTCCTAACCTCTTTAGTCTTTCCTCATAGGAGAGCTGTTCCATTCCCCTTATTTTGGTCGCCGTTCTCTGTACCTTCTCCATTGCAACTATATCTTTTTTTGAGATGCGGCGACCAGAATTGTACACAGTATTCAAGGTGTGGTCTCACCATGGAGCGATAGAGGCATTATGACATTTTCCGTTTTGTTCACCATTCCCTTTCTAATAATTCCCAACATTCTGTTTGCTTTTTTGACTGCCGCAGCACACTGAACCGATTCAGTGCATTAACCACTATGATGCCTAGATCTCTTCTTGGGTGGTAGCACCAAATATGGAACCTAACATTGTGTAACTATAGCATGGGTTAGTTTTCCCTATATGCATCACCTTGCACTTATCCACATTAAATTTCATCTGCCATTTTGATGCCCAATTTTCCAGTCTCACAAGGTCTTCCTGCAATTTATCACAATCTGCTTGTGATTTAACTACTCTGAACAATTTTGTATCATCTGCAAATTTGATTACCTCACTCATCGTATTTCTTTCCAGATCATTTATAAATATATTGAAAAGTAAGGGTCCCAATACAGATCCCTGAGGCACTCCACTGCCCATTCCCTTCCACTGAGAAACTGTTTCTTGTCTTTTAGCCAGTTTGTAATCCACGAAAGGACTTCGCCACCTATCCCATGACTTTTTACTTTTCCAAGAAGACTCTCATGAGGAACTTTGTCAAACGCCTTCTGAAAATCCAAGTATACTACATCTACCAGTTTTCCTTTATCCACATGTTTATTAACTCCTTCGTTGAGTATCAGAGGATCCAGCATATGGAGGATAGCTAATGTAACCCCAATATTTAAAAAGGGCTCCAGAGGCGATCTGGGAAACTACATACCGGTTAGCCTGACTTCAGTGCCAGGAAAAATAGTGGAAAGTGTTCTAAACATCAAAATCACAGAACATATAGAAAGACATGGTTTAATGGAACAAAGTCAGCATGACTTTACCCAGGGCAAGTCTTACCTCACAAATCTGCTTCACTTTTTTGAAGGATTTGGAGGAGAGGATCTGTGACAAGAGTGTATTAATGGGGAGACTAGCTGGGAGGAAGAAAGTGTGGAAGAGAGAGTGTAAAGGAACAGATTTTATTTTGTTTACACAACGAGCTGTGTAACCTGGACTGCCAAGCTGACTGCATTATCGGATTGGACACCCCCAACCCGTCAGTTGGCTGCATCATTGGAAGGGAACTTCCCCTTTTATATATATATTTTTATGTTCTGCTTTTAAGCACTTCAAAGTGGATTGCATTCATGTACTGTAGGTATTTCCCTGTCCCCAGAGGGCTTACAATCTGATTTTGTACCTGAGGCAATGGAGAGTAAAGTACCATGTCCAAGGTCACAAGGAGTTACAGTGGGATTTGAACCCTGGTTTTCCTGGTTTGCAGCCTAGGGCAGCAGCCATTTTGTGAGATGATGATCCTAGCGCCCAATGAAGTATTTTTGTCAAGTGGCCTCAGTTTGAAAAATGGTGAAAATCTCTGGTCTGTGGGGAAAATGCTTAGTATATAGATTCCTAAATTGGTAATCCACATGCATGAATTCTTCTGACTGAACACAAGATAATATTCCTCTGTTCTGTAATGACAATCTAGTTTTTACAGTATTCCATGGTCTGAATTTCTGGTAAAAACCTAAAATAAGAGCATATTAGTGAAAATGTCTAAATTCCCTATTTATTTAATTCCATCTATCTATTTACTTATTTGTGTTTAGAAATATTTATATTCCATTGATCTAGCAATTATCATATTCCAAACAAATGCCAGCTACAATAATAAAAATAACCAAGAAAAAAAAATACTTCATGGCAGTTTCTTCTTACCCAGCCTCTCTTTCTCCCAGGACAAGCAGGATGGTAGTCCTCACATGTGGGTGACGTCAGCAGACGGAGCCCTATCACGGAAACTTTTCTGTCAAAGTTTCTAGAACTTTTGACTGGCACACTGAGCATGCCATAATCCCTGTAGCCACAGGGGTCTCCCTTCAGTCTGTTTTTTTTCCGCGCTGCAGTTTGCCTCGCGGTAGGAGCTCTGTGATAATTTCTCACTACTTTTCCTCATGGAAAAACTTGAAGTTTTCTTCACAAAAAGTTCCCTCAAAGGGATCTCCCATCGCGACATTGTTTTCTCCTTGCTCGGTGAGTAATATCCACTGTCTTCGGTCAGTTCCTGCTAACCTATCCTCTGTTCCCGCAGGCCACCGACTGTTTTTACAGCCCCCTTTTTTTGCATCATGGCGACGGGCTTTAGAAAATGCGCAGAGTGTCCGCGTACCATGTCAATTACTGACCCGCATGATGTCTGTGTTGTGTCTTGGCTCATCACACGATGTTCGTCGATGCCTGAACTGTGCTCAAATGACCCCGAAGGGCAGGCGTGCTTGCCTGGACAAGATGGAGTCCCTTTTCAAAATAAAGCTAACTCCATCGACGTCCACGCAATCGTCACCGGCAGGAACATCGATAAAATCCATCGACAAACCTCGCTGGGAGCAGCAAGCCATGGTGACTGTCATCGACAGCATCTAGGGCATCTGCATAGTGTTCCTTGGTGCCGGAGAAAGACTGGATTGAGCACTGAGGGAAGCACCAGTGCGATTAGCATCGGCTTCGATGGCTATCGAGCCAATTGCGAAGAGGACACGGGTAGAGGAGCCTCCAACCTCCTCTCCATCTGAGATACCGAGGTGATCCCCCACCGATATCGGTGCTGGGTACTGAGCCCCCACAGATTCCTGTGGTGGTGCCAGTAGCACCTAGCCTGCCTCCCTCTGCAGCTGTGTTGCCTACACCAGCTTCCAGGGAGGAGCTGGACATACTTGTCCGACAGGCGGGCCTTTGATGCCCTCCGGAACCTTCAACTATCGATCCCATACCAGCACAGACACTGGAGCCATCAGTCTTCACACTGGGATACACTCATTGGTGCCCTTCTGACCCACCCTGGGCCATCGGTACCAAGACAACCTACTGAGTCTCTGAAACCCCTGATTCCCATGCTGGGGTCCTCTGAAGACGAAAGCACGGACTCCAGTCCTCTTCCAGAGCCGGTTCCTGGTCCGTCAGGGCTCTAGGGATCGAGGCCCCCACGATTACCCTTGATGCTATTGAGGGATCTGCTGAGGCCAACATGTCCTGGAGTAGCAGGGTTTTCCCCTCCCTCGGGATCTCAGCCTGAGACCCTGTATGATCCATGGGAGGATATTGACACCGACATTTCTACAGAGGACATATTCTCAGAGCTATCTCCTCCGGAAGAAAGGAAACTGTCTCCTCCAGAAGACCTCTGCTTTGCGAATTTTATAAAGGAAATGTCAGAGACCATCCCCTTTGACTTAATCACCGAGGAGGACACACGTCACAAGACATTGGAAGTCCTTCAATGTGTAGATGCCCACAAAGAAATTATAGCCATTCCAGTCCACGAAGTGCTCTTGGATCTGCAACATCGCCTATGGGAGCATCCTTGCACTGTCCAACCAGTTAATAGAAAGACAGATGCAACTTATTTAGTTCAGCATACTCCAGGGTTTTAGAAGCCACAGTTATCTCGCCAGTTAATGGTAGTGGAATCTGTGCAGAAGAAGGCCATTCTTCAGCTTCCCCTGGAAAGGACCAAGTATTTTTGGATGGTTGGGCCGAAAGATCTTTCAAAGTTCTATGCTAGTGTCACGCATAGCTGCCTATCAATTATGCATGACACAATACCAGAGGAACTTGTGGAAACAGGTCCAAGGCATAGCGGACTTTCTGTCTCAACAACAGCAAGAACACCTCACTGCCATTCTCCAGAAAGGCCTCGAGGCAGGAAAACATGAGGTCAGAGCTGCATATGATTCCTTCAAGACAGCGTCTCGCATATCAGCAACAGGATCAGTTCCAGAAGAGGGGCCTGGCTTAAAGCATCTGACTTGCAAACTGAAGTTCAAGACAAGCTCGCTGATCTCCGCTGCACCGGAGATAATCTCTTTGGTGACAAAATTCAGGACTCAGTAGCTCAATTAAAAGATCACCATGAGACCCTGCGTCAGCTCTCCACGGAACCTCCTTCAGCTCGTAAAATCACCAGAAGGGATACCAGAATACCCTTTTATTGCTCACGCAAGTACTACCCACCCACATCTTGCGTGAGACCAGCCAGACCACCACAAAGGGGACAGCCACTTCAGACCAAGCCGTCCAGATCTCAGCCAGCCCCGCAAACAGGCCCAGCCTCTGGATTTTGAAACTTACCCAGAGAACAGCGGCCACTTTCTAAATCCAAGACCAGACTTGCCGGTAGGAGGTTGGCTACACCATTTTATAACTAACTGGCACTACACAATTACCACAGACCAAGGGGTTATATCCATCATAACCCAAGGATACCATCTAAACTTTCTCAAGGTACCCCTGGACTCACCACCCAACCCACTCTGGATGTAAAAAGATCACACAACTCTTCTACAGTCTGAACTGTCCACCCTACTGAGCGCCATTCCCTGGGCACAGCAGGGCAGAGGGTTATTCTCCTGCTATTTTCTCATTCCAAAGAAATCAGGCGGCCTCTGCCCCATCCTAGACCTCTGCAATCTCAACAAATTTCTATAGAAAGAAAAATTCAGGATGGTGACCCTGAGCACCATGCTTTCCCTTCTGCAAAAAGGAGATTGGCTCTGTTCTCTGGATCTTCAAGACGCTTATGCGCACATTCCAATATTCCGACATCACCGCAAATACCTGCGCTTTATATTGGGACATCAACATTTTCAGTACCGGGTTCTGCCTTTTGGACTCGCCTCGGCACCCCGTGTATTTACAAAGTGCCTAGCAGTTGCTGCGGCCCATCTACGCAGACATAGCATACACTTCTTTCTTTATCTGGACGACTGGCTAATCAAGAGCCAATCCAAACAAGGAGCTCTCAACACTCTCAAACTCACCATCAATCTGCTACACTCGTTGGGGTTTCTCATCAATTACCAGAAATCCCACCTGATTCCATCTCACTTCCTGACTTTCATCTGAGCAGATTTGGACACCACAGTCGCAAAGGCCTTCCTGCCCAATGACCGCGCAGACACACTATCCAAGCTAGCTACGTCTCTGCGCACAAAAGAAACAGCCTCAGCCCATCAATTCCTCACGTTGTTGGGCCAAATGGCTTCCATGGTCCATGTCACTCCTATGGCCAGGCTGGCCATGAGGATAACTCAATGGAGCCACTGAGATTTCATTCATCCTCTTTAATCCCAGATCCATGTAACCCACCAGCTGCGCCTATCACTTCTCTGGTGGACAAACAAAGCCAACTTGCTGACAGGTCTACCCTTCCAGTAACCAGTTCCTCAAGTGAGTTTAACCACAGAAGCATCCAACTTGGGTTGGGGGGCTCATGTGAACAACCTTCAAACCCAAGGGACTTGGACATAACTCGAAGCAAAGTTTCAAATCAACTTCCTAGAGCTTCAAGCCATACACTATGCTCTATTTGCATTCAAAGACTGCTTTCATACAAGACTGTTCTCATACAAACAGACATCACAGTTGCAATGTAGTACTTGAACAAACAGGGAGGCACAGGCTCTTATCTCCTCTGCCAAGAAGTTGCGCAGATCTGGGCCTTGCACACTCCATGCATCTCAGGGCCACTTATTTGGCAGGCATACAGAACATAGTAGCAGATTGCCTCAGTCAACAGTTCCATCCCCACGAGTGGTCACTGGATCCTGTGGTAATGAACAAAATCTTCCAACGCTGGGGTCAGTCAACAATAGACCTCTTTGCATCCAAACTGAATCACAATGTGGACAGATTCTGCTCCCTGCACAAGCAGCAAAACAAATTAGCCATGGACGCCTTTGCTCGCCCCTGAAACACCGGCCTCTGAAACACCGGCCTCCTAATAGCCAAAACTCCTGTGAAACTACAACAGGACAAAGGGTCAATGACCCTCATAGCCCTGTTATTGGCCTTGACAAGTATGGTTTTCCATGCTTCTTGACCTCTTGTTCCGAGAACCCATTCACCTGGGCACAGCGCTCAATCTCTTAACTCAGAACCAAGGCATGCTACTCCATCCGAACCTTCAAACCCAATCCCTCACAGCCTGGATGTTGAAAGCTTGATCCTACAACCGCTCAACCTTTCAACTGATGTCTCTCAAGTGCTTGTAGCTTCACGAAAGCTTTTCACACGAAAGTCCTATCGTTCTAAGTGGAATATATTGACCACATGGTTCACGCAAAAAGGTATTAACCCCTTTTCCTGCCCCACTTCACCTTTCAGACTCTGGTCTCCAGACTTCCTCGGTACTGGTACACCTCAGTGCTATTTCTGCGTACCACAAGGGAGTAGGGGATGCCCCGATAACAGCGCAACCCCTAGTGAGTCGGTTTATGAGGGGCCTGTTACAACTTAAGCCCCCTCTATGGCCACCAATTATAGAATGGAACCTAAACATAGTACTTACAAGGCTCATGCACTCCCCGTTTGACCCTTTGCATTCCTGTGATAGTAAGCGTCTTACATGGAAAGTTCTTTTCCTAGTAGCCATTACATCTGCTCGAAGGGTTAGTGAATTACAAGCACTTGTCACATACTCACCTTATACAAAGTTCCTACATGAGAGTGGTCCTTCGTACTCACCCTAAATTCCTTCCCAAGTTGATGATGGACTTTCACCTGAATCAATCTATAGTTTTGCCCACCTTTTTCCCAAGGCCTCACTCTCACCAGGGCGAGAGAATTTTACACACCTTGGATTGTAAACGTGCACTTGCATTTTCCCTAGACCACAGTCCATAGGAAATCCACCCAACTCTGTTTCTTTTGACAAAAACAAACCAGGAGTTGCAGTGGGCAAACAAACTCTCTCCAACTGGCTAGCAGACTGTATCAAATTTTGCTATCAAAAAGCAGGCCTTCCCCTCCATGGATGAGTGAAGGCGCACTCTGTAAGAGCCATGGCAACCTCAGTAGCAACTATCTTTCAGTACCGATTGCTGAGATTTGGAAAGCTGCAACATGGAGTTCTCTTCACACATTTGCAGCACATTACTGCCTGGACAAGGAAGGATGACAGGACTCTGCCTTTGGCCAATCCGTCTTAAAGAACTTATTTCCAGTATAATCCCAACTCCTTCCACATCCATCTGCTGTGATTTTCAGGCTGCCTCATTTTTCCAAACAGTACACCAGTTATTGTTCCTCTTGCACAAGTTGTATACTGTTGGTCCAAATTAAACATCAGTCAGCCTGTAGCTTGCTAATCACCCACATGTGAGGACTACCAACCTGCTTGTCCTGGGAGAAAGCAGAGTTGTTTACCTGTAACAAGTGTTTTTCCCAGGACAGCAGGATGTAGTCCTCACGAAACCCACTCGCCACCCTGTGGATTTGGGTCCGAAATCGTTTTATTTTTTTGCTCGCCCCTTTTGCTACAAACGAGACTGAAGGGAGACCCCTGTGGCTACAGGGATTATGGCATGCTGGGCATGCTCAATGTGCCAGTCAAAAGTTCTAGAACCTTTGACAGAAATGTTTTCCGTGATAGGGCTCCATCTGCTGAAGTCGCCCACATGCGAGGACTACATCCTGCTGTCCTGGGAGAACACCTGTTACAGGTAAGCAACTCTGCTTTCCCCCTCCCCCCCCCCCCCCCCATACCAAACCTTATCTTCAGGTTCTATCTTTCAAACTTCTTGGCTGTCTGCTCGGTCTTGCTTTTTCTCACCTCTGGTGTGTCCTGTCTGCATTCTCACAACCTCTGGCCTATATAAGTTTCTATTTCCATTTCTCTACATAGGATCTCTCTCTTTGCTCTCTAACCTTCCCCAAAGCTTCATCTTTCTTCTTATCGCCAAGGGCTAGGATGGTCAGATGTTCTATCTTCTTTTTTTTTTTTTTGTAACTTATGTTAAGTTTTCTCATACAACAAAACAGTAAAAAACATGAACAAGCAAACAGTGGGTCACACAACAGACATCCTGGTTACATTGGCATTATTTATGGTACAGAATTCAGAGAGTGCGCACACAGATATATAAGCCAACTGTTTTCCCAAAATGGGATAACCCAGTACTGTTGCCATTCTGTGCCAGTGTACCCGCATGTCTCCCCCATCCCTCCCCCCGTGTACCAACATGTCTGTGTGCCTGTGTGAACACCTAGTGTGTTTTGGGCTTCAAGTGTTCATCGAAGGGTTTCCAGACTTTTTTAATCTCAGACCATCATTTCGCCGAGGCCGACCTTGCACTAAAGATATTTCAATGTGTATAACTTGATTAATAAACGGAACCAATGATCATAATGGGGTACTGACTCTGAGACCCAATTGGAAAGAATGACTTTTTTCCCCCCACTAAACTAACTTTTGGATGAACTTTAGACCATATGCATCTATCCCTGGTGGGGTGGACTGGGCAGTACCAAAAAGCCAAAGCATAGAGTCTTCTGGGAGTGCAGCTTCTAACATTTGATTGCACCTGACTATGATCTGCTGCCAGACCTCTTGATCTCGGTTCAGGTCCAGAAACTATGTGGAAAAGAGCCAGTGTCCATCCGACATTTGACGCATATCGGGGATTCAGTCAAACGTGCCCAGAATGCCCTATCCAGGGTCATATAGAATTGTCTCAGAAATTTATATTGCAATTCCCTAAATAAGGCGCACTCAGACCAGTCGTGAATCTCTGAAAAACATAGAGTATAGGCCTGCAATTATAATGAGAAAGCTGGCCACTTCTGCCATTTGCTGAAGGCGTCTGACAGGTCCCCCTGATCTATATTTGCCTGCAAGACTTTACGATATGAAGCAATAGACTGTTTTTGCAATTTGGTGGCCATCAGGATGCTATGCAGGGACCAAAACTGCGGAGAAATCCGCAGCAAGCTCTCATGCTTGTGAATAAAGTGTCTAAGTTGCAAGTTCAGGAAAATAATCTGAAGCTGATAGCGAGAATGCTTGTTGGAGCTCTGTGAAAGTAATTGACCTATTTTCCTTAAACACTGATATACATACTTCAGCCCCTTTTACCGCCATTTATGGAATATGGAACAAGAGTTAGCCGGAGGAAATAGGTCATGATCACACATGCTCAATAGGGCCGAAAGCTTCGAGGGGAGATTCACCCGTGAACATAAAAAGGCCCATGCTTTACGGCAAGCCTGTACTAAGGGTTGGGTGGCCACTGCCATTGACAAGGCCGCCTTGGTGGTCTGTAACATATGGTTGAGTGATGAGAGATCCAACCAGTCCCTTAACTGGTGCTGCGGGTTGAAATAGGAGGCTCCGACAATAACATCGTTCAAGTGTCTCAGCAAGCATGCCAGATTATATATATGTAAATTGGGGCAATTCATCCCACCCTTGGCCACTGGTTGTATAAGGATGTGTAATGCTATTCGTGCTTTCTTTCCATTCCATATGAATTTCCGGAGTATTTATTTTTTTATTTATTTATTAAGGCTTTTATATACCGACTTTCTTGATACAAATCAAATCAATTCGGTTTACAATGAACTAAGCAGAGTATACAATTAACCAATCAACAAGAGATACGGAGCATACAGTTACATTATAACAAGGAAGCCTTAACTTGGAGTAGGAAAATAAAGAAGGGGTGAACGGAGCAATAAATATATAAATAAAATGAAATAAAATATAATAAATACTATATACAGAAGAGGGGGCAAGGGGCCAACCTCTCTTTAATGGATATTATGCATGAAAAATTTGGAGAGTTTTGTTTACAGAGATGTGTGGTGCACAATTCTAGATCAGGCAATGGAGTTTGTAGAGGGGAAGGCTTGTAGTTCCCACGTCTTTGCAGTCCCGTTTTGTAAGCCACGGCGGGGTCATCTGCAGAACATACAGCCACTTAGGTAAAATCATCATTTTGATTAGTTGGATCCTGCCCTATCCTGCCGTTTCTTTAAGAGTTGTGCAGTGGTTTGTAGCAGTGGCCCAATATTGGCCCCATAGAAGTCTTTCAGATTATTGGGAATTTTGATGCCTAAATATTTCATGGATGTTTCCACCAATTTTAGAGGAAAGGGTCCCCGCCATGACATCCTTACCCTACTCCCCATATCTAGAGCCTCCGACTTTTCTTGATTTATCCGCAGTCCTGCAAATTTACCATATTCAGTCTGTAAGTGAAGTAAGGGGGCTAATGACGACTGTGGGGTAGTAAGAAAGATTAAGATGTCATAAGTGAAAAATGCAATTTTTGAACGTGTAAACCAATCTTCTTTTTTTTTTTTTTTAAAAGTCCTGTATCCTGCTCCAAAGCAAGAACAGGATCCACAATTATTTTATTTTTATTTTTCAATGTGGCTATACACAGTAAAAGAAATTTGAACAACTTTCATACATGACACGTATTGGCAGATCTAGGAATTCAAACAGGCATGCGATGATATGGTATATTATCATGTCCCTGTACTCCTCGTTCCTTTTTATCATTATCTGCCCTTCTGCTCTTTCTAGGTTCCTCTCCAAATTGCGCCCCCCCCCCCCCCCCCGGCCACCCCCCATCCCTCTACCCAGGTTCCTCTTAACCTACTCCGTAGGTAAGTGCCTAGGTCTCTTTGAAAATTCTCCTTTGAAACTTTAACCAAATAGCGCAAAGTAATTAGAATGCAATTCAAGTGGTCTTACATGATGATCAACAGTAGGCCATTAAAAATAAAGAAACAAAAAACAAATACTGTTTTATCAGGCTTTAAAGTGATTGAAAAGCCAGGACAAAAGTAATGAAATATACTAGAAACAATTTGCCAACTATTGAAGCAAAAACCTGCATGCTTGTAAAACATTAACGGACTAGATTTATTTGCAGTGGGCAGTGAGTTTCTGGTCTCCGCCTCCTGCTAGTGTGACCTGCAGTTGTCAGCTGTATGGGGAGACAGTTGTCTCTGAATTCTCATTTTAGCCCCAGGGAACACTGCAGCTAAACCTGCCAGCTGCTGCCATCTCATCACACCAAATTAGTGTGCTGGGTGCTTTTTCACAAGCCTATTTGTGTCCCATTATGTTCTGCAAGATGTCTCAAGGGATACAGAATGGGTCTTCTTGTCAAGGCACAGAGAAATCCAATAGGAAATCATCTGTTTCCAGCAAAGAGAGAGGCTATGATCTCACCCGAAACCCATTCCTCAATAAGGTAAAATTTAAAATGTTTTAAATTATTTCTTCAAGCATCAAAGTAGTTTAGAGCTCGGTCTGTATTGATAATTAACATGTGGGTGTTTTTGAGGTGTGTGGTATTGGTATCACGACAGTTCATTATAGGTTGAGAAGGGGTTGTGTTTGGTTGTTTCTTATGTTGTTGTTTGGAACCCCCTCAGATAAGTGAAAGTAATAGTTTGGATATATTTGCTTGATGTGCAGCACCCACTTGTTTTATAGTTCTTTGCAGGAGAGGGAGGTTAATCACAATTATAAACTGTCATTTTCTTGCAGAGATGTTGATTTATAAGCCTCACACTTTCCATAATTCAGGCACTTGTCTCACGTGATTGGGGGTCAGCACTTTCATATGTCACTGGCCACTTCCACTTTCAGAGCAGATTCCTCTTCCTGACCAGACCTTTATCCAGTGAGCCTTCCAAAACTTAGTGTTCTAAGGGACAGAGAACCAGTGATACCAGGGTTCAGATTCCATGGCACTGCCACCAAATATACCCAGATAAGTATTAAAGACTGGTCCAATTATGGAAGAGGGACAATCTCCTCCTTTCCAAAGGGGGGAGGCCCAAGCCAGCTCTGACCCTTCTAGCTGAGAGAGGATATGTTACTTTGGCCTTGTCTGTGAGAAAAAGGATTGTCTGGAGCTCAAAGTGCATGCAGCATAAATTTAGAAAGCACCTGCACTCCAAGGGCTTCCGATGGAACAGAGGTGGCACCGCACAAGGAGCTGTAAGTACAGCCAGTTGTGGTGGAGCCACCAGAGGAGCAGGAGCCTGTGGGGAAGCTGATCACACATCTAACTGAGCGACCAATCAGTCCAATACCCCCGTGACCTGGTCTAAGATGTTTTGCTGCTGCTGGATCCTTTCGGACAGGCTGGGAATGGCCTGTAGGATAGCCATCTCCACTGGGTCCATGGCTTCAGCAATTCGTAACACCCGCAAGAATGGTGGACCCTTGCTACTATGGTGCAATTGGCACAGGCTAGTGAACAAGCCCACTTGGCCCACACTGGCAGCTGGCGGAGGAGCTCTATGGTGGGACTAGCTGGAGCTTCTCCTATACCAGATGCAGTGCCCTTTGTTCATCTCAGCATGAGGCCTCTGCAGTGGAGCCTTCAATCTCAGTGGTATCAGCTAACTCAACCCCTATCTCTACTCGTAATGAGATCATTTCTCTATTGGTGGATGAACCAGTAGATTATTGAGACTGATTCCTCTCTTTGATCGATATGGTATCAGGTGATGCTGGTTCCAGATGGGTCCACTGTTGGGGAGCACATATGGGCTCTGCGCCAACTCCTGGAACACGGTCCAAGTCAGAACATCGGTTTCATAACAATTTGGAGTTCAGTTGTTTGAAATGCCCTTGAAGCCTTCTCCCCTGCTCTTTAAAGGATGACAATTTTGATTCAAATTGACAATAAAGTGGCATCTTCTACATCAGCAAACAGGGGGGTGCGGGATCCTGTATGCTTTGTCAGGATGCTCAGAAGATCTTGGAGTGGGCAATCACCCATAGTACCTTCCTGCAAACAACTTTCTGGGTGTCGTTAACATGTTAGACTGCCTTAGTCAGGTTTTCCTTCCTTATGAATGGGTCATGGATCAGTTGGTGGCAGACATTCTTTTCCATTCTTTTCTCTGTTGACCTGTTTGTCATGGAGAGCAGCAAGGTTAAGCAGTTCTGCTCCGTTCATCAAAGCAAGTTCAGGCTTGCATTGTACACCTTCCTAATCTCTTGGGCGACAGATCTACTGTACACGTTATTGCCTCTTACACTAATGATGAAGACCATGCAGAAATTACTCAAGGATAGAGCTAGTCTCATCCTCATCGGGCCAGTCTGGCCCAGACAAGTCTGGTTCTCCTATCTTATCAGGTTCAGTTTAATCTCAGATTCATCTTGTGCCAGATCTGTCTTTTTGTTGATGCAGGAGAATGGCAATCAGCCTCAGAACCTGGACATTGAGCACTCGGTAGTGTCTTCCCTAGCGCTTTCTAAAGAAATCAAGGATTTTCTGATTTCAGCATGGCGTCTATCAGAAAGGTGTACAACTTCAAATCGAGACTGTTCTTCCTGTGGTGTCATTCACCTGTATTCCAGAGGACCAACTTCAATATCTGCTTCATTTATCGTTCTCTGGCCTTAGTACTTTATTTCTGAGAGTTCATTTCAGCACTATAACTGCATATCACATGCGAGTAGAGTACAAACCTATTTCCATTCATCCATAAACTTCCAGGTTCATGAAGGGGTTATTGCATACTAATCCTCCAGTTTCAAAGACTGCTGTCCCGTGGTAGCTCAGTAGTTTTAGTGCAACTAATGAGGACTTTTGACCTGCTGGAGTCCGTTTCATTGAAGTTCCTTACATGGAAAGTGGTATTCCTTGTGGCCATAACATCGGCTAGATAAGTCTGTGAACTTCAGGCCTTTGCTTCCTTCTCACTGAATTTCCAGTTCTTCCACAGCAGGGTCGTTCTCTGCACCCATCCTAACTTTCTTCCCAAAATGGTCTCTGCTTTCACATCAAGCCATAATTCTGCCTCTATTCTTCCCAAGGCCTCATGCACACAAAAGGGAAAATGCCCTTTTGCAGTCCAATCTTTGGAAGAGAATACATCCACATTGTCAGGCCTCTTAGCTATTTGTGTCTTATGATCCTAATAGGCTGGGCATAACGGTTGTTAAGCACACCATTTCCAACTGGCTTGCAAATTGTACTGCACTATCAGGCTGATACAGTATGGTGCGCTTGGCTGAGCGCACCGTTTAGCACCCGTTTGGCAACATGTTTTCAACATGTGCCTATTATCCCTTATACTGTAAGGGGTAATAGTGCCTCGAAAACGCACGGTCAACCTCGCAAAAACTAATAGTGCTCATTACATGCAAATGCATGTTGATGAGCATATTAGTTGCCCAGGATACTGAAAGTAAAATGTGCCTGCCCAAGGCTCTCCTGCACTTTTTACAGAATCGGCCTGATTTTATGTGCTAGCTGGCTGTCGAGTTTTGACAGAGTCCTTAATCTAAGTCAAGGCTATGGCCACTTTGGTTGCTCATCTTGGAACTGCTTTATTGTCTCTTCACACCTTCATGTCCCATTTCGTATGGACAATCTTTCAAGAACTTACAGTAACTTTGGACAAGCAGTTTGTGCAGCCTGCTCTCCCAGTAGTCCACTTTCATTAGGTGAACTGGGTTGCTTATTCGGTAAGTGCTCTGTGTGCAAACCTCAGCTTGGCTAATTCAGCACTGCTTGTTGATGGAGAAAAGAAAGTTTGCTTATCATAAACTGTGTTCTCTGTAGACCAGCAGGATGAATTATCCATAGCTAATACCTGCCTACCTGCCTCCCTAGAGAGTTGACTACCTTGCTTAAGCTAAGCTATGAAAGGCTGAGGGGCTCATGAGGTGGCTATGGGGGATCTCTCACACATGCGCAATAGTGTAGAATGAGAAGTCCGATTGGTGCCATCAGATGACGTTACCCACATGTGGCTGATTTCTCCTGTTTATGGAGAACACTGTTCACGGTGAGCAAACTTGCTTATATCTAGCAGCACTGACCTGCTGATGCTGGTGGTAACTGTGGCAGCACAACAATTTTGTATCTGCTTTAGAGCTGGATATGTTTTGATCCTTACTATAATTAAAAGATGTGTAGCAGAGACTTAACTTTTCCTTTTGTCTACTACACTTAACCTTTCATTGATTACTCTCTTGCAGCAGTAACCCTGGGGAAAAGACTTTAGGATGTGAAGATATGTATGCAAGATTATATGTAGTAGACTTGAGACAAATGTCAAGTCTCTGCTGCACATCTTTTTAATTCATCTTCTTACTTGAGATGTTAGTGTTTGGGCCTGTTTTTATAACATTTTCCAATTTACTATTTCTTCTCTTGTACCACAGTTACATTTATTAATATCCCTTACAATTTTCTTCTAGCATGGCAAAACCACTGAAACTGTTCGTGTGTCATCCACCCTATCTATTCTTTTCCTTTATATTTATTTTGTGGAAGTCATAACTTCTTGTAAGCACACTGTGGTTTTAAGACTCTTCAGTTAGCCAGACCAATGGCTTAGTGATTATTCCCAGCTATGCAGAAGCTCTGGCTTTGATTCTTATACTTTGTTTATGCTCATTAGTTTGGCAGAACTTGTGGAGGTGGAATTCTGAGCCTTGGGGTAACTGAAACCCAGATCAAACAAACAATTCAGCCTGTGATACCTTTTTTTAGTGGCCCATCAAATGCTGTGGTGGTCATAATGTGATGCTTCTGTTGCAGCCAGATAGGGTTACTAACCTTCAAACTGGTCATTCTCTGTAGACTAGACCCCCACCTTTGTGGATTGTCGCTCTTATCAAGCAGGCTATTTCTAGTTGTGATACTGACTCAGGTGACAGCAGGTTGTGAAACAGCACGAGCCAAGGACTGAACTAATGCATGCTCCTAGGCACTGCCTTAATTATGGGACCTAAAAGTATGCATTAGCTCAGTCCCTGGTTCAAGCTAATTCACAACCTGTTGCCGCAATCGGGATCAGGACCATCCTGCTTCATGAGAGAGAGGAGGTCTTGGGGTGGGTAGGGGAGGGAAAAAGTCTGTGGGTAGGGTTGAAGCAGCAGTGGAGGAGAAGATGAAATGAACTTGGGACAAGTGATGGTAGGAGGTGGTTTGTGGAGGAGGAGTGGAGGTGTGGGGAGTGTTTGCTAGAAATGCCAGCAGTTGCTGACTTTTAAAGGTCCTGCTTATCTCCCTTAATCAAAACTAGTCAGGCTGACCCAGTACCGGTCCTTTGGGAACTCTGTGTCTGGGTTTAGAGGAGTCCCTGCGGGTGGGCAAATCAGCAACCCATGCAGGATCCAACAAGTGTGTGGTTTTGACCATAAATGGCTCTCTCTGATTCACACCTTTGAATCAGTTTATTTATCTGGAGAGACCAGGAGGAACCAGCAGCCCCATAAAGAGCCTCTTTGGGGAAGAAGGTTACATATGTGTTTATTTAGAGCCTGAAAATAGCCATACAAATCACTGATGTAATGACTCTGAGATACTTTTTAAAAATTGACTGTTGCATTGTCATTTTGCTCTTTATGGGACAGTTTGGTCTATCATAATAAAAGCATAAAAATATAACTTAAATAACTTTTATTAGCAGGCACAATTATTTTAATTTTTAATGTACTCTTGATCTAGCGGTTCATATGTGTCTCCCATAGAAAACAGTATAGAAGAGTCTTTATCTTCCAGTCGTTCAGAAAATGTTATCAAAAGGAAATGTGAAAAAAAAAAAGGTAAATTAAGGTAAAACAAATATTGGCAAATGCATAATGAGTAATCTGGAAAGAGAAACTCTTTGTGGATATACTTGAAATTTTACCCAGGGGGAGGTAAATCAAACTCATAGCCCCATTATAACAAATTGAGTTTTCTTTTCATTGGACATATACAACAAACCAATTGACTGTATCACCTGCAGCTGAGTACATAGAAGTAAAAGATCTCTGTATTTCAGATTTTTATCTTGATCTCTATTAATATATTTTCAGTAGTAGTGGAATTGAAATATGAATGTCAAAGCTTGATCATTTTTTAGTCTCAATAGCAGTAATTTGAATACATGCCTTTTCATTCAGCTAGCTTTACTAAAATAAATAGGAACTTGGGTCATGAAGAGTTCTTGTATTATACAAATCTTAGTTGTATTAACCAAGGGATTCTGTATAAATTTAATAATTTGTTGAAAACATCTCTGTCATATCTAAATTAAAATGTAGCTAAGATTGTATGAGCAATAAATTTGTGTCTATAAAATGGTAGATGGTGTTGCATAGTTTGTGTCCAGGTTCCTAGCTGGAAGGTGTGACCCAATCAGTGTGAGCCATAGGTGGGCACTTTATGCAGATTGGTGAGCAAGACACCAGTAGGGCAGATAGTTTTAGTTTTAACAGTGACAAGTACTACTCTGACAATTTTTTTCCATCCCCAGGCACCTGGCAGAAACAAACACGCATACAAACAAAGATAAACACAGAAACGGAAACAAATTATTCAATAAATATACACACGGTTAATGCGACTCCAACATTGCTCTAAGCTTCAGCGGCAATGAGGAAATGTGGAAAAAAGGATTTGCATTCACAAAAAAGTGGGGAGTAGCTTGCTTGTTACGGCGGTTACTACACCAAATCAAATAAGCCTGATACTTCACTTTCAATGCATATAAAGCATAGCTCTCTGCTTCAACGGCAGGGGGGAATGAAGAAACGTGGATCTATATTCAGGCAACAACCAACAAAGACTGAATTACATAGTCTGGATAAACAGATAAGCATGGGTGTAGCTTGCTTATTGCGGTGATTAATACCCCTAACTAATTTAGCTATTTCACTTAGATGCAGTTCCACACTTCTCTCTACTTAATGGCGGGGGTGGAAAGGAAATAGAATAAAAAAAGGTTACTAAGAGCCAAGAGTAACAGATAAGTATGAGAGAGAAAAAAAAAAGTGCGAAAGCTTGCTGGGCAGACTGGATGGGCTGTGTGGTCTTCTTCTGCCGTCATTTCTATGTTTCTGTTTCAAATACATGCATAAAACTTACACATGACCACAAACAATAAATTTGTATTTGAATGAGACAGTCCCCCCCCCCCCCCCTCAGTTCTCCCCTTTGTACTATGCCATTGTACGCCTAATCCAGTTAGTTTGTGTTCCTTGCACACTTTGGGGTAGATCTTAAAAACATACGCGCGCGCACTTTTGTTCGCGCCCAGGCGTGAACAAAAGTACACTGGATTTTATAAGATATGCGCGTATCTTATAAAATCCAGGGTCTGCGCGCGCAAGGGGGTGCACATTTGTGCAACCTGCGCGCGCCGAGCCCAGCGCGCGCTGCCTGTTCCCTCCGAGGCCGCTCCGATTTCGGAGCGGCCTCGGAGGGAACTTTCCTTCGCCCCCCCCCCCCTTTACCTTTGTTGGCAGATTTACGTCTGCTGAAAGCAGACGTAAATCTGCGCGCGCCAGTGGACTGTTGGCGTGCCATCACCCGACCCAGGGGCTGATCTGGAGACCCTGACCACGCCCCCGGGCCGGCACCACGCCCCTGAGCCCGCCCATGAAATGCCACGTCATTCCGCATCGCCCCCCGACACGCCCCTTTTACGAAGCCCCGGGACTTACGCGCGTCCCGGGGCTCTGCGCTCGCCGGCGGCCTATGCAAAATAGGTGCGCTGGCGCGCGTAAATCCAGCTGGATTTACGCGCGCAGGGCATTTAAAATCCACCCCTTTGTGATTTCATTAAGTTTATCCTATATTGTTAGTAAGTTATGGTTATGTTGATTGCTCTTCGCTCTGTCCTCCTAACTTCTTTCCTTTCTCTCCCTCACTCTCTCACTCCTGCCCCCCCTCATCCCGCACCTTGTTCAATGTAATTTTCCTTTCCTTGAGTTAATTGTAAACCGGCGTGATGTTTCACGAATGTCTGTATATTAAAAAGTTCATAAATAAAAAAAAATAAATTTAAACACACAAACACATCCCTGCAGATACAGATTTTTCTTACTACATATTGTTTAAAATGTACTTAACATGAATTAACCATTCAAGGAGGACAGGCCACATGTGTAAACTATCAAAATACATTAAATATACTTTGAAGTCACAATATAAATACTCCTTTGTGCACAGCTCATAGTGAGTACTCTTTGTTCTTGTGACCTTCAATTTTTCATCAGTGATACCCATCCAGGTAATCAAAACCATAACTGGACAAGGTAGCTATGGCCCTGTTCTGCCAGTTCTTCAAAAGAAAAATTGTCAATCAAGGTCTGCTTTGATTTCAGTCTCTGTAAAAATATTTCATCTACTAACTCTTACCCTCTATCTATATTCCTAATTGATTCTTAGTCTATCTTGAAGAAAACTGCTGTGATTTATGTCTTGCTCACTCAATCTGAACCTGACTGTTTTCGTATCACTGAGACATGGTCCATAGATTGATATACAACAACTGAAGCAATATTCTCCTCCTGATTATTGTGTTTCTCAGGAACACAACAGGAAAGGCAAAAGCTTGTTTGTAATTTACAAGAGATCATTTCAGGTAATTAAACATCCTGCCTCCGTGCCCGCCTCCTTTCCATATGAGCTGCTATTGTTAACTTCTAAAGCTGTTAATATATACTTATCATACTGCCTGCCTGGTATACAATCTTCACAGTATTTCCCCAATTTTTGAATTCTTAGATGTCAAAAAGCTGGCGAATTGCTTCTTGATAATATGGCAGCATGTGGATGGGAGCAAATCATAGATTCTTTGACCCATAAGGTTGGTCACATATTAGATCTAGTGTTCTTGAATTGTTCAACTGTCTCCTTGAATCATGCTAATTTATCAGTAATTAAGTTTCTTGGTCAGACCACTCACTTATTAATATTCCCTTAGGTATGGTCCCACCCCTTACAACTGGTCTGGGTGAGCAGATGGTTATCTTTAAACGAGAATATATTGACTCAGTTTTATTTAAAAAGAAGTTTCTGCCACTTCTTTCTAATAATGTTTCAGATTCCTTTGAAAATACTATTCATAAATGGCATGATTCTATCCTGTCTGTGAATGAGTTAGCACCAATTAAACTATGGAGGCTTAAATGGAGAGCTAATGCCTAATGGTTTACACAGTTACTTGTCAGAAATGCCTTTTAAGTTGCCCTGAGTCTCGATAACATAAATTGACTACTGCTGAATGTCAAAGCTAATATAAAGCGCAGTTATCGCAACATAGACAAGCCATCCATGTGGTCAAAATATTTTATAACAATAGAATCATATCATCCAGTAATCAGGACGAGAACTGTATAAAAAAACCCCCCAAAAACCTAACTCGTTCAGCTCCAGATGTTAACACTTTTCCTCAGGCAGAAGCAAAAACTGCTCTTTGTGATTTGTTTGCTATTTTACCTCCAAGCTTTCAACCTTGTGTTCTTCTTTTCTAATCACTACTGCTTCTGCTGCTGTTAATGTCATTACCAGTTCACTGAAATTTCTCATGTGGAAACCTTACAGATTATATGTTCTTTAAATTCTTCCTCTTTTCTGCTAGACCCTTGCCCTACAGTTCTGCTAAAGTGTTGTCAACGAAATTACAGCACTTATCACTTCCATTGACCATTCATCTTTAAGATCAGGTCTCTTTCCTTCCTTCTTACAGCATACTTGTGTGAAGCCCTTAACCTCCCTAGATCCCTCTGATGTCTCTAATTACCACTCTATTTTTTCTTCTCTTATTCATCGCAAAAGTTATTGAATGTATTATGCTGAGACAGCTATCCCAATTTTTCAACAATTCAATTTTGGACCAACATCAATTTGGCTTCTGTAAACTTCATAGTACTGAGACAGTCCTCTCCCTCCTTGAAACCATTGGGATAGCAGTTTGGCACTGGCATGATGGCTCTTTTTTCACTGGTTATGTTAAGCAGGTTAGAATTGATCATTTCACTTCTTCTTGACATGTAGTCAACTTGGGCGTACCGCAAGGCTCCTCTCTTTCTGCTGCTCTTACTCCGCTGTTCCAATTATTGACTGAATTGGGCTTATCCTACAAATTGTATGCCTACGACATACAATTTTGTTGTCCTTTAAGGTATTTCTGGTCAACATCCATTGTTTGCTTTACTATGTCTGAGCACTATCTGGCATTGGCTTCACTATAACAAACTCTTTCAGTATAATGAAGACCGAGGTTCTCATTCTTGGCCATCCACCCAGTATTCCACTCCTCCTTCTCTTAAGTTTGGGCATACTATTACTCTATCCCAGATTGTATGCGATTTAGGAGTAACAATTGATCCTAAACTTTCAGTGGTACTCAGATTAAATCTGTGGTAAAGAGATCTTTTATAAAACTAAATCTCTTATGACATCTAAAACCTTGGTATGTGGAGTGGACTCACTATAGCAAGTGGACACACCCCGAGACAGAACTAACTGGAGCTTTGCTTTTACCAACTGTCTTCCTGGCACATTGGGTTCTGACAGCCTGCAGGGATTAGGTGGGTCCCTGGGGTCAGAGAAGAAGCAAATGTCTGAGTCCAAGCAATGGTCAGGGCTGGCAGCAGGTGGTGTAATCTAGTAGGTAGGCTGAGGGTCGAGGTGGGTGGACAGTATAATCGGTAGACGGGCCAGGGATCAAGGCAGGTGTCAGCGATCAATGGGTCCAAGCAGGGGGTTAGATCTAGGCAGTAGTCTGGAAAGGTCAAGTCCAAGCCTAGGTCAGAATTAAGGTGAGCAAGCCAATGGGAAACAAAAGAGCAGAGAACAAGGCAGACAAGTCAGGGGAATGAATAAGATATGGACAGGCCAAGGCCGAACAAGGAAGGGAACAGGCAAGCCAGAAGCAGACAAGGCGAGACAGAAAACAGCAACATGCACTGGAAGAAGAAAGCACAAGAGGACTGTTGCTGAGGTAGTGTGAAGGAGTCTGGAGAACCCTTAATTGCAAGAGTGTCGGTGATTTCATCAAAAGGTGCTGAGGATAGGATTCTGCTCGCGTGCCCTTTAAGGCTAGGTACTTCGGCTGTGTGCGCATCTAAGTGCAGTTTGGGGGAGTGGTGATTGGCGAAGTCTTACGCTACACTGAGCGGCACAGGTTCTTCGAGGTGGCATCTTCGCCACGGGACTGATCTGCTGGAGTCAGAGGTGAGTAAAGTGGCTTGTGGGGCTATTCTGCAAGTTGCTGAGCACAGCAAACCGGGTTCTAGCGATGCCCCCAATGCACGAGGACCATGTTTATCATGGATCCCCATGATAAATGTGTCATCTGCCTAGGGGCATTGCTTAATGTCTGGGGTTGCCACAAGTGTGCACAAATGATCCACGAAGGATGCCAGTTCCATCTGGAGATCATGGAACATCTCTTTGAGGACACAGAGGATGGCACCACCTTTCCTCGAGTTGCTACTTGACTCCTTGCAGGCGCTTGTTGGTACTCTGACACTGGCACTGATATTGGCTCCTGCTGCAGTACCAATGCCCAGAGGGGCATTGGAATCGGTGCCAACCATCCTTATGGTCCTCCCCAATTCCTTGGAAGGGGAAACTCCCCAGGGGGAGGGAGATAGGGCCTAGACCCCAAAGCCTCCCCATCAGCCAGCTGCCCTGTTATCTCTGGCTGAGGACTGAGCTCTCCACCCCTGCTAACCATAGTGGGGAGGAATCCAAGTAGTATTGGGGATGTTGAGGTTTTGATGGTGGCTCGATGATGAGGCATCAGATGGTCTTCCCTCCGATCCCTCTCCTCTAGTTGACAGAAGGAAGTCCCCTCCAGAGGACCTCTCTTCTCCAGGATTTGTTCAGTTGATGGCGGAGGCCATCCTATTTATTTTGGAGATGGAGGAAGATACTAGGCACAAAATGCTGGATATCTTCCAGTATGTGGAGCTTCCTAAGGCAGTCCCAGTGCACAAGTTCCTTCAGGAGTTGCTGTTGATGATGTGGGAGAATCTTTTCTCAGTGGCTCCCATTAACAAGAAGGCGGATCCCATATACCTTGTCCAGAAGGCTCATGGATTTGAGAAGCATCAACTTCCACACCAATCTGTGATGGTCAAATCCTCTCTCAAGAAGGCCAAGCATTCTATAACCCACTCCTTAGGCCCACCGGGGAGGGATCCTAGGGCCATGGATACTTTTGGGAAGAAAGTGTTTCAGGGTGCTATGCTCATTGCCTACATAGCGCCCTACCAGCTCTTCGTGGGCCAGTACATGTGAAATATCCTGGAGCAGGTGCAGGAGGTGGCTGTGTAGCTTCATGTGAAGCATCAAGACACCCTCCAGTCATTGGTGAACAAGGGCATGGAGTGTGGAAAACAGAGTTAGATTGACTTAGTGTTTTCAAAGCAGCATAGAGTTTCTGCTGTTTGGAATCGGGACCCATAGATTCATTTGGCTGCCAGCCTCTGATCTCCTCTTGGAAGTGCAGGATCGACTAACTGATGTATCATGCACCAGAGAAAATCTCTTTGGAAATAGAGTAATGGTTGCAGTAGTACAGATCCATGATCATTGTGAAATTGAATTTCCACGGCCATTCCAGACCTGATCACCTCCTCCAGGAGGTTCCCAAGATATGGGCAGAAGTCTTTGTTCCACCTGAGGAGATACTATCATCCACTCTTTCCCATCAGCAGCAGGGCCAACGCAGCCTTCCCAGGCAGCAGAGGAGGCCTAAGCCCCAGACAGCATCCTAGTCAACTTTGGGGATGGGGTTTTGACTGAATTGGAGAGAGCATGTTATAAAGTCATAGTGGACAGAGGGCAATTGACATACATTGCTGTTGCTCGGATAGAAATGACTGAAACAATTTAAATACAATCTCCTGAAATTCCTGCTTAAGCCAAACAGGAGAGCAGAATGGCATGGTTCAGCATAGAAAAGGCTGCAGTTACATCTAATAAAACTATTACACAACTTGCCTCCTGATCAAAACTTATGGCATCTATGCTTGTCAGTGTAAGGGTCTCTCTACTAAAATAAATAAATAAATTTTCTAAAACCAAATTAATAGTAGTATAAAGCTTCATTCTCATCTAGAAACTTGTTCAACTGGCTTAAAACTACATTGTGATTTTTGCTAAAAAGAGGACTGTTGATATCTAATGGATCCAGGGAGAGTTTTATCCGTAAAGGCTTTGCTGATGCTTTTTTTAGGCTACTCGGCATGCATCCCTCAGAGTGATAAATTCACACCCTTTCTTATGTATTCTGCCTAATCTTGTCATAAAGCTTTATTTATGACTGGTAGGCATATGGTCAATGCATATGGGGTAGGATTAAGTCTAAATAAAATTCACACGCTCTTCCTTTGTTACCGAAGAGAAACAGTCCCAACCTCATGACTTGGGGATATCCTTTATTGATCTTGAAATAATCAGGCATTGGAAGATCAGTATTCTACTTTTACGTGTGTAAATCTTTTTGAAAATTACTCCATCATTCTAAAAATAACATGTATTTCTTCTAAAGTATGCAGGTATTATCTTCGGATTATGAGGCGGCTGCACTGCTCACTGTGCTAAGAAGGCAGGTACATGCATAGGCACATCACTTAATTTTCATAACTTTTAGATAGATTTGATGGGAGAGCGTGGGATTTGAACATGTCTCAGGAGATTGCTTAACTTGAATTGCAAGGTGAATTCCAGCAGAAATACAAAGCACTTTGTGTAGATGACGTTGCATAGGATATTTAAGTTAAGACTACATTTTTGGCTTCATCAAACTATCTGTCCTAGTCATGCACCTTTGTTTTTGTCCTGCCTGTTTCCTTCTGCTCCTTTGAGTTTCCAGCTCATTTGAAACTAGCCTTTATCAGGATGAGACATGAACCTTTTTTGGCATCTGCCATTTTTAACTCTTTCCTTTCCCATCTAGCCTAAATTCTGTAGCAAAAGCCTTTGGCCAGGTTTTACAGTCTGCAGCTGTGTCCAGAACCTGGTGTGTGTATACTTTGTTTGGTAAGAAGATGTCCTAGGGCCTATAAATGCTGTTTCTGCAGTGTCCTGAGCCTTGGCCAGCCCAAAGAGCCGAGGCTAGACTCTGGCATTGCACCAGAATCTTCTGCATTGTACCACACAGCTAGTCATATTCTTTGCTATCACTTTATTAACATTGACTTCTAAACTTTACTACAGCACTTAAAGCCAATTTCAATATCTTTTATACACACTCTCGCAGCAGAAGTCTCTCAAAGTACTTCATTTCTCTTGTATACATATTCCCACTTTTTTAATCTATAAAGGAACATAAAGCTGTCAAAACCTTTTTAGCTGCTTAAACATAAAGAAGTCAGTATTAAAAACAAAACATTTAAATGGATAATTTGGCTTTACATGGATAACTTGGATAACCTGGAATTTGATAACTGATGAGTTAGATGGATAAGTTGTGAGTTATCCATCTAAATAGCTTTGAATATTGAGCTGAAAATAGTCTGCAAGAAACAAAAACACTCTCTTTAAAAAAACAACAAAAAAAACAAAACAAACCCCCCCATATATATGCATATATATGTGTATGTGTATATATCTGTTCCCAAAAAGATTGTATTTTGCCTTTAATAATATTGTGCAGAACTAACAGTTCCAAATGTTTCCAGAAGTACCTTTTTAAAGTAGCTTTGCAAAAAAGGCTATACTTACTCTATTCTGGGCAATGTTTACAAAATTCCCTATACTTTACAGTCATGTTACTTATTCATTAAATAGAGAATGAAAATTGGACTTCAAACAGCATTTCACCATAGCCAGTCTACAAATTGGCTGTGCTCTGGCTGACCTGTGATTCTAGGAAATCCTTTGTAGTATACTTGGCCCCACATAGAAAAGGGAAGAAACTAACATTTCCTCGTTGCACTGGCTGCGGATCTTGAAGATATGGTAGATATTTGTTAAAATAATGAAAATGTTGTATTTACCTCCTTTGGCAGAATTTCTCAATCCAGTTCTCAGGAGAGCCCTAGCTGAGATATTGTGTTTTCAGGTACATTGGCATATACTGGGTCACTATATATATATATATATATATATATCGCATTGCTGTTCAGTTCTTGTGCTGTGCAATTGTATGATACAGCCATACAAAGCAACTAAACAGTACTGACTTTGAAATGGACCTTTAAGGGTGTGATATCGAAAATGGAACTTAGCCTGATAACTACTTCTTATCTCGCTAAATGGCACTGCTGAATATCTGGCTATGTTCAACAGGTGCCACTTAACTCAGGCACAGGGAAAGGGTGGGATTGGGGAGGAGTTGAATTGGCCAGATGAGTTAACAGGCTAACTTGATATCAAGAATTAGCTGGCTGAATTATCCAGCCAACTTTTGGTCTGGCCATAGTGCTGTTCTAAAGTTGGCTGGTTTAACTTATCCAGCTAACTTTAAGATATCCAGGTATATTCAATGATGTGGCTGCACCACTGATTATACAACACTAGTTAGCTGGATAAGTTTACTGGCTAGCAGAGCTACGCCATGGCTGAATATAGACCTCAAGATGACTACTTCAAAATGTCTGTTTTGAGAATTGTTCATGACTTCTAGATCTAGACAATCATCGTAGGACGAATGTGATGTTTGCAACAAACACTGTGGTAATGCATGGGTTCATACATGGTGGATCCCGGTTTAATATGGATTAAATCAGAGCAAATAAAAGGTTTGTTTTTTGCATATGTCTTTTTATTAACACGTCTTTGTTATAGGAAACAACATTACAACAGAATTCGAAATCCAAAGGCATATCTGAACGAGTCCTAATCTGAAAAACAATTTAACAGTGACTGACAAGTATCACATTTCCTTCACACTAATTTTTCCCCTACTTCTCCCTATTCTCGATCCTCCCTCCCTTCTGCCCCCATGATCAGCCGAGGTTCTTGCAGCTTCATTATACCTACTATGGCACAGAATACATCCATCAACATCTTTATATACTCTGTCCTATAAAATCATAACCCATTCTGGGTTTTTTTCCTTAGCACTACGAATTAGCTCATTACTGTTTGTTTAGGACATTTCAAGGACACTAGGTCTTAAAGGTGTCCTTGAAATTTATATTGACCAATATGCAGGATATATTCTTCCTTCCTTTCTTTGGTCCATCCCCAGTTTTCACTCCAAATTCACAAGTAAGGAAAGAGACACTAGGTAGAAAACTTTGGACATATGCCCCCCGTACTTTCCAGAAATATCTGGAAGGTGATATTTTGGGGAATTTTTCCCATGATCTATATTCTAACCAAAACAGTTCAGTTAATTCTGCCATCCACAGCACCTTAGAAGGTGCTTCTGGAGCTAGCCATTTAACCAAGATACATTTTTTTTAGCAATGCAGAAACCTTTGATCGTGAACAGGTGGTCATACTTAGATCACTTGAGTCTTTGGTTTTACTGACAATTATCAGAACTCGGACAGTGACAGAACCTCAATCTTAAGAATAGTCTTCACATGATATACTACTTGCTCTAAAAGAAATCTCTGATAAATACACATTCCCACATACAGAGAAACAGGGTAGCTTTGCTTTCACTGCATTTCAGTTATAATTTTTACTGATACCCATTTGGAATGCTCAATAGGGGAATATCACTATTCTGTGGATCACTTTTTAATTGTTCTCTCAAAGGAACTGATAAAATCGCTTTGCTCATCCCCATCATGCTATCATACATATCATCTTCAATGGGAGCTGTCACCTCTCCAAATACAAAATTCTCTTAACATATAATCCCACGATTAAAGTAATCTGTATTGAAACACGTGGTATTTAGAAACTTAGACAAATTACAACGCTGTGTATGACAATGTTTTCATATATTCAAAATATGAGTTTAAGGACCGTCATATCACCCACAGTGCTCACAAGTTAAACTTGTATTTCATGCACTTCATTGGGGTCACTTTTAATCATTGGTCCGAGTAGCTAGCATCCAAAACGTCAAAGTTCAATTTTTGTTTTTTTGTATAATTTTTTGCTATATATTAAAAGGTATCAACTTCCCTTATTCGTAGCTGTCAGGGTCACTCGTCCGCTTAAAACTCTAAGCGGGGAAATGGCGTCGGGTTCGAAAAATTGACGGACCTGCAGCATCGCTCAAGTTTCTTGCATGAATTGGCACCGCTTAAAGATCTGCCTGTATCCCCGTCAATGAATCAAGAGGGGAGTGCTGGATCAGGAGAGTCTAAACAGATGTCTCTGAAGCAGCCTGTGTTGTGAAACGTGTGCGTCGGACGAGTGACCCCGACAGCTACGAATAAGGGAAGTTGATACCTTTTAATATATAGCAAAAAATTATACAAAAAAACAAAAATTGAACTTTGACGTTTTGGATGCTAGCTACTCGGACCAATGATTAAAAGTGACCCCAATGAAGTGCATGAAATACAAGTTTAACTTGTGAGCACTGTGGGTGATATGACGGTCCTTAAACTCATATTTTGAATATATGAAAACATTGTCATACACAGCGTTGTAATTTGTCTAAGTTTCTAAATACCACGTGTTTCAATATATATAGCTGTCACCTCTCCCCCATGTCTGCCAATGATTTCAATGTATGATATATACTAACAATGTAAATATATGTTATATTTGTTCCCTTGATATATTCATATGTTTCTGAAAGCCTTTAGAATTAATATTAGAAGTATTATTAGTATTAGAAGAGCTTAAAAGAAAATGTAACTTGCTAACTGTCTATATGCAAAGTGATCTTTATCTGTAAATCCCAGTTTTTCCTTACAGTGCTCAAAGGAGAACATAATTGCATTTTGACTATCAAAAAATATATTGCACCATATCTATTTTATTAATGCTTAACTTTTGAAATATTTTGTTATGATCCCCTGGGGAAAAATCAAATTGCCTCTAATTGGCAACTATAATGATACCTCCCATGAAAGTGATAATTGCTTCACAAAATGCTAAGCATATCTCATAGAGAACACTAAAGTTCTCTATGAGATAGTTATTGTGTTGGTTTGTAAAGGTTTAATAGTTACATCAATTTTTTAATTGTATGTTATACATTATTGGATGGTCCACAGTCTGTACAGTCTGTTTTCCATCAAAACTGTTATATGGAATTTATTTTATTTAATACCTATTAATAATGTCAATGTAAAGCTTGTTGCTAAGTTATTGTTAAATGTAAACCGCGGTGATGTATTTCTTTACGTACTGCGGTATATAAAAACCCTTAAATAAATAAAGGATTGGTTGCTATATAATTGGGAATATTGGACTGCTTACCATGCAATAAATATTGTAAGGGGCCACTGTCAATTGCTCCATGCCTGTGTCAGAGTAGCAGTTGCTCATCCACAACCAATCTCCAACCAATCGCAGTAGATGTCCAATATTGTAATATTTAATGTTGGGCAAACCCTACTCTCCTTCTTCCACAGGAGTGGAGAGCTTTGCATTAGAAAGCCACAGTCTTTTTCTGTTATTCCAAATAAACTGGAAACACAATTTATGCAAAAGTTTTAAATCTTTTGGTCTTATCACTAGTGGCACCATATGAAGGGTGTATAGTAGTTTTGGCAATAACATTTTAAACAATGCAATTCTCCCCAACACTGAGGGGGAGTAATGTATCCATTTTTTGGTGTTAATACGAAAGGACTCTATAATGGGAGTAATATTAGAGGGGTACCATTCCTCAGTTTTCCAAATATTTAATTGAATCGTGAGTCCATTTTAGGGGGAAATTAGGCCAGTTATGCGATACATAACTTACAATATGTATCGCCTTTGATTTATCAAAGTTTATCTTAAATCCCGAAAGTCCCATACGTCATAAAAAATCTCCAATATTTTCTCCATATGTGTCCTGTTTCTGGAATGTATAACAGGATATCATCCACAAACAGATAAATTGTAGGCAAATGATGCTCTTATAGTATAAATGGTTTTTATTGGCATTTATATAAACAAACATACAAAAACATTCAAAACATCTGAGGATGGTTAGGTTCTGATACCTTACCCAGCCATTGCCCAAGGGGATCAACCGAAGTTTAATTCCCCCAGTTACCCATGCCCCCTACTAGTACCATCTAGAATCCCAGTGGAATCGGCATGACACTGCCTAAATCAATATAATGAACCATTACAGTGAAATGGTACACTTCAGTCATTAAGTATTCGACTCTGTGCATGCTGTGGAAGAGCTTGTATATACACCTCCCAAATCGCTAGGAAACGCCCCCGGTGTTCCGGTGAGCTGCGGGAAGACAAGTGTTCCATTTGCATCATAGAGTAGAAAAGGTTCCGCCAAGCCTAACAGATGGAGGGTCCGTGCTGTGCCAAAACAACAAAATTACCCTTTTCCCCACCAAGCATGCCTTCTGAATTAATAAGGGTGTGAGGATCTTGTATCCTTAGAGGGGGGATACAGCCAAATAAAGCCATAATGGGGCCACTGGGATAGAGACCTGCAATAACGCCACCAGGTATCTAGCCACTCGGCTCCAAAATAGTTTAACAGTAGGGCATGCCCAAAAAGCATGGGCTAATGTACCCTGTGCCTATCTGCATCTATCGCAAGTCGCTGTGTCAGATATAGTCAGGCATTGTGCCACCTTGGTTGAAATATAAGCCCTCCCCAAGAACTTGTATTGTAGCTCTCGATAATACATATTGTACGAGATCCTGGTGACTCTACCATAACTGCGGATAATTGAAGGAGTGACCATAAATTCCCCATCGCTAGTCCAATGATCTGCGAGCACATCATATATTTCCTGCCTCCCCAGTGCCTGCAAGCCTTTATAATATTTAGACAGGGAAGGAGGCTTTGCCTTCGTAAGCTCCAGTCTAGCTTCCAGTTTCTGAAAGGCTGACTGTTGTAGAAATGCCGAGGGCATCGCTTTGAGGTAATGTGTAATCTGTATGTATGGGAAAAGAGATGAGGCCCCAGTCTATAATGTTTACACAGTTTAGTGAAGGAAATCGGCTTCCCCTCCCTCGTTATTAAATGCCCCGATTGGGTAATGCCCAGGGTCTGCCATTTCCGAAGACTTGGAACCTGGGGGAAAAGTCAACAACCAATAAGACATGAATTTTATAGTCTGGGAAAACAAGCATGGGTGTAACTTGCTGATGCAGCTGTTACTACCCTTAATCAATAAACCTTATACTTGTGATGTAACTCTAACATTGCTTTCTGCTTCAGCGGCAAGAGATAATGGGGAATTGGACTTGGACAGCAACCAACAAGGGCCCTTACTTTAACGATTTGGGAAACTAAGTATGAGGGTAACTTGTAAGGCAGGCACTTGCCATCCCCGAATAATAACTTTATGGGGCAGACCTGTTTGCCCAGCAAGCTTATGGTAGCACTGGATGGACCATTTGGTCCTTTTCTGCCATCGTTTCTATGTTAATGTCTCTAATTTTTCGAGCAACCTCATTGCAACCAGATTGTAATACTACACCACCGCCCCTTCGACTGCATCTAAATGGGGCCTGTACTCAAGCAGCAAAGTTTTCAGTTCATTAATTTGTACAGATATTGAGGCGAATCTGCTGGCTATCGCTGCTGAAGCAACTTCTGTTTCTTTATTGCTGCACTTTCCACTACACTGTGCCTTGCTCTTTACCTGCATCGGCCATCTTATCTTTGGCTGACTTTGGTTTCTCTTTATCCTTTTTGCCAAGTTTCCTTGGCATGTCCCCATGGGATTTCTTCATATATCAGTCAATTGACATATATAGATTCCAGATTTGTCACTTAGAAGCCTTAAAGGTCATTGATGGTTACAATATTTGCGGATGATCAGTGGTTAGCTCCCAGAGCCCAGACCAAAATGTCTGCATCACATGAGTCCAATAAAACGTTTATTATCAGTGAGCAGACCTACAGAATATATACTGTATAGTGTATTTTTCTTCATAATTTTGCTGCACTGCGTGCACCAGTGATTAGGAAGTAAATATGAAGTAAATAACTTAAAGGTAAATTTTAAAAACAACATATGCGTAAAATTAGCATATATGTGCGTAAGTAGTCTCTACTCATGTATTCCGTATTTTATAAAAAGTCCAAACTGTTTTCACTTTCGCATGCATATATATGTATGTAAAAATAGTGGTCTAGGGTGATTCCTGGGTGGGACCAACAGTTGCATGTCTGAGTTGATATTTAAAAAAAACACAACCCACATATATGTGCCAACTTGCATATTTTTACAGCTGCTATTTATCTGGCTTAAGTGATATTAAATGTGTTTGTTTAGTACTGATTGGGTGGGAAGTCTGGGTGAACTGGGGTGAGTTCAAGCTGAACAAACCAGGTGTGTCTTGGTGACCTGGAGAAGGACCTGGCAAACTGGTGGACTAACTGGTTAAACTGGTAATTTCACTCATGCATATGTTTTAAAGTGCACCGATTTTATGTGTGCAAATCATGACATATGAGTAAGTCCTATTTTATTGTGGCACTTAAAATATAAATGTGTATATTTTTAAAATGGTAAAATACATATGTTCAATGCACTGAAATATGTGGTTTCAATGCATTTCATGTATTTGCACATTGTCCTACATATGCACATATGTTTATTTATTTATTTAAAATTGTTTATATACCGCTTTTACAATTTGAGGATTAATCAAAATGGTTAACAATAAACATGTTGTGCGGTAAACACATGAATATAATCGTCCTTAGCAGAGGTAAACCATATTGTATCAAAACACACTTGGTGCTGTAATATACTGTATCATTCAATACTACATTTGCACCTATGTAATTCTATTCAAATGTTTGGAAAAGCTTTAATGAAAAACTGTTGCTGATAATTTTTAAGAAAGTAGTTACCTTCAAAACAAGTGGTGCGGTGTTACAAGTATGGCACTCGTTTTACACTACTTTATCATTCTTATCATGCTGAAATTTCATCATTGGTCTGTATTCTTTTTTTTGAAAACTATATTGTATGCATGTAAATCACTACACCACCCTCTTCCATGGATATGATGGTGGATCACCTTATGGCAGAATTGACTGCAAAACAGGAACTCATACATTTCGATGTGATGACCAGATGGAGGATACATGTGCAGAGATGAAATGCATGCAAAAGAAAATATGCCAGATTTGTAGAGTCCAGAGTATCAGCAAGGGAGAGCACAGCTGCAGCCAATGTGATGTCTGATTGCATTTGTGCTTCATTTGTTGACATTGCTGGTGCTTTACATGGTCTTGACACCATTTTGTGGTATGTAAATCAGAGACTGAATTATGTGACCAGACTCATGTTCCCCCAGGAGGCAAGCACATCCTCCTCAGAAATCAGTGTCCCCCCCCCCCCCCGCCCCCATCACGTAGAGGTAATGGCCACAGATATAAGCAGTATCCTTGAGGCGAGTTCCCATCATTACTTTTTCTGGACCTGATCCTATGCTACACAATTGTTGACCTCATCTAGACCCATTTTTACCTTATGCTGGACTACCAATGATTGTGTCTCAGTTCTCTTGTGACAGGTGGCTGGTACATAGCTATCCGTCAGATTCCTGGGTGCGTTCCTTGTTGACAATAGGAAACTAGCGGTAGTCTGTTACCATGCTGGATCACTAATGACAGTTCCCTGCCCAGCACATGTCTGACCACCAATGTCATCTGCCACACCAGACCACCAATGATTTTCTGAACCCCATTGTGCTGTCTTGTTAGGGCTGCATATTGAGAGAGGCTTTATTTTCCAGTGGTGCGTCATTTTGCGTTGCTGCAGTATGTGCAAATGGTGGCTACGTTCCAGCTCTTTCTTCCAGTGCACATGCGTTTTCCACTCTGATTCCTTGTCTATATACAGATGCTTCTCCCACCCATCACTGCCATTGCATGACTCAACATGATGCTCATCTCTTTAATGTTTACATTTACTGAATGAAATTATGATACAAACCTAACAATTGCGCAACGTGCGATGTTTACACAAAACACAATGGGGCAGATTTTAAAAAAGTACGTGCACCCGGCGCAAACAAGAGTACGCCAGATTTTAATAGATACGCGTGTATCTTTTAAACATCTGGGGTCTGTGCGCGCAAGGCTGCGCAAAATCAGTAGCCTGAGCGTGCCGAGCCGCACAGCCTGCCTCCGTTCCTTCCGAGGCCTCTCCGAAATCGGAGTGGCCTTGGAAGGAACTTTCTTTCCGGCGCCACCCGCCCCCCCGGCCCTAACTAATTCCCCCCCCCCCTACCTTTATTTCAAAAGTTACACCTGCCTGGGCCAGCTGCCGATGTTCCAGTCCGGGGGCTGGTCTGGAGGCCGGTGCCTCGCCCCCCGGAACGCCCCCCGATGATGCGCCGGCCGTGACCAGCCCCAGGACTTTCGCGTGTCCTGGGGCTTGCGCGAGCCCCCGAGCCTATGCAACAGCTTTTCGGGGGTTTCGCGCATACCCCTTTGAAAATCTGCCCCAGTATATGTACATCAGACATTTTCTCCCCAAGTAACTTGAAATACAATAGCTGAAAATGTAAACCATCCCTTTTATCTCTTCTCTTTACGTGAGTATTTAAACTCCAACATTTCACAGTATCATTCTATGATTCCCCGGTGGGTGCCGGAAGGCTTCAGAATTGATTTTATAAATTTTGTTTCTCTTTTCCCTTTTGCAGGTGAGTGCAATGTTGCTTGTCACTGAAGTATGAGGAGATGGTGGTTGTATGCTTACTCTTCTTTCTGATGCAGATGCTTCTCCCCCTCGACTCTGCCATTACCTGACCTGCTATCAATGCTCAACTTTTCTCTTCCAGTGAGTATTTACATTTCATTATTCCACCCCACTATTCCTGCTACTTCCCCAGTGGGCTGAACAGCTTCAGACTTGCAATTCTTCTAACTTATTTTTCTCTCTTTGCTTTCTTTTACAGGTGGGTGCATTGTCGTTGCTTGTCGCTGCAGTATTCAGAGATGGTCGTTGTGTGCCTGCTCTTCCTTTCAGTGTGGATGCTTCTCCTGCTCGGACGCTTAATTTCTGCCATTGCCTGATCTGCCGCTTGCCGATACTCAACTCTTCTCTCAGCATTCACAGTTTAACATTCAAAGCATGTACTCCTGCTGGTTCTCTGGTGGGCTCAACAGCTTCAGACTTGCATGTAGTCTCATTTTTTCCCCTTTTCCTTTTCTCTCTTGCAAATGGGTGCAAATTCATCATCAGCACTTGTCACTGAAGTATGCAGGGATGGTAGCTCCCTACCAGCTCACTCATTGCCACTGTTTTGATGAGATGATGGTTCATCTATAATTTTTTCTTCGGGAATGCTTCGTCCACCTTGCCAGGCTTTCAGCGGGGGGCTCAGTTTATGGACCTGTTGATGGAATTTGTGGACTTTTGCTGCATATGCAACTTTGCATTTTATGTAACCACTTTTAATCGAATTGTTTGTTTACACCATTGCTTTTGAAGTCAAGTAAACAATCTCAAACTTTTACATGTCTTGTGGTGTTTTTTTTTTTTTCCTTTAGGTCCTGTGGCAAAGTGGTCTAGGCCTGCAGCCTGGGTCCAGAGATTTGCAAGACTGGTCTTGTAAATCTCTGGATGAGGGTTGCTGGGTATCAGTTTCACGGATGTCACAGGCTGAGCATACTTGGTCCAGGGACTTCCACAGTGGGAAATTATAAAAAAACCAAATACAAATAAATAAATAACTATAATTCACAAAACAGGCACATTGCAACATTTTTAAAAACAGGAACATTTACAACTTGAACATATTCATAACAATGCATTTTTTTTCTGGCATTCATCTTCTTGGAGGTTGGCGCCAATCTGTTAAGAGAAACATGTTGAAGTCAGAATTCCACTCCACACACCACCCAGTTAACCCATCCCACCACCACTTTGTGTACAAACTATGGTTGCCAACTGCTCTGTTTTGGACCAGACAGTCAGACTTTTAGGCATGTTGTGCAGCGTCCAGTCAGAAGTACCAAGCAGAAGCTAAAAGTCCGGTTTTGCAGGTGGTTCCTTCTCCGCCCCTCAGACTCCTAGTTACAGAGAGAAAAAGACAGGATTGGAGCTTTGGAGAGGAGAGCTGCATTTTATTCCTTCCCCGCCTCTTTTCTTATGCTGTGATTGGACAGCAGAGCCCTCAGCAATCAGTGGCTCCCCACATTTCTGTAGCAATCACGCTCTTGGCCCCTCCCCTCACAGCATGCTGGGCCAGGACCTGAGAGAGGGGCTGCAGTGAGCCAGCCAAGACAGATACAGGCACAGAGCAGAAGGTGGAGAAACAGAGAGACAGATGGAGGTACTAGGGGAGAGATAGAAGGGACAGACGAAAGGGGAGATAGACACATGGGGAGCATGGTAGTGTTGAGAATCAGAGGGAGACATGGAGGGAGGGAATGGGTCAATGGTCTTTTGCTCAGTCTAGCTGATAGCAGCAGCTGTCTTGAAAAGTGCCCTATAGTCTGTATCTTCTTCCCTCTGGTCTCTCTCTCTGGACCCATGACTTATCCCTTAGCAACTTGGAATTTACTTGATGTTAAAAACCATATATGTACTGCATTCTCTACCCATGCCTGTACCCCTTTCCTGGCCTTTTCCCTGCCATGAACACAATCTCCTCCCCCCCCCCCCCCCCCCCAATTATCTCGCTGCTCCCTTCAGGCCTATTACAAGGTTTCCCAGTGCCCCGGGCAATGTAGGTAATATGGCTGGGTGGGGGTGAAGGCAGTGCCTCCTTTTTTTGATGTAACTGGCCTGCTGAGCCAGCAGCCACATAGGGGCTAAATAATGCTTGTTCCACTACAATGGTGGCATGCAACACTGATGGCAAGCCCCCTAATGAGGTGTGTTAGTGCACCCTGGGCATCTGTTAGCCTTTTCTCCCCTCTTTCCCCCACCCCCTTCCCTGCCCAGCATGCTTCTGACCTGAGTTCATGAGTGAGAGAGGAAGATGTATGAGTGAGTGTTTGTGTGTGACAGAATGTATGTGCATGGGAGAGGTACACAGTAAAAAAAAAAAAAAAAAAAAAGTGTGCCACCCACCACCACACGCTAATAATCCACGAGATAATCCAAGAAATGGGTAGCAGCTGAGTGACAGGGTTCCTCCTTCATTGCCCTGAGAGGCTGGAAGAGAAATTGGCTGTGTGCAGCCTGTTAATTCATTATTGCTCTTTAATGCTTACACACATCCAGTGTTTAGGCACTTCACTGGCAGGATCTAACATTTATGCAAATAAAGGACACCATCTCTCTTCTCCCCTCCCCCCCACTTCCGCGCCTGGTCCTCAAGTGTTCAGTCCTGGTCTGTGTAAATGTTGGCAACCCTAGCAGAAATGTACTTCCGATGTAGTCTGAAATGACCTTGTGACGGAGCCAATTCACCTTTTCTGTGCTGTTCTGTCTGTGGCAGGTGTAAACATTTTGGGCTGTAGTGCCAGGTCCAGTTTCACCTCATGATTTATGCCATGCTAGAAGACAATATTGTAGAGCATTCGGCACACCTCTACAATATCTGCTATTTTCTCTGGTGAATTCTAGATCTCACTTCCAGAGTGGTAAAGGCAGCGGAACCTGCTTTTCAAAACATTGAAATGTATGTTCAATGATTGCTCTGGTTTTTGCCTGTGCCTCACTGTAATGGATTTCTGCTGCTGTATGTGGTGCAGACAAGGGCGTGAACAGCCATGCCTTGTAGACGTAAACAGCATCTCTTCCCTTACAAACTTCTTTTTGTTTTGTTATTTTTTTTTTTATTACTGTTTAGCAAGGTGTGTAGTAGTATTCAGAAAATTTCTAGCTTTTTGTACCCATCCCAGAGAGCTTAACTTTGTAGAGAATTAGTATGTGGTTTGGCACCATTTACCAAAAAGTTCATTCTATTCTGCCTTTAATATCTGTCCTAGAGAGCTTCCCTTGAAAATATTTAGCTAAACTTTTGGTACCCACCCCCTAACCTGCTTCATTCTATAGCGGAATAGTATGTACTTCTGGTACCATGCACGTCAAAGTGTGCATTAATCTAGTTTTAGTACTCACCCAAAAGAGTTTACATTGCAACTTTTAAGCATGCGTTTTGTTTCAGCTTGCGTTTCAAACTCACCAAACAACCACCAGCCTTTGCCGTATTTCCCTTCAGTGAAATTTTGGCCACGATGACTCTGCAAGGATGGAGGAGTCGTGGTTGCTTCCAGCAAACTTCACTGGTATCTTGCAATGTGCACAGGAGGGTCAACATGTATATTCATGGAGTGAAAATGCTTCCTGTTATGGTATGTCATTTCTCTCCTGGGTGTGTATGTGTTGGGGGAGTAAGAGCAACACGGGTACAATCAGTTGCTCCTATTACATTCAGCATGCTAGCTATGTCAAAGAGAGCGTGCTTCATCTCCTGCCACTCCGTAAGATGCTGTGGATACTTGATGTACTACCTGACCCATTTCTTCATGGCTCTCAGCACTTGACTGATATGCTTTGAAAACATCATCTGATCCATGCTAGCCACCAAAGCTACTGTGTTCCGGAATGAGCCTGTGGCGCGAAAATGTAAAGCACCGAGAAGCTTGACTAAGCTTGGAATAGCATTTCCATGCTCTTCTAGATGATTATCATACTTGATTTCTTCATAGAGAGAATTACTCTGGAGCTCAGTCTATATGTCCGCATCACATCTGTTTCTGGCAAACCTAGCAGTGTTGTCCTCGGGCGCAATATCTGCTGCCTGCCTGCTCTTCTATGAAAGACTTGAGCCAAGTCCCGCTTCTCTTGGGCCTCCTCTCTTCTGCAATAAACTGTCCATTTCCTCTCTCTTCCTCGCTATAAAACATTTGCTGCTGTTCTTCTTCGGCTGACCTGTAAAATGTACCAAAGCATAAAAAACCCCAGACATAATCCATAATTACAATAGAGAAGCATCTACACACAGCCACACAAATGCCAGCAATGGACTAAAAGGGCTACCAGACATCTGCTTTTAACGTTTACTCCTGCCCTTACTCAGTTGTTAAAGAACTCAGTAATAAAATAGGCACTAAAATGTCTTCCTGTTTAACGCGGCTGTCTGAATTGCTGGGTAATAGCTAATTGCTTCACTTACATGGCATTTGCATGCACCCCTGCCAAGCCAACAGTCTTTTTACTCTGACTTTTGCACTGGTTTGTTTTCGGGGCTAAAACCCATATTACATACATGCTAAAATCTACCCAGGAATGAATTAAAATGAAAACTAGTTTTTGCTTGTTTTTATTAGCAGATTATTAGAAAATGTTATCTCTATATGGCTGCTTTAACAGTGCTGTTCCTTTAATTCTGTTGCAAAAAAGTACTCTAATGTTTTGCAGACCTTTGTGAGTTTTCCATGGCTTTTGTTTTAATGGACATTTTGGATGTCATCTGATGAACTAAGTTTCATTCTTACATTTTTGTCAGCATAAGAATCTCAAATACAACAAAAAATCTGCAAGTCGCTTTGGTTATATGTTTTTTTTTAACTAGATTTTTTTCTGCAAGAATTTCATCTACTGTCACTTTTTTTTCTGGAAGGGAAAGTTTCTGTGGAAGGCTTTGAGCAAGCATCAACTTGTACAAAAAGCATTGTGAGACTTTTGCCTAGTTGAACTGAGGACCCATTTCAGTGTGTAAATGTCCTTTTATTGCATATTTATGTTCAACACTACATAGCAGCATTCTTTTAGCATATGATCCACTGGTTCAAAGTGTCTCGTAAAATGAATCAGACAGGTCCAGACATACTTTATGAAATGTATTAAATTCATTTTATTGCCATAAGTATTGTAGGTTTAAATGTTTTCTTGAGAAAAGCCATACAAATATTGACATTGCTATGAAAACCATGAATGCAGCTGTCATCAGAATGACTAAGGACTTCTCAGAGTGCAGATAAAGAGATGATAGAAAGTCTCAGTGATTGAGTACTTGGCAGTTAAGATTCAGTGCAAAATCATGCATTTGAAGTTGCAGTACATGATGGGGTGGGAGATTGATGTGCATTGACCAGGAGAGAAACCGCTGGGTGATCATAAACGCACATACATAGCTTATGCTATTTTATAAACACACAAAATATGCACATTTTCGGTTTTGTGTGCATATTTGCATATGCAAATAAAGGGTGGTCTGGGGTGATTCCGGGCAGGGCTAAGAGTTGCACGCTATTTTATAAGAGACTTATGTGATTTCATTTGGCAGCTTATTTGCTCAGCTTTATACCTGCTAATTATCTTGTGCAATTGATATCAAATTCCTCTGTTGTCTGCTATTGGTTGGTTGACAGGTCTGAGTGTACTGGGGGAGTTCAGGGGAAAGAAGTAGAAGGGTCTCCATGACATGGAGAAGGACTCTGTGAACTGGTGGAGGTATTGATAACTAGTGAATTTATTTACATGCATGTTTTAAAATGTTCTGGTGCACACAGAGAGGCTAGGCGTAGCCTGGTGATTAGAACAGCAGGCTGTTAACCAGGGTTGAAATACTATTGCTATTCCTTTATTTATTTATTTATTTATTTAAAACCTTTTTTATACCGTCGCTAAGTTATGTACCATCGCAACGATTTACAAATAGGCACAAATAGGTATATATAGGTAGGTATCGTACATTCTAACAAGTGCCAACTAAAAACGGTTACAATATCATTAATAAAGTTAAATTTCCGGGTAAGTCTCGTCACCCTCCATTGCCTCAGGTAAAAATTTAGGGCCAGATTTAGTAAGGCTTTTCGCCCATTCTGTGTGTCTGGGAAAAATGCTTAGTAAATAAGGCCCTTAAATAGTAAGCCGTTTAAGGATTGGGAAATACCTACACTACCCAAAAGTAATTCTTTTCAAAGTGTCATGAAAGACCCAAGTGTCATGAAAGACACAGATTGGCAAGAAATTTCGGAGCAGCAATATCTGCATTTATTTATTTAATTTATTTAAACAGATTTATATACCGTTTTCCAGTAAAAAAAATACTGACCAAAGCGGTTTACAACAATAAATAACCTTAAAATTAAAAGGTTAAAAATTTGAGATAAAATAAAACTTAAGGAAATAAATAGGTAAGAATAAAAATACAGGATATTTCATAATCAATAAAAAATAATAATGACTAAAACAGATTGGCCAGTTTCTGTTAAAAATGAAAAGCAGGAATAAGTAAAAGTAGTACTATATAAATCAAATAATTAGTCTTATTTACTTCAATCTAAGATATTTCTAAATCTTTAAAAGCTTCCTGAAAGAGGTAGGTTTTCAAAGCCTTCTTAAAGTCTTTTCGACTGCTTATTAACCTAAGCGGGTCTGGCAATGCGTTCCACAGTATAGGGCCAGCGACCGAGAAAGCTCTGTTCCTAGTCATGCACAACGCCGCATTAAAGAAAATCAACAGGGTTACTACCTTTAAGCAGACAGCAAGACATTCTACAACAATAATAGTCTATATATTAATTGGTGTATATGCAAAATTTGGGGGTCAGGGGTAAAGATAGCTAATCTCTGCCCTAAAGAGATGCTTTTGAAAAATTCATAAAAATATATCCTGGAAGGCAAAATGTGGGTCAAGGTAAGAGTCTCCCTCTTCTACGCAGGTTTCAGTAATAAACCACATATCCACTTTATATTTTATGCTTTATAGTCATTCCAAATTAGTTGCAAATGGAGAGGGCATTATAATACCTAACTGGCACGAGGAAGGACATTCTATCTGAACTTGATGGCTAGAACATTTTGAAATAGCATTTAGATATCTTGGATAGATAACTTTAAAATATCCCTGTCTCCCTCTCTCTGACCCCCCCCACCCAGAGATGTGTTGCAGGGAGAGAACACACATGTTAAACAACTACAATAAAAGAAATTCAAATATCAAATTAAGTGCTTACTAATTTATTTTTTTTAAATATACTGCTCTCTTCAATTACAATTGATTCTAAGCATTTAACAAATATATAAAACTATAACATTAATTAAAAAAACATAATAAAATTAAAAACAAAGACAGAACAATTTCCTAAGAAGCATTTCAATACACAATGCCTTCATTCATATAACAAGGACCAGTCTCTTAAATTCAAATTTCAAATGCTTCCAAGAAATACTCTGACCTGCTTATAAAATATTTTGTAGTCAAGCAACCCTCTTAATTGTAAAGGTAAGGCATTCTTTGTTGTTGGCCCAGTCACAGCAAAAGCCCGCTTATGGGTGTCTTGCAGCTGAGCATCGGTAAATGATGTAACTACAAACAGAAAATTATCTGGAGACTGCGCTCAATTGCGCACAAAGGGGCAAAACCGTTTGGCACACTTTCTTGGAACAACTCTGGAGGTGCACTGCCTCTGGTTTTCAGCTTTTCTTCAAGCTCCTGCTAATGTGGTCATAATTGGGTGGGACTTAATCAGGAAAGAGAAGAAAAACCAATGAAGCAACACACAATGCCTCTGAAGGAAAGTCTACAACTCTTACCAATAAATTGCTGAGTGCAGTTTCTAAGCAGTCACACATGCAAGTAAACTACTTGTGTATGGCCTCCGTGTGCATAAGTTTACCTATACTGAACGGGGGTGTTCCCAGGGCTAGAGTTTTCAGGATACATGTTAATTTTCCAAAACTTTCCTGTGCAGAAATTAATAGGTATAATTATGTGCAGGTAGTTTTATTTATTCTTATGGGCTGTGGTGACTCCAGGCTCCTCCTCTCTCCATTTTTGGCAGCATATTCATGTTCCCGCATGTTGCACTTCTGAGTCTGTGCTGAGCCAGAGTGGCAGGGATCCTGCCAGAAACTTCTTCTGGTATGGGGCTGCTGCTCATTTGTGCTTGTGTGGCAACTGTGAAGCCATGCTCTTACACTGCAGGAAAGTGCTGCAACCGAAGCATTGGCCAGAGCATGCCTTCACAGTCATATAACTCTAGGATGAAAATTAGTTTAAACCAATTTTCATCTTTGGAACAATCTTGGAATTTGAGTAAAAATCTGTTTAAACTGAAAGTCCCTTGATAATCCAACCATTGGGTTGGTTCACCTTTCCGAGAGCCAAGAGTAGGCATTTTCTGTTGTTGGCCCAATCTACTGGAACATCTTCCTTGAGCAGATACACATCTCTTCAAATAAGCTGACTTTCAGAAAATAACTGAATGTGGCTGTTCAGACAACCATTGGCTAGATGCTTGATGATTGATGATTTCTACATTGAGTACTCATTGAATTAGTAATATTGTTCCTATATGTTTTCAGCTGTATTTTTTAATGAAGTTCTAAGTAGCAGTTCAAGTTATGTGTATATACCGTATTTTTCGCTCCATAAGACGCACCTGACCATAAGACGCACCTAGGATTCAGAGGGGGAAAATTTAAAAAAAAAAAAAATTGTGCTAAACCGGCTCTGCGTCTGGGCGTCTTATGGAGCAAATTAGGGGAGTGCATAGTTTTTTTTTTTCTCCCCATTTTGTTTTCGGGTCTGGGGAGGGCCATTTCGGTCCACTCCCCAGATCAGAAAATTTTTCTTTCTGTGGGAACCCCCAAAACCCCCCCCCCCCATCCCAACCCTTTAAATTAACAACCTCCACCCCCCTGACCCCCCCAAGACCTGCCGAATTAATTTCCTGCAACCCCCCACCCTCCTGACCCCCCCAAGACCTGCCAAACGTCCCTGGTGGTCCAGCGGGGGTCCGGGAACGATCTCCTGGGCGTGAGCCGTCGGCTGCCAGTAAACAAAATGGCGCCGACGGCCCTATGCCCTCACTATGTCACTGAGACCGACCACTGCTAGTGGTCGGTCTCAGTGACATAGTGAGGGCATAGGGCCGTCGGCGCCATTTTGTTTACTGGCAGCCGACGGCCCTATGCCCTCACTATGTCACTGAGACCGACCAATAGCAGCGATCGGTCTCAGTGACATAGTGAGGGCATAGGGCCGTCGGCTGCCAGTAAACAAAATGGCGCCGACGGCCCTATGCCCTCACTATGTCACTGAGACTGACCAATAGCAGCGGTCGGTCTCAGTGACATAGTGAGGGCATAGGGCCGTCGGCGCCATTTTGTTTACTGGCAGCCGACGGCCCACGCCCAGGAAATCATTCCCGGACCCCCGCTGGACCACCAGGGACGTTTGGCAGGTCTTGGGGGGGGGGGTCAGGAGGGTGGGGGGGTTGCAGGAAATTCATTTGTCAGGTCTTGGGGGGGGGGGGGGGTTGTAGGAAATTAAGTCGGCAGGTCTTGGGGGAGTCGGGGGGGGGGGGGGGTGTTTGTTAGATTTTTGTTTGGTTTTTTTTTTATATTCGCTCCATAAGACGCACATACATTTTCCCCCCACCTTTGGGGGAAAAAAAGTGCGTCTTATGGAGCGAAAAATACGGTATATATTTACATTTATTTTAATTGCTTATCGTTGTTTGATTTACCCTACTTTGAACTTTGTGATTAGTGAAAGTTAAGCTTTCAAATAAAAATAAAACTTTCCATCTACTTAGTCACCTTTATATCAGGCAATAGCTTTAAACAAACAGTGTTTCCACATCAAATAACTTTTTAATTTAGTTTTCATGTACAATATTTTTTACTGGATAGTTTCTTTGTTTATAATGAACTAACACACATCTATCAAGCTTTACCAGTTCCAGAATCTTGTTAAATCCAGTCTTTTTTTTCCACAGATGTAACGATTCACATTTAGTTTCAGGTGACCTTACTTGAGTTGACCATTCAAAGGGCTGTCATTTAATACAGGGAGAAAGATCTGTTGTATTGCCTTCTTATGTTCTGAAGAGATTAGAAATTGCCATATTGGGTCAGACCAAGGGTACATCAAGCCCAGCATCCTGTTTCCAACAGCGGCCAATCCAGGCTATAAGTACCTGGCAAGTACCCAAAAACTAAGTATATCCCATGCTACTGATGCTAGTAATAGCAGTGGCTATTTTCTAAGTCAACTTAATTAATAGCAGGTAATGGACTTCTCCTCCAAGAACTTATCCAAACCTTTTTTAAACCCAGCTACACTAACTGCACTAACCACATCCCCTGGCAACAAATTCCAGAGTTTAATTGTATGTTAGGTGAAAAAGAATTTTCTCCGATTAGTTTTAAATGTGCTACATGCTAACTTCATGGCATGCTCCCTAGTCCTTCTATTATCCAAAAGAGTAAATAACCAATTCACATTTATCTGTTCTAGACCTCTCATGATTTTAAACACCTCTATCATATCCCCCCCTCAACCGTCTCTTCTCCAAACTGAACAGCCCTAACCTCTATAGTCTTTCCTCATAGGGGAGCAGTTCCATCCCTTTTATCATTTTGGTTGCTCTTCTCTGTACCTTCATCGCAACTATAATCTTTTTTGAGATGCGGCGACCAGAATTGTACACAGTATTCAAGGTGTGGTCTTACCATGGAGCGATACAGAAGCATTATGATATTTTCCGTTTTATCCCAGGACAAGCAGGCTAGTCCTCACATATGGGTGACGTCACTGGATGGAGCCCTATCACGGAAAGCTTTCTGTTAAAGTATCTAGAAACATTTGACTGGCCCACTGAGCATGCCCAGCATGCCATGATCCCTCGAGCCACAGGGGTCTCCCTTCAGTCTTCGTTTTTCCGCGCTGCAGTTAGCATTGCAGTGAAGGAGCCCTGTGTGATTCCTCACACATCTACTGTGAGAAAAAAAGTTTAAAAAATCTCTCATTTCACCAACCGGTGAGTACAATTTTTCCCATTTCGATCCGGGTTAAAATAATTTTTTGGTCAGAAGGCCGTCGACGGCTGTCCGGCCTTCATCATGACCACGGGCTTCAAAAAAAATGCCCGAAGTGCCCTCACAAAACGTCGATTGCCGACCCGCATGTCAAGTGTGTTTTGTGCTTGGGAGAGCTGCACGCTGTTTCTTCCAGCCCTCAATGTGCTGAGATGACCACCAAGGGCAGGTGGGCCCGACAAGAAAAGATGGAACATCTCTTCCATATACGGCTTATACCGTCGACGTCGATTCATTTGTCTCCGGCTGGAGCGTCTAAAAGATTGGTTGTTCGCAATCGTCGCACTGATGGCTCCGGAGACCGGCTATCACCGATTCCGTCCGCGGCATCGGTGAAATCAACATCTGGGCTTGAAAAAACCATGGAACATAAACAAAAGCATCATAGGTATTAATGGACGTTGACGCCAGAAGCCTTACTGTTGCCAAAAGAGCCATCGCCGAAGAGGCCTCGTCTACAAGAGCCATCGAGGCCTACTACTCAGAGGCATTCCCCACCTGCAAAGGTGCCGGGCATCGAGCCACCACAGGGACCTGTGGAAATGCCACTACCTATAGCTGCTCTGACCTCACCAGCTATAAGGGAGGAACTGGACAGATTCATCCGCCAGGCAGTGAAAGAAGCTCTCCGGGATCTTCGTCCATCGACACTGCTGGAACCGGTGCCGGTGCTGTCACCAGTGCCGGTGCCCTCGCAGATGCAGATGCTTGTTCTGATGCCAATGCCTGCTCCGATGCCGATACTGGACTTTTCAATATTCCAGCCACTGATGTTGAAGCTCGATGCCCTGATTGGAGCTCTTCCAGTGCAGCCTATCACTCCGATTCCTGTCGGTGACTATGAGGCCTCGGGGGCTTCGCTGCCTTCTGAACCCATGCCAGGGCCCTCCAGACTTTCTCGGCCGAGAATCCCGGTATCTCCATCGATGCCGTTCTTTTCCCCATCGATGCCTCCACAAAAGAGACCAATGCCATCGATGCCTCCTCATACTTCTACAAGGCGCCCTCCATCAGACTCTTGGGATGACAGAGACACAGACACCTCTTCAGAGGACATCCTGTCTGAGCCGTCCCCACCTGAAGACAGGAAAAAGTCACCCCCAGAGGACTTATCTTTTACCAATTTTGTAAAGGACATGGCTGACACTATTCCCTTTCAACTAGTGTCAGAAGAAGATACCAGACAAAAGACCTTAGAGGTTCTACAGTTTGTGGACCCACCTGAGGAGGTACTAGCAATTCCGGTACATGAAGTCCTAGTAGACCTGCAGCACAGGCTATGGGAACACCCATGCTCAGTACCACCGGTTAACAAAAGGATGGATACCACCTATCTGGTGCAGCACATCCTGGTTATCAGAGGGCCCAACTTCCACACCAATCTGTGGTGGTAGAATCCACCCAGAAAAAATCAGAGAATATGCCTTCATTCATCAAGTCCGCCTGGCAAAGAACGAAAGTTCTTAGACACTCTAGGCAGAAAAGTCTTTCAAGGCTCTATGCTTGTTTCCAGGATAGCATGATGTTAACTATATATGATGCAGTATCAGCGCAACCTCTGGAAACAGATGTATCAACTATCTGAGACTTTACCTTAACAGTATCAGGACTCAGTAAGTGACTTCATTCACAAAGGTTTGGAAGCAGGCAAGCACGAGGTCCATGCTGCCTGTGACAGTTTTGAGACCTCTTTACGGGTAGCTGCAACTGGTATCAGTGCACGTTGTTGGGCCTGGCTCAAAACTTCTGACCTCAGGCCTGAAGTTCAAGAGAAGCTAGCAGATCTGCCTTGTGTTGGTGATAACCTTTTTGGAACACCAGTTCAGGATGCAGTAGCACAGCTCAAGGAACACTCTAAAACTCTGCGTCAACTGTCTGCTATCCCACAAGATAACCTCCTCTGCTCCACGTCGCACAGCGCGGAAGGACACCAGAAAGCCCTACTATAGACCACATAGGTACTATCCACCAGCACCCCGTGGTAGAGCATCCAGACCAGTGCAAAGAACCCAGCCTAGACAGCCGAGAGCTTCTAGGCCTCAACCTCCTCCTCAAACAGGCCCAGCATCAGGCTTTTGAAAACCAGCCAGAGGACAGCAGCCACTCCACCAACCTGAACCCAGAGATACCAGTGGGAGGTCGGGTCTCTCTCTTCCAGCCTCATTGGTCAAACATCACAACAGATCAATGGGTGCTATCAATTATAACACAAGGTTACCATCTGAATTTTCTCACAGTACCAAAAGACTCCCCACCAAAGTCTGTTTGGATACACAAGGATCATATCACTCTTCTGCAAGCAGAATTATCCACCCTTCTGAGAGCCAGGACCATGGAACCAGTTCCCTGACCTTAGCAGGGTAGAGGATTCTACTCTTGTAATTTCCTCATTCCAAAGAAAACAGGTGGCCTACGTCCCATCCTAGACCTCCGAAATCTCAACAAATTTCTACAGAAAGAGAAGTTCAGAATGGTCTCCTTAGGCACCATGCTTCCCCTTCTCCAAACAGGAGACTTTCTCTGTTCTTTGGATCTGCAAGACGCTTACGCTCACATTCCAATATTCCCTCCTCATCGCAAGTTTCTGCGTTTCCTGGTGGGTCATCAGCATTTCCAATACCAGGTTCTATCATTCGGACTTGCCTCAGCACCCCGGGTATTCACAAAGTGCCTAGCAGTGGCAGCGGCTCATCTGCACAAGGAAAGTGTACATGTTTTTCCTTATCTAGACGACTGGCTCATCAGAAGCCAATCACAGCAAGGAGCTCTTGCTTTTCTCAGGCTCTGCTCAATCTGCTCCACTCGCTGGGATTTCTAATCAACTACCAAAAATCCCCCATCATCCCATCTCGCCCACTACAATTCATCGGAGCAGAGTTGAACACCATAATATCAAGAGCCTTCCTCCTGGAAGACCGGGCGGCGATACTCTCCTCATTAGCAAACTCTCTGCGCTTAAAGAAACAGGCGACAGCACATCAGTTTCTAACTCTGCTCAGCCACATGGCCTCCACAGTTCATGTCACTCCTATGGCCAGATTAGCCATGAGAATAACCTTTGCCCATGCAATGTCACGGGGGCTACCGGTGCCATTGGTCAACCCCTGTCACATGGTAGGAACACAAGATGGCGCCAATGGCCATGTGACAGGGGCTGACCAATGGCGCCGGTAGCCCCTGTGACATAGTAGTTCAGAGGCTATCCGCACCATTTTGAGCAAGGCTGGCACGCCGGGCACGGAGGGACAAATGGCTCCCGGGACCCTGCTGGACCACCAGGGATGTTAGTAAGTCTTGGGGAGGGATCGGGATGGGGGGGGGGGGTTGTATTATAGTTAATCTTAATGCTTGGGATGGTTTTTAATTTAAAAAAAAAAAAAAAAAAAAGTGCCCCTCTCCCCGTACAAACCCGAAAAACGGATTTTCCCTGAAGTTCGGGGAAAATCCTTTTCGGGGTTCGGGGCCCCGGACCCATGACAAATTAGGCAATTTCGTTGTAATTGCCTAGTTCGTGATAAACGATTGCACATCTCTACATCTAAGTGCTATCTCAGCGTACCATCATACAATAGGGGATGCACCGATATCAGCGCAACCCCTTGTCAGTAAGTTTATGAGAGGTTTAATTCACCTTAAACCCCCGTTACGGCCACCAGTCACAGAATGGGACCTTAATGTAGTACTAACAAGACTCATGTGTTCTCCTTTCTGAACCCATGGATTCCTGCAATATTAAATTTCTTACATGGAAAGTTCTCTTCTTAGTAGCTATTACATCTGCTAGAAGGGTTAGTGAGTTACAAGCACTTGTCCCATACTCACCCTATATAAGGTTCTTACATGATCGAGTGGTACTCCGTACTCACCCTAAATTCCTTCCCAAGGTAGTTACGGAATTCCACTTGAATCTGTCCATAGTCTTGTCAACATTCTTCCCAAGACCTCACTCTCACAAGGGTGAGAGGGCTTTACACACCTTGGACTATAAACATGCACTCGCATATTACCTAGATCGCACAACAGTCCATAGGAAATCCACTCAACTTTTTGTTTCTGATAACAGAGTAAAGCAGTGGGCAAACAAACTCCCTCCAACTGGCTAGCAGATTGTATAGAGTTTTGCTATAAAAAAGCAGGCCTTCCTCTCCAAGGGCGAGTAAAGGCACACTCAGTAAGAGCAATGTCAACCTCAGTAGCACGCTATCGTTCAGTACCAATAACTGACATATGTAAAGCTGCAACATGGAGTTCTCTTCACATCTTTGTAGCTCATTACTGTTTGGTCAAAGAAGGACGACAAGATTCAGCCTATGGACAATCTGTCCTAAAGAACTTGTTACTAGCATAATCCCAACTCCTGCATCCAACCTGCTGTGATTTTAGGCTGCCTCAATTTTTTCCAACAGCACTGTCATTGTTGTGCCCGTTGCACAAGTTGTATGCTGTTGGTGCATTACAAAATGACTCAGCCTGTATTGCTAATTACCCATATGTGAGGACTAGCATCCTGCTTGTCCTGGGATAAAGCAAAATTGCTTACCTTGTAATGGGTGTTATCCCAGGACAGTAGGATGTAGTCCTCACGAAACCCACCTGCCACCCCGCTGAGTTGGGTCCGATACGTTTTATTATTTTATTTTTGCTAACACTTATTGCTATACACGAGACTGAAGGGGAGACCCCTGTGGCTCGAGGGATCATGGCATGCTCAGTGGACTCAGTGTGCCAGTCAAAAGTTTCTAGAAACTTTGACAAAGTTTTCCGTGTTAGGGCTCCGTCCAGTGACGTCACCCATATGTGAGGACTACATCCTGCTGTCCTGGGATAACACCTTTTACAAGGTAAGCAATTTTGCTTTATTCACCATTCTCTTCCTAATAATTTCTAAAATTCTGTTTGCTTTTTTGACTGCTGCAGCACACTGAGCCGATGATTTCAATGTGTTATCCAGTATGACACCTACATCTCTTTCCTGGGTGGTAGCTCCCAATATGGAACCTAGCATTGTGTAACTACAGCATGGGTTATTTTTCCCTAGATGCATTACCTTGCACTTATCCACATTACAGTTTATCTGCCATTTGGATACCCAGTTTTCAGTCTCACAAGGTCCTCCTGCAATTTATCACAATCTGCTTGTGATTTAACTATTCTGAATAATTTTGTATCATCTGCAAATTTGATTACCTCACTCGTCGTATTCCTTTCCGGATCATTTATAAATATATTGAAAAGCACGGGTCCCAGAACAGATCCCGGAGGCATTCCACTGCCCACCCCCCACCACTGAGAAAATTGTCCCTTTAACCTACTCTCTGTTTCCTGTCTTTTAACCAGTTTGTAATCCACAAAAACACATCGCCACCTATCCCATGACTTTTTACTTTTCTTAGAAGCCTCTCATGACGAAATTTGTCGATTACCTGCTATTAATTAAGTTGACTTAGAAAATAGCTACTGCTATTACTAGCAACAGTAACATGGAAGAGACTTAATTTTTGGGTACTTGCCAGGTTCTTATGGCCTGTTGGAAACAGGGTGCTGGGCTTGATGGACCCTTGGTCTGACCCAGTATGGCATGTTCTTATGTTAGATTTGATCATATTATGATCACTATTGCCAAGCGGCCCCACCACTGTTACCTCTTTCCCCAAATCCTGTGCTCCACTGAGAATTACATCTAACATTGCTCCCTCTCTCATCGATTCCTGAACCAATTGCTCCATAAAATTGTCATTTATTCCATCCAGGAACTTTATCTCTCTAGCATGTCCTGATGTTATATTTACCCAGTCAATATTGGGATAGTTGAAATCTCTCTAGCATGCCCTGATGCTAGAGAGAGATAAAGCATAAGCATTGGCAAGTTAAATGTAAGACATTGGTAAGACAGGCTAAGGGAGAATTTTGAAAAGAAGTTGATCATAGAGGCAAAAGTTCACAATAAAAACTATTCAAATATCCAAAGCAGCCTGCAAGGGTGTCAGTTGGACCATTGGAAGATCAAGATGTTAAAGGGGCATTTAGGGAAGATAAGGTCAACAAGGAAAGAAGGTTTTCATGGGTGGTGATTCTGATCAAATGATCCAAATCACAGTGAATTTGGAAGATGTGGTAGGCCTGATTGAAGAGTAGTAAATCATCTAGACCAGATGGTATATACCCCAGGGTTCTGAAAGAACTAAAAAATGAAAATTCAGACCTATTAGTAAAAATTTGTAACCTATCATTAAAATCATCTGATGTACCTGAAGATTGGAAGATGGCCAATGTAACACCTATATTTAAAAAGGGATCCAGGGGTGATCTGGGAAACTATAGACTGGTAAGCCTGACTTCAATGCCTGGAAAAATCATGGAAACTGTTATAAAGAATAAAATCATAAAACATTTAGATAGACATGGTTTGATGGGACACAGCCAGCATGGATTTGCCCAAGGGGAAGTCTTGCCTCACAAATCTCCTACATTTTTTTTTTAAAGGGATGAATAAACATGGTGGACAAAGGTGAACCAGTAGATGTGATGTATTTGGATTTTCAGGAGGCATTTGACAAAGTCCTGCATGAGAAGCTTCTAAGAAAATGAAAAAGTCATGGGATAGGAGGTGATGTCCTTTTGTGGATTGCAAGTTGGTTAAAAGACAGGAAACAGAGAGTAGGATTAAATGGGCAGTTTTCACAGTGGAAAAAGGTAAACAGTGGAGTGCCTCAGGGATCTGTACTTGGACCGGTGCTTTTTAATATATTTCTAAATCATTTGGAAAGGGGTACAATGAGTGAGGTGATCAAATTTGTGGATGAGACAAAATTATGCAGAATAGTTAAATCTCAAGTGGATTGTGATGAATTGCAGGAGGACCTTGCGAGACTGGAAGATTGGGCTTCCAAATGGCAGATGAAATTTAACGTGGACAAGTGCAAAGTGATGCATATAGGGAAAAATAACCCTTGCTGCAGTTACACAATTTTAGGTTCTATCTTAGGAGTTACCACCCAGGAAAAAGATCTAGGCGTCATAGTGGATAATAAATTGAAATAGTGTGTTGTGGCGATCAAAAAAGCAAATAGAATGTTAGGTATTAAGAAGGCAATGGAAAATAAAACTTAGGATTTCATAATGCCTCTATCGCTCCATGGTGAGACCGCACCTTGAATACTGTGTACAATTCCTGTCTCTGCATCTCAGAAAGGATATAGCTGTACTGGAGAAAGTGTAGAGAAGGGCGACCAAAATGATAAGGGGCATGGAACAGCTGCCCTATGAGGAAAGGCTAAAGAAGTTATGGCTGTTCAGTTTAGAAAAGAGACTGAGGGGGGGATATGATAGAAGTCTATAAAATCATGAAAGGACTTGAACGAGTTAATGTAAATAAGTTATTTACTCTCAGATAATAAAAGGACTAGGGGCAGTCCATGAAGTTAGCAAGTTGCTCATTTAAAACAAATCAAAGAAATTTATTTCACTCAGAGCATAGCTAAGCTCTAGAATTCATTGCCAGAGGATGTGGTTACAGCAGTTAGTGTAACTGGGGTTAAAATTTTTTTTGGATATGTTCATAGAGGATAAATCCATAAACTGCTATGACGGTAATTAATAAACAGTAGTAGCTTGGGATCTATCTAATGTTTTGGTACTTACCAGGTACTTGTGACTTGGATTGACCATTGTTGGAGAGAGGATATTGGGCTTGATGGACCCTTAGTCTGACCCAGTATGGCATATCATAAGTTGTGTTAGGAGGAACCAAAGAAAAGCAGTAATTCTGCTTTTTTTTTTTTTTTTTTTTTGAGACCTTGATGCGTGTCAAGAATTGACGTCAGCTCTGAGCTGGTGTTAATTCTTGCATGTAAAAAAGTGCGCGTCCGGCACATGGTGATTTTTTTTACATTGGGGGCAATAGCTAATAGCCTCATCTATGTGGCATTTATATGTGACGAGCTTGTTTGAGGAGCGTTTTGGACGCACTAATCCCCTTTATGCATTGGGCGTTAGCCTAGTGCATCCAAAACGTGCGTCCAATCATGGGCTATCCTATGCGCTAGCCTAAGCACACGATATTGCATTGGCCCCTTGTGTCTACACTTCTGATAGGATCTAAGTTTTCAGCTTTGTTCCCAAGGGTTAGCCTGTGGTGCAGGGAACAGGAGAGGCTATGGTGAAGCTGGAGCAAATAGAATAGAGAAGAGCTACTGTACTCCATAATCTAGCCCCTTCTCTCCTGTTTCCTCCCGTCCCAGGCAGCTGCAGAGAACAGGAAAGAAGAGGACAGGTGATGCTGGAATAGATGGTAGAGCAAAGAATTCAGTTTTTGTCTGCAGATTTCTTCTAATTGTGGTCTCTTAGTCTGTATTTGGTGACGATCTGTCTGTATTTTGCATGTGTGGTTGAGGTGAGGTAGTCTGCTAATGTGTAGTTTCTGTGTAGGGGCCTGTAGCAGTCCAGCTTCTTCTGTTTTCCCAGTACTTTTTTACATCTTTGATAAGTGTCTTTTTTGCAGGGTTTGCTGTTATTTCATAGAATTCCTGCTAATGAGATAAAATGGTCCCTGTCTTTTATTAAACTGCAGATATTAACCTCTTTTGAGACTTGGGTAATTTTCACTAGTGTGCATAACTCAGCATGCATGATTAGGCATGCATAAAGTTACGCCTGTGTTCTATAAACCGTAGAGTGGGTACTGTGTATCACTGCCCTGAAAATACATGTACATTTTTTTAATGCAGGGATCCACATAATTTACACACCAATTTTATAAAAGTGCATGCATTTAACTTATTATATAATTGTAACTTGGGCACGTAATGACCCTCAGTTTATGCGCAGAGGCAGGTATTTTATAAAGTTGACTAATGTAAGCTTCTATCTTCTTTATGAAAATACTTGTGCATGTACTTGAAAGCATCAGTTCGCCTACATCCTCCACTTGCTCCAGGACCCTCCCCCCCTCACCATTCAAAAACTGTAGACAAAATATCTGTGGTATGATTAGGTGTAAAAGCATGCACATGTATTTGATATATTCATGTACTCCATTTATAAAATACATACAATCACACATACTTTCAGTCCCTGCCCATGGAATGCCCTTATTGTATATATTTTTATATTTTTTTGTAGCTGCAATGAATCTACACGCATGATCCTACCCTTCTGAAAATTTGCTTACCGTGTGCAGTGGCTATTTATGGGCCTGTATGTGGTGCCTTAAAATATTTGGTTCAGTGTGTGGCAGCAGTCAAAATAGTAAATAGAATGTTAAGAATTATTTGGAAAGGAATAGAGTACAAAACTGAGAATATCATAATGCCTTTGTATGGATCTGTGGCGTTACAGCATCTTGAGTATTGACTGCCCCATCTAAAAAAAAAAAAAAGATAGAACAGACATAGAAAAGTTACAAAGAAGGGCAGCAGACATTTGGGGGGCAACAGGCCAGCTGAAGACTTGCTGCTTTTAGCTGTGCTGAATCTCACTCAATAGAGAACAGCCATCTGCTTCCTGATCCAGCCCCCTCCCTGCCAGGCAACATGCAAAGAGTAGGAGAGCCTGCAGCAGACAAAGGAGGATCACTTTGGGGACGTTAAGAGGGCCTGAGTAGAGATCATTGGAGGGTGAGAAGAGAGACTGGAGGATGAGGGGGAGATCGGCTGGGGGGGGGAGGGGGGCGTATGTCTGTGAGAGAGGGGAACAAGAGTAAGGGGACAGTGTTGTGTGTGTGTGTGACAGATGGGATTGTGTGTGTGTATTGATGTCATGTTGAGTGGGATATTAGAGAGGGGGATGCAAGGAGAAGCAAGACCCAGAGCATGGTAGGGACACAGTCTTCCTCTTCTCCCCACTCACTGCAATTCAAATCTTCCTTGCCTTGATCTTGGAATCTATCCACCAGATCCTGGAACCTCCCTCCCTTCCTTCTTTCCTGGTCCTGGAACCCATTCCCCAACCCTGCCTACTCCCTCTTCCTTTTCCTCAATCCAACTACCTCCCTCTCTCTCTCTTCTTCTCCATCCCAGATTCCTAATCTTCCCTATCTCCCTTCCATCTCATCCATAGTCCTCCCTCTTTCTCATCACCCCATTCCTGATCTGCCTCCCTTCCATGCACTATCCCTAAGGTTTCCCCCCTGTACTGATACTTGAGATCACTTTTCTTCATCCCATAAAAAAATAAAATTATACATACTATTAATTAAAGTGTAAAACAGTTTTTATAATGTAATAAAAATAAGATGGAAATGTTGGCCAGTTTACTTTAGAATTTTTTATTTTGTGCCACAGATCTATCCCTGAACTGACTGTGCCTTAGACCTTCTGCTCCCTGTTAACCAACCTCAGGAGGTGGGAGAAGGGAAGGAGGGGTGGCAGGGGGCGACAGCAGCAACAGTGCCTAGGGGTGCAAAAATCCTAAATCTGTCATTTGGATAAAGGGGATGGAAAAGTTCACTTATGGAGAAAGGCTAAACAGATTATCACTCTCTAGCTCGGAAAAGAGACAACTGAGAGGAGATATGTTTGAGATTTGTAAAATTATGAGTGGGGTGGAATGGGTAAATAGATAATGGTTATTTATCCTTTCAAATAACACGAGGACTTAGGGGAACACTCCATGAAACTAGCAATTGGTAGATTTAAAACAAATCGTATGAAGTATTTTTTCACTTAGACTGTAACTTTAAAATGAGCGCACAAGTACTCGTACGCTAAAATTTTAAATTGTGCACACAGTTGCGGGTATGATTTGAAATATGTCTACCGCATGCATGTGTGCTCCTAATTTTAAGTGGTTACTCGAGCAAAAGTATTTCGCCTTTCTTCCTTGGGACTTTGTTGGCTTTAATGTGCGCAGGTAAGCAGATTTTAAAACATATTCACGTGAAGGACATTCCCAGTTTTACAAATTAGTTCATCAGTTTGCCCAGCCCATCTCGAGTCCTCCAGATTCCTCTGGTTCTTCAGTCTGCCCACCTCCCAGTTGACCCAGACCCCTCACCCAGTTGTTTTAGGCCTAAACAGAGATATATGCAGGCTTATACCTCATCAAGCACAGAAGTAATCGTGCACGGCTAGCAGCCCGCTGTGTGCTGTGGCCCCTGGATTTAAAATATGGATTTATGCATGTAAATTTTGGCCCTACCCTGGAATACCCTTGACATGCCCCAACTCCTCCCCTTTTATTTTTACTCACACACATGCATATACATGTGTAATTTGCGGCTTTTAAAAAAAGTGTTGTGTATATGGGCCTTTTAACGCGAGCAATGCTTTTAAAATTAATCCCTTAGTTCACAATCAAGCTATAGAATCTGTTGCCAGAGGATGTGGTTAAAGTGAGTATCATAGTGGGATTCAAAAGAGGATTGGACAAGTTCCTGAAGGAAAAGTTCTTAAACAGTTATTAGCCAGGTAGACTTAGGAAAGCTAACACTTAACTTGTTAGATCAACTATTGGAGATCTGTTGGTACTTGCAACCTGGACTGGCCCCTTTTGGAGACAGATTTCTGGGCTCAATGGAATTTGGTCTGACCCAGCATGGCACTTGGTAATGTTCTTATGCCAATTTTTGAAAATTACCCCGTTTCCCCTCATTCTACCCAAACATGTATTTCTTGTCTGTCTGTCTTGACTAGATTGTAAACTCCTGGAGCAAGAACGCTCTCATGTATATCTGTACAGCACTGTATACATCTTGTAGTGCTATATATATGTTCAATAGTAATAATAGTACCAGGGCCTGGTGTAATATTTACAGTGCTGCTTTTTCATATATGAGGTTGTTGCTGTTTTGAGTTCCGGGAATTAGTGCTGTTTTGGTATGACTGTTTGCCTTATAGGTTCTTGTGACTTATTTTCAGGGTCTTGTTTGGTAATGGAAAGTGATGTGTCACTGTTACTGAGCTGACAACAGAATTAGAATTATTTTTTGTTTGGTGAGTAGTAAAGGAGAACCAAGTTCCAGCCAGCTAGCCATTTCAGAGATTACTTCTAGGAATGCAGTATGGATTTCTTTTAATTTATAAATGTATGTATGTATTAATTTTTTCCAGTCTACATGTTAAAATCAGACAATGAGATGCTTTTTGAAACAAAATGTGAATATTTAAAAGTAAGGTGCTCAATTTTTACATATTATCTGAGAGATGTGATGATATGGGTCATCATAATTGAATTTAATTATCAAAATATCGGGGACTGGGAGGGGCAGGGAGAGGATGAAGATTCACCTAGGGTGCCTATTACCTTTGCACCGGCCCTGCCAGTATAACTTGACTAAATTTGTCTTTCAGAATGTTTTCTCTTTTCCACTATGTAGGTGGCACAGGGTTATCCTAAAAGATAATGCCTCCCTGGCACAGAAGGCTGGAGCCAGTTCCTCCCTGCTTATTCAGGTAGTACATGGCTACCTAATTATTTGTACTAACATAATTATGTTGGCTGCCCAGTTGCTGAAGGCTATGATGCAACTTCTAGTTCGAAACAGATTATCAGTTATACTCCCCATGCAGTAGTGACCCACAGGGCATGCTTGCAGGGAAGCATAACAGCAATGCTAGCTCCAGCTGGCATTATTAATACTATTTAGTTTGAAACAAGGCACATAATAAAATGGTATGTGGGCCTCATTATTTAAAACAAAAATCTGCATACTTGTAAGACACACACAAACAGCTCTCAGTGATGTTAATGGAGAGATAGTATCTGTAATTTTAATTTCAGTTAAACTCGCACCTTTCTGGAGATAAAGCCCACATCCAACGTATGTTACAATAAGATTAATAGTATATATACATAATATAACAATAGAAATCAAATACAATATAAAAATATAAATATACTCACTATCTAGACCAAGGATTAGCAAACCCCCTGGCATGCGTTCCACCAGTCAGCACATGAGTTTTCACAGACCCGACAGCCCAATCTCCCAACTTCTGATCTTTCTAGCATACTTCTTTGTAGTAGTGGTATACTGGCTAGCAGAAAATGATGGTGGATGTAAGGCAGCATATGCTCCTGGCCTCTGAAACTGGGCTTAGAGCTGTATTCACTTTCTATTACTATTTCTGTCATGGGCTATGAAAGAAGGGAGAGAATGGGATTGGAGCACCACAGGACTTTTCTGGCAGTAGAGTTTAGGTGGCATGATTCCATCAAACGAGAAGGCCCTGGAGAAGTTAGTCTTGTAAGTCCCCTTGCTCTCACAGAGATGAGGGTTCCCAAAAAATATTGCTGATCCTTGGTTTTGGCAAAGGATTGAATAATGAAAGCAAACAAAAGAGAATGACATTTTACAATTCAAAAGGAAGGAAAGCAGTTTGGGTAATATTTTTTCACTTATTTTTATAGAGCTGTACAATGGTGGAAAGTATGATAAGTCCCTTCCCCCAAAGAACTTGAAATATTAGGGGGTAATTTTGAAAAGGATTTATGTGTAAATGCAACTACTGTTGTAGCAATTTTCAAAAGCCCACTTATGGGGGTAAAATGTATTTACACATGTAAAACCCAATTTTAAGCATATAAATGCTGCTTTAAAATTGGGCCTTAAGTGAGTATCGGAGGCAATGGGAGATAAAATGACTTGCCTAAGATTAAAAGGAGTGTGAGTAGTAGAAATATGATTTGATCCCTAGCCTATCTGGTTCGCAGCTGTTCTAATCACTGTGGTTTTCTTTTTCCCTGCAGATTTGTTTGACTAAATCTCAGAGTTAGCTGGAAGAATATTTTGAATATTGACCCCTCTAATCTATCTATATAAATAAAAATGTTAAATAGTTTGTACCAAATCGCTAATCTCAGCAACCGCTTAATCGATTGCGTTCAAATTTGGACACAAGTTTCACCTCACATACGGCAAGGATCTTCTACACTTACATTACATATATGTCTCACCGGGGGCTGGTAAAAAAGTTTTAAAATTTGGTTCCACAAAACAGCGACATCTGGTGGACGTAAGCGGAAGCTCTTACACCTTGCACAAACGCTTACACCCCACCACACGTGACCAATGTTTGCGATTCACACACCCTCTGAGCAGACACAAATCCACCCTCCTCACACCGCACCCCCCCCCCCCCGCACACATGCCAATTGTACTTATTTCATACACCCTCAAAAAACACACACAAACCCACTAAATACCAGCATGCTACACCGGGAGGCCACTCATATGCCACATGTTTTCAATTCCCACACCCTATGAACTCACACACAAACACCCTCCTCACACCCCTCACGCACATGACTTTTCTACTTACTGCCCTCAACCTCCGAACGCACAGAAAACTGCAGAATAGTTCGGGCTGCTCCAGCGGGAGGGGGCAACACCGCTCCGTGACACATCGCATACACTACGGCCGTCGGCTGCCAGCAATCAAAATGGCGCCGACAGCTCTTTCCGTTACTAGGACACTCGGGAACGCCAATAGCGGCAGTAGCCCATGTGACATAGTAAGAGCGAGGGTCTGTCGACGCCATTTTCTGAACTGGCAACCGGCGCACCTTCGCCCTTACTATCTGAGCGAGACGACTGCTCCCATTGCTCCACCTCGAGAGCCCGGCGCCAATACTTCCATGTCGGAACGAACGCCCGCTCCACTAACTACCATTTTTGAAAGGTATCGTCGGGCCTGCGGGGGGGGGGGGGGTATGGGGATGTTCTTGCGTCCATGTTCGGAGGGGGGGGGGGCCAGGGGGCAGTTCCAAGATTCTGCAACTCTTGTGGCTTAGTCTATTTCGCCGGCCTGGTGGGGGGGAAGGGAGGGTGGGGGAGGCTTATATAAACACAATGTTTCTGTGGGGATTACTTTGGGGTGCAAAGGGGGAGGGCACACACAAACACATACACAAAATGTGCACCATCTCCGAAAGGTTACAAAACAGTCCTCACCAGGTGGGGAGTCACTGAGGTGACAGGGGAGGGAGAATGAGGAGGGAGGTAACTGTCAGGGGAGGAAGAATGAGGGGACAGAATTGGAGTGGGGACAGGGGAGATTAGGGGGGGGGGAATGACCAAGGGGGAAGAGGATGAGTGACTGAGCTAAATGAGCAAGGGGAAGGGGCAGGGAGGGCAAAGAATCTGACTCAGCCACTGCAACGCCTGGCAGGGGTCCGCTAGTATTTTCATAAATATGTTAGAGTAGCTTTAAAAGAGTACGCCTGTGCTGTTCAGCTTGGAGAAGAGAGGGCTGAGGGGGGATATGATAGAAGTCTTTAAGATCATGAGAGGTCTTGAACGAGTAGATGTGAATCGGTTATTTACACTTTCGAATAATAGAAGGACTAGGGGGCATTCCATGAAGTTAGCAAGTAGCACATTTAAGACTAATCGGAGAAAATTCGTTTTCACTCAATGTACAATAAAGCTGTGGAATTTGTTGCCAGAGGATGTGGTTAGTGCAGTTAGTGTAGCTGGGTTCAAAAAAGGTTTGGATAAGTTCTTGGAGGAGAAGTCCATTAACTGCTATTAATCAAGTTGACTTGGGGAATGGCCACCGCTATTGCTGTCATCAGTAGCATGGGATCTTCTTAGTGTTTGGGTAATTGCCAGGGTCTTGTGGCCTGGTTTGGCCTCTGTTGGACCCAGCATGGCAATTTCTTATGTTCTTATGTTCTTAATTTATTGCAATAGGCAAATTTAGTAGGAATTTGGTTTTTGAAACTGAAACATTCAGGTGAATTTTCAAAGGAGTTATGCATGTAAATGTAATATACTATTATAGCAATTTTCAAAAGCCATTTATCCACATTAATAGGTAAATTTTAAAAGGAGTGGCATGCACCCATAAATGTGTGTATTGGGCACGTGAGCAAGAATACGCTTAATTTTATATCGTGTGCAAGTACACGCGTATCATTTAAAATATTCCTACCGCTCATACTCACACAAGTGACCATGGGGTGGGGGGGGGGGGGGGGGGGAGAGACAATCTGACCCCTAATCTGACCCCTAAAAAAAACCCACCTGAGTCGAAAGTTCCCCTCTTACAGTGGGAGATATATAAAGTATCAGATTCTCTTCTCTCTTGCTGTCTCTCTCTCAGGCCCATTGATGATGATGATTTGTTTTAGATAAATTTGTTGTTGCTTGCTCACTTAAGATAATTAGTTTGCTCTTTCCCATGATCTAATGGCTATGTACTGAAAAGGTTTAGAATTACATCTGCTTTATATCCTCCTGTGAAGTAAAAATTTCATTAGATCTACCTATTTGTCATCAACGGTGAATGCGTGAGCTATATCAAAAAGCATATTGGTGAATTCTGGCAACATTTTTGTTTAAAAAAAAATACTGTAATTATATCAGTAACTAAACTGTTTATAAGAGATAAGCTAATGTTCATTTTGAATACCTGCCAGTTTTAGAAATGTTAATTGATAGCAGATGAAGATTGCCAAACTCATTTTTTCAATCCATTTTCCCTATTTACTGGAATACCACAAATTCTATTTTATTTCCAGCATTACAGCTACTTTAGTACTACTCAGGATCCTCTGTGTTGTCTGTCTGTCTTTTAGAATTCTGTTCTAGTCTTGTCATCTCCACTGGGAGACTGATCCATGCAGTCACCCATTCTGTAAGGAGGTACTGCTTTACATTTCTCTGGAATATACTCACTCCAACTTCGTGCCATGGCTCTCTTTGTTCTAGAGCTTTTTCTTTCATAGAAAAATATTTACTTGTTGTTCTTCTCCTTTTATATCCTAGCACTCAAGTGGCTCTCTTCTCATCCTGTTTGGTGACTGAAGTAATCAGATATACTTTCTCCTGTTTTGTCATCAGCACCCCCTCTTCTATTGTAGATTGTTCCTCTGAATTTCCGAGTCCTACATATTTGATTCTGCACATTTTTCTATTAAATCTGTTAAGAGATTTGTGGTACAATGGAGTTTGGATAACAGAATGCCTTCTAAAGGAAAAAAAAACAAGCCAGGGAGGTTTCCTTTTGCAAGACTAGTAAAATAGCACTGCTTTCATTAACAAGGTAAAAAGGAGCTGTAAACAGCCAGCAGCTAAACTCACATAGAAACAGGAAGCTAGTAAGAACATATACAGAGCAGTATAGAAGCTCTAGTAGCTCAGAATCATTAGTTTCTAGCTCAGTACATTCCAGGACAGTGACATGAAACACGTTTCCAACAAAATCTTTGTTGCCACAATCCTGACAGTTTTTATCAGGAAGAGGTAGGAAATACTTCTCTTCAGTGCTGCTACTGCTTCTAACTTCTCCTGACATCTTTAGAGTACTTTTTTGACATTCATAGTGTCATACTACTAAAAAATACTAGGCATATGTTGGTGTTGTGTATGTAGAATCTAAAGAAATTATACCAAGAGATCCATATTCAAAAGCTATTTAGACAGCGTAATAGTTATCTGTTTAGAAACATAGAAAGGATGGCAGAAAAGGACCAAATGGTCCATCCAGTCTGCCCAGCAAGCTTAAGGTAGTAATTGCCTTGCTGTGCAAGTTACTCCCATATTTCTCTTAAGGGTAATAAGTGTTGCTTTGTGCAGTTATCCTGAAACCTTATGATACCCATAATTTAAGCTAGTAACATTTTTTTCTCCTAGGACAAGCAGGATGGTAGCCCTCACACATGGGTGACATCATCGGATGGATCCTAGCAAGGAACCTTGACCTCAAAGATTCTAGAACTCTCAAACATGCCCTACTGAGCATGTGTAGCTATAGTCATCACTCTGCCCCCTAGGCAGAGTCCCTTAATCTCTCTTTTTCCTTGGAGCTATGTGGTCGTGGAAGTTGGGTACTCATGGTATTCAGCTTTGCTTTCTTCTTACAGTTCTTATAAGTGATTTATTCTAGAGCTGCAGCTGTGTTCTTTCCTTTTCCTGTAGTTTTATTTCTTCTCTTTTTTCGTCGTCTTTCCAACTGTCTGCTGGCCTCATGGGAAGCTCCCCTGTACTGTCTGGTAGAGTCTGTTACTTAAAAAAAGAAGGAAGGAAAACTGTTTTGCAGTTTTGTATCTGTGTCCTCTCCTTGCTCTGTCTTTTTTTTTTTTTTTTTTTGTTCCCCTGGTGCTGACAGGACTGACTTCTGCAGTCTGTCGGTGATCCATGTAGGCTGCTGAGCCTAGGGACTTCCCTGAGTTCTACCCAGGCTGGAGTTCCATGTTGTTTCAATGATCATTCGGCATCGATGGATTCAGATGGTGGAGGGATCGAGGACTGTGTTGTTCCTGTGGGGGCGAGAGCTCATCCTATATTCCAAGCAGCTAGTCTCCATGAGCGGGAGCCCTGGATGACATAGCCTCCCCTCCTGCTTGCCAGTCTTGGCAGTGCAGTCTCCTTGGGAGAGAAGGTGAGCAGGAGCCTGTGCTAGCAGGTTGCTGCTGCAACTCCGTGCCATACCCAGTAATGATTGCCTGTGCACATCTGTGACCAGCGCATCGTTTTTCCGACGCATTGATATCAGGACCGCGTCGGGATCCCAGATTTAAGCTAGTAACATTTTTTACTGGATGATGAGCTTCTTGAAAATTCAGACAGTGTTGCTTGACCTGCTTTGCTTATGGACTTGACTATAGAAGCAGTCCTGTGCTTTTTCCCTTATGTCTGTATATCAGTACCCCAGACCATAGAAATCAGTGCCCTCTTGGTTTTTGTCTGAATACAATTCCCCTTTTCTCCCTGCTGTTGAAATGTGGAGCAATGTTTCAGTTGCATTTAAAGCATCAAGGCTTATTGATTAAGGGTCGAAAACTCCGTGCTTTCTGCTAAGGGTAGTAACTGCCGCATCAGCAAGTTGTTAAGGATAGTAACTGCTGCACCAGCAAGTTACCCCCCTGCACACTATTCTTCATTTCCGTCCTCTAGCTGTGTAATCAAGGAGCAATATTGCAGTTGCATTAAAAGCATCAAGTCTTATGGGTTAAGGGTAGTAATCTGCATGCCTTCTGCTAAGGATAGTAACTGCTGTACCAGCAAGTTACCCCCTGGCTTACCTGGCCATATTCAACCTTTATCTGGCTAAATTCTAGCTGGCTAATAAGTTAGGATGCTAGAATTTAGCTGGATATGTTGGGGGGTAGGGGGGGTTCAGGGGCGTAACTGGGAGGAGTTGAGTTAGCGGCTAAGTTAACCAGCTAACTCTGATATTCAGAGTTAGCTGGAGGATTTAGCCAGCTAATAGGGTCATTTATCAAAATGCGATATGGCCTTATTGCATGCGTTAGGGCCTTATCGTGTGTGATAACACCCTACTGCACATGATGATGGTCACATTGTGGTGGTATTATTTAAATGAGGGGAAGGGGAGGAGTGTGGGTGGGGTTTGGGTATGTTATGGCCTGGCAGTACAGCAGGTGCTAATGTTTTCCACATTCTCACAGGACAAGCAGGATGGTAGTCCTCACATATGGGTGACATCACAGGATGTAGCCCTGTAGGGAAAACTTTTCTGTCAAAGTTTCTATAAAGCTTTGACTGACACTGAGTGCACTGAGCATGCTCAGCCTGCAATTATCCCTGTGACCACAGGTTTCTCCCTCAGTCTTCTTTTTTCCGCTCTGCAGTAAGCATAGCGGTTAGGAGCTCTGTGAGAAATTGTAACACTTTTTCGTCACGGAAACACTTACACTTTTACTTCACAAACACTTTTTCCCTGCACGGGTCTCCCTTCGCATACATTTATTCAACGCTCGGTGAATACTGTGCCCTGTTTTTCGGTCCATTCCTGTCATCTCCCTGGCCTGCCAACCAACTGCGGCCTTCCCTCTCCCTATGTTTTCATAGTTAGCTACACATAGTCTGCGAGTGTCCCTTTGTGACACTCTGCCTGGTTATTAGCGCTAGTGAGACAGGGACTTCCATGGTTTCCATTGCCACCAGGGCCTCTGTCGAATCCAGGTCCTTCGATTTCCTCGGTAGCCTGCGCAATCTATGCCCCCATCGCTACTGTTGGTACCTCCTTCCAGACTGTCCTGCATTCTTCGATGCCATCGGAACCCCTCCCCTGCGGTACATTGATGCCATCGTTCCCTGCATTGATTCTGTTAGTGCCATCCATGTTTTTCATCCATGGCACTGATTTTTCCCTGGGTTTCATCGATGCCATCATTGCTCGGATGGATGCCATCGATGCACACCCTTGTGTCGTCGGTGCCATCGATAACCGGGTTGATGCCATCGTCGCCCGGGGCACTTCCATCAATGCAAGGATCATTTCCATCAATGCCATCGTTTATTTTATCGATGTCATCGATGTCCAGGACACTTCCATCGGTGCCATCGTCAATTCCATCGGTGCCTGGGTCGATGCCCGGGTAGATGGCATCTATGCCAATGCCGGTGGCAATGTCGATGCCATCGATGTTCCTATAGATGCGGTCATTGACGCCGATGCCGCCATCATTTTTTCCAATGCCAATGATGTTTTTTGATTCTTGATGCCACATCGTTTCCATAGATAGCTACGCCAATGCCATCTGTGCTTTCGTCACTGTTATCTTTGCTCTGCCCGGGTCATTGACGTTTTTCATATATATATTTTGACGATGCCCTTGAGGCTGCTTCGGCCGCCATCGACACCGTCAATACCGACATAGCACCTCCAAGTAATGCCCTCGCCTAAACACAGTGCTCCATGCTTTGGGTTCTTATTAAAGCCCCGTATTAGCCTATGACGCTACATAGTGCCAGGAGCAGTGCAGGCATGATGACAGTCCGTCAACATTCGCCATCCAAGACAGCGAGGGCATTCACCTCGGCACTGGGGAAAGACCGGGCCAAGCACCGTGGCACTCATTGTCACCGGCACGGTGACCGTCCGCCACCGACGCCATCCAGCACATCGGTGCTATCCTTCTCGGTGCTGGAGAATGCCTGGGCCGAGCAACATCACCACTGCCATCGCCACTGTTCCACACGGTGCTGGCAGTCCTTGGTGCTCCAGAAACACTGGAATGAGTGCCGAAGAATTCTGGATTGGCATCACGACACATCGAGCCGCTGCAGCGAGGGCTGGGTTCACGAGTCATAATGGCTCCCCTGTACCCGAGGCGTGCCCCACCGACATCGGTGTGGGATTGTGGCCCTCCAGAAATTACTGTGGTAGCGCCAGCCACGCTCAGGCTGTCTCCTCTATACCTGCGCTACCATACCAGGTTTCAGAGTTGAGACGGACGTTACGTCTGACAGGCTATCCCTCCATGATTCCTGAAATCCACGGAGCCATCAATCTTCACCGGCTCGTCCTTCGGTGATCCATGTCGGATGGTAAGTAGTCTAATCCCGCTTCAGTGGCATTTCCATTGAGATCTCTTCTCTAATTCGGGCCACATCGTTCGAAAGGTTCTAGGTCGCCTGTCTTCCAAGAACTGTATTAGTGTCACATATCACTATTGCCAGCTATGTCAGACACCATAGCAAGAGAACCTCTCTACCATTTATTTGGGATTGCATCAGGACATCCTCCCGTTGTCAGCAACGGGACCCTGTACTGATTAATACTCTGGCTTCTGGTTCCTAATTCAGGACTGAAGTTCCAGATGGATTCACTGATCTGCTAAACACAAGATCCAGCAAATACTGCCTCAAGTGCAAGTCCACCTCGAAACCTGGCGACAGGTCTCGACGTTTTCTTGTACAGCACACAGAAATGCGGGTAAGACTTTACCGCTCACGCTCCCTTGGGAGGTTACATCAGCCCCGCCAGTTGGGCACCTCCGGGTCTCTCAACTTGCCGGATGTCAGAGTGGCTACCTCACTCTGTACCAAGATTCACGGTACACTCCCCCGGACGCTACAAAGCGCAGGAGGGAGGGGGGTTGGGGAGTTTTAATTATACTATTCTTTCTTTCAACAGAAAGTAGTTACTCTCCGCCCATCCTGGACCTCAGAAATACCAACTTTCTTCAGAAGGCACAGATAAAATGGTATCTCTCGTCACCATGCTTCCATATCGCAGTAAGCAGATTGCCTCTAATCTTTCTATGTACTTCATGGTGAGTCAACAATATTACAATCCCAAGCTCTGCCGGTTGCACCAGCTCCGGCAACTGGGGTATTTCATTAAATCACTATCGGTGACTGCTGTTCTCTACGGAGTACAACATCATTCACGCTTTTCCTTGCATGGACAGCTGCATAACCATAGTCAGTCCAAGCAAGGAGCTCTAACTTCTTCATGACTCATTATAAATCTACTACCTGGGTTTGCTGTCACTGCTATAAATCCCTTATAGAACACTTCTGGACCCCACAGTCACAATGACCTTCCTGACCAGCAACCTTGCAGACATTCTAACAAATTCCTGTATGTCCCTGCGTGCATATTTCATAACTTCAGCCCCTCAATTCTTTCATTGTCGGGCCATGGGGTTTTTTCACTATGCATTTTCCTCATAGATCCAAAATTGCTATGGGTTAGGTTTAGTGAAATTTTATTATCAGTGGGTCTAAGCTGTTCAACTGCTTTCATCCCTCATCCATATTGCAGATCTAGAACCAAAATCTAGTCTGCTTCTGCTAATGCTTGCATCTACTCAGGGTTGTAAAGTTTGACCAAACATTTTCTTAACCCAATATGCATCTATTCCACTCCAGGCACAGTTTCACATGAACTTCCTGGAGCTTGTAGCCATGAGTTATACCCTTATGCCTTCCAATACTGTCTCTGCAACACATCTTTGTGCATACAGACAGACAGCATAGGGACAATGTGCTTTCCAACACACAAGCACGCATAACCTTTTAGCTGCTCTGCTAGGAAGCTCCACAGCTCTACCCTTGGCCCTTGCTCGCTCCATGCATCCTCGGGCCACTTATCTGACAGACTTACTGAACGCACTAACAGACCTTCTTCATATAGGTTTCCATACTCTTGAATGGTCTTGGACTACATGTGTAGCGAGAGAAACCTTCTAGCGCCGAGGTCAACCTAACTTTTGCCCTCTGCGTCCGCATCGAACCATACGGTGCACAGATTCTCCTACCTACTCATGTTTCCAATGCGTTCCCATAGGTGCCTTTGTTCCTTCAAGGCCCTATTCCACTGCCTCTCATAGCCAGCACTCTTCTAATGCTGAAACGGGACGGGGTTCACTGTTCCTCAGACCCATGTCTTGGCTGAGACCAGTATGCTTCTCATACTTCTCGGTCTATCACACCAGTAACCAGTTCGCCTTCTCACAAGTCAGTCTCATATCATAGACTCACTGATGTTCTCAGGTACTGGTAGCGTCACAAAAACCCTTCCACACCCAAATCCTACCATTCAAAATGACATGATTTACCACATGACGCTTACAAAAGGGTTTTACCCCTTTTTCTTTTTTCTACACCACTCTTTTTTCTTACTCCCTCGGATTCTGCTCCCCAGATATCCTTCATATGGGTACACCTTGGTTCCAATTGGCGTACCACTTGGGAGTGGGGATACTCGTTTAATGGTCAACCCCTTCTGAGTCAGCTTACCATGGATTATCCACTGATCAAGCCGCCTCTGTTTTTCACTAGTCACGGAATGGGACATGTAATTTGTGCTTACAAGGCTCAATCGTTCTCCATTCGAGCCTTTCCATTCCTCTCACTTAACAGTCTGCCATGGGGAACTCTTTCCCTCATAGACATCACTTCTACCAAAAGGGTCAGTGAGTTACACACCTTGTTACATACTCACCCGACCCTGCGTTCCTCCGTGACAGAGTGGTTTTACGTTTTCAACCTCATATCCTTCTTAAGGTAGACGTTGCATCTCACCTTACTCAGAATATACTCTGCCCACTTTCCCAACACCTCTCTCTCACCAAAGCGAGAGGGATTTTTCACACCTTGGACTGTAATAGTGCACTTGCATTCTATCTAGACCGCACTACACTCCATAGGAATTCCACCTAACTCTTTCCTTCTGTGGCAAGAGCCAAGCTGCGAGTTCCAGTGGGCAAACAAACCTATTCTTCCTAATTGACGGTCTGTATCTCTTTTTCCTACCAACAAGCAGGCATTTCAGTACAACACTATGTGTAACCACACTCTGTTCCGTCCGTCCCAACCTCCATAGCTTACCTTTGGCTGGTGCTGCTTGTACATATTTATCAGGCTGCAACCTGGAGCTCTCTCCATACCTTCACCGCCATTATTGCTTAGATATGACTAGCTAGCATGCTCCATGTTTGGCCAGTCCATCTACTCCTATTCTTTTCGGTTTAACTACCCAACATTCTTCCACCAACCTGTTAAGGGTTTCAGGATGCCCTCCGTTCCAAATTCCACCCCCGTCATTGCGCCTTTTGCGCGTCTTGGGTGCATTTGGTGCACTCTCGGGCATCCTCAGCTCAGTACTCACCCGTATGTGAGGTCTACCATCCTGCTTGTCCTGTGAGAAAGCAAATGTTGCTTACCTGTAACAGGTGTTCTCACAGGTCAGCAGGATGTTAGTCCTCACGAAACCCACCTGCCACCCCGCGGAATTGGTCTGTATACGTTTTTACTTTTAGTTTCGCTTGTGCTTTTTGCTATAAGACGAGACTGAGGGAGACACCTGTGGTCACAGGGATAATTGCAGGCTGAGCATGCTCAGTGCACTCAGTGTGCCAGTGTCAGTCAAAGCTTTATAGAAACTTTTCCGTAAAGTGCTCCATCCTGTAATGTCACCCATATGTGAGGATTAACATCCTGCTGTCCTGTGAGAACACCTGTTACAGGTAAGCAACATTTGCTTTATCACCGGCAGCACCATGGGAAATAACTACATCTTTTCCCATGCCACTATGGGTGTGAAAGTGTGTGGCCCACCTGCAACTGCGGCAGGCAAAAACGCATCGCTGCAATGCGGCTGACTGCACAATTTCGCTCTCTCCCCCCCCCCTTTTTTTTTTAGTGCAGCTCAACATTCTACTATATATATAGCAGAATGATGAATCTAGCTATAAGTCTGGTCGAGTCAGAGCTGTCCTAAAGAGTGCCGGCTATATTCAGTAGTGTGGCTGCATTGTTGAATATGCCTCCAAAGTTAGCCGGATAGGTTTATCTGACTAACTTTGCTATCCAGACTGTCTGAATAGAGGCCTCTAAGATTCCATGCAACTAACAGTATTTCATGGGCGAGATTAAATCAAACAAACACAAGAACATATGCAACCACTTAATTTATATTTCATCAACATATTTATTATTTATCTTCCAATTAAACTTGCTCAAGGCAAGTTACAGCATAAGATCAACAATACAGAAAAACAATATAAATAGAAAAAAAAACAAGCAATCAAAGTTTAATTAACAAGCAAGTATAAGAAATCTGATGCATTGCATAATTTAAAATTTTAAAAGCATGTTATAACAAAGCAAGTTCTAGCCAATACATTTTAAATTACAAGCCTATTTAAAGAGCCATGTTTTGAATCCTTTCTAAAAAGTAAACATTAGTTAGATGAGTCTCCTTAAGTACTGAATTCGATAATCCTGGACCAAACAACATGAAAACTTGTTTTCTAGTGCTAATAAAATAGTGCTTTAAAAAAACCTTCATCTGCTGGGTGCAAACGTTGAAGTGTCTTATATGGAATTAATCGGTTCCTTCAAAATTATGGTCCAGAATCATGTTTAGCTTTAAAAATGAGTCATAGCTTTAAACTTACTATAATACTTTATGGGTAACCAGTGAAGACTCATTAAAATACTCCCCCTGTGAATAAACAAATATATCAAAGCCCTAAAGGTTACTAAAACACAAAATTTTTGTTCAACAAAAGGGAAAACCTCAGACAGCATGCCAACAGTAATCACTCAAAAGATGATGTACTGCAGGCAAAAAAAATTCCATCATAGGTTTAAAAACAAGACAACCCCCCCCCCTTCATGTACTTTTTATGTAGAAAAAAATTGAGGCGAGAAGAAACTTCATTTACTTAAAACTGTCATAAGGTACTTTTGCTATTCAACTGAATGTAGTCCAGCTTTCCAGCATCAGAAGATGATGATCAAAACTGAGTTTGCATAAACATTGACAGACTGCGGTCGTCCCTGAAGCTTGCCTGCTGATTGAGGTAATGTTTCTTTCTTATTCAGCATTCAGTGGCTACTGGGTCTTAGGACAGCAGTTTTGAACATCTTATTCTGACGCCTGATGCTAGAAGGTTGGCGTAGAGTTGAGTAAGATAAGTACTTTGTGACACTAGAATTTAAGTTTATGAAGTTCTTCTTTTTTCTTAATTAAAAATTTTTTTTTTTACATAAAAATTGCACAAAAGGGCTTTTGACCAATGATGGCATATTTTTATGATTGCCAAAATCACAAATAATGGAACCAAGAGAATGCACTCCAAATATTCAATTATCCAACAACAAGGGAGATGCAAAAATGAAATTAGTTAGTCCAACAAATCTTAAACTTTGAAATAGGACTGCTTTTTATTTTTCAGCGCGGCAACGCCATTGCTCAATTGTCAAACATAGACAGTTCTCTTTAGGGTCCCCCGACACGGACCCGTGTTTCGTCCGGAGGCTGCATCGGGAGGGATGGAATAGACACTTTAAAACTGAAATGTAAACAATACATATAGATAATGTTTAACAGGACCAACAAACAAGGGTAAACAATTTCAAAAAGTTTTTGCTGATGAAACATACCTTAAATGTGGCGTTTTCATTCATAAAGTTGACAAAGCAAGGAGTGCAAGCAGTAAGGACAGGACCCGGCATTTAAAGGGAGAAATTTTGGCGCGAAATGGGGGCCAATGGGAAGAAATGTTTGTGATTAAAACAACCAATCAGAGGCAGGGTTACATGTAGGAGGACATCATGTAATGAATATTGCCATTCAATCTCATTATTTTAGCCCCTTAGGATGTAAACAATCAAGTTTAAAAATCCATTTTTGCTCTTTGCGGATTAACATTTCTGAAAATTTACCACCTCGGGATGGTGGGGACAAAACATCAATGACAAAGAATCTTATATCACTTTCTGAGTGTCCTGATGCAAGCCAGTGGTGACTAAAGGGGTTGTCTCCCGTTTGTTTTTAATATTAGAACGATGCTCCACAATTCTGGTGCGAATAGGACAAGTGGTTTTCCCTACATATATTTTTGTACACGGACACAGGATTACATAAATCACCCCCCGGGACTGACATGTGGATGAGAAATGAAATTTCTTATGAGAAAGAGGATGTTCAAAAAAGTTTAAGATTTGTTGAACTAACTAATTTCATTTTTGCTTCTCCCTTGTTGTTGGATAATATTTTTATGATTGAACATCTTTTCTGAATGATAACTACTGTTGGTGGGCTATCTGCAGTTTTTCTCTTTTGTTAAATAATTCTGTGCTCCAGTGGTCTGTAGGTCTTTAATACATTTATTTATCAAAATACATGACGTCCAAAATGTTGAGCATTGTAATTGTGAAGTATCATAGCCTCTTACCCAGCCAGAAAGGTTAGCAGTTGAAAAAAGATATAGGCGTGCATCCTTTGTATCTGCATTTGTAAATTAATAACCTATCTTTTTTGATTTGAGTGCAATTGTCAAAGCCATTTACTTGGGTAGAGAAGATGGGGTTTTACCTATAATTTAATCTGTACTTATAAGTGCTCTAGGATAATAAACTTAGAATAATATCTATTCTCCAAATGACAAGCAGGATGGTAGTCGTCACACATGGGTGACATCCTCAGATGGAGCCAGATGCATAAAACTTATGTCAAAGTTTCTAGAAAATTTCACTAGGCACACTGAGCATGCCCTTTATCACGTGTCCATGCGGGATCCCTCTTCAGTCTCTCTTTTTTCTGCAGAGCTGTCAGCATTGCAGTTGGATTGAGCTCTAAAGCTTTGGTTTTTTGCCTTGTGGAAAACTTCTTTTTTGTGGTTTTTCACTGTCTCTTTTCAAAAGTCCATCGCTGGGTCCCTCTCGGTACCTTCCTGTAGTGTCCCCAGCCAGGGCTTTCGACGTTCGGGTAAATTTCCTTTTGTGGTCATTCTCCCGTGATGGCTGTGCCTCAGTACCCGTTCTTTATCGCCACCTGCCGCCATGGTTCCAAACTTTTCCCATTTGTTTCGCCCTATCATGGCTGCATCTGGTTTCCGCCAATGCACCCAGTACCTGAGGACCATGTTGTACACCGATCCTCATGAGGTTTGTATCTTCTGCCTGGGTGCATCGCATGACGTTCAGGGTTGCTGTTTGTGCATCCAGATGACTCCGAAGGGATGTCTGTTTCACTCTACAAGATGGACAACCTCTTCGGGTTGAAATCTCAGGCATCATCGGACCTTGGAGCTGCACCAATGGACAATATGTCATCGGTGGGACTTTCGGTTCTGTTGAAGTCGCCAGTGGATAGGGGCGCAGGAGACCAACTGTTGTCGATCTCCCTGGGCCAAAGACGTCTGGTTCATTGTTTGTTTTTTGACCTCAACACTGGGGAAAAACCGGGTCGAGCATTGTGGGAAGACCTAGAAGCGTTGGCTCTGGTCACTGTCGCAGCATTGTCCCGGGCATGGGGACGCACCGGCTTTTTCCACGATGCCTCTGAAGCAACCCCATGGAGAGGAGTGCCAGATGTCCATTGATGCCCGAGGTCTGTGACTGTCTCCATTGGTCCTGGTGCCAGTCACAGATCCTCCTTCTGGGTCCGAGGAAGATCTGGCCAGCCCTTTTCCTCCCAGTTGGGGTTGGCATCGGCAACGTTTGAGGAGGAGCTGGAGTGTCTAGTTCAGCTGGTGATGGAGCGGGCGCTGCAGGGCTTCGGTCCCGTGGCACTGAATGCACTAGAGCCGATGCCGCTCGTGCTTGTACTGCTTCTGGAGAAGCTCACTGTGCTCATCAGTGCCTTACCGACCCAGCTGGCATTGGTTCGCGGGATGGCACCAGTGTTCAGGGCACCGAGGCCTCCCCCCTACCGATATGGTGGTCGTCATCAGTTCCTCCGAGGAGGAAGCTCCACAGAGGCTGATGGAGACACTGAGGCCAGTAGTCCCCCATCCAGTTCTATTGGAGTCTGCACCCCTGGATACTGGCTGAGCACCTAGGGCCCATCCCCCGTGGTATACAGTGAAGATGAGGGTCCCTATGACCCCTGGGGGATGATTAGACTGAATCCTCCGAGGATTCGGATGGTCTCCTATCAGACCCTTCTCCTCCAAAGGAACAAAAGAGGTCCCCACCTGAGGACTTGACCTTCGCAGGGTTTGTCAGAGTGATGGCTGAGGCCATTCCTTTCCAGCTTTTAACTGAAGAAGACAACAGGCACAAAATGCATGAGATTCTTCAGCTCGTGGAGCCTCCTAAGGAGATTGTGGCATTCCTGGTACACAAGATCCTTACGGATATGGTGCTGAGGTTGTGGGACCACCCCCTCACAGTGTCCCCATGCAAGGTGATCTCCTTATTGCAGGAACTAGGCTGGATGGTGAACTTGGCCAAGCGCAAGCTGCAGCCATCCCAAACACTGGTTACCTAGGTGTTCGCTTCGAAATGAAGCAAGGCAGGGTGTTCCTGCCAGAGAGCCACATTTAGAAGTTAATGGTGCAGATGTGATTTTTGACAGAATCAGTGCGCCCAACTGGGTGGTCTTATCTACAGGTGCTTGGATTGATGGCAGCCTAGAGGTGGTTCTATGGATGAGGGCAGATATTTTTCCTCTTCAGCACACCCTGTTGGCTCATTTGAGTCCGCAGTTTCAAGACTATTCGATTCGATTTCACCATCCGGTGAAAACTGGCATACAGTTGCAGTGGTGATTGCAAGCAGACCATATAAAGAAAGGGGCTTACCTTTGTTCACCAGACTGGCTAGTACTCACCACAGATGCGAGCCTCCAGGTTTGGGGGGCCCATTGTCAGGAGTTGACGGTCAAGGGCGCTGGAAATACAGAAGTCTCTCTAGAACATCAATCGCCTGGAAGGCCCAGGCTGTCCGGTTGGCCTGCTTATGATTTGTGGACTGATTGCAGGGTTGAGTGGTCTGGAAAATGTCAGACAATGCCAAGACAGTGGCTTACATCAATCACCAGGGAGGAACCAAGAGACAGCAAGTGACCGCAGGAAATAGCCCAACTCATGGAATAGGCAGAAGTGCATCTTAAGGAGATTTCAGCCTCCCATGTTGCAGGAAAAGACAATGTAAAAACTGATTTTCTCAGCAAACAGAGTCGATCCAGGAGAATGGGAATTGTTGAATTTATTTATTTATTTAACATGTTTTGTATACCGTCATTCGGTTTAGCCATCACAACGGTTTACAGGAAAAAGTACATAGTAAAATTAAGGATTTAACAGAGAGTATAACATAGTTGAAAATAGGTAACATTGATGGAAATAATATTAGAGGTTAGTTCTTATAAGTAGAAAAAGGTCTTGAAAAAGTATTGTTGGTTTCATGGTTGTGTTGAGATTTTATGTATGTACCGGTTGGTACCTCTGATTTCTTGCTGTAGTCTGGTTGGGAGTTTGTTGGTGTTGATGATTAAGTGTTTCTGAGAAAGCTCTGGTAAATAGCCATGTTTTTAATTCTTTTTTGAAAGTTTTGGTGTCAAATTGCATTCTTAGATTGAGGGGTAAAGAGTTCCATAGAGAGGGACTGGCAATGGATATTTTTCTCTCTCTCTCTCTCTCTCTCTCTCTCTCTCTCGTTGATGATAGATTCGTGGTTTTTGCATGAGGAATTTTGAGGAGGCCTTTATTCATTGAGCGAAGGTTCCTTTTTGGAGTATGTAATTCTATGTGTTTGGTTAGCCAGTAGTTTTGTTCAGCAATTATTTTGTGGAGGATTGATAAAACTTTATATTCAATTCTGTATTTTATAGGGAGCCAGTGTAGGGAGATGAGAGTTGGTGTAATATGTTCTTGTTTCTTAGCTCCTGTAAGAATTCTGGCAGCTGCGTTGTGCAGTATCTGGAGTAGACGGATGGTAGAAAAAGGAGGCCAAGGAGTAGGGCATTGCAGTAGTCCAGGTTTGCAAATAAAAGTTGTAGGACTGTTCTGAAATCATTTTGCGAGAGGAAAGGTTTAAGATGTCTTAGTATAAGTAATTTGTGATAACCTTCTTTGATTTTATTTGTTATGTGGGTTTTGAAGGATAATTCTTTGTCAATTGTATCTCCAAGCTTTCTGGCATGGACAACAGGAGAGATTAATGTTTCTGGGTTATCGGTTTTGAGTGGTTGTATGCGTGAGTCATTGATTTTTTTGTCAAGAATAATTAATTCTGTTTTCTCAATGTTTATTATGAGTTTTAGGTTGGAAAGGCATTGTTTGATTTTTGAGAGATAGAAAGTTGTTTTCTCATAGGTTTCTTTTATTGTATTTGAAATGGCACAAGTATTTGAATGTCATCAGCATAGAGGAAATGGGTCAGTCCTAGATGATCCAGCGTGTGACAGATTGGTAGGAGATAGATGTTAAAAAGTGTGGCTGATAGGGGCAGATCCTTGTGGGACTCCTGTATTTAAGTTCACTTTATTTTAAAGGTTGTTGTTGAATGTTACTTGAAAACTTCTTTGGGATAAAAAGGAGGTGAACCATTTTAGTATAGTGCCTTTTATCCCTATTTCAGATAGTTTGTCGAGTAGAATGGAATGGTTGACTGTGTCGAAGGCAGCTGACAAATCTAGGAGTAATAAAATGTAACTTAGTCCTTTGTCAAATCCTCGAATGACTGTGTCATTAAGTGATAGTAATGTTTCTGTACTTAAATTTTTTCTGAAACCAAATTGTGTGGGGTGAAGTATATTATTCGTTTCCAGGTATTCTGAGAGTTGGGAGTGGACAATTTTTTCTATGATTTTAGCAATGAAAGGTAGATTTGATATGGGTCTATAATTTTGGATGTTTTCCGGGTCAAGATTTATCTTTTTTATTAATGGTTTGATGATTGCTGATTTTAAGCATTCAGGATAAGTACCTTCAGTGAGGGAGAGGTTGACAATGTCCTTTATTGTTTTTATTATTGAGTTGTGAAGTAGTTTAATTGTTTGTATGGGGATGCTGTCAATGGAGTGATTTGCTGGATTCATTTTTTTGATTATTTTTTGAATTTCAAGTGATGAGGCAAATTCAAATTCATGCCAGGTTGTTGATGTTTCCAGAGATGGTATTGGAATTTGGGTGTGTGAGATGGAGTTGAAGTTAGAGTTGTTTATTAATTTTCTGATTTTTTTCAGTGAAATATTCAGCTAAATCGTTGCTTTTGATTGTGTTAGGAGTTCTTGTTTCATTAGGTGATTTGATGAGTTTTTTTACAATGGTGAAAAGCATTCTTGGGTTCTGTTTATATTTTGATTATTTTTGATTAGAAGTCTTTCTTTGTATTATTAATAAGCTTTTTGTAATTTGCTAAATGGGATCGGTATGCATTGAGTGATTAGGATGTTTTTTGTTCTTGCGCCATAATCTTTCTGAGTTCTCGTTTAGCTGTTCTTATGGTGTCGTTGTACCATTGATTGTTATGTTTAGGATTCTTTATTGCTTTTGTGATAATTGGGTTTGTTTTATCTGCTATGGCTTTAGTGATGTTTATCCATGATGTTGTTGCTGTTTCAGTGTTTGTGAGGTCAAAATTCTTGTTCTTCTTGCAGATTTCGTTGCAGTGTTTCAGTGTCAAAAGGAGGGCGATATGAAATAGTTTTTATGTAGTTTTTTGTTGTTGCGGGTATACTGTTATGAGTAAGGGTGGCATGGATGAGTTGGTGATCAGACCATGGGATTTCAATGATTTTTATGTGAATGATATGTTCCAGCTCATAGTGGACCACTGGGGTCTCCCATATCTAGACCTTCTGATGACATCTCACAATGTGAAGGGTTCTCGCTTCTTCAGTTGCAGGAGAGACCAAAAGTCCTTGGGCTTCGATGCCCTTGTAGAGGAGTGAAAGGCGGGCAAGCTCCTATATACTTTTCCCCCATGGCTCATGTTGGTCAGAATCATTTGGAGGATCGAGAGTTACCCGGGGATGGTACTTCTGGTGACACCAGATTGGCCCAGGAGGCCATGCTGTGTAGATCTGCAAAGGTTCCTGGTGGACCCTCCTATCCAATTACTGGTTCACAGGGATCTGCTGCGACAGGGCCCTGTTATTCACAAAGATCTATCTCGATTTTGTCTTATGATATGGCCCTTGAGAGGGCTCGGGTGCCGAAGTGTGGGTATTCCACTGAGGTGATCACCACCTTGCTATGAGCAAGAAAGTTCTCCACTTCTTTAGCCTATGTGTGGGTTTGGCGAGTGAGGCTTGGTGTGAAGTTCGAGGGATCCTTCCTCGTTCGGTTAAGATCCTACTCATTCTGGAGTTTTTGCAGTATGGAATGAAAAAAGGGTTTGGCCCTTAAAGCATTGAAAGTACAGGTGGCGGCTCTCGGCTGTTTTCGAGGTCAGGTGAAGGGTGGACCTTTGCTCATCCAGATGTGACTCGCTTCTTAAAAGGTGTAAAGCATATTTGTCCTCCCCTGCAGTTGCTAGTGCCTTTGTGGAATTTTCATCTGGTTTTGGATTTCTTGGGGGGAGGGTTCCACCTTCCGACCACTGCGTAGCCTGTCCTTGATGTTACTTACATTGAAAATGGAGTTTCTTGTAGCAGTTTGTTCTGCACGAAGAATCGCCGAACTGCAGGCATTGACTTGCCGGGAACCATTCCTGAGAGTGACTCCGTGGGCAATACAAAGGTGGTCTCAGATTTTTATTTGAATTAATCAATTTCCCTGCCGTCTCTGGACAGAGAGCGATGCAGATGAATATCGCCTTTTTCAATGCTTGGATGTTAAAAGGCATATAGTAAGGTATTTGGAGGTTTCTGAACCTCTCAGGAAGATGGACCAGCTGTTTATACTCAATAGTGGGAGTAAACAGGGCGAACCAGCTTCACAGGCTACAATAACACGCCTGATTAAGGAGATAGTCATGGTGCATATGTGGATGCTGAGCAGCTTGCCTAATCAGGTTAGGACTCATCAGACGGTGTCATGGGCAGAAATTAGATTGCTGTCTCCTGTCGAGATTTGCCAAGCTGCGACATGGTCATCCTTACATACGTTTTCCAAGCATTATCACCTGGATGTGCAGGCCTGTGAGGACACCGTCTTCACATGTGCAGTTTTGATTGGACCACGGGCAGCTTCCTGCCCTGTTCAGAAGTAGCCTTGGTACATCCTACTGGTTCTGGATGCACCTGTCTGAACGCTAAGACAGGAGAAATTACTACTTACCTGATAATTTCCTTTTCTTTAGTACAGACAGTGGATACACCTTCCTGCCCTTGGCTGCCGAATAATTGTGCTGTGGTCCTCCTACATGGCTGCGTGTTCCAGGGAGTACTGGTAAGTGTCATTCCAGTCCCTAGACTAGTGTTATTGCACTCCTTATCTGAGCTCAGTAGTTTCCTATTGGCTGAGTTCTGGAGTGGTTGTTTAATAGTCAAGTTTTTGTTAATGCAGGGCTATATCTATCGTGACGTCAGCTTTGCTCCGTCTGAATATGCTGGTAGAGGTACATAACCCACTGGTTCTGGATCCACCTGTCTGTACTAAAGAAAAGGAAATTGTCAGATAAGTAGTAATTTCTCCTTTTCTTTTCAAGCAGCAAATAAATGTAAGAATCAAGCAATTATCTTCTTCATTCAACAAATGTATCATGCAAGTACCAAGTTAGAATTAAGAATGCCAATAAATGAAAAACAATTGCTATCTTTAGGTTTATCATTAATTATATTCTACAAGCCGTTAAGCCCGTTAAAACGGGCTACATCCCTCTGTGTCTCACCTCCCCCTCTTTCTCTCTCCCCTCACTCTTCACCACCCCCTCCCTCACCCACTCCTCCCCACCCTCCCTCTCCTATCACTCAGTCCCTCCCTCCCACTCAGTCTCACTCACTCCCTCCCCCCTCTCTCCCTCCCTCTCACTCACTCAGTCCCACTCACTCTCACTCAGTCCCCACTCCCTCCGTCCTCTCCCTCAGTCCCACTCCCTCCCTCAGTCCCTCCCCCTCACTCAATCCCTCCCTCCCACTCAGTCCCTCCCTCCCCCCTCCCTCTCACTCACTCAGTCCCACTCACTCTCCCTCAGTCCCACTCCCTCCCTCTCTCTCCCAGTCCCACTCCCTCCCTCAGTCCCCCCTCTCCCTCTCACTCAGTCCCTCCCCCTCACTCAATCCCTCCCCCTCACTCAGTCACTCCCTCCCACTCTCTCTCTCCGTCCCTCCCTCTCTCTCTTCTCCCTCCCTCGCTACCGCCGTCGCCGCTACCGCCGTCGCTCGCTACCGCCGTCGCCGCCCGCTGCCGGTACCGCCGCTGCTGCCACTGGACGCCGCCATTTTTTTTTCTTTCTGAAGCTGCCTCAGAGCGACGTGCTCGCCCGCACATGCGCGGTAGAGCTGGTCTCTACTGCGCATTTGCGGGCCGTCGGTCACAGGCCATTTATAAGGTAGATAATCTAAAATATCTTACCTGAGCAGAAATATTACAAAAGATAAGATTGAGAGCATAGAGGAACAGTCTAATAAGGGCATATAAGAGCAAATCAAGGGACATAGTGAAACAAATTGATAACCAAGCGGTGACCTGGAAGAGTGGAAAAATAATGTAGGCACATAGGGCCTGCATGCTCAGGGAGTTTTGCTGCCTCCTGATTTTGTGGTGATGGACCATCTCCTCGGTCTTCCCAATGAAGGTTTGCGGGCTCACCTGATGATGCAGGAGATAGGTGGTCACCTTTCCCGATTTTATCACATACTACTTTGGATCAATGGGTTCTCTAAGTCAGTGGTCCCCAACCCTGTCCTGGGGACCCACCAGCCAGTTGGATTTTCAGGTGCATGCAAATTTTCTCTCATGTATATTCATTGTGGATATCCTGAAAACCTGACTTTGCTGGTGGGCCTCCAGGTCAGGGTTGGGGACCACTTCTCTAAGTGATTCAGAACTGGTATGCTTTAGAACTTCTTTGCATTCCTCCGGATGCCTTCATGGTCTCTCCATGCAACTCTCCTTAGAAGAGGGTAGAAATGGAAGTCTGATCGCTTGTTTGTGCTCCATGGTGGAGGTTGTTGGGGCTAGACAGGTCGCTGGATTTGCATGTGCGGTATTGACTGGACCACTGGCAGCCTCCCGCCCTTTTCGAGATTAGCTTTGGTACGTCCCATTCATTTGGATTGACATACCCGAATGCTAAGGCAAACTGGGAACAAACTGGTGAGACTAGTAATGGCATTGGCCTGTGTCCCTTTTTAGTTTAAAACATTAAATTATCCAAAATAACCACATGCACAAATCTTCAGAGTGCACTGTCTCTTTATGCACTCCAAAGTTTATTTAGAAAAACAATTGAATTTTTTCAATTAAGAACATAAATTGCCATGCTGGGTCAGACCAAGGGTCCATCAAGCCCAGCGTCCTGTTTCCAACAGAGGCCAAACTAGGCCACAAGAACCTGGCAATTATCCAAACACTAAGAAGATCCCATGCTACTGATGCAATTAATAGCAGTGGCTATTCCCTAAGTAAACTTGATTAATAGCAGTTAATGGACTTCTCCTCCAAGAACTTATCCAAACCTTTTTTGAACCCAGCTACACTAACTGCACTAACCACATCCTCTGGCAACAAATTCCAGAGCTTTATTGTGCATTGAATGAAAAAGAATTTTCTCCGATTAGTCTTAAATGTGCTACTTGCAAACTTCATGGAATGCCCCCTGGTCCTTCTATTATTCAAAAGTGTAAATAACCGAGTCATATCTACTCGTTCAAGGCCTCTCATGATCTTAAAGACCTCTATCATATCCCCCCTCAGCTGTCTCTTCTCCAAGCTGAACAGCCCTAACCTCTTCAGCCTTTCCTCAGAGGGGAGCTGTTCATCCCCTTTATCATTTTGGTTGCCCTTCTCTGTACCTTCTCCATCGCAACTATATCTTTTTTGAGATGTAGCGTCCAGAATTGTACACAGTATTCAAGGTGTGGTCTCACCATGGAGCAATATAGAGGCATTATTTATTTATTTATAATTTTTTATGACATTTTCCATTTTATTAACCATTCCGTTCCTAATAATTCCCAACATTCTGTTTGCTTTTGTGACTGCTGCAGCACACTGAGCCGACAATTTTAAAGTATTATCTACTATGATGCCTAGATCTTTTTCCTGGGTGGTAGCTCCTAATATGGAACCTAACATCGTGTAACTACAGCAAGGGTTATTTTTCCCTATATGCAACACCTTGCACTTGTCCACATTAAATTTCATCTGCCATTTGGATGCCCAATCTTTCAGTCTTGCAAGGTCCTCCTGTAATGTATCACAGTCTGTTTGTGATTTAACTACTCTGAATAATTTTGTATCATCCGCAAATTTGATAACCTCACTCGTCGTATTCCTTTCCAGATCATTTATATATATATTGAAAAGCACCGGTCCAAGTACAGATCCCTGAGGCACTCCACTGTTTACCCTTTTCCACTGAGAAAATTGACCATTTAATCCTACTCTCTGTTTTCTGTCTTTTAACCAGTTTGTAATCCACGAAAGGACATCGCCTCCTATCCCATGATTTTTTAGTTTTCTTAGAAGCCTCTCATGAGGGACTTTGTCAAACGCCTTCTGAAAATCCAAATACACTACATCTACTGGTTCACCTTTATCTACATGTTTATTAACCCCTTCAAAAAAATGAAGCAGATTTGTTAGGCAAGACTTCCCTTGGGTACATCCATGTTGACTGTGTTCCATTAAATCATGTCTTTCTATATGCTCTACAATTTTGATCTTGTGAATAGTTTCCACTATTTTTCCCTGCACTGAAGTTAGGCTCACTGGTCTATAGTTACCCGGATCGCCCCTGGAGCCTTTTTTAAATATTGGGGTTACATTGGCCACCCTCCAGTCTTCAGGTACAATGGATGATTTTAATGATAGGTTACAAATTTTAACTAATAGATAAGAAATTTCATTTTTGAGTTCCTTCAATACCCTAGGATGCATACCATCCGGTCCAGGTGATTTGCTACTCTTTAGTTTGTCAATCTGGCCTACTACATCTTCCAGGTTCACAGTGATTTCGTTCAGTTCATCTGACTCATCACCCCTGAAAACCATCTCCGGAACTGGTATCTTCCCAACATCCTCATTAGTAAACACGGAAGCAAAGAATGGCCTTATCTTCCCTAAGAGCCCCTTTAACCCCTCGGTTATCTAATGGTCCAACCGACTCCCTCACAGGTTTCATGCTTTGGATATATTTAAAAAAGTTTTTATTATGAGTTTTTGCCTCTGTGGCCAACTTCATTTCAAATTCTCTCTTCGCCTGTCTTATCAATGTTTTACACTTAACTTGACAATGCTTATGTTTTATCCTATTTTCTTCAGATGGATCCTTCTTCCAATTTTTGAAGGATGTTTTTTTGGCTAAAATAGCCTCTTTCCTCTCATCTTTTAACCATGACGGTAATCGTTTTGCCTTCCTTCCACCTTTCTTAATATGTGGAATACATATGGACTGCGCCTCTAGGATTGTATTTTTAAACTATGTCCAAGCCTGTTGAACACTTTTAACCTTTGCAGCTGCACCTTTCAATTTTTTTCTAACTATTTTCCTCATTTTATCATTACTACCTTCCCATTTCCTCTCAACTCCTCTTGCAGCCCAGAACACATCCATCTGAACCCATATCCCATGCTTAAAATACTCCCACTTATGTGGTGGAAACAGGATTTGCTCGCAGATGTGCGCATCCATTTCAAATAGGGCACACTTGTATGTGCTTTCAGACTGTTATACTACGTGTGCATATACACGTGTATGTAATACAGTGGCCGCGACCATTACACTGGTAAAAAAAAGTTTTTGTTTCCTTCAGGCTTTTTGGTGTTCCAAATAGATTTTTTGATGCTGATCACAGATATTACTTCGAAATTTGTACATCACATAAGGTTTTTGAGAAACGGCCAATTTTATGTTACAATAATTGTGAAATTTTAAAACATAATCTTGCGTACATATATTTTCTTGCTGGACAGTTGTTTTTATGATTTTTAAAATTCATGTCATATTTTTGATGGCCATAAGCAACGTAACATGGCACAATCCAAAGCTGAAGAACTGGCCCAATTTTTCCAAAATAAAATCGACAATCTTTTAACCCAACTGCCTTCCAATACAGCAGACGCCCTCCCAACATACCAACACCCGACATTCTTAAACTCCTGCCTTAACACTTTTGAGCCCGTCTCTTCCACTGAGATACAAACCATCCTGAGAAGAATGAAACCTTCATCTCATCCTGCAGACCACATCCCCACTAAACTACTTCTATCCATTCCAGACACAATAGCTACATCATTGACAAACATCATCAACTGCTCTCTAGCCCAAGGATCCTTCCCAGACGATCTCAAAATGGCCTCAATCTCACCTCTCCTAAAGAAACCCAACCTTGACCCAAAGGACCCCATCAACTTCCGCCCCATAGCTAACCTCCCATTCATCGCCAAGATCATGGAAAAACTTGTTAACACTCAACTCTCAAACTACATAGAAGACAACAATCTCCTCTTCGCCCCACAACACGGATTTCGAAAAAATCGAGGCACAGAATCTCTCCTCATCTCTTTGACAGACCATATACTATTGGGCCTTGACAAAGGAAACTCGTTCCTACTAATCTTGCTAGACCTATCCGCAGCGTTTGATACGGTCAACCATGCCATCCTCCTAAACCTATTGTCATCCATAGGAATCAGCGGCACCGTCTTCTCCTGGTTTAAAACCTTTCTCAACAATAGAGGTTACAAAGTTAAACTCCAAAACAAGGAATCCTCAAGATTTGACTCTGCTATAGGAGTCCCACAAGGTTCTTCACTATCCCCGACTCTATTCAATATTTACCTTCTTCCACTATGCCAACTTCTCACTGACCTCAATCTAAAGTTTTTCCTATACGCAGATGATATTCAAATCATCATCCCTATTAAAGACACTTACTCTAATGCTCTTGACTACTGGGAATCATGCCACCAAAAAATCAAACTACTCAACAGCCTACACCTCATCTTAAATTCCTCCAAGACTGAGATCCTACTCATCTCGCCTGAAAACACAAACAACAGTACTCTTCCTTCCAATCTTCTTACCACACAAACCAGAGACCTAGGAGTGATAATAGATAACCGGCTAAACTTCAAGGCACACATCAATAAAACAACTAAAGACTGCTTCTATAAACTCCAGGTCCTAAAAAGGATAAGACCTCTTTTCCACGCTCACGATTTCAGAACGATCATCCAAGCAGTCATTTTCTCGAAACTGGACTACTGCAATTCCCTATTGCTAGGTCTACCTTCATCCTACTCCAAACCACTCCAGATGGTGCAAAATTCAGCAGCCCGTATTCTGACAGGCACAAGGAAAAGAGACCACATCTCCCCCGTCTTGAAAGAGCTACATTGGTTACCCATATACTTCCGCATCATGTATAAGGCCTTAACCATCATCTATAAAACTATACATCAACTCACCACTCTCGATCTCCAACTCCCTCTCCAATTACATAATTCTACTAGACCTACCAGAGATGCTTATAGAGGCTCCCTACTAGTTCCCCCAGCGAAAACGACCAAACACATCACCCTAAGAGATCGCGCCACCTCCACAGCTGGCCCTCTACTGTGGAATTCCATTCCTACAGACCTCAGACAGGAGCCATGCCTCCCAACATTTAGGAAAAAACTTAAGACTTGGTTATTCAAGCAAGCTTTTCCGGACACAACCTAATGACACAATCCAATGACTCATAAAACACCTTGCCGTTTGTATTTAATATTTATTCTATACTACATTTATATTGTATTTTGTTAACTAGTCTCTCCTCTCTTCTTCCTTCCAAGTTCGGCTTCCCTTGTTAAATGTAACTGTACCTTCTGTCACCACAGTTCTAGTTCCATGTATTTATTATCATTTTTTGTATTTATTGCACCCCCGTTCTATGTAAACCAGCAAGATATGTTTTCATGATTGCCGGTATATAAAAACTCTAAATAAATAAATAAAAATAAATAAATACACCAAGAAACTCTGCCTGATCATGCCAGAACTTGCTGGGCAAGCCCCAGCTCGGCTGCAAGATTTCAACTTGTTTCCATGATGACGCATGCAGCGTCTGTGTGAATGAGTGAATCGTATCGCTAAAACTGTTGAGTTTAAAACTTGTGGATTTAATTTCATATACTTTATGAAATGTTGGGCCAATGTCGTCATAGCTGTGACACGTTTTGTTATATCTGTGGTGAGTTTACTCTGAAAGCACAGAAAAGGAGTATGATTGCACTCATTAAGAAGGCATTCGAGTTATACTTTGGGTGCAAAATTGGTGACCAGGATAGAGCATGGGCTCCTCATACATGTTGCGCATCTTGCGCTAGTAGTGTGTGAGCTTGGCTGAAAAGTGTGCGGCCATGCCGTTTGCCATCCCAATGATATGGAGGGAACAGAAAGATCATATAACTGACTGTTACTTCTGCATGACGAATGTCAGGATACTCATCAAAGAAAAGGAAGTTTGAGTACCCTTACCTTGCATCAGCAATGAGACCAGTGCCGCATGATGACAGTCTTCCTGTTCCAAAACCGCCAGAGGTATGGACACTTGAGGATGAGGAGGTAGGCGATAATGGCGAGCTGTCGCAGTTGGAAGCTGCAGCTGATCCTGACTTTGTGCTATCAACATCCAGTGATCCTCATTTAATATCTCAGTCACAGCTGAACAATCTGGTCAGAGATTTGGCTTTATCGAAGAGTCAGGCGGAGCTGCTTGGGTCAAGGCTGCAAGGATGGAATCTTTTGTCATCTGTTACGAAAATTTCAGTATTTCGCAGCCGTCATGAAGATTTGACAAAATATTTCAACCAAGTAGACAGTAGGACGTTTTGCTGTCACATCAATGGATTGTTTTGTGCTCTCGGATGTGACCACAACCCAACAGAATGGTGACTGTTTATTGATTCATCCATCTTAAGTTTGAAGGCTATTTTGCTGCACAATGGCAGTATCTGTCCATCAATACCTGTCGGACATACCGTTCATGTGAAAGAAATGTATGAGAATATGCAGCTACTGCTGAACCACATTGAGTACTCTAGGTACAACTGGAATTTGTGTAGTGATCTCAAGGTAGTTGCAATTCTACTGGGTCTGCAGCTTGGTTACACCAAGCATTGTTGTTTCCTTTGTGAGTGGGACAGTCGAGCAAGAGATTTGCATTACATCAGAAAAGTCTGGCCTCTCCACTAGAAGTTGGTTCCAGGGCAGAAGAATGTTGTGCACGACCCATTGGCGGATCCAAGTAAGATATTTCTTCCACTTTTGCACATCAAATTTGGGCTGATGAAAAACTTCGTTCAGGCAATGAACAAGCAAAGTAAAGCCTTTGATTATTTGCGGCAGATGTTTTCACGCATACGTGACGCCAAGATAAAAGGTGTTTTCGTTGGCCCACAAATCCGAGCTGTGATGAAGGACAGCCACTTTGATGGTCTTCTGCAAGGTACAGAATATGTTGCGTGGTCAGCCTTCAAGAATGTCATTTGTAACTTTCAAACAGGTTGAAAATCTGCTTCGGGTATACAAATTGATGAAGTGCAACATGCCATTGAAGATACATTTTCTTCATTCTCACTTGGACTTCTTCCCAGACAACCTTGGCACTGTGAGTTTCAAACATGGTGAAAGGTTTCATCAAGTCATTGTCAAAATGGCGAAACGGTATCAAGGCAAGTGGAACCCCTCCATGCTGGTTGGCTATTGTTGGACTCTCATCCGTGAAGCGTCAGAAAGTGATTAAGAGCGAAAATCTGCGGCAAAACATTTTTAGTTTTGTTTTCTGGTGCCAACATTGCCATTATAGCTTATGCTGCTACAGATTTCTAACAATGCTTAATGTATATCGCACTTTTCTAGCAAACGGTATGTGATACAAACATAATAAATGCATATTTGTGTTCAGCATGTTAAAATCTACTTGTTTCACCGAAGTTGTGGAGGAAACAAAATGTTCCTAGAAATGTGTTTACCAGTGTTATAGATGTGTTTATGCATGCCTGGTATAACATAGGCTGAAAGTGTGCAAATCCCGCTTCCAGTGAAAATCCCGCTTCCAGTGCATAAGTGAGTCAGTGAAGCAGCCAGTATCCCACTGCTAGTACATTTTCCCCTAACATAGAAGATTTAGGAAGAGGGCAGGTAAGAAAATAATTTATTTTTTTTTGGCCTAGCAGGGCTGTGTAGGTGTATGTCAGAAAAGCCCTCGTTTTATCGCTTGTGATAATAGCCGTGATAACTGCTACTATGGCACGATATAAACTGTTTTCCCTCTACTGCACAAAAGGTGTAGTTAAATTCGAAGTTAAATCCCATGTTTACTTTGTACTTTACCACTCCTGTACTTTTGGCGAAGTATAGTAGGAATGCCTCATTTATATAATTTTCTAGCTTTTGCATACTCATCATATTTGCATGCAAATTCGCGACACAATAAAGATCACTCATTTATTGTGCGTTAGACCCCTTTTATCGCACCATAAGGCCCTAATGTGGTTTGATGAAAGACCCTGCCAAGTTCCTAAATCTAGGCTAATGAATTGCAGGTTTAAATTTAGGCTTCTAAGTTTTGGGAGCACTTTCAGCTTAAAACAGAGGTGTCTAATTTAGGCACCTAAGTGAACCACTGAGTGTTTTGTTGAAAATTGACTGCAGAGTGACAAATATAATGTGGGGCCATATCCTGGACATGGTATTATGAAAGCAAAGAAGAGAAATGGTAAACGATAAGGCCTATACTGGAGATAAAATATTTTGGGGGTAGATTTTATTTATTTATTTAAGTGTTTTATATACCGTCATTCCAAAAGAAGATCACAATGGTTTACAAAATAATAATTCATATACTTAGATAACATTTACATTCATGGTTAACATTAATATTTTAGGTCAACCCAACAGCAAATATGTATTCTAAGTCATATTCATACATTTTCTAGGCCAACATGAGTGAGTGGAAAAGAGGAAGCAACACACGAGGCATAACAAAGTGGGAAACATATATGAAAGAGGACTTTAAAAGAATAGGAAGGATTACATAAAAGACTGCAAAGATGTAGTATGTGTATAATTAATGAACATATAGTTCTATCTTCAGGTGGACATGTTGAGCAAATGCTGGTTTAACCCTGGTGCATGTATGGAGATGCAGTTCTGATTTCCCAATGCAGTTTCCCAAGAAAAATCAGACTTACATCTTCATGCATGCACTTGAGTAACACCAGAACTGTGTAAGCTTGTCTCCCTGGAGATGGTGATCCTAGGCATAAAGGACATGAAAGGGTAGGAGGAGGGGAGAAAAGAGGCAGGGAGAACTTATAAATGTACATTTCAAAGTGTAATGAAGTGGATATATTGGAGGAACAAAGAAAGAGATTGGATGGTAAGGGGGGAAAAAAAAGCAGGACCAAAGTGCATAGAGCAAGTGTGACTGTGGTTGGTAGACAAAATTGATTTAATGCTTAATCTGTATGGTTTGCCACTGCGTGGTGTACAGTACCTCTAACACATTTAATATAATCACTCCTAAGTTCCTAGTGAGAGGTTAGCGTTAAGATAATATTTATAGTATGTGGTTTGTATAGAGGCCATACCTCAGGTGTGGCCCAAATAATTTTACATTGAGCTAAGGAAAAATTGAGAAAATTCAGCCAAGTATGTTTTTAGCTGCAGAGCAAACTCTGATCCTTTCATTTCTCCAAAAGTTGTCTGAATCAAAGCCAATTTTTCTCCATGTAGGGATCCCTTGGATTCCCCAGTAATGTGTTCTGTTTACAAGGAAATGTTTTTGGAGTACAGAATATGTGATATGTTCCATTTGTAAGAGCACCTCTTTCTGTGAGTGGTACTGCCATAGTGGAATGTACCTATGAGGGATATATTGTATGGATCACTAATTTTTCTAGAGTTTAGTCATGTGATGTGTAGTGGGAGCAGTTGCAGACTTGGAGGCAGGAAACTGTATGCTCCCTACCAAGGAGTAAGCAAAGCCAATGCTTTCTATTCTCACAGTATTTCTTAGTCCCCTAAAGTTGAGGATAAGTGAGAATTCCCCAGAAATAGAAGAAAGCTCTTGCTTTAGTAATTTTCAGATAAGGAGAGGCATCGGAGCAAGAAAATTCCAGTTGCTCAATGCTTTACTTCGGCGCCATTTTGATTACTGGCAGCCGACGGCCCTTTGCCCTTACTATGTCACAGGGGCTACCGCTGCCATTGGTCAGCCCCAGTGACATAGTAAGGGCAAAGGGCCGTCGGCGCCATTTTGATTACTGGCAGCCAACGGCCCAAGCCCAGGAGATCACTCCCGGACCGCTCCTGGATCCCCGCTGGACCACCAGGGAATTTTGGCAGGTCTTGGGGGAGTCAGGAGGGTGGGGGGGGGGTTGTTAGATTTTTAGTTTTGTTCTTTTTTATATTCGCTCCATAAGACGCACATACATTTTCCCCCCACTTTTGGGGGGAAAAAAGTGCGTCTTATGGAGCGAAAAATACGGTAATAAATTGCTAAACAAAACTTGAAGGACAATCATACAAGGCTTTGTGAGGCTAATTCGTGTTGTGCCACTCCAACGCCAGAAGTATCAAGAAATCAGTTGTTGAAAACCTTTTGTATATCTTTTTGAAAAATTGCATATTAAAACTTATTTTCATGAATCACAATGTAGCCATGCTTCCCTGACATCCCAGACATGGGACATTGTTTCAGAATTCATCAGGGGTAACAAATCATTGTTCATGAATTTTACAAAGTAAAAATGAAACCAGGACAAGATGTTTATATAGCTTCAAAAAATAGACATATAAATTAATATCTCTGACCATAATCTCAAAGAATTTTCTATTTTCAAACATAATCTTTTTTCGGTACAAATCACTGTAATTAAAAAAATGACCTTCTTGTAGTAAATCTCAGAGTTGCATTTAAACCATGTTTCAAAATACTATACAGCCACCATCTCTAAATGGAAGTGAGCAGCAAACGATAGAAGCTGGCCTCCCAGGAGGAAAGGCCTGTACTGGAAACAGCTACAAAGTCTCCAGTTCAGGGGCAAAGAGGGGGCAGAAAAAAAAAAATCTCCCTTTCCCCTAAAATGGAAAAATACAAAATTTGCAACAAACTTGAATCAAGATCTCTTCTCACTCTGGGTGCTGCAACATCCTCTTATGCTGGTTGAACAAGTTTAGAGTCTCTTCTGATCACCCTGAGCAGGGATTTCAGCTTCCCAGGAATGGAACAGGTCAAAAATGTAGAAACCAGAAAAACTGTAAAATCTTCTTAATAGCCCTCTTCCTTCCAGCCCTATTACAGGAACTGGCAGGGCACATATCTCTCTTTATCTATGTCAGACCTAGCTCAGAGCATACGTGATACACATCCTTCCCTTCTGATAGCAATCTACATCTGCCCTAAACTAACCTCCCCTTGTGCCTAAAGGATATCCAATTCCAGACAAACTCTGGGGGAGATGCTGTAATGAATGGTTTGGCCCTCTGCAACTGACTACCCAAAGGCTGGGACTAGGGACATCTAGTAGAGACACCAGGGGGTTTCTACAGTTTCATCCTCATCACATCCCTCCAAGGCACATAAAAAATAAAATCAGTTTTTATACAGAGAGAGAGCCTGCCGAAGTCCTTTAGAAAATGGACTTTAAAAAACAATCATGCTAATTTCTAGATGAAGTAAAATAAAACCTCAGGGTTGTGGGCTGGTTAGTAACTTGGTGGTAATGCTGTGCGCCTGCAATGTATAGCAACTGAGTTTAAATTCCTGGATTAGGTCTTCTGCTCTGTAGTTCAACTGTGGATGCTGTCAGGGTAGTGTTTACAGCTCCTGGGGGAAGGAGTACAAATAATAATGCAGCTATGATGTTTTGTAGACAGATTTAAGGCCACAATTGCAGGGTTCCGAATGGAGCCCTGATGTATGGGCCCTGACTGAGAACAGTTGCTGCAGTGAGTGAGCTAAATGAGTTAAGAGGGGTTATAAAGTAAGGGAAAAAAAATCCTGTGACAGTGGTGAATAAAGGTTTATGGTGCCATTGCCCATCATTCTGGGTCTGTTTGACCTGGAAGCCCCAAATAACTGTAGGAAAGCTACCAGGGCAAAATACTGCCCCCACTAAGGGTTTTTGTAAGTAGTGCTTTTAATTGAAACTAGAAGCCTTGCAACGGTTTTATATGGTTAATTAAATGATAGAAATTCAAGCTTCTTTTCTGAAATCTCTGGATAAGATAAGACTGTCTGTTGTAGGAGGTCAGATATTAACTTCACCTATGCACACTGTGCTGGATGGATAACATCTTTATTGCATATGGCTCTTAACTCTTTTAACTTGGTGTGCACCAGCATATAGTTGTACAACCCTGGATCAGGGGAATGAGTTTGTGTTTAGGCTAATTGCCTTTATATTTTTTATCGTGTTGGCTTTTCAGATTGGGGCAGTATGCAGATTACTGAGGAAAATACATTTGTTCTGCTTTCTATCCTTTACAAACTGCTATACAAACATGCAAGAACAAAACTGACAGTGTCTGAGATGTTTTTTTGAAAGTGTTCAGCATCTACAGTAATATTTTAATTTCATAATTATTTACTTTCCCCAAACAGTAGACCCAAAGCTGTTTACATTATTAAAAAAAATATTCATGATAAACTATTACCAAATTATTTTTTTTTAATATTTGAGGCATCCAGATGCATACAGTTTTAATTAGAGCTCGAGTAACATTTTTTTAAAATTTGTTACTAAAGCAACAATTCATAGTAGAGATATGCAGAGGAAGTGGTTATCATCTTGGCTGATATTTAGATTTTTTTTTTTTTATACGCCATACAGAAATCTTCCATATAAGTATTAAAAAATAGTTTGTTGGTCGTGGGCTCCTTGTGTGTTTGGGTGTCAATTTTAGTATATCACGCAAAGGGATAAGTGATCAATTTCAATATGCTATCACTTAAGAATTATTTTCCTGGAATAAATGCAAGAACAACTTGATCTGATTTACAGTGTTTGCAAGAACTTTGCCAGATAATGCAGATGACTATAATCATCACAAATAAGACAAATTCATCTGTCTCCCTGCACTAGTATTTAGACATGTTAGACTTAATTTTCAGTAGTGTGCATAACTCGGTACATACGCCCATGGTGTGCCTAAAGTTATGCTTGTATTTCAAAAATTGTGCAGTGGGAGCTACATAATTTATAAAATACCTGCATATCTCTTCCCCAAAAGTACATGTGTATTTGTCAGTATTTACACAAGTTTGTAATGGAGTGCTGCATATATTTTTGGAAAATATTTTATTTATTTATTTAAACAATTTTATATACAGACAGTCGGGAGCATCACATCGGTTTACATATAACATAATGTAGCAACAGGCTTTACAATAAACACTGATCTGGGAAATTGCTATAAAGGCAAAAAGGGTAACCATGTATGTGGGAGCAGAAAATATTCAAACAATTGGATAACTTGAAGAATTATTTACAATCACAGTTAGACATTAAAACCAGAGTGAGTTAATTATGTTTGGAGTAGATCACTGGCCGTATTGACAGAAAATTATATACACGGCTGATGTGAAAAAGTGTGTACTTAAGGTAAGAGCAGGGTATTCAGAGACTATACACTATGGAGAGAACGTGTTTGCTGTCCAGGAGGGGGAGGAAATATAACAATCAAAAGCATTTTTATCAAAGTACACACACATTTTATATTTACATGCACAATAACTGTAATGTGTGATAATAAATCTGTTTATGCGTGGAAGCAGGAATTTTGCAAAGTTGGCTGATGTCTGAGCTTATATCTCTCTTATGAAAATACTTGTGCATATACTTACAAGTGCAGGTTTGCCAATACCTACACTAGTTGATCCAGCCCTTCATCAAGTCACCCACTCACTTCACCACTTTTTCCAGACCACTTGCCTAAAAAACTGCAGACAAATTAAATCTGACTTTTCTTTTCTTTTATTAGCAGGTGTAAAAGCATGTGTGTATGTTTGATAACATATACACGCACTCCAGTTTTAAAACATATAAATATATGCATACTTTAAAACCCCCCCACCTATGAAAGCCCTCAAACGACCTTCTTTGTACACGCATACTTTTCTGCATGGCAGCAACTGTATATACAAACTCCCATCTTTCAGAAAAATTTCTTATCACTCACAGAGACTACTTATGCACATATATGCTGATTTTACATGCACAGTAAACTTACCCTTAAAGGCTTAGCCATGAAAAGTTTGTGATGCACGGTATATGCAAGTTAAGAGGCACACTATAGGAAGTGTAGGCCTTTTTAACAGGTATGCATGCGTTCTGCATCCTGAGATCTCCCATGCCAGTTGGCCTAAAGTGAAAGGACTGATCAATACAGGAGATTTCTTCTCTAACCTCTTGGCAAAAAATCATAGGGGGTATAAACATCCATCCTTTGATGTAGTGGCATGATACACTGGAATGTCATTAAGTGACACCGTTCCGAGAACAAAAGCAATGCAGGTAGGAAGTATCTGCTTTCCCTCCTGTAGGCAAAGAATTCTGGAGCATAAGGACAGGTGAGTAGGTATTCCAGGTGAGAGGGGTATAAGGATCCTTTGCTGAGTGCTCATCCGACCTGCAGGTGGTGCTGTGGGCTACCTGGACTATCTGACCTATTTCTCCTAGTTTGATATCTCCCCATTTCCACCTGGCAGCATCTTTTTTCCTCTATAGATCTGTATTGATACTGAGGCATTTTCATCAGACAGTTGCCAAAGCTTGGTCCTGCTTTTTGGTCCTCATAATCTGGCTCCATTCCTGTATCCAGAAGACTGCATTATTTTCAATGTTGCTGTTTATGCTCCTACCTGGGCTCTTGGATTTCTGGTTCATTCCTGCTCCTTACTCTGTTCCAGACCTCTCATTCCCTGTCTGTTCCGTGGTCTATACTGTTTTTCATGCCTTGCTGGCTACCAGCTTTAGAGGACTCAACCCAAAAGGAAGATGGCTAGTCTAGGTGGATGTCAAACTCTGTTGGCCAAGATTTGACTTCCCTGGTACTCGGCTGCTTGTTTCTGGGGCAACCAGTGAACAACAATAGACACAATAGATACCTGAGCCTACTTTTGAATGCTGGGAGCGTTAAAGGTACCAGAGCCTCTAGATTTCAATATCAGAGTAAGGAACCAGTTTGGTGGGGAGGGGCTGCACTTTGCTATTTGCATCAAGCTAACATTTTATATCACCTTGGAGCTGATGTTGGGCCTTCGGGAAATTTTATGATCCTTTGTGAATAATCTCTATTGCTCTCCTTAATACACGATAAGCTAGATTATAAGAGCTGTGCACACATAGACATGCCAATTTTAATAAATCATGCGCACATGTTATAAAATCCACTACTCTGCGGACATGCGCGCATGATTTTATATTGATGCGTTCATATGCCATCTCGCACGTGTAAGTGGGGGGGAATTTAGTAGATGCTCATAGTGACACATTAGGGCCTATTTCACTGTTCCCTCTCAGCTCACCCCAATAAAGGAGCGGACTTCCTAAACCCCCTACCTAACCTGCTTCCCTTTTACCCTTCTAGCTCCGACCCTTAAAACCCCGCTGACTAAATGTTTTTATTTTATTACTTACCCGCAGTCCATAGCAGCAGCAAGTTATGCGGTTGTGGGGTCCCAGCTTACACTTGTGTGTGACACTGACTTAATGGCCCAAAAAACAAAATGGAAGTCGGTCTAGGGTAGCCATAGATGTGAAAAAACAAAAGCAAGACCGATGCCTTGAAAAGAGAATTTATTAAATGCAATAACGCCCAAAAGGGTGCCCCTTTTTGCAAAAACCGTACAAATGCATGTACCAGGAGATATGTGCGTGCTTATGGGCCTCTTAAAATACATGCGGCCCGTGTGCGTCCTAGTCACACTTGGATCTCCTGGATTTGCTGTGCATAGAACTTTTAAAATTTGCTGTTATTTGTGTATTTGCATGCATATATGTACTTTTTTTTTAGCATCCATGTGCAAGCCCAGTTTAGCATGGGTTCTCACTTGTGCTAGATTGTTAGTGGCTAGCCTGCTTTTAGTATGCATGCTTATAGTGTGACTTAGTGATTAGGGCCCCAAATGTCTGTAGGCATTTCAGGAATAATTTTGAAAGCCATGTATGCATGTAAATAGCTGTTCTTAACTAACTTACCGTATTTTGCGCTCCATAAGACGCCCTTGACCATAAGATGCGATAGCGTAACGCACGTTATCGCACGCAACACTAAGCACCCCTCATTTTAATTTACTCAGCCCTAGCTCCTCCTATTCGGGAAAAACTTTTTAATTTGCATACGTATCTCACAATGTGCTATTTATCGCAGGCGTTGGGGCCTTATCGCCCGTGATAAGGTCCTAACGCAATTTGATAAATGACCCTGTGGGTCAGAAACTGGCTGAGTGGGAGATGACAAAGGCTAGTCGTAAATGGAGTTTGCTCTGAGCAGGGGAGATTTACTAATGGTGTGCCTCAGGGATCTTTTCAACATTTTCATGAGCAACATAGCAGGAGGATTATCGTACATTTTAATGCCGGAAATTTTAATGCCGGAAATAACTACACCTTTTTTCCTGGTGTTATGCTGTGCGATATGCCCGAAATGAGATTTGCACTAAAAATCGCAAACCCTATTTCAGGCGGAAGGAGGGGAGGGGAGAGAGAGAGAGAACCTCTGGGGAACATAAGAACATAAGAAATTGCCATGCTGGGTCAGACCAAGGGTCCATCAAGCCCAGCATCCTGTATCCAACAGAGGCCAAACCAGGCCACAAGAACCTGGCAATTATCCAAACACTAAGAAGATCCCATGTTACTGATGCAATTAATAGCAGTGGCTATTCCCTAAGTAAACTTGATTAATAGCCGTTAATGGACTTCTCCAAGAATTTATCCAAACCTTTTTTGAACCCAGCTACACTAACTGCACTAACCACATCCTCTGGCAACATATTCCAGAGCTTTATTGTGCGTTGAGTGAAAAAGAATTTTCTCCGATTAGTCTTAAATGTGCTACTTGCTAACTTCATGGAATGCCCTCTAGTCCTTCTATTATTCAAAAGTGTAAATAATAGGACTAGGGAGGCACATATTAGTCAACTTTTTATACCACTGTGAGCGGAGCAACTAGTAACTCGAAGTGAGGTTTTGGTGGTCATCTGGGTTTTGGAGGGCAGTTTTAAATGCAGTCAGAGGTACCAACAGCACAGTACACATCAGTGAAGATTTTATGTGATTTGGAGTGAGGAAAGGTACACAAAGATGAGATTTGTATAATATATTCTTGACCTAGTTTGGTGCACTCTCTACCTAGCTGCTATCACTGGGCACTTCTCAGCTTACAATGTGAAAATATTGTGGGTGCAATAAATTTAACTCGTTGTGGAAAATAGTGCTCTATGCGGTATCTCAAAAATTTACCCTAACCATGCCCCTTTTTTTTTTTTTTTTTTTTTTTTTTTTTTTTTATCGTGGGCGCTATTTATGCAAAATTTTTAGGAAAACGATAAATCTAGATCCCAGTTAGTCACTCTTAAATTCCATACTAAAGGCGTTCATTTTATTTATAAGTCTTCTATGTGGAACATGTCAAAGGCCTTACTGAAATCCAAGTACACTACATCTAGTGCTTTCCTTTGATCCAACTCTTTGGTTCCCCCAATCAAAGAAATTGTTCAGATTCATATGACAAGATTTATCTTTGGTAAATCATGTCTCCTTGGATCTTGCAATCCACTGGATTATAAAATCTGCACTATTCTATGTTTTAGCAGTGGTTCCATTAATTTGCTCACCACAGAGATCAGCCTTCTCCTTACTTCCACTTGTATGAACAGGAACCATATCTGCTCTTCTCAAGTCCTCCAGAACTATTCCTGACTCTAATCAGCATAACTTCCAGGACATCTCTAAGTTCTCTTAGCTTACCCTCTGATGTATCCTATCCGGCTCCATTGCCTTATCTGCTTTGTTTAGTTAGCTCTTCATGAACATATTGTACTGTTCCAAAAATCAATTGAGGTTTACCACTCTTTCAATCTTATTTCTGTTAATTTTATGTGATCCTGATCCAGTTCCTTCTACAGTGAAATCTGAACAGAAATATTTAAGCAATTTTGCTTTTTTCTCCTTAGCCTCTCAATATTCCTTCCCTTTACCTCTGAGTTTCACTATGCCATTTTTGCACGTCCTCCTATTACTAACATATCTATATAAAAAAGAAAGGTCTTGTGCCCCCATTTTACTATATTTGCTATTTTTCTTCTATTTGAATTTTTGCATTCCTGACTACTTTCCCAGCTTCTCTTAATTTTTCCAGATATTGTCGCCTGTCTTCCTCTTTCTTGATCTCTTGTAGTTTATGAAAGCTAACCTTTTCTACCTTAACTTTTCAGGTACTACTTTAGAAAACAATACAGCCTCTTTTTTTTCCCCTCTTCCCTTTATTTACTTTCCTAATAAAAAGGTTAGTTGCTCTTATAATGTCTCTCTTTTCAGTTTTACCTGCAGCTCTTCTTCCACCAGATTTTCCCATCCTGCTAATGACTCCTTAAGGTACGCCCCATTTTAAGAAAGTTAGCTTTTCTGAAGTCTCTGACCCTCACCTTAGAATGAATCTTAATCTCTTGCGCCCAGCACTAAACTACTATCTTGTGATCACTGGATCCCAGATAATCATTCACTACAACATCAGAAATACTGTCCCCATTGGTAAATACCAGGTCCAGTATTGCTTCTTCCCATGTGAGTTCTGTTACCAGTTGATATAGAAGTTCTCCTTGCAGATAATCCAGGATCTCTCTAGTTCTAAAAGATACTGCAGCCAGGATGTCCCAATTGAAATTCCCTAGCAAGAGCACCTCCCCTTTTGTAATTTTGTGAATATCCTCCATTAAATCTATTTTTCTGTCTGTGATGGAGGTCTAAATAAATAATATAAATAATGCTCCATTACCTGTACCCAGATTAACCCACAGTGCCTGCTCCTTACCTTGTAAACCCAGCAGTGCTGTTGCTTTAATATTGTATTTTTATATATAATACCATGCCTCTTCCCTTCTTTCCTACCTGATCCTTCCTGAATAGATTGTAGCCTGGTATAACTATACCCCAATCATAGTTTTCTGTGTTCCATGTCTCCATGGCAGCCATTATATCAAAATCAGCTTCTTCCATGACTGGCTCTAGTTCCAGGGCTTTATTTCCATAGTATGAGCATTAGTGTACGTGACGTTCCAAATATTGCCCTTTTTTCCCATTTCTCCCATTTCTGTACAAGTATGTAATGTTTTACTTACCTTAGGGTTTTGTTTACCCATTCATGATGATTCTGGTTTAAAGGCCTCCTCAGTAAGTTTGCCATTCTGTGTTGAAAAATGCTGTACCCCTTTGACAGGTGGACCACATCTCTGCTCTGCAGTCCTTGAAATATCATCCCATGGTCCAGGAAGCCAAAAAACTCTCATCACCACGATCTACGCATCCACTTATTCATCTCCAGAATGCGAGCTTCTTTCCTTGAGCCTTTTTCATTGACTGAGAGGATAGAGGAGAATACTTATCTGTACACCTGTCTGCTTTAACCTCTCTTCTAGAGCCATGAAGTCACTTTTGATGTATCCTGTGTTGTGTCTAGCACTATCATCGTGCCAACAAGAATGAACAGCATAAGATAGTAGTTGGTAATCTTGAGGATTTTCACAATCTCCCCATAATGTCTTGGATTTTGGCAGTCTGGAGACAGCGCACCTCCCAGGATACCATTTCTGGTTGGCAGATGGATGCCTTCGTGCCCCTCAGAAGTGAGTCACCAGCCACCACTTCCCTCTGCTTCTTCAGTGCAGTGATTGTTGTGCCTGCAGCTTTGGGTTTTACACATTTTGGTTCCTTTTCCTCATGGGATGGTATCTCCTCTTCCACTTCTAGGGCTGCATACCGGTCATTGAGCTCAAGGGAGATTGGAACCATGGTGTAGGGTCTAGTAGCAGTAGTAATCTGGATCCAGCGGTCATCTCATGGCCCAGTTTCACCTTCCTCTCTGCTTGAGTTCTCTATCTTGGATGCCTTAATAAGCATTTCATCTATATAGTCCCCATTTTTCTGGATGCTTCTCAGTTTCTCCACCTCCTCTCTGAATTCTGCCATCTGGTTCATTAGGTTCACCTGAACTTTAGGTGTTTTGATTCCGCAAATAACTAAGTTTATCTATATTACATCCTTGGGATAGTCTTCCATCTCATTTCAGGTTATTCTATGTAATCCAGACCCCTAGTGGGTGTAAGGAATGAGTTGAACGTGAGCCCCACTTGCCTTGGCACAACCTCATGAGCAGGGCCCCAAGGCCCACGCCAACAGTAGGTGAATGTGCTTAGCACAGGCCAGACTAAGACAGAGTTCGAGTCTATATCAAGCCAAAGCTGAGGCTGAGGACCCGGCGCAAGCAAGGCTGATGGCTTGACTCAAAGCTGACTGTTTGACCCAAGGCTGACTGCTTTAGACAAGGTAGATGGCTTGCACAGAACGAGGCTGGAGACCGAAGCGAAGCTGAAGCCTGACAACTGAAGCAAGGCTGAGGGCTGAAGCGGAGCTGAAGACAGGTGTCAGACTGTGAAGCTGAAGAGTAGCTAAAGACTTGGAGCAACCTGAGAGCAGGAACAAGCTGGAGTGGGATGCAAAAGATATCAGGAGACACCCCATAGACAGTTCTCCAGACTTTTTATTTCTTTTGACAAGAATAGGTTGATGTTTCCGTTGCCAGGTAGACACTATCCAGATGGCTAGTAGATTGCATCTCCTTCTGTTATGCACAGGCATGACTACATCTTGCGGGTTATGTCAATGCTCAATCTGTCAGAGCCATGGCAGCGTTGGTGGCCCACTTACGAGCAGTTCCCGTGGAGGAGATCTGCAAGGCTGCGACGTGGACTTCTCTCCACACATTCACATCCCATTATTGTCTTGATAGGGATGGCCGATGTGACAGTAGGTTCGGTCAAACTGTCCTTTGGAACCTGTTTGAGGTGTAGAACCCAACTCTGCCGTTGTTTGGGTTCAGACTGTCTCCCCCCTCTATTACCAACAGCACCGGTGGTGTTGTGCCTGTTGGTCCCTTTTGTATTGGAGAGCAGCCTGTAGCTAGGGATTCACCCATGGGTGAGGACTACCATCCTGCTTGTTCTTGGAGAAAGCAGAGTAGCTTACCTGTAACAGGAGTTCTCTGAGGACAGCAGGATGTTATTCCTCACGAAACCCACCCGCCATCCCGCGGAGTTGGGTTTCTCCTATGTTTTATTTTAATCATAATTCTGTTATGAGCCTGAAGAGGGGACCCCGCGTGGATGCATGCTAGGCATGCCCAGTGTGCCTAGTCAAAGTTCTAGAAACTTTGACATAAGTTTTCTGCATCAGGGCTTCATCTGATTATATCACTCATGTGAGGACTAACATCCTACTGTCCTTGGAGAATATCTGTTACACTAAAGCAGAGTCGCTTACCTGTAATTGCATTTTTAAAAAGTTTTTGACAGGTTTCTGGAGGAAAAGTCCATTAGCCATTATTAAAATAGAGTTGCAGAAATCCACTGCCTATTCTTGGGATAAGCAGCTTGGAATCTATCTACTCTTTGGGATCCTGCCAGGTACTTGTGATCTGGATTGGCCACTGTGAAAACAGGATTCTGGGCTTGATGGACCTTTGATCTGACCCAGTATGGCAAATCTTATGCACTTATTAGTGATGTCTGCAGCTTGATCTGTACCTATTTTATTGCAGTGCTGGTTGTCATTGGCAAATAGGTGACATTCGATGTTAAAGTATTGCATGAAGTTGCAGATTGTGTAGATGTAAATATTGAAAGAGGGTTGGAGAAAGTATTAAACCCTCTTAGAATGATTGAACCTTTTAAGTGCTTGGGAGTCCCCATTTGTATGGCTGAGCTTATCCTACATGTCCACAGAGAAAGCTAAGTTGTTTATCTGTAACAGATGTTCTTTGTAGACAGAAGGATAAATCTATCACACAATTCCTCCCACTTTTCCTTTAGAACTGAATTTTAGTTAAGACTGAGGAGATTCATGTGGTGGCTGATTGCACAAAATGGTCTGTGCATGCTCAGAATGACCTTTTCTGTCTTTCTGTCCTCTGACAGAAATTTTCTGTCTTGGTGCCATCAGATGATCTTATTCCACTTGAGTGGCTGATTTATCTTGTCTATGGAGAGCACTTGTTATAGGTAAGCAACTTAGCTTTACCCACACCAAAGGGGGAACAATAATCAAAATGTGATTGTATGTGGGTAAACATGTTTTTTTATTTTGTCAGTTTTAGAAGTTGCATACTTGGTAAAAAAAATGGTCATATGGAGGCAGTTCAGCTATGTGCTCAAACAGTTTTTTCATGCAGTTTTAAAAATGTGGCTTCTAATTTTCTGTTTTTTGTCTAATACCCAGCCAATTACATTTTGAAAACATGGGTTGGCGCTGTTGCCTAGGCTGCAGCACTATGTGCTGAGATGAGAGGGATCCAGGCAGGGGCAGATTGCAGGAAAATATCAGCCCCGAGGGATTTTGTCCAAACTGGCCCATGGGGGTATCTGTGACTCAGTCATGCACTTTCTGTGCAGCATGTGCTTCAACAGCTCCCAAAAGTTCGCCAAGCCAATCATTGAGAGGTACCATCATATGACCCGAAGCCTGGCAGAACTGTGAGAAAAAAATCTCCAACATAAATTTCATGTAAAGTAAAATGGTAGATGTAATGTATTTGGATTTTCAGAAGGCGTTTGACAAAGTCCCTTATGAGAGGCTTCTGAGAACTAAAAAGTCATGGGATATGAGGCGATGTCCTTTTGTGGATTGCAAACTGGTTAAAAGACAGGAAACAGAGTAGGATGAAATGGTTAATTTTCTCAGTGGAAAAGGGTAAACAGTGGAGTGCCTTAGGGATCTGTTCTTGGACCGGTGCTTTTCAATATTTTTACAAATGATCTGAAAAGGAATATGATGAGTGAGGTAATCAGATTTGCAGATGATACAAAATTATTCAGAGCAGTTAAATCTCAAGCTGATTGTGATAAATTGCAGGAAGACCTTGCGAGACTGGAAGATCGGGCATCCAAATGGTAGATGAAATTTAATGTGGACAAGTGCAAGGTGTTGCATATAGGGAAAAATAACCCATGCTCTAGTTACACGGTGTTATTTATTTATTTATTTATTTATTTATTTGTTGAGTTTTATATACCGTCATTCGGTAAAGCCATCATAACGGTTTACAAAATTTAAATTGTAACTCTCTTAACAATTGTGGAAAAAGTATAACAATGTGCATATTAAACAGAGGTTAAACATTTCAAGTCCAGAAAGTATCATTATGTGGGAGGAGGAGGGATTGTTTGTTCTGGTTGGAGAGAAGTTATTTTGAGGTTTTTGAATGAAAGTTTGATTGGGAGTTAGGATGTTCAGAAGTATGAAGGTCAGGGTAGAATTTGCGAAACAGTAATGTTTTTAGGTCTCTTTTGAACACTTTGAGGTTGGGTGGGGTTCTCAGATCTTTAGGTAGGGAGTTCCAAAATTTAGGGGAGGCAATGGAAAAGGCTCTTTCTCTTGTTGTTGTTAGATGCGCATCTCTGATGGGGGGGATGTTTAAGCATCCTGAGTTGTTTGTTAGGTTAGTTAGGTTAGTTTGTTAGGTTCCATATTAGGAGTTAACACCCAGGAAAATGATCTAGGCATCATAGTGGATAATACATTGAAATTGTCAGCTCAGTGTGTGCACTATTCCCTAGGAAGGGAATAGTGAATAAACTGGAAAATGCATAATGCCTCTGTATCGATCCACGGTGAGACTGCACCTTGAGTACTGTACACAATTCTGGTTACCGCATCTCAAAAAAGATATAGTTGCACTAGAGGAAGGTACAGAGAAGGGTGACCAAAATGATAAAGAGGATGGAATAGCTCCCCTATGAGGAAAGGCTAAAGAGGTTAGGGCTGTTCAGCTTGGAGAAGAGAAGGCTGAGGGAGGAAATAATAGAGGTCTTTAAAATCATGAGAGGTCTAGAACGGGTAAATGTGAATTGGTTATTTACTCTTTTGGATAATAGAAGGATTAGGGGAGCACTCCATGAAGTTAGCAAGTGGCACAATTAAAACTAATCAGAGAAAATTCTTTCACTCAACGCACAATTAAGCTCTGGAATTTGTTGCCAGAGGATGTGGTTAGTGCAGTTATTAGCTGGGTTAAAAAAAAGTTTGGATACATTTTTGGAGGAGAAGCCCATTAACTGCTGTTAATCAAGTTGACTTAGGAAATAGCCACTGCTATTACTGACAGTAGCTTGGGATCTACATAGTGTTTGGGTACTTGCCAGGTACTTGTAGCCTGGATTGGCCACAGCTGGAAACAGGATGCTGGATGCTGGACTTGATAGACCCTTGGTCTCACCCAGTATGGCAATTTATGTTCTTATCTCCTCCCTGCATGCTGCCCATTTACCACCACATTGCGGGCTCTTTCTGTAGCTAGGATGAGGTATGCATGATTGCACGTGTTCTCAGAAATTAGCTCCTATTAGTTTGAACCACCACTCGTGTCTCTTATGCCTTCAAGGTGCTAAGAGCAGAGCTCAGATGGTGGCCTATATCAGAGCATCAAGTAGTGGCGCACCTGATCAAGTCTGAATGCACACTGGTTGAGAAACACTGCCCATGCCCTGCTCTACATGCTTACTCCTGGGGGAGGGGAGGGAGAATACCAGAAATGATCCCTACTGGTGACTTCCTCCAGGGCTTGAGAAAAAGGAAACTTAAGCCAAAACTATATGCATTACTGCTCCAGCAGAGAGTGGGGATAGTCTAGCCCATCGCAGCATAGCTCCAGATGGAATTCTGCTTTCTAATGTGAAACCAGGTCATCAGAAAACCTTACAGTCTTGCAGCTCCCTAGCTGCAGCCTCACCCTCCATGCACACAATTACAAATTATATATTAGTAATAAGATTTGAAATGAAAAATGCACATTTATAGTACAGTAAGTCTCCTGTCAGTCAACTGGTGTGTAATCCATGCCACCACCTTGTCACTCACTCCCAAGCTTCTCATTTTATTTTCAGGCCTAGTATGTGGGACCATATAAAAAATTTTGCTGAAATCCAAGTAGATCACTTCAAGTGCTCTTCCTCGATCCAATTCTCTAGTCACCCAATCAAAAAAATCAATCAGATTTGTCTGACAGGAACTTCCCCTGGTGAATTCTTGTTGCCTCGGGCCCAGAAACTCATAACACATGTGATAATACTAGCACATGGCGCAAATGCAAAATTTGGGAAGGAGTGGGATTTATGAAAATGAGCGGCAATATCGCACCTTGCGATAGATTAATGCATGCTATCACACAGTTTTAATACCAGAAATAACTACACCTTTTTTCCTGGCGGTAAGCTGTGCGATATGACAGAAATGGCCGCAGTGCAATTTGCGATACATTTTTTGGATTGCATTTTGGCCATTTCTGGGCTTGAGAGGGGAAAGGTGGAGGAGAGAGAGAGAGAGAGCCTCTGGGGAGGCCCTCACAGTGTGCAACTATTTATATGCCTATAGGAGGGCCATCTAATAGCTCGAAGTGAGGTGCTGGTGGTGGTTTAAGGTTTAGTGGCCAGTTTGTCATGTAGAGTGAGACGTACGACAGCACAGTACACCTCGGTGAACATTTGACATCATTTGGAGTGAGGAAAGCCTCACAAAGATGAAATTTTGTACTATGTTAGCTTGTCTTAGCTTTATGGTACCCGGTTCTAGAGATCTATGTTTATTTATTATTTATTTAATTTGTAGGACCGATACTGAATTGGATTCTCAAATTGGAAAGCCACTCTTGGTTTAAAGTCTACTTTACTTTATTAATGTATTAATTACTAAATAACTTCTTTTGAAAATGTTTAAACCAGTCTCATAGGAGATGAATACCCCAAAGTTAGGTTTATTTCATCTCAAAGTGATCAAATCCAAGTCGAATGGTACTTTATCTTGCCGGACATATGACGATCAAATCCTGACATGAATTCATGTTTCGAACACCAGTCTGCATCAGGAGGTATCTTCTTCCAAACACTCACATGTCACCCAACCTCAAGAGATCAATCCAAATTGAAGATTTCTGTATACAAATTCACTTCATCTTATTAAACTTTGTCAATCCTCATTCCAGTGCATTTAAAATTGATGTGAAATTGACGTCAAATCTTCACCGAAGTGTACTGTGCTGTTCATACTTCTCACTCTGCATGAAACACTGACCCCTAAACCACCACAACACCTTACCTCGAGCTATTAGATGACCCTCCTATAGAGATATAAATACTTGACTACTATGAGGGCCTTCTAGTCTCTCTCTCTCTCCCCCCCCTCTCAGCACGAGATGCGAAATAGGAATTATCGCGTGATGCGGTAATTCTAAAATGTTGTGAACCTGCCCGTGACGAGTGTGGGCAGGTCCCCTATGTTTCGTGGGCAGGTCCCCTACCTCTCGTGGCCAGGCGGGCTGCTGACGCTGTTCCAGCAAGGCAGACCACCGCCAATGCTGTCCTCCGCGACCCGGAGGCTGCGGCCTTCTTCTGCCCTGCACAGCAGGGCTGAGCCCCGCCGGGAGCCTCCTTTGCTCCTGGAGTCGCCGCTACCGCTCCTGCTCTGCCTAACACATCTTCTTGCCGCTGCTGCCGCTCCTGGGGTCCTTGGACGGCAGGGGAGCCGTCCTTGCTGCTGCCGGGGTCTTCTGACAGCAGGGACAGTGCTGGGGAGGAGCCGGCTGTCGTGGTACATGTGGGCACCAACGACATAAGAAAATGTGGGAGGGAGGTTCTGGAAGCCAAATTTAGGCTCTTAGGTAGAAAGCTTAAATCCAGAACCTCCAGGGTAGCATTCTCTGAAATGCTCCCTGTTCCACGCGCAGGTCACCAGAGGCAGGCAGAGCTCCGGAGTCTCAATGCGTGGATGAGACGATGGTGCAAGGAAGAGGGATTCAGTTTTGTTAGGAACTGGGGAACCTTTTGGGGAAGGGGGAGTCTCTTCCGAAGGGATGGGCTGCACCTTAACCAGGGTGGAACCAGACTGCTGACGCTAACCTTTAAAAAGGAGATAGAGCAGCTTTTAAACTAGAACAAAGGGGAAAGCCGACAGTCGCTCAGCAGCGCATGGTTCGGAGAGAGGTATCTTTAAAGGATACTAATGATGCATTAGAATTAGAGCATCCCGACAGTGAGGTTCCAATAATTAGAAAAGTAGTCCAAGTGCCTGTAACTAAAAGCTCACCTGAGCTAAAAAATTCTAACTTATCCCTATCAATTAAAAAGCAGAATGAAAATACAAACAAAAAACAAACTTTGAAATGTTTGTATGCTAATGCCAGAAGTCTAAGAAGAAAGATGGGAGAATTAGAATGTATAGCAGTAAATGATGACTAGACTTAATTGGCATCTCAGAGACATGGTGGAAAGAGGATAACCAATGGGACACTGCTATACCGGGGTACAAATTATATCGCAATGACAGAGAGGAGCACTCAGGAGGAGGTGTGGCGCTTTATGTCCGGGATGGCATAGAGTCCAACAGGATAAACATCCTGCATGAGACTAAATGAAAATTGAATCTTTATGGGTAGAAATCTCTTGTGTGTCTGGGAAGACTATAGTGATAGGGGTATACTACCGTCCACCTGGTCAAGATGGTGAGACGGACAGTGAAATGCTAAGAGAAATTAGGGAAGCTAACCAAATTGGTAGTGCGGTAATAATGGGAGACTTCAATTACCCCAATATAGACTGGGTAAATGTATCATCGGGTCACGCTAGAGAGATAACGTTCCTGGATGGAATAAATGATAGCTTTATGGAGCAATTGGTTCAGGAACCGAAGAGAGAGGGAGCATTTTTAGATCTAATTTTCAGTGGAGCACAGGACTTGGTGAGAGAGGTAACGGTGGTGGGGCCGCTTGGCAATAGTGATCATAATATGATCAAATTTGATTTAATGACTGGAAAAGGAACAGTGTGCAAATCCAAGGCTCTCGTGCTAAACTTTCAAAAGGGAAACTTTGATAAAATGAGAAAAATTGTTAGAAAAAACTGAAAGGAGCAGCTACAAAAGTAAAAAAAAATGTCCAAGAGACGTGGTCATTTTTTAAAAATACCATTCTAGAAGCAAAGTCCATATGTATTCCACACATTAAGAAAGGTGGAAAGAAGGCAAAACGATTACCGGCATGGTTAAAAGGGGAGGTGAAAGAAGCTATTTTAGCCAAAAGATCTTCATTCAAAAATTGGAAGAAGGATCCAACAGAAGAAAATAGGGTAAAGCATAAACATTGGCAAGTTAAATGTAAGACATTGATAAGACAGGCTAAGAGAGAATTTGAAAAGAAGTTGGCTGTAGAGGCAAAAACTCACAGTAAAAACTTTTTTAAATATATCCGAAGCAGAAAGCCTGTGAGGGAGTCAGTTGGACCGTTAGATGATCGAGGGGTTAAAGGGGCACTTAGAGAAGATAAGGCCATCGCGGAAAGATTAAATGATTTCTTTGCTTCGGTGTTTACTGAAGAGGATGTTGGGGAGGTACCCGTAATGGAGAAGGTTTTCATGGGCAATGATTCAGATGGACTGAATCAAATCACGGTGAACCTAGAAGATGTGGTAGGCCTGATTGACAAACTGAAGAGTAGTAAATCACCTGGACCGGATGGTATACACCCCAGAGTTCTGAAGGAACTAAAAAATGAAATTTCAGACCTATTAGTAAAAATTTGTAACTTATCATTAAAATCATCCATTGTACCTGAAGACTGGAGGATAGCAAATGTAACCCCAATATTTAAAAAGGGCTCCAGGGGCGATCCGGGAAACTACAGACCGGTTAGCCTGACTTCAGTGCCAGGAAAAATAGTGGAAAGTGTTCTAAACATCAAAATCACAGAACATATAGAAAGACATGGTTTAATGGAACAAAGTCAGCATGGCTTTACCCAGGGCAAGTCTTGCCTCACAAATCTGCTTCACTTTTTTGAAGGAGTTAATAAACATGTGGATAAAGGTGAACCGGTAGATATAGTATACTTGGATTTTCAGAAGGCGTTTGACAAAGTTCCTCATGAGAGGCTTCTAGGAAAAGTAAAAAGTCATGGGATAGGTGGCGATGTCCTTTCGTGGATTGCAAACTGGCTAAAAGACAGGAAACAGAGAGTAGGATTAAATGGGCAATTTTCTCAGTGGAAGGGAGTGGACAGTGGAGTGCCTCAGGGATCTGTATTGGGACCCTTACTGTTCAATATATTTATAGATGATCTGGAAAGAAATACGACGAGTGAGATAATCAAATTTGCAGATGACACAAAATTGTTCAGAGTAGTTAAATCACAAGCAGATTGTGATAAATTGCAGGAAGACCTTGTGAGACTGGAAAATTGGGCATCCAAATGGCAGATGAAATTTAATGTGGATAAGTGCAAGGTGATGCATATAGGGAAAAATAACCCATGCTATAATTACACGATGTTGGGTTCCATATTAGGTGCTACAACCCAAGAAAGAGATCTAGGTGTCATAGTGGATAACACATTGAAATCGTCGGTTCAGTGTGCTGCGGCAGTCAAAAAAGCAAACAGAATGTTGGGAATTATTAGAAAAGGAATGATGAATAAAACGGAAAATGTCATAATGCCTCTGTATCGCTCCATGGTGAGACCGCACCTTGAATACTGTGTACAATTCTGGTCGCCGCATCTCAAAAAAGATATAATTGCGATGGAGAAGGTACAGAGAAGGGCTACCAAAATGATAAGGGGAATGGAACAGCTCCCCTATGAGGAAAAACTAAAGAGGTTAGGACTTTTCAGCTTGGAGAAGAGACGACTGAGGGGGGATATGATAGAGGTGTTTAAAATCATGAGAGGTCTAGAACGGGTAGATGTGAATCTGTTATTTACTCTTTCGGATAGTAGAAAGACTAGGGGGCACTCCATGAAGTTAGCATGGGGCACATTTAAAACTAATCGGAGAAAGTTCTTTTTTACTCAACGCACAATTAAACTCTGGAATTTGTTGCCAGAGGATGTGGTTAGTGCAGTTAGTATAGCTGTGTTTAAAAAAGGATTGGATAAGTTCTTGGAGAAGAAGTCCATTACCTGCTATTAAGTTCACTTAGAGAATAGCCACTGCCATTAGCAATGGTAACATGGAATAGACTTAGTTTTTGGGTAATTGCCAGGTTCTTATGGCCTGGATTGGCCACTGTTGGAAACAGGATGCTGGGCTTGATGGACCCTTGGTCTGACTCAGTATGGCATTTTCTTATGTTCTTATGTTCTTAGGGAAGCCGTCCCTGCCAGTGCCTGCAGCCTGCCAGCTCTTCCTTCTATCTTCGCAGCAGGGAGCCGCTCTGTCCTGGGCCCTCCACATGGCGGACGCCACCAATAACCCTGCTCTCTTCTGCTTCTCCCTAGGCGCAGGCGTGCGCCTTTCTTCAGCATTTAAAGGGCCAGTGGCGGGAAAAGGTCCCGCGGCCCTCAGAGATGACCTCATCACTCTGCCTTGCTTCAGCCCTATAAAAAGGGCCCTGTGCCAGTCCATCTTTGCCTTCGCAAGGAGTTAGTTGCTCCTGGATGTTACTGTCCTTGGCTTCAAGAGTCTTCTGTGATCATCGCTTCTTCAGGGTCCTGTGTTCCTTGTTCTTAGTTGGAGCTCCATGTCTTGTCTAGTTGTCTGTGATCCAGTCCTGATGTCTGTCTTCCCATTCCTGATGTTCCGTGATCCAGTCCCTAATGTTCCTGACGTCTGTAATCCAGCCTTGATGTCCTGAACACTTGGTTCCTCGTCGCCACCCTTCCTGGCATGCCATGTCGTGGTCTACGACCAGCCCTATGGGCGGGCTGAGTAGGGCGTCTCGTGGCACAAGGCCTGCCTTCTCACCAGCAGCACAAGCCTCCGGAGGGTCATCCTTGCTTGAAGCTTAATCCCATTTAGGCCCTGTCTCCTGAATCTTGTCCCAGCCCTCAGAGCTCCTTGTGCCTGCTCCGTCCATGTTTTAGACTCTGCTTGAACCTATGCCATCCCAGAGTGGTCTGAGACCACCAATAGGCGGCTGTGTAGGGCGCGCCCCGGTGCAGGCCTCTACAGTTTCTAGGACATGTTTCTCTCACTTGCTCCACTATTTCGTCTAGAATCTGCCCCGCTTCCAGCGTGGTCCACGACCAGCCCCGTGGGTGGGCCGCGTCGCAGTCTCAACCCAATACCTTGTTCCTGAGTCTTCATCCAAGTATCCACATCTTCGCCTGAGTCTTTGTCCAAGTATCCATGTCTTCACCTGAGTCTTCATCTGAGCCTTCCATGTTCAAAGGCCTTCGTTTGCCCCTGGGCTCCATCCGGCCTGCCACTTCTTGCCACTTCAGCAGCAGGTCCGAAAGGGCTTGGAATGGTCGGAGGACCATTCAAAGACCACCATTGCGTTATTGGTCTTCCCGAAGCGTGCAGGTCCGGAGGAGGGTCAGTACCTTCAGTCATCTTTGTCTTCGTTCCAGCCTTGCTCCTGCTCAGGATTCCATCGTCTGTCTTCAGTCCAGCCTTGCTCCTGTCCAGCCCATGCTCAGGCATGCCTCGCCTGCCTCGGCACCTCTTTGGAGTTCCTCTGAGGTCGAGTCGTGGTCCAAGAACACACAATCCCCTGGAAAGTGGAATCGCTCTCCTAGCGCTTCCTAACATAAAATTTCCATAAACACTCCTCTTTTTCTTAGCACGGGCTTTATCCATGTGTTATTATAGCATTTTGATGAATCTAGGGGTTAGTCGGCAGTATCAGACACTCAGTTGACAGTGAGATGATTCTATCAACAATATAGAAAGCCATATTATATCCGATGGAAACCATACAAATATTTTCCGCCCTACAGGCCTCAACAGTTTCCATCGTTCCAACAGCTGCTTTCTCAAGCTCAGCCAGCTCCAACTAGAGGACGTGCAAGAGACAGAGGAAACAACAAAAGCCCTCCCAGTTGTTTCTTCAAAAACCTCCACCATCTTTTTGAAGAACACAGAGCCACAGCCTCTCCTTCCCTGTAGGGGCAGAATAACATATTTTGCCTCGCAGTGGAACCAATTTACTTTAGATCAATGGGTTCTTCAAATTATCCGTGAGGGTTGTTATCTGAATTTTTTCTCCCAACCTCCTCTTCCATGCCATACAACCCATTTGAGGAACTCTTCTCAGTCACCTCTTCTGGAACAGGAGATCCATGTCCTGCTCCAGCAAAGGGCCATTCAGCTGGTGCCCAAACACCAAATCAAACCAGGGTACTACTCCCAATACTTCCTCATCCCCAAACGCTCAGGGGGTCTCTGTCCAATTCTAGATTTACGCTTCCTAAACAAGTATCTTTGGAAGGAAAACTCAAGATGACTTCCCTCAATCTGGTACTCCCATTCATTCAGGCAAATGATTGGATGTGCTTGTTGACCGCAAAGATGCCTACACTCACATTCCAATACACCCCTCCTGTTGGCGGTTCCTATGCTTCCAAGTGAATTCCAGGCACTACCAATATAAAGTTCTCCCTTTTGGTATATCCTCGATTCTGAGTTTTAGCAAAGTGTCTGGCTGTGGTTGTGGCTCCCCTCAGGCGTCAAGGGATCCACTTCTTTCCCTATCTGGTCAATTGGTTGATAGTTTTCCCCGACCAAATGTTCCTGGGTCAACATCTGGAATCTACAATCTCCTGTCTGAAGTCGCTGGGATTCCTCATCAACTAAAAGAAGTCTGTACTCCAACCAGCTCTGATTTTACAATTTATATGGGCCAGAATAGACTGTCCAATCTCAGGCCTTCCTACCCCAAAAGAGAATTGGTCGACTTTATCATTTCTGCACAGATTTGCTCCTCAGCTCAAGGATCACAACCTGCTAAATACTGATATTATGTAGTATTTCACACTCGCTTGCACATGTGCTATCTCCAATGGGGATTGAAATCACAATGGACCCAATATCTTGGTGGACATTGGTTGGAGATAACCATATCAGACACCATAAAAAAGGACATTTGTTAGTGGTTGAACCCGAAAGTCCTAACTGTAGGATCACCTCTTCGATATCCAGCTCACACCTTAAAACTCACCACAGACACCTCCACTCAAGGTTGGGGAGCACATCTACTCCATCACAAGACTCGGGGTCAGTGGTCAAAAGAAGAACTTGCTTACCAAATAAATCTTCTGGAACTTGGAGCCATGAGATATGCCTTAATGACCTTTACTCTTCTGCTACAAGGTCATATCCTCATGATTCATACAGACAATCAGGTTGCCATGTTTTACATGAACAAACAGGGTGGTTCAGGATCCTGGATTCTCTGCAGAGAAGCAGTATGGATCTGGGAATGGGCCCTCTACAACTCAATGACCTTGAGGGCCATATACTTATTGGGGATAGCGAACACGCTAACAGACCATCTCAGCAGAATATTTCATCCCCATGAATGGTCACTCACCCAGCAGTAGCAAACTGAATCTTTCTATAGTGAGGCTGCTCTTGGATAGATCTTTTCACTACAGAATGAAACCGAAAAGTACTCCGCTTTGCTCCATATGCCTAAGCCATCTCAGAAGGGCACAGGTAGCCTTTTAATATCATGGTAAAGAGGTCTCCTTTGTGTTTCCTCTGATACTTCTTGTCTCAAGAACAGTTCAGAAAAGGATACCGTATAAGGCTCGTATGACACTCATAGCGCCTGTGTAGCCGAGACAACCCTGGTTTGCTTATCTGGTACAGTACTCCGAGAGCGATCTGTTAGATCTTGGTCAAGACCCAGATCTCTTGACTCAGGAAGGGGGCTCCCTTCTTCATCCTCTACACTCCTCCCTCTACCTGACGGCTTGGATGTTGAATGTGAGATTTTGCAAGGATTAGCTCAAAAGATATTCAAAGAGTTATCATAGCTACGACCAAAATGATAAAGGGGATGGAACAGCTCCCCTATGAGGAAAGGCTGAAGAGGTTAGGGCTGTCAGCTTGGAGAAGAGATGGCTGAAGGGGGATATGATAGAGCTCTTTAAAATCATGAGAGTTCTTGAACGAGTAGGACTAGGGGGCATTCCATGAAGTTAGCATGTAGCACATTTAAGACTAATCGGAGAAAATTCTTTTTTCATTCGATGCACAATAAAGCTCTGGAATTTGTTGCCAGAGGATGTGGTTATTGCAGTTAGTGTAGCTGGGTTCAAAAAAGGTTTGGATAAGTTCTTGGAGGAGAAGTCCATTAATGGCTATTAATCAAGTTTACTTAGGGAATAGCCACTGCTATTAATTGCGTCAGTAGCATGGGATCTTCTTAGTATTTGGGTAATTGCCAGGTTCTTGTGGCCTGGTTTGGCCTCTGCTGGAAACGGGATGCTGGGCTTGATGGACCCTTGGTCTGACCCAGCATGGCAATTTCTTATGTAAAACCATCCACCAGATGTAACTATTCCTTTAAAAGGAAAAGGTATGCCGAGTGGTTTCAGACTTGAAAAGTTTGCCCTTTCTCTTCTACATCCAGCGACATCCTCACTTACTACATCTTTCCAAGTCAGGATTAGCAACATTGTGAATTGAGTTATCTATTGTTGTTTACCACGAGAGGGTCAAAGACTCTTCAATAGCTTCTCACCCTTTGGTGTCACGTTTCATGAGAGGACTCTTTAACCTTCATCCTCCAATCTGCAAACCTCCAGTTCCTTGGGATTTAAATGTGGTCTTATCAGCTATAATGAAGCCTCCCTTTTGAACCATTACATTCTGTACATTTCAGATATCTCACTTGGAAAATGTTTTTTCTCATAGAAATCACTTCTGCCCGATGAGTGAGTGAGCTCAAGCATTAGTTCACTTCTCTCCCTACTTGCAATTTTATCACGACAAAGTAGTTCTCAGAACTTATCCTAAATTTCTACCTAAAGTGGTTTCAGCTTTTCACGTTAATCAGGACATTTCACTACCTGTCGTCTTTCCCAAACCACACAGGAACAGAAGAGAATCTTTGCTCCATACCTTAGACTGTAAAAGAGCTTTAGTTTACTATAAACAAAGAACTAACCCCCTTCGGCAAGCCTCACAACTGTTCATCTCATTCAACCCTAACTTGTTAGGAGTACCAGTCTCCAAAAGGCCAATATCCAACTGGCTCTCAAACTGTATTCAATTCTGTCACCCTTCAGCAAATGTACCCATCTCCAGTTCAGTCACTGCACATCAGATGCGAGCCACAGCATCCTCTGTGGCACATCTATGAAGGGCATCTGCAAAGCGGCACATCTATAGAGGGCATCTGCAAAGCGGCTACTTGGTCATCAATTCACACCTTTACCGCTCATTTCTGCCATGTCCAGCTTAGGCTTCAGACAGTGGTCTGGGAAAAGCAGTATTATCAAGTGTGTTTAACCAAAAAGACATGTCCATGGGGCAGTATAAAAAAAAACAAACCCCAAACTTCTGCATATCTATATGTATAATGAACTTTTGGGTTGGTCAGTCGACCTCATACTAAAAAGTATTTTTCCTTTGGGTTTGGGGCTCCCAAATAGGACTAATTCAGCTGCTTATCCATGGAAAAGAAGCAAGTTTGCTTACCGTAAACAGTGATTTCCATGGTTAGCAGGATGAATTAGCCAATCGTACCCTCCCTGAACATCTCTTGTCTCTGCTATTTCTGTCATACTGCTGTCTTCTAGTTTTCTTACTAACTGAAGAGATGAGTCTCGTGCTTTGCGTGGGAAGTGCCACACAGGCGCAGTAGTTTCAAAACTTTAACTTGAATGTCTGCGAGAGCGCTGTTGGTTATGTCACCCATATAGCAGGGCTAATTCATCCTGCAATCTACAGAAAACACTATTTACAGTAAGCAAACTTGCTTCTACTGAGGCCCAGGTGGCAAGGAAAGAAAATAACTGCTTTTATGTTTGTCCTTGCTGTCCAATAAGTTGTGCTGACATTCACCTCAAACATGCTTCTCCAGTTCTTGGGTCATGTGGCATGGCCCCTGGGATTGGGGTGCAGTGGGATTGGGAGAAAAGGCCAGAGAGGTGGCCAAGAAGTCAAAATTCTGAATATATTCACACATTCATTATTCAGTCAATAATTTGGTGGTGACAGGTATAACAGACAGATATGTACTTCATTAAGTTAACAGATTAAGCACTGAAATGCTGCTGATGGACAGATGTTTCAATTAAGTTGGACAATAATCCATTTTATTTCCTCTTTTTCTCTTTTGACTTTATAAGAACAGATGTGACACAAATCATTGTATGAAGAATCTGGATTGTGAACTCTTGACTGCTGATTTAACATGTTCAGTTTAATGGCTTCCTTATTCTGACTTGGAATGTACAGCACTTGCAATTTTCCTTTCAAAACAGAGGAAGTCTATAACTTTTAAATTATGGAGTGTAGGGTTCATTTTGCAAAGCTATATGATAGTTTCCTGCTCTGTATCGTATATAAACTGATGGGAATTTTGCAGTAGAGATGCTTCATCATTTAAAAAAACAAGATGCTACTGATTTGCTATATACTTGGCATTGCTGCCAGGGGTTCTCCCTGCCTTCTACTGCATTCTTGTCTCTGGTTTATTTACATATCTCCTTGCTTTCAGTTTTCATTTTTGTATTTCCCCAGAATCTAAATGATTTAATACAAGGGTGTCAAACCTGAGTTCTCTGGGATGGAAATGGCTCAGTAAGTTCCTTGATCTGTTCCACTAGGAGGCCTCACCTTGTCTCTGCTGCTTCCTGCTGCAGACACCAGTTCTTCAATGAAAGGAACTGTGCGAGCAGGCATAAGCAGTCCTCCTCCTTTCCTTCCACAAGTTTCCTGCCCTACCCCTCTCTATCCCCATAGTAGCCTGCCAGTTCCTCCTACACGTGCCCAGCCGAGCCCTCTGGTCTTGCTCTGCCTGTACTAGAGCTAGAAACCAGCAATGCTGGCAAGTGTGGGCAAGAGCATAATTACTGCTTCTGCCACAATTAGCTGCTCTGGTCAATAGAGGGCATGGGTGTAGGGTGGTGGAGTGAATGATGAGAGCTGTGGCAGCCAGTGGAGAGAGAGAAGTAGTGTACAGAAAAGAACTGAACAGTGGGAGTGCTGAAGTAGCTCTCATCTCATCGCTGTTTAACTTGCAAAGGGGAAGACAATCTCCATATCTGACCCTACAGCTCTCTTCTCTATTGATGCCATGGTAAATCTGTCAGGTCCACTACAGACTAGAGATGTGAATCGTGTGATCGATCGTCTTAACGATCGATTTCGGCTGGGGGGGGGAGGGAATCGGATCGTCGCGGTTTTATTTTTGTAAATAGTGTAAATCGTAAATCGGGGAGGGCGGGAAAACCGGCACACTAAAACATCCCTAAAACCTACCCCGACCCTTTAAAATAAATCCTCCACCCTCCCGAACCCCCCCAAAATGCCTTAAATTACCTGGGGTCCAGAGCGGGGGTCCCGGTGTGCTTTTACTCTCGGGCCTGCGGTGCGTTGTAGAAATGGCGCCGGCGCTACCTTTGCCCTGTCATGACAGGTCAAAGATAGCGCCGGTGCCATTTTGTTTTTTGTCCCCCGACGTCAGGAGCGTAGGAGATCGCTCCCGGACCTCCGCTGGACCCACAGGGACTTTTGGCCAGCTTGGGGGGGGGCCTCCTGACCCCCACAAGACTTGCCAAAAGTCCAGCGGGGGTCCGGGAGCGACCTCCTGCACTCGAATCGTGTTGCCGTATGGCCGGCGGCATTTTGCACAAAATGGCGCCGGCCGTACGGCAACACGATTCGACTGTAGGAGATCGCTCCCGGACCCCCTCTGGACCCCCAGGGACTTTTGGCCAGTTTGGGGGGGGCCTCCTGACCCCCACAAGACTTGCCAAAAGTCCAGCGGGTGTCCGGAATGACCTCCTGCAGTCGAATCGTGTTGCCGTACGGCTGGCGGCATTTTGCACAAAATGGCGCCGGCCGTACACTCCTGACGTCGGGGGACAAAAAACAAAATGGCGCCGGCACTACCTTTGACAGGGCAAAGGTAGCGCCGGCGCCATTTCTACAACGCACCGCAGGCCCGAGAGTAAAAGATCACACCGGGACCCCCGCTCTGAACCCCAGGTAATTTAAGGCATTTTGGGGGGGTTCGGGAGGGTGGGGGATTTATTTTAAAGGGTCGGGTGGGTTTTAGGGTTGTTTTAGTGTGCCGGTTTTTCTGCCCTCCCCCTCCCCCCGATTTACGATTTTTGACGATAAATCGGGGGAATTCCTATTGTATCGCGCTTTTAATGATTTTTGACGATTTAAAATATATCGGACGATATTTTAAATAATCAAAAAACGATTCACATCCCTACTACAGACTTCCTTCAGTGTTTCCTCTGGCTTTACCCTTAACAGACATAATTCACCAGTCTATATACAGCCCCTATACACAGTTCCAAGGACTGATTTTCACGTCTGGACTTCTCTGGACCTCCTCCAGCAATTTCCTTCTGCTTCTCCCTGCCCAGGGATAGTAAGTTCCCATCTTTCAGCTGCTAGATAGTTCAATTAGTCATTTGCTCATGTATCCAGCCTGACAACCAGTTTGCATGTCAGGACTATTATGTACCTCCTTCAGTATTTCCCCTGACTTCAGGTCATTGTTCAAGATTCTTTGCACCTCTCGTAGAGGAAATGACATTGATATCGATTTGAGACCATTTTTGCCTTATATTGACATTGATTTGAGATTAACTATCTTAAAAAAAAAATATTTGCAAAGAAAAATTTACTAAAAAAAAAAAAAAAAGGTTTTCTGGCCCTTGAAGATGAATGATTGAACAGCCCGGGTGGCCCATTCTCTGCAGGGTATACTGTCTGGCTTGCTGACACCTTCTTTATATTTTCATATTGGAGAGTAAGCTGGTTTGCATATACATTTTGTTTGTTGTTCCCTTTTTGTTTTTTTGGGGAAAAAAAAGTACCCTATTCACACATACCCAAAAGTAACCCTTGAAGGGGCAGCTCTCCCCCTCAGCAACCAGGCCCAGAGCCTAGGCTTCATACTGTACTCCCAGTTTATCACTAAAAAACAAGTCCAAGCAGTAAGTAAAGCAAATTTCTTATACTTTCACGTGGGTAATATCAACTAGCGGCACCAAATGGGACCCCATCTCTCTGAGCTCATTATAGTTTTTACCCTACTGAGCATGCACAGAAGTTCCCACTCGCTCTGCCTCATGAGCCCCTCAATCTTTTTATGTCCGAGCTTTCATATGGACGTGTGCCCTCTCTCTTTCTGTTCTTTGCATACTTTGTATTTCTTCTTTAAAAGATTTTTTTCCTTCCAACTCTATTCACGTTGCCTTGCTGCTTTGGTAGCCTCTCAGGAGCACTTTTCAGTGCTACTAAAATGATCAAGAAGGTGGGATGAAGACCAGGAAATCAACATGGAGAAAAGTAAGTGTTCTGATTTACCCCCCCTGGATCTTGAAACACAGACTGCAGTGGGTTGTTTGAGCACTATTAATGGACTTTAATTGTAAAAAGGATTTCTTCTGCTTCGATATATATTTTTTGCATCAAAACTTTGTCGTCATATCATCATCTACTGAGAGCCCTATGATTATATTGAAGCTATTGGCATTACAGTTTAGTATTAGCTCATGTACCAACCTTCCTATAAGAAGATCTCGTAGCGTAAGTATCTTACATGTTAAGGAAATTTGGTAGAATTTGGTAGAATTTTTTTTATTGTGCTCACATTTTGAATATTCTACCTATTTTGATTTATCTGTTGAGTGTGAAACAATATATGACTCCATGATTAATTCAATAATCCCTTGGTCAGCAAATTGAAAATTAATACCAACGAGGACACTAAATTTTAAGGTCTGGGAAAACAAGTAGGAGTGGGGGTAACTTGCTGATGTGGCTGTTGCTATCCTTTAACCAATAAGCCTGATACTTTTGATGCTACCTCAAGCTTGCTGGACAGACTGGATGAACTGGTCCTTTTCTGCCATCATTTCTGTTTCTATAATTCAGTCCTGATAAAAAGAAAAAAAATATATATATATATATCAAAATTCTTTTTTTCCATACTTCCCTGTTAAACTACATAAAGTCAGTCAGAAATGTCTAGGCCTTTAGAATATGATGAAAAAGCTTGCCCAAATAATTGTCTTCAGTTTTTCTCAAACCTTGTTAAATCCCTCTTGCTCTTAAATTCCAAAGGTATTCCACTCCAGAGTGTGGACCCTATCACCAAGAAAGCCCTCTTACTGTGTAAGTTGCAGTCATATCCCTCTTCAAAAGAAGATACAGTTAATAGCATGTTCCCTGCTGAATGCAGCAATCAGGCAAGAAGATAATGGATTAAATCCTTTGTATAAACAGGACCAGCTTATATGTATGAACTAAAACCAACAACTTGAACTATACTTTAAAGGCTATAGGAAGCCAGTGGAGTTCTTTCAAGTAGGGGAGGTATCGTGTTCCACTGTTCGGTTAAGGCTTGTGGACACAAACACGATTATCCTTGGTAATTAATGCAACAGTTTTTATTTATAGGAATGCACATAGCTCAGGCTCCTTTCATCTTTCACTTAACTGAAGCACTAAACCTAGTTCAATAATTTTCTACTCACAGCATTTGAGTCTAGGTCCCATCATACAGTGTGTGAAGGAGTTTACAGGAAAGAGCCTAGAACATCTCAAGGGATCTGCTCCAGGTATCTGACCCAGTCTCCTTTAAGGATCAGTACAGAATGGTTCCATAAGCAAGGGAATAAAAGAGCAAGGCCAGGAGGGAACTAAGAGGACCCTGGAGAGCAGGAGGACGTAGACAATATACTAAGACTGTTTGACTGCTATTTGGATTTAAAGCCACTGAGGTAAGCAGGTCTTTTTCTGCTTTTGTTTGGCTGTGTAAATAATAAAAACATTTCTGTGAAGAGAGGCTTGAGTCCAGACTGCTTGTCTTCAGACACCCTCCCCAAGCCAAGGGTCTTTCCCATGGCATCACACTGGGTTCTTCACTGGTATTCCAGTCTAAGTTCAGAGCACAAGCCTAACTCTCAGCCCTTGGGGCCAGTTGGTTATGATATTTTGGGTCTTTTATACATACTCTCATTTTATTACCCTCCTTTCACTGTTGCCCCCTCTGGCTCTGTGTTTCCTTAGCTTTGCTACAACTTGTCTTTCTTAGATTCTTTATCTCTGTCATTATTGGCAATGACTGCTATAGGCCTCTGCATAGTTATAGACCTGCTCTATACCACAGTGCTTCTCACCTATCATACAATATCCCTTTTGACTGCACTTTAAAGTCAGGCAATCCATGCCAGTCCCAGTCTAGTCTCTCTTTGATTCTACTGAACAGTCAGGCAATTCATAAGCATATCTCTGTTTTATTAGACCTACTTGAAGATGGAAAGCCAGACTTACTGTGTATAGCTGAATCATGGCTGACACCTTCAGATTCAGTACTGCTGAACCAGCTATGCCTTCCTGGTTACATAGTTTTCTCTAAACTGCGCGTCAAGCGAAGAGGCGGCGTCCTGCTTATTGCAGCCAAACCTCCTTGCAGTTAAGTGTTGTGAACTCTGAGGATATTCACCCTCTGAAAGTTCTTTATTTAGAGTCTGCCCTGAAATAAAGTATTAGCTTGATATATGCCCCTTGGAGGGGCATATATCATTTGTTGATTCTCTCTTAGCGATCAAAGTTTATGCAAAGAGTGCTATCATCATAGAAGATTTTAATGTTCATCTTGATTCCTGCCTACCTACTGTGGTTTGTTCAGATTTTCTCACCATTATGCAGGCTTTGGGGTGGACCTAACTAGTTCAGTCTCCCACACATAAACTGGGGCACACCCTGGACCTCATTTTTGTACAGAGGGATTGGACTCTTTCCCAGCCTTCTGGAGTGGTCTGTTCTGTGGTCCTTGGACAGATCATTTCTTACTTTCATGCTCTCTCTCATATTCAGGCTTGCCCTTACATGTGATCCATCCTCCCAAAGCTATTTTGAGGCGGTTGCCTATCGAGCCTGATGAATTGCGCACTAGGTGGATTCCCAGTCTCTCTAATCCATTAGCACAAGTTGCTGACATTTTAGTCATCGTATTCACTGCACAATCCCTTGGACAGTTTTGCACCTATGTAACCTTTATAGGTTCGCTGATAAAAAAAAACCCAAAACAAACAAAAAAACCAAAAACAAAAAACTGCCCTTTGGTATACTCGCTCTCTCAAAGATATGAAACGTAGACTCAGGCCGCTGAGTGGCACTGGAGAAAAAATGTCAGATTTCACTCATTTGTTTTATCATTCTCAACTGTCCACTTACAAAGAGGCTATTGATCAAGCTAAGAGCTCATGATATTCCTTACAGATTGCTGCCACTGCTTCTTGCCCACGTGAGCTATTTCAAATAGTTAACTCACTAGTTACTCCACTCACTTGCAGCTCCTTGACCGCCATACGTTCTGTGTGTAACCTTTTTGCTTCATCTTTTACAAAGCAAATCTGTTGGTTGACACCTTTGCCACTTTGGTTCCCAGCAGTTCTCCCTCAGAACTGCTGGGAATCATTCCTCATGGAATGATTTCTCTTTCACCTTATCTGTGGCGATATCTTAATCAGTTGAAAGACAGCTTTTGCATTTTGAACTTCTGTTTGACTGCTTTGCTTAAGGTGCTGCGCACTGAAATAAGCCCTATCATTAGCTCTCTTATCTATGTCTCACGCTCTAAAGGTGGTGTTCCCCCAAAGCTAAAAACAGCAGTGGTGCATCCATTGATGAAAAAAACCTGGCTTGAATCCTCTAGATCTAGGGAATGTTCGGCCCATTTCTTCTCTCCCAGTCTTAGCAAAGATCACTGAAAAAATTATTTATAATCAGCTACAGGAGTATTTGGATATTAATAACTTTCTTGATAGTTCTTATTTTGGTTTCAAGCCATGTCACAGTACCGAAACACTGCTGGTATCTGTGTTCAACACCATCTACTTAGGCTTCGATTCTGGTTCTCAGTATCTCCTGGTCTTGCTTGACTTATCTTCAACCTTTGACACATTTAATCATAGTCTCTTATTGGGTCGTCTTGCAGCATTGGGCATTGCATCTACCATTTTCTCTTGGTTTTCTTCCTTCCTTTCTAACCGGTCTTATTATGTAATGATTGGCAATTTCTCTTCCAAAATGCACACTCTAACCACAGCTGACCCTCAGGGATCTTCTCTGTTTCCTATTCTCTTCAACATCTACCTTACTCATTTCTGTTCTGTTCTTTCCAGTCTTTCCATTTGTTCTTTCTATCACCTGTTCATTTGATTTTGCCCTGCAAAATCTTAGTCTGCTTAAGAAAGATTAAGAATTGGGTTTACTATAACAGGCTTTCCCCCAGTTTATGAAAAAGTGAAATTGTGTTTCTCTCCTGGGAGACTTGGTCTGATATTCCTGCAAACTTACTTTGAAGGATTTTCCATCCCCATTCTTTTAAGTGCTTGTAACCTGGGGGTCATAGTTGACTCCCCTTTATCTATGTGCCCATACATTAACTCTGTGATTCACTCTGCTTACTTCAAACTTTGGACTCTACATTCTCTGAAGCCTTTCCTAACCACTCATGATTTTCATAGTGACCCAGTCCTTCATCTTATCGTCGCTCGACTCTTGTAACAGCTTGTTCTTAGGTCTGCCCGACTCCCATCTTTGGGTTCTGCAGTTAATTCAGAATTCTGCAGCTAGATTGATTTCTGGTTCCTCGCCGCGTAAACATATGTCCCCGATTCTCGATAGCTTACACCGGTTCCCAGTTGCCTGGCGAGTAAGAACGTTCTAACCATGGTCTTTAAAGCCCTACATGGGCTTGCACCGATTGGTATCAAATTTCTATCCGACATTGCACTCCAGGTTGCCAACTATGTTCTTACTCTCAGCTGTTATTAGTTATTCCTACCCCAAAACAAGTACGATTGACCACTCTTCACAAAAGAAATTTTGATATAGCTGGTCCAAGTTTATGGAATGAGTTACCCATGACAATCAGATGAGAGAATGACCTGCTTCATTTTCAGAAGAAGCTCAAAACTTATCTTTTCCCCTGAGCTTTCCCAGGCTAGTAACTGGCATACTCTGGGCACTAAGTGCTGTACCTTTTGTACTGCAGATTTATTGTTGGTTAACTAGTTGCTTTTCCTAATGTTTGGTATCTGCCTTTGTAATTTCTTGTACTGTTTTATTTGGTTGAGTCTTGTACTCCCAGATACTCTGGCGATTGAATGTATTTTGACAATGTTATCGTGTCTTTTGTTATCCACTAAGATTCTTGGATTAGTGGACTTTAAAATTCGTAAATAAATAAATAAGGCACTGAAGCTTCACCTCAGCCATCAAGTTGCCAGAGCACTGGGCCTTTCCTAGCAATTCCTTTTTGAACCCCTGAGGACCAGTTCAGTTCCTTGTGGGTGTGGGACCATATCCCATGCTAACATACGTCTTGAGACGGCCTCAGTTTAAATCACTCTGTGCTCTCACAAGCAGGGCACAGGCCTTTGACTGGGCAGACTCCAGTTTAAAATCTACTAAACCACCTTTTTACTCTGACATCCCAACACTGACAACTTGAAATCAGCCTTACTGCAGTGTTATGGATCAGCTGCAATGCATGTAATTGATATTTGGGCAAACACGCACAGAGTTCATGATTGCATAATGACAATATACACAGCTAAGCTGCACTTTATTGAACTTTCTAATACCGAAATAGCTCAAACTGTGCCTATATTCTTTTTTAAATAGTTTGTGTCTTTATATTTGTATGAAAATGTAAATGAGTTGTAATAACTTATCAGCCTTTTAAAATTTGATGCCAGTTGGCAACACGAAATTTAATATGATAGTGATTGGCAGGACTGTCCACTGTGACCTGCAAATGGGTCAGAGTGCATAGTGCTGCCAAGGAGTTCCTTTTGAGAGTCAGTATTAGAGCCAGTAAGAGCTAGGACAGGGGGTCCTGCTGGTAGGAGGTGAGATGGACAGAGAGGTTGCTGAGGGGAAAGTATTTTGGTTCACTTTGTGCACTAGGGATCTGAGTTGTGGGTTGAGTGTGTGGTACTCTGGGAATTGGGAATCTCTGTTGCGAGAGGAGGATGGGGGTGGGCAGGGGAGGGTAGTTTAGAGGTTGGTTTGGGTTGGGGATGTGCCTTTCTTTTGGGGGTGGTTAACACAGAGGAAGATCTAATAAACTAATTTTAGGAAGAGTCACGTGTTCAAGGACAGTGCTCTGGACATCATTAGTTGAATACTTCAGGCATGGCAAAATACTCTAAAATTGGTGTGCCCAATTTTCAGTATGTTTTTTAATATATAGGCCCTAAGACAGGGCTTCCCAAACCTGTCCTAGGGACAGAATATCCACAATGAATATGTTTGAGATAAATTTGCATATCATAGAGACTCAGTATATGCAAATTTATCTCAAGCATATTCATTGTGGATATTCTGAAAACCCAACTGGCTGTGGGGTCCTCAGGACAGGATTGGGAAGCCCTGCCCTAAGATGTCTGGAAGTGTAGTACTGTGTAGTACTGTGATGATCATATTTCAAATACTCTAACTCCAGCACTATTTTAGATCATATCGTACAACATCCCCTTTTCTTTTTATTCAAGATATTGCATTCTTACTGAATGTGGTTTCCAGAAGCAATATTTTGCTAAAGTATGCTAAGCAATCAGATTTTAACCCATCAAAATAGAAGAAACATGCCGGGGATTAATATTTAAAAAATAAGACATTTTATAAACTTTGTTTGGTTTCTTACCAAAAGTTGTCTATAATTTAATTATAGAAAAGACTTCATTTCATAAAGCAACACATCTGTTTTTTGTTATTCCAATGTCAGTGTTTGAATCTTTATGCCTAAAATTTAAGACCTACATTTTTCTTTCTGTCATAAAAACTGCCAGAAGTGAATTACGATGTGGTGAAAAGGTTGTGCTGTATCATACATTCTTGTTAAATTGATGACGTGTGTTAAATATAATAATGGGTATTTCAGAAAGTCAAAAAAATGACTCTGAAGCGAGCTATGGCCCTGGCACATAATGCAGAAGTTTTCAACCCTGTCATTGAATACCTCCTCGAATACCATCCTCAAGCGTCATAAACAGGTCTAGTTTTCAGGATGTCTACAGTGAATGTGCATGAAATACATTTCCATGCACTACTTCCATTATATGCAAATATATTTCATGTATGTTTGTTATGGACAGCGTGAAAACCATACCTGTTTATGGCTTTTGAGGCCCAAAGTTGGCAACCATTGCCCTAGGCAGTTGGGTTTTCAGGCTCTCCAGAATGAATATGCATGAGGTACATTTGTATACACACATCTTCAATTTAATATATCTCCTGCACTTTCATTGTGGATATCCTGAAAACCTGACTGGCTATGCCAGTGGTATTCATTCCCAGCCCTCGAGGGCCATCATCAAGCCAGTTTTCAGGATATCCCTAATGAATATGCATTATATAATATTGTGGATGCAAATCCATCTCGTGCATATTCATCAGGAATATCCTGCAAACCAGACCTGTTGGTGACCCTCGAGGGCTGGGAATGAATATCACTGGTCTATGGGATACTCTAGGACAGAAATGAAAAGCCCCAGTGTAACACATTACCATTCTGCCACCCAGCTGGTTTCTGTTGAGAATTTTCATACTCACTTCATTGGATTGGGTTTAAATTGCTATGAATCTATGTAGGGATCTTCATTTTCAGTTTTTATTTTATTTTTCTCAGGCATTTGTATTCCTTATAATGAACAAAAATGGGAAAACAATCAGTGGAAATGTCATTAGTGGGAAAATGTATTCATTTATTTATATTGATTTTCTCCCATTATTGCTCATTATAATAAAGTTGGATAAATACATGAAAAAAAAAGACAGTCTCTAAACATGTTTTCTTGAACTTTTTTGTCATTGCTTTCCTCAATTAACACTTTATAGTGAAACCTGAAATAAGATTCACCAAACTACTTCACAACCTCTTATCAGAATGTTATAATTTTCAAGTCCTATATTACACGATAAAAGCCATCATTTGGAAGATACTCTGCAACATGAGCCTAGTAAATTTTATTCCAGCATCAGTAGAGGGGGCAATTTTCACAGGGATTTCTGAGGATTAAAAGCATTTTATTTGCATTAATCGCTTGTCTGAACATTTCTCACTTTTATGTGAGTATGTAGTTCCTGCATTTTTATCTGTATTGAAGTGGAATGTGTTCCCAGGCTGGAGTTAGGTCAGAGGAATAAACTGGCCTATAGTTTTGTATTTTTAATTGTGTGTGTATTTTTGGTTGGAAAAACCATGTGCATATCTCTGTAGGTACTTTTTCCGTAGGCAGTTTTCAAAGTGCAAGTATCCATGTACTTTTGTTTTGAAAATTGGTGCAAAGTTTGGAAGCAAAAAAAAAAAAATATATATATGGACAGTTTGAAAATTGTCCCCTGAATATACAGGTAAAAGGGAACTGAATGTGGTACAGGTTTACAGAAATTTTCACCTCTGGGTCATCAATTCAAACTGGAATTAAGTCAGTGATGACTAAAATCATTACCATCTGAATGTTTGGTGTTCTATGTATAATGAGCTGGTGGTCTTGGGGTCTGATTTACTAAGGCTTTTCTCCTGCTCTGTGTCTATGTGAAAAAAGCTTGGCAAATCAAATCTTTAGTCAGGTTCCCAATAGATAGGTGTCCATATCATTAAAAAAAAAAAAAAAAACAACCACCACCACCCTCACAATTTAGAAACTAATTGGTACCACTGTTAAAATTTCAACAGAGAGGCCGGAGACTTTTAACATGCAATGGAGGCAGAATTATCCCCTTGCCCTTAGAGTGGATCCCTCCAGAGCAGGTCTGAGGCATATCTATCTACAGGATAATGTAGTTAAACTTGCAGTGCTGCAGCCTATGTCCTATGGAGGGTACTTGCCAGGTTCTTATGGCCTGGATTGGCCACTGTTGGAAACAGGATGCTGGGCTTGATGGACCCTTGGTCTGACCCAGTATGGCATTTTCTTATGTTCTTAATGCTGTAAATTAGGGCACCTTTCACAAGCAGTAATTCGTTAGAAAATGTACAGAAGATATTTAGGAGATGGAAAGTCTTTTACTTTGAAATGAGTGAGCACGTTAAGTCTGAAGATTCACGTGATGAATATTAAAGTGTAGTTATTATCACTTCTGAAGAATATCTGCCTTTTGATAAAGGAAGAAACAAGTATTCAATCTATTGTCACTTTCTCTAATTGTGTGAAAATATATCTCTTGCCTAGTTCAGGTTGCAATGTTCTTTTCAAGTTGGTTTTTTTTTTTTTTTTTAAAGATAAATATATTTTTTTAACCAGTAAATTTTCAGGCATGGTCATCAACTGGTTTTAAAATTGTCTGTCCAGAGAAGATTACAGATTTAAAACTGTACAGCAAAATTCTACTAACATTTAGAAAACTGAAGAACACAAAATTCTAATGCAGATACACTTTTGTCATATGGCCTTTTTATAAAAATATTTGTATATTTTTGGAGTACAAGCTTGGTTACATTTGGCTTTTGTATAACATATTGTCAGACTAACTTACACTTTGTACTTAATTACATAGAAACTTAGAAAATGATGGCAGAGGAGGACCACAATGCCCATCTAGTCTGCCCATTCCTGATGCAATCCCATGGAGCCGACCCAATTCAAGATTTTACCCTTCTGTCTTTGCAGCATGCTTTCTTGAATTCTATTACTGTTCTGACCTCTACCATCTCCACTGAGAGGCTTTTCTGTGTATCTACCATGTGTTCTGTGAAGAAATGTTTTTTTGTTAGTGGAGTCCACCACACTTTTGCCGCATTTCATAACTCCTCGCTTTAGAATTTGCTTTTCTTTAAATGCTTCCTTGTTCATTGTTAATGCCATTATCATATGCCCCTGCCTCATCTCTCTTCCATGGACATTTTCAAAAGTTGCAGGTGTGAATCCAAACCTGTCCTCCATCTCGGTCATTTTTCCCCCTCCCTGTCTTCCTCCACCTCTGTTGCCATTAGATCGTCATAGGAGTCCTGAAACCTGGCCACCCAGGATCCTCCTGTTTTACCAACTGGCACCATCTTCTTTTTTAAGGGTCACTAACCAAGGCCCCACCAAAGGGCCTGCCCCTTTTTACGCCCTTCTGTGCACACTGAGGGAACACCCTAGTCCAAAGCTCTTCTAATTCCCCTAGCGCTGAAGGCCAATCCTGCCTTCATCCTGCAGCTGCAGGAAAGCCCACTCTCCCCCCCCACTCACTTTCCTTGCTAATAGTGGAGGACCCCCCTGAAAGATCCACTTTTGCTTTTACTTCCAGGTTTTGCCAGCTTTTACCCTTCACTCCCCTGCCTGTTTCCTATTCATACAGTGGCCCATCATGTGCTTTACCACATCTCTTCCCTTATAATTACTGGTAGGGGAAAATATGCACTCTATTACCACCCATCCCCTCACTGGCACTCAAGAACTTGATATTTGCTTATATACATCCCAGAGAACATGAACCCTCTGGAAAAATCTCTTCCCATAACGCACCTCACATACTCGTTCTCTTAAACACCAGATCCATTCAGGATCTTGCAGACCAGGCTGCTGACATTCTCTGCCTAACAGAAACCTGGACTTGTGAAGCTGATACTCAGCTCTGTCAAATCTGCTTGCAGGATTACTCCTTTGCTCACTATCTACACCAGAAGAAACGGGTGGACACGTGGCAGTTCTTTCAAGGAAATCTCTGGCCTATTTCAGACCCCCAAAAGGAAATTGGATGGCATCAAATCCCTACTAATTCAAACATAACCCAACCCAAGTAGAGGCTGTTTCTAGTATATCACCTGCCTTAGTACAGCTCCTTCCTGGAGCTCCTAACATTATTGTACGAGATCATTCTGGAACTCCAGATGTCCCTTATCTTGGGCAACTTTAATATTCACATTGACATCCGTAACTCAACAAATGCAGAAGAGTTCCTGTCCACCCTCAAAGCTCTTGATCTGTCTCTGTTGATAATGGATCTAATCTTGTACTTTTGCCACCAACATTTCTACAAGAAATTTCATTCAGTTGATCACATCATTTCTCTATCTTGGACTGACCACTACGTAATCCATCTGGAGATACTAATCCTCCCAAGCAATGCAGTTACTACAGGACCACCTGCAAAGTTGGTCAGACCTACTGAACACTTCACCCTAGAGAACTTCCTGCAGAAATTCAAAGGACTGACTAACAGCCTGGTCTTGGCTACATCTGACAGGGATACCTCCACTTCTGTTCTAGTTGACAGTGGAACTCTGACCTCAGGAAAACCTTGCCCAAACAAGAATCACAACCATTAAGATCCCCAGACCCAACCCCCTAAGCTGAAGGAATAATAAACAGAAGGTTAGAACTGGCAGAAATCTAAATCACAAGCTAACAGAGACATTTACAGAAAACATCAGAAAACCTACTGCAAGCAATTCTAGAGACTGAGAAGCTATTACTTCAAAACCATCATCCAAGCAGAGAACTTATCTAGAGAACTTTTCTGCATGATTAATATAGCTTCTTCTCTTCACACTGATGCCTACTGCATCTGAATTCTGAATCTAAATTCTTTGTCAATAAGATTGCAAACCGCAACACAGAACTCAAACAAGGATCACCCGGCACTGTCTGAACCAGACACTACTACACGCTCCCTCTCCTCCTTTGACTCCTACCTCTGGATGAAGTGAACTCCATCCTTGCAGACTTTAAGCTTAGTACTTATTTACAATATTTACAGTGTTTATATACCATCCTTCCAATTCGATCAGGGCAGTTCACACTATTAAAATATACATAAAATTAGCAGTACAACATTACACAACAGTAATCTCAGCATAATCTGTGGATCTTAATTGGTCCCTTATGCTGTCCTAAATAACCATGTTTTCAATTCCCTTTTGAAAGTTGTTAAATCCTTGGATATAATTAGTGCTTCTGGCATTGCATTCCATAATGAGGCCATTCTCTAAGTCAACTTGATTAATAGCAGTTAATGGACTTCTGAAGACTGGAGGGTGGCCAATGTAACCCCAATATTTAAAAAAGGCTCCAGGGGCAATCCGGGTAACTATAGACCAGTGAGCCTGACTTCAGTGCTGGGAAAAATAGTGGAAACTATTCTCAAGATCAAAATCGTAGAGCATATTGAAAGACATGATTTAATGGGACACAGTCAACATGGATTTACCCAAGGGAAGTCTTGCCTAACAAATCTGCTTCATTTTTTTGAAGGGGTTAATAAACATGTAGATAAAGGTGAACTGGTAGATGTAGTGTATTTGGATTTTCAGAAGGCGTGTGACAAAGTCCCTCATGAGAGGCTTCTACGAAAACTAAAATGTCATGGGATAGGAGGCGATGTCCTTTCATGGATTACAAACTGGTTAAAAGACAGGAAACAGAGAGTAGGATTAAATGGTCAATTTTCTCAGTGGAAAAGGGTAAACAGTGGAGTGCCTCAGGGATCTGTACTTGGACCGGTGCTTTTCAATATATATATAAATGATCTGGAAAGGAATACGACGAGTGAGATTATCAAATTTGCAGATGATACAAAATTATTCAGAGTAGTTAAATCACAAGCGGATTGTGATACATTACAGAAGGACCTTGCAAGACTGGAAGATTGGGCATCGAAATGGCAGACGAAATGTAATGTGGACAAGTGCAAGGTGTTGCATATAGGGAAAAATAACCCTTGCTGTAGTTACACGATGTTAGGTTCCATATTAGGAGCTACTACCCAGGAAAAAGATCTAGGCATCATAGTGGATAATACTTTAAAATCGTCGGCTCAGTGTGCTGCAGCAGTCAAAAAAGCAAATAGAATGTTAGGAATTATTAGGAAGGGAATGGTTAATAGAACAGAAAATGGCATAATGCCTCTATATCGCTCCATGGTGAGACCTCACCTTGAATACTGTGTACAATTCTGGTTGCCGCATCTCAAAAAAGATATAGTTGCGATGGAGAAGGTACAGAGAAGGGCAACCAAAATGATAAAGGGGATGGAACAGCTCCCCTATGAGGAAAGGCTGAAGAGGTTAGGGCTGTTCAGCTTGGAGAAGAGACAGCTGAGGGGGGATATGATAGAGGTCTTTAAGATCATGAGAGGTCTTGAACGAATAGATGTGACTCGGTTATTTACACTTTCGAATAATAGAAGGACTAGGGGGCATTCCATGAAGTTAGCAAATAACACATTTAAGACTAATCAGAGAAAATTCTTTTTCACTCAACGCACAATAAAGCTCTGGAATTTGTTGCCAGAGGAGGTGGTTAGTGCAGTTAGTGTAGCTGGGTTCAAAAAAGGTTTGGATAAGTTCTTGGAGGAGAAGTCCATTAATGGCTATTAATCAATTATACTTAGGGAATAGCCACTGCTATTAATTGCATCAGTAGCATGGGTTCTTCTTAGTGTTTGGGTAATTGCCAGGTTCTTGTGGCCTGGTTTTGGCCTCTGTTGGAAACAGGATGCTGGGCTTGATGGACCCTTGGTCTGACCCAGCATGGCAATTTCTTATGTTCTTATGTTTTCCTCCAAGAACTTATCCAAACCTTTTTTGAACCTAGCTACACTAACTGCACTAACCACATCCTCTGGCAACAAATTCCAGAGCTTAATTGTGCGTTGAGTGAAAATAATTTTCTCCGATTAGTCTTAAATGTGCTACTTGCTAACTTCATGGAGTGTCCCCTAGTCCTTCTATTATCCGAAAGTGTAAATAACCGATTCACATCTACTCATTCAAGATCTCTCATGATTTTAAAGACCTCTATCATATCCTCCCTCAGCCATCTCTTCTCCAAGCTGAACAGCAGCTCTAATCTCTTCAGCCTTTCCTCATAGGGGAGTTGTTCCATTCCCTTTATCTAGGGAAGCTGAAACTTTATAGTACCATTTCTTATGGGTTGCATGAAGCGGCATGTTTCTTTATGCATGCTCTGGCACCCACAGCATCTACACTCGCTCCTCATTCTGGCTCCCAATTAATGAAATCACTGGTGGACGGGGCTAAGCAGCCCCACCAGGTAAGTAGCGGTGACTAGTCTGGGGAGCAAAGAATGAAGTCTGGGCCTCTGGATGGCAATAAAAGGCAGCTATCAGCAGGTGGAGAGTAGATAGTAAGTGCCTATGGTGTTCATGCTCACTCCTTATCATGGCACCCAATTGATGTCACTGGTGGGAGGGGCTAGGCATTCCATTGGTAAGGACAGGTGGCTGTTTGCTGCTTCAAACTGCCAGGGCAGGAAAGTCTTCCAAGGTGCCATGCTGGTGGCCCGCATCACCGCCTACCAGGTCTATATGACTCAATACAACCGCAATCTCTGGAAACAGGTCCAGGACTTCACAGAGGGTCTACCTCAACAACAGGAGGCCCTCTTGGCCATTGTCCTGCTGGGTCTCAAGGCCGGGAACACGAAGTGTGTTCCACCTATGATGTATTTGAGACCGCAGCCTGCGTAGCTGCGGATGGCATCTGCACCAGGAGAATGACATGGCTCAGAGCCTCTGATCTCCGGCCGGAGGTCCAGGACAAATTAAGCCAGTCTCCCCTGCACAGGCGAAAGCCTTTTCGGGGATAAAGTCAGGGATGCAGTAGCACAATTGAAAGACCATCATGACACCCTTGTCCTCGGCCAGGAAGTCCTCTAGGAAAGGATCCCGGAAGCCTTTCTACAGGCAGAGGAGGTATTATCCTCCAGTCTCCAGGGCTCGCACGCCTTGTACCGGCTTGATGGGCTGCTCTCGCCAGCAATGAGCGCTAGGCCCCAGCAAGCCCTGGCCACGGGCTTTTGACTGGCGGCAAGGGAGCGAATGCCAGTTGACCGTACCCCTGCCGTCAGATCCCCTGGTTGGAGGTGGGCTCTTGAGCTTCTCCCATCGCTGGGAAGAAATCACTTCGGACCGATGGGTCCTCACTATCATCCTTCAGGGGTACCATCTAAACTTCCAGTTGGCTCCCAGAGACCTCTCCCCCATGTCCATCGTGGAGTTCGTCTACCTATTAGGTCATACTTCAGACAGAACTCACCGCCCTCGTGGCGGGTGCAGTGGAACTAGTTCCTCCACTTCAGTGGGGCTGAGGGTTCTATTCGAGGTACTTCCTCATTCCGAAAAAGAATGGTGGCTTGTGCCCCATTCTCAGCCTCCGGGCGTTGAACAAGTTTCTTGTAAGAGAAAAGTTCAAGATGGTCTCTCTGGATAGACTGCTCCTGCTCCTGAGGAAGAGACTGGCTTTGCTCTCTCGATCTCAAGGAGGCTTATGTGAACATTGCTATCTTTCCCAGCCACCGAACATAAGAACATAAGAAAATGCCATACTGGGTCAGACCAAGGGTCCATCAAGCCCAGCATCCTGTTTCCAACAGTGGCCAATCCAGGCCATAAGAACCTGGCAAGTACCCAAAAACTAAGTCTATTCCATGTAACCATTGCTAATGGCAGTGGCTATTCTCTGAGGGGTGGATTTTCAGAGCCCTGCTCGCCTAAATCCGCCCAAAACCGGGCGGATTTAGGCGAGCAGGGCCCTGCGCGCCGGTAAGCCTATTTTACATAGGCCTACCGGCGCGCAGAGCCCCGGGACTCGCGTAAGTCCCGGGGTTTTCGGAGGGGGCGTGTCGGGGGCGGGCCCGAACCGCGCAGCGTTATCGGGGCGTGTCGGGAGCGTTCCGGGGGCGGGCCCGGGGGCGTGGCTGCGGCCCGGGGGCGTGGCCGCGCCCTCCGGACCCGCCCCCAGGTCGCGTCCCGGCGCGCAGGAGGCCCGCTGACGCACAGGGATTTACGCCTCCCCTAGGGGAAGGGAGGGGAAGGTGAGGGGAGGGCAAAAGGAAGTTCCCTCCGAGGCCGCTCCGTTTTCGGAGCGGCCTCGGAGGGAACGGGGGTAGGCTGCGCGGCTCGGCGCGCGCCGGCTATACAAAATCGATAGCCTTGCGCTCGCCGATCCAGGTTTTTAGCAGATACGCGCGGCTCCGCGCGTATCTACTAAAATCCAGCGTACTTTTGTTTGCGCCTGGAGCGCAAACAAAAGTAGGCCTATTCGCGGAGTATGAAAATCCGCCCCTAAGTGAACTTAATAGCAGGTAATGGACTTCTCCTCCAAGAACTTATCCAATCCTTTTTTAAACACAGCTATACTAACTGCACGAACCACATTCTCTGGCAACAAATTCCAGAGTTTAATTGTGCGTTGAGTAAAAAAGAACTTTCTCCGATTAGTTTTAAATGTGCCCCATGCTAACTTCATGGAGTGTCCCCTAGTCTTTCTACTATCCGAAAGAGTAAATAACCGATTCACATCTACCCGTTCTAGACCTCTCATGATTTTAAACACCTCTATCATATCCCCCCTCAGTCGTCTCTTCTCCAAGCTGAAAAGTCCTAACCTCTTTAGTCTTTCCTCATAGGGGAGTTGTTCCATTCCCCTTATCATTTTGGTAGCCCTTCTCTGTACCTTCTCCATCGCAATTATATCTTTTTTGAGATGCGGCGACCAGAATTGTACACAGTATTCAAGGTGCGGTCTCACCATGGAGCGATACAGAGGCATTATGACATTTTCCGTTTTATTCATCATTCCTTTTCTAATAATTCCCAACATTCTGTTTGCTTTTTTGACTGCCGCAGCACACTGAACCGACGATTTCAATGTGTTATCCACTATGACACCTAGATCTCTTTCTTGGGTTGTAGCACCTAATATGGAACCCAACATCGTGTAATTATAGCATGGGTTATTTTTCCCTATATGCATCACCTTGCACTTATCCACATTAAATTTCATCTGCCATTTGTATGCCCAATTTTCCAGTCTCACAAGGTCTTCCTGCAATTTATCACAATCTGCTTGTGATTTAACTACTCTGAACAATTTTGTGTCATCTGCAAATTTGATTCTCACTCATCGTATTTCTTTCCAGATCATTTATAAATATATTGAACAGTAAGGGTCCCAATACAGATCCCTGAGGCACTCCACTGTCCACTCCCTTCCAATGAGAAAATTGCCCATTTAATCCTACTCTCTGTTTCCTGTCTTTTAGCCAGTTTGCAATCCACGAAAGGACATCGCCACCTATCCCATGACTTTTTACTTTTCCTAGAAGCCTCTCATGAGGAACTTTGTCAAACGCCTTCTGAAAATCCAAGTATACTATATCTACCGGTTTATCTTTATCCACATGTTTATTAACTCCTTCAAAAAAGTGAAGCAGATTTGTGAGGCAAGACTTGCCCTGGGTAAAGCCATGCTGACTTTGTTCCATTAAAACCATGTCTTTCTATATGTTCTGTGATTTTGATGTTTAGAACACTTTCCACTATTTTTCCTGGCACTGAACTCAGGCTAACCGGTCTGTAGTTTCCCAGATCGCCCCTGGAGCCCTTTTTAAATATTGGGGTTACATTTGCTATCATCCAGTCTTCAGGTACAATGGATGATTTTAATGATAAGTTACAAATTTTTACTAATAGGTCTGAAATTTCATTTTTTAGTTCCTTCAGAACTCTGGGGTGTATACCATCCGGTCCAGGTGATTTACTACTCTTCAGTTTGTCAATCAGGCCTACCATATCTTCTAGGTTCACCGTGATTTGATTCAGTCCAGCTGAATCATTACCCATGAAAACCTTCTCCATTACGGGTACCTCCCCAACATCCTCTTTAGTAAACACCGAAGCAAAGAAATCATTTAATCTTTCCGCGATGGCCTTATCTTCTCTAAGTGCCCCTTTAACCCCTCGATCATCTAACGGTCCAACTGACTCCCTCACAGGCTTTCTGCTTCGGATATATTTAAAAAAGTTTTTACTGTGAGTTTTTGCCTCTACAGCCAACTTCTTTTCAATTTCTCTCTTAGCCTGTCTTATCAATGTCTTACATTTAACTTGCCAATGTTTATGCTTTATCCTATTTTCTTCTGTTGGATCCTTCTTCCAATTTTTGAATGAAGATCTTTTGGCTAAAATAGCTTCTTTCACCTCTCCTTTTAACCATGCCGGTAATCGTTTTGCCTTCTTTCCACCTTTCTTAATGTGTGGAATACATCTGGACTGTGCTTCTAGAATGGTATTTTTTAACAATGACCACGCCTCTTGGACATTTTTTACTTTTGTAGCTGCTCCTTTCAGTTTTTTTCTAACAATTTTTCTCATTTTATCAAAGTTTCCCTTTTGAAAGTTTAGCACGAGAGCCTTGGATTTGCACACTGTTCCTTTTCCAGTCATTAAATCAAATTTGATCATATTATGATCACTATTGCCAAGCGGCCCCACCACCGTTACCTCTCTCACCAAGTCCTGTGCTCCACTGAGAATTAGATCTAAAATTGCTCCCTCTCTCGTCGGTTCCTGAAGCAATTGCTCCATAAAGCTATCATTTATTCCATCCAGGAAAGTTATCTCTCTAGCGTGACCCGATGATACATTTACCCAGTCTATATTGGGGTAATTGAAGTCTCCCATTATTACTGCACTACCAATTTGGTTAGCTTCCCTAATTTCTCTTAGCATTTCACTGTCCATCTCACCATCTTGACCAGGTGGACGGTAGTATACCCCTATCACTGTAGTCTTCCCTGATACACAAGGGATTTCTACCCATAAAGATTCAATTTTGTATTTAGTTTCATGCAGGATGTTTATCCTCTTGGACTCTATGCCATCCCAGACATAAAGCGCCACACCTCCTCCCGACTGCTCCTCTCTGTCATTGCGATATAATTTGTACCCCGGTATAGCACTGTCCTATTGGTAATCCTCTTTCCACCATGTCTCTGAGATGCCAATTAAGTCTGTCATCATTTACTACTATACATTCTAATTCTCCCATCTTACTTCTTAGACTTCTGGCATTAGCATACAAACATTTCAAAGTTTGTTTTTTGTTTGTATTTTTATTCTGCTTTTTAATTGATAGGGATAAGTTAGAATTTTTTAGCTCAGGTGAGTTTTTAGTTACAGGCACTTGGACTACTTTTCTAATTATTGGAACCTCACTGTTGGGATGCCCTAATTCTAATGCATCATTAGTATCCTTTAAAGATACATCTCTCCGAACTATGCGCTGCTGAGCGACTGTCGGCTTTCCCCTTTGTTCTAGTTTAAAAGGTGCTCTATCTCCTTTTTAAAGGTTAGCGCCAGCAGTCTGGTTCCACCCTGGTTAAGGTGGAGCCCATCCCTTCGGAAGAGACTCCCCCTTCCCCAAAAGGTTCCCCAGTTCCTAACAAAACTGAATCCCTCTTCCTTGCACCATCGTCTCATCCACGCATTGAGACTCCGGAGCTCTGCCTGCTTCTGGTGACCTGCGCGTGGAACAGGGAGCATTTCAGAGAATGCTACCCTGGAGGTTCTGGATTTAATCTTTCTACCTAAGAGCCTAAATTTGGCTTCCAGAACCTCCCTCCCACATTTTCCTATGTCGTTGGTGCCCACGTGTACCACGACAGCCGGCTCCTCCCCAGCACAGTCTAACTTTAGTTAGTCAGCCTAAGTGACTCACAGCTCCCTTGATTAACAAATGTTGTTCCCTATTCAAACCTAATCACACTACCTCAACACCTTTCCAAGGTGAGTAACTGAGCTGAACTATTCAACTTTTTTACTTTGGTATATACTGCTCCTAGCTTATTTCTAGCTTCTGGCTACTTTTTTGTGGGGTTTTTTTTTTTAGTGGTTTTTTTTTTTTTTTTTTGTTTTTCAATACAATGCACTCAGTTATTATTAAATAAAACACTTAGCTCTTTAAAAGTCTGGAGGACACTTTAATAGTCAGGCAGACTTTTAAAAAATAAACACACTACCTAATGCTACATTATTGACTGACTAAAAATACAAACAGTCTAACTTGTGTATTCACTGCCTACCTACTGCTACCTTATTGACTGACTATTTAAAAATGCAAACAGTCTAACTTGTTTGTTCACTGCCTGACTATTAAAGGCACAAACACACAAACACACTAAATAATATTCCCAAATAGTTAACTTTGCCCCAATACTTTTAAAAAAGTCAATGTCAATGTCCCAAGCAAAAACTTACTGATTCCTTTCAGCCACCAGCAAGGTGATCCTCTCCTCTCAGTGTTTCCACTGGAATGTGGGTTACTGAGCTCTTTCCTTCTAATTTATAATGTGCTTCTAAAGTAAATTAGTGCAAAACAATCCCTTAGGAGATGTACACTTCAGTTAGATTTCCTGAGTGACTCTTCAGTTAGATTTCCTGAGTGACTCTTCAGTTAGATTTCCTGAGTGACTCTTCAGTTAGATTTCCTGAGTGACCTTTCAGTTAGATTTCCTGAGTGACTCACTGCTGTGCTGATTAACAAAGAATAGTACCTATTCACAAAACACACAATCTTCACACTTAGTCAGCCTGAGTGACTCACAGCTCCCTTGATTAACAAATGTTGTTCCCTATTCAAACCTAATCACACTATCTCAACACCTTTCCAAGGTGAGTAATTGAGCTGAACTATTCAACTTTTTTACTTTGGTATATACTGCTCCTAGCTTATTTCTAGCTTCTGGCTACTTTTTTGTGGGGGTTTTTTTTTTTTTGTGGTTTTTTTTTTGTTTTTTTTTGTTTTTCAATACAATGCACTCAGTTATTATTAAATAAAACACTTAGCTCTTTAAAAGTCTGGAGGACACTTTAATAGTCAGGCAGGCTTTGTGATGGGGAAAGTACATTACCAGTACAAAGTGCTGCTCTTCGGGCTGGCATCAGCCCCCTGTGTTTTTTCCAAATACCTAGAGGTGGTGGCCACCTACCTCAGATGTTGCTTGGTGTATGTGTTCCCCTAAGTGAATGACTGGTTGCTCAAGTGTGACTCCCGCTCGGGAGCCTTTCATGCTCTGGCCCTGACGGTGCAGACGCTGCAGGCATTGGGATTTGTTATCAACTTCCCCAAGTCATATCTCTGTCCGTCTCCTCAGCTGGACTTCATAGGCACCAGACTAGACATGGCACAGGCAAAAGCTTTTTTGCCCAGGGACCGAGCGATCACTCTTGCCTTGCTAGCTACCCTTATCCGGAACAGCCGGAGGGTACCAGCCCACCTTCTGCTCTGCCAACTGGACCATATAGCAGCCTCTGTCCATGTGACCCCTATGGCTTGCCTCTGCATAAAGAGGGCGCAGTGGACCTTGCGGTCCCGGAGGCGACAGGCTTCCCAGGCTCTCGAGGCTCCTGTTGCAATCACGGACCCTCTGCAAGTGTCTCTTTCCTGGTGGGAAGATCTTTCCAATCTGGAAAAAGGACTTCCTTTCCAAGCCTCTCCACCCCAAGTGATTCTCACCATCAATGCTTCCCCTCAGGGCTGGGGAGCCCATGTGAAAGGTATCCATACGCAGGGTCTCTGGTCTGCCTCTGAAGCCTGCTGTCAGATAAACTTCCTGGAGCTTCAGGCAATCCGGTACGCCTTGTGAACATTCATGGACCAGTTGTTGTGCAAGGAAGTCCTAATTCGGACAGACAGCCAAGTTGTGATGTGGTACATCAACAAGCAGGGAGGCACAGGCTCATTCCTGCTGTACCTGGAGGCGGTGCAAGTGTGGTCTTGGGTCCTTTCACAGGGGATGTGTCCGCGTGCCACATACCTGCCAGGTCATCTGAATGTCCTGACGGATCGCTTAAGCCGCTCCTTTCAGCCCCACGAGTGGTCCTTCCACCTGGGGGTGGCGGCCGAGCTGTTTCGCTGCTGGGGCACGCTGGATGTGGACCTTTTCGCCTCCCCTCACAATTACAAGGTGATAAAGTTCTGCTCCCTGTTGTCGGGGGATGGACATCTGGCCTGCGATTCCTTCTCCCTCCACTGGGGGAGAGGCTTGCTATATGCGTACCCCCCTCTGCCGCTCCTGCTGAAGACGTTGCTGAAGGTTCAACAGGATGGTGGGACCATGATCCTGGTGGTGCCCTTCTGGCCATGTCAAGTCTGGCTCCCACTTCTGCAGGACTTGTCGGTGTGGGCCACCGTCCGGCTGAGGACATCACCCAATCTCATCTCTCAGAATCAGGGCACCCTGTGTCATCTGAACCTCCGAGCATTGGCCTTGACGGCTTGGATGTTGAGTACATAGTCCTTCAGCCACTGGCTCTCTCGGACTGCATTTCCCAGGTAGTAATGGCTCTCTCGGACTGCATTTCCCAGGTACTAATGGCATCCCGAAAACCCTCCACCAGAAAGCCTTATAGCTTGAAGTGGAAAAGATTTTCCATCTGATGTGCAGGGTATGGCTTGGATCCCTTCTCCTGCCCCCTCCCTCAGCTGTTAGACTACCTGTGGCACCTCTCAGAGTCTGGGCTTCAGACCAGCTCGGTCAGGGTCCACCTAAGTGCTGTCGGTGTGCATCATCGGGGTGTCGCTGGCACGCCGGTTTCCGTGCAACCTCAGGGACAGTCTGGAGCTTGGTATTCACCCACATGTGAGGACTGCCACCCTGCTTGTCCTAGGAGAAAGCGCAGTTGCTTACCTGTAACCGGTGTTCTCCTAGGACAGCAGGATGTTAGTCCTCAGGAATCCCACCTGCCTCCCCATGGAGTTGGGTTCTCCTTTTGGTTTGTTGTTTTATTTTTTTGCTCATACTTAACATCTATATTACGAGACTGAAGAGAGAGATCTTGCTTGGACGCGCGGATGGCAGCATGCTGAGCATGCTCAGTGTGCTGGTCAAAGCTTCTAGAAACTGTGACAAAAGTTTTCTGTGCCGGGTTCCATCGGATGATGTCACCCGCATGTGGGGACCAACATCCTGCTGTCCTAGGAGAACACCTGTTACAGGTAAGCAACTGCGCTTGTATTCTAATCCATCTAGATTGTTTATCCTGTCGCAGATCTTTATAGCATCTCTAAAAAAGCAAATCTTTTTCTACCATCTCCTTTGCAATATCGTTTATAAAATATTGAACAGAACTGGACAGAACGGATCCTTGAAGCACTCCAGTGATTATTCCCCTTTCCCTTTCCCTCTCTTGCTATTGCTCAATTAGTTTCTGGCACAGTTTACTCCCTTAGGACCTACCTCTAGGTTGTTCATTTATCAGCCACCTTTAGCTTATATAGGCCAGGACACTGATGTCATCTGGAGGCACTGCTCAGGTTTTCCTGCCATGGTGCACATATGTGCACACATGCGTGTGCGCCTATGGGAAGGCAGCAGCCTGGCCGGGATTGGGTAGCGGCAGGGGTGAGTCTGGTGGATCAAGGGACTGTCCCATGAGCCACTAAATGCAACATAAGATTTGCAATCAATCAAGGAATAAATTAAACTAGTGTCAAAACTTTTAAATCCACAGTTAATGCTTGCCCCTATCTGATTTGGTCATCCAGTCAAAAGAATCTCTTAAGTTTTGTTTGAAATGATCTTCCTCTGGTGAAATCATGCTTCCTTAGAACTTGTAACCTGATCGAGTCAAGATATTCCTTTAGTAATAACTTTATTAATGTACCGCCATAGAGGCTTGTACTATAGTTTCCAGCCTCTTCCCTATTGCCATTTTATGACAGTTGATGACATCTGACCATTTCTAGTCCTCTGGATCGACTCTGATCCTCCCAAAAAATGTTAAACAGTATTGTTAGTGGGGTAATCAGGCCTCCATAACCTCCATCAATTTGCTAGGATATAGCCTGGCTAGCCCTATTATTTTGTCCCTTTTGTTTTGCCAGTTCCATACAAACTTTCCCCTATAAATAGAGCTATAGCTATCCTTTACAGTTGCACTCTCCATTTGTTGCCACTACCGTTCCACTCCCTCCTCTAATTCCCCACTCCTATTTGTATTTGCTGTGTTAGGAGGGTGTATGGGAGTGGGAGCACTTTCCTCTTGTATTCTCCACTTTGACCTCCTGCCTCCCACTCTCTAGTATCCATTTTTCTCTCCTCCCCACTCTCCAGGGCTGATGTTAAGGTCTCTGCCGCCGCACAGCTCCTTCTCCTTTATGTTCCACTCAGCAGGATCTTCGGTCTTCCACAATCTAACTCTTTCATTCACCTCTGCTGCTGCTCACTTCTTCCACTTCTGGCTCCTGTAAAGGTGCTACTGGAGCCTTTTCTGTCTATTGGCCCCCATGGTTAGGGTCTGATTTATACAGTCTCTGCCAGATCTTCTTATGATAGCAGCGTGCTGCATGCACATGCGAAGATATACCCTGTTGCTCTCCCGGAGTCCCTTACAATTTTATAATATAGAGAGATTCTGTTTTTTTTTTGAGGAAAACCGTGGTGAAGCAGAAATACAGTTCAAAATACAACCAGCTTCATTGAAGAGATGCACAGAAACTGTTATAGAGAATCCATAGGACTCAGAACAGCTGATGACCCCTGAAAAACTCCATTTAAAATAAAGATTATATCCATAAAAGATATTCAGCTTGAGCAAAGATCACATAATGCTATATTACATTGCAAACAGTTAATGACCAAAATTATTCTATTAATACTAAACCTTTTAAGTTATACACCAAAATACAAAAGGAAAAGTGAAAGTTAAATGTAAATTAAACACACACAAGCTTACAAAGAAAGTGAGTGAATATTGCAGCTGAAAATGTGATTGATGCTTTGGACCATGTTCATGCTAAGCAGTCTGTATATGAATTCTAAGTAATCTCTTATTGGTCTGCTGGCAAAATGCTAATAAAAGGATAGCAACAATAGTTAGTTTCAGGCCTTTATACTACCTCACATATCTGCCCCTGCTATTATGTCCTCTAAGTCTGAGCTTTATCATCTAGGCTGTGAGGATTTAAGCACACAGCCTTATAAACCCTGCTATACTAGTTGCCTTAACCACATCCTCTGGCAATGAATTCCAGAGCTTGTGTGTTGAGTGAATTTCGTGGAATGTCCCCTAGTCCTTATATTATCCAAAAGAGTAAATAACTTTCACATTTATCCATTCAAGTCCTTTCATGATTTTGTAGGCCTCTATTTCCACCCCCTCCCCTTAGCTGTCTCTTCTCCAGGTTGAACAGCTCTAACTTCTTTAGCCTTTCTTTATAGGAGAGCCGTTCCATCCCCTTTATTATTTTGATCACTCTTCTCTGTACTTTCTTCAGTGCAGTTATATATTTTTTTTGAGATACGTGACCAGAACTGCACACAGTTTTCAAGGTGCGGTCTAACCATTGAGCAATACAGAGGCATTATGACATCCTCTGTTTTATTTGCCATTGCCTTCCTAATAATTCCTAACATTCTGTTTGCTTTTTTGACCACCGCAGGTCAGTCTGATCTGCCCAGTAAGGTGTTTAAGATTGTAACTGCCACTCTGTGCAGGTTACCCTGATGCAGAAATGTTACACCAAGATTACCACATATCTCTGTTCTTCATTTCCTTCTTCCATCCATTTTGGATCCTCTGTGTTTATCCCACACCCTTTTGAATTTTGCTACAGTTCTTGTCTTTACCATGTCTTCAGGAAGGGGATTCCAGGCACCCATCACCCTTTTTGTGAAAAAGTACTTCCTTTTATTGTTCCTTAGTTTTCTCCCTTGGAGATTCATATCATGACCCCTAGTCCTACAGCTTCCTATCCATCAGAAACTGTTTGAATCTTGTGCATTATTTCGGGTATTTAAGTCCGTTCACAAGGAGGAGGAGGACAGGCAGTTTTATAAGGAAAAAGAAATCAAGGCAAGGAATATAGTTAGAGGAATAAAGGCACAAAGTAAAATTCCCAGTCAATCAAAGGAAGAAACCTTCTTTAAAAATATAAAGGAGAGACAAGAAACCAAAGCAGGAATAGTTAAGATAAAGGGAGAAATCTGGATAACTGAGGAGGGGGCCCAGCAGAAGATAGAAATCTTACATTTTTTAGCTCAGCACTTACAAAACAAGGTGAAAATCCCTAAAATAGGAAATGGGCATGCATGATTGTGAAATAATCATAAATCCCTTTGCAGAAGAGAAAGTACTAAACTATGGATACATATGAAGGCAGATAATGATAGAACCTGATGGAGTATACCCAGAATACTGAAAATTCCAAGAAAGCATGAACTATACCCCTCACAGCTCTTGTTTAGTTTGCTTTTAGAGACAAGGAAGTGTAACAGGAAGCAAGCCTCTAGTTTTGGATTACTGCCTTTTCTGCATGCCAGTGCAGGTTTTATAGCTAGAATAGATTGTAAGATTGGCTATGGAAAATTCTGGCACTGCAGAGCAGCCGTAACTCAGCAGAAATAGGCTTCCTAATTAGGGAGGGGCTCATACAGGTGGAAATTGAGCTGCCTATCCTGAAAGAGATGCTGAAGATGGTTTTGCTACATACCATCTTGCAAGATGTTTTAGGATTGATAAACCCATTGAGTTCAAGCTGCTTCCTCCCACCTCCACCAAAATCTCTACCTTCAAGAAGGTAAAGCATGAACACCTGAAATAATGCAGTCTGACTCCAATTGCCATATGAGGGTAGCTATCTAGTGAGAAACTGAAGAAGCTGCTGCCACTACCTCCTTCCATTCTTTTGCTTCCAGGGACTGGTAAAGTGATTTCTAACTATTTGCTTGATAAACTCCTTTTGTTGTTTGAAGTAATATAGATTTATATTGCTGAAGACAAGCTATATTTTACTTTCATTGCTGATACTTAAATATAATACCTGCTACTTTAACCTAGCCTGTTGGAACATTCCTTCCAACATTCCAGTCTCCCACAGGGAGATTTTGAGGAAATGGAACAGAGCAAATGTAATCCCACTCCATAAGCATAAAGAATGTAGATGCAGATAACTAGACTAGTCAGTCTAGCTTTGATAGCTGGCAAAACTAAAGAAAAGGATAGTGCAGTACCTTGAAACACTGGGTCCCTCTCAGTTCTCTCTCTAATGTCTTAGTTAGGGTTTTCAGTGTTTTTGCTAAGTTTCCTTTTGTGTTGTTACCCCCGGGGTGATAGTGAGGTCGGTGCCTGTTGTCCATCGATGGCTGTTGCCATTGAGTTTTATCTAGCTTCCCTTTACCTTCGTCCTGTCATGACCGCATCTGGGTATAAACGGTGCCCTCGGACCATGTTTATCATGGACCCTCATGATGACTCTCCTCTGCCTGGGGCGTCGCCTGACATCCAGGGTTGCCGCATATGCGCCCAGATGACCCCAAAAGGATGTCTGCTTCGACTCGATAAGATGAAGTGCCACTTCAGGTCAAAGCCATTAGCATTGAGGGACCAAGGAGATGCACCAATAGACATTGAGCCATTGTCATTGGCAGGGCCATCAGATCCATTGGTGCCATCAGCTGATACGGGCGCCGGAGACCAACCATTGTCAAGCTCCTTTGTGCTGAGGACATCAGGTTCCTTGTCATCTGCCTCGGCACCAGAGAAAGGATCATGTCGAGCATCGAGGGAAGCTGAAGAAGCATTGGTATCTGTCCCCATCGATACATAATTCTGGCCACGGGGATGCGCCAGCTCATGCTGTGATGCCCATGAAGCGACCCTGCAATGAGGATAGCCAGTTCTCCACCGATGCTGGGGGGGTGCACCACGAAATCCATTGGTCTCTGTGCCAGCCACCAATCTTCTTCCTCTGTTCGAAGAGGATCTGGTTATGTCTCCTCCCTCCCAGTCTGTTTTGTTATCGGCAGTGTTCGAGGAGGAGCTTGAGAGGCGTGTGCAGCTGGCTGTCGAGTGGGAGATGTAGAGCACTGCTGGAATCTCTACATGCATTCATCGGTGAGTTACCAACCCAACCACTGTTGGTTCCAGAGATGGTACCAATGCCTGTCGGGGCACCGCAGCCTGCCCCTGCCGATACTCTGGCTGTGGCCAATTCTTCTTTGGAGGAAGCTCCCCCAGGCCAGCTGAGCCATCAAGGCCTGCAGCCCCCTGTCTAGTGCTGTCAGTGCCGGTACCGCTGGACGAAGGCTGAGTGCCCAGGGCCACAACCTTGGTCGATGATAGTGGGGTGGAGGAGACTCTGACCCCTGGGGGAATGGCTCAAAAGAGATCTCAGATGATGCCTCTGATGGTCTTCCTTCAGACTCATCTGAGGGACCTTAGCTTGGCAGGATTTGTCCAGTTGATGGCGGAGGCTGCCAGGCACAAAATGCTTGAGATTCTTCTGTTCGTGGAGCCTCCTAAGGAGGTCATGGTGGTCCCAGTGTATGACATCCTTAAGGAGTTGCTATTGAGGATCTGGGAACAACCCTCACAGTGCCTCCCATAAACACAAAGGCGGACACAGTTTATCTAGTTCAGAAGGCTCCGGATTCAACAAGCGTCAGCTGCCCAACCAATCAGTGGTAGTCAAATCCGTTCTCAAGAGAGCCAAGAGTTCTAAGACCTATTCCTCTGTGCTCATGGGGAACGATCACAGAGTGATGTATGCTCTTGGGAGGAAGGTCTTTCAGGGAGCTGTGCTCATTGCCCGCATTGTTTCCTACCAGCTTCTACATGAGTCAGTTCTCATGGGACATATAGAAGCAGGTGCAGGAGGTGGCTGAGCAGCTGCCTCAACAGCAGCATGACACTCTCATGTAGCTAGTGTATAAGCATCTAGAGTGTGGAAAACATGAGGGTCTCTGCAGCAGGAATCAGCAGTTGCCGAATGGCATTTCTGTGGGCTATGGATCTCTGACCAGAAGTACAGAAAAGACTCTCTGACGTGCCATGTATTGAAGAGAATCTCTTCTGAGATAAAGTGAAGGATGCACAGCCAAGCTTTTGGACCACCATGAGACCCTCCAGCAACTCTCTGCCAACACTCCGACCCATCCTCCTCATCTAGGAGGTCTGTGAGATCAGGGCAGAAGAAGTCTTTCTTTAATCAGAGAGGAAGTACTATCCTCCACCCTCTTGCTCCCATATGCAGCATTAAAGCTCTTGCTGCCATCACAGGTAGCAAAGAGCTCCAAAGGCCCAGCCAGCGCCTCAGTCAACTCTGGGGACGGGGTTTTGACTGGTTCGTAAGGAGCATAACCCAGTCATGCATACCAGGAGCGATGGATCCACTGGTCGGGGGCAGGCTATGATTCTTTGTGAACCAGTGGTCCAATGTAAACTTAGACCTGTGGGTTCTTTCCATCATCTGTCAAGGGTAATGCCCCACCAAATTGCCTTCTGAGCCCGCTTTGGGGTCTGGTTATTGGTTACTGGGGTCAGGAGTTACTGCTCGTGGAGCTCTCCTCCCTCTTAAAGTTCAGAGTGGTCAAGCCCGTTCCACCAGGGTAAAGAGGGTGGGGATTTTACTCCAAGTATTTCCTGATTTCAAAGAAAACAGTAGGACTCTGTCCCATCCTAGACTTGAGGGCCTTGAACAAATTTCTCCAAAAAGAAAAGTTCAAGATGTTTTCCCTGGGCACTTGATCCCTTGTCTGCAAAAAGGGGACTAACTATGTTCCTTCATTGTGAAGGATGTGTACACCCACATTGAGATCTTCCACAGTCACCAGTTGTATCTCAGATTCATGGTGGGAAAACAGTACTTCCAGAATTGGATGTTGCCGTTTGGGCTTGCATCAGCCCCACGTTGTGAAAGGTGGACTGTGTGGTGTTATATTACATCATATCACACCACACACACACACACGCAATCTAGTGAAAGCAAAACTGTTTACTAAATATAATAAAAATATAATATAAAATCAGCAAAGAGAAACAATATCAAAGTGAGTATCAGTAATAAGCTCACAACATCACAATAAACATTACATAGATTAATCAAGACAAATAGTTATTGCAGTAACAAAGATAGAAATAAAGAAAGGTGTCTATACAGAAAATTCTTTCCACATAGGCCTTCCTTTCAATGAGAGAGTATCTTCTTGAAAACGGAAGGATGTAGGACATCGGAGACTCCAAAAGTTGACTACCTGCTCACGTCCGTGGCTCATCTGTTGTGTACGTGGAGTAGTGCTGTAGTAGAAGTAGTCATGCTGCATTAGAAAATAGCCACTGCTATTACTGGCATCAGTAGCATGGGATCTACTTTGTGTTTGGGTACTTGCCAGGTACTTGTAGCCTGGATTGGCCACTGTTTGAAACAGGATGCTGGTTTTGATGGACCCTTGGTCTGACCCAATATGACAGTTTCTTATTTTCTTTTGTTCTGTTTGACCAGCCTTTACAGATGACGGTGAATGTTGGGTTTAAGAGGCTGCTGCAGCTGTTAGTCCCTAATTACAAATTGCATTCCCCATAACATTCAGTGGAAACGTTATCCCCAGCCTGTAAACTCAGTGTTATACTCGCATGCAGGCATCCATTTCACTAGTGACATCTGGGCCAGCCACAACACTACATATGCCTATCATTTGTTGACAGCACGCTGGTGGCAGCTATCTGAGGCAGAGGGAGTCAGCACCTGTAGTGGAGTGGAGCAGCAGGTTCAATGTCCAAATAATGGACAAAAGACACACCTTAGTGAATATCTTAGCAGCAAAAGGAAGGTGATGGAGGGCTAGCAGCTACAGCAGAGAAACAGGATTGTTCCTGTTTTTTTGTTGCCAGACAGTAGTGCAAATTTGAAAAAGGTAGTGGAAGATGAGGGTATGAGTGTGTCCATTGCTTTGTACACTTGCTATACCTTGCTGTAAAGGACACTGTGGGGTGCAAGAAGTAACATGTTGGCATAATCCTGAAAGATGTGATCAGGGAGATTCAGGAAAATAGGGTATTTTGTTTTACTGTAGCAAAAAGGATAGGCAGCATGCATGTGAGAAGCAGGAATTAGTGGGGGTGCCGGTACACAGGCTGATTAAGGATGTAGGCACTGAGCGGCATAATGGAAGAGGTTTGCCATCTGGTGTGAGCAGAAGGGCCAACAACTCCTGGACTATCTGCTGCACCTCTTGGAGGCGGAACATAAGACCAACTCCGAGTGCACCACAGTTCAATAGGAGCTTATCACCAGGAGGTGGATGGTTTGCCCATCTCGGTACAGCCTATTGTGGGGTGGTTCATGAAGGGGCTGCTTCAGCTGTGGCCACCACTGTGGGCCCCAGCGTTTTCTTGGGACCTGAACGTGGTGCTGTTGAAGCCACCGTTTGAGCCGCTGCGCTCATGTGCTCTCAAGCATTTGACATGGAAGGTCATCATCTTGATAGCAGTCATGTTGGCCCGCAAGGTCAGTGAATTGCATGCCTTGGTGACTTATCCACCCTACACGAGGTTCTTCCATGACAGGGTGATTCTGTGCTCGCACCCTAAGTTCCTACTGAAGGTGGTTACAGATTTCCATCTTAACCAATCTGTAGCCCTCTCCACTTCTTCCCCCGGACTCTGACCAGCCTGGGAGAGAGAGTGCTGCGAACGCTGGATTGTAAGAGGGCCTTGGCCTTCTACCTGGACCGTACGGCGGGCCACAGGCTGTCCACCCAGCCATTTGTCTTGTTTGACCCCAACAGGATGCATAGGGCTGTTACTAAACAAATCAAAGAAAATTCTTTTTCACTCAGTGCATGGTTAAGCTCTGGAATTCATTGCCAGAGGATGTGGTTACAACAGTTAGTGTAACTGGGTTTAAAAAAGGTTTGGATAAGTTCCTAGAGGAAAAATCCATAAACTGCTAATACGGTAATTAATAAGCAATAGCAGCTTGTGATTTATCTAATGTTTGGGTACTTTGTGACTTGGATTGGCCACTGTTGGAAACAGGATACTGGGCTTGATGGACCCTTGGTCTGACCCAGTATGGCATATCTTATATTCTTAAGCCCTTAGTTTGTACCTTGTCTAAGGTCAGAAGGAACATCAGTGGGATTTGAATCCTTGGTTTCCCTGGTTCTTAGCCTGCTGCTCTAACTACTAAGCTGCTCCTAACAGCTTTGTTATTTATAAGCTGAAAACACTGGTGTTTTTCCATAAATCATGAAATATTTGTTAGCTTAACTGAATTGCTAGTAATCAGATCAGCTGTGGGTCTAAGGATATACACAGGTGAGCCCCAGGCATGCAGCCAAAGAAAATGCTTAACTGTAGAGAAATACAATAAATGTGCGATCCGTTTCCAATCTTTAGGTGTGTATATATATATGAACATTTAAAATTAAATGTTAGGATGTCGACAATAATTGAATACCTTCTTGTTTCTTCTCAAAATTTCATAATTAGTATTCAAAAGATTGGCCAACTAGTACAAATGTAATTATTTTGAAATAGTTATTTAGGTAACCTGAACTGAAAAATCATTTGAGAAAACATGGGAAAAATACAGTGATTAGTAGCACGGTATACAGTGGAACAATTGTGCTTTCAGTTTCAGACATGAATGGTCCTTAATATGCTTATGTATTTAAAGTGGTTACTAACATAATTAGCCATATTCAGTACCATGAAATGGATATGGAAAGCAAGTAATCTGATTGGCTGGGAAAATGCAGAGCTGTTCCAACTCTGAGCACAAAGTCATTTTAAAAAATGTAACATTTTTAAGAGTATGACTTTTGTTACTTAATTTACAGTGTAAGGAAAAACCTTCTTAATTCTATTAGACAAAATTTCCAAAAGTGTAGAATACTTCACCTGTATACCAGAACCGTTTCAGAAAACTATAGCATTGCAGAGGATGATGTGTTGAGAAACATAAGCAACATAAGAAATTGCCATGCTGGGTCAGACCAAGAGTCCATCAAGCCCAGCATCCTGTTTCCAACAGAGGCCAAACCAGGCCACAAGAACCTGGCAATTACCCAAACACTAAGAAGATTCCATGTTACAGATGCAATTAATAACAGTGGCTATTCCCTAAGTAAACTTGATTAATAGCACTTAATGGACTTCTCCTCCAAGAACTTATCCAAACTTTTTTTTGAACCCAGCTACACTAACTGCACTAACCACATCCTCTGGCAACAAATTCCAGAGCTTTATTGTGTGTTGAGTGAAAAAATAATTTTCTCCGATTAGTCTTAAATGTGCTACATGCTAACTTCATGGAATACCCCCTAGTCCTTCTATTATTAGAAAGTGTAAATAACATCTACTCGTTCAAGACCTCTCATGATTTAAAAGACCGCTGTCATATCCCCCCTCAGCCGTCTCTTCTCCAAGCTGAACAGCCCTAACCTCTTCAGCCTTTCCTCATAAGGGAGCTGTTCCATCCCCTTTATCATTTTGGTCGCCCTTCTCTGTACCTTCTCCATCGCAACTATATCTTTTTTGAGATGCGGCGACCAGAATTGTACACAGAATTCAAGGTGCGGACTCACCATGGAGCGATATAGAGGCATTATGACATTTTCTGTTTTATTAACCATTCCCTTCCTAATAATTCCTAACATTCTGTTTGCTTTTTTGACTTCTGCAGCACACTGAGCCAACGATTTTAAGGTATTATCCACTATGATGCCTAGTTCTTTTATCTGAGTGGTAGCTCCTAATATGGAACCTAACATCGTGTAACTACAGCAAGGGTTAATTTTCCCTATATGCAACACCTTGCACTTGTCCATATTAAATTTCATCTGCCATTTGGATGCCCAATCTTCCAGTCTTGCAAGGTCTTCCTGTAATGTATCACAATCCGCTTGTGATTTAACTACTCTGAATAATTTTGTATCATCCGCAAATTTGATAACCTCACTCGTATTCCTTTCCAGATCATTTATATATATATATATATATATATATATATATATATATATATATATATATATATATATATTAAAAAGCACCGGTTCAAATACAGATCCCTGAGGCACTCCACTGTTTACCCTTTTCCACTGAGAAAATTGACCATTTAATCCTACTCTGTTTCCTGTCTTTTATCCAGTTTGTAATCCACGAAGGACATCGCCTCCTATCCCATGACTTTTTAGTTTTCTTAGAAGCCTCTCATGAGGGACTTTGTCAAACGCCTTCTGAAAATCCAAATACACTACTTCTACTGTTTCATCTTTATCCACATGTTTATTAACCCCTTCAAAAAAAATGAAACAGATTTGTTAGGCAAGACTTCCCTTGGGTAAATCCATGTTGACTGTGTTCCATTAAACCATGTCTTTCTATATGCTCTATGATTTTGATCTTGAGAATAGTTTCCACTATTTTTCCCGGCACTGAAGTCAGGCTCACAGGTCTATAGTTACCCGGATCACCCCTGGAGCCTTTTTTAAATATTGGCGTTACATTGGCCACCCTCCAGTCTTCAGGTACAATGGATGATTTTAATGATAGGTTACAAATTTTAACGAATGGATCAGAAATTTCATTTTTGAGTTGCTTCAGTACCCTAGGATGCATACCATCCGGTCCAGGTGATTTGCTACTCTGGCCCACTACATCTTCCACGTTCACAGTGATTTCGTTCAGTTCGTCTGACTCATCACCCCTGAAAACCATCTTCGGAACTGGTATCTCCCCAACATCCTCATTAATAAACATGGAAGCAAATAATTTATTTGGGGGTAGATTTTAAAAGGTGCGCGCGGGAGTAGATTTGTTCGCGCAACCCGGCGCGATCAAATCTACTCCCGATTTTATAACATGCGCGCAAGGCTGCACAAAATCGGCAGCCTGCGCATGCCGAGCTGCGCAGCCATCCTCCGTTCCCTCCGAGGCCGCTCTGAAATCGGAGCGGCCTCGGAGGGAACTTTCCTTCCGGGCCCCCCCACCTTCCCCTATCTAACCGACACCCCAGCCCTAACTAATTCCTCCCCTCCTTTATTTTACAAGTTACACCTACCTGAGGCAGGCGTAACTTGCGTGCGCCGGCCAGCTGCCGGCGCGCCATGTTCCAGTCCGGAGGCCGCGGCCACTCCCCCGGAACACCCCTGGGGCGGAGCCATGCCCACGGCCCCGCCCTCGGAACGCTCCCGATGATATGCCGGCCACGGCACGCCCCCGAAACGCCCCCCCCCCCCCCAGGAAAGCCCCTGGACTTACGCGTGTCTTGGGGCTTGCATGTGCCGCCGAGCCTATGCAAGATAGGCTCTGCGTGCGCAGGGGGTGGAAGGGGCAGCTTTTCGGAGGTTACGCGCGTATCCCTTTGAAAATCTGCCCTTAGTCTTTCTGCAATGGCCTTATCTTCCCTAACCTGTCTTATGTGTGTTCTGTAGTACAAACAAACATTCTTTGAAGTAAAATATCAAAAGAGATTAAAATGAAAGCTCTAGTAAAGAACTAATGATGAATGACTGTGAATTACATAAAATTGTACAAGTGTTCACAATAATAGTGTTCTTTTCAAAGGGTATTCACATATGGTGATATATCTTTTTTTTTAAATTATTTCTTTATTGATTTTCCAACTGTAACAATACTAAGAAAAATATCATAACATAAAATAGATAGGACTGATTTCCATCCATAATCCAGAAACAAAAAATTACATTCCATCATATCAATTTATAAATCAGCTCTAATCTTACTTTATATAATCAAATGCAATTTGTACTGACACCAATAAATCCCTAAAGGAGGCATTATGAAAATCTATTGGGGAGTTTCATTTTTCGAAATTAATATCTGAACAAAAAACAGAGCTTAACATAGCATCCTGCACTATATATATTCTTAGCTAGACACTGGGGACGAGGTAACTATTTTCCTTTGCTCAATAAAGCCTTTCAAGTGTTCAGGCATGAAAAACACAAATATATCCTGTTGCTTTTTTACCAAACATTTACAGGGAAACCTCAGTATAAAAGAGAATCCCAAAGAAATAACCTCCTGTCGGAGGCTTAGAAACTCTTTTCTCCATAGCTGAGTATGTAGAGCTAAATCAGGGAAAATCTTAACCGGTTTATCATGAAACAGAATGGGATAGTTTGAAAAAAATTTCTTCATGACCTTATTCAGGTCTAAGTAACTTATAAAGGAAACTAATAATGTGCCCCAGTCAATTACTTGATCAGAATTTTCTAAAAACTCAGTTAGGTTTCCCTGAAATGGTAAATCTTGCGTATTTAAATTAGATACGCTTTTTGGCAAAAAATAACAAACGTTAATATTTGGAAAATCAGTTTCTTCGAAGCCTAAGACTTCTTTAAGAAACTTTTGAAAAGTGCTCAAAGGTACTTCCCCCCCACAACTCTAGGGAAGTTTATAATACGCAAATTTAAACGTTTAGAGTTATTCTCAAAAGTCTCTATAGGCCGTGCTAGCAGGGCTCTGTCTTTTGCCACGGCCGCATGAAATTCCAGGTTTTTCACCTCTTTCTCTTCAAGCACTTTGATTCTCTCTTCTGTATTTTTGATAGATTTCTAAACTAACAGGATATCTTGTTGATTTTTCCCACTATTATAGTCCATCTTTGTCTCAAGCCTTTTTATATTTGTGGCTATTTCGGCCGTTAAGTCCCGCATAGATTCTAGCGTGACCACGGCCGGGCGAATGGGAATGTCCACGGACTCACCGCCAGCAGCTTGTTCCATTCCTCCGGTCGCATTATCGCTCAGAGCCAGGTCTCTCTCCCCTTCCTCTGCGTTCTGGTCTGCTGTCTCCGCGATCGGATCTCCTGTTCCTGCTCCCTTTGCACAGGTCAGCGTCCCTGACCCGGAAGGTGTAACCCCTTCGGCAGTGTTTCCAGGGCATTCCTCTCCCGGCCTTTGCCCCGGAGGTAGTCTGAGATTGGGACTCAGAGAGGCCTCCTCAGTAGATTGGGGCAGTCCTCCCACACGACCCGATTCATCTGGATCCTTGGCTCCTGGACTTAATGCAGGTGAGGTCAAGTAGCGGAAGATCTCCTGCTGAATTGGTGAGTGTAAGGGTAGAGAGGGGTATACTCTCACCTTACCCTTGCGTTTAGACGGCATTATTTTAAAGGAAAAAAAGTCAATTTCCAAGACTTGCAGGGGAGCAAACGTCCACAGCCTCGTCTATGCCGTCATCTTGCCTCCTTCCCCCATGATGATATATCTGAGCATTATTCACCACACTTATCACCTGGTATAATCATATTTTCTTATTCATATGTACTTAAAAACTTTGGCATGTTTACCTTGATAGAGTAAATATGAACAGAGAAACACATCTCTTATTTACATGGAGGTGCAACCAAGTCCTGAACAGTGTGAAGTTTTCATTCCCTCTCTATTTTATCTAATGATCACATCTTACAGTTACATCTGTCTCTCTTCATATTGCTTGCGTTAGCTCACAAGTGAAATGGCTCAACCTAGCTTAATTTAGTCCATAAGTAGAATAGCTCGAACCGTGAGTGGGATAGCTAGACAAAAATGTTATTGACAGGTTTAGTTGCGCCTGTTCGAGAGCCTGAATAACTTTGGATTGGTGATAATGAGGTATTTGGCACTGGCCTGATTCAAAGCCACAAAATGCATTATCAACCTTATTAAAATATACTTGACCTTCATTTATCCCTATTCAGACATGCAAGTCACTGAGAGAACGGCTGTAGAAAAAGGCAGGGAAACTGCACAGAGCAAATCCTGGCCACGAAGTTAGGGAACAAAGCCAAAATGTTTTCCACTCTTCAGCCTCAAGCCTGGCTCATTTGCATTCCCACTCCAACACTTGTGTGTCATATTTGTGAACTGCCTCCAAAAAAAAAAAAAAAAAAAAGTTTAACCCAAAGCAGTTCACAATATTATAGTACAATAAATACATAAATAAGTAACAGTATCTGGTGGGTATTCTTTGTGGTCTTTGTTTTGTTTCTTTATATTGTTCAGCGCCTTGTCATGCTAACAGCTAGGAATGGCAGTTTTATAAATTATTGAAGTATTATTTCATTATAAAGTATCATAAGAATACAAAACAATAAAATTCAGTACTGACAAAATGTCTCCTCAGCTGCACATGATTCAGAACTGTGGCCTAGACTACCTCACTCTCACTAGAGAGAAATAAGCCACTGGTCCATCTGCTTAGGATGGGATTCATTGAGGAAAACCCTAACACTCACACACATACAGTATGCAAAGCCATTTATTATTGTAAGATAAAGAGCTCCTGCATATGTTTTAACAAGCCACATGAAGAACTGCTGGCTTGCAGGGCCAGCATATGTCAACATGCCAAGAAAAAAGCTTTCATTATCTATATATTCTTTGATAGTCATATTTCACTCACAGCTATCCTGCCTATGAAGGCAAGAATTGGAAAAACTATGGCCAAGCCTATATTTCACATATATATATACACTAGGCAAACTTCAACTCCTGTATTGCTGTCTTGATCTCCCACACACAAACCCCTTTTACAAACCTGCCTTATGAAACCCAACAGTTTGCTCAGAGTACCCTGCCTTATGAAACCCAACAGTTTGCTCAGAGTACTTACAACAAAATTTAAAAAATGCCCTGTTCACATTTGCTGTCTCAACTCTGAACAGGGATGCATGCCAATATACATGTATGTAACCATTCATGTATATACAAAAGATGACATCTGGAAGGTGAAGAATGAGCGATGTCACTCATTGCCCTTTATCTAAACCCTGCTATTTATGATCACCAAATTGCATAAGATGTCTGCTCTGCCTAGGTAGCACAGACAGGCATGGTCCCTTTAAATGCTTATTCTCTTTTTATAATGTTTTTTATCTAACTTTGGGGGTCATTTTCCTAGCCTATCGCACGCAAAAAGTCCCTTTTTGCGTGCGATAGGCTAGGAAAATGCTGGGGGCTAGGAAAATGCTGCGATAGGCTAGGAAAATGCTGGGGGTGAAGACGGGGAGGGGAGGAGTCAGGGCAGCGAGGAGGTGGATATGGTGGTATCTTCGCTGGCGGCGATAAGGTAAGGACCATTATCACCGCCAGTAGAGCGCCCAATAGCACCACCTTTCACGATGGCGCTATTGGGTGTGAAAGCCGGCAGCGATAACACCATGGTGGTGCAATCGCTGCCAGCTTTCGCAGGCTTGCCCCCGTTACCGCTGGATTCACCATTCTCTGCGAGAATGGAAAATCCAGGCCTTTGTTTTTTATTGATTACAAATATTTGCTCTTTTCTGTTTATTTTTATTAGTATTGTATTCATGTTCTTATATGTTGTATACTATTATATCTCTTTTATCATCTTGTAAACCATTATGATGGCTCCACCGAATGATGGTATACAAAATCATCAAATAAATAAATAAATGTGCTACATTGATGGTGGCACTTGATGTAGTTGAAATATGCAGGCATACGTGCTTGTGCTCATGCTTGCTTCCTGACTGAGAGTAAACTATGCCCATAGCTAAGCTACCCTCAGCCACTCAGCTGATCTTTCGGGGTTCATAGTGGATGGATGGTATTTACCCCTATTGGGTCTTCCTCCTATATCCAGTAATAATGGCATATCTAGTCTCCTGTTCTGTTTGAGAAAGGTGAGAACACAGAAAGTACCATACTGAGTCAGACCTATAGTCCATTGAGCCCAACATCGTTTCAGTAGTGGCCAAATTAGGTCACTTGGAAGTTCCCAGCAGTTCTTGATGGGAAGATATTTTTCCTGTGGCTCATTCCAGACATAGGTTGGGAGATCACATCTCCTATCTGGACAATTTTTAAAGAATTCGTCCTCCAGATACCTGAAATCTTTTTAAAACCCAGCTACACTCTTAATAGTAACCACATTCTCCAAAAACAAATTCCACATTTTAATTGCGTATTGACTGAAAATACTTTAAATGTGCTACCATTTACTTTCATTGAGAGTCTGTTAGTTTTAGTACTATTAACCTTTTCTATACCACATATAGGGCATCATTTACCAAGTATTTTTCCCATAGAGACAGAATGGGAGAAGCCTTAGTAAATCTGGCCAATAGTTTGATAAACCTCTGTTATACTCCCTCTCAGTTTCTTCTCCAAGCTGAAAAGCCCCATTCTGTTTAGCTTTTCTTCATAAGGAATCTATTCTATGTCCTTTATCATTTTTGCTGCCTTTCTCTTTTCTATTGTATCTTTTTTGAGATGGGGTGACCAGAACTGTACCCAGTACTCAAGGCATGCCATAGATCTATATAGACACATTGTGCTGATATTGGCTTTCCTATCCTTTTCTGAATATTTCCTAACTTTATAAAAGGCTTCGGGGTGTTCTGGGAAATTATATTTTTTTGCTGACTGGGCGGTATACAAAATTCTAAAATAAGACTGGCGAGCCTGATGTCCAGGAAAAAAATCATAGAAACTATTCTAAGAAATAGAATTACAGAACATTTAGATAGAGGTGATTTAATGGGAAAGAACAGCCAGTCTTGATTTACCCAGGGGAAGTTTTGGCTCACCAATCTGATACATTTTTTGAAGGGGTTAATAAACACGTGGAACATGGTGAGCCAGTGGATATATACTGTGTGTTGAATTCTCAGAAAGCATTTAACAAAATCCATCATGAGACTCCTGAGAAAATTAAAAATCATGTGAAAGGAAGCAATGTCCTCTGTTAAAAGACAGGAAACAGAGAGTAGAACTAAATGGTCAGTTTCTCAATGGAGGAAAGTAAATAGTATAGTGTTCCAGGGATCTGTACTAAGACTGGTACTTTTTAATATATTTATAAATGATTTGGAAAAAGGAATGAGAGGTGACCAAATTTGCAGATGACACAAAATTATTCTGAGTTATTAAATCACAAGCAGATTACAAGAAATTGCAGCAGGACCTTAAGATACTGGCAGACTTGTCATCCAGATGGCAGATGAAATTTAATGTGGGCAAGTATAAAGTGATGCATATAGGGAAGTATTCCAAACTGTAGTTACACAATGTTAGGTTCCATGTTAGGAATCACCATCCAGGAAAAGTGGCTAGGCATCATTGTGGACAATATTTTGAAATCCTTGGCTTAGTGTGCAGCGGCAGTGGTCAAAGAGCAAACAATGTTAGAAATTATTAGGAAAGGAATGGAAAATAAAAAGAGAATTTCATAATACCTCTGTATTTCCTAGCGTGTAGCAGATGGACTCAGAACAAGTGGATATAGTGTGCTCGTGCTAGCAGTTGGAGACGGATCTGACGTCAGCACGGGTACATATACCCCCACAGGAAGTGAAGCAACTCAGTAATTTCCGTCTCCAAAGCAGTTTGGAGCGCCTGCACGCTTGCTGAGCGTGTTTTCCAATACTACTGTCTACTTTCTACTTTCCAAATTTCTCAGAAGACGAGCCCCGCACTCCTGCGGTGATACCCTCGGGTCCCTCCCCCAGTTGAGTTTCCCGAGGTGGTTTCCGCGACCCATCGGAGGTCTACGCCTCGGTCCGGTGGCCGAACCGCGGCAGGGATCTGGCCCCCGAGCGAGAAGGGCTTGGGCCTGGCTGAGAGGCGCCTCGGTCCCGGCGAGGACTTAGCCCTGAGCGAGACGAGTTCGGCGGCTTAGAGGCAGCGGGTGCACTTCCTCAAGCGTGGCGGTGAAGGTATTTCCCCTCTCCCCCCGCAGCCGGAGACCGCCCGGGTTACAGCCGGGAAGCGCCGAGGATCAGGTAAGGCGTACATCTTTTACTTTTGGTCTCCAAGGTACGAGGATCGGCGGCGTTGCCTGCATGTGGCACGCCGTGGAGGTCGCCATTTTGTCTGCCTTCAGGTATTGAGCGCCCATGGATAGGCGCCTGTTGATGGACGCACAACGCAGCATATAGATTGCTAAGCGTATATTATTGAGCGCATATTGTTTATTATTGAGCGCATATTGTTTATTATTGAGCGCATATTGCTGAACGCATATTATTGAGCACATATTGTTTATTATTGAGCGCATATTGCTGAACGCATATTATTGAGCGCATATTGTTTATTGAGCGCATATTGCTGAACGCATATTATTGAGCACTTATTGTTTATTATTGAGCGCATATTGCTGAACGCATATTCTTGAGCGCATATTGTTTATTATTTAGCGCATATTGCTGAACGCATATTATTGAGCGCATATTGTTTATTATTTAGCGCATATTGCTGAATGCATATTCTTGAGCGCATATTATTAAGCGCATATTATTAGTGGGCTCATATTATTATTGAGCACATATCGCTGACGCATAAGCGCCGATGCCCTGCATTCGCAAGACGCGATGGAACACCTAAACGCCCCGGCGTCTCCAGAGGTGGCACCTCCTGCTTCCGGCGTGAAAGCTCTTGGCCTGTGCCAGCTTAGAGCCACGCAGAGTGAGGAGCCAGACTCCCTTTGTGCCCAATGTGAGGAGGCCGTGGGAGCCTCGGGCCAGGACCAGTCTCAACCGAGGTTTACCGACAGTTGCCCAGGGGCCACCCCGGATCTAGCGGGCCGTCTCGAACAGCCAGGAATCCCAGGGGACCTGGTACCCCGACGGCTGGAGACCGCTTCCATTTCCTGGGTGGACTTATTTAAGGGGATCCACGCCTTCGTACAGATGCAGTCGGCTTCCCGTCCAGGCCCTGCTGCCCTGGCTGACCCTGCCCCCGGACCATCTCGCCCTTACCGTGGGCACCCGCCTCCAGGCAGTCCGGCTCCTGCGGACCCTGATGTCTCGGAGGACGAGTCCGAACCCCCCGAGGAGGGGGAACTTCCCCCGAGGATAGAGCCATATCGAACTATGAGGCGGTTCTTTCCCAAGGAGGATCTCTCCGACCTGGTCTCTCAGTGCCTGACGGAATTGGCTATTCCAGGCCCCAGCACCATGGAGGCATCTACGCAGAACCCCCTGCTGGAGGGTCTTCGTCCCACAGCCCGCCATTTCCCCTTCCTGCAAGTGGCACAACAGCTGATCGATTTGGAGTGGAATGCGCCGGAGGCCTCATTCAAAGGGGGTCGAGCCCTGTCCGGCATGTACCCCCTGGACCCAGCAATCAAGGATATGCTGGCGTGCCCTAAGGTGGACGCCTTGGTTAGCACTGTGGTCAAGCGCACTACCATTCCAGTGGAGGGGGGGTGGCCCTCAAGGAGGCTCATGACCGACGCCTGGACGCCATCCTGAAACAAACCTTTGAGGTGGATGCTCTGTCTCTGCGAATCGCAACCTGCTGCACAGTGGTAACGCGTTCCTGTTTGTCACAGGTCAGGAACAATGCGCTGGCAGCAGACATGGAGTCAGCTCTCTCGTTCCTTACGGATGCCACCTCCGACCTAGTCCGTACGACAGCCAAGGGGGTCTCCTCCTCAGTAGCAGCCAGGAGGCAGCTCTGGATACGGAACTGGTCAGCTGACGCTCCTAAGACACGTCTCACTAGAATGCCGTTCAAGGGGTCTCTTTTGTTCGGCAGCGACCTAGATAAACTGGCCAGCACATGGGGTGCCTCTCCAGTACCTCGACTGCCGGAAGACAGGTCCAAGAGGAACCAGCGCACCTTTCCGAGGCCCTTCAGAGGTAGAAGCTCCCAACGCTTCACTCCCTATAGGAGTCGCTACCAGGCACCTCGTCCTCAGGCCAGGAACCAGTCCTTTCGGACCAAGCAGCACAAGAGGGGAGCCGGCTCGGGTTCGGGTCCCGGCCGCATCCCACAGTGAGAATCAGCCGATCCATCCGGGGGACGAAGCCATAGGGGACAGGTTAACCCTCTTCTACCCCAAATGGGTCGAGATTATGTCGGACCAATGGGTCCTCGCCATCATCCGAGAGGGGTATTATCTGGACTTCCATCACATCCCTCCGGACAGGTTTGTGGACTCTCCGTGTCCAATCCACAAGAAGGCAGCATTGGAAGCTACCCTGGCGCGGCTCCTGTCCTTGAAAGCCATAATCCCAGTACCTGCATGGGAAATGGATTCTGGGCACTATTCCATTTATTTCATGGTACCCAAGAAAGAGGGCACTTTCCGGCCTGTATTGGACCTCAAGTCAGTCAACCGATACTTAAGGGTCCCGAGGTTTCGCATGGAAACTCTGCGCTCAGTCAAGACCGCAGTACAGCCAGGGGAATTCCTCACGGCCTTAGACTTGTCAGAAGCCTACCTGCATATCCCGATCCATCGGGATCATCAGCGCTACCTACACTTCAAGGTTCTGGGACGACACTTCCAATTCCGGGCTTTGCCCTTCGGGTTAGCCACGGCGCCGCGGACCTTCACCAAGGTGATGGTAGCGGTGGCAGCGGCGCTCAGACGGGAAGGAATCCTTGTCCATCCCTACCTAGACGATTGGCTGATCAGGGCGAAATCCCGAGAGGAGAGCCATCGGGCAACCAACAGAGTAATCTCCCTGCTGGAAAGCCTGGGATGGGTAGTCAACCTAAACAAGAGCTGCCTACAGCCTTCCCAATCACTGGAATACCTGTGAGTCCAGTTCGACACCCAGGCAGACAAAGTCAGCCTCACCACCAAGAGAAAGTTAAAACTCCAGATGCGTCTACGGTCCTTGATGGGAGCCAGCCGGCCCATAGCTTGGGACTATCTGCAGGTTCTCGGTCTCATGGCATCCACCCTGGAAGTGGTACCCTGGGCGAGGGCCCATATGAGACCACTACAATGCTCCCTCCCCTCTCGATGGAGCCCAAGTTCCGGAATTACTCCGTGCATCTACCTCTACCAGCCAGACTGCGGGCCCAGCTACGGTGGTGGTTGCAGTCCAGCCACACGAGCAGGGGGTCGAAGATGTCCTCCCCCACGTGGACTCTGCTCACCACAGATGCCAGCCTGAGCGGATGGGGAGCACACTGCGAAGAGCTCACCGCCCAAGGGCGGTGGAACAGAGAAGAGTCAGGGTAGAACATCTCCGGAGGGGGAAGCTGGGTATGCTCAGAGAGGCTCAGTCAAAGTTCTAGAAACTTTGACGAAAGTTTTCAATGCTGGGCTCCATCCGATGATGTCACTTGTGAGAGGATTGACATTCTGCTCTCCTTGGAGAACACCTGTTACAGGTAACCAATTCTGATTTTGTTTTTGCGTATAAGCAAATGATAGCAGGTCAGACATTGCTAAACTTGTTTGAGTAGAAAAGTAGCACATTTTACCAAAAGTCTCCTAAAATATTTATTTTATGTGAATAGATATCTTGCTTTGGGATTATGTCCAGCATTCTTTTTTAGTCTTGTTCCAGAACGCCCACCTCTATCAAATGAAATGTTGACTTCTAACATAACTTCTAAATCCTAAATGTGTTTAAAATTCAGCTAAATACTAGGTAAAGTACTTGATAAATACTTGTATGCCAAAAAACAAGATGTAGTACAGGAGAAAAAGATAAAGCTACTGAATAGAAACAGATTAATTTAGGACATGAAAGAAAGCATTACATCCATGTCTTGTGACTAGACATGAGACATTCTGTATATCTCAGCTATTTTTTTTGAAAGCTCAGCATTACTTATCTGTTTTGTTCCATTCTTTTTTCATAAACATTGTTGACTTTATGCCATTAATCAAAGTTAGCAGAGAAACTACAAAATATTGTGAACTTGGAAATGGAAGTTCAGGACAGCTGGAAGCACTATTCTTATTAGGCAGCTGTCTAGAGCACCACAGTTCTGGGATGGCATGGCGATGACATCTTCTTCTTGCTCATGCAAGCCTGGAAGAGGAAGTGGTGTCACGTGGGCCTGCCAGGATGGGAAAAGGAAGATGCTGTTGCTGCTATTGGAAGGAACAGGCTGCAGCGCTGGCCTATGATTCCAAGCGGAGGAGGAGGAAGGGAGGAGTGTTTGCCTGCATAGCCAAAAGCAGAAGAAAGGGCAGGAGAAAGAACAGCATCAGGAGCAGGAAAAGCATTGGCCCCTATGGCCCAAAGAAAGAGGAGTCCTGTTGGCTGCTGGGGCTGTAGGACGAGGCTGCTGTTGCTGCCCCTGCTTGTGCTTCCAGAAGAGCCAAGAGAGCATGTGTGAGTGAGTGAGAGGGCTGCATGGATGAAATAGCAGGTGTGTAAGTATATGAGAGAGAGGTTTGTGTACAACAATCGCCCGGCCCTCTCAGGGCATCTAGAAATCAAAACTTCCTAGGTATGAAGAGCAGAGGATTTTTTTTTAGCCTTATTAATTTTAATTATTGGTGGTGTTTGATGTGTTTTGAAATGTTTTATTTGGTGTTTGGGTTGTTTTTTGTTTTTTTTTAAACATTTTATAAGTTTTAAATTTATAGATGTTCTGTTTGTCACAGCTGTTTTGATATATTCTTTTTATTAGTTGGAATTACTATTATTGATTTATATTTCTTGATTTTATTGTTTGATATTTTGTGACTGTGTGTGGTTTCCAGTTCAGTTTTGACCTGCATGCTTCTGTTTATAGTTTTTCTCAGCATTCAGACAGGTTAATCCACGACCAGTAAGTTATGCACCTCTACCAGCAGATGGAGATGGAGCAAAGCTGACGTCATGGTATATATACCCCTGCTGTGTCATCATCCCGCCAGTAAGCTCCATCTCCAGCAGATGGTAGACATGCATCTCCCTACTGGGGATTGCTTGTTTAAAAAAAAAAAAGGAGAAAAAGGATTAATCATGCACCGCTTCTCCTGAGGTGATATCTGGTGATCCATCCCTCAGTCAAGTGCCTCGGTCCGGTAGCTGGTTTTCCAGGGGAGAATCAGCTGAGAGGCTAGTGGGTGCAGAAAGCCGTGTGTGGTGGTGAAGGCATTAGCCTCTCTCCCTGCAGCTAGAGACCGACTCTGTACTCGGCCGGGATGGGCTGAGCTCAGGTAAAGAGTTAAGAAAAAAAAAAGTGAGAGATTTAGGGATTCCTCTCCCCTTTTCTGTTTCTGATCTTTGAGCTTCGGTGCACAGATCCAACATGCGCTCCTATCTCTATGGGGGATTTGGGGAGTCATGGTAGTTTTGGTGGGTTGAGCAATCCTTTGGGCTAGGCCCCAATCTCAGTCTTTGCTGGGACGCCACATGGTAAGCCACAGTAGCATATTCGTGCTTTCTTCTGCGCAAGTCTCCCACAAAAGCTGTGCCTGACATCCACATTAAAATTCTTCTGTCACTGAGATGCCCAGTTTCCCAGACTGGCAAGGTCTTTCTGTAGTTTGCTTGTATTTTAATACTCAAAGCAAACTTCAACATCTTTGTTGTATGTCCAATAAAAGATACCAAAACCCAACAGAGAAATTCCAGCTTCCTGTTGGACTGTGAATACCATCTTCTTAATCCTAGGAGAATTTAACTGACAAATTTTTGAGTCAACATTAAATGCAACTAGAAAATAAATCTAACTTTTAAATTGAGAGCTAGCATACATACCCCTATAAAATGAATTTATTTTCTCAAAGTGGTTGACAGAATGAACAAGTAGAGCATGCCCATACTATAATAATACTACCATAACGGCAAGATGCTTACCTGCAACAGATATACTCAGGAAGGCAAAAGGGAGCCTCAGGTCAGCCAGCACCGTTTTGGATGATGATGCTAGTGGGGCAGGAGCAACTGAGGATTGCTCCTGCCACATTACGTATCCCGTGGCTCCTAAATGGTAAGAGAGGGGACTTGGGGAGTTTGCCAGTAGGTGGGGAACTTTTTACATTTTGGGAAGGGTGGGAAGGTCTTTCAAAATAACCTTTGGAGCAGAGTTTGTGTGAGTGTGGGGGGAGGGGGGGAGAGAATAGTCTCTTCAGAAAAGCAGGTTTGGGGTGTGTGTATTGGGAGGATGGGGTTTGGTCCCAGGTAGGTTCCAATTTATGGCTGCAGGTCCCTTTAGGCATCCATGGTGCGGGGGGAGTTGGGGGTGGGAGAATGAGAGAATCGGTAGATATGTTAGCCTGCCAATGCTATTGATGCTTAGTATCTACATCTCGTAAGGGGTGATTAACTAATATGGCTTAGAGTGGATTGCAGGAGGTGGTGAAGGCAAAAGCGGTTCAAGATTTCAAAAGGGCATGGGATAAACACAGTAGATCCCTAAAGGCAAGGGGGAGGGGAATGAAGTTAAGGCATGGGAGTATCTTGTTGGTGTGGCAGATACTACCCTTAGCAAATAGACTTTAAAATATGAGGCAACTCCATCATTGCTTGCTGCTTCAATGGCAAGAAGAAAAGAGGAAAGGAGGAATTGGATTCATATGGCAACCAACAAAGACATGAACTATTGGGCCTGGGAAAACACATAAGCATGGGGTAACTTGCTTGATGCGGCGGTTACTACCCTTAACCAAAAGCCTGATACTACACTTCTGATGCAACTCCATCATTGCACATTGCTCTCTGATTCAATGGCAGAGGGGAGGGAAATTGGTCTCAAACAGTAACCAACAAGAGCCCTGACCTTGGCAGGCTGAGAAACTGATAGGTATGGGAAACTGATAACTATGGGAGCTTGCTGGGCAGGCTGGATGGGCCGTAGGGTCCTTTTCTGCCATCACCTTCTATGTTTCTATTGCTGTCTTTATTAAGTGAGCTGTTTGAATATTTATAGTTTCTTATTTTCTGCTTAGGTAGTACCACTTTCACTCTGCAGCCCATTACTTTTGGCATGCATTGGGCCTGTTTTTCTTGTATTTGTGTGACATCAGCAATGCTTGTATAAGTATTGCTGATATCACACGATGCTGATTTTGGCATTTAACATGTTAACTCATTATTGTAACTAAGTAAATAGATCCCATTCTATTGTTGCATCTGTCCTCATTTGTATAAATACTTCAAGTACCACCTCCTCCTCCATAAGTAGTTTTTTAAATCATTTCATCTTTATTAATGTCATTTCCTGCCTGCAGTCTAGCTTCCCACCCGTCTGTAAATACTGAGGAAAAAAGCGTATTTAGATATCTGCCTTGTGCTGATCCTCCTCTTTGCAACTACTCCTTTCTCCCTTTAGATTACCTATACCCTTTTTTCTTCTTTTTTTATCTTCATAATATTTCTAAAGAAGGTTTTATTTCCTCTTGTTCTACATTAGACAATGTTCTTCTCTGTTTTGGCTTCTGACTGCCCTCTTGGTTTCCCTTTGTGTTTCCACTAATGGAAAGCAGCAAAGGCCCAGATGAGAAAATTGTCGAATCTATAAAAGGAAGAGAAAAAAAACTTTATCTAGATATGTAAAGAAGATACAAAAAGCCAAAGGGGGACTACTTAAGGTAAAGGGAGATTGGACAAATGTTAGCACTTTTTGTTAAGTAATACATTTATTCTTTTTGTAATGAAAATATATAATATTAAAGTAGATGCTAAATATCAGTTTTACTTATGATTTTATGTTAAAAAGTTATAGTAAGAGAAAAATAAAGTCAGTAAAATCAATGCTGACTAATAAGAATGGGAAATTTTGTCAATTGGCAGATGAAGACTTGATATAGAATGTACTGAGGTTTACCATACACTGCAGACTTGGCCAGATTTTATGGGACCTTAGATACTTCAGTGTACTTTTGATGTGGTTTAATGGAGATGAAAATTCAGACGTCGGCAGTGGAAAACTGGATTTCTGACAAAAATTGCTTCCCTCCCCACCCCTTCAATCCATAGTACAGCTTTATTTCAAAATACTTGCATTCTTTAGAACAAAGCAGAAATTTTACAGTGCCTTGGTAATGTGTTAAAGTTTCTTCTACTATGTTTATCTTTTTAAGTTATGCTTTTTAAGGCCATTACATTCAGTGAGATTATCTTGTTGTTCACTTTGCTCTTCTTGGAGTTCTCAGAGCCCCTGTTGGCTTAGACATGGTAAATAAATTGATATTTCTGGCTTAGGAACACAAAACACTGGCAGCAGGATATTTTGTAATCTTCAAGCCGATTTTGTTAAGCATCTTTTTCAGGTTAAAAAGATACCAAGGAATTTTTTAAATCATTCTCTCTCTATGGGAGAAAAAGCTTAGTAAACAGGCCCATAATGTATTTCAATAGTATGATCACTATAGTTTTAATTTGGGTGAAAAGGTCAAGGTCCTGTGTTTTTTGTTTTGTTTTTATATTCCTTAAATAGAATTGTTCTGTTTTTCCTCTTTTATAATTCTTCATTGATTACATTTTTCCCGTAAGCAGAAAATGGGCCAGACCTCTTTGTTATAAAGTCCTTGTTTGCTATCCAGTTGCTAGTTATTAATTTTAAATGATTTTCCTTAATCAGTTGAAATAAAATGAATGACCTTTGTTTCATATAACAGAAAATGTAAGCACATTTACATCTTCCATAAATTTTCACATTGTGGCCGCTCAATCATCTCTGTTGTGAGGGGTCCAGCCATTGGAGAGGCCCGCGATATTCCTCTGCTTCTTTCATTCTTGTTTGTGAGGGGTCCAGCCGGTGGAGAGGCCCGTGATAATTCTCCTGCTTCCTGGTTCCAGAGCGGTGACGTCAGAGGGAGGAGCCGGGTAGGCTACAAAATCTGGCCTACGCCGGTGCGACACCGCCGCTGAATAATCTCTGTTGTGAGGGGTCCAGCCGCTGGAGAGGCCCACGATATTCCTCTGCTTCCTTAATTCTTGTTTGTGAGGGGTCCCAGCCGGTGGAGAGGCCCGAGATAATTCTCCTTCCTGGTTCCAGAGCGGTGATGTCGGTGGGAGGAGCCGGATAGGCTACAAAATCTGGCCTATGCCGGCATGACGACAAAGCCGCATGCGGTTTGGAACGGGGAAACTTTGACATTGTGGCCCTTGAGAACATTGCCAAGTTAAGTATTAGATTTATTGTCCAATTTGAATGCAGTCTCGCTAGGGTAAATCTAGTCTTGTATAAAATTTGTTAATACCTATATCATCACTCAGTTGCTATGCCTCATACCAAGAGGAAAGCAAAACTGAGAGAATTTTCTTCTACCTCTATGCCAAATATAAAAACGATTCAACCTCGTATAGCGGACTGCTTTCAATCTGTTTTTGCATCTGCACCGGTAGGGGCCGTTTGTAGTATGGCTCAGGAGCAGGAGCCTAACTACCAGGCAATTGAAACATCTCTTACCCCCAGTGCCCCAGAAAAGCCAGCCCCCCATCTACAAAGATGGACTTAGAGTTCATTATTCCCTTAAAAGAATCATTTAGTTCCCAGAGAGATGTCGAGAATTCGACAATAGTCTCGGAGGACATGGAAGATGAAAGTCCCAGGGAACTTAATGAAATATCTTATTCCTGCACAGATGGAATTGGTGGGACATTAAAGCAATTAAGAGTGGAAGAACAAGTTTGTTTAAGCAGTATAAAAGATGTCTCTGTAATTGTACCAAAGAATTTTTCTATTGAAGAATTGGGTTCTATGATGGTTATTATGCAAAAATCTATAAATAACCTTACTATAACAGTTCAGGAAGCATTAAAGAAAAATACCCATGCACAGGGAAAAATAGTTTGGAGAAAAGTATTAATATACTTGAATTGAAAGTTGGGGAAATTCAAAATATACAGACTAATTTAATAAAATCAGAGGAAGAGCATGAAGATAGATTTGAAATATTGGAGAACCAAATTAGGAAATTTAATCTTAGATTTTTAAATTTCCCTAAAATACGTTTGGTATCCCCAATAGATTTATTTTAAAGAGTTATTTGAAGAATATTTTAAAATATTCTGATTCTTCTCTTCCTACTTTGTCTAGGATTTATTATTTGCAGCAACCACAGAATAGAGAAAGTGATATAAATCAAGAGAACCTGAATTTAACAGATTTTCATGAAAAATCTTATGAATCAAAAATCGATACAAGGGCTACCTTATTAGTTCAGTTTTCCTCACTCTCAGAGAGACGCTATGTTAAAATTACATTTTAAACATCAAAAACAGGATTTTTATGGCTATCCTATAAGAATCTTTCCCGATGTGGTACGTGCAACTCAGCTGAGACGCAGGAAATTTATAGCAATGCGTACAGAGGTGTTAGAAAGAGGGGCACAATTTTCCCTAAGATACCCTTGTAGGTGTCTTATAAGACATTTAGATGCAAAGTACATCTTTAGTCAGCCAGATCAGCTGCATACATATCTTGACACACACTCTTAGAATTTGCTTTATGTGGGATAAACATAAGTGTAAATGCGGATTTAGACAATTTAAGTTAAAATTGATATTTCTTTTTGTAAGCTCTATTGACTACTTGACTACCAATGTTCTCAAATTTCCTTTGGCCTTTTTATTATTGGATAATATGATAATAATGTTGAGAAATGTATGTATATCTCTGAGATGTCTTGTTGTCTTATTACTATATTTTATTTTATTTATTTAAGGTTTTTCTATACCGAATTTCTTGATGCAGATCAAATCAACTCGGTTTACATCGAACAAAAGTTTTAACATTAACATAGCCAATAAACATATTACAATAGGCAGATGATGGCAGAGACAAAAGTTACATTATAACAAGGGTGAGCAACTGGGGATTAGGAAAAAGAAGGGGGAAAACAAGAGTATACAACAATCGGAGATTTTATACAGGGAGTGAGGGTGGCTAGAATAGCCAATCTCTAAGGATACTTCTAAAAAATTAAGACATCTATGCGATTTAATGAGTGATTATGTGAAGGATAACGACAAACAGAAAATTAAAAGTTCAGTGCTGTAAAAAATAAGTTGTTTTGTAACATTTAAAAGCAATAAAACTATAATTTAAAAAAAAAAAAAAAATTTCACATTGTGACATGCAGCACTGGTTGTAGACTTTACTGATTGACAGGCCGATACAGTAAGGGCGCATAAGAAAAAGTGCCAAGCGCGCCCTCGTTTGCCGCACGTACAGTCCGGATCACATACCGCTCGATACAGTATTTAAATGGCATGCAAATGCAAGCCGCATCCAAAGCGCGTCCAAGAAGCGTCCATGAAGCGCAATCCGTTTTACTGTATAGGTGCTATACAACGCCTATACAGTATCCTGGGTGCACTGGAACATGTCATTTCAAATGTCATTTCAAATGACGTTTGAAATGACAGGTACCAGGAAGTGGATGGCTCTCCTACAGGCCCCGCTGCCTTGAGCGCCCGGCGCCTGCAAGCCCTAGCAGCCGGCGATCGGAGGCAGGAAGCGCAACAAAGCACCCTCCTTCGGACAGGCAAGAGAGACGAAATTTCACAGAACCAAACCAATCGTCAGGCAAGCCCCAGCAGAGAGAGACGAAATTTCACAGTCCCAAACCAAACCAACCCAATCCAAGCCCCAGCAGAGAGAGACGAAATTTCACAGTCCCAAACCAAACTAACCCAATCCAAGCCCCAGCAGAGAGAGACGAAATTTCAGAGTCCCAAACCAACCCAATCCAATCCAAGCCCCAGCAGAGAGAGGCGAAATTTCACAGTCCCAAACCAAACCAAACCAACTCAATCCAAGCCCCAGCAGAGAGAGATGAAATTTCACAGTCCCAATCCAAGCCCCAGCAGAGAGAGATGAAATTTCACAGTCCCAATCCAAGCCCCAGCAGAGAGAAACGAAATTTCACAATCCCAAACCAAACCAACCCAATCCAAGCCCCAGCAGAGAGAGACGAAATTTCACAGTCCCAAACCAAACCAACCCAATCCAAGCCCCAGCAGAGAGAGACGAAATTTCACAGTCCCAATCCAAGCCCCAGCAGAGAGAAACGAAATTTCACAGTCCCAAACCAAACCAACCCAATCCAAGCCCCAGCAGAGAGACACGAAATTTAACAGTCCCGGGCAAACTTTCCCCCAGCCCCCGCTCACCTGCCCTGGCCGTGGCCACGCAAACCCCCAGCAGCAGCAGTAGAAGGGCGCCGAGAGAGAGTGGCTTCAGCAGCCCGGGGCGGATCGGGCGCTTCCCATGCGAGGTGGCTTCCAGCAGCCCTGCCGGCGAAGGTGAATATGTGCACGCCTGTACGTCCAATATGGGCGCTCAAGGCAGTGAAGGTGCATTCGCACATGCCATGACCTGAGCGCCTGGCTGGACGTCGGAGGTCACGGCGTGTGTGTATTCACCTTCGCCGGCGGGGATGCTGGAAGCCACCTCGCATGGGGAGCACCCGATCCGCTGAAGCCGCTCTCTCTCGCCACCCTTCTACTGCTGCTGCTGGGGGCTTGTGTGGCCGCGACCAGGGCAGGTGAGCGGGGGCTGGGGGAAAGTTTGCCCGGGACTGTGAAATTTCGTCTCTCTCTGCTGGGGCTTGCCTGATGCTTGGATTGGGTTGGTTTGGTTTGGGACTGTGAAATTTCGTGAAATTTTCGTGTGAAATTTCATACCTTACACTAACGCCAGAGTCAGGGTAGGCGGTAAATTAGCAGGTAAGACGCAGCAAGATAGCAGGTTAAAAAGGAGATAGTCGGGGCGCACGTTACTGTATGGAAGGGAATAGCTAATTGGATCGTTTACATACATGTACATGCTGCGGGCGGAAAGGGATACGTGTTGAGTAAAAGAAGCGGTAAGGATAGGTAAAAACAGATAGTGATTCGCGGGTTAGACTTACGCAGCCAAATTGTGAGTACACAGTGGGTTAGAAACGGGGTAACTGCAGCCGTGCTTTACTGTATCGGCCTGTTAGTAAGTGATTATTTTAAAAATGTTTACTATAAATATGGAGTCTGTGACATAATTGATTTGTTTCTGAAGACAGGGTGTGAGGGAAAAAGATTTTACCATAATAATTTGTAAAGAATGCTACCTACTTCAGATCTGTGAAGTTATGTATGGGACAACTTTCATGAATTTGCAGCACATTATGCGAGAATCTGCCTACCTGGAAATGAGGTAGAATATAAAGCTGTTCATTAGTAAAACAGCATGAAACTGTATTCTCATCTGCTAGCTACACCCAAATGGTGCTCTCTCACTAGGAACATAAGTTTCTAAAAGGTAGAAACTGATTTATTAAGGGTTTTTAACCCCCTCATACTATATGCCTGTAGAGAAATCAGATCCATGATTACATTTCCTACTGAGCATGTACAGACATCATTGTATCCCAGTCAGAGTGGTCAATAAGCCCTGGCGTTTATGTTAATATTGTGACTTCTTTATTTGTCGCTGTTTTCATCATCGTCTCAATTAAGTGGATGATAAAGATAGCTTTCAGTGATCTATAGTAACCTTAGTAATTGCACAGCATCTAATGAGTTTGTAATGTGAAAGCGGTATTTTTAACTCAGTAAACCTTTTCTTTTTCTTCACAATGTTACAGTGCTTAATGGAAAGTCATTTACAGTTTAGCAGGTTAAATAACAATAGGGCTCAGATGCCATCTGGTAGAAGCTATTCTTCAATGTAGAATCAAGCAATATCAAGCATGTTTTTATAAAATAAAACAGTGTTTTGTGTTCCTAAGCTGTATGAAAGACTCTGTGATTGCTTAATATTAGTAAGAAGGCAAATTATATCTTGAATTCACAAGTATTTGTGTACCAGACAATATGTCAAGAAAAAGAACACTAAACTATGTTGTATGTCATTGTAGAATAAAGTGTATTAAATCAATGTATCTAACACATCAAATTATTGTCAAACAAAAGGATATATGAAATAATTTTATAAACCAACTTAAAGGAAATATACATCATATGAAGTCAAATATAAAATTTTAAATAAATACAAATGCATCACAGTCATAAATCTTAATCAAATTAATTGAATAGCATCCTAAATAACATTAAATGTAAAACACACTAATAACCACAGACAAAAATAAATCAAAAACACAGAAAGGGCCCATACACCCTCAAACCAAAGAGGTAAACAAACACACAAAACAACATTCAAAAACCAAACATAAACCATCCCTTAAGACTTGTACTGCATATGTGTTCACAAAATACTGACAAAGAATCAGCTCCATGATAATTCAAAAAAAATTTTTCTCTCTGAAATCTGCCATTACATATGATTTGGATCATGTAATTTACATGATACTTTGCTCTTGTAGTTTTATTTGTTAGTAAGACTGTACGCAAGGTGAAACCATGCACCATTGAACATTGAAGTGACATCAGAAATACAAGAATGGAAGCACCTCTTACCCAACACTAATTATAGCATAATCATTCCATAGATTCTCTACGGTTCTTTGCTTTGCAACAGGTTGCCACCTTTCGAGTGGGCAATGTTATTCATGTACTTTTACAACTTGAGCAATGTTGGATGTTCAAGCTGAGGTCTTTGAACTCTGATGTTCTAAACAATAGGATTGAGAGGTCTGTTTTTTTTATAATTTGCTTTGATGTATGGAATTGTAGAAATGTTCTGATTTTTTTTTTTGTTTGGTTGGTGTTATATGTGAATGTTTATAAAGTTTCTTGAAGTTGTTGTGAGTGTCATGAATAGATTGTGTATAATTGACCTGAAGTATGTTTAAAATTAATCTGAGAGCAACCATAAATGTTTGTTCAGAAGCAGTATGTGAGCTTGGTGAGTTTTGTGATATATAGTCGGTTATGGTTGTATTTAATTTTGTTATTGTCTTATTTCTTGTTTTTGAGCCACATGTATTTTGCATATTTTTATTGGAAACAAAGGGGAACATGGAGGGCGGTAATGCCTCGAAATAAGACACTCTTTGGAGAGGTAATATTCTATATGCAGTGGAAATATCTCTGAAGAAGTTGTTTATGAAACATATTGGGTGCCTCTGCCGCTGCTTCTCTCTCCATTTGATGATCCATATTTAACTTATAAGGTTGATTTAATTGTTGCTTATCCTTGATGTTTTGGATTTGAACTTGTATACAGCAAGTGTCTTGTTTTCTTGCTTGTGCTGTATATATCTATTTGAAGACTTTTAAAAGAAACCTAAATTGGGTTATGGCCATTTGTTGTAGAAGTTCTGTTTTTGCAATCTGTGGTTTACTCTTTGAGAGAAAACATTTTTGGAATTATCATTGAGTTGATTCTTTGTCAGTTTATGTGGACACATGCACAGTACAAGCCTTTTTAAGGGGTGCTTTGTTTGTTGTTTTATGGGTAATGTATGCTTGTCTCTTTGATTGTATGTGGAACCTTCAGGGGTAGATTTTAAAAAACTGCGCCCGCGCGACCAGCACAAACAAAAGTACGCCGGATTTTAATATACGCGTGTAGCCGCGCGATTCTTTTAAAATCCGTGGTTGGCGTGTGCAAGGCTGCGCGAAATCGGCAGCCTATGCGCGCCAAGCGGCGCAGCCTGCCTCTGTTCCCTCCGAGGCCGCTCCGAAATCGGAGCGACCTCTGAGGGAACTTTCCTTCCACCCCCCCAGCCCTATCTGAACTCCCCCCACCTTTGTTGTAAAAGTTACGCCTGCCCGAGGCAGGCATAACTTGCGCACGCCGGGCCGGCTGCCGGTGCATGACGTTCCGGTCTGGGGGCTGGTCTGGAGGCCGCGGCCATTAAAAGATTGCTCAACTTTACTGCATGCAAGAGACGGAACTGTTTGTTTTGAACTTCACTGTGTCGGTAGACACTATGAAACTCTGTTATTTTTGGCTCCTGATGAAGCTTATTGTAGCGAAACTTCGGCCGTTATTAGAGCCTGATGTCATAGTAGCAAGATCGTCTATGAGTTTCACTTTCAAACTTTTGCAACAGCGTCCATTTTGCATTCAAGCCAGTATCTATTTAATCGCCTTTTGGTGGTCCAAATGAAAAATATGTAGTCTATATATCTGGCAAACAAAAAGGGAAAAACTAAATGTACAAATTTCAGACAAATGCTCACTATATACTTTTTATCTTGTGTCTCTTATGGTTGATACATTTTTTTGTTTATTTATATTTTTCTATTTTTTATTATTTTGTGTTTAAACTCCAACAGAATTTTTAATGGAATAAGTAAACTGCATCAGCAAGCCAGTCAGCGTCTCTCCTCCATCCAGGAGAGCGCTCAGTCTTCTCAATCACTTGCAGTTACTAAAAGTGCAGTTAACTCAAAAACAATCCTTATTGAACGCCAAAAGGCAGCGTCGAAATGACATCATTCGCCCTCAACGCATTCGACGTCTACACATTAGACACCGGTCGCACCCAACGCATTCAACGTCGACGCACCTGATGCCGATACAGGATTTGTCGAAGCAAACCCCTTCAAACCCAAAAAAGGCACTCAGTGCGTCGGCCTCGATGCACCAGTCACAACATGTGGCACGAGAACATCGAAAATCGAGCCGTAGTTCACATCAGGAGCCACAAGTTCCTGTACCACCATGAAGACCTCATCCGCAAGAGGTACAAATGAAGGAACCGTTACGTCCACAGCCTAGACCACCTTCTTCACCATCATCACTACACTCTCATAAAGATCTCAATGAATCATATAAGAGGAAGTCTAAACGACACCACATCAGTGACGACACGCAGTTACCTATATCTCAAGGGGTTTCTACTCCTCTTCCTCCGTCTCAACCGGATAGAAACACTAAGAGACGAAGACAATCCCTCTCCAAATCACGAGATGAGTGGAGCGACGTGGAGTCCTTATCTTCCTCATCATCATCCTCGTCTATTCAGATCTACTCGGATCTCTCTGCAGCATCTAGAGGATGTAACTTATCAATTCATCTGCCGGATCCATTACAGGGTAAAGAAGGTTTTCCTGATGACCCCCCTCCACGTACCCCTGTCGCACCGGTGATGCCTGATGTTGCACAACAGGCAATCACTCAGATCTCTATGGCCCTGACAGGTCTGTTTGTCTCCCTGCAATCCAGTCTACAAATTCCGCAACCTCCACCACCTAATCGAGAGTTACCAACTGAGCCCCCTTGCTCCTCTCCAATACAACCACAACTTCCATCCACATCTCCTCCTAGAGGTTCTCTATTTCCAGGTCTGCATCCACAAACCCCCACAGACCCACTTCCACCCCATTACCTCTCCTACCTCTCCAGACTCAAGAGCCATACTCCCCACTGGAAGACCTTTCTTACCTGAAGTTTCTCGATAAAGTGGGAACCACATTAAGTCTAGCCACTCAGAAAGTTTCTGACCCAAGAACGGAAACTTTAGGAATATTAAAGATCTTCGATCTTCCCTCAGAATCAACTTCATTGCCATCGCATCAGGTCCCGGACTCACTGTTGCAGAAGTCTTGGGAGACTCCTTTCTCCATTCCTCCCAGTTCAAGAAAATTGATCTCAAATTTAAGATGCAGCAGTCTAAATTTTACTCACCTACACAATTGCCACACGCCTCTATAGTAGTAGAGTCTGTGCTTCAAAGAGCAAAAACACACTCTAGTGCTCCCCCAGGGAAGGACCACAAATATTTGGACGATTTTGTTAGAAAGTGCTTCCAATTTGCAATGCTGACAGCTCGAATCATCCAGCATCAGTTTTACATTGTCCAATATTTGTACGAGTGTGTACAACAGCTAAAACTCCTATTTCCAATTATGGAGACAACACCAGCGCCACCTCAATCATTACAAGATATATGGAGGAAGCTACAAGACACCTCAGAACAATCAACAAATCCTTCGAGACAACTTCTAGATCTTCTGCATCAGCAATTGCAGCCCGAAGAATGGCATGGCTCAGATCGAGTGCTATTCGTGAAGACGTCCACAAAAAGTTGGCAAACTTCCCCTGTACTGGGGACAACTTGTTCGGCGACCATCTACAGGAAATGGTGGCGCAGCTCAAAGAACAGTCAATGGCAGTACAATCCTTGACCAACTCTATACCACATACCTCTTTCTCTCGCCGTTATCTACCCCAAAATAGACGGCCAACATATCAAAGACGTCCTTTCAAACCTTATCAATCATACAGAACTACTTCATATCCACCAGTTCAATGCCCTCAGGGTCAGCAACCCCAACAACGACGAGGCCATCCTAGAAACCAGCGTCAGCAAATGCAATCCCAAACAACAACCCAAAACCCGCGTCGTCTTTTTAAAGACAGTTGGCCACCGCCACACCCTACTTTCATTGGAGACAGATTAACCAGCTTTCTACAAGCATGGTCAGAAATCACTACAGATCTTTGGGTGTTATGTTTTATGTGGATCCATAAAATCAAGAGGCCGTCAATAAAGAGTGGGTGGCTCACCAGAATGACGGCTACTGCCTGGAGATAATACCCTTATTCAATAAACATACACATGGTTACTGTGACTCCAACATCACTCTAAGCTACAACAGCAAGAGGAAATGTGGAAAAAAGGATTCGCACTCATAAAGTGGGGAGTAGCTGGCTTGTTACGGCGGTTACTACCCCAAACCAAATAAGCCTGATACTTCACTTTCAATACATATCCAGCATAGCTCTCTGCTTCAACGGCAGGGGAGAAGAAAAACTGATACTTCACGCATATCCAGCATAGCTCTCTGCTTCAACGGCAGGGGAGAAGAAAAAAGGATTCGCACTCACAAAGCGGGGAGTAGCTGGCTTGTTACGGCGGTTACTACCCCAAACCAAATAAGCCTGATACTTCACTTTCAATGCATATCCTGCTTCAACCGCAGGGGAGAAGAAAAACTGATACTTCACGCATATCCAGCATAGCTCTCTACTTCAACGGCAGGGGAGAAGAAAAACTGATACTACACGCATATCCAGCATAGCTCCCTGCTTCAACGGCAGGGGAGAAGAAAAACAACCAATAAGGGCTGAATAACACAGTCTGGGTAAAACAAATAAACATGGGTGTAGCTTGCTTATTGCGGCGGTTACTACCCCTACTACCCCTAACTAATCAAGCTTGATATTTCACTTGGTTGCAGCTCCATCACTGCTCTCTACATTAATGGTGGGGGTGGAAGGGAAATAGAACCAAAGAGCTAAGAGAAACAGATAAGTATGAGAAAAAAATGTGAAGCTTGCTGGGCAGACTGGATGGGCCGTTTGGTCTTCTTCTGCCGTCATTTCTATGTTTCTATAAAGATCATCAAAGAGGGATATCAACTGAATTTCTCTACCAGGCCATCTCTCCCTCGACCGTACCAACTCAGAGGAAACCGAACAAACCAAGCACAGCTGGTAAAAGAATTATCTCACCTTCGCACCCAGAAAGCAATAACACCCATTCCTTCATCCCATTACAATCTGAGTTTTTACTCCCCCCTATTTCCTAATTCCCAAGAAATCGGGGGGATTACGCCCCATTCTGGATCTCAGGGACTTGAACAAACACCTGGTGAAAGAAAAATTCAAGATGGTATCTCTCAAAATGATCCTACCACTTCTACAGCACGACGACTGGTTGTGATCCCTGGATTTGAAGGATGCTTACACTCATATCCCGATGCATCCGGAATCCTGGCAATACCTCTGCTTCCAATGCAATGGCAAACATTACCAATACAAAGTCCTTCCCTTCGGACTGTCGTCTGCCCCCAGGGTTTTCACAAAATGCATGGTGGTGCTGGTGGCCCACTTACGAAAAAAGGGAATAAAACTATTTATTTATCTCGACGATTGGCTCATTGTCGCCTCAGACCCACAGATACTACGACTGCATCTCCAACAAACCATCGACTGCCTACAACAACTAGGCCTTGTCATCAATTACGAAAAATCAAACCTCAACCCCTCTCAAACTCTTCAGTTTATAGGGGCACAACTAGTAACAACAAGGACCAGAGCTTTTCTTGGGTAAATCTAAGTTTGCTGTATCCCATTAAATCATGTTTATCTATATGTTCTGTGATTGTGTTCTTTAGAATAGTTTCTACTATTTCTCCTGGCATTGAAGTCAGGCTCTCCGGTCTATAGTTTCTCGGATCATCCCTTGAGCTCTTTTCAAATGTCAGGGTTACACTGGCTATTCTCCAGTCTTTGGGTGCAATGGACTATTTTAATGATAGGTTACAAATTTTTACTAACAGATCTGAAATTTCATTTTTCAGTTCTTTCAGAACCCTGGAGTGTATTCCATCCGGTCCAGGTGATTTCCTACTCTTTAGTCAGTTTGGCTTACTACATCTTAAAGGTTCACCGTGATTTGGTTCAGTTCATCTGAGTCATCATCCTTCAAAACCATCTTCAGAACTGGGTTCTCCCCAACATCCTCCTTAGTAAACTCTGAAGTAAAGAATTAATTTAGTCTTTCCGCAATGGCCTTATATTCCCTAAAAGCTTCTTTATCCTTTCAATTATCTAACGATCCTGCTGACTCCCTCACAGTTTTCCTCCTTTGGATATATTTTAAAAAGTTTCTATTATGAGTTTTTGCCTTTACGGCCAACTTCCTTTCAAATTCTTTGTTAGCCTGTTTTATCAATGTTTTACATTTATCTTGACAGTGCTTATGCTTTTTCTTATTTTCTTCAGATGGATCCTTCTTTCAATTGTTGAAGGAAATTCTTTTGGCTAAAATAGCCTCTTTCACCTCACCTTTTAACCATGCTGGTAATAGTTTGGTCTTCCTTCTACATTTCTTAATGCGAAGAATACATCAGTACTACACTTATGCATAAAGATTCTACTGTGCATTTAGTCTCTTGTATGAACTCTATTCTGTTGGACTCTATGCCTTCCCTTACATAAAGTGCCACCCCTCCACCAAGTTGATCCTCCCTATCATTGCAATATAATTTGTTCCCTCTCATTGGTTATCCTCCTTTCACTAGGTTTCTGAAATGTCAGTTATGTGTATTTCATCATTCACTGCTATGCATTCTAGCTCTTTCACATTTTAATTAGATTGCTTGCATTGGCATACAGACATTTCAAAGTGTGTTTTTTGTTTGTATTAACAACTTGCTTTTCAGTTGATAGGGATAATTTGGAATCCTTTAACACAGGTGATTCTTTACTTATAGACACATGGACTAGTTTTGCTTTTATTGGAACCTCTATTTTGGGATGCTCTAACTCTCCTGTTTCATTAGTATCCTTCGATGATACCGCCCTCTGAACCATGCACTGCTGAGCGACTATTGGTTTTTCCCCTTGTTCTAATTTAAAAGATGCTCTGTCTCCTGTGCCAGCCCAACTTCCAGGCCCTGTTGCTCACAGCCCTGATGTTAATAGGTTGATGATACAACCACTCAATTTCTCGGAAGATGTGTCTCAGGTCCTAGTGGCTTCTGGAAAGCCTTCCACTAGAAAGTCCTGTGGTCTGAAGTAGAGGAAGTTTTCCGTGTGGTGTGAGCAGAAGGGCCTAGATCCTTTCCCTCTCCTCCACACAAAAACTGTTCGACTGCCTTCTAAACCTTTTGGAGGCTGGCTTGAAGACCAACTCCATTAGAGTTCATCTAAGTGCAATTGGCGCATACCATCATGGTATAGATCAGCGATTCTCAACGGGTGGGTCGTGACACAGCAGTGTGTCGCCAAGCACCAGCAGGTGTGTTACAGCTCCCAGTGTCCCCCTGCCCCAGTTGTGCTTCCCTTCTCCCCAGGGGCGGACTGGCCTATCAGGGGATCGATCATCCCACGGTGGGCCGATGCAGTTAGTAGCGGAGTAATGCTGCATGCCGCCGCCGAAGGCTAGGCTGGTAGCAGCTGAGGAGTGGAGGCCAGGCTTATTGGCTCCATGTGAGAGAGGAAACTTACTTGTGTGTGTATGTGAGTGGCAGTTTATGTATGTATGTGTGTGAGTGGCAGCTTTGTGTGTGTGTGGTAGAATGGGTGCCTGGGTGCATGCGTGGCAGCTTTGTGTGTTTGTGGTAGAATGGGAGCAAGAGCATTTGTGTATGATTGAGAGCTTATATGTAAGTGAGAGAGCATGTGTGTGATTGAGAGACTGACTGGTCAGAGGTGACTGGTGTGTGTGTGAGAGAGAGAGAGACTGATCAGGAAGATGACTGCTGTGTGTGTGAGATATAGACTGGTTAGGGTGGTGACTGGTGTGTGTCTGTGTGTGTGTGTGAGAGACAGACTGGTCACGGAGGTGACTGGTGTGGGTATAAGAGGAAGAGAGACTGGTCAGCAAGGTGACTGGTATGTATGTGTGTGAGGTAAAAACAGACTGGTCAGGGAGGTGACAGGTGTGTGTGTGTGTGTGAGAGAGACTGGTTAGCGAGGTTACTGCTGTGTGTGAGATACAGACTATGTATGAGTGACTGGTTGGGGTTCTAAGGAAGAGGACTGTGAGGACAGAACTACAGCAGCCACTGCTGCTTCTGGTGTGTACTATTGGCCTGCAAGGGAAAGGTGTAGGAGAGTTGCTGGAGAGGGTATGTAAAGGTGGCTTTTTAAGTTTATTTTTCTTGATTGACTGCCATTTTAATGATTGGGTATTATATGATGTCTGAAATATTTTATTGATATTTGGACAATTTTTTATAATTTTTGTGAGTTTTTAATTGTTGGATGTTATTCTGTTCATCAGCTGTTTTGTAATATTTATTAGTATAGTTTTACAATTATTTCTGTGTGGGGATCTATGGCAGCTTTGCTTGTTCTGTTTTCCTAATAGGAGGTGTATTAGTGTTTAGGGCCTGGTTTAATATTTGTAGTGTTGCCTTTTCATAGTTAGGGTTGTTACTGTTTGAGTGTGCTCCATAATACAGGTGTAACTTTGTGTGAATTAATTTGTGTGCATTATTGCAGATCCTGGGACTATGTTAGATGCTGAATTTTTCTTTCTATTTCTCCAGGTTTGCACTGTATGCAGAGGGGCGTTTTTAGTTTTCCATTCCAGTCTGTTTCCATATTTATAATTTGTGGTCTTTCTGTATGTTAGCAATCTGCTAGGGAGTAGCAATCTATTACCAATCTCTCCTTGAGATGGGAAGAGTTAGTAATCTGTTATGGAAACTGCTAAGGGGTTAGCAAACTGTTATTGATCTCCCTGCCCAAAGGGCGGAGCTAGCAATCTGATGTCACTCGCTCTGTCAGGAGGGAGGAGTTAGCGAGCAGTTATGGATCTACTTCCCAAAGGGGAGGAGTTAACAATCTTGTATCGATCTGGCTGCTGAATACTCTTGTAGAGAGAAGAGCTACCATTTGTTATAGATAACCCCGCCAGGAGGAATAGTAATCTATTGTATATCACTCCTTGAGAATAGAAGGATAACAATATGTTCGTGATGTGACCGCCAGGGAGGCAGAGTTAGTCTTCTGTAGAATGATGTTTCCCCAAGGAGAGGAGCTAGCGATATGTAATACTCCGTAGACGTAGTTAATGTGGAGTTGGCTCCCACAGAGTGACAGTCTGTACAATACCTGCTCTAGTAGTGTAAGAATAAAAACTTAGTAGAAATGGTGAATCCCTGGGCCGATGGTAGAGGACAGTGCCCCCAGGAGGAGATCCTGAGAGGAACCACTGGCTAGGCTGGAGTATAAAACAAACACAGATAGTTCTTTATTAGACTGGAAGTTGAACCACCAGAGGTGGCAGTAGTGAGTTGATGTGCCCGGCAGGGCTGAAGTCCCTCAGATACTGGAATTACGATCTCTGGGTTGCTGAGCTGTAGAGAGAGACTATAGGTAATGAGTGGACAGGATATGCTGGATACATAACCAGTAGAAGATGGTACACTCACAATTGTAGATATCTGTAATGGCCTCTTATGCAACAGAGAGTCTTCAGTACATCCAGGAACAGGAGCCGTAGGTGAGCACTGGTTCCTATAGGCAGTCAGTAATAAGAACTCACAATAGCTGTGTATGGAATGGCTTCTGGAATAGAAGAGAGTCTGTAAAGGGTTTTAGGAACATGGGCCCTCTTGGAGTGAGTACCGGTTCCTATCTGCAATCTGTAACAATAACTCACGATCTCTGTACCTGCAATAACGTCTTAGACAGAAGGGAGTCTTCAGAAATTAGGAACATAGGCCCTCATGGAGTGAGTACCAATTCCTATCTGCAATAGAACTCACAGTGTTCACATCTGTGATCGCTTCCAGGCAGTGAGGAGTCTTCTGAGTATTCAGGGACGTAGGCCCTCGAGGAGCGAGTACCGGATCCCGTCTTAGCAATCTGAAATCAAGAAGAGAGAGAGCGGGGCCCCCGAGGAGTGGTTACCCCTAGGTAAGTTTGTAGAGGCCGAGCAGCAGAGAAAGGTTTCCCCTTGCTCACTCGGATCGTAATTACAAGTAGTGTGGATCGCCGAAGCAAGTCCCATTGGAGTTCCTTGCTAACTCAGTTTGTAGTAGCAAAACAAAGACCTTTTAAATTGGAAACGGATGATGTCACTACGGGGGGACGCCCCTGAGGTTCGCTCCCTTTCTGGTACAAAGTCTGGAGAGCGCGTACGCCCTTACGTCATCAGGAACATAGTGGATCCGTAGCGTCAAGCCAGCCCGGGGATACCGGGGCGAAGAGGCAGGGAGAAGCTGCGGCAGCATCTGTCACGCGCGCTCGTCTATGTGCTTTCATTGGCCGGAGCGCCAAAATCGACGGGCGCTCCGGCCAACGAAAGCACGCCCGTCTATGTGCTTTCGTTGGCTGGAGCGCCCAAATCGGGCGCTCAGGCCAACGAAAGAACGCTTCGCTCCGCTCATGCCGGAGAGGCCACAGAACAGTGGGCTCTCACCTCACGCCGAGCCAGGAGAACCGGGACCTGTGCGGGGGGGGGGGGGGGACAGGACGCTGCAAGCCGCTTCACAATTTGGCCGAGCCAGGAAGGAAGGAAGGATTGGGGTGGATGGAACCCTAGCTGTGGCTGCAGGTGGAGAATGTGAATACAAGGGGGAATGGATATGGAAACTTGTGCCAGACTGGACAAGTTGCTTTAATTGGTGGCCATTGTACTGCTGTTGCTGTTGCCGAGCCAGGAGAACCGGGACCTGCGCGGGGGGGACCGCTGCGAGCCGCTTTCGCCGCTGGCTGCCCCCTCCGGAGGGCGGCAGAGAAGGGAAGGGGCTGAAAAGCAACAAAAGGTAAGAAAACAACAAAAAGTAATGTCAAGTCGCTTCGGGAGGAGGGGATTTTAGGTTTTTAGAGGTTTCCTTTTGGGGGAAAGTTTGCCGTCTACCATTACCCCTGCCTCTAACGCAGGGGTAAGGGTAGGCGGTAAGTTAGCAGGTTAAAAGCGGGGCAAAATGGCAGGGTAAAATAGCGATAGTCGGGGCGCGCGTTACTGTATGGGAGGGAATAGCTAATTTGATCGTTTACATCTAATATATATGCCGCGTGCGGAAGGTGTTACCGGGTGATTTAAAGAGGCGGTAAGAATGGGTTAAAGGGGATAGTGTATCGCGGGTTGGACTAACGCGGCCGAAAAGTGAGTAGAAAGCGGGTTAGGAGCAGGGTAACCGCGGCCCCACTTTACTGTATCGAGCTGACTGTTGCGCCGGAGGTGGACCCTTGGGCCGAGGTGCGATTGACGCAACCCTTAGGTTGGGACCTATGGGTCCCCACCATCGGCAGGTGGAGTGGGCTGATAGACAGAGGCCAGCTGGAGCTTTACCAGTACCACCCCTCGTTCCCTGCGGGTTGAGCCTTTGGGTGCTGGACTTAGGTGGGCCTCTGTATATAGTCTATGTAGAGATCGGGTTCAGCCCAGAGACAGCAGGTGAGAGATGGAGCAGTCTTACACTGGACAAGGTAGTGTCCTGGAGACTGGGCGCCTAAGGAACAAAGGCAGACAGGGGGCGCCCAAGCAAGAGCAGGCCAAAGCCTGAATAGACCAGGAAGTAAGGTGGAGAGTCGGGGCTGGCAGCAATTTGGAGGCAGTGGCAAGCGAGGCTGAGGTCTGATCATGGAGATAGTCAAGCGAAGCAGAGGTCTGGGTCTGGAGATAGGCAATATCGTAGTCAGGTGAAGCAGAGGTCTGGGTCTGGAGATAGGCAATAGAGTGATCAGGTGAAGCAGAGGTCGGGATCTGGAAATAGTCATGGCATGGTCAGGCGAATCAGAGGTCCGGGCTTGGAGAGAATCAATGGTGTGGTCAGGCGAAGCAAAGTCAAAGTCCATGTAGCCAATCCGAGATATGAAGCAAGACAGGAACAAGGAGACAGGAACCAGGAACAAATGAGGAACAGGAACGCAGGAATGAGACAAATCTCTAGGAGGCAATGAGTACTCGACCAGCGAGGAGACCTGTTGCAAAGGCAAAGCTAGGGAGTGGAACCTGCGTTTAAATACTAAAGCTCCGCTGACATCATCATTCAGGACCGCGGCTAGGTTCCCGTCACGGTCCCTACTTAAACATCAGTAATGTGTGCGCGCCTAGGGAGGGGTGCGGCGCTGAATAGCAGCATCTCTCTGCGGGTCACGCGGAGAGGCCCCCCGAGAAGCAATGGATGTGGTGGCTGGACTGGGAATGCCAGGACTGCAGCTGGGCCGGAGGCCTGAGGACGGAGCTGACGGCCCACTGCCGCCAGCAAGGAGGAACCAAGAGCTTGAGTCGCTGTAGAAAGGTGAGGGAGCCGTGCCGCAGGTCTGCCGCGGATGGCACGCGTTACACACACCTCAATATGTGGCTGCTGCTTTCCCTCTAAAACCCCCTCCCCCCACTGGCCCTAAAGGTCCTTGTTGGCTGCAATTTGTTCCTCTAAGGCTCAGTCAAATACAGGAGTTTGCAAATAGCAACCTGATCGACCAGTGTATCCCTGATACTCTGAGGATGTTACCCATGTGACTCTGGCTGCCCCTGTTTTCATGATGGACAAGGCTTTCCCACTGTCATCCCCCTCCCCTCCCCCACTGATTCCCAGTAGGCAGCGAAGGTCCTCCCTCTCTCCTACCCACTGGCAGCTCCTGCTTCCACTCAGTGGTAGAAGGTGGCTTGGCAAACGCAAAGCAGCTAATTGAAAGTCTCTCTGGCGGCTGTGTGCGTAAACCCGTTGAGCAAATTTGTATGACACCCTCCCCTAAATTCATCAAACATGCCACGATCAGAGAAAGATCATTCATTATAGCAGGCACTTCCCACTGGAACAAAATGCCACCCCTCCTACGCCAGGAACCTTGCCATAAAAAATTCAAACAGAATCTGAAAACCTGGCTCTTCAAATTAGCATACCCCGACTAACCAACCAAGCCCAAAGATACATACCCGACCCTCACACCCCTCCTGACTGACACGCCTCTACTAAGCTTAGCGACCCCCCTCATCCCCGCCCCCCCCTACTTCCCTGCTCCCCTTCCTTCCACCCTCCACCCTTGCCCTTCCTTCCACCCTCCCCTCTTCCTCCTCCCCTCTCGTCCCAACCTTCCCCAACGTCCTTCTACCTTTCCATTACCGCCCATATACTCTGTTGCCTTGTGAATAGTTAATGAACCTATTCTCTTTTACTCTCCTTAAGAGTTTATCATATAACCACCTGTCTCAAGTTGAATTAATTGTCATAATGTTTATATATTCTAATTTATTGTAAAGCTAAATAATGTCTATGTTTTCTATCCTAAATCATTGTAAAGCCTGTTGCTACGTTACGTTACATTGTGAACCGGGGTGATGTTTTTAACGTGCCCCGGTATATAAAAAAATATTAAATAAAATTTAAAAAAAAAATGTGTAAGTGTGCGCACATCATTGCGTAGGTTGGTTTTAAAATACATCATTACTTGTGTACATATAGTTACTCCCAGACCATGCCCCAACATATCCCTTTTTTATGTGTGTGCCATTGCTCAAGCACGTGCATATACACATGTACTTCGTGAATTTTAAAATCTGCGTTGCTCACGCAAGGCCCACATATGCAAGTAATGCTTTTAAAATCGACCTATTAGTCTAAGGGGCTCATTCACCGAGCTGCAATATTTTTCTCAGTCTCAGATGTGAAAATACTGTGGGATTTATGAAGCTGCAGTACTTGGAATATACTGCAGGATTTACTAAGTTGAGGTGCCATCTAACTGGGAATGTGAAGTTTAGATTGGTTAATGACTTCAGAAATCTGTACTAGTACTTTTTTTTTTCTGACTACATTCATTTTTTTGTTTTTGTTTTTTTACCATTTACTTGTAAAACCAAATGGCATAAATGTATGCAACAGAGCATTTTTAGCTATCAAAAATTAGTTTTCTCATCTTTTCTGCATCTGTAATTTTGAGAGAAAATATGCACTAGCTTATTTAGTTAACTTTTGCCTTTTCCATTTTTTTCTATCAATCCAATTGTTGCTATGGTTACAGATTTTAGTTCTATTTATACAATTCTGCTGTTACTTCCAAAGAAAATAAAAGGAAGGATGGGTCTGGACATCCCATTGATTTATAGAGCGATGTCGATGTAATGCCAGATGCAAGTTTAAACTTTTTGAAGCTTGACACTCCCAAGACCGGCTGGTAACACTCATCCACCCAGCTTGACTGAGGTTCATACCACCTCACATGCTATTGTAGGAAAGCACTCAGAGTACAATGCCAAAAAGATGCCTACTCCTACTACTCTCCACCAACTAATGAAAGACTAGGCATAGATCATTTCTTGGAAACTCCAAAGCAATAGGTTTGTACGCTTTACAACTCCTTCATTAGTAATTTAGTCTAAAAGACTTCACTAAGGGCTAAATTTTCAAACACTTGAACAGATGTTAGATGTCTATATCGGGAAATATGGAGATACATTGTTAAGATCTCTGAGTTCCTAGAGCTTTCCCTGTTAATAGCAAGCAGAGCTCAAAAATATGACACAGAAGATGTTTCCAGCACTCAGATAGTAGTGCTGTGTGTCTCTTATACTTAGAGACTCTCCTAATTCATAAAGTTTCCACTCCCTTTGTTCTTAGCTTGAACCAGTGCCATTTGATGATCTTTCATTCTGGCTGCCCACAGACCAAGTCTTCTCCTCCTCCTCCTCATTTGTCTTACAAGTTTCTACCTGCTTTTCAGAAAATCTTCTATAAATTGTAATATTCTCCAGTCCAAGGGGTTGTCCCCGTTATACATAAATACCCACTGACAACCCCTCTGTGTCAATTATTTATACTTTTGTACGGGATCTAATTTTTTTTATATACCCATTTGTTCAAATTCATTCCTTCACCAATTAAGTCTAAACTTTTTTTTATTAAAAACTTTTTAAGGCTGGGTGTGGTAGTTTCATTTACTGACCTACTCATTAAACTTCAAATACATTGAATTAATGCTGGTCTTTTCTTTGTGTTTTTAGTCATCAACATACCACCATCCATCCTACTTTTTTTATTCGAAAACAAAAAAAATCCCACACAATTTTTTAAATTAATTTTAAATATTGCAATGCAATCTCTTCATTTGTTTAAACATTTTTCCGTCTTTTACTTAGCTTGTAATTGAGTCCTGTAGCAATGTTCATGATTCTCCCAACATGGCCATGTTTCAAAATCCCAGAATTTCTTCTTCAGGGGAGACTGTTGCATGTCCTTCTTCTCTCAATACTTTTTCTTCAATGCGACGGAATTGAAGAGGGGTTGACAGTGGGTATTACAGAAAATGTTCTAAGCATGATTATTGTGCAACTTTCCTACATGGGATTGATTTCATGCACCGCCCATCCTTGATGTATTTGGCTGTATATTCTGATCACATACTGGTCATTCTTGACACTATGTACTACAGTGCTGCTGATAAAGACTTAACGGCCTGATTTTTAATCCCCACGCGTGTAAAAAAAAAAACGGGGGTTACACGCGTGGCTTTGCCTTGTGTGCTCCGCATGCATCTTCAAAGGGGTCCGGCCACGCGTGTAACCCCTGTTATCCGCTGAAGTGCCTGGGCCAGATAAAGGGGCGGGGATGGAGGCGGCCGGTACAGCAACCATTTGCTGTACCGGCCGCCTCCATCCCCACCCCTTTATCTGGACTGCTGGTGCGCGCAAGTTGCTCCTGCGCCAATGGATCAGTAAGCAATGAAATAAAATAAAAAAATAAAAGGTAGGGTAAAGGGTTTAGGGGGTGGGAAGGACAGGGGAAGAGGGAGTGAGTATGGGCATGGGGGTAGGGAAGTTCCCTCCCTCCCAGTTCCCTCCCAGTCCGCTCCTTAATTGGAGTGGACTGGGAGGGAACTTGGAGATGCTTGTTCTTGCTGCCACGCGAAATTTGCTAAAATCTACCCCCCCCTTGCGCGTGCTGCCTGCACATACCTGCGCGGATTACAAAATCCGGTGCGCATGTGCGTGTGGCCCACCGATTTTATAACATGGGTGCGCCGGCACGTCCATGTGTGGATGCCGGGTAGCACGCTCAAATGGACGCGTGCGCCCTTCTTTAAAAATCTACCCCTTTGCTTTGCTTGATGGTTTTATTACCCAGCTATGATGGATCCCTACTGCAATTTAAAATCTTCATTTAGACTATCATCAACAGTAAATGTCTAATAAGTTATCAAACTGTGGCTAAGAATCTTAGATCCAAAAAGCAAATCGGAAGCCGATCCAGTTGGCTGTGATACAGTATTCACACATTAATACATGTATTTTATATTTTTAATTATTTAATTGTTTTAATTTTTATCTGAACACCTATACATGTATTTTATTTTATGATTTAAGTACGTACATCTATACATGTATTTTATGTCCTTATTGTTTTGAATTATTTAATTGTGTTGTTTTAAGGTTTTATATTTATTTGTTCAATTTTAGTTGCCCCTGAGGCAGCTCTATGAGCGAAACTCGGCCAGAGTCGGGCATTGAAATAAAGGGCTTCTTCTGATCGTCCGATTCTCATTGTCTTTACTGTATAAGAATCTTAGATGTCAGACATTGGATGACCTTGCAAGTTGGTTTGGAAGTATTTCATGTGGAACTCCAGCTGAAATAATCAAGTTAATGGGTTTCTCAATGTAATGCCATTTATGCATTTCATTTTGCACCAAGCATTAGAGCATCTGTGTAGGAACGTGTTTTAACTATAGCTTTTTAATTAAATGTCTAACAGTTTATACACATTTTATTTTTAAAAAGTTTGACTTATTGACTATGTAGGTTTATAAAACAGGTATTTCTCAAGTGTCTTATTAATTTCCACATAGTCTTTATGTACAGTTGTATAAGAAGGCAATTTTCAAAGGACTTTGCTTGAATAACTAAGCAATTACCTGGGTAAATTCCCTGTGCTGAAAACTTTACTGTCCTTAGTGGGCAAAACTGTACATGCACTGATCTACAACGTGTGCTTTTACCTGCAGTGAAAAGGGGACGAGGAAGTTAAGTATGCTGTAAATGAGTGCAAAGTATTTGAGTACCAAATTCCCTGTGGTGCCTGCCGGCTTTGAATTTTCAGATAAAACTCTGTGTGGAGTATCCTTCTGAAAATTAACTTGTGGATCTGCAGGTATTTGAAGGGTTTGAAAATTTCCTATAGAATGTTTAACAGAATGAGCTATTTCTTTTTATAGTAAATCATTTTTTAAATTCAGGTTCTAATTAGCTTATATTATTTTTTTGATATGCATCACTTATTCAGACTGTGGTAATAAAAATTGTTTTGCTCCAAACGAGACCCTTTGTTTTATTAAGAAAATAATGGTAGCCCTAGCCCCAGCTGCCTCAGGGACTGGAAGACTAGAGCTGGGAATAGAGCACTGAGCCTCTGAGCTGGCCCATCATTGCCTTTATCCAATCATTGTATTGTGATGACTAGAATTTTAAGATTTATTTTCATTGCTAAACTATCATTAGAAACCAGACTTCAAATGGCAAGGAAGAATACTGGTTCAATAGTTGCTGTCTTCACCTGGGATTATAGGTACATAAGAAATGCCCTGCTGGGTCAGACCAAGGTTCATTGAGATCAGCATCTTGTCTCCATTAGTGGCCAATCCAGGGATGCAAGTACTTGCAGATCCTATAAAGTAGTTCTATTTCCTGTTACACACTCCGAGAAATAGCAATAGCTTTTAGACTACTTAGTGTTTCCCAACCTTTTCAAGCCCAAGGCACACTTATATTAACAAAAATGTTGTGTTGCAAACCAACCTCCACGGAGGAGATAGGGTGAACGTGGAGAGGGCTTGTGGCCAATAGTCTGTCTTCCAGATTTTAAAACAAAGGGAGAGAGAGGGGGTGGAAACACACGAGAACTCGTCATAGTTCTCCAGTTACCTCCATATACAAGTGCCGAAGAAGGGAGAAGTTGATGCGATGTGGGCAGCTGGCTCCGTTAATTTCTTTGGCTGCTACGTGCGGCTGCTAGAGCTCCTCCGTTGCTGCTGTTCTCAGCACCGAGGCACATCCAGTGCTCAATTCATGCTCTCTTACTCATTAAACCTGAGGGTAAGACAGAGGCTGGAGGGACTTAACAGAGGAAACTCGGGAGGGGCAAGACGAGGAGGTGCTGAATGCACTGTGTGTGCCACACAAAGCAAAGCCCAGCTGTCCGTTCCTTACATGCTGCCCATTAATTTCTACATTCCTCATGTTATAGCTAAGAAGAGCCTTTCATGTTTACATGTTCTCAGAAAGAAATTCCTATATGTTTAAAAGCCACCGTTGGTGTATATATATATATATTTTTTTTTTTGCTATGAGGTGCTGAGAGCAGAGCCCAGGTGCTGGTCTGGATGTGAGGATCAGGCAGTGGTGTCTTTTCTGTAGCACTCCTGAATGAGCCTGAAGGCACACTGGTTGGGAAACACTGGTCTACTTGTCTAATAATGTTATGGACCTTTCCTCCAGGATCATGTCCAAATCTTATAAACACCTCTATGCTAGTCACTTTGACCATGGCCTCTTGCAACATATTCCACAGCTTGATTATGCTGGTTATTAGTTTTATGGAGTGTCCCCTTATTTTAGCATTTTTTGAACAAGTTAAAAAAACAAACCTTTCTTTACCCATTCTACCCCACTCATGATTTTTTACATTTCTATCAATTCCCTTTCAGCAGTCTCTTTTCCAAGCTGAAGAGCCCTGCATAGCCTCTCATCATAGGAGAGCCGTTCTATCCAATTTATCATTTTTGTCACCCTCCTCTGCACGTTATTTAGTTTGGCTATGTCTCTTTTTTGAGATGGGTGACCAGAACTACACACGATACTTGATACAGAAGCAATATGATATTTTCCATTTTATTCTCTGTTCCTTTTTTGATCATTCCTAACACTCTGCTGTTCTGACTGTGACTGGACATTGAGCTGAGGATTTCAATGTATTGTCCACAAGGACTCCCAAGGTCCTTTTCCTGGACAGTGACTGGCTTGTCACGGAATCCAGCATTGTGTATCTGTAGATGGGATTATTTTTCCCTATGTACATCACTTTGCACTTTTCCACATTAAATTTCATCTGCCCTTCAGCTGCCCAGTCTTCTAGTCCCACAAGATCCCTCTGCAGTAGCTGTTGCTGTTTTGACAACTTTGAATAGTTTTGTCATCTGCAAATTTTATCACCTCACTTGTCATTTCCATTTCCAGATCATTTATGAATGTTAAGCAGCACATGTCCCAGTACCGATTCCTGTGGTACTCCACTAATGACTTTTCTCCATTTGGAAAACTGACCATTTAATGCCACCATTTGTTACCAGACCACAATGACTTTTTTTTTATTTCCTGAGTCTCATGGGGGTTTTGAGAAATGTCTTCTGAAAATTCAAATATACTATGGGGTAGATTTTAAAAGGTGCGCGCACGCATCCATGTACACACAGACTTGATTTTATAACATGCTCGCGCTGACATTTTATTTATTTATTTATCTATCTACTTATTTATTTATTTAAAGGTTTTTCTATACCGACGTTCGCAGAGCAAGCATCACATCGGTTTACAAGTAAAGTGGGGAAACAGTATATCAAAATCATAACTGTGCAGTACATATAATGAAGGACATGAATATAGATGAATATAGAACATGAATATATAAAACATGATTTTATAATCTGCGCGTGCAAGTGTGGGTGGTGTGCACAAGGTGGGGAGGACTTAGGCAATTCCCACGTGACGACGCATTCCCTCCCAGTCCGCTCCAATTAAGGAGCGGACTGGGAGGGAACTTCCCTACCCCCCTACCTCACCTTCCCTACCCTTCCCCTCTACTCCGCACCCCCAAGGTTTTTTTTTTTTTAAATCTTTGTTCAGCAAATTACTTCAGCTCCCAAGCTGAAGTAAGTTGCGCGTGCTAGGAGCCGGGTATTCGAGTCAGCGAACAATGATGCTGTCCTGGCCCCGCCCTGCTCCTCCTCGCCCCCCTCCGGCCTGCCCCTTTCAAGGAGCCTGGCACTTATGCGCGTATCGGGGTTTACGTGCGTGGCCAGGCTCTTCTAAAATGTGCGCAGCGCGCGCAAGACCCACTCGTGCGCATAACCCCCGGATTTTACGCACGCGGGGTATTTAAAATTCACCCTATATTAGCTGACCCACCTTTATCTACATGGTTGTTAACACTTTCAAAAAAATCTAAAGATTTGTAAGACAAGACTTCTCTTTGCTAAAATCATGTTGATTTTTCCCTATTGAGCCAAGTCTACCTATATAGCCACTAATTTTGTTTTTAAGAGTAGCTTCTACCTTTTTGCCCAGCACTAGCATGGGGCTCAGTGGTCTAGTTTCCTGGATCACCCCGGCGCATTTTTTAAATTAGTTTTGCATTGGCCACTCTCCAGCTTTCAGGTGTTATGGCAGTTTTAAATGATAGGTTACAGATTACTAGCTACTATATAAATTGAAAATATATAAAATATCCCAGAGGTAACAGTCATAAAGTGATCCATACAGTTTATCACATATATTTATTACCCAATATACAAATTCATATTAAAACTTGCCAAATTGTATATCAACTTAAAATTTTAGATTATAGACCTTAAGGTGCTCAAGAATGAGACAGCAGTGCTTAATGACCCTGTTATTTGACTTGATTAAAATGCAACTCACCCATCCATCATACACATTTATTTTTTTTTTACTTTTTATTTATGATTTTGAAGAATTACAAGGAACGCTTTGCACAGAAACATAGAGAGTTTAGCAAAAGAAAAAAATCCATAGTAAGGAAATAAATCATGCAAAATGATTTAACAAGCCTAATATTCTCTTAATTTAAGCTTTCCAACTATAAGGGGGGGGGTGGGGCTGGAAGAGAAATGCAGGAGATACAAAAATAAAAGGAAAAGAAAAATCAGTGGAAGTTGACTCAGCATGAACCCAACCCTATTTTATACATAGAAGAGTTACAATTTATGTCGGGGATGCACTGGAGAAGCAACTGTCTTCCCATCAAGAAAGGATTTAAGATATTCTGGAACATAGAAGACAAACACTCTCTCAATGTTTATGACACGCAGGGATATCTGAGTAAAAAAAGAAGTCTTCAAACCCTGAACCTCCAAATGCAGGGCCAAAAAACTCCTATGCCTTTCTTGTTACCCTAGCCATGTCAAGATAGATCCTGACTGGATGTCCCAGAAAAATCCAACAACATATTTTTAAAGTAACTTTTCATGATGTAAGATGACACATGCTCACAAAAAAGGAAACTAGTAATATTGCCCTCAGTTATTGCAATAGGAGTAGACTCAAGAAACTGGGTTAAAGTAGACATCCAAAGAAACCTGTGGGACATCACCCTGGCTAGAAGTTTTCTTAAATGGGAGAAAATACATTTTATTAATAACGGGCCTGGACTCGAAAGTAAGATGTAAAATGTAAAAAACCCCCCAAAACTTCCTAAAAGTCATTTGGGGTAATTCACCCATTACCCTGGGAAAGTTTGTGAATTGCAGTGTAGGCAGACCGTCCAGTCCGTTACTACATGTCTTAGTTCCATTTCCAGAAACATAACATCTTGAGCTATCCATATACAAATACTAGAAGTCTAAAAAATATGTAAGTAGAGTGTATAACACTGGATGCAGAAGTAGATCTAATTGGCATCTGAGGAGGGAACGGAGGCAGGCTGCACGGCTCGGCGCGCGCAGGCTGCCGATTTTGTGCAGCCTTGTGCGCGCTGACCCCGGATTTTAAAAGATACGTGCGACGTACTTTTTAAAAATCTGCCCCTTAGTGCAAGAAGATAAGGTGCCCCCTGGAGAGCAGGTCCTTAACTACAGGATCACTTCCTGTAATGTCACTTCTCCAAAGCAGCACAAGAGCTCCTAGACTAATTTCAACCATTGTCTCTTGATCTGTATGCTTTTTTTAAAATTAGATTGTGAGCTCTATTGAGCAGGGAATGCCCCTCGTATGATGTTTGTACAGTGCTGCATATGTTAAGGAGTTCTACAGAAATTGGAGCGGCCTCTGAGGGAACTTTCTTTCCGGCGCCCCCCACCTTCCCTTTCCTTCCCCTAACTAACCCGCCCCCCGGCCCTAACTAATTCCCCCCTCCACCTTTATTTCAAAAGTTACGCCTGCCCAAGGCAGGCGTAACTTGCACGTGCCGGCGCGCCATGTTCCGGTCTGGGGGCTGGTCCGGAGGCCGCGTCCACGCCCCCAGAACGCCCCTGGGCCCAGTAGTAGTAGTAGTAGTAGTAGTAAATAACAGACTGGAATTGAGATTATGCTGCTGTGTTACTAAAGGTTTGCTCTATATGCTTCTGTGTCTGCCTCACATCGCTGTCATGCATATTCATTAGGGATATCCTAGAAATCGGACTGGTTTGTGGCCTTCCAGGATTTTGATTTGAGACACCTGGTTTAATTCATAAATTCCATATATATATATATATATATATATATGTGTGTGTGTATAATATAGAAAGAGAAAGATATATTTACACTGGAGAATGGAGAAAGGAAGGGAAAGGGTGTGTGATAGGTAACTGAAGTCTATTCCTCTGGCAATGTCAGTTTTTTCCAGATGTAACTTTGCATACTTTGATGTATTAGTACACTTTATCTCTTTTCTGCACTCTAGAAGTGGGCTTTGCATAAACATCTTTGTGGTGTACTGGCAGATCAAAGCCCATTCCTGAAGTTACTTCAGATACTTGACTGACTGTGGAATGGTCAGTCAGAAAGATGTAGACAAGGGAAAGAGCTACACTCAAGGGAAGTAAAGGAAAAGTTAGGAACATAAGTGCAAAACATCTCTGAACTCTCTCACTCTTGACTACAGCTAAAAACACACACCCTCTTTGCAACATCTCTGGACCTTACAGTGATTTTCCAACCACCCACTACCCCTGCCAAGCTGATTCTGAATATTTGGATTTCTATATTAGCCAACTTGGACAACCAAATGAGTCATGAGAAAAGTCAGCTTAATCTAAGTTGATTTTTAACTCTGGACAGGGCCAATTTGCCCATCTCTAAATATTTAGCTTTCTTTACTTGTCTATATTTATTAGTGTCACTTAAAGATTCTTTCAAACTTGTTTGATACTGCAATTTTTTTGTCTGCTTTTCTGTTTCATACTTTTCATGAACAGAAAAAAAGTTAAATAATAACAAAAAGAAATATATAAGGTGATATCTTTTTATTGGACTTAAATTCATTTCTTGACCAGCTTTCAAGAGCTAATGCTTTCTTCAGTCAGAATTCAGAACTGTAGTGTTTAGCCTGACCACAGTCTATGAGGGACCCAGTTTTACAATTGGTTATCCCATTCTACCTAAGTGAGAGAGGGTTTAAAATGACAGCTCTTTATTTTATGTATTGGAATTTTTATGTCTTTTCTTGTTTTGCATACCTTTGTCGCCTCATATAACTTGCAGAGTTTCTTATTAACCAAACCAAAACCATTTTCTGGAACTGAGTACACAGTATTTCTTTGGCTTATATGCACCTTTTTCTTGCCAAAAATGCATTTTTTTTCATAGGTACAGAATATGGGGAGGACAATTTATCCAGGTAAAATGGCTTGTCTAAATATTGCCCTCTGGTTAGCTAAAAGTATGAGTGGTGGTCTGTATCGTGCATGCTTTCAGTTGGGTTGTGAGGAGGCATTTCCAAAGATGTGTTTAGATTGGGGAAGGAAAATAGCACACAGGATGACATTTTTGTAAGTAAATTATCCCCTTTTAACCATCCACATAAAAGAGCAGATGCAAAGTATATGGTCACTTAATTTATGCTAATTTTTAAAGAGGAACAATGCAGACTTTTTTTTTCCAAAAAATCTACATAAGGTATGCTTGTTAAAAGATCATAGATAATCAAAAAGACACAGTTTATTCCAGTTAGTCCATGCCTTTCCTTTGTTTGCTCAAGGTGAGATTACAGCAAAGTAAAACTGCAGTGGAATTAATTTTCAAACTATTTTCACATATAAAATCAACATATACACTTAGGCCTGGATTCTCTAAGGTCGTAGACCTTAGAGAATCCAGGGATAACGGGGGGGCGGGCGGGCCTGCGAAAGCCGGCAGCCATTGTACCACTGCGGTGCGTTGGCTGCCGGCTTTCGCACTGAATAACTACACCATAAAAGGTGTGGTTATTCGGTGCGAAACTGGCGGCGATAATGGTCCTTACCTTTCGCCAAAGCGATGTCTTCGCAGCGTCCGCCCTGACTCCTCCCCTTCCGGTGCCGACGCTGCCCAGAACCCGCCCCGATTTAGAGAATGACCCCCCCTTAGGTAGTGCGTATATATTGATTTTGGAAACATCATGAGTCTACGTATACCTGCAGTGTTGCACATAAATATTAGCGTGGGAGGTGGGGGAGTGATTGTTGAGGGGTGCTCCTAGGTGGGGTTTAGAAGGACATGCACAAGTTGCTATTTTATAAGCAGTATGCAGGCTTACATTTCCAAACTTGCCTGTGCACAATATTACACGTGCTAATTAAATCACAGAAGTGAAATTGCATTTGTGTTTTGTTTGCAGTTTTTAAGTGGAAGGTCTGGGTTAGCTGGTGGGAATTCAGGTCGATGTGATGGAGGGTTTGGGTGAATTAGTGGAGGTATCAGCAAACTGGTGATTGAGCACACGCATGAGTAAGTGTTGTCAAAAGTGGTGTACATGCCTCCGCATATAATGCAGGGGTTTTTATATGCGTAAAATACATGCACATAATTTTATGGGTTGAGAAAGTATTCGTTTTCTTGTATAACAAATATACATGCATACTTTTGGGGGCAGAAATGTGTGGTATTTTATAAACTGTGGCTCCTGTTCCACTGTTTAATATTAATATAAATCTCAGCAGGCTCACTTATGTGTGCATTTGGTGACTTATCCAGACTATTGAAAATTGTAATCAAAAATACAAATATAAAACCAAAAAAAGTAAAATATAGCATAAATAAGACTCTAAAACAGTCAAAGCAGCAACAGCAAAAGGATAATTAAAATCTAAACATGTTTTACCACAGCCATCCATAACCAGCGGTAAAATAACTCTAGATCCTACACTAAAAAAGCTTGACAAGATAAGAGTCAAATCTTAATGGTCTGTCTAAAAATTAACAAGTTGGAAATTAAGAAAATCTCTTTAGGGGCAAGTTACCAAAAATGGTTAGTAGCAAATCAGGGCAAGAGTATTTGGTGCCTTAGGTGAACCTTAGGTCATGTGCCCCACCCCCCAGTTGCCTATTGGCAGTAGCCACAGCACAGCATTCCCTCCTGCTGGCAGTAGTAGCTACACCCAGCACTCCCTTCCTTGGTGGTATTTGCTCTGGTAAAGCAACTTTCTGAGACTCATTCTGGCAGGTTTTGTGCCCGCATAATTTCGATGCTCTAGGTCAGTGGTTCTCAATCTTTTTTCTGTCGGGACATCTGATAGATGGTTCTCACATGCATGATACACTGAACACATGACAGTCACAAGGCTAAATATACACTTTGCATCCACAGAAACCCCCTCCCCCTGCCCCTGATACTCAGCAATGGGTATAAAGCAGAACTAGAGTATTCCCTGTGCAACTTACCATACAAAAAAGATATTCTGGTGTTACCTCAATAACAGCAACACAAACTCCCTCTACTAACAGGTGCAACAGCCCTACTTATAACAGCAGTTCACCACCAATGCATGTCCTGTTGAAAAAATACAACAAATAAGGGGCCTCATTTTCTAAAGTATCGCAGGCCTGCGATACTTTAGAAGATGAGGGGCGGGGGGCCGAAACGGGGGGCGGGCCTGCGCTAGCCGGCAGTGATCGCACAGTCGCGGTGCGATCGCTGCCGGTTTCGCACCCAATAGCGCCACCATAGGAGGTGTAGCTATTGGGAGCGAAATAGGCAGCGAAAAGGCACTTACCTTTTCGCTGTGCGCGCGTCGTTGCGGAGTCGGCCCCGGTGATGCCCCGACTCCTCCTCTTCTGGGGCCAACTCCACCCCCATTTTGGTATCGCACGCGAAAAGGGACATTTCGCGTGCGATACGTTTGGAAAATAAGGCCCAAGGTGAGGTATTTTATTAGCCATGCTAGTTAAATACCTCACCTCGGTCACCCAAGTACAGAAAGACCACAAATAATAAATATGGAGACAGAAACTGGAATGGAGATCTAAAAAAGCCACGCTGCATGCAATACAAAACTGGAGAAATGGAAACAGAAATATAGCATCTAACACAGTACCAGTATCTGCAATAATGCACACAAATTAATCTGAACAAAGTTACACCTGCATTGTGGCATGCACTCAAATGGTAACAACCCTACCTATAAAAAAAGAAACATTACAAATATTAAACCAGGTCCTAAACACCAATACACCTCCTATTAGGAAAACAAAACAAGCCAAGCTGCTGTAGATCCCCACACAGAAATAATTTTATAACTATACTAATAAATGTTTCAAAACAGCTGATGAACTGAATAACATCTAAAAATTAAATACTCTTAAAAAGTTATTTAAAATTCTCCAGACATCAATAAAATATTTCAAAACAGCAGACACATCACATAATACCAAATAATTAAAATGGCAGCCAATCAAGAAAAATGAACTTAAAACATCACCGTTAATTACCCTCTCCAGCAGCTCTCCTACTCCTTTCCCTTGCAGGGTCAGTGGCACACACCAGAAGCAGCAGTAGCTGCTGAAGCTTTCCTCATGGTTCTCTTACTTAGGGACCACAACCAGTCTGTCTCTCTCTCTCTCTTTCACACACACACTCATCAATCATCTTCCCGACCAGTCTCTCTCTCTCACACACATACACACACATGCACACCATTCACCTCCCTGATCAGTCTCTCTCACACATACACATGTCTTATCTCTGACAAGTCGTTCTGTTACACAGTGCTCTCTCTATCTTACACACTGGCTATCAATCACACACATGTTCTTTCTATCTCACACACAAGCTCTCAATCATGCACATGCTTTCTCTATCTTATTTACACAAAGGCTCTCAAACACACACATGCTTTCTCTCACACACATGCTCTCTCTCTCACTTATATGCTGGCTGGCTCTCACTTCCACTCCCTTCCTCCCTCCCCTGGAGCACAAATGGTAGCTGCAGCAGCTTCCTCCAACTTCCACGGCCCAAGAAAGAAGAATCCCATTGACCATGGGAGCTAAAGCTGCTGTCTTCCTTGCTGATCCCCAGCTGCTTCTGATTTTGCTGCAGGCCTGCGCTGCAGGCCTGCGCTGCTGCCTAGGGCCGATGCTGTCGCTACTGCTGCTACTTTTCAATGCAGCATGGCCTTTTCTTCTTGTGCGCCCCACTACACATCACTTCCTCTTCTGGGCCATGGGGGTGGGAAGAAGAAAAGGCTATGGTGCAATTGCTGGCTTCAACAAACACTGCTGCCGTTCCTGTTCGGCTGGGTTTGAACGTTCTGATAGCCCAGTTGGCAGCGGCAGCAGTGGAAGAATATCTGTGTCTCACTCGATGGAGGAAGGGGAGAGAAGAGCTATGAGGGACTGGGTAGCACGCTGGTATGTCGCAACACACCGGTTGACAATCTCTGCTATAGGTGACCACCTAATTTGCTTAATGCAAGTACTGGCTGTGCAGCAAATGAAAACAAATATTCCTTGTTACCTTCATCAAAAGAAGTTAGACTGGTGGTATCTTAAGAGTTCCATAGATTGACCTCAGCAGTCAAGTAGAGATATATATTTCCAACTTGGCTCCAGTCCATGAAAGGCTTTAAAAATCTGGTTAGTATTTATTTATTTAGTTGGTTTTGTATACTGTCACTAAGGGACAATCGTAACGGTTCACAACAGCAATAAAAAACAGTGAATCAAATCAACTAAACATAATATCATAGCCTAAAAAAATTCCTTCTCAGCAACATAAATGTCTAACAATAAAATGACTCTTAAAAAAAACCAACTAAATCACTAATAACATCAAACCATCCTGTGGCTCATGAAAGTAATATTTCAAAATACCATCATGTAACTCCGAAGATAGCTCTAGCCTAGTATATTTTTATATTGACAGTGAGACCTCATATATTATGGCGGGCTATTAATCCGTTTGCCCTTGAACGCCAATGTCAATATTATGCGGTGATATAATTTCAGCTTCACCGTATCAAAATGTTATAATCATCGGTCTCTCTGACAATTGTTAGTGGTAAGACCTTGTGTCAATGTACACCATATTATAAAGGGCAGTGGAAAAGGTGAACACTTATCGTGGCACAGTGTGCAGATGTGCAGCAGGGTTAAAGCTCTGGCGGTGGCCCGACACGGCTCGTGTTTCTGGGAACCTTCTTCAGGGGCCGCAGTATGCCAGTACTGTAATATAATAAAACTAGGTTAAGACTTGAAACGAGAAATTTTTAACACAAACTGCAAGCTGCTCGGTACCTACTTTTTCCCAAGACTGCCGGTATGTTCTGCTGTGGGGCTGCAGCGATATTCGGGCAGCAGGATCTGCCATTTTAGACTACCTGTTTTGTACCTACCTCTGAGGGCGGAAACAATTAATGCTGACGTCAAACCACTTAACTCAAATGGATTAACTAAATGAGCGACGACCATTCCACAGATTCATTGAGACCAAGAGGTGATTCAGATGATAGTGTAAAGATCCACCATTGTTCTCGGAAATTCAGTAATTGATTAATGTTGCCACCGCGGGAACTCGGCGTTATTTGTTCCAGGATTGTCCATCGGAGTTGGTCAAAAGTGTGGCCTAATGTGATACAGTGGTTAACCATAGGTGCCTCCATATTTGCGGTATTAAGGCGGCTCCGATGTTCAACCAGCCGCGTTTTAATTTTCCTGCTTGTGCGTCCAACATATGTTAATTGGCACGGACACTGTATCAAGTAAACCACCGATGTGGAATTACAGGTTGTTTCTGATCTTTTATAATAAATCTTGCCTGTGCGGGGGTGTTGCCAAGATGATCCCTCCATTGTGGTGGCACACATTCCACAACTGCCACATCCAATGTGATTACCTTGCTGAATGACTGTTTTCTGACCAGTGATTGCTGCGTGCACTACAAAGTCCTTTAAATTTTTGCTTCGTTGGTATGCAAACAACGGGTGCTCAGAAAAAATGTGATGCAATTGCAAAACATGCCAATGTCTTTTTATGCTTTGCATAATTAAATAAGATTTATCAGTGTGTGTGAGTACACAAATGTCAGTGGTGACAGGAGCCTGAATTTTGTATTCCAACAACCCTGATCGTGGGGAGTGCCACGCTCTTTTGAAGGCTTTGTATACTGCACTGTAAGGATATCCCCTAGAAAAAAACCTCTCTGCAAGGTTACCTGCTTGAGTTTTAAAGTCGAGATCTCGACTTTTAAATTGCAACTGTCAAACTTATGACGGATTCTTCTATCGCAATATTTCAAAATACCATCATGTAACTCCGAAGATAGCTCTAGCCTAGTATATTTTTATATTGACAGTGAGACCTCATATATTATGGCGGGCTATTAATCCGTTTGCCCTTGAACGCCAATGTCAATATTATGTGGTGATATAATTTCAGCTTCACCGTATCAAAATGTTATAATCATCGGTCTCTCTGACAATTGTTAGTGGTAAGACCTTGTGTCAATGTACACCATATTATAAAGGGCAGTGGAAAAGGTGAACACTTATCGTGGCACAGTGTGCAGATGTGCAGCAGGGTTAAAACTCAAGCAGGTAACCTTGCAGAGAGGTTTTTTTCTAGGGGATATCCTTACAGTGCAGTATACAAAGCCTTCAAAAGAGCGTGGCACTCCCCACGATCAGGGTTGTTGGAATACAAAATTCAGGCTCCTGTCACCACTGACATTTGTGTACTCACACACACTGATAAATCTTATTTAATTATGCAAAGCATAAAAAGACATTGGCATGTTTTGCAATTGCATCACATTTTTTCTGAGCACCCGTTGTTTGCATACCAACGAAGCAAAAATTTAAAGGACTTTGTAGTGCACGCAGCAATCACTGGTCAGAAAACAGTCATTCAGCAAGGTAATCACATTGGATGTGGCAGTTGTGGAATGTGTGCCACCACAATGGAGGGATCATCTTGGCAACACCCCCGCACAGGCAAGATTTATTATAAAAGATCAGAAACAACCTGTAATTCCACATCGGTGGTTTACTTGATACAGTGTCCGTGCCAATTAACATATGTTGGACGCACAAGCAGGAAAATTAAAACGCGGCTGGTTGAACATCGGAGCCGCCTTAATACCGCAAATATGGAGGCACCTATGATTAACCACTGTATCACATTAGGCCACACTTTTGACCAACTCCGATGGACAATCCTGGAACAAATAACGCCGAGTTCCCGCGGTGGCAACATTAATCAATTACTGAATTTCCGAGAACAATGGTGGATCTTTACACTATCATCTGAATCACCTCTTGGTCTCAATGAATCTGTGGAATGGTCGTCGCTCATTTAGTTAATCCATTTGAGTTAAGTGGTTTGACGTCAGCATTAATTGTTTCCGCCCTCAGAGGTAGGTACAAAACAGGTAGTCTAAAATGGCAGATCCTGCTGCCCGAATATCGCTGCAGCCCCACAGCAGAAACATACCGGCAGTCTTGGGAAAAAGTAGGTACCGAGCAGCTTGCAGTTTGTGTTAAAAATTTCTCGTTTCAAGTCTTAACCTAGTTTTATTATATTACAGTACTGGCATACTGCGGCCCCTGAAGAAGGTTCCCAGAAACACGAAGCCGTGTCGGGCCACCGCCAGAGCTTTAACCCTGCTGCACATCTGCACACTGTGCCACGATAAGTGTTCACCTTTTCCACTGCCCTTTATAATATGGTGTACATTGACACAAGGTCTTACCACTAACAATTGTCAGAGAGACCGATGATTATAACATTTTGATACGGTGAAGCTGAAATTATATCACCGCATAATATTGACATTGGCGTTCAAGGGCAAACGGATTAATAGCCCGCCATAATATATGAGGTCTCACTGTCAATATAAAAATATACTAGGCTAGAGCTATCTTCGGAGTTACATGATGGTATTTTGAAATATTGCGATAGAAGAATCCGTCATAAGTTTGACAGTTGCAATTTAAAAATCATGAAAGTAATAGTCAGCCAATGTAGCTCCCTGAGAATTGGCATAATATTCTTTCCCATATTGAAAGCCAATTAAAAAATGAGTGGCAATATTATGTGCGAATTGTAATTTATAAGTGACCCTCTTTTGGAGATCAGAGTACAAAGCATTACAGTATTTGATTCAGGAAGTGATTGATGCATGAATAATAGAAAGAAACATATTGGGGTTCATTTTACAAAAAAGCGAGAGCGCGTACTTTTGTTCGCGCACCAGGCGCAAACAAAAGTACGCCGGATTTCAATAGAGATGCGCGTAGCTGCGCATATCTTTTAAAATCAGGCTTCGGTGCGCGCAAGGGGGTGCACATTTGTGCACCTTGCGCGCGCAGAGCCCTGCGCGCGCTGCCCGTTCCCTCCAAGGCCGCTCCGAAATTGGAGCGGCCTCGGAGGGAACTTTCCTTCCGCCTCCCCCCACCTTCCCCTACCTAACCCACCCCCCAGCCCTTTCCAAACCCCCCCCCCACCTTTATCGCAAAAGTTATGCCTGCTTGAGGCAGGCTTAACTCGCGCGTGCCGGTGGCCTGCTGGCGCTCCATCACCCGACCCGGGGGCTGGTCCGGAGGCCTCGGCCATGCCCCCAGAATGCCCCGAACATTGCCATGCCTCCGACACGCCCCCCCCCCTAGCAAAGCCCTGGGACTTACGCGCATCCCGGGGCTTGCGTGCGCCACCGAGCCTATGCAAAATAGGCTCGGCGCGCGCAGGGGGGTTTTTAAGGGTTACGCACGTAACTTATGCGCGTAACCCTTTTAAAATCCGCCCCATTTTGTTCAAGATTTGTCGTTCTGCTATAACATTAATTCTATCGTAAATTCAGGATTTTTCAAACTACAAATACTTTGTGGACTGAAAAATCTCCTTGAGTCTAGTGACTTTTGGTTCAGGTGTCTGTATTGTCATTACTAGACTATTGTAATGCCGTTTATGTTGGCCTGTTTTATTCCTGAAATCAGCTGAGCTGCAGCATTCTGCAGTAATTGTAAAACTCTTATTGAATAGCCTGGTAAGCCATGTGTTAGAAATCTTGGCTGATGTACAATGGCTTAAGATTTATTATAGAATCAAATACAAAGTTGTGATGACTATATGCAGTTATTAAAGTTGGATTCTTTATCATGGGCAAATGTGCTTCTACGTATATACTGTACAACTCTTCAGATGCTCTTACATCATCACAGAGAGGTCATTTAGATATTCCCTCTGTAAAGTTAGCATCCTTGGCAGAAACCAGGGACTGTGGCTTCTCGGTGGCTGCTCTGAGTATATGGAACTCTTTACTTATGTCTTCATGGTTAATTGATTATACAAAAACATTTAAAGTGATACTGGAGACATTTTTCTTTGAACAAGCCTTGGCACGGTAATCTATGGCGCGGTAATCTATGGCAATTTCACCACTTTGGAGTATGAACTTCAGCAAATTAATCGGGCGTAAAATGTAATCATGCTGTATTGCTTGCTGTATGATACATAATTCATATGTAAGTTTACGAAATCTGATTATATTCTTTTTATCTTAATTATGTATGTATGTTGTACATTGCGTATGGCCTAGACATAAGTGACAGACAAAACACGCTTTTGATGTATTACTCTTAACTGAGCCCATATACTGGAACACAGCTCTAATCTGGAGTTCCATCATTAAACCTGAATTTAAAATGGCCCTAAGACAATGCACATAATCCTTAAATTGGGCAAAATAGAAGAATTTTAAATAAATAATACAGTATATAAATTCTAAGGAAACATTACACTGCTGGTTCTCAAGCAGGGGTATGGGTGCACCTGGTGTTACTTAGAATCCTGTCAGAGGATACACAGCTGAACGAGGCATATTTTTTGGAGATGAAGAGAAGCAAGGTGGGTGAAGCAGTGTCCACTTGTAATATCCCTTCCCTCTTCTCCATCATGGTGAGCACTGTAAATTTCATCTGTCTGGCATTCCTTCCCCCTGCTACAGCTCCCTCTGCTTCTTCCCAAAGCATCAAACTGGTAGCAGCTTATCAAGAAGAGACAATAAAGCACTGCAAGAAATGTGCAAATGTATCCCCCAGCTATTTCCATACTACTGACTCCATGGCACCGATGTCAGTTCCTGCAAGAGTCTGAATTCAGCAGCATTGATGTCTAGTGTTTGTGTGCTTGTTTATTGGCATTTAAATGCCAATAAACAAGCCCTTAGATTTCTCCATTCTGTTAGTCCATAAAATCTGACTAGACATTCATTGTAGATATGTAAGCTCAGCGATGCATTTAGGCAGTAAGGTACACAGAAAAAGGACAGTTTCAGAGTGATTAACCTGGGTAAATTGATATTTACTTATACTTCCCTTGCTGAAAGTTTTTCCCTCACTGCAACTAAAAGTATGCATGGGCATTCTAATCATGGGGGTTTTTAAAGGTGAATTTTAAAAGCCCGATGCATGCTAAAACCTGGAGATACACGAATATGTTGGGCCAAGTGGATTTTAAAAGCCGCCCGATTCCGTGTGTATCTCCCACTGCACGCACAAATGAAAAGTTCCAAAATAGGAGCGGAGCATGAACGTTCCTGGATTTCAACTTCAAATTAGCTTATAAATACTTGCGTGTACAGGTGCATGCCGGGTCCCTTGCTGCATGACTTCATTTCTGCTATGGAGGATGTGCAAGTAATAAAATAGATAAATAGATTAATTGGCGGCATTATAAGGGTTGGGGCTAAAGGAGAAAAGAAGGCTTTTAAATTAGGAGGGTTTGGAAGTCCTATCCCTTACCTGGGCGAATTGAGAACGAACTGGAAAAACTGGTAATGGCGTTGATGAGCGCGTCTATTCAAATCCCCCTACTTATGAGGTAGAAGCGGAATTTGTGCATATAGGCGCACATCTACTTAAAATTGTGTGCATATATGCACCCATTCAGGCTATTGTATAACATGCACACGTACACATGCATGTTATAAAATGGTTGTGTCCCTAAGCACAGGCTGATGAACGTGTGCGCCTGCATGCCTATTTAAAAGTTACCATTTTAGCTGGGTTAAAAAGAGGTGTTCTTTGAATTGTGTATAGGTTGATATATATTTAAAAGCTTTCATATATTGATATTTTATTTTCCCCTCCTCTGCTTTTCGTCTCTTCCCATCTTACTTTAATCCAGGATATATACCAGGGCTCCTTCTGGAACCCTGCAGTCCTAGGCCTTAAATCCAGCCATAGGGTGACTGTCTTGACAACTAGTAAATCCTGGCATATGTGGCCTATGTGAAATGAGCTATAGTAGTCCAATTCTAGGAGCCTTAGAAGTGCTCACATTACTGCTTCTGTCAGATTCCCATGAATTTGGAATTTTGCTATATACCTCATCACTGTCTTGTGACAAGGGCATGATAAAAAAGAGAGATTGTAGATGATCATGGATTAATCCGACTTTTGTAATCCACAATCAGAAATCATGATGTAGTATCTGGTTTCGTCATCAGACAAGCCCTTAATACAAAAACTGTATTAAGTTAAATTGGATCACAAAATACATTTGGTCATTCCATCTCTTTTTCTCTTTTTATCCATTTCTCTGAAAGTGGTCCGGTTGCACAAAGTAATTCACAGGTGAGTTTGTTCACAGGTGAGTTTGAGTGTATCACAAATGGATCATAAAAAAGGAATATAAAATACTAAGTAGAGTGGAATGGATAAACGTGAATCAATTGTTTACTCTTTCAAAAACTACAAAGACTGTAGTTACTAGGTGATTTAAGACAAATAGAAAATATTTGTTTTACTCAGCTTATAATTAAACTCTGGAATATGTTGCTGAAGCATATGGCGAAAGCTGTTAGTATCTGAGTTTAAAAAAGATTTGAATAAGTTCCTAGAATAAAAGTCCATAAACCACTATTAAAGTGGACTTGGGGAAATCTACTGCTTATCCCTGGGATAAGTAGTAAGGAATCTGTTGACCATTTGGGATCCTACCAGGTACATGTGACCTGAACTGGCCACTGTTGGAAACAGGAAACTGGCCTTGTAACCTATCATTAAAATCATCAATTGTACCTGAAGACTGGAGGGTGGCTAATGTAACCCCAATATTTAAAAAGGGCTCCAGGGGCAATCCAGGAAACTACAGACCAGTTAGCCTGACTTCAGTGCCAGGATAAATAGTGTAAAGTGTTCTAAACATCGAGATCACAGAACATATAGAAAGACATGGTTTAATGGAACAAAGTCAGAATGGCTTTAACCAATGCAAGTCTTGCCTCACAAATCTGCTTCACTTTTTTGAAGGAGTTAATAAACATGTAGATAAAGGGGAACCAGTTGATGGTAGTGTATTTGGATTTTCAGAAGGCGTATGACAATGTTCCTCATGAGAGGCTTCTAGGAAAAGTAAAAAGTCATGGGAGGGGTGGCAATGTCCTTTCGTGGATTACAAACGGGCTAAAAGACAGGAAACAGAGAGTAGGATAAAATGGACAATTTTCTCAGTGGAAGGGAGTGGGCAGTGGACTGCCTCAGGGATCTGTATTGGGACCCGTACTTTTCAATATATTTATAAATGATCTGGAAAGAAATACGAGTGAGGTAATCAAATTTGCAGATGATACAAAATTATTCAGAGTAGTTAAATCACAAGCAGAATGTGATAAATTGCAGGAAGACCTTGTGAGACTGGAGATTTGGGCATCCAAATGGCAGATGAAATTTAATGTGGATAAGTGCAAGGTGATGCATATAGGGAAAAATAACCCATGCTATAGTTACACAATGTTAGGTTCCATATTAGGAGTTACCACCCAAGAAAGAGATCTAGGCGTCATACTGGATAACACATTGAAATCGTCGGCTCAGTGTGCTACGATAGTCAAAAAAGCAAACAGAATGTTGGGAATTAATAGAAAGGTAATGGTGAATAAAATGGAAAATGTCATAATGCCTCTGTATCGCTTCATGTTGAGACCACACCTTGAATACTGTGTACAATTCTGGTCGCTGCATCTCAAAAATGATTTAGTTGCAATGGAGAAGGTACAGAGAAGGGCGACCAAAATGATAAAGGGGATGGAACAGCTCCCCTATGAGGAAAGACTAAAGAGGTTAGGACTTTTCAGCTTGGAGAAGAGATGACTGAGGGGGGATATGATAGAGGTGTTTAAAATCATGAGAGGTCTACAATGTAAATGTGAATCTGTTATTTACTCTTTCGGATAATAGAAAGACTAGGGGGCACTCCATGAAGTTAGCATGGGGCACATTTAAAACTAATCAGAGAAAGTTCTTTTTCACTCAACGCACAATTAAAGTCTGGAATTTGTTGCCAGGGGATGTGGTTAGTGTAGTTAGTGTAGCTTGGTTCAAAAAAGGATTGGATAAGTTCTTGGAGGAGAAGTCCATTACCTGCTATTAATTAAGTTGACTTAGAGAATAGCCACTGATATTACTAGCAACAGTAGCATGGAATAGACTTAGTTTTTGGGTACTTGCCAGGTTCTTATGGCCTGGATTGGCCACTGTTGGAGACAGGATGTTGGGCTTGATGGACCCTTGGTCTGACCCAGTATGGCATGTTCTTATGAACATCAGCATGAGATAGATGGGCCACAGTTTGCCCATCTTTGGCATAAGTGCCTCTGGATTCTCACTCATGAAGTTCTATCAGTGTCCTTACTTCCAGTTCTGCAGTACACCTGCTAATTATCTTAGTTTTATATTTTATAACAGTTCAGTGGTGTATCATACTTTGAATTCATAGTAGGATAGGTTTCTGTGAAACAGCAGAAATTAAGAGGCTGCTATTTAAAAATAATCTGAGCTGCTAAATTTAGAAACCTATTTTAAGTCGCACTTAAAACCCTAACTTTTATTCATTAGCATAAATTTAGGGCCCTAAGTTATGGGCCTAGTGCTGAAAATCAGTGCTAAGCACCTACATTTTTTCTCCACCCCAGAGGTCTGTAAAATCTTGAGGGGACTCAAATGGGTTATTTACTCTTCCATATAATAGAAGGACTAGGGGGCACACCATGAAGTTAGAAGTAGCACATTTAAAACAAATCAGAAAAAAATTATTTCACTCAACACACAATTAAGTTCAGAGGATGTGGTTAGGGCAGTTAGTGTAGCTGGGTATAAAAAAGGTTTGGATAAGTTCCTGGGGAAGTCCATAAATTGCTATTAATGAAGTTGACTTAGGAAATAGCTACTGCTATTACTGGCTTTAATAGCATGGGATGTATTTAATGTTTGGGTACTTGCCAGGTACGTGTAGCCTGGATTGCCACTGTTGGAAACAGGATGCAGTCTGACCCAGTATGAAAATTTATGTTCTTATGTTCCATCCCTCTCATGACCACCCACTTTTTAGCCCCCTAAATTTAGAAGCTTAGTGATACTAGAAGAGTATATTTAGGCACTGAGCCCTAGCAAACTTTCACAAGCACTAATTTAGAAACTTAACTTCCAAACTAGGCAGCTTAACCCTAGAAAATCAGCCTGTAGATTACCAGAAAGGAGGAAACTCAAAGGCCTTTCAGGTAGCAGAGGAAACATGGTTCTTTCCCTTTGAATTATGAAATAATGGCAAGACACAGGACTTTTTACTTTTCTCTCTACAAATATACATTTAGAGCTATTTTTTATGAATAAAATCTGAAAAAAGTGACAAGTTATAAAATTGCTTCCTGGGTCCTTTTTATTATTAACAACAACATAATACATATGAGTTGTATTAGATGCCAGTGCAATTGCGTGCTCAGTTTAAAGGTATGAGGAAAAACCTTTTCAAAGCAGCCTAACAACCTTAATTCAAAAGATACTGTATTCAGATTTTAATTGTTTCCTGAAAAGTAAGTTGCAACAGTATAATTCTTCCTGTTTACTTAGGTCATCAAGGACCAATTTGTTAATGTGTAACCGTCTCCGGTACCTCCTGGCTGGCTCGCCAATGTAACCGTCTCTTTTTTAGTCAGTAAGGAGGCCCAGACAACTGATCCGTAAAGATAGACTTTTATTGCCAGCAAGATGCAGCTAAGACAACGGCTTAGTACAACTGCATGCCCCTCCCCTTCAGGAGCAGACTCTTATGCACTTTACAGTTCTTATCTTTTACACATGCGTTCTAAGCACTGCTGAGCGAGCATATTCCGGCTGAAGGGGCTACTGACCCCCTCCCTAGACACCCTGGAACTTTCGTGAAACTTCTCCCATGTTCTGCAGGAGAGGCTGCTGGGACTTGCAGTTCTGGAAAGGAATTCGCGAGTCTGCAGTAATACAGCCCATCACATAATACATCCATTGTTCTAATCTAGGTTACAGCAGTGAAAGCTTATCAGAGAATAAGAAGAGCGAAGCCAAAAAAAATGAAAATGTGCAATGTGCTGACAGAGAGTTTCTCAATGTCCTAATTACAGCTGTATTGCAGACTGTAAGTAAACCCGTCATGAAGCAGGGAATTCTGGTACATGAAGTCCTTTGTCAGGTTGAAGCGTTCAGACTCCTTCATTTGGTCCATCCATTACAGGATTATAGGTTGCAACAAATAAAGTCCAGGGCATTTTGGGTCCTGTTCTTTTGAACACCTTACCAGCAGGGGTACAGAAGGAATGCAATGTGAAGGCATTTAGGAAAAGTTAGTCTTATTTTAATGGGACTATTAATAGTTGAGGAAACCAATTTCTGGTCCTGATGTAGTTTTTATTGCAATTTATTGCATGTTATTTTATGTATATTGTACTGAGTGCAAATTGAATTTGTAATCCGCCTTTAACAATGAAGTTGCATTTGTGTGGATAACCAGAACTTTTAAATAAATAAAGATGCTAAGTTTTGTGCTAGTTTTGAAAAGAAAAAGTACCTTTGTGTGAGGTACAGTAGGAAAATGAGAGCTTTACTTGAAGGTAATGGAGATTAAATATATTTTTACTTTATTTCAGTAGAGTTGCTTATGGGTTGCTTGTGAACAGTTGGGACTGACCTATTCATTTCCTCGAGCATTGTCAGGTTTTCAGCCTCTTCATATAGCAAGTCACATGGTAGAAGGTCAAGCTTGGCTTTATTTATTATGGCAACATAACATTGACATCTTTGTTGCGGTTCTGGCCGCTACTGTCGTGGCCAGTCCCTTACCTTCACTCTCCCGGACCTGCTCTCGGCTCCTGAGGCCTAATTCGCGGCCTGGTTGACGGCGTCCCCGCTGGGGCTGCGCCGTGGCGAGCTCCCCCATGGATGCCCAGCCCCTATGTGCGTGCGCGCCACTTGGGCGCTTTTCTAGGCCGTTTCCCGCCACTGGTGACTCCGCCCAGATCCTGACGTCAGACGTCGCGGCCTTCTTAGGTCGGCCGCGGTTAGCCAGTCTTTACCTTGCAACAGGTTAGCTTCCTGGTTTCCTGTTGCGTTGTGCCCCGGAGCGTCTGGCTTGTCTTCGTCGCTCCGTTCCTGCCTGCATGCTTGCTACAGTACCTGCTTGGTTCCTGCCTGCTTGCTCTACAGTACCTGCTTGGTTCCTGCCTGCTTGCTACAGTTCCTGTTCCTGCCTGGTTCCAGTACCCGAGTCTTGCTGCAGTTCCTGCCTGGTCCCAGTACCCGAGGCTTGCTGCAGTTCCTGCCTGGTTCCAGTACCTGAGTCTTGCTACAGTTCCTGCCTGGTTCCAGAACCCGTACCCTGTTACAGTGTAGTCACTGTGTTTGTCTGGTTCCAGTTACCCGTCCTGATCCACCGATCACCTAAGTCCCAGCGGCCAGGCTCCTACGGGCTCCTCCCGGGGGGGCTTCGGCTTCCAAGGGTGCAGACACCTAAGTCCCAGCGGTTGGGCTCCTACGGGCTTCTCCCGGGGGAGTGCCAGCTTCCAGGGTGAATTGCATCTACGTCCAGCCTGATCATCTGCCTACTGTGTAGAGACAGTGTCCTTCTTTCCCAGTCTCCAGTGGGTCGGCCCAAGGGTCCACTAAACCGAGACTCCCACAACAATCTTGGACTATAAAACACAGATTTAAATTTAAGGATAATGCCTTTACTTTGAAGGGCATCTGCACATTAAGGGCTTCAGTTCTAAGCATTGATCCATTCCAAGTTCACTTTATATTACTCACACCAATTCCATTCCAGTTTCAGAATCTTCAGATAAATCAATCCAGTAAATAGACAGGCAACTTCAACACCAAGCAGAATATGTTAAAGACCATATAGCCCATCCACAACTTTTGCTCAGCTTTATAATCCCTTCCTATCCTTCAGAGATACTCTGTGCACATGCCATGTCTACACCATCTCCATGGCAAAGCTATTCCATATGACTACCACCCTTTGGTAAAGAAATATTTCTGTAGATTATGCCTGCATCTACCTCTTTTCACCCTCATCCCATTTATTTATTTAAAAGGATTATAGCCAGTGTATGTGATGGGTTACAATTAGTACACTCATAGTAATTCAAATTACATAAAAACAGCATAAAACAAATAATTAAAAAGGACACAACACAGAAGCATAAAAAAAATAAAATACAGTTTAAAAACTGAGTACAAAAAAATTATAGTGAACTACATCTCTCACTCATCTAAAACAGATGAATGCACTCAGTTTCCATTACCAGTCTATAAAGATTCACATTTGTTAGTTATATCTAATAGAACATAAGAAATTGTCATACTGTGTCAGACCAAGGGTCCACCAAGCCCAGCATCCTGTTTCCAACAGTGGCCAAACCAGGCTATAAGAACCTGGCAAGTACCCAAACACCAAGAAGATCCCATGCTACTGATGCCAGTAGTAACAGAGGCCATTCCCTAAGTCATCTTGATTAATAGCAGTTAATGGACTTCTCCTCCAAGAAATTATCCAAACCTTTTTTAAACCCAGCTACACTAACTGCATTAACCAGATCCTCTGGCAACAAATTCCAGAGCTTAACTGTGCGTTGAGTGAAAAAGAATTTTCTTTGATTATAAATGTGCTACTTGCTAACTTCATGGAGTGGCCCTAGTTCTTCTATTATCCAAAAGTGTAAATAACTGATTTATATCTACCCATTCTAGACCTATCATGATTTTAAATACCTCTATCATATCCCACCTCAGCTGTCTCTTCTCCAAGCTGAATAGCCCTAACTTCTTTAGCCTTTCATCATAGGGGAGCTGTTCCATCCCCTTTATCATTTTGATTGCCCTTCTCTGTACCTTCTCCAATGCAACTATATCTTTTTTGAGATACAGTAACCAGAACTGTACCCAGTACTCAAGGTGCGGTCTCACCATCGGGTGATAGAGGCATTATGACATTTTCCGTTTTATTTACCATTTTTTCCTAATAATTCCTAACGTTCTGTTTACGTTTTTGACTGCTGCGGCACACTGAGCTGACTATTTTATCCACTATGATGCCTAGATCTTTTTCCTGGGTGGTAACTCCTAATATAAACCTAACATCGTGTAACTACAGCATGGGTTATTTTTCCCTATATGCATCACCTTGCACTTGTCCACATCTGCCATTTGGATGCCTAAACTTCCAGTCTCGCAAGTTCCTCCTGCAATTTATCACAATTCGCCTGTGATTTAACAACTCAGAAATTTTGTATCATCTGCAAATTTGATAACCTCACTCGTCGTATTCTTTTCCAAATCATTTATAAATGTATTGAAAAGCACTGGTCCAAGAACAGATCCCTGAGGCACTCCACTGTTTACTCTTTTCCACTGAGAAAATTGACCATTTAATCCTACTCTCTGTTTCCTGATTTTAAACCAGTTTGTAATCCACGAAAGGACATCGCCTCCTATCCCATGACTTTTTAGTTTTCTTAGAAGTCTCTCATGAGGAACTTTGTTAAACGTCTTCTGAAAATCAAAATACACTACATCTACTGGCTCACCTTTATCCACATGTTTATTAACCCCTTCAAAAAAATGAAGATTTGTGGGGCAAGACTTCCCTTGGGTAAATCCATGTTGACTGTGTTCCATTAAACCATATTTTTCTATATGCTCTGTGATTTTGATCTTTAGAATAGTTTCCACTATTTTTCCCAGCACTGAAGTCAGGCTCACTGGTCTATAATTTCCTGGATCACCCCTGGAGTCCTTTTTGAATATTGGGGTTACATTGCCATCCTCCATTCTTCAGCTACAATGGAAGATTTTAATGATAGGTTACAAATCTTAACTAATAGATCTGAAGTTTCATTTTTGAGTTCCTTCAGAACCCTGGGATGTATACCATTCAGTCCAGGTGATTTGCTACTCTGTAGTTTGTCAATCTGATTTACTACATCTTCCAGGTTCACAGTGATTTGGTTCAGTTCATCTGACTGGTCACCCTTGAAAACCATCTCTGGAACTGGTATCTCCCCAACATCCTCATTAGTAAACACAGAAGCAAAGAATTAATTTAGTCTTTCTGCAATGGCCTTATTTCTGATATATTTTAAAAAGTTTTTATTATGAGTTTTTGCCTCTCGTTCAAATCTCATTTCAAATTCTCTCTTCACCTGTCTTATCAATGTTTTATACTTAACTTGACAATGTTTATTCTTTTTCCTATTTTCTTCAGATGGATCCTTCTTCCAGTTTTTGAAGGATGTTTTTTTGGCTAAAATAGCCTTTCTCGTCACCTTTTAACCATGCCGGTAATAGTTTTGTCTTCCTTCCACTTTTCTTAATGCATGGAATACATCTGGACTGCGCATCTAAGATTGTATTTTAAAATAATGTCCATGCCTGTTGAACACTTTTAACCTTTGCAGCTACACCTTTTAGTTTTTTTCCCAACTATTTTCCTCATTTTATCAAAGTTTCCCTTTTGAAAATTTAGTGTTAGAGCTATAGATTTACTTATTGCTCCCTTCCAGTTATTAGTTCAAATTTGATCATGTTATGATCACTATTGTGAAGAGGCCCCACCACCATTACATCTCTCACCAAATCCTGCATTCCACTAAGAATTAAATTTAAAATAGCTCCCTTTCTCATTGGTTCTTGAACCAGTTGCTCCATGAAGCAGTTGTTTATTCCATCCAGGAACTTTGTCTCTAGAATGTCCTGATGTTACATTACCCAGTCAATATTGGGGTAATTGAAATCTCCCATGATTGCTGCACTGCCAAATTGGTTAGCTTCCCTGATTTCTCTTAGCATTTCATCATCTGTCTGACCATTTTGTCCAGGTGGATGGTAGTATACTCCTATCACTATACTCTTACCCAACACACAAGGGATTTCTATCCATATAGATTCTACTGAACATTTAGTCTCTTGTATGATCCTGTTGGACTCTATACCCTCCCAGATATAAAGTGCCACACCCCCACCAAGTTGATCCTCCCTCTCATTGCGATATAATTTGTACACTGATATAGCACTGCCCCATTGGTTATCTTCCTTCCACCAGGTCTCTGCGATGCCAATTATGTCAATCTCATCGTTTACTGCTATACACTCTAACTCTCCCATCTTACTTCAACAAAGTACATTCTTTCTGGTTTTAGTTTAGAAGCAGCCTGGTTAGTGAGATGACCAAGACTCTGAGTGTGACCGTGGATATCTATCCCATGCCTATTGTGGGGAACTGCTATTAATCTGTTTTATATAAAAGAACTTTATTCCCTTTCACCATGTGTAAGTAAAATCTTCTCTGTTAGATTTCTTAACAGTGCTAGAACACAGGCTGGAATCTGAGAGAGAAAATGATGTGAGCCTACTTATTAAAAATATCCATGCCAAGAAAAGGAAGGGTGTGTGTTAAAGATGCTCAAGCTCAGCCCCAGCTTGCCTTCTGGCCTTTTATGTGGATTTTATGCAATGATTTAGAATGCTGTTCTATATAAAGTAAACACTAAACATGAGAACTGCAGCAGTATGTGGAAAATATGCTGCCTCAGAGACAGAGCGTATCTTTCAGCAGAAAGACACGTGCCAAGATTTAATACAACTCTTTTGTACTTTTTTCACTGTTTTAAGCAAAAAGCTGGTTTCCATATTTTATGCATATTATTAAAGCAACATTTTATTCTATGATAATCTATTGTCATTTATAGTTCTCAATTTCTGTATTACAGTGTTTACCTTAAAAAAAAATCAAATTTGTTGAAGACCTGGAATAGGATTGTTTGTAATAGCTTGCTGCATACAAGGATTGCAATAAGTTCTTTTTTCTATTATTGATTTGCCATTATTGTGAGGTGCTGCAGAAGGGGACCTTAGCTAGTTCATTAATTCCAGATTAAATTGTAAGTGGTGGGTATGTTAGGCCACTTGAATGCATGGAAACAAAGATGATAAAAAAGACAAAAATTAAGATGGTTGCTTTTTATTTTACTAAATGTATTTCTTGATAAGCTTGTGGGATCTATTACTCCCTTTCTCAGGCAGAGCCTTCGCCAGGCAATTTGTCACATATGGGCAAGTGGAAAAACTGTGCACTTGCCCACTACACATGACACCATAAACTGGGAGACTGTTAAATGCTTGTTTTTTTTAATTTAAAAAACCCTATTTATAATCTACAGTATAAACAAGTTTGTCCCTTAGGTGCATATAGATTTGTTCCTTATCCTCTACTTAATTGATTAGTAATCTCTACCTTGTTAAGCAGTAGAGGTTGAATAAGAAGTGTGACGTGCCTTTAAGCCATAATAATGTTATCCATGATCCATCATGGGTACAAAGGGAGAGACTCATAGAGGGATGTGTTTGATTTTGTGGGGATTTCATTTTACTATTTTGCAGGGTCATTCACCAAAATGCGTTATTGGCTTTAACACATGTTAATGCCATGACACATGCGATAGCACTATCGCTTGGCACAAATGCAAATTTTGGGAAGGGGTGGGATTAGGGGAGGGGTTTGGGCAGGATTTTTGAAAATGACGGGCAATATTGAACTGTGTGATAGCTTGCTTTATACTATCGCATGGTTTTAACACCGGAAATAACTACACCTTTTTTCCTGGCGTTAAGCTATGCGATATGACCGAAACAGCCATAACCCAATTCGCAATAAATTTTTTGAATTTCATTTTGACCATTTCTGGGCTTGGGAGAGTGCAGTGGAATAGAGAGAGAGAGGGAGAGCTTTTGGGGAGGCCTTTACAGTATGCAACTATTTACATGCCTATAGGAGGGGCAGCTGATAGCTCGAGGTAAGGTAGTGGTGGTTTAGGGTTTAGGGGCCAGTTTTTCTTGCAGAGTGAGATGTACGAACAGCACAGTACACCTCAGTGAAGATTTGTCATCAAGAGGTAGCAAACAAACTCTGCCCATTAATCACAAAACTAAGCAACACGACAAAAAAAGGAAACCAACCTTGGTTTTCCAACGATCTCAAACGGATAAAACAAGAATTACGCCACAAAGAAAATAAATGGCGCAAAGCACCTTCCACCACTACACTATTGTCATACAAAGGAACACTACATTACTACAGGACTTCCATTCTAAAAGCAAAAAGAGAATACTTCGGTAAAAAAATCCATGACATCCAATTTGATGCAAAAACCCTCTTTGCATATGTCTCTCAAATAACAAAGTCTCTACCACCGTCGATACCTGACGAACAAGCTCAGTCCAAAGCAAATTAGCTAGCCCTTTTCTTTCAGCAGAAGATTTCAAACACACTTGCTCTCCTTCCTACCAAGACTGACTACAACACCTCATTCGATAACACCTACATTCTTAAGGGAGTCAAATTCGATAAATTCGAATTAATATCGACCAAAGAGATCGAATCCATTCTTAAAAGGCAGAAACCATCCAGCCACCCATCGGACAACATTCCTTCCAAGCTACTGCTACTTATTCCTAATATAATCTCTGGTCCCTTAACCAAAATCATAAACTGCTGCTTAACTCAAGGACTCTACCCAGATAATCTAAAAAACGCCTCCCTGAAACCACTCCTCAAGAAACATAACCTAGACCCTGGTGTGCTGGCAAATTTCCGCCCTATCTCTAATCTACCATTTCTAGCCAAAATCACAGAAAAATTGGTCAACATCCAGCTCTCGGATTATTTAGAAGATCACAACTTACTTTTCCCCTTCCCAATATGGGTTTCGCAAATCTCGCAGCACAGAAACCCTACTCATATCTCTAACTGACCATATTCTTATGGGTCTAGACAAAGGACACTCCTTTCTCCTAATCCTTTTAGACATTTCGGCGGCTTTTGACACAGTCAACCACCCCATCCTCTTGAATCGCCTCTCAGACATAGGCATTTCAGGAACAGTCCACAATTGGTTCAAGTCGTTCCTCAGTAATAGAAGTTTTAAAGTCAAAATAAACAATAAAGAATCACCATCTACAAATTCTTCCCTTGGCGTACCACAAGGTTCATCCCTATCACCTACCCTTTTCAATATTTACCTCCTTCCCCTTTGCCAACTGTTAACCAGTCTTAACCTTATTCACTACATTTATGCGGACGATGTCCAGATTTTGATTCCCATAACAGAATCTATTAACAAATCCATCGCACTCTGGAACAACAGCTTACAAGCCATCACTAATCTCCTCAACAGTCTAAACCTGGTCATCAATGCCTCTAAGACTGAACTCCTCCTCATTTCCTCCAACCAAGAAAACCCCTCGTCACAGATCCATCACAAACACCTTCTCACCCACACTCATGTGAGAGACCTTGGAGTAATTATAGACAACCGTCTTAACCTAAAGAATATGATCAAAACCACAACTAAAGAGTGCTTCTACAGACTTCAAGTGTTAAAAAGACTCAAACCTCTCCTATTTTTTCATGACTTTAGGACTGTTCTTCAATCCCTAATATTTGCCAAAATTGACTACTGCAGCTCTCTCCTCATTGGCCTTCCCAACTCAACAACCAAGCCCTTACAGATGATACAAAACGCTGCAGCGAGAATTTTAACAAGCACCAACCAGAGAGACCACATTACGCCCGTCCTCCGTAATTTACATTGGTTACCAGTCAGTCACAGGGCTCTGCACAAAGCTTTATCTCTAATTCACAAATCAATTCATAGCTTCCTCCATCTTGACCTCGAATTCCCACTCAAACTCCACACTTCCAACAGACCAATGAGAGAAACCTACAAAGGAGCACTACAACCCCCACCTTCTAAAGCTACACGACTCATCTCTACCAGAGACCGAGCTTTTTCCACAGCAGGTCCAGCCATCTGGAACAACCTACCTGCAGAACTCAGAATGGAACCGTGCCTACCAACATTTAAAAAAAAACTCAAAACTTGGCTCTTCTTACAAGCCTTCCCTGATCCTTCAAACTTTCACTAGACAACTACAACTACTCAGCATTGAATTTGGAACTTCGCCCCTTCAATATTCTCATCAGTTACTAGTCTCCTAGTATTTTAATTTAATACATTCTTAAGGTTTCTCTTTTTCCAGCTGAATTCAGCTTCCTAGTTCATGGTCCTTGTTATTATGTAACTTTCTTACTTTTCTGCTTTACCTCCACTAATTATAAAAAGTTGTTCCTTTGTTATGTTATGTTACACTGATCTACCCCTGTTCGATGTAAACCGACCTGATATGGTATTTAACCTTGAAGGTCGGTATAGAAAAAAATGTTAAATAAATAAATAAATAAATTTGGAGTGAGGAAAGTCTCACAAAGATGAAATTTTGTACTATGTTCTCTCGCCCTAGCTTGATGGTACCCTGTTATAGAATTTTCAAGCTAGGGCGAGAGAACATAGTAGAAATGTCATCTTTGTGAGACTTTCCTCACTCCAAATAACGTCAAATCTTCACCGAGGTGTACTATGCTGTTCGTACTTCTCACTCTGCATGAAAACCTGGCCCCTAAACCACCACCAACACCTCACCTCGAGCTATTAGCTGGCCCTCCTATAGAGATATAAATACTTGACCCCTTTGAAGGCCTTATAGTCTCTTTCTCTCTCTCAGCATGAAATAGGAAGTATCGCAGAGTGTGAAAAGTTTACCATACCATGCGATACTACCTATCTGAAGTGCTATGTTACTGCACAGTGTGGTAATTCTAAAAATTACCCTAAACACACCCCTTTCTCTTACCATGGGCATTATGCATGCGATGATATAGCATTTTGATGAATCTAGGGGTTAGTTTGTTATCAAAATTACTATTGACTATTCTGAATAACATCAATTTTATTGTGACAAAAACATTTGATTTTAAAGACCATTAGTGGAAATATACAAATATTTAAAAAATTAGATGTTTCAAAAGTCAAAGAAACATTTTTTGGCAAATGATGATTAACTTATTTATTTATAGTTGTTATGGTCTGCACTTTCCAAATTAATCGATCAATGTGAATTATAAATAAAGATTTACAATCTTAAAAACAACACAAATCAGAAATCTCATAAAAACACATGTATTTTATAATGCAGCTGATTTCTTCCTAATATTACAACTTAATCAGTTATATGCTGCCTCAAACAAATAGGCCTTCAACAATTTCCTAAATCTTGCATAATCTGATTCTTGCCTAATAGCATTAGAGAACATAATCCAACTCATAGGACCTATAAATGAAAGTGCATCAGATCGAGTTTCTTGCAACCTATGGGGTAGATTTTCAAAGCAACACGCGGGCATAAATGTGCTTGTGCTACCCGGCGCGCACACATGTACGCCTGATTTTATAACTTATATACATCACTCGTCGTATTTCTTTCCAGATCATTTATAAATATATTGAAAAGTAAGGATCCCAATACAGATCCCTGAGGCACTCCACTGCCCACTCTCTTCCACTGAGAAAATTGTCCATTTAATCCTACTCACTGTTTCCTATCTTTTAGCCAGTTTGTAATCCACGAAAGGACATCACCACCTATCCTATGACTTTTTACTTTTCCTAGAAGCCTCTCATGAGGAACTTTGTCAAACGCCTTCTGAAAATCCAAGTACACTACATTTACCGGTTCACCTTTATCCACATGTTTATTAACTCCTTCAAAAAAGTGAAGCAGATTTGTGAGGCAAAACTTGCCTTGGGTAAAGCCATGCTGACTCTGTTCCATTAAGCCATGTCTTTCTATATGTTCTGTGATTTTGATGTTTAGAACACTTTCCACTATTTTTCCTGGCACTGAATTCAGGCTAACCGGTCTGTAGTTTCCCGGATTGTCCCTGGAGCCCTTTTTAAATATTGGGGTTATATTAGCTATCCTCCAGTCTTCAGGTACAATGGATGATTTTAATGATAGGTTACACATTTTTACTAATAGGTCTGAAATTTCATTTTTGAGTTCCTTCAGAACAGCCTTGAATTTTAATCTAGAATCCATAAGGATCCCCAAATTCCTAATTTGCGATACAATTGGCATCCATACTCCAGAAAGTTGTTGGATTAGGAGACCCATAGATACATCAAAAGGGTTTTTAAAAAACCTGTATACCAGCATATACATAATATATTTCCAGACAGTAATTTATAGAATGGCTGAAGATACAAGTTAAATAGAAGAGAAGACAGTATTTACTATTGAGGATTTTGGGGAGATACCCGTTCCTGATATGATTTTCAAGGGTGATGATTCAGATGAACTGAGATGTAGTAGAGGGAGATGTAGTAGGCCAGATTGACAAACTGAAGGGTAGCAAATCACCTGGACCAGATGATACGCACCCTAGGGTTCTGAAAGAACTAAAAAATGAAATTTCTGATCTATTAGTAGTAATTAGTAATCTATCATTAAAATCAGCCATAGTATCTGATGACCGGAAAGGAGCACAATGAGTGGGGTGATCAAATTTGAGGTGACACAAAATTATTCAGAGTAGTTAAATCACAAGCAGATTGTGATAAATTACAGGAGGACATTGCGAGTCTGGAAGATTGGGAATCCAAATGGCAGATGAAAGTTAAGGTGGACAAGTGCATGGTGATGCTTTTAATGAAAAATAACCCATGTTAAAGTTACATGGTTAAGCTCCCTATTATGAGTTACCACCCAGGAAAAAGATCTAGACATCATAGTGGATAATACATTTAAATCATTGGCTCAGTGTGCTGCAGTGGTAAAAAAAAACAAAACAAAACCAGTATGTTAAGAATTATTAGGAAGAGAATGATGAATAAAATGGAAAATGTCATATTGCTCTGTTATCGCTCCATGGTGAGACTGCACCTTGAATACTGTGGCCAGTTCTGGTCGCTGCATCTCAAAAAAGATATAGATGCCCTAGAAAAGGTACAGAGAAGGGCAATCAGAATGATAAAGGGGATGGAACAGCTCTCCTGTGAAGAAAGGCTAAAGAGTTTGGGGATGTTCAACTTGAGAGTGGATATGATAGAAGTCTATAAAATCATGAAAGGACTTAAATGGGTAAGTGTGAATCAGATATTTACCCTTTTGGATAATACAAGAATTAAAACAAATTGGAGAAAAATCTTTTTCACTCAACACACAATTAAGCTTTGGAATTCATTGCCAGAGGATGTGGTTAAGGAAGTTAGTGTAGCTGGGTTTAAAACAAGTTTGGATAAGTTCCTGGAAGAGAGATCCATACATTTCTATTAATCAAGTTGACTTAGGGAATAGCTACTACTTGGGATCTATTTAATGTTTGGTACTTGCCAGGTACTTGTAACCTGAATTGGCCACTGATAGAAACAGGAATCTGGGCTTGATGGACTGTCGGTCTAACCTAGTATGGCAACTTATGTTCTTATGATCTCTGGGATACTGCAATTTATATTTTTCCAGGTAGAAACATTATTTCCTATTCTAACCTGGTGCTATCTACCTGAGAGGAAGGATGAAAATCATTTTAGTACAGTATCCTCTATTCCAAACTCATGCAAATTTTGAATTAAGTAAATTGTAATTAATCATGTGAAATGTTGCAAAACATTTTAATTGAACTAATAGATCCACTTCCTCACCATCTAAAGTGCATCTAACAACAAATTTAGCAATGTTTCTATTCCCTGTGCCCTCAGGAATCCAGTTTGAAAATTATCCCAAATTCATTAGTCCTCTATAATCTCCTCTAGTTGATAAAGCTCTTCATACCCTTTATCAGTGGAAGTACTGCCTTCGAGGAGCTTGCCTTTTTTGCTTCTATTGAATTATGATTTTTTTAAAAATTCTATTAAACTAATTAGTTTCTGGATCTCATTAAACATCGAAGTAAGCTCCCTTCTCTTTGACACATTGCGATGTACCATAAAACCCACCCTAAAACATACTCCAGGCTTTTATAGCAAACCTGCCATGCTATAAAAGTAGTGATATTCAGGAATCACACGGGCACAACCCTTCCTATGAAACGCAGTTTTGCAAACATAGTAACGGGCCCTAAAACACCTCTTACTGGGAAAATAGAACAAGCTGGACTGCAACAAATCTTTGCATAAATGTGTTTGATTTTAAATATGCCAATTACAAATCACAAAATATACAAATATAAATATAAACAAGTATTCTTATACATGACAACCCTTTTAGAGAACCCTCCCTCCCTTCCCCCCCACTTCCACCCATAGTGAGAAGCAAAGCAACAGAGTTAAACATCATCAAAACTCACTACAGAGCCTAATTAGATCACAGTAGAAAAACCAATCAAATAAACATAGTTCATTTGTAATAGAGATATTTCATTAGCTGGATATGAAAAAAAAGTGCAACAAATAGTTAAATAATGCACATTTGGTCATTTAGAAATCTCTCCTAGAAGATAATTCAAAATTGAATTGTTTCTCGAATACCTTTTGTTAGATTCTCTATATATCCTCCCCATATTTCCATGAACTTTTTAGAACCTTTCACTCCCCTGGCCCAAGTCTTAAAATACATCAACATTACATCCAACATACCTGCTGACCACTGCCCTATAGTAGGATCTTCCGGCTGACGACAGTTAACCAAGTTGCACTTTTTGGCACTTGTTAGTACCATGTAGAGAAACCCCATATGCTCATTAAGTAAGGGTGAGGCTTCAGGCGTGTTCTTTCTCCCCTCCCACTGCACTCTCTGCCACCACTGGTTATATATCCCCGTTATCTTTATAAAGCTGCAACTGACATTGCAACATCACTCTATGCCGCCGTAATATCTCTAGTTCTCCTCGGGCCGCGGCTAGTTGCTACTGCAACTCCTTAACCCTTTAGTGAGCCTTCCTATGTCTAGTAAGAAATATCTTTCCCTGCCGGACGATTCATGCTAGCTCTTTATTATATATCATTCAAAGTTGATCTCTCAAATCAGCGGATACCAAACTGTCGGGCTGATACAGTACAGTGCGCTCCAACGGAGCGCACTGTTAACCTGCCATTGGAAGCACGTTTTCCCTTACCCCGTATTCAGTAAGGGGCAGAAAATGCGCGTCCAACCTGCCAAACCTAATAGCGCCCTCAACATGCAAATGCATGTTAATGGCCCTATTAGGTATTCGCGCGCGATTCAGTAAGTAAAATGTGCAGCCAAGCCGCACATTTTACTTTCAGAAATTAGCGCCTACCCAAAGGTAGGCGCTAATTTCTTTGGGCACCGGGAAAGTCCACAGAAAAGCAGTAAAAACTGCTTTTCTGTGCACCCTCTGACTTAATATCATGGCGATATTAAGTCGGAGGTCCCGAAGGGTAAAAAAAAGAAAAAAAAATGTTGAAGTCGGCCGGCGGCTGTCTGGTCGAAAACCGGACGCTCAATTTTGCCAGAGTCCGATTTCCGAGCCCATGGCTGTCAGTGGGCTCGAGAACCGACGCCGGTAAAATTGAGTGTTGGCTGTCAAACCCGCTGATAGCCGCCGCTCTGGGCCAAAAGGAGGCGCTAGGGACGTGCTAGTATCCCTAGTGCCTCCTTTTGCCCGTTTCTACCGCCGGACCTAATTTAAATACTGAATCGCGAGTGGCCTGTGCGCACGTCGGGAGAGCGGGCATTTGCCTGCTCTCCCGTGGACTTTACTGAATCGGCCCGATAGTTAGCAAGGAAGCACTCACTAAAGTCGACTTCCTCAGTCTCCATGTGTATATCACACTCCCACTTATTCAGAACTTAAATTCCGTGTGGGTTTGTAAAAACATATACACAGTAGATAATTTATATGTTCCACGCTGGTAAATTAGTAATATGTTTGGAAAGCTTTACAAGTGAAAGGGCCAACATTCCTAGATATAAGTGATCTAATATAACTGGCTAGCTGGTGATAGGCCAAAAAATCAGAGGGTTTAAAACCAAGATGTACCTGACAGTGGGCAAACTCATAAATACTATTCATATGTGGATTTACAAAAAATTGTATAGTATCTATTCTGTTTTTGGCCAAGTCTTGAAAACATCTAGTCTGTTGACCAGATGTAAAATCCAGATTATCACAAATTGGGTAAGGATACTTTCAAAGGTAAAGAAATGTGATTATGCAAAAATGTCCATATCACTCACATACTGGGAAGTTTTTCATTTGGTGCATGCAAAATATTCCTGACATCAAGGGCTTCACCAGAGATTGTTCTAATTGAATATCTGAATATATATTAGTCTTACGGATCCAATCCCCCAAGGACCATAGTAAGCAACCCATATTATAAAGTTTAAGGTCTGGAAAGCCCCATCTTCCCTCTGCCACAGAAGCTGCCATTTTCGCTAAGCTCAAATGAGCCCGCTTCCCCCTCAAAATAAACCTAGAACATTCTCTAAGAATATGAGTCATATCACATTTCCAAAGCACAACAGGCATAATTTGCAATACATTCAAAATCTTCGTTAAGTGCATCATTTTTATTAAAGCTATCCTGCCCAGAATATTTAAGGGTAGGTTTATCCAATTTTGTTATTTAGTTTTAAAGACTTGTAATATGGGATCAATATTAAACCAATACCAAGCTTGGAGATCTCTATGAATATATATCCCTAGGTACTTAAGCTTCTGATGTGCCCATTGAAGTGGAAAATCTGTTTAGTTATCTTGCAGCTGACCAAGTAAGTCCAATACTTCCGACTTTTCTTTGTTAATCTTAAAGCCAGAAAATTTTCCATAAGCTTCAAAGATCTTCAGGATCTCTGGCAAATGTACTTTAGCTTTGGGTAAAAACAGTAAAATATCATCTGCAAAGACAAAAATAGAGGGCAATTGTTTTCCCCGTATCACAGTAATAGATTGCATGTAAGATTCTATTGCATGTATTAAAGGTTGTAAAGAAAGTATGAAAAGCAAAGAAGGACAGGGGACATCACTTTCGTGTCATCCTAGTTAAAGGAAAAGTCACAGAGCTAATACCATTCACACAAATACAAGCAGTAGGGTTGGAGTATAATACCTGTATGGCCTCCATGATAAAACAATGAAACCCCAACTTGGCGAGTATAGCCTGCAAAAAACTTCAATCCACTCTGTTGAATACTTTTTCAGCAACAAAGCCAATTAGTACTGGATCTTTTAGTTTCAAATCTTTAGAGATAGTTTGTAAAACTATTAGCCTGCGAATATTTATGCTTGGCTGTCTGCCAGTGAGAAAGCATGTCTGCCCCTTTGAGATGAAAGAAGGTAAAATTGTCTTTAAGAGATTTCTCAAAACTTTAGCAAATAGCTTAATATCTAAATTTAGCAAAGAGATTGTCTGGTAGGAGGACGCCAGCTGTGGGTCACACCCTGGTTTAAGTAGCATAACAACATGCGCTAATTTCAACGATCCAGGCATCTCGTCCCCACCAGTCATTTCATGGAATAGATTTTTCAATGGTTCCGTGATGTGAAACTGTAAAGATTTATAAAAATGGGCTGTCAGTCCATCTGCTATAGGGGCTTTCCAATTTTGAAGTTCTGAGATCGTCATCTGAATCTCAGAGATATGAAAAGGTTTATTTAAATGTTCAAGCTGTGCAGGTGAACTGTAGGAATTGACATGTTACTGAGAAACCTATCTCTCACTCCATTGTCAGCATGCTCTGCAGAATAAAATTTTGCGTAGTACTGCTGAAAACTTCACCAATCCCCCAAATGGTTGTCGCCACTTGATCATCATGGTTCTGTATACTTGTAAAAAAAAAAAGGACGCCTTCCTATCTGAGTTTAACTAATTTTGCCATGTTTATCTACTTTGTTCCCTTTGTGTATAATTTATGTTTCAAAGCGGTTATCGAGGATAGCTCTCGCTGGTGGATTTTGGCATTAAGTAACATCTGACACTCCCAAAAAATTGTTTTATCCCATTCCTTATTGGAAAGGGTATATTGTCTTTTTGCCCATTTCACTTTTCAGTTAATTCTAGAATATCTTTATCTATTTCTTTCTTACATCTGATAGAATAACTAAGAATCTCTCCTCATAACACCACTTTTGACGTTTCCCAGAATAATGTGGGTTGGCTCCTCTGCTGTTGGATGTGATACTTGAAGTCCTGACAAAACAGCAAGGAAGGCTGCTTAATTAAAGCCGTGAGAGCAGAAATACACAATAAGCAGCCAGATGTCCAATCTGTAAAAATTTATTGTGTAGAACCAAATATGTGCAAATGAGCCCGACTCCAGCCGAGTTTCGCCCTCTTTCAGTAGGGCTGCATCAGGGGTATTTGCATATATGAATTCTATATCTTCATCGAAATATTGTGTGTGAACTATGAACCATACCCGATCCACCAAGCACACAGCGCAAATAATGCAGTATGAAACTGGCACATAAGTCAACAAAGGTTTCCAAATGTAGCGTTCCGGATCCTGAGTACTACACAAACAATGTGGTATCTTTCAGAACAGTTTGAAAACACATAGTTCACACACAATATTTCGATGAAGATATAGAATTCATATATGCAAATACCCCTGATGCAGCCCTACTGAAAGAGGGCGAAACTCGGCTGGAGTCGGGCTCATTTGCACATATTTGGTTCTACACAATAAATTTTTACAGATTGGACATCTGGCTGCTTATACTTGAAGTCCTGCCACTTGTCTAATAGAAATTGTTTAAAACCTTTGGGCTGGATTTTAAAACATACACGCGCAGCCTACATGTGTACGTGCTACCCGGTGCGTGCATATGTATGCCCGATTTTATAACATGCGTGCGCAGGCGCGTGCATGTTATAAAATCCAGGGTTGGCGCACGCAAGGGGGTGCACAAATGTGTACCTTGTGCGCGCCAAGCCGCACTGGCTTCCTCCATTCCCTGAGAGGGAACTTCCCTTCCCCCCTAGCCTGACCTTCCCAGCCCTTCCCCTAACCTTCCCCCCCCCCCAGCCCTACTCTAACACCCCCCTGATCTTTATTTTACCTTTTGCGCCTGCCGGCTGATTGCCAGCACACGATCTCAGACACAGCAGCAAATGGCTGCTGTGCCAGGAGCTGCTGACCCCGCCCCCGCCCCGCCCCTTTTTTCAAGACCCGTGACTTACACGCGTCCTGGGGCTTTACGTGTGCCGCCGAGCCTTTTGAAAATAGGTCCCCTACGCGTGTAAATCCTCAAATCTTCCTGTTTGTCTAATAATAGCCAAGCAGACATCTTCCAAGTAATAAAAGATGCCTTGTAGGAATATTCCCCCAAAGCACAGGAAACAGGACAATGGTCAGATATGGCCAGTGTTTCTATATTAGCCTGGGAGCAACCGGAGAACAAATTTCTGGAAAGAAATAAATATAATCTAGCTTTAGATGGGTGGGCCCTAGAGATATGAGTGTAATCTTTTGGTATGTGGATTCAGCACGCGCCATACATTTAGAAGCTGCAATGTAGCACAGAAGAAACTTAAACCTTTTGCAGCCTTCATATAGAAAGATGGGTTCTCCTGTTGTCGACCCATAAGAGGGTCCATTACACAATTCATATCTCTACCTATAATTAATTGAGCGGGTTCCATTTTAGAGATAATTGTTATCTTAGCAAAGACGTTGGGACCATAGAGAGAGACGAAAATCGTGCGTCTAACCAGCAAAGAGCCCACCACTATTACATATCGCCCATCAGTATCAGCACTGGTGTGTTCCTCTACAAATGTGACATCATGATGCATTAGAATTGCAACACCTCTACGGTGAGAAGACCTTGGGTGGTGAAGATTTGATGTACTCATCTCTTTTTTAATTTCCAATGTTCTTTAACCTTCATATGTGTTTCCTGCAGGAAAACAATTGTACCCTTCAGCCTTTATAAGTGTGTCAGTACCTTTTCTCGTTTTATGGGCGGCCCCAACCCTGCTACATTCCAGGTTATAACATTCTCACGGGCCACTTATCTAAGAGACTTACCGAACGCACTAGCAGACCTTCTCCATATAGGTTTCCATCCTCTCGAATGGTCTCGGATTACATGTGTAGCGAGAAAAATCTTCTAGCGCTGAGGTCAACCGAACTTGCCCTCTGCATCCGAATCGAACCATACGGTGCACAGATTCTACTCCCTACACATGTTTCCAATGCGTTCCCATAGATGCCTTTCTTCCATCAAGGGCCTCTTAAATGTGTCTCTTCTGCTGCCTCTCATAGCCAGCACTCTTCTAATGCTGAACCGGGACGGGGTTCACTGTTCCTCAGACCCACGTCCTGGCCGAGACCAGTATGCTTACCATACTTCTCAATCTATCACATCAGTAACCAAGTCGCCTTCTCACAAGTCAGTCTCAAAATTAGACTCACCGATGTTCTCAGGTACTGGTACCGTCACAAAATCTTCCACACACAAATCCTACCATTCAAAATGGCATGATTTACCACATGACGCATACAAAAGGGTATTACCCTTTTTCTTTTTTCTACACCACTCTTTTCTCTTACTCCCTCGGATTCTACTCCCCAGACATCCTCCACATAGGTTCACCTCTGTTCCAATTGGTGTATCGTTTGGGAGTGGGGATACCCGATTAACGGTAAACCCCTTCTGAGTCAGCTTACCATGGATTATCCACTGATCATGCTGCCTCTATTTTCACAGGTCACGGAATGGAACATATTTCGTGCTTATAAGTCTCATACGTTCTCCATTCGAGCCTTTCCATTCCTCTCATTTCACTGTTTGGCATGGGAAATTCTTTCCCTCATAAACGTCACTTCTGCCAACAGGGTCCGTGAGTTACACACCTTGTTACATATTCATCCGACCCTGCGTTCCTCCGTGACCGAGTGGTTTTACGTATTCAACTTCATATCCTTCTTAAGGTAGATATTGCATCTCATCTTACTCAGAATATACTCTGCCCTTTTTTCTCAACACCTCTCTCTCACCAAAGCGAGAGGGTTTTTCCACTCCTTGGACAGTAATAGTACACTTGCATTCTATCTAGATCGCACTACATTCCATAGGAATTCCACCTAACTCTTTCCTTCTGTGGCAAGAATCGAGCTGCGAGTTCCAGTGGGCAAACAGACCTATTCCTCCAAATTCACGGTCTGTATCTCTTTTTCCTATCAACAAGCAGGCATTTCACTACAACACTGTGTGTGTGACCACACTCTGTTGCGTCCGACCCAGCCTCCATAGCTTACCTTCGGTCGCTGCTGCTTGTACATATTTATCTGGCTGCGACCTGGAGCTCTCGCCATACCCTCGCAGCCATTATTGCTTAGATACGACTAGCCGGCATGCTCCATGTTTGGCCAGTTCGTCGTCTACTATTCCTTTCGGGTTAACTACCCAACATCCTTCCACCAACCCGTTAAGGGTTTCAGGATGCCCTCCTTTCCAAATTCCACCCCCGTCATTGCGCCTTTTGCGCGTCTTGGATGCATTTGGTGCACTCTCGGGCATCCTCAGCTCGGTACTCACCCATATATGAGGACTATCATCCTTGTCCTGTGAGAAAGCAAATGTTGCTTACCTGTAACAGGTGTTCTCACAGGGACAGCAGGATGTTAGTCCTCACGAAACCCACCCCACAGAGTTGGGTCTGTATACGTTTTTCCTTTTATTTTAGTTTTGCTTGCGCTTTTAGCTATAAGATGAGACTGAGGGAGACACCTGTGGTCACAGGGATAATTGCAGGCTGAGCATGCTCAGTGCACTCAGTGTACCAGTGTCAGTCAAACCTTTGTAGAAACTTTGACAGAAAAGTTTTCTGTACAGGGCTCCATTCTGTGATGTCACCCATATGTGAGGACTAACATCCTGCTGTCCTGTGAGAACACCTGTTATAGGTAAGCAACATTTGCTTTAATCAAGGAACTCATGCTGGAGGTCTGATAGCAAGTGCATAACAGCGTTACCCCTCGTAACTTTAAGTTGCTCAATGGATTCAATATTTCCTCAGCAAAAGTCGCCTGTAATAGGGTAATATGGTTACTCCACAGACTAATGGAAGATAAGCAAATCTCATTATGAGGGTTACCCAGCATGCATCTCATACCCTCCTGGATCCCTGCCCCAACCCCTCCCTCCACCCCCACCATCCCTTCTCCACACCCTGTACAAGAAACCTCATGGAATCCTAATCTGGAGCTAGGGAAATCAAAACACACATTCGGGTGCCGCCCCATCTGTCTAAACTGGTAACAAACCTCTCCCTAGAAGATGGATTATCAAAAAATGAACTGAATAATAACGGCAACAACTACTAAAACTGTTGCCAGCCAAATTAACGTGAACTGTGTACTTACACTCGCTTTATAAATTGAATTGTTTCAGTACTTTTCGTTCAGTTGGTGGTTTTGACAATCAAAACAAGAAATAGAAAAATAAAAAGTAGGAGACAAAAGGGCAACCAAAATGATAAAGGGCTCCTCTACACAAAAAAACTAAAGAGGTAAGGGCTGCTCTGCTTGGAGAAGAGACATCTGAGAAGGGGATGATATAGTGGTTTATAAAATCATGAATGGATTAGAATGAGTAAATGTGAATCAGTTATTTACTCTTTCAAAAAAATACAAAGACTAAGGGACACTCCACGAAGTTAGAAGTAGCATATTTAAAACAAATAAGCAAAAATTGTTTCACTAAATGCACCATTAAGCTCTGAATTCATTGCCAAGTATGTAGTTAAAGCAATTAATGTAGCTGGGTTTTAAAAAAGGTTGGACAAGTTCCTGGAAGAAAAGTCTATAAACTATTATTATCCAGGTGTACTTGGGAAAAGCCACTACTTATTGCTGAGTGTTAGCAATATGATGTCTATTTACTGTATGGGATTTTGCCAAGTACTTGTGAGACAGGATACTGGGCTTGATGAACTCTTGGTCTTACCCAGTATGGCAATTCTTATATTTTTTATGTAAATTAGTTTTAACAAATGGAATAAAGTGAGTTGCGATAAGTGATACATCTATATTTTTGAGTATTGTAGTGCTCATTTATTTATACATTTGTATATTCTACAACTTCCAGAAACAATTCTGTTCAGTGAGGATTACATGTTAAAACATTCTTATTCACATACTATATATTTCAGTTTAGAAAATGAGAAAAATTGAACATTGCCATTTATCAGAAAGCATCATGTAATGGTGTCTTGAAATCCTTCAATGCATAAGAAGGAGTTAGACTGCTCAGTTTCCCAGGGCTAAACCTGAGAGAGGTATAGGTGTATTCGTCTGTATGTATTTATTATTTGTTTCCTCAAATTAGTCTTCGTCAACAAAGGTCACGTGGTGTTAAAAATAATTATTGTTTCACTTTAAATTGAAGCCCAGAATAAAAATCAAGAAAATTACATGAATTAAAGCAGAGGGAGTATTGAAGAGTAGCTTAAGCACAGAGAGCACCAGTGAAATGAAATGCATACTGACTAAGGTTTGATCCTTCCTCAACATGACCACAAACTGCCAGACTCTAATTCAGGAAAATGATTTAGGCAGTGTCATCGATAATATGCTCGGTGTTCAGCAGCAACTAAGAAAGAATATTAGTAATTATTTGGAAAGGAATGGAGAATAAAACAGAGAATATCATAATGCCTCTGTATTGCTCCATGGTGCAAACTCATCTTGAGTATTGTGTGCAGTTTAGATCACCATATCTTAAAACATTTATTTCAGAATTGGAAAAGTTACAGAGATGAGCAACCAAAATGATAAAGGGGATAGATTGATTCCCCTATGAAGAAAGGATAAAGAGGTTAGGGCTCTTCAGTTTGGAGGGGCGATATGATTGAGGCCTGTAAAATGATGAGTGGAGTGGAAGAGTAAATGTGAATTGGTTGTTTATTCTTTCAAAATGTACAAAGACTAGAGGGCATACAATTAAGTTACTAAGTTGTACATTTAAAACTAATAAGAAAATATTTTTTTATTCAACACATAATTAAGCTCTGGAATTCATTGCTAGAGGATATGGTGAAAGCTATTAGTGTAGCTGCATTTAAAAAAAGGTTTGGACAAGTTCCTGGAGGGGAAAGTCCATAAACCATTATTAAGATGGAGTTGCAGAAATCCACTGCCTATCCCTGGGACAAAACAGCATGGAATCTTATTTAACTTTTGGGAACCTGCCAGGTTCTTGTGACCTGAATTGGCCACTGTTGGAAACGGGATATTGGACTTGATGGACCATTGGTCTGACCCAGTATGGAAAATCTTATGTTCTAAATACAACACCAAACTAACTGCTGAACTTGACAGCCTGTGAGCTTATTGATATTACCTGTAATATCAATACACCACACCCTGGGGTAGGGTGTGGTGTATTCCCCTGCCGGAAAACCCAGAGGGTTCTTGGATATTGTCACCCCCACCTCAAAGTTTACATCCCTCTGTAGTGGGTGGAAGGATGGTGGATCACATATATACACTAGGAAAATAAATCCAGCTACAGCTTATGTGAATCTATGACAAACTATATTCTCTGTATAATATTTGCACAAAAAACAAATGCTTTAGAGTAGCGATTCTCAACCGGTGTGTTGCGGCACACCAGTGTGTCGCCACGCAACGGCAGGTGTGTCACATGCTACAGCTGGAGACCAGGCCAGCAGAAACGAAGACTAGTGCTGCTGGCGGGGCTGAAGACTCGAAGACAGACGCTGCTGGATGCTCCCGGAGACTAGGCTGGCGGGGCCGAAGAAACAAAGACCAGCGCTGCTAGCCGCCGCCAGAGATCAGGCCATTGGGGCCGAGGATCGTAGCCCTGCTGCCGCCTGAGACCAGGCCAGCGGGGCCGAAGAAATGAAGACCAGCACTGCTAGCCACCGCCAGAGACCAGGCCAGTGGGGCCGAATATGAGTTGTTCAGCTGGGGGCCTTTGTGTGTGTGTGTGTATTTGAGATCGGAAGGGTGCTTCTGTATGTATGTGATATGTATGTGAGGCAGGGAGGGTGCTTCTGTATGTGTGTGGTGTGTATGTGAGCAGGGAGTGTGCTTCTGTGTGTGTGTGTGTGTGTGTATGTGAGACAGGGACGATGCTTCATGTATGTGAGACAGGGAGGGTGCTTCTGTGTCTGCATGGTGTATATGTGAAACAAGGAGGGTGCTTGTATGTGTGAGAGAGATGGAGCATGTTTTTGACTGGCTGTGAGAGAGAGAGGGGGCATGTGTGTGATTGAGCCTGTTTGTAAGTAAGATAGAGCATGTATGTGATTGAAAGCCTGTGTGAGTAAGAGAGAGAGAGAGCATTGTGTGATTGAGATTGATTGATCAGGGAGATGACTGGTATGCGTGTGTGTGTGAGTGAGAGAGACTGGGGAGATGATTGGTGTGTGAGACACAGAAACTGGTAATAGTAGCTTGAGATTTATTTAATTTTTGGGTACTTGCCAGGTACTTGTGACTTAGATTGGCCACTGTTGGAAACAGGATAATGGACTTGATGGACCTTGGCCTGTCCCAGTATGGCAATTCTTAAGTTCTTATGTTCAGTGTGGTGTTTACAAAAGAAAGTATTTGCTTTGGTGATGAGAAGATTTGTTTTTGCAATGAAAACTGTTGTACTTTTATCCATGTCTGGTATAAGTTTTATGAAAACAACTATTGTATTTTTGTGTTTCTTTCTTTTCATCAGTTTTGCATGTTTTTTCTTCAGGCTGACTGACTGTTTAATAATCTGACTACTGTTAAAAACATTTGCTGCTTTGGCTTATCTCTGCTAGAGTAGGACCATAACTTTTTCCATGAGTAAATTGAATATTACCCAGAAGAAAGTATACTCTGTCTTCCATCAGTGGAATGAAACTGAATAATTGTTTATACCAACAGAGAACCAAACTTGAAATCACAGAAGCATTTTCTGAGTTCATTTGAGGAAAAAATTGTGCGTGGGATAGAGTCCCTTTGACAGTAGAAATTTGTGGACACAATAATAAATAGGGTCAAAAGATAGCATAGGCAAACTTATTTTCTTCTTTTTCCTCTCCATCTCTGAATCTCCTTCCTGCCTCTTCCTCCTTATAATTTATGTAGTACTTCTGGACATATGCAGGGCTCTCTCTCTCTCATGGTTTCACCCTCTCTCACTTGGGGGTCTCCCTCTGGGTCTCTTCTCTTGATCTTTCTTCTTGGTTTCTCTCTCAAAAACAACCCTCCCCCAAAATAAAAAGTCCAAAACCAAATAATCCTCTCTCAATGCAACACTGGCATCTCACAGACATATGTTCAACAAAGTCCCCAAAAAAGGGGGATCAATTCCAAAGAATCCAAACATGCAAAATCCACCTTAAAATTATTTATAAACATTCAGATGCATACCACCAAGTAATCCAAGAACCATCATACTAAGCCACACAGATCAAATAATTTTAGTCCATGATAAAAGCTTTATATACTACTACTACTACTATATAATCATAGGTCCACAAATACGTAACTCATGTAGCAGTTTATTCTTTTTATACATATAGCATTGAAAACTGCTTATCTAGAGCTGAAAATGGCATTCCTAAAATATATCTCACCAATGATATCATAAATGTGACCCAATCCCTGACACGGGACCATATTTCAAAATAACTTTTTTGTGAGGGGGAATGGTCTGCAGCTCTGCTTCTACATGTTCGGGGCACTATAAACAAATAAAGGGAAAAAAATCAGGTACTAATGAAAGTTCAAAAATTGAATAAAACCAGCAATACCAAAATGTAGCCCCTGTGACATAGTAAGGGCAAAGGCTATCGGCGCCATTTTGATTACTGGCAGCCGACGGCCCAAGTGCAGGAGATTGCTCCGGACCCCCGCTTTACCACCAGGGACTTTTGGCAAGTCTTGGGGGGTCAGGAGAGTTGGGGGGTTGTAGTTAATTAAATTTAAAGGGTTGGGATGGGGAATGGGGACAAAAAACATTTTATGCCCTACCCTAATGTGCTCCATAAGACGCACAGACACCCGGGAACAGAGCCGGTTTAGCACACCATTTTTTTTTTTTTTTTTAAATTTTCCTGCTCTGAATCCTAGGTGCATCTTATGGAGTGAAAAATACAGTAGGTGGCACATGAGGTCCTTTACCATTACATCAGACAAGTTAGTTACAAAACGATCCTCACGCCCACTAGCTACCCAGTTATCTACTTTCCTAGTGATCGAATTACCCACTACAATGGCTGTCCTAACCCTTCCTTTCTGGTCATGGACCCCTGGAGAGACATCCTCTGTACGAGAAGATAAAGCATTACCTAAAGGGCAGGTCTTAGTTACAGAATCACTTCCTGCCTCACCAAATTGCTTAACATTCTTTTATTGTCTTGGCTTCTGTCTACCAAAATTAACTCTATTTACTGAAAAAATGAGTCATTTTTCCACTGATTTTCTCTTGTTTTTGTTCTTGTCATAATAAATCCTGATACATTTCCAGGAAATTAAAAAAAAAACCCTAAAAACTAAATGAAGGTCCCTACATATTTTCTAAACATGAGTTCTTACCAGCTTGGACTGTCTACACCTTTGCAATTCAGAGAATTTGGGGACACCTGGGATTGCAAGCACAAGACTACCCAATAATATTTCTTCATCTCTAATTTATTGATTTACAGGAAGTTAGTGAGGTGTAGATAATTGTGCTTTGTTTTCTCCTGAAAATAATAATTTCATTTTCTTCAGGATAACAGATACTTGAAGAGCTTTCTTGGTATTAGTATAATAGTTGCTTGATCAAGGGATTTGTACATATTTAGAATGATTCAGATTCCAATTTCCTTTTCATGTTGTCTGTATCTTTGGTGGTAATTAACATATGCATGGACTTCCTTTCACATACTGTAATTTTACTCTGCATGTTTAAATTATATAGTGAATGCTTGTAGGAAAAAACCCACAAAATCAGCTTTTGTTCTCTTGGTGATATTCCTCATTGCAGCAATGAAGATATTTACATCTGTATTAGTGAACATGATGATATTTGTTCTTCCACTTTTTAGTTGTTGCAAAATTTAAGTATGCATCTTTTTACCCAGGGTATGGCTTTTACGTTGGAGGAGAGACTGCAATTGGGCATTCATGGATTATTGCCTCCTTGCTTCCTCAGTCAAGAAGTTCAGGCCCTGAGAATCCTTGCAAACTATGAAAGGGAGAAGAATGATCTAGACAGGTAAAAACGTCAACATTCATATCACAAATACTATCGTAATGTTTTTTCTTGTAGCCAAAACATTAAAACATTTTCTCAGTTCGTTTGGTGTTTGATACAGTGTACACTTTACAGAGCATAAGCATTGCTATAAATCAATGATATTAATCAGGTGAAAATAATTTTTGTAAGTCGTTTGAATCTGAGCAATAACTCTCTACATCTACATTTTCTATCCAAATACATGCATCACTTTTTAAGGTTTTCTGATTTTTCATTGGTATTTACTTTTCCTTTTTGCCACTTTAGGAGTCTGTTGGGATGTTCCATAAATCAAGAGGATCATTGGGCAGTTTTAAAATTAAAACAAAAATGTGCAAATTGCATAAAAAAGTACAAAACCACTAGGTTTTACAGATGTATACATTTGTTAACCAACTTCCCACAAAACAGGTTTAACCAAAACCCCAAAATGTTAGTTCAGTGGTGAATTATCCATGGTCTTTCAGTCTGCAGGACTGCAGCCTGCCAAGATGAAAACCTGGTCTGCCTCCCCACCCTTTTTTTTTTTATCCTCTTGATTGGAGATATTCTCCAGCACTTTGCATGTGATAGGGAGTTCTCACCCATCTTCTTCCCCTTTGACCCTGTCAGATTACATGTCTGGCAGAGTTCATATTCCCTCTCCATTATGCTTCTTCCTGTAGCTTGATTTGCATTGCTCTTCTCAGATGCCTGTTTTAACCCTTTCTGAGCTCAGGATTGAGCTCATTCTAAGATGGGATTATGTACCATTACAAGCTTTATAAAATATTATTAATTTATATAAGGTAAAACAGGATGTATGTAAATCCAATTATGTTGTAACTGACAAACTATTGCCATATTGACAGGAGGCGAGGTGGCACCTTTATAGACTAACCAATTTACTGAGGCCTGATCTTTTGAGGACAGATTCCACCCTTATCAGATGCATGAAGTGAAGTACAGAGGTGGATAAAATATGTGGGGATGGGGGGAGATACAGAACAAAGAGAAGACATTGAATAGGCAGGCAGGGAGCAGAAACAAAATGATAATAGCATTATAGTCCAGACTACTGCCAGCTCATCAAAAAACTTAATACCATCACCCTAGGTCTGAACAGAGACAATGGCTTCATGGCACACTACAACTATCTATGAACTTAACTGTTATCAGATCATTTTGTCTATTCATACTTCCCTCACTTATCAGTAGTCTGGATTATGATGCTATTAGCTGCTCTTCTGCTTTTTCTCCCTTTTCTTAGTTTGCAATATAAAACTTGGGACATGTTTTAACTTTTATTTAAATTATGTAGTGAACATTTTCTTTTACAATAATTTTTTTATAAAATTGTTTTCTAAGTCTATTTTAAGTTGTATAAAGGTGTGCAGTCTCTCATACTGCCTAGGAATATCTCTAACCACAGACTATTTCTTAGTATAGGCAGATTACCAAATGCACACTTTTCAGGCCACTATAAAACTATGTGGAATTTGTGAAGAATTCATACATCAGACCAAAAATATAGTGGGGTAGATATTTAGATCTAGCCGGCTATGGAAGTGAGCCAGATAAGACTTGTCTGATTAATTTATAAAGGATATTCAGTGGGATGGCAATGCTGTCGAATATATACCCAGGTAAATATTACAGTTAGCCGGATAAGCTTGCCCAGTTAACTTTTAGGCCTGCTGTGGGTCACGTCTAACTTGTCCAGTTTACTTAACCAGATAAGGCTGAAATTGCTATTTCTCCAACTAAGCGCTAGATTCATTAAGGCCTTTTTCCCATTTTGTCTCTATGGGAAAAACCATATGGGGCGGATTTTGAAAGGCCTGTGCACGTAAATCCTTCCGGATTTACGTGCACAGGCCTTCCGGATTTACGTGCGCAGGGCCTTCGCGCGCTGGCGAGCCTATTTTGCATAGGCCGCCGGAGCGCGTAAAGCCCTGGGATGCGCGTAAGTCCCGGGGCTTTGGAAAAGGGGTGGGGAGGGGGCGTGTCGGGGGCGTTCCCGAAACGACGCGGCGTTTCAGGGGCGTGCTGCGGCGTTTCGGGGGTGGGCCCGGGGGTGTGGCGCTGGCCTGGGGGCGTGGTCGAGGCCTCCGGACCAGCCCTCGGGACCGGAACACGGAGTGGGGCTGCCGGCCGGCGCGCGCAAAGTTACGCCTGCTTTCAGCAGGCGTAACTTTGCTGACAAAGGTAGGGGGGGGGTTTAGATAGGGCTGGGGGGGTGGGTTAGGTAGGGGAAGGGAGGGGAAGGTGGGGGGAGGCCGAAGGAAAGTTCCCTCCGAGGCCGCTCCGAAATCGGATATAAGGATATAAGGATACAAGGATATAAGGGTTCAATAGAAACTGTGGGAATAGCCTTTTGGGATCAGTTGTATGGTTTTCCTGAGCTCCAACAGCAGTTCCGAATCCCAAACTCCGATAATTTTGCCTATTTACAAGTCAGACATTTTATGCAGTCACATAGCAGTAACTGGAAGACAGTCTCCATTAATGAGGCGTTGCGAAATACTCTGACAGGCAAGGTTACCAAACGGCCAAGTATCTCAGTTTTTTACAAAGAACTGGGTGCGGGGTCTTCAGATATCAATATGAAAAGACTATATAATAGATGGGAAAAATGGCCTACTTTCTCTTTATCTTATGAAGATTTTCTCAAATGTTTCTCCCAAATCTCCTCTATCACTGTCACGGAGGACTTGAGAGAGTCTCAGTATAAATTCCTGTGGCTCTCCATTATGTAGAAAATGTGGGCTATCGCCGGGGACCTATTTTCATGTATTTTGGGACTGCCCTGTCATACAAGCCTTTTGGTCTGACATACAAGGCTTTTGCACGTCCATTTGGCAGGGACCCATACCGCTGGAACTGCACTTGTGGCTGTTTGTGGTAAGGCCAGAAGGCCTGGCAAAGGGTCCAAAGTATAAATGGCTAAGAGTATTCTTGGTAAAAGCCGCGGTGATGGGCAAGAAGGTGATTTTAGCCTGCTGGATGGAACCCAAAGGCCCGGTGTGGGATTATTGGTTTAAACACATGCTTCGGCTGTGCACCCATGAACTCTAGTTACATCGCCAACAATCTTCCACTAAGGTGGAAGTTGAACAAGTGTGGGCTCCTTTCTTAACATTTCTCCAACCTAGACCTTCTATAGAGAGTGTTTATGAGAAAGCAAATTCCAGGTCGCAGGCCAGAACTCAGATTGCCCTCAGTGTCAGCAGTGTGTATCCTGGAAGTGTACTGTTTCTGGGTCGGAGCTCCATGGAAATGGAAATTAAATGTTTGCCACTTTTTCTACTTACTGTTTCCACACACAGCACCATGTAGGCTGTTTGATTCAGCTGTCATTCTTACCTTTTTTCAGTACCATACCAAAAACCGTACAGTACCCCAGGGAGGGGGGGATGGGTTGGGAGGGGAGAGTAAGGGATTTGGGGACGCTAAGAAAAACTTTTATGTATTTGGACATAACAGGCTAAGGGATCCATCACGTTAACAATAAGGCCACATACGTATGTGTTTGCATGTGTATTTTCTTCATGCTTTAGTAAACGGAAGAGAAAGATTTATGTTTTATTAGACAGTATTGTAAGGTATATATTCTCTAGGCCTTACCATGTGCCTAGGAGACGGGGCCCACCTCGTCGGCCTCTTCTAGGTCTATTTTCTCTAGTATATGGATTCCTTCATACCTTCCTTATACATATATGTTGACTTTGTTCATATACTGTTAAATTTTATCAACGGTTTCATGTTACAATGTTTATTTTGTTTATATGTCCGAATATAATAAACATAATTGAAAAAAAAAACAAAAACTGAAAAGAGGCCTCATAAATTAGTACTTGCCTCAGATCTACTAAATGTTAATGTAATTTTAAAGGAAACAGCAGATAGATAAACACCTTGTAATTGTGTTGGGAATAAAATTGAATGCTGACCCTCACAATAATAGAAAAAGTTACTCAAACAATATGTAAAATAAAGCATTAACTGGTCTATGTACTAAAGGGTACGAATGACAGTTTTACAGGAAAGTTAGGGGTGCCCAGAGATCAAAGAGAGAAAATGTGGTAAATTTTAATCAAAATATCAAGAAATAAATGCATCAATAAAATAAGTTAATATAAAGCAATGTGCAGTTTTGTCACAAGGCTGGATGCACAGTGCCCTACTCCAACTGGAGAGAAGACTCCAAAGCTTAACCCTCCAGGAGAAATTTCCAACTGCATGAGCACATTACCATAATATTTACATTACAACAGTCACAACATAATTAGCATTTTAATGACACACACACAATATATTTTTTCTGGTAGATCTTAAAAAAGCTGAGAATATTTTGTTACTTTAAAAAATGTTTTCCTTGTTGACTTTACTATTGGACATTAATCGGGTTGCTCACTGAAAACTTTTCATGACTAGGGAGAGTATCTCAAATAGCTTATATTCTTCCTGTATCTAAACTCAGTTTCTAGTGTACCTGTAATATTTTATTTAATTAACCAAATGTAAATTTGAGAAGAAGGTTCCCAATAATCTCATAACATCAGGCAAACATTGGTGTTAGTAACTCTTCTAGGATGCCAAGGGATGCCTTTCAGTTTTTCATGCACAACGATAATAAAGACGCTTAGTTCTAGACAGATATTGAACATGTGCAAGAAAACGTTTGTGGTGGGTGGGAGGGGGCAGTTCAGTTAAATGAAGCCTACCCACTCTCCAGGGTGAGGTTACAAAGACCGTCATTCATCTGTCAGCATGATTAAAAACAAGGTCTGGCTAGTCTTCCTAGGGTACTGTTCAACACCTGTGTCTCCAGAGAAAGAAATTAAAAAATGAAAAGACAGCCTGTATTCTGCCCAGTTGCAGAGCATGCAGTGATTGATGGCAGGTTTTTTTGTCCTGTACAGAAATAACCTGAGAGTCATGGTGATTGCTAGTTTCATTTAGACTTTATTTTTCCTGGAGCTGATTATTTGAATGAAGTATTTCTTATTATGAATAGCCAATCTTTCAATGTTTTGATACTAAGAGCTTTATATAGATTATTAGTAAGGCATTTGAAGAAAAATTGAGAAATCCTTTAGAAAGATGTATAAGTTTGTAGGCATTATACAATGTAGTAGTACAAGTTTTCTATTTTTCTTTTTTTGACCAGGCAGTTTTCTCCTGATTTTTATGTATTTCCAGCTACATTAGAACCAGGGCTGGGATTTAGTACCATGAGCCTTCATTCACAATTTCAGAGGATTTTTTTTTCCTCTGTTATATCTGCCTTCTCAAATTATATTTGTCTAGTTATTGTAGTGGCAGTCCTGGGCTGGGAGCCATGCACCAGGGCTCCTTCAGGAACCCTGCAATCATGGGTCCTGCCATTAAGTGTCATCTTTAGTCGATGACCAGTGACTCTGGTACAGGATAGATTGGTGGTCAATATGAACTCAGGAAGGCAACTCAATCTTAGAGTTCTGAATTTCCCTAAGGTCTCTTTAACTTCTTCCTTGGAACTTTTAAAGAGGTATCTGCAGGAGATCCTGGGTATAGCAGGGGAGGCTACTCCACCAGTTATTAAAATATACTTCCTGCTCCCAGTAAAAGATCAGACTCTAGGGAGAAGGTACCAGGGTGGATAATTTAACAGCAGATAGCCTGGGTTTGACAGGACTATTAGAGAATTCCACTGATGAGGAATCCACAGGAGCCACACTTTCTTCAAGACTGTGACTTTTATAATCATCAGAAATTATTTGTGGCCAAGCGTAGAAATGGAGGAAGAAATGTATTGTTATGCAGCAGGAGTCTGCCCTGTTAGGTGCAAGTTATTATTATTATTATTTTTATTAACTTCCCTCTAAATGTTTGTTTAACATTAATAATGTTAACTATGTGCTTTTGATCCCTTAGTTACATTTTCCTAGATGCTAAAAAAGTGAGACAGAGCAAAAGGTTTTCTTTTTGATTTTGGTTTATCCCAGGACAAGCAGGATGCTAGTCCTCACATATGGGTGACATCACCTACGGAGCCCCATCGCGGGAAAACTTCTGTCAAAGTTTCCAGAAACTTTTGACCGGCACTGTGAGGCCACTGAGCATGCCCAGCATGCCATGATATTCTCTGCCACAGGGGTCTCTCTCCGGTCTTCGTTTTTCTGCGCTGCTGTAGGTATCGCGGAGATAGGAGCCCTGTGAGTTTACTCACAATTCTGACTGAAAAGTCAATTATTTTTTCATTTCTCAACCCAATTGGGATCTCACTCTCCCTTTTGTCACCGGACGGTGACAAATTGATAGCGTTTTTACGTTGTAAAAACAAAATTTTTCTCACAGATGTTTTTCATCGACGGCTGTCGATACTGACATGGCTTCGGGATTCAAAAAATACCCGGTTTGTAATCGAACCATGTCAGTCACAGACCCACATCTAGAATGTTTAGTCTGTTTAGGCGAGAAACACAATATCTCCTCATGTTAACAATGTCAGGAGATGACTCTGAAGGGTAGAAAACTTCGCCTTCCACTTCAACCAAATCGTCTCCAACAGGAGTTACAAAGAAACTCCTCCTTAAAAAACGTCGACTGGAAGGATCCAGAGATGCGGCATTGCCAGCCCCGTCGATGTCATCGACAAGGTCAGTCACCGAACCACGGCCTAAACACAAACATCGACATCGTCGAGCCTCGGCGTCACCGTTGCTTTCCCCCCTGGGGGAACAGAGCGCTAAGTGGCATAAAGATACGGATCTACCACTCCCAACCGCGTCTACTCCGGTACCACCTTCGCAGTCACCGATATCGACGCCTTCCTCGGTGCCGATCCTTCCACCTACTACGCAAGACTTAACCACACTTATCAAACAAGCAGTGATGGAAGCCATGAAGACGCAAGTTCCGGCGATCACGCCGATGCAGGCGAGCGCACCAATACTGGTGACGTCTTCTACACTCATGTCACCGATGCCGGTAGTACCAATACTGATGACAATTTCGATGCTGGTGACATCACCCGGAGTATTATCAATGTCGGAGAAAACCCTGATGCCAGTGACATTGATTCCATCGATGTCCTCGATGACTATTCCCACATCGATGTTCACTTTTTTACCAACATCGATGTCGACGCCTTCATCGATGCCACAGCCGATATCTATCTACAAGACGGCACCGACCCTACAATTCAGTAAAAAATCATCGGTATCTGCCAAGAAGGCATAGTCTAAACTAAAATCTTCGATGCCAAAACATCCGCCAACAGCGCCACATCTTCCTGAGACTTCAGGTTCTGCAGAAGCAGCGCTGCATGGTATCCTTACTAAGCGATACCAGGATTTATTAGCCTCCTTGCCATCTGATCCTAGAGAAGAGGATCCAGAAGACACTCCACTCGAAGACCCTTTACTGGTCTTCCTCCTCCTCCTAGGACTACAACACCCCATCATCAAACTCAGGAGTACGACACTTGGTCTGACACCGCCTCGGATACATCCTCAGAGGCCTTTATGTCTGACCCATCACCACCACATGCCTGGAAGCAGTCTCCTCCAGAGGATTTCACTTTTACCACCTTTGTTCAGGAGATGGCAGACTCCATCCCCTTTCAATTGCAAGCAGAACAGGACACCAGACAGCAGACTCTGGAGGTACTCCAGTTTGTCGACCCTCCTAAGCAAATTGTTGCAATTCCTGTATATGATGATCTTCTCCAACTGCAACACCGTCTCTGGGAACATCCCTGCTCTGTCCCAGCAGTAAATAAGCACATAGATAGTACTTATCTTGTACAATCCACGCCTGAATATCAGAAACCACAGCTTCCCCACCACTCAGTGGTCGTGGAATCAGCGCAGAAAAGGTCTAAAAGAACAAGGGTCCACTCATTGAATCCCCCAGGTAAAGATCATAGGTTCCTGGATTCCCTGGGCCGTAAGGTTTTTCAAGGTGCAATGTTGAATTCCAGGATCTCATCCTATCACCTCTATATGACCCAATACCAGAGAAATCTATGGAAACAAACTGAGGAGTTTGTTCCATCTCTCCCCACATAATACCAGGAGGCTGCACAGGCCATCATAAACAAAGGTTTAGAAGCCGGAAAGCATGAAGTCCGAGCTGCCTACGACGGCTTTGAGACGGCTTCAAGAGTAGCTGCGTCAGGCATCAGTGCCAGGAGGTGGGCTTGGCTCAAGGCCTCAGACATTAGGCTGGAGGTGCAGGATAAGTTAGTGGATCTCCCCTGCCTAGGAGACAACTTATTCGGATCCAAGGTACAGGATGCTGTGTCTCAATTAAAAGAGCACACAGAAACATTGACAGCTATCCTCCCTCCCACAGGATCCCTCCATACATACTAGCCGTAGACCTCCAAGGAAAGATACCAGATGGCCTTTCTACTGACAACGGAGATATTACCCTCCTGCATCTAGACCCAGGCCCTCCAGAACCCAGCAAAGACCGCAACCATGGCAACAGAGAGCAGCTAGGCCCCAACCTGCTCCACAAACCGGACCTGCTGCTGGTTTTTGAAATTTCACCCAGAGAACTGAGCCTTTACTCAAATCCTCAGCCAGGACTACCAGTGGGAGGCCGGATATCCAAATTTTACAACAATTGGATATCAATAACATCAGACCAATGGGTCCGATCAATAATATATCAAGGATATCAACTTAACTTCATCTCAATTCCCCAAGAATTTCCACCAAGTCAACCTCATCTCAGCAAAAATCATATGCTTCAATTACAAATAGAATTATCCACCCTTCTGAAAATCAGGGCAGTAGAGCCGGTACCCTGGTCTCATAAGGGAAGAGGATTCTATTCCTGTTATTTCCTCATTCCAAAGAAAACCGGAGGCCTATGTCCCATCCTCGACCTCAGAAATCTCAACAAATTTCTGAAGAAAGAAAAGTTCAGGATGGTTTCTCTAGGCACCATACTCCCACTTCTTCAAACAGGAGACTGGCTTTGTTCTCTGGATTTACAAGACACTTATGCTCACATTCCAATATTCCCTCCTCATCGCAAGTATCTGAGCTTCATGGTGGGTCATCAACATTTCCAGTACAGAGTACTGCCATTCGGCCTTGCCTCTGCTCCCAGAGTATTCACCAAATGTCTGGCAGTAAAAGCAGCACACTTGCACAAGCAAAGTGTCCATGTCTTTCCATATCTAGACGACTGGCTCATCAGAAGTCACTCTCAAGAGGGAGCTCTCACCTCTCTCAGTCGAATGATTTCCCTACTTCACTCCATGGGTTTTCTCATCAATTATCAAAAATCCCACTATCCTATCAAGAGCCTTTCTACTCAAGGATCGAGCACAAACATTATCCCTGTTGGCAAACTCGATTCACTCAAAGAAACAGGCAACAGCCCATCAGTTTCTCACCTTACTAGGCCTCATGGCCTCCACAGTTCATGTCACTCCTATGGCAAGACTAGCCATGTGGGTAACTCAATGGACTTTACGATCTCAATGGATCCAAGCCATTCAACCACTACATTCTCCAATTCAAGTAACCCACCAGCTACGTTCTTCTCTACTTTGGTGGGTGAACAAGGACAATTTGCGCAAGGGCCTACCCTTCCAACAACTAGTCCCACAGATAACGTTAACTATAGATGCATCCACCTTGGGTTGGGGAGCGCACATTGACACTCTCCAAACTCAAGGAACTTTGACAAGACTCGAAGCAACATTTCAAATCAATTTCCTGGAACTTCGAGCTATACGTTATGTACTGCATGCGTTCAAGGACTGCCTTTCACACAAGACTGTTCTAATCCAAACGGACAACACAGTAGCCATGTGGTACATCAACAAACAAGGAGGTATGGGCTCGTATCTCCTTTGTCAAGAAGCTGCACAGATTTGGGGCTGGGCCCTGAAACACTCAATGTTTTTCCAGGCCACTTATCTGGCAGGCATTCACAATGTAGTGGCAGATCGACTCAGTCGTCAGTTCCAACCACAAGAATGGTCCCTGGATCCCTCAGTAGTGACCAGGATATTTCAACGTTGGGGTCAACCAACAATAGACCTCTTTGCATCACATCTGAATCACAAAGTGGACATGTTCTGTTCTCTTCACAAACAGAAAAACCAGCCAGCCAAGGACGCCTTTGCTCGCCCTTGGAACTCAGGCCTATACGCGTATCCTCCAATACCGCTCAAAACCAAAACTCTAGTGATGCTGCAACAGGACAAGGGGTCAATGATACTCATAGCCCCGTACTGGCCTCGACAAGTATGGTTTCCCACACTTTTAGACCTCTCAGTCTGGGATCCAATTCGTCTGGGAATAGCTCCCACTCTCATAACTCAGGATCAGGGTTGGTTGCGCCATCCCAACCTTCAAACCCTATCCCTGACAGCATGGATGTTGAAAGCTTGATTTTACAACCACTCCATCTTTCAACCAATGTATCTCAAGTGCTTATAGCTTCACGTAAACCTTCAACACGAAAGAATTACTCTTCCAAATGGAAGAGATTCACTTTGTGGTGCAGACAAAAGAATATTGATCCTTTCACTTGCCCCACTACTTCTCTACTAGACTATTTATACCATCTTTCAGAATCTGGTCTCCAGACTTCATCGGTAAGAGTACATTTAAGTGTAATCTCAGCTTACCATAACAAGATGGGAGATGCACCTGTATCCTCACAACCTCTTGTCAGTAGGTTTATGAGAGGTTTAACTCAACTTAAACCACCAATTCGGTTGCCTGTCGCAGAATGGGACCTGAATCTGGTTTTAACAAGACTCATGCGTTCTCCTTTCGAACCCATAGATTCCTGTGTTCTTAAATTTCTCACATGGAAGACTATCTTCCTCATAGCCATTACCTCAGTTAGAAGGGTTAGTGAGTTACAAGCATTTGTCACATACTCACCCTATACAAAGTTCCTACATGATAGAGTGGTTCTCCGTACACATCCAAAATTTCTTCCCAAGGTAGTTACGGAATTCCACTTGAACCATTCCATAGTTCTACCCACATTCTTTCCAAGGCCTCATTCTCACCAAGGAGAACGAGCCTTACATACTTTGCACTGTAAGCGTGCACTATCTTTCTATTTAAACTGCACTGCAGTCCACAGGAAATCCAATCAGCTTTTTGTTTCCTATGATCCAAATAAACCGGATAAAGCAGTGGGTAAACATACTCTATCCAATTGGCTAGCAGATTGCATACAGTTTTGCTATGAAAAAGCAGGCCTTCCTCTCCAAGGGCGAGTGAAGGCACATTCAGTAAGAGCAATGTCAACTTCAGTAGCACACTATCGTTCAGTGCCAATCCTTGACCATATGTAAAGCAGCAACATGGAGTTCTCTTCATACCTTTGCAGCTCATTACTGTTTGGACAAAGAAGGACGACAAGATTCAGCCTATGGACAATCTGTCTTAAATAACTTGTTTCCAGTTTAATCCCAACTCCTTCTACATCCAACCTGCTGTAATCTTCGGCTGATTCATTTTCAACAACAATACTTCACCGTTGCTTCACTATAAAATGACTCAGCCTCTAACTTGCTAATCACCCATATGTGAGGACTAGCATCCTGCTTGTCCTGGGATAAAGCAAAATTGCTTACCTTGTAATAGGTGTTATCCCAGGACAGCAGGGTGTAGTCCTCACGAAACCCACCCACCACCCCGCGGAGTTGGGTCTCATACCTTTTATTATTTTATTTTTTGCTAAAGCTTATTGCTACGTACGAGACTGGAGTGAGACCCCTGTGGCAGAGAATATCATGGCATGCTCAGTGGCCTGACAGTGCCGGTCATAAGTTTCTGGAAACTTTGACAGAAGTTTTCCCGCGATGGGGCTCCGTCGGTGACGTCACCCATATGTGAGGACTACCTCCTGCTGACGTGGGAGAACACTATTACAAGGTAAGCAATTTTGCTTTATCACTCTTCTACTAATTTTTCTTTTTACCAATTTCTTTTTAGGTTTGATTCTAGACCTTTCTTTGAACATTGCTCTCTGTGATATTGTGGATTATTATTTAGCTTCTTATTACTTTGGTCCTTATGTTTAATATTTCTTTGCTTGTTAGAGTTTCTACATAATACATTGATAAAAAAACATTTCTTTTGTTGTATAACATTCAACTATATGTATAATGCGATTGATGTGCTTCTCTTAATGAGCAATTAGAATCAGGTTGCACAAATATAAAAACCCTTGAATACAGGATGGCCAGTTTAGTAAAGAGGGAGTACCTCAAGGAGCCTTATCAAAGAGAAAAGATTTGGGTGGAATAGAGTAATAGTGGGAAAATCAGAGATGCCATTGTAATGGCAATAAATATTTTAAGCAGATAAGCAAAAGCAAGAGGTATAGAAAACATCATGCGGCCAATTTTATAACAGTGCACTTAAGGCTGAAGTATGCATGCACAAAGTACACACAGACTTCAGATTGAACTTTTAAAGCAAACTTGTGTCCACTTTGAAAATCAGGAGGACCATGCATATCTTCGTGTGACTTAGGCACACACATTTCCACTTGCTAAAGAGCAAATGTAAATGCTCATGCAAACATTTATGTGCATATTTTCAAAAATTAAAAGTACACATTTAAAATAATTTTGTCAATCCCAACACCACCCTACCCCACCCCTGGGAATGCCTCTTTGTAATATGTGGAATAGTACTTGTGGAATCACTTCTGAGTATACTGTTAGATTTCCAGCTATCATGATGATTTCCAAAAAGCCCATGTATGCTGTAACATGCTTTTGAAAATTATCCCCATGGTTCTTGACGTAGATCCAAGATGATACCCTGAATAGGTGTGCTGCGAGGAGCTCCTCTAATCTTTTTTCTTGTCTCTTACCTGCAAACCTTGGTGAAGCAGAAGGGCAAGCTGCGAGTCTTTCCCTCTGCATCTTTGCAGCAAACTCCAACACGGCAGACAGTGATCCCGGACCTCTTCTCTACGTCTTACTTTCGAGGATTGCCTTTGATGCCATTGATACTGAGGAAACAGATCAGCGGCTTGAGACAGACGCGGAAATCTCATTAAGCCCCAACGTCAGGACACCTCCTTCTACTACAGCCTTTGCCACGACACCATTCTTGAGAACCTCTGGTGGATTCTGGCAAGAATGGAGGTGTAGATGGCTGAGGGACACCAAAATAAAAAACAGTTGGCCCTGCTGTAATTGGAGTTTGGAGCAAGCAAGATTTGGGTCAGAAAGGTCAGACTTTTGGGGAAGATTCAGTTCCCTGCAATATGCACGGTGTGTGAGCCCCAGCAGTCCTTGCTTGAGATCAGAGGTTCTCTCCTTATGCTGTTGGCAGTAAGGTCCTGCATTCCGAAGCTCTCCCCCATTATGCTTGATAGCATTTGGACAGTTTTGTCATCAGTAAAGTCTATGCTTATTTCCTTATCTGACGCCAGAAATAATATTTCAGGCCAGTCCCAGTCTCAAAATGAACAGTTGGTAGCTTATATGAACCAGACTAATAATTTGAAGGATTCTACATAGAAGATCTTGTCAGTCCAATCCACTATGATTCAGGATAGGACCGTATTACACCGCAGATTAAAGAATTATAAAATTCTTCTAAAAGTTTGAATCTGCATGTTTTTAATTTTCTTGTGGTGGCTAGGATTTCCCATGTTCTTAGTCAGTACAAATATGCGGGATGTGTTTGGTATTTCAATGGAGACTATGCCTAAAATTAGCAACGCCTATTATCTTTTTCCAAAGAGAAACTCTACAGATGGTGAAGGTGTGCAAAATCATTTAGATGATTTGGATGTTTCGACTTTGCTGGAATCCACTACTGTAGATGAAGCCCATTGAACCACCTTTCTAGTGACATTTTCATTTACACAAGACTGGGACTTGGTCTTTTGCCTTCATTTTTCAATCTATAAATGTTTTGTTTATGGGATGTAAAATTTGAATATATCATGATCTCTGCAGAACTACATAGGAATGTAGGAAGAACTTTTTGGCTATGAAATAAGAGGTTAATTTATTAGGGGCTAGATTTTTACATCTATTTCCTTATAAATGTTTTCTTTCTTTTTCCTCTGGGAAGTTAATTTTCTTTGAACCATGCGAGATTCATAGCCTTATTGATTCTAGAAATCCTATGGCCAATTCATCAATTGTTCAATTTTATATAGGGTTAGTGTGCATTGTTGGGGGTCTAGTCCTGATGTATAAATATACCGTGTACATAAAAACATAAGATATGCCAAAGTGGGTTGGACCAAGGGTCCATCAAGCCCAGTATCCTGTTTCCAATAGCGGCAATCCAAGTCATAAGTACCTGGCAAGTACCCAAACATTAAATAGATCTCAAGCTACTATTGCTTATTAATTAATAGCAGTTTATGGATTTTTCCTCTAGGAACTTATTCAAACCTTTTTTAAACCCAGTTACACTAACTACTGTATCATCTGGTAATGAATTCCAGTGAAAAAGAATTTTCTTTGATTTATTTTAAATGAGCTTTTGTTAACTTCATGGAGTGGCCCCCTAGTCCTTCTATTATCTGAGAGAGTAAATAACCGATTTACATTAACCTGTTCAAGTCCTTTCATGATTTTGTAGACCTTGTATTATATACTCCCTCAGTGGTCTCTTCTCCAAACTGAACAGCCCTAACTTCTTTAGCTTTTCCTCACAGGGGAGCTGTTCCATGCCCCTTATCATTTAGGTTGCCTTTCTCTGCACTTTCTCCAGTGTAACTATATCTTTTTTGAGATGTGGCAATTAGAATTGCACACAGTATTCAAGGCGCGGTCTCACCATGGAGTGATACAGAGGCATTATGACATCCATCATTTTATTTGTCATTCCCTTGCTAATAATTCCTAACATTCTGTTTGCTTTTTTGAGTACCACAGCACACTGAATCAATGATTTCAGTGTATTATCCACGATTTCGCCTAGATTTATTTATTTATTTATTTAGTGTTTTTTTTTTTATACCGACATTTATGATACCAATCATATCATATCGGTTTACAAGAAACAATGGGGCAATAAAATTAACATCAACATGAACAATAAGGCGAAAAGTTACAATAAAACAGGGGCACTCGAACTGGGAGGAGGAAGAGCCAGAGGCATGTGTAACTCAGAACTAAATGATATCAGGTCATATACTCAGGACTATAATAATAATATGTACTCAGGACTGAATACTATCAAATATATAAATAATATCATATACTCAAAACTAGAATAATATCGTATATTCATGACTAAATAGTATCAGGTCATAAAACTCAGATCTAACTAATGTCGGGTCAAATGCCATGTCAGGGTTGGGGTACATCGACTAGAGGACCATGGCGAGTTATTGTAGTTGGGGAGGTCATAGATCAGGGAAGGCTTGTAGAAATAGCCAAGTCTTGAGTTTCTTTCTGAATGTCAGTATGCAAGGTTCTTGTCTAAGGTCAGGGGGCATGGCGTTCCAGATGGTTGGTGCCGCTGTCGAGAAGGCTCGATCTTTGGTGGATGAGAGGTGTGTGGATTTGGCTGGGGGGGGGGGGGGGGGGGGGGGGTGTAATGAGCCCTTGTAGGCTTCTCTGATGGATCTAGAAGAGAAGTGTAGCTTGAGTGGGTAGTGTATATCGATGGGTGTTCTGTTGTAAATAGCTTTGTGGATGATGGTGAGACACTTGTGTAGAATTCTAAAGGAGCCAGTGCAGGTTTTTTAGGATGGGTGTGATGTGGTCTCTTCTGTTGGAGTTTGTTAAAATTCTGGCGGCCGAGTTTTGTAGCATCTGAAGCGGTTTGGTGGAAGAGGTGGGAAGGCCTAGCAGAATGGAATTACAGTAGTCTAATTTGGAGAATATAATGGCCTGGAGTACCGATCTGAAGTCTTGAAAGTACAGGAGCGGTTTGAGTCTTTTTAGTACCTGAAGTTTGAAGAAGCAGTCTTTGGTTGTGTTGGTAATGAACTTTTTTAGATTTAGCTTGTTATCAATTATAACTCCGAGGTCTCTTGCTTGGCTGACCAGGGTGTTGGTATGAATTGAATGCAGGTTATCATTGTGGTTGAGAGAGATAAAGAGCATTTCTGTCTTAGACGTGTTAAGAACAAGGTTTAGGTTAGTGAGGAGGTCGTTGATATCTTGGAGACAGTTGTCCCAGAACTTCAGTGTTTTTGTGAGGGATTCGGTTATTGGGATCAGGATTTGTACATCGTCTGCATAGAGATAGTGTTTGAGTTTTAGATTCGTAAGCAGCTGGCAAAGGGGAAGAAGGTATAGGATGAATAGTGTAGGAGACAGAGAGGAGCCCTGCTGAACTCCTCTTGTGGTGTTCATGAGCGGAGATTCCTTGTTCTTGATCTTTACTTTGTAGCCTCTGTTCGTGAGAAAGGAGTCTAACCATTTGAAGGCCGTAACTGTTATCCCGATGTCCGAAAGTCGTTTAAGGAGAGTGGAGTGATTCACTGTGTTGAATGCTGCCGAGATGTCGAGGAGTATTAGAAGGAAGGAGTGACCAGAGTCCATACCCATGATGAGATGATCTGTGAGGGAGATGAGGAGGGTTTCGGTGCTTAGTGCTTTGCGAAATCCATATTGTGATGAGTGGAGAATGTTGTGGTCTTCCAGGTATTCTGATAATTGGGTGTTGACTATTTTTTCCATGATCTTTGCCAAAAAAGGTAGGTTGGAGATGAGGCAGAAGTTGTTGGGATCTCTTGGGTCTAGATTTGCTTTCTTGAGAAGGGGTTTGAGGGTGGCAATTTTTAGGACGTCCGGGAAGATTCCTTGAGATAGTGAGCAGTTTATGATGTCCGCTAGGTACTTGGAGATGGCGTCTGGCACCGATAGGAGAAGCTTGGTTGGAATTTGGTTGAGTGAGTGGTAAGAGGGTTTCATTTTCTTTATTAAGGATTCAATTTCCAGAGTGGAGGTGGGTTCAAATGATTCCAGTGAGGGTCCAGAATTTGAGGGAGGGGAGCTGGAGATGCGAGTGGAGGTAGAATTGAAAGGCAGGAGTGTTAATAAGGTAGAAATTTTGTTCTGGAAAAAAGTTGCCAGTTCATTTGCCTTTGCTCGTGCCTGTTCGTCTGGGATGGATGGGGTAGAGGTTTTTGTGAGCTCTGATACATAGGAGAATAGAGCCTTAGGATCAAAGACGAGGTCATGTATTCTGTGAGCGTAGAAATCTTTTTTCGCTCGAAGAGTGGCGTTTCTGTATATGTGTAAGGTTGATTTGTGCGCATTTAGTGTGCTCGGGCACGGGGTCTTACGCCATTTGTTTTCTCTTTGTCTGAGGTTTCGTTTAAGTTCTCTGAGTTCATTGGAGAACCATGGTCGTTTCCTATTAGGCGTCTGCTTGATTTTTTTGGCTGCCAGAGGGCATACTTTGTTCGCTATTGATTCTGCAATACTAAGCCATGAGCGGAGGGCTGAGTTGGGGTTAGAGACTTCTAGGTTGTGGAGTTCCTTTGTTAGATGTTCGCTGAGGACTTCTGGGGAGCAGGATCTCCTGTAGTGAACTGTAGATTGAGTGGGTTGTGCATTGGGGTTTTCCTTGCTTGTGAGGGTGATGGTAATCAGAGAGTGGTCAGACCAGGGGACTGGTGTGCATTCCGGGAGGGGGAGGGGGGTAGAGGGTGAAAAGCTGGAGTTGATGAAGATGAGGTCAAGAATATGCCCTGCTTTATGGGTGGGCTTGTTGATGATTTGTGTGAAGCCCATGGCCTTGAGAGAGGTGAGGAATGCTTCTCAGTTTGTAGAGAGTGGGATTGAATCGACATGGAGGTTGAAGTCCCCTAATATCAAAGCGAGGGCATCTTGGTTGATATGTAGATCTTTTTTGAGCTGCGGCGACCAGAATTGTACACAGTATTCAAGGTGCGGTCTCACCATGGAGCGATATAGAGGCATTATGACATTTTCCGTTTTATTAACCATTCCCTTCCTAATAATTCCTAACATTGTGTTTGCTTTTTTGACTGCTGCAGCACACTGAGCCGATGGTTTTAAAGTATTATCCACTATGATGCCTAGATCTCTTTCCTGGGTGGTAACTCCTAAGATAGAACCTAACATTGTGTAACTACAGCAAGGGTTATTTTTTCCCTATATGCATCACCTTGCACCTGAGCATATTAAATTTCATCTACCATTTGGAAGCCATTTGGATCACTATTGTTCTGTTTACTTTTTTAATATATATCTCCTTTAATTTTCTCTTTTGGATCTTTTCCCATAGTGGACTATTCATGGCAATGATTGTAATCTTTTTTCTTTATTTCTTATGTACACTTTTCGTATTTGATTACCTTTTCTATGCAAGGTATTCTTGTATATATTATTGAAAACATAAATAGCGTTAAAACAAAATTATCCCCATGGTTCTCAAAAGAGGTAACTAAATGTTTAACAATAAAAATGCTAACATTTAGAAAGTACAAAGAATCATTGGAGGAGGAGGGGTGTGTAAGTGAATTAGGCAGAGAAGAGGGAAGCAGAGAAAGTCGGAGTGTATAGTTAGAACAGATAAGCTAAAGGAGAAAGGGGCAGGGGAAAGTTTGTGAGACCGATAAAAGAAGGGGAAAGGTGTGTCACAGGGACAAAGCAAGAATATCATAGTATTCTCAGAAGAGGGGGTAGTGAAAGACCATAGACATGAGAAACGTCAACCCTAATCCATATACAGAAGAGAAAGTTCATATGGGACTAACTAAGCTGAATGTGGACAGTGTAGTGGGATCAGATAGAACATATCCTAGAATAGTTAGACAGTGCAGAGTGATGCTGGCAACATTACTAATGACCTTGCTTAAATAGTTGCTGAAGACTAGCGATGCCAGAGGACTGCAGATGTGCAGATATAGTCTCTTATTACAAACGTTTAAGCAAAGGAAGACTGGCAGTTACAGGCCTCTTAGCCTGACCTTAGTAGTTATAAAATGACCTGAACAGCTATTAAATGTAAAGTTTGTAGAATTTCTTGAATGCAGCATTTTACTGGTTCTGAAGCAACATTGGTTTAATAGGGGGCAAGTCATAACAAACAAATCAGATTGATTTGACAGAGGAACTATGAAATTAAATTGTGAATGAAGTCTACTGGTATTGTTCCACAAAGACAAGTATAAAAAAGCTGGGAAGCATGTGGATAGATCCCAAGGCAGTAATTTGAAGTATAACCTGGTTGTATGATAGGTGACAGAGGGTAGTGGTAGTGGTACCTTTCTAGTGCAACTATATCTTTTTTGAGATGCAGTGACCAGAATTGCACACAGTACCCTGTGTGCAGTCTCACCATGGAGTGATACACAACATTGTGACTTTTTACATTGTATTCACCATTCTCTTCCTAATAATTCCTAACATTCTGTTTTCTTTTTTGACTGTTGCAGTATGCTGAGCTGACAATTTCAATGTATTATCCACTATGATGTCTAAATCTTTTTCCTGGGTGATAACATTGTGTAACTACAGCATGAGTTATTTTTTCCTATATGCATCACTTTGCCCTTGTCCATATTAAATTTAATCTGCCATATGGCCACCCAATCTTCCAGCCTCGCAAGGTCCTTCTGCAATTTATCACAATCCGCAGGTTTGGACGGCATGGCCAATCAGGCCATGCCGTCCAAACCTGTTCCATCTATCTGGGAAACTGATAGGAGGACTTCTCCTAGGCCTCACCTCTCCTACTCCTCCATTATCACTACCAGTCTCTCTGCTCTGTGGAGGTCTTGAATTTCAGACTCTCGCTCCCATTGACTCCGGAACTGGAGGTAATTTTATCTTGAAACGCTTAGTAGAACATCTACAGATCCCTACCACACCTTGTTATTATCCTCTATCCATGGGGACCCACTTCCTGGTGAAGTTTCATTAAGTACCCAGGCCATTGGCCTGAGCACCGGAGCTCTACACTCTGAATCTATTTAATTTCTCGTATTGGAAAAGGCCTTGCACACGGTGGTATTTGGACTGCCGTGGCTACAAGATCATATGCCACAGTTTAATTGGGCCAAGTTGGAATTGTCCCGGTGGGGGCCTGACTGTCATGGTCGGTGCCTCGCGGAAGTTTCACCGCTCATCTGCATGCCCACTACACCATCGCTACCTGGCCTACCTCCTCAATACGCCTCTTTCCAGGATGTTTTCTCAAAACAAGCAGCAGATATACTTCCACCGCACAGGGTTTTTGACTGCACCTTAAACCTGAAACCCAATTCGGAACCTCCCAAAGGAAGAGTTTACCTTCTTTCTGTGGCTGAGACTAAGGCCATGTCCACCTACATACAAGAGAACCTTCAGAAGGGATTCATCAGACCTTCCAAATCCCCTGCTGGTTCAGGCTTCTTCTTTGTAGGAAAGAAAGATGGCACCTTTCACCCCTGCATAGACTACAGTGGTCTGAATGAAATTACCATCAAGGACCGGTATCCCCTGCCCTTAATTTCTGAACTGTTTGACAGGCTCCAAGGAGCTAAGATATTTTCCAAACTGGACTTGAAAGGAGCTTACAACTTGGTGTTCATTCGTGAAGGAGATGAATGGAAGACTGCTTTTAACACCCACGATGGACACTTTGAACATCTTGTCATGCCCTTCGATTTGAGTAACACACCTGTAGTCTTTCAAAATATGATGAACGATATCTTACGGGACTTACTATATCATTGCCTAGTAGTATATCTCGATTATATACTGATCTTTTCTCAAGATCTGCAAACTCATCAAGAGGATGTCAAGAAAGTCTTAAGACGTCTGCATGAGTACCACTTATATGCAAAGCTTGAAAAGTGTGAATTTCACAAGGAGTATGTACCTTTCCTAGGCTACATTGTTTCTAAGAATGGGTTTCAGATGGACCCCAAGAAATTAGAAAGTATCCAGGATTGGCCCCAACCTACAGGCTTGAAGGCACTGCAACATTTCTTGGGCTTCACCAATTACTATCGTTCCTTTATCAAAAGCTACTCTTCATTGACAGTCCCTCTAACTGCTATGACCAAAAAGGGAGCCAATCCCGCCAATTGGTCTCCAGAAGCCATATCAGCCTTCCTGATGCCCAAAGAGGCTTTTCAAAAGAAGCCATGCCTCCGTCATCCTGACCCACATCGCCTATTCATCGTCGAGGCCGACGCATCAGATGTTGGCGTGGGAGCGGTTTTAAGCCAGTACAGCGAATCCAATATGCTCCATCCTTGCTCCTTCTTTTCAAGGCGGTTCTCGCCTGCCAGGAGAAATTATGGAATCGGAGACGGAGTTACTCGCAATGAAGCTGGCCTTTGAGGAGTGGCGTCCTTGGCTAGAAGGCGCACAACACCAAATAGTTGTGTACACCGATCACAAGAATCTGGAGTACCTCAGACATGCTCAACGACTCAATCACTGTCAAGCCAGATGGTCTCTGTTCTTTAACAGATTTGACTTCCTTTTAAAGTATCGTCCGGGAGAGAAGAACACTTGGGCTGATGCCTTGTCACGATCCTTCTCCCCTCAGGATGTGCCAGACGAACCCTGTCACATCATTGACCTCGGGAGAGTGGTTCTTGCAGCCACTCATGTGATGCCTGCTGGGAAGATGGTTGTGGCCAGAAATCTAAGGAAGAAGCTGTTGAAGTGGGTGCACGATTCCCGTCTGGCCGACCATCCAGGATAGAGTCGTACTTTGGCTATGCTACACCGGTTCTATTGGTGGCCAACCATGAAAAAAGACATACAAGCTTATGTGGGTTCCTGTGCTGTTTGCGCCAAGCAAAAACCGCCAGCCGGATGTCCTTGGGGTTTTTTTAACAACCTCTACCAGCGCCAGATGAACCCTGGACACATATAGCAACCGACTTTGTGGTAGACTTGCCACCATCCAATGGAAACAACACCATTTGAGTCACAGTTGACCACTTCTCCAAAATGGCACATTTTGTAGTGTTACCAGGATTACCCTCTGCTGTGGAGTTAGCGAAACTCTTTATCAGACACATCTTCTGCCTTCATTGGATACCTAAGCATATTCTATCCGACAGAGGAGTACAATTTACTGCTAAATTTTGGAGAGCATTATGTCAAAGATTTGACATCGCATTAGACTTAACCTCTGCCTACCATCCTCAGTCTAATGGTCAGACTGAGAGAATGAATAGGACGCTGAAACAATTTCTACGATCTTATGTCAACTCAAGGCAGAGCGACTGGGCTGAACTATTGCCGTGGGCTGAATTTGCTATTAATTCACATCCTGCTACTTCCATGGGGTCATCCCCCTTCCAACTCGTCTATGGATGACAACTGCTTCGTCCTCTGCCAATTCCACTATCAGTGGCATCGCCTGCCACCCAGGCTACTGCATCAGAGTTATCCCAATTTTGGAAGCAAAAGAAGGAGCTGCTCCTTAAAGCAGGACAAAAAGCAAAGAAGATCTACCATGCTCATCATCGTGAGGCACCACAGTTTCAGCCTGGAGACAAAGTCTGGTTAAGTACCAAGTATCTCCGTCTTAAACTACCATCAGCATGTTTTGCACCTTGCTATGTAGGACCTTTTGCTATCCTTCTGCGATTGGGAAACCTGATGTACAGTTTGAAGCTACCTTCATCAATGAAGATACACAACGCCTTCCATGTCTCTCTGTTAAAACTCTTAATGCTATCCGAGTTCTCTAAAAAGACACCAGAACCAACTAATCTGGACACTGAGGATGATATAGAATATGCTGTGGATGACATCCTGGATGTCTGTAAGAGAGGCAAGACATGGGAGTACCTTGTCTCCTGGGAAGGCTATGAACCAGAAGAGAATTCATGGGAGCCTCTGGCCAACATCATGGATAAGGACATGGTATGTCAATTCCACCTTGCTCATCCACGAAAACCTAGACCACCAGGAAGAGCTCCTGGAGGGGGCCCTTTGAAGGGGGGGTACTGTTGAGTCCATCGGTCGCAGATGGCTGTGACCGCTCTGCCTCACCTCTTTTTTTGCCTTTCTCCACATCCATGGGCAAGATGGCTGCCTCCAGTGCCGAACCCTTGGCATCTCCAACTCAGCATGGGCGTCCCTGTCCACCATGCTCCTTCCTGTAGCCTCCTAGGGTGCGCGCGCACGTTGCATACGCTTATCTACTCGTTATGGCGGGAACCTCGGGGGCGTCCCCACCGCATGACGTTAATAACTCCGGGTATTTAAGCCTCTGCTCAGAACGAACGAGTTAGCAAGGACTTCGGTTTAGCTACTCTGACCGCTTCTAAGCTGCACGCTTAGACTCCTCGCTACCCTCCGGGGTATTAGCTCCTGAAGAAGTTCTGGGCACCTGCTCCTCGGGGGCCTCTCGCTTCCAACTAACCCTTCGGGGTCTTCTACTTCTAACTGAGACAACCACTCCTCGGGGGTCTTTTCTTCTCTTACAGGATCAGCTGTGCTTCCTGGTACTCGCTCCTCGAGGGCCTATCCAGCTCAGTGATATCCTGCATCACAGGCCGCTGGTCCCACCTTTACCAACCACCAGTAGCATCCCTGCACTACTCTTCAGTGAGAACCTCTATGATCCATCTCTCCATTTCCACCCACCAGGTTCAGGTTATCCCGCTCTGCGGAATACTACCAACCTTGAACATCTGGGTGAGACTTTCCATCTGAGGCTGTCTGAACATTTATTTATTTTTATTTAGAATTTTTTATATACCGACAACAGTTTGCATATTGTATCGGTTTACAAGTAACTTAAAACTTTCCGGCAATGCCTTTACAGGGAACAATAACTATGTATACAAGAACTTACAACTAATACAGAAATGGAGTAACAATTTACAGGTTTGATGGCAATTTACAATGGCAATTTACAATTTCCAAGGTACAGTGGCATATAGTCAATAAACCGAGTAGAGAGCAGGGTAGACAATGGAAAGTTACGGGATGTATGAAGAAAAACATTAGGGTAGTAAAAATAGGTTTCAAAAAGGGGTGTTAACAGGGGGGGGGGAGAGAGTAGGGTGGAATAAGCAGCAAATCGAAGTATTTGCACGGTGGGGAAGTAGCAGTGGATTGTACAAGGTTCTTCAAGGAAAAGTACTATACACAGCTCAGGGAGTCATCCGGACGGGGGTTAATGAGTGATGGGTATGCCTGTAGGAGCAGCCACGTTTTTAGTTTTTTTTTTTAATTTGAGTGTAGAGGTTTCGGTGCGTAAGTCAGGGGGCATGGAGTTCCATAGGGCCGGCCAGGTAAAAGGCTCTGTTCATTGTGGAGGTAAGTTTAGTGGATCTGATGGAGGGGGTCCGGAGTGTTTCTTGGAGGGCAGAGCGAGTTGGTCGAGCAGAGGTACGAGGAAGCAGAGGAGGGTTGATCCAGTGGGTATTTTCATTGTTAATGCTTTTGTGTATGATGGAGAGAACCTTAAACAGGATTCGGGATTGTACTGGTAGCCAGTGGAGCTCGATAAGAGTTGGAGTGATATGGTCACGTTTTCTGGAGTTAGTAAGGATACGAGCTGAGGCATTCTGTAAGAGTTGTAATGGTTTGGTATATGTGACGGGGAGGCCAAGGAGGAGTGCATTACAGTAGTCTATTTTGGAGAAAATAATAGACTGTAATACTGTGCGAAAGTCAGTGAAGTAAAGAAGGGGTCTGAGTTTTTTTATAGTTTGTAATTTGAAATAGCATTCGCTTAGGATAGATTTAATGAATGGTTTGAAAGAGAGCTGGTTGTCGATAAGGACACCCAGGCTGCGCTTTTGGATGGGGAATGATGTGGTAGCGTAAGCGGGGGGAATGGAAGGTGGAGAATGTTTGGTGGAGATGAGGAGGAGTTCAGTTTTTTGGGGGTTGAGAGCAAGGTGCATGTCAGTGAGTAGTTGGTTGATAGAGGTCAGGCATGATTCCCAGTTTTGAAGGGCGGTTTGGAGGGAGTCGGTAAAGGGGAATAGAATTTGGACGTCGTCTGCGTAGATAAAATGTTTAAAGCCAAGATTGGTGAGGGGGAGCATGTAAATGTTAAATAGGGTGGAAGAGAGAGAGGAGCCCTGGGGAACACCTCGGTTAAGGCTAATTGGGTCGGATTCATTATTGTCAGAGGAGACGATGTAGTGACGGTCTTGTAAGTATGATTTGATCCAGGAGAGGGCGGTGCCGGAAACTCCAATATTACTGAGGATGTTGATTAAGATGATGTGATTAACAGTATCAAATGCAGCAGAGATATCTAACATGGCAAGAAGAAATGAGTTTCCTGTGTCCAATCCTTTGATAATGGTGTCAGTAAGGGATAGTAGCAATTTTCGGTGCTCAGGTTTTTCCGGAAACCATATTGTGTGGAGGGAAGAATGTTGTGTTGTTCGAGGTAATCAGATAGGCGAGAATTGACTAATTTTTCTAAGATTTTAGATAGGAAAGGGATATTGGAGATAGGTCTGAAATTGGCTAGGATAGATGGGTCAAGGCTGGGTTTTTTAAGGATGGGTTTGACAACAGCTTGTTTTAGAATGTTGGGGACAGTGCCTTGTTCTAAGGAACGGTTGCAGATAGCTGAGAGAGGTTTGGCAATAGCTTTGGGAATAGCTAGGAGGAGTTTGGTAGGGATGGTTTCAGAGGGATGGGAGGAGGGTCTCATCTTTTTTAAGATGTTTTCAATTTCAAGGGAAGAGGATGAGTCAAAAGATAAGAGGGTAGCTGAGAGATTGAAAGTAGGCAGTGTCACAGTGTTTGGGTTAGACGAGAAGCGTGCGGTGAGAGTAGAGAATTTGGTTTGGAAGAAGTGTGCAAGTTCATTGCAGCGATTTTTTGAGGTGGGTGCTAGTGGTTGTGTGGAGGTGGGGCTGGTGAGGTTGGAGATCATCATGAAGAGTGCCTTGGGATTGTATTGGAATCTATGAATCTTTTTGGCGAAATATTCTCATTTGGTCGAGAGCGTGGCTTTCCTGTATTGGTGCATGAGTTGGTAGTAGGCAGATTTGGTTGCAGGGGAGGGATGTTTGCGCCAGCGCCTTTCTGAGGTTCTGAGGAGGGTTTTGAGCTCAGTAGAGTACCATGGTTTTTTATTTGGGAGGGCAGGTTTAGTGGTTTTTGCAGTGATAGGGCAGAGTTTGTTTGCTATGTTTAGGGTAATATCAATCCATGAGGTGAAGGCGTTGTCGGCTGAGGAGAGGTCAAGTTGGTTGGGAACGTTTGAGCATGCTGTTGTGAGGGTGTCTAGCGTACATGATTTACGGTATTTGAAGGTCTGGTGGGGGGGGGGGGGGGGTGGACTGTTGAAGTGCAAGGGTAGTTTGAATGATGGAGTGGTCGGACCATGGTATGGCGAGGCAAGATGGGGAGTTGATGATAGTGAGGGGGGAGTTGGTGAAAATGAAGTCCAAAGTATTGCCAGCCTTGTGGGTGGGGGAGTGTATGAGTTGTGTGAAACCCATGGCTTTGAGAGAGGAAAGGAAAGCTTCACAGGCAGGGGATTGCGGAGTGGCATCAACATGTAGGTTAAAATCACCAAGGAGGATAGTAGGAAGGTCTGGAGAGAGAGAATCGGCAAAGAATTCAATGAGCGGGGAGGAGTTGTTTTCTAGCAGGCCGGGGGGGGGGGGGGGGCGGGGTGTAGATGAGGCAAATTTGGAGAGCTTTGGCTTTAAAGAAGCCAATTTTGTATTGGCTGGGGAGATTGCAATTTTGGGATGAGAGTTTAAGTTCCTTCTTTGCAGCCAGGAGTAGGCCGCCGCCTCTCTTCTTTTTGCGGGGTAAGGAGAAGAAATCATATGTGTCAGTAGGAAGCTGGTTAATGAGGGGGGTGTCATGGGGCTTAAACCATGTTTCCGTTATTGGCACCTTGCTGGACTTCAGTGCCATCTCTTCCTGCAATATTACCATCTATCTACAGCAGTACAATAAAGCTTTCCATCTCCATTGTCTGTTCTCTGAGTCTAGCCTATCGCTGTGGTTCCCCACGGGGCCCCTCCCCATGGGAGGAGTCATCTCCACAGCGACTAAGAGTCCACACTATGCCTCAAACCCAACATCCCCAACATAGCTGAGCCCTTGAAATAGCACGTCAGCTAAAAAGTTAACATCTGGTCTATGCCAGGTAATGCAGTAAATGTAAATTTTAGTGTGTTCCTTAAATAGCATATCAAGAATAGCATATCACGCTATTTAGCACATGCCCATTAACGCAGAATCTATATATAACATTTCTTTATTTACATGACATGATAAAAGTTACAAACCAGTTGCATGGGAGACTGTAAATCGTAGTGGTAACTGAGTACATGCCAATAAAAGGTGGGAGGGAAGTGTGGATTACCAGTGATTTGTTTGAGGGATAAGTTCTCAGTCTCATTCAATATTTTTGTAAGTAATATTGCAGAAAGGCTATCAGGTAAGATTTGCCTTTTTGTGGATGACACCAAAATCTACATCAAATTAGACATCCTGGAAGATGTAGGAAATGGGAAGGGATCTAATGAAGTTTTAGGAATGGTCTAGTGTTTTGTAACTAATATTTAAATCTAAAAAATGCTAGGCCATGCATTTGGGTTATAAAAACCCAAGGGACCAATACACACTATAAGGTGAAGTTCTGTGCATAAACCAGGAGCAGGATCTGGGGTAATCATATCAAATGATATTAAGGTGACCAAACAGGTAGGTAAGGCAATGGCAAAGCCAGAAGAATGCTTCGGTTATATTGCCTCTAAGCCTCTGGTGAGAAATGTGTACATTTCTGAAGACCACACTTTCAAAAAATGATAAACATGATGAATTCAGTCTAGAGGACAGCTACTAAAATGGTCAATGGTCTTCATCATAAATGATATGGGGCAGAATTAAAGATCTAAATATGTATACCCTGGAGGAAAGGAGGGAAATGGAAGATATGATAGAGGCATTTTAATGCTGCCAAGGATTAAATGCACAGGCTGAGAGTTCTCTCAGTGGAAAGGAGGCTTTAGAGCAAAAGTCATTGGACGAGGATGAAAGGAATTTAAATCAGAAGTAATCTAAGGAAACATTTCTTAACGGAGAGGGGTGGTAGATGCATGGAATGGTCTCCCGGTGGAAAGATAGAGATGGGGCAGTGAGTCAGTGTTGAAGAAAGCATGAGAGCACAGAGGAGCTCCGAGGAAGAGGAAGGGATTATAAATCTAAGCAGGAGCCATGGATGGGCCAATCGGAGGGGCCAAATGTTCTTTATCTGCTGTCATGTTCTATATTTCAACACATAAATCCACTAATTTTAAAGCACATACTTTAATATCTTCTATGACCAGTTTAAACTTAGGATATAACACACTAGCATGCACAGAATCATGTCTTCATTTTCTCTCACAATTTAGCAGAGTAAAATCACAATCCTATTGCCAGTGCATAAGATCTTTCCGAGAGAATCTGCTGAGATGTACTTGCTATTTCCATGAGTGACTAGAAAAGTAGCAGGTGGAAAGTATGTGATCCAGAAACTTATGTAACCTATGCCAGCACTCAGTCATGCAAGAAAGCCAGGAGACAAAGTTGAGTGTCTGTTTTTGAACATTTCTCTTTTTCTTTTATTTTTTATTCCTTGCTATCCAATTGCAGCTATATAACAGTTTGATTTTTTACTTCCCCCATCTAATTCTTCTTACTTCAGTCACACATTTCTCCAGCTTATAATGCTGTATGGTGATATTCCAGCTAAAAAATGGAATCGAAAAGGATCCATTAAGTTAGTTTACAGTAGAGTTTTTGTATTTGTTTCTATTAACTAGTCAATTATCGTACTGTGAATGTCTAAAAAAAACAACCCCAAAAAACAAATGAAAGCACTTATGGTAGGTTATCTTATGAAGATTACCAGTTTCCTTGTATCTCGAAAATTCTTCAAGAGAAAAGATGGTAATACTATTTGCATGTCTGATTCATAATTATGACACAAAGAATGATGCTCACATGTCCCTTTTTTAAACATGTTCTTTAATTTACATTATAAGGGGCATGTTTGAAACAGAAAACAAGTCTTAACCGGCAAGCAAAATTAGCTGATGTGTACCTGTTAAGGCTGAATTATAGCCCATCTGCAGCATGGGGACAGAGGGAGAAGAAAACACAGGGATTCTACTGCTGCTCCTCTTCCAGAAAGCTTCTGATGTAAACAGAGAATTTATTAAGGATTGAGAAATCTTGCAGTGATCCTTTCTCCCAACCTTCCTATTGACAATCCGAGAGTAAACCTTATGCACCTTTGAAAAGAAGGTGTAGTTCAACTCTGAGGGGTGTAGCAGCCACCAAATATCCACTGATTCCCAATTAGATAATGCCTTCAGTCCTGCCCGATTCACTCTTGAAGCTCCCCCCCCCGCCACCACTATTGTCCACGTAAGGATATTAAAGTCTCGTCCCTCCCCAGAATGATATGGCCTTCCGTCCATTGTTGCAGTACATTTGAAAACCATTCTAAAAATTTTCCTTGCCCTAAGTTGGGACCATGCACATTCCCCACAGTGTAGCATGTATTCCCCAGTCTAAATGTAATTAAGAGAACCTCCCGTCTGCATCTCACAGTAGAGATCACATCCACTACAATATTTTTTGAAAATAAAATACCCACCCCACAGTATTTATTTAGTTTTGACTCAGAGGCAAAAATTGAAGTGGGTAATCTGCGAGATCATTAACCACTCATGCCTCTTCCGTAAGTGAATTTCCTGGCACAGCAATATATCCACCTTTATGCAGATGGCATCATTGAATAGTTTTTAACTTTTAACATAGGTGTTTAGACCTTTAATATTCCAGGACAGTATTTTTAAGTCTTCCATAATGCAAAGAAAATAGAACTCTCCGAACCCCTCCAAATCATTAAGGCATACCAATAATACTCATCCCCCACATACACCTTATTTTGTATGGTCGCAATTGGTCCCCCCTCGCATCCTTCACAGGAGCATCTAAAACCCCGTTCATCTCCCTTCTCCCTCCCATCCCTCCTCTCACTCTCCTAGCGCCTTCCTGTGGAATGATAATACAAGCTTCCCCCGGTGCTCTTTCCTCGCCCCACCGACCCCTGCTCAAAGTAGAAATTCATAAGCACTCTCCCCTTACATGAACTCTTCTGTATGAATAAACAATCAAATGCAAAGCCCTAATACAAAGTTCACGAGATCGTCGTTATTACTGGGGTATTCCACCAAGTTCGACCTTCTTGTTCAGGTTACTGCGCCCTTCGAGGAAGACAAACCCCCAGAATTTCTTCTCAGGTGCTTTCCGCCAGATTGTACCCGCTGCCAAAGGAGGTTCAGCCCTTTGCCATCATAGCCAGACAATGTACTGTCACTAGCCTCTACTCTCTTTAACAGTCCAGCTGCATGAGGGATATTCTTCGCTTCCTCCACAGACTTCACACGAGAAGTTACCCCATTGATGGAGAATTGCAATCCAAAGGGGAACAACCATTTATAGCAAGAGTTCCCATTCTTTCAGATCTGCAGCACCTCACGAAATTCCTGATGTTTCCTGAGCATAGAAAGATTGTGGCCATGCCACAGGATTTCTTTCATCTTCCTCGCTTGAGTCATCACCTTTTCTTTCACGCCATATTCATGGTAACGGACCACAATGGCCTGGGGCACATTCACATGAGGATGAGCCAAGGTGCTCTGTCAAGCACCAGCACTGGGCTTTCTTCCCGAACCTCACTGTTACGTAGAATCATTGTCGCAGATGTCCGTGATCACTTTAGTGTAGTCCGAATATGCAGCTTCCGACGGTATACCTCTGAATCTCAGGTTCCTTCTTCTGGACCTATTCTCAAGGTCTTTCACCCAGTCTGTTAAGAAGGAGTTATCCTACTGTAGATGTGTGATCTCACACTGCAAGTGCTCACTGATCCTCCTCATGATACAGCATCTATCCTGTCCTCCAATTCTACAATTTCTCGTCTGAGTTTGCCCACGATTGATTTGATTTCTTGTTTTAGAGAGCACATATCTGCTCCCAACTCACCAAACAGCACTTGAAAATCGTCTCTGGAGGGGGGCAGATCTCCTAACCATTGCTGTGGAACCAGTGCGGCGCTCTTCTCCGGAGGGGGTCAATTTTCCACCTCCATTTCCTCCCTCCTCCTCCATGATTGTGGTCTCCGTTGTTTTTGTCGCGGCGTTCTCATAGGAAGAATGTTTTAAATCAATAGATTTTTTCCTACCGGATATAATCTGTGCTAGTTGATGCACAGTAAGTGAATATCGCAGCATTTCACGGTTCAATGGCAGTGCTTGAGGGAGGATTATTAGATCAGGGTCAGGAGCAAGGTTCCTAAACGGCCATTCGGCAGCATGACACTTCCTCCACCAGAAATGTTTCTCATTTTGTTTCTCTGGGAAAAATAAAACATATTTAAATAATCTACCAAATTTATTGCTCTGTAAACAACTTGCTGCTTCTATACTTTTTGGTTTAGCAGTATATTTAGTAAATTCGTAATCTTTCAGGCCTTTTAGCAACTTGTATTGCAAGACTAGAATGATTCTTAAGTGTATTTTAGAAATATGCTCTAAATCTGTGCATTGAATCACCGAAATGGCATTTTGCATTACACTCATTTTAAACCCTTTGTTTACAGTAAATAGACTTCAATAGCTCTATGCACATCTGTTTTATGGTTGCACCCTGTTGATTTTTGCACATCACTACATGTTTACTTTTTTCAATTCTCCATAGATATATTCTGTTAATGGGTCTTCAGGATCGAAATGAGAAGCTTTTCTATAAAGTGCTGATGTCTGACATTGAAAGGTTCCTGCCCATTGTTTATACTCCCACTGTGGGTTTGGCTTGCCAACAATATGGTCTAGCATTTCGGAGGCCAAGGTATGTAAGCTTATACTTCAAATAAAGGTCACAGTAGGTTTTATTTTAAACGTAGACTGCTTTTTTTCAAGAAGATAGTTGAATGCACTCCAGTAAAGTAAATCTGGGATAATTCTTGATATTAATTATATTTTCAGTCTGCCTAGAATTGTAATTTCCCATTGTAAAAATAATCTGTTGATTCAGCAAGATAAAAATGTGTATGAAAGTTTAATAATTGTATCTTGAATCTGGCTTTTCTCCAGGTACACTTGTATACTAGTGATGTGATACCAAATTAATGTATTTATTCTAGCCGAAAAGTTATTTAATGATGGTGTAAAATAGTAAGTTACAATGTTCAAAATTAAAAGAAAACTCACATGAATGAGGAGTGCTGGTGAGCTTCAAAACTTGATGCCTGAGCCTTCTGCTCTTTAACTCATACAACATTTTAAAAAATAATTAAAAGTCACGTTTAATATCTGCAGTCTTTTTAGTCTGGCTACTAGCTGGTCGGATGTAGCCATGGAAGACCTAGAGAAAGCATCGTTGAGTTCTGAAGGCTTGTATAGCATAGTGTCCAATTTTCAGTACCACTGTGGGGCCTACTTGACAAGCCTATACACCCAACAAAATCTTGAACTTGCAGAGGATCAATTTTTCATATTTCTTAATGAAAAATGGAGGACTCTGTTTAAACAATAATAATAAAAAAGAAATTATAAAAATGCCTGATAATATCCAGGCTATTTGCTTTTGAGCTTGGCATTACTGAGGTAGATCTATCAGACATTCAGAAGGTTAGCCATGTTAGTCTGGTGTAGCAAGAATGATATGAGGCGGGCGGCAACCAGTTTATTGCCCCCCCACCTTCTGTTATTTTGAGGTAGAATTATGTCAGCTTTCACAAAGATCTTAGCCAGTTGCAGGAAACCACATTCTCGATAAAGAATTTTTAGTGTGTGTGCCAGAATAAAAGAAAGGAAAGGTAGGTAATTTTAGTGTGTATCTTTCCCTCTCACCTACTCCTAAATACATTCTTTGATTTATAGACTCTTATCCCATTAAAGAGGACAAGAGACATTTTCACACTAAAAATCAATCAGGGATTTAAAGCAAGAGAGTCACCCAGCCTTTATCAATAGATTAATTATTGTCCTCGTTTAGGTCATTGCCAAATTAACATTAAATACACCACATAAATTTAAAGGAATTTTTATGTAGCAGTCCAGCAGCGAGATGGGGGCCTTTCAGTTTTATCCACCAAGTGTCCATGTATGATTATATATCAGTTGGTGAGAGGGTTGTATGTGTGTGCCCGGTGCAAGGAGCTTATGGCTGTCAGAGAATGAATCTGATCTCTGGAAGCTAGAGTGACAGACCTAGAGGAGCTGAGGCAGACAGGTAAATAGAGGAGACCTTCAGGGACATAGTAGCCAAGTCCCAACTCCAGTCTGGTAGCAACAAAATCATCTGGACAAAGAACATCACCTTAGAGTTGCAGGAAGTGATCCGATAACTAAGATCTGTTCTTGTTGCGCTGGTGGACCCTTGGCCCAAGGAGGGGTTGATGCAACCTGTAGGGCAAGCCCTATGGGTCCCCACCATCGGGAGGCGAAGCTGACTAGGAGACGGAGGCCAACTGGAGCTTTGCCAATTCCAGCCCTCGTTCCCCGCAGGTTGAGCCCTTGGGTGCCGGGGCCGGCTGGTCTTAGGTGGGCCTCCATGTGACGACTCCCAGTAGTAGTGGTGCAAGGGTTGCAGGGAACCAGCAGAGGTATCAAGGGACCAACGTAGGTCTGGATGAGGCAGGGATCCAGTGACCCGGCCGCCAACAGGAACAGGGCAGAGACAAAGGGCGCCCGAGTAATAGAGGCCGAAGCCAAGAGGCCAAGTCTAAGTAGATACCAAAGGCGTAGTCAAAGCAAGCTGAGGTCAGGGCAGGCAGCTGAGCAAGACAAGGTACTGAGACAGAGCAGAGCAAGGGTCAAAGCCAGAGAATCAGTCCAGAGCGTAGTCCAACGTAGCAAGGGTCAAAGCCAGAGAATCAGTCCAGCGAGTCAAGGAAGGGACCAAGGTATGGAGCAGGAACCAGGAACAAAGTCAGGATCAAGAACCAGGAACGATGGGCAACAAGCACACGAACAATCATGGAGACCTGTTGCAAAGGCAAGGAACTAGTGGCGGAGCCCTACCTTATATACCAGGGCCTGATGATGTCATCATCCGGGGCCGTGGGCTAGTTTCCCGTCGCGGCCCCTTTAAAGGAACGAGAGGCGTACGTGTTTAAGCCAGGGCCCATAGGTGGCCGAACGATGGCGTCTCCCCGCGCCCCACTCGGGGAAATCTGCCGGGAGCTGAGGAGGTCCATGGAGGAGTCAGGAACAGCCGAGCAGGCAGTAGGTGCTCGGAGGCGTAGGCGGCTGCCCACAGCTGCGAGCGAGGATGGTCTGGGTCCAGGAGCAGCGCTGCAAGGTTGAGTAGGCCCTGTTGCGGGCCTGCTGCGGACGGGGTACGCAACAGTTCTCCAGGTAATGCATTATCCTCTCACACTGAGGATGGGTCTCCAAGAGCTAGTGTCCGGGAGGGAAGGGTTGGTCAGCAGTCATAGTTGGTGATTCATTTATTTGGAATGCAAATAGCTTGGTGGCTGATGGACATGAGAATCACTTGGAAAATTGCCTGCCTAGTGCGAAGGTGGTGGACTTCACGTATCACCTAGATAGGATTTTAAAAAGTGCTGGGGAGGAGCAAGCTGTTGTGGTATATGTGGGCACCAACAACATAGTAGGGTGTTAGAGGGAAGTACTGGAAGCCAAATTTAGGCTCTTACATAGAAAGCTGAAGTCCATAACTCCCAGGGTAGCATTCTGTGAAATGCTTCCTGTTTCACATGCAGGACTCCAGAGGCAGGCAGAGCTCTGGAGTCTCAATACTCTGGTTGAGATAATAGTGCAGAGAAGAGGGCCTTCGTTTTATTAGGAATTGGGGAGCATTCTTGGGAGGTGCAAACCTATTCTGAAAATATGGGTTCTACCTTAACCAGGGTGGAACCAGGCTGCTGAGGCTAACATTTAAAAAGGAGATAGAACAGATTTTAAACTAGAACAAGAGGGAATGCCAACAATTGCTCAGTAGCGCATGGTTCAGAGGGAAATACTTTGAAGTATACTAAACAAACAGTAAAGTTAGAGCATCCTAATGGAGAGTATCCAGTAAAAGCAAAAGTAGCCCATGTGCCTATAAGTAAAGAACAGATTGAGTTAAAAGATTCCAAATTATCCCTGTTAACTGCTAATAAAATTGTATATACAAATAAAAAACATTCATTGAAATGTCTGTATACTAATACCAGAAGTCTTAAAAATTGGGAGAGGAAAAATATTTATAGCACTGAATGAAGAGGTAGACATAATTGGCATCTCAGAAACTTGGTGGAAGGAGGATAACCAATGGGTCAGTGCTATACCAAGATATCAGTTATATCGCAATGATAGGGTGGATTAATTTGGTGGGGGTGTGGCACGTTGTTAGGGATTGCATAGAGTCCAGCAGGATAAAGATGCTGTAGGAGACTAATGTACAATAGAATCTTTATGGATGGAAATTCCATGTGTGATGGAGAATAGTGTTTGTGGGGGTGGGGGGGGGAGGTATAGTACCTTCCTAGCCAAAATGAACAGGCGGATGATGAAATGCTAATAGAAATTAGGGAAGCTAGTAGAACAGTAATAATGAGAGATTTCAGTTACCCCATTATTAACTGGGTAAATATCATATCAAGACTTGCTAGGGAGCTAAAGTTTCTAGATGAAACAAATGACTGCTTCATGGAGCAACTGGTCCAGGAACTGATGAAAGGGGAACCATTTTAGTGGAATACAGGATTTGGTGCAAGAAATGAGAATGGTTGGGCTGCTCGGCAGCAATGATCATAATGCAATCTAATTTAACTTAATGATTGGAAGGAGGACATCAAGTAAATCTGCTGGTCTAGCATAAAACTTTCAAACAGGAGATTTTGATAACATGAGGAAAATAGAAAACATCTAAAAAGCTACAAAAATTAAGAGTTTACATCAGGTGTGGACATTGTGTAAAAATACCATCTTGGAAGTCTTAACTAGATACATTTCACACATTAAAAAAGTTGGAAGAAAAATCAAAAGACTAACAGCATGGTTGAAAGATGAGGTGAAAGGTGCTATTTTAGCCAAAAGAACATCTTTCATAAATTGGAAAAGGGATCCACCTGAAGAAAATAGGAAAAAGCATAGGCATTGGCAAGTTAGATTTAAAATATTGATAAGGAAAGCAAAAAGAGAGAATTTGAAAAGAAGCTGGCAGTATAGGCGAAAACAAAAGCTTTTAAAAATATTTTCTAAGCAGGGAATCCTGTGAGAGAGAACAATTAGATTATTGAGGGATTAACAGCACTTAGGGAAGAAAAAGCCATAGCTGAAAGGCTAAATGAATTCTTTGTTTCATTGTTTATTGAAGAGGATTTTGGGGAGATACCCATGCCAGAAACAGTATTTAATGGTGATGATTTGCAAGAACTGATAGAAATAACGGTGAACCTGGAAGATGTACTAGGGCAGATTGACAAACTAAAGAGTAGCAAATCACTTGGACCAGATGGCTTATACTCCAGCATTCTGAAAGAACTAAAAAATGAAATTGCAGATCTATTACTAGTAATTTGTAACCTATAATTAAATATTCTATAGCATCTGAAGACTGGAAGGTGGCCAATGTAACACTGATCTTTAAAAAGGGCTCCAAGAGTGATCCGGGAAACTATAGAACAGTGAGTCTAACTTCAGTGCCGGGAAAAATCATAGAAACTATTCTAAGGAGCAAAATCACAGACCATAAAGAAAGGCATGGTTTAATGGGACATAGCCTACATGAGTTTACACAAGGGAAGTCTTGCATTACCAGTCTACTACTTTTTTCTGAAGAGATGAATGTAGTATATTTGGATTTTCAGAAGACATTTGACAAAGTCCACCACGACAGACTCATGAGAAAATTAAAATGTCAAGGGATAGGAGGCAATGTCCTATTGTGGATTGCAAACTGGTTAACAGATAGGAAACAGAGAGTAGGACTAAAGATCAGTTTTCTTAGCAGAAAAAGATATACCACGGAGTGTCTCAGGGATCTGTACTGGGACCAGTGCTTTTTAATATATTTTATAAATATCCTGGAAAAGGAAACGAGTGAGGAGATCAACTTTTCAAACACAACATTTTCTGAGTTGTTAAATCACAAGAGGACCTTGTGAGACTGGGCATCCAAATGGCAGATGAAATTTAATGTGGACAAGTGCAAAGTGATGTACATAGGGGGGTAGATTTTTAAAAACTGCGCGATCGCGTACTTTTGTTTGCGCAGCAGGCGCAAACAAATGTACGCTGGATTTTATAAGATATGCGCATAGCTGCGCGTATCCTCTAAAATCCTGGATCGGTGCGCGCAAGGCTGCCGATTTTGGGCAGCTGGTGTGCGCCGAGCCGCAGAGCCTGCCTCCGTTCCCTCCCCTCACCTTCCCCTCCCTACCTCTACCTAACCCACCCCCCCGGCCCTATCTAAAACCCCCCCTACCTTTATCCATGGATTTACGCCTCCCGGAGGGAGACGTAAATCCACACGTGCCATGCCCCCGGGCCCGCCCCTGAAACGCCGCGTCCCGCCCCCAAAACGCCGTGTCATTCGGCCCCGCCCCCGACACGCCCCCGTGCAAAAACCCCGGGACCTACGCGCGTCCCGGGGTTCTGCGCGCGCCGGCGGCCTATGGAAAATAGGCCGCCGGCGCCCAAGGCCCTGCTCGCGTAAATCCGCCCGGATTTACGCGAGCAGGGCTTTTAAAATCCGCCCGAGGGAAAAGTAATCCACAATGTAGTTACACGATGCTAGGTCCATATTAGGAGTTACCACCCAGGAAAAGAATCCAGGCATCACCATGGACAATACTTTGAAATCCTCAGCTCAATGTGCGGTGGCAGTAAAAAAAAAACAAATAGAAAGGAATTTTTTAAAAACTGTTTATTGAGTTGCAAGCACCATCACATAACAGGATAAAGACAGGCACATCAATCAACATACTATGCCTTAACTTGGCAAGTCAACTCAATCAGTAACCTTTCTCTTTAAACAAGTAACATGACGATCACCCAGACATAACTCATACATATTCACACAAGCAAACCAATCACACATACACCCCAATCAAACATGAATATCCACAATTGTAGGACTCTGGATTCACACTCAATGGAATGTTAATAATCCAGTTGCTTACACATCAAAGTCCACAACTTGTAGTAACCTTTGTTAGCAGCCTACCGACATGGATTGTGTACGTTGCCTGAAAAGTTCCATGCCAGCTACCTGCAGCATCAGTGCTGTCCATTGCAGATAATTTGGTTGATCTTCAGAATTGGATTTTTTTTGCCAATGATAGTCTGAGTCATATTTTACACCACCTTCAGAAAGAACTGTCAGCCTTTCATGTATGTGTAAATAAAGCATTTTCCCCAACCAAGCCATTATGCAGTACACTGCTTTTTCCAAGAAGGTGCTCACTTGATGCCAAAACGATTGTAACTGCGGACACTTGGAGAATATGTGACAAAGCGTCCCTGGTTGCACTTTACATTTCAAACATAGGTCTGAGACCCAAAGCTGCATTTTAGCCCCCATCGATCTGGTAATGTGTACTCCATGTAACAGCTTGAACAGTATTTCTGGCACATTGGCTGATAAACCAGCAATTTGTAAGTAGATGTGAATGCCCTTGAAAGCTCTTGAGCGTCCATTGCTTCCCCAAGATCCACGCTCTACGCGCTCGCCAGCTTGTAGAGATGATTTTCTGTTCCATCCTGCTTCATCATGCTCATCCAGAGGGAAATTCTATTAAACTTAGGAATTATATTGATAAAGAAATCTTCTTTGTCTCTGAAAGTCAAGAAGGACAGCCTTTCTGCACCCATAGCCAAGCTGAAGTGTCTGGCCTGCAAATAAGAAAATAAATGCCCCAGAGTTAGGGACCAGGTTTCCTGAAGTTGTGAGAAAGTATAGAGAGCATTTGTATCTGGATCCATCATCTGCCCCAAGCAATACAGCCCTCTGTCCTTCCAGTCTCTGAAGATTCCTGATGATCGTCCCGCAGGAAAGTCCATATTACCTTGAAGAGTTAAAAATAGTGATGTGCCAACACTGTTTCATGCTAATTTGCCACCAGCATCATGCTTTCTGAAAGGCAGCCATCCAAAAATTGGAGCAACCGATCCTCCATAACCTGAGGCTTGGCAAATATAATAAATTAATGGGGCAATAAGAATATACACTCACCACCATGAGCCAATCTGGTTCATATTTATTTCCTTCGCTGTCCCCTCCTGAATGTACCTATGTAAACAAGCAACATTATATAACTTCAGATCTGGTAATGATAACCCCCCTTTGGTCTTATCACAACATAACATTATATAACTGAGATGTGCCCTTTTACCTTGCCAGATACATGCAATAAATGCTAGTGAAATTTGGTGATATCAGCAAGTTTATCAGCAAGTTTATCCAAAGCAGTAACATTTGAAAGCAATACAGTATTTTTGGCAGAATCACCATTTTTATTGTTACATCTCCCCAATAACAACAAAGGCAGCTCATGTCATTGTTTTAATAATTTTTTAGTATAATCCAAAGCTGTCAAAACATTACGTCTGAATATGACTGTACAGATGTTGTCACTATTATGCCCAAATATGGACTAGAGGAGTCTGCCCATGTCAGAGGGAACAACCCCTCCCAGCTTTGCTGCCACCTAACCAGATAAGTTTGAAAAACTGCTACTTAAGTGTCTAAGTAATATAGCTGGATAAGTGTTCAAACACTACTCATCTAACTTTGTTGAAAATGCATGCTGCATATCTTTTAGATATGTGAGCATGCTGTAGGGTTGATTTAAGCATATTTTTAGTGTGTGTACAATTGAGCGCATAATACAAAATACATGTGATCTAGATGCGTTCATTGGCACACTTGCGCATGTATTAAAGTTATCCTTTCTGAGTACTGTGTGCAGTTCTGGTCGCAGCATGTCAGAAAAGCTATAGTTGAACTAGAAATTTTGAAGAGAAGGGTGACCAAAGTGATAAAGGGGATGGAATGGTTCCCTTACAAGGAAAGGCTAAAGAGATTAGGGCTGTTCAGCTTGGAGAAGAGCCAGCTGAGGGAGTATATCATAGAGGTCTATAAAATCATGAGTGGAATAGAATGGGTAAATGTGGATCGCTTATTTATTCTTTCAAAAAATACAAATATTATCTGACACTCCATAAACTTTGTAAGTAGCATATTTAAAACAAATCAGAGAAAATTATTTTTTCACTCAACTCACAATTATGATCTGGAATTCATTGCCGGAAGATGTGGTAAAGGCGGTTAGCGTAGCAGTATTTAAAAAAGATTTAGACAAGTTCCTGGAGAAGTCTATACGTAGTTTTTAACCAGGTAGATTTAGGGAATCCACTACTTATTTCTGAGCAATAGCAGCGTGGGATCTATCTCCTATTTTGATCTTACCAGGTACTTATGGCTGGGATTGACACTGTTTGGAAACAGGATACTGGGCTTGATAGACCCTCAGTTTGACCCAGAATGGCAATTCTTATGTTCTTAAAACTAAAAGCAGACGATGTCATTCACTTTGAAAATTGCCATGGGTATAGAGTGCACGCAGCCACTTGTACCTGCTTTCTGTGTATGTAGAATTTTGCTTGAGAAGTACATGCAAAAATTTCAATCTACATGCATACTTTTCCTCCCCCAACCTAAACCACTCCCTAGGAACAACACTTATCAATGTGGCTAAAAGTAGGAGCTTTGTGGAGCGTTTTGCAGATTTTTATCTGTATTGAGGGAAGACAATTTTTCAAACAGCCAATTTATGAGGTGTAGCAGTGGTCTGTTGGTTAGAGCAATGGGCTGCGAGCCAAGAAACCCAGGGTTCAAATCTTTATCTCCCATTTCCTAATGTACCCTCCTAGATTGTAAACTGTCTGGAGCAGGGCCTTACTGTACCTGAATCCTAACAGAGATTTAAGCTGCCTTGAGCATTATTTGGAAAGACAGGCTAAAAGTCAAATCCAAATTAGACAGTACTTTGAAAACTGCTTTTGGAAAATGTAGTCCAGATTTATTAAGTTTTCATTTTGTAGAACTTTGTGATTCCACTTGTGTTTTACTGCTAGTCACCCCATGAAGGTATGGTTTCGATACCCCTGAGGGCGAATTGAACCCTACGATCCAGCTCCTCCTCGAAGGTCGTTGTGGGTAGGACGGGTGGAGCAGCAGCAAGTGCCACCAGATCACCCTCGAAACAAGGGGGATCAGTGCCTGGCATAGACAATGGGCATTGTTGGGGGGATCGCTTCAGGCTCCCAGGCTTGACTGAGGGCGAAGCCTGGTCTCCGTGGGGCCACTTTGGGGGCAACACAGCTGATGCTGGTGCATTCCCAGAACCGGTGCCATGCGCCGATGGCAACCGGTGACAGTGTTTCCTGCCCTGCACCGACTGCCGCCAAAAATGGAGGGATCTAGTTTAAAGACATGGAGCAACTCAATGCGATTTTCCCACATTCAACCATAAATCACATTAAAAAAACCTGCATGTTTTTTTCAATGATCGTTACTGTGGGGGGCAACCGACTGACAAAGTGGAAACCGATTAGAAAAAATTGATACAGGAGAAAACAAAGAGGGGAGAAAAACTCAACAAAAATCTGAAAATTAAAAAAATATAAAGATTCTGTTTCTGGTTGATTTCTATACAACTCCCATTTGTAACTATTTATTCAGCATACAAGTACTTTTGTTCAAACTTCTAAGAAAAACACACACCAGAATATGGCACAAAAAATATCTTTGCACAAGTTTAAAAATCATTAGGACTGCAATTTGCAAACATTGCGCGCACATATTTGCTTTGAAAATTATCCCATCAAATATACCCGCACAAGTTACACCTGTTGTTTGATGCACACAAAAGTTTTACTGAAAGTGTATACGTATATGGTCAAATTTTACAAAGAATGTGGGTGTGACGTGTAAATGCAAACCCTTCCCCAACGTCACCCCCAAGAATCGCTTTCCCTCAGGACGGGTAAACAATGCAAATATATGTGTGTAAGTTTAAGGGCAGGCAATTTTGTAAAAAGCCACTTCTGAGCATAAAACACTGAACTGCAGAAGTCACTTTGAAAATTACCTTCTAAGAGGTTGAGTCATAATCCTTAAATACTGATGTAAAGAAATAAAAGAAATGAAACATTTAATCTGTGGTACGTAAATGCTGGAAATAAAGCTTTCTTTTCAACATTTTGTCTTTGCAACAAGAGTAACTTTTTGACTCCACTGATGCTGGAGCCCACGCCCTCGATCCTAGCACCGCTGCTGGAGCACCTCAATGTCTTGTTAGGTGTCCTTCCTACGCAGCCAGTGCCTGGGAGTTCCTCAGTCCCCAGGCGGCCATTGTTGCCTTCCCCCTCTGGGGCGATACCTATTGCTGGTTCCTCCAAGGAAGAAGGCTCGGTGCTTCCAGGGCCATCAGGGCCTCTGGCGCCTAGGCTGCCATTTCCAGCTCCGATGACAGGTCCTTCGGGGCTGTCGATGCAGTCAGTGCCCTCGATGCCCCCAGTGCCTCCAGGGGCCAGACCAAGGGCAGTCAGTGCAGGTCCTCCACTGACCTCTCCTGGGGATTTCAGTGAGGAGGACATCCCGTACGATTCGTGAGGGATGATATTTCCGAGTCCTCCTTCAAGGTCTCCAAGGATATTCTCTCAGATCCTCCCCCCCCCCCCCCCCCCGAGGAGCGGTGCCAATCTCTTCCAGAGGATTTGACCTTTGTTGGTTTCATCCGCACCATGGCAGAGTCTATTCCCTTTCCGCTGCTGACGGAAGTGGACGCTAAGCACCACATGCTGGAGGTCCTCCAGTTTGTGGGCACGTCAAAAGAAGTGGTAGCTGTTCCTGTGCATGAAATCTTCGAGGAATTGCTCCTACGCATTTGGGAACATCTCATAACCGTGTCTCCGGTAAACAAAAAGGTTGATGCTGTCTACCTCGTTCAAAAGTCCCTCGGATTTGTGCGGCGCCTCAAAAAGGCTAAATGGTCCTGGACCCATGCTTCTGTGCCTCCAGGTCGTGAGCATAGGGAATGGAATGCACTGGGTAGTAAGGTGTTCCAAGGGGCAATAGCCCGTATCGCTTCCTACCAATTGTATATGGCCCAACATTCTTGGAACCTCTGCAAGAAGGTTTAGGAATTGGTGGAGCGCCTCACCCAGCAGCAGGATGCATTCCTGGCACTGGTCCAGCAGGGTTTCGAGTGTGATAAGCATGAGATGCGTCCACATATGATGCTTTTGAGACGTCAACTTGCATGGCTGCAGCGTCCATCGGAGCCCACAGGATGGCCTGGCTCAGAGCTTTGGACCTTTGTCCGGAGGTCCAGGAGAAACTGGCAGTTCTCCCCTGTACAGTGATAACCTTTTTGGCAATAAAGTCCAGGATGCTGTGGCTCAACTAAAGGATCATCAGAGAGACCCTCCAGATTCTCTCAGTTAGTACTTCGCCCCCCCCACCCCCCCACTTCTGCCAGAAGGTCGGCGAGGCAAAGGGCGCATAGGTCCTTCTACCATCACAGGAAATATTTCCCTTCGGTTTTCCGCAGACATTTTCAGCATGTGTCCTCTAGAGGCTGCTCCAAGCAGCCACGAGCACCTAGTCCCCAACCAGCACCTCAGCCTCGCCTCGCTATGGGGTTTTGACTGGCAGAGAAGGGAGCACAAGTCCAGTCACTGTGCCTTCGGCGCCAGAGCCTCCAATAGGAGGTTGCATTTTTTTTCTAGATCGCTGGCTAGCGATCACGTTGGATCAGTGGGTCTTATCCATCATTCACCAAGGGTATCGTTTAAACTTGAGTGTGCTCAGGAATGCTCCCCCGTGGGGTCAGTCTCTCCATCAGGAAATATTGTTGTCTGAGCTCTCTGCCCTCATTCAGGCCAGGGCAGTCGAGTCAGTTCATCTGTGGTAGCAGGGAACAAGGTTCTACTCCTGCTATTTCCTGATCCTGAAGAGGACTAGGGTACTCTGACCCATCCTAGACCTGAGAGCTCTTAATTGTTTTCTCAAACGAGAGAAGTTCAAGATGGTCTCCCTCGGCACTCTGATCCCTCTCTTGCAGAGGGGGGACTGGCTTTGCTCCCTCGATCTCAGACATGTACTCTCACATCGAGATCTCCCGTAGTCACTGGAGATATATCTATTTCCTGGTAGGCACCAGGCATTTTCAACACAGGGTGCTGCTGTTTGGCCTTGCCTCGCCTCAGCGCCTAGTGTCTTCACCAAATGCCTAGCACCAGTGGCAGCACCACTGCGCTGTCTGGGGGTGCAGGTGTTCCCCTACATGGACAACCGGTTAATCAAGAACAGTTCCCAATGGGGGACACTTCGGTTTCTATGCTTGACCATTCAGGTGTTGGAGTCTCTCGGGTTTGTCATCAACTACCTGAAGTCCCATCTGACTCCGTCACTGTGACTGGCTTTTATCGGCGCCCACCTGGATGTGGCAGACGGCAAGCCTATCTTCCTTGTGATCGAGCACTCACCGTGGTGGCCTTGGTGGGTTTTTCGTGCTGGAGCCAGCGGGTCACTGCCCGTCTCATGCTCCACCTTCTGGGTCACATGGTGACCACAGTCCATGTCACACTCTTTGCCCGCCTGCTTATGCACCAGGTGCAGTGAACCCTGTGGTCCCAATGGCAGCAAGCCTCCCAGGACCTCAGTGTATGAATGTGTGTCTCTCTGCTGCTCCAGATTTCCTTGTCCTGGTGGAAGGACCTAGCCAATTTAGAACAAGGGTTTTTTTCAATCTCCCCTCCTTCCAGGTTGTCCTCACCACTGATGAATCCACACTGGGGTGGAGTGCCCACATGGAGGGACTTCGCACCCAGGGCTTGTGGTCAGCTTAGGAAGCTCAGTGCCAAATCAACTTCCTGGAGCTCTGAGCGATCCGTTACAGCCAGACCGACAATCATAAGCGATGTGGTACATCAACAAACAGGGAGGCACGGGATCGTTCCTTCTGTGCCAGGAAGCGGTTCAGACCTGGGCTTGTTCTCAGAATATATTACTTCGAGCCGTGTACCAGGCGGGGATGGAGGACGTGGTAGCAGACTCCCTCAGTCGGGCGTTTCGGTCCCATGAGTGGTCCCTGGACTCAGCGGTAGCGAACATGATCTTCCATCTTTGGGGAACTCCAGAAGTTAATCTGTATGCCTCCCCCTGCAACAACAAGGCGGAGTTCTTTTGCTCACTTTATGGGGAGGACAGCAAACCAGCGTCAGATGCCTTTGCCCGCCATTGAGGCAAGGGGCTTCTTGCGCGTTTCTTCCACTTCTGCTGGTGATGAATATGCTCCTGAAGCTCTAGCAGGACGGAGAAAACATGGTCGTCATAGCACCTTGTTGGTCGCGGTAAGCTTGGTTCCCACTCCTGCAGGACCTCTCGGTCCAGAAACTGATCAGTCCGTGGACCTCCCTGACCTTAGTCACATAGGATCAGGGCAGGCTGAGCTATCCAAACCTCAGGGCATTGTCTCTGATGGCCTGGATGTTGAAAGGTTAGTATTGCAGCTCCTGGCATTGTCTGATGATGTCTCTCGAGTTCTGCTTGCCTCTAAGGAGCCTTCAACTAGAAAGTTGTACAGCCTAAAGTGGAGGAGGTTTGCTGTCTGGTGTGAGCCACACAGGTTGGACCCATTTACCTGCTCCACCCTGAAGCTCTTGGACAATCTGTTGCACCTGTCAGAAGCTGGTTTAAAAAACATTCGCAAAATCCACCCAATCGTATCACTGGTAAGTATATTTCAACTTCACAGGTTAATGCCAAGTACTATATGTAGGCCCCTCACTCTCAGGGTCTGTAAAATCCAACAGACTCCTAATTAGGTACGAGGCCACCTTACTTTAATTATAACATTTTTTTAAGAGTTTCTTTTTTGTATATTAAAACTTCCCCATGTCAGTCCAATTATTCAATAATCCACTTAATTTTCGCAAACTGAACTCAAAGGATACGAGAGAAACAATCACTACTTATCTGTTCCATTTTTGGTTAGTCACCCCACTGGAACAGATAAGTAGTGATTGTTTCTCTCGTATCCTTTGAGTTCAGTTTGCGAAAATTAAGTGGATTATTGAATAATTGGACTGACATGGGGAAGTTTTAATATACAAAAAAGAAACTCTTAAAAAAGTTATAATTAAAGTAAGGTGGCCTCGTACCTAATTAGGAGTCTGTTGGATTTTACAGACCCTGAGAGTGAGGGGCCTACATATAGTACTTGGCATTAACCTGTGAAGTTGAAATATACTTACCAGTGATACGATTGGGTGGATTTTGTGGGTACACATTAAAGGTACACTGGATTACAGTAGTATACGGGTATAAGGTTGTGATTAAAAAACATTCGGTCAGAGTGCATCTCAGCACCATTGGGGCATATCATGTCGTGAATAGTACGCCTGTCTCAGTGCAACCCTTGGTTGGGCAGTTCATGTATGGTCTGCTTCAGTTGAAGCCCCCTCTGAGTCCTCCGCCTGTATCCTGGGACCTTAATGTGGTTTTGTCTTGCCTCATGAAGGACCCCTTTGAACCTATGCGCACGTGTAACCTGAAATATCTGACCCGGAAGGTCATATTCTTTGTTGCTATCACCTTGGCGCGTCGGGTCAGTGAACTTTAAGCTTTAGTGACATACCCACCTTATACAAAGTTCTTCCATGATAGGGTGGTTCTCCGTATTCACCCTAAGTTCCTGCCTAGGGTGGTATCTGACTTCATTCTGAATCAGTCTATCGTCCTACCTACCTACCTACCTTCTTCCCAAGACCTCAATCACACTCAGGCGAAACGGGCCTTGCATACTTTGGATTGTAAGAGGGCCTTGGTGTTCTCCCTTGAGATGTCGGCAGGTCATAGACAGTCCATGCAACTCTGCATTTCGTTTGATAAGAACCGAATAAGCACACCTTGTCTACCTGACTAGTGGACTGCATCTCATTCTGCTTTGTGCAAGCAGAACTGCAGCTTGAGGGCCCTGTTAATGCTCAATCCGTCCAGGCCATGGCAACTTCAGTGACTAACTTGCAAGCTGACCCGTGACGGAGATCTGCAGGGCTGTGACATGGAGTTCTCTCGCCAGGATAGTAGCTTCATTCAGTCTGTCCTCCGTAATCTTTTTTGAATCTAAACCCAAGTCTTCCGCCTAGGGTCCTGTTTTTCGGGTTCAGGCTGTCTTCCTCCATTACCAATAGCATCTAGATTGTTGTGCCCATTGGCACCTGTTTGGTGTCTGTTGGTCCACTCCCTTTGGAAATAGCCTGCAGCTAGGTATTCACCCATATTTGAGGACTACCATCTTGTAAGTTTGTTGTTTTATTTTTATAATTCTCTGTAATGAGACTGAAGGGGGACTCCATGTGGCCACGTGGATAGTGGCATGCTGGGCATGCTCAGTGTGCCATTCAAAGTTCTAGAAACTTTGACAGAAATGTACCGTGCCAGGCTCCATCTGATGTCACCCATGTGTGAGGACTAAAATCCTGCTTGTCCTAGGAGAACACCTGTTTACAGGTAAGCAACTCTGCTTTCTCCTAGGACAAGCAGGATGGTAGTCCTCACACATGGGTTTGGTGGAATATACACACAAATTAGTACTAATAGTGGTGCAATGGTTTCTGAGATTTGGATTAATCAAGTTCATAGAATGGGACAAATTTTTTCTCTAAATTAGAGCTTTTATGTTCAAATTCTACTTTTTTCCTGCTTTTTATTCCTCCCAGCAAATTTAGAAGCCCTGAATCTGGGTCCCAAATTTTATAGGGTAAGGCAATATCTGAGCATATAACTGATCAATCTTCAGATTCCAGAAAAGGGTTTGCTACTGTTAAAGTTTTCAGCCATAGAAGCTGGTAAAACTGGCATTGTAGGTTTTATGTCCAAAAAATGTTTCCCTGTAACTTGTTGGGCAGTGGGAAGATATCATATAACATATCTGTGGAGAAACATTTTAAAAATGTGCAAGAAATTTTAATATACTTACAGCAAAGTAACTCATTTTTCATGCAGAGCTCAGTATTCCTTGGTCCGTGTTAGCCATATTTCTGTATATCATTATGTGGCCTGATGTGACAAATAGAGCATATGACAGGAAGAATTATCAAGTGCAATAAATATCTATTGGCATGCTTTTAGATTTGGATTTATTCTTTCAGGACAACTAATTATTTTGAGTAATAGATTATTAAAGAGCCTCCTGCTGAAGATATAGTGTGATAGTATATCACAGCTGGATGACAGCTTCATGGTGTTTTCAACAAGGGAAAACAGCCAATGAATATTTCACTCTTTAATCTCAACCATACAGTCTGCAAGCAAAGATATATTCACTTATAAACATAGCATATACCGTTTTATTGTGTGAGCTACTGTGATTTTAAAAGAGATGGAATACAGGAATTTTTACCGTTTTCATGGTATAATATTTATGTGAGTGAAAGTGACTACTGCATTCAGTACCTTTCTGACTAGTATTACTTGTATAACAATTATGTCTAAATGGTAATATCAATGCAAGTGTAAATACTTGATCCTTCAGTATTTATCTTGAGAAACCTCACCTATAAAAGTAATTTTCAAGACATCTAGATAATTCAGTCAAATGCAATGCCTATCAAAACATGCCATCCATGAGAGAGCATTCCAGATTGGGAAGGCACCCCATATGTCTGGCATAGCATTTATCTCTAATTGCAATGATTTTTAATTTATATCTTCCAGTGCTAAAAATGAATTAACTGAGTTTATCTACTGAAGCTTTTAATTCAAATATGTCAACCCAGGCAAGTTAAACTACTGTTAAGAATTTGATATAATATAAATGTATATGACCTTCAATATGTATTGTGTCATACCATAAAATTTTATTGCTTAAACATTTTGCTTTATTTCCTATGTATTCTCCCCCATTTGTGCTTTTTGTGTACTAAGTGTGATTGGAGATGCATAGAGGTTTTGTCTGGTTAGATTTGGGTCTTAACCAGAGAAACCCGAGGCTTTAAATGGCCCGCCCCGCTGAATGGGTACATTTTAGGCAAGTAAGTCATTACCCAGATAAAAGAGAGGCAAAGCAAGGCATGGCCAAATTTTACCCAATTAGTGCTAGCTAGATAAACTTACCTAGCTAATTCTGGTTGGAAAAACTACAGGCCTAAAGTTAAGGGTAAGTTTAAAAAAATCCAAACAAAAGCAACTTGTAGGCCAGCAATGGTCTTATTCCCACCATGTCCCAAAAAAAAAAAAATTGTAGCAGGGCCAAAGCGGTCCTCCCCACCCCCAAATAATTAAAATTATTTCAGGGTTATAGTGGTCCCCTTTCCTACCACTCAAAATAATAAAAATTGTAGCAGACCCCCCCACCCCTTCATAGCTTTAATTTGTTTTTAAATTGTAGCAGGTGGAGTGCCTGCTACACAAAAGGGATCAAATGCCTACCCTTAACTCTACCCTAACCTCCAAAGTTGGCCCAGAAGCCCAGCTGGAGGAAGACAGACTGAAAACTAGGGGGGGAAGATGAGCCTAAGTGCCAGGACATCAGTAAGCTGTTCCAGCACTTATTATGCATTTTATCACACCATTTTGGAGCTGTAGGAAGGAGGGACAACTGTAGCCATACTACAGATTTATGTACATTTTTGAGTGGGAGAGGGAGGTTAAGCTATTGATGGTCTTGAATGGTATAGTTGATTCAATTATGATTGCAGATGACCTTGCAATTAATGTTGTTATACCTGTAAGTTTAATTTAAATTTGAGTGGAATCTGCCTTGAAACCATTCTTGGAAAAAGGCAGAATATCAAATGTTTGTAACATAGGACCTGCAAGTATTATAGAAATAAGACCAAGCCAGTTGCAATAAGACTGAGTCAGCATTTCCACTGTGATCTCTCAGTTTCTAGGTTTAATATTGTGGCTATAACTTATCATGGTGTGAAACTGGAAATACACATTTTAATTAAGGATTCAGTATTTTTAAATACAAAAGTATTGAACAAATTGATGAACAAAATTAACAAAATGTGTCTGTTTTTGGAGTTCCCAAGATTTATAAAGTGTTAATAGAGATAAAAATGAATTTTTCTTTATTCTGTAGATATTAAATTTATGATGAGGGGATGTACATGAAAGTGAGGAGCTACTGTAAATGTGCATCAATAAAGCCTGCAGAAAGTGGACATGGGGCATGGAATGATAAATAGTGTCTTGGCTTAAACAAGGCACTCAGTTATTGGTCAACATAATTAGTAACTAGCTGTACCTGGCCACGCGTTGCAGTGGCAGAGCCAGGTTAAGTGGAAAAGAAAGAAAAGAGAATGGGGATAACCGCCCCCTGCCCCCCCCCCCCCTTGCAGGCCCGCTGATACCTGTCAAAAATGGTAGTCGGTGGAGCGGGCGTTCGTTCCGGCATGGAAGTATTGGCGCCTGGCCCTCGGCAGCCAGCACTGAAACTGTCTCCGGCTGTTAGAACTTACTCTGTCAGTGGGTTGGAGCAATGGGAGCGGTCGTCTCACTCAGATAGTAAGGGCGAAGGTGCGCCGGTTGCCAGTCCAGAAAATGGTGTCGACGGGCCCTCGCCCTTACTATGTCACATGGGCTACTGCCGCCATTGGCATTCCCGAGTGTCCTAGTAAGGGACAGAGCCGTCGGCGCCATTTTGATTGCTGGCAGACGACGGCCATAGTGTATGCGATGTGTCACGGAGCGGTGTTGCCCCCCCCCCCCCCCCCCCCCAGCTGGAGCAGCCCGAACTATTCTGCTGTTTTGCGTGCGTTCGGAGGGTGTGGGCAGTAAGTAGAAGAGTCATGTGCGTGGGGGGGTGTGAGGAGGGTGTTTTTGTGTGAGTTCGTAGGGTGTGGGAATAGCAAACATGTGGCATGTGAGTGGCCTCCTGGTGTAGCATGCTGGACTTTTGTGGGTGTTTGTGTGTTTTGGGAGGGTGTGTGAAGTAAGTACAATTGGCATGTGTGCGGGGGGGGGGGGGGTTGTGAGGAGGGTGGATTTGTGTCTGGTTGGAGGGTGTGTGAATCCCAAACATTGGTCACGTGTGTGTGGGGTGTGAGCGTTTGTGTAAGGTGTAAGACCTTGCGCTTATGTCCAGCAGATGTCGCTGTTTTGTGGAACCAAATTTTAAAACTTTTTTACCAGCCCCCGGTGTGACATATATGTAACGTAAGTGTAGAATAACCTTGCCGTATGTGAGGTGAAGCTTGTGTCCAAATTTGAAAGCAGTTCACGCGTTGCTGTGGCTGAGCCTGGTTAAGCTGAAAAAACAGAACAGAGCAGTAAAGTTTACAGTTTGTGTGTTTTTTTGGGGTTTTTTTTTACCCCAAATGAACAGCACCAGCAAAGAATAGTTTAAATATGCAAGCACACCTTCCTGCCCCCCCCCCCCCCCCAATCCGGCGAAATACAGCAACCCACGCTAAAGCCCCCCTCTCAGGAGATGTGGAGAATGAGTGCCCCCCCCCCCCCCCGTGAAAAACACGCGGCGGAAAATAAGAACGGTTCTCCACCGTGCTCCTCCCCGGCTACCTGTGTAAACTGCCAGCCGGTGGCGAGGGTGTGTGCTAGGGTTTGTTCCGCCGGCTGCCATGTCGCAAAACTTCACCGGTGAAAGATGTGAGTCAGGATTCCTGACCTAGTAAGGGCAAATGTCCGCTGAGGATATGGCGCCGACGGGCTCTTGCCCTTACTATGTCACATGGTGTACCGACGTCATTGTTGTCTCCGTATAGCGTAGTAACGGCAAGGTCCGCCGGCGCCATTTTGGTTGCTGGCATCAGACGGCCCTACTGAATTCGATGTGTCCCGGACCGTTCCTGTGGTGCTGGCGGAGAAGCACGGACTTGTTTCAGGTGTAGTGTGTGATCGGAGTGCAGGGCGTGGGTGGGTGGAAGAGGGTACTTTAATTTAAATTCGGAGGGTGTGTGAAATGCGTGGCTTCCCAATGTAGCAGCCAGGAATCCGAATGTTTTGGGAGGGTGGGTGAAGTAAGTGACATCGGCATGCGTGTGGGTGGGGGTGTGTGGTGTGATGAGTGTGGATTTCTGTGTGTTAGGAGGGAGTGTGAATGAAAGACAATAGCCCTGTGTGGGGGTGGGGTGTGGTGTGTGAGTGTGTGTGAAAGGTGTAAGAGGTTGCGCTTGTGCCGACGGCCACCAGATGTCTCTGTTTTGTGTAAGCAATTTTTAAACTTGTATTACCTGTCACAGGTGTGACCTATATGTAATGTAAGTGTATAAGATCCTTCCCGTATGGGAAGTGAATGTTGTGTGCAAATTTGAACGCATTCAGTTAAGCGGTTGGCGAGATTAGCGACGACGTACAAACTATCTAACATTTTTATTTATATAGATATTTCTTTTCATTTTTATTTCTCAATAAACTTGTTATGGGTGAGCAGGTGAGCACTGATGGTTTTGTTTATTTATTTATATAACATTTATGAATCACTTTCTAGCTTTCACCATGAACTCTTTCAAAGCAATGTACATATTTTAGTTTAAAGCCAATACAACAATAAGATCATAAAAACAAAAAGCGTGTAATATCAAATTATTAAAATACACATGGTCATCATTGTTTCTTTCTCAGGCTAAATTGCCACAAACTCCATTGGTCGCCGACCATAAGGGAATCGTCATTATTTATTCCTTAAGTGAAAGGGAAAGGACTGCTTTTAGTATTTTTCTGCAGGTTGGTCTTTGAGTTCTACTAGTCCATGGCCCACTTTGGTCATTAGTATAGGAAAAAAATTGACTAAGAAGCTATTTATTTATTTGCTTTTTTATTTAGATTTTTCTATTCTGCTTTTTGGCACTTCAGTGTATACATCAAAGACAGCAGAGAGAGCAAAGACAGAATGACATAGCAATGAAGTGAGGTTCTTACCTCAGCCATATGGCTGCTGCCATAAAGGGAAGAGCAATTGCAGATAGATTGGAGCGTTTCCTCATAGCCATAGTCTGGAGAATACTAATTATATAGCAGTACCAAGAAAGCAGTGGTTTATTATTTTGTAATGAGGGAAAAAGTGTGAACTTCAAGAATTTTCTGACCTTTTGTTTCATTGATAGCTAGAAGAACAGTATTTAGAATAGTATCTGCATACATTCAATTTTAGGCTGACTTAGTTGCAGGGAAATCCAGAAGATTTGTCACAGTTTTATATAGAGTAGGGAGGGAATTTTTTTTTTTTTTTCTGTAAGAACCGGGACTTCCAATCTCCTGAAGCAAGTGGACACTGCAGCTGAACTGAGCTCAGGATTTCAAGCATCTGTATCAGCTTTATCAAACACAGAGTGGAGTAGCTTGCCTAAAGAAAAGGAAACAGAACTCACGTGAGACTTAACTGAGAACTTATGTTATTATTCTGGCCAGAATTTAGGTGGGAGCTTGAAATATTTTGCAAGTTAACTGAACTGAGATACAGTATAGGGCTAGTGATTTTTCTTTTATATCTTGCAACCTGATTTTCTCCACTTTTCCATATTAATAAAATCTTCTTTCTTTTTGTATTATAATGCCATTTGTCTGTGTTTGCTATAGAGTATAAGAATCCTAATGTGTTGTGTAACACTGCATGCACTGATTTTATATGCAATACTTGCTGTAGCTATATAAGGTGGGTTTTATGTTATGACTTATTGTTCTATTCTCTGCTCCAGCATCTCTTCCCTATCCCTGGGAGACCGTTTAGTCGTGTGGGTGCATTCCATGTGTCTGTCTCTAAACACCCAGCAGAGAGGTGGAGTTATTTTTGTGGCCCCTCCCACAATAGGGATATTAAATACTTTGCGTGATGCCAATTATAAACTTCTCCCCAAGGTATTGTCAAATGATTAACTTGTCACCATTTGCCTTTACTGTTCTCCCCCAGCATTTTTATTCACCTTTGCTAGTCAGAACAAGAATAATATCTTAAGCTTCTGGCTTACATTCCTCCCCACTAAGAATTAATGTTGCCCTCAACATTAACCCAGAATTCAATTTGATAACATCATAAACAAATCCGCAACTCTTTGGTATACAAAAGAACAACATTTAGTTCTCTGATTGCACTTTCATCAGAATAACTTCACAGAAAAGCAGCTTTATATCGCTCATCACATATAATGTTCACCTTCAGCAAGCATCACTGATAAACCCAATAGTGTTCCTTCAGATAATTGGACATCTTCCCTTTGTTGGACCTCTTTGACTTTCTGACATTTGACTCTGAAATTGGCTCAGAGCTGCCAGATGCACTGTCTTCACTTGGGGATTCCCTTTCAAGTTCCATCTCTCCCTCTGGGCCTTCAGGTTCTAAGCCATCAGCACTATCAAGTTCAATTCCTGGCTTTCACCTGGAGCTCCTGATTCTCTTAGTACTAACCAGATTTAATCAGAATTTTAGTCATCTTCCACTAACATCTCAGAATTTTGCTTTTGCCAAATTGCATCCTCAGGTGGTTTACAGTTTCCTAACCATTACAATGTCTTCATCCACCAGAGTATACAGCTTAATTTGGTTTTGGTGTACAATTTTTGTCGCCCAAGACTTTGAAAGTATTCTAAATGTATTTTCATGGGGTTCAAACAATTTTATCGCTAGTACTTTCAGTGGATACAAGACATTGATACACTGCTTCATAAGGAGCAGATTCCCAGACATTTGGCATCTTATGCCTACCCTGGAAGTTGTGTCATCTGAGGAAAACCCTATCACCCACATCTATCAGTATACCTCTGGACTTTCGGTCATAGTATCTCTTCTGAATGTCTCCACTTTGCCTCCATGTCTTCTCTGCTATTGCACAGACTGCATTTAGCCTATTTCGGTGAGACAACACTCAGTCATCTAGCATCGTATACTCTTCTTCTTCAGTGAATGGTGCAGCAACTACATCCCATGGTAATTGTGTGTCACAACCAAACAGTAGGTAATGTGGGAAGTATCCAGTTGAACTGTGCATATTTCCATTTATAGGCCATCACTAACTGGAAGTTACTCTGTCCACCTTCTCTTCTCAATGGACAGTGTCTTGAGCATGTCATGTAGGGTCTAATTGAACCACTCACACCTGCCATTCCCTTCAGGATGATAGGGAGTTATTCTGCTCTTCTCCATACCATACAACTTACAAAGTTCTTGTATAGTAGCAGATTCAAAGTTCCTCCCTTGATCAGAGTGTAGGCGAGAAGGGTAGCCATGATGGACTATCCAATGTTGCCCTATCACCTTTGCTGTGATTTTTTATGCCTGATTTCAAGTTGGTATGGCCAATGTATACCTAATGAACATGTCTGTCAGCACAAGAACATTTTCCATTCCAATGGAATCTGGCTCTAGCACAGTATAATCGATCGCTAGTACTTCCAGTGGATATAAGACATTGATACACTGGAGGAATGTGCGTTCTTTGGGGAATATGTCCTTTGCAAGAACACATCTTTTACAGGTCTTAACCCACTCAGGTATATTAACAGATCCAATAGTACAACGTCTTCAGGTTCCTCAAGGCGGTTTCCACTCCAAAGTGTCCACCCCGATCATGCTTAGCTGCAAACATTTCCCTCTGAAGAGTCTTTGGGACCATGAACTGAAACACATTGGAGGAGTCACGGGAGTCTCTTACTTTTTCGGTATAACAGCCCTCTCTTAAGAAACAGTCTGTCTCTCAGGTTCCACAATTTCTGGCAAGTAGGATTCCAATTAGCAATTTTTGGATTGGGCTCTTTCTCTAATGCTGTGATGATAATATTCAATTCGTCACCATCTCGTTGAGCTTCCTTTAGAAATTCATGAGAGTACTCCATACTGTTTGTCTTTGTCCTACATCTTATTGCATGTACTTTGCTCACAAACTTTTCACTTGGCAATAACCATTCTCAAACTTCCTCTGTTTGAATTCGGAGGAGAACTTTCCCGTTATCTTCATCTTCTGGCTCTTCTCTTTTTGGAAGACTTGAAAGCATATCTGCATTCACATTGGTGTTTCCGGGCTTGTAACAGTTTTCAAACTTCAGCTCAGCTAGTTGAGCTAGCCAGCATTGTTCCACAGCCTGTATATGGGCATTTTCTAAGTACCGCAAGGGGTTATGATCAGTTCTTATAGTAGATCAAGTATTCACAAAACTTTTCAGTTGCTGCCCATTTCAGTGCCAAAAGCTCTAGCTTAAATGCACTGTAGTTTTTATCATTTCTCTCAGACTTTCGTAGACCCCTGCTGGCATAGGCTATGACTCTCTCCTGTCCATCTTGCACGTGGCTGAGAATGTCCCCCAACCCATGAACCTTGAAAGATTGCATCAATTGTTAATATGAAGGGCAATTCAAAGATGGGGAATGCCAATATTGAAGCAGTACTAAGCTTGGTTTTCAAGGTATCAAAGGTGGCTTAACACCTTACAATTCAGTTGAATGGCTCTAGCCCTTTATGTTTCTTGGGCCTCCCTGTGGCAGCATGAAGTGGAGCAGCTATTGTTGCAAACCCAGGCACAAAACAGCAATAATAGCTGGCAAAGCCCAGGAACTGCCTTGTCTCTGTCACTGATGATGGTACTTGCCAGTCTGTCCTTCTTGCCCGTACAAATGTTAAATTACCCTCTGGCTCCACTACAAGGTGGTGGTGGGTGGGGGGGGATCGTCACATGGCTGGAAAACCAGAGATATTATCCCTTGAACTGCACAAGTGGACCTGGCTACAATTGCTAGGATTAAATGGATATTTCGGCAGAAGGAAAATTTTGAGTTGAATTGGACCTATGGCAGTTCTTAGAATCAGAACTTGGGGTGAAATCCCTGACCAGAGCCAGCGAGAAGCAGGGGGGTCAATTGTTAATGAACTCTTATCATTTGAGGATTGCCACCCTTTTACAAAGCCTGCTTGATGGATGGATGACATCAAGCATTATTTTTTCCAAGCACAACTGAGCACCTTGGCTAGAATTTTAATATCTGTATTGAGCAGAGAATGGTTTGTATGACCCAGGATCTAAAGCATCTTTGCCTTTTTTATGTAACACTACTATAGTACCATCTGTTATTCCGTGAGGGCAATTAGGGTGCAATTGTAATTGCTGGAATGTTTTATCTAGTATGGGTTCCACCTGAGGAAAGAATGGTTTATAGAAGTCTAGGTGGTATCTGTCCAGGCCTGGGTATTTATTGCTAGGTAGATTTTTAAGCACCAACCGTATCTTGTCCAGCAAGATTGGAGTTGCTAGTTTTGCATTTTGCACCTTTGTTATGTATGGCACACAAATCCCCTCTTAAGTATATGCTAAGTTCTGGAAGCGACATCCCTTCCTCTCTCTCATAAAGCTTTGAGAAGAAGGTGGCAAGGGTATGATTATTCTCCCAGGACAAGCAGGATGGTAGTCCTCACATAGGGCTCTGTCTAATGACGTCACCCATATCATGGAAAACTTTTCTGTCAAAGTTTCTAGAATTTTTGACTAGCACACTGAGCATGCCCAGCATGCCATGATTCCTGTGTTCACAGGGGTCTCCCTTCAGTCTCTTTTTTCCCGTGCTGCAGTTTGCCTCGCTTTTAGGAGCTCTGTGAGATTTTTCTCACAACTTTTCCTCACGGAAACACTTGACGTTTTACTTCACAAATAATTTCCTTACACGGGTCTCCCTTCGCGTACATTTCATCGACGCTCGGTGAGTACTATGCCTTGTTTTCCGGTCGGTTCCTGTTACCTCACTATTGGTTCCCCCGGGTTACCAACCGGATTGCGGCCCTCTTTTATCCCTATGTCTATCACCCTTGGTCCGCCCCACGATGCCTGCGAGTGTCTTTGCTGCGATCTTCCACTGGGTCCATCGGGGCATAGTGGGATTGGGACGTCCACAGTTCCCGTTTCCTCCAGGGCCGCCATCGATGCTCCCGTCGATTCCATCGATGATGCCGTCGATGCCCCCGTCAGTGCCGTCGATACTATCGAAGCCGCCATCAACACCTACATCAATGCCCTTGACTAAAGAAAATGCTCCATACTTCGGGTTCTAAACCAGAGCCCCGTGTAATCCTTGGGTGACAAACAATGCCAGGAGCAGTAGAGGCACGGTGACCATCCGTCACCAATGCCATCTGGGACAGCAAAGGCATCTTCCTCAGTGCTGGAGAATGACCGGGCCGAGCACCATGGGAATCATAGTCACCGGCACGGCAACCGTCCGTCACCAACGCCATCCATGACATTGGTGGCATCTTCCTCGGTGCTGGAGAATGACCGGGCCGAGCACCGAGGGAAACATCATTACTGCAGCGGTAACCATCCATTACCATTCTGGACATCGGTGGCAGTTTCCTCGGTGCTGGAGAATGACTGGGCCAAACATCGAGGGAAACATTGTTGCCAGCACCGACGTGGTTCTGCGTTCGGTGCCGGCACTGATACCACACCGGCATCAATGTCCATTGAGCCAGTTGTGAAGCGGGCCAGGTACAAGAGTCTCCATGCTCCTCTGCACCTGAGGCACCGAGGCATTCCCCACCGACACCGGTGCCGGGTACTGAGCCACCACAGATTCATGTGGAAGTGCCCAGTAACACCTAGTCTGTCTCCCCCTGTAGCTGCGCTACCTATAGCATCTTCCAGGGAGGAGCTGGATGTCCTTGTCTGTCAGGCTGTCCTCGATGCCTTCCGGAATCTACTTACACTGGAGCCATTGATATTCACACCATTGTGGCACCGCCTCGTTGTGTCACCTACCAACGACAGCCTAATTCATCGACGCTGACTCGTCCTTCTGAGCCTGCACAGACCCCTATACCTATCCCGGGATCCTCGAAGGACGATGGACACTCTAATCCCGCTTCAGCACCGATCCCATCGAGCCCTAAGTAAAGGACGTGTCTGAAACCATCCCTTTCGGCCTGGTCACTAAAAAGGACCAGATGTTTTGGGAGGGTCTAGGTCGTAACTTCTTCCAAGAACTATATTGGTGTCACATATTGCTATTTACCAGCTATATTTGACATAACACCAAGGGACCCTCTCTGCCATCCACATGAAATTCGAGCAACATGTGATTGCTTCGAAACGTCCTCCTGTTGCCAGCAACAGGACTCAGTGCTAGATGGTGAACCTGGCTTATGACCCCTGATTTACGGCCTGAAGTCCAAGTTAAACTAGCTGATCTGCCATGTACGCAGATAATCTTTTTGTGCACAAGGTCCAGCAGAGAGTGGCTCAATTGCAAGACCACTGCGAGACCCTGCGACAGTTCTCTACTTTTCTTGCACAGCAAAGAGGGTTGCTAGAAGGACCTTTTACCGCTCCTGCTCCTGCGTGAGACCAACTGATATCCAGATACACCAGCTCCGCTAGTCGGGCAGGCTCCTAGTTTTTTTTAACTTTGCCAGAGAACAGAACGGTCCATCCCACTGAACACCAGGGTTTGAGATACCGTTACCCGGATGCAACAAGGCAGAGGATTTTAATCCCGCCATTTCCTACTTTTGAAGAAAACAGGCGACCTCTGCCCATCCTGGACTTCAGAAAACTCAACAAATTTCTTCAGAAAGAAAAGTTCAAAATGGTGTCTCTCAGCACCATGCTTTCCTTACTACAAGTGTGTTGCTTCTATTCTCTGGATTTTCTATACACTCCATATTGAATCAACAACATTTTAAATACCAAGTTTTGCCATTCGAACTAGCTTCGACAACTTGTGTATTTCACCAAATGCCTAGCAGTGACTGCCGCTCATCTACAAAGAACAGCAGCATTCACTCTTTTCCTTACCTGGATGATTGCCCAATAAGGAGTCAATCCAAACAAGGAGCTCTAAATTCTCTAAGACTTACTATAAATCTACTACATTTGGCTGGGAATTCTGATCAACTGCCATAAATCCCATGTGGAGCATATATGGGCACTACAGTCACAATGGCCTTTCTGCCCAACAACCACGCAGACATCCTATCAAATTGTCCACATCTCTGTGCGCATGCAACATAGCCTCAGCCCATCAATTCTTCCATTGCTGGGCCACATGATTTCCATGATCCACATCACTCCAATGGTCAGACCAGCCATGAGAAAAACTCAGTGGATTTTAAGATTTCAGTGGTTCTAAGCCGTTCAACCGCTTCCGTCCCTGATCCATATCACCAATCCAGTAACCAAATCATCAGAAGATCTTGGCCACGGTCACATCCAACTTGGGTTGGAGAGCTCGTATAATCACCCTCCAAATCCAAAATGCGTGGACGCCGCTCCATGAAAAGTCTGTTCAACTTCCTGGAGCTTCGAGCCATGCGTTATGCCCTTTATGCCTTAAACACTGCCTCTCACACAAAACTTTGTGGATACAGACAGACAGACAACATAGTGGCAATGTGGTACTCGAACAAACAGGAATGCACAGGCTCTTATCTGCTCTGCCAGAAAGCTGCGCAGTTCTGGGCCTGGGCCCTTGCACACTCCATGCATCTCCGGGCCCCTTATCTAATAGGCATACCGAATGTACTAACAGACCATCTCAATGTGTAGCGAGCAAATCTTCTAGCGCTGAGGTCAACCAACCATCGACTTCCTGCGTCCGAATTGTGGACAGATTCTGCTCCATACACAGGCTTCGAAATGCGTTAGCCATGGATACCTTTGCTCGCCCCTGCAACAAAGGCCTCCTATATGAGTCTCTTCCGATACCGCTCATAGCCAAAACTCTTGTGAAGCTACAGCAGGACGTGTTTTTCAATGATTCTCATAACCTCGTACTGGCCTCGACAAGTATGCTTCCCCATACTTCTCAACCTATCACTCCAGGAACCAATTCGCCTGCCCACAGGTCAACCTCATAACACAGACTCACTGATATTCTCAGGTACTTGTAGCTTCACGACAAACTTCCACACGTAAATCTTACGGTTCAAAATGGGCAAGATTTACCATATGGCGTGCACAAAAAGGAATTGGCCCCTTTTTCCTGCCCCACTCCTTCTCTATTAGGCTATCTAGGATACCTTTCAGATTCTGGTCCCCAGACATCCTCCACACAGGTACACTTCAGTTCCATCTCAGCGTACCACCCTTATGAGTCGGCTTATCATGGGTTTTTTACAACTTAAGCCTCCTCTACGATCACCGGTTACGGAATGGGGCCTAAATGTAGTGCTTACAAGGTTCATGCGTTCCCCATTCGAGCCTTTGCATTCCTATAACATTACAATTCTAACATGGAAAATTATTTTCCTCGTAGCCATCACTTCTGCTAAAAGGGTCAGTGAGTTACAAGCCCTTGTTGCATACTCACCTGACACTAGGTTCCTCCGTGACAGAGTGGTCCTCCGTACTCACCCTAAATTTCTTCTTAACGTAAACACAGCCTCTCACCTTACTCAGTCTATAGTCTGGCCACTCTTTCCCAAGGCCTCACTCTCACCAGGGCGAGAAGGTTTTGCACACCTTGGACTGTAAGCGTGCACTTGCATTCTATCTAGACCGCACTGCACTCCATAGGAAATCCACCCAACTCTTTGCTTCTTTGACAAAGACAAGTTGCGAGTTCCAGTGGGCAAACAAACAAACTCTCTCCAACTGGCTAGCAGACTGTATCGAATTCTGCTATGAGGAAGCAGGCCTTCGTCTCCAGGGGTGAGTGCAGGCACATTTTGTAAGGGCCATGGCGACATCAGTGGCACACTATTGTTCAATACCAATTGGTGACATCTGCTAGGTTGCGACATGGAGCTCTCTTCACACATTCGCAAGACTCTGCCTTTGGCCAATCTGTCTTGAAAAACTTTGTTCCAGTATAATCCCCAACTCCTTCCACAACCATCTGCTGTGATTTCAGGCTGCCTCCTCATTGCCAATAGCACCCCAATTATTGTGCCTGCTGCATGAGTTGTCTGCTATTAGCCTGTTGTAATATGAGTCAGCCTGTAGCTTTATAATCACCCATATGTGAGGACTACCATCCTGCTTGTCCTGGGAGAAAGCAGAGTTGCTTACCTGTAACAGGTGTTCTCCCAGGCCAGCAGGATGTGTAGTCCTCATGAAACGCACCTGCCAGCCCGCGGAGTTGGGGCCGAAATGTTTTATTTTATTTTATTTTTTCACTCACACTTTTTGCTACAAACGAGTCTGAAGGGAGACCCCTGTGGACACAGGGATCATGGCATGTTGGACATGATCAAGTGTGCCAGTCAAAAGTTCTAGAACCTTTGACAGAGTCACTACCAATTCTAATTTTGTTTCTATGCTGGACTTTATCTGCGTATTGATTTTGTTCATTAAGTTCTTTGATTGTATCAAGCATGTCATCTGGTAGGCCCAATTCACCCAGCGATTCTTCATCAGACAGGGTTTTATCTGCCATCGTTGTTTTCACTGAAACAGATTTTCGTGGAATTTGCTTAGGCCAAGCGCTTTGCTCAGCCCATAGCAGCGGCAACAATCTCTTAGGTGGGTCTTTAACCATTTTTTGGTCAGAGGGAGATATAATAGGAGGATTAGGAGCTCACAGTTTCAGCAGCCACCTGCTACTCTGCCATCTTGAGACCCCCAAAATACGGATTTTAAATCTAATACCGCCAGCGTGTATTGGGCTGTAACTTCTTCTCTTGATGAGGTGTAAGTTTGAAGAAAAATTGTTTTAGGGCTAAAATGGCTGGGTGAAGGATATATGCAACTAGGGGGAGTGCAGGCTGAAGAACCAGGAGGGTGTTGAAGACCAAGAAAGAGACTGGGCAAACTGATAGACTAATTGATCAAATTGGCTATTTCCTTCATGCACGCATGTTTTAAAATCAGCTTAACTGTGTGCATTAAAGCTGACAACTCTCTAAGGAAGATGTACAAATAACGTTTGCTCATATAATCTCTTAAAATTAGGAGCACACATACGTGTGCTAGGTGTATTTTAAATCATACACACGTATTCACGCAGATGATTTAAAATTCCTGTGTATGTGTGCGAGCTTGTTTAAAAGTTACTGTCCCTATCTTTATCCTTTCAGAGGTACGACTTCCAAAACTGGACACACTATTTCAGATGAGGTCTTAAGAAGTGTCCTCTGTAGAAGCATAATCATCTTCTTCCTTCTCCCCCCCCCCCCCCCCCCAATTAGTCCTCTCCTTATGCACCCTATCAGTCCTCTGCCTCTGGCTATTGCCTTGTCACACTGCTTCACTACTTTGAGATCACTCCAAGGACTCCCACCTATTTAGAGCACATCAATTTCTCCCCTTCATTACATATTGTACTCTTAGATTTCTGCATCCCAGGTGCATGACCGTATTTTTTGTTGCATTGAAGCTTTGCTGTCACGCACTCATCCTCTCCTCAGTCTTTTGTAGATCTTGTCTCATTCTCTACTCCCTCAGAGTGGTCAATTCTATTAAAGATCTCAATGTCATTTATTTTTGGGGGAATTCTGTGCAAAAAAAAAAAAAGAAATTCTGTGCACAAAAATTGAAAATTCTGCAAATTTCTGCATACTTTGTCATGTATTTTGTGTAATTTAGACCAATATAATCTTTAAGTAATTAATTTAAACTAAAATACAGAAAATAGTTATTTAACATAAGAACATAAATTGCCATGCTGGGTCAGACCAAGGGTCCATCAAGCCCAGCATCCTGTTTCCAACAGAGGCCAAACCAGACCACAAGAACCTGGCAAGTACGCAAACACCAAGAAGATCCCATGCTACTGATGCAATTAATAGCAGTGGCTATTCCCTAAGTAAACTTGATTAACAGCAGTTAATGGACTTCTCCAAGAACTAATCCAAACCTTTTTTGAACCCAGCTACACTAACTGCACTAACCACATCCTCTGGCAACAAATTCCAGAGCTAAATTGTGCATTGAGTGAAAAAGAATTTTCTGCGATTAGTCTTAAATGTGCTACTTGCTAACTTCATGGAATGCCCTCTAGTCCTTCTATTATCCGAAAGTGTAAATAACCGCTTCACATCTACTCGTTCAAGACCTCTCATAATCTTAAAGATCTCTGTCATATCCCCTCTCAGCCATCTCTTCTCCAAGCTGAACAGCCCTAAGCTCTTCAGCCTTTCCTCATGGGGGAGCTGTTCCATCCCTTTATCATTTTGCTTGCCCTTCTCTGTACCTTCTCCATCGTAATGATATCTTTTTTGAGATGCAGCGACCAGAACTGTACACGGTATTCAAGGTGCAGTCTTACCATGGAGTGATACAGAGGCATTATGACACTTTCTGTTTTATTAACCAATCCCTTCCTTACATTCTGTTTGCTTTTTTGACTGCTGTAGCACACTGAGCTAACTATTTCAAAGTATTATCCAATATGATGCCTAGATCTTTTTCCTGGGTGGTAGCTCCTAATATGGAACCTAATATCGTATAACTACAGCAAGGGTTATTTTTCCCTATGTGCAACACCTTGCACTAAATTTCGTCTGCCATTTGGATGCCCAGTCTTCCAGTCTTCCAAGGTCCTCCTGTAATGTATCACAATTTGCTTGTGATTTAACTATTCTGAACAATTTTGTATCATCTTAAAATTTGATAACCTCACTTGTCATATTACTTTCCAGATCATTTGTAAATATATTGAAAAGCACTGGTCCAAGTACAGATCCCTGAGCCACTCCACTGTTTACACTTTTCCACTGAGAAAATTGACCATTTACTGTATTTTTCGCTCCATAAGACGCACCTGACCATAAGATGCACCTAGGATTCAGAGGGGGAAAATTTAAAAAAAAAAAAATAAATTTGTGCTAAACCGGCTCTGTTCCTGGGTGTCTGTACGTCTTATGGAGCAAATTAGGGGAGTGCATAACTTTTTTTTTTCTCCCCATTTTGTTTTCGGGTCTGGGGAGGGCCATTTCGGTCCACTCCCCAGATCAGAAAACTTTTCTTTCTCTGGGAACCTCCCCCCATCCCAACCCTTTAAATTAATTAACAACCCCCCACCCTCCTGACCCCCCCCAAGACCTGCCAAAAGTTCCTGGTGGTCCAGCGGGGGTCCGGGAGCGATCTCCTGGGCTTGGGCCGTCGGCTGCCAGTAATCAAAATGGTGCCGGCGGCCCTTTGCCCTTACTATGTCACTGGGACCGACCAATGGCAGCGGTAGTCCCTGTGACATAGTAAGGGCAAAGGACCGTCGGCTGCCAGTAATCAAAATGGCGCCGACGGCCCTTTGCCCTTACTATGTCACAGGGGCTACCTCTGCCATTGGTTGGCCCCAGTGACATAGTAAGGGCAAAGGGCCGTCGGCGCCATTTTGTTCACTGACAGCCGACGGCCCTTTGCCCTTACTATGTCACAGGGACTACCGCTGCCATTGGTCGGTCCCAGTGACATAGTAAGGGAAAGGGCCGTCGGCGCCATTTTGATTACTGGCAGCCGACGGCCCAAGCCCAGGAGATCGCTCCCGGACCGCTCCTGGACCCCCGCTGGACCACCAGGGACTTTTGGCAGGTCTTGGGGGGGTCAGGAGGGTGGGGGGTTGTAGTAAATTAAGTTGGCAGGTATTGGGGGAGTCAGGAGGGTGGGGGTTTTTGTTAGATTTTTAGTTTTTTTTTATATTCGCTCCATAAGATGCACATACATTTTCCCCCCACTTTTGGGGGGAAAAAAGTGCGTCTTATGGAGCGAAAAATACGGTAATCCTATTCTCTGTTTCCTGTCTTTTAACCAGTTTGTAATCCACGAAAGAACATTGCCTCCTATCCCATGAATTTTTAGTTTTCTTAGAAGCCTCTCATGAGGGACTTTGTCAAATGCCGTTTGAAAATCCAAATACACTACATCTACCGGTTCACCTTTATCCACATGTTTATTAACCACTTCAAAAAGCGAAGCAGATGTGTTAGGCAAGACTTCCCAGCACAATGTAAATAATTGCCCTTCTTGCCCTTGTTATTTATGCTTTGTTCTTCCTCTTCCCTCAGTTCCATCACCCCTGTTTTATTGTAACTTCTGCTTCTCTTCGCTTTGTTAATATCTAAGATTATTGTACCCCTGTTCCATGTAAACCGACATGATATGATTGTATCATGAATGCCGGTATAGAAAAGCACCAAATAAATAAATAAAATAAATCCATGTTGACTGTGTTCCATTAAACCATGTCTTTCTATATATTCTATGATTTTGATCTTTAGAATAGTTTCCACTATTTTTCCTGGCACTGAAGGCAGGCTCCCTGGTCCATAGTTTCCCCGATTGCCCCTGGAGCCCTTTTTAAATATTGGGGTTACATTGGCCACACTCCAGTCTTCAGTTACAATGGATGATTTTAATGATAGGTTACAAATTTTAACTAATAGATCAGAAATTTCATTTTTTAGTTACTTTAGTACCCTAGGATGCATACCATCTGGTCCAGTTGATTTCCTACTCTTTAGTTTGTCAATCTGGCCTACTACAGCTTCCAGGTTTACAGTGATTTGCTTTAGTTCATCTGACTCATCACCCTTGAAAACCATCTCTGGACTTGGTATCTCCCCAATATCCTCATTAGTAAACACGGAAGCAAAGTTCTAAATATTTTGAGCAGAATGTTCCTTCCACCCTCTCTCCCTGCTCCCCTGGCCAGTCTCCTTTCACTTTGCCTTCTCAGGCCCCCCCCCCCCCCCCAACTCCTCCAACCTCCACTATTTCTCCCCTTCCCCAATAGGCTCAACTCCTTCCACCCTATCTCCACTCCCAGAGTTTGACCCCTCTCTCTGTACTGCCCCTCACACAGGCTCCCTCTTCCCTCTGTCTCACACATAACAGGCTCCCTCTCTCTCTTGCACACACACACTCCTGTCACACAGGCTCCTTTTCTCTCTCATGCATACACCCTCACACAGGCTGTCTGTCTCTCTCACACACCCCACATTGGCTCACACACACACACATCCCTTCACACAGGATCCCTCTCTCTTTCTTTCATATACACACACAAACACACCCCTTCAACAGGCACCTTCTCTCACAAATACCTTCACTCCCTCACATACACACTCCCTTTTTTCATGCACATCAGCTCTCAATCTCTCACACATATACACATTCCTTCAAAATCTCCTCACATAGACTCCCTCTCTCTAGTACGCACACATACCCTCACTTATGCTGTCCCACACACTGTCCCACACGCCTCTACACACAGGATTGCAGTGTCATACACACATCTCTACATACAGCCTCGCAATCTCTCACCCAAACAACCTCTACACATAGAGACTCTCCCTCACTGGGGCCTGCTCCACCTTCTCACCGCGAGTGGGATGGGCTCCTTTCGCAGCACGTGGGACTTACACCTTCATCTTTGCCCCTAGCGAGATGGGCACCATTCGCAGCAAGTTGGGACTTGCATCTTCTTCTTTGCTGCAAGCAAGATGGGCTTTGCTCGCGGGACGCCGGGGCCTTCTCCCTCTTTGCCGTGATGTGGCACGCCATGGCCTTAACCGCAACATGGCATGCTGGGGCCTGCTTTTTCTTAGCCACAAGTGGGATGAGCTCCGTTCGCGGCATGCCGTAGCCTACTCCAAATTCTGCACAGGAGGGTAATTCTAGGCAAATTCTGCGCTTCGCAGTAGTGCAGAATTTCCCCAGGAGTAGTCATTTGCGGAAAAGGCACTAAAACATTGTACAGAACTAAGCCCAGGACCAATCCCTGAGACATTCCATTAATTAACCTTCTTTCACTAGAGTGGCCTCCATTTAGCACTTTCTCTCTTTTTTTTTTTTTTTTTCTTCTCCTCCCTCTCAACCAGTTTCTAATCCAGCAAGCCACTTTGGGGATTCAAAGTGACTGCTCAGTTTATTTACAATCTTCTTATACAGGATAGAATCTAAAGCTTTTCTGAAATCTAAGTATTCTACATTCAGCACATGTCCCAAATCTAATTCTCTAGTCATAAAAGGAAAGATATTTATCAGAGCTGTTTGACACGATCTCCCTCCGTAAAACCATGTTGCTTTAGATCTTGCAACTTGGTAGGTTTTAGATGTTTCGTTTTTCTCTCCTTTAGTAGTCTCAATGTACTGACGTTTTATTCTTGACCACCAAAGATGTGAAGTGCAGATAGCTTATTAGGCTAATCCTGAATTATCAGATACAAAGTATATCTTGTTCAGAAGGCATGTATGAACACTTTACTGGTTTTACAGTGTATAATCTTCTTTATCCAGTTTAAGCAAAACTTTAATCAGTAGCAGGACAGCTTTTTCTCTTGTGAGATAACCCAGTTTTTCATGAAAAGAGATTGATTTCACACAAAAAATGTTCACATGATTTTGAGAGGGCTGTAACTAGAGACGTTTTCTTTATCATTCCATTACTAAGAATCAAAAAACTGAACATCAACTGCTGAAGAAAATCTTTGGAACAGGCCACACACAGAAGCAGAAAGAAAGAATCATGTAAGCTGAGGATGTACAGTTTGCTTTAATGAATTTTTGAGAGTTGCAGGAAAAAAGTGTGCTGCTGACCTATTATTACATCATATAAGAGAACCTGCTGCTATGGTTATGATTAATGGATATGTTTACATCAAAAGAAATTTTATCTGAAATGTCAGTTTATCAGCTATACTTTTAAAGGAATAGGTTTCTTTTCTTCTATTACACAAGGTCTTTAGATATATAATTTTCTCCGAGGACAAGCTGGATTGAAGTCCTCACACATGAGTGACATCATTGCTTGGAGCCCGGCATGGAAAACGTCTGTCAAAGTTTCTAGAACTTTGAGCCTCTCTGAGCCTGCTCAGCATGCATTAGGCCATGCATCCACGTGGGGTCCCCTCAATCTTTTTTTCCATAGAGTCTAGTGTGTCATGGCAATTGAGTCTCTCTCTCTCTTAAAACTTCTCAGAAGTTTTCTTTTTTTGTGCGTTTTCATGTATTGTTAAAAATCTTCTTGCGGTATCGACACGGGGTTCACCCAATTCTCCCCTTAGTGTCTTTAACCAGCTTTTTCGGCATTTAAGATACATTTTCTTTCACTATCATTACCCCTGGGTAAAGGTTCCTTTGTTGCCTGCCTGCCTGCCATCATAGGCCACCGCCATCAAGTTCAATTTTGCGTCCCTTTTGTTTTAGGTTGGCATGTCCATGTCTGGGTTTAAGGCATGCCCTTGATGCTCGAGGACTATGTTGATCACGTACCCCCATGATCAGTGTCTTCCTCTCTTCCTCTACTTGGGGGTGTCGCACAACATCTGGGATTGCAACAACTGCGCCCAGAAGACCCCAAAGGGACGTAAGATCTGGCTCAATAAGATGGAACTACTCTTTGGGTCAGAGAAGGCTGGTGCATTGACATCGGCATTGGAGGAATCAAGGAGCTGCACTGATGAGCACTAAGCCATTGACCTCAACGAGATCGTCTATTCCATCAGTATCTGTGACTATCAGGCACCCAAAGATAGGCTATTCTCTACCTCCCCCAGTCGAAAACATCAGGTTCATCATCTTTGGCCTTGGCTCTGGGGATAGGCAGATCTGAGCACCAAGGGAAGCTGAGGAAGCATCAGCATTGGTCTCCGATGCATGGTGCTGGGCATGGGGATGCACCGGCTTCGACTGCGATGCCCCCAAAGTGCCACTGTGGTGAGGAGAGCCAAGACTCCATTGATACCTGGGGTATATGATGGCCTCCACTAGCTCTGATGCCTGCCACCGATCCTCCTTTCGGTTTCGAAGAGGATGTGGCCACATCACCAAGGTTCTAGTCAGTCTTGGCAATGGTACTCTTTGAGGAGAAGCTACTGAGGCACGTGCAGATGGCCATGGAGAGGGCAGTGTTGACCCTTGGCTTCAGGGCACCGATACGACTGGGACCGGCACCAACCATCCTCAAGCTGCTGTTGGAATCCCTGCATGCACACAGTGGAATGTTACACACAGCCTGTGTCAGTTCCTGGGGCAGCATCAACGCTCAGCGGGGCATCGGTGGCACCACTGACCAATCCGATGCTGGATCACAGTTATTCGAAGGAGGAAGCTCCTCGGGGGAACTGGAACAACACTGGGGGCCAAACTCCCACGGCCAGTTTACTCGGTACCCATATTGCTGGCTGGTAGCTGAGCGCCCAGAACCCCATTCCTGCTTTCAGGCAGTGAGGATGAAGACCCCCCTATGATCCCTGCGAGGGTGATGATTCAGATGCCTCTGACAAGTTGGATGGTCTCCCTTCACATCTCTCTCCTCCTACCGACAGAAAGACGTCTCCTCCGGAAGACCTCTATTTCGCTGGATTTGTCAGGGTATTGGCAGAGACCATCCTATTTCAGTTACAGGCTGAGGAGGATACCTGACACAAGATACTGGACATGCTCCAGTATGTAAAGCCTCCCAAGGAGATATTGGCAGTCCCAGTACACAAGATCCTTGTGGAGGTACTGATGAGGATGTGGGAATACCCCCTCTCAGTTCCTCCCGTTAATAGGAAGGCGGACTTTTGTATCTCATCCAGAAGGCTCTCGGATTAAACAAGTGTCAGCTACCGCAACAATCTATGGTGGTCAAATTCACTGTCAAAAAGGCCAAACGTACTTGGATCAATTCCTCGGTGCCCCCAGGCAAGGATCAGAGGGTCAAAGATGCTTTTGGGAGGAAAGTTTTCAGGGCACCATGCTTATTACCTGCATAAGGTCCTACCAACTCTATAAGAGCCAGTACATGTGGGACATACAGAAGCAGGTGCAGGATGTGGCCAAGCAGTTGCCTTAACAGCAGGATGCTTTCCATTCACTGGTACAAAAGGGCCTGTAGTGCAGAAACATGGGGTCTGGTTGACCTACAATGTTTTTGAGAAGGCATTGAGGGTCCCTGCAGCTGGAATCAGCACTCACAGACTTGCCTAGCTGAAGGCATTTGATCTTCATCAAAAAGTGCAGGAGTGACTTGCCGTGTACTAGGGAGAATCTCTATGGAGATAAAGTGAAAGATGTGGTGGCTCAGATGCAGGAGCATCATGCTACACTTCAACCACTCTCTGCCAGCACCCAGAACCCATCCTCCTCTGCTAGGAGGTCTTCAAGGTCTAGCCAGAGGAAGTTTTCTTCCACTCAGAGATACTATTCTCTGCCTCCTCACCCCAGTCAACAGCAGCAGGCCTCTGGATGTTTGGCTTGTCAGGAGCACCTCTCGGGCAGGGGCCGAAAAGTCCATGTGTTTGACAATCCGGATATTGGAGTTGCTAGGGTTCATCATCAACTACCCCAAGTCCCATCTCAGCCTGTCACTGCAATTGTACTTTATTAATTTATTTAAAAAGAGCTTGTTGTCCGTGCCCTCCAACATTCGGAATGGATTACAAATAAAACATTCATAATAAAATTCAAAGTATAAAAAATAAATAAATATATAAATATATATATATATATATTTATTTTATTTTATTTATTATTTTTATATACCGACATTCATCTCAATTGAGATATCACACCGGTTTACATTCAGGTACTGTAGGTATTTCTCTATCCCCAGATAGAGTGTGTGTATATATATATATATATATATATATATATATATATATATATATATATATTTATTTATTTAACACTTTTCTATACCGACCTTCATGGTGGAGACCATATCAGGTCGGTTCACATCGAATAGGGGAACTGAACCAAGAACAGTATATATATATATATATATATATATATATATATATATATATATATAAATAAAACAAAACAAAGTAAAGACATAAACAAATGCTTATGAAGCACAGAAGCCTGTAAATAGCCTGGGTGTTAAGAAGCCTAATCATAAAACAAAGGTAGAGGCTTTAAAAGATAATGGACTATAGAGCGCTAATAAGGCCTGAAAGAAGACTTAAGGCTTGCAGAGGTCTTTATATGCTTGATTGAACAGATAATATTTCAGGGCTTTTTTGAAATTCTTAGCACTAGACAAGGCTCTTAAGTGAGGCGGAATAGAATTCTAATTAATAGGGCCAGCAATAGAAAAAGCCCACTCACGAGTTACAACCAGGCCACTCGGGCTTTTGGACTCTCTTCGGTTCATCCTTGTTTGAGGTGTAGAACCTGCCTAGGGTCCGTTCTTTCTCTTTAGGCTGCATTCCCCCTTGTAACCAACAAAACTGGTTATTGTGCCCATTGGCATTTGTTTGGTGTTTTGTTGGACCCCTTTTATGTTGGGGGTAATCTGTAGTTAGGGATTCACCCATGTGTGAGGACTGCCATCTGCTTGTTCTTAGAGACTGCTTAACTGTAACAGGTGCTCTCTGAGGACAGCAGGATGTCAGTCCTCACAAAACCCGATTGCCACCCCGCTGAGTTGATTTTCACTTTGTGGATTCTTATTTTCATTTTTTGTTCCTCCATTTTATGTTATAAGACTGAGGGGACCCTGCATGGATGCGTGGTATAATGCATGCTGAACATGCCCATATTGACTTAATCAAAGGTCTAGAAACTTTGACATAAGTTTTCTGTGCCATGCGCCATCTAATGATGACACCCATGTGTGAGAACTGACATCCTGCTGTCCACGGAGAACACCTGTTACAGGTAAGCAACTCTGCATTATGACAAGTTGCCAAATTCTGTTTGCTAGTTGAAAATTGTCTGGAATTATCAAAGTAATAAAACCTGATGCTAGCTTTGATACCTGCTAATGCTTTTTTGTAGCACAATGAAAATGGTAAGCATTTAAGACTCCATTATTTAATCTTTCTGTCAGTGCTTTGTTAGGCCCTGAATTAGGCTCTGTGAATCACTGCCCAGTAGATTTCCTCTAGAATAACACTGCTGTTGACGTCAGGGAGGAATACTGAAGGACAGAAAAAGTCTGGACTCTGACTTTTCCACCAGAAAACACTTTTATTATTTATACTTAACTGAAGAGCAGCAAAAATAAGCCGCCTTAACTCAGTAGTGCTAACAGCAAAAATCCTACATACTGGGTTTTGGCATAATTTCTGCTGCTTTCTCCTCCTCTGTACTTCATTGTTCCTCTCTAGGCCTGGGTATTTCTTCCTGTTACCTGGGAAATGCTCTATAAGCTCAGTTTTCATTCTGGCTAGATTTTAAGTTGGACAAAGCTAGATTCTTGGTCTTTTAAGGGATTGCAGGGTTTTAAAGTGTATACCACTTTACATATTCTCCCCCATAGCTCAACCTTTTGATTTGAGTGCCTGCATGCACCAGGGACACCTCCTGGCAAAACAAGTCTGTGTTTCCAATGTCCTTTCCTGCCCTTTATTATACCTGTATGAGAAGGGTTGTAAGGCAAAAGCCTATGCATCACCCAGCTGTTTGTCTCCTTGCTTTGTGTGAACTAGACAAGGGTTAATAGTCTATGATCAATGTGAATTCCTGGCCCAGCAAATAATATCTGAAGGACCTCCAAAGCCCATCTTACTGCTAAGGCCTCCTTTTCAATAGTAGAGTAGCGTCTCTCCCTGGTGAGTAACATTTTACTAATAAAAGCCTTTGGTTGTTTTTGGCCTTCTTTTGAGGTGTCCATCTGGACCATGAAAGGCCTACTGAAGTCCAGGCTCATCAGGTCTGATTCTGAGGAAACAGTCTTTTAATCCCTGGCGTACCTTTTCCACCTCTTCCACCTCCTTGGACTATATGACTTTCTCTGGGGGCCTTCTTTTATAGCAGAAGGGTAAGAAGCTCTGCCCTTTCTGTAAACTTTGGACTGAAGAAACAGCAAGGGAGGCTGCCAAACAAAACCGTGAGGGCAACAGTACAGAATTAGCAGCCAAATGTCCGATCTGGATTTCTTTATTGAACAGAGATACAAATTTGAAAATAAGCCCATTTTCAAATTTGTATCTCTGTTCAATAAAGAAATCCAGATCGGACATTTGGCTGCTAATTCTGTACTGTTGCCCCCTTTCTGTAAAGTTTGGCATGAACTTCTGGTAGTAGCTGATGAGACCTAAGAAGGCACTTACCTTACTGTTGTCAGGGGAACTAGTACATGTGCGATGGCTTTGATTGTCTGTATTTGTGGGTGGACGTGTCCCTTTTCTAGGGAATACCCCAGATGTTTTTTGTAAACCGATGCGATGTGTCAACGGATGTCGGTATAAAAGAGACCTTAAATAAATAAATAAATAAATACTGTACTTCTTGACTCTCTAGTAGGTATTTCTAGGGCTTCACTATCAGCCCAGTCTTCCACAGACTTGTCAGTGTATAAGCTATAATAATGTCCAGGTAGGCGGCAGCATAGTCATTGTGCAGGTTCAGGAGGCTGCCATCCAAGGGCTGGAATGTGGCAGGTGCTTTGTGCAGTCTAAACAGGAAGATGGTGAACTTGAACAGTACTCCAGAGGTAGAGAAGCCTGTCGTATCTTTTGCTGCAGGAGTAATGGGTACTTGCCAATATACCTTTTTCAAGTCCAGCATGGATATAAACTGGGCATCCCTTAACCTTTCAATAAGTGCATCCTCTCGGGGCATTGGATGTGCATCAAGATTCAAGGCATTTATCTTCTGGAAATCCATATAGCAACAAAGACTGATATTGGATTTAGAAACTAGCATGATGGTGGAAGACCAATTGCTGTTGAATTCTTCAGTCAAACTGAGCTGGAGCACCACCTTTACCTCTGCCACCGCAGTGTTAAATTTAGCTTCTGAGATCTGGTATAGCTATCATCGAACCACCACCCCTGGAAGTGTGATGATGTTATGGGAAGCCATGTGAATCTGTCAAGGTATGCTGGAGAAGATATCTTTATTTTGGCTGACCAGCTGGTTGAAATCCTGTTTTTGGGAGGCAAAGAGCCAAAGTCTTCTCCTAGAACGAGGCTGCAGGTTGGGGTGACTCACTTCTTCCAAAGGTTTATGTGGAAGATCAGAATTTTCTTCCGTCTTATCTAGCTGGGTTGCCTTGTAGTCTACTGCACTAACTTTGTCTATGACCTCATAAGGGCCTTACCAGTGGTTAGTAATTTATTCTCGGAGGACCAAGTCTCACTCTCCTGGCTGAAAGACTTGCTTGGGCCTTCTCTAAACACAAGCGGGTCGCTTCCCTGAACTTCTTCAACAGTAACTTGTCCTGAGCCTCGTTCTTCTTCCCAGGTTTCCCAGGCCACATCTAGGATTCTTCAAGGTCTTTTCCCATAATTAGTTCAAATACGGAGAAACTGGATGAGCTTTGAGATACCTCTTAGATCATAAACAATATGTAGAGTAACAAGGAGTCAGAGTTCCCGCTTTCTTTACCAACAAACTTCCTCAGTATTTGCTTGAGGGTTTTATTAAAGCAATCCATGATACTATAGAAACATGACGGCACAAAAAGACCGTATGGCCCATCTAGTCTGTCCATCTGTCCAATTAATTTAGCATTATAATTCTCGTTACTTCTTTAGAGATACCTTGTAATTATCTCATGCGTTGTTGAATTCAGATAGTTTTTATCTCCACCACTTCCACTGGTAGGCTGTTCCACATATCTGTTACCCTTTCTGTAAAGAAATATTTCCTAAGATTACTCCTGAGCATAGTTCTCTCTAAGCTGAGTATGCTTGAGTGATTGCTCATACATTTTGGAGCATCATTCTCAGGTTTTTACATGGTCGCTCACATAAAATTTTCTTTGTGCTATATACAAAAATGCAACGCTAAGACGGGCGCTCAAAACTTGTTGGTTTAAAAACATTGGTGCTCACGTAAAAAATAATTTGCACAGACCTAGTCACTCCTTGGAGGGAACATTGCTTCTGAGTTTACATCCTCATTCTAGAGCCTCCTTTCCACTGAAAAAGGTTCTTCACATGGAAACTTTTGAGATATTTGAATGTCTGTATCATATTTCTCCTATCTCACCTTTCCTCTAGGGTGTCCATGTTTACTTCTTTAAGTCTTTCCCCATATGCTTTAGAACAGTGACCACTGACCATTTAGTAGCCACACTCTGGACCTACTCCATCCTATTTATATCCTTTTAAAGGTGCAGTCTCCAGAATTGTGCATAGTATTCCAAGTGAGGTCTCTCCAGGGACCTAAACAGGGGCAATATCACCTCTCTTATTCTGCTATTTTTCTCCTTATGCAGCCAATCATCTTTCTGGCTTTTACTGTCGCTTTATCATTGGTCCGTATCATTGTCCATTAATATGAGAAAATACTTTGATAAACTATTTTTGTTATATTTTTTAATGTACTTAAAATGCCATAATAATACTTTCCTCCTTATTTCAATGGCACTGCATCCAATCCTTCAATTTTTGAAACTTAAGGACCAAATGCAGTGCCTTTCAAATAAACCTGGAAGGCAATTTGGCTGCTGTCTGTAAGCAAATTAACCAGGTATGAGGTCCAACTAGACTCTGGCTATCCTGCTATCTGGTCAGTTCATTCAGAGTTCACTAAGGAACAGTCTGCATCGTCTCCTTAAGCCATCTCATGGATCAGGGGCGCCATGGGGTAGGTGTGACTATAACAGCTTGCACAACTTGTGCTAATTCTGTCAGTGAAGTTTGTTGCTGGTCCAGACGCCCTTGTTCTTGCTGCTAGGCCCACTGGCCCTGTCGACAGACTGCAGCTGCTGTTTCCCCTCCATGAAGACCTGGAATAAGTGCTCTATTCTGGCTCAGCAATCCCTCGGGTGTAGTGAGAGATAAAGGGAAAAAAAAGCACTTCCTTTTTTTTCTCAAAATAAAAAATCCTGTCCTGGCCATCTGATTTACTAAACTTTCTTGCCATTGCAGCTAGGCCTAGAAGCCAAAAATTGGTAGTGTGTCCCTGGTCTGTGCTGGCCTTAGACCGGTACTCTCACAACTGCTACCGCATGTGATAGCATGGGGTGGCCCTTGGCTTCAGGTAGGGATGCTGGAGTACAGAAAGAATCTGGACTTTGGTTTTTCCAACAGAAAATACTTTTATTATTTACACTTAACAGAAAAGCAGCAAAAATAAACCTGCTTACCTCAGCAGTGCTACAGCCAAAGTCGAGTAATCATACATGCAGGGTTTTGGTGTTGTGCCTGAGGCGGACCCTTGGCCCGAGGTGGGGTTGACGTTACACGTAGGGCAAGCCCCACGGGTCCCCACCATCGGGAGGCGGAGCAAACTAGGAGACGGAGGCCGACTGGAGCTTCACCAATACCAGCCCTTGTTCCCCGCAGGTTGAGCCCTTGGGGGCCAGGGCTGGCTGGTCTTAGGCAGGCCTCCATCAGATGACTCCCAGTGGATGTTATTGCAGGCAGCTAGGGACCAGCAGAGGTATCAGAGGGACCGAAGCAGGTCTGGACGAGGCAAGGATCCAGAAACCCGGGCACCAAGGACGGGCCAGGAACTAAAACAGGTGACGCCCAGTAGTAGAAGGCCGGAGCCTGAGAAAACCAAACCCAGGGTGATACCAAAGGCGTAGTCGAGAACAGTCTGGAGTCGGGGCAGGCGGAAGAGCTAGTCAAGGTGCAGAGTTCCAACAAAGCAAGGGTCATGTCGGTAGTCAGTCTTGAGCATAGTTCCAACGAAGCGATGGTCAAAGCCAGAGGTCAGTCCTGAGCATGGTCCAGATGTAGCAAGGGTCAAAGCCAGAGGTCAGTCCTGAGCGAGGTCCAAACATAGCAGGGGTCAAAGCCAGAAGTCAGTCCAAACAAGCGGGCCGATACAGTCTGCAGGAGAGCGGGCGAATGCCCGCTCTCCCTGCACGCGCACCGGCCACTTGCCGGTGAGCGCAATTCAGTATTTAAATTAGGTCCAGCGGTAGATCCGGGTAAAAGGAGGCGCTAGCGACACTAGCGCGTCCCTAGCTCCTCCTTTTTGACAGGAGCGGCGGCTGTCAGCAGGTTTGACAGCCGACGCTCAATTTTGCCGGCATCTGTTCTCGAGCCCGCTGACAGCCACGGGCTTGGAAACCGGACGCCGGCAAAATTGAGCGTCCGGTTTTCGGCCCGACAGCCGCGGGCCGAATTCAAATTTTTTTTTTTACTTTTTTTACTCTTCGGGACCTCCGACTTAATATCGCTATGATATTAAGTCGGAGGGTGCACAGAAAAGCAGTTTTTACTGCTTTTCTGTGCACTTTCCCAATGCCGGAAGAAATTAGCACCGACCTTTGGGTCTGCGCTAATTTCTGAAAGTAAAATGTGCGGCTTGGCTGCACATTTTACTTTCTGTATCCCGCGCGCATACCTAATAGGGCCATCAACATGTATTTGCATGTTGAGGGCGCTATTGGGTGCCGCGGGTTGGACGCTCATTTTCCTCCCCTTACTGAATAAGGGGTAAGGGAAAACGCGCGTCCAATAGCAGGCTAACAGTGCGCTCCGGAGGCTAGGTAGGAACCAGGAACGAAGTCAGGAACTGGAACAAGCAACGAGCACACGACAAGCGTGGAGACCTGTTGCCAAGGCAAGGAACTAGTGGCGGGCCCTGCCTTAAGTAGCAGGGCCCGATGATGTCATCATCCAGGGCTGCGGGTTAGTTTCCCGCCACGGCTCCTTTAAATGCCAGCAAGGCGCATGCGCGCCTAGGAGAGGCAGAGCGCTGGATGGCAGCGTCTCCCCGTGGCACACGTGGGGAGACCCGCTGGGAGCCAGGAACAGCTGAGGAGGCAACGGGGGTTCAAGAGCGCAGGCGGCTGCTCACTGCTGCTAGCGAGGATGGGCTGGGTCCAAGAGCTGGGCGCTGGAGGTAAGTGGGCTCGGTCGCGGGCCTGCCATGGGTGGGACACGCAACATTTGGTGTAATGCTTTGTATTTTCTCCTCCTGTTCTGAGCCTTTTTGTTCCTTTCTAGGTCTGGGATATTTATTCCCCTTGCCTGGGGAATTTTCAGTGAGCCAGTTCCCACTCTGGATGTGTTTTAAGGTGGAATCTTGGCCTTTTAAGGTGATCTGAAGTTCTAAAGTGTATACCCCTTATTGACGGCAAGCTCATATAAATGAAATGTCCTCCCTAGAACAGTTACCCATTGATAATGGGCTCTATGTGTTAAAATGCTAATACACGAGTTGCTTAACGAGCAGGTAATAATGAAGGAGGTTGGCAGTTAATGAATACAGAGATATCGGCCCTGATAACCCAGTTGGTATCTGTAGTGGAACCTGGTATGAAATTACTAACCCTTTCTATATAAAGATTTGTTTATAAAGCTGACCAAAGAAATTCATTGTTTTCAAAATCTAATTGTGTCCATTTTGTTTTGTTGATAGAGGGTGGGGTTTTTTGTATTTCACTTCATTTAAATATACAGACATCATAGTAATAACCTCATTGCTGTTGTATTTACAGTGGTACCTGAAATTTACCATAGCTGCATTTCAGTGGTAAACTTAAATATACTTTCAGAAGTGTAGTTAACTGGTAGCATACTGACCAGTTTACACACTAGCAGTTAACATATTGTGATGCTCTATCCTGGACTTTCCTTCCTTCCTTCCTTCCTTCCTCCCACGTCCTCCACAGCCACCATGCATAAGGCTCACTATGCCATTTTTGGGCATGCAAAGCCTCTCTGACACTGGTCTTCTGTAGAAAAAGACACAGGGTGCATATGGAATATACTCAACAAATTTACAGGGTTATTCTTTAAACTGCGAACTGCCACACGCGATGAGGCCCTAATGCATGTGATACTGGCCGGATTGCGGCAGTACAATTTAAATCAGGGGAAGGGGAGGAGTGTAGGCAGGCTTATGGTCCGGCAGCGCTGCGGGCCATAATGTTTTCCACATTATCACTGGCTGTACTGTAGGAAATAACACCTTTCCCCATGGCGCTATGGGGGCAAAAGTGTGTGGCTGTCTGCAGACTTTTGCCTCCCTACCCCTTTTTTTCCCACAGGCCATCATTTCTCTATATTTATAGTGAATTGATGAATCCCGGGGTTAATTAGATGACCTAAGCACAAGAAGCCAAAATGTTTGCCCACACTTCAGTTGTAAGGCTGCCATGGTTGCAAACTATCTCCGGCTAGCCTGACTACATTGAATATAATGAGGTGAAAAGACATCAGCCAGAGGTGCTGGAAATGCCTTGAACAATCTCAAAACGTGCAACCACTTAGCAAATAAAAAAACCCATTCAGGCCGATTCAATAAAGATTGCAGGAAAACGGGCGCTCCATGGTGAGCGTCCGCTCTCCCGACACATGCCCAGCCACCTCTCCTGGGCGCGCGATCCTGTATTTAAATGAGGAGTCATGTTAAAGGAGGCGCTAGAGACGATTACGCGCCTCCTTGACCCAGGAGAGGTGGCTCTGTCACCTGCTGTCAGTAGGTTCAGGAAACTGATGTTCAATTTTAAGAGCGTTGGTTTTTGAATCCGCTGACAGCGATTGGTTAGGAAAAAAATGGACGCTGGTAAAATTGAGCACCTGTTCTCCTACCCAGACCGGTTGGCACATTTTTTTTTTTTACATTTTTGGTGGTTCTGACTTAATATTGCTAAGAGATTAAGTCTGAGGGTGTACAGAAAAAGCAGTATCTTCTGCTTTTCTATACACTTTTCCAGACTGCTCATAAAATGTGAATATTGGATGCACATTTTACTTTTTGAATCCTGGGTGATGACTAATAGGCTCTTCAACATTCATTTGAATGTAATGAGAGCTATTAGTTTTCAGGGGTTTTGGCTGTGCGTTTTCGAGGCACTAAACCCCTTACAGTATAAGGGGTAATAGATGCCCCTCGAAAACATGTGGCCAAATGCATGTTGAACAGTGCACAAGGCCCAGCACACTTTACTGAATTGGTCCGATTGTAAACTGTAGTATTGAGTAATAAACCCACAGCCAATACTACAAAGTATTTTTTTTAAGATTTGCAAATACATATAATAAAATACTCACCATAAGCAATGGAGCCAAAGCAACTAAGTAAAGCCATCTGCGCAAAGAATATCGAAAATTCTTAACATCAAGCTAGTTTATATTTTTAATTCTGACCACATGAGTTCCTATTGCAAATCTTCAAAGTTAAGGCTAACAAATTCCAATAACCTGTAAGGGGGTAATTTTGTAACTGTCCACATTGATGCAAAGTCTGCGTGTACTTTTTACCCACAGACTTTAACAGATTTTCCAAGGGAAATTATGCTCATACTTTCCCTTTGAAAATTATCCCACAAAAACTATCCACACACATTTACATCGGGTAATATATGCACATAGTTGGTTTTTTTTTTTTTGCTAAATGGTATCTGAAGAAGATGCCTCACTCTTAACACACAAGCACAATGCTTGCAGTAGGCTATGGATCAAGTAACATATAGTTCAGGGATTATTTTCTTCCTTTATTCAAGAAGGTCAAAGTTTCCACCTGTCTATGCAATTCAAACAAAGTTTCCATCCAGGGTTATGTCAGGTGTCCCTTCACTACCAACCTCATCCTCAGGAAAGCTTTATTCATATGTTAGCAAAAGTCCACTTACAGTTCCACCCCCATCAAAAGTTCATGGTCCACCAGAATCTCCACATTATTTCTGGTCTTGTTTTCTCTCACCAGGGGGGTACCCTGGCAGTTCCACAGGGATACCTTAGAATTCTTCAATAGAGCCACTGGCCTATTCCTCTCCACCAGAGGATATTACTTACTCTGAATTTGTAGAGAAGATAACAGTGTTTAATGTGGTAGTGCAGCAAGAACAGGATCTCAGGTCAGAAGAAATGAGAATCCTTAATCTTCCAGCTGAAGCATCTGCATTACCACCCCATGCAGTTCTGGACAGTGTCTTACTTAACATGTGGGAAACAATTTCAGCATTACAGTTGCTAGGAAATTAGATTTGAAATTTCAGATGAAGAAATCTCCACGATATGGGATGGTACATCTTCCACATAACTCAGTGGTTGTGGAATCGGCCTTTAAAAAGGCTAAGAAACTCACCTTTATGTCAACTACCCTCTGGGGTAAGAGCACAAAATTTTGGATGATTTTGGTAAGAAATTGTTCTAAGGTAAAATGTTCATGGCTTGTGTAACTAAGCATCAATTTTACAACATGCAATACATTTATCAATGCCTACAATATTTAAAACCTTATATAGGGTCTGATATGGGAGAGTCATTTTCCCCTACACTCCTGTGCGACCTTGAGTAAAGTAACAGACACCTGTTCCATTCTGTGTATGACTCCTTCAACACCACAGCCTGTACCCCAACAGCATCTATTGATGCCTGTATGGCATGACTCAGGGCAAGTAGCATATGGGAAGACGTTCATGAAAAATTGGCCAGTCTTCCTTGCCTGGGTGACAGTCTCTTTGGGGAGAGGCTGCGAGAAATGAGAAATAAATTAAAGAACAAAATATGGCTGTTCATTCACTGTCTACAGCACCAAAACCGCACCACACCCTAAGAAAATCAATATAAGCGATCATATTACCCTAGATGTTGATATAAGTCTTATACTCTGATTTGACTTCCTCATATTCAAACACAATGCCAACAATTTCAGATGTCTTCCAATATGTTGTGTTTGGTGGTCTGCGGACTATCCCCGCAAACCTCCACACTCACCTCCCCCAGTTGGGCCGATCCTGTCACCTCTCAATGTGGCAATACGCTACCAGCCAGTGACTTGGCAGGGTGCAGCTCCTCAGCTAGGTGAGATGCTGTAGCAGGGCGCCACTGACAGCATGTGCTCTGCATCTCCCTAGGCGTGCATACGTAACACCTCCCGGCACTTAAAGAGACCATAGTGAGAAATTCCCCACAGCCCCTAGAGATGACATTATCAACAGTGCCCTATATAAGGGCTGCTCCCTAGGAGCAACTCGCCTCAGCAACAGGTCCAGCTACTTTTCAGTAATGCGTGTTGCTTCCCAGAGTTCCTTGTCTTCAGTTTTTGTCCAGCTTGTCCACAGTCTTCGTCCAGTTTGTTTCATCGTCCGTTGCCTGCTTGTTTCAGCTTTGACTGTCCCAGTCCTACCCATTCCAGTCCTACTCGTCCCGCTCCCTCTCTAGATGGATACCCGGTTTGACCTCAGCTCAGCCTTCAGATTCGCCTGACTGCCGCCTGCCTCTGACCACTGCCTGGATCTCGGATACACCTGATCTCCACCTGCCTATGACTCTAACTGACTACAGACTTTCTCTTCTGCCATTAGCAGAGATTCCAAGTAACTTCTATCGGCTCTGGCACCAGAAGGCTCAACTCGAGGGAAATGTGTGCTTGTATAGGTGAATGTCCTGATGGGTCTCTGCTTCGTCTGGGTCTGCCTGCCGATGGCAAGAACCTGCAGGGCTCCTCTCTGCAGGTGGTGTCAGTCTTGTCTTGGCCCAAGGGTCCACAGACACAACACAACAGAGGTAAACTTTCATCATCAAACAAACAGTAGCAACAAATTCAGGCAAAACCAGGGCAAGGATTTTGACCAGTCTAATTTTCAGGATCCTAGTGGAGGGCAGAATCCCATCATTTCACATCAGTTGGATTCCCAATAATGGACACCTGGATTTTGAAGATAGTACAACAGGGATATCACTTCAGCTTCAAACAATACTCCCTGCCGCCTCACATTTCAGTCCCACCATACAATCCAGCACATCTATCCCTCTTAAAACAGGAGGTCCAACTTTTGCTAGAACAAAAAGTGATTCAGCAAGTGCCTCTAAACTAACAGCGCAAGGGATTCTATTCCTAATACTTTTTTTTTTTTAATTTATTTATACCATTTTAAAACATTTTCACAAGAATTACATCTTGATTGGCAACAGTAAGTTTACATACAAAAATCCAATAATTAAGAAATCAGAATTCAATATTAAATTCTCTTCTTACATTATAGTCCACAAAGGATCCAATACTCATAACATTTCTTATAATAGTTATATACTTAAAATAACTGAATGTTATCACAATTCCAAATGCACTATTATTAAATTTAATTGGGATATTCACTATTTTAAGGTCTCAGAGTTCATTCCTTAATTCAATTTACTATTACTTTATCCTTTAAGAATTCAATCAATTGAAGAGAGGAAAAAAAAAAACAAAAGAATTACCCTTGTAACTGATAAGACACTTACAAGGGTGTTTTAGAAAGAAGGTAGCTCCTATTTGGAGCACCTTAGCTTTCAGCAATAAAAACTGTCTCCTTTTCTGAGTTAATTTAGAAAAATCTGGGTATACTCTTATACTCATAGTTAGAAATGTTTCCTTGCTATGTTTGAAAAATAATCTAAATACCCAATCTCTATCACATTCAAAAGCAAATGTGGTTACAAAGTGGCCCCCTGAACTAATTCACTGTCTGAGGTCTCTAATATCTTGGAGATGTTTAAATTAGACACCAATACATCTGCCTCAGCTATTTGTGCCTCTTCCTGTCCTTCTACCTTTTCCTGTTTTTTAAAAGCTGGAATATAATAAACCTTAACCAAAGGTGGAATTGATGTTTCTGGAATTTAAAAAATTTCCAGCATATATCTTTTAAACATTTCCTTTGGAGATACAAGAGGTAGCTTTGGAAAATTTATGAATCGCAAATTTCTCTTCCTATTAGCATTTTCTAAATTTTCTATCTTTACTTGCAACAATTGATTTTATTTTACTGCTAAATCTTGAACTGTTTTCCAATTTTCTAAATCTTTTTTAATACTATCAAATTCATTTTGTTCTTTTTCAATATTCCTCTCCAGATTAACCACTTTATCTTGTATAAAATTCACCTTCTCAACTATTGGGTTAACTTGAGCAACCATTGCATTTTGCAAACTAACAATTGCATCCATTATCACATCTAAGGTTACTACATTAGGTTTTACTAAAAGTGGTACAGATAATTTAGAGAGGTGGGCAAGATCTTCCTCATTTGCTAACCTGGGTTGAACCCTTCCTTGCACCATTTCAAGTGAAACAGTTTGTCCCTCAAGGGGATTCATCCGGTTTATATACCCATTCCCTTCCGGAGGAAGTGGTCCCGCTATGGTTGAACCATTCCCTGTGCCTTCCGCAGTATGGTTGGCCCCCACTTCCACCTGGATCCTGGATATAACCGGATTAATTGGTGGTTCCCTAAAGATCGGGGATAAAGTTAGAGAAAGGTCTGGTGGGAGAGCCCACGATATTATCTCTAAGGGAATCTTCCACCTACACCACATCCAATCTCAAAGTGCACTGAACATGAGTGTCCATGGGACCTTTTATTAGGGATCCGGGGGTAGAAGCGGGTTCCTCCCTCTCCTTTGCCCTTCTTTTACGAACAGAATGAGGCATTGAAATCAAAATTTACTAAAACAGACCCCACTTATCACTCAAAATTGTGAAAAAAGATAAAAGTTTCGAATCCTTGGGAGGAGTGAAAGAATAAACCTTATACTTACAAAAACAGCATAAAGTCCAACCAAAGACTGTCCAAAGCTGAACAAAGCCGAACTAAGCCGTGCGCCCCTTCGGAGCGTGTGGCTTAGGCAGTGCGCCGGCGGCGACCTTGCGCCGCAATTTGGCCGATTTTATGAGCCTCGGCGCCTCCCCCCTATGATGTCACAAAGGGGGCGGAGTCAGAATCGTCGTCTGGGCTAGCAGCCTCACCTCGAGCTGCTTCGGGGCCAGGCTCACCTCTCCCTATTCCTAATACTTTCTAATTCCCCAAAAGATGGGAGGTCTTCAGCTTATACTGGACGTCAGAGCCCTAAATCTACATCTTCATCAAGAGAAATTCAAAATGACCTCTTTTTTTCATTCAAAAAATGGGATTGAATGTGCTCCTTGGATCTCAAAGATGCATATGCATGCATCCCTAGTCATCCTCCTTGTTGGCGATACCTATGTTTCACTGTGGGCACAACCCACTTCCAGTACAAGCTGCTCACTATGGGGCAGATTTTAAAACCTTGCGCGAGCGCGTACTTTTGTTCACGCAGCAGGCGTGAACAAAAGTACGCTGGATTTTATAAGATACGCGCGTAGCCGTGCGTATCTTATAAAATCCGGGGTCGGCGCGCGCAAGGGGGTGCACATTTGTGCAACCTGCGCGCGCCGAGCCCAGTGCGCGCTGCCTGTTCCCTCCGAGGCCGCTCCGATTTCGGAGCGGCCTCGGAGGGAACTTTCTTTCGCCCTCCCCCCACCTTCCCCTCCCTTCCCCTACCTAACCCACCCCCCGCCCCCCCGGCCCTATCTAAAACCCCCCCCTTACCTTTGTCGGCAAAGTTACGCCTGCTGAAAGCAGGCGTAACTTTGCGCGTGTCGCCGGCAGCCCCGCTCCGTCCTCCGGTCCCAGGGGCGTGGTCCGGAGGCCTCGACCACGCCCCTGGGCCGGCGCCACGCCCCCGGGCCCGCCCCCGAAACGCCGGGGCCCGCCCCGAAATGTGTCGTTTCGGGACGCCCCGGACACGCCCCCTCCCGCCCCTTTTCAAAAGCCCCGGGACTTATGCGCGTCCCGGGGCTTTACGCGCGCCGGCGACCTATGCAAAATAGGTGCGCCGGCGCGCAAGGGCCCTGCGCGCGTAAATCCTTCAGGATTTACGCGCGTGGCCCTTTTAAAATCCGCCCCTATGTCTTCACAAAGTGTCTTGCGGTGGTAGTAGCCCACCTACAATCACAAGGGATCCGAATTTTCTCATACTTGGATGATTGGCTCCTGACTGCCCCAACAGACACAAATCTATGAATTCATCTAAAAATAATTATAGAATCTCTACAATTCTTTGGATTCCTCATCAATTCAAGAAATCCATCCTTGAACCGACTACAATTCGTTGGAGCAAACGCAGACACACACAAAGTGCAAGCCTTTTTTCCCCCAGATTGGAAGGCTTCTTTAAACTCAGTAACCCCCTCCTGACATTTGACAGCATGGAGGCTGCTATTATTCCTTGGCCATTTACTATCAGAAATCCATGTAGTTCCCTTGACGCGACTGTACATGTGTTGCTTTCAGTGGGATTTATGTATGCAATGGAACCATCACCTACATCCCCTTAGCATGTCAATTCAGATCACTTTGGAAATGAGAATGGAAATTCTATAGTGGTTACAACTGAAAATATTCCAGATAGGTGCTTCACTTCAACCACTTCCATACCAAGTGGTTCTATTAATAAATAGAACCACTTGGTATGGAATGTTCTTTCGTGTGTTATATAACTTTCCTTTTTACGCATCGTTCATTGTAATTTTCCTTTCTCAGTTACCTGTAAACCGACATGATGTGTCCTACGAATGCCGGTATATAAAAAGATTTAAATAAAAAAAAAAAATAAATGTCTCGAAAGGGGAGCTCACACTGGTCCATTCAAAACACAAGGTTTATAGTCCCCTCAGGAATGTGAACTTCATATAAATCCCCTAGATGTCCATGCAATGCAGAATATTTTAAAGCATTCGTATATCCTTCAGAATAAAAGCATCATGATTCAAACGGACAATCAAGTTGCAGTGTTCTATATAATCAAACAGGGTGGAACCAGTTTTTGGATCCTTTGTCAGGAAGCCCTCCTCATTTGGCAGTTGTTGATAGAAAGCAAAGCTACTTTACAAGCAACTTATCTGCTGGGCACATCCAGCATCTTAGCAGAACGCCTAAGCAGAATTTTTCCATGGAACCTCAATATAGTCCTCACTCACTTAATGCATCCACTGTTTGAAAGACTGGAATCAGCTTCCCTTAAATGTCTCACTTAGAAAGTGGTATTCCTAGTTGCAATTTCTTCCATGCAACGAGTCAATGAACTGCAAGCATTAGTCCACTAACCTCTGTACCTACAATTTTTCTATGATAAAGTAGTCCTCTGGATGCATCCAAAATTCCTACCAAAAGCGGTCTCTGCATTCCATTTCAATCAATTGATAGTATTACCCACTTTCTTTCCTTGTTCGCATGCCTCACAAAAGGGAAAGAATGCTTAATACATTAGATTGCAAAAGAGCTCTGACTTATATAAATGCCAAAATAAAGCACACAGAAATTCATCGCGACTGTTCGGCTTTTTTGATGCAACAGGCTTAGTTTTGCAGTAGCAAAGAGAATTTTGTGTAACTGGATTATGAGCTGCATTCAATACTGTTACTCTGCAGCTAATCTTGAACTCTCATATCTGGTCAAAGCCCATCAAATGAGAGCTACAGCATCTTCAATAGTACACCTCCAGTAAATACCTATTGAGGATATATGCAAAGTGGCTACTTGGTCATTGGTGCACACTTTCACTTCTCACTACTGTCTGGATACCCTAGCAGCGTCACAGTGCGGTGAGTAAAGCAGTACTGTACCATGACCTTCAAAAGTAGTCTACTGTCCATATTGGAGTCTGGGTTGCAAAAAAAAAGTATGCAGAGAATGCACATGGTTGTATCTCTCAGCTTGGGATTCCCCACAGATCATGGCTAATTCAGCCCTGGTTATCGACAGAAAAGAACAAATTTGCTTACTGTAAATGGTGAGTTCCTTAGGATGAATTAGATATGAGCTAGCTACCTGCCCTCCTCCCTGGAGAATAGACTATACGCTACTAGCTTGGATATAGACTGAGGAGACTCTGAGGCAACGCCTGCACGGGAACCCCCGCACATGATCAGTAGAGCTCAAAAGCTCTACTAACTTTGAGAGTTCCAGTCAGTGTTGCCCGATGACATCACCCACAGATCATGTCTAATTCATCCTGCTATCTACAGAAAATGCTGTTTACTTAAACTTGCTTTTACCTGTGGAAATGACTTTTAAAACAACATGAGGAAATGTTTTAATTGCTGGAGGGGGCTGGCCCGCCTCCATGGGTGTCTCAGTCCACCACTTTTAAGCACATTTTGGAGAGCTGCAGGTGGGGCACTTAGGAGAGAAGGCGGGGCCCTGGCTATAGGCAGAGGCTTAGTAGTTTTTTGTTTCTTTTTTCAAATTCTGTTGGCCATTAAGCAGCTATATTCTTTAATATAGCCACATAAGTTTTCTCCTGGATACTTTAAACCTGCTCCTAGGTCGAGCTAGAGTTAGGCAAAAATCCTATTCAGTTAACTCCAAATATTGGAGTTAGCCAGATAGGTTTCCCAGCTAACTGATCTCTTTCCCAAAATGTCCCTTACCTATTTAGCTAAAGTTTAGGAAGATAAGTGGCAAAGATTTTGAAAAGTTGGCATTTTGCTGGATAACTCGCAAATTTTCTGGCTAAATGCCTTTACATATTGACCACATTGAGGATATGTATAATCTCATCCAAACAAAGCAAATAGGGGAGGAATGTGCATAAATATCTTATGTTATTCAGTTCGCTTCTACCTAATACAAGGAAAGCTTTGAACACAACCAAAATACATGACCTAAGTATCCCCCATTGTCTGTACCCTCTTCAGCAATTTGAAGGTATTTTCATTTTAAAAATCTGATAAAGGATCATGTGTATGTTGGATAATTCAATACTAAATGTTTCATTTTCATACAAAAGGATATCGTTGATATATTTATCCATATAGGAGGGATGAATGAAGCCAGATGTTCTGACCATATTTTGCTCAGAATCCTGGCTCTAACTTCAATTTGGGGAATTAGCAGTTAGTAGCTAACCTGGGATAACCCTCCCCTTTTGCAGTGACCATGTTCCAAGATCGTAAGGTTTCTGGTGATATTGTTCATACAAGGTCCTTGTATTAAGTAGTATGTTAATTCTTTATATGCAAACTATGATTTCTGGGAGATTTCATATGTATTTTTGAGTTTCAAAAATGACATTAAGGTATTAACTTGAATTATATGCTTACATTACCATATTTCTGCCATTTCCTGCCTTCTGTGTTTACTGCTAGGCAAAGTCATTATTGGCAAATACAGGTATTAGTGTTGAGACAACATCTTTATTTATTCTTCTAATCCTCAAAGCTTTATATCATCATTATCATTATCTTTGTTTATTTTTGTCATGCTTTTCCACCAGAAGAGTTCAAAGCATCTTATATCATAATTACAATAGTAAGACATCAATCCAGCAGAAAGTTAATGTACAATCAACAACAGATAAAATAGCAAGATCTTATGGATTAAAAATGAAGGAATAGGAGACAGTACAAATTATAGACAACAGAGAATTATAAAACCCTAGTGTAGCATAACAAATGATTTCCTGTGGGCTAAGATTTTACAGTAAGTTGGTATGGAAAAGGCTTGGATCCAAAGAAGAGCAGTTTGTAGATCCTCTGGGCTAAGGTAGAGCATCAGAGTTCTGGTCAGGAGTTTAGGGGTCAGGCTTTGAACCATGAGCTATTATGGATGACCAGGTGTTCAGTCATTTCCTAAACATGAGAAGGTCTGGAGCAAGCCTGATCTCAAGTAGCAGCAAGTTCCAGAGGGTGTAAATTGAGCTTGTGAAGATTCTTTCCTGGTGGTTTTGAATCTTATTTCTTTGGGGCCTGGCTCTTCTAAGTGAGCTTGTGGTAGTGAATACAGAGGTTATGCAGGAGTGTAAGGGGTGAGTCAGTTCAGATACAGTAATGCCAGGTTTTCAAGGAACTTGAAGATCATAACAAGGGTTATGAATATGACTAGCAATGTGTTGAGCATCAGTGCAGAGTTCTGAGAAGTGGGGTGATATGGACAAATTTTCTGATATTTACTATGACTCATGTGGTTACATTTTGTATGAACTGCAGGCAGCAGTTGTTTTTTTGGGTACTTCAATGTATAGGGCATTGCAATAGTCCAGATAAGAGGTTATACAACATTGCAAAGTCCAGGCCATCAAGAAGGGGTGGAGGTGGCACAGCTGACATAGTTGGAAGAAAGTGGGCTTAGTTACAGAAATTATCCTGGCTTCGGTGGTGAGTTGGAGTCCAGGACAAAACCCAGGCTCCAAACCTGGTGGAAAAAGGGAGAAGCTATTATTTCTAAGGTCACCCTGAAGTGGATGTGGCTGTGTTTTAATTTTTTCGATCCATAGGATCTCTGTGTTTTGTGGGTTTAGTTTTAGTTTGTTGTAATACAGCCAGTTTGAGACTTAATTCAGGCAGTTAAGATTGCTTGGTTGGGGTCTGTGCCAAGGAGGCATACTTGTTGGATGTCATGTGCATAGGTGTGGTAGAGAATTTTGGAATCCTTGAGTAGCTTGCCTAGCGAGGCCATGTAGATGTTAAGAGTGTTGGAGACAGAATGGAACCCTGTAGCAGGGCTGGATTTAAGATGGCACCCATAGGTTGTGGACTTAGAGCAAAGGTTCCCTCTTTCTCCTCCTCTTGGAAAGCAGAGGAGAGCAGCAAGAGAAATGCCAGTTTTTGGATATCTTCGGAGTTGGCATGCAAGGCACATGCCTGCATTACCTGGGCCTAAATATGACTCTGCTGATTGGGACCCCACACAACAGGGGATGAGAATCCCTGTCCAAAGGAAACAGACTGGGTGAGATTCTGGAGGAAGGGCTTCAACCATTCCAGTGCTAGGCAAGTGAAGCCTAGATCTGTCAAAAGGGTAATAAGAATCTCATGGTCTGTGGTGCTGAATGCTGTTGAAAAATCTAGGAGTACTAGGAATGGAGAACTGCTGTGATCTATGCAGATTCTAAGATTGTCAATCAGGTTCACTAGTGCAGTTTTCATGCTGTGATATGGTCTGAAACCAGACTCTAAGGGATCTAGGGGATTTGTAGGTTGTCACAGAACTACTTTTTCAATAACCTTGCTGAGGAATGGAAGAGTGGAGACTAGTCGGTAGTTGCACAGGTCATTTGGGTCCAGGTAGAACTTCTTTATTTTTATTTTTTATTTATCACCTTTTATCAATTACAAAGATAACTTTGCTTAGAAAAACAAGAGTGTATGTCAAAGAAAAACTTTTTCTGATATTATCCCAATATAGAGGTATACATATATAGAAAAACTCTCTTTCTACTTGCAGAAATCCTGGGGGGAAAACGCTTAAGAAATATAGGGGAGAAAAAGGAAATTATAATACTTAATCATATCAAGCTACCCTGTCTTCCATATTATACTTCATGCGCGGTAAGTGCTGTTGGGGTTTGCTCCTTAGAACACAAAAACTGCCTAAGCTGTTCAGGGTTATAAAACACAAAGGTATTTCCAGAGGACTTAACACACTTAGCAGGATAGCGTAGTACGAAATTTACGCCCTTCATCAAAGCTTCAGGGCGCAATTGCAAAAATTCCTTGTGGCATAGTTATGTCGCTCTGGATAAGTCGGGGAAAATACGAATCTTACCCCCAAGATAGGTAATATTTATATTCTTAAAGTAATACTTCATAATTACCCCTCTATCATATTCAGAATACAAGGTAACAAACAAAACAGTTCTTTCTGCCACTTCAAGTCCAGAACTCTCTAAATAATCAGAAAGATTATCAAAATTCCCAGGGTCTCCAATTGGTGAGATCTGAAACTGCGATTGTTTCTGTTGGAGATATATTATCTTTTTTACTGCAGGTATCTGTTCTTCAGGTATCTTAAGAATTTCTTTTAAATACCGTTTAAATGTATTCAAGGGAACTTCTCCCATTACTCGAGGAAAGTTCAACAGTCTTATTTTTAGATGACGCAAGTAATTTTCCACAGATTCTAATCTGTGTGCTAATATAGACTGTTCCCGCATTATAATAGCATTAGAGTCAGATATTCCTTTCATATCTTTTTTCATCTCCATTATGGCTTGGTTTTGTTCACCTGTTTTCATATTTTTCTCAAGAGAGGTAATTTTCTGGGAGTTTTCTTCGACCCTATAGGCCTGTTCATTGTGTCCAGCTGCTAGCCCCACAATTAAGTACCATAGGGACTCCAGCATTATAACAGCTGGTTTTTTAATTTCAAAGGGCTTCAAAAAGGTTTTATTTACCTCCAGTCCTCCGATGTTTGATGTTAGTGCTGTTCCACCTACAGTTCCTCTCTCTTCCATCGCTGCGGGGGCACCATAAAACCTCTCCCTTTCCCCTATAACGCCGAGCAGCCCATCTTCCTGGGTCTGACCTGGGGAGTCTTTTCCCTGTAGCACCAGCTGGTCGACAGTGTCGGAGTGAAATGCTTCTGGCTGCAACCGCCGCTCTGGAGGACTCAACGATACATCCCCAGGAGGCGTCGGGCCCCCCCCCCCCCCCCCCCCGCATTCCTCCAGCGGGGCTCGGCGTCCTCATCTGCAATATGGGGGAGGCGAACTGCGGTATGGTTCTCTGTCCGGCAGGAATCTGAAGTTCAGATGGGAAAACTTTCAGCTTTCCTTTCCTCTTGTGAGGCATCAAAAAGGTAGGAATTAACTCCACAGACTCTGCGAAAGAAACTTGAAGATTGCCGGAGCGTGTGCAGTAAGCATCCGTTCAGGGAGCCATCTACGTTTTTCCCCCCAGGTAGAACTTCTTTAATGTAAATTTTACTATTCCTTTTCTGTAGTGACTTTGGAAGATGGTCTTCAATAGTGAAGTGTTGATGATGATAGGCTGGAGATGACAGAATAGCCCACTTTTGTCTTCTCTGGTAAAGCAGGACAGGTAGGGATTCTTTGGGTGCATAGGCTTGAGATTAGAGAGGGAAGGAGTCTACTACTTCAGGTAGAGGGTGGAATGCTGTGAGAGAAAGGTGGGGTGTGAATTGTTTTTCTTGAGGAGAACATTTTTTGTTGGTGGGTCTAGCTCTGATCTGATGCGACTGATTTTGTTGGTGAAAAAGTCAGATAGTCTATCACAGAATGCTTTTGTTGTATTGGATGGCGGGGGAGGAGCTGTGAGGCCTAGGGGTTTGTTGACTGTGAAGAAAGGTTCCCTAGGTGAGATTTTTGCTTGGGTGATAGTTTTGAAGAAGTAAGTCGTCTTCACTTCTGCAGTGACTTTGGGGTAGGTTGTCTGTCTGTTTGTGATCTAGATTTTTGCCATTGAGCTCTAATCTTCCAATTTGTTTTTGTTCTTTCAGTTCAGGTGAGATAGTAGAGAGAATGAAAAGTGATTTAAAAAAGGTTGAAGAGTGTTCAGGGTCTGGTGCTAGGAGTTAGCAATCTGTTCAGGATCTGATGCTGGATGGGCGGAGCAATCAGATAGGAGGAGCAATCTGTAATGAATCTGTGTTTCGGGCGCCTGAAGAGGAGTTAACAATCTTGTTAGGAAAGCTCTGAGTAGAGCTGGGAGTAGCAATCTGTAATTCTGAAATAGTAGTGGGTGGATCCCTGGGCCGGTGGCAGATGACCACTCCCCCGGGAGGATATCCCGAGAGGGACCACCAGCTAGGCTTGAGTATGGAGACAGACACACATTAGTTCTTTTATTAAACAGGTTTTTGAAACCACCAGAGGTAGCAGTAGTGAGCTGATATGCCCGGCAGGGCTGTAGTCCTTCAGGTACTGGAACAGCGATCCAGGATGGCTGAACTGTTGAGAAACTGTAGAAAGTGAGTAGACAGAGTAGGCAGAGTTCATAAACAGAACTAGATGACAAAAGTCACGTAAGGTGTCAAGGAAGCTCAGGAGCTGGAAAGGTTTAGGCCCTCGAGCAGCGAGTACCTGGTTCCAGGGAAAGATCTGAGAGAGCGATGGTAACTCACAATTGTTTGTAGCAGCAATAACTTCCAGGCAGAGAATCTTCAGAGTGTCCAGGAACATGGGCCCTCGAGGAGCGAGTTCAGGTTCCTATCGTAATCTGAAATACAGCAAGGTCCCCAAGGAGTGGGTACCGCTGGTAAGTCCGAGGAGGCTTGGGAGGTGAAGCCAAAACAATCCCCTTCCTTGCTAACTCAGATAGTGAAAGAGAGACCTTTAAATATTGGAAGCGGATGATGTCATCTCAGGGGACGCCCCTGAGGTTCGCGCTTTTGCTGGTACTTCAATCAGAGCACGCGCGCGCCCTAAGTCTTCAGGCAACATGGGGGATCTGCAACGTCGAGCCGGTCCAGGGACGCTGGAGGGAGATGACATGGAGATGCCGCGGCAGCCAGCCATCCATCAGACCCAGAGGGAGTCGCCACAGAGGTAAAGAGGGCGGAGTGAGGGCGTCAAGCAGCGATGGATGCAACAAAGAGTGGTTGAAGACTTGCAGCTGGGATTCAATACCAAGAAGTGCAGAGTCATGCATATAGGGTGCATTAATCCAAAAGAACAGTATGTGATGGAGAGTGAACGACTAATGTTCACGGTCTGGGAGAGGCACTCTGGGATGTTAGTGTCTGGTGATCTGAAGGCAGCGAAGCAGTATGAGAAGGCGATAGCTAAAGCCATAAGAATTCTGGGCTGCATAGAGAGAGGAATAACCAGTAAGAAAAAGGTGGTGATAATGCCCTTGTACAGACCCTTGGTGATGCCTGACCTGGAGTAATGTGTTCGGTTCTGGAGGCTGTATCTCAAAAAGGATACAACAAAGAAATAGATGCCCAAGGAAATCTTTGCCAAATCTTTATTGGGTGGAGACGTGTTCATTAAAAATGCCCAACATCTGTTGTCTGTTGGTTCCATTTACTAATGGTTCCACATACGTTCTCTGCAGATCAACACGGACTGTCTCCTCTCTTATCAATACAACAGATGTTTAAGCAATACTTACTTTACATAAGATATGTCTATACTGTGGATGACATTTTGAATTCCATTGTGACTCTATCAGTGTTTTCAAATTCAAGCCCCTGAGGCAGCCACTGGAATGTGGCGAAACTCGGCCTGAGTTGGGCATTTTTAATGAACACGTCTCCACCCAATAAAGATTTGGCAAAGATTTCCGTGGGCATCTATTTCTTTGTTGTTTCCTCACGGCTTTGTTAGATCGCCTGCCTTGCTATTTTTTGGGTCCGTCTCAAAAAGGATAGGCACAGGACAGAGGCGGTCCAGAGAAGGGCAACCAAAATGGTGTGAGGTCTGTATTGGAAGACTTAGGAGCAGAGGCTGAAGGATCTGAAAGGTTTTAATGATGCATGTTTCTCAAACTTTTTCCATCGGAAAGCAAACAGTAGAACAAGGAGTCACGAAATGAAACTCCAGGGGAAATGTCTCAGAGCCAACATCAGAAAATATTTTTTCACGGAAAGGGTGGTGGAAGCCTGGAATGCCCTACCAGAAGAGGTGGTGAAAACAAAAAGTTAACAAATTCAAAAAGGAATGGGATAAACACTGGATTTCGAAAGGCTAGAGTTGGCAATTAAGAAAAGGGTTCATGGCAGGTAACCTGCACAGAGCGGCAGCTACTAGCCCTAACAGAAGTCATAGGGATTACTACTTTTAACTAATTAGCTTACATGATTTTGACACAACAGCAGCATAGCTCTCCGCTTCAAAGGCAGGGGAAAAAAAGGGAATTGGATTCAGATGACAGCTGTGTCCCAACTTTTACAGTCTGAGGTACTGATATGCAGACATTAAGGAAAAAGTGCAGAACTGCTTCTGTGGCCAAGTCAAAAAGCAAAGTACGTTCAAGCAGCATTGCATGAATTAACAAGAAGGCTGCTCACTCTAAAATGTTATCTGTTTGACAGTTGCTTGGTTTCAGTTGTTAATATTACTACTCTTAACATAAGGCTTGGAGGTAACCTACATGGAGCAGTAGGTACATAAGAACATAAGAAATTGCCATGCTGGGTCAGACCAAGGGTCCATCAAGCCCAGCATCCTGTTTCCAACAGAGGCCAAAACCAGGCCACAAGAACCTGGCAATTACCCAAACACTAAGAAGATCCCAGTACTAAGGTACTACCTTAAGAAACTTGCTGGGCACACTGGATGGTCTATTTGGTCTTTTTCTGCCATTATTTATGTTACTATTTATGTTACTATGAGTACCAGGGATTGGGTTTAGGATTTCTGATGTGTATGATTTTCTTTTGGTGCAAGTGTGCCTATGGTTGTATGACATTCTAGAATTCCAGGAATCTTCAAGTAGTGAGATAAGGTATCCTTCTTGGTTAGTGTTGCTGAGTGGAAGAGGAGTAGTGAAATTCCATGTCCTGTAGGGTTTGAAGAAAGGTTTCAGGGGTGATGTTTCAGAAGGCCTAGTCAGTTTAGTGGCGGTTGTTAAGGTTTTATTTGGTTGTAAATGGTTTTATCTTTAGGCCTTTTAGGTGATGTAGTACCCAAGAGAGTGGGTGTTAGGATCATGGAACCTTGGGCCGGCTGAGACGGCAGGTGTAGTGCTGTGGAACCCCACAGTGGGTGTTGCAGTTGGGAGGTGGCACTGAGGAGAGACTTCGAAGAGGGCTTCACCACTGGAAGCCCGAGGTCCCCCCGGGAAGAGCCGGTAGGGACCTGGGCCTCTTGGTCTTAGGTGGATCCTATGCGACCAAGGATCAGAAGAGCAGCCTGCCGAGGTATCAGGCGATGAGATGGCGCCCAGGAGGTCAGGATAGACTTCACCCTTGGAAGCCCGCGGTCCCCCCTGGAGGAGCCCGTGAGGACCCGAGCCGCTGGGGCTTAGGAGAAACCTCCGGGCGGGTGAAGAAGAAGTACCTGCAGCAGTGGAGAGATACGAAGCTGAAGTCCAGAACAAGCCAAGGTCGGGAGCCAGAAGTCAGATGTCGAATGCCAAAACCAGGGACGGAAGCTGAAGCCGGAGTCGAAGAACGAAGCAAGGTCAGGAGCCAGGAATCAGATGTCTGATGTGAAAACCAGGGACGGAAGCTGAAGCCTGAGTCGAAGAACGAAGCAAGGTCAGGAGCCAGGAATCAGATGTCGGATGCGAAAACCAGGGACGGAAGCTGAAGCTGGAGTCGAAGAACGAAGCAAGGTCAGGAGCCAGGAATCAGACGTCAGAAACAGGCAGGAACCGGGGAGCAGGAAGCACAACTAGGTACTCCGAAGAGTGAGCCTCGTTGCAAGGCGAGGGTTAGCTGTGACTGCCGGGTTTAAAAAACCCGGCAGTGTCTGACGTCATCAGGAGGCTGTCTTCAGTTTTCCTGCGCTGGCCCCTTTAAATCTAGAGCCCCTGCGCGCATGCGCGCACCTAGGGGGCGGGGCCAGCAGTGGATTGTTGTCGGCGTCTCCCTCGCAGGGAGAACGCCGCGGTAGGCCGCATCTCGGGCCTGGACGGCCAGTGGGGAGCTCCCGCGGCCGAGGCGGGCCGCGTGGTGAGTGGGGATCTCGGGGCACGGCCCGGGATCGCAACAGTGGTTTGATTTGGATATTGTTGATTTGCAGATTTTGGCTGTGTGAGATGAGTACAAAGTCAAGTGTATGGCCAGCTTCTTCATGTGTTGAGCTGTGAATTCGTTGGACGAGGTTGAGGGTTTCCACACTAGTGAGGAATTCCTTTACGGATGTAGAGTTTGGGTTGCCATTCTGGATGTTAAAGGCACAGAAGAGTTTTTGGATGTTCCAAGATGATTTCTGCTATGGCTGTTAGGAGTTCTTGGAGGGCTTCATGCCAGTTCAGTGGTGGGTGGTATAACAAGAAGATGTCCTCTTTGGGGAGGGTTTTCATCATTAGGAATCTGGATTCAGTTTCACTAAGTTCTTGGCTAGGGGATGATGTTGAGAGTATTCTTGAAGGCTTGTTATTTCGCAGGGAGCAAGGGTAAGTGTAGCCTTGAGAGCATATTTTAAGGAATTGGGGTGAGTCTGTATTGTTTGCCCAGCTCCTTGTAAGGCACATGAGGTTTGTGGTATGGCTCATCTAATGGCCAGCTGATTTCTCTGGGTTTGCCAAGTACAACATGTCATCAGTATATAAGAATAATTGCTGTTCCCTACCCTAATTCTTATGCCGATAATTTCTTGAGTCCTGATTTTACCTGCTAATAGTTTGATTGCTAATGCATAGAAGACTGGTGATAGCAGGAATCTCTGATGTATAACTCTAGCTCAAAACATATAGATAGGTTCCCTTTGCAGCTAATCATGGCTCTTGAATGTGCATACATGGCCAACACAGCTTGCTGGAATAATCCAGCGACTCCCATATTTTCTAATACTCCAAACAGAAACTTTCACTGGACCTTGTCAAAAGCTGTTTTGTCAAACAAATGACATTGTAACATAAGGAAATGTCAGGGTTTGGGAACAGTGGATATTACTCAGCAATCTGCATATGTTATCTATCAGAATTAGCTTTGGTAGTCCCACTTCCAGTTGATTGGTTAACACTTTTGCAAATATTTTAAAATCAACATTTAATAGGGCAATGTGTTGCGCTCGGGGGTGGACCCTTGTCTTGGAGCAGTGGAGAACGGCTCCCTGGTAGGGACCAGGAAGCAACTGCCCCCAGGGGGCGGAGCACTGGAGGAGACAGAGGCTAGGATGAGCTTCACCACTGGCAGCCCGAGGTCCCCCCGGGAGGAGCCTGTAGGGATCTGGGCTGCTTGGGCTTAGGTGGGCCCCGCAGGGTCTCCTGGAAGGATGGAAGTCTGGCATGCCCACAGACAAAAGGGGCATGCGGTCAGGTTCGAGACTGGAGGTCAGATGGAACAAGGAGGACCAGGATAGTGTAGGTGATGACAAGGCTAGGAACAGAGCCAGAATCTAGAGATGTGGTCAAGCAGGCAGAGGTCAGAGTCCGAGGGTCAGTCCGAGGAGTGGTCAGCAAAGCAGAGGTCAGGTTCCGGAGGTCAGACGAGGTCACAGGCAGGCAGAGGTCAGAAGGCAGGCAGCAGTCAGATGAGTCTAGGAACAGGCTGAGGTCAGAGGGCAGGTAGCAGGCAGGCAGGTCGAGGAGCAGACTGGAGTCAGAAGGCAGGCAGCAGGCATGCAGGTCAAGGAGCAAGCCAAGGTCAGTATTAGTGAGACAGTCCGGAGGTACTACCTGGGGAGACGGACAGACGAACAGCAACAGAAAGACACTGGAGTACTAGGATGCAGGAACAAGGCAGGAACAGAACTAGAACAGAAGGATCCTGGAGCAAGACTTGGAACAAGACTGGAGCAAGGTTCAGACGCAGTGACAATCTAGCAAGACACTAACCCGATTGCCAAGGCAAAGAAGTACAAGCAAGGACTTCCTTATATCAGGGAATCAATCAGAGTGCGCTGCAGAGCTAAGACCCGCCCCTGGCCCTACAAGAGGCAGGGTGGTCTGCGCGCGTAGGGGCGTGGCCAACACTATCGAGGACGCCGAGCTCCGGCGTGAGGCCTGGTGCACAGTGGAAGGCCTGGCGACTGCCGCAGGACGCTGAGGCCTGGAAGTGCTTGCAACTGCCGCTAGGGAGGCCGACCCGGGACCTGCTGTGGAACCATAGAGGTAAGCAGGCCCGTGCACGTAACACAGTGGGCTTATATGCTGTACAATTGTGGGTGTTTGCCCACTTTTTTGGAATGAGTATAATCCATGCCAAGTCCATCAAGTTTAGCATGCACCCTACTCTTATGGCCTCCATGTATACCATACCCAAAGAGAAGAAAACCTTGGGAGACCTTATTAAATAACTTCTGTGAAGGCTGTCAGACCCTGGGGATTTGCCTGAATTTAATTTTTAATAGCTGACTTAATTTCCTTTACTTCAGTATTCTCATTCAGATATCCTAGTCTGTTTCTTCTATAACTTGAAGTGGATAGCCTTCACAAAAAAAAAATTGCTGTACTCTGTTCCCTGTGATAATGTCTGTCTAATTATAATCCCTGATAATCAGCCCTAAAGGGTCTGTTCAGTATCCTCTTGTGGAATATATATTTTTCCCTTCTGCATCCTGGATTACTTTAATTAAATTATGTGCCTTAATTTTAAACTCAGATGCTAACAGCTTGCATAGTCAGACTCTGTATTCAAAATAGTATTAGTTTGTTCTTTTAACACAGCTTCAGCTGCTTGTTTGATTAAATCTGCAAGTTCTGCCCTAGTCTGTGTTAGGATTTCACCTGCTATGCAGCCTTATCCTATCTTTGACACCTCCCCACCAGCAGAGGCACTCAGTGTGCCACATCAGTAGTCTTGCCATGCTCCTCCTCACTGCCCTTGCCATGCCCAAGCCCCAGCCCTATGTAACCTGCCTTGCCATTCTAACCTTGTCTTCTTATGGTGTCACTTCTGGCTCTGTGATCTGACACTTGTTCTTGTTTTGGCTTGTGGCCTTACAGGCCTTCTGTCTTGCCTTGCCTTGAGGCCCTCAGGCCTATCTTGTCTTGTTTCCTGTCTTGAGGCCTTAGACCTATTCTCTCTTGTATCCTGCCTTGAGGCCTTCGGGCCTAATCTGCCTGTTCCAGGCCTTGCTGCTTTCGGGCTTCTGTGTTCTTTGTTCGGTGTTTCATTTGTCTGCCTTGTCTAAGTCCTGTTCTAGTCTGCCTTGTTGGTTTTGTCCTGTCTGTTTCAATATCCAGTCCTGCCTGTACCAGAGTCTTGTCCTATCTGTTCCAGTATCCTGTCCAGTCCTGCCTGTACCAGGGTCTTGTCCTTGCTTTGTCTCCCCCTTGTGTTGTTTAGTTTCAGTTCCTGCTTGGTATCCAGCCTTGCTTTAGCCTGCCTGCTTTGTCCTGCCAGCCAAGCCTGCCTATCTTGTCCTGTCTGCCAAGCCTGCCCACCTTGTCCAAATCTTATCTCCAGCCTACTCAGCCTTGCCTGCCTTGTCCAAGCTTTGCCTATGTGGACTCACCACTATAATGTACTGCTGCCACAGAGACCTACTAGTCACCAGAACCCAAGGGCTCAGACTGCAGGAGAGGGGGCTGGCCTTTGTCTTGTCCAGAGTCCAGCCTTGCAGTCCTGTGCCATTCCCCAGGTGCGTTTCCCAGATTCCGGGACCCCCATAACACTGAGTTAATTCCCTAAATCTGGATAGATAGCCTAGATAGGGAGAAGTAGATGGTTTGCCATGGGGAGGAATTGAGATGGATCTAGTCTTTTAGGGTGTGAAGAAATAGAGTAAGTTGTTATTTGCGGGGATATTTTTATTGTTAAATGACTGTTGCTTTGATCGATGTATTTTTCTGTTTTTTGTATTGTGTATTGTAAACTGCTTTTTGCTGTTCTGCTGAGGTCTAAGAAGGCAGCATGTAAATTGTTATAAATAAATCAACCCTCATTACCATTCACTACTCTCTCCCTGTACCAGAGCATCGCCTCTATAAGGTGCACAGTCCATAGCTTCTTCCTTTATTATCCCTATCCCATCTTCTCCACACAGGAACATACATGTAAAATGAACAGCTAGTTGAAAAAGCATTTGCATGCCCCATGCTTTTTGGTCCCCTCTTTCCCTTTTCCCTTTTTTGTTTATATTTTTACCAGTTATTTAGATTATTGGTTATTCTGGCAGTTTCCAAAAGGTACCAACATTTTCATTATTCTTGCTATGGTAAGCTGCAGAGAAATCAGTCATGTTATTCTCTCCAACCCCCTGCCTTCTCTGTTTGGGCATCTGAGACTTGGAGACAGGTCATTTTTATGTGTCTCCTCCCTGATAAGGAGGGGCTTCTACCAGCCTGGTCTTTTGATTGCAGGACTGCCACTCCTTTATCTTTTAAAAGCATCTCTGCTTCAAGAGGAGTACCAAAGTTTCAGGATCTGCCTTGATAATTAACTAGTGTAGCTGGATATGTAAGAGATGCATTTAGACCTGCTGATTTCATAGGTTGAAATAGGAATTAACACTTGATGTTTTGCCATAAATTCTGCTGAGTAGTCATTGAAGACACAAATCTGGTAGTTAACAGAAATGTCCTTCTTAGATTATACCTGCAGAATCTTCTTTGCCCCTATAATTTAAAATTTGGAGAATAAGAATTCACAGCCTTCCATTTACTTTGGGTTTGACAACTAGAAACCAATGAACTCTCTCAATATGGATGCTTGCACCATCCATAATTCCTAGTGAATTCACAAAGAGCATGTACAGATATGGGATTGCATCCATTTCTTCTGGCAAACCTAATATATCCAGATGTTGTTTCTCTTAGAGCTGTTCCCAAGATCATCTCTTTTTTTCAGTAATTTTCTATACTTTAGCTGTTTAGCAGTTTTTGCCACTAGTCCATGGTATGAGGTCTGTATTGGAAGACTTAAGAGGAGAGTCTAAAGGATCTGAATATGTATACCCTGGAAGAGAGGAGGTGCAGGGGAGATATGGTACAGATCTTCAGTACCTGAAAGACTTTAATGATGTGCAAACTTTGAACCTTTTCCATTGGAAAAGAAACAGAACCTGGGGGTCACAAAATGAAACTTCAGAGAGGGGACAACTCAGAACCAACATCAGGACATTTTTCTTCATGGAGAGGGTGATAGATGCCTGGAATGCCCTTTTGGAAGAGGGGGCAAGGATGAAAACAGTAAACTAATTCAAAAGGGCATGGGATGAACATTGAGAATTCGTAAAGGCTAGAGGTTGAAAATAAAGAAAAGAGTGCATGGGGTAACCTACACAGAGTGGCAGTTACTATCCTTAACAGAAGTCATGGAGATTACTGCTCTTATCCAGTTAGCCTTGATGCTTGTGATGCAACTGAAATATTACTCTCCACTTCAGGGAGGAAAAAGGGGAATTGGATTCAGACAATAGCCAATGCTGGGCCCCACCTTTTACAGTCTGAGGTACTGATATGCAGACATTAGGGAAAAAGCACAGGACTGGTTCTATAGCCAAGTTCAAAAGCAAAGCATGTACACACAACATTGTCTGAATTATCAAGAAGGCTGCACACCCTGTAAAAATGTTGCTAGCAGTAATTTTTTTTTATGGGTTTGACAGTTGTTTGGTTTTAATTGTAAATACTACTACCCTTAACATAAAGCTTGGGGGTAACTGGCATGGAGCAGCAGTTATTTCGCTTAACAGAAACATGGAGGGTAACCTGCACAGAGCAGCTGTTACTACCATAAGAAACTTGCTGGGTAGACTGGATGGACCATTTGGTCTCTCTTTGCCTTTGTTGCCACGTATATATGATGCATTTCACTACAATGTCTTTGATTTTTTTGTGATTAGAATTTAAATCTAGCAATAGCACCAAAAAGTTCCTCATTTTTGGTTTTGATTCCTTTATAAACTCTCATTGTTTCCCTCTTGACTCTGTTTTCATTTTACTGTCCTCCTCTGCTTTCAAGCACTGTTAATTATACTATTTCAATTTCTATATTTCAGCTTCTGGAGCTCACTGGCTTGCTTGGATTGTAACAACCTAGTGTCAGTCCTCTCTCTTCTCATTTTTGAGGGATCTGCATGCTACATTCCACTTCTTACTCTCATATTTTCAATTGTAATCCCTAAGCATTCAGTTCCTGGTCCTATTCTTTTGTAAGGGTGCTTTGAAAAGGTTTACATATGAAGCTAGACTAGTTTGGTTACTGTGAAGAAATAAAGATCATTTCAGCAATGAAATTGCACTGATCAGACTTGCTAAAATATCCATGGCTGCTGAAATGCTAGAATGTATGCTGACATGCTAAAAAGGATGCTAAAGATCAAAAAGTATGTTTTGAGTCCAAGTCAGCAGTAAGTTTTGTTTGTACCTTCTGGTCTCAATTTATAAGAAATAACAATACTTACAAGAATTCAATCTTATTAACATACATGAGATAAAATTATGCCATCCAGACAGGAAAATATTATGCAAACAAATAAATTAACTTATTGGTGTGTAAACTCGAGGTGGTGACATATTGTATTCTTTGAGACCTGCTTCTCTTTCATTTTGTATGGTAACGTAGTAACTTTCCATAAGATATCTTATTTCCTTTTCTGAATATAAAGATTTTCCCTTTTAGCTGCCTGTGTTGAGCGTTTATTTACAGCACACAACACTTTCATTTTATTATTTTCATAACACATCATGCAGTCTTTCTTCTCTTCCCTTCACCTACCCCTTCTATTCTCTATCAGATCTTCTCTGTTTTCTTGGCTTCCTCTGATTGGATCTTCTTCCATCACCTTAAACCTAGCCTCAATAGGATTGAACTCTCCTTTCCCTATTTGGCCTTCTAGAAGGGCTAAAGTTTGTAGATTTTGTCCCACATTTTCAAAATAAACATTTGCACATAAGTCCGCTTTAAAAGCCTGCAAGTGTCCCGACCATGTGTGCCAACATACGCTGGTGTAACTTCTTGTATTAAGATTTATACACATACTTTCAAAAATCAAAACATTAGACATCTGGAATTTATTGGGACCCATGACAAAAAATTAAATTCATTCATCAGGGAAAATAGTATTCTTGTACTTTCTTCCTTTTCAAATAAACTATCTCATGTTGTAATACAAAATTTTTATTTTAGAAGGTGAGCATCAACTTTAATGGAAAATAATTTGGTGGAGATTACTACAGAGGTGGTCTGTAAATTAAAGCATGCATGTAAGTTCTTTCCCTGCCCCAAGTCTGCCTTGAAATACCTCTTGCATATGTTCTTAAAAGTATACATATAATATGCAGATACTTCTAGAAACACTGCTTGGATCCCAGTTGATTTTCAAAAGATAAGTTATGTGCATAAATTGAGTGGAGGAGTAGCCTAGTAGTTAGAACCAGGATACCAGAGTTTGAGTCCCACTGTCGCTCCTTGTGACCATGGGCAAGTCACTTTACCCTCCATTTTTAAAGTCCTGTGCGCATAAATTCTGGCCTTTAAGCGTGTGGCCCCTTCCAAGAGGCCCAGCACTTGAGTGTGTCCCGGCCTTTATGCATGTGGCTGGGTCTCTTGGAAGGGATGGGCTGGAGGGCGTGTTTTGGGCGGGGGAGCGGTCCGGGACAGCGTCATTGTTTGCTGTCCCAGAGCCTCGCGCGCCAGCCAGCTGCCAGCGCGCACAAGTTACTTCAGGTTAGGCCCTGAAGTAACTTGAAAAAAGAAACAAAGGTAAAAAAATGTAAAATTGCTTTTTAGAGGGTGGGGAGGAGAGGGGAAGGGAGGTTAGGGTAGGGGGTAGGAAAATTCCCTCCCAATCCGTTCCTAAATTGGAGCGGACTGGGAGGGAATTGGGGAAGGCTCCGATGCGTCACCACACGAATATAGCAAAAATGAACCCCCTCCTTGCGCACGCCACCCCCGGTTTTGTAACATGGGGGCACTGGCGTGCATGTTCGAAATCATGCGTCCACGTGTGCGCGCTGGGTAGCACTTGCACATGGATACATGCTCGTAGTTTTTAAAAATCTAGCCCTTAGATTGTAAGCCCTTTGGGGATAGGGCAAATACCTACAGTCCCTGAATGTAATCCACTTTGAAGTGCTGAAAAAAGTGCAAAAAGCGGAATATAAAAATAAATAAATGCATAAACCTGGTTTTAAACAAACTAATGGTACCCAATGAATAGCAGGAAATGCTTGAATCAAGATCTTATAAAAATATTCCGCTATGTAACTAGGCTCGTGCTATATTTATGTAAATTTAGAATGAGTGACCATCATACACCACCCTTACGACTCGTGGCTTGTTTGAGTCTTTTCAAGCGCTGGGGCTTTTTAATCATAGGTCACTTTCTTCTTGTATGCTCATGTGAAGGCTATGATATTTAATGTATGCCCCTAGGGGCTATATGGAGTGCATTTATCTTTAAACGAGTTCACACTACAGAGATGCTTGATTCTTCCGACACTGCAATGTTTCAAAGTTACTCTTTTATTCCTTCTTCAGGGAAATCACAGCTGAGAATTGTAATGGATGAGTCTGTGCAGCATGAGAAAATATGCAAAAACCTTTCATAACAGCATCTAGCTTGTAATAAAACATGGCTTCGATTGGTGAAGAAACACTTACTTGTTTGAAAAAGTGCGGTCAATTTACTATCGGGTAAAGTTATTAGTTGCGCTGAAAACAAACCAGGAGAGCGTCAACAATTTTTGAAATGTACTCAAAACGTTTAGAAAGATGCAGCTGTGTAAGAGGACGTGGTACTTCTCACAGGACAAGCAAGATGGTAGTCCTCACAGATGGGTGACATCATCAGGATGGAGCCCAATCACGGAAAAATTCTGTCAAAGTTTCAAGAACTTTGACTGGCCCCTACTGGGCATGCCCAGCATGGCACTAACCCTGCAGCCAGCAGGGGTCCCCCTTCAGTCTTCTTTTTTTCCGCGCAGCAGTAGCCTCGCGGTTTAGGAGCTCTGAAGAGATTCCTGACAGGAATTTTCCTCATGTAGTTAATTAAAATTAGATTGCCCCACAGGGATCCCTCCTCTAACTTTTCTCAGGCCGCGGTACTCCGGTATGTTTTTCACCATTTTTCATCGATTACCGTCGAGTTTGGCCCTCGCGGCTCGATTTTTTCTATGGCCATGGCGTCGGGGTTTCGTCGGTGCCCGGACTGTACTCGCACCATGTCCATCACAGACCCTCATGGAGTCTGTGTAATGTATTTAGGCCGTGAGCATGATGTCCTGACTTGCACCAAATGTGCCCTCATGACACCAAAAGGTTGTAAAGCCAGAATGGAGAAGATGGGACTCCTTTTCCGTGCTCGCACCCCGACGCCGTCCATCGCATCGACGTCATCGGAACCAGCACCGTCGAAGTCGCACCAGCATCAACAACCGTCTGGTGACTGCCCATCATTGACGTCTTCACGGCCATCGACTCCCGTTTCTCCCCCTCTAGATCGAGGGGTTCGTAGGGAGAAACATCGGCATTGTAAGTCTCGGACCATCGACCTCGCCACCGTCCGAGCCACCATCGAAGAAGCCCCATCCAGGAACGGCACCGACCACTCCTGCGACCGGGACATCAAGGCCACCCTCACCCGATCAGGGTTTGGGAGTCGCGATTCCACCTGTAAAGGTGGTACCTCCGACTGTGCCTCAGCCTCCCTCTTCCGTCACGCAGCCGGGGCTGATTGCCCCAGGCCTCCGGGAAGAACTGGGCTGGTCCAGGTGGCCATCAACAAGGCGATGCTACGACTCCAGGTTCCTCTGGCACCGACACTGGCACCGAGAGTGGAACCGGTCACCGACCCGATTCCAGCAGTGCTGGCACCGCTGATATCCTGGGTGGAGGCGCTCATGACTGCCCTTCCACTGGTGATTCCCGGGTCTCTGATGGCTCCGGTGTGCTCCCCGATGACAGCTTGATCGGCAGGAGAAACACCGTTTCGCATTCCTCCTTCGGGGGTATTGCCTCAGCCATTGATGCCATGTCGTCCCTCGCCACCGATTCATTCATCGGGGGCGATACGCACATCGGCGCCATCGATGCCTTCGATGCCGGCACCGATACCCCCCAGGGCCTCCACGGTGCCCCGGGCGATTCCTTCGATTTTCTCGGAGCCTCAGCCGGGCCCTTCGGGTATCCAACACCCTTCTCATCCTACAGGTCAGCCTGCTGATCCTTATGACACCTGGGGTGATGATACTTCCACAGACACCGATGACTTACCTTCACCTTCCTCTCCTACTGAAAGTAGAAAGCGTTCTCCTCCAGAGGACCTCTCTTTCATTAATTTTGTGAAGGAAATGTCTGAATTGGTCCCTTTTCAGCTTCAGACGGAGCAAGATGATAGGCACCAGATGATGGAGCTTCTCCAGTTCCTGGATGCCCCTAAAGTGATCACTTCTATTCCCATTCATCAAGTTCTTCTTGACCTCCTCAAAAAGAACTGGGAAAACCTTGGATCCATTGCCCCAGTACACAGAAAGGCTGACACTACCTATCTAGTACAGTCAGCCCCTGGCTTTCAAAAATCTCAGCTTGACCACCACTCAGTTGTGGTATTTATTTTATTTATTTAGTGATTTTTTATATACCGCGGCATGTTAAAAACATCACCTCGGTTTACAATAAACAATAACACAGCAATAAGCTTTACATTCAACAGGAAATACAGTGTACAAAATGGTTCAATTATTAGCAAGAATTTAAAACAAGTACAATAAACCAATGAACGAATGCAAAGAACAGTTCAATGTTAAATAGTAAGTCGAGTGTTAACCATGTGATCAGAGACAGTAAAGTCAATTTATAGCAGCGAGGAACATCTATACGGGTCAGCAGTGGAGGATCGTAGGAGAAGGGTTATACAGGATAGATAAATCGGAAAGACAGGAGTAGACATGGTCAGTGAGTGTAAGCTTGCTCAAACAGCCAGGTTTTGAGGTTCTGCTTAAATTTCCTGTGGCAGGGTTCTAGGCGTAGATCAGTGGGCATTTTGTTCCAAATGTTAATGCCGGCTATCGTGAATGAGCGTTCTCTAGTGGCCGCATGTTTGATGTGTTTAATTGGAAATAACGAAAGTTTGGCTTGGTGCATTTTTCTAATTGGTCTCTTTGAAGTGTGAAAAGTAAAGTGGTCGTGGAACCATTGCATATCTTGGTTGTAGATCGACTTATGGATGAGTGTGAGAACTTTGAAAAGAATCCTAGATGCTACAGGAAGCCAATGAAGGAGCATGAGAGCTGGAGTAATGTGATCATGGCGGTGTGTATTAGTGAGTAGGCGAGCAGCGGCATTTTGTAACATCTGTAGTGGTTGTAGTGTGTTTTTAGAGAGACCTAGAAGTATAGCATTACAGTAGTCCAGTTTTGGTAATATTGTGGCTTGAAGCACTGTCCTGAAGTCATAAGGATGTAGCAGAGGTTTAATTCTTTTTAGTGTATGTAATTTGAAGAATCCATTTTTGATTGTATCCGTGATGAAATTCTTCAAGGAGAAATGATTATCGACGATAATGCCAAGGCTGCGGACTTGTTGTAAATGGAGTGAGTCCAAGGGTGAGATGAGTGATGGGTTGAAGAGAGGTATTATTGTGTGGTGAAATGATGAGGAGCTCTGTTTTGGAAGTGTTTATTGCTAGGAAGTTTTCAGTAAGAAGTTTCTTTATTTCCATCAGGGCCGAATCCCAAGTTTTAAGGGCATTAGATAATGAATCGTTGATAGGGATGAGGATCTGTACATCATCTGCGTATATGAAATGAGGGAAGGCCTAGTTTGACCAGAAGACGACAGAGTGGAGCTAGGTATATATTGAAGAGGGTAGATGAAAGCGAGGATCCTTGTGGAACACCTTGTGCTAGATTTCTAGGTTTCGAAACATAGCAGTCAACTTTTACATTGTATGTCCTGTCCTTCAGAAACGATTGGTAGAATCAGCTCAAAAGAAAGCAGAAAGGACGAAGCCTCACTCCTCTACCACTCCTGTCAAGGAATACAAGTTCCTAGACAATATTGGTCGACGAGTGTTCCAAGGGGCCATGCTCATCTCCAGAATTGCTTCTTACCAGCTGTACATGACCCAATACAACAGGGTTATTTTCAAGCAAATACAGGACTTCGCTGAAACCCTGCCTGACCAATTCCAAGAACATCTTCAAATCCTTGTCAACAAGGGGTTTGAAGCAGTAAAGCATGAGATAAGAACAGCTTACGATATCTTCGACACCTCCACTAGAGTGTCTGCAACTGCCATTTCGGCAAGACGCTGGGCCTGGCTCAAGTCTTCTGACTTTCGCCCAGAAGTACAAGACAGGCTCTCTGACCTGCCCTGTATAGGAGATAATCCGTTCGTTGAACAGATTCAGCAAATAGTGGCTGAATTAAAGCACCATCATGAGACCCTCAAACAGCTCTCATCGATACCTTCTGACTTCCCTTCTAGACAGCCCTTCAAGAAGGACTCTAAGAAGTTATTCTTCCGCCCAAGGAAGTACTATCCTCCACCAACAAGGTAATGAGTTACGAGGCCTTATCAAAAATCTCAGCCTCACCAGCCCTGGAAGCAAAAGCCGCAAGCAGCTCCCCATCCAGTGCCTGCTTCAGGTTTTTGACTTTTCCTTGGAGAGCAGCAGCCTGATTCCTCTGCCAAGCATACCAGTGGGAGGTCGATTGTGCCACTTTCACGGCATGTGGCAATCAATCACAACCGACCAATGGGTACTAGCAATCATTGCTCAGGGTTACCACTTGAACTTTCTTGCTCTTCCACCGGAATCACCACCTCTACAAGCATGGAGAGTAACCGACCACTGTGTCCTTCTGGAGCAGGAGGTTTCCCTTCTTCTCCAGTTAAGAGCAATAGAACCCGTCCCTCTTTCGCAACCAGGCCTAGGGTTCTATTCCCGGTACTTTTTGATCCCTAAAAAATCTGGGGGGCTTCGTCCAATTCTGGACCTACGTGCCCTCAACAAGTACCTCCAGCGGGAAAAGTTCAAGATGGTAACCTTGGGCTCGCTTCTACCTCTTCTACAAAGAGGAGACTGGCTCTGCTCTCTGGACCTCCAGGACGCATACACCCACATTGCGATAGCTCCAGCTCATCGCAAGTACCTCCAGTTTTTAGTAGGCCCAAGGCATTATCAATACCGGGTGCTTCCATTCGGCCTAGCATCGGCACCACGAGTCTTTACCAATTGTCTCGTAGTTGTCGCAGCCTTTCTCAGGAAAGAAGGTGTTCACGTCTTCCCCTATCTAGACGACTGGTTAATCAGTGCCCCAACCCAGCAGGCCACTCGATCGTTCCTGGATATGACCCTACACACTCTAATTTCTTTAGGATTTCTCGTCAATTACGAGAAATCCTATTTAGTCCCATCTCAAACCTTGTCGATCATAGGGGCAGACTTAGACACCTTACAGGCAAAAGCCTTTCTACCTCAACAATGAGTGCAAACCCTCGTGTCCCTCGCTCACCAGTTGCAGCCTCAGTATACAGCAACAGCTCGGCAATTCCTTGTCCTTCTCGGACACATGGCATCCTCAGTCCATCTCACACCAATGGCCCCGCCTGGCCATGAGAGTCATACATTGCACTCTGAGGACACAATGGATTCAAGCGACTCAGCCTCTGTCAACCATTGTCCACATCACCGACGCACTCCGTTTGTCTCTCGCCTGGTGGAAAGATCAGAACAATCTCCTCCAAGGACAGCCTTTTCACCTTCCAGATCCTCAACTCATTCTCACCACCGACGCTTCCAACCTCGGGTGGGGAGTTCATCTGAATGATCTACAGACACAAGGATCTTGGTCTCCAGAGGAAGCCAAACACCAGATAAATTTCCTGGAGCTTCGAGCAATGCGATATGCTCTCAGAGCTTTTCAGGATTGCCTATCAAATCACGTCATCCTGATTCAGACGGACAACCAGGTGGCCATGTGGTACATCAACAAGCAGGGAGGCGCAGGCTCCTTCCTTCTGTGTCAGTAAGCTGCGCAGATTTGGGCGGAAGCGCTCTCCCACTCGATGTACCTCAGGATCACCTATTTGCTGGGAGTGCACAATGTCTTGGCAGACAAACTGAGTTGTGTCTTCCAACCACACGAGTGGTCTCTCAATCCCTCGGTAGCGAGCTCTCTCTTCCAGCAATGGGGTTATCCCCAAATAGACCTCTTTGCGTCCCCTCAGAACCACAAAGTGGACAATTACTGCTCCCTCATTCGGAGTGAGCGCTCTCAGCCCAGAGATTCATTCTCCCTCACATGGTCAGCCGGTCTGCTTTATGCATTCCCTCCATTTCCTCTTCTCTCGAAGACTCTCGTGAAGCTCCGTCAGGACAAAGGAACCATGATCCTGATAGCACCTCACTGGCCACGCCAAGTGTGGTTTCCCATACTCCAGGATCTCTCCATCTGCAGGCACATTCCCTTGGGAACGCACCCGCTTCTGATCACTCAGAACGATGGATGTCTACGCCATCCCAATCTTCAGGCCTTGTCCCTGACGGCATGGATGTTGAAAGGTTAATCCTTCAACCGCTTAACCTTTCAGATTCGGTTTCTCGTGTCCTGATTGCTTCGCGGAAGCCTTCCACAAGAAAGTCTTATTCCTATAAATGGAAAAGGTATACATCATGGTGTTCTTCGCGATCCCTTGATCCTTTTTCCTGTGCAATCCCAAGGTTTTTGGACTATCTCTGGCATTTATCGGAATCAGGTCTAAAGACCTCTTCCATCAGAATGCATGTCAGTGCGGTAGCCCCTTTCCATAAATGTGTCGGGGATGTCCCTATATTGGTACAACCCCTCGTAACTCGTTTTCTGAAAGGCTTGCTCCATATCAAGCCACCTTTACGTCCTCCGGCCCCTTCTTGGGACCTTAACCTGGTTCTCGGGCAGCTTATGAAACCACCCTTCGAACCTCTTCACTCCTGTGACCTAAAATATCTCACATGGAAAGTGATTTTCCTTTTAGCTATCACTTCAGCTCGCAGGATTAGTGAGTTACAGGAGGGCCCTAGTTACCTATCCACCTTACACTAAACTCCTGCAGGACCGGGCGGCACTCCGCACTCACCCTAAGTTTTTGCCTAAGGTAGTTTCGGAGTTTCACATTAATCAATCCATCATACTACCTATCTTCTTTCCCAAGGCCCACTCCAACCCAGGGGAACAGGCTCTGCATACCCTTGACTGTAAACGGGCTCTAGCGTTCTACCTAGACCGTACAGTTGTCCACAGGAAGAGCACTCAGTTATTCGTCTCTTTCCATCCCAACAAATTAGGGCAACCTGTGGGTAAGCAGCAGACTCTCTCCTCCTGGTTGGCGGACTGCATATCTTTTTGCTATCAGCAAGCAGGCATTCCTTTCCAAGACCATGTTAAAGCACACTCTGTGAGGGCCTGTTCGAAACAGGATGCTGGGCTTGATGGACCCTTGGTCTGACCCAGTATGGCATTTTCTTATGTTCTTATGGCCATTGCGACTTCAGTAGCACACCTACGATCGGTGCCGCTTCCTGACATTTGCAGGGCTGCCACTTGGAGTTCTCTCCACACTTTCGCAGCCCGCTATTGCTTGGACAAAGCCAGAAGACAGGATTCCATCTTCGGCCAATCTGTCCTGCGTAACCTATTTCCAACGTGATGTACCAACACCCTTCTGCCTGCCCGGTGGGGTTCAGGATGCCTCTACCAAATTCCACCCCAGTTGTTGTGCCTGTTGCACGCCGTTGGGTACATTTGGTGCATGTTCGGACATCCTCAGCTCGGTACTCACCCATATGTGAGGACTACCATCCTGCTTGTCCTGTGAGAAAGCAAGTGTTGCTTACCTGTAACAGGTGTTCTCACAGGACAGCTTAGTCCTCACGAAATCTGCCCGTCGCCCCGCGGTGTTGGGTTCGTAACGTTTTGTTGTTTTATTTTTTCGGCACTGCCTGTAGCTATCAAATAAGACTGAAGGGGGACCCCTGCTGGCTGCAGGATTAGTGCCATGCTGGGCATGCCCAGTAGGGGCCAGTCAAAGTTCTGGAAACTTTGACAGAAGTTTTCCGTGATTGGGCTCCATCCTGATGATGTCACGCACATGTGAGGACTAACATCCTGCTGTCCTGTGAGAACACCTGTTACAGGTAAGCAACACTTGCTTTACTTCTTGGTGCCACAAGCTACCTGTCAACGTTCTGTCCCGATATTGACAATCGGCTTTGACAGAGACACCATTTTTAAAGGGAACCCCATCGAATGGGTTGGTTGACAACCGGATGTGACGGGGGTAAACCATACCAAAAAAGGTTAATGACGATTACATGGCGGCTATTTTGAAACGTGCCCGGTATGCCGTGACAATAGGATGTGGTGAAGGAAACCATACCAAATATGGATAATGACATGTTGTGTGGAGGCCATCTTGTAGACCAATGTGCACGGAATATACTATTGCATTTAACTCAGAGAATTCTATTCTACTCTTTCATTTAATCCATCGGGTTCTACTGATTTTAATCGGAAAATCCATTGATTCTCTTTCAAATTAAGTATTGATGCTCTATCACCTCCATGCCAAAAAGGAAGGACGTATTCAAGAATGATACACTTGAAATCTTCAAATGTGTGGCAAAATCAATGCAGTGTTGGACAGTGGGAGCCTTGTTATCTTTATTATTGATGCGACTACGAAGCTCTGTGAGACGAGTTCGGATTTTACGTTTGGTGCGTCTGATGGATTAAATGAAATAGTAGAATGATATTCTCGGATTTAAATGCTATAGTATATTCTGTGCACATTGGTTTACAAGATGGCCTCCACACAACACGCCATTATCCATATTTGGTATGGTTTCTTTCACCACATCCTACTGTCATGGCATACCCGGCACGGCATGTTTCAAAATGGCCGCCATGAAATCGTTAACCTTTTTTGGTATGGTTTACCCCCGTCACATCCGGTTGTCAACCAACCCGGTCGATGGGGTTCCCTTTAAAAATGGCGTCTCTGTCAAAGCCGATTGTCAATATCGGGGCAGAACGTTGACAGGTAGCTTGTGGCACCAAGAACTAAGTACTACGTCCTCTTACACAGATGCATCTTTCTAAACGTTTTGAGTACATTTCAAAAATTTTTGACGCTCTTCCTGGTTTGTTTTTAGCGCAACTAATAACTTTACCCGATAGTAAATTGACCGCACTTTTTTCAAACAAGTAAGTGTTCCTTCACCAATCAAAGCCATGTTTTATTACAAGCTAGACGCTGTTGTGAAAGGTTTTTGCATATTTTCTCTTGCTGCATAGACTCATCCATTACAGTTCTCAGCTGCGAGTTCCTTGAAGAAGGCGTAAAAGCAATTTCGAAACATTGCAGTGTCGGAAGAATCAAGCATCGCTGTAGTGTGAACAACTCATTTAAAGATAAGTGCACTCCGTGTAGCCCCTAGGGGAAAACATTAAATATCATTGTCTTCACATGAGCATACAAGAAGAATGTGACCTATGATTAAAAAGCCCCAGCGCTTGAAAAGGCTCAAACAAACAAGTCACGAGTCGTAAGGGTGCTGTATGATGGTCACTCATTCTACAGTAACATAAATATAGCACGAGCCTAGTTACATAGCGGAATATTTTTATAAGGTCTTAAACCTGGTTTTATGCATTTAATCCTTTTGAAAATTAACCCCATAATAATTTTCTTTTATTTTTTTTATTATCTTAGTTGCCTCTTATAATACTTCTGTTTCTCTTTCTTGAAGCCTTGGCATTTTATGTTTATTTTTTCTTTTCATCTTTTCTTGCTAAGTTTTATTACCTTAGTATTCATCATATTCACCTGCCCCTCATTCATGTGTAAATGGACCTGAAGGCCTATATTAAAATCCTTCCTCCCTTGCCTGCACAAATGACCTTTGAAGAAAAGTATTACTTTCCATATTGCTACCCCCCAAAAGTGTTAGCTTCTAAGTCCACTCCTCCCACCAGAATAAAAAAGACCACCCTTGTATTATTCTCCACCAATTGTTTTCCAATAAAGCTGATGCCCACCTTCTATAAAAAAATTTTTATATTGTAACATGAGGTAATTTATTTAAAATGGAGGAAAAATGCAGGAATATTATTTTCCCTGATGTATGAATTTAATTTTTTGTCATGGTTCCCAATAAATTCCAGGTGTTTAATGTTTTAAAATATTACTTTAGGATGTTAGCCAATTTTTTATGAAATTTCTATGGAACGTTTTAACACTGCTCTATTCAATCAACAGTCTAGTGATTAACTTCTAATCCTTATTATTAAAAAATCAATATAGTTGCATTCAAGTAAAATATTTCTTTAAATAATATTTCACCTATTTCATGGTCTTTATTTTTAAGTTTGCAAAATATAGTTGTGTAAGTTTCTGATGTAATCACACAGATCTTTACAATATCTGTCTGAAGCTGCTGCTAAAAGGGGAAGGGTTTTCTTTTACTAGTGAGCCCTTTCAACATAAATCACGCAATGAATAAGCATTGATTCCACTGATACAATGTCAGAGAACCACAAAATGCATTTACAAAGTAGAAAAAGACTAACTGATCATAGAAACTTAGAATACGGCAGCAGATAAGGACTGGCCATCAAATTTTCACAGAAAAAGCTAAATATTTCTCTAAAAATAATAAATCTGTAAGACACTTGGCACAGCACTTGGCTATAAAGAAAAACAGAACCAAAATGCATGCTTTCAAATCACACCAAAACAAGATGTTCACTTGTGATGAAGCTATCATAGAGCAATTTAAACAACACTATACTTCTGTCTACACTTCGGAGGTATCTAATGCTGATCACCAGCAAGAGTCTTCTCTTTCCCAGCTGCATCATCCAAATCTGAGCGCTGCTGATAAAACTTTTTTGGACTTGCCATTAGAAATCAAAGAGAAAGAAGTGCAATGTACTCAATACCCACTTGCAAGTCACCTGGACTGATGGCTTGACTGAGATCTATAGAGCATTTCAGGACCTGCTGTCTCCCAAAATGTTAACGTTGTACCTATCCTTCTTTTCTTCTGGAAAGGCAGGAGGTAGCTTTTCTGAAGCAAGTATATTATTAATGGAAAATCCAGGTAGAGACCCCCCTCTTAGTACAAAACTACAGACTGAGCCTCCCTCCTGAATGAAGACTGTTAAATTTATTCTAAAATTTTGGCCACCTGTCTCAATTCTGCCCTTGGAGATTTGATTCACTCTGACCAAACTGGTTTCCTAAATGGAAGGTGTATCTTTGACAATGCCTTTTTCATGATATACACATTGCTCAGGCTCAGAATATACCTATCCTTGAAATGTTGATTGATGCTGAAAAAGCTTTCGATTGTATGGAATGGGCATATATATTCAGTCTTGATTGGTTTGGTTTTGGGGCTGACTACATTCAGTATATTAATGTCCTTTACAGTAATCCCACATCACATTTGATGGTGAATAATACACTTTCAAGGAGTTTCAGCTTAAGGAGCGCACGTCAGGGTTGCCCACTTTCCCCCTACTTTTCTTCCTTTCCCTTGAACCTCTTCTCCTTGCTTTACATCAGAATTCAGACATTCAGGGAGTCATCTATGACCAGCACTTGTGGAAGGTAGCTGCATGTGTTGTGATTTCGGGGTGTGAACCCTTGGTCCAGCGAAGAATGTATGTCCGATCGCTGGTAGGCGAGGCCTAGACCAGGACTCTCACGGAGTGGACGACAGGGAGATCTGGATGCAGGCGCCTCCTGCAGGTCGTGTGGTCCAGATGGCTGACGCCTCCAGCAGGTCGTGGAATTGCAGATAAACGTCCACAGCCGGTCAAGGAAGATAGAGCTGAGCTGGCGCCTCCAGCAGGTCGTGAAGTTAAAAGTGGAACAGTTCAGAATAATGGGAGTTTGAGGAAACTCCACAGCCAGTCCAAGGGTCGAGAGCCAGAGAATACCTCACAGCCGGTCCAGGGATCAGAAGCCAGAGAATACGCCACAGCCGGTCCAGGGGTCAGAAGCCAGAGAATACGCCACAGCCGGTCCAGGAATCAGAAACCAGAGAATAACACAGCAGCCGGTCCAGGGGTCGGAAGCCAGAGCACACACCACAGCCAGTCAGGAGTCGACACCGAGGATCAGGAACAGGAACCACAAACAGGAACAAGCCAGGAGCTGAGAGGAAGTCAAGGCAAGGTCTGAGGTGCAGGCCTTGCCTTTATATAGTTCCCACCCGCTGGCACACCAGGGGAGAGCCAATCCCGGCGCAGGAGGGCTTTCTGCAGCGAATCCTACGCTGCAATGTAAGCCCCTGGAGGGGGCGGAGCCAGCACCCCGGAAGAGAGAGACAGAACGCTACGGCCATGATGTGCCGCGGACCGCGGCCCCAAGCCCAAGACCCAGCACTCCTTCAATGCAAACGCGGCGGTCTGCCGCACCGGTAAGAGGCGGTTTCCGGTCGCGGCTTGCCGCAACCGCGGTTCATAACAGCAAGTGCTGATGATCTTCTATTATTTTTGTTTTTTTCTGGACACCTCCCTCCCTAACCTTCTACGGTTGTTTTCTGATTTTTCTGTCTTTTCATGTTATAAGATATGGTAAATTGGCATAAAAAGGAAATAATGGGTTCCAATATCTTGGTATGCGCTTTCATCCCCATATTAACCTCATGATGTAGGACATTAAGTCTCGTTTCTTAAAACTGGTAGAGGATACCACTAGTAGATGGTCACATCTCTACCTCTCTTGGTGGGGTAGATTAGAATCCATTAATACGATTTTGGCTCCGCATATTAATTACATATTAAGTATGGTACCAGAATTTCATACTTGGAACTTTTATAGTTCCCTTGATAAGATACTGTCATTGCTTTTGTGGGCTGGTAAAATCCCCAGAATTGCATTATGGAAATTTAAATTGACTAAAGAATGGGGGGGGGGGGGGGGTAGGTTTTCCTGATTTTCACTCCTATTACAAGGCCCTTTTAGCCTGATACTGTGTTAAATGGCTCTTCCTTATACCTAACTGGTTACTTTTTGAATGGGAATTGATTTTGCCCTTCTCATTGCTCCCAGGCATGAAACTTCCACCTCTTCTGCAGGGAATTCCCACGATTGCTGCTATTCATAAAGCATTGCAGGTCTTTGACTCATTAGTGAAAGGGAGGTGTAATATGAGTCATTATGCTCCACTTTGGTACAATCCTGCCTTCTTAATTGACAACTCAGTGGTAAATTGGCTCATCTGGCAGAAGTGCAGGATCTGGACAATAGGGCATGTTTTGGGTGACAAAGGCTTAACCCCATTTTCTACATTTCCCCTAGATTCATCAAAATGCGTTATTAATGGATTGATAACATCCACGTTAAGAAAAAGCGTGTTTAGGGAAATTTTAGAATTACCACACCACGCAATAACATACCGCTTCGCATCTGTAGTATGAGTGTGTGGTAAACTTATTGCACCATGTGATAATTCCTAATTTTGTATCTTGTGCTGAGAGAGAAACTATCTATAAGGCCCTCATAGTAGTGAAGTATTTATATCTTTATAGGTGGGCCATATAATAGGTTGAGGTGAGGTGTTGGTGGTGGTTTAGGGCCAGATTCTCATGTAGAGTGAGACGTTCGAATAGCACAGTACCCCTCAGTGAAGATTTGACATCATTTGGAGTGAGGAAAGTTTCACAAATATGCCATTTTTATTATGATCTCTCACTCTAGCTTGATGGACTATATAACAGGGTACCATCAAGCTAGGGTGAGATAACATAGTACAAAATTTCATCTTTGTGAGACTTTCCTCACTCTAAATGATGTCAAATCTTCACAAAGGCGTACTGTGCTGTTCGTTTGTCTCATTCTGCATGAGAAACTGAACCCTAAACCACCACCAACACCTCTCCTCAACCTATTAGATGGTCCTCCTATAGAGATATAAATAGTTGCACAGTGTGAGGGCCTCCCCAGAGGCTCTCTTTCTACACTCCTCTCCTCTCCTCTCCCTCTCCCTTTGGGCATCCAAATGGCAGATGAAATTTAATGTGGACAAGTGCAAGGTGTTGCACATAGGGAAAAATAACCCTTGCTATAGTTACACAATGTTAGGTTCCATATTAGGAGCTTCCACTCAGGAAAAAGATCTAGGCATCATAGTGGATAATACTTTAAAATCTTCGGCTCAGTGTGCTGCAGCAGTCAAAAAAGCAAACAGAATATTAGGAATGATTAGGAAGGGAATGGTTAATAAAACGGAAAATGTCATAATGCCTCTATATCGCTCCATGGTGAGACCGCACCTTGAATACTGTGTACAATTCTGGTTGCCGGATCTCAAAAAAGATATAGTTGCGATGGAGAAGGTACAGAGAAGGGCAACCAAAATGATAAAAGGGATGGAACAGTTCCCCTATGAGGAAAGGCTGAAGAGGTTAGGGCTGTTCAGCTTGGAGAAGAGACGGCTGAGGGGGGATATGATAGAGGTCTTTAAGATCATGAGAGGTCTTGAACGAGTAGATGTGAATCTGTTATTTACACTTTCAAATAATAGAAGGACTAGGGGGCATTCCATGAAGTTAGTAGCACATTTAAGACTAATTGGAGAAAATTCTTTTTCACTCAACGCACAATAAAGGTCTGGAATTTGTTGCCAGAGGATGTGGTTAGTGCAGTTAGTGTAGCTGGGTTCAAAAAAGGTTTGGATAAGTTAACGGCTATTAATCAAGTAGAATGGGATCTTCTTAGTTTTTGGCCTGGTTTGGCCTCTGTTGGAAACAGGATATTGGGCTTGATGGACCCTTGGTCTGACCAAGCATAGCAATTTCTTATGTTCTTAGGTTCTTCCCAAGCCCAGAAATGGCCAAAATGCAATTCTAAAAATTTATCGCAAATTGCATTATGGCCATTTTGGGCATATCACATATCCTAATGCCTGGAAAAAAGGTGTAGTTATTTAGTGTTAAAACTGTGCAACAGCATGCTATGCTATCGTACGGTGCGATATTGTCCCTCATTTCCATAAATCACGCCCAAACTCCTCCCTGATACCACCCTTTCCAAAAATTTGCATTTGCGCCGTGCGCTAGCGCTGTTATCGCATGCGTTAATGCCATAATGCATTTTGATGAATGACCCGGTTAGTTAGCAAATACAATTTACCTCCATCTCAATGTTTCCATTTGCTTCAACTACAACATTGCTTGTGCCATAGTGAGATTCCTGTGGCTAATTTGATTAAAACTCCAGATCTCATTACGCTAAGCTCAAAATTTTCTTTAGTGGGACATGAGGTTTCCTGTCTGTACAAAGATTTGAGAGCTCTTTCTTCCTCCGGATGTGTTAGGTTGGAGAAGGCATGGGAAAATGATCTCTCTCTCTCTCCCGAGGCTCTCAATTGGCAAGAGTATTGGTTGGGTATTATGAAACTCTCTTTATCTGCTAGTATTACTCAATCTCTATACTTTTTTACTCACCGCACTACATTAAGCCGACCTTAAATAATTGGACCCCATTGCAATTATTTAAGGTCGGCTTAATATCCTCTAAATCCTGATGGCGAGCTCCTCTCATGAGGGCACGATGGAACATATGCTATTTGCATGTAGTAAAATTGTTCCTTTCTGGTCCCAAGTGTGGGAGTATGTTAGTAAAATCTTATCTCTCTCTGACATGGTATCTTATCCTATTATTGTCCTCCATTCTCAATATTTTGCTGGTACTTTATCTAAACCCTCATGTAAGCTTTTGGATATTCTTTTAGCATTAGCTATACAGTCAGTCCTAAGCAATTGGAAGGATCATCACTTTCTAAACATATGCTTTTGGTGGAACACCCTTTGTTTAATATATAGATATGAAACTATCGCAATGTGCAAACTTAATGAAAAACTTAAATTCATGTTATTTGGAAACTACTTTTAGAATTTTGGGCGCTTTAATGCTTCTACCGATGGATGTCGCTTCTCTGTTGTTTTTGTGTTCTCTTATGTGTTTGTTTGGTTTATATATGCAATAAAAAGTTTGAACATAAAAAAAAAGAAAAGGTTCATCCTGCTTCTGCAAGTCAGTCAGTGGTTGAGGCCCCTGCTTTCTCCCTCCCCCCAACAATTCAGGAAAGCTTCCAAATCCTGTATCACTGCAATTTCAGATACAAATGTCACTGCTGCAAAGGCTTTTCCTGCTGTTGAAACCACAAATTTATCAATCAACCAGATGCAGCAGTGCTGTTATGAACTTTAGAGAAGGACTAGACCTTGCCCTTCCTCTCTCCAGTAAGAATGGAATTAAAAAGGGCAAAGATCACACAACAGAATGGACTGGGGTCACAAAAGGTAACTGATAGGGTACTCCAAGCTGAGTATCCAGTCAGGTTGTAGCTATCACGATCTCTCTAAATATCTAATTTTATGACTCTCTTCACCAAAAACGAATACTTGTTTATTCAATTTAGCAAGCAACCATTCAGTCATTGTGCCTTAGTTAAATCATGAGATAAGTCTTCAGAACTTATTCCTTTGCTTATTTTTTTTTCTTTTTGGATGTGCTTTCTGTTGGCTTGTGCCAAATTTCATTGCATTAGATTGAAGCCATAAGCAGATTTATTAGATTTTTTCCTGACAGATTACTTGTACTCTCTAGAAGTAGCTGCCAAGTATACAAAATGCTCACATTATTTTCTAGGTGAAATGAAGAGTAAATGTGGCATTATAAGACCAGAGGGAATTACAGCATTCTTTGGTTATGAAAGAAGACGTATAAATAAATAAATGGATTATAACAAATATCAGATAAGTAGTGAATTGACCAGCAGCTGAAATATTTAATGTAGGTTTCTTTTGGTGTTGTATATGATTGTGTACCTTAAATACCCTTAGTAAAATATGGGTCTGCAATTGGTATTATTCTTAAACTAAGATTTGTTTAAGAAGAAAGAAAAGGTTTAATGTCCCCTAGGGTTTTTAAATGTGAATTAAAGGTGTTTTCATTTGATTGCATTGTTTTATTTCTTTGATTTATATTCTTCCCACTTCAAAATGGATTACATTCAGGAACTGTAGGTATTTCCCTGTCCCCAGTGATCTCTAAAGAAGGAGAAGTTGTTTGCTTAATATATTATAATGAAGAATGTATTGGGTGCATTCCTGCTTCATTTGATCCATTCAGGAACATTAAATCATTTTTGTTTAAAGTTTATGGATAGAAAAGGAAATTTTCAAAAACCTAATGAGTAGCTAAGATATGTGGCTATTTTTATCCAGTTGACTTTAGGATAATGGATGCATTGATGCAGCAGTGTGCTTATCAATGCATATGGCTAAAAATTAACCAGAGGTAACATTATTATATAGCACATAGCGCAATTCAGTGCTGTTCAGAGACACACAAGAAACAGCCCAGTAAAATGTCAACCATTAACTAGCTGATGAGTGGCTTTGGATAAAGACTCCCTGCCTCATTGCCAACTACTCTCTCACCCAATGTTATCTAAAATATTATCTCCCCCCACGCCAATGCTTTCCTCACATTCTTCCTCCCTCCCACCCATGAAACATTATAAAACTATTTCCAGTTCCCTCTCCCAGGGTACCCAAACAAGGGAAATCACCCCCCCCCCCCCAACCCCACAGACTCTTAAAGACTTTCCATCCCAGATCCTTCAACTTGACCCATGACCTCTCCAGAATCAGCACTTTCAATTCCAGAGAGTCCTGTCTTTACTGGCTGGTGGGAAGTGAAAGCCTTCTTGCCAGCACAGCTGCTTCCTGCTAAATGGTGCCACTAGTAGGTGCTTTATCACATATGTGTGCTGAAGTGCTGGAAGGTAGTACCATTCAACAGCGAGCTGTGGTGCCAGTAGAAGGATTTTTATCTCCTTCCTGCTGGTGAGGAGGGGAACCGAATCATGTGTTGATGCAGATGGGTTTGTATATAGGTGGTCCAAGGGACAGTCAGAGGCAGGGCATCAGAAAGTAGGGATCTCTTCCCTTGATTGAAGTGGGGATCTTTGAAGGGATATTGGAGGTTCTGAAGGAGGTGTGTAAGTATCATGAGGGCTGCAGTTGAGGCAAGAGTAGTCTAAGGAGATAGATTTTAGAAAAAAATAAGAGAGGGGGTCAGTAGTTGTCCAATCAGGAGGGAGGAGGGCTAAATGATAGCTTAAAAAAGGGGACACACAAATTTGCACCATCTCAAAGGTTGTGGTAAATATATGCATACATTAAAAAAAAAATCCCTCAATGTCAGAGTTGGATCAAGGGAAATAATTAGATGTAGTGTACTTGGCATTCAATAAGGCCTTTGACATAGTTCTACATAGGCAAATTCTAAATAAACTGAATGCTCTTGGTATGGGCCTAAAATGACTGACTGGCTTAGAAACTGGTTGAGTGTAAGGAAGCAAAGTGCAGTGTTAAATGGAGTTCACTCTGAGGAAACAGGTAGTGTTAGTGGTATGCCAAAGGGATCAGTCCTTGGACTGGTTCTTTTCAATATTTTTGTTAGTCCTTCCACAATATCGCTATCAGGAAAGTTTTTTGTTTTTGTAAATGATACCAAAATCTGCAACAGGAAAGAGCCCAGGAAGATGTGGGAAACATAAGGAGTCATTTAGCAGCGCTTGAGGAGTGGCCTACAGTTTGGTAGGTAAGATTTAATGCTAAAAAATGCTGTGCCACTCTCTCTTTCCCTGCAAAGCCCCAAGGAAATGGTAAAGTATAGGATGTGAAATTCTTTTATTCACGAAATAAGAGTGGGATCTGGGGGTTATTGTATCTGATGATCTCAAAGTGGCCAAACTGGTAGAGAAGGTGATGACAAAAGCCAGAAAAATGCTTTGTTGTATAGAAAAAGGTGTCTAGTATAGTAATAATGGGAGATTTCAATTACTAAAGAAAGAAATATCTCTTTATAAACTGAACAATGATTAAACAATCCTGCAGCAAAACGTTGAATCACATACTTTTGGTTTTTTTAAATAAATGCTATAAATCTTTTACCTTCTTGAGACTTGAACATAAACACATTGGTCAAGGATTAGGGACCATCATAACACCCCCGGTGCTGCAATTTGACACTTGTATCTTACACTTTTATGGGTCCTCTTTAATCATAGGTCCAATAGTTCAATGTTTACTCAACAAAACAAATTTTTCTTTTTATCGTTTTTTAAAAGTTCAAAAGGGTATTACTTCCCTGTCAGAGGTCTGACGCGTGCGTTTCGCGAGCTGCCGCCTCAGGGATGTGTTAAGCTGACTCTCTCTACCCGGCGCTCCTCCGATCGCTTCACGGAGTACTGCTGCGGACAACTTTTTGTTTGTAACAAGTTTGTAAGTCCCTCACAATTTCTAAAAATAAAGATACTTTAAGTTAAACATTGTAGCATTATTTATAAATTATTTGCAATGTATACATCTCACTCAGATGGGAAGTCACTGCTCAAATCCACTTACCAGACCTGTCGCCATTTCCTGATTTTGGCGCGTAAGCAGGAAACTGGCCGAAAACGAGTCTGATTTTATAGGCAAATTCACTGATCTTACCTGATACCAGACTTACCGCTGATTAACCAGGGTATCACATAAAGTGAAACCACTCAATGTCTTTGTTGAGTCCACCTGGGGTAACTGATTGCAATTGAAAAATCAATTTTTGCTCACACTGTCTGAGCCTCTTTACTCGATCTCCCCCTCTCCAGTACGGGTTGACAATCTCCAAAACTATCCATTTAATATCCTTAAATTCGTGGTTGCAATCTCTGAAGTGGGTAACCAAAGGTTCCTCAAGTCTGCCCGTATTTAGGCAGCATTTATGTTCTGTAAGCCGGATTCTAATTTGGCGTTTTGTCATGCCCACGTATGTTAGAGGGCATGGGCAAAAAATAGCATAGACCACGAATGTAGACTGGCAGGAGGACTCCGGTAGGGCCATCACTCTACCTCTGGCTGTAGTGATGACAGTTTGTGTGGATTTAAGTGGGAAAAACATGCATCTAGTGCAGGGTTGTATTGATTCTGAATTTTCAGGAAGGTTAAAACAAATTGTGCGGACGACATAGTCTTTAATGTTTCTACCCCTGGAATATGCGATTCTTAGTGGATGATTAAATAAAGAGTGAATCTGTTGGACAATCCCCCAATGCTTCCTCATAGCTCTACTGATTGAGGCCATTGTCATTGTGTGTCTCAGTTCAACTGTCTCCGGGTTCAAATCCTGACCTGGTGGTTTTTGCAGGAACAAGTAATCCCTGTTGGAATATAGGGCTCTTCGATATGCTGTCTTGACACAGTGCACCAGGTATCCTCATTGTAAAAAATGATTGGCCATATGTTTGGCTTGGATTTTAAATTCATTGCGATCAGTACATAATCTCCTTAAGTAGAAGAATTGGCCCACTGCCTAATTTGTTTCTAACAATCAGGTTTAATTTACACACCTAGTTTATTATTTTACATTGTTATGATGGCACACGAGTAATTTGTAATCTATACCACCCATATTTCTCTTTATCGTGCCCTTCTGTAAACCGTTGTGATGGTATTTAACTTAATGACGGTATAGAAAATTTTTAAAATAAATAAATAAAGTTGGCTGGATGGAAGCTGTCAAAACCTAGTAAATTGTTCCGGTCATTTGGTTTGCGGTATATACTTGTGGTGATGCTCTGGCCATTTTTGGAAATCAATATGTCCAAGTACGCAATTTGATGCTGGTGATAATTCATAGTAAATTTAAGACAGGAATCCAAGTTGTGTAGCCAGACATGGAATTCATGTAATGTTGACAAGGGTCCCTCCCAGTTGACAAAAATGTTGTCAATGTATCTTTTCCAACACTTTAATTGTGGGACCCACTTACATCCTTGAATGTGTAGTGTTTCAAACATGGTGACACAGATATTTGCCACATCTGGGGCCATTACAGCACCCATTGCTGTACCCCGAATTTGTAAGTAAAATTTGTCTTCAAACATGAAATAATTTCTACTTAATGCTAATTCAAGCAATTCAATGATGTAACTTGTCTGTATCCTTTTTGGATGTAGACGTGTTTCTAGGACTTTCATGACTGCCACCAATGCCTGGTCTTGCGGGATGACTGTATAAAGCGACTCAATATCCAAGGTGACTAGGAAACTTTCTTGAGACAAATGAACTGTGTCAAGAAATTGTAACATGCTTGAACTGTCCTTAATGTAGGAATCTGCCTTAGGTATGTAAGGTTGAAGAATTTATCTAAGAAAGTAGAGATTGGTTCCAGGACTGATTCATTCGCCGACACTTATAGAAACATAGAAGTGATGGCAGAAGAAGACCAAATGGCCCATCCAGTCTGCCCAGCAAGCTTTCACACCTATTTTTTTCATACTTATCTGTTACTCTGACCGCTGAGGTCAGGGCCATTATTTGTAACTTATTAGTTCCAATTCCCTTCCACCCCCACCAACGAATCAGGCAGCAGTGCTGGAGCTGCATCTAAGTGAAGTATCTAGCTAATTGGTTTGGGGTAGTAACCGCCATAATAAGCAAGCTACTCCCACGCTTGTTTACCCTGCCTGTGTAATTCAGTCCTTGTTGGTTGTCTGAATATAAATCCTCTTTACTTCATTCCCCCCCTGCCGTTGAAGCAGTAAGCTGTGCTGGATATGTATTCCAAGTGAAGTATCAGGCTTAATTGATTTGGGGTAGTAACTGCCATAACAAGCAAGCTACACCCATGCTTATTTGTTTACCCAGACTATGTAATTCATTCCTTGTTGGTTGTTGTCTGAATATAAATCATCTTTTCTTCATTCTCCCTGCCATTGAAGCAGAGAGCTGTGCTGGATATGTATTCCAAGTGAAGTATCAGGCTTATTTGGTTTGGGGTAGTAACCGCCGTAACAAGCAAGCTATTCCCCTGCTTTTTTGTGTATGCAAATCCTTTTTTCCACATTTCCTCTTGCCTTTGAAGCATAGAGCAATGTTGGAGTCGCATTAACTGTGTGTATGTTTATTGAATAAGGATATTAATCTCCAGGTAGTAGCCATCATTCCCGCAAGCAAGCCACCCCCATGCCTCTTGTCTTCATTCACTAAAGACACTATAGGTCTTCCGGGTGGATTTGTCAAGGTCTTATGAATTTTTGGTACTATATATAGGATTGGTATTCTGGGATTATCATTGATCAAAAATTTGCATTCAGCATTGGTGAGGTAACCGCGTTCAAATCCTCTTTCTACTACTTCCTTGACTTCCGTCAGGATGCAATCAGTGGGGTCCTCTCCTAGACATTGATAAAAGGTTTCATTAGCAAGTTGGCGATGAGCTTCTTGTAAGTATGACGTCTTACTCATAACAACTACCGCGGGTTTGATGACGATATCCTCTCTTTGCTGTAAATGATATAGGGCTTGTGATTCTTCATGTGTCATATTATAATACATATGTGTCTTTGCTTTTTCCCAATTTCTCAACGTCTTGCAATACTAACTCCTGGAATGTATTAATCACCGGATCTCCCGGAGGAGGTGGACTCCATTTCGATTTTAATTTAACCAATGATTCAGTCATGGGTGTAAATTCAAGAGGACTGCATGATAGATATATTTTCCATTGCAGCTGTCTTATAAATTTCTTAAAATCACACCTGAACTGAAAAGGGTCTTGTTTTTGAGATGGAACGTAGTTAAGCCCCTTGTTCAGAACTTTGTGTTCTAGGTCCATCAAGGGGCATTCTGATATATTAATAACTGCTGAGTCTGTCCAGTCTTTCTGTCCCCCTTGTGTGAGGTAATTGTTGGCTGCATATTGTGACCTCGTTCTCGGATGATTCCATTCTGTGTTTTGATAATTCCTATTGCCTCTTCTTCTGCCTTTCGTACTCTGTCCTCTGTATGGTGCCGGACGTGAGTAGTCCCCCGACGGGCATTCGTCATCGCTACCTGATGAACTGTCGGAGAAGTTAAATGTGACCTGTTTAGGTTTTTGATCCTGGTTGAGCCATTGATAAATGGGACCTTTCTTAAAGTCTCCTTTGTCTCTATGGAATTTATTGACCTTGATGATTTTAACTTCAGCCATAAATTTATCCATGTTTTGTTTGAATTCTTGACCAATGTGTTTATGTTCAAGTCTCAAGAAGGTAAAAGATTTATAGCATTTATTAAAAAAAAACAAAAGTATGTGATACAATGTTTTGCTGCCAGATTTCAATTACTCCAACAGTGACTAGATAAATGTAATATCAGGACATGCTAGAAAGATAAAGTTATTGGATGAAATAAATCACAGCTTTATTTATTTATAACTTTTATATACCGAGGTTCAGTTAACAGGATTAATTATCACTTCGGTTTACATTACAACCAACAAAAACAGCAGTGACGAAGTCTTGTCTTACAAAGAACAAGGTAGAAAAACCTGGATAACATAACTTGGGTGGGGGTGGTTATATAGACATGGAAAATATAACTTGGGCGAGGCAGGGGAATTACAAAGGGGAGGACTCTGGTAACCTTGTAAGGGCGAAATTAAAACTGATGAAGTGGAATAAGACCATGGCGGAAGGCGAGGTTAGGAGAACGCTTGGTCAAACAAAAAAGTCTTGAGTCTTTTCTTAAAGGTGATTGGACATTGTTCCAGCCTTAGGTCTGGGGGGAGCAGGTTCCATTGCTTGGGGCCTGAACCGGACATAGCTCTTTTTCTGAAAGAGGTCTTGATGGTAGTTGCTTGGAGAGTGCCTTTCTGGGCTAGCCTTAGCGGACAGGCAGAGGTATGGAGCAATTGCTTCAGGAACCAGTAAGAGAGGGGAGCTGTTTTAGATCAAATTCTTAGCCTAGGATTTGATGAGAGAGGTAATGGTGATGGGGCTGCTTGGCAATAGTGATCATAACATGATAAAATTTGAATTAACGAATGGAAGGGGGACAATAAGTAAATCCACAGTTCTAGCACTAAACTTTCAAAAGGGAAACTTTGATAAAATGAGAAAAATAGAAAACAAATTGAAAGGTGCAGCTACAAGGGTAAGGAACATACAACAGGTGTGCACACTGTTGTGGTCCCAGTCGCTGCAGCCGCGACTAGGCCCTTACCTCCTTGGTCCCGGCCCATCTCCGAGGGTCTGCGGCCTGTTTCGCGGCATTCCTGCGGGGGGGGACGCCGCCGAGAAGCCCTGCCTGGATGCCTTCTCCTAGGCGCGCGCACGCACAACCCGCACTTATGAAGGCTGTTTCCCGCCATTGTAAGCTCCGCCCTATCGATGACGTCAGACGCCGCGGCCTATGTAAGGCCGCCTCGGAGCCCAGGACTTTGCCTTGCAACGGGCTTCCTTGCGGTCCTCTGTTGCTCCGTGCCCCGGAGTGCGCTATTGTGTTAGCGACTCCGTTCCTGCCTGAGACTTGCTTCGCTCCGTGCCCAAGTCTTGCTCTTGTCTGGCTTGCTTGTTGTAACCTGTTCTGCTTAAGTTCCAGCTCCTGTCTGGTTCCAGTAGCCAGTCCTGCTTCAGCTCCTGCCTGGTTCCAGTAGCCAGTCTTGCTTCAGTTCCTATCTGGTTCCAGTAGCCAGTCCTGCCTCAGTTCCTGTTTGCTTCAGTTCCTGCCTGTCTCCTGATCCCTGCTTGCCTGCTCCAGCTCCAGCTTCCGTGATCTCCTAAGTCCCAGCGGCCGGGCTCCTACGGGCTCCTCCCGGGGGAGTACCGGCTTCCAGGGTGAATCGCCTAAGTCCCAGTGGCTGGACTCCTATGGGCTCCTCCCGGGGGAGTACCGGCTTCCAGGGTGAAGCTCTCGTCCAACTCCTGCCTGGTATCCACCTTCCGACCTGTCACTCACCAGAGACTATAGTACACCTCTTCCCAGTCTCTCACAGGTCGGCCCCAGGGTCCACTAAACAGTTCACTCACAACAGATTGCAAGGCCATAGACTCGGCCGAGGTACCAGGATCCCAGGATCTTCCTGGGCTGGCTCTGTAGCTACAACAACAACAACAGTACCTGGACGTCCTGGCCGGATCCGTTGGGCAATTGGCTGCCCGAATGGATGCCCACGATACTCGTTCTTCGCCTGCTGTGGGTTCCAGACCCGAGGATGCAGCCTCACCCGTGACTCAGCTGCCGCCGCCTGCTCGCTACGCTGGAGATGCTAGGATCTGCCGTGGGTTCTTGAACCAGTGTTTTGTGCGCTTCTCGCTATTGCCCCGGCAGTTTCCCATGGACTCTGTCAAAGTAGTGTATATTCTCTCCCTGCTCGATGGAAAGGCCCTGCTGTGGGCTGCCCCCCTGTGGGAGCGTAACGACTCCTCCCTGGACGACTTGCAGCAGTTCGTCACCAACTTTCGCCAAGCCTTTGACGAACCTGCCCTCCAGGCCTCATTCATGTCAGAGTTGCTACAGTTTTGCCAAGGATCCCATTCCCTGGCGGACTATGCAATGGATTTCAGGACTCTCGCTCAGGAAGTAGGTTGGCAGGATGATAGCCTTAAAGACATCTTCTTGGAAAGGTTGTCTGGGCACATCAAGGACGAGATTGCTGCCTGGGATCTCCCGGAAGATCTTAATGCCCTCATTGACATGGCTGCCCACATCGATCGCCGCCTGCAACAGCGAGCACAAGAATTACGCATGACAAAGCACAGCCCTGCCCGCAGTTCCTCACGCCCGCTGCCTTCACCCAGGCCTGCCCGTCCTGATGTTTCTGCCGCTGAATCCATGCAGTTGGGACATGCCCCGCTCTCCCTTGAGGAGAGACAACGCCGCCGCTCGATGGGCTTGTGCCTTTACTGTGGTCAGAAAGGCCATTTCTTGGCATGCTGCCAGGAGCGTGCGGAAAACTCCAGAACATAGGAGGTCGGGAGGAGCTCCTCCTAGGTTGTGCCACAGCTCCTCAGAGTATGATACCGATTACTTTGGAATTTCCCGGAGGGTCCTTGGAAACCCTCACCTTCCTGGATTCCGGAGCCGGAGGTAATTTTATCCAGCAAGACTTGGTCTCTCAACTGCAGATTCCTACGCAGAGATGAGACGTTTCCACTCCGGATTACCTCCATTCAGGGAACGCCCCTTCCAGGTCGTATATTGACTGCCACGGCTCCCATCACAGTCCGCACCGGGGTGATCCACTCGGAGGAGATAGCCTTCCTGATACTTGAAAAGGCTGTCCACCTTGCTGGGGCTGCCGTGGCTCCAAAAGCACTCGCTTGTGATCCAGTGGGATACTCTGCAAATCACTAAGTGGAGTCCCTACTGCCTCTCTCATTGTATGAAGGTTCCCAAGCCTCCTGCACTTCTGCTTTTGCACTCCACCCTTGGACCTCCAGCTCCCTTCGAGGACTTTACTGATGTCTTCTCGAAGACTAAAGCCGAGATTCTTCTGCAGCATCGTCCATATGACTGCGCCATCGATTTATTGCCCGGATCTACGCCACCTCGGGGTAGGGTGTACCCCTTGTTGCTGCCCGAGACACGGGCCATGTCTGAGTACATCACTGAGAATTTGGCGAAAGGATTAATTCGCCCATCAAATTTGCCCGCCGGGGCGGGATTCTTTTTCGTCAGCAAAAAGGATGGCTCCATGAGGCCCTGTATCGACTACCGAGGGCTCAATGCAATTACCAAACGGGACCGCTACCCTCTCCCGTTAATTCCAGAACTGCTTGATCGGCTCCAAGGCGCAAGGGTCTTTACTAAACTGGATCTACGCGAGGCCTACAACTTAGTTAGAATCCGTCCCAGGGACGAATGGAAGACCACGATCAATACGCGGGATGGGCATTTTGAATACCTCGTAATGCCCTTTGGCCTTTGTAACGCCCCAGCGGTCTTCCAACACCTGATGAACGAGGTGCTACGGGATTTACTCAACGTCTGTGTGATCGTCTATCTCGACGACGTCCTGATCTATTCTCGTGACCTGCCTACGCACCGCCAGCATGTTCGCCAGGTGCTCCAAATTCTCAGAGAACACAGCTTATACGCCAAGCTTGAGAAATGCAGCTTTGAAAAGACTTCCTTGCCCTTCCTGGGGTATATTATTTCGGCTGATGGCTTCCAGATGGATCTGGAGAAAGTCGCTGCAATTAGAAACTGGCCATAGCCGAGGGGTCTCAAGGCTTTGCAACGTTTCCTCGGCTTTGCTAACTTTTATCAACATTTTATTCCCGGCTACTCTCGCATAGTGGTTCCTCTGACTGTGCTCACCCGGAAGGGAGCCAATGCGGTGGACTAGCCTGCTGAGCCTTCGAAGAATTGAAAAGGGCCTTCTTACAAGACACATGCCTCCGCCATCCTGATCCCAATCGGCCGTTCGTGGTTGAGGTCGATGCCTTGAATGTAGCGGTTGGAGCGGTGCTGAGCCAGCACTCCGAAACTGGACAGCTTCTCCCGTGTTCTTTCTACTCTAGGAGATTCTCCCCGGCCGAGAGCAATTACAGAGTCGGCGACAAGGAACTGCTCGCTGTGAAACTCGCCCTGGAAGAATGGAGGCAGTAGTTGGAGGGAGCCAACCACCCCTTTACAATCTACACGGATCATAAAAACCTCTCTTTCCTCCGCCAAGCCCAGTGCCTGAACACGAGACAAGCCCGCTGGTCTTTGTTTTTTGACCGATTTGACTTCACTCTACGATATCGCCCTGGCTCAAAAAATGTGCGAGCAAACACTCTGTCATGGTCCACTGAGATTGAGGAAACCCCAGAGACCCCCCAGTACATTCTGGATCCCAGGAAAATCTCTCTCGCCGCCACCTCCGTGTCTTCTGAAGAAAAGACCGTGGTCCCACGACGCGCTCGTAGGGCCTTGCTGGCATGGGCCCACGAATCCCTCACTGGAGTGCATGCGGGTCGTGCCGGTACGCTAGACCTCCTCAACCGGTACTATTGGTGGCATACAGTAAGACAAGATGTTCATCTCTTCGTCGACTCCTGTCCCATGTGTGCATTGCAAAAACCGATTGGCGGGAAACCCAGAGGGTTGTTACACCCCTTGCCTATTCTGGTGGAGCCCTGGACGCACCTCTCCACCGATTTTGTGGTGGATCTCCCAGCATCAGACGGGAACACGGTCATCTGGGTTGTTGTGGACCGGTTCTCCAAAATGGCACATTTTGTTCCCCTGTCAAAATTGCCTTCAGTGCCCGACTTGGCTAACTTATTCGTTCAACATGTGTTCCGACTTCATGGTCTGCCCCAGGACATCGTATCAGACCGAGGACCACAATTCACCGCCCGCTACTGGAAGGCGTTATGTCAATGCTTCAAGGTCCAGTTGAGTCATCAGCCTTCCACCCTCAGAGTAACGGGCAGACTGAACGTACGAACTGGACTCTGAAAACTTTTCTGTGCTCCTTTGTGAACGAAAGACAAGACGATTGGGCCAAACTTCTCCCATGGGCGGAATTTTCATACAACAGTCATACACACTCCGCTACAGGAAGTTCTCCCTTCTTATCCGTCTATGGGAAGCAACTTCGGCCGCCCCTGCCTTCGCCTGAACCCAGCGCACTGCCTGCAGTGCAACTCTGCCTGCCAGCTTCTTGCCCTCTGGACATCTATCCAAAGGAAGATGCAAAGAGCTGCCCTTGCTGCCAAAAGATGGGCAGACAGCCATCGTCAGCCAGCACCAGTCTACCTCCCTGGGGACTGTGTTTGGCTGAGTACAAAGAATCTACAACTTCGGATTCCGTCCTGCAGACTCGCCCCAGATTCTGTGGACCATTCCGCATTGCCGAGTACGTAGGAGCCGTTTCCTATCGCTTGCGCTTACCCTCCTCGATGCATGTGCACAATGTCTTCCATGTGTCGCTTTTAAAGCTTCTCATCCTCTCCAGGTACCATCCCCGAGCTCCCGAATCTGCAGATTCTTCCGTGCCAGGAGACGCCACCTACCAAGTCCGGGAGGTTCTAGATGTCAGATTCTATCAACGTCGCTGGGAGTACCTCATCGCCTGGGAAGGGTGTGGATCCGAGGACAACACATGGGAGCCAGCCCGCAACATCCTTGATAAGAACTTACTGAAAGCCTTCCATCGAGACCACCCAGGTAAACCTCGGCCTGCTAAGAGGGGGCGTAAGAGGGGGTACTGTTGCGGTCCCAGTCATGGCAGCCGCGACTAGGCCCTTATCTCCTTGGTCCCGGCCCGTCTCTGAGGGTCTGCGGCCTGTTTCGCGGCATCCCCGTGGGGGGGACACTGCCGAGAAGCCCTGCCTGGACACCTTCTCCCTAGGCGCGCGCACATGAAGGCCGTTTCCCGCCATTGGAAGCTCCGACCTATCGATGACGTCAGACGTCATGGCCTATGTAAGGCCGCCGCGGAGCCCAGGACTTTGCCTTGCAACGGGGTTCCTTGCGGTCCTCTGTTGCTCCGTGCCCCGTAGAGTGCTATTGCGTTAGCGACTCCGTTCCTGCCTGAGACTTGCTTCGCTCCGTGCCCAAGTCTTGCTCTTGTCTGGCTTGCTTGTTGTAACCTGTTCTGCTTCAGTTCAGCTCCTGTCTGGTTCCAGTAGTCCTGCTTCAGCTCCTATCTGGTTCCAGTAGCCATTCCTGCTTCAGCTCCTGTCTGGTTCCAGTACCCAGTCCTGCTTCAGCTCCTGCCTGGTTCCAGTAGCCAGTCCTGCTTCAGCTCCTGCCTGGTTCCAGTAGCCAGTCTTGCTTCAGTTCTTATCTGGTTCCAGTAGCTAGTCCTGCCTCAGTTCCTGCTTGCTTCAATTCCTGCCTGTCTCCTGATCCCTGCCTGCCTGCTCCAGCTTCCGTGATCTCCTAAGTCCCAGCGGCCGGGCTCCTACGGGCTCCTCCCGGGGGAGTACCGGCTTCCAGGGTGAAGCTCTCGTCCAACTCCTGCCTGGTATCCGCCTCCCGACCTGTCACTCACCAGAAACTATAGTACACCTCTCCCCAGTCTCACAGGTCGGCCCAAGGGTCCACTAAACAGTTAACTCACAACACACACTGTTTAAAAATTCCATCTTAGAAACACAATCCAGATGTATTCCACGCATTAACAATGGTGGAAGGAAGGGCAAACAATTGCCGATATGGTTAAAAACTGAGCTGAAAGAGGCTATTTTAGCCAAAAGATCTTTCTTCAAAATTGGAAGAAGGATCCATCTGAAGAAAATAGGATAAACCATTAGCATTGTCAAGTTAAATGTAAAACATTGATAAGACTGGCTAAAAAAATAATTTGAAAAGAAGTTGGCCGTAGGCGCAAAAACTCATAATAAAAACTTTTAAAAATATATACGAAGCCTGCGAAGGAGTCAGTTGGACCATTAGATGATCAAGGGGTTAAAGGGGCACTTAGGGAAGATAAGGTCATTGCGGAAAGACTAAATTAATTCTTTTCTTCAATGTTTACTGAGGAGCATGTTGGGGAGATAAACATTCTGGAGGCGGTTTTCAAAGGTGACGCTTTAGATGAACTGACCCAAATTATGGTGAACCTGAAAGATGTAGGCCAGATAGACAAACTGAAGAATAGCAAATCGACTGGATGGATTACATCCCAGGATTCTGAAAGAACTCAAAAATGAAATTTCAGACCTATTACAAGTAATTTGTAGGCTATCATTAAAATCATCCGTTGTACCTGAAGACTGGAAGGTGGCCAATGTAACTCCTATATATAAAAAGGGCTCCAGAGGTGATCTGGGAAACTGTAGAACGGTGAGCTTGACTTCATTACCAGGAAAAATCATGGCAACTATTATAAAGAATAAAATCATAGAACATATATAGACATGATTTAACGGAACACAGCACACATGGATTTACCCATAGGAAGTCTTGCCTCAAGGGTGAATAAGCATATGGATAAAGGTGAGCTGGTAGATGTGGTGTATTTGGATTTTCATAAGGCATTTGATAAAGTCCCTCATGAGAGGCTTCTAAGAAAACTAAAAAGTCAAGGGATAGGAGAAGTCCTTTTAGCGATTGTAAACTGGTTAAGACAGGAAATAGAGAGTACGATTAAATGGTCTGTTTTCACAGTGCAAAAAGGTAAACAGTGGAGTGTCCTAGGGATCCGTACTTGAACCAGTGCTTTTTAATATATTTATAAATAATCTAGAAACAGGTACAAAGAGTGAGGCATTCAAATTTGCAGATGACATAAAATTATTTAGAGCAGTTTAATCACAAGTGGATTGTGATAAATTGCAGGCAGACCTTGCGAGACTGGAAGATTGGGTGTCCATATGGACAGATGAAATATAAATTGGACAAGTGCAATGTGTTGCATATAGGGAAAAATAACCTATGCTGTAGCTATACAATATTAGGTTCCATTTTAGGAGTTATCACCTAGAAAAAGAGATCTGGGCATCAAAGTTGATATTACAATGAAATCATCGGCTCAGTGTGCTATGGTGATCAAAAAAGCAAACAGAATATTAGGAATTATTAGGAAGGGAATTGCAAATAAAACAGAGAATGTTATAAAGCCTCTGTATTGCTCAATGGTTAGACCGTACCTTGAATACTGTGTGCAGTTCTGCCCACTGCATCTCGTCACCGCATCTCAGAAAATATATAGTTGCACTGGAGAAAGTACAGAGAAGGGCAATGATAAAGGGCATGGAACGACTCCCCTATGAGGAAAGGCTAAATAGATTAGGGCTGTTCAGCTTGGAGAATAGATGGCTTGGGGGGGGGGGGGGGGGGGTCGGATATGATAGAGGTCTACAAATCCATGAAAGGACTTGAACGGGTAAATGTGAAACATTTATTCTTTTGGATAATACAAGGACTAGGGTCACCCCATAAGTTAGCAAGTAGCACATTTGAAACAAATTGTATAAAATACTTTTTCACGCAATGTGCAATTAAGCTCTGGAATTCATTGTCCGAAGATGTGGTTAAGGCAGCTAGAATAGCTGGGTTTTAAAAACGTTTGGATAAGTTCCTGGAGGGGAGAAGTCCATAAACTGCTATTAATCAATAGGAAATAGCCACTGCTTGTTGCCGGCATTACTAGCATGGGATCTATTTAATGTGGCTTGGATTGATCACTGTTGGAGACAGGATACTAGGCTTGATGGATCCTTGGTCTGATTCAGTATGGCATAGCTTATATTCTTATGTTCTTGAGTTTGTTAGATAGTGCAGGAGGAAGCCAGTGGGCACATGGCAGTATTCAATGTATATACCTTCATGGAAAGGTACATGATCCTTCCCTGCTCGGGCCAGATCCCTGGCCAAGGTGCTTCCCTTTTGCTTGGCTTCCCCTGAAGGTGAAGTACATTGTACTTGCCAGGTACTTGTGACTTGGATTGGCCACTGTTGGAGACAGGGTATTGGCTTGATGGACCCTTGGTCTCACCCAGTATGGCATATCTTATGTTCTTATGATTGGTCAGCAGAAAAAAAGGAGGTGATATTGCACCTGTATAAGTCCTTGGTGAGACCAGATTTCGAATAGTATGCACAGTTCTGGAGATTGCACCTTCATAAGGAAATAAATTGTATGGAGTTGGTCCAGAGGGGGGCTACTAAAATGGTCAGTGGTCTTTGTAATAAAACTTATGGGGTCAGACCTAACTATTTAAACATGCATACCCTAGATCAGTAGTTCTCAACCTTTTTTCTGTTGGGACACACCTGACAGATGATGTTCACATACATCGTACACTGAACATATGGCCATCACAGGGCCAAATATAAAATATGTTCTGCATCCACAGGAATCCTCCCGCAACTAGGGTACTGAGCCTAGTTCTTTTTCCAAGAACTAGGATAATTTCCCAAGAACTGGGATATGTCTCCATACAACTTGTCATACTAAAAAGATATTCTGATTCTGCTCTTATCTTAGAAACAGCAATAGAAACTCCCTTCAGTACCAGGCTTATTTTAAAATACAAAATCAGGTCCTTTACCATCCTTTTTGCCAGAGATTCTGGCATAAAGTTTAGTTTGATAAGTCTGATATTGCGAGTATTACTTTTCCTTGTAATTTAACTTTGATTGTGTTTGAAGATTTCTCTATTCTTCATTTCTGTAAAAATATCACAAGTTATGGCTCAAGAAAGGTTTTCTATTAGGTAAAAAAACAATTATTTTTTTTATTGGAGAGCTTCACATCCTTATAGTTTTACATACTAGAGAAATGCATTGTTTACTTTAGCTACTATGGATATATACTATGTGTTAGAGTCTTCTCCTAAATATAAAGCAGACTTTCTTCAAGTCTGGTTTCCCTATTTAGACTCTTTGCCTTCTAGAGCTCGAAGCCAAGTTTTAAATGATCTTGTTTGATAGACACTCTCCCTTAGCTATTTTTTTAAATAAGTATTTTTGGGGGGTTTGTAAATGAATCTACATGGATTTGTGCCTTCACCTTTCTGTTAAACTACTGCACTGGGGTGGGGGTGGGTTTGATGGAGGGAGTGGGATATAAAATGTTTATGTGGTTGTTTCTGTACTTCGCTGTCTTTATTTTGATATTATACTTTTCTATTGGATGTGGAGTATAGAGTAAATCACTCTGTATCAGTTTTTCTTGTGTTGTATTGTTATAATTAATAAACAAATTTAAACATTAAATAGAACACATGAAAAAAAAATTCAGCACATGGCTAGCAAACTGTTCATATGATAGCAGCAATAACTCCAAGGACTCAAACAGCAATAGCCCTACCAATGAAATTGCAGCAGTACACCATCAATGCATATCTTATTGAGAAAACACAGCAAATAAAACATACAAATTCCTACATGCTAGTAAAATACCTCTCCTTGGTCACACACACAGAACACAGACAAACTGATCTTCACCAAATATAGAATAAAAGACCACAACTTAAAAATATAGAGACTAAAGCTGGAATGAAAACCCCAAGAAACCCCTCTGCATGCGGTGCAAAACTGGAGAACTAGAAAAAGAAATGCATTTCTTTCTACACTAAATAAAATAAAAAGAAGAAATGTACATTCCCAAAACTGACACATTATGGCTCTTGCACCCTGTCATGCCCCCTTCATGCCTCCATTATCTCTCACGTCTCCCAACTACTCTCTTTCAATCATACACACCTATCTCTGCCCACCATTCATGACCTCCCATCCCATTTAGGGGGAGGTTGATCCTCGACATTGCTTTCTCTTCCCTCTGCTCTCTTTCTCCTCCCTGCTCAACTCTCCCTGCCCTTTTCCTTCCCACTCTTTCCTGCCCAGCACTCAGCATCCCCCTGACTCCCACCTTTCCCTGCCCATCAGTTGAACCTCCTTTTCCCCACCCCTTCCTACCTAGTAGACTTCTGACCCCGTATCTCCCCAAGCCTTTCTGCCCAGAAGATTCCTGAACCTGTCTCCCTACATCTCTCTGCCTAGTAGCATGCATACCCTGTGTTTTCCCTTCCCTCCCCTTCCTAAGAATACCATCCCCTCTCTCCCCCACCCCTCCATGCCCTGCAGCCTGCCCAGACCCCTCTTCCCCCCCCTCAATTCCACTCAGCAAACTCCTGAGCCTCTTTCTCACCCACAGCTTCCTGCCTAGCAGCAACCTCATCCCCTCTCTTTTCCATCCCTTCTTTCCTAACAGCACCCACGTTTTCCCCCTCCTCCCAGCTCCCAGCCAGCAGAAAAGCCTCCAGTCCAGAATCCCCCCCCCCCCTTTGCTGGCACCAGATGTGGTGAAGAAGCACCGGGGAGAAGAGGAGGTAGCCGTAGAAGTTTGCAGTGGATCTGTGTGTAGATTATGCACCTCTCTCCCTCATGGTCCTGCTGTTTTTCACTTCCGAGCCCTATAGAGTGAAGAGAACATCAACAGCATCACCGCTGGGCCCAGGAGGAGATTAAGTTGCTGTCCCACTGGGCCCAGAATAACAGGAGTTGGTGATGTCTCACTGTGAATCAGGGTGAAGGAGGAGGGAACAGCCTCTCTCTAGGCCAGGAATAGGGGAAAGAAACAATGTCAACTCCCACCCTGGTTGATGAGAATGTGACCTTCTGCTGGACCAGCAACATACCTTTCAGGACCTTGTGACCAATGTGTTCCAATACCTGTTGAGAACCCCTGCCCTAGAGGAAAGGTGGGATGGGAAGATATAAATAAGATAGATCGCATCATCTTAATGAGGCAGGAAACAATCCTGTACTAGAACTTGCTCTCAAGGTGATGTAATGTCCTCTCGCACCAAGGATGTCTCCAGGGGAAAGTGCCCAGGAGGGAAGGGTTAGGATGACCATTGTAGTTGCTGATTTGATTATTAGAAAGATTAATAGCTGGGTGGCTGGTAGCTGTGAGGAACATTTGGTAACTTGCCTGCCTGGTGCAAAGTTGGTGGACCTCATGCGTAACATAGATAGGATTTTAGATAGTGCTGGGGAGGAGCCAGCTACTGGTACATGTGGGAACCAATGACAAAGGAAAGTACAGGAAGGAGGTTCTGGAAGCCAAATTTAGGATTTTAGGTAGAAAGTTGAAATCCAGAACATCCAGGGTAGCTTTCTCAGAAATGCTCCTCGTTCCACGTGCAGGACCCTAGAGGCAGGCAGAAAGCCAAATTCTCAATACGTGGATGAGACAATGATGCAGGGGATATGGTTTTAGGTTTGTTAGGAACTAGGAATCAATTTTGGGGAAGTGAGGGGGGGGGGGGTGATTCTCTTTTCCAAAAGGATGGGCTCCACCTTAACCAGAGTGGAACCAGGCTGCTGGCATAATTCTTTTAAGAAAAATAGATAGGACAGCTTTTAAAATAGATGATGGGGGAAAGCCAACAGTCACTCAGAAGCTCATAGTTCAGAATGATGTTTCTTTGAAGGATATTAAGAGAACAGGGAAACTAGGGCATCCCAGTAGAAAGGTTGCAATAAATGCTAAAGTGGACCTGGTGCGTTTAAGTAAAGAGCAGACAGGCCAGAAAGTTTCAAAATTACCCCTGTCAACTGATAGGCAGGTTGTTAATACAAACAAAAAAAGCACTTTGAAATGACTTTATACAAATGCTAAAAGTCTGAAAAATAAGATGGGAGAGTTAAGAGTGTATTTTTAAGCACTTCAAAGCAGATTGCATTCAGGTACTGTAGGTATTTTCCTGTTCCTAAAGGGCTCACAAGCTGTTTGTACTTGAGGCAATAGAGGGGAAGTGGCTTGTCCATGGTCACAAGGAGTGGCAGTGGGATTTGAACACTGGCTCCCCTGGTTCACAGCCTGCTGCTCTAACCACTAGGCTACTCCATACCATCAGGTGATTTTTGGATCACAGGTGATCCCACACTGTGATATCTGAAGCACTCTTCCCCCCCATTTGTAAGCACCAGGTTCAGCGTCACCCCCTCACGTATTGGTTCTGTTAACAGTTGCCAGAGCAGTTCTTCCTGCAGACAATGCAGATTCTTTCTACTTCAGATAACAATGCAGCTGGTATGTCCCAATCAACATATATACTTTCAATCAGTACACTTTCACCATAAATACAACCCCATAATTAAATATCAGCTTCACATTTATTCAGAAATATCAGGCAAACCTGCAGCATTTTTCAGTGAAAGTATGTTGCAGGTGTGTCTCTTAGAAATTTAATGCAAAATATGCAGGCAAAAATATCTATGATTTCATCCCAGTGCAGACAATTTGAACATTGTCCCCAGAAGAGAGGTCTGTTCTCAGGCACCAGACCATTATGCTCTTCTTCCAAGAGGCTGCTTATTATTTGTTTGTTGCTGTCTGTCCTCCTCTCCAGTCATCATGTTATCCAAATGCTCAGTCTCCTTGTTACCTAACCTCTGTTAGTCTTCTTGGGCAACAAACCAGAACAGAAGTGTCCTGAGCCACAGGGTAAGCGTTGTCAAAAACCTTCCACATCCTCCTCTTAAAGCAACCTTACCTGCGCTTAGTAGTACTTATTTTATATTGTGTTAGATTTATAAAATTGCCTTTCAGATAAAATCTCTCAAGATGATAAGGTAGGTGTATTTTACTCATGTGAAACAATTTCATATTCAGTACAAATTGACTACAATTAACTGGACAGACTGGATGGGCCAATTGATTTTTATCTATTATTTGCTGTTACTGTATTATTACAATTGATTAATACTTAACACATGGACAATTTTGACCTTTTTATTGTGCTATTGAAAATATCTTCCTATGCAAAGGGTTGTCTTTTGTGTAGAGACACTCTTGTCAAGTGGTTTTCTGTGTAGGGAGCAATCCTGTGTTTTCTCTGGATTGAATTTTTGTATGACATTTTCACTTAAAGTTGAACCATAACCTAAGCTGGACAATTTTGCTTCTTAATACTTTGTAACTTCTATTAATTACATAAGGCTGGGTTTTGAGCCACCCCTGAGGTCCTACGATGTCAGCCAAGACTTAGCCCGGGATCATAGTCTTCTTATCAACAACATTTTTTTTTCTCCCATGATGGCTAGTTGCCTACCAACATAATAAGGCAGCTAGATCCAGCTGCAAGTACACTCCATTGTTATTTATAAAAACTGTGAATGATACAAATTAAATAGAGGAAAAGTTCAAGTAATTAAAAAATTATCAAAATAAGATATCCGGGATGTTAACAATGTTTTCTTTCATTGCAGGGGTCTTTTTATTACAATCCATGATCGAGGGCATATTCCTACATTGATTAAGTCATGGCCTGGAAGTGTTGTCAAGGTGAGTTTAGTTTTATTACCATGGCAACATGCATGTTCTATTTAGGTCAAACCAATCTCTTTGTCTAGAGCTAGAGTCAGTAATTTTAATATTTGTTATTATTGGTGAGAATTTAATAATTATTTGGTCTTTTATAGAATGGAATTTCTTCTATAGCTTAAATTTATAAATCTTTTAAGTATCTTTTCCACTGTTTATACTATCTTCTTTGTTGATTTTTTAATTTGGACCTGAAAATTTACATTCACTACACATTTGTGAATTTAAAATGCTAAACCAGTTACAAGCTAGTATGATATACATTTCCTTTGTCTACTTTGACTGATAAAGTGTCTAACACAGGGCTTCTCAAACCTGTCTATTGGACCTCACAGCCACTCGTGTTTTCAGGCAGTCCACAATGAATATGAATGAGATAAATTTGTGTAGCATTGCGACTAAATATATAAATCTCATATATATTCATTGTGGATAGTCTGAAAACCTGACTGGCTGTGGAGTCCCCAGGGCAGATTTGAGAAGCCCTGGTTCTAACAAGATTACAATTACAACACAAAAGTTGACAACTCCCATCATTACATTTTCCTGTGCCAGTTGGTTAACCTTATATTCACATTATATATACACACAAACTACACAATATATTTAAAACACTATCTCACTATTCAATTGAATAGTGTCACAAAACCATTGACGAGCAACTTTAATCAAAGTTTTACTCCAATGCAAAAATTGCTCATTTTGCCCCAGTGTTTTTCAAACTGAAAGTATTTAATTAGTTTCTTTAATTAATCTTGTGCATTTTCTTCATTAGAAGAAAATATTGGTAACAGCCCCAAAATATTCATATCTCAACTTCGACAATACTTTCTCTACTCGTTCTGATAGCCTCAACTGAGCATACAACTACAGACTATACCAGTAGCATAGCCACAGGTCGGCCTGGGTGGGCCGTGGCCCACCCACTTTGCACTCAGGTTCACCCAATCATAGTTGCCCAGTGCCTGATAAGAAAGACCTGTTACAGGGCAGTCTCATAGCTCATCCTGCTTGGCTTGAGGCCCATTACAGGGTCGACATGGAGCTCATTCCATGTGGCCTGTGAAGAAAGTCCCAGTTAAAGGGCCATCTCGAAGCTCATCCTGCACAACATGAGAAGAGAGGCCTGACTGGCTCAGGGCTGTCATGGATCTTATCCCCCACGGTTCATCCCTCACAGTTCGTGAAGAAAAGCTCTATTGCATGGCCATCACGGAGCTCATCCCATATATCCCAGAGAAGAGGCCTTGCAGCAAGGAGGCCCAGAAGTGAGGGAGAAGCCCTGATAGAGCATGTGTGTATGAATATGAGAGAGCATTGGGGTGAGAAGCATGTAAATGTGTGTATATGTGTGTGAGAGAACATGAGTGAGAAGCCTGTGTGTGTGTATGTTTGAGAGAGAGAGAGCTTGGGAGTGAGAAGCCTGAATGTGTGTAAATGTATGAGAGAGAGCATGGGAATTTGTATGGGAATGGAAACCTGTGTGTGAGTGTGTTGAGACAGAGCATAGAAGAATTAGAGCCTGTGTGAGAGAGAGCCTGAGTGTGTATATCAGGGTGGAAGGAAAGAAGACAGAAGGAGAGAGAAAAAATAGAAATAATTAAAGAACCCCAGAAATTGGAATTAGGAAAAGACAGACAAAGGGAAAAAAGATCAGTCAATAAAGGTAAAAAAAAATTTGACTTTCATTGATTGGCATCTTTGGGAATGTGCATTTCTTATATTTGCATTTTACTTTTTCTTCATTATTCTACTGTTCACAAAGACTGGTTTATTGGGCTTTCTATTTCAGTCTTAACTGCATGTTTCTGTTTCTAATTTGTAGTCCCTTATTCTGTATTATGTATGGATTGGTCTGTGCTCTGCATGTGTAACAGAGGTGCAGTGTTTTGGCTAGCATGTAGTATTTTGTAAGGATTTGTAGCACTCCAGCTTGTTGTTTGCCCAGTAGGTGGTGTATTAGTGTTCTATGACCTGGTGTAATGTTTACCTTGATGCTTTTTATAGATAAGGTTGCTTTTTTGTTTCTGCAAATGCTATGCCTTGAAAAAAAGAATATCTTCGTTAGGGTATGTTGTATACTATCACCAACAGCAAAATTCCTCTTCACTGTTCACTGTGATTTTGTCTGCCATAAGAAGGGAAAAGAGTGACCCTCAAAGGAACATATTTGTTTGGGCAAATTGTGGGTAAGAAAAGATAAAAAAAAATATTAGTGTTTAAATGTTTCAAAGGTGAAGATGTGAGTAAAAAGAGGTGTTGAGGGTATCAAAATAATGGAAATAAATGATTAAGGAATAGAGACATAAGGAAGGGAGAAAAAAGATAAAGATATATGAGGCAATAAGATTTACATGGGGAAAGTAATTATGTGATGATGATCTGATGCTAAAAGGGGAATGTAGATATTTTCAAAAGATAGATTAGATTAAAAAAAAAACAAAAAGGTTTTAAAAGGAAAAAAGAATAAATTATTAAGAAGGGAGCATTGTTAGTATATTTACAACTGGTTCTTTCACTTCAGTAAGAAATGGAAATTATTAAAAGTTAAGGATTGTTTGATAATTCAAAAAACACATTTCATTTATAGTAAGAAAAGAGGGAGAGTTATAGAAAAAGAAAGGTAATAAGAAAAAAATTGGGCCCTGCCTTCACCTGGTTCCCAGCTTCTACTCATGTGCTGCATCAGATGACCCGGGTTGGGTCCTGCCGGAGTTCTACATGTGCCAGCAGTTAGTGGCATTCAACAAGCCTGCCTTCACTTGGTTCCCAGCTTCCACTCAGGTGCTGCATCTGTTGACCCAGGTTGGATCTTGCCAGAGTCTTACATCTGCCAGTGGCTAGCGGTGTTCAGCTGGCCTACCTTCTCCTGGTTCCCGTCTTACACTCAGGCACTTTATTGGATGAACTGGGTTTGGTCCTGCCAGAGTCCCTCATCTGCTTGTGGCTAGCAACACAGCGTTCCAAAGCCATGTGCCCCTTCTATTGCTTTTTCCCCATTTTTTTCAGTATGGGAAAAAAGAGCGAGGGGAAGACTGGGACTCCTGTTGCTGCCTCTACTCTAATGAGCGGTCCTCTAGATATTTGGCAATGTGTCTGGAGCTCTTACTGCTTCCCCTCTTCCTTCAAATACCTTTCCTCATGGGATTAAGGAAGTTCTTGCCTCTTCCCAACCCATGGAATCCATATTGGGGAGAATGGAGGTTAATCCCATTGAAGGATCTGATTTAGACAACGAGAGTATTCCATCTAATTCTGAATCATCCAAAATCCCAGTAAAAGGGAGGACTCAGTGTCTATCCCAAAGGTAACTTGGTAATAGGGGCTGATTTCCTGATGTTGGCAGCACTTGTGCCACCATCAGCTTTAAGAGCCCTTCCATCCCTTGATATTACTTCAGAACCTAATGAGGTTACCTTAAGATATCTTTAATGGAGTTACTCGCACTAAATCAGGAATTGTCTCTACAGTAAGACACTTATATAACTTTTTAGTTGGATCTAGAGCTAAACTGTCTGAACTGGTCAGTACGATTAGTATGATGGCAGTGAATTTTACATCTGTTGAAGATAGGCTTACAGTGTTGCACCTTCCCAATTTGAAGGATTGCCTAATCTTTCATAATAATTTAGTAATGATGGAGAATAATTTCAGAGATAAACATTTGCATATTTTAAATTTCTCTAATTCTAGACTTTTGAAACCTTTAGAATTGCTTAAAAATATGTTAGGGAAAATCTGAAAATACTGAATGACAGGGTTATATCCCTGTCTAAATGTTATGTCCTGGAATTAAAAAGGGAGGTTGACAGGAAGGAAGAATAGATCCTTTAATATTATCCGACAGTGTTAATTTAAATGCTTTTTTACAGGATTCAGAAGGAAATATCTCCACCAAGACTACTTGGATTGTTTATTTTTGTAACAGGTTAGGATAGAGAGCTAGTTCTTAGACAGTATTTCAAGAATAGAAATGCTGCCTTTTGTGTGCACAGGTCCAGATTTTTCCTGATGTATCTCAGGAGACTCAGTTACATAGGAGATCTTTTTTGCTGTTAAAGACACGCATTACCTCCCTGGGTGCATCTTTCTTTTTAAAATGTCCTTGTAAATGTATTGTCACCCATCTAGGCAACCAAAATGTCTTTTCAGATCCATCACATTTAGAGCCCTTTAGAGCTGATAAAACACTTGGTAACCAGTAATATAGGGGTTGAGTATAAAAGGAGACAACTATTAATATTTAAGTGCCTAGGTGTTAGGGTGGAGTTAGCAATCTGATAGTGCTCACCCTGCGAGGAGGGCGGAGTGAGAAATCTGATAGGCTGGGCTTCTGTAGGAGGAGAGGTTAGCAATCTGTTAGTGCTCTGCTCCCCCAGAAGGGAGGAGTTGGCAAAGTGTTATGCTTTGTTCCTGTAGAAAGAGGAGCCAGCAACCTGTATATGATCCTCATGGGGAGTAGGCTGTCTGATATGGTCTGATGTGAGTTGGCTCCCACAGAGTGGCAGATGATGATACCGCTCTATTAGTGTAAGGAGTAACACTGAGTAGAAATAGTGAATTCCTGGGCCAATGGCAGATTCAGCGCCCTCAAGTGGAGATCCTGAGAGGGACCACCGGCTAGGCTGGAGTATTGAGACAAACACAGATAGTTCTTTATTAGACTGGAAGTAGAACCACCAGAGATGGCAGTAGTGAGCTGATGTGCCCAGCAGGGCTGAAGTTCCTCAGATACTGGAATCACGATCTCTGAGTTGCTGAGCTGTTAGGAGAGACTATAGGTAGTGAGTAGACAGGGTATGCTGGACATATAACCAGTGGTAGATGATACACTCACACTTGTAAATATCTGTAATGTCTTCTTAAGCAACAGAGAGTCTTCAGTATTCAGGAACAGGAGCTGTAGGCAAATACTGGTTCCTGTAGGCAGTCTGAAATAGAACTCACAATAACTGTGTAGGGGATGGCCTCTGGAATAGAAGAGAGGCTAGGAGAGATTTAGGAATATAGACCCTCGTGGAGCGAGTGCCGGTTCCTATCTGTAAATCTGTAATAGTAATCCATAAGATATAGGTATGCGATATCTTCTGAGGAAGAAGAGAGTCTGAGAAAGGTATTAGGAACATAGGTCCTCGTGGAGCGGGTACCAGTTCCTATCTGCAATCTGCAATGGTAACTCACGGTCTCCAAATCCTGCGATAACATCTTAGACTGAAGGGAGTCTTAGAGATAAGGAACATGGGCCCTCGTGGAGCGAGTACCGGTTCCTGTCTGCAATAGGACTCACTGGGGTAGATCTTTAAAAAATACGCGATCGCATAGTTTTGTTCGCGCACCAGGCGCGAACAAAAGTACGCTGTATTTTATAAGATATGCGCGTATCTTATAAAATCCGGGGTCGGCGCGCGCAAGGGGGTGCACATTTGTGCAACCTGCGCACGCCGAGCCCAGCGGCGCTGCCTATTCCCTCCGAGGCCGCTCTGATTTCGGAGCGGCCTCGGAGGGAATAGGCAGCGCCTCCCCACACCTTCCCCTCCCTTCCCCTACCTAACCCACCCCCCTACCTTTGTCGGCAAAGTTACGCCTGCTTTGAGCAGGCGTAAATTTGTGCGTGCCGGCCAGCAGCCCCGCTCATGTTCCGGTCCCGGGGGCTGGTCCGGAGGCCTCGACCACACCCCCGGGCCGGTGCCATGCCCCTGGGCCCGCCCCCGAAAGGCCGGGGACTTACGTGTGTCCCGGGGCTTTACGAGCGCCGGCGGCCTATGCAAAATAGGCGCGCCGGCGAGCGAGGGCCCTGCGCCAGCGAGCGAGGGCCCTGCGCGCGTAAATCCAGAAGGATTTATGCGCGCAGGGCTTTTAAAATCCGCCCCACTGTGTTCACGTCTGCGATCGCCTCCAGGCAATAGGAGTCTTCTGAGTATTCTGGAACGTAGGCCCTCGAGGGGCGAGCACCGGATCCCGTCCAACAATCTGAAATCAAGAAGAGAGAGCACGGAGCCCCCGAGGAGCGGGTACCCCTAGGTGAGTCTGTAAAGGCAGAGCAGCAGAGAAAGAATTTTCCGAGAGTTGCGATGAAGGGGTTCCTACCCTCGTCCTTGCTAACTCGATTTGAATTAGCAATCAAAGACCTTTTATGTTGGAAGCAGATGATGTCAGTACAGGGGGATGCCCCCGAGGTTCGCGCCCTTGCCGGTACAAAGTCTGGAGCGCGCACGCACCCTTCCGTCATTAGGAGCATGGTGGATCCGTAGCGTCATGCAGCCCAGGGATTCCAGGAAGAAAATGGCGAAGAGAAGCTGCGGCTACATCTGTCTGTCAGAGCCGAAGGGAGTCGCTACAAGGTAGAGAGGGTGGAGCGAGGGCGAGAATAGGCACGAATGCAACACTAGGGATCCTAGATGACAGACTATTCTTTATTTTTCCGCAAATATTTGTTACCTTGAATAGGCCCCTTTTTGTTGTGGACTTAAACTTGATGAAAAATTTCAATAAGAAAAAAAATCAAGAAATAAAGTTAAAAAAAAATATCCCAATGAAATGAGTAGAAGTATATATGGCAGTGCGAATTGCCCTTAGTGCATTTATTCCTGGCTAAGTAACTCTAGTCATCTTTAAGACCTCTCCGAGCTGCATAAGAAGCAAATTCAAATAAGGATAAATCACTCTGAGGAGGATGGTGTAGGGTGAAGTTGGTGGTATTAATAGGGTTCATGGTATCTCTTCGTCCTGCTGAGGCCAAATATTTTTAAGATATGCTGGCTGAATATCTGATTGGGGGGAGAGATTAGGAAAATATCTGCATTTGTGAAAGCTGATTATTTGTAAACTCAAATATCTCCTACTCTGTATCCCTGTCCATCAGAAAATATTTTGTGTGCATTGAGCTCCATAAGTAGATGTATTTCTCAAATTTACCCTATTGCATACTAGCTCACCAAGAAGAAACATTCAACATGCTTTCTTGTGATACTGTATGAATCTTGCTTTAGCTGACCTCATTTCTTATTTTTTACTGCATGTAAGCCTTTGGTTTTACTTTTTTGCTTTTCAGTCTTCACCAAAATTGTTATGTAAACAGGAACTGTATAGGTATTGCTTTTCCTTTCTGAAACCTTACAAGTTCTCATAAACAGCTGGTCTTGAATAACAAATACTGAGAGAACTTCCATAGAATAAAAACATTTTTTTGTTTTCCTCATGTCTATAAACAACCAATGTATATACAAGGTACACAGACATCATTAAGTTGCCATTCATTAAAATTTTTAAAACCACATTTGGTTACTGTAACATAACAAAACTTTACAGTTTTCTGAAACTACAGTTTGTCTAGCCTTTTTGTTCAGTTTGTTTATAGCTCAATGCTATAATAAATGTTTTTGGAAGTGAGCTAGTAAAAAAAAATTTAATAGTCACTTTTTCTTGAAATTTGAATTAATTGTCAACATTTTCCATATGTGATTGTCTGAAGACATCTGTGTGTTCTAGAAAGCCCATGTGCTACAACATCTTTTTTTGTTGATCTTTTAAAAAGTCCCACAACACACTAGGACTCCTAGAGGTCAATATTTAAAGCCTTTGTGCCTTTCAAGTTAAGTGCAACAAAATGAGCTTTCAATAATTTACCTCATTGCACACCCATATTCACAAAACTTTAAAAGTGTTGTGTGTATATGGGTGTGCAGAAATCTACTCGTGTATTTCATAACCTGGGATTATATGTGATATACACGGGTTATAAAATAAGTACAAAAGTACCCTACAACCTGCACGCATATGTTAAAAAACAAAATGCACAAAAATGTTTCATTTATCTGGATAAGTTCTGACATATCTAGCTAAGTAGCAGCTTTGCCACCACTTATTTGGATATTTCAAAAGTGCTACTTATCTGTCTAACCCCTGGATTCATCAAAATGCTATAAATATAGTGGAAATAGTACCTGCGATAAAAGTTTGGCTAATTTCTCTGTTCCCACATTGCACAGGTAATTTCCGCAAAATGTGATACATTTATCGCACCCATGCTATTTTTCACATTGCATGCTGATTAATCCACCGCAGGCATGTTATCAACCGAAAAGGATTTTATCAGAGAGAGCCAGAGAGCCTCTGTAGAGACCAATATGTAAATTTACTATTTATACCACTATAAGAGGGGGCACTATTAACCCAAGGTGATGTTTTTTTTTGGGGGGGGGGGGCTGTATATTTTGGGGGGCAGTTCTATATATACAGTCTCTCTCTCTCTCTCTCCCTCTACTCCACTCCACTTCCCTCTCCCTCCCCAAGCCCAGAAATGGCCAAAATGCAATTTGCAATCTTTATCACAAATTGCATTACGGCTGTTTCAGGCATATTGTACAACTTAATGCCAGGAAAAAAAGTGTAGTTATTTCCGGTGTTAAAAACATGTGTTATTTCCCATCATTTTAATTAATCCTTCCTAAACCGCTCCCCAATCCCGCCCCTTCAAAAAATTTTGCATTCGCGCCATGTGGTAACATAATTATTGCATATATTATGGCATTAACGCGTTTTCACGTGCATTTACACCATAATGCATTTTGATGAATGACCGTATTAGATGGATAAGTAGCTCTATTTGAGACTTATCAGTCTATTTGATTGAGGGCCAAACTCATACTGGGGTAGATTTTATAAATTTACGCGCGCGCGCGTACTTTTGTTCGCACACCAGGCGCGAACAAAAGTACACTGGATTTTATAAGATATGCACGTAGCCACGCGTATCTTATAAAATCTGGGGTCGGTGCGCGCAAGGGGGTACATATTTGTGCAACTTGCGTGCGCCGAGCCCTGCGTGCGCTGCCCGCTCCCTCCAAGGCCGCTCCGAAATCGGAGCGGCCTTGGAGGGAACTTTCTTTCTACCCCCCCTTGCACCTTCCCTTCCCTTCCTCTGCCTAACCCACCCCCCCGGCCCTATCTAGACCCCCCCCTACCTTTATCGGAAAAGTTACTACTGCCTCCGGGCAGTAGTAACTTCATTTTCAGGATATTGGCAACCTTCCTGCTTCACCATCTAATTACAGCAGTATAATAAAGACTCTATCCATTCTGTGTCTGCTATCTGTGTCAGCCTATCGCAGTGGTTCCCCATTGGGCTCCTCCCAGTGGGCGGAGTCATCTCCATTGCGACCAAGGTTCCACAAGGCTTCAAACACAACAAGCAGTTTTGTAATTACTAGCAACATTATCATCTTAGGCTTGCACTTGTTTTACTGAGACAAAAGACTCCATAAGTTAGATAAAAGATGCTGAAAAACAAGGCTTTAGAACATTTTGAACTGACATGAGGTTAGTTTACATTTCATCTAAGAACAGAGAAGAGGTCAGTTTACTTTCTATCTACATATCTAGAACCAGAGCAAGGATGAGGCCAATTGAAGGGCCCTGACTTTGATGGTTTGGGAAACTAAGTAAGCGGGTGACTTGTATGGCGCAGCAGATGCTCCCATAAGCTTGCTGGGTAGACTGGATGGACTGTTTGGTCCTTTTCTGTCGTCATTTTCTATGTTTCTATATATCTAAGATTATACAAAATATTCTTTGAACAAGCACAAGGTTGCTAATGCTGGCAAATTCCAAGAAAACATTTACATATGAATGAAAATGAAAGCAAAATACCATACAGCCATTCAGATTATTTGTTTATAATAAAAGCCAATCAGAGCAATTTTGACAATTATGTAACTTAGTTTAGGGGTTGGAAATATACAACTGAAATTCTATATATTGCTGTGCTATCAGTAAAATCATTTGAGAGAGAGTTTATGCTAGTGTCTTGCCTGGCACTCTTCCTCTCCATAAGGTACCTTATTATTTAACGTCTAAGGCCTGGATTTATCAAAATGCGCTAAGTATCGCATGCGATAGCAAAAGGGGCGTGTTTTACACTAATATACAGTTTATCACAATTTGTGCTAATTGCCTATCCGAAGAGCTAAGTTAGCACAAATTGTGATAACATTTTCAGACTTTGCGATAAGTGCCATACCTGTTGTATGTCTTGCATTCCACCACTGGGGGACCATTGTTAATGAGCTCAGGAGAGAGAGAGAGACTGTGTATATAAAACTGCCCCCAAAATCTCCCCCCCCCCCCCCCCCAAACATCACCTTGGGTTAATAGTGCCCCCTCTTATAGTGGTATAAATAGTAAACTATAAAAAACCTATAATAAAAAGGCTTCAAAAATCCTCCTTATTAAATCTATCAATCAAAACACTTCTCCAAAAAGGAGGAATTATATTTTACCCTTACTAACGCTCAAAAATATTTTTTTGGGAAATTGTATCAGAATGATTGTGCCTTCACAGTCGCCTGGCTCTTGCCCTTACAGGGCTACAACCAGTATCGTGTATATAGCACACAGAGTCACCTCATTTACTCTTTCCCAATTTATTTTTTTAAAACCCCATCATGTGACTCACTATTTTCTTAAAAACCAATCTCTCATGCAGTGTTTGAACTTTACCCACACCTAAGTGCTCCACACATATCCTCAAAGCATTTCTTTCAAATTCTCAATTATTGATCATTTCAAATCTCAAATGCTTATCTCTTTCTTTGCCCGCTATTCATTCAGTTCGCAATGCCGCTGTTATATACACACTCCCGCGCGGGTTGCTGCTTCCCAGATGGAAGGTAGCTATTCCATCTTCCTTTCTCTGTGGGGCTGTCTGTGATGATGCATGGCTGCCCATGTTCATGACCTGCACCCTCCATTCCAGGCACATGCTTGCAGTTGAATGGCTCTGGGCTCTCTTTTCAGTTGCCGTGGTATTATTCAACTGGGTTGTCCTCCAGCCTTCTCCTCATGGGCCTGCTCCCCCTCCCCCCAAATCCTCTTTCCCTTCCCAATTGCCCACCTGCTTCACTCTTTGGGCTAGAGTTTCAAAAGCATTTATCTGCTTAAAAATGGGTTTTACACATGTAAGTGTAATTTAACCATGTAAGTGGGCTTTTGAAAATTTCTATAGTATATGCAATTGAACTGTCCATAGGCTTTACCTGAGTAAGTGCACTTTCTCCTAGGACAAGCAGGAATGGTAGTCCTCACATGTGGGTGACATCATCCAATGGAACTGGGCACGGAAAACTTTTGTCCAGCATGCCACAATCCACGTGTTCACGCGAGGTCCCCCTTCAGTCTTTCTTTTTTCCGTGGTGCAGTTGCCTTGTAGTTTGTGGAGCTCTGCTTCATTTTTGCCTTTTGTCCTTGAAAAGTGATTTTTTTTTTCTCCGTTCCATTGTCGGATCCCCCTTCGCAGTCGGTGCCTTCTCGGCATGGTAGCTTAAAAAAACTTTTTTCCTGCTTCTCTGCGGATGATTCTCAGTATCCCACTACCTGGTGGCTGCCGGTCATCGACTGCATGTCGGGTATTTTTTCATGGCGTCATCCGACTGGGTACTGGTGCCTCCAGTGCCCGCGGATCATGGCCATCATGGATCCACATGAGGTTTGCATCCTCTGCCTAGGGGCTTTGCACAACATCTACGGGAGTCAGCTGTGTGACCAGCTGACACCTAAAGGTCATTGTGCGTGCCTTGAGAAGATGGAGAAACTTTTCAGTTCCAAAACGTCAGCTCCATCTACACCCGCATCAGAGTCATCGATGTCATTTACATTTATTCAGAATTTGTGAATCACCTAACTCTAAAAGGCCTAGGCGATGTACAGGACGACATTCATAAAACAATTCCTACATATCATAAAAGGCAAATTAAAAGTAAATCATAAAATAATAAAATCAAATTTAAACATCATAAAACAAAAACAGTATAAGGGGGCAATAAATAAATAAAACAATTCTAGCATAACATAAAAGGCAAATAGCAAATAAATCGTAACATAATAAAATCAGATAAAACTTCATAAAACAAAGACAGTATTGGGAGCATCAAATAATAAAACCAGACCAGAAATAAAGAACTAACTAAAAAAAACTAATTTGAAAAGAAAGGTTTTAATTAGTTTTATTTATTTATTTTTATTTATTGCAATTTTTTATTATACATTTAAGTAAATCCTTGAAAAAAAAAATTACAATGACATTATCAAAAAATGTAGAGTTTTAAACTCCTAATATATCATCAAAAAGAGGAAAATAAATATTATAATGTCAGTGTTCCCTCAAATCTGGGACATGGAAGACTCTTAATTTTAAGGAAACAAACTAAGCTGAAATACTAGATAAGGTGGAATGGTTACATACTAAAGAAAGAACATCCTTGCCTTAAGAGGCTATACAGTATTAGGTGAAGATACATCAGTCGAAGTGGAAATTCTATTGGAAATAAATCTAGAAAGTTGAGAAGGATGAAAAAAAGTACATGCAACATCACGATATTTAATCAGACATTTACATAGATATTTTAAGAGAAATAAAGCCCCCCATCTGTAAGACTCTTGGTCTCATTATAAGAAACTGTTTCCTCCTTTTTTGAGTGTCTTTAGTCAAATCTGGGAACACTTGAACTTTCAACTTCAGAAATAGTTTCATTCGATTCCTAAAATACATTCACAATATCCAGTCTCTATCCGAGTCAAGTAAAAAAGAAACAAATAAAGTTGCAGGTTGAGCTGCTGTTGAATCAGATGTTTCCAAAATTTTAGATACATTCAGAGGTGATATCGGAATGTCCTGACCCTCTATAGGTTTTTTCTTCATTGGTGGTAGTGTTATGGTTAAATGGTGTTTGGGTGGATTCTTGGGTACTGTGGCAGATGGCCACGGGGAGGGGCCCCGTGGGGAGCCACAGTACTGGGCTAGACTCAGGATGCACAAACACAGATTTAGCTCTTTTATTGTACAGCTTGATGTATACCACCAGAGGTGGCAGTAGTGAGGTAGTCTGGATGTGTAGCAGTCTCGGGACCCTTGGCGGAGGGGATCCTTCTCACCCCGTTGGTATAGGGGAATTCCGGTGTAGGTTTCCCAGCAAGGCAATGCTGTGGATGAGACAGACTGAGAGTTAGATTACTCACTAGATGGTAGCTGTAGGTATGTGATTCCACCAGGCTGAAGTAGGTGGTACTGGCACCAAGGCATGGAGAGCAGGCCCTCGAGGAGCGAGTACCTGATCCCTGTAAGGCACCTGAAATAAAGCAGAGGGCCCTGGAGGAGCAGGTACCCAGGTTAGTCAATACCCCGAAGGGCAGAGAGAGAGCTTCCAGCGGCAGCACGGAAGCAGCAGAGAAGCTTAGACAGGATGAATGCGAGTCTTTGCTAACTTAATTAGCTAGCAAGTTTGGGCAGGCTAAATACCCGGATGGCGTGATGTCACTTGAGGGAACGCCCCCGAGGTTCACGCCAATGTTGGAATAAAGGTGAGGGTCGCGCGTGCAATCTAGTAGGCCCTTGGGAGGAGCATGGCGGGAGGCAGCACCATAGCCGTTCTGGGGATGCCGGAGAGGGCAGCTTGCAGACGCGGCAGTAGCCATTTTCCCAAGGTAAGTGGGAAGAGCCATGAACAAGGTGAGGCAAATGGGGCAAAGCTGATGCAACAGTACCCCCCTTCAAAGGACGCCCTCCAGGCTTTCTACCTGGTCTTAGTTTCTGAGGATACATTCTATGGAATTGTTGAAGCATCTCTTTATCCATGATATTAGCCAAAGGTTCCCAAGAGTTTTCTTCAGGTCCATAACCCTCCCATAACAGGAGGGTTATGGACCTGCCTCTCTTTCTTACGTCAAGGATAGCGTCTACCTTGTATTCAATGTCTTCTTCTGCATCTATTGGTGTAGGTTCAGGTGTCTTGGTAGAGAACTCACTAAGGATCAATGGCTTCAAGTGAGATGTGGTACGCATTATGAATCTTCAATGCTGGTGGTAGCTTCAGACTATAAGTTAGATTGCCTAATCATCGGAGAATGGGAAAGGGTCCAACGAAGTGTGGAGCAAAGCGAGCTGAAGGTAGTTTAAGTCTTAAGTGCTTTGTGGATAGCCAGACTTTGTCACCAGGCTGGAAATCTGGAGCCTTGCAGTGGTGAGCATCGTATCCTTTCTTTGCTCATTGTCCTGCTTTAAGAAGCATCTCTTTGGTCTGAGTCCATAGTTGTTGAATATCTTTTGCAGTAGATTGAGCTACCGGGGATGACACTGACAGTGGAAGTGGTAGTGGTGGTAATGGTAGTCGTCAGTAAACCACTTCAAATGGTGTTGATCCAGTAGATGATGTTGGATGAGTTGATGGCAAATTCAGCCCAGGGCAACAGTTCAGCCCTATCATTCTGGCGGGAGCCCACATAGGCATGAATGAACTGCTTGAATGACATATTCATTCTCTCTGTTTGCCCATTGGACTGTGGATGGTATGCTGAGGTGAAGTCAAGAGAGATATCGAACCTCGTGCACAATGCCTTCCAGAACTTAGCTGTGAATTGGGCTCCTCGATCGGAGACTATGTGCTTTAGGCATGCTGTGTAGGCGGAAGATGTGCATGATGAAGAGCTTAGCAAGCTCCATGGCTATGGGTAAGCCAGAGAGAGCCAATCTCCCCAACGTTCTTAACCACAGGATGAAGTTGAAATATTACATTGGTAGGAAAAGACTTCAGGTCTTACCATGGGAAGCACTTTAATTCCAGATCCATCAAAAACAGTCATTTCCTGTAAAGAATCTCCCTGAAACTACAAATCTCCTCTGGGCAGGGTCTCTCTAGAGACGCTGAGTATATCGGATTCAACGACAGGGTTCAGAGTGCAGCGATCACAAGCCGGCCCCTGGTTTCCACGTCATCTGCTCGCGACGGGGGCAGACGCTGCGTAGTTGACCTAGTCTCCGCCGAGTTCTCAGGAGCCATTCTTTCAGCTGGAGAAAGAGATGTAGTAGAGTCATGAAGGGGGACTGTTGTAACTTCGCCTTCCGTCCCGACTCCAGAGACTGCAAAACCAGCTGACCAATTCATTGATGAATGTGAGCGTCCATCAGACCAATTAATGGGCCAATTGGGGAGGCTTCTAAAACTAATCTCTCCTGGGCCCTACGCTTCTGACCGGAGTGCGGCATAATCACCAAGAGTTAGAGGAAAAGGACGCATCACGTTCAATGCCTAATACGCCATCTTGGATTCCCCCAGGGCTCAACCAAACTTCTTTAATTAGTTTTCTAAAGGTCTTAAGACGTTTAGATGTCGGAGGGTCGAGGGGAGCCCCTCGATACACTTCCTCTCGCCACGCATCCTACTGCATCTTCGAAGGACCGTGGGAACGGTGATCGGTCTTCTATGATCTCACCGGTTTCCAGGACATTGGGATCCTCTGCTTCCTTGGCACCAGGCAAAGACTGACTGAGCACGGTGGGATATCCTGCAAGCATCAACACCGGTCGCAGTCTGCTGTACCGCCACCAAAGCGACCCCATGCCTTGGAGGTCCCATTCTCCAACATGCCCGGGAGTCCCAGGCGTTCCCCACCGATATCAGTGCCGGGCACCATGCCCCCCCCCCCCCCAGAGAACTGAGGAAGAGCCGGTGGTGCCTCATCTCCCTCATTCAGTCCTCACCTCACCACACTTTCAGGAGGAGTTGGACTGCAGGGTGCAAACTGTGATGCTCAGAGCTCTACGGAGCATTGAGCTGCACGTGCCACCTGTCCCCATGCCAGTGCCGGAGCCTCTGCCTTCTCTTCTGGCACCTCTGCTTGAGCATCTGGACATCTTGTAAGGCGCCTTACCAATACAGCCAGTGCCCGAAGGACCTTCGGTTCCCCAGCGGCCACCAATGCCCCACTTGGGAGCGATCCCTATCATTGGATCCTCTGAGGAGGAGGATGTGGCCGAAGGCCTCGGTTCCCCGAGCCTTTACCCGCGCCCTCCGGCCTCCTGCAGCCTTGGTCCTCCCAATGCCAGGGGAACAGTCTATTCCTGCAGTGCCCTTGATGCCTTCAAAGCCCTCAGAGCTCAGGGCTGGAATCCCCCATGGGCCTCGCCCACGCCTCGATGGCCTTAGTGAGGAGGAAGGCCCTTATGACCCATGGTGGGATGATTCCTTGGAGTCTTTGTCCGAATACTTTTACAAACCCCTCTCCGAGCCTTCCCCACCAGAGGATCCTTCCTTTGCGGGGTTTGACAGGACCATGGCCAAGGCTATCCCCTTCCAACTATTTATAGAGGACGATGAGCACCATAAGATGCTGGAAGTGCTCCAGTTTGTCGACACTCCTAAGGAGATCATGGCGGTTCCCACCCATGACATCTTTAAGGACCTTCTCCTTCAGATATGGGAGCACCCAATCTCCATATCTCCCGTCAATAGGAAGGCAGATGCCACCTATTTGGTACAACAGGCCATGGGATTCGAGAGGCGGCACCTCCCCCACCAGTTGGTGGTAGTGTAGTCCACCCTTAAAAAAGCCAGGTGCTCCTGTACTCAAGCCTCTACCCCTCAGGGGCGAGAGCATAGGGAGCTCGATGCTCTGGGCAGAAAGGTCTTTCAGGGCAATATGCTCATCGCCTGTATTGCCGCCTACCAGTTGTATATGATCCAGTACAACTGGAACCTGTGGTAATGAGTCCAGGATCTTGCAGAGAGCCTGCTGCAGTAGTAACAGGAGTCACTCTCAGCTATTGTCATGCAAGGTTTCGAGGCTGGCAAACACAAGGTTTGAGACCGCGGCCCGGGTAGTTTCTGTGGGCATCGGTGAGCTTCTGACCTCTGTCCAGAGGTACAGGAGAAGATGGCTGACCTTCCCCTGCACAGGAGACAAACCTCTTTGGGGGATAAGGTCCGGGATGCGGTGGCTCAATTGAAGGACCACCATGAAACCCTATAACAGCTCTCTGCTAGCACTTCTGATGCCCCTTCTTCTGCCAGGAAGTCTTCCAGGCCCCAGCACACCAGGATCAGATCTTCTTGGAGTCAAGTTGTTTGGTAAGACCTGGAAGACTTCCTGGAAGTCCTTTTGGAAGACCTGGAAGTCCTTTTGGAAGACCTGGAAGACCTGTTTGGAAGACCTGGAAGACTTCCAGGAAGAGGAAATATTATCCTCCAGCCTCTCGAGCTTGCACGCCATGCACCAGCTCCAGGGACCATTCTCATCAACAGTGAGCATCCAGGCACCCCAGCAAGCCCACGAAGCCGGCTGCCAAATAAATGTTTTGGAGCTTCGAGCGATCTGCTATACCCTCTGGGTGTTCAGGTTGTCCCACAAGCAAATCCTGATGAGGACAGACAACAAGGTTGCAATCTGGTCTGTCAACAAATAGGGAGGCACGGGCTCGTTTCTCCTCTGTAACGAGGCAGTGCAGGTGTGGTTCTGGGCCCTCTCTCAGGGGATGTTGCTATGAGCAACGTACTAACCTAGGGCTTTGAATGTGCTGGCAGACCAGCTGAGCCGCTCCTTTCAGCCACATGAGTGGTCCGTGAATACAGAGGTAGCGGCCAGACTTTTTCATCAGTGGGGTACCCCGGATGTCGACCTCTTCGCCTCCCAGTACAATCACAAGGTGGGAAATTTCTGCCCCTCTTCAGCCTCCTGTTGCATCCTGGGACCTCAACATTGTCCTGGCACAGCTCATGTGTCCTCCCTTCGAGCCGTTTCGTTCCTGTGATCCGAAGTTCCTCACCTGGAAAGTTTTGTTCCTAGTGATGGTTACTTCAGCTCGAAGAGTCAGTGAGCTTCAGGCCCTAGTTACGTACCCGCTATACATGAGGTTTTTTCATGTTCGTGCAGACTTGCATACGCACCCGAAGTTCCTCCCTAAGGTGGTGACTGATTTCCACATCAACCAGTCCATCGATTTACCCACCTTCTTTCCCAGGCCCCATTCCTACCCAGGAGAACAGGCCCTTCATACAATGGACTGCAAGAGGGCCTTAGTTTTATGTTTAGATCACAAAGCCAGTCACAGAAAGTCCACTCAGCTCTTTGTGTCTTTTGACACCAATAGACTAGAAATGGCAGTGGGTAAACAGACTTTTTATCTAACTGGCTAGCGAATTGTATCGCCTTCTGCTATGCACAAATGGGCCTTCAGCTGACAGGCCGCATCAAAGCTCACTCTGTGTGGGCCATGGCGATGTCAATGGCTCATCTGCAAGCAGTCCCCATCGTTGAAATTTGCCATGCCACAGTGTGGAGTTATTTTCACACATTTGCGGCTCACTACTGCTTAGACAATAATGGGCGACAGGACAGTGCCTTTGGTCAGTCTGTCCTGCGCAATCTTTTCCAGACTTGAACCCAGTTCTTCTTGTCTAGTAACCCTGGTTGAAGCCAGTCAGTCTCCTACCAACCAGCAGGGCTGCGGTTGTGTTGTACCTGTTGGCACTTTGTTTGGCACCTGTTGGTCTCACTTTTTCAAGAAGATAGCCTGGAGCTTGAATTTCACCCACATGTGAGGACTAACTATCTTGCTTGTCCTAGGAGAAAGTGCAGTTGCTTACCTGTAACAGGTGTTCTTCAAGGACAGCAGGATGTTAGTCCTCAGGAATCCCGCCCACCACCCTGCAGAGTTGGCGTCTTCTTCCAGTTAGTTGTTTTATTTTTTCACTCATATTTTTTTTTTATCTCTGTTACAAGACTAAAGGGGGATCTTGCGTGGATAGTGGCATGCTGGGCATGCTCAGTGTGCTGGTCAAAGCTTCTAGTAACTTTGACAAAAGGTTTCCCTTGTTGGGCTCCATCGGATGATGTCACCCATATGTGAGGACTAACATCCTGCTGTCCTAGGAGAACACCTGTTAGAGGTAAGCAACTGCACTTTATGTGGATAAATGGCTTTTGAAAATTGCTACATTAGCAGTTAAATTTACATATTTAAATTTCCCTTTGAAAATTACTGCTTTTGTGAGGAGGGTTGTGGCAAAGAGAAAGCACAGATGGAGGTAACCTCCTTCTGGACTACAACCTCAGGTCAGATGTGTGACCTGCTGGATTTAAACATATTGCTAAGCAGAGGAAAAGAAACTAAACAGTTACTGCAAGTTAAGCGGGTAGAGACCAGCACCTAATCCTTGCCTGTCTGGTATGCTCTGGAAATGTGGTATACAGAAAACTGACTTCTTGGTGGTGCTCAGGGGTCCAAGTCACTTCTGATTTAGGCTTAGCCAGTGGATGGTGTTAGGCTGGTAGTTGACCCAGCACACCAGGATCAGATCTTCTTGGAGTCAAGTTGTTTGATAATATTAACCAAAGAGTCCAACATGCACACTAGTTGGAAGGCCTATCAAAACCATGTGGCGCAATGAAAGTGAGAGCTGGTGCATGCTGGTTGAGGTGGGATCTTGCCGCAACCCGGTAGCGGGTGTACCATCGGTCCATCTCACCCACCCTTGTCAATAAAATAGAAAATGAGCGCACTTGATAGGACCTAAATGAAGGTGAGCTATGTCTCGGCAGGGCAAACCAGAGGAAAATGTGCAAATCAGTTGTCCAACCTGGGTATAGGGATAAAAGACTAATGGAACCATCTAATGGCTGGCTCCCTCCAAAGTTTCCCTCAGGATAGCTGGCACTTGGCCATGTCTAGTGTTATCTGGTAAAGCAAATGATTAGAGGTTTGGGGGTCTAAACAATCTCAACCTATTCTCAAACTTTAAATGGGTAAGAGACCTGGCTTACTGGCGTGGAATGCAAGTGCCTAGTGGGCCACTTTTGGTAAGCAGAAGTGCGCTGTGGGATGAACCAAATGTCTGGTTAGGACGCCCTAACCAGGTTAGAGCATTGGCACTAATGCTCATCAGACTTCAGACAAGGCGTTGGTTGCTATAGGCAGCAGGACAGTGGCCAAGAAAGTTGGAATCCTCTAAGGAGTATGCAACTCATCTGCCGAATCAACTAGCTGTGAATATAGTGCTGGAGCATTGCGCCCATACCCAGCCGTCGAAGGCCATAAGAGCCTTGGGAGCTAAGCTGCAATGAATAAGAGGGCCTCTGAGGTGGGCACGGAAGCCATTGGTGTGAGCTCGGGTGGAGCTGCCACAGTCAAAGATCTTAGTAATGATAGCAAATATTCAAATGAGAACTTTGAAGGCTGAAATGGAGATGGGTTCCATGCTTGAACATGGGTCAGTCAGTCCTAAGAGATAGGCAACTGCTATTTGGAAGGGATGGGTGATAGCCTTCCTTGCCCTCAGCTGATCGAACGGGGGTTGGGTTCATATTCTGAACCCAGAGTGGCAGAGAAGGGCACTGCAAGGCGTCCAGTATGATATTTCAGCCAATCCCAGAGAACCCAGTGGGATTCCTGGGGAGAATTCCTTCTTCTTCTTTGTGAAGAGTAGGATGTCCTGCAATTGGTTCACTTCGAGAGAGGGGCCAGAGCCTTGGAAAGCATTGTATTTTTAGCGGTGTCCTGTGATTTCTTACTGATCCTTAAAAATCCAGGGAGAAGGTGTAAAGCTTGCACTGGGCCATATCCATATCTGCAGCATGTCTCCAAGGTGAACAGCCTCTGGCATGTTAGAACAATGTAAGCAAGCGAAGTTGGCACATCATATCCGTAACTTCAGGATAAGGATTGGCTCTAAGGGCTGGGTTGGTCAGGCTGGGTGCAAAGAGAACCCCCCCTCTCTTCCACAGCATACTGCATGTTTGTAGGGAAGTTAGTGCTAAATCATTTGTAAATGACTTGATTCTGTGTCAGAGGTTCATATGTAGCAGAACAGCTACCTTGCTGCGATCTATTGAAAGTCATCCCTTGAGCCAAGCTTTTGTCTTCTACCTAAATCAGCTGGGAAATCATGCCTCCTGCAAAAGGATGATGACTGGGGACCAGCAGATAGGAAAGGACTCTGCCAGGAGAGTGCTTCAGTTGCTGGGTTTTTGCTGCTCTTGCTCAAAAGAACTAGATGGTCATAGATCCAGGGCAGCTTGGATGCTGGAGAGCATGATCTTTTGTAAGCAGGATGAGCTTAATAGTCCGCCTCCAGAAATAAAAGAACCAGATAATGGAGAGCCAGAATGGCATGACTGCTGGAGACTGTGTGATGCTTTATAAGGAGAACCGGGGGGGGGGGGGGGGGGGGGGGCTTAATAGTCACCCATCAGAAATAAAAGAACCAGATGGTCACTAGAAGTAAAAGAACCAGATTGCTGGGGAACTAGAGTGTATCGGCTGCTGGAGATTGTCTGGAGGATGGAGGCTTAATAGTTAGTAAGGATAGGTAGTCTGCACTAGGGCTTAATTTTTACCTGTTCATGTTTGGGTTTAATGCTTGCCCATCTGCTCTGGGACTTAATCCTCACCAATTTAGAGTAGGTACTGAAAGATGGAGGGGAACATGGAGGAGCATAAGTAAGATTTAATTGGTTGTTAATCCCCAGGAAATGAAAGAGCTAGAGTTATTTTGAAATGGCAGCATATCTCTGTTATATAGGAGAGACCTTCAGGGACATAATAACCGAGTCTCAACTCCAGTCAAGCAGCCCCTTTGCTGCTTTGGAAAAACAAGGTCACCTGGTTGGAGAGTGTTACCCTGGTGTAGCACGAAGTAATCCTGTAGCAAGGACCTGCTATCCAAGTGGTGCATTATCCTCTCACACCGAGGTTGTGTCTCCAAAGGCCCAGTGCCCAGGAGAGAAGGTTAGATCGGCCATCATAATTTGTGATTCGATTATTAGGAATATACATAAGAACATTAGATGTGCCATACTTGGTCAGGCCAAGGGTCCATCAAGCCAAGTATCCTGTTTCCAACAGTGGCTAATCCAAGTCATAAGTACTTGGTAAGTACCCAAATACCAGATAGATCACAAGCCACTATTGCTTATTAATTACCATCATAGCAGTTTATGGATTTATCCTCCAGGAACTCATCCAAACCTTTTTTAAAACCCAGTTACACTAACTGCTGTAACCAAATCATCTGGCATTGGAATTCCAGAGCTTAACTATGCGCTGAGTGAAAAAGAATTTTAATTGCTTTGTTTTAAATGAGCTACTTGCTAACTTCATGGAGTGCTCCCTGGTCGTTCTATTATCTGAGAGAGTAAATAACAGATTTATATTAACTTGTTCAAGTCCTTTCATGATTTTGTAGACTTCTATCATATCACCCCATAGTTGTCACTTCTCCAAACTGAATAGCCCTAACTTCTTTAGCCTTTCCTCATAGGGCAGCCATTCCATGCCCCTTATCATTTTGGTCACCCTTCTCTGTACTTTCTAGCTATAATCCACTAAGCTATATCTTAGTGGATTTGATTCGAGAGGTAACAGTGGTGGGGCTACTCTGTAACAATAATCATAGTGCGATCAAATTTAACTTAATGACAGGGAGGATATTAATTAAATCTACAGCTCTAGCATTAAAACTTTCAAAAGGGAGACTTTGATAAAATGAGAAAAATTAGAACAAAATTGCAGCTACAAAGGTTAAAAGTTTATATCTGGCATGGTCATTGTTTAAAAATGCTAACTTAGAAGTCGAATCCAGATGCATTCCATGCATTAAAAAAAATGTGGAAGGAAGGCTCAAACATCTGCCTGCATGGCTAAAAGGAGAAGCGAAAGAAGTAATTTTAGCCAAAAGAACTTCATTCAAAAATTGGAATAAGGATCCAGTGGGAGCACTGAGAGGAGAGGATCAGTCCAAGTACCGATCCCTGAGGGGTGGCTGAAGAGAATCATACTGCTTTGGGAAATTTTAGAACTTAAGTTTTGGGGAGAATTAACTATTGGGGTATATTCTTTAGTGTGTTTGTATGAAATAGCTAGTCAAAAGCCAGGAGTTTGTGTGTTTGTACAGGAGGCGATATCCTTTTGTGGATTGCAAACTTAAGACAGGAAACACAGAGTAGAACTGAATGGTCTGATTTTACAGTGGAAAAAGGTAAACAGTGGAGTCCCTCAGGGATCGGTACTTGGACTGATGCTTGTTAATATATTTATAAATGATCTGGAAAGGGGGTACAATGAATGAGGTGATCAAATTTGCAGATGACACAAAATAATGCAGAGTAGTTAAATCTCAAGCCGATTGTGATAAACTGTAGGAGGACCTTGTGAGACTGGAAGATTAGATATCCTAATGGCAGATGAAATTTAATGTGGACGTGCAAGGTGATGCATATAGGGTAAAATAACCCTTGTTGTAGTTACACGATGTTAGGTTCCATATTAGGAGTTACCACCCAGGAAAGAAATCTAGACATCATAGTGGATAACACATTGAAATTGTCGGCTCAGCGTGTTGTGGCGGTCAAAAAAGCAAACAGAATGTTAAGAATTATTAGGAAGGGAATGGCGAATAAAACGGTGGATGTCGTAATGCCTCTGTATCGTCCATGATGAGATCACATCTTGAATACTGTGTGCAATGCTGGTCGATGCATCTCATAAAAATATAGTTGTACTGGAGAAAGTACAGAGAAGGGCAACCAAAATGATAGAGCATGGAACAGCTCCCCTATGAGGAAAGGCAAAAGAAGTTAGGGCTATTCAGTTTAGAGAAGAGACAGCTGAGGGAGGATATGATAGAGATCTACAAAATCATGAAAGGACTTAAACAGGTAAATGTGAATCAGTTATTTAATCTCTCAAACAATAGAAGGACCTAGGGGGGCACTCCATGAAGTTAGGAAGTAGCTCATTTAAAACAAATCAGAGAAAATTATTTTTCACTCAATGCATAAACTCTAGAATTCATTGCCAGAGAATGTCTTCACGGCAGTTAGTGTAACTGAGTTTATAAAAGGTTTGGATAAGTTTATCAATAAGGAAAGTAGCTTAGGATCTATTTAATGTTTGGGTACTTGCCAGGTATTTGAGACTTGTATTGGCTACTGTTGGACACAGGATGCTGGGCTTGATGGACCCTTGGTCTGACCCAGTATGACATGTCTTATGTTTTTATGTTCTTAAGGATCCATCTGAGTAAAATAGGAAAAAGCGTAAGCATTGGCAAGTTAGATGTAAAACATAGATAAGGCGGGCTAAAAGAGAATTTTAAAAGAAGCTGGCTGTAGAGGCAAAATTCCTAGTAACAATGTAAAATATATCTGAAGTAGGAAGCCGGTTGGACCATTAGATGATCAAGGGGTTAATGGGGCACTTACGGAAGATAAAACCATTGTGTAAAGATTGAATTAATTTTTTGTTTCGGTATTTACTGAAGAAGTTTGAGAGGGAACTGTGCTGGAAACAGTATTCAGTGGTGATGGTTCAGAAGAACTGATGGCAATCTCCGTGAAGCTGGAAGATGTAACCAGGCAGATTTACAAATTAAAGAGTAGAAAATCGCCTGGACCAGATGATATACACCCCAGAGTTCTGAAAGAACTAAAAAAAGAATTTACAGATGTTATTGATAATTTGTAGCCAATCATTGGGATCTAGCATCGTGCTTGAAGACTGGAGAGAGACCAATATAACTGGGAAGCTATAGACTGGTGAGTCTGACTTCAGTGCCAGGAAAAATTGTGGAAATTATTGTAAAGAACAAAATTACAGAACATATAGAAAACTATATTTTAATGGGTCACTTGGATAAGTAATGTTCATTTCTTATATATTTTCCACTTAAGAATTGATTGATTGCATTACCAGATCCAGGTTAAGCAAATTATGTGAATTATTACATTGTGGAAATTGAACTGGCCAAGATTTTGAAATATAACAGTGAAGTTAATTCAAACATTTGGAAGACTAAAAGGGATTTTTGTAAACCAGTGATGACAGTTTATTTATTTAATGTATTTATATTCCACTTATCAAATTTCTAAGTGTTTCACAATAAAATGATCATAATGAAGAATGCACATTATACCATCAAGAGATTGATATAAAAAGATCTTGATGCGAGTGCTATCTGAGATTGTCTCTTTCCATTATCAATAAACAGCTGTGCTAACCTGGGACATTGCTGCTGTCTGAAGGTTTCTCAGATGAGGAAGTTATAGTTTAATAAAAACTTTTAAGGAATAATTTGAAAAATAAAAAATATAAAAAAACATTGAGATATCAATAAGTATAGTGACCAGTGTGCTTTAAGTTATTGTGTACTAATGCACTCATAGGGTCATTTATCAAATTGCGATAGGCCGTTATTGCATGCCTTACAGTGGTATCGCATGCGATACTACTGCGCTGCGCGCTAAAACGGTCTGTCACAAAATGCGTATGCTAATGAGAAAAATTGATATTCAAGTGGGAGGAGTTGGGGCAGGATAAATGTAAAGTAGGGTTTGTAGTGCGGTGTGCGATAAGTATTGCACGTTATCACAGGTCAGTAATGTGGCTAATAGCTACACTTATTTTTCTTGGTGGTGCCGTCCGATCGCGGGCGGTATCATGGGCTGCGGTATTATCGTGGCTCGTGTCGCACATGATAAACACTCCAAACAATCCCCACACACCTACCAAGCATTCCTGGACCAATAAAAACGCCTGTTTTTACCAGGTCAACCTTCCTAACACCATTTTGTCACTGTCAAGTGTACTTTTATAGGCACACTTCATGCCTTGCCAGGTTCATCGCAGACAACAAGATGTGGAAGAAGGACAACCAGAACAACAGTCAAGGCTACTTCCAAGATGTCTGAGGGAAGTACCAGCAGCGCAGGCAGAGGCTCCGCTGCCGCAGGCTCAAGCCCCGGACCAGCGGCAGGCACTTGTCCGGCCACGACCCAGGAGATAAAGGGAGCGTATCTTTCTGCCATGAACATCCTTGCTGGGCATGCCTGAGGACTTTGTGGTAAACTGGTATTGTCTCAGCTCTCAGGCAATCCTGGAATTATATGAAGACATCTGAGGAGATCTGGATCCTCTCACCACAAGGTCTCACGTCATCCCCAGCCTCACCAAACTCTTGACCGCCCTCCATTTCATGGCAAGCGGCTCCTTCCAAACCACAGTAGGGGTCTTGGGGTAATGTCCCAAAGCACATTCTCACGCTTTCTGGACCAGGTCATCAAAGCTGTCACTGACTGCATTAATCAATACATAAAATTTCCTCACGACAGGTAGGACTTGATGGATTTGAAGAGAGGGTTCTATGCCTTCGCACCTTTTCCCAGTGTCATTGGAGCTATTGACTGTACTCATGGGGCTATCATTCCACCCCATCAGAGGGAGGAGAAGTAGCGCAACAGAAAGCTCTTCCACTCCCTCAACATGCAAGTGATCTGTGACGCTCGAATGCGCATCCTGGACATGGTGACCAGGTACCCGGGAGCAGCCCATGATCCCTTTATATTTAAGCAGTCGGCCCTCTTTGACAATTTTGAGGCTAGCCTGTACGGTGACTTTTGGCTCATAGGTAAGACACACTTTTGTTTCTCAATTCCATCTCTGCCTATCGGTATGTGGCTAATGGCATCCAAATTGGGGGGGGGAGGGTTGAGGAGGAGGACACGATCAGTGGCATAACAGTTGGCTTGTGCGGTTGTATATGCAGGTCATTGGCTAAGGACATGCCTTTTTCCGGCCATGTTTGAAGCCTACCAAAGTAGTACAGCCAAATAAGGCACAGAACCTAAATTGAGGATCCACTATATATGTAACACATATTTATAACCTAAAAAGGCCCCGTTCCTGTCCTTCCCTTCAGAGCAGTTACAATGGCTCAGGTGAATCCAAACCATGCACTGTGTACACTGCCAGCATAGCATCTTTAAGTGTGAGCCATTACTGAGGTATCAGGAAGGTAATCACCAACAGTTTTTGTACAGCCTCACATACCTATACCACAAGCAGTCTTGACTGCATGTTGCAGGCCTACCGTATTCCCTGTGTTTAGGCTCACTAATAGGTTTCTATGCTGGACAGAGTGCACAGCTGCCGTGGACATTCAGCTGCACAGCATTAGTTATGGCATTAGCTTGTACTACAGTTGTCTTATCTCTTATGTATGTGTTGAAGGTTGGCAGGCAGCTACACACCAGTAGCCTTTGCTGGGTGTGAGGGCCTGTCATGCAATACTTCCAATAGGCACATCAGATGCTGTAGTCATGAACAGATCAGTTCCTTTTGGCTACAGTTTGCCTGCATGTATAGCGGACAACCTCAATGTTAAACAGTCTCAGGCAGCACTAATCTAGGTTTGAAGGCTCAGCAAAGGTACAGGCTACCTTATACAGTCTTACTGGATGTTGTGGTTAGCCAGTCACATCTGCCAGTAACAGTGCATACATTAATGCCTTTCTTCTGTCATTGCCGCAGGAGACTCAGGGTACGGTTGCAGGCCCTGGCTTCTCACCCCCATACACATGCCAAGTACGCCGGCACAGACTAGATACAACGAGGCCTTATGTACTACCCGCTCTGTCATAGAATGCACCTTCAGCCTTCTGAAAGGTCGCTTTTGGTACGTGTTGCCTATCAGGCAAAGTGTATTAGTATAAGGATTTGCTGAATCTGGCTGCCACTCAGCATGGTTTCCTGGGCTCGTGCACGGAGTCGTGGGGGATCCTGTGGGAGATCAGGACGTAGATCCATTGGTAGCTTTTCTGCTTGCAGGGCATGCTGATGCACATGTGTGTGACTGTTGATCAGCTACTATGCTGTAGGTTCTGCAGTAAGTGGTGTTACACACTTCAACTGTTACTTCTGAGGTGGCCTGCTGTGGTCATTCACAGTATTGCATTCTGTGTTCACCTACTGTCATCAGCTGAACAGGTTATGAGCAAACTGGCTGGCTGTATAGTAACTGCCACACTGTGCTCATTGGGGTAGATTTTATAATTTTGCGCGAGTGCGTACTTTTGTTCGCGCACCAGGCGTGAACAAAAGTACGCTGGATTTTATAAGATACGCGCGTAGCTGTGCATATCTTATAAAATCTGGGGTCGGCGCGTGCAAAGGGGTGCACATTTGTGCAACCTGCGCGCGCCGAGCCCAGCGCGCGCTGCCTGTTCCCTCCCCTCACCTTCCCCTCCCTTCCCCTACCTAACCCACCCCCCCAGCCCTATCTAAACCCCCCCCACCTTTGTTGCAGATTTACGCCTGCGGAAAGCAGGCGTAAATCTGCATGTGCCAGCGGGCTGCTGGCGTGCCATCACCCGACCCGGGGGCTGGTCCGGAGGCCTTGACCACGCCCCCGGGCCGGCACCACGCCCCCGGGCCCGCCCCTGAAACGCTGCGTCACTCGTGGCACGCCCCCCGACACGCCCCTCCATGCAAGCCCCGGGACTTACACGCGTCCCGGGGCTTGCGCGTGCCGCCGAACCTATGCAAAATAGGCTCGGCGTGTGCAGGGGGGGTTTGGGGTAGGTTTTCAGGGGGTTATGCGCGTATCCCTTTGAAAATCTACCCCATTGTGTAGATCTACTGCTCCCGCAGATGTTGTGTGGTTGTCATGAATGTTGATGGCCATTATGTATGGCCATTTTGACAAACGGGCATTTTGTGCCACCTAAGCCCTTCAGGGGCCCATGTCAGAATCTTACACTAAGTATGGGTAATATATGCCTGTCACAGAAGTGTTACCTGTGGGCAGCGCTAAACAATGTTTGTGGAAGGATGACTCACACAGACTCATTAGCTGTTGTAGGAAGCTGGCACACACCTCTATGTTGGTGAATGGCAAACATAGCTGCAACATAGGCCTTGCACATGTGTATGTGGAGGAACTGCAGCATATATTCCCTACTGCTAACATAAGTGAGTCTGTGACTCATGTACTATGTGTGCCTTGCTCACTCACTGAGTGAGGGTGCTGTAGCATTCACTGGTTGCTCCCTTGGGCCTGCATTGCAATACCCCTTAGTGGGCAGTGTGTGTTGCTAAATAGAGCACAGACACCTTTAGCATGCCTTCGATCGAGCGGTTGCCCTTTTGGAAAAGGTGTGGCTCTCACAAGGCAGTATATGGTCAGCATTAGGAATGGTCTTAGCCCTTGAAGTGCTCATTTTCCCCAGGTACACTGACAGTTAATATGTAGTGTTCACAGAAGTGCTGACGTATGCAGGTGGGCAGGGTGACACATCCTGTATGATGTACAACTTGAATGTTGTACTTTACATTTGATTGTTGCTCTCATTGTGTCCTGCCCTCCACATCGAGGTTTTACTAACAAAGATTTGGAGTAGGCCAAATTATGCATTTATTATGGAGAGTGCTGCCTACCCCCAACTAGATCGGGCACATACCCTTGGAAAGTTATGGAGGGAGGTTGTGTTGCTTAAGAAACTGCCCAGTGAATGC